>NW_026527002.1:46084586-48484586 GCF_024362965.1 Panthera pardus
TGTTCCGTTGCTGTCAGCAAAGAACCCGACATGGGGCCCGATCCCATGAATTGAGAGACCATGCCCTGAAGCTGAAGTTGGATGCTTAACCAACTGAGCCACCTAGGCACCCTAAGTTCTGAGGTTCTAATGTACAGTATGCTGATTATAGTTGGTAATACTGTATTGTGTACTTGAAATTTGCTGAGTAGATATTAAGTGCCTTAATACACACACGTAACTGTGTGAGATGATAGATGTATTAATTAACTTGATTGTGGTAATCATTTCACATAAGTATATAAGAATACCAAGGGCTGCCTGGATGGCTCAGTTGGTTAAGTGTCCGACTTCAGCTCAGGTCATGATCTCAAGGCTCCTGAGTTTGAGCCCCACATCAGGCTCTGTGATGACAACTCAGACCCTGGAGCCTGCTTTGGATTCTGTGTCTCCCTCTCTCTCTGCCTCTCCCTCACTTGCTTGCATTCTCTCTCTCTCTCTCTCAAAAATAAACATTAAAAAAATTAAAAAAAAACACAGATAAAGACTACTAAATCATCACATTGTACCCCTTAAAGAATCATGCTGTGCTACCTAAATATATACAATTTTATTTGTCACCAATACCTCAATAAAGCTGGAAGAAAAAGGAACAAGCGTCTTTTTAATCTGTAAATTAGAAGCTCCTTTGTCAATGATTTTAGTTTTCATATATAAAGTTTAAGTTAAGTTGATCACTCTAATGTTTATATATTGGTTTAGAAAAAAAGGGATTTTATTACAAAGATATAACCGTTAAGTTTTAATAGCAAAAATTATATTAAATAGGTAAATCTTTTACACACAACACGAAAGAGTTCTTTATGGAATGCCTACACACGATCTAATTCTCTATTTTCCTTGTAAGACATCTAGGAAAAGTCTTTAGTAGAATGGTACTAAGCAAATTTGGTATGACAATTTCAATAGCATAGTGACAATCTCCAAAGTTCTTTCATTTTTAAAGGGTGAATAACAAAAGAAAAGTCAACATGGAGTTAATGAAAAATTCTGCACCAAAGGAGGTTCATCAGCTCCACATGAAGAAAGGCATACCACTGAAAATTATTACCAGTAGTAGGAGTATTTCTTTCCACCAGTCATTGATAAAATAATCCAAGTCTAGTTGCTAAGTAAGAGAAGCTGGAAATAAAATTATTTACTATGGAAATGACTACAGTGCTTTCAAATTATATATGGAAAATGTACAGCTAACCTCCTCTGCAGAGTTGTCTATACTTGTAGACTCCAATCCCTCTCCTATTTTCTCTGTAAACCGGGTTTTAGACTAGTTTTTCTCCCTCACTGTTCTCCTGAAAGTGCTTCTGCACGATCACCAATGACCTTCGCGTTGCTAAATCCACTGGCCATTTCACCATCCTCATCTACATGACTTCTCCAACGAGCAGGACACAGATGATCACTTTCTCCTTCCTGAAACACTCTCTTCACTTGGCTTCTAACACTCCACACTCCTATCTTCAAAGGCTTCTCCTCCTCAGGAAGTTCTTAATCTCACCAATCATCTTTCCACAAAGCCCAGAGCTCAATCCTCTTTTCTTTAGACCAGATCTCATACAATCCCATGGTTCTAAACACTATCTATTTGCTAATGACTCCCAAATTTCTATTTTGAGTCAGGATCTTTCCCTTGAACTCCAGCCTCCTATAGCCTCATTTGAACAGGCATCTTAAATCTGACACATCTAAAACGAAACTCCTGATTGCCATCCCACTCACCTCCCCTTATCTCTCCACCCTCAAATCTTCCCCATCTCAGTAAACAGCAACTCCATCCTTCCAACAGCAGGCCAAAGGCCTTCGAGTCATGCTTCCTTCTTTTAGTCCCGCACTCCGCATCCAGTCCATCCGTAAATTCTGGCAGATACCAGCTGGTCTGAGCGCCCATCACCTTTCACTTGGATTTCTGAACCAACCTCCTAACCAGTCTCCCTGCTCCATCCTTGCCCCAACAATTGATTCTGAACACAGCAGCCAGAGCGATCCTTTAAAAACATTGGGTCAGAGAGGCACCTGGGTGGCTCAGTTGGTTGCATCTGACTTTGGCTCAGGTCATGATCTCAGGGCTCGTGGGTTCGAGCCCCACATCAGGCTCGGTGCTGACCGCTCAGGGCCTGGAGCCTGCTTTGGATTCTGTCTCCGTCTCTCTCTCTCTGCCTCTCCCCTGCTCGCGCTCTATCTTGCTCTCTAATATAAATAAATGTTAAATTAAAACAAAAAACAACAAAACAATGTTGAGTCAGATCCCCCAACTCCTCTGCTCAAAACCTTCCACCCACTCCCCTCCTCACTCAGAGAAAAAGCCAAGGTCTTTACCAAGGCCAGTTTAGCTCTCAGATCCCACCCCACCCTCCCTCACTCTGCTCAAACCTGCTGGCCTCCTTCTGCTGGTCCTCCAGTAAGACTGACAGTTTCTGGGCTTCAGCACCTGCCTGGTATACTCTTCCCCTAGATAGCTCCAAAGCTGTCCCTCACTCCCTCAGGTTTTGTTCAAAAATCTTCTCCATGACGCTGTTCCTTATTTTAAAACTACATCTGTTTCTTCTCTGGTTCTTCCTATCCCCCTTCCCTGCTTTATTTTTCTTCTTAGCAACTGTTACCATCTGACTGGATATTTTATTTTAATTTTTAAAAATTATTTTGTTTAGGGGCGCCTGGGTGGCTCAGTCGGTTAGGCGTCCAACTTCAGCTCAGGTCATGATCTCGCGGTTCCTAAGTTCGAGCCCCGCCCGCGTCGGGCTCTGTGCCGACAGCTCAGAGCCTGGAGCCTGCTTCAGATTCTGTGTCTCCCTCTCTCTCTGCTCCTCACCCACTCACACTCTGTCTCTCTCTCAAAAATAAATAAACATTAAAAAAAATTTTTTTTAAATTATTTTGTTTATTGTACCCACCCGCACATTCCTCCAGTGGAAAGTTAGCTCCATGAGGACAAAGATTTTCCTTTGTTCACTCTTCCATCCCCAGTGTGTAGAACAGTGCCTGGCCATGGAAGGCACTCAATATACAGTTGCTACAAGAATGCTGAATATGCAAACTCTTGGATCCTGATAAGGCGAAGGGATTTGGGAGACGATAATATCCAACCTCTTTCCACATGGGAAATAGGACATCCCTCCTGACGTTCATAGGAACTGTGCGAAGTCTTTATCCTTTAGAGTAACTCAATGTGTTCTAAACATGGCAAAAATCTCTTCATTCTCTTTACTTCACTCTCTCTCCAATGCCTTTCCTACATCCAGTAAGAGATGAACTCACTGTCATTGAAAAATCTCTCATTTCCCTTCAGCACTACTGTCATAATATTGCAAAGGCAAAGCGAACGCATTAAAAATGGTATCGAAATACAAATAACGAAGAGAAGTAATTAAGTGCATAAACAACCAAATAAACCCAACTCTATTCCAAATCAAACTGCACTGGGAGCGATGAGCTTAACTTATTATCCACTGTAACCTTTAATGAGCAAACAGTTTTCTCATGAAACTCCTTTAAAACTAAAAAGAAGCTGGTATGGGGCCCTTGCTCATAGCCATGAAAATTAAGCGCGAGAGAAACCAGTTCAGGCTACAAATCAAATCAAACATGTCTAGAACATGCCTGGATAGGTGACAGGTACAGAAGCAGAACACTGGAGTAAGGCAGATGAGGCTCAAATCCCAGCTCACTCTTGTCTAGCTGTCTGACCGGCGACAAGTTAACTCAGACTCTCCGTGCTCGGTTCCTTGTCTGTAAACTGGAAACGGAACTTCACAGGGTTGCTGCAAGAGGTATTAGGTATTTCGAACACTCAGCACAACGTCTGACACATAGTAAGCTCTGAAGACAGTTATTACTAGAATTCCTATACCACTGATACTATAGCTGTTTAAGCTAGGAGCTCCTTGGTACCACTGTTATTCTTTAGTGAGAAGTGTTACTATTCAATGGTGTATTTTTTTTTTTTTAACCTAATGATGTTCAGTAGCCAGTTTTAAAGAATAAACATATCTTTTCCTCGAGGCAGAGCACTGTATTGGATAACCTGGCGGGTAAAGCACCTGCTTCCTAGCAATGCACATTAAAAGGCAAATGCTGTCTTTAAACACGGGGCCATGTGCTATTCTGGACCGCTCACTCACACCGCAACAGCCGTTTACGCCTAGACTGCAGGGTCCTTACGACCAGCCACGTCGCGCGGTGCGCAAGCCGCGACAGCACGCGCTGGGTCCGGGCGCAAAGGCGAAGCGCCGGCGGAGGGCTGCGGCTCAGACAGCCCGATTCATCGCGAGCGGGCCCCGCCCCAGGCCCGCCCGCCGCGGGCCGCACACCCGGGCTGCCTCCTCCTGCGGACTGTCACGGCCTTTACCCGCAAGAGCAAACAAGAACCCTCGCCTCGCAGGCCTTTTCCCAGCCCCCACGGGCGGCACGGCCCAGGGGGAAGCCAACACGGACCCGCGACGCCCCGGTCGGGCTCCCTCCGGTCGCCGAATAGGGGCGGGGGCCCCGGGCCGCCTCCCCCACTCACTCCCCCAAAGCCCGTCTCCCAGGCCCCCGGCCGGGGCTCTCCGGTACGTCGGGGCCGGCAGGGGAGGTGTCAACGGTTCCGTCCTGGGGCCGCCTACGGGCCCCGGTCCAAGTACCTTCGAACAGGCCGAGCAGCGGCGGCGGCGGCAGCTCCAGGCTGAGGAAAGGAGAGGTGCGGGCCACCGAGACAGGAGGAGCCCCAGTTGTGCCAGAGCGGCCTCACGCCGCGTCGGTCGGCGCGCCCTCTGGAGGCGGGAGGCCCCCTCAGCGGCTCGGCCTGCCCTGAGCTGGAAACTCGGAAAGAACCCTCTCTCCATTAACTGCGCCTGGAGAGGAGAATGACAACCTCAGAAGAGGCTTTTCAGACGCGAGTCCAGGAGCATTTCGCACTTTTCACGTCTTTTTCTAAATATACATCCCACCTCCTCAGCTAAATGAAGGCTTCAAAGCAAGGACAGTTTTATTAAAAGCTGTAGGCATCAACTGATACTCACGGGCCTCTGGGTAAGTCTAATGTAATAACCCAAATGGACATAGTCGTGACTGCTCTAATTCTAAAATATGATGCGAAGTTGTTGTTGTTGTTTTTCTCAAAAATGGTTTGAATATTTACATCCCACTTTTCTTAGAGTCCTGGACTAAATGCAACTTGTATACAGCCAAAACTCATTGATGGGGCGCCTGGGTGGCGCAGTCGGTTAAGCGTCCGACTTCAGCCAGGTCACGATCTCACGATCTCGCGGTCTGTGAGTTCGAGCCCCGCGTCAGGCTCTGGGCTGATGGCTCGGAGCCTGGAGCCTGTTTCCGATTCTGTGTCTCCCTCTCTCTCTGCCCCTCCCCCGTTCATGCTCTGTCTCTCTCTGTCCCAAAAATAAATAAAAAACGTTGGAAAAAAAAAAAATTAGAATGAAACTCTTTAAAAAAAAAAAAAAACTCATTGAAAATGTGGTGGGTGGTGGGATGGTAGAAATTCATTTACTGGGAACTTACACACACACACACACACACACACACACTCACACTCAGCTGGTTAAACGACTGACTCTAGATCTCAGCTCAGGTCTTGATCTCAGGTCTTGATCAGGATGGTGAGTTCAAGCCCAGGGTGGGTCCCACATCTGGGACGTGGAGCCTACTTAAAAAATAAGAATAATAAAAATTTAAAAAAGAATTATGATTTCAAGGCATTTCGCATTTTCTTGTGCATTAACTACTAATGCATTAACTACTCTTTGAATTGATGACATTTATTAACCAATTCGTCATGGATGTCTTCCTTGTGGTTTGGGTTGAGTTTAAAATATCTTCATCGATGCCTGTAAATTGTGCCAAATCAGGAAAGAATTTAAATCTTTTCCCAGTGTGTTCACAGAATGCACTTCTCTTCATTAATTGGTTTACCAAACAATCTGAAAGCCCATTTATTACTTCTTTTCAAACATATTCCCTCCCCTTTATGAATTACTGCCTTTGTTTGACCTGAAAAAATGCAGGGACTGTGCAGACAGCCTTTTTTCTCTGATGAGATTAAGGGAATGAAATGTGTGCTACACATATTCTGTGAATCTTCCCTGTCACTACACCAGGGGACATCAGCAGATTGGTCATTAGGAGTGCTCAGAGAATCCATTCCTGCACTTCCAATAAGTTAATGCTGCACATGACCATGAACCCATGAACGTGTCCTATTAAATGCAAACCAAAGTATCCCCAACTGCATTTTTGCTTAGCAAGGGCCCAAAAATGTCTGTATTCACTCCAATGTTACTCACCCAGAGAAGAGAGCCTTGGGAAGTCTGAGTGGAAAAAGACAGCAGTCTTTATTGTAGTTAAAATGTTTTAATTTTGCAAGCTTTACAGAAATGTTTGACCATGTGTACATACTTCCAGAGTTCCTACCAGGGTCTTGGAAGGGACCTGTATAAGGGAGAGGGGAGGCTGTATTCCATATTGTCACTGTAACACATCATCACAAACTCAATGACCTAAAACAACACTAATTCCTCATGTTACAGTTCAGGAGGCCAGGAATCCAAAATCAGTTTTATTGGGCTACAATCAAAGTGTAGGCAGGGCTGCATTCCTTCTGGGGGCTCTAGGGAGAATCTGTTTCCTTATCCTCTCCAGCTTCTAGAGGCTGCCCGCATTCTGTGGCTCGTGGCCCCTACCTCCATCCTCAAAACTCGCAATGTAGCATTGTTTCTCCTTCTGTCCTCTGCTTCCATTCTTGCGTCTTCTCTAACTTTGACCCTCTTGCCTTATTATAAGGACCCTTGGCTTACATTGGGCCCACCTTGATAATCCAGAATCTCTCCATCTCAAGGTCTTTAACTTAATCACGTCTGCAAACTCCTTTGTACCACACTAGGTAACAACATCACAGGTTCTGGGGATTAGGACATGGCCATCTTTGAGGGGATGTTATTCATCCCACTACAAGGGCCCTGAAGCTCAAACTCCATTCCCTTCAGGTGAATCTGCCTCTTCTTCCTCATTACCAAAATCTGTTTGGTCCTAAGTTCTGATTGTGACACTTCGTCGGGGAGAAATACCTGTAATTACAACTGGGATAAGCGTTATGGGGGCAGAGAGAAGAAATGCTGTAAAAAGACAAATAACATGGGACCTAAGTTAGGTGGAAGGGCAGCGATACCTCTGAAGAAGTAATGTTTCATCTGAGACACAAAGAATGAGGAGGAGTTAATTATGCAATGAACAAAGGGAGTGTTTCAGACAAGGGAGTAGTACGTGTGGCCCAGGAGTGGTGATGTCAGAAGGTCAGCATGGGGGTGCCTGGCTGGCTCAGTCAGTAGAGCATGCAACTCTTGATCTCAGGGTTGTGAGTTCAAGCCCCACGTTGGACATGGAGCCTACTTTAAAAAAAAAAAAAAAAAAAGTTCGTTGTGGCCAAATTGTATACCTACCATTGAATCCTTAGCACTAACACAGTGGCACATAGTAGGTGCTCAATAACATTAGCTTAGTAGTTCCCAGCCCTGGCAGCACATTACGGTCATTGCAGGAGCTTAAAAACACCTACACCCAGGTCCTAGCCGAGACCAAATAAGAAGCGTTTTGAAGCATAGACCTGGCATCTGTATTTTTAAAAGCTGCTCAGGGAATTCTACTGTGCAGCCAGTGTGCAGAGTTGAGAACCACTCTGTCACGTACAACTGAGTGAATGAATGAATGAATGAAAGACAGAGAACATTTGCTTGGCATAGGATTTTCTTTTAGGTGGTTTGCTTCTGGTTAGGGAAAAAAGGAGTTTGGACTATATTGGTGGTATATTAGGATCCAGTCTTAGAAAATGCAGAAAGGGCTTTCAAAAACATAATTGAACACCTATCAGAAGAGACTCAAAGTGATCTAGCAACCATCCCCATGTAACCAGTTGTCTCCGTAGAAAAGAGATGTGTTGGAATGGGAAGGTGTTTAAAAAACACACCCTACCTACAAAGGAAGAGGAACTTCTACTTGTTGAACTTTAATGTTCCAGGTTGGTTTTTTGTAGTACTAATGAATGGCCATCAGAGGGAGACGTGCTCCTGTAAGTGTTGCTTCTCCGGGTCACCCATCTCTGACACCAGGCTAGGGAGAGAATCAGGTGTTTTTAACAACACCGTGGATTCTCAAGGATTAACCATTGAATGACTAAGTCACACACAGGGCATGAGGCATGTAGCATATATTTATCTACGCCAGAATAAGATTCATTTCGGTTTCCCAACAGTTTAAACGTTGAAACCACCAGAAAAAAAAAAAAAAAATGAAGCGTGCACGTATGCCAGGCATTGTGTTTGCAACACTGAGGAAAGAATTTGAAGCCTAGTAGAATAATCTGTTCCTCCAGCAACCAGCACAACTAGAAATTAAGTATGTAAGCAAAACTTTCTGAAAGGGATCTCTCTCCCTTTATTCATTTGCAAAGGAAACATCTTAGATCTTGAATTTCTGAAGTTACTAAGAGTTGCACCCCTGGAAAGAAGAAAAGAACTTGGCTTCTTGCTACAACAGCCATTTGCTGTTTTTCTTTGCACTTATCCACACATGCCGGAACCACACGGATTTTCACACATATATTAGACGAAATAATGTATGTGATGGGAACGTATATAGTGCTTAGTCCTAATTAAGCTTCACTTCCAAAAGTTAAGGAGCTGATCATTAGTAAGGGAATACCTTTTGCAAGGGTGTAAGCAAGTGAAGTGCTTTGCAAAGCCTTTAAAAATGATGTGGAGCACCTGGGTGACTCAGTTGAGCATCCGACTCTTGATTTGGGCTCAAGTTCCGATCCCAGGGTTGTCGGATTGAGCCCTGCATCAGGCTCCACACCGGGCGTGAAGTCAGCTTGAGATTCTCTCTCTCCCTCCCTCCCTGTGGGAGGAGTCCAGGAAGTGAAGGTGTAGAAGGGGGTATTGAAGCATCAGATAAAATGTCACAAACTTGTCTGCCTGAGGATTCTGGATGCCAAGCATGGCTTGGGTCTCTCTGAGGTGGGCTCCCCAAGGGAAAGCTCATGGAGAGGTCTATGCAGGTTGATGCCTCAATTAACTACTGCTTCTGTGAGTCCCCTACCAAGCATCTGGTGGTGGGCCCAGGGCTAGGCAGGGCCAGTAGGCGAGAAGAGGAGCTAGATATGGAGTGGAGGGGGGCAAGGACAAATTAGAAACTGTGGGTAACTTCCCATCTGCATGTCATTGTACCTGATGGTGAAGAGACCCTCAGAAGGTAATGGCTGCTCCCTTGCTTTGTCTCCCAGTCCTCATAAAAAGCCCCCTTTGGGTTAGTTCTAAACTGTAACCATACAGGAGAGGGAACTCTGGGAAACATAGTTCCAATTTAACCAAGTTGACAAAAAAAAAAAAATCAGTACACACATAGGCTCTTATAACTAATTTTGCAGATAAGAAAACTAAGGGCTGTTGAGTTAGATAATTTGGCTACGCTCACATTGCCAACTAAAAGCAGAAGCAAGCTCAGAATTCAAGTCAGGAGTCGTCTTCCACTCCACTGTCATGCCTCTCTTCCTTTGTGGTACTTAAATGCTCTTAAGTATCTCAAGAAAATCTTAGAAAAATTTCAAGCATCACTTCTGAGTTCCCTTCCTAGGTCAAGAGTCTGTGAGTAAGTAGCCTGCACGTCATCACTACACATAAATCAGACTGTCTCGATTCCATTAATCTCTGGGCACCTGGGTTACAAGGGCCTTTCGGTGAGGAGTCAGGCCTGTGACCGCCAGATCTCAGTCATTGAGTAATGAGTTATGAGCTCTTAGGCATGGGAAAGTCATAGCTTACTTGGGATGTAGGGATTATGTGCAAACCTAAGAAATGATCTCCCAGAGAGCACCGCTGGGTGTCATTGGAAAAGTCAATAAAAACTCTGCAGAGTGCACAAGAAATGACGACGTCCAACCACATCTATGATCACTTATTTTACACTTCAAAACAAGCACTAGAAACTCAGAAGTCAATAGGTTTATGTATTTTTTCAGAAGCGGGCAAAGAAAGGCAATGGAAGATATCGAAAAGCTCACAACCCAGGCTAGCCTGGCTTTTTCTCCTTCCTTTTCTCGTCCCAAATTTCCTTCCTAACCTTTTAATATTCCCACTCCTGAGAGACATGCTGGTTCAGGGTTTAGTTATGTGTGGGCAAAGGAGAAGCTGAGGAAGGGTTCCTGCTGGTCCAGATAATGAGCCACCGGTTCCAGCAATCTGTGCTGTTAGAGGGTTCGCTTTAGCCCCAGCACGGTGCTTAGGTCACTCCAGGGGCTCACGCTGAACCCACATTTTAGGCTTGGAGGGAATCTTAACTCTCATATTAGTCTCAAAACAAACTCCTGGCGAGCATTCAAACAGAAGCAAAGCTCATCTCCTTCTCAGTCCTGAAACATACTCCAGGGAATGAGCATTCTCAGAACTTGCCGCGGTTCAGCTCTCAAAAAACACTGATCCTGTGGTTTCATTTCCACTTTTACAAAACTTTGGCACCCAAGTCAGGATAAAGCCTGAGGCTCTTCTCCTCTGACAACTATTTTCTGCCAATACAACTGGACTAATACATCTTTTTCACTTAAACTCCTAACCAACAAGAAAGGAAACTTGTGACATTTTTATAGGGGAAAGAAAAGGGTAGAGAAGTAATACGAATTACTCTTATCCTATACATTTGTTTTAAGGCAAACAGAATGGGAAAGACTTACAAATGATTTTTGCTTCTTACAAACCTGAAAAATGTATTTTTTTTCAATGTTTATTTGTTTTTGAGAAGAGAGCGCAAGCCGGGGAGGGGAAGAGAGTGAGGAGGACAGGGGATCTGAAAAGGGCTCTCTGAGCACAGCAGAGAGCCCGATGCAAGGCTCGAACCCATAGACCACGAGATCATGACCTGAGCCAAAGTCAGATGCTCAACCAATTGAGCCACCCAGGTGCCCTGAAAAATGCATTTTATGTGTCTATCTTCCAAGCTCATGAGGTACATTAAAAAATAAATGCAGTTGCCTTTTGTGTTTTTATCATCCAGCAGGATTAAAAAGAAAATCCCAGGTGAGAGCGCTTGCACTGGACCAGTAAGGCTTTAGGATTTTTTTCTACAGTGAACTCACTAAGATCTCAGCCTATCTTCATTATCACCCCGAGATCACATGTCACTTGTTTTAATCTTGACGAAGGAAAAGGGAAAAGAGGCCATGAGAAGAAAAAAGGGAAAAAGGACATCTTGACACAAACAACCCATCGTTAGTTGCAAAAGAGAAACTGATGCTGACATATATAATTGATACAAACCCAGTTACCTGTAAGAAACCATAGATTTAACCACTATAATATGAATGCAGTCGATACATGAAGATAAACTCTGATGTGCAGCCTTCCTATTTTCTTCCTCAATCTCGTGCTGTACAAGTTATGGGGAGTGGAACCGCCTTCCCTTTGTGCCTAAGTGGGTATACTTGTTGGTGGAGTGCCTCTGGAAAGCCTGATGCTCCACCAGCTATTGTGAAGCAAAATCTCTACAGCTGATTGTTGGACAGAACCTGTCTCCAAGTGGCTGACTTCACAACATATATGATTCATAACTGCCATTTCATTTGTTTTACTCATCATTTTTGTTCTGCAGAAAGTCACATTATTCCAACTTCCCTTGATCGGGACCCAGATGCAGTAGATTTCCATCACCTCTTCCTCTGCACACTAGACCCAGTTACAAAGAGGGGGATCGCCCCAGAAATTCTGTGGGGACTAGTTTTCAGTAAGAATAAGAGCACACATGTGCACAGAAAAGCCAACTCACACTTGCAGTCTCAGCCTGCTGCTCCAGGCGTCTCCACCCCAGACAACTGTTGCACCGCAGAACCCATCACATAAGCGCTCATGTGGACAGATGGAAAAGCCATTAGGAAGTACAGCCAACTTTGTGTTCCCACAATTCCGGGACAGAAACCACATTCAGTGCAGGAGGAGTGCAAAATCGCCAGGGTCAGTGCCTTTAAATCAAATGAATGTCTAACCTCTTCCAAGATGTTACACAACCAAAGCCCATTTGGTTAGCTAAAAAGACTTTGCCCTCCAGAAAAGTACGTGGGCTAGAGGGCTAGACCAAAGAGCCACGCCCACCATGTACTTTTTCCATAGCTCTAAGTTTTCTTATCTGGAAACCTGTTCTGCAAACAACTGATTACTTAAGAATGCAACAAATAGCTATTATAAAGTAACTTTTAAGCAAAGTACAATTACACATCAATAAAGTGGGGGGAAAGAACAATTACAAGGCTGAAAAGCCATCTTCTAAAGGATTATTTGTGTTAGCCATACCTTTTTTTTTTAAAGTTTATTTTGAGAGAGACAGAGACTGCGTGAGTAAGGGAGGGGCAGAGAGGGAGGGAGAGAGAGAGAATCCCAAGCGGGCTCCACACTGCCAGCACAGAGCCTGATGCGGGGCTCGAACCCATTAGGCCACGAGATCATGACCTGAGCCAAAACCAAAAGTCAGACGCTTAACTGACTGAGCCACCCAAGTGCCCCAGCCGTACATTTTCTAAGTTAACTCAGCATGCCTTATTTTGGGGTGGTAAGAGCCAGAAAAACACGTCCAAGTTTTTCTTGACTATTTTTCTCGGATCCCTGATGACAGGATTGAGGCCGCCGTAGTGAAGGAGAGAAGTACCTTGTGCTCCATCTCTGGCAGTCCAGAGTCCACATGGGCTTCTGCCTC
Organism: Panthera pardus; assembly: GCF_024362965.1. Taxonomy (NCBI): domain Eukaryota; kingdom Metazoa; phylum Chordata; class Mammalia; order Carnivora; family Felidae; genus Panthera; species Panthera pardus. Next base: position 46,097,343 of record NW_026527002.1, read on the forward strand.
AGTTTGCCTCATGGGCCTCGGTCAATACACTGCAGACGGAAGACTAAAAAGCATCCAGAGAAGTAGATGGCTCCGTTGCTGAGTTTTATTTTGTGTTGTGTTGTAGGATCACTTTGGCCACTATTTTCCCACTAAGGCTTAGAACCTGTTTGGTTTTCCACAAATTAAGATCACTTAGCCCTTCTCAAATTCACTTTGAGGTCGAACTTAAAGTAATTTCTAACTTACACATTTAGCATAAAGTTCGCTTCCCAAGTGTCCACGAGGAGATGTGTGCAAGCCATGAGCTCACCACATACTGATGTAGACTGAGACCTAGCTTTGGGGAGCACGTCAGCCCTTCTGACAAAGCCCAGGCGTGCTTCCCTCCAGAGGACCCCACAGGGGTACAGGGGCTCCAATCACAATGGAGTCAGCTCTGCCCTTTTATCATTTGTGAACTTTTCAAACTAGTGTTTGCATGTGAGCAGAGCGCTTACGCCAATAGCTTTAGAAGAATGAACAGCAGTAGGAGCAAACACATATGTCTAGAAGTGGAGAGAAGGGATATTGGTGAAAGCAGATGAATCAGAAGAAAATTTGGTTGACTGGGGACCAGTTTTGCGGGTATAAAAGGAGTGAATCCGTAGACTAAAGCATATGCTGGTAATTTTCCAAGCCATGTTATACCACTTAGGAGTTACTGGAAGGATTTCAGTAGCTACCTACCTTGACAAAGTTCATGTGCTGGCTGATGTCTCCTCCCGTGTGGCGGGACCATGCTGCTGGGAAGGTCCGGCCCAGCAGCACCACAGAAGAGTGACGTTGTCACCCCCAGGAGTGATGGGGCCCCATTTCTGGCTTCTCTCAGAGCTTGCAGCAGGAAAGACCACTCTGGCAGTTGGGGTTTAGGCTTTTCACCCAATGAGGAAATGTTTTGATCCAGAAGTAAACAAAGCCCCCAACTCTTTCTAGATGAAGACAGGCCCAATAATCCCCAAAAGGGCTAATCTTTCTTCTCCCACATAACTGCTTGGGAATGTACCATTTCACAAAGTAAGTTTTGAATTTTGTCTTCTACTATCCCAGTATATGCTTGGGATGCACACCATCCCTTGTTTCTTCTCATCTCCTGACATTGATGATGATCTCAGTGTCTTGGAAAAAAAACTTAATTGTAATCTTTCTGGTTTTGCCATATTCAAATAAGGGATAAACTGCTCTGCTTATTTTTTAGGAGGGCTGCATTTGTGTATGCATAGATACTGATCCCTATTCTCTCTTAGCTTTATCTCCTGACTACTCTCCAACCTAAAACTTTGCCAGCACAGGGGGGGTTTGCTCCTGGTTTCACAAACACTGTACTCATTCTCCCATCAGCTGCCCTTCCCTTGCGTATGTGTGCCCCCATCTCTCCTCCACTTGGCTCTATACCTTCTTCTAAGTCCCTCTTCCTGACCACCCCACCTTCCTCCGACACACAGGTCCACACTACACATTGGACACCTACCACATGCTGTCTGGGATTACTCACTCTTAAGTATCAAGTGGAAACGTGAAATTGACAACATTCAACAATGTTTGACCTGCAGAACACCAGTTGGGTACGGTTCAATCTAGTGTGTGCATCTTCTCACCCCAAGTACAAGTTCTCTTTGCATTCTCGGTGTCTCCAATAGGCCCTGACGCAGTGTAGGTATCTGCTACTAAAAAGAAATAGATGAACTATTCTGAAATTGGCAGAACAGTAGATAAGCTTCTATTTTAATCTGACAATGTATTCTAATTAATTAATACAGTCAGCGTGGGTGACTTGGGATGCTAACGGGTCCCCCCTGCAAAAACATCCTACTATCGCCTAAAATATAAAACTTTATGGTACGAGAGGCGATGGCTAGAGGCATTGCTGTATAAACAGTACAGGGATTTAATCGACTCTACACTTCAAAAAGATCAGTCTCGGAATTTTCATCAGTAAATTTTATATTCACTAGAATATATTTCATATTTATTACATAATTAGTTACACAATCCAGTTAGAAAAGAACATTAGAATATTGCACTTTATCTAATTACATTACATAAATTCTTCTGTCTCTCTCCCTAATTGCAGTCTTAATTCCATATGTAATCACATTTATTATCATGATAAACTGAAACCAGATAAGGAAAAAACTAAAAAGTATCCATAGTCTTAAAGCTAAGAGACATACACAGTATCCGATAGTGAGTGCAGGGCCCCACTGCTTTCCAAAATAAAAAAGATTCAAAGTAGTGTGATGCTTACTGAACTGAATTCCATATTCTAAAGACAGAATACAGTTACATCAGTGGAGAAACAGAGAACTGGGCAGCCTATCCCTTTGAGTACATCGCTATTGGTGGACTCAGACTTATGTAAGGAAACAAGTAAGTATTTCATCACTTCCTTGCCCTGGTGCTGTGGACAGATCAGTGAAGTCCATCCAGATTTCTTTTTCAATGATTCCATTTCTTAGAGCCACATTTTCCTTAGGTGTTGGGTCATGCCTTCAGAACCTAACCCCCAATACATTTAGAGTGTTTTATGCCGAGCCTTTCATTCATGTAATATCAGAACAGATTGAAGACTTCGTCAAGCCAGGCACACATCTCTTTTGGGGCGGGGAGAAAAGAACAAACGACATACTAATTGCTTTGGATTTGTTGTCTGTCATTTATGAGTCCTTAAATCAAACTATATAACTGTGGTTCATAGTTCTCTTTAATCTTGAGATTAACAGAGTTCTGAAGTACTCTTGGTCAACACTGCCCATCTTAACGTCAGAAGAAAATGGGAAGGAGTTTAACTTCTTCCACTCATGCTAGGAAGCCCACTTTCAATTCCTAAGCTCTTTCACTGTCAAGACAGCCCCTAAAGGACCTTTTTAAAAGTGAGAGTTTCTCATCAAAGATCTTCTTCCTTTATGGTCCCGAAAACACAGTTAGCTTTGGCTATCTCAATCTTGCTTTTCCTTGGTGGAAAACGAGAAGAGTCTTTCTGTTAGGAAATAAAAAGAGGTCAGGAATGTATGTGAAAGGAAATAATTTCCATAACAACAATAATGACAACAATAAAAAAGTCAAGAATGTTAAAATACTGTTAAAAAGGCAACAGGAAAGGTTACACTTATTTAAACAATGGTTATTCCAAGTGGTTTTTTTCCAGTAGAAGCTTTACTTTGGGGTAGGTGTGTATGTTTTCGGGCTGAGAGTGCCTCCTGCTGGTATGCCAAGGTAGACGTGTCCAGAAGGCCTTGCCAGGCACCGGAATGTCTCCAGGTAACATTTCAACTCTGCCTCTTGTCCTTCTCCCCCCTCTCTTAAAGCTAAGCAACTTTCAATTTTTAACTTCACTCCAAATCTTTAGGGCATACGCCACACAAACACACACTTTTAACAAGGTTTATAGTTACTCTAAAACTTTTTAAGAGGTTATGGTTGCTATAAACCTTCAGTGAGTGAATAGTTGGCTTTCAGTAGTTATGAAACCTCAAAGCCTATGGTTTTGTCCCTGGTAAGATAAGTGTGCCTCCATGGGCAGCTAAGCTAATTTTTTTTCTATGAGGGATTTGTCTTGATAGAACCCATGGCAAAGTGGCTAAAGGAACAAACAAACTTGATGGGTTAAACAACAAAGAGTGCTTCAGTTCTGTTACTGGTTCTGTCATTCACTGCCTGTGTTACTTTGAGCAAGCTCCTCAACCTTTCTGTGTTCCGTTCTCTTGGCTATAAACCGAGGATAATAATAATAGCTGGGTTGTTGTGGGGACTAAGTAAGTCATACATGGAATGCATGTATGCCAAATAAGTTGGGACTCAATATACTTGGACACCTTCTGATATGCTGGCCCTGCTCGGAGCATGAGGGAGGTTGGCCTAGTTTACCGTTGCTGCTCATTAGAGAGGACACGTGAATCAGTTTCAATGTCAATCATAGTTGTGCTGTGTATTGTGCTGCCTGTTGTTTTGGAAGAGTGGCTCTCAAAACTGAACATGCATCAGATTCATCTGGAGGGCGGGCTAAAACCACAGATTCCTGGCCCCCATCCCTAGGGTTTCTGATGAAGTAGGTAGGTTTGGGACCTGAGAATTTAAAGTTCTATGTTTCCAAGGTATGCTGATGCTGTTGCTCGAGAGACCACACTTTGAGAACCACTGTTCTAGGATAATAGCTTCAGTCCTGGCTGTACATTAGACCAGCTGAGGAGCTTTTAAAAATTGTGTTGCCAGGCCCGTAGACCTATTAAACCAGAGTCTTTGAGGGTGGGGCCCAGCCATCATTTGTTTTTAGAGCTCCCCGGGTAATTCCAATGTGCAGCTCACCGAGAACCACAACTCTGCCCTATCACTCTGCTGCTGATGAATTTGAGCGATGGAGTGAACACCTACCGCCTACACTTTACGGGTAAAGAAACTGAAGCTTGGTGCGGTGTTCCCCCTTGGTGTGCTTGCTACCCATGCCGATCTACTAAATCAATCTTTTGGAGTGGCGCCCAGGAATTTGCATTTTAATAAGCACCTCAGGAGCCCCTTAAACATTTAGTTTTTTGATTTGCCTGAGGACACATCACCAGTGCATGGTGGAGTTCTTATCTCTTGTTTCTGACCTAAGCAGGCAGAAATGCTGTTATTATGAAAGAGGGTAAGATTTGCATTTAGTCTGTTTTTTAAAAAAAATTTTTTTTAACGTTTATTTATTTTTGAGACAGAGAGAGACAGAGCATGAATGGGGGAGGGGCAGAGAGAGAGGGAGACACAGAATCGGAAACAGGCTCTGAGCTGTCAGCACAGAGCCCGACGCGGGGCTTGAACTCAGGAGCTGTGAGATCATGACCTGAGCCGAATTTGGACGCTCAACCGACTGAGCCACCCAGGCGCCCCGCATTTAGTCTGTTTGTCAATGTTTTTCCTGAGCTTATTCACTCACGAAAGGGCCTTATATATTTATAAGTACTGTACTTAGATACTTAGTACCTTTATATACACAGCAGAGCATGTACAAAGAGTGGACCTTCCCAGTCAAATGAGTTCATTCAAATGCTACTTGGACGTCACCTCCAGTGATTTATTTATAAGACTTTGGTGAGAATGAATGTTGTTAATCCACATAAAAGCTCTTAGAACAGTGCCTGGCTATAAGTGCCTACTAATGCTTTCTTTATGATATTTACTGTTATTGTTAACTGCCCAACAGACCTAAATGCTCCAAACAATATTTAATAAACTTAAAGGTTGTTGTATGAAGAGTCCACTGCAGAGAACTCACGAAACTAAAATGTAAGCCAGAAAGAGGATTAAAAAAAAAAAAAAAAAAATGTATTGAGTATAGAAGAAAATTGCTAGAGAATTTTGTGTTCTTCCTGGAAATTTTCTATGTAAAAATCCAGGAAAGCATTTTCTCCTGGCTCTACCGGGCACCACAGTAAAAATACCATACTTCTGTGATGGTCCTCCAATTGGCCCAATCCTACATGGAGGAGCTTCTGAGAAAGAAAATTCTGGCTGCTTCTTAAAAGTAGAATGACTTTGGTTACTTAAAGGGGGAAAAGGGCAGATTTATCAAAAATTATAATGTATCGGTTACATAATTTTACTCACAGACCTGGCTTTGTTGAATGTGGCATTTTTTACTTTTGCCTTGTTCTGGAACTTCAATCTGCTAAATAGATTAGTAAAATGTCAGTCAGCACAGCCTGGAGAAGCAAGCACACAAATAATCTATTTAACTAGCACATTTCCCCTTCCACAATAATCCTCTTAATGGTCTCGAAGGCCTCCAGTCAGCAGGCACACCTGCTTCCCATTGGCACATTCCCTCTTTATTTGCAAATGTCCAAATGTTGCAGAAATTGAGCCCCCCAAACGTGAAGCACAGCTTAATGTTTAACACTGGTGGCTGCCTATAGATTTTGTGATTTAACACAGCTTCTAAAAGGACTTCACACGAAATGAACTCCTAAATCCTGAAATAATCCACAGAGCTCCAACCCATACGCTGAATCAAAGCCAAATGGGGCTTTGATTAATCAAAAGGCACCATTAATCAAGTGAAGATCAAACTGAAGTTCAAGACACTTGAATATACCTCGTGTACATAAGGTAAACTTAATACAACAATCAGGGTCCCGGCGGAAAACAGATGGTGCACTCCTGAGGGGCGTTTTAAAAAGGAACTATTTAATGGAGGTGTGGGCAGGATTAAAGTGAATCAATGAAGGGATGTGGGAGCCCCCAGGGGCTAGCAGTGAGGGGCTGGAGGGTCATTTTTACCACGTCTAGGCCTGAAGGCGCAAGGGTAGCAGCTGCTACTGGACGGAGAGCAGCTATCACTGCAGAGAGGAGAGGCCACCTGCAGGAGCGTGGCCCTCAGCAGAAGGCTGTGCCAGCCACAGAGACCCAGCAGGGACAGAACTGGAGAAATACCCACCCCCCCCTCCCCCCATCTCACTTTTCTTCCACACTCCAGTCTCGCTGGGTTTTCCCAGCGGGTGAGCCCAGTGGGAGGCCAGGGAGCAAGGTTGTAGCACACAGAGATCAGTCTCCAGGGCACAGAGCAGGGTGGGAGAGAGAGAGAGTTCTTTGACTCTTCTTAGAGGAAAAGAACACGATTACTAAGCAACTAGCATTATGTGCCCGTCTCAATGTATCACTCTCTAGCCATAAGGCCTCCTTACTAATTGCCTTTCTCCTCCCACAAACTCCTTGACTCTGGATCCTCAGTTCCCAACCTATGTTATGAATATAGGCATAATCATAAATATAGGCATTTGTAAGTGAACGATTGAGGTGTGAATTAATTGCTTATTATTGATTACTATTCATGAGAGTACAGGGTGGAACATTTCAAAGTAGGTGAGATAAAGAACATGACCCTGCAAAAGAGGGGTCACTGTCTTTTAACTACAGTTAACTTAGTACCGTTATAAAATAGATTGCCTTGAGGGATGGATGCAGAGGACTTCCTCTAGGTTGGTATTCTTAATAGACAAGTTCATATATTTGAAGCCTACCTTAATAACTTTAAGAAATCAGTTGTTAAGTCTTGGTAAATGAGAAATTAATGCCCTGTTGTCTTACATGTTTTGCTATGGTATTGTTATTGGTTACCACAGTACATTATAGCTTGGAAGTAGTCTTGTGCAATGAAATACACAGAATATGGGGGAAAACAGCTCAGAATGTTTCTCTCCCCTGTTCTCTTTCACCTTCCCCCCCTCCTTATGTCGAAATAAATAAAATAGAACCCACTACAAACTATCGAGCAATTTCTGATATAATCTATTTCCTACTTACTTCAAGAAAGGCTTTAAACATTTTATCTACGAGGGGGAGGGGAAAAGAGAGCAAATCCTTTTGTCATGATGTGGTATTCCTACATGCCCAGGTAGTTTCTGTTGATAATCTAACTACTTATTCCCACATGGTAATTTCCCCCTGGCTCTCCAAAATTTTGTCCACCTGCCATGCTCAGGCCATTCGCAAGAGAGCCGTAGTATGTCTGTACTTCTTCTGTTTTCTAGACAACGCCAACTATTCAAAGGCTGACATTCTTGGGACCTCAGATAACACTGCCCTTGGTGTTTCCCCTCTTTGCCACGTAACAGAAACACACTTTACATCACGATCTCTGAGCCCAGTGACCTTTTACATAGTCTGATCTTGCTCCAAATGAAAGAGGAGTGGAGAGAAAAATACATATGGTGACGGTAGTTGGCGCTGGGGGTGTGAGGTATGAGGCAAGCCAGAATCATAAAGCCGTTGGGTGCTTTGCCATTTTCCAGAAAACCAACTTAGAGATTCAGACCCACTTTTCAGTAAATCTAAGGAAGAAAATATACAAGCTAATAAGACAAATTAGGTATGGATTATTAAAAATATAAATTGTTTTTCAACTCAGAAAATTATTCACCATCTTATGCCTGATACCTCTCAGATATTCAGATTATGGTTCAATAGACAAGATAATAATAATGATACATTTTCAGAAATTCATTAGGAACACATGGATTGCATAAAATACATCTGCCTTCTTTTCTTAATGTCTTTTAGATTTCTTTCAATGGCAGAGATTGCTGTAGCCTCCTGTATTATCCATTCTGCCTTTCCTTCTTAGTGATACCACCCAAACTTATTTGGAGAGACAGCATACTCTGTAAAAAGACTACATTTACCAGATTCCCTGCAGCTAGGTGTTGGCCTGTGGTGTGCCTAACTCTTAGCCAATGAGCCAAGCAGAAACTCGGTGGGACTTCAGAGACTCCTCCTTAAAGAAAAGATATGAACCATTCATACTTTCCATTTATACTTGCTGCCTAGAATGTGGATGTAATGACTGGAGCTCCAGCAGCCATTTTCAACATGAAGTAAAAGCCACACACTAAAAATGGTAGAGCAGAAAGGTCTCTGGTGACATTATGGAGCAGCTCTCCCAGCCCGAGACTGCCCACCTCTGGGCTTCTTTTAGTTGAGAGAGACACAAACTGTTATTTTGCGTGGGACCCTTCTTCTGTCTTGTTTTGTTCTTTGTTATATGTAGCCTAACCTACTCCTGACAAATACATTTTATTTTCCAATAAAATAATTCTTAAAATTCTGTTCTAGTTACGAGTAGCAAATGCTAACAAAATTCGTTTATTAAAGGTTCTTGTGTAGGAGTGTAGCTCTAAAAAGAATGTTACATTTTTTCCCTTTCTGATTTGTAGTTAATACTGCCTTTAAGAATGTAACATGATTTTGTTGTTGTGTTTACATTTTTTTTAGTACATTTGTTTGACTTCAAAATTTTTAAAATTTTTTTAATGTTTATTTTTGAGAGAGAGAGAGAGACAGAATGTGAGAGGGGGAGGGGCAGAGAGAGAGAGGGAGACACAGAATCCAAAGCAGGCTCCAGGCTCTGAACCAACAAACCATGAGATCATGACCTGAGCCAAAGTCGGACGCTCAACTGACTGAACTACCCAGGTGCCCCTGTTTGACTTCAAATTTTAACAATCTCTTCGGAAATGGTTCAGGTCTTACCTTTGAAAGCATCACCTAGAGTTAACTAAGTTAATTAAGTTAGCACAAATTTCTTCTTTCAACATCTTTCTTCTTACTAGGATAAAGTAGTACTATTTAATCTGCTTCTAGGGACTATCTGCTTTATTTGTGGGGCTCATTAAGTTACAGCTTCCTTAATTTCTCTCCCCCCTCCTGATTCTTCATGATGATCAAAATTTTGGAATCTATTCTGCCTTGCAAAATAGAGACCTCTCTATCCTAGTCCATACAAGCCTTTTTTATAAGTGATATGGGTCAATTCAGACTTTACGTGTTTACCTAGAAAATGAGTGGATGTCACAGTCATAAATTTATATGGCTACTTTAAGTTCCACAAAATAACTTGTTCGATACTTTGTGAGGAAGCCCAGAACCCAGCATACGTTCCAAGAGCTAATCTGTCTGCTCTTTTCACCTTCCGGGGTCTCATTCTACCCAGGCATTTGTAGATGAGATTTCAAGTTTAAGTGTGGACTATCCCAACAACATCCCCTTGAAAGCCCAGTTTTCCAGAAGAAGGGTTTAGCTTTTCAAGAACCAGAATAAGAAAGAAAGGGAAGAAAAAGAGTTTGTGGAAATAAAACTTGTTAAGTATTAGGTAGGATAAAGCAAGTACTGACTGACATGCTGATTTCACCATCAGCCACAGAGAAAGTGTAGATTTCAATTTGTGTGCAAATCTGAAGAATGTAGTTAGTGTGGTTGTTTTTCTTGAAAACTTTAAATAGGTCACTACCTTCTCTTATTATTTAGCAAACTCTTTAGCTATTCATTGTACAAGTATTTCCTGCATCAAGTGGCTTACATTTTATTCAGCCACATTTGAGAGCACTTCTCCCTTTTAACGGGGCTACTTCAGTTAATTACTTTTCTCTTTCTTCTTCTTTATATATATATAATAAGTGGAGCCTAAGGGGGTCCATCCTAAGAGGTTAGATTTTATTACTCTTTAAAAAAGAGCATCCAGGGGCACCTGGGTGGCTCAGTCCATTAAGCATCCGACTTCGGCTCAGGTCATGATCTCGCGGTTTGTGAGTTCGAGCCCCGCGGCGTTGGGCTCTGTGCTGGCAGCTCAGAGACTGGAGCCTGCTTCAGATTCTGTGTCTCCTTCTCTCTCTGCCCCTTCCCCACTTGTGCTCTGTCTCTATCAAAAATAAGTAAATGTAAAAAAAAAAAAAATTAAAAAGAGCATCCACAATTCTTTTATTGCTTTGATTTGCTATGCTGTAATACATTTTGAATTCTTCAAATACAAAGGGGGGAGTGAATTTTATTTTCCCTGGGAAAATATTTTCAGTTCTAGAAGAATGAGAAGTAAGGGTAAAGTGCAACTATTTTCTTAGAAAAAAGCTGCAAAGTCTAGGAAAGAGCAATGTTAAACTGAAGACGTCACCCATCTTGTTAGAAAGGACTCAATTTAAATGAAAATATTAGGGAACATTTCCAAATATTTTCTGTTGCATTTTTAAAGATCGTATAACATTTTGCAAAAAAAAAAATACGTTTATAAATGTCAACCAGGCTTTAGTATTTGTAATCATTTTTTAAAAATATTTTTAATTATTATTTTTTTTTGAGAGAGAGAGAGAGAGAGAGAGGGAGCGCACAAGTGAGCGTGAGCAGGAAAGAACCAGAGAGAGAGGGGGAGGCAGAGGATTCAAAGCAGGCTCTGCGCTGACAGCAGACAGCCTGATGCAGGGCTCAAACTCACAAACAGTGCGCGCATGACCTGAGCCAAAGCCGGAACCTTAACCGACTGAGCCACGCACGCACCCCTGTAATCATTTAAAAAAAAATTGTTTTTTAACGTTTATTTATTTTTTTGAGACAGAGAGAGACAGAGCATGAACAGGGGAGGGTCAGAGAAAGAGGGAGACACAGAATCTGAAACAGGCTCCAGGCTCCAAGCTGTCGACACAGAGCCCGACGCAGGCTCGAACTCACAGACCGTGAGATCATGACCTGAGCCGAAGTCAGACGCTCAACCGACTGAGCCACCCAGGAGCCCCTGTAATCATTTTTAAAACATAAACTGTACTGTCTTATTGGGATATGCTCATATCATGATGGCGACAAGGCAAATAGACAAGTTTAATATCTCAGTGTCTCTTTTTACAGCTTGCCACCAACCTTTGCAAGGAGTTACTAGGCCTTTATTGAAGAGACGCAGACTAGAAAAGCAAAGTTTAATCTTACACTGAGAAAAATTTATAGCCTTGAGAGCTTCTTTCACTCTATGGCTTCTTCCAACTGCTAACGGCATCTTAATTTGGCATGGTGGAAATTTCAAGAAGCTGTGAGTTCTTTCTAGAGACAAAACTGGAGAGCTTATTGAAGTTCATCGCTGCTATGTTGCAGACCTCTCAGGATCCTGACCTTATGAGGTAGTTTTTATGGTAAATCTGGAATCTTCCATTTGGGGGAAAGCAGAAATACAAGAATACAGAGTAGAGGGTTGGAGAGTTCTCAGCAACGTAAGGACACCTGTCTTGGAAAAATGGCTTGAATTCTAAAGACTGAGCTCCCAGAAGGCAGAGGAGCTCACTTCTGGGAGGTCACGTTCCTCCCTTGAGGACCAGCATTCATCAGTGTAGGTTAGTATAGGCTGATGGTGGGAACTTAACTGAAAAATATACACGGATAAGAGCACTTACCATTTCTGGATTCTCTGCAGCTAGCTTTACTGTCTTTTCTGAGATCATCTTTTTCAAGCAGCTACTCAGCAAAAAAGCCTGAAAATCCAGAAATAAAGAAGTGTCTCAGCTGAAGAGATCGTCTTTCTTCTCTCCTCACACCACAAGACAGATTTTGAGCTCTGCTCTCCAAGAGTACACGTTTAAGAATTTAAATTTCTTTTTTAATTTCCATAAATTTACATACGATGCAATTAGCTAGTAGCCATACATTTTCTCAATTACATAGATATACTTACAGTAAATTTTTAAAAAGACTGAAAACTCATTACACTTACTAATCTTTTTCCCTCTTAAAACTCCCCCCTATTTTTTACTTTGTAAGCTGCTCATGTCTTACAAGCAACAAATAATAAAAACTGCTTATTATTGTAATCAAATCAACCGATGATGGTCAATCTTATATTTAATTGTATGCATGATTATTGAGAGACCTATTACTAGGTATAAATAGTAACCTATTTGAAAGGGTATATTAACACCTTATGGCTTTTATGAACTAAAAAAAATTTTGTTTTTTTATCACTTTCCTATTTTTCTGGTATCTTTAATCACTCACTTTTAAGACTGATGGTCGCCCCCAATATCACTTGTGGCTTTTTGTTGGCTCGTCGTTGTTAGTGCCAAGACACAGACATTAGACATCTTGTCATACAAACGCTAGGGTTTCCTTTTTCCAAGACCTTTACCCCATGTGCCAATTTAAGGTTCCCTACGATTTCCCCACTTGCTTCTTTCCCACTAATCCTCTTTCTCTTTTGTTCTGCTCTCAATTCTTGGCTTGTACCTTTCTCTTTTGGCCCTACGAAAGTTTGAGACAACAAAGCTCAAAGCTTGTGGTCATAGGACCTTAGCATAAGTTTGTGCTCAAGGATGGTCACTGCACTGGGGAGGGTGGGAGGGGATGATGGAGAGGAGAAGAAAGGGAAGAGAGAAAACCCAAGTCGGGATGGTAGCCAAAGCAGAGACCCTTGGAGGATAGGACATAGAAAGTAGAATTAGAGGGAGAATAGCTACATACAGATAGCATCTCAAAGTCTTGCAGGACTGTAGAGCATGACAGGAATTTATTTTATTTAAGGGGAGAGAAAGGAAGTAGAAGAGAAGAAAGGTACTGCTACCAATAAGGAAAAGAGTAACAGATGTGGGATTTATACACAAAAACAAATTTTGATTTCCTGGTTTAGCTAAGAACTAACCCTGTTTATCTGTGTACATATATAACCTACACAAAACCAGGGTATGAAATAGTTAAACAATATAATCTGAGTTGATACAGATAGGAGAGGTGTTTAATAATGCCCCGTAAGGTGTGAACCGATTCCATATTCCTATACAATGTGCACAGATATGTACGTTAAGACTTAGCTATAAATCAGGTAGGATTTATTAAATATGAAGGCACTGAGCTTTTGTTTAAAGAATCTAGAAGATATTGGGGTCCAAGCCCTCATTGGTGTTTGCAAGGCAAACGGGCTGTATTTCTGCCTTTTGCATACATAGCTCTTGGGTACATATCAATAAATCCACACTCCAAAGGAAATAAGACCCTACTAGGAGTCCTTTAAAAGAATGTTTATTACACTCTGTATAGTGGCTTCAACTCATTTGGTACAGACTAGATTAAAAGATGATAATAAAATTTAACTACTGCAGTTAGCATTCTGGGCAAGGGGAAATGATTTCACTGCCAAGATCTACCTTGCATCTCTCCAAGTGACTGCAAACCATCCTACCATTTCCCTAAGGATGTTTCATATTCAAGGTGAAACTGAGGGCCCATCTCTTTAATCTAGACTTTGGTTAGCACTTCATGTTTTTCAGAGGACCTTGGTGTGTAGTATCTCATGATTTGCAACTATACTAGAGGTAAAGATTCTCAGGGACCTTTGGTTACCTGAAACCAGAATGCTCCCTGGAACTTAGTGAGATCACCAGTGACTTAAGTTGAAAGTAATGCTGACACAAAGATTGCTTTGATATTTTGGTTTCATTTTAGAATATCTGTAATTTTGATTCCAATTTGAAATAGCTTAAGTTAGTTCATAGAATTTTTCAATTGAATTTGTTGTTTAGAAAATGAAATCTTAAAAACAAAATGTTTGTTCCAACTTTAATTATAAGCCCATGGAAGACCTGGAGAGTTTGCTCCCCAACAGCTCTCTCCCCTCCCAGCAGAACCTTGATTTTGTCTGATGACAAAGTGCCCAGCTCATGCTTACTCTAAGCTGATCACAAATTCTGTTCTTTTTGGTAAATACTTGATTCCCAGACTCCCTTGCAGCTAGGAGTGGTCATGTGACCCAGCTCTGACCAATGAGACCTAATGGAAAGTCTGTGGGGGCTTCTGAGGCAAAGTTTTTGCCTTCTAGATAAAAGGGATAGCTTTTATGATAGGGATGTCAATCATCTACCTCTAGTATTCTTATTAAGTGTAGATGATAAAAATCTATATTGTCTGAGTCAGAGATCAATAAATCCAGCCCCTCACTTGTTTTTACAAACACATTTTTGTTGGAAAACAGCTGTACCCATTTGTTCACATATTGTCTGGGGCTACTTTTGCACTCCAACAACAGAGTTGAGTAGTTGCAACAGAGGCCATATGGATCCCAAAACTAAAATATTTATCATCTGGCCCTTTGAGAAAAAGTTCACCAGCCCTTGGTCTGAGCCACGATTAGTTGAATCTTCTGTTATTTAGTAACTTAATGCATTTCTCAAATTGACATGAAGGCTGCAGTGACTAGTAGAATAAAACAAAAAATAAACAAATTAAACAGTATTATAGGCCAAAAATGGAGTGTACAGTGTATTCTAGAACTCTGCTCTGGATGGGTTAGGATAATGTGCTTTGTTCACCCCAGCAGGCAAGAGAGCCTTTCAGCACAGGGTCTCATGCTCTGTCCTGAGAACTCACCTGTTTGGTGTAAATAACAAACCATTGCCAACGACTGTCTTCACTATACTGAAATCTGAGCTCTAAGTTCTGGTTGAGAGTTCGCTGAGGTCCATCCATATCCAGCAGAGTTCCCTACAGAGGAAGAGAGATTATTTAATATTCAGTAGAAAATTAGGTGGCTATTATGTGCCAGGCAAAATATCAAAACAAGTGATACTGTGGCTCTTCCCAAGAAGCCAACAGTCTAGGAGGGGCTATGAAAGTAAGTCACCACAGTTTGCTATGTTAAGTATTACAAGGGAAGCAAACACAGGTCTATGGAAGGAAGTAGGATGGGCATGTAATCCAGACTAGGAGTGTAAAGGTAGGCTTCCTGAAGGGGGCTGGTATCTGAGCAGCAGCAGTAGAAAATTTCCAAGTTTGTTGTGGGTTTTTTGGGGTGGAGGGGTAGGGGTGGGGGCGGGGTTCTGGGGGCACAAGTGGTTCCTAGTAGAAGAAATAACAAGTGCAAATGCACCGAGGCAGGGGGGGACCTGGCGCACTGGAAATGTGGCAAGAGATCAAGTGTGGCGCCAAAGCCCAGGCTGCAAGACGTGTAGGGATGCGAGAGAAGAGGCAGCCTGGGGCCAGATCCTGAAACTCTGTAGGAAGCAGTTTTGAGTTTTGCTATACAGCCTCTATCCTCCTTTCTCCTCGTAATGGAGTCTCATGCCCGTGGGAGAACCTCTCCTCTGCTGTGGCCATCTAGGTAGGACTGTCAGGGAACGTTGCCCTCCTGGAGGGGGGACACACATTACCCAAGTTCAGGGCAATTGGACAAATACTCTCTATGCCCCTTATTTGATTCCAGAGTAGAGCGATCCAAAGAGCAGGTCCTGATAAAGAATTCCGGTTTCCTAGAAACCTTGAGCTCCTTTGGTTCTTGACTTTCCTAAGCCTCTGCTTCAGCCTTTCCTTTAAATCAGTGGGTTTTCACGTATCCCTCCAATAAATTCTCTCTCTCTTTTTTTTTTTTCCACTGGAGCCAGAAGTGTTGGTTTCTATTGCTGGCCACTAAAAAAAGCCCTAGCTGTTACAGGTTTTATAAGCTAAGTTAAGGAGTCTAAACTTCATCTTGAAGGCAGCAGGCATGCATGAACAGATTTTAAAAGCTGGATAATCACACAGATTTATATTTTAGAAATATTGATCTGAGAGCAGCAGGGTAAAATATGAACTGAAAAATAGCTGTTTTCAGATACCGAACAACAGATAATCCAGTTCTGTCAACCCAAGGAGAAGGAAAACACATGAGGTGAGCCCTATCGTTACCCAGCTCATTGCCTGGAGGAGTTTCCAGAATGCAGTGCAGGGAAGGAGACTCAAACCGAGCCCAGAGGTCTTGCTGAGTTGAGGAGAAGGAGATAAGAGTTTGAAGTTGAGTTTAGAATTTGTGGAGAAAAGGACCAAAGACAAGGACTGATACAGACAAAGAGCTTCCGAGAGCTCTTTTCAGATCTTTGGTTGAACAATGATCTGTGCCTGTGTGGAGAGGACCCTCATACACAGCAGGTGGATATATAAAATGGAGCAGACTATTTGGAAAACAGCCTAGAAGTTGCTCACAAAGTTAAACATAAAAATACCACTATGGTACTGGCAATTCCACTCCTAATCATATACCCAAGAGAAATGAGAGCCTATGTCCACATAAAAACTTGTACACAAATGTTCATAGCAACATAACTCATAACAACCAAAGATAGAAACAACCCAAATGTCCGTTAATGAATGAATGAATAAACAAAATTCGGTATAGCCATACAGCAAGATATTATTTGACCACGAAAAGGATAAAGTGTTGATACATGCTATGATAAGGTAATATGTGGAAATATTATGCTAAGTAAAGGAAGCCAGTCATAAAGATCATATATGATTCCATGAATAATGAAATATCCAGGGGTGCCTAGGTGCCTCAGTTGGCTAAGTGGCCAACTCTTCATTTTGACTCAGGTTACGATCTTGTGGTTTGTGAGATCAAGCCTCGCGTCAGGCTCTGTGCTGACAGCGTGGAGCCTGCTTGGGATTCTCTCTCTCCCTCTCTCTCTGCCCCTGCCCTACTCAGGTGCATGCGTGCGTATGTTCTTTCTCTCAAAATAAATAAATAAACTTAAAAATAATAATGAAATATTAAGAATGGGTCAATCTATCAGGACAAGCAGATTAGTCACTTCTTAGGGCTGGTAGAATGGGGACACAGATGTGAGCTAAGGGGCATGGGGGCTTCTTTTTGAGGTGATGAAAATACTCTAAAATTTATTATGGTGATGGATGTGAAACTCTGCGAACGTATGAAATTCCCCCGAATTGTACACTTGCATGGTATGTAGGTTATATCTTGATAAAGCGGTTACAAAGGAACACAATGACTGTGTGGTACCGGTGGAGGGACAGACACATACATCATAGAATACAATAGAGAACCCTGAAATAAGTCCACACACATGTGCCCAACTGATATCCGACAAAGGTGCAAAAGCAGTTCAGTTAAAGGACAGCCTTTGCAGCAAAAGGCGTCAGAGCAAGTGCCCTTCCGCAGGCAGGAAAGGGAACGTGGTTCTGAGTTTCACACCCTCTATGAAAACTAACTTAGAGTGAGTCATGGGCTTAAATGTATGACCTATAACTATAAAACCTTTAGGAAAAAAACACTAAGAAAAAAATCTTCAGGATCTAGGGTTTGGCAAAGAGTTCCTAGACTTGACACTGAAAAGCACGGTCTATAAAAGGAAAAAACTGATGAATTAGACTTCATCAAATTAAAAACTTTTGCTCTGCAAAAGTCCCTGTTAAGAGGATGAAAAACTACAGAGTGAGAGAAAATATTTGCAGGCCACATATCCAACAAAAGACTAGTATCTACAATGTATGAAATACTCTTAAAATAGCAGTAAAAAAACCCCACAACTCAATTAGAAAATAGGCAAAAGATATGAAAAACAAATTTCACCAAAGAAGATATACAGATGGCAAATAAGCACATGAAAAGACGGTCAACATTATCAGCCATGAGGGAAATGCAAATGAAAATCACAATGAAATATCATTACACACTAAAATAAAACCAGTGACATCAAATGCTGATGAGGACGCAGAGAAACAAGATGGCTCGTATATCACTGGTGGGAATGTAAATTTGCACAGACACCTTGAAAACTGTTCAGTCTTAAAAAAAACTAAACATGCAACTCCAATATAACCTAGCAGTTGCACTCCTGAGTTTACGCCAGAGGAATGGAGATTTGTGCTCCAAAACATATATACGAACATTTACACGAGCTTTATTCATAACAGCTAAAAACTGGAAACAACCAGATACGTTTTATTGGGTGAATGGTTAAATAAATCTCGTCCATTCCATACCATGGAATACTGCTCAGCAATAAAAAGAAACAAACTACTGATATAAACAACAATCTGAATGGGTTACCAAAGAATTACGCCAAGTAAAGAAAAGCCAGTCCTAAAGGCTACATGCCATATGATTCCATTACAGAACATTTTTAAGGGAATCAATTCCTTGTTTTTGTTTATATTTTTACATCCTAAATATAGTCAGTTCTTATTATTCACAGTAGTCGTGTTCTATGAAGCCACTGTACGTAGTGAAATACTGAACACTGAATCATTGTTCCAGGGGAAATACGGGGCCAGGTTCCTGCAAACGTGTGGCTACAACATTTTCATCTACTGATCAATACATAACTGTTTTATGAGTGTTTCTGTTTTTTAATAAAGAGCTTGATTGAGGTATACCTGATGTAAAAAAAAAAAAAAACAAACCACTGAACATGTTTAATATACACAATTTAATGAGTTTGGACATATGGGTACAGTCATGAAACCATCACCACAATCAAGGTAATGAATATATCCGTCACCTCCAAAGTTTTACCTAATACTCCCGAAATCACACAATTATAGAAATGGCAAACAGATCAGTGGTTTGTTGGGGCTAAGGAGAGGTGTGGTGAGAGAAAGTGGGTAGAGCTATAAAAGGCCGGCGTGAAGGGTTCTTGTGATGATGAAAATGTTCCAACTCTTGACTGTATCAATGCCAATATTGTGGTGTTGATACTGTACTGTAGTTTTGCAAGACGTAACAACTGGAGAAAAGTGGGGGGAAACTACCCAGGATCTCTGTACCATTTCTCACAACTGCATGCAAACCTACAATTACGTCAAAATTAAAAGTTTAAATGAAAAGATTCAACTGTTTAAAAGCAAAAATAATTATGGGGCGCCTGAGTGGCTCAATCAATTAAGCGTCCGACTTCAGCTCAGGTCATGATCTCATGGTTCGTGGGTTCGAGCCCCGTGTCGGGCTCTGTGCTGACAGCTCAGAGCCTGGAGCCTGCTTCAGATTCTGTGTCTCCCTCTCTCTCTGCCCCTCCCCTGCTCAAGCTCTGTCTCTCTCCCTCTCTCAAAAATAAACATTAAAAAAGTTTGAAAAATAAAAGCAAAAATAATTATAATGTAGCATGAGGTTATATATACATGTCAAAATAAAGTATGACAATATTACAAAAGGGGAAATAGAAGTAGACTATTGTAAGGTTTTTATACTTTGTGAAGTGGTATAATGATTAAAAGTAGAATGTAATAAGTTAAAAAAGTACTTTATAAACTCTAAAGTCACCATAAATAAATGAAAGGACATAGCTTAAAAATCATATATATATAAATGGAATCATAAAATACTTAGTTTCTTCAAAAGGTAGGAAAAGAGGGAAAAAACGGATAAAACTCAAAGCAATAGATAAACCCACAATTGCGTTTGAAGGTGTTAACCTTCTTCTTCTCTCAATAACTGACGGAACAAGTAGAAAATATATAAAGATGCAGGCGATTTAAACACTATCAACTGGTTGATCTAATTGACACTTCTAGAATATTCCACCCAATAGTGGCAGAATACACATACACACACTTTTCAACAGCACATGGAACGTTTACCAAGACAGACCAGATTCGGAGCCACAACACAAGTTCCCATCAATGTAAAAGACTGAAATCATATGCTGATAATGTCAAGATTGCTGGTTTGACATTTAGCGGGTGGTGGCTGAAGTCCTGTTTACCAAGATGGGGAACATAGGAGGAAGGTCTCTAGGATGGGCATGAGAGGGAAAGGGCGAGTCTGGTTTGGGGAAAGGCCGAGTTTGAGATGCCTGTGAGACAGCTGGTGAAGATGTCCAGAAGGCGTTAGGAAATAATGGACGTTTCGACAGGGACGTGGATAACTGCTTTCAGGGAAGACATAGAGGAAAGGGGGGGGGGGAGGAGAGGGAATTTTGAGAAGGAAGAAATGGTTGACAGAGTCAAATGCCACAGAGAGGTCTAGTATCGTGCCGGCTAAAAACTCCCCGTGGATTCCATGGATTTAGCAACTGGGGGTCACGGTTGCTCTAATAGTGTTTCACCTCTACTAGTTAATCTGGCTTCCCGCGTAAAGGGGATAATCCCACTCAGCTCACTGAGTTATTGCGAGAATTGAATTGAATACCAGATGTGGCAGCATCCGGGAGAGCACCCGGGACAAAGCAGGCACTCAATAAATCTGATCACAGGGTTTCTTCTGGGAGGAGACGGCAATGGCAGGATGATGCCAGGGATCCTTGAGAAGAGCTCTACTGGTCGGCGTCCAGTTTCCGAGGGTAAAGATCTCATCAGTACTGAGGATGTAGTGAGTACTCAATAAGCAGTAGTCATTGTTTCTATAGGCTGTATCACAAGAGCCACCCTTCTGGCAGTAGAGAAGCCTACTGCTGCAAAGTGGAGAGACAGGTGTCTCTACTGCTGTGGTTGGGACCCTCGTACCAGCCTGTTGACAGGTTTTACCTTAGGTGATGCTTAATATGGCTTAGATGCCAGCCCACTCAAGAGAGTGATACAAATGGCAGGCCTATGTCCCTAGTCCCAACTTTGTCACCCCCAAACACTAGGATCTTGAAACCACGGGTTGAGACTTTAAATCCTGGGGAAGGCAGAGCGCCAAGATACTTACGAGGAAAGTGACCTTCCAGCACTTCACTCTGCTCATCTGGAAGATGGTTTCCTGGGTCTGGTTATCAGGCAGGGTTATGCAGCAGCTGATCTCATCATTGCCGACGGAAAGGACGGCCCCACAGCCTGGTTCCGGGTAGTCACAGGTACAGGGATCCAGCTGCAAGTATCCATAGTGCCGTACCTCTTGGGACAGCTCCAAAAACTGCACGGGGTGGGCGGGGGCAGGTCGGAAGAAGCAAAAGACGACTTGAAAAAGGTAACAGCCTCATGCCGGAAGCTACTGCCATTCTAGGAGCACACATGGGACGGAGTCACCGTGAAAGCGCCTTTTTTTCTAGGGGCGCCTGGGTGGCGCAGTCGGTTAAGCGTCCGACTTCAGCCAGGTCACGATCTCACGGTCCGTGAGTTCGAGCCCCGCGTCAGGCTCTGGGCTGATGGCTCAGAGCCTGGAGCCTGTTTCCGATTCTGTGTCTCCCTCTCTCTGTCCCTCCCCCGTTCATGCTCTGTCTCTCTCTGTCCCACAAATAAAAAAAAAAAAAAAAAAAAAGCGCCTTTTTTTCTGGATGATACAAATGAAGACGGTGTCCCTTGTGCTCCCTGACATAATAAGGCCTGGGGAAGTTCACGGTGTGTCCCGCCAGGGCTGGGACCATTTCTGCCTCATTCACCATTGTTTCTCTTCTCCTGTTGCAGTGCTTGGTACATAGTGGGAGTGAAAATATTCAGGGAGTGAACGATGAATGGAGACGAATAGAGTGAACCAAATGAAGGAGTAGATATGATTCTATCTCAGCAGGTTACAACAGCAAAATACACAAAAAGTGTATATTTAAAATGCTGTTGGGGCACCTGGCTGGCTCAGTGCATACAGCATGTGATTCCTGATCTCAGGGTCTTGAGTTCAAGCCCCATGTTGGGTGTGGAGCCTCCTTAAAATTTTTTTTTGTTTTTAACTAAGCTGAGGTCTATGTAGGAAGAATTTTTGTAGGAAGTTTTTACAGTCTGCTCCATATGATGAATATATGAATTGTCAGAGGAAGAGATTTTGCGAATGGCAATGAAATGAGAGAGTGAGTCTGCTTTCTAAGTAGGGTTACAGACAGCCCCAAAGTGTCAAGGGAACACCTTTATGTGACTTTTAAGGTTTAGCTTTCCCTCTGCTTCTGACTTGGCTTAAGGACAGAGGATAGTTGCAGTTCACAAGTGTGGTCCAGGCACCCTGTCCTGACAACATCTATTCCTAGGACTTTTCATTTTTGTAACAAAGTGTTATTATTAACCACTGCTTTTAACTAAGCTGATATTAGCTTGAGGACCTCTCTCGATCTTGTTCTTCCAGCTTTCACCAGGGTCCTGCCTGATGTTGTGCGAGACGTGCGCTCAGAAAAAGCAGTTCTCACTTTAACATGTGGTCAAAGAAGAAAGAAGATCACTCAGTGACAACCTGGCACTTTCCAGATCCTTTTTTGAAGGGGGGCCAAGTCCCTTCAAGGACCACATGAAGCACTCTCTGATTAAGGTGAAATGTGCTGAGACATGAGCGGTGAGGGATAGCTGACTGTTCATATGAGATAGGAGACATACTTGAGGTTCCTGTCCCTTCCAGCCACATGTCCTCATACCAGCTCATTGTGCTGCATTTATTTGACTTAGAAGCTGCATGAAGTTGCCAGGCCTCCTCCCCTTGGGTCAGTGGGAGACATCAGAAATGACAGGTCCTGAGTAGACACATTGTGTGCGGGGAGGGGGGGGGGGCGGAGTTATCTTGTCACTGAGCAGAAAGAGCAGTTTCAAGCTCTTGCTACAATAGTTTCTTCTTTATTATATGATACAAGCCCTTATTGCTTGGTAACACCTTTAAAAACTTTTTTTAATAATCAGCTCTTGGCTGCGGTCTTCTAAAAGAGCGAAAGTATTTAAAAGTTAAGCTCCACAGGGCGCCTGGGTGGCTCAGTTGGTCAAGCATCCGATTTCGGCTCAGGTCATGATCTCCTGGTTACTGAGTCTGAGCCTCGTGTCAGGCTGTACGCTGACAGCGTGGAGCCTGCTTAGGATTCTCTCTCTCTCCCTCTCTCTCCTTCTCTCCCTCCCTCCCTCTTTCAAAATAAATAAACATTCAAAAAAATAATAACAGTTAAGCTCCATTTCTGTAGAAAGTCAGTGATGAATTCGTAAGCCATTCAAATGCTTGTTGGGATTTGTCATTCGAGAAGCAGGTAATGTTACTGACTTTATGAAAACTAAGAGAAATCTGCAAGGATTAGTTTTTTTAAAGAAAATTAGTTTCTTTAAGAAACTTACACCTGAAAAACATAATTTAACATACGTAACTGCAGAAGGTATGTCCACATATTTTCATTTAGATCAAGGGTCGGCAAACTTTTCTGTAAACAGCCATGTAGTAAACATTTTCAGTTTTGTGGGTATACAGTCTCCATTGTAACTACTTGCCTCTACAATTCTGGCACAAACGACAGGTTTAGACAGTACAAAAATGAACGAGCATGGCTGTGTGCCAATAAAACTTCATTTACAAAAACAGTGGTCCATGGGCTGTAGTTAGCCTATGATTTAGATCAATGAATTCCTCCTTTAAATTAATTCCACTCATTTGCAACTCCAGGTTTTCTTGCACATGTACATAAAGTAAAGCAATAGTTGTTACCACGATGGCTCTATTAGCAGGAGAAGAACATCACAAACACTTAAATAATGCCAGTTTGATGTCAGTATCCTTAGATGCTTCAAGAAAGTATCGGTTAAATTCATTTGAATCATGGTTCAGATTTTTTCATCTAATTCATACACTCAAAGTAAACTTTTTATTTTTTCATTAAAAAAATTGTTAATGTTTTTATTTATTTTTGAGAGAGAGAGACAGAGCACAAGCGGGGGGGGGGGGGGGGGGGGAGGCAGGGAGAGAGGGAGACACAGAACCCAAAGCAGGCTCCAGGCTCTGAGCTGTCAGAACAGAGCCTGATGTAGGGCTCACACCCATGAATTGTGAGATCACGACCTGAGCCAAAGTCAGATGCTCAACCTACTGAGCCACCCAGGTGCCCCGCTCAAAGTGAAGTTTTTTCAAGATGACTATGACAGATAATATAGTAAAATCAGGTAAAACACTCATCAGAGAGACGTAAAATGCGTTTTGTGTCAAAAATACGAATACAGATTTTGGTAGAGTATAGCACATGGTAAGCACAATATTCCTACTAAATCATTAAATCAAAAAGTTGATGGAACAGGAATGAATCTCAGTTAGAATCTCTAACTGTATCCAAAGTAGCTGATATATCCAATTATATCCAAATAATCTATCCTTCAAAATAAACACTGTAATTGTCAAAATTTACAAATACACAGAGAAATTGAACTCCAAACTTTTTGTGACAAAGCTGAGGTGGAATACCAAGGAAGGAAAATATTATATCGTGGAAGTATATGCTTTTCCCTTTTTTTTTTTTTCTTCTTTTCCTGCCTGTCAGTAAAATTCTCAAAATATCTGAGCTTTTGAAGAATTACTTTCTATAGCAATGTGGGTATAAATGAGGCCTCTAAATTTTAGTTGGACTTGGTTTGCACTCAGTGAGTGAATGTTGGCAAAGCCTAGAGAATAAAGAAGACAACACAATGAAGCAGGGTCCATTTCTTCTGTTAAAATATGCCGTTTGTCAGACTCGTCTCCCTGCTTGGGGACGGGGGGGAGTGTGAGTTGGTACCATCTTTAAGGAAGCTTTAGAAACAGACTGTTAGAAATATATTCTAAGAAATAATGGAGCATGTACTCAAAGACAGAGGATGCCGGCCGCAGTGCTCAGGGACCTTCAGCCAGGAACTGTACCAGGTGTTGGGAACACACAGGGTCTGTTTAAATTAGACACAGTCCTGGGCCTCATGGCGCTCACTGCCAAAGTGATTTATAGCAGCAAACACTGGAAATAACCTGATTTCCAATAATAAGAAATTGGTTAGCTAAATGACAACTATAAAACTCAATACTCTGTGGTCATTAAAAAGAATGCTGAGGGTCTATATTAACTTGGCAAAGGGTTCACCACAATATATCGTCTGTGCTTTTCAGAATCTTTAAAGAATAGAATGAGAAAAATTAATGATGGTGTTCTCGTTTTTTAAAAGACCCCCATGTTTAGCGGTTGATGGGTTTACAAATTAAGAAACAGCTCAATTCCAATATGTTTCTTTAACTCCCCTCCAAGGGATTTCTCTTGGTGCGATATTTGATCACCTTTGTTTGGTTGTCTTCTTTCTGGAGAGCCTCTAATTTCTGCCTCTGCGCCTGTGTGGGTTTGGCCCATTCTTGTTCAATGTCCTGTAGTGCCTTAAAGCGACAGAAGTTGTAAGATTAGCAACCTTAGCAGAAGTGAGCTAATCTGACAAAAACACACTCATGTATGAAAGGCTATAAAAACAGAGCCAAGTGGACATATATAAGGATTTAGCATGTTATAGAGCTGACTGTTAAATTAGTGGGTGGAGGAAGAGATTGTTCAATGGTTTGGGGACAGCTGGCCACACTTGGGAGAGAAAATAAAAGTTAGCCTCTTTCCCCACACCACCCAATCAAACAAATCCAGATAAAGATTTAAATGTTTAAAAAAAAAAAAAGATTCAGGAAAAGAAATCTGATGCTGAGGTAAGGATTATATTTTTAAGATACAGAATCAAAGTGTCATAACAAAGGAAAATATAATTACATGAAAATATAAAACTTCTATGCATAGAAACCATCAAGAACAAAACTAAGAAGCAAATGGCAAACCAGAGAATATGACCGCATCATATGTGGAAAAGAGTTGATATTTATATAAAGCAATAGGAAAAATGTAAATATCCCCAACAAGAAAATGGACAAAGAATATGAATCGGCAACTGACAAAAAGGAATTCCAAATTCCAAATCTATATTCAACCTCACTAGTAATCGGTAATTTTTTTTTTTTTTTTTTTTTTTTTTTGCCTCTCAACTTGGCAAAGACTAAAAATATATATATAATATTCAGGGCTGGCAAAGATTTGGGGAAACCGGAAATTCCATGTAGAGCCGATGGGATTTAAATTGGTACCATTAGCCTGTGTTGCTTTTATTTATCAGGCTTTCAGAAAGTTTTCCATTGGTCTTCAGTTAGCCTGTTAACCTCTCAAGAGAAAACCTTGAGTCCTTCCCCTCAGTGTATCTTGTCCAAGGTCTTACATACAGCAAACATTTAATAATTCTTTGCCAATAGTCAGGCACTCATTTATACCTTGGTCTGAATGTAAGTCTCTGTGCTCCACTTGTTATGCCTGATCTCCATCAGGAGAATGAAAAGATGAGTAAAGTTTTGATTTTGCTGTTTAGGTTGGGGGACAAGGAAATGGGTTTAGAGAAGAGAAGAAAAATAACAAATATTTGTTGAGAACCTGTTTTAGATAGGTTCTCTCAGCTTTGCAAATTATCTGTGGGATAGGAACATTCCCCTCATCCTATAGATGGGTAAATTGAGGTCCAGAGAGGTTATGGCTTTCGAGACAACCCAGCAATAAGTGGCACGAGTTGGGTTAAAACCCTGATTTGGCGACTGTACACTCCTCTCTATGCCCAAGCTACTGAATTCTCAGTATGTAGGCGGCTATGCACACCAAGACTTACCCCTGGTCACCAACTATTCTCAAAACTGGACCTAGACATCTAGAACCTTTCCTTTCCTGAATTCTGCTTGATGTTAGAGCCCTGTAAGGACTCGGCAGTGTTATCACTCAGCAGTGATATCAAAGAGAAAGTATAGCTAAATAAAGAAGGTAAACAGCAATCATGACAGTAAGTACTAGCTGAAGATATGTCATTTGCCATTAGGGGACCTGGGACTCTCAGATACAGAGATTTAAATGTCCTGCATCAGCAGGAACAGAACTACTTTTGTTTCACTACCTTTGAAAAGATTTGACCCTGATTATGGGCTCGCGAGTCATCGAATACATCACATACAGTATCTCACTCTAACCATGAGAGAATCCAATTCAGACAAATGGCTCTACTCAGTTCTATGGCTCCCCAAAGACTGGCTGCTGGAAACTTATGTGGAACCTATTTTTAAAAATCAAGTGAAATCACCTAAGCCATGGATTTCATGAGCTTCAATCACACATGCCCCAGCACCCCCTGCAGAGGGTATAGCAGTGAGAAGTGGGGAGCAAGGCATGTACCGGGCTCTAGCTGGCTGAGGCATGGCACAGCTAGGCCAAGGCTGTGTGAGTAGACCGGGCCATGTGCAAGGGCACCAGGCTGTGACGGTCTGGGGAAGCTAACGGTCAGCCCATGTTCCCTTCACCAAGCCATGAGCCCCATTACGGGGTTAGCCTGCCTAGAGCAAGGGACACCTTGTTCTAATTTGCACAAAGTTACCACATAGGCCAGTGGTGCTGACATGCAGGCCCAGAATTGACCAAGCCTCGGTATTTTTTAGAAAACCCAGACATTTATACTTTTATATACCACCTTCCATTTTGTTAATACTACTCAAATTTAAAATAAAAGAAGGGAAACAGTGTGGGAGTCCAATTGACTCCTGGGACATCCATCCATGGGGCACAGTTGCTTCAGAACAATCAAAAGCGTTTCCCTTAATAATTATGATGGCACTGTTATTTATCAGAAGAACTCATAAGAACTTTCTGCATTAATTTTTTTAAAGGATGATTGCTTCTCACATATTCACATATCCTAAGCTCCCAGGACAGTCTCTGCCCTGGGCCATTTAGAGTCTAGTTAGGCAAATACATATGTAAATGATATTTACATGGCTGGGTGAGTAGCACCCTTAATGGAGGGTACAAACAAGTACCTCAGGAGCAGAGAGGGAGGAAGGGATTTTCTTTCGAGGGGAGCTGAGAAAAGTTTCCCCCAAAGAGGCAGCAGTTACGGTCCTGACTCCCCGGAGCTGACTTCTCGGTACCCCCACTTGGATTCAGTAATAACAATGGTGATGATAATGGCACAGATAATCATAACATCAACTATAATTTTTTGAAGACTTTGCAAGCGAAGAGCTGTGGTTTGAATAACAGTCTAGTAAAGCTGAGAGAAAACTTAGAAACCGTTCCTTCCGTCTCATCGCTTAACAGGGGGACATTGTAGTTCAAAGTTCGGAAGGGTGAAGCGGCAGGCCCGAGGTCACGCAGAGAGACAGCCAGTGACAGAGCAAGGGACAGAATGCATTTTCAAAACTGCTATTCGTGTGCTTTTCAGGAAGCCATCTTTTTTCCCAGCTATCAGCAGAGGAAACACCGTCCATTTCTCTCTGGTTTACAACTCCTCGTTGAAGACAGATACGATGCCTACGGTGATGCTGGAGGTTCCTTCTTCTCACCACCAGGCCAGAAAGACTATTTCCCACCAGAACAATATCAGAATTAGGCGATGCATCCTCCACCAAGGACGGGATATCAAACAGACCAGATGCAACCAATAATGCACTATAATAGCAAGGGTGTGACGGCGATGAGCCTCGGTAAACGAGTAAAATGGTAAAGTATGGTCCCATTCACACAACATGATTTTAATTACACTCAGCATGATTATACATGGGTCCAAGTATGATGAGAAATGAACTCAAAACTAGCCATGAAACTACAATGGTGACCATTGCACATCCAATGTGTGATGTTTTGATTTGCCTCCTTAGAATTTCGGAGAGCTTTGAGAAGATGATTTATTAGATTGCCTTGGCCTGTTAAAAAGTCACATAAGGAGAAATGGGCAGTTAGGCTGTGACTCCTTATCTGACATGCTGGCTGCTGGGCTCCCTGTGACTGCTCGGTCACCCACCCAGGTGCTTTGCCCTGTGCTGAAAAAGCCAAGGTCCCTGCATGGGGCTGGTGGTCTAGTGGGGGAGATATAGACACAAGTGATGCTCTAGCTTGTCCAATTGAAGACCTCATTGATTCTGATATCATGATTTTGTGAGACACTAAGGAAAAACACTGCCAGTTAAGTTATGACACAGGGCCTTGTGAGAGTTGTGCACGGTGCATGAACCGGCCATGCTGATCTTCCCCGGCTGGTCATTGCTTTTATTTCTTCTGAGGCATTTGGTGATTCCTCTGGCCTTTAGCTGTTCTTCTTGGCCTGTGCCAGGCAGTCCTTTTGCATAGAGCTTAGTGAAAAACTGAGCAGTTCCCTCTCCCTGGGCACGTAAAGCCCCTGGTGGTTGCTTTATAAGAAAATTTGGAAGTGTGGTCATTTCTGGCTTTATGAATATAAAGGGGAAAACTGCCACTCTGTCTTTGCCTCTCTGTGTAAGTGATAACTCCCATTCCATGAAGAATCATAGTATATGTAGTGGCAGGGGGCTGGTGAGGCAGGAGAACTGAGGTGGGGGGTAAAGGAGAGGTATCACAGAGGCAGCATCTGTGACCGCCCCACCACGTAGCAGAACCTTCACCACTGAATCAGGGAAGGGAAAGGAGGCCAGGGGTGCCTGGGTGGCTCAGTCAGTTAAGTGTCCGACTTTGGCTCAGGCCATGATCTTGAGGTTCGTGGGTTCGAGCCCCACGTCGGACTCTGTGCTGACAGCTCACAGAGCCTGGAGCCTGCTTCGGATTCTGTGTCTCCCTCTGTCTGCCCCTCCCCGGCTCATACTCTGTTTCTCTCTCAAAAATAAATAAACCTTAAAAAAAAAAAAAAAAAAAAAAAAGGAGGCCAAACTCTCAAACTCTCAATGTACTTTCTGGGGGTTAGGGGGTAGGGGTAGGCAGGACCACCAACATAATCTGCAGGGCCTAATGCAAAATGAAAATGTGAGGTCTCTTGTTCCAAAATTAAGGATCAAGATGGCAACAGCAAAATATTAAACAATTGTGGGGTTCTTCTGAGCAGGCTATGTGCCCATGAAGCAGGCCCTGGAGGCAAGTATGCTACTCGTTGGCTCAGGTAAAAAGAAGATTATGCTAAAATGAGATGGGAACACATGTGGCTTTAGATTATCAGGGACAACCTTTCTAGACTCATGTAAATTGGCCTAGAAAACTCAGAGAGGTGGTTAAAATGGAGGTAGAATTTTTTTTCTTTCTAAATTCTATTTCTTAAAAAAAATTTTTTTACTGTAGTAAAATATATATAACATTTGTCGTTTTCACCACTTTTTTATTTAAAAAATTTTTTAAATGCTTATTTATTTTTTGAGAGAGAGAGAGAGAGAGAGAGAGAGAGAGAGAGACAGTGTGAGTGGGGGAGGGGCAGAGAGCGGGAGGGAGACACAGAATCCAAAGCAGGCTCCAGGCTCCGAGCTGTCAGCACAGAGCCCGACATGGGGCTCGAACCCACGAACCGTGAGATCATGACCTGAGCCAAAGTCAGACGCTTAACTGAGCCACCCAGGCGCCCCTCATTTTAACCATTTTTAAGTGTACAATTCAGTGGCACTAAAAACACTCATAAAGTTGTGTAACCATGAACACTCTCATACCTACCTTTTTAGCATCCCTAGCAAAAAGTCTGTACCCATTAAACAGTAACTCCCTGCCGCCGAGCCCCTAATAACTTCTATTGTACTTTCTGTCTCTGTGAATTTGCCTATTCTAGTTATGGAGGTAGAATTCTTTTTTTTTTTTTTTTTTTTTTAATTTTTTTTTTTTTTAACGTTTATTTATTTTTGGGACAGAGAGAAACAGAGCATGAACGGGGGAGGGGCAGAGAGAGGGGGAGACACAGAATCGGAAGCAGGCTCCAGGCTCCGAGCCATCAGCCCAGAGCCTGACGCGGGGCTCGAACTCACGGACTGTGAGATCGTGACCTGAGCTGAAGTCGGATGTTTAACCGACTGAGCCACCCAGGCGCCCCAAGAATTCTTAACTATTACAATTTTTTTTTAATGGTTTCCATCCCAAATGGTCGATAACACATGGTGTTTTGAGAGTCCTCGGTCACCCTTACCTGCATATGGATCAAATCTACGGCTGCTGTGCAGTCCATCAGCATGGAGTCGAGGGATGGGTCCATGTACCTGCGTAATTCAGGAGCATTAAGTTCATTCATATGACACAGCCGATGGGCACACCTGGGAGCACATGCTCTCTGAGGTGGTGGCCCCCTATGCTTTAAACGAGCCCCCACTGGGGCACCTGGGTGGCTCGGTTGGGTGAGCATCTGACTTCAGCTCAGGTCATGATCTCACGGTTCATGAGTTTGAGCCCCGCGTTGGGCTCTCTGTTGTCAGCACTGAGCCTGCCTTGGGATCCTCTGTCTTCCTCTCTCTCTCTGCCCCTCCCCCCTCCTCTCTCAAAAATAAATAAACATTGGGGCGCCTGGGTGGCTCAGTCAGTTAAGCGGCCGACTTCGGCTCAGGTCACGATCTCACGGTCCGTGAGTTCGAGCCCCGCGTCGGGCTCTGTGCTGACTGCTCAGAGCCTGGAGCCTGTTTCAGATTCTGTGTCTCCCTCTCTCTCTGACCCTCCCCTGTTCATGCTCTGTCTCTCTCTGTCTCAAAAATAAATAAACGTTAAAAAAAAGTTTGAAAAAAAATAATAAACATTAAAAAAATATTTAAACGAGCCCCCCTTTCTAACAGCCCTCTACTCACCTAGCTTTTTCTGTCTCCTACTTTCTTTACACTGTAAGCTCTTGTCTGGCGGGCTCTGAGAGTAAGGTGGCAAACAATAAAGCTGTGGGAGAATGGCCCACGGCCCTGTTCACACTCGCCCCGCTGTCGGGCCCCAAGTGCGGATGCCCTTTCCCCACCCCATAGTACCTGGTGTCGCCGTTGCCCCAAACCCACACCTGCATCACCACCCTGTACCCAGGCTGCTCTCATCTGTCGCCCAAACTGCTCCCTTTGTCAGGCCCTCTGCGTCAGCCCCGTCCCCTCAATCCCAGGCTCTGCGTTCTAACCTGAGGGCTCTTTCCTGAGTAGCCTGTGGACTGTCGTGGTCCCAGGAGTTAGATCATTCATCTTGCTCCCTTCCACGGCCCGGCCCGTCAGGGGACACCTAGCTTTCATTTCCAGCTCCGTCTCTTACCCACCTTCCTCCGTCTCACTCGACATCCAACCATGTTTTCTCTCCTCTCCTCTGCCTGGAAGACCAGTGCCCTTACCAGCTTCCGTCCCTGCCTCATCTGCCTCTCCTGGGCTCCTCGTGTCCCCCCTCCAGTCCCCACTCCCCACGGTTTCCACTTCATCCTCTATGCTTCCTTAGCACTCCGAAGTCATCCTGACCACTGCTCTCATCAAGTTGATCTTAGCGCCAGGTACACAGGGGCTGTGTCCTATTTGGAGTTGCCACTCTGCAAAGTGACTTGCAAACAGCAGGGCTCCGTGTCTGTCTAATGGGCCTAGAATCGTCAGGCTAAACTGAAATCATAGTTCCTGTATGAGCACAGGAGCTGCTAAGAATTGATAGAAACGGTCCAGAAAGGGTGCACCACAGCTGGTCTAAACCAACCTGAGGGCAGAGGTAAGCCGAATCACTGAACTTACGAGAGTGTGGTTAAGAGACCAATGGGATTGGCATGGACTAGGAAAGGAGGAAAATGGTACTTGAAGGTCACCTTCCTCCTGGGGGGGTGGGGAGAAGCATGCGCAGTTATGTCCGATGTAGCTCATTTGCCCACGCGGCGTAGGCACCCTGTTCTCCGTGACTGACAATAGCAACTGTTGCATCCGAGCTAGAGAGCCCCCGGACCCAGCCCACACTTGGGGCTCTGAGAGGCCAGGGCAGCCTCCCTCTGGTCTGGAAGGAACCGTACCATAATTGGAGAGGTGCACCAGAGAATTCACAGACAGAAAAATCCCTAAAACTCTGGCTAATGTTTGCTGGAATGCGTCACCTGCTGGGAATCCCACAGCTCCCGGCAGCCAAGCTGGCCTCCCTGCTCCCACTCAGACTTTTCCTGGACAGATGACCAGGTCCCTTCAGGATCCTACTCCAGGCTCTTCCCCTCGGGTGACCTGACCCTCAGCTCTAACAGCTGGAGTGGGAGCCTCCTTCCTTCCCAGTTCCCATTAGCAAAGGCCATCTGCCTGGATCCGAGATGCTGGTGTGTGAGTGACATTTTATCTTACGCTGATGATCTACTATATGCCTATTTTTTTTTAAGTTGTATTTATTTATTTTGAGAGAGCAAGAGAAAGCGTGAGCACAGGAGGGGCAGAGAGAGAGGGAGGGAGAGAATCCCAAGCAGGCTCTGTACTGTCCGTGCAGAGCCCAACATCGGGCTTGATCTCAAGAACCACCAGATCATGACCTGAGCTGAAACCAAGAGTCAGAAGTTTAACCGACTGAGCCCCCCAGGTGCCCATAGAATATACCTATTTAATGAAGACCTGGGCAAAACCCAATTACCAATTAAGGCTTCAAGGTAAGGGACAGAGTCCTCAGGTCTCCTTTGATCTCAAGTTCTCTGGAGAGTCCATGAGCAAAGCAGTCTAAGCCTCAGGGATTCCTGCTGTTATTGTTATTATAATTATTATTATCTTCAATATAACAGTAAGAAACAAGACCAAAATTTGTTGAGCATGTGGGATGACTTTATTTAACCCTCACACTAATCATATGAGCTAGACTCCTGTTATTATTCCCGTTTTACTGAGGCTTAGTGAGCTTGAGTAACTTGGCTAAGGTTATTCAGCTACCCAGTGAGTTGGTTGGGATTTAGACTCACATACTCTGACCCTAGGAACGACCATGCTCAGCCACTTGTTACACTAATCAGCTTCTAGAAGAACAGCTACTCTAGAAACACCTAGATGGAACTGCTAAGGGTTTTTCCTTTTCACCTTTTTACGGTTCCATCCCACAGATTTTGACAGTTTCTCAGAATACTTTTGAATAGCAGTAGATGAACTTCTAGCCCTGCCAGGAATGTCCTTCCAAAATTCAAAACCACAGACTGGCGCTGTAAACAAGGCATCATGAGGTCAAGATAACTACTATTCCTAGATTACAAAATGCCTTTCTTTAATACTCTCTGTGCTCAGATTACAGAATAGCTGGGCTGGGAGAGAGTAAACCAAAGAAGCAACCCAATACAGCCATGGTAATGAACACTGGAGACTACAGATTGTAGGATATATGTGGGGCGGGGTGGGGTGAGAGAAGTGTCCTGCTTCTTGTTATTTTCTGTTCGTTCGCTTTCCATAGGGCTTCTTGTTTCTGGGGGAAAGGATAGTATTTTCTGCAAGGTGTTCAGTCAGTCTACGAACATGGCTGGCCCTGGTTTATACGCATTTGTTATTGGAATCCTTTAAGAATGTAAGCCAAATACTTAAGAGTTCAAATTCACTGCAAGTTGTCGGAGTCCACCCTTTGCCCTTAGGGAACACCACAGTGCAACAGATGAATCGCACCTATTTGTAATCATCAATAAATTCCTTCAATTAGTACAGTTGATAATCCATTCCAAAGCAAGCCCGTGACCTGCCATTCCTCATAATTCCTGCTTTGATTCCCACCCCAACAGCACTTGCTTTTCAAGACTTACCTTCAGGGCCACCATCCTCGTGACAATATCCCTCAAGTACTTACTGGAGACCAGTGGGAGTTATCTTCAACATCGCATTCTTTAGGACAAATATTCTGGTTCATTCCCCACTCTCCCTTCTTTATTGCTTTCCTCTCAACCTTCCGCAAGCTCCTGGTCCCTCTCTAGCTGTTAGGTGGTGAGCTGATACGGTGAGACCGACAAAATCTCAACGGGAACCGAAAACATCCTCAAATACCTACCATCACCGCAAATGCTTACCACTTCCGGAGTCCAACCTTGCAGTTTTCCATTCCAGCACTTCTGAGACTCACATAAGGGAGTTCAAAGTCCGCCAGTTTTTTCATGACTAGAGAAAGGGGAAAGGGAGTCTTCCTGGTTGAAACGGCACAAACAGTTTACATACAGAGGCTTCGAAATGAGAAAATAAAGCGTTGCCATTGGAAAGAATAAAATCACCCTGATCACATTCTCTCGCATTTGTATGTAATTTTTCACTTTCTGAAATTCATCCAAATGATAAATAGCATTTCACCCTCATAAAACAGCAGCACCGTTGGTAGGGGGTACTTTCCGCTGCAATACAGATGAAGAAACCGAGTTCCAGAGAGGTCTAGTGCCTTCGCCAGCACACCACAGATCTTAGTGGTGAAGCCAACACACAAACCCCTTAACTTCCCACTCAAAACCACTTCCCTGCAGCTTCTTGAGAACATGTGTAAATGGCATTCAGATAATTGATACCATTTCACAACTAAATAGCTTGTAATATCTAGAAATGGACTGTAGAGGAAAGCAAAAGCCATGTGGACCACACTGTCGTCTTTCACTAACTCCTTACGTTTTTTAAGAATCTGAGAACTTATTTATGGCATCCACATTTTATAGCAAACATTCCTTAACGAGGAGAAGCGATAGCGTGATGGGATGTCCTGACATCCAAAGTCCAGCACTCCAGAGGGAGGCCGGGGCATGGCTGGTGGCCAGCAGCCAGGCCATAAGGGTAAAGGTGAGACAGACATTAGGACTGGGACCAGGGCAGGCACAAGACCAAGTGCAGTTACTGGTAAGGGCCTGACATCTTGCTGTGGTCCATGCTAGCTTTCTGGAGTGGCTCATCCCCAGCTCACCCTGAACACAGACACAACCACCCATCCCCCAACTTTTGATCCAGGGACTACTGAGAACAGTAGTAGGGACCACGCATCGCCCCTACTCGGCGGTATCTCCTGCATCCCCTGGGCTGAGCACGTGCCCACACCTGCCCAACCCCATCTCCCGGCTGCCCTGCATTCCTTCTTTCCTTACCAGAGAGCTTGCCCTCTTTGCGAAACCGAATGAGAAAGAGGCCAAAGTAGCCCAAGAGCTCCTGACACATTCCAATTTTGTGTGACACCACCTTGAGAAATAAACAAAGACAAGAAAAGGGTGGGGGGGGGGGAGTTGGGAGAGTGTCTGCCATGCTTACCATGATATGCAGAATTTGAAATTGCCTGTAGGGGTGCCTGGGTGGCTCAGTCGGTTGGGCGTCCGACTTCGGCTCAGGTCATGATCTCGTGGTCCGTGAGTTCGAGCCCCGCATCGGGCTCTGGGCTGACAGCTCAGAGCCTGGAGCCTGTCTCAGATTCTGTGTCTCCCTCTCTCTCTGACCCTCCCCTGCTCATGCTCTGTCTCCCTCTGTCTCAAAAATAAATAAATGTTAAAAAAAAAAAAAAAAAAAGAAATTGCCTGTAAACATCAATAGAAAGTGCTTTAATGGGCTGCAGATATTAAAAGGAATCTTCTCCAGGGGCGCCTGGGTGGCTCAGTCGGTTAAGCGGCTGACTCTTGGTTTCGGCTCAGATCAAGATCTCGTGGTTTTGCGGGTTCAAGACCCGCATCGGGCTCTGTGCTGGCAGCTCAGAACCTGCTTAGGATTCTGTCTCCCTCTCTCTCTCTGCCCCTCCCCCAAGTACACTCGCTTTCGAAAATAAATAGATAAAAACTTTTAAAAAAAGGGAATCTTTTCTGAATCTAAAAATGATAACATTGATTTTAGAAAATTTAGAAATCAAAAAAATTAGAGTGAAGAAAATAAAAATCAGCTCCAACACTATGGACATGAACCTGGCCTCCGCTGAGGCTGGTTGTCCCACCTGGGACAGGGATGTATCTCCCAGATAGTTTGGTCGTTATAATCCACCGGAGGGCACCAGCCATTCTCCACGAACATCTGTCCTTCTGTGATACCTGCCCCCTGGGGCCCTCACCCCAATTTACCTTCCTGCAGGCTGGATTCTCAGAGAAGGGACGTTTCCCGCCAACTGGCTGCCATAGAAAAGTGTACAAGCTACTGGCCACCTTTGCCCGCCCCCCGCCCCGGCCCCCTTCTGTCTGGCGCCTCCTGTGACGGTCAAGTCTAATTTACACGCCATTTGCTCAGCGCAACCTCGGATCCCAGGCACAGGCTGCTCTCCTTTCCTATTCCTTCCTGACCTTTACATCAAACGGCTTTCATTTCAACACCCACAGTTTCATTTCTACCAGTGGGTCATGAGGCTGTAACGTCATAATGTTTTATATTCACTCACCTTTCCTTAGCAGGAATGTCCATGCTACCACAGATTCTCCCCTTCCTCACCCACCCCCGCCCCCCACTTAAGCCTGGGCTGCAGCGTGACTTCTTTGCTTGCACACTCTGAATTCACTAGATCACCTCTGCAACACTCGGGGATTTCACCTCCACAGCCAGGGGTGTGAGCTGATGCTTTAACCATGGCTCCGGGTTCTCAAGGTGGCAGTCGTACAAACACCAAGCTCCAAGGGGGCACTTTTCTTGTCAGAGATCTGTAAAGTGCCTCATGAGGCAGTCTTACTAGGTGCATGATATGAGTGGGTGTGCTCGGCATAGCTTTGAAAATAAGGCAGGGCCCGGGAATGTTTTACGACATTCACTCAAGGCGCATCCCCGTTCGCCTGCTTCCTATCTCACCCTTCCCCATGCCCTTGCAGACACCCCACACCAAACACAGCGCCCCTGTGTGTGCAAGGGTGAGTGTGTGCTGGTAAGTAACAGATTGCAAAGACATCTTTTCTTAGAGGATGAGCCACGTCCCTTCAGACTGATTACTCTCTTCTCGGATCCGTTCGGGGAAAACAGCAAGCTTACATGCTAGGGCAGGTAAAGGAGTAGGGAAAAGAATGGAGAAGCCTTTTTCATTTATAAGGACATAAACACATACCTTCTTTCGAGAGGAGTAAGCATGGACAAAAAAGAGACACAATGATATTGTCTTCTTAGCAAACGTTAAGGAGATTTCAAAACATAAGCACCATCAGCAAAACCACGTTAGCACAAATGTGTAAAACCCCCCGAAAGAGATTTTATCTTGTTGCTGGTCCTTAAGAAACCCAGCAGGATGGCAGGGAGGTGGAGGGTGGAGGAAAGTATGCTTGAGGAGATGTAAACAATGATTTTTTTTTAAGGTTTTTTTGGGGGGCGGGGAAAGAGAGAACAAGTGGAGGAGGGGCAGCGGGGGTGGGGGTCGGGCAGAGGATCCAAAGCAGGCTCTGGGCTGACAGCAGAGAGCCTGACACAGGGCTTGAACCCATGAACCATGAGATCATGAGCAGAGCCGAAGTCGGACACTTCACCGAGTCACCCAGGCGCCCCCCCCCCCAAAATGATTCTCGATTACAAAATTTAAATTATATTTTTATGCAAGCTGGAGAATCTCCCAGCGCCTGGAAGAGAAGTCACGTGTCTGCCTGACCAACTGCTCACTTTGGTACCTGCTCACCTCCAGGTAAACTTATTTGATGCTAATGATGTCAGTGTCTGGGGTTTGAAAGTCTCACAAGTCGGTGTGATTAGAACAGGGAAGGTATAATTGTCTGAGATCACGAACGTACATTGTTAAACTTCTGCTCCTTGTTACGAGAGAAACTGAGCAAAAAAGATAGTATTGTGGAACCATAGACTTACTGCCCTCCTCCCTCGCTATGGCAGCCTCCCCCTGTGCAGGTCCTGGGAAGGCAATTTACGGAACCATGTTTTTGTGTTTGGGGGGCTTTGGGGGATAAATCCCCTGAGGCATTAAGCAGCAAGGGCCTTTGATGCTTTTTTAGAGATATCACTCTGGAAGCCAGGGTAGAAGGTTGGCAAGACTGGAAGCAGGGACTAGTTTGGAGGCTGCTATCGAAATCTAGCTGAGAAATGAGGGCTCGAACTAGGATAAGGATGGAGAGGAGGAAATGGGGAGACAGGAATTATCAGGAGAAAGACTTGGGGCACAAGATTAGTAGGATTTGGGAGTCAGGGGGTGACGGAAGGGGACCCTAGGGTAACTTCTCAATGGATGGCCTCAGGAATGAGGTGGCTGCAGATCTCATTCAATGAGGCCAGCAATACAGGAGCCAAAAAAGGTTGTGTGCAGTGACTTTTGTAGGAAGGAAGGTCAAAAATGATCACTCTTGGGCAGAGCAAAGACCCCAGAGAAGGGATGTTTCCTAGCCTGGGGACAAAACTGCTCTTTGGAGGCCAGGAGGGCATGGGCCTTCTTGAACCTCCAGGCTGGAAAGAGGAGCCGTGTTTCAGGGAGGAGGCTCCCCCACCCCATGGTCTCAGGTAAAGGTGGGCTTGAGGGCTGGGAGCCCAACAGGGATGGCTCGTTTCCTACCTAGAAGGTGTCAGGTACCATGTCCCCAGTGCAAGAACATTCTGTCCTTGGGAAGGCCCCTAGAAACTTTCTCACTTCCACCTGTTTATAACTTTATATTTTCCCGCACATACTTCTCTAGAGGATTAGAACTAACACCCTCCAAAGAAAAAGGACCTGGGAGCAGTATGCGGGTGTGAGAAGCTCGTGTTCCCTTGAAACCCAGGGTAGGGAGGAAAGGCCCCAGGGACAGAGCTGGTATTAGCCACATCTAAAGACGGGGCGGACAGTCTCTGTGTCTTGTCTTCAGAGTCCTCACAGAACCAGCTTAAACTCAGGTCTGGCCCTCTGGATGCAGAATTAGACCTGCTGGAGTTTTGGTTTCCTGTGGGACAGGAGGGACAATTACTCCAGCCTTCGAGAAATCTGCTGTCACTCTGCCAGAACCTGTCACCAGCCTACCTGGATACAGCCTGTTTCAGACTCATCTGGACTCCACTCCCCTTCCTGCGTCCAACTATGAGGGCATCCCATAATAAAGCACTTGGCATATCTCCAGGGCACATCTTTGGCTGAGTCCCAGAAAACTGACAGCCGTATTAGGAAGGGCCTAAAAGATGTCTGGGAAGTTGATGCCCACGGGGAGAGTAAAACCAAAGATGCCCGGGAGGATAAGTTGTAGCTCAGATTCCTTGGTCAGTCTCCCAGAAAATCCAGCGTCTCTACAGATACATCATCCAGAGTAAAATGATAGGCAGGAAGCTTCTGGAAGGTAACCTTATCCTAGTCCCTGCCCTCAAACAGAATGATTCCTGAATTCAGTTCTGGAGCTGGAGTTGAGACAAAGTTTACCTCTAGAACTCTTTCAGCAGTATCTGACGTTAGAATTTCGATTTGAATATTCCTTCCATCAGGCAGAAATATATCCAGAGCCGCTGTCTTGATCGTGATGCTAAATGTGTCCTGCAAGCAAAGGGAAAGCACAGTGAGCCCCCCAAGTCCCTTCAATGGGGTACACGGAGCAGGAAAAGTCAGTAGCTTCCTCTATTTGGACCCTCAGGGCATACATTACCCAGAAACACACAGAGCTGACTGCAGAGATTTGGGGGATGGTGTTTTGATGGATGTGTTGGGGTGAGGAGGGGTGTGGAGGGGCCGAGACGAAGCAATGACATGCCGCTTGAATAATTTTCAAATAAACAAAAAAAATAATCCATTTTAGGAAAAAAAAAGCTTTTGATAAAATCATCCACCTGACCCTGGGGAATCTCAGATTTTAATTTTCACTTTGAATATTTCCAGGTATCCCTAAAAGTCCCATAAAAGTCTTCTGAACGGAGGCGCCTGGGGGGCTCAGTTGGTTAAGCGTCTGACTCTTGATTTCGGCTCAGGTCACCACCTCATGGTTTGTGGGTTCGAGCCTCGCATTGGGCTCTTCACTGACAGTGTGGAACCTGCTTGGAATTCTCTCTCTCTCCCTCTCTCTCTGCCCCTCCCTTGCTCACTCACTCTGTCTCAAAATAAACAAATAAACTTTAAAAGAAATTAAAAAAAAAAGTCTTCTGAATGAAGAAGCATGTCACTATCAGGTGAGTAAGCATCCACCTGAGGGCCAGCACTCCCAGCTCAGCCCTACTTTGCTAACATTTATGCATTCTGCAAGGGGATACCTATGTGCTAGAGACTACTGCAAATCTGGGGACCTGTGAAGTTCTTGGATGAAATGTTCTGGAATGTCAAGGACAGGCTAGAGACACTGGAAAGCCTTCAGAGTGGAGGAAAGTGTGAAGCTGGAGTTGATGTTCAGTGACCACAGAGCGGGGGACCCCAGGAGGAGGCAC
Organism: Panthera pardus; assembly: GCF_024362965.1. Taxonomy (NCBI): domain Eukaryota; kingdom Metazoa; phylum Chordata; class Mammalia; order Carnivora; family Felidae; genus Panthera; species Panthera pardus. The sequence goes on from NW_026527002.1 coordinate 46,137,982, forward strand.
GGCCAGTGGCCGCTCAGCTGAGCCTCGCGGGGCAGTTGCATCTGGCAGAAGGCTGTTTTTAGCACCTCCCAAATGGGATGCTGTGGGTCCGCAGGACTGCCTCATCTCTGGGAGGCTGATTCAGGTCAGAGCCTCTCTCATCCCAACTCTACAACAGGATTAAACCCGAATGCGCCAACACATTCACTGTAGGCAAGGAGCTCACTTCTCTCCTAGGCATTGAGAATGGCAGTGGTTACGTATTCTCCTGGGGAGAACGGAGACAAGAGTCACTCAAATCATTTTCTGTGTCCTAAGCCTACTATACAAGTCAGAATATTAGTAATACAGAGGGGTGGAGGGTAATCTCTTCTTAGTGCCAAGACAATGTGCACCCAGCCTAGGTTACCGCCTTCCTGGTACCAGGCGGGGAGAGAAGAACCAAATGACCAATTGTAAGATTGTTTGCAGATCACAGAATTGGGCTCAGGCAAGCTGACCAAGTGGGACCTTTCCCCTCAACAGGCAACACCTCCCTTTTCCTCACCCTCCCTACATCCACAGATAACATTTCAGGTTTTACAGGCTCCTGGGAGACTCAGCACAACTGCATTGCCCAGGTACCTCAGCCGGCCAGCTACATTAGCGACAGGCTCATTTTTCTTAATTTTGTTATCAAAGGGCAAGCTTTGTCTTTAAATTTTAACCACCCACCTGCCTCCCCCGCCCGCCGCCGCCCGCCATGTGTTATAATTACTAAGTTTCTCTGATTCTGAATCTAAATACTTTAGAAGAGAAAATCCGCTATTTTCCAAATTCAAAGGGTTGCCCCCCACCCATGTTTATGAATATCTACACATTTAGGCAGCATGTATACATAGTATATCATTTATGAATAAATATGCATATGTTTATTATGTACAAATATATTGATAACGCGTGATACTCATAATTGTGCTCTGTGCCAACGGCTTCACATAGGGTAACTCATCTAACTCTTGTAGCGATGCCTTGAGACAGATACACGTATTAATCCCCCTTCGTCAGATGAGTAAAAGTTCACAAAGGTTAAGTAATTTGCCGGAGGACACTTTGCTAGGGAATGGCAGAGGCAGGATTCCAGACCAGCTCCACGTGACTCTAGGCCTGGGATCTAAACAAGGGACCCAAGAATTCCCAACAATAGGCCTCCCATCCAGCACTGCTATGGTGTCCCCTGAATGCCTGTACTGAGACCCTCACCTCCAGTGTGATGGGATGCGCAGAAGGGGCCTTTGGGAAGTGATTAGAGCTGGACGAGGTTGTGTCCCTCGTGATGGAACTACTGCCCTTTTGAGAAGGGACAGCAGAGGGCCTGTTCTCTTTCCATGTGTACACAAAGAGGACGCAGATTTCTCATAGTTCCAGGAATTTCTATGAAGCCGCCCTGCATTTTATAATGTCCGATACAAATGGAATAACTCTAGCACTTTTTTGACTCTCAAAGTGTCCAAATTTGGATAAGTTACACGAGTACCATGTTGCCACCCTCTACACCAGCATGAGGTGCCATGGTATGCTGCCTCCCTCCGCATGGAATAGGTTTCTGTCTGTGTGACAGGAATTTGTCACTTTTCAAACAGTCCTGTGGCTCCTCCCTGTCAGAACTGGGCTCTGAGTCAGCAAACGCGGATCCTCTTACCAGGTTTTTCCTCCAAGAGTCTGGTGCCAGGACCGTCCGCTTCCCGGCATCCTTTGAGAATCACTCCAAGTTCTTCCACAAAATGTCAGAACGCCTGGTTTCCCTGCACCGTAGCACAGGCCCTGAGCTCCCACACAACCTCAGGCCACACTTCCGTCACCTCTGCTTTCCAGGGGACCTTTGGAAGATTTCCCTAGTTCCCCTGTAGTCATGATAACTGATTGATGATGAAACACAGCAGGGTCCCCAAGGCTCCATATTTAGCTGAGATACAGGTAGTCAGGGGTAATGGGCTCCCCCAGAATTATTGCTGCAAATAGTCTCTTTCTAGGAACACCTTTGCTTAGATGTTGGTTCTTGTGTTCTGGGGCCTATAATCACAAACATCTCTTACCTCAGGGGAAAAACACTCACAAAATGAATGAAAATTTTATTGCTTTTTGGTAAGATTCTAAAGGAAAGCCTAGCATTAATTTTTATTACCACAGTGCAACTCCCAACTCAGACCAAACTGCAGACTGGTAAGATAGCTAAATTACATAAACAGCTAAAATGAAATAAATGCATACCTTTATTAAATTCCTCCACAAAAGTGAGAAAGATTGGATTCGGAGAGCAGGTCAGATTATAGATGGCCCTGAAGTCAGACACTTGAGGATTTTATTAAAAAGGCAGGGGCGCCTGGGTGGCTCAGTCGGTTAAGCGGCCGACTTCAGCTCAGGTCACGATCTCGCCATCCGTGAGTTCGAGCCCTGCGTCGGGCTCTGGGCTGATGGCTCAGAGCCTGGAGCCTGCTTCCGATTCTGTGTCTCCCTCTCTCTCTCTGCCCCTCCCCCGTTCATGCTCTGTCTCTCTCTGTCTCAAAAATAAATAAACGTTAAAAAAAATTTTTTTTTAAAAGGCAAAAGGAAGGGGGCACCTGGGTGGCTAAGTCGGTTGAGCGTCCAACTTCGGCTCAGGTCGTGATCTCACAGTTCGTGAGTTTGAGCCCCACATCGGGCTCGCTGCTGTCAGCACAGAGCCTACTTCAGATCCTCTGTACCCCCCCCACCCCCCCACCCATCCCCTGCTTGTGTTCTCTCTGTCTCAAAAATAAATAAACCTTTAAAAAAAAAAAAGGCAGAAGAAAGCAGAAGGATGGAAACGGAGTGATGGAAAGATTTGCCTGGTAGTGTGGTGAAAATGGGCAGGAAGAGAGACCGGAGGGTAGGGGACACTCAGAGGTGGCCGCAGTAATCTGCTCACAGGTACCAAGGGACTTGGCTGGAGCATGTGAAGAAATGGGTTCCAAGCCCAGCAGCTACACCTGCCCCATGTGACCTTATGTAAACCTGGAGAGGCTATTTGCCCCCTGTATTCCTCATTCCTTCTGCTCTAAAATAAGGGCGGTAATAGTGCCCGCCTCACAGGGCTGCGGTCAAGATTCAAGGAAGCAACATGTGGAAGTTGGAATGGCACTCGCTGCAAACCACTCAAATGGCAGCTGTGTTGTTCTGTTATTGTTAGAAGAAATGAGGAGGGAGTTACGTACCTTTGATTAGAAGCAGTGCCAATAGATAAGATATAAAGGATTCAAGAAAATACTCAGGAAGATATTTTAACATTCACATCGAAGCAAGGAACGTCTGAGTTGTGTCAATTTTACATCTTACACAATCTCTTGACTCTATCTACTTTTCTTCTCCGCTGCCAGCCCCTTAGACCCAACTCACACCTCTTCTCCCTCGGCTCCTGTGATGGCCTCCTCGCTTCCATTCTTACCCTACTACAAAGCACTCGCCACATGGAGCCAGAGAGGTATTTTAAAATGCAAATCTAAAAATGTCCTTCCCTCGCCTAAAACGCTCCAACGTCCTTACGTTGTTCACAGAGGGCGGCTATGCTCGCCACTATACGACCCACGCTGGCCTTACGCTGCCCACAGGACACTCCAGGGAAAAACACAATTTCTCTCTACTCACACCGCTTCTGACACTATCTGGAGTTAGGACAGACCCCACAGGTTAAGGGCTCCGTGCCACAAGACTTCCTCTCCCCAGTTTCAGGTGGCAGTCGCAAATCTAGGCCTCCCACACTTCTGGCCAACTGGCTAGAAATCAGGAGTGCCCACAACACCCTCCTCAGGATTGGTAGTTTTCTAGAATGGCTCACAGAACGCAGGAAAGCTCCTTTTACCTACTATTGCCCACTTATTAGAAAGGAAACGACCTACAACCAGCCAAATGGAGGAGGTGCCTAGGGCAAGGTATGTGGAAAGGAGCACAGAGCTTCCATGCCCTTTCCAGGCACACCGAGCATGTTCACCAGCTCCAAAGCTCTCTAAACCCCACAGTTTAGGGACTTTTATGGAGACTTTATCACATAGGCTTTATCATGTGTGATTATTAACTCAATTTCCCTGCACTTCTCCCCTGTAGACCAGGGGGTGGGGCTGGAAATCCCAACCCTGTAACTATGCTTTCCACCAATCCCCATCTTGAAGCTACCTAGGAGCCCCCAGCCACCAGTCTTCTCATTAGCACGCAACAAGACACAGTGATCTTTCCAGAGATTCTAGAGGCTTATAATATCGGAAGCTTTGTGTAAGGCACTCCGATTACCCCCAACACTCAAGAAATTACAAAGGTTTTGGGACGCCTAGGTGGCTCAGTCGATTAAGCGTCTGACTCTTGATTTTGGCTCAGGTCATGATCTCACGGTTTGTGAGATCAAGCCCCACGTCGGGCTCTGTGCTGTCAGCACACTGGGAAGATGAATCCCCATAATATTTGGCTTTGAAAACCATAGGGGCCTAACTTCACGAGTTCTTATTACTCGTGGGGCTTTTAACACTTGAAACTTTACAAATCAGCGGGCTTGGCTCTGGGGGAGCCAGAGGATGATGGAAACTAAATCCTGGCCCTTAAAGAAACAGCATAATATACTGCCCTGCTGAGATACAGCACAGAAGCAGCGTTTGAAAAACACCTGGGTGTACGGGAGAGAGATGTGTTTGTTAATCTTCGTGCCTGCGCTGGAGGGGCCTTTGGGAGACTTGTCCAAGAAACAAAGAGGCTGGCAGGCACCATTTCCCTTCCCTCTCCCCCAGCCAAGATACACAGATACCTGCAGGAATAAGCTCAGCACAAATACTCTCTACCTAGCTTACTAGCAGCGTGCCTCCCCACATTCTCCTGCAGACCTGCCCCCTCCACCCTGACCTCCTCCTGAAGCAGACCAGCACAAACCTTTCTAACACTGTGCACCCCATCCCCGTGTTCTCCTGTAGACTCACACTTTCCAGCACACTCTCAGTAGTCCATTCCAAGGGGCACACCAAGCATGGCAGTGTGCAACCACCCCTGACAAGGGTCAGCACCATCTCAATTTGACCCCCCCCCCCCCCAAGTTGCACTGCAGTCCCAGCAGCGCGATGGTGGCAGACAACGGGCCCTGACTGCAGATCCTGCCCACCAATGAAAGCTCTCAGGGGACAATCGCAGGGAGAATGCTCTGCAGTCTCGTGCCACCACAGCTCTGGCAAGTGCTTGGCCTGAGCCAACTGAAGCCCAAGGCGACCCCATACTGGCCCAGTAACAACACAGAGATCAAACCCTGCCCACAACAGGCAAAGAGAGCCATTACAGACAACTGTACTGAAGGCTAACGTGGCTCAGCCACAACAGTAGGGTGCACATCACACACAAGAGATATCCCTGACACACGAGGTTCAGGTGAACAGGGAACATTGCACTGCAGAGCACTACAGGACCTCTTCTTCATAATGTCACTACTTTCGACAGCAGATGTAGTTGACTTTCTGAACACACGGAAACAGGCCCAGAGAGTTCATAAAATGAAGAGACAGAGGGAAATGTCCCGAATGAAACAGACAAGGACAAAATCACATCCAGAGAGCTAAAAGAAATAGAGGTAAGTAAAATGCCTGGTAGCAAATTTAAAGTAATGGTCCTAACGATACTCAATGGATGTGAGAAAAGCATGGAGGACCACAGTAAGACCCTTGACAAAGAGTGAGAAAATGTACAAAAGAACCAACCAGAGAAGAACAACTCAGTAACTGAAATTAAAAATACTCTAGAGGAAATAAACAGTAGACTAGAGGAAGCAAAAGAATGGATCAGTGACCTGGAGGACAGAGTAATGGAAAGCAATCAAGCTGAACAGGAAAGAGAGAAAATATAATAAAAAATGAAAATAGATTAAGTGAACTCAGCATATCATCAAGCATAATAACATTCGCATTATAGGGATCCCAGAAGGAGGAGAGAGTAAAAAGGGGCAGAAAAATTATTTGAAGAAATAATAGCTGAAAACTTCCCAAATATGGGGAAGGAAACAGACATCCAGATGCGGAGGCACAGAGAGCCCCCAACAAAAATCAACCCAAGGAGGTCCACACCAAGACACATAGTAATTAAAATTAAAAAGTAGTGATAAAGAGAGAATTTTAAAGGCAGCAAAAGAAGAGAAGATAGTTACATAAAAGGGAAACCCCATAAAGCTATCAGCTGATTTTTCAGCAGAAACTTTACAGGCCAGAAGGGAGTGGCATAATGTATTATTAGTGCTGAAATGGAAAAATCTGCAACCAAGAATACTCTGTCTAGCAAGGCTATCATTTAGAATAGAAGAAGAGAGAGTTTTTCAGACAAGCAAAAGTTAAAGGAATTCATGACCATTAAACCAGCCTGAAAAGAAATGTTAAAGTGGACTCTTTGAGTGGAAACAGAAGACCACAAGCAGAAATGATAAAACTAGGAAACACAAAAGCAGTAAAATTAACTATATTTATAAAAATAAGTCAACGGATTCACAAACTAAAAGCATGTGAAATATGACACCATATACCTAAAATGTGGGAGACAGAGGAGTAACAATTTAGTGCTTTTAGAATGGGTTCAAACTTAAACAACCATTAATTTAACATAGACTACTACATGTGTAAGATGTTATATAGGAACATAATGGTAACCACAATTTAAAAGCTAGTAATAGGCAAAAAATAAAGAAAAAGGAGGCCAAGTATATCACTAAAGAAGGTCAGTAAACTAGGAGAAACTAAGAGAAGAAAGAACAGAGAAGAACTACAAAAACAACCATAACACAAGTAACAAAATAGCAGTCAGTATATAGCTATCAATAATGACTTTGAATGTAAATGGATTAAATGCTCCAATCAAAAGACTCAGAATGATAGAATGGATAAAAAAAACAAGACCCATCTATGCTGCCTATAAGAGACTCATTTCAGACCTAAAGACTGAAAAGAAATGTTAAAGTGGACTCTTTGAGTGGAAACAGAAGACCACAAGCAGAAATGATAAAACTAGGAAACACAAAAGCAGTAAAATTAACTATATTTATAAAAATAAGTCAACGGATTCACAAACTAAAAGCATGTGAAATATGACACCATATACCTAAAATGTGGGAGACAGAGGAGTAACAATTTAGTGCTTTTAGAATGGGTTCAAACTTAAACAACCATTAATTTAACATAGACTACTACATGTGTAAGATGTTATATAGGAACATAATGGTAACCACAATTTAAAAGCTAGTAATAGGCAAAAAATAAAGAAAAAGGAGGCCAAGTATATCACTAAAGAAGGTCAGTAAACTAGGAGAAACTAAGAGAAGAAAGAACAGAGAAGAACTACAAAAACAACCATAACACAAGTAACAAAATAGCAGTCAGTATATAGCTATCAATAATGACTTTGAATGTAAATGGATTAAATGCTCCAATCAAAAGACTCAGAATGATAGAATGGATAAAAAAAACAAGACCCATCTATGCTGCCTATAAGAGACTCATTTCAGACCTAAAGACACGTACAGATTGAAAATGAAGGGACAGGGGCGCCTGGGTGGCTCAGTCGGTTGGGCAGCCGACTTCGGCTCGGGTCATGATCTCGTGGTCCGTGAGTTCGAGCCCCGCGTCGGGCTCTGTGCTGACGGCTCAGAGCCTGGAGCCTGTTTCGGATTCTGTGTCTCCCTCTCTCTGACCCTCCCCCGTTCATGCTCTGTCTCTCTCTGTCTCAAAAATAAATAAACGTTAAAAAAAATTAAAAAAAAAAGAAAATGAAAGGACAGAGATACATTATCATGCAAATGGAAGTGAAAAGAAAGCTGGGGTAACAATACTTATACGAGACAAAACAAATTAAAACAAAGACTGTAACAAGAGACAAAGAAGGACACTACGTAATCATAAAGAGAACAACAAGAAGATATAACAAGTGTAAATACTTATGCCCCCAACATGAAAACACCCAAATACATAAAGTAGCTAATAACAAACATAAAGGAAGTAATTGATAGTAATACAATAATAGTATTGTATATAGAGGACTTTCATACCCTATTTACATGAATTGATAGGATTATGTAAACAGAAAATCAATAAGGAAACAGTGCCTTTGAATGACACATTGGATCCAATGGATCTAGCAGATATATTCAGAATATTCCATCCTAAAACAGCAGAATACACATCGTTTTCAAGTGCACATGGAACATTCTCTAGAATAGGTGACATGTTAGGCCACAAAAGAGGTCGCAACAAATTCAAAATGATCAAAGTCATACCATGCATCTTTTCCAACCACAATCCTGTGAAACTAGAAACCAACCACAAGAAAAAATCTGAAAAGAATACAAATACATGGAGACTAAATAACATGCTACTAAACAATGAGTGGTTCAACCAGGAAATCAAAGATGAAAACAAAAAATACATGGAGACAAATGAAAATGAAAATTCAATAGTCCAAAATCTTTGGGATACAGAAAAAGCTGTTCTAAGAGGAAAGTTTATAGCCATACAGGTCTCCCTCAAGAAACAAGAAAAATCTCAATAAACAACCTAACCATTACACCTAAAGGGTCTAGAAAAAGAAGAACAAAACCCAAAACCCGAAAGCAGTGGAAGAAAGGAAGTAATAAAGTTTACAGCAGAAATAAATGAAATGGAAACTTAAAAAAAAAAAAAGAAAAGATCAATGAAACCAGAAGCTGGTTCTTTCAAAGATCAATAAAATTGATAAATCTTTAGCCAGACTCAGAGAGAGAAGACAGACTCAAAATCAGAAATGAAATAGGAAAAATAACCAACATCACAGAAATACAAAGAATTATAAGAGAATAGTAGGAAAAATCATATGCCAACAAATTTGACAACCTAGAAGAAATAGATAAATTGCTAGAAACATATAACTTCCCAAAACTGAATCAGGAAGAAAGAAAATTTGAACAGACTGATTACCATTAATGAAACTGAATCAGTAAACAAACCAGCAAACAAAAAAAAAAGCCCTCCCCCAAACCAAAAATCCAGGGCCAGATGACTTCACTTGATCTTAGCCAAAAGGCCGAGAAGCAATTGGGCCAGATGACTTCATAGACAAATTCTGCCAAATAGTTAAAGAAGAGTTAATATCTATTCTTCTCAAACTAATCCAAAAAATAGAAGAGGAAGGAAAGCTTCCAGCTTCATTCAATGAGGCCAGCATTACCCTGATACTAAAACCAGATAGAGACTCCACTAAAAAAGAAAACAATATCCCTGACGAACACAGAGGCAAAAAATCCTCAACAAAATATTAGCAAACCAAATTCAACAATACATTAAAAAAAAAATCATTCATCACAGTCAAGTGGAATTTATTCCTGGGACGCAAGGGTGGTTCAATATTAGCAAATCATCCAATGTGATACATTACATCAATAAGAGGGTAAAAAAAATGATCGTTTCAACAGGTGCATAAAAGGCATTTGACAAAGTACAACACCCATGCATGATAAAAACTCTCAACAAAGTAGGTTTAGAGGAAACACACCTCAACATAATAAAGACCACATAAGAAAAACCCATAGCAAACATCATACTCAATGGTGAAAAACTGAGAGCTTTTCCTCTAAGATCAGAAACAAAACAAGGATGTACACTATTGTTTAACATAGTACTGGAAGTCCTAGTTACAGCAATCACACAAGCGGAAGGAATAAAAGGCATCCAAATTGGTAAGGAAGAAGTAAAACTTTGACTATTTGTAGATGACACATTGCTAAACAGAGGAAACCCAAAAGACTCCAGGAAAAAACTACCCAAACTGACAAATTTTCAGCAAGGTCACAGGATACGAGATCAATATACAGAAATCCACTCTATTTCTATACGCTAATAATGAAGTAGCTGAAAGAGAAATGAAGAAAGCAGTTCCATTTACAGTTGCACCAAAAAAATAACAAAATACCAAGGAATAAATTTAACCAAGGAGGTGAAAGACCTATATTCTGAAAACTAGAAAACACTGATGAAAGAAGTTGAAGATGACACAAATGGAAAGATATTCCATGATGTATTGAAAGAACAAATACTGTTAAAATGTCCATACTGCCCAAAGTAATATACTGATTTAATGTAACCCCTATCAAAATACCGACAGCATTTTTCACAGAAGTAGAACAAAAATCCTAAAATTTCTTTTTTTTCAAAAATTTTTAAATGTTTATTTATTTTTGAGAGACAGAGCACGAGCAGGGGAGGGGCAGAGAGAGAGGGAGACACAGAATCCAAAGCAGGCTCCATCCAGGCTCTGAGCTGTCAGCACTGAGTCCAACGCGAGGCTCAAACTCATGAGCTGTGAGATCATGACCTGAGCCGAAGTTGGACGCTTAACAGACTGAGCCACCCAGTGCCTCCAAAATCCTAAAATTTCTATGGAACCACAAAAGACCCCAAATAGCCAAAACTATCCGGAGAAAAAACAAAGTTGGAGATATCACTATTCCAGATTTCAAGATATACTATAAAGCTGTAGTAATCAAAACAGTACAATATTGGCCCCAAAACAGACACACAGATCAAAGGAATGCACTAAACAGCCCAGAAAATAAAACCACAATTATACGGTCAATAATCTTTAACAAAAGAGGCAAGAATATGTAATGGAAAAAAGTCTCTTTAACAAATGGTTTTGGGAAAACTGGAAAGCTACATGTAAAAGAATGAAGTTGGACCACACACAAAAATAAACTCAAAATGGATTAAGGACCTAAATATGAGACCTGAAACCATAAAAATATACATATACACAAAATACACAAAAATGTCATTGGTATTTTGATAGGGATTACATTAAATCTATAGACTGCTTCAGGTAGTATGGATATTTTAACAATTTATTTTCTTCCAGTACATGAGCACGGAATATCCTTGTATTTGTTTATGACGTCTTTAGTATCTTTCACCAGTGTTTTATAGTTTTCAGAGCACAGGTCTTTCACCTCCTTAGTTAAGTTTATTCCTAGGTATTTGATTATGTTTTGGTTCAAGGACCACCCAACTCTTTGCCATTGGTTAGAATCAGACACACTGGTGGCCACTGGCCCACAATCTCCCTCCTTTTCTCCAACATGTTCTACCAGTTGCCTCAGCCAACAGGGTTCTGATTCACACTCTCCTTCAACTTCTCCACTTTCCCCAAGACTCTAACCACATTTACCTCTTTCCTCATTCCCACCGGTTGACCTCATCTTCTATAAGTCATAGAAGAAACATCAAGAGGGGACTCACTCTACTTCTAATCACACACCTCGGACTGTGCCTGTAGTCATGCCCAGTGTCTCTCCTTGCCTCACATTCAGTGTGAGAGGTGTCCTTCCTCCGCTCAAGCCCAGTCTGTGCTGGGTCCTCCTTCCTTTAGTACTTGGTGCCATTCATTATTGAGGCCAACCCCACCCACTCCCATTTTCAAACTCCTTCTCTAGTGGTTACTCACCACTAGCAGGCAAACCTACTCAAGTCTCTTTGATCTTTTTTTTTTTTTCTCATCTATTTATTTTAGAGAGAGAGAGAGCATGTGAGTGGGGGAGAGGAGCAGAGGGAAAGAGAGAAAGAATCTTAAGCAGGTTCCAACTCAGCACAGAGCCCAACTTGGCCTCTACCCCACAACTGTGGGATCATGACCTGAACCGAAATCAAGAGTTGGACATTCAACTGACTGGGCCACCGCCCAGGCACCCCATGTCCCTGTCATCTTAAACAGAAACACAGAGACTCTGGGTGGATCACCACCAAGAAAAAAAAAGGGGGGGGGGTTCCCATGGGAGAAATATCTCTTTTCAGCACTTCCATGGGCTTTGAAAGAGTCATATGTTTAAAGAAAACTAGGTATTTTTTTTTCTTTTACATGATGCCATTTTAACTCCAGGAAAAATAAGAGTTTTCAAGAAAGTAAAAGTAATCATGAACATTACTTGTTCAGTAGTAAGAAATCTGTACATGTTATAGGGATCAAAATGCTAAGAATTTAATTTTTTTTAAAGAGTTTCATAACAAAATTGGGGTGAAGGGAATGGAAGAAGGTGATATAAGAAAGCGGCAATCCTCACCCTCCATCACAGTCAGCAGATTATGTCTACAAGTTGAAGAACAAGAGAAAGTTAGAGATGTATCTCATTAACCCCCAGGTTTTTAAATACCTGAAGAAAAACTAAAAGATTTGAAAGTCACCGCTTCTGAAGAGCAGGAGAAGCTTATGTTCTTCTAATCTGTTTTAGCGCCATTTTACTTTGGAAACCACAAGCACATTTTGCTTTGATTAAAGAAAAATGAACATGTCATGACAATATGGCAAAGAGGAGAAACAATGGCAGTAAGAAACCTTCATATTATGAGATACAAGCAAGTGCACAACAGGTGACACGTTTTAGATTCGGAGCGGTGACCAAGAGGAATTTGGCTCTCTTTGTGGTATTTGAATTTTGCCAGAACATATATAATTAATAAAATGTAAGAGCAATACAAAAACACAATCAGAGGGGGAAAGGCCAACTTCGTGGATTTGGGATGTAAAAAAGAAAACCTTACCTAGGCTGTCATCTTGATCTAGGGTGGATCAGGAATCAAAATACACAGTTCATGCTGCAAAATCAAATGCACTTGTCTTTAAGAAACGTCGCAATCCTCTAATACCATGGGCTCCCTCAACACCCTTCAAAACCCTTTCTAATTCTTTTCAAATTGAATTTAACAACTTGTGAATTTTTTGAATTTTTCCAAGAAGATGCATCAGTGTGTTTTATTGGTATTCTGCTCTGAGGCAGAATAATGGTAGCCATGGTCCTTATTCCTGAGGTTTCTTACCCAAGAAAATCCACATTGGGATTGCCAAGCTCTTACTTTCCATCACACTTAATAATGGGCTATAATCGTTGCACTGTAAGGCAAACATTCGTAAGAGGAAATGGGGGAAGAGTCACTTCCCCGGTCCCCCCGAACAAAGCCAGAGTGATCTAAACTTCCTGAGTAAGTTGCCCCTAACTTCCAAGGCACACAAGGCTACTCCAGATACCTTCTCTGTCTTCTTTTTCTCACACATGTTGTTCACACAAGGCCATAGAACACTGCAGTTTAAGAATCAGGAACATAAAAATGTCTTTAGTCTAAAGACTTCAATTTTGCCTTTTCAAAATTGCCTTGATCTCCAAGGCGACCACAGGGCAAAAACAGAAAACGGAGTAAGTCAGGGGAGTCCAGACACACAAAACAAGAGGGACATGGTTAGGGGCAGGGCTGGGCAGGCTACCGCCACTCTAGAAATTTCTCATAACACCAATAGAGCGGGGACTCTGGATCCAGCTTCCCTGGGTTCAGATCCCAGCTCTTTCACTTCTGAGATATGTGCCCTTGGCCAAGTTAGCTAACCTGAAAAAGAGATACTAACGGCACCTCCTTCAGCAAGTTGTAGAGGATAAATGAGACAGTGCGCATTAAGCACCAGGTCTTGCCCAGATTAAATCATCCTGTAGAGGGAAATCCCTCTTGTTTTTCCAGCCTGCATCTGATCATCCTTGATAAAGGCTCTCCTGAGAAGGGCGCCAGGAAGCTTGCATGCATTCATGTTTCGAATGTCACGTGTCCTTGCCCAGAGACAGGAAGATGCTCTTGTACCTGTCGCATCCCGGAGAGCCAGGCCCAGGAGCATGCGATTGCCCAGCAATAACCACTTGGCAACTGCAGGCCAAGCACTTTCAGGAGCAGTGAAAATATGCAGGGGGGGGTCTGTGTAATATTGAGGCGGGCAAACTGCCTAATCCCTGTTCCTTGGGCTCTTTCAGTTTGGCACATCCACATATCACCGCTGCTCATTCCAGTTCTCCCGGCTCCCACCCGCCCTGCAGTAGCGATCTTGCTGCAAGCTTGGTGGGCCGAATCTCTCCCGCGCTGACGGCATCTATTCGCCACCAATAAATCGCTCTGGCCCTGAAAGGCGGTCAGGGAAGGGTCTACTGGACGTTGGAGTAGACTCACCCCCAATACTAACTGGCTACCGCTTCCCTTTTGCTAATATCCGTCCTGAGTCTTGCAGGCCGCCATATACTATGTGGCTTGTTGTTTTGGTCGCTAATGGGAAGAAAAAGCTAAAGTATAATAATCTCATCTCCCTGCCCACCCCAGAAATCTTCCAATACCAGCTTACATATCACTTTCTTTGGAAGATCTCCCGGACACACACTCATCCTATGGCAGGGCCTTCCGGCCCTTTTCTCACACGGTCACGCAGAGAGAATGATATTTGTCCTTCACACTGGGGTAAGTGGGCACAAAGCCACTGGCAGGGCCCGCAAATGCTGCACCAGGGCTAAGAAGGTAGAAATCTCAACACAGCCCCCACTCTCTTCTGGAGCATGGCCCTGTATCATGCCGCGTGGTCCTGTGGCACAGCGTGTGGTCCTATATCACAGTACTCATTACACTTAGCGACATGCCCAGTGACCTTCCTGTCTCCCCAACAAGACGGTAAACTCCGTGAGCTGGACTGGGTGCCATTCGCTGGTGTCTCCCCCACCTCTCGAGCAGTGTTGGCTCGTAGCGGGCATGCGCTTCATACTTGTTCAACGTCTGAACAATAAAAGGGACAGCATAAAGCAGGACAGGGGCACAAGGAGCATAGAACCACCTGCCTGATTTAAATTTAGTTTCTTGGGGCACCTGGGTGGCTCAGTCGGCTAAGCGTCTGACCCTTGATTTCAAGTCTCACGGATGGTGAGATCGAGCCCCACACGGGGCTCTGCGCTGACAGCACGGAGCCTGCTTGGGATTCTCTCTCTCTCCCTCTGTCTCTGCCCCTCCCTCCCCACCTCTCAAAAATAAATCCATAAATATCAATTTTTTTTTAAAAAAAACACCTTAATTTCATTGTCAAAATCTTTAACCTCCTTTGTAAACATCTTTAGAAGCAAAGTGACCTCTGTTTTACCCTCCTTTTGGAGACAAACAGAAAACAACCAGAAGGAAAATCATCCTCGAAGACGTTGAAAATTGTCCCGAGCCTGAACTACTTACTGGGTTTTCAAAGGGGCCGCCAAGTGCAGTGAAAGTCAGACCTGGTCCGGGAGGAGACAAGCAGAGGTAGGAAGGGGCCAAAGGACTCGAATCACACAGAAGCTATCTTAAAGCAGTTAATAAACAGAGACTAGCGTGTCTGGGAATACAACTCCGGGCCCCATTTGACCCTACCTAGTGGAAGGGACACCAAAAAAGGAAAAAAAAAAAAATGTGCAGACACATCATCTTTGCAGAAAGCAATCTCTCAGCATGGTTGGGAAGAGAAAAAAAGACATTGTTAATGGCAGCAAATACTTCATAAATGTTAAGGTTGCCACATGATATTTAAGTGCTTTAAGAGCTATTTAAGGGGCGCCTGGGTGGCTCAGTCAGTTGAGCGTCTGACTTCAGCTCAGATCATGATCTCACAGTTCATGAGTTTGAACCCCGTGTTGGGTTCTGTGCTGACAGCTCAGAATCTGGAGCCTGCTTCGGATTCTGTGTTTCCCTCTCTCTCTGCCCCTTCCCTGCTCTCTCTCAAAAATAAATAAAAACATAAAAAACAACAACAACAACAACAACCCTGAGCCATCTCACTCCTGAGCCTGTGCTCTTAACCACTAAGCCAGTCCTGAGGCTACTTGGTCAACAAGAGGGTTTAAAATGCTAGATCACAATATGTGGAAGTGTGGTTGTGGCTTCATGGCTAGACACACCGCTCGAGCCCTCAGGTGGAACATTAGAGAAAGTGCTCAGAAACAAGAGGTAAGATCCACAAGTACAACAGACAGTCAAAAGACTCAGCCAGAGCTCCTCCCTGAACACTATGTCAGCTGACTCACAAAGCACAGCCCCTTCTAAAGCTGACTGATTGCCTGAGAAGAAATAGCGAGGGACCTGGGCAAAACTCCCGCAGCAAAGGAGGGAGGGATCGTAACCAACTAAGAGTAAAAAATATATCTCCAAAACAATGCCACTGAGGAGATGACAAGGATAGATGCATTAATAAAAATACACCTTCTCTAACTCAGAGAACGGATGAAAGCCTCAGAAAAAGAGAGAAGATAACAAAAGGATATAAAAGCAACCTGCAAAGTTGGTGGAAGAAACAGAAGAGAAAAATAAAGCCATTAGACAAGTGCAAATCTCATCAGAAGAAGGAAGGCATGGTAAAATATTAACAGAACTAAAATGGGGTAAAAACCTTGCACATCATCAGAAAAAAAGACACTCAAAGCTCCACAACACTGACAGTCCATGACAGTTTTTAAAAGGCACTGAAAGCAAAAACCATAACGTACACAAAAAACAGGGCAGAAGTGAGGCCAAATGTACCTCTGTGTGCTGACAAGGAATGATTTGCCAGATGTAGAATTAAAAAAAAAATTCAGTAAGTGTGTAGAGTATGTGCTTATTTATAAAACAAAAAGGTTACGCATACATATGACTGCTTGTATGTGCACAAAAATGCGTAGAAAGAACGTATATTAAACTGTAAACAGGGGCGCCTGGGTGGCTCAGTTGGTTAAGAGACTGACTTGGGCTCAGGTCATGATCTCACAGTTCATGAGTTCAAGCCCCGCATCGGGCTTTGTGCTGACAGCTCGGAGCCTGGAGCCTGCTTCAGATTCTGGGTCTCCCTCTCTCTCTCTGCCTCTCCCCTGCTCATGCTCTGTCTCTCTTTCCTTCAAAAATAAATAAACATGAAAAAAATTTAAAAAAAAACAAACCTTTAAACAGTTGTCTCTGAAGAGGGGTACTGGGGGTCTGTGGTGGGATCATGAACTCTTTTGTGCTGTTCGAATTTTACCACCATCACCGCCTCAACAACAAACTTTTCAAAGAAAAAGAAAGTGCGTGTGTTTTAAGCCATCAAAAATATGTGAAAATCTACACGGTGACACAATGGGAGACGCCCAGATCATTTCTTGGGTTGAACGGACCAGTTACTATACCAACATGGTTGACCTACCGAGTAAATGAAATTTGCTCCCTTTTGTTTTTTTTTTGTTTTTTTTTTTCAATTCCAATCAAAGTATCACTCCTCCCCTAGCTAGGGATCTAGTTCGGTAATATCATATTATCGTTACGACTTCATTCTTCTCAAAGATTTCCATTCAGTCAAGAACATACTTGCAGGCACAAAAATGTTCCCACATGTACGACTGGAATGAGGGGTGTGCTAACCAAACCTACTTGGCAAACTTCCAGCCTCTACAGGGCAAGTGGCCAGTGGTTCTTTAGGCCAACAAAGGAAATGGAGTCACTATATGTCATTCTGTTCAGACTGAATTTTCTCTGTGATCCATTCACAACAAAGTTAAGAGCAGAGGATATGCTGCGCTGATGTCTTCACTGTGGCACACTTGATCCCAGCCACAGAGGAAGGGTCCCAGAATTGTCACGGGGGCCCTTCATGATAAAAGGTTCTCTTCTCCATGGCCCGTTTTGAGAGGTACAATGCTTAGGCTACAGGATAAAAAGGTATCTGCTGAATTAAAATGAGTTCAAAAGTCAAGCGACCCACTCATTTTCCATCTAGAATCTAAACCGCCAAAAGAACAAAACAAGAACCATTCCCCAATGTCCTCCAGATGAATGTATTTTACCCAATGTGGAGCTGCAGGCTGGAAATACACACATGGTAACCAAGAGACATGTTCTGTAGCAAAATAATGACCTTAGTAAAGAAGACCATGCTTACCAGCTGTACGAGTTTTAAAAAGTCAATGAAGACGTCACTTCTCAACATGTTTGGGTCCATGGTTACTGAAAAATACGGATGGTGAGCCAGGTTAGCCTGGGGCTCGGTTGACCTCTCTGTTAAATTGCTCTGTCCTCTAGGGAGTCCTACAGGCCTTATCAGTACACCACTGCCTCCTTGGGCAGTGGAGCTGAGACCTCTCAAATACATGAAAATCCACAATGCTTGCCTCCTCCCAGCAGCCTTGATAGCAACATAAACCCTCCTATCAGTCCCAGGCACCTCACTTGATTCACACATCCCCGTATCGTTCAATATCCATCTTGCTGCCCTAGCAGGATGATGGTGAAGTTCATACGAAAAAGCAAAAAGATCTTTAAACCTGGACTGGGACTCCTGCTTTGGCAAGACATTTCTTAATCTGAAAATCTGAAGTCAACCAAGAAACCCTGGTTGAGAGAGCACGTCTCATAATGACAGGAGCTCTCAAGAGGTTACCCCCGCCGCTGCCCCAAAAGTGATTATAAGGAAGGCTGTCAGAGAGATTTAAAGTTTTCTATTCAAGAATGAAATCTTACCACTTGCAACAACGTGGATGGAACTAGAGGGTATTATGGTAAGCAAAATAAGTCAGTCAGAGAAAGACAAATACCCTATGATTTCACTCATATGTGGAATTTAAGAAACACAACAGATGAACATAGGGGAAGGGAAGAAAAAATAAGATAAAAACAGAAAGCGAGGCAAACCATAAGAGACTCTTAAATACAGAGAACAGACTGAGGGTTGCTGATGGGGTGTTGGGTGGGGGGGATGGGCTAAATGGGTGATGGGGCATTAAAGAGGGCACCAGTTGGGATGAGCACTGGGTGTTCTATGTAAGGGATCAATCACTACATACTAGTGATCAATCTAGTCCTGAAATCATTATTACAATCATTAATCCAACTAACTTGGATTTTAAAAAAGTAATAAATTAAGGGTGAAAACAAGTAATAAAGTTTTCTATTCTTTTATACCTATAAGAGTATTTACCCTCTTAGTTTTAAAGCTCAGATACCAATATTCAGGTGCTGTGGCCAGAGCAGAGACTTCCCCCTGAGAAGTTCAAATTCCTGCATGAGGTCATTCCCAGACTGCTTCCTCATTTCTTAACCCTCCTTGCTGTAATGCTTCTGGGCCCTGTGCTTTAGCTACACTTATCTATTTACTAACTCTGTGTCAGATGTCTTTCTCTTTTCTTTCCTTTTCTTTCTTTTCTTCTTTTATTGACGTTTCAAATGATTTCATCACATAACTTCTACCGGCATTTACAACTAGCACTGACTGAAGTCATTTCGAGTTGTACCTTTCCCAAACAATGTTCCGTTTTTCAGAATAAAGTAACTAAAAGAAAATCATGAGAGACTTTTTACAAAAGATATTCCCTCTTTTTTAAGGGAGGCAATTTTAGAGTGGGGAAAAAAAAGCCCTTGTCTTATTTTCTGGAATGTATGTGGTGTAAATGCAAATTAACATAATTGTTAGCATAGACTCTTGGAGATGGGGGAAGCTGTTGAAAAAAGTGTTCATCTAATTGGTATTTATTAAGAACCAGGTACAATGCTAAGCACTTTGTGTATTTTAGTTCCTTTAATCTTTACAACAAACCCTGGGGTAAATATTATCTCCATTTATCAGATAGAAGCTCAGGTCATACAGCTAATGAAGTACAAACCTAGGATTTGACTGTAGTTCTGACTCCAGAGCCCAAATCTTAGTCACATCACTAAGCTGCGTTGTCTCCTTGCTTTACCTTGCTAGAGGATGCAGGAGATATCCTGATGACAAATGGACAAAGGCCAGGCCTAAAAAAGCAACCCCTTAGGCACTGTGATCATTTGTGAAAAGACCAGTGGTTCAAAAAGGATATTTCACTAAGACATTAGAAATCAAGCCAAGAGAGAATAAAAATTCAGTAGATATTACATCTTGAGTTTGAAAAAGCTTATTTACTGGGTCTAAAAGAGGTATATTCTCCATTACAAAAGACATATGGGAAATAGATGACCTCTAGAATTTTTATTTATTATCTTTAAAAAACTGTGTGCAGCCATGAGAAATAATGAAGTAAATCTATCATTTCTGACTTAGAATGACCTGTAAAATACAGATTTTAAGAGGGAAAAAACAACTTACAGAAGAAAAAAACATTTTTCCTTGTGCTGTGAAGGATATCAGTGGGATAATTGGTGTAGTTTGAAAAAGGTCTCTAGATTAGATAACATTAATTGCCTGATTTTGATAACTATACCGTGATTGTAGAAGAGAATGTCCTTGACCTTAGGAAATACACACAGAAGTATTTAAGTGTAAAGTGGCTTGGGTATGTAACACAAGCATTAAAAAAATACACACACACACACACACACATACACACACACACAGGAAATTGAGAGGATGATAAAGCAAATATGAAACGTTAACATTTGGGAAATCTGGGTGAAGAATATACAGAAATTCTTTGCATTATTTCTGCACCCTTTTTATAAGTCAGAAATTCTTTCAGAATAAAGTTTTTAAGAATCAATCACCGAAAAGTGTATAGAATAAATTTCAATTTGTGTTTAACAGAGACATGCATACGCACCAGTAGATACAAAAATTGTTTCTGAGGAATACATAAAGCGCTTGTAATGATGCTTACTTCTAGAAGCCTCGGGGTCTAGGCTGGAAGGGAATGCACTTTTCATTGTATACTCTTTGGACAGATTCTATTTTTAAAATATTTTGCGTATATACTATTTCCCCTTTTAAAAGTCTTTTTTTTTTTTTTTTAAGTTTATTTATGTTGAGAGAGACAGAGAGAGCTCAGGGTGGGGGGCAAGGGCAGACAGGGAGAATCCCAAACAGGCTCCGCACTGTCAGCACAGAGCCTGACACAAGGCTGGAACTCACGAAATTGTGGGATCATGACCTGAGCTTCACAGACTGAGCCACCCAGGCACCCCTCCTCTAGTTCAGTCGAATCCAGGTAATATATCTGTGACTTCTACAATCAAAGCCAACACGTAACACCCAAGGGCAAATCTGAAAGTTATTTTTAAAACGAAATACAAAGGCTGTATTTTGTATGACTCCATTTATATACAATGTTCAGAAAAGGCAAATATATAAGACAGAAATTAGTATAGGGGGTGATAGAGGCAGGTGGGGGAGAGGAATACGGAGTGACTGATAATAGGTGTGAGGTTTCTTTTTGGGGCGACAAAAATGTTCTCAAATTCGACCATGGTGGCTGGTTGTACAATTTTGCAAATACGCTAAAAACCACTGAATTGTACACTTTCAATGGGTGAATTTATCTCAACAAATCTGTAAAAATAAAATCCAAATACATACCCTTCTGCAAATACTGTTCCAACTGGTCCCTTCTCTCGTCAGCCATGGATGCGGTCATCGCAAGATAGTACTTTGGCGGAAAGGGTGGCAGGGAATTTCCAAAGATCCGCCTCAGCTGCAAGATCCAGAAAACACACACTTCAGGCCGAGCCTCCAATGCAAGGTTGGTTAGACACCAAAGCCTCCTCTTACGGCAAGTCTCACTCGAGTACTTCGTCTAAAATCACCCCTGCCTGGTGGCCAAGAGGAAGAAAAGGGGATGCTTTGATTTTCTCAAGGAGTTTATTTCAGTACATGTTTCCGACGATGCTGTTAAGCATACTACAGACTGACATCTCCAGTCTGAGTTTGGTAGATTTGGGATACGTTGCAATTTTTCATTTGTTTTTGCGAGATTGCCTACCCCTTCCACCATATAGTATTTCTCAGATTCATTCCCCAGTAGAATCTGTGATACCAATGATGATAGGAATTTAATTCCCCTACCCCACGTCCACCAAATCTGAACGTAACAGCAGAGGTTTACAGCACGCTAGCTGATAAAGTATCCACTAGCCAGTGCTAATGAGCCCCCAGAATGTGGCTAGTCCAAACTGAGATATGCTGTCCGTATAAAATACATTCCAGACTTCAAAACTTAGCACAAAGAAAAAGAAAAGGGAAATATTTCACTAATAACTTTTTATACAGATCATATGTTGAAATGGTAATATTTTAGATATACCAGATTAAATAAAATTAATTTATTAATAACTATTAATTATTAAAACGTCTTTTAATCAGCCTACCAGAAAATTTTAAATTACACATGTGCCTCACATTATATTTCTATTGTGCAGTGCTGGTTTATAAAATTCCTATAAGTCGGGGCGCCTGGGTGGCTCAGTTAAGTGTCTGACTTCGGCTCAGGTCATGATCTCACAGGTTTGTAAGTTCAAGCCCCATGTCAGGCTCTGTGCTGACAACTCAGAGCCTGGAGTCTGCTTCGGATTCTGTATCTCCCTCTCTCTCTGCCCCTCCCCTACTCTCACCGTATCTCTGTCTCTGTCTCTCTCTCTCAAAAATAAATAAAAATTAAAAGAAAAAAGACTGTTTATAAAATTCCCGTAAGGTTAACATATGACCCCCGTAGAAACCCAGTGAGTGAGGTCCTTCCCATCCTCCTACCCATCTACCCACCCAATTATGGATCCAAGATCACGGTGGCAGTTATTTTTATGCAAGCTAATAGTAGATGCATCAAAAATATGTTTTAAATTAAGATAACCGAAGTGCATTTCCCTTCATTCCAGCCCTGCACTTACAGAGGCAGCTTGAAGATGAGGCCAGCATTCTCTTTATGAGAAAGGAAACTAGTCAGAAATCAGGTTTTAACATCGTGCCTCTGGAGAAGACGGGCTAAAGCTCTCTTACCATAGCCAGTAGCTTAAAGAAAATGAAAGCAGATCGAAGAGAAACAAACGGGTAGGAATTTTAACTCCATGGCCTTTGTCACAAACACAGTGTGTATCTGGTGAATATGCACCTTGCATAGGCCCTAACTTCAAAATACAATACAACCACGTGTCGCCACCCCCATTGCCACCACCCTGGTCCCAACCACTGTCCTCTCTTTGCCTGATTATTGGAGAAACTATACAAGAGTATAGTTCTCTGCTTCTGCCCTTGATCCCCTTCAGTTTATTCTTAATACAGCATCTAAGGTGATATTCTGCAAATGCAAGCTAGGTCACTCCGTTGCCCCCCTCAAAATCCTCCATGGTTTCCTATCTCATGCAAGGAAAAGCCAGGATCTTTACAATGGCCTGGAGCTGTGCCAATCAACAGGATGACCGCCAGCCACCTGGGACTACTTACTTTTAAACTTAAATTCATTAAAATGAAATAAACCTTAGAAAAAAATATTTTTAATGTTGATTTATTTTTGAGAGAGAGAGACAGAGACAGAGCATGAGTGGGGGAGGGGCAGAGAAAGAGGGAGACACAGAATCGGAAGCAGGCTCCAGGCTTCAAGCTGTTAGCACAGAGCCCGATGCGGGGCTCAAACTCACAACGCGAGATCATGACATGAGCCAACGGTGGACGCTTAACCCACTGGATCGCCCAGGTACCCCAAAAAGGAAATCAAATTTAAAATTCGGTTCCTCGGTTGTACCAGCCACCTTTCAAACACGCAATAGTATTTGAAAGTAGCAAGTTGCAATTCAGTAGCTACTGAAATGGACAAAGAGCATTTCCATCAGCACCGAAAGTCCTACCAGAGGGTATTGGTTTAGTATCTAGAAAGGTTAGTAACCGCCTATAGGTAAGATACATTAAGTGAATGGATGGCAGGCGGTGGGGGTCAGGGTTTTTACTCTTGGCGTGAAGATTTTCAGATAAGGGAAGCAGGCCAGAACGATCGATGTGGCGATGGATTAGAGTTGGAGATACTGGTAGGAACTCATGTTTAGCTTCACATAGATACAGAAGGTTACATATAGAAATATTTATAGATATGTACACACACACACATTTTCCTTGGTTTCTCTTGCTCCAACTAAAGCAACCAGGACTCCGTGAAGAAAATAGTTGATTTTTAGGACTGAAGCGGGGGATATATAAGAGGGATCTGGAGCATCTTGTAGCATCAGAAAACAAGAAAGTGCTCAAAACAACACCACCACCACAAATCAACGGTGGGTGCATGTCAAAGAGGCACAGAAGCAAACTCAAAGAGCTCCATGGGCCAGAGATGGGACAACTAAAATAGCAAAAACTAAGGCAGAATTGAAGTATAACCCCACTGGAATTACCCCAGTGATCAAGGTAGTCATCAAGAGTGATAGGTCATGTTGATGGCAGGTAATCTTCCTGTGATGTGATGAGAGCAGCACTGACCTCTGTGATCTTTCTCCCAAAAACCCATAACCCCAGCCTGGTCGCGTGAGAAACATCAGAGCCTAACAGAGGAACATCCCACAGAATCACTGACCAGTGCTCCTCGGAATGGTCATTAAAAACAAGGAAAGTCTGGGGCGCCTGGGTGGCTCAGTCGGTTGAGCGTCCGACTCCGGCTCAGGTCATGATCTTGCAGTTTGTGAGTTCGAGCCCTGCATCGGGCTCTGTGCTGGCAGCTCAGAGCCTGAAGCCTGCTTCGAATTCTGTGTCTCCCTCTCTCTCTGCTCCTCCCTGGCTCATGCTCTGTCTCTCTCTCCTTCAAAAATAAATAAAAACATTAAAAAAACAAACAAATAAGGAAAGTCTGAGAAACTGACACAGTCAAGAGGAGTGTAAGCAGACATGACAATAAATGTAATATGGTGTCCTAGATGGGATTCCAGGGCAGAAATGGGGCATTAGGTTAACAATAAAGAAGCATAACTGAATTGTGGGCTATAGTTAATAATAATGTATCAATATTGGTTCCTTAACAGTAATAAATGCTCCATGCTAATGGAAAATAAGAAGGGAAACTGGGTGCAAAGATATATGGGGATGTTCTGTACTTTCTTTGCAATTATTATGTAAATCTAAAACTGGTCCACAAAAAGAAAGTTTATTTAAAAAACAAACAAACAAGGGCGGCTGGGTGGCTCAGTCAGTTCGGCATCCGATTTTGGCTCAGGTCATGATCTCACATTTGTGCGTTCAAGCACCTCGTCGGACTCTGTGCTGACAGCTCAGAGCCTGGAGCCTGCTTCGGATTCTGTGTCTCCCTCTCTCTGCCCTGCTCCTGCTTGCTCACACGCATGCTCTCTTTCGCTCTCTCTCTCTCTCTCGAAAAAAAAAAATAAAATAAAACGTTACAAAAATTAAGAAAAAAAAAAAAACACCTGATATTCTGGCTTCCTGAAAAACCAGAGGTTCTGGAATCACTGGGTTCACATTCCTCAGGTAATCATCTCCCGAGGAAGCCTAAGCAGTTCCCACCATTTCCCATTGCCTCTCACCTGACTCACACCTCCCATTTATTTTTTTTTTTTTTATTTTTTAATATATGAAATTTACTGTCAAATTGGTTTCCATACAACACCCAGTGCTCATCCCAAAAGGTCACACCTCCCATTTAAACTACCTGCCTGACCCCTGTAGCCATCGACTTTTGCAACCATTCCGCCTTTAAATCTGTCAGTATAAAATATCATAGCAACAATTCTTTTTTTTTTTTAATTCAAGGCAGTTTTCCTGTTATGCCAAACACTGTCAAAAGACACCCCGGTTGGAGCATCATCCCAAGCAAGGCTGTTCAAACAACCTGGGATTTATGTACCCTATCTCTGCTAATTCCATTAAATAAGAGCAGAAAATCGTCTTCTTTGCATGCAATTATTTCCTAGCTAACAGATTAAGCGATCTTTAAAAGGCAATTTTCTCCCTAGGCGTGTGTTCATAAATGTCGAAGATGCTCCCAAATTGGTTTGAATCACAGCAGCCTTGAGCCACCAGAGCCACCTGGGTTTTCCACCAGCAGCAGAGCATCTTGGGGAAGCCCCTATGCCAAGGTCAAGAACTGGGGGAAAAGCCACCGAGACTTAAGGTTCTAGTACCCATCACAGCACAAAAACTCTCCCAGCAGGTTTCACAACCTGAGCTGACTTCTCAAGGAATCTTTCCCCTCCCCTTTCTGATACTGGTCTAAGAGGGAAGATAAACATATAACAGACTGAGTAAAGTCTGCCAAAAGTCAATCATTGACTCCCCAAGTTCAACTCCGTCAAAATATAACCTTTTCTATTGGTCTCAGAGAGCACACAGTTTAGCTATTAAAACCAGTAGCATATTAAGGATTACCTGGCATCAGAGTTTAGCCCAAACACTCTTTCCAAAAACTGTTCAGATACTGAAAGGAAAACACACCTCTTTTATTCTTTTATCATGAGATGTGTTTGTTTGCTTGGGGTTTTTGTTTGTTTTCGAAAGACCATGTTTCAGATAATATATATATATATATATATATATATATATATTTTTTTTTTTTTTTTTTTTTTTTTTTTTTTTTTTTCAATCCCAGCACAAACTCCGGCACCATTTCTCCATCACACAGCTCTGTCTTTCAACATGAACAGGACTTTACCGGTCAGTGGAAAATATCACCCCCTTCCCCGCTTAGGCACTTCCAGCCCCCCCCCCCCCCCATACTTATTCCGAAGTGGTCACCCAGGACAAGCGGAATTACGGATACAAATGGCATCCTTTCTACTGTCAGTTTCTAATGTTGACTCATCCATCCCGCCTCTCCAAGGCCCCTTGGAAACAAAACCCCAGATTTACCGGATCCAGGGCCACAGTTCAAAGCAATCTGGTCAGTGGCATCTGGTACCAAAGACCATGAGTCTGGAGCTTGTATATTATCCCATTTGTTCATCAAAATAGCCCTGTGAGGTAGATGATCATCGTCACCATTAACATTGTCATCCTGCCACCTTTATATCAAGGTTATGTGACAATCACAGTAACCTGAAGCTCAGGGAGGCGAAGTGACTTTAACCAAAGTCCTACAAGCTACTGAGTGGTGGATTTTTGTTACTTTTTCCTTCTCCCCTCATTTTTCTCCCTTCTCCCTCCTTTCTCCCCTGCCTTCTCCTCCACCAGATCTCTTTTGAGCATCTACTAAAGAAAGATTCTGTGCTGGGTATACTGTGCCAACGGTCCTCATTCATTCCTTCATTTAAATATTTGGGTTTTGTAACTAAATAATCAGGGGAAACAAAATCTCTGCACGAAAAGAGGAATATGACAAGATCTGAACACAAAGTAAAACAGGAATCAGAGAAAGGCATCTTATGAAATTGAGGAGGACTTTCCAGAGGAGGTGAGGCTTGAGATGGGTCTTGAGAAAGGGCTGGTTGCTAACCAGTGGGCCAAAAAGCAGGGGTCTGCCCAGGAGGGGGAAGTGAGGTAGATAGAGGTTATGAGTGGGCCAACCTGAGACAGAGAATGTGAGTAGGGAGAGAAGAAAGGACCTGGGCTGGGTCAGCAGCTGGCAGGGAGGAAAACTAAATCAGCAGATACGGGCTCACCAAGCCTTCCACTGAAGGATCCTTTGCAAGATTCTGTGGCTCGTGCCTATTGCCGTATCTGATACTAACAGAACATTTGCAAAGAGGCAAGCATCCTTTTCATAGAGTCCAATGTCACTTACACAGGATGGCCTCATCCTTAACACTAGGTCAAAATGAGCCAGTTGAACGTTTCTTTCACAGGTCTCTTTAAATCCCTTTAAGGAAGGGGGTGTAGGCAAGAGCGGGGCATAAATCCAACCGGTTTTATGTATTCAAAGGCACAGAAAGCAGTCAAGCAGTTCACATGGCAGAGAGATGAGTAGCACTCAACAGCGGAGGGGCGAGCTGCCAGACCTTGAAGGAAGCTCACCGAGGGACGAGCCTGCAGGCGATGACTTCAGAGGGCACCATTCACAACCGACATCTTGAAAGCACAGCCAAGTTCAGTCTTCCATGCGTTAGCCTCCACGCAACTTGGCGGAGAAAGAGCAGGGGCCACCTTACCTGGGCGGGTGCCTCTCCTCAATCCCAAAGTTATCCAATATACAAAACAGAAATCCAATACTTAAAGCCAAAAATCCCACGTGCTGAAGCACCGTCTGCCCTGTATGTACCACAGTGAGTGCATGGCATCTAGTGGGAACTTAGAATAAATGAACGAATGAATCAGTTAATTCTTTAAGGTGAAATTTCTGTTCTACCAGGATGCAGAACTTCCTGGGAAAAATACCAAACCCACACACAGATGGGGCCTTGTTTTGTTTCCTACTTATAGTATTTTTGTATTAAATCAGATTAAGAATTCCGAGCCATTTCACATCTTCAGTGGAATAAGAAGAACAAAATCTAGCTGAGTGGTGCCTGAGAAACGTCCCCCAAACGTTCTGTCTCCGACTTCGGGTTGCCAGACAAAACACAGGACGCCCACGTAAGTATGTCCCAAATACTGCACGGAACTACTTCGACCCAAAACTTCTTTGTTGCTTACCTGAAATTCACATTTAGCTGGGAAGCCTGTGTTTTTATTTGCTAAATCTCGCAACCTTACTCAGACGATCTACACAACAGGATTGATTAATGATGACGAGTGCCCTGCTGACCCCACAGAGGCTTGCTAGGCAGCCTGAATAAAATCCCGTGCCTGGAACTCTGGCAGAAAGCAGATCTTGGTTGCCTGGGGCCAGGGGTGGAGGGAGAGGTTATCAAGGGCAAAGGGGCAAGGGAACTTACATGCAGAGTGCAAAAACTGTTGTCTTGATTGTGGTGGTAGTAACATATACATTTACCAAAATTCACCACACTGAACACCAAAAATTGGGAGATTTTATTATGTTATCCTCAAAAAGAGTAAAAGCTTGTTACTTTAAGACTCCATTGTTTTACTGATACAATTTATTTTGTTAACTGTAGTAAGAAAACCACAAAATTTAATGGGTCGGAGCAGGTACTGGAGATCAGATCTTGGCTCCAATACTTACTACCAGTTTGGCTTTGGGCAAGCTGTGCCTCAGTTTTCTCATCTGTTAAATGGGGCTAATTATAATCCTGGCTCATAGCGCTCCTATTAAAATGAAACGTGCTTTTACATACAAAGTTCTTGGTGCCAACCTTAACACACAGTAACTGCTTGCTGTTTTAAATTAATAATACCAATATTCACCTAAGTTCTAAGTAGTTTTCTTTTTAATGAAGTCGTTCCTGTAGAAACAAGGAAAAGGATAAGTTGCAAGGTATAAGATAGTTGGAAACTGGATAAAGAAATCTCCACTTTCAGATTTTGAAAAATCTGGGACAAAAATGAAGTATTAATTAATATCTACCCTATGCCCCAAATTGGGCACCAGGCTGTGGCTATTCAATATTTAAGAGTCCACTGTACTAACAGTTTGTTTTCCCTGGCTTCCAAAACAGAATAAAAGTCTACTCACTTTATGGCTCCGCTTGTGAACCTACGAAGACTTGACAGGTCTTAGTTTTTCTGAAAAACGAGCATTTTCCCAAGTCTGTTGGTTAAGGAGGGCCAGGTTCAGGAATTCCTCAAGCCTCTCCATCAGTAAGTGTTTAACTGAACACGTGCTATGTGCCAGGATCCGGGAGAAAATGGCCCCTACTCTTCACAAGTAATCTGGGAAGTTGACACCCATAACCACCTATTTGCTTATTATTTGATGAAAAAATGGAAGGTCAGAGAAGAGGTGAGGTGACCAGCCAGGAAGCAGTCAGTCAATTCCACACCCTCCTGCTCCTCACGGCCGTCTCCTGCTTTTCACACTGTGATGGCAGCCTGCCCAAGGCCACCCCTCGTTACAGAAGGCGGATTATTGGGCAAGAGGACACATCAACTTCCTCCGCCAAATGCCAAACACACCTGTACTTTCTCTTCCCTTCAGATCTCCATCTGCCTACTTCAGCAGTCCTCCCAAGTCCCCAGACACATTTTGGTCACAAGTAGCCGCTCATCTTGCAGAAGTCTGAATCCATGCCCTTCCTCATGGAGTCAGCCAACCGTCATTCCTGAGCACCTGCGGGGGCACAGGCACCTCAGCAGGCAGTAGCAACTCAGAGATGACCACACGAATTAGGTAACGAGCACATTAAAGCTGTTTTATGTGGAGTCCAAAGAAACTTCATCCTACCTTGGAAAATGGACTTTCTTCCAGCGCCCGCTGATGGGAGCAAGAAGCGTCCCTGCACTGTTTGCAACAGTAAAACATGGAGTTGAGACCTGTCCTTCAACAGAAGGCAGTTAAAGGAAATGTGTTCTATGCTCGCTAGAAACCCAGATTGCCTGGAAGGATTCTCCCCCAAATAGCTGTTGCTTGGGCAAGTTTGTTTCTTGGCTGTTGTTGTTGTAAGTTTTGTTTAAGTAATCTCTACAACGAACCTGGGGCTCAAACTCATGACCCTGAGATCAAGAGTCACATACTCTTCTGACTGAGCCAGCCAGGGGCCTCTTTTCCTTCCTTCCCTCCTTCCTTCCCTCCTTCCTTCCTTCCTTCCTTCATATGCTCTTTAAAATCAGGATACAACCCCCCCAAATGTTTTTAATTAAAAAGAAAACATGCACGGGGCACCTGGGTGGCTCAGTTGGTTGAGCGTCCGACTTTGGCTCAGTTCACCATCTCACTGTCGTGGGTCAGTTTGAGCCCTGCATCAGGCTCTGTGCTGACAGCTCAGAGCCTGGAGCCTTCTTCGAATTCTGTGTCTCCCTCTCTCTCTGCTCCTCCCCTGCTCACACTCTGTCTCTCTCTCAAAATAAATAAAGATTTAAAAAAAAATAAAAGAAAAAGAAAACATGCATGGAGGCAGAGGGAGGGTGAATTTTATTTCCAAACTTTCATTTACTCCTCTAACCCATTTTGGAGACTTGGAACTCTTCCTTATTAGGACAATAAAACCCTTTAGAGCATGCTAATAAATCAGGCTGCCTCCAAAGAAAATGCCCCACATCAGAGGGAGAAACTATAGTGGGAAACGGCCTCCGGTCTTGATCAGTCATTTGCTTCCTGGGTTTCCAGCCTGCCGGTACTTGAAGCCTATAAATACACTCATTTGAAAACAAAAATACACACACCTTTTCAAAGAAGCCTAAGATACTCTGGGAGAGAGAAAATTAAATACCGATCTATGTACACGATTCCTAAGACTATAGCTCCGTCTAGATTTAGTGTGCTCATTCTGAACGGGTACATAATGCTGGGGAAGAGCTGAAATGCACCCAGCCAGGGGGGCTGCTGGGGGTCGATCACTGGGCTGGAAAGCGGTTGGGAGAATCACCTGAGCCAATTCCCTCACCTCCCAGCTGCAGAGGGTTAGGAGCCGTAACCTATATAAACGGAGCTGTAGGCCGCGCGTTACCAAATCGATCCTTACTCCGACCCTGCTTCCCAGGTTAAGGGCTTGGAGCGCTCAAAAGGTCCGGTGTCTTGGGGCGCACTTTTCCTCACCTGCCTCGAGCCTGCTCACCTGTTCGTTCCAACGGTGCAGCTGGCTGTAGCGCACCCTGCAGAAGAGGTACCCGTCCAGGTACACGGAGTACAGCTGCAACACGGAGACAGAGCGGCTCGGATTAGCTGAGCGAGCAGGTGAGCCCTCGCCCCGTCACGTCGCCGACCGTCTCCCCGCCCGATCAGACCCCTGGTCCCCCGCGCACCACGTAGCGGCCCCCCAGAGCGTCCGGCCGCTGCTGGGACACCGGGATGCAGAAGTGCATCTTCATGGCTCTGGCGGGGGCGGGGAAGGGCCCTCGGCAAGCCGAGCCGCGGCGGCGAGTCCGGGCTCCGGGGAGCAGAGGGCGGCAGGTCTGCAGCGGCAAGGGAGAGTCGGGACCCGCGGCGGCGGCGGCCGGGGCGGGGCTGGCACCGCCCCCTGGTCCCCGCCCAGCTCCCGCCCAGCGGCCGGTCCCGGGAAGGTGGGGAGCCGCGCTCGCAGAAGCCGGACCTGCCAGCGGCTCGACTCGGGTGTGTGGACCGCTCCCGGCTCCTTGGCGGGAAAATCGTGCGTGGGCGGGTGGATCGCTAGAAGCCTTCTGGGGAGAAGGTCCTAGGTGGTCTTCAGATTTTCATAAGAACCCACAAAAGCTTAAAATCGTTGCTCCAGCCATATAGATGTCCTGTCCAGTGCCAAGCAAGTAAAGACTCCCCCGCCCCGCCCCCAACACCTGGGGAGGGAGAGCGGGAGGCCCGGGGGGGGGGGGGGGAAGGGGTGGTAGGGGAATGTACAGCGAGGAGGAGTCGCTCTCTCCAAGTGTCCATTCCAGGACCCCATTCTGACTTCCCTGGGTGGTCGGAGGTCCCATCCCCCTTCCCTGGGCCTGTCCTGTGAGGGGGAGTGACGGAGCGACCGACCGATCCCGTGCAGACGCGCCCTCAAACTCAAAATGTTGATATTTTCTCCAAGTAGGTGCCCCCCCTCAACCAGGATTAAAAAAAAAAAAAAAAAAGCTCGTGTCTCACTACCTGTCGACAATGCCCACATGCAGTGCACTGAGAATTAAGATTCTCAAGAAATCCTTAAATCTAGCAGTTGATCTATGACTAGCGTAGTTACATTAGCCTCCGTTTGTTGTGTTAACAATTTGTTAAATCGGGGCGCCTCAGTGGCTCAGTGGGTTAAGCGTCCGTGGGAGTCTTGGCTTTGGCTCAGGTCCTGATCTCCCGTTTCCTGGGTTCCAGCCAGGCATCCAGCTCTGTACTGACCACACGAGCCTGCTTGAGATTCTGTCTCCTCTGTCGCTGCCCCTCCTGACTTTCTCTCCCTGAAAAAAAACCCATAGAACTTTAAAAAAGAAAGGAAAGAAAGGAAGGAAGGAAAGAAAGGAAGGAAAGAAAGGAAGGAAAGAAAGGAAGGAAAGGAAGGAAGGAAAGGAAGGAAGGAAAGAAAGGAAGGAAAGAAAGGAAGGAAAGGAAGGAAAGGAAGGGAAGGAAAGGAAGGAAAGGAAGGGAAGGAAGGAAAGGAAGGAAAGGAAGGGAAGGAAGGGAAGGAAAGGAAGGGAAGGAAAGGAAGGGAAGGAAGGGAAGGGAAGGAAGGGAAGGGAAGGAAGGGAAGGGAAGGAAGGAAAGGAAAGGAAGGAAGGAAAGGAAAGGAAGGAAAGGAAAGGAAGGGAAGGGAAGGAAAGGAAGGGAAGGAAAGGAAAGGAAGGAAGGAAGGGAAGGAAGGAAGGGAAGGAAGGAAGGAAGGGAAGGAAGGAAGGAAGGGAAGGAAGGAAGGGAAGGAAGGAAGGGAAGGAAGGAAAGAAAGGAAGGAAGGAAAGAAAGGAAGGAAGGAAAGAAAGGAAGGAAGGAAAGAAAGGAAGGAAAGAAAGAAAGAAAGAAAGAAATACTTTTCCCACTAAAGTACCAGAAACCTCAACCACTGTGTTTCCTTAATCTACCGGAAACCTTATCAAATGGGCTTGGCTTGGGTCTCTCCTGGTCCCTGGGAAGCCCCAGCTTTAAATAGGTGCCAGCACCCAGTTAGCTGGGTTTCTATAAACGCTGTGTTCTCTGGACTAACCATCCCAAGTTCTTTCAACAATCTTTCATCTTCAGTTGCTGTGTAAAGCAATCCTCCTAATTCCCTTATTTTAGTGAAATGAGGATAGAATTTCCCCCCTCCCCCTTCCCGCCATGGTCACTGGGGCCGAGGGATGCTCCAGGCACCTGTGTGCCTGTCACTAGGTAGGTGCTGGGCTGCCTCCATGGTTCCTCCTGTTCGTAGCTCTCCTAGCTCTTGGGGGTAAACATCAAGAGCAACATCCTTTCCAATGACAGAAAAGGCCCAGAGAGTGCAGTAACTTTTCCACTTGTTTTCCCCATAGGTCTGATTGGTTTTTTTCTAGGACTCCGTGGATACCACTGAAAGCCCTTTAAGAGGCAAGTCCTCACTGGGGGAGAGCTGAGTGCCCAAAGGGGGAATCTGAAACCGGGGAGGGAGACCCCACACTTGCCCAACACCCGTTCTTTCCTGCATGCTTGACGTGTGCCAGGCTCTCACGTACATTGCACCATTTAACTTCCCAGGCACAGTGAGCTAGGAACCATTGGTGGGAGGCCTTATGGAAAAGGAAACTTGCGGCCATTAAGTTAGGGAGACAATATAATGCAGAGACGAAGAGACTGCAAATGGAATTCCTATCCCAGCTCCGTGGCTTCTACTTAAGGGCCTTGGACAAGTTAATGGACCCTTACATCGCATTTTCTTCCCTTTAGGAAATTGTGTTAATAAGCGTATTCAAGGACTTTCAGTCCAGGGTAGATGGGCCTTAGGGTTTTTCCCCTGCCGGTGGGCCATCTCTGAATGGGAAGGCCACACTACACCAAGACTACAGGTGTCCCTGAGTGTCCCCTGGGGTACAGGCTCATGAGGTTGGCTCTGGGGTCTGGCCCAGTCTTCAGGACAGCAAAGTGGAGCCCATCCTCCTGGGACTTTTCTTCAACCTGTTTGGGGCCTGGCTCCACCTCCAGCATAGGCCGAAGGGCCATTTCCTTCCTGCCACCAAGGCTACCCTGAAGCTGAACTGGGCAGGACTAACCTCTGTGCGAGTCCCTGTCTTCTACCTCCAACCTCTGCTCCTGACCATCAGCTCTCATTCGCTCATTCAGTTAACATTATTTTTTTGCTAGAGTATTATATCTTTTTTCCAACTTTATTGAGATATAATTGCATTTTTTTTGTTTATTTTTGAGAGCAGGAGAGAGACAGCGCTCAAACAGGGGAGGGGCGGAGAGAGAGGGAGACCCAGAATGGGAAGCAGGATCTAGTCTCTGAGCTGTCAGCACAGAGCCTGACTCGGGCTAGAACCCCCAAACCGTGAGATCATGACCTGAGCCAAAACCAGATGCTTAATCGACTGAGCCACCCGAGTGCCCCGAGATATAATTGACATATAACATTGTTTAAGTTTGAGAGGTACATACGGTGTGATGATTTGACACACGTGTATACAGAGAAATAATTATGGTAATACATTTATCGCCTCACATAGTTACCATTTGTTTTGGGATTTTTTTTTTTAACATTTAAAATAAACTCTTAGCAACTTTCAAATATATACTATAGTATTAACTATAGTCACCATGTTGTACATTAGATCCCTGGACTTTATTCATCTCATAACCGGAAGCTGCTACCCTTTGACCTCTATTCCTCTGCCCCTAGCAACCACCAATCTACTTTGTATGAATTCAGTTATTTAAAAAAATTTTTTTAACGCTTATTTATTTTTGAGACAGAGAGAGACAGAGCATGAACAGGGGAGGGGCAGAGAGAGAGGGAGACACAGAATCTGAAACAGGCTCCAGGCTCTGAGCTGTCAGCACAGAGCCCGACGCGGGGCTCGAACTCACGGACCACGAGATTGTGACCTGAGCCGAAGTCAGACGCTTAACCGACCGAGCCACCCAGGCGCCCCTGAATTCAGTTATTTTAGATTCCACATATAAGTGAGATAGTATATTTGTCTTTCTCTATCTGATTTTACTTAGCATAATGCCCTCAGGGTCCATCTATATTATTGCAAATATCTGCATTTCCTTCTTTTTTATGGCCAAACAATATTGCTGTGTGTGTGAATAATAATCCTGTGTCTCTGTGTCATATTTTCTTTATCAATTCATGCATTCATGGACACTTACGTGGTCTCCATGTCTTCACTCTTGTAAACAATGCTGCAATGAACAGGAAGGTGCAAATACCTCTTTGAGGTATCATTTCTTTTCCTGATACCTAGAAGTGAGATTGCTGGATCATATGGTAGTCCTATTTTTAATATTTTCAGGAACCTCCATACTGTTCTCCACAGTGGCTGCACCAACTTCCATTCCCACCAACAGTAAACAAGGGCTCCCTTTTCTCCACGCTTTGGCCAACACTTCTCTCTTTTGTTTTTGATAACAGCCATTCTAACAGTGTGAGGTGATCTCTCCTTGTGGTTTTGATTTGTACTTCCCTGATGGTTAGGGATGTTAAGCACCTTTTTATGTACCTGTTGGCCTTTAGAAGATTAGTAAACCTTGAGAAAAATACCTGTTCAGGCCCTTTGCCCATTTTTTAAAAATTAAGATAAATGACCTAAATAAAACATGTTTGTTTCAGGTATATAATGATTCAATATTAGTAAATATTGTGAAATGATCATCACAGTAAGGCCAGTTAACATCCATTACCACATACGCTTAAAATTTTTTTCCTTGTGATGAGAAATTTTAAGACCTTCTTAACAAATTTCAAATATGCAATACAGTATTCTTGAATTTTCAAAAATGTTTTAATGTTTATTTATCTTGGAGAGAAAGAGACTGTGCATGAACAGAGGAGGGGCAGAGAGAGTGGGAGACGCAGAATCCGAAGCAGGCTCCAGGCTCTGAGCTGTCAGCACAGAGCCCGATGCGGGGCTCGAACCCATGAACCTTGAGACCATGACCTGAGCCAAAGTCGGCCACTTAACCTACTGAGCCACCCAGGCACCCCTAATAATTATGCAATACAGTATTATTAACTATAGTCCCCATGCCGTGCATTGTATACCCAGAATTTGTTTTATAGCTGGAAGTTTGTACTTTTTGACTACCTTCTCACATTCCATGCCCCCTCTAACTTTCCTCCACCCCGGCTCTGGTAACCACTGTTCTGTTCTGTGTCTATGAATTCAGAGTTCTTCTGGTTTTGTTTTTCTTGTTGTGTTGTGTTTTGTGTTTTTTAGATTCCACACAGTAAGTGAGGTGCTATGGTATTTGCCTTTCTCTGTCTGACTTGTGTCACTTAACCTCATGGCCTCAAGGCCCATCCATGTTGTCTCACGTGACAAGGTTTCCTTCTTTTTTATGGCTAAATGTTCCATTCTATAATACATATACACACACCACATTTTCTTTATTCATTCCCCCATTGAAGGACACTTAGGTTGCTTCCATTATCTTGGCTGTTGTAAATAATCTGTAATGACCATGGGGAGAGTATACACCTTTCTGAGTGAATATTTTCATTTCCTCCAGATAAATACACAGAAGTGGAATTGTTAGATCCTAAGGGAGTTCTATTTTTAACATTTTGAGGAAACTTCACACTGTTTTTTATAGTGGCTGTGCCAATTTACACTCTCACAAACAGTGCATGAGAGGTCCTGTCCCTTTTCTCTACATCCTTGACAATATTCGTTACTGTCTTTTCGATAATAGTCATTATTCTGACATGTGTAAGGTGATAGCTCATTGTGGTTTTGATTTGCATTTTTCTGACAGTGATGTTGAACATCTTTTCATGTACTTGTTGACCATCTCTGTTGTCTTTAGAAAAATGTCTATTCAGATCCTCTGCACAGTTTTGAATTCTTTTAGCTATTGAGTTGGTGTTCTTTATATATCTTGTATATTAACCCTGTATCAGAAACATAATTTGCAAATATTTTTTGTCCATTCAGAAGGCTGCCTTTTTTTTGGCCATTTAACCTTTTTAATATTGAAATACAATCAACCTGCAGTGTTATAGTAGTTTCAGGTGTATAATATTACGATTCAGCATTTCCATACATTACTCAGTGCTCCTCATGATAAGTGTACTGTGAATCCCCTTCATCTGTTTCACCTATTCACACCCCACCCCCCATCCACTTTCCCCCTGAAAAGATTTCTTCTGTAATGTTTTGGTTTATCTCTTTTTGTTTTGTGCCTTTGTTTAATTTCTTAAGTTCCACATATGAATGAAATCATGGTATTTGTCTTTCTCTGATTTTTTTTTTACTTAGTTTTATATCCTCTAGGCCCGTCCATGTTGCTGGAAATGTCAAGATCTCATTGTTGATGGCTATATATTACTCCATTTTGTGTGTGTGTGTGTGTGTGTGTGTGTGTGTGTGTGTGTGTACCTGCCACATTTTTTTTTAACCATCTATGGATATAGACACTTGGATTGCTAACACATCTTGGCTATTGTAAATGGCTGCAATAAACCTGAGAGTCTGTGTATCTTTTCAAGTTAATGTTTTGTTTTCTTTGGGTAAATACCCGGTAGTGGAATTAGTGGATCATATGGTAATTCCATTTTCAATTCTTTAAGGAACTTCCATACTTTTTTCCACAGTAACTATACCAATTTGCATTTCCACAAATAGTGCATGAGGGACTTTTTTTTTCTTCCCATACTCACCAATGCTTGTTATTTCTTGTCTTTTTAATTTTCCCCTTTCTAACAGATGTGAGGTGGTATCTCATTGTGGTTTTGATTTGCATTTCTCCGATGACGAATGATGTTGAGCATCTTTTCAGGTGTCTGTTGGCCATCTTGATGTCTTCCTTGGAAAAATGTCTATTCAGGTCCTCTGCCCATTGTAATTGGATTATTTGTGTTTTGGGTGTTGAGTGTTAGAAGTTCTTTAAAGGTTTTGTATATTATTTCCTTATTGGATAGTGTAGTCCCAATAGTTTAATTTTGCTTTTGTTTCCTTTCCCTCGGGAGGCCTCTAGGAAAATGCTTCTATGGCTGGTATAAAAGAAATGACTGCTTATTTTTGTGGTCTCAAGTCTCACACTTAGGTCTTTAATCCATTCTGAGTTTATTTTGTGTATGACATAAGAAAATTGTCCAGTTTCATTCTTTTGCATGTAGCTGTCTAGATTTCCCAGCACCATTTGTTGAAGAGACTGTCTTTAACTGATCATGTATTCTTTTCTCCTTTGTCACAGATGAATTAACCACATGGGCATGGGTTTATTTTCTGGGCACTCTGTTGATCTGTGGGTCTATTTTTGTGCCAGTGCCATACTATGTTGATTACTATAGCTTTATAAGTATCTTGAAATCTCAGATTGTGATACCTCCAGCTTTGTTTTTCTTTCTCCAGATTGCTTTGGCTATTTAGGGTCTCTTGTGGTTCCACACAAGTTTTTGTATTATTTGTTCTAGTTCTGTGACCGATGTTGTTGTATTTTGATAGGGATTGCATGAAATCTGTAGACTACTTGGGGTAGTATGACTGTTTTAACAATATTGGTTCTTCTAATCCATAAGCATGGAATATCTTTCCATTTGCTTGTGTCTCTTTTAATTTCTTTCATCAATGCTTTATTAATGTCTTCACAGTACAGGACTTTCACCTACTTGGTTAAGTTTATGCTTAGGTATTTTTTATATTTTGGTGTATTTATAAATGGGATTGTTTTTGTCATTTCTCTTTCTGCTACTTCATTATTAGTGTATGGAAATGCAGCAGATTTCTGTATATTAATTTTGTATTCTGCAACTTTACTGAACTCATTTATCAATTCTAATAGCTTTTTGCTGGAGTCTTCAGGGTTTCGATATACAGTGTTATGTCATCTGCAAATAGTGAAAGTTTGACTGCTTCCTTCTCAATTTAGATGCCTTTTATTTCTTGCCTGATTGCTGCAGCTAGGATTTCCTGACCCATGTTGAATAGAAGTGGTGAGAGTGGACATCCTTGTCTTGTTCCTCATCTAAAAAGCCAGTTTTACACCATTAAGTATGATACTAGATGTGGGTGTCTTTATACATGGCCTTTTTTTATGTTGAGGTACATTCCCTCTAAGCCTAGTTTTGTTTTGTTTTTTTTTTTAGAGTATTTATCATAGATGGATGTTACACTTTGTAAAATGCTTTTTCTGCATCTGTTAAGATGGTGCATGTTTTTTTTTCTTTATCATTTCTTTTGTTGATGTCAGGTACGATGTTGATTTGTAAATATTGAACCACCCTTGCATCCCTGGAATAACTCTCCTTTGATTGTGGTGATTGACTTTTTTTTTTAATGTATTGTTGGATTCAGTTTGCCAGTATCTCATTGATGCCCTTTCATTTTGTTGATGGTTTACTGTGCTGTGGAGAGCTTTTTAGTTTCATGTAGTCCCAGTTGTTTTTGCTTTTGGCCTCAAATCCAAAAAACCGCCTCCAAGACTGATGTCAAGCAGCTTACTGCCTGTTTTCTTCTAGGATTTTTATGGTTTCAGGTCTTACATTCAACTCGTTAACACATTTTCAGTTAACTTTTTTTTTTTTTTATGGCATAAGGTAGTGATCCAGTTTCATTCTTTTGCATGTGGCGATCCAGTTTTTCCAACTGGACATTTATTGAAGAGAATGTCCTTTCCTTATTATACATTCGTGCCTCATGGGCTTATTTCTGAATTGTCTATTCTGTTCCATTGATCTGTGTGTCTGTTCTATTCCAATACCATACCGTTTTGATTACTATTGCTTTTTTTAAATACAGTTTGAAATCACAGATCATGATGTCACTGGCTTTGTTCTTCTTTCTCAAGATTGCTTTGGCTATTCAGGGTCTTTTATGGTTCCACACACATTTTAGGATTGTTCTATCTGTGAAAGATTACGTTGGAATTTTTTTTATTGAGATTGCATTTAATCTGTAGATTGCTTTAGGTACTGTGGACATTGTAACAACAGTAATTCTTCCAATCCGTGAGTGCAGAATATCTTCCCATTTATTTGTGTCTTCTTCAGTTTCTTTCATCAGTGTCTGATATTGTCCAATGACCAGTCTTTCACCTCCTTGGTTAAACTTCTTCCTACATATTTTATTCTTTAGGAGACAATTTATGATTGTTTTCTTAATTTTTATGATAGCTTGTTATTAGTGTACAGAAGTATAACAGATTTTATATATTGATTTTTGTACCCTGAAACTTTACTAGATTTGTTTATTCTACCAGTTTTTTTTCTGGAGTCTTTTTAGGGTTTTCTGTATATATAATGTCATCTGCAAATAGTGACTGTTTTACTTCTTCCTTTCCAGCTTGGATACTTTTTATTTTTCTTGCCTAATTGCTCTGGCTAGACTTCCAATATTATGTTGAATAAAAGTGGAGAGAGTAGGCATCCTTGTCCTGTTCCTGTTCTTAGGAGAAAAGCTGAAAGCTTTCACCATTGCATATGATAGTAGTTGTGGGCTTCTCTTCTATAGACTTTATTATGTTTATGTACATCACCTTATACCCTACATGTTGAGATTCTTTTTTCTTTATCATAACTACATAGTGAATTTTGTCAAATGCTTTTCCTGCCTCTCGAGATACAAGTTTTGTCCTTTATTTTATTAATGGGCACGTTGATTGATTTGCAGGTATTGAACCATCCTTGCATCCCTGGAATAGATCTCCCTTGATCATGGTGTGATCCTTTTAATGTGTTAAATTGGGTTTGCTGATATTTGGTTGAGGATTTTTGCATCTGTGTTCATCGGGGATATTGGCCTGTAATTACCTTTTTTGGGTATCCTTGTCTGGTTTTGGCATGACGATAGTGCTGGCCTCATAAAATGAATTTAGAAGTGTTGCCTCCTATTCTATCTTTGGAAGTTTGAGAAGGCTTAGTATTTTTTTTTTTAATTCAAGCTGGTTAACATACAGCATACTATTGGTTTCAGGAGTAGAATGCAGTGATTCATCACTTACATATGACACCCAATGGTCATCTCAAAAAGTGCTCTCCTTAATGCCCATCACCCATTTAGCCCATCCCCCTCCCACCACCCCTCCAGCAACCCTCAGTTTGTTCTGTATTTACAAGTCTCTTATGGTGTGCCGCCTCCTCTGCTTTTATCTTATTTTTCCTTCCCTTCCCCTACGTTCATCTGTTAAGTTTCTCAAATTTTATATGTGAGTGAAATCCCATGATACCTTTCTCTGACTGACTTACTTCACTTAGCATAATACTCTCCAGTTGCATCTACACGGTTGTACATGGCAAGATTTCATTCTTTCTCCTTGCCAAGTAAATTCCATTTTGTGTGTGTGTGTGTGTGTGTGTGTGTGTGTGTGTGTGTGTATACACCACATCTTTATCCATTCATCAGTCAATGGACATTCGGGTTCTTTCCATAATTTGGCTACTGTTGGTAGCACTGCTATAAACATTGGGGTGGATGTGCCCCTCTGAATCAGCATTTTTGTATCCTTTGGATACATACCTAGTAGTGTAATTGCTAGGTCATAGAAAACTAGTTTTAATTTTTTGAGGAACCTCCATACTGTTTACCAGAGTGGCTGTACCAGTTTGCATGCCCACCAACAGAGCAAAAGTGTTCGTCTTTCCCTGCATCCTCACCAACATCTGTTGGTTCCTGAGTTGTTAATTTTAGCCATTCAGATAGGTGTGAGGTGGTGTCTCGTTGTGGTTTGGATTTGTATTTCTCTGATAAATGATGAGCATCTTTTCATTGGTCTGTTAGCCATCTGGATGTCTCCTCTGGAAAAGTGCCTCTTTCTTTCTTTTGCCCATTTCTTAACTAGGTTGTTTGGTTTTGGGGTATTAAGTTTGATAAGGTCTTTATAGATTTTGGATATTAACCCAACCATTTTGAATTTATGTATGTAAGAAAGTGGTCCAGGTTCATTCTTCATGTCACCATCCAGTTTTCCCAGCACCATTTGTTGAAGAGACGGTCTTTTTTTCCTTTGGATATTCTTTCCTGCTTTATTGAAGATTAGTTGGCCATACATTTGTGGGTCCATTTCTGGGTTCTCTGCTCTGTTCCATTGATCTATGTGTGTGTTTTTGTGCCAGAACCATACTGTGTATCACAATTCTAGTTTGCAAGCTGTATTACAAAGTGGTATTCTTTCTTAAATGTTTCATAGAATTCACCAGTGAGGCCATCTAGTCCTGGACCTTTGTCAGGAGGTTTTTGACTGCTGACTCAATCTCCTTACTGATACTCTGTCTTTTCAGATGTTCTATTTTTTTATTCTTCAGTATGTCCATGGTAGGTTGTATGTTTGTAGCAATTTAATCACTTCTACATTGTCTGATTTGTTGGTGTACAATTGGTATAATATGCTTATGATCCTTTGTATTTCTGTATTATTGGTTGTAATGTCTCCTCCTTCATTTCTGATATTGTTTGATTTTTTTCGTGTGTGTGTGTGTGTGTCTAGCTAAAGGTTTGGATATTTTTATTAAAAAAAAAACCCTCAGATCTTAGTCATTTGTCTCTTTTTTTTCTCTATTGCCCTTTTAGTCTCTGTTTATTTCCTCCTGATCTTTGTTACTTCCTTTTTACTAACTTTGGGCTTTGTTCTTTTTTCTAGTTTGAGGTGTCAAGTTAGGTTGTTTGAGATTTTCCTTTTCTCTTGATGTAGGTATTTATCATTATGAACTTGCCTCTTAGAACTGTTTTTGCTGCATCCCATAAGTTTTGGTATGTTGTATTTCCATTTTTAGTCGTCTTAAGATATTTTTTTAGTATCTGTTTTGATCTATTGTTGATTCAGTAGTGTATTGTTTAATCTCCACATATTGGTGAATTCTCCAGTTTTCCTCTTGTAATTGATCTCTAGTTTTATACCACTATGATTAGAGATGATGCGTACTAGGATTTCGGTCTTCTAAAGTAAGACTGGTTTTGTCTTTGCACATTTTTTTTTTTTTAGTCAGATAATTGCTTTTTTGCTATTACATTACATGATTATCTTCTGTGTTTTTCATATTAATCCTTTATCCTATACATGGCTTTCAAATATTTTCTCACGTTTCCTAAGTTGCCTTTTCACTTTGTTGGTTATTTCTTTTCCTGAGCAGATTTTTAGTTTGATGGAGGCCCACTTATTTATTTTGTTGTGTTTCTAATGCCCTATACAAAAATTGATTGCCAGGGTACCTGTGAGGCTCAGTGAGATGAGTGTCCAACTCTTGATTTCAGCTCAGGCTGTGATCTCCTCGTGTGTGGGATCAAGCCTTGTGACAGGCTCTGTCTTGTATGCGCAGAGCTTGGGATTCTCTCTTCCCCTCCCTCTCTCTGCCCCTCCCCTGCGTGTTGTCTCTCTCTCTTCCTCTCTCTCTGAAAATAAATAAACTTAAAAAAAATGATTGCCAAGACCGACATCAAGTAGCTTTTTCCTTATGTGTTCACTATGTGTTTCATGATTTCAGGTCTTAAATTTAAGTCTTTAATTCATTTTGAGTGAATTTTTGTGAGTGGTGTAAAATAGGGTCCAGTTTCATTCTTTTGCATGTGGATATCCAGTTTTCCCACCACAATTGGTTGGAGACCCTATTTTTCTCACTGAGTATTCTTAACTCCTTCATCCATTTATGAAAAATGCCATTGGAATTCTGATAGTGATTTCATTGACTCTATAGATGGCTTTGGGAGAAAGGATGTTTCAACAAGATTAATTCTTCCAATCC
Organism: Panthera pardus; assembly: GCF_024362965.1. Classification (NCBI taxonomy): domain Eukaryota; kingdom Metazoa; phylum Chordata; class Mammalia; order Carnivora; family Felidae; genus Panthera; species Panthera pardus. Next base: position 46,181,688 of record NW_026527002.1, read on the forward strand.
ATGAGCATGGAATAACATTGCATTTATCTGTGTCTTCAGTTTCTTTTATCCACATCTTATGGTTTTCAGTGTACGGATCTTTCACTTCCCTGGTTAAATTTATTCTTAAATATTTTGTTGCTACTGTAAATGGAATTGTTTTCTTTATTCAGTTCATTGCTAGTGTACAGAAATGCAACCGATTTTTGTGCATTGAATTCAGCAAAGCAGAATCATTTATTTATTCTAACAGTAGAATCATTTATGCCAACAGTATTCTTATAAAGTCTTTAGGATTTTCTATAAATTGTGTCCTGTAAAGCTGTCACTATTTGCAGATGACCTCTTCCTTTCTTGTTTGGATGCCCTTTATTTTTTTTTTTCCTAATTGTTCAAGCTAGGACTTCCAACACTATGTTAAATAGATGTGGTAAGAGTGGATATCCTTGTCTAGTTGCTGATCTCTGAGGAAAAGTTTTCAATCTTTCACTCTTGGGTATGATGTTAGCTGTGGGCCTTTCCTGTACAGTAAAACCTTGGTTCGCAAGCATAATTCATTTCACAAACATGCTTCTAATACAAAGCATTTGTGTATCAAAGTGAATCTCCCCATAAGAAATAATGGAAACTCAGATGATTTGTTCTACAACCCAAAAATGTTCATGTAAAAATGATTATAATACTGCAATATAATAAAAATAATAAAATACAAAGTATAAAGAAAAATGAACAAATTAACCTGCACGTACCTTTGAAACTTTCGTGGCTGATGTGAAGGAGACCAGAGAGAGGAGGGTCATCGTGTAGGAGGACTTTCACTATCCCTTACAGAATCCCTGCTATCTGTTGGCTCAATGGAATCTTTTTCTCTTCGTGCAACTTTAACAAGGAACCTATCCAATGACGTAGAATGAAGCAAAGCATTCCTAAGGTTACTCTTGTCTGGAAAAACAAAGGACTGTCCATAGGTGCTTTGAAGTGACAAAAACACACTAGTGCCAATTGTGGGCACCTTCCAACGTTCTGAAAGATTATTGATTTCTGCCAAACACTGGAGGCCTGAGACGAAGCATCTGAGCATGGGAGATAATCACCCACAATCCTGCAGTGAGCAGAGAGAGAGCAAGAGAGATGGAGAAGAACCATTGGCTCAGTTGTGATCATGTGACATTCGGCATCATATACTACTTGTATTGTAAGACATTGCTTATTTATCAAGTTAAAATTGATTAGAAATGTTTGCTTGTCTTACGGAATGCTTGCAGAACAAGTTATTCACAATCCAAGGTTTTACTGTATGTCTCTGTCTCTCTGTCTCTCTCTCTCTGTCTCTGTGTGTGTGTGTCTGTGTGTATGTGTGTGTGGTGTCTTTTGTCTCTCTTTTGTCTCTCTTTTGTCTCTCTTTTGTCTCTCTCTTTTGTCTCTCTCTTTTGTCTCTCTCTTTTGTCTCTCTCTTTTGTCTCTCTCTTTTGTCTCTCTCTTTTGTCTCTCTCTTTTGTCTCTCTCTTTTGTCTCTTTTGTCTCTCTCTTTTGTCTCTTTTGTCTCTCTCTTTTGTCTCTTTTGTCTCTCTCTTTTGTCTCTCTCTCTCTCTCTTGTCTCTCTCTTGTCTCTCTCTCTCTCTCTTGTCTCTCTCTCTCTCTCTCTCTTTTGTCTCTCTCTCTCTCTCTCTCTTTTGTCTCTCTCTCTCTCTCTCTCTTTTGTCTCTCTCTCTCTCTCTCTTTTGTCTCTCTCTCTCTCTCTCTCTCTTTTGTCTCTCTCTCTCTCTCTCTCTTTTGTCTCTCTCTCTCTCTCTCTCTTTTGTCTCTCTCTCTCTCTCTCTCTTTTGTCTCTCTCTCTCTCTCTCTCTTTTGTCTCTCTCTCTCTCTCTCTCTTTTGTCTCTCTCTCTCTCTCTCTCTTTTGTCTCTCTCTCTCTCTCTCTCTCTTTTGTCTCTCTCTCTCTCTCTCTTGTCTCTCTTAGGGGAGGGGCAGAGAGAGGAGGAGGGATGAGGAGAATCTTTTTTAATTTTTTTTTTTAACATTTATTCATTTTTGAAAGGCAGAGAGAGAGCGCGAATGGGGGAGGGGCAGAGAGAGAGGGAGACACAGAAACAGAAGCAGGCTCCAGGCTCCGAGCTGTCAGCACAGAGCCGGACGCGGGGCTTGAACTCACGGACCGCGAGATCATGACCTGAGTTGAAGTCGGCCACTTAACCGACTGAGCCACCCAGGCGCCCCTAGAGAATCTTAAGCAAGCTGCGTGCTCAGCATAGAGCCCAACATGGGGCTCAGTCCCACAACTGTGAGATCATAACCTGAGCCAAAATTAAGAGTTGGATGCTTAACCCACTGAGCCACCCCAGACACCCCATCATATATGCCCTTTTTTGTGTGAGGTAAGTTCCTTCTCTATTTGTTGAGACTTTTTATCATGCACAAATATTGAATTTTATGAAATGCTTTTTCTACATCCACTGAGATGATTTTATTTTTTGTTCTATTAATATAATCACACTTATTGATTTGTGTATGTTGAACCATCCTTACATTTCTGTGATGTATCTCACTTAGTCATTGTGATCATTGTAATGTATTGCTGAGAATTTTTACATCTATACTCATCAGGGATATTGATTTATAGTTTCCTTTTCTTGTGTTTTTTATCTGACTTTGCTATCACTGTAATACTGGCCTTTACAATTAGTTTCAGAATGTTCCTTTTCGATGTTTTGCAAGTTTGAGAAGGATTGGTAATTTTTCTCTGAATGTTTGGTAGAATTCAACAATGAAACCATCTGGTCTTGGACTTTGGTTTGTTGGGAGGTTTTTTTATTACTGCTTCATCTCCTTACTCGTTATTGGTTTGCTTAGGTCTTCTATTCTTTATTCTGTTAGATGATCGTATGTTATGAATTTATTCACTTTTTCTAGGTTGTCCAGTTTTTTGTGTATGATTGTTCATAGGGGTCTCTGATCCTTTGTATTTATTTCTGTGGTATCAGTTGAAATAGTTCCTTTTTCATTTCTGATTGAGTCATCGTTTTTTTTTTGTTTGTTTGTTTGTTTGTTTTTTTTTATTGGTGAGTCTAGCTAAACGTTTGTCAGGTTTTTTTTTTTTTTTATCTTAAAGAACCAGTTCTTATTTTGTTTCTCTTGCCTATTTTTTTCCTATTCTCTACTTCATTTTTCTTCTCTAATCTTATTTACTTCAGCTAACTTTGGGTTAAGTTCTTTTTCTAGTTCCTTGATGTATAATGTTAACGTTGTTTATTTGGGCTCTTCACGCCCCCCCCCCCTTAAAGAAGGTCTTTGTAGCTATAAATTTTCCTCCTAGAACTGCTTTTGCTGCATCCTTTAAGTTTTGGTATGTTGTGTTTCAGTTTCCATTTGTCTCAAGATATTTTTTGATATGCCATTTGATTGCTTTGATACATTGGTTATTCAATACTGTGTTGTTGAATTTCCATGTGTTTGTGAATTTTCCTTCTGTTATTGATTCCTGGTTTCATACCATTGTGGTTGGAAAAAATCCTTGAAATAATTTGAGACTTGCTTTGTAGCCTAACACGTCTCTCCTAAAGATTTTTGTATCTCCACTTGAAAAGAATGTGTATTTTGTTGTTGTTGGATGGAATGTTATGTAGGTCTAATAAGTCCATTTAGTCTATAGTGTTGAAATCCACTGTGTTCTTCTAGATTCTGTCTGGGTGATCTAATCGTGGTCGAAAGTGTGTTATTAAAGTTGCCTACCATTTGTATTGCTGTTTGTCTTTTTAGTTCTCTCAGTATTTGCTTTATATATTTCAGTGCTCTAATGTTGGATTCATAAAATTTACAATTATTATAACTCCCTGATGAATTGATCCCTTTGTCATTATACAATGACCTTCCTTGCCACTTGTGAACATTTTTAGCGTAAACTTTACCTTTTTATGATAAAAGGAAAACTACCCTGCTCTTTTGGTTAGTAGTTACTAGAATATCTTTTTTTCATACCTTCACTTTTAGCCTGTGTGAGCTTCGAGCAAAAGGGAGTCTCATCAGATCTAGTGTTTGGGCTTCTTATTTTTATTTTTTTTTCACTCAACCATTCTTTTAATCAGATAATTTAATTCACATTTATAGTAATTATTGATAGGTAAGGACTTAGTGTTGCTATTTTTTTTTTTACTTGCTTATTTAAAATTTTTTTTAATGTTCATTTTTGAGAGACCTTGCATGAGTGGGGGAGGGGCAGAGAGAAAGGGAGACACAGCATCTGACGCAGGCTGCAGGTTCTGAGCGATCAGCACAGAGCCCCACGTGGGGCTTGAACCCATGAACTGCGAGATCATGACCTCAGCTAAAATCAGACACTTAACCAACTGAGCCACCCGGGTGCCCTCATTGTTTTTCTTTGTTTTTAAATTTTTTTTTTTAACATTTAGTTTTTGAGAGACAGAGCACGAGCAGGAGAGGGGCAGAGAGAGACGAAGACAGCAGGGCTCAAACAAATGAACTGTCAGATCATGACCTTGGCTGAAATCGGATGCTTAACCGACTGAGCCGCCCAGGTGCCCCTTGTTCATGGGTTTTGTATTGTTGTATGGTGCATTTGTCCCTTTTCTTCCTCTCTTGCAGTCGTCTTTGTGAGTTGATTAGTTCTTGGGGTAGTACGTTTTGATTCCTGTGTCATAATCTTGTGCGTATCTATTATGGGTTTTTTCTTTGTGGTTACCATGAGGCTTAAAATGTCTTAGAGTTACAACCTCCTCTTTTTTTTTTTTTTTTAATTTTTTTTTTAACATTTATTCATTTTTGAGACAGAGACAGAGCATGAACAGGGGAGGAGCAGAGAGAGAGGGGAGACACAGAATCTGAAACAGGCTCCAGGCTCTGAGCTGTCAGCACAGAGCCCGACGCGGGGGCTCGAACTCACGGACCGTGAGATCATGACCTGAGCCGAAGTCGGCTGCTTAACCGACCAAGCCACCCAGGGCGCCCCCCCAACCTCCTCTTTTAAGCTGGTGGATAGCATATAAAAATGCTCCACTTTCACTTGGGCCCTCCACCTCACATTTCAGTTTACTGATGCTGTGATTTATCAGTGAATTTTACTGACCGCTTCCATGTACTCTGCACTGTGCAAGGCGATGTGCTCCCACATGCCCAAGAGAGGAGTATCATAATGATTGCTAACACTTCAAGAGAACTTCTCTTGTCAGGTGGTGGTCTGGACACTTTACATGAATAAACTCATTCTCCTAACAGCCACCTGAAGTAGGTACTGATGTTATGATCATACACAGTTGGGGAACGGAGGCACGGAAGTTAAGAAACTTGTTCCACATGACGGAATTCATAGGTGGTGAAGCTGGGGTATAAGGCAGGCAGGCGGTCTGCACCTGCAGACCATGCTCAATTCGGTTGCTTTCCAAGGATGGCTTATGAAATTTGTACCATTACTTTACAATCCTGCCATTTATAGTCCTAACTCTAAATGCAGTTTTAAATAACTGCATTTTTATGGTGTTCCATTTCTGAATCAATTCTGTATGGTTTCCGAGGGTTATTTTAATTTACTCTGTGCCTGACACATGGTGGGGCATTCATTAAAAGCTTAACGTTTCCTCATTCAAGGAGTATTTGAGTGCCTCTTAGGGGTTGGGCACTGCAGTGGGACAGATACAGTCTCTTAACCTCAAAGAATCCACAGCCTAGATTACAGATAAGAGGCAGTTTCTGTAATGGAATCTGTGCTATGACCAAACGAGAACACTATTTACTGCTTAAGCCTTTTAAACGTTATTTGCACAGAGCCTCTCATCTACTTTGTGTAACCTTTGGTCTTTTCATATCTGGGACCCACACAGTCTTTGCGCTACGGATGGTGAAGTATGGCTCTGTCTTGACTGCGGGGCTTTCCACTTCTTCAGAGTCCTTCATATACTTGGGCCTCTGGGACAGGCAGCATAGTAGGTCTACTAGAGAGCCAGCAAGGTGGTTTCTAATGGTTGGCGCCCTTATGTATACACTACAGGGGTTCATCTAGTGTGCACATAGGTGCCCTTGGCTCCTCTCCTAGCCCAGTCTTTGGGAATCAATAGTCAAAGCCATGGACTATACGAACAAAAAGACTGGAACAAACATGTGCAAGTTTCCTGTCCACAGCAGCTTTTTCGAGCAAACACTGAAGGTGTAAGAGTGGTGAGAGATAGGGAGCTAAGTCCTCCCACCCTATGTATCTTGCTTCATTTGTCAGCATTCTCTTTATTCTCTTGAGTTTCAGATGGTTGAGTTGGAAAGGTAAGACCAGAGAGCTTGAGCTGTATGTCTTTCTTGGTCTTGATTCTACCTGTTAGGCTATGTTGAATGCTTTAGAGCCCTTTGGAACTGGAGAGAACATCAATTATAGGAAACCTGAGAGAGCTGCAAACTTACACTAGTCAGAGGCGCCGGGGTGGCTCAGTCGGTTAAGCGTCCAACTTTGGCTCAGGTCAGGATCCCGCAGTTGGTGAGTTTGAGCCCCACGTCGGGCTCTGTGCTGACAGCTCGGAGCCTGGAACCTGCTTTGGATTCTGTGTCTCCGTCTCTCTGCCCCTCCCCCACTTGTGCTCTGTCTCTCTATCAAAAATAAATAAAATGTAAAAAATAAAAATAACTTATCTAGTCATAGGTAGTTCTGGAATGTCTGGGGCTCCTGGGTAATTTTCTAGTCTAGAACATCTACACTCCGAGATTGACTATGGTCAGTTGGATAGTTTCCTCCAGATATTCATGTATACCTGGAACCTCGAATATAGCCTTAATTACATCTGCAAAGGGCCCTATTTCCAATTAAGATAAAAATGGAGATGAGCTGCTTCTGGATTGGGATGGCTCTAAATCCAGTGAGCACCTTACAAGGCACAGCAAAGACATACAGACGCAGAAGAGAAGCCATGTGAAGATGGAGGTCGAGACTGGGAGTGATGCAGGCCAGAAGCCCAGGGACACATGGAGCCACCAGAAATTGGAAAAGACAAGGAAGGATTCTCCCCTAGAGCCTTCAGAGGGAACGGGGGAACAGGGCTCTGCTGATACCTTGATTTTTTCCAGACTTCTGGCCTCCAGAACTGAGAAGCCATTTCTGAGGTTGTAAGCGACCAAGTTTGTGGTACTTTGTGGCAGAGGCCCCAGGAAACTCCTACACCGGCCCTGTGGCCACAATCAGCCCTGTGCCAGAGCACAAAGGGCTATGCCCCACCCCCCGGGGCCATGTGGGTGCATGTCCCCGCACACACACGTACCTCCGAGGAGATGAAACCGGGTGACAGCAGCTAAGAGGAAAGGGGACCTGGGATCTGAATGACAGTGTCCTGAAGATGGTCACAAGACTGGCTGACCCAGTGCTCACCACAGAGCCCCACTGTGCTCACCACAGGCCCCACTGTGTGTGCTCACATATATAAACTCCTTAAGCCCTTGTAACAACTGTAGGAGCTCAAAGCAATGTCATCCCCGTTGACGAGAGACCAAACTGAGGTAGACAGAGCTTAACACTGGTCCAGAGTCACACAGCTTGTATGCTGGGAGTCAGCATTCAAACTTTGACTCTGGACTCCTACTCGCTTCTTCAAACAAAAATAATGTTTCGGTTCATAACTGTTGATGGGAGGAACTCTCAAAAATCAAGGGCCCAAGAGCTGGGCACTGATGTCTGGAGGAAATGACACTAGGGAAGTGATACGGCTGGCAACCGGGTGTTACAGAAGCGACCCCTTCAGAGGGGGGGGTCACTATGCTGCTGGGAGGCTCCCTTCTGTGCAGGCACCACATCAGGGGTGGGAATTGAAAGATGGCTGGACTTCCTGCCTGCTGGGGCCAGGCAGACACAAAAATGGCTAGACACTGGGCCAGCCAGGATTGCAACCATGGCGTGCAGGGAATTAGCACAGAGGAGGGAGTTAGCCAGCCAGCGTGGAAAGTGGGGGGAAGGCAGAGAAGCTTTCTGCGGAAGATGGGCTGCGACAGGGATCTTTCTAGATGAGTAGAGGTAAACTGGGAAGAGCCTTCCGGGAAGCTAGGCCAGTGAAGGCCTACGATGACTTAAAAAAACAACTCAGACAAAACCAAAATGAGTTTGTTAAAGGAAAATCGAGGCCTGAAGAACTACATGAGGGGGCTGCAGGGGGAGGCAGCCGAGATTCTGAAGGCCGCCGTCATGGGCCAAGGAGGTTGGGGTTCACTGATGTGACTGACCCTGCTCTGTCCTGGGCTGGCAGCTAGGTTGTATGGAAAACATGAACTAGGGATTAAATTTTGAAGAAATAAAGGAGCAAGGGCAAACATATCAACAGTTGCTTTTCTCCCTAACAAAGCTCGTGCAGACAGCAGGATGGCATGTCCCTGTAGGTCCTCCCTTGCAACAAATATTCTGTTAAAGTGTTCACAAAAGTTCTAGGAGGCAAAGTTATGTAGGACTCAGACTGACTGGCCTGGGGGTGAAGAAAAGAAGGTAAGAGAGACCCAAGGCTGCCTCGGGGCTTGGGTTGGAAAGTCTTGTTGGGCAATCGGGCCACCATGCGGGGAAGTAGCAAGTAGGGGATAGGGGAGCCCAAATGGAGTTGGGATGTCACAAGCTGGATGTGGTAGATGGAGAGCCAGTGGGAGGGTTCAGATATCCAGGCCGGGGTGGAGGATGAAACCGTGACTGGGAATCACAGGGATACAGATGGGGGTCACTGTCATAGGAGTGGATGTAGTCCCCTGACAAAGGCACGGGAAGGTGAGGAGAGAAGTGGGCTCATACTTTGGAACTTTAGTAAAAAACCTGTCTGGTGTGGTCAAGGTGACTTAGAAGACTTTCTCTGGAATGAATGAAATCAGAGCTGTAACCTAGCCAATTTTACCATCCACTGACGGTCTGAAAAAGGATGTGGACCCGTCACAGCCACCTATTGGTAGAATACCTGGGAAAGTACTGCCAAGAGGCCGGGGCTTCTCCTCCTGCCCTTCCTCCAAGCTGTGTCCAGAGGAGGAAGTGAAGTCTACACCTCCTCGCTTTGGAGATACTAATCACTGGAGTTGTAGGGTAGGGAATGTCCACTGGGCTTTCATGCGGCTGGAACGAGGTCCCACTCATGACCATCTAATTTCCTCTGCGTTGACTTGAGGCTCATCCATCAACAGCCCTCCGATTAGTAATTTGGGTTTGTGGGGGGGGGGGGATGCCAGTATGGGGATGGTGCTCTGGAGAGCCCAGACGGCAGTATCCTGTCACCAAGAAGTACCCTCCCCCTGGTATTTCAATAAATCGGAGCCTGGCCAGGATAGTGATGTCCTGTGAGCCTGGTTCTTCTGTCCTTGCTGAGCCTGACCACTTCTGGGTACCCTGGCAGGCCCGTGGTGGCCCCAGGAGCCACTTGCCATGATGTGTAGAGTGGGCAGGTCACAAGTCCTACTTGGGCAACTATCCCTAAGGGTGGCCCAACTTTTTTTTTGGGGGGGTGGGGGGGAAGCTAGTTGGTTTTAACGAGAAGGACAAACGCCTTTCTTAGAGAAATGCAGTATAAAGTGGAAACACGCTGTTATAACACACAGACCTTGAACAGCGGAGCTCGAAGGTCCACCCAAAGCATTACCCAAAAGCAACGACGGGAAGGGGTTTGCTGCCTCTCAAAGGTGATGGGAATGTTATCAAGGCAGATTCCCCCCGGGTTAGAGAAGAGTCGAATAACCATTGCTGCCCAATGACGTGGGGAGCAATGCTACTGACGAGCACAGCTAAGGGTTTTCTCCGTGCCAGGCATTACCTACTTCTGTGCTAGCTCTGTCTTCGCAGTGACTCTGACGTAGGTACTACTGTCCTTTTGACATTTAAGAATCAGAAGCACAATGCAGTTGAGGATCCTCCCCAAGGACATACCTGTGGTCTCTCCCTAGTGGCCTCGCTGGGCTGCCCCCAGCCTCTTCAGAAACTCTCCAGAGTCCCCTTCCCGCTGCTTCAAGGTACAGCTTCTCGCCCCACACTCCACATGGGCTCCACGGAGAGACCGCAGGCCTCCAGGGCAGGGCTACTCTCAAGCTGTGGGCTCAGGTTTCCCTTTGCCCAGCCCTACCTCTGGACCCCTACAGGGAGTTCTAACTGAGGGTGGGGGGTGCTCACAAAAGGAACTCCTCCTCTAAATCCACCTGAGACATAAGCAGTACTTAACATGAAAGTCCCTCAAACTAAGCCTTTCAAAAAGGTGAGAAAATACCACGGGGTTTGACATCATAACGACCCCATTCGTGGGCTCCCAATCTTGTCGGTTCATGAACATCTGCTTGTGTCTTTATTTTTAAATCTTTTTAAAGTTGTTCTTCTTGGAGAGGGGAGAGAGAGAGAAAGAGCATAAGCTGGGGAGGGGCAGAGAGGAGAGCCAGAATCCCAAGCCCAATCCATGCTGATGTCAACACCGAGCCCCATGCAGGGCTTGAACTCACAAACTGAGATCACGGCCTGAGCCAAGATTAAGAGCTGGACGCTTACCCGACTGTGCCACCCAACAGGTGTGTCCCCATCTGCTTGTATCTTTAGATGTGGCCGTATGCTGCCACCTGTGATCCGTTACTCCTGTGGCAGCACATCTCAGCCTTGACTGCCTGTTGGTATCACCTGGGGAGCTTTTAAATAAGCACTACTAATTCCTGGGTCCTCCTCTCCAGAGATCCCGATTTAGTTGGTTTAGGGTTGAGCTGGGGCATGAGGCTTTGACAGCTCCCCAGGTGTGAAAGCTACTGGAGAGTGCATAACCTGGTCAGGGCCCCTCCCAGCTCTTAGGATTCTGAAGGTTGACCTTGGCTCCAGCTCGCTCTGAGAGGAGATCGAGCCCCGGAAAAATGCCTCCCTGGGAAGCCGCGTTAAGAACTTCATCCAAGCAGCTCGCGGGGACCAAACTGAAGTTTTATTCAAAGTCTTTTTCAAATGGTAACCATTTGTAGAATGAAGATTCTTTCACGTGCTGCCAGGAACCTACAGAAAGAGCGAGTGGGTGCCAGAAAGCTCTAGAGGCGTTGGCCAATATAGCAATACTAGTTAACACGTAGTGAGTACTTACTGTGTGCCAGGCACAACTCAGGGCACTCTGCAGTACTCAGTTCAGCCTCACAAAAACCCTATGAAATAGATAACTTCTGTGCCCATTTGACTGAAAAAGAAACTGAGATGCAGAGAAGTCTCTCGCCCAAGGTTACATAGCTGATGGTCCTCAACAGCGGGATTTGCAATCCAATTGTTTGGGCTCTACAGGGAAATGTAGGACAGAAGGACACCACCGACTCCACGAGGGAGACAGCGGGACAAGGGTGGCCGGAGTGAACTTCACGTGAGCACACATGAGCTGCCTCTGGGGAGCCTATACTCCTGAAAAGGTTCTTTGTCGCGGGTCCAGGTCTTGGTTGACCGTGAAGGCCGTGAACTGGTGAGCACTGTTCCATCACTCTTGGTGGGACCTGCTCTAACCCCACTGGCTGGTAGGTCTGGGGGAATTTAGGATACAGTACAATTTCAAGCTGAGTTCTACAGGCAGAAAACATGTTTGACTCAAGAACGTAGATTTCTGTATAGATTACAGAGTAAGATCTAACAATAAAGGACATAAGGAGGCTGGGGGGAACCTCACCGTCCTTTTCATTTGGGTGTTATCAAGAGGCACAGCAGGACTTTCCAGAAAAAAAAGTACCATGTGGTCCAGTTCTCAGGGTCAGGTGCCCGAGCTGGCCAGAACATGCATAGGCTTGAGGCATTTAAAAATTATTTTTGTTTGTTTATGGCTGATGGCTATCTTTATTGATTCAAGGTAGCCAGAATGTTTCTTGCTTTTCTGAACAAAGGTAGCAATTCCAGAAATACTTTGTGACTTTTTTCTTTCATTTGGTTTTCTTCTTGCAAAAGTGATCGCCACCCAAAACACAGATAAGAAAGTAGAAACTTCCCTGACCCCAAGACTAAAAAGTAACTATGTTAATGTTTTGATTTGTACCTTTTGGCACGCATTTGGTACTATTTTAGTTTGTATCGTTCCAGTCTTTTTTTACTCTGGGTTTATAATTCCTTCCCATCCCCCCAAATGAGGTCTTTTAACATTTGCTGTTTCCTGTCTTTTTTTTTTTTTAATTATTTTATTTTATTTTATTTTTTTTTATTTTTGAGACAGAGAGAGACAGAGCATGAACAGGGGAGGGGCAGAGAGAGAGGGAGACACAGAATCCGAAACAGGCTCCAGGCTCCGAGCTGTCAGCACAGAGCCCGGCGCGGGGCTCGAACTCACGGACCGTGAGATCATGACCTGAGCCGAAGTCAGACGCCCAACCGACCAAGCCACCCACGTGCCCCTCCTGTCTTTTTTACTCTGGGTTTTCTTTAGGTGGCAGACTCTAGAATTTTCTTTAGGTGGCAGACTGTCAGCCTGGGGCATTCTATACACAACAATTCCTGGTGACGCTGGCCAAGCCTCTCCAAGAGGCCTGGCCAGAGTCCCTCAGACTGTGACATCTCTGAATCCCTCTTCTCCACAGATCCTGATGATTAACCATAAAAACATGCTGTTCATAAATCCAAATAATATTTGCTAAAGGGCTGCTTTGAAAGATACATCAAGTTCTACTGGCAGACTAAGTCCTGGCAAACACATGAAATATTCAAACGAATACAGCATGTATCCTCCTCTTACGTTTGCCCAACCCCGTGCAGTGTTTTGGAGTAGTCTGATGAACATTTCTACATTCAGCCTTCGCGACATCCAGCAAGGCAGGTAGTTACTATAATTTCCGTATCACTGATGAAAACACTGAGGTTCAGTGACTTAGGTCAAAAGATTAGTAAGTCCTGATTCTATAACTTCTGTGATGCTCTCATAAATGGGAAAGAATAAAAAAGTTCATCTAAACCAGGGATGGCCAATAAGACTGGAACGGAGTGTTGACTGATCCAGCAGTGACCACACGGGGCAAGGTGTTAACAGGGACGGGGTAAGTGGGAAATAGTAACGGCAAGTATTTTTCCTTAAACAGCTTCATTGAGGCAGAATTGACCTACGACAAATCACATACATTTAAAGCGTGCAATTTTGGGGCACCCGGGTGGCTCAGTCGGTTGAGTATCCAACTTGTGATTTCTGCTCGGGTCATTATCCCAGGGTCGTGGGATCGGGCTCTGTGCTGAGAGTGGAGCCTCCTTGAGATTCTCTCTCTCTCCCTCTGCCCCTCCCCTGCTCATATTCTCTTTTTGAAATTTAAAAAAAAAATTGTACAATTTGACTTTTGACCTATGTGCATATTTATGAAACCATCATCACAACACAGTGAATGTATCCATAAACCCACAACAGTTTGCCCCTGACCCTTTGTGGTCCGTCCCACCCACCTTTCCCTGCCTTGCCGTTCCCAAGTAACCACTGATGCGCTTTCTGTCGCTATAGGTTGGTTTGCATTTTCAAGAGTTGTGTGTAAATGGAATCATACTATATACCTTTTTGGTCTACTTTTGCTCAGCATAATTATTTTGAGATCCAACCAGGTTGTTGTGCATGTTAATAGTTTTGTTTTGTTTTTTTTTTTTTTTACACTTTTCATTGCTGAGTAGTATTCCATTGTGTATATCTACCATAAGTTATCTATTTGCTTGTTGATGGGTACTTGGGTTATGTCTGGGTTTTGGCTCAAGAACTTAATATTTCTTGAGTGCTGGCTTTGGGCCAGACATTCTCCCAAGTGTTTTATATTTATAAAATCATTTAGTCCTTCAGTCAACCCCATGACATGAGATAGATACTCTTCTCCCCTTTTATCAGTGAGCTAACTGAAACACTGGACTGAGTAACTTACCCAGAGTCATCCAGCTGTTAAATGGATTCAAAGCCAGTGTGATTCCAGAGCCCACATTCTTAACTGTCATGCTAAACTGCCACCATCACTTAGCGATGCTTGTCACTGGCCGGGGTGGGGAGATGGTGGTTGTACCTTGTTTTTTTGTTTTAAAGTATAATTATTTTGAGAGAGCACCTGTGCATGAGCAGGGGGTGTGTGGGCAGAGAGAAAGGGAGAGAGAGAATCCCAAGCAGGTACTGCGCTGGCAATGTGGAGCCTGACATGGGGCTCGATCTCCTGACTCTGGGATAATGACCTGAGCTGAAATCAAGAGTTGATCACTTAACTGACTGAGCCACCCAGGTGCTCCTATGGTGGTTGTACCTGGTATTTGTGGTACCCAAGCTCTTAATAAGTGCCATCATGTCCCATCTAAACTGTCCTACCACCTGTTAAGCCCCCTTAGAACATCTGTCTCAGCTGTTCATTGAATGGAGAACATTTCTAGGTATGAATTTCTTCAACACTAGACCTCTCTGTTCCAACAATCAAATATAACACAGTTGGCCTAGATTTTTAAAGAATAATTTGCTTTAAAACTGAGTGAAAATCGTAAACCTATGATAGTCATGGAGTAATATCTTTATAGTTGAGAGTTAAAGAGAAACAGCTCTTTTCTCGACAGCACAACTGGAAATGACCCAACCAGCCCTTTTCTTCGTGCATGGGGCTTTCGCGGAATGCCCTTTCAGAAAAGTGGTTTTGTTTTTGCTTTTGATTCTTTCTGGCTCCTCTTCCTCTGTTGCGAGGATACCGGGTGAATTAGAGCGATGCCCCACAGCTCTGAAACAGAACAGGGTTCTCTCTGCCATTTGAAACCCTATTGTCTAATGGTTCATATAAAGAAGATTGTGTTCCTTCAACAGAAATGAGAGGCATGTCTCCATGGCTGGGAATAAAGGAAGGGCATTACCAGCCACGCCAGGACACCTTGCCTGGGTATGTCCCACCTGCTGAGGCTGTCTTACTATTCAGCTATCAGACTTTGATTTTGGTTCAACAAACCTGAACTTGAAGACAACTGGTTTTTCTGCATCTCTAGTCAGGGAGTTGTAGGAACAAGGTTGAGCTGCTGGTTCCAGCAGTGAGCTGGTCAAGCCAGGTGGACCGGTGTTCCGTCAAAAGGGGACAGAATGTGGAGTGGATATCTACTGTGTGTCTGGCCCAGTTCTTGGTCTGTGGCTACCTCGGTGGACATGACAGATGTCCCTGTGCTCCTACAGTCTCATGGGAAAGCCAAACGTTCAGCAAGAAGAACACAACTGGAATATACTCCAGGTGTGATCGGGTCTACAAGCATAGAGCGTGGAGCATGTGCGGGGGTGAGGGGAGCAACCCTGAATCAGGGGCACACAGAAGGCTTATCTGAGACCTGAAATGTGAGTTGGGTTAGTCAGATGAAGAGCCTGTGGGTAGGGTTAGAAAGAGGAGTGTTTAAAGCAGAAAAATAGCAAATGTGAGAAAGCTCAGGTTTTCTTAGAGAAAGAAACACGGCCATTGAGCTGGAATGGAAGAGCAGGAGCCATGGGGGTTGGGGTGGGGAGCACTGGGCCATGGGGCCCCCTTTGCTAACGGGGGTGATGAGGCTCTGAGAAGTGAGCTAATGTGTCGGGGGTTTTGTAGCTGAAACTGACCATCAAGACTCCTCTTCATGCGCATTCGGCCATGTCATCCTGCTTTATTCCTATAAGCCCTTAAAAAACATGCCCATCTTAGAGATCAACTGAGATTCAGAAAGTGACTCCTGGCCTGAGGGTCAGAGCCTGGGTTTGAATACAAAAGCCAGTGGTTGTTTCTCGTGTTGACGTTTTATTAAACCCAAAGGAAACCTGTTACCTCCCCGTGTCCCCACTCCCAGCCCCCTGGAGGTGGTTCTGTAGGGCGTGACCCACTGTCCACCCTCACCAAGCCCTATGACTTCCTGGTGATCTGACTTGATGTGAGGAGGGAATTTAGAATACCTACGGGAATAAAGTATTCGCTTAGAATTCTTTAAAGGCAGGTAAAGAACCACCCTGGAGATATAACCAAAAAGGAATTGACTTAAAGACACAGGGGTTCTTGGAATACCCAAGGGCAGGATATAGTTGGATCTTGGGAAGGATGAAACTTTTTTGGACCTTGTTTTTACATGTGCTAATTAATTTTTGCTCTTTCCCTAAGTCACCTGGTACAGCTCTCCCCTTCTCCCACCTTAATGTTCATGGTACCTGTAACTGTTCCAACAAGAGAGGGAGGGAGGGAGGCAGGAGATAGATAGATAGATAGATAGATAGATAGATAGATAGACAGACAGACAGACATATCTAGATAGATAGATAGATTGATTGATTCAGTCCCCTGGGACCTGGGTTGAAATTCCTGGGAAAGGGAATTGGACTGGTTCATCTCTGAACCAATCAGCACACCCAGAGAATGTGGTCGTGGTATTCAAATATGCCTGCTAGGGCTTGTGTGTGTGTGTGTGTGTGTGTGTGTGTGTGTGTGTGTGTGTAGATCAGTTCCATAATAAAAAGAAAAGGTAGTCATTTGCTCAAGACCTTACTAAGTCTGACCTACCGGGACATAATACTCTGGAGTTCACTTGCCCTTTCTACTTATACTTGCAGAAGAAAAAAGTCAGTAGTAATGGTAAAGTATCATTGAACAAGCCAAAATAATAATAATTATTATATCTACAACTGTCTTTTATTTTGAACTGTGTCTTAAACTGAATTTTTGCAGGGGGCTGGGGGCTGGGGGCTGCATGTGTCAGTAAACCAAACTGAATGTAACACAAAAAGGAAATCTAATGCTCATGTAAAGCTGGAAAATCCACATTTTCTGACTTCAGGCACACATGGATCCAGGAGCTCAGGCAATATTTTCAGGGCTCTTTCTCTCTTGCCCCCTCTCACTTCTCCCTTCCTCTTGATGTCAGCTTCATTCGTGTGTTCTACCCGTGGCTGTTTCCAGGAAGCTGGGAGAGACAGGTGACTGCAGGCAGCACTAGCTTGGAACTTAAGCCAGCACAGCGCCTCTCGATGTAGGGCGTGGGATGGCAGCAGCGCCCCCTAGAGGGTGTCTTGGAAATCTGTGGGGAAACATTCAGATTGTCACAAAGATGGTAAGGAGCTACTGTTAGAATTTAATGCTTAGATACCCTGCAAAGCGAGGGACACTCCTATACAAGGAGGAATTACCTCACGTGTCACACAAATTTCTGATGTCCCAATGGGCATTCATGTAGGTGTAGAGCCTATTTGCAATTGAGCCTAGATGTAATCCTCTTTTATATACAAAGTCCTTGCAGGTTTTTTTTTTTACACTAAGATAAAATTTACAGAAAACATTAGTTTGGGGGCACCTGGGTGGCTCAGTCGATTAAACATCTGACTTCAGCTCAGGTCACGTCCTCACAGTTTGTGAGTTCGAGCCCTGTGTCGGGCTCTCTGCTGTCAGCTCGGAGCCTGGAGCCTGCTTGGGATTCCGTGCCTCCTGCTCTCTCTGCCCCTCCCCTGCTTGCACTCTGTCTCTGTCTCTGTCTCTCTCTCTCAAAAATAAACATTAAAAAAAATTTTTTTTAAAGAAAACATTAGTTTCAGGGGTACAACATAATGATCAATGCTTGTATATATTGTGAAATTATCAACCACAATAAGTCTGGTTAACATCCATGACAACACAGTTATACATTTTTGTCTTATGAGTGCTTTTAAGATGTACACACTTAGCATCTTTCAAATACACAACATAGTATTATGAACTATAGTCACCATGCTGTATGTTACATCCCAGGACTTATTTATTTTATAACTGGACGACTGTATGTTTTTAGACCTTCACAATTTCACCCACTCCTTTCACCCCCTGCCTCTGGCAATCACTATTCTCTTCCTTATATCTAGGAGTTTCGTTTTTTTTTGTTTGTTTGGATATCACATACAAATGAGATCCTGCAGTATTTGCCTTTCTCTGTCTGACTCATTTCACTTGGCATAATGTACCAAGGTCTGTTCGTCATTGTTGCC
This sequence comes from Panthera pardus, assembly GCF_024362965.1. Lineage (NCBI taxonomy): Eukaryota > Metazoa > Chordata > Mammalia > Carnivora > Felidae > Panthera > Panthera pardus. The sequence goes on from NW_026527002.1 coordinate 46,199,524, forward strand.
ATAAATGGCAAGATTTCTTTTTTATGGCTGAGTTATATTCCATTGTATGTATGTGTACACACACACACACACACACACACACACATCCTCTTTATCCATTTATCCATCATGGGCACTTAGGTTGCTTCTATGGCTTTTGTAAATAATGCTGCAACATGGCAGTGAGTGTATCTTTCTGAGTTCGTGTTCTTCCTTTGGATACTCAGAAATGAAATTGCTGGATCATAACATAGTTCTATTTTTAGCTTTTTAGGACTCTCCATATCATTCTCCATAGTGGCTGCACCAATTTGTATTCCCATCAACAGTGGACAAGCGTTCCCTTTCCTCTACATCCTCATCAGCACTTGTTATTTCTTGTCTTTTTGATAATAACCATTCTAACAGGTGTAAGGTGCTATCTCATTGTGGTTTTGATTTCCACTTCCCTGATGACTATTGACGTTGAGAATGTTTCAGGTACCATCAGTTGGCCCTCTGTATGTCTTCTTTGGAAAAAAAAAATCCTCTGCCCATTTTCTAATCAGTTGGTTTGTTTCTGGCTGTTGGGTTATGTGAAGCATTTATATATTTTATCATATATATGACTTATAAGTTTTTTCTCTCATTCAGTAAGGTTGCCTTTTCACTTTGTTGATGATTTTCTTTGTTGTGCAGACCTTTTTAGTTTGGTGTCGTCCCACTTACTGTTGCTTTTTTTGCCTTTCTTGTGGTGTCCAATCCAAAAAATTATCACTGAGACCAATGAGCTTACTGCCTATGTTTTCTTCTAAGAGTTTCATGATTTCTGGTTTTATATTCAAGTCTTTAACCCATTTTGAGTTGATTTTTGTGTATGGTGTAAGATAGGGGTCCAGCATGATTGTTTTGCATGTGGCTGTCCAGTTTTCTCAACACCATTTTTTTTTAATGTTTATTTATTTTTGAGACAGAGAGAGACAGAGCATGAACGGGGGAGGGGCAGAGAGAGAGGGAGACACAGAATTGGAAGCAGGCTCCAGGCTCTGAGCCATCAGCCCAGAGCCTGACGCAGGGCTCGAACTCACGGACCGCGAGATCGTGACCTGAGCTGAAGTCGGACGCTTAACCGACTGAGCCACCCAGGCGCCCCTTCTCGACACCATTTTTTGAAGAAACTGTCATTTCCCCATAGTATATTTTTGGCTCCTTTTGTCATAAGTTAATCGACCATGTATGTGTGGGTATATTTCTGGGCTCTCTATCTGTTCTACTTATCTCTTTGTCTGTTTTTATACCAATACCATACTGTTTTGAGTGCTGTCGCTTCAAATATATGTAGTTTAGTTCAAATATAGTTTGAAATCTGAGCATGTGATCCCTCCAGCTTTGTTCTTCATTCTCAGGATTGTTTTGGTTATTCAGGGTCTTTGTGGTTCCATACAAATTTTAGGATTGGTTTTTTTTTTCTATTTCTATGAAAAATGCCATCGGGATTTTGAAAGAAATATCTTTCCACTTATTTGTGTTTTTTCAATTCCTTTCATCAATGTCTGATAGTTTTTGGTATACACATCTTTCACCTCCTTAGCTAAATTTATTCATAAGCATTTTATTCTTTATGATGCAATTGTAAATAGGAGTGTTTCCATAATCTCTAATAGTTTGCTATTAGGGTATAGAAACACAAGATTTTTGTATGTTGATTTTTGTATTCTGCAACTTTACTGAATTTTTTATTCTAACAATGTTTGGTGTCTTTAGGATTTTCTATATATAATATGTTATCCACATATAATGACAGTTTTACTTCTTCCTTTCTGATTTGGATGCCTTTAATTTCTTTTTCTTGCCTAATTGCTTTGACGAGGATTTCCAATGTTACATTGAATAAAAGTGGGGAGAATGGGCATCCTCATGTATTCCTGATCTTAGAGGAAAGCTTTTAGCTTTTCACTATTGGTATGATGTTAGCTGTGAGCTTTCTATATATTGCCCTTATTTTGTTGAGGTGTGTTTCCCCTAAACCCACTTTTTTTAGAGTTTTTTTTTTTAATCATAAACGGATGCTATATTTTTCAAGTGTGTTTTCTGAGTCTGTTGAGAAAAATCCTATTTTTATCCCTTATTTTGTTAATGTGATAGCATGTTGATTGTGTGGATAGTAAAGAATACTTGGATCCCTGGAATAAATCCCACTTGGTCATGGTATATGACCCTTTTAATACATTATTGAATTTGGTTTGCTAATATTTGGTTGAGGGTTTTTGCAGGTATGTTCATCAGGGTTATTGACCTGTAATTTTCTTGTCTTAGGGCATCTTTGTCTGGTTTTGGTATCACAGTAAGGCTGGCCTCTATAAAATGAATTTGGAAGAGTTCCCTCCTTTTTTGTTTTTGGAAGGGCTTGAGAAGGCTTGCTTGGTATTAGTTCTTCTTTAAATGTTTTGTAGAATCCACTAGTGAAGTCATCCGGTTCTAGACTTTTGTTTGTTGGGTGGATGTTGATTACTGATTTAGTATTCTTACTGCTATTTGTCTTTTCAGATTTACTATTGAATGATTTTGTCTTGGTAAGTTTTATGTTTCTAGGAATGTATCCGTTTTTTTCCTACATTGTCCAATTTGTTGGCATATAATTGTTTATTTTTAAGAGAGAGACAGACCACGAGCAGGGGAGGGGCAGAGAGAGAGAGAGAGGGAGACACAGAATCCAGGCTGTAAGCTGTCAGCACAGAGCCCAATGCGGGGTTCAAACTCATGAATGAGGAGATCATGACCTGAGCTGAAGTTGGAGGCTTAATCGACTGAGCCACCCAGGCCACCCCTCTTTTTTTGTTGCTGTTTTCCTTTGTTTGTTTTGTTTTTTGATGAATCTAGCTAAGGTTTTGTTAGTTTTGTTTTTCTTTCAAAAAACCAGTTCTTAGTTCCATTGATTTTTCTGTTGTCCTTTTTGTCTCTATTTCTGCTCTGATCTTTGTTGTTTCCCTCTTTTTACTAACTTTGGACTTTGTTCTTTTTCTGGTTCCTTGAGGTGTAAGTTTAGGTTGTTTGAGATTTTCCTTGTTTCTTGACATAGGCATTTATCATTATGAACTTGCCTCTTAGAACTGCTTTTGCTGCATCCTGTAAGTTTTGGTATGCTGTATTTCCATTTTCATTTGTCTCCAGGTTTTTTTATTTCTTCTTTAACCTACTGATTTTTCAGTGACATATTGCTTAACTTTCACATTTTGTGGATTTTCCAATTTTCTTCTTATAATTGATTTTGAGTTTTAATACCACTGTGCTTGCAAAAGATGGTTGATATGATTTCAGTCTTCTTAAATTTATTAACACTTGTTTTGTGGCCTTATATATGATTGATTCTGGAGGATGTTCATGTGCACTTGAAAAGAATGTGTATGTTGTTGTTTGGGGATGGAATGTTATGTATATGTCTGTTAAGTCCATCTGGTTTAACATGTCCTTTGTGGCCATTTTGATATTCTGTCTGGATGGTGTTTCCATTGATGAAAGTGGGGTATTAAAGTCCCTTACTGTTACTGTATTTGTTCATTCAGGTCACTTAAGATTTGTTCTATATTTCAATGCTGCTATGTTAGGTGCATAAATATTCACAAATATTATATCCTCTTGTAGGATTGACCCTTTTATCATTATGTAAACACTTTCTGTGTCTTAAAGTCTATTGTGTCTGATATGAAATATCTTAATTCCTTCATTTTCAGTCTGTGTGGGTACTTACATCTGAAGTCTCTTGTATTCAGCATATAGTAAGTCTTTTTTTTTTTAAAAAAAAAATCTATTCAACACTCTGGAGACTAAGTGGAGAACTTAGCCAATTTACATTTAAGGTACTTATTGATAGGTATTCACTGCTCACCTATTGTGAATTGTTTGCCTGCTGTCTCTTAAGACTTGTGTTCCTTTCTTCTCTTGCTTTCTGCCTTTGTGATATGTAGTGGTATGCTTAGATTGCTTTTACCTTATCTTTTGTATATTTACTATAGGTTTTTGCTTTGTGGTTACCATGATGGTTACATAAAACGACTTATAAACAGTCTACTTTAAGTTGATAGCAACGTAAGTATGAACACCTTCTAAGCTCCACATTTTTACTACCAACAGTGTTTTGTGTTTTGATGGCACAATTAAATCTTTTTATCTTGCATATCCCTTAGCAAATTATTGGACTTATAGTTATTTTCACTACTTCTCTTTTTTGACAAAATTTACTTTTAAAGAGTGCACATATGTGGGGGTTGGGGGGGCGGGGTGTGTGTGGGGAGGGGAACAGAGAGAGAGAGAGAGGGAGAGAAAATCCCAAGCAGACTCCACACTGTCAGCGCTGAGCCTGATACGGACGGGGCTCAGTCTCACTAACCATGAGGTCATGACCTGAGCTGAAACCAAGAGTCTGACACTTAACTAGTTGACTGAGCCACCCAGGTGCTCCTTCATACTAGCTTTTTAAGTGGTTAACCCACCACATTTACAACATTAGATTATTCTGAATTTTATTATACATTTACCTTTACCAGTGAGATTTATGGTTCATATGTTTTCTTTTACAAGGATGTTGCAGCATCCTTTGGTTTTAGCTTAAAGAAGTCTCTTTAACAGGGCACCTGGGTGACTCAGTCAGCTGAGCATCCAAATTTTGGTTTTCGGCTCAGGTCATCATCTCGTGGTTCGTGGGTTCAAGCTCCAAGTCAGGCTCAGTGCTGACAGTGCAGGGTCTGCTCGGGGTTCTCTCTCCATCTCTCTCTGCCCCTCACCTGCTTGCTCGCTCACTCTCTCTCTCTCAAAATAAATACACATAAACTATGATTAAAAACAAGTCTCTTTAACATATCTTTTAAGTCTGGTTTAGTGATGATGAACTCTTTTAATTTCTGCTTTTCTGGAGAATTCTTTATATCTCCTTCAATTTTCAATGACCACTCAACCAGGAAGAATATTCTTGGTTGACAGGTTTTTTTTTCTTTCAGCATTTTGAAAGTATGGTGCCACTCCCTTTAGCCCATAAAGTTTCTGCTAAAAGACCTGCTTATAGTCTTATGGGGGTTCCTTTGTATGTAATAAGTTGTTTTTCTCTTTCTGCTTTTAAGATTCCCTCTTGCCTTTATCTTTTGACGCTTCAATTATAATGTGTCTTAATGTTGGGCTCTTTGAGTTCATCTTCTTTGGAACTATGAGCTTCCTGAATCTGAATGTCTATTTTGTTCCCCAGGTGTGACATGTTTTCAGCCATTATTTCTTAAAATAACTTTTCTGTCCTTTTATCTTTCTTCTTCTTTGGAACCCCCTATAATATGAATATTAGTCTGATATTGTCCTACAAGTCCCCTGAGCTACCTTGATATTTTCTCATTCTTTTTTTCTTTTTGCTGCTCTCATTGGATGAATCCCACTGCCCTGTCCTTGAGTTTTCTGATCCTTTCTTCTATTTTACATACTCTACTGTCAAATCCCTCTAGTGTATTTTTCAGTTTATCTACTGTATTCTTCAGCTTAAAGGTCCTTTTTGGTACTTTGTTGCATTTTCTATCTTTTTGTTGAGATTCTCACTTTGTTCATCCATTCTTTGCTGAGTTTGGTGAGTACCTTTATGATAATTATTTTGAATTCTTTATCCGGTAAATCACTTATCTCCATTTCATTAAAGTCTTTTTTTTCTGAGGTTTTATCATGTTCTTTATTTTGGAACATATTTCTATTTCACTTTCTTTGACTCTGTGTTGGTTTCTATGCATTAGATAAAACAGCCACCTTTGTTGAAGATGAGCCTTAGGGTTCAACACTGCCCTGGCTCCTGGTTGTCTCTTAAACCTTTGTAATTGTCCCAGCAGCCTAAGTTATTTTCAGTGGCTCTCAATAGGCGAAGGAATGCCAAGACCTGTCATTGTGCCAAAGGGGAGGATTTTGTTCACCTAGATTCAGGCTGATTGGAAGCCAGACCTTCAGGCAGTAGCTTTTAAAGTATGCAAATATATATCTTCCAGGGGAAGGCTGGGAGTTGGGCATTTCTGGCTATTCCCTCTCTGCTGAACCCTGTGGTGATCGCCAGTTAAGAACTTTTTCTTTCTTTGCTACCATCCCATTGAAATTCTGAACATAAGCCCCACTGGCCACCAGAGACAGGCAATCAAAGGATATCCCCTGGGTGGCAGCTACAAAAATCAGAGCACCAGATAGATAGATAGATAGATATCAGAGAACGTGAAGATGACACCTATCTTCAGAGGTCATTGGTGAGGATCACACATGGCCTTAGATGTGTGTTTTAATTACAAGCCTGTCCCTCAAGTCACAGCTGTGAGTAGTCCTCTTTCACAACTGGCTCCTCAGTCTGATGCGTCATTGCTGCTCTGGTCTCCCTGCAGTGGTAGCAGGTTAAGAACATGTTCTTCATTTTGTTACAGCCCTGTGGGACCTACGAGCGTAAGCCCCACTGACCACCAGAGCCAGGTGGTATAGGTGTCCTTTTGATTGCAGCTGCAAAAACTGGGGTGTTCCTTGTCTACTGGGAGATACTGGTGACCTGGAAGGAGGCCGAGGAAGGGAGCCCAAAGATGACATCCACTGTCCTCTGTCCCCAGAGAGCATCTCAGCAGGTCCCTACATGGCTTGCGTAGTTTTAATACGCACTGACTTGTCCGTGACCACTACCATTGTACAGGGAGGGAAAGTTGTGCTTTCTTTTGTTTGAAATGTTACCAAGTACTGCTCACTATTTCAGAAATCACCAATGGTTATGTCACTAATGGTATTGGAGGTTCCATACAGCTTACCTGCACACATCTCCATCTGTCGCTATCACACTCAAAGTGATTCTACACGTTTGTGGCAAACATCTGATTATCCTGCCTTCTAGTGTAGGCACACACTTGAGTTTGCAGATTTATGCATTATTATTTTGTGATAAACTATTTTTATTTTATTATATTCTATGAGCTATTTTTATTTCTCTTTTGTATCAGAGTTAGGGCATCGTTGACTTTTCTAAATGACATAGGCATTATCTGAATTTCCTTTTGGTATATTAAAAGGATAATAACAAAATAGTTGCTTATAAAAAGGAGTATTGATTTTAACAACCACAGAGAAAGAGGAAGAGAGCAGCCTGCTCCTTCCTAATGAGCACTGATTTGCCAACTGATAGTAAGGACCCTAATGGTCTAATATGGGTCAGGACCCATCCCTGAACTCGGGGCTCACTGTGACTAATGGAAGGAAGTGTTCTTCTGGGCTAGCCTCGTTAGGTGAGCACCCTTGGGAGCAGGGACAAGGAGGGAGGCAGGGGAGACAAGACTCCAAGTTACATAGCCCTACTAGGGCTAGTGGAGTTGGGGGAGGGGGGGTAGTCCCCTACAGTAAAAGTGGAGTGCTGTTACTAAATGAAAGTGGATGGAAAGCTAGACCGGCTAAAGCAACACCTACCCACAAGAACATCACTTAAACACACAAATACACAACTTAAAACGTAAGTGATGGAAAAATGTTGGTGAACCATTTGGTACTACCAGGCTTACGAAACAAACCGCACTGCTGAGGATGGAGAGGTACTGAAAGTTATCATTACAACGCGAGAAAAACTGGGAGAAAGAACCGCTATCCGCTGTAAACAACACTGATGATGCAATACTAACAAAGCTTCCACCTAAAATTGGCAGGAATTCCAGCAATGCTGTGTATACACACTGGGAAGTGGCAACACTTAAGAACAGGGTTTGGCAGCCAGGCTCATCAGTTGAATGTCAAATGAGTCCCTAGGAAACACTAGCAAAGCCCTAATTTTGGTAACCCTTGACTGCATATAAGCAGCTGTATGTAATAATGGCACTCTAGGGAATTGTATCCACTCGTAAGAACCAAGGACTTACATTGTTCTTATCAACTGGTGGCCCATCTGGTGTTCCTTCTCATGGGCTGCTGACTAAATGTCTTATAAAACAAAGCCTTAAATCGCCATAAATGTCACATCTCCCAGTTGGGTTTTGCATGGAACTAGGGAGTGAAAATTGAGCCTAGAATCCTGATATTCTAGTTTGCTGATGGAGGGCGATACAGGGTTAATAATTAAGGTCTTTATTCAATAAACATTTATAGAACATATTCCACGGTCTGGGACATACAGTAACATAAAGACTTGCAACTCATAGTCTAGTGAGAGATCACAGTCCGTAAACAGATGAGAGACCCAGTGCGCTGTTTCTCCCCCCTTAATCCATGCATGCATGTCAGCCCTTTTATTCTTCCCAGACCTATCCAGCAGTCTTCTGCCACAGGACCTTGTTTTTTTGCTGTTGTCTCAAACCCAGCTATTTGGCAAATCTGTCCCTTTCTTCATTCAGGTCTCTATACCAATGTCCCCTTCTTGGAGAGGCCTTTCCTGACTACCTCAACTGAAATAACAATCCTCTCTCTTCCTTCCCAGCCCTTTGTTCTCTCACTCCCACCTCTTCCATCCCCTAACCCAGTGGGATTTGTCTTCACAATAATATCAGTATCTGATGTTAAATAATTGCCAATTCTTATTGAATAGTTGCGGTTCATCTGAAACCGGTCTAAGCGTTTTACGTGGATTAACTCTTTTTATTCTAACAACCTATGATTTGGTATTGAGTTTGCTATTATCACCCCTGTTTTATGTGGGAGTAAACTGAGGCGAGAGAGGTCAAGTAACTTGCCCAGAGTCCCACAGAGCGAGGATTTAGACTCTAGCCAGCTCAAGACCGCATTAACCACTATGTTATGTGGCTGCTCTCCGCATTGTTGTTGATCTGTTTTGTTCTTTGACTATCAACTGTCTCTTTTTTGGAATGTAAGACCACTGACCACCACTGTACCTCCAGGGCCTAGAGGAATGATTTGCATAAGGTAAGCAGGCCAACAAACACTGGAGGAATGAATGATGCTGCTGAGCATTCCCACCCTGGTCCCTGAGCACTCCACGACTTTAAAAATCATTACAAGATTAGAAGGACTTGGGAAGTTGTGGCTAATACCACCCACCTTTGAGAAGTACCACACCTTCCAGCAACAGATCTCAATGCTGGCTGCACAGTGCTGTCACCTGGGAGCTATTAAAACTTGGATGCCCGGGCCTCATGCCAGAGCAGTTAAATCGGGGTCTCTGCCTTGGACACTGGCCTCGGTGCCGATAAAGCTCTACAGTTGATTCGGCTGTGCAGCCAAGTTTGAGAACCACACCCATAGTTGAATCTGATCAAGTGGTGAAGAAACTAGGGTGGAGATTCTAAGATATTGTCTCATCAATGTGGAGATAAAATAGACGAGATTACAAAGGAATTTGGAATGAATAACTTGAGTCTAGGGGATATGGGGCATGAGACTCTCATCCTATCACAACCTAGCGGGTGGGCAAGGAGTCCTTCGATGTAAGCTAAACTTGCTCTTTCTTATTCTTAAACACATACGCACACAACTCTCCCTGGATCTCTGCATCTTCAGAACTTGTGTCCTGGCCAACACTATCTAATTGATTAGCAGTCTCAGCCCAGTCAGTGAAAAAGATATCCCCTCCCCAGTTCACTTGGGGTGATAACTGTTGCCTTACTGGGTGTGCAACTTTATTCTTGGGAAGTCTGGGGCTTAATTTTGGAGATGATGAAGTGTTAAGTATATTGCGTTAATATTTCTGTATTAAATTTAGAAATGGCTTAGGTAACATATATCAATTGGTACCTACGATATTTGGAAGGTTTGAAAGGATTTGGTATGGTAAGGTATCCAACATATTAGTCTTGTGAATTCGAACATAAAATGTCATAAATGAATAATCAGTTGTAGACTTTAGATTTTAAGTTGAAAAGTATAGTAGAATGTACCCAAGTTTATAAACAATACCGCAATGTTTAAGATAAGTGGCAAATCACTGCCATTACTCATTTAACTCATTAGATTTTCTATAGTTGTTTGCGTGTTAGGGAAGGTTATGCTCGTTAGTCCGGCTTTTGAAATGCTTAAAAATGATTATATGAAACGTATATGCAAAGCTTAAGGCATTTACAGGAATTAGAACTAAGTTGTAGAAGGGGCTGGTGTTTACTTTGGACATAGTCTCAGTTCTCTCACATCCCATTTCTGATCCATTGACAAAGCCTGTTGGCTCTTCCTTTAAAATCTATCCAGAATCCTACCCCTTCTCACCTTCTCTACTACTTCTACCCTAGTCTAACCACCATCCCCTCTCACCTGGATTTAAAATATGTAGTCTCCGGGTGGGGGAGAGGGGCAAATGGGTGATGGGCATTGAGGAGGGCCCCTGTGGGGATGAGCACTGAGTGTTGTATGGAAACCAATCTGACAATAAATTATATATGAAGGAAGGAAGGAAGGAAGGAAGGAAGGAAGTCTCCAAACTGGTCCCCCTGCTTCTACCTGCTCCTCTCCTTTAAGCCACATCCTGTCACTCCTCCAAACTTCATTCAGCAGCTTCCTTTCTCAGGACCCTGACTCCCACCCACTGCTCTCTCCTTTTCTTACTCTGGGTTTGTGGCCGAGCCAAGTACCCCCTTTCTAGGCCTTTGCACTTGGCTGTTCCTTTTCCTGGAAGGGCTCTTTTCCAGGATGGCCACCTGGCTCATCCCTTGCTTTCTTCTGCTAAGGTGTCACCTTCTCAGAGATGTCTTTCCTGACCATCCTGTGCAAAACCCTCCATGCCCTCCTCCCACCCTTTCACTCACTGTCCTCCTTGCCCTGCTTCATTTTTCTTCATCGTGCTTCCCACCATCCAACAGATTAGATATTGAATATTACATTAAATATATATATATATTTTTTTAATTTGGGACACAAAAAGTACCTTCAAGGGCAGCAAGAAAAAAAAAAACAAAAACAAAACTCAGATGTCAAAGGAAGATTATTTACATTTAGAATGGTTCTGGCTGTTGATTATTTTACATTTTTAACATTGATTATTCTTATGTTTAAAATAGCAGCACTATGTAAATAACAAACACTAAGTGCTTACTACCCACGAGGCATCATGCTAAGCTCTTTAACCCTTTAATTCTGACCACGTGAGTTAGTAACTGTTACTACCTTCATTTTTCGGGTAAGAAGGTGACGCACAAAAAGGTTAAGGGTCTTCCCTAAGATCTTACGACCCAAGGTGGAGAGCAGGAAATCCAGGCCAGGCCAGCTGGCTCCAAGGCCCAGGCTCTTAACCACTTTGCTAGATTATTTTATAAAAGCCTCTTTTCCCTGTGAGGCACGGAGAGAGGAAAGGTCTAGGCTTGACAGAGTGACCTTGAACAAACAGCTTACCTCCCATCTTATCTGCACAGGAGCTCATTTTCATCTCTAAGCCTTGATTAACTGACTGTTAGATAACAGAATTTTCTGCCTAGGAGGTATTGCAACACCGAACTAAATAGGAGGAAATTGGTTTCGAAGACATTAAGATCTGGCTCATGGGCCCACTTAGAATTGTGACCCTGTCTCCAGATAAATTAACCTGTGCACACAATTTTGTAGACCAACTAGTCTGTATGAACCCCCACAGCCCCAGATGCCAAGTTAAGCTCCCCTGGTATAGACCAGAAATTTCAGGCCATTCTGAAGGAACACGAGTCCTCTTTCTTTTGAGGGGTTTTTAAAAATAAAGCTGGGGTTTTAGAAGTTTGAAATGGCCCAGATGTGGTTCAACTGGAAGAAAGGAGGAGAATCCTCAGTGCTTCCCAAACTTCTTCGCTGTGCTCGTTACCTCAGGCAGGGAGTTCTCAAGCTGGTCACTGTTGACCCTTTCAGTGGGATGATTCTTCCTTGTGGGGCTGCCCTGTACATTGTAGGATGTTTAGTAACATCTCTGGCCTGTATCTAGTTGATGCCAGGAGCACCTATCCTCCAGATGTGACCATCAAAACAGTCTCCCCGCATTGCCAAATTTCCTCGGGGGGGGCAGGAAGGGGGCAAAATCACCCCTGTTTGAGAACCACCGACCTGATTCAGGTCTTGTCCACACAAACACATGAGTTCAGGTCAGTCTTGTCCACACAAACACACGAGTGTGCACAGCATTATTCATAACAGTGTAACACTGGAAACAAACCAAATATCCATCAAATGATGAAAGGATAAAGAAAGTATGGTATAGCCATACAATGGAATATTATTTGGCCGTAAAAACAATTAGAGTAATTGATCCAACATAGATGAACCCTGAAGACCGTATACGAAGTGAAAGAAACCAGTCATAAAGAATGTAAATTATATGATTCCATTTTTATAAAATGTCCAGAATAGGTAAATCCAGAGAGACAGAAAATAGATTAGTGGTTGCCTAGGGCTGGGGTGATAGGAAGAGGAGGGAGTGATGGCTGATGGGCATGGGTTTGTTTTTTTGGGGGGGTGGGGGAGAGGGGAATGATGAAAATATTCTAAAATTAATTGTGGATATTGTTGCATAACTCTGAATATACTCAAAACCATTGGATTGTATACTTTAAATAGGTAAATTGTACAGTATGTGAATTATATCTTGATAAAGCTGTTAACAAAAAGAAAGGAAGTCTCTACCACCCCCTTTCTCTCCCCTCCTACCCCAGACCTATTGATTGAGTCAGGTTCTCCAAGGGGCAGAGAACTGAGTGTGTCAAAGCTCCCCAGTGGGGGCGCCTCGGTGGCTCAGTCACTTAAGCTTCTGACTCTTGATTTTGGCTCAGGCCATGATCTCATGGCTTGTAGGACTGAGCCCTGGGTTGGGCTCTACTCTGATAGCTTGGAGCCTGCTTGGGAGTCTCTCTCTGCTCCTCCCCCACCCGTGTGCGTGAGCACGCTAGCTCTTTTAAAATAAACAAACAATAAAAAAAAAACTCCCCAGGTGATCTGGTGCAACTGGCCAGCTGCCCAGTGTTTGGGAATCTCCAGCAAACTCGTGGGTCTTTACAAAGCTCAGGTTGAGTGGCTTTTTTTGTTTTTTTTTTTAAGTTAATAATATAGTTTTTATTGAGAGGCTGTTGGCATATGTCTTGTATTTCAGTTGTACAACATAATGATTCTATATTTGTATATAGTGTGAAATGATCACCACAGTAAGTCTAGTTAATATCCATCACCCTATGTAGCTATATTTTTTTTTTTCCCTGTGAGAGTACTTTTAAGATCTACCCTCTTGGCACCTTTGAAATACACAACACAGTATTAACTCTAGTCACCATGCTGTACATTATATCCCCAGGACGTATTTTATAGCTGGAAGTCTGCACCTTTTAACCCCCTTCACCCATTTTTCCCACTCACCCCCTTCCCCCCCCCAAAATCCCCACCTTTGGCAACCACCAGTCTGTTCTCTGTGTGCATGGGCTCAGCTTTTTGTTTTGTTTTTCAGATTCCACAAAATCTGAGTTGTGATTGCCTACGGTGAATCTGATTGTGACTGGGACCTCACTGAAGTTTTGCTTTGCATGTCCTTGATGGTTAGCGAGGTTGAGCACTTTTTCATGTAGCTGTTGTCTTCTTTGGAAAAAGGTCTATTCAGATCCTCTGCCCATTTTTTTTTAACTCAAAATGTTTGGGGGTTTCTTGCTATTGAGTTATTCTGGTTCTTTATGTATCTTGGCTATTAACCCCCCTATCAGATATGATTTCAAATATTTTTTCCCATTTGGTAGGTTGCCTTTTTCATTTTGTTGGTTTCCTTTGTTATGCAGAAACTTTTTACTTTGGTGGAGTCCCACTTGCTTGTTTGTGCTTTTGTTGCCTTTGACCCTTAAAAAAAAAAAAATCAACCCTTGCATTCCAATCAGAAGAGGAGTACGAATTCATAAAGACCAGAAAGGATCCCCATTAAGGTAATAACAAAATTGTCATTTGTGTGTAGGAGTTGTTTGTGTTCAAGTGTCTCGTGATGAAACGGGAAATCCCACAAATTGTGAATTGACATGTAGAGACCCCGGAGGACTATTGCAACAAAAAGTCTCCGTGTTTACAGTGCTTTTATATCTTTATCCAAATACCTCTCCGTTCTTGCCTGTCTGCATCATTTTCTCGTCCTTCCGCCTGTCTTAGAATATTAGATGCAGAGTACATCTTAGGCTTTGGAAAGTACAAGAAGAGAGAAAACGCCTTAAAAGTTGGTATTTGCAGAATCGGGGGAAGTTCAGGAACAAACTTCCTCAAGAAAAGTGAGATCTGATCACTCTTTCGCTTTTGGGTTTCCATCATGAAAGGATCTGGCTCTATCCACTCGTTCATCTGCAGCGGCTATTTTGAGGTGGTGATAACCGATCTTGGTGAAGGATGGGGGAGAAAAGGGAATCCTTATCCACTCTTGATGGAACTGTAAACTGGTACAGCCATTATGGAAAACTACATGGATGTTCCTCAAAAACTAAAAATAGAGCTACTATATGAACTGATCATCTCACTCCTGCTGATATATCTGAAGGAAATGAAATCAAGTCGCGGGGACAATACGGCGTAGTCACATTTACAGCATCCTTAACTGCTGCGGGTGATAGATGAACCTGGATACCTCCTCCTTTTGCTGCCCCCTCTTCTTACTAGATGGTCTGGGGCTCCAAGTGCTTCCTAACCACTTCCTCATCACTCAGGCCCGTGCTCTAATTATAGCTTGTCCATGCTCTGGGGCTTGAGCTTTTCCTGCGTTATCATCATTATCAGAACAATCCTAGGAGAGTGATACTGTTATTATTAGGCTCTTCGGATGAGGAAACTGAGCACCAAGGGCTTAGGTCAGTTGCCCGAGATCAGCTGGGCACGGAGCGCACGTGGCCACAGTGCCTGACACGGAGCTAGATCATATTATCATTTGCCTTATTCTCCATGGCCTGTTCTGTCTTGCAGTCATTTAATCCCTCCTTGCTAAGTGTTCACATCTTCTAATGACTCTCTGTGTTGGCATTTTCAAGTAACATGTTTGCGTTTTAACGGGGATCTTCTAGCATAGCCCATAACCCATAACCCATAAACCCCAAACCCGAATCCCTAATGCCAGGAATTCGAGTGCTCTCGGCTGATGGGCGAGGGGATAATTTGGGGCAGGGGCACTTTGCAGGTGGCTCTCAACGTACCATCTGGGCGCATAAAAACATTAACGCCAATTTTCTGGAAGCCTTTCTGCTTCGCACTTCATATATTTCATCTGTTTTCATTCCCTTCATAACCCGCAAGGGTGTTATTAGCCCCACGAACAGCAGAGGAAACTACCTAAGCCTCCGTGTCAGTGGGCAGAAGAGCCAACATTCACAGCCAGGTTTTTCTGGCTCTTAATGGCATGCTGCCCTCTCCCCCATGCAGCCTTCAGAAGTGAGCTACCTGAGAGCCATTCGGAGCACTTTCTATCTTGTTATTTGTGTCTATGCCACACCCCTCCCCCCCCCCCCCCAACAAACTGGAGGGTCAACTTCCCGCGGGGACTGGATCTTTATTCACTCTGTGTTCCCTGCGGTGCACACCGTAGGTGCACGACACATGTTTGTTGCAGGAACGGATAGCAGTTAGCATGGTTGCTGCTTGTTTGCTGCAGAGACGAACTCAGCCTTGAAATACTTGGACTTCTACCCCAAACGTTCGCCGGCGGGTTAGAGCCACTATTCGTATGGCAGATGGCGATGGGGACCTGCGTACTCTCATAGCAGTGGGGCAAGGTATTACTGCATCAAATACAATTCTAAGTTGCCTTTTGTTTTGTGAAAGCCCCGACCCGATGTCTCTCTAGTCCTAGATCTCTTGGCCCACCCCACCCACTTAACCTGCCTTCGCCAAGGATCTGTCTGTTGCGGGTGACAATACCACAGCTCAGACCAGCTTACATAAACTGGGGGTTTACTGGCTTATGCAGCTGGGGACAGCTTGGGGAGCACAGAAGAGCTGAGGGAAGAGCTCCTGAGCTCCGGGGCATGGGGGATGGAAGAGGGAGGCCACTCTGGCAGGACCTTCTCTTCTTTCCACTTGCCAAGTCTCATTTTGTAGACACGTGAGCGCCTTAAGGCAGAGAAGACGGTCATCTGCAATCCAGAGCCTGACCCCTGGTAGTTAATGAGTCCAAGGGAAAAGAAGGCGATTCTCCTCCACCTTTAACTTGGGAAATTCTGAGGCAAGGCTACAGTGGGCCTCCCCTATTGGGTGCCCACGATGTGGATCAATTCATTTGTTGTCAGTCACTCAACAGATATTGTGAGCAAAATGACACCATACTTAGGCTAATGGAGCTCATGATCAGTGGAGGAAACGAAACATCAATCCACTGGCCAACAAGTACAAAATCGAGCTGTGGCAAGCGCACGGAGGAAAAGGTAGATGGTGCTGTGAGGGTGTGCATGAGGATTTGACCTTGGAGGTCAGGGAAAGCATGCCTAAGTAAGAGACGTTTGAGCTAGGATCACAAGGTTGAGTAATGTAGGGGGAAGAGTTCGGGCAAGGGCAGGCAGGCAGGGTGGAGAGAACAGTGTGAGGAGAGCAGCCTGTTAACATCAGAGCCTGGGGCTACAAGAAGGCCGGCGCAGTTAGAATGAAAATACCCAGCAGAGAGCACTGCCTGTGAGACTAGAGAAGCGGGGAGGGAACCCTCCATGCAGTGCCTTGTGGGCCACGTTAAGGAATTTCATCTTTGTCCTAAGCCTGCACGAAGCCAAGAGAGATGTGGGGAAGGTGTAGGGTGACACGATCTTATCTGTCCTCTGAAAGAATGACTCCAGCTGCAGTAGGCGAGGCGGAGGCAGCCGGGGCGGGCTCGAGAACATCGCTCAGGAGGCTGTGCAACTGTTCGGGTGAGAGATGCTCACAGCTGGGATGGGGGTGTTAGGAGAGATGGACAGGAAAGAAATCCGGAAGGTATAATTGGCAGGCCTTGACAGCTTGAGCGGGGCAGGTAGAGGACAGATTGGTGTCGAGGATGTCCTCCAGCTCCCTAGCTTGCTCAACAACGTCCAGAGGGGTGCAGGGCTAAGCCTGGCCCGGTTCGATCATAATCTCACCCCTAGACAGGCTCAGGCACTGTGGCTCGTCAAACCCACTAGATTCGCCTGGTGCGGGGGGAGACATTTCCTGAAGGAGAGGGGGTACTATTACCAGGAAAAGAATAATGGAAAACTGCCCTACAGACCCCAGCCATAGCTACCACAGCCCCCTGCAGTGATCACAGGGAGGGGCCAGTCTCTGACCTCCATGAGCTACTGGCAGTAAGTGCCACACTTAGTCACCATTAATCACCAGAGTGTCACCAGGCCAGATACCAAGGAACACAATCCTGCGTCTTCAGGAGGACCCTGAGTGAGAATTCTGATGATCAAGTTCACTGTCCTAGGCACACACCTGTAGGGGTACTATTACTCTTCTCACTTACTTTCTTGGTCCCTGAGGTGGCCAACCAGGTGTCCTTCTGGTTCCAGCTCAAATCAGAGGTTAAAAGAGCAGAGGAATTAGTTCCAGCAGCTTCGACCAAACTGGGAAGTGGCAACAGGAGCTGAAGTATGTCACCCAGGAACGCTTACTCCTGGTTTTACGTAAACACAAACAACGCCCACACACCCGCGTGTTCCTTCAGTCTTTTCCCATCATGTCCTGGAAACACGAATCTCTTTAAGAAGATAAAGAGCATTTTTTCCCCTTAGGTATTCCTTTCATTGGTACCGGGAAGCCATGGGCAAAGATGTTAGCCTTATAAACCGAAGGGATAAGCCAGTGAGGAGGTTAAAATAACACGAACTGGTCTTTCAAGGTCTCCTAAGGGACTCCGCAAAACCGGTTGTGTTCATGACAAAGTAAAAGAAGCCAAAGTGCCCAGGATGTTTGTCTAAGAAAATGATAGTGTTGCTTTTGGTGTATCCAGTGAGGGAGGTGGATCAGCCAGCGTTTGCTCAGTCCTTGTAAAAGCCCAGGGGCGGCCGCAGGCTTTATTGTGGAAGGGCTGTGTGCAAAGTCAAACGCTGTGTCTAGTATGTTGGGTTGTCTGTTTTTTTTTTTTTTGGGGGGGGGGGCGGGGGGGAAGGGTTCCCTCTCTTTTTCTTTTCTTTCCTTTCTCTCTTTCTCTCTCTCTCAATGTTAAAAACTGTGCTGGAAGAAGTTCAAGTCGTCAAGAGAGGATAACCAAACTCAAGGAAAGAAAAGATGCTGTCCCATAAAATGACAACAAACGGGAAAGTCCTGGGTATTTGTCACTAGGATGTTAAATAGTAAACAGAGCTGGTGGCGGTCTTCTCTAAACTGGTAGGAATATTGGGCTGAAACTATCCAGTAACATCCAAGTTGGTGGTTTCTGTACTTCTCACGAGACAGGTCTTTGGGCGCAAGCTGTCAGGGCTGGTAGCTGTTTCCAGGTTTTCTACATTGAAAATCGGTTGTTTCGTGTAGCTACCATAATCAAGTGTCTTAGATCTTCTGGAGAACTTGCTGCAGCTTCTACGTCAACACTCGCTGCTTCACCTTGCACTTTTATTCTGCGGAGATGGCTTCTTTTCTTAAATCTCCCGAATCAACCTCTGCTAGCTTCACACTTTTCTTCAGCTTCCTCGCCTCTGTCAGCCTTCATAGAATTGAAGAGGGTTAGGGGTGCCTGGGTGGCTCAGTTGGTTAAGCGTCCGAGTTTGGCTCAGGTCATGATCTTACGGTTTGTGGGTTCGAGCCCCACGTCGGGCTCTGTGCTGACAGCTCAGAGCCTGGAGCCTGCTTCGGACTCTGTGTCTCCTTCTCTCTCTGCCTCTCCCCCACTTGTGTTCTGTCTCTCAAAAATAAATAGATGTAAAACAAATTTTTTTAAAGAATTGAAGAGAATTAGGGCCTTGCTTAAATTAAGCTTAAACTAATTTCACTTGGCATAATGCCCTCGAGGTCCATCTATGTTGTCACAAATGGAAGGATTTCCTACTTTTTTATGGATGAATAATATTCCACTGTGTGTGTGTGTGTGTGTGTGTGTGTGTGTGTGTGTCTGTCTCACATTTCCTTTCTCTATTCATCCACCAATGGACACTTAATTTGTTTCCACATCTTGGCTATTATAAATAATGCTGCAATAAACATGGAGATGCAAATATCTCTTTGAGATGTTTCATTTTCTCATACCCAGAAGTGGTTGTGCTGTATTAGATGGTAGGTCTATTTTCAGTTTTTTGAGGAAATTCCATGCTGTTTTCCGTAGTGGCTACACCAACTTATACCCCCACCAACAGTGTGCAGGGGTTCCATTTTCTCCACATCCTCACCAGCATTTGCTTGTCATTTCTTATCTTTTTGATAATAGCCATTCTAACAGGCGGGAGGCGAAATCTTACCGTGGTTTGGATTTGCATTTCCCTGATGGTGATGTTGAACATCTTGTCATGTAGCTGTCAGCCATCTATATGCCACCTTTGGGAAAATGTCTGTTCAGGTAGTCTGCCCATTTTCGGGTTTGATTACTTGTGGGGGTTTTAGGTTTTGTTTTGTTTTGTTTTTTCTTGCCATTGAGTTACATATTTTGGATATTAAGCCCTTATCAGATATGTGATTTGTAAATATTTTCTCCCATTTCATAGGTTGCCTTTCCATTTCATTGATGATTTTATTGGCTGAAAGAAGTTTTCAGTTGGATGTAGTCCCAGTTTTTTGTTTTTGCTTTGCTGTTGGTGTCAGATCCAAAAAGTAATTGCCTAGACTGATGTCAAGGAACTGACTGCCTATGTTTTCTTCTATGAGTTTTATGGTTTCAAGTTTTGCATTCAAATCTTTCATCCATCTTGAGTTAATTTTAGTTTGTGATGTAAGATAGGGGTCCAGTTTCATTCTTTTGCATGTGGCTGTCCAGTTATAACACCTTTTATTAAAGAGACTATCCTTTCTCCACTATATATTCTTAATTCCTTTGTCATAAATGAATCGATCATGTATGACTGGGTTTATTTCTATTTATTCTGTTTCATTGATCTATGAGTCATTTTTATGCCAAAACCATACTATTTTTATTACAGAGCTTTGTAATATATATAGCTGACTTTGGAACCACACAGGATTGAACTGCACGCATCTACTTAATTGGGGATTATCATTATCATTATTATTATTATTATTATTATTAATGTTTATTTATTTTTGAGAGAGAGAAAACATGAGTCGGGAGGGGCAGAGAGAGAGGAGGAGACACAGAATCTGAAGCAGGCTCCAAGCTCCGAGCTGTCAGCACAGAGCCCGATGCTGGGCTTGAACTCAT
Organism: Panthera pardus; assembly: GCF_024362965.1. Lineage (NCBI taxonomy): Eukaryota > Metazoa > Chordata > Mammalia > Carnivora > Felidae > Panthera > Panthera pardus. The sequence goes on from NW_026527002.1 coordinate 46,219,661, forward strand.
GAACCATGAGATCATGACCTGAGCCAAAGTCGGACGCTTACCTGACTGAGCCGCCCAGGTGCCCCAATTGTGGATTTTTAAAAATAAATACAGGATTATAAAAATATTTGCTCTTTTTTTACGATTTTCTTAACATTTTTTAGCTTACTTTATTGTAAGAATACAGTATATAATACATATAACATTCAAAATATGTGTGAATCAACTGTTATTGAAATAAGACTTCCAGTTGATAGTACACTATTCATAATTAAATTTGGGGGGTCAAAGTTATATGTAGATTTTTTATTACATGGGTGGCTCAGAGCCCCTAACTCCCATGCTATTCAGGGTCAACTGTGGTTTGAAATCAGAGTGTGATACCTCTGGCTTTGTTCTTCTTTCTCAGGATTGTCTTGGCTATTTGGGGTCATTTCTGGTTCCATGCGAATTTTAGAATTGTTTGTTCTGTTGCTGTGAAAAATGCCATTGGAATTGGGATACAGTGACTGCTTTGAATTTGTAGATGGCTTGGGTAGTATGAATATTTTAATGATATAAAATCTCCCAATACAGGAGTTCAGAGTATCTTTCCGTTTATTGTCTTCGCTTTCTTCCATCAATGTCTTATAATTTTCAGTGTGCAGGTCTTTTGCCTCCTTGGTTAAATTTACTCCTAGGTATTTTTTTCTTCTTATTAAATTTTTTTCAATTCTAGTATAGTTTACATACAGTGTTATATCGGTTTCAGGTGTATGATATAGTGTTTCAACAATTCTATACATTACTCTGTGCTCATCATGATAAGTGCACTCTTGAATCACTATTTTACCCATCCCGCCACCGACCTCCCTTCTGGTAACCATCAGTTTGTTACAGTTAAGAGTCTGTTTCTTGGTTTCTCTCTCTCTCTCTCTCTCTCTCCCTCCCTCCCTCCCTCACCCCCCCCATCCTTCCCTCCCTCCCTGTCTCTCTTTTCCTTTGCTAGTTTGTTTTGTTTCTTAATTTCCACATATAAGTAAAATCGTACAGCATTTGTCAATCTCTGGTTTATTTTACTTAGCATTATACTCTCTAGCTCAAGACATGTTGCAAATGCCAGGATTTCATTCTTTTTTGTGGCTGAATAATATCCCATGGTATGTATGCTTCTTCTTTATCTGTTCATCTCTCAATGGACACTCGGGCTGTTTCCATAGTTTGGCTATTATAAATAATGCTGCAATGAGCATAGAGGGCCATGTATCCCCTTGAATCAATATTTTTGTACTTTTTGGGTAAACACCCAATGGTGCAATTACTAGATCATAGAGTAGTTCCATTTTAACTTTTTGAGTAACCTCCACACTGTTTTTCACGGTGGCTACGCTAGTTTGCACTCCCACCAACAGTGCAAGGGGGTTCCTAATCCTCTGTATCCTCTCCAACATTTGTTGTTTCTTGTGTTGTTGATTTTAGCCATTCTCACAGGTGTGAGGTGATATCTCATTGTAGTTTTGATTTGCGTTTCCCTGATGATCACTGATATTGAGCACCTTTTCATGTGTGTATTGACCATCTGACTGTCTTCTTTGGAGAGAGGTCCATTTAGGCCTTCTGCCCATTTTTTAATGGGATTATTTATTTTTTGGGTGTTGAGTTGTATCAATTCTTTATATATTTTGGGTCCTAACCCTTTATTGGATATGCCATTTGTAAATATCTTTTCCCCTTGAGTAGGTTGCCTTTTAGTTTTATTGATTGTTTCCTTCACTGGGTAGAAGCTTTTTATTTGGATGTAGTACCAATAGTTTTTTGCTTTTTTTCCCCTTGTCTTAGGAGACATATCTAGAAAAAAAAAGTTGCTACAGTCAATGTCAGGGAAATTACTACCTGTGTTTTCTTCTAGGATTTTTATGTCACATTTAGGTCTTTAATCCATTCTGAGATTATTTTTGTGTATAGTGCAACATGGTGTCATTCTTTTGCATGCTGCTGTCCAGTTTTCCCAACATTTGTTGAAGAGACTGTCTTTACACCATTGCATATGCTTTCCTCTTGTGTCAAAGATTAATTGACCATATAAACATGGCTTTATTTCTGGGCTTTCTATTCTGTCCCATTGATCCGTGTGCCTGTTTTGGGGCCAAAATCATACTGTTTTCATCACTACACCTTTGTAGTATAACTTGATATCTGGAATTGTGATGTCTCCAGTTTTGCTCTTTTTCAAGATTGCTTTGGCTAGTCAGGGTCTTCTGTGGTTCCATACAAATTTTGGGATTGTTCTAGTTCTATGAAAAACATTATTGGCATTTTGATGGGGATTGCACTAAATCTGTAGATTGCTTCAGGTAGTATGGATATTTTAACAATATATTTTCTTCCAATCCATGAGCATGGGATATCCTTGTATTTGTTTATGAGGTCTTCAATGTCTTTCATCAATGTTTTACAGTTTTCAGAGCACAGGTGTTTCATCTCCTTAGTTAAGTTTATTCCTGGGTATTTTATTATTTTTTGGTGCAATTGTAAATGGGACTGCTTTCTTAATGTCTCTTCTGTTGATTCATTATTAGTATATAAAAATGCAACAGATTTCTGAACATTGATTTTGTATCCTGCAACCTTACTGAATTCATTTATCAGTTCTAAATAATAGTTTGACAGAGTCTTTAGGGTTTTCTATATATAGTATCATGTCATCTGCAAATAGTGAAAGTCTCCCTTCTTCCTTACCAATTTGGATGGCTTTTATTCCTTCTTCTTGTCTGATTGTTGAGGTTAGGACTTCCAGTACTAGGTTAAATAATAGTGGTGAGAATAGATATCCCTGTCTTGTTCCTGACCTTAGGAACAAGAAAATTGAGAAACACTCTCAATTTTTCACCATTGAGTATGATGTTAGCTGTGGGGTTTTCATATAAGGCCTTCAGTGAGGTTGAGGTATGTTTCCTCTAATCTACTTTCTTGAGGGTTTTTATCATGAATGGATGTTGTACCTTGTCCGATCCTTTTTCTGCATCTATTGAAATGATCATATGGTTCTTATTCTTTCTCTTCTTCTTTTTTTTTTTTTTTTTAATGTTTATTTATTTTTGAGACAGAAACAGAGCATGAACAGGGGAGGGGCAGAGAGAGAGGGAGACACAGAATCTGAAACAGGCTCCAGGCTCTGAGCTGTCAGCACAGAGCCCGACGCAGGGCTCGAACTCACGGACCGTGAGATCATGACCTGAGCCAAAGTCGGCCGCTTAACCGACCAAGCCACCCAGGCGCCCCATTCTTTCTCTTCTTGATGTGATATATCACATTGATTGACTTGTGAATACCAAACCATCCTTGTATCTCAGGGATAAATCCCACTTGATCATGGTGAATGATATTTTTAATGTATTGTTGGATTCAGTTTGCTACTATTTTTTGTTGAGGATTTTTGCATCTATGTGTCTCAGAGATATTGGTCTGTAGTTCTTTTTTGCAGTGATTTTGTCTGGTTTTGGCATCAGGGTACTGCTGGCTTCATAGAATGAATTAGAAAGTCTTCCTCTTCTATTTTTTTTTTTTTTTTTGAAGAGTTTGAGAAAACAGGTGTCAGCTCTCCTTTAAACGTTATGTAGAATTTGCCTGTGAAATCATATGGCACTGGATTTTGGTTTGCTGGAGTTTTTTTGATTACTGATTCAATTTCATTGCTGATATTCAGTCTGTTCAAATTTTATATTTCTTCCTGGTTCAGTTTTGGGAGGTTCTAGGTTTTCAGAAATTCATCTATTTTTTTCTAGGTCATCTAATTTGTTGGCATGTAATATCTTATAATATTCTCTTACAATCTTTTGTATCTCTGTTGTCTGTTATTTCTTTCCTTTCATTTCTGATTTTATTTGAGTCCTCTCTCCCGCTCTCTCTGTTTTGATGATTCTGGCTAAAGGGTCATTGATTTTGTTGATCTTTTAAGAAAACCAGCTCCTGGTTTCATTGATGTATTCTATTGTTTTTTTAGTTTCTATTTTGTTTATTTCTGTCCTAATCTTTATTATTTCCTTCTTTCTGCTGGTTTGGGGTTTCATTGTTCTTTTGCTAGTTGCTTTAGATTAAAGGTTAGGTTGTTTATTTGAGATTTTTTTCTTTTTTCTTTCTTTCTTTTCTTTTTTTCTTTCTTTCTTTCTTTTTTTCTTTCTTTCTTTCTTTCTTTCTTTCTTTCTTTCTTTCTTTCTTTCTTTCTTTCTTTCTTTCTTTCTTTCTTCCTTTTCTTCTTGAGGTAGGCTTGTATTGCTATAAATGTCCCTCACAAATACAGCTTTGCTGTATCCCAAATATTTTGGACGATTGTGTTTTCATTTTCATTTGTCTCCGTGTATTGAAAAAAAAATTTTTTTATGTTTATTTATTTTTTGACAGAGAAAGACAGAGCATGAGCAGGGGAGGGGCAGAGAGAGAGGGAGACACAGAATCTGAAACAGGCTCCAGGCTCTGAGCTGTCAGCATATAGCCCGATGCGGGGCTCGAACTCACAGACTGCAAGATCATAACCTGAGCCAAAGTCGGACCCTCAACCAACTGAACCACCCAGGCACCCCTCCATGTATTTTTTTTAAATTTTGTCTTTGATTTCTTGGTTGACCCATTCATTGTTTAGTAGCATGTTATTTAACCTCCGTGTATTTGTGGGCTTTTCAGGTTTTTTTCTTGTGGTTGATTTCTAGTTTCACAGCATTGTGCCAGAAAAGATGCATAGTATAGTTTCAGTCTTTTTGAATTCGTTGAGACTTGTTTTGTGGCCTAAGATATGATCTATTGTGGAGAATGTTCCATGTGCACTTGAAAAAGTATATTCTGCTGTTTTAGGATGGAATCTTCTGAATATATCTGTTAGATCCATCTGGTCCGATGTGTCCTTCAAAGCCACTGTTTCCTTGTTGATTTTCTGTTTGGATGATTTATCCATTGATACCAGTGGGATATTAAAGTCTCCTACTACTATTATAGGTTATTTTCTTTATGTTTGTTATGGACTGCTTTATTTATTTGGATACTACCATATTGAGTGCATAAATATTTACAACTGTTTTATCTTCTTGTTGGATTGCCACCTTTATTATTACATAGTGTACTTTGAATCGTATTAGAGCCTTTGTTTTAACATCTATTTTGTCTACTGTAAGTATTGCTACTCTTTCTTTTCACTTCAATTTGCATGATAAATGTATCTCCATCCCTTCACTTTGGGTCTGCCTGTGTCTTTCAGTCTCTTGTAGGCAGCATATAGCTGGATATTGTTTTTTATCCATTCCATTACCTAAATACCTAGTAGTGCAATTGCTGGGTCATAGGGTAGTTCTATTTTTAATTTTTTGAGGAACCTCCATACTGTTTTCCAGAGTGACTGCACCAGCTTGCATTCCCACCAGCAGTGCAACAGAGATCCTCTTTCTCCGCATCCTCGCCAACATCTGTTGTTGCCTGAGTTGTTAACGTTAGCCATTCTGACAGTTATAAGGTGGTATCTCATGGTGGTTTTGATTTGTATTTCCCTGATGATGAGCGATGTTGAACATTTTTTCATACGTCGGTTGGCCATCCGGACGTCTTCTTTGGAGAAGGGTCTATTCATGTCTTTTGCCCATTTCTTCACTGGATTATTTGTTTTCTGGGTGTTGAGTTTGGTAAGTTCTTTATAGATTTTGGATACTAACCCTTTATCTGATATGTCGTTTGCAAACATCTTCTCCCATTCTGTTGGTTGCCTTTTAGTTTTGCTGTTTCCTTCACTGTGCAGAAGCTTTTTATTTTGATGAGGTCCCAGTAGTTCATATTTGCTTTTGTTTCCCTTGCCTCCAGAGACGTGTTGAGTAAGAAATTGCTGCAGCCAAGATCAAAGATGTTTTTTTGCCTGCTTTCTTCTCGAGGATTTTGATGGCTTCCTGTCTTACATTTAGGTCTTTCATCCATTTTGAGTTTATTTTTGTATATGGTGTAAGAAAGTGGTCCAGGTTCATTCTTCTGCATGTCGCTGTCCAGTTTTCCCAGCACCACTTGCTGAAGAGAATGTCTTTATTCCATTGGAGATTCTTTCCTGCTTTCTCAAAGATTAGTTGGCCATACGTTTGTGGGACCATTTCTGGGTTCTCTATTCTATTCCATTGATCTGAGTGTCTGTTCGTGTGCCAGTACCATACTGTCTTGATGATTACAGCTTTGTACTATAACTTGAAGTCTGGGATTGTGATGTCTCCTGCTTTGTTTTTCTTTTTCAAGATTGCTTTGGCTATTCGGGGTCTTTTGTGGTTCCATACAAATTTTAGGATTATTTGTTCTAGCTCTGTGAAGAATGCTGGTGTTATTTTGATAGGGATTGCATTGAATAGGTAGATTGCTTTGGGTAGTATCGACATTTTAACAATATTTGTTCTTCCTATCCAGGAGCATGGAATCTTTTTCCATTTTTTTTTTTTTTTTTTTGTGTGTGTGTGTGTCTTCTTCAATTTCTTTCATAAGCTTTCTATAGTTTTCAGTGTATAGATTTTTCACCTCTTTGGGTAGATTTATTCCTAGGTATTTTATGGTTTTTGGTGCAATTGTAAATGGGATCGATTCCTTGATTTCGCTTTTGTTGCTTCATCGTTGGTGTATAGGATCACAACCGATTTCTGTGCGTTACTTTTATATCCTGCAACTTTGCTGAATTCATGAATAAGTTCTAGCAGTTTTTTGGTGGAATCTTTTGGGTTTTCCATGTAGAGTATCATGTCATCTGCGGAGAGTGAAAGTTTGACCTCCTCCTGGCTGATTTGGATGCCTTTTATTTCTTTGTGTTGTCTGATTGCAGAGGCTAAGACTTCCAACACTATGTTGAATAACAGTAGCAAGAGTAGACATCCCTGTCTTGTTCCTGAGCTTAGGGAGAAAGCTCTCAGTTTTTCCCCATTGAGGATAATATTAACGTTGGGTCTTTCGTATATGACTTTTATGATCTCGAGGTATGGTGATACCCAATTTTTATTTCCTTTGGGTATATACCCAGAAGTGTAGTTGCTGAATCAGGTAGATCTATTTTTAATCTTTTGAGGAAAGCCCATATTGTTTTCCATAGTGGCTAAAGTAATCTCATTCCCACCAACAGTGCACAATGGTTCCCTTTTCTCCACATACTCACCAACATTTGTTATCTCTTGTCTTCTTGATAATAGCCGTTCTGTAAAGTGTGAGGTGATAATCTTATTGTGGTTTGTATTTGCATTTCCCTGATAACTAGTGATGTTGAGCATCTTTTCATGTACCTGTTGGCCATCTGGATGTCTTCTTTGGGAAAATGTCTATTTAGTTCCTCTGCCCATTTTTAATTGGATTGTTTGTTTTGTTTTTATGAGTTCCTTATATAGTTTGGATATTAATTCCTGATATATAGTTTGCAAATATTTTCTCATATTTTGTAGGTTGCCTTTTCATTTTTTGATTGTTTCTTTTGCTGTGAAGAAGATTTTAAGATTCATGTAGTCACATTGGTTGATTTTTGCTTTTGGGGTCCTATCAAAAAATTATTGCCAAGATCATTGTTGAAGAGTTCTTCCTTAGGTTTTCTTCTAGGGGTTTTATATTATCAAGACTTATGTTTGGGGCACCTGGGTGGCTCAGTCGGTTAAGTTTCCAAATTCAACTCAGGTCATGATCTTGCCGTTCATGAGTTCAAGCCCTACATTGGATCATCGGACTCTGTGCTGACAGCTTGGAGCCTGGGGCCTGCTTCAAATTCTGTGTCTCCCTCTCTCTCTGCCCCTCCCCTGGTCGTGCTCTGTCTCTGAAAATACATAAGTCTCTTTTAAGTTTTTTAAATGTCTGTTTAATTTGATCTATTTCAAGTTATTTTTTCTATTTTTTTAATGTTTATTTATTTTTGAGAGACAGAGACAGAGTGCAAGTGGGAGAGGGGCAGAGAGTGAGAGGGAGACACAGAATCCAAAGCAGGCTCCAGCCTCTGAGCTGTCGGCACAGAGCCCAACGCGGGGCTCGAACTCATGAATTGTGAGATCATGACCTGAGCTGAAGTCGGATGCTCAACTGACTGAGCCACCCAGGTGCCCCATTTTTCAAGTTAATTTTTGTGCGTGGTGTAAGATAAGCCCAATTTCACTTTTCTTCATATATTATCCAGTTTTCCCAGCACCATTTGTTGAAGACACTATCCTTTCTCTGTTGGGTGTTCTTGGCTCCCTTGTCAAACATTAGTTGACTGTTTATGCAGGAGTTAATCCTACACTTGCTATTTTGTTCCATTGGCCTGTATATCTAGTTTTATACCAATGCCATTTGATTATAATAGGTTTGTAGTATAGTTCAAAATCAGGAAGTATTGGCTTATAGCTTTGTTCTTCTTTCTCAAGACTGCTTTGGCTGGTTAAGGTTTTTTTGTGGTTCCATACAAATCTTAGGGTTGTTTGTTCTATTTCTGTGAAAAATGCCATTGGAATTTTGATAGGAATCGTGATGAATCTATAGATGGCTTTGGGTAGTATGGACATTTTAACGATATTAATTCTTCGGATCCATAAACACAGGATATCTATGTGTCTTTCTGGTTTCTTTTAAAAAGTCTAGTAGTTGCTGTACAGATCTTTCACTCCCTTGGTTAAATTTATTCCTAGGTATTTTGTTGTTTTTGATTCTATTGTGAATGGGACAGTTTTATTTTTTCAAATATTTCATGATTAGTATATAGAAATGCAACTGATTTCTGTAGGTTGATTTTATATCTGCAACTTTACTGAATTCATTGACTAGTTCCACCAATGTTTTAGTCGAGTCTTTTGGATTTTCTATACATAAAATCGTATCATCTAAAACAATGATCATTTTACCTCTTCCTTTTTCTTTTTTAAATTTTATTTATTTAAAAGTAATCTCTACATCCAACATGGGGCTCTAACCCCATGCCTAATTGATCCAGCTAGGACTTCTAGTATTTTATCGAATGAGAGTGGTGAGAGTGGGCATATTCGTCTTATTTCCGATCTTAGAGGATGTTTTCAATCTTTCCCTGTTGAATATGATGTTAGCTGTGAGCTTTTCATACACGGCCTTCATTATGTTGAGATATGTTCCTTCTATACTCAATCTGTTGAGGGTTTTTATCATGAAGGGATGTTGTATTTTGTTAAGTGCTTGTGTGCATCTACTTTGATAACCATGTGATTTTTATCTTTCATTCTATTAATGTAATGTGTGCCATTTATTGGCATATATCGCACCATCCTTTCATCTTCGTGATTAATCCCACTTGTTCATCTTGTTTTCTTTTTTGTTTACATTCAAGTATAAGTAACATACAGTGTTCTATTAGTTTTAGATGTACAACATAGTGCTTAAAAAATTCTATATTCACTCTCTCAGTGCTCATGGAAATAAGTATACTCTTAATCCCCTTTATCTATTTCACCCAAGCCCCTACCCACCTCCCCTCTGGTTACCACCAGTTTGTTCTCTATATCTAAGGGCCTGGGGTGGTTTTTTGGGTTTTCTTTGTTAATTCATTTTGCTTCTTAAATGCCACATATGAGTAAGATCATATCCTATTTGTCTTTCCCTGACTGACTTATTTCACTTAACATCATAGCCTCTAGGTGCCTCCATTAGTTGCAAATGGCAATATCTATATCTATAAATCTATATCTATGGATAGATAGATATGGGCAGTCAGCTGATGGAGAATCTTTTTGTGCTACTATATTTCCTTGATAGTATTGGTAGGTATGCATTTCTGCTTTCGCATTTGAAGTAGCAAGTACTTTCGTAACTAAAGCATTATCTCCTCTTTGGTTCTTACATTTCAACAGGCTGGCTATAGACATAGACATAGACATAGACATAGACACAGACACAGACATAGATAGATACCTTCTTTATCCATTCATCTATAGTGGACACGTGGGTTGCTTCCATACCTTGGCTATTATAAATAATGCTACAGTAAACACAGAGGTGCATATAACTCTTCAAATTAGCATTTTTCATTTTCTTGGGTAAATACATAGTAATGGAATTATTCGATTATATGGTAATTTTCATTTGCGGAACAGAATTCTAGATTCTTTTCCACAGTGGCTGCACCAATCTGCATTCCTAACAGTGCACAAGGATTCCTTTTTCTCCCACATCCATGCGAACACTTGTTGTTTCTTGTGTTTTTGATTTTAGCCATTCTGACAGGTATAAGGTGATATCTCATTGTGGTTTTAATTTGCATTTCCCTGATGATTAATGATGTTGAACCATCTTTTCATGTGTCTGTTGGCCATCTGGATGTCGTCTTTGGATAAATGTCTATTTATGTCTTCTACCCATTTTTAATTGGATTATTTGGTTTTTTGGGCTTTGAGTTACTATAGATTCTTTATATATTTTGGATATATAAAGACCATGTTGAATTATCCTTTTAACGTGCTTTTGAATTTGGTTTGCTAACATTTTTTGAGAATTTTTACATCTATATTCCTCAGGGATATTGACTGATATTTTTGTTTTGTTTTCTTATACTGTCCTTAACTGGCTTTGGTATGAGGATAATGATGGCATCATAGAATGAGTGTGAAAGTGTTTCCTCCTCCTCAATATTTTGGAAGAATTTGAAAAGGATTGGCATTAATTCTTTTTTAAATGTTTGGTATAATTTGCCAGTGAAGCTGTCTGGTTCTGGGGTTTTCTGTGTTGGGAGATTTTTTATTACTGATTCAATTTCTTTAGTTATTATGTTCAGATTTTCCAGGTCTTCCCGATTCAGTCTTGGTAGGTTGTGTGTTTCTAGGAATTTACACACTTCTTCTAGGTAATTTAATTTGTTGGCATATAATTGTTCATGGTAGGTTCTTGCGATCCTATGTATTTCTCTAGTATCAGTTGTAATGCTTCCTTTTTCCTTTTTAATTTTGAGTCTTGTCTCTTTTTTTTTTTTTTTCTTGGTCTAGCCTAAGGTTTGTTAATTTTGTTTACCATTTTGAAAAGCCAGCTCTTAATTTTGTTGATCCATTCTATTGTTTTTCTGGTCTCTGTTTTACTTATTTCCATTCTAATCTTTCTTGTTTTTTTTTTTTTTTTTTTTCCTTCTGCTATGGGTTTAATTTGTTCTTTTACTACTTCCTTGAGGTATAAAGTTGGGTTGCTTATTGAAGATCTTTCTAGTTTCTTAAAATACTCATTGCTTTCAACTTCTCCAAGCACCATTCCATGGAATTTGATTATATTGTGTTTCAATTTTCATTTGTTTTAAAAGAATTTATTTCCTGGGGTGCCTGGGTGGCTCAGTTGGTTGAGTGTCTGGACTCTTGGTTTTGGCTCAGGTCATGATCTCACGGTTCATGGGTTCTAGTCCTGCATCAGGCTCTGTGCTGACGGTGTGGAGCCTGCTTGGGATTCTCTCTCTCTGCCCCTCCCCTGCTCATGCTCGCCCTCAAAATAAATAACTTTTTTAAGTTTATTTCCCTTTGTATTTTATCTTTGACCCACTGGTTGTTGAGAAATGTGTTGTTTAGTTTCCAGGTTTGTTCATTTTCCAGCTTTGTTCCTATTTATCTCTAGTTCCATACCATTGTGGTCCCCAAAGATAGTTGGTATGATTTCCATCTTCTTAAATTTGCTAAGACTTGTTTTGTGTCCTATCATATGATCTATCCTGGAGAATGTACCATGTGTACTTGAGAAGAATGTATATTCTGCTGTTGGATGGAATGTTCCACCTGTCCATTAAGTCAATTGGTCCAAAGTATGGTTAGATGCCAATATTTCCCTGTTAATTTTTTGTGTGGATGATCAATTGCTAAGTCCCCAACATTAAAGTCCCCTGTTATCGTACGTCTCTTCCTTCCTTAAGATCTGTAAATATCTGCTTAATATATGTGGGTGTCCCAATGTTGAGTTCAAATACACTTGTGATTGTTATATCTTATTGTATTGACCCCTTTATCATTATATGACCTTCTTTGCCTTGTTACCATTTTTGGCTTCAAGTCTACTGGTCTGATATGAATGTATCTGTCCTACTTTGTTTTCGTTTCCACTTGCCTGGAATATTTTCTTTCCCTTCGGTTTGAACCTACGTGTGTCTTTAGGGCCGAGAGGACTCTCCTTTACCCAGCATATGTTCGAGGCTTCTTGTTTTATCTATCCAACCATTGTGCATTCACACTGAGTGACTTCTGACATGTAAAGATCATGAAGGCCAACTAACGACTTCTGGTTGTTTTGAATCTCCACTGTTTCTTTTTCCTTCTGTTTCTGTTTCTTTGTAAATTGGTGGTTTCTCCATGGTGGTATGCTCTTTTCCCCAATGCTTCCGTTGTTTTTTTTTTTTTTTTGGTTTCGTAAATCTCTCGACATGTGCTTTGTGGTTACCTTGTGAGGTTTACGTATAACATGTCATAGATAAAATGGTTTATTTTATGCTGATAGTAACTTACCTTCATTTGCCTAGAAGCCTCCACACTTTTACTCCTCTCCTTTTATATTTTTGGTGTCACACTTTTTTTTATGCTGTGTATACATTAACAAATCATATTAGTTATACTTATTTTTTTTTAATTTTTTTTAATGTTTATTTATTTTTGAGAGAGACAGAGACAGAATGCGAGTGGGTTGGGACAGAGAGAAGAGGGAGACACAGAATCTGAAACAGGCTCCAGGCTCTGGGCTGTCAGCACAGAGCCCGACACGGGGCTCGAACTCACGAGCTGCGAGATCATGATCTGAGCTGAAGTCGGACGCTCAACCGACTGAGCCACCCAGGCGCCCCTAGTTATACTTATTTTTAATGCTTTTTCCTTTAATTTTTATCCTATAGTTAAGTGGCTAACTCACTATTCTAAGATAAAGTTAAGTTTTCTAATTCTATTTTTCACCTTTACCAGACTGTTGTGTACTTTCAGAGGTTTTCAGGTCTTTGATTAGCATAGTTTCATCTCAGCTTTATGAATTTTTTTAAATTTTTTTTAACATTTATTTATTTTTTTTGAGACAGAGAGAGTCAGAGCATGAACAGGGGAGGGTCAGAGAGAGGGGGACACAGAATGTGAAACAGGCTCCAGGCTCTGAGCTGTCAGCACAGAGCCCGACGCGGGGCTCGAACTCACGGACCGCGAAATCATGACCTGAGCCGAAGTCGGCCGCTTAACCGACTGAGCCACCCAGGGGCCCCTCAGCTTTAGGAATTTCTTTCAGCATTTCTTACCAGGCAGGTCTAGTGGTGGTGAACTCTCTCAACTTTTGTGTGGGAAAGCCGTTATTTCTTCTTCATCAAGCAAACTTATTCTTCAGATCTAAGGTATTCTTGGATTGCATTTTTTATCTTTTAACCCTTGGAATATGTCCTTCCACTCTCCCCTGGCTTGTAGTGTTTCTGCGGAGAAATCTGATAGCCTAATGTGGTTGCTTTGTAGATCACGTTCTTTTTCTCCCTGACTGCATTTAAGATTCTTTATCATTGATTTTTTGAGTTTCATTATACTGTGTCTTAGGGAAAGTTTTTTGCATTGAAATAATAGGGTGTTGTTAGCTTTGCAGATGTTTATGTCCAAGCCCTTCCCTGGATTTGGGAAGATTTATTTTGAGAGAGAGAGAGAATGTGTGTGTGTATAGGTGTGTGTGTGTAAGCAGGGGACGGGGCAGGAGAGGGAGAGAGAGAATCCACACTGTCAGTGCAGAGCCCGATGGGGGGCTCGATCCCACAAACTGTGAGATCATGACCTGAGCCAAAACCAAGAGTTGGACACTTAATCCACTGAGCCACCCAGGTACCCCCTCAGCTGTTATTTCTTTAAATAATCTCTTTGCCCTGTTTTCCCTCTCTTCTCCTTCTGGTACACCGGTTTTTCTGATGTTTGCCTTCTTGATTGAATCCAATAGCTCCAGTAGTGTTTCTTCATTCCTTTTAGACCCTAGCTCTCCTCTTGAATTATTTCCATATTCCTGTTCAAGTCACTTATTCTCTTTTCGATCTGGTCTGCCTTGTTACCGATGCTGACCAGTACATTCTTCCATTCACACATTGAATTCTTTAGCTCTAGAATGTAGTGTTCTTAAAATTTTAATCTCTTTGGAAAAGAACTCCTGTTCATTAATTTTATTCCTGAGTTCATTGAATTGTCTGAGTTTTTTTTTTGTAGCTTGTTGATTTCCTCATAAAAGCTATGGTGACTTCTTTATCAGTTAGATCATACTATTCTGTGCCTTGGCATTCATTCAGCTGATGGAGAATTCTTTTCGTGCTACCATACATATTCCCTCGATGGAATTTGTAGGTATGCATTTCTGCTTTCGCATTTGAAGTACAAGTGCTTTCTTAACCAGAGTATCATCTCCTCTTCGGTTCTTACGTTTCAACAGGCTGGCCATTAGCAACCTTTCTTTCACCTTCCAGATTGTGGTTCTGTTAGCTGGCCTATTATCCGGGCACCCTCTGTGTTCACTGGAGCTGGCTCTTGGGATGCACTTGAAAGTGCACACAAGGAGCCGGCAGCAAAGTTGCAGGAGGTATGGGTTTGGTACTTGGGGCACTGAAGGTGCCCACGCCGGGTGGAGGAGGACCCGGGAGCGGGGCATTCCCAGAGGTCGGTGGGCAGACTTCATGCCGAAGTCCTGACAAAACACCAGATAATGTTAATGCCCTTTGATATTCTTATCTGCCTCCTTCCCTTTCTCCTTCCTCCCAGCCACCCACCCGAGTTGCAGAAGTCCTTCCTCAGAAATCTGGGTGCCGCTGGGAGAGAAACTGGTTTTTCTCGCACAACGGAGGTAGCCAGGCATTCACTCACCGCTTTGACTTTCCATCTCCTCTGCCGTAGAGGTTGCTGAAAGCCCAGCCCCTTGCGGTGTCACCCCGGGGAGGCGGGGGCTGCCCTGGCGAGTTCCTCCCTCTTCTCTGTATCCAAACTTTGTCCCGGTCAGGTTCAGATGGCATGCTGACATTTCCCCTCCGGCAGACTGGACTTCCCAGGAGTTGGGTCAGTTGGGATCTGCTCAGTTTTGCATTCTCCAGGCTTTTTATGCCTCATCGTGGAAGATGGAGGAGGTTCACCAAATCGCTTGCATCTGTAGCCCTTACTAAGGACCTGTGTATTTTTGGGTGCACGGGTGGGCTTGCGTGTCCCTTAAGGAAACCTGCGGAGACACTTTTGCTAAGTTATGGATGTCTAGTTGTCCTAAAAGGGGAGAGAAAAGAGTAATGACTTAACATTGCCATGATTCTGATGTCACTGTGCTCACCCCTGAGACAAGACAAAAGCTAAGTTTAAATGACAAGAGGAAAAAAATTCTGTCTTTAAAAAGTTATTATCTATTAATATATTGATAGGGAAAATACACAGAATTCCTATGTGTTGAATTTTTTCCGGATATAGGATTAGCAAGAGAAATAAAAGCCAAATTAAAGTAAAAGCTAATTGCACAGACTCAGCTCCTAGAGTTCGAGATTTGGCTTTGCCACTTACTAGCAGTGTTACTTAAAACGTACTTAATTTGCTGGAAATTTCTTCTTTAGCAGCAGCACTTGGCATTATATCAAATGCATTTCTTAGTAACTGTTGAGAAAATGTTGATACCTTCCTAATTGGCACAGAAATGCAATACAGGAGTCAGAAGGTTAATTTCACACGTTTTATAAAAACTCATAATTAAAAGGTTTTGATTAAATCCATTTACCAATTCCAAGAGAACCTAGAATGGACATATGAACAAGCTCAGAAAAACGATCACAGGGTTGCTAAAGGGAATGTTTGATATTCCCAGGCAGTCCAAGATGCTCAGAAGGAAAATATCCTGATTTAGAATTTTAAACTCAGCCTTGTTGTAAAGACCTTTTTCTTCTAAATAATGACTCTTTCCTTAATTTTGTTTTGGTTTTTTTTTTTCCTGCCCTAAAATGTCAAGGGAAAAGCGGTTTCTATGCTTTGGTTTCCTAGCATGTGCTTTGATAGACCTGTGTCGTCCCACTTCTCACCCCCTAGGCTGAAGGTAGTAACCCCAAGTACCTGATTTTTTGGAACTTCACTTTTTTTGTAGTTTATAGGCAGCGTGAACTATGTAGAGCCTGTGGGTCTGGATTCAAATTCCAGCTTCACCACCACTTACTATGTACTTCTGGGCAAGTCATTAAACTTGTTGAAGCTTCAGTTTCCTCTACTGTAAGATGGGAATATATTACTGAACCAATCCCACAGGGTGGTTATAAGAAACGATAGTGCGCGTAAAGAATTCACTTGATAAATAAACACGCTGTACATGTTCAATATTAGCAGTTACAATTACTGATTCAAAGGCAGGCATCTTTCATTGTTAAAAAAAAAAAAAAAAAAAAAAAAAGATTCCCTGATTTCTCATGCCCCTGCCTTTAAGAATCACACTACTATACCTCTTAGTGCATGAATGCCATTTGTCAGTATTAGTTCACCATTTTCATCGTCAAGCATAATTATGGCATCACCGAATTATCAGGGCAACACGGTTGGTAATGTAAATAACAGTCACCAACTTTAATTACTTCTAAAAAATATGACTCTCAAGTTTAAAAATTGAAAGGACATGTGTTTTAGCATACAATTTATCTTCAACTCATTCTATATTATATACTTATCCAATTACTTTTTACTTGGGGGAGTACACCGAAAAAAAACACCCCATTTTCAACCATAAACCCATCTGCTCATATATACCTATCAGCAGTCATTACGTAATTTGTGGGATCGTCCCCCAAAATACAAAATCTGGCTTTCTAATGCGAAGACCTTTTTGTCTCTAGAAAGAATGTTAGTTTAGGCTAATAAATATACCATGTTGTCTCAAGTTTTCTGGGAATAATGCCCGTAACAAAGTTAATTGCGTTTTTCTACCTTTGTGGATAAGACCATCTCCCCACCCCACAAATTTGCCATGATTGTGATGGATAAAAAGCTAACACCTAAAATGTGAAATAGGGCTACTCTAATTCTGCCATGTATCTACTTAACACTCGCAACGAGGCGGATGTAAAGACTCAGCAACATCGGAAATTTATCAAAATGGTAACTAAGAACCCTTAAATCTAACCAATCAGATTGTCTAACTGAAGATAGGTTATATTTACAGAAGAGTCTGTATGAAGGCTAGGAAAAGAGAAATTCGGTATGGCTTTGGCATTGTCCAAAGGTGTGGCTGTCCTGAATAAGAAACTCCAGGATGTCCTCGTGACCCTTTGGTCTCCTAGAACAGCAGTGGGCCCGCAACTATTCTGGCTTGATTGTACTGGCCAGGGTATTAATCTAGCTCCACCCGTTTGGCTTCAACTTGAACCAAACTTCTGATTCACCTTGTTGGACGAGAACTGTTCAGTAGGGAGAATGTACTCATTAAACCCAAGTAGCCAGGTCTTCTTCAAAGTCATTGGCTCACAGCAAATAAATAATCTGGGACCATGGTTTTATATCAAAAGACTAAAAAAATTTCAAAGTAGTCTCCGCATCACTCACTTGGGCTCCATCAGTTTGGTGGGAAGGAAGGAGTTACAATCACAGATGATGAACTGTAAAAACCTCTAGCTCATTTACCCATGCAAGTCTTAGCATACAATTCGTTACCTCATTCTAGATCATAAACTTATAATTCATGGTGAGATGGAGAAAAGGATTGCAGGCTAAAAAGTTTTCAAAGAAGCCTAAATTGTACATCGTAGTCCACAGAAAAATGTCACATATCAATTTGTCTTAAAATTTCCAAAGCAGCAGCCACATGTCTTAGAAAGCCATACAGCAGCATCAGCCATCTTATTCTGCTTCACTTCAAATCCTACATGAAAGTAGGTTCTTTAAAATAGACTATTGTCAATTATGGGCTATACCTTTGTCAGATGCAACTAACCTTCGTTAATCGTGGCAGTTAGGAGGTTCTATAAAGTGTCACTAACAGTGTATTAGCAAATACTGAATCAGTGCTCCTAGGGGAGATAGGCACCTCCTATTGTCAGATGTGCAACTTAGAAAGCGAACTTTGGCAGAAGTATGTGTAGAGAATGGAACAGAGATTAAAACTAGACCATTCTCAAAAGTGTATTTAAACTGCCAGGGTCTTTTTTTATGCAGATTGACCGGGGGTCCTGGCCCCCATCTTCTAAACCCATCCCCCAGAGGTAGAACCCCCAAATACTGATTTTCCACAAGTACTTTAGGTGACAAGAGTCTAAGGCATGAAGTCACAATCAGCAACTTAAGATCTTTTTGAGATTAAGGCTTAAAAGTTACCCTCACTTTGTCACTGCCGTTGCTGTTTTAAACCATATAAATGAGCGTTTAAGCTAATTATCTTTCCAGCTTAGACACTTTAATAGTCATAAACTGGCATCATCTCAAAAAATGTTCGTCATTTAATGACAGACATACGTTGGCTCCAGAATTCACATGGAAATGTAAAAACACATTAGGGATATTCTTCTGGCTCTTTCTCGTAAAACTAGGATAACCCTTGAACTGAACAGCACCTTTTTCACGGAAGAGGTTCTTCTGCCAATTCCAGCTTATCACCTATTTGCGCAAGCCAATTACAAAGAAATAAAATAGCGTAACACCACTGTGCACTGTTTAAGGAATTTTTATTAAAGCAAGAATTTTATAATCCAAATTACGTTTCCTTGCTCAGTTATCAATTCTGTTATTTAAAACAGAAGTGACATTCTGAGCTATTCCACAGTAAAGAATTACAAAATTAAAGAAAGGAATGCTTTAAATTTTTGTACTTTGCTGAAAATTCTTTTTCCCAGGGTCTATAAAACATTAATTTGTTTTTATATTTTACTATTTTTTTGTGGTTTTTTTTTTTTTTGTTGTTTTTAAATCAATAAGTAATCTAGGACTAGCATTATGTTTGCTAGACCTGGCATTTGCTCGGTACATAAGGTTCAAAGTTTCCTTTCCTTTTTTTATTTATTTTCTATTTTGCAATGTTTTTTTTCCATAATGTTTAAGTTTTTCGATGTTTAGATATTTTTCTTCGGTGAAGCACGAGTTTCTTTTCGTGGTCCCTGATCAATCTGTGAATGCAGGGAAAAAAAAATTATGATCATCAGACTTGCCAAGCTAGTATTTAATGATTCCAGTTGCTAAAATAAAAGTAAACAATCCTTACATAAAGTGATAATAGCTGCTAGTTATTGCGATTCTATTCCAGTATGCAAATGTAGCGCTGTGCAAATTTAAAGTACACAGCATGCTAATGGCAAATACCAGCAACAAAAGAAGATAACCACTACTGGTACCTGTCAACAGCAAATTGAAAGCCCACGGCCAACTTCAGTGTGCAGCCTGTTTCTGTAAAGTCTTGTTGGAACACAGCTGCAACTATCTGTTTACATCAGGTCTACGAGCTCTTTCACATTAACACCCTAACAGAGTAACTGCAACAGACAACATGGCCCACGAGGCCTAAAATATCTCCTTTCTGGTCCTTTACAGGAAAACGTCCGTCAATCTCCGGTCTGGGCCACGCAGCTACATCACCCTGTTTCTTAAAGTAAAGAAGGGCACTAGTAGAGGCCGGGGGCAACTGTCCTTGCTGCAACTCAAGAAAAGGTGTAAGCTATGAAAAGTCCTCTGCGAGTAAGTACACAGAAAGCCCAGCCCATTCAGTCAGTAATTCAAATACACACTGTCTGACAGTGTTTGAAAAAATTCAAGTCAATACCAGGCTAACAAGTAAACTAAAATCTCCTTTAGTTTCTATTTCTACATCTCTTTAAAAAGTCAGCAATAGGTGTGGATTACTGGTAAAAATAAATTTTTGCGACGTTTCAAAACCTACTCAAACTGGTAAGAGGTAAGGAAATCCGTATGAAACTCCCCAGGGAGTAATGCTCACTTTAAACAGTTGGAACACCAGTGGCACTGTTAACTGCTTTCTGGGCAGCCTCTTTCGCTTGGTGGGCTTGTAGTACGGCTACAGCTTCGTCAACCTAAAGAACAAATTGGCTCTGTGAAGGAGTCACTGGAAGAAGTTCCAATTCACAACACGTAAACGTCCAAAGGCAAACCAAACTCTTCCTCAGAGGAAAGTGGAAGGAACTGCTTTCCAGAACACATCTCAACCGTGTCCATATCCTTTGGGGTTACAATCCACCACCGTCCTGGAATCATGAACCCTCTTGCGCTTCTCATGCTCTCCTCACCAAAACTCCCCCAAAGTTGAGAAACATTGGCAAACGTGTCTTTCTTCACTAAGAAAACAGCACAGCCAAGAGAGCATGGATGCTGGACATGAAACCAAGCTCTGCCATGGACTAGCTGTGTGAACAAAGGGCGAAATTTCCAAACTGTTTCCCCACGTACAGTAAAAATGGGGATAACGGAACCACAGGTGGTTATCAGGATTTACATTTGTAATAAAACTTAGAACTGTGCATGGCTTGTATAAAGCACTTATTATTAATGTTCAAGTTGCTATAAAAAGCCCTGGAATACACTGTATAAGAAGCTGCTAGATAAATGATGAATTTAAATTACTTTAGAACGGAGAGACTCTGGAGACTCAAGCATATGAAGAAGTTCTGAATTATCAATCTCCAACAACATGCCAGTGATTTTACCAGCAAGAGTAGGGTGCATGGCTTGAATTAGAGGAAAGAGCCGCTCACCTAGGAACAAAAACATAAATTCCTTTCATCAGAAGAATAAAGCCATCTGCCAATATTAAAACTGGGTTGAAGAACCTTACTTCTGGATACAGCAAATAAATGCTAACCCCAAACCCACCATTTTGATACTGTTATCAAACAGATCAAGCTCTACCCCCAGGCAATTAAGTTGTTAAATGTGTGCTCAGTTTTTTTTCCATTTAGTTCAAATTCCCTGTCCCAAAAATGTCATGGGATCCATGGCAAGTAATAATACCCTATTATCCTATTCATCAAAAGCAAATACTTAATTAAAAGCCTGGAAAGCTATCAAGAAGTTTGGTAGACACACCAAGTCAAACCAATCCCACCACCTTCACTGCCATTTTTAGGTGCAAAGCAGGTCTCTGAGTATCTCCCTCCTCTTTTCTAGCCAGACTTTCTGTCACTGACTAAGTGGGACAAAGGCACTTACCCAACATTTGCTTTTGCTCTTGAGGAGGGGCAGATGCCAACATGGAAGCAGTCAAAGGCTCCTGACCTTGTACATGGACAGCAGGCTAGAAAAACAGGAAAATTCCGAATTTAAAGTACAGAAGTGATGGCACATAAAAACACTGATCACCAGAAAATCCCAAAATGATGAAGACTGCATTCTAAACATGAATAGGAGAGGCTGAGTGAATCAGCAATACAGCCCAAGTATTATAACCACACAGGATACTTCCTTCTCTACCTGGAACATTCTTTTGAGCTCTGTTTCTATTACATTCAATGACAGTTGACAATTTTTGTCTCAGGGTCGAAAAAAGGGGGTGAGCCAAATCTCACAGACCAATCTTTATTTCGCCTTTTCTCCCTTAGGACCATGCCTAACAAAGCTCTCAAACCACACAAGTGGGTCAGGATAAGGGATGCTGAATGCTTGTCTAACTCCCACAGTATAGGGCAAATAAGACGTTTTTTCACACGGCCAATTAACGGGACACCAATTAACAAGACATTCTGGACACCTCAAGCTCTCATGATCCAGCTGTCCTATTTCTTTAACTGCAACCAAGGCCCGTCCTCTCGGGAAGAACTCGAAGACCCACCTGCTGCATGGTAACTTGCGGCTGTGCATTCAGATGCTGCTGCGGATTGCGGACCCCGGCGGCGTACTTATACTGTGGAACGGTGCGGACCGCAGGAGTGGCTGCAGCGGCAGCAGCTGCAGGACGTGGACCCATCGTCTGTGTTGACGTGTTAGCTAAAAAATGAACATGCGGGTCTGCACTTTGACCGTGCTTTCAAAGCGGAAATCCATTTTTACGGGAAGTGTTCCGACTTACCAACACGCTGTGTGGACATGACTCGTGGAACCTGTGAAGAAGCTGGTCTCATAGTACTAAATGGTGGTCTAGGAGCAGCTGGGCGGATAGCACCGGGCATATTTTGGAATGCTGCATTCGAAGATACAGACACACGTTAACTGGGAAAAAACTCACCGAAAGCATTAAAAAACTCACGTTTTAGAGTTGAGGTTTGAACCAAAGGATAAAAATGACTAAATAGAACTACCATGTTTTAAAGCATAGTCTCTCACCTGCCACTTGCCCGGAGAATGAGTCCATAAAAAAATTCATTCATGGAAGAATAAGTACTTACTACTACCTGAACGTGATACACAAACCTGGTTCCAAGTGCTCCTGCGATGCAGCCCTGGTCCACAGGGCAAGGCTCAAAATGCCAGGACGCTGATCCTCGCACATTGGAACAAGGTCTTTTAAAATTACTGCCTAACCAAATGTGAAATTAAGAGTTGGATCCATTCCCAAACTTGTCATAAAGGAAAATCAAATCAGCACAGAATTTACTGCCTCCGTAAGACAGGAAGGGGGAGGCATTTTAGGATTTCGCTTAAAAAAACAAGAAACAAAAAGCGCTAGGATCCCCAAAACGAATACCCATAACCCTAAATTATAAAAAAAGTCAATATACCATTGAAACAGAACAGCTTATTTGTCTCACATTTTTAGTCCAAACAATTCACAACCATACTTAAAAGGAAAAGGCTTACGATGAGGTCTGGCACCCTGAGCAGTCCAGCGAGGACTTGGTCTGAGTTGAGCAATCTGGCTAGGAGGGTAGTACGCAGCACGGTTCTGAGTCTGCAGAAAGCAAACACACGCGTCCGGTAAAGAAGCAAGCAAGGGACGCAGCGAGCTCGACATTCTATAATAAACAGCAAGTCCTTACGCTCTAAGCGTTTTTTTTCCAAACGTAATCGTAATTCACATGCCTTTATTTAGGGCAAAGACACTAAACGTGACCAAATATGAAAACCTGCATTAGGTTTTTGTTCTCTTCTGAAACTTACCTGTGGGATAGCTGCCATGAAGTAACCTGAAGGAGGTGCTGGCTGGTAGGGGTTGATTACAGGGTTGGGCACAGCTCGGACACTTGCCATTCTCTGCATATACTGGTTAGTGAGGTGAGCCTGGCGCTCTTCTTTGCGCTGAGCTAAAGCTACATACAATGGCTTGGTGGCCACAATTCTACCATTCATTTCTGTAACTGCTTTTGTGGCTTCTTCTGGGGAGGAGAAACATACAAAACCAAACCCTTTGCTGCGACCACCCTCCATCATGACCTATTAGAAGACAAAAAGATTTAAGAAAAAGTTAATTCAAGGATAGAACAGGAGGCTAAGAAAAAAGCATTACTAACTTGTCAATTACAGCTACTGACTCAAGTAAACACTGTTAATGCTTTCATTGTTTTCTACAATGTTTCCTTAATACCTAAATATTCAGGGCAAGCTACACCCGTGGTACACCTCAGCCAAACAAAACAGGAAGTAAAGAGGTGGAGGTAGGCCAGCAAATGTGGTAGGATTTTAGATAGTCAATTAAGTATTAGACCTTAAATATTAAGGTTTAAATATCTGAGTAATACATTCAGGGCCTGCTAAATTTAACTCTAGCATCATTAACATTTGACTCAGCAATTCAAGTGGACAACATGCTTTACTATTCTTTGGGTGGGGTGGAGAAGCAGCTGAATCTTAGAAATAGCCCCAATTCACAATTTCAAATAAAAATTTCATATTCAAGACCAAAAGGGCCATAAATATTGGCTAGAAGGAAGCTTCCAAACACTGCAAAGATCATTTAAAGGAGCAACAAGGAGACGCAAAGAACTCCTCCTTAGCCCAGCAATAAACACGTTCTACAACTACATTGAGCAGCATGGGGTAGCGTAGGAACACAGTCCAAGGATCTCACACGTAAGGGGAATAAAAGCAAAACACCAAGAAACAAGCAAACAAAAAAACTGAGCTCATGGTTGCTAGAAGCAGAGAGGTGGGGGTAGAGGAAATGAAACGAAGAGGTTTTAAAAAGTATGAACTCCCAGCTATAAAATAAGTCCTGGGGATACAATTAATGTACAGCATGGGGGACTACAGTCAATAGTTCTATGTTACACATTTGAAAGTTCCTGAGAGTAGATCTCAAAAGTTCTCATCACGAGAGGAAAAAGAACTATGTATAGTGACAAATATTAACTAGATTTATTATGACCGTTTCACAACATACACAAACATCGTCATTATGTTGTGTACTTAATATATGTCAATTCTACCTAAAACAAGATCCTGAAACCTACCCATGCAATTATGGGAATTTAGTGTGTCAAGGTTAACATTTTAAAATAATGAAAAAACGGACCTTGCGTTATTCAATACATGGTACATTGAGAGAAATAAGAATTAAGTCACAACTCTTAATTCACGTCACACTGAAAAATCAAATTGCCAGATTCTGAACATAAAATGTAAACTATAGGGAAAACAAGATGACAAAAGAACCCAAAGTCCTAAGTAAGTGGAAGACTGGAGAGAATATTTGCACTATAAAACAAAGAGCTGACATAAAATTCTCTCTAAATCAAAAGACAACCAATCTAAGTTTTTGACACTCCTCCTACATCCCAAAATACAGATGCACAGAACTTTACACACAGAGGAATTCTTGGATCACTGACATCAGAAAAAAAAACACCTGGAGCAGAGGTTCTTAAAATCCCAGAATTTAGATTAAAACCACATATTACATATTGCTGTAATTCTTAATTTCTGAGTTCAAGTACATCAATCTTTACTGCTTGGGGGCTTGAAACTGGACTCCCCAGAATGAAACGTTAATGAATACATATTTCCCCGTAACAATTATAGTTTCCTAATAAATTGCTTTTAAAAAGATAGAGACTGAGAAGGCATGTGTGCAGAGGAAGGGAGAGAGAGTCCTAGGCAGGCTCCGTGCTGTCAGTGTGGAGCATGGTGAGGGGGCTCAACCCGAGCAGAAATCAAGAGTCAGGCGCTTAACCGACTGAGCCACAAAGGTCCCGGTGCCCCTAAACTGCCTTCTTTAACCAGGAAAATAACGAGTTGAACAGAGTATATAGAACTACGTGTATTAATTATGTGAGGATCAATCATGAACTATGGTCAACAAATGTAGCCTTCCCCAGGAAGCATTCAGGACTCACCACCTGCAAAAAATAAACCATCAAGGCTACATCTACTTCAAATTTGAATATATTTTTGAAGCAATGAGACAAACCTGATTTCCAGAAAAATGAAAGCCTGTTTTTTTTTTTTGGAATAAAAAAACCCCCTATTTGACTATTCGTTTACAAAGTAAGACAAAAATTCCAGTAGGTGTATTAATGTGAAATTTATATATACATATCCACATGCATGGATTTTCCCTAAATGGTAAAAAAGTATCCCTATGCTTTACCTTTGCACTAGTGATTGTACCAAAAGGAGAAAACTCTTTGCGGAGACGTTCATCATCAATACCATCATCAAGATTTTTCACATAAAGGTTAACACCCTAAAAAAAAGAAAAGAGAACTGAAGGAAAAGAAAAAAGAAAACCACAGTGGTACTGAAGCACACTTCCTAGTATTTTACCCCATGTTTCTTCTCCCTTCCCCCCTCTCAAACCCTCCAGTTACCTGGCAGTAACTGACATGAACGTAAACTAGGTTTGCTCATCCCTGTCTTATTTTGCTTGTCAATTAAAAATGAACCTGGTATCTGGTGATCCTATCTTGCTTCATCTGTTCAAATTTGCGCTTAAGTTCCGTCTGCCGTTCCACTTTTTTCTGAGCTCGACCAACGTAAATTTGTTTTCCATTGAGCTCCTTCCCGTTCATCTCATCCACAGCCTTACAGAAATCACAAAAACTTTAATTACTAACTTGCAACGGAGAAAGAAGTTCTTTAACAATACGGAAAATGTTAGGTTATGAAAGCTAAAGGTGGATCTGTCACAAAAACTAAGTTTTGTTTGGGGAAATATCAGTTCCCAATTTATACCCTCAAAACTAATCAAATCCAAGTAACTGAAAACAATACATGTAAAATAGCCACCAGAACGCATGTAAATTTCAGCAGCAGAGCAAGGAAAGGTGTCATCTCCCTTCTTACTACAAAATACGGGAAACCCACACTGTCGTTAGTTAGTATTATTTGAGTCTTACTTTCTGTGCATCTTCGTGCCTTTCGAAGCTTACAAATCCAAAACCTTTGGATTTTCCACTTTCATCAGTCATTACTTTCACACTTAAGGCAGGTCCTAAAAAAAGTTTTTAGATGATTCAAAGGTATTTCACACATTTATACATTTCAAATTTCAACACATAAAAACAAAGCCATGAAAAAAATAAAAATTAAAAAAAAAAAAAAGTCTCTTCAAAGACCTTTTATTTGTACTAAAAAGCTAAGTACTCTATTCCCTGAAACACTCATTCCTCCTTCCATTTAAGGAGGTTATGTTTTAGGCAATTGTAAATGAGAGAGATTTTATTTTGTTCAAAACAGATTTGTTTTTGTTTTTTTTTTTTTAAGCCAACAATTGGTTTTTCTCAACCCTTGGCCCACTTGACTTTCAACTGGGAGTGGAGGGAATACAGGAACCTTTGGAAAGACAGAAATCACTTGGGAGAAGGTGGCACGTTTTTGATGACACATGGCCCCCGTCCGCCCAAGTGAAAGACACTTAACTGAGGTGGGTGTTATCTCAGCCTGGGAGATGGGGCCAAAAAAAGGTTTAAAATCTCATCTGATTACAGAGAATATGGAACAGCTACGGGCACAGGTAGATTGTTTCCTTTAAGGTACCTCTGGTCCTAATGCTGTACTTCCAATCTCTGCTTTGAGAAATAGCCAAGAAAATTATTTGACAAATTTACGTATTGGTGGTCACCTCACATTAATTTGGCATAACTGGTTAATAATATCCAACTTAAGAAACAGCTTCTAATTAAAAACGACAGATGAAACATACAAAACCATTCACTAAAGAGAATTTAAAGATGCAAGACACAATTTACCTTTGTGCAAAAGGACAAGTTTTTTGCTCAAAGGAGCAGTGGGTTCAATGTGGCATGCTAGATCGGCAATAAAAAATTACATTTCCTAATTCTGTATCATTTGAGGTGCTCAAAAAAAAAAGCCACCTATTTAATAAGTTCAACAAATGATAAGGAAAAGCAAATCACCTGCAAAAGCATTCAATTTAAAGTCCATCCTCTGATCGGTCACACAACTATCTAAAGTGAGGCTGGTTACACTTCGCTGACTTAAAATTTAATGAAGTTAATTTTGAAATGCGAGGAACAAACAGTTTAAGATCCCATGGATTCAGAAGGCCATCCCAAGGAGCTATCACGGGAAAATCAGGATCTCTGGCTTTGTCTTTGAATGTCATGGTTTCAAATTGCTCAAACACGAGGCTTTTAAGACCGGCCAAATACCCTAAAGCTGGCCAGCTTTCCTGTCCCCTAACTAAGGACTGCATTCTGACCTAAGTTGGCTGTGTCGTGTGCATGCCTCTGATGAGATGGGATCTGTACGTGCATAAATCCAGCACAACTTCTTACTGTAGCATAACCTTTTAAACTCTGTTCCAATTATGCAGTCACACCTTACTGCGCTAATAACAACACTATTAACCTTTATTTATATACTACTTTGTAGTATAAAGGACTATCAGTAGTTTGATCCACATAATGACAGTTATTTTTAAGTACCATATTAAGTTTCATTTCATTTACTTTAGTATAAAGTATTAGCCAAAACTAATGTTGAGCAATTACTCAGAACTTTGAGTGTAAAAATTTAATTCAGACACATTACCAAACTTGCCAAAGAGATCCTTAAGGCGCTCATCATCCATATCTTCTCCAAAATTCTTGATGTAAACATTGGTGAACTCTTTTGCCCTAGCTCCGAGTTCTGCTTCTCGTTCTTTACGAGACTTAAATCGTCCAACAAATCTAATAAAATATGTAAGGACTATAAAATTAGGTTCTATTTTATTAAGTTCAGATTAATTAAGCCTGATGGTTGATTTTGTAATTGTTACTGATAATTTCAGAATCTCTAATAAAGAGCACACGATAAAACAAGAAGTGCCTTAAGTGAAAAAAAATGGAAGCATAAAAGAACAAACCTCTTAACTACAATAAAAAAGGAAGCATTTTTCTTCACACACACTCCTCTCCCTTCCTTCTAGCTAACCCAGGGTTAAGGAGATCATGCCTAGCAATATAAAGGAGTGGGGGGTAACACATGCACCACACCAAGGAAAAGCCCTAAAACCTTTCGTCAATGCTATTTCCGAGTGGCCCCTGCGCGTTTTTTGTAATCTCCTAAAATGGAAAATTTATACTTCTGAATTTTGTACTCTTAACACCTAACACCTTCGCAAATTTTCTTTGCAGCATGATCGACTAAATGTCTTAAAATTTTAGTTTTCCCTAAAAGTAGGGCATGTCCTTAAAGAATATTGTAATAGACACCAAAGTAAAAAGCCATCTCCCATTAATACCACCCAAATCATGACTGACTTAGTCCCTAAGTCCTTTTGTTTTAATGGACATACCTGTGACTTTGTTCCTTAACCTTCCCCACCCCACTCATTCGGCAGTGCTTCTCCATGCTATCAGTTTTACAAACACTCCCAACAGGAGCGTAATACTCCACTGCGGACATCACAACTTTCTGCTTTTGTAAATAATGCTGGAACTTAATGAGCCTTTCTGTTATTTCTTAGGATAGATTTGCAGCAATCGCAGTAGTTCAAAAAGCCTATAAGTGACCTTAAGTTTACATATACAAACGGTTTTCCAAAAGGATTACTTCACACTCAAAAGAGCAATAAATTATGTAATCTAGATCCCCACCGATGCTGGACATTCTTCTTCCCACCCCAAGCATGTGGACAGACAAACTGTAAGATTTTTATCTTCTAATACTAATGATGCTAAATATTTCTCTCATTTAAAGATGTTCTTATTCAAAAATAAATAATGATGCGCTACTTCTAAGACTTAGCCTTTGTAAATTGTTCATATCGAGCAACTGCTGGTTTCTTAGACTTACATGGGTTCTTTACACCTTACAAAGTCTTTCCTTAATCATGCAGGGACACAAAATTCAAACAGGTAACACCACGTGCATCACGTGCATGATCCCTTCATGTACAGACTGACCATACCACTTGACGAGGTGACCACGTTTTAAGAGTGATGCAGTTTAAGGTGTTCTAAGAACAACCAGACCCAATATGCATGCTATCACTGCAGTTTACACAGCAACATGAACTCAGATCATTTACAGTATGGCCTTACAGTTGAATTTGCCTGGATAATTAAACATAATTGACTGGCGTTGAGGATAAAAAATTTAAGATGTAATTTCTTTGGGCTCACAAAATCTGCAATTTTAACCTGCAGCAAAAATAGTCTCAGAGGTTTTATCAGTGCCATTGTATAAAAAGTTAGCAACTTTTTAAATAAACAAGTTTATTTTCAGGAATGATTAGTTATGAAGATTTCTGGTTTAATTCCACTTTACCTTTAAATGGGTGGGGGTGGGGGGTCACAAGGTTAAAAAAACAAACCAAAAAGCCCCCCAAAACCCAAACCTTTAAACTTCATCAATAAATTGTAGTAGTAAGGCCAAGTAAAGAGCCAACTTAAGCTCTGAATTTAGACCACTGGGTTTGTATCCCAGCTCATCTGTCAAACCAGCAGGTTAACACAGGCAAATTATTTCAGCCTCAGTTTCCTCAAATGTAAAATGGGTCAATGATCACCTCAGGAATTATGATTAAGTTTCTATTTGGATTCCTAGTTTTTTAACTATGCACTTATTTTGAAAAAGTTTCTTATCTCAGTATACCTATCTTCATTTTCTTTTTGGCTTGAATGCTGACCAATCACATTAATTCACCGTTATTTGTATGTTACAACAAATCAAAAAAGACAATTACAAAACCTACCAAGATGTGGTTTATTAACTTTCACTCCAGCTCTAGCTCTTTAAGAACACAAATATACTAACTTGTAAGATGAACTGAACTATTAAAAACGGATTTGAAATATGATTAACTATTTATACTTACACTTTGCGATCATTTAGAAGCATCCCATTCATTTTTTCAATAGCTCTTTCAGCTGCTTCCTGTGTCTCAAAATGTACAAATCCATAACCTTTGGAACCATTTTCATCACAAACCACCTAGGGAAAAACGGATACCAATTTTTCATTACTTGCTATTGATTTAGCATTTTTTTCCCCAGTGTTCAGAGAGAACTTGTCAGCCTCCCAGCCTGGGTTATTTGGGAAATAAAGCTACCTATGTAGTATGGTTGCTCTTTTAAGGAATAAACTACAAGAAGCTAAAACACTGTAAATGTTTACCTGTCAGTTTGGCTTACCTTACATGAAAGGATGTTACCAAAAGCAGAAAATGTATCATACAGTGCTTTATTATCAATGGATTTGTCCAAATTTTTAATGAATATGTTGCCCACTCCACTTTTGCGAAGTGATGGATCACGCTGAGACCACATGATGCGTACTGGCTTGCCCTTTATAACATCAAAATTCATGGTGTCCAAAGCACGCTCCGCTGCAGGAAAGACATGTTCAGAGTGAATATTACTTCGAAACATTTTCAGGCTACTAAAAATTATATAAATCATTGTGCGGGGGGGGGGGGGGGGGCAGTGCCTCTACTTCTTTAAACTTCAGGATGGCTGGACCTTACACCTCACCCTGGTCTAGATTTAAATTGTATAAGGCAAAAAAAAGAATTATCGGAAATTTCCCATCTCCCATGTTAATAGATGACCTATCACTAATACGGTATTTCTGAAACAATTTTTAACTGCCATAATTTAAAATCACCTTTTTGTTCCTACTCAATATAAAACCAGGATACCTCCGCATACAATCTACTTAATAAGCAATATAAAAGATATTAGGCAATTATAAATTATCCAGACTCAACAGTTTCTAGATTTTCAAGCATTTCAATGCCTTCCCTTATTGTCAAAATCAATCTTTTCATTGCTTACCACAGCCAATATTATATAAAAATTAGTCCATCAAAAAAAAAAAAAAAATTCCTGGATGGGGGGGGTAGGTGTGATTTCAGGAAATCACGGCCCAACCTCCTATTGCCATATTAAAAAAAAAAAGCTACATCCATTCAGATCCAGATTTGAATCCATCTTTCAAAAACTAATCCGATGTTGGGCATACTTAGCTCTATACTGAATACAGAATTTTTGAAATACCAGGTCTACAATATTCACAATTCACTAACACTTTGACACATAAAACCAATTCTTTCTTTAGTCACCGATTTATTTACTAATCATTTAATCCATTATTCCTAGATAGTGCTAGAATATTTCAAAATCTACCCTACGATCTCAGGGTCTTTGAAGGACTGAATTATGTCCACCTCTACCATGAAGCACTTATCGAGACTTTCCATGGAAAAATGTATTCTAAGTAAAAAAAAAAAAATTAGTCCTAAAGGAAAAAACATAGTCCATCTGAAGTCCTGAAACACCAGTTTCTACAAATTCCATGCCAATGTAACTGTAAAATTATTGAGAGGACAAATTTTCCGGCCACTTCTTTTTATAAATGAAAGCTCCAGTTTCTAGAAGATAGTGACAATCAGCTGTCAGCTCATTATCAATTGACCACACCTACTCAGCTCCCCTAGTTTTTTAGCTGACTTTGCTTGAGCGTCTTTCGAATGAGTCACCTCTTCCTGTTAAATTGGAAACTGGTCACTTTTGGAAGCTATTCTACAAGTTCATCAGTGTTGCAGTAAATAGGAAAAGAAAGAGAAAACCACTGGAATAACTAGAAAGACGGTAATTTGTACTGAAACCAAATAAATGGAAGATGAAAAAAATGCTATTTTCTTTTGAGCAGTTACGGTACTGGTCTATGGAATAGACTGAGAATACAGGCAGTGTACTGTAACCATGGTAACCTGAAGTTCAACTTTTCAAATCACAAGAAATTCTAAAAAGTGGGTCTTTTTGTTTTAAAATTGTTAAACTGAGACCGAGTAACAGCCATTTCCAAAACTCACATTTTATGGTCTTTAGGGTTTGTTCAAGTTTTCTCTATCGACTCTAAATTGTGATTACCTGCCCCAAAGTTCTTTCCCCTAATTTTTATCTTTCATTCAGTGGCAAACCTTGTCCAGGGTTGGGAAGAATTGTTATGGAGGGGTATTTGGAGCTCCTGCTTACAGAGCCAAAGGGCAGGAAAGCTGCAGTGCAGTTTTACAACTTCTGGCTCTGGGTCACTCCATAATATGCCTACCTCAAATCTCGCTATTACCTTCACTTGGTAAACAGCTGATCGTTAAGTAACTTCAGTTCTGAGTGAATAAAATAAAAATTTAGAAGCCAACTCCCTGTAATTTGTATTACTTAACATGTATCCAAGCAGCTTGGGGAAAAAAAACAAATTGGGCCATAAAGTCAACTGAAGCTGACTTTTAGAAGTCAACTTTTAGAAGTCATACATCCAGATACGAAAGAAAATCCTGGTAACTCATCACCACGCCACATTATCTTATCGGTTTGCCAAATTGTTTTTGTGAATGGTTTAACTTCAAAATAAAAATACAAGGTTAGCCACATTTCTCTCCATGAATTTCAATCTTATTCTCATCTGTTATTTTGTGCAATTTCCCATAATGTACGGATATTCTGGACCACTTTAAAAAACAAACCTTTACTACCTGAATGCTACTAAGTATAATGGTCCAGTCCACACTACACTTGTAAGTAAACAGTTCACAGCCAAAACTGGTGAATACGTTTTAAGGAAAACCTCTCAAAAGCACAGGAAGGAAAAAACATTCTGAACAAATTACTATTATGAAACTAATTTGGATAAAACATTCAAAATGACCCACACTGCTTGAGCAGTTGATTTCAAAAGGGCCATACTCCGCAACCTCTGCTTCTACCATTCTGCTGTTCGTATTAGAGTGAGAAATGCTTGAACTCGGGGAAACCCCCAAACGCGTGTCTCATCTGGTAATTTACATCTCTAGAGCCACCGGTCACTGACAAGTGATTAAGAACGGATTCAGAAACCCAAGGACCACCACATCACCAAATTAACTTTATTCTAAGGCCCTGTGGCTCCCCCAGGCGATTGGGCCAGTAGCAGAAACAGGCCTCGGGCCTGTGAGGTTACAGGGTTCAACACGTGGTATTTTTCGAGCACCGAATCGCACTTCCTGCGGGTCCTGGGGCGCCGGCAAGAGCCCGGGTGGTGGGAGCGCCTTCACCTATTACCGGAGAAGGGGACTCGACTCCCGACGCCCCAGAATCCCGCAGCTACTGGCGGGAGCGCGGTGGAAGAACCCAATCTCACCCAACCTCCCGGCGCGTCATCACCCTAAAGTTTGAGAGCGGCTGAGGCCGAGAAAATGGTCGCAAAGGAGGAAGTGGCCAGGCGTGCGGCTGCCGGCAGCGCGGGTCCCCGCGGGCACCGGGAGCGGGGGTCCCGGCGCCCGAGCCTCTCCCCGCCGGCCGTGGGGGGCTGACATGCCCTCCCGCCCCCCTCCCCCGGGCCCGTCGGCCTAGCCAGCCCGCCGCCGCCTGCGCCTCATGGCCGCCCGCCCGCCCGCCGGGCCCGGCTCTCACCGTCCGCCGGCTGCTGGAAGTTCACATACGCGTAGCCCAAGGAGCGGCGGGTGATCATGTCCCTGCAGACCCGGATGGAGAGGATGGGCCCGGCCGGGCTGAACTTCTCGTAGAGCATCGCCTCGGTCACGTCGGGGTGTAGGTCCCCCACGTAGAGCGAGGCCATGGGGTAGCTGGGGGCGCTGGGGTTCATCTCGGCACGGCTGCCCGCAGGGCCACAGGCCGCGACCTTTCCGTGAGAGGAGGAGAGCGAGTGCTGGGGCCGGGGGCCGGAGCCGGGGGGAGGGGAGCGGGGGCAAGCGCAGAGGGACAAAAATCAACCGGAATCGAAAACTACTCAACGGCCGCAGAACGGGGTCGATCGGCTGCCGCTGGCTGCTGGCTGCTGGCTGCCGGCTGAGGAGCGAGGGTGGCGGTGTCGGGTCCAGGCAGCGGGAAGGCCTCGGTCTCTTGGTTCCTTCTTGGAGCTGCTGCGGGGCCGCGGGCGGGCGGGCGGGTCGGTCTCGGCTGCTTCACCGGGTTATTTTATAAAAGAGGAAGAAAAAAAAATAAAAGTCTCCGGCGGGGGAGACGCGGATTTTTTGTTAATTTTTTTTGGGTTTTTTAAAAGATTTTTTTAGATTTTTTTTGGGTTTTTTTAATAATAAATGTGTGTTCCGAGCCCGGAGCACACACTCCGCACTCTCAGCACTAACCGCCGGGGAGAAGGGGAAGCACCGCCTCCTGCACCCTCTACTTATACCCCCCGCCGCACTCGCCCCGCCCCCGCGCGTCTGACGCCAGGGCCCTACGCGAGCGTCAGCGCCGGAGGAGGAGGAGAAAAGGAGGCGAGGGGGAGGAGGGAAAAGAAAACAGGAGGAGGAAAGAGCAGAGAGGAAGGGAGAGGTGGCGGCGGCGGCTGCTGCGGGTGTGGGGGTGGGGCTGGGGCGGAGGGGCGGGGCTTCTGCGCACGCGCCGCGGCCGAGGGGCGGGGCCTGTGCTGCGTAGGGTTCGCGGGGGAGGGGAGGGCTGGCTCGCGAGCGGCTCTCAGAGGAGTCGGGTTGGGACGGCCTCTCTTTCCACACACCCGCCCCCACCTCCACCCCGGAGAAGCGTTAACCCGTCACTGCGGCGGTGGGCGGTGCGCGGGGCTTCCGGGTTCCTAGGCGCTAACCACCCCCCACGTGCACGGCCGTCAGGGCCTTTCCCGCCGTGGCCCGCCCTGTTCCGCTCGCCCCCGCCGCGGAGGAACGCCGGACGCAGGTGGGCCGGCGTGGCCCCTTCCAGACCCAGTTTCTGAAACGTGCGTGAAAGGAGCCGGGGCTGGCTCCCCTTTCTCCTACCCGGACCGCACTACGAGTCCCAGCGGGCAGCGCCGCCACGCGCGTCGGCCGCGGAAGCGGTGCCTGCTGGGAGCTGGAGTCCCCAACGGCCGAGGCGCTCGCTGACTCCCAACTGGCCGCGGGTCCTGGCCGCCCGCTCGGGGACCCCCAACCGTCCTGGCGCTGGATCCCGGTCGCCGCCCCGCGGTGCTTCCAGTAGAGGCGGGGGGGGGGGGGGGGGGGGGAGGGGAGGGGAGGGGTCTTTGGGCTTCTCGTCCCCTGGTTTCCGAGTCCTGGACTCACCTCGGTCGCCACCGGACGCTGCCGTTAGTCAAAGTGGCTTTAATCTGGGAAAACTGTTTCGGTGTCTTTGTCCGCTTCCCTTTTTAAAGAATCGTGATCACTATTAACTTGAGTTGCTGGGTTGGAATCATTGATTCGTGCTATTTCTAGTTGAAATTTCTTTGGGGTAGAATACAGGACTCAAGAAAAATTAATGTTTTTCCGTACAGTAGGAGTCTCACATTCGTACATAGCACAGACCCTCAAGCAGGCAACATTAGGAATCGTTTCAATGCAGTATTGCAAATGTTTAAAACAATTTTATACATTAGTTTTGGACTTTAATAGAAATGCCAAATTTAATAAATTGATGGCCATAAAAAAATACCAGTTTATAGGAATGACATTAGGTCAACATTCAAATTCCCACTTTAAAGTAGTAACGTACTTTACAGTTTTTAAAGCACTTGCATAAACATCCTATCATTTGTTCCCTACAGCAATCTTGTGTGGGTGGTGGAGCACGTAGTAATAATTTTATTTTACTGTTAAGGGAACAATCTCATGTTAAATGATTGCCCAATTTATTCTTTAATTCAATAAACTCTAATGCATGCCAGATACATTGCCAGGTGTGGACTGGGTGCTTTATTTTCATTCAATTAAAATTTAAACCAGCAGAATCCCGCATGAGTGGTATTTTGCCCCTATCTTGGTAGGAAGAAGATAATATGTTTGAAAAACACGCTGCCTCATGTGCCTTATTAGGCAAAAGAGCAAAACTTTGGATTGTGCATTAGGGAGACACGTCTATTACCATTCAATCTATTAGAACTCTGGTTAAATCAATCCATCAATATATTTATTGAACGCCTACTGAGTGGAGAGTACTGTATCTGTAAATAAGGAAGATACATGACAGATAAAGACAAATTCCTGTCCTCAAGAAGCTTATGAAGAGCTCTTCAGTAATTGTAAATATCAGTGTTAAAATCAGTACAATAAACATCCAATCCCAGCATTTTGTCTGCCTGTGACAATTTTCTATTAGATTCTAAATTTGTTTTTCTTAAATGAGAGTGGAAATTCCATTGTACTTTGAAAGAAAACATAACTTCATTTTAATATTTCTATTAAATTACTAAAACAGATAATAGAAAACAGGGATAAAAGAAGAGGTGTCCTCAATAAAGGAGGGTGAAGGGAGGTCACCTCCAAAAACTTGGAAATTGGTCTACAGCAAGAATTAAAACTACCCAAAACCATATACAATTATTCAGATTATCTGGGGGCTTTTACATATATTTCTGGTAAAGGAAGATGAGGGTACAGCTTGGTGGACCTCGACTAAAAGATGATTGTAAATAACAAGGATGAAAAAAAAGGTCTCCTTAGAGTCTAGAAAATTTTTTCAGAGAGCAAGAGTTTGACAAGGGTGAAGTTTGTACTTCAGTCATTGGAAAGAGCTCACGCTCAGGTTTCACTAGAACCTGGATTAAATCTCACAAGATGGGCCCTTGGGTGGCTAAATTGGTTAAGTGGGTGAGCGTCCGACTCTTGATTTTGGCTCAGGTCATGATCTTGTGGTTTGTGAGAGTGAGCGCCATCATGGGCTCTGCACTGATAGCATGGAACCTGCTTGGGATCCTCTCTCCCCCTTCACCCTGCTCCTCCCTCTCTGCTCCTCGCCTGCGCTCTCTCTTAAAATAAATAACTCCCAAAAGACTTCTCTGTTACAAAGCCATTTTGAATAAGCAACTTATTAATTGATAAGTCCAATTAACAGTTGAGCCTCCAGGGCACCTTGACACAGGAAATGGATGCCCTACATGGTAGACGAAAGTATTGTAATCACTGGAAAAATATATCAACTCTTTGTGGATTAATAAGCACTTTGGGAAGGAAGCTGGTCAATCAGGACTTCTGTGCAACTGTCGTTCGTGACAACCAGTGGATGTCGTCCTATTTTAGGGAGGTAGAGTTGAGTGTTTGCAAGGGAGATTACAAGCAAAGTCCACCCCTGAGGGGAGGGAACCACTAGAATCGAGAGAGGGAGTCAGATCCTATTTCAAGAGGAAACAGGAGTGGGATCTGGAATTGGAACCAAGAACCTGTTCCATTGATCCACCGATCACCTATTTCTCTTTATTTCCAACGAGCTCCTCTCTCTCAGATTAGAAACCCGTCTTTCTGATCAAAAACTCAAACTAGGGGCACCTGGGTGGCTCAGTTGGTGAGCATCCAACTTCGGCTCAGGTCATGATCTCGGGGTCTGTGAGTTCCAGCCCCCCGCGTCAGGCTCTGTGCTGACAGCTCTGAGCCTGGAGCCTGCTTCACATTCTGTGTCTCCCTCTCTCTCTGCCCCTCCCCCACTCATGCTCCATCTCTCTCTCTCTCTCTCTCTCAAAAATAAACATTAAAAAAATTTTTTGATCAAACTTTCCCTTAATGACATATTCCTAAGACGCCAAGCTTCTTATTTCCACGTCTTGTTTCTCCTTAATTCCTCAACCAACTAGGATATGTCTCTCACCTCCATGTCCACACTCACTCAATCTGCCCTGCCAATGATCCCTCCTCTCTTTGACAAATCCAGTGGATTCTCTTGAGGTCCATTTGCTCGACATTTGTAGGATCTGACCCTGTTTTGCTCCTTCTCTTTTTTGAAACCTACTCTCTTGGCTTCTGAGCTACAACTCTCCTGGTTCTGTCCAGCTCTCAGACTATCCCTCATCTCATCACCCTTCCCTGACCACGAGATTGGGCTGGGTACCCTTCCTTTGGGCTTTAGCCTGACCACCTCTCTGCCACTACATTTACCCTGTTATATTAAGAGAGTCTATTTATGAGCTATCTCCCCAGATAGTGGTAAACTCCAAAATAAGTTGTAAGGTCTAAAAGACAGCCAATGTCCTATTTATCTATATTCCTACCGGGGAGCATGAAGCCAGGCACGTTGGAGGTGACTTTTTTTTTTGTATCCTAACTTCAGGGACCAGGCCAGATGGGCTTGTGGACGGAGCACATAGGGGTGAATAGGGAGATCTCAACCTGAAGTCCACATGGGATGGGCACCTAGGGCTTGTTCAACTCCAGATCTTTTGGCCTGCTGTACCACTTTCAAACTCCATAGGCTGCTGAAGGGAGTATTTCCTAACATACTGGCTGAGCTTAAAGGTAGTAGACTTTGAGTATCCAGAGTCAAGCGAGCAGGGACAATGACTGCTGGGGGAAAGAACTTTCTGGACCTCCAAAGCTGAGGACATTATACAGTATGACTGACTTTTCACAGTACGATCACTTCTGTTAGAGGAAGTCAAGGCTACGAATAAAAGGCAGAAAACAGAATATTTGTCAATTCCCTTCGACTTTTTGATTCACTCCTCTTTTTTCTCTCCCATCATTTCTTTTTGGTCTTAAAAAAATGTGCTATGTTTATCTGGCTTGCCTGTGTATATCTAATTTTAGATTGCAAGCTGTGGGGCAGAATAATGTCTTTATATGTGCAGCATCTCACTGTGGATGCCTGAGAATGTCTAATGACATCAACATCATTCAATTAACCTATAAAAATAAAATAAAATGTAAAGTACTCCAGAGAACTTGTTCACTGGAACTTCACCAGAGATTTATAAATGATTTTCAGCAATATCCAGATATATTCAGAATATATCTAGAATAATTTATAGTATTTCATGTAATGTATGACAAATAAAAGTTGACTGACCTTATAAGACTTTTAGGTATTACCGTGAGATTTCGTTGAGATGAATAATAAAGAAATATAGCAGCCCTCTCCCACCTGAAGAGAGAAACTTTCTGTAGATCCTTGAAATAGAACAATATCAAATAATGTCCATAACAATACCCAAGTATAGAATGTTTAAGAAGATTAGCTATCTGCTTCCTTGGTTTGCTCGGTTGGTGAGGAACACCACACCTACTCAAATTTGTAAATGGTCACGCCCATGGTCAGAATTCCTACGACCAGGGTCCTGTTCAGATTTTGTCTTTTCTTCCACACGCATGACATATTTTCCTCACATCAAGAACAAAGAAAAAGACTCATAAAAGCCTTTGAAACGGTCTCTAACATTGTGTGTCCGATGATGTAACATGACATGACATTTGTTGTGAGGAAATGGCTGCCAAGAAAGGAGATCCCGAAACAGGATCCTAAGGGTCATAAACACAGGCTCATAAACACAAACAATATTGGGAGAGAAAAACAATTAATGGCTTTGTTGTAGAAAAGAATAAGAAACGCAGAGAAGCCTCAGAATATTTAGGTTTCCTTACAAAGTGCTCTTCAACGGCATTGCCATCTGTGTTAGGCCAGTGTTCTTGTTACAGCGCTGACAACAGGCTTAGTGCTGCAACAGCAAAGCCACTACCTACCCAGCAGGATTATGATGAGACCTGAGTAAGATATTATTTATACGTCTAAATTACATAATGTATAGGGCTGCCATTTTTGAGCAACTCCTATTTCTATAAATATAACTTTTCAAAGTGTTTACTTGTTTTGAGAGAGAGAGAGAGAGGGAGGGAGAAATCACGAGTGGGGGAGGAGTAGAGAGCGAGGGACATCAGGCTCCATGCTGACAGCGTGGCCCATTGTAGGGCTTGATCTCACAACCCAGAGATCGTGACCTGAGCCGAAATCAAGAGTCTGATACTTAACTGACTGAGCCACCCAGGCACTCCTGCAAGTATAGCTATTCAACAGAGACAGACACACGTAGACCTACAAAAGCTCCAACGGTCACTGTCCTAAACTAATGTAGAGAACAGCAAAATGCAACAGCTACATTGAGACCATGATAAGTATTAGACGAGCAACCAAAAACTCCTAAGTCAATTGCCTCTCGAGGTTGTGGATTGAGTGGGGAGGGTCAATGTGAGAACTTTGAATGGCTTACACTCTAGGACAATGGTTCCTAAGGTCCAAATAGCCTAATTGCATAAGTTCAAGTATAAACTATGAGACAAATACATTTCAGGAAAATAGAAGAAATTATGTTAATACTAAGCACTAATATTTATTGAGCATTTACATGCCCCCTCACAGTAACCCTATCAGGTATGAAGCTGCAATACTGCCAATGAGGAAATCAAGGCTTAAAGAACAAGTTTGATTCAAACACAGGCAGTGGGATTTAAGAAGGCCAGCACAGGGGCGCCTGGGTGGCTCAGTCAGTTAAGCGTCCGACTTTGGCTCAGGTCATGATCTCATGGTCTGTGAGTTCGAGCCCTGTGTCGGGCTCTGTGCTGACAGCTCGGAGCCTGGAGCCTGCTTCGGATTCTGCTTCGGATTCTCCCTCTCTCTCTGCCCCTCCCTTGCTCATGCTCTGCCTCTCTCTGTCTCAAAAATAAATAAAAACATTAAAAAAAAAAATAAGAAGGCCAGCACTTGGGATAATGAGAGGAAGGGGCACTATAAGGTGGAGGAAATAACATCAGGAACGTCATGAGGTGGAATAAGCCAGACGTGTTTAGGCCCTGACAAAATCCCATGGTTGAAATATGGCAGACACAATGGGGTAAAGGCAAGTGAAAGCGTGAGAGAGGGGAGCAAGCCCAAGGAAGAAAACACGGGGGCTTACATGAAAAGGGAGCACAGGATCCAATCTTGTGGCCTCTGGTTTATGAGAAGGCAATCCTGGTGGTGGAGTAAAGACATTAAATTTGAAAGAGGAGAGACAGGGGCGCCTGGGTGGTTCAGTTGGTTAAGCATCCGACTTCGGCTCAGGTCATGATCTCATGGTTTGTGGGTTCGAGCCCTGTGTCGGGCTCTGTGCTGACAGCTTGGAGCCTTAATTCTGTGTCTCCTTCTCTCTCTCTGCCCCTCCCCACTTGTGCTCTCTCAAAAATAACTAAATGTAAAAAAAAAAAAAAAAAAAAAAAAAAAAAAAAAAAATTAAAAAAAAAA
This sequence comes from Panthera pardus, assembly GCF_024362965.1. Classification (NCBI taxonomy): domain Eukaryota; kingdom Metazoa; phylum Chordata; class Mammalia; order Carnivora; family Felidae; genus Panthera; species Panthera pardus. The sequence goes on from NW_026527002.1 coordinate 46,260,780, forward strand.
AAAGAAAGAAGAGAGACAAAGGAAGATCAATTAAGATATTCTTGGAAGTGTTCTGGATTAATCTTCCTGGAAGTGAAGTCAAAGAAAACACATTCTTACTGTCTAACAAAAAGAAGCTCTAACAAAAAGAAGCACACCAGTTAATTCAGGAAGACAAATTTTTTACTGTAGCAAACCTGAAAAAAAGCTTTATTGTATGACTCTTTATATAAAAGCCATCAAATTATAGAATTCATGCATTCATTCCTTCATCCGCTACAAACCAAATATTCATTTAGGCCTATAGCAGGTATTATTTAAAAGTACTGCATATAACATATTAAAACTAGAAAAGTCTCTGCCCTCACAGAGCTTACTTTCTAGAAAATTGGGCAACTGTCTTAGTGACTTTACAAAACTGCAGGAACAATTTTCATGTGGATGTTTTTCTTTTGTCAAGTCTTAATAATGGCTAATTACAATCCGGCAAAGTTATTTCTGTCGAGAGCCAAATTTGACATAAAGCTTACCAAATCTCTAGAAACTGAGGATCAGGTAGCCTTGAGGCAACATATTTCTTATATCAATAGGCTTTTTAAGAAGGTAGATTGAAGTCACTTTCAAACTGAGGTCTCTGGTCAGTGACTAAAGGACAAGTACTCTGGATTGGTGATTAAAAAGGTATATATAGGGGCGCCTGGGTGGCTCAGTCGGTTAAGCGTCCGACTTCAGCTCAGGTTACGATCCCGCGGTCCGTGAGTTGGAGCCCCACGTCAGGCTCTGGGCTGATGGCTCAGAGCCTGGAGCCTGCTTCGGATTCTGTGTCTCCCTCTCTCTCTGCCCCTCCCCCATTCATGCTCTGTCTCTCTCTGTCCCCAAAATAAATAAACATTAAAAAAAATTAAAAAGGTATATATATATTTACATATATGAACTTTACTCATTCAGTATATATTTACTGAGTGATATGTTAAGAACCTTGAAACACTGCAGGTATAGAAATGGGCAAGAAAAGAGGCTCCTGGGTGGCTCAGTCGGTTCAGTGTCCGACTCCTGACCTCAGCTCAGATCTTAATCTCAGCTCAGGTCTTGATCTTGGGGTCATGAATTCAAGCCCCGCATTGGGCTCTACTTTGGGCAAGGAGTCTACTGAAAGAAAGAAGAAAGAAAGAAAGAAAGAAAGAAAGAAAGAAAGAAAGGTGGGAGGGAAGGAAGGAAGAAGAAAGAAAGAGAAATGTACAAGACAATCTCTACGTTAAAGAATATGTGATGACTTTAATATCATTGACTTCATCTGTGTGTGTGGATATATTTTTAACCTTAGTGAATGGATTGTGAGTTTCTCTAGAAAACTTGACTATTTGAACTTTCTTAGAGATTTATAAATAACTTCAAGGTACTGTTCTCTAGGATATACCTAGAATAACTTATATCTCATTATATAAGACAAATCAGAGTTCATGAGGCCTTTAAGTCTAATATTAAGAGGCCTATTTGTTGTGACTAATGAGAGACCAAAGCAACCTCCAATTGAACAAGTATACTTTCTGGAGACCTCTATAATTGTCAAGTATTACATGAAAGATGCAGATAGTCTAATGGGGTGACAGACATGATTGCCAACAATTACAATGCAACACAATACATGGTATATAGTCGTAGGCTGAGCATAGGGTATTCTGGATACACAGGCAGGTGCATTGAATTCAACTTTGGGTGCTTGGGGCTAGAGGTGAAAGGAGCAATCAGGCTGGGTTTCCCTAATTTAATATCAGCCACCATTTATCAAGCCCATTTACTCAACACACGGCTCACGGGAAGAACAAAGTGAAGCCCAGAGGACACAGCTAAACCCAGGTCCAGGCCTACAAGAGATGCACTTGGTGATGGTGACAGTTTCTCGGGGTTAGGCCCTGATAGAGAGCCCTGTGGCAGCTCTCCCGAGTCATAAGTCACCTACCTGTCAGATTAAATGAAGAAACTCAACTCTGGTTTTGTATTGGTAATTATGAGGCATATAGGTTATTAGGTTATTATTAATTATTAGGCATATCCTATAACTGTGGTTCACTGGTTTATTTTGCTTCTTCTTTAAGGATATCAATCAGGTATGAACTTCTTTCTAGAAGAAAATATACTTGAGCTAAATGATGATGGATAACTGCTCATGTCCTTACAAGTGTACTTTGAATGATTGTAGTTAAAGAATCATGAGTGTAGTCACCTGTCCAATGTGTCTCTGGCTGGGAAACCTGTAGTTGTAGGGTCTGGATTTTAAGCCTTTTTTAAAAATCTAACTTTATTTTAGAGAGAGAGTGAGAGAGCAAGTAGGGGAGAGGGCCAGAGGGAGAGAGAGAGAGAGAGAGAGAGGGAGAAACTCAAGTAGGCTCCATGCTCAGTGCTTAGCACAACACAGGGCTTGATCCCACGAACCTGGGATCATGACCTGAGCAGAAATCAAGAGTCTGACGCTCAACGGACAGAGCCACCCAATCACCCCATGCCTACTTTTATTTATCTTTTTTTATTTACATTTACTTATTTTTGAGAGGCAGAATGAGATAGAACATGAGTGGAGGAGGGGCAGAGAGAGGAGACACAGAATCTGAAGCAGGCTCCAGGCTCCGAGCAGGCATTCAGCATAGAGCCCGATGCAGGGCTCGAACCCATGAACCGTGCGTGAGATCGTGACCTGAGCCGAACTCAGACACTCAATGGACTGAGCCACCCAGGTGCCCCACCCCAAGCCTACTTTTAATCAGTTAGAATTACTTTAGGTTTACCAGGTGATACCGTTTCCTTTTCACTAATAGTTTTGCAACACTGTCCATTCCTTTCCATACAAAAACTAATTTTTAAAAGATCAGATGAAAATAGCCCATCTGCCATTTAACTGTTGATAAACTCATTTGCATTTCAAAGCAAAATCCTCAGGAAGAAAACTTAAGAAGCTGGAAGCCACTCTATCCCAGAACTCAGAAGGGTCAGTTGTCTGCCTGTCTGTGGATGAAGACGAGAGGACAGAACCAAAAATTCCTACGTATCATCTGAGCATGCAGCATGAAGTCTCACTGAGTGGCAAAGTAATTGATCTGGATAGCTTTAGTGAGATGCATTCGAAGAGAAAAGCAGAGAAACAATTGAATGTTGTGTGGTAGTTTCACTGTTAGTGCTAATATTTATATTACTATTCGATCCTTTTATCATCAGGCAAAAGAAATGACTGATGATGCTAACTTTGTCAAGAATCCAACATTCTTATTTACAGTGATAATTCTTCATTGAACTGTAAAAAAGGGAAATATAATTTGAATGAAGATTTTAAAAAATTGAAATAGGCATATTGGAATGTGAGAACTAAGTTGGAAATATTAATATAAACTAATAACATATCATAAAATAGGTCTTTTCCAGCTCTGTTCAGTGAAATGGTCAAGGAATAATATTACTCCCCCACATGAGCCTGAGGATATACACTTCTAATGCCTACAGTTTTGGGTCTAATATTATTTTTCAATCGAAGGAAACACAATATGTCTCAGAAAAACGGCTGATTCGTGTCTGGGCCTGGGAAGATATAGGTAAGTCTTGGAATATTTTATTGGGGCGGAAAGCGGTATCTGTGCTTTAAAAAAAGCAATGGTGCCCCACAGAAGAACACAGAGGCCGATTTAAAGGACCACTCGCCGGCTTTATTCTGTCCATTTGAGTATAAAAAGCAAAATGATAACGGTGGTTAGTTCAAATGTGTTAATTTGTGAAAAGCTGGGTTCATTAATGACAGCACAAATGATAAAGGTTGACAAATTGTACTAAAGAAGTTGAGCATAATTGAATCTCATTACTCAGCCTTACCGTGTTAGCACTATTGACTCATTTATTGAATCAGTGCAGAATATCGAATTCAGTAAGTTATCAACTCTGTTAGTTTTACTTAATCTAACCTGCTTACTTAATCTAGTCTGCTATACTAGTGCAGACTGATTTTTTGCAATGACAAAATTATATACCGACCTGCCTTAGAAATCTAATGCTGGGACTTCCGGCTGCACCTCTAAATGTTGTTCTAGTGAGTCATCTTGGAGAAACCAGTGTTGGAATATATTTGTATTATTGTACTCCTGAGTCTCTTTGTATTGATCAGCTAAGTTTTAAGAGCTAGTTCATAGCCCTGGTGGTATTTTGCATAACTCTACAGCAGTCTGGCTGATAGAACTTTCCATGATGTGAAAACGTTTTATGTCTGTGCTATCCAAATGACAGCCATTAGTCACCTGCAGCGAACGTCTACTGAGCACTCGAATTGTGGCTAGTGTAACCAAGGAACTGAATGTGCAAGTTGATTTTATTTAAATTAATATAAATTTAAAATTAAATAGGCCCGTGACTACTGCACTAGACAGCATAGGTCTAGATTTTAAATTTCCTCGTAGTTATCATGGAGAATAACTTTAGGTTTAATCAACAACATACATTCTTTCTCACCAATCCTGGAACATTGCCCATTTTCTTTAAGGTAAGTCTCTATATGGAAAAAAAAATGTGGGATTTCTTATGCATCCTACAGACACCTTACGTATACACAAGTAATGAGAGCACACCCTTAATGTATACAAGGCTTTTCCTTCTTAACATATTTTAGGGGTCACTCTGTATCAGTGCATCAACAGTCTCCTTTATCCTTATGACTACATAGTCCTAACAATCTATTTGAAAGGGTCCCAGAAGGTGGCCTGTCTACTATCTTGACGACTGATGAGATAGCTTGCATGTAGCATGTGAAGAATCTTAATGTCACAACACAGGTGAGGACAGCAGCAGGTGGAATCTATGGCACTCCTACCCAGTGGACCCCCCCCCCATATAGAGGAGGCCCCAACTTTAAAATACCTAGTCGTTTTCTTTTAAACTTATATTTTGAACCAAATCATGCTAACTTTTGTGAAATGACCCAAGGTGTCATATTATGGTAACACGGACTGTGATTTTTTTTAAAAAATAGTATGATTACAATTTTAATAATATGTAAGCTTCTCTAGTGGCTCTCCATTGCACGTAGAATAAAATCAAACTCCTCACCAAGACCCACCAGGCTTTGTGTGATTGGGCTCCAGACTTCTTAATCACTAGGCTCCAACCACATAGGCCTCTTAACAGAGCCAGCCCTTTCCTGCCTCAGGGCCTTGGTACCCCCTCTTCCCTCAATCTACTATGCTCTTTCCTGGGGTCTTTCTGTCACTCTCTACTTCATTCTTCAACCTCAGCTTAAGTGTCACTGTCTTCCTGATGTCTTTTCTCCATGGGCCATCCGTCCATAGCACTCCACCCCCACCCCAACATTACTTTCTTCATAACACTTATTATAATCTATAGTTATTTTGTTTATTTACATTTTATCTACTATTAGAATGTAAGATTCCTGAGAGCAGGAACTTGAACCGTCTTCACTGATATAGCTCCAGGACCTGCAACAGGAGAGGGCCATACAGTTGGCATACAATTAATATTTGCCAAGACAAAAAATGTTGAGTGAGCGAATACTGAGTGCATTTCACACACAGCGCCCGGAACTTGAGGCCCTTTGGACAAGTTCCATGCCTTTCAAATAGTCCCTCATAATTGAATAATCATAGTAAATTACTCTAAAAGAAATGTGGTTTTTATATGCTTTTGCTTCCACTAACGTCCATCTGTAGTCCTATTCATTTCTTTTGTAAGTCAGAGGTGTTTACTATGTTTGAATCACAAAAGCTACTTGCATGTGCTGTGATATGTCATCTATGAAGTGTGGCTGCTGAGGCCATAATGGTATGTGCTTCTCATCTTGCAATCTTTTAGAGTCATTATGTCAACATGTGTTGGTCATTGTGTCAACATTTGTTAGTCAAGTGCTTATCTCGTCATTCCTGAAAAATATACATTCATGCGGTGCTTGAAAGTTTGTAAAAAGTTTTTTATGGCTGTCAACTCATTTGATCTTTTACAAATACCTCTACCCTGTAAGACATCATATGGCTATTTTACTGGTGAGGTTACTGGAACTCAGGAAAGATTAAATCTTGCTTAAAACAACATAACTGGTAAAAAATAGAGCTCATAAGTGAACTCAACTCTCCCAAGCCAAACTCCTAAGTTCAAATCTTTGGCTTTTTTGGCCACACCACAGGTATTCTAACACTCCTGTTTGATAAAACTTGGTAGTTTACAAAGTACTTCCACATAAACCATCTCATTTCATCCTCTGTGATTGACAAGGCTGGTAAAATTCCTTCCCTGAAGAACTTATATAGTCTCTTTAAGAAAATGGTATACAGGTGCGCCCAAGTGGCTCAATCGGTTGAGCGTCCGACTTCGGCTCAGGTCATGATCTCACAGATCATGGTTCAAGCTCCGGGTCGGACTCTATGCTGACATCTCAGAGCCTGGAGCCTGGTTCAGATTTTGTGCCTCCTTCTCTCTCTGCCCCTCCCCTGCTCATGCTCTGTCTCTCAAAAATAAACAAACATTAAAAAAAAATTTTTTAAAAGAAAAGAAAATGATATAATGCAAAACTGAAGAATTTTTAGAGGGTAATATAGAGACATGGAAATTAGTTATGGAAATGTATACAGATGCCAAGGAGATTATGAATTGTATTTGGGTGGGTGCTAACAGGATTTGGAGGAAGAGGAAGACATCAGGTTCACAGGGCCGGAAACAAGAGGGATCTGAGCCTTCCATTCAGAGGCAATGAGCTATGTATGCAAAGACGTGCATGTAGACACAGTGTTGTGTGGACAACATGACAAGCAAATTAGCTTGACAAAAATAAGGGGCTCCATCAAGAAATCATGAAAGCTGAGGATGCTAAGATGTGGAGTACCCCTAGTTGTTCGAAGACGTTAGATGTCAAGGAGAACTTGGGTTATTTGACAGATATTGAGAAGCTGGCACAAGCTCATGCAAATAAAATATTCGAGATGAAAATAAATCTTGATGACTCTTCTGGCAGCTTTGTGTAGAATGAATTGCGGCAGGGGAAACTGACCGAAGGCCAGGGCAGTAATCCTGATGCAAGGTGACACAGCCAGAGACTGCAGTGGTGACTGAGGAAACGGGAAGGAAGGTGGACCTTGCAGAGAAAGGCTCATGGAGAATGATGGATTAGAGGAGCGGGGAAGGAGAGGGAAGAGTGCGAAACCACTACAGGGTTTCCAGCCTGCTGAGCTGGGCTGATAGGTGCAATAAACACGTTATTTCTGCAGGGAAGCCTTTCAGCTGAGGCCAAGAGCAGACAAGTGAGGATAAAGAAGGGATGAACTAAGTTTGTGAAATGCAAGTCTAAGATAATGCAAGGATATTTAGCTGAAGGCCTGTAAGCAAAACAAGAAACCAGTCTGGCAAGAGGGTGAGAAGTCAGGATGTATGTTGTGTCATTTTTGCTAAATGCACCCAGGCTGCCTACCCACACAGCCTCCAGTGCCCTTTTCTTGGCAATTCGCTGTTGAGAAGAGTTCACTTTTATAGGTTGGAAAATTTCCTTGTGAACTTTCTCTATGGTATCATAAGAAAAGGAAAAGGAGCAATCCCTACCAAAATAACACCAGCGTTCTTCACAGAGTTGGAACAAACAATCCTAAAATTTGTATGGAACCAGAAAAGACCCAAATAGCCTGAGCAATCTTGAAAAAGAAAACCAAAGCTATAGGCATCACAATCCCAGACTTCAAACTGTATTACAAAGCTGTAATCATCAAGACAGTATGGTACCGGCACAAAAACAGACACCAGATCAATGGAACGGAATAGAGAACCCAGAAATGGACCCACAAACATATGGCCAACTAATCTTTGACAAAGCAGGAAAGAATATCCAATGGAATGAAGACAGTTGCTTCAGCAAATGGCGCTGGGAAAACTTGAACAGCGACATGCAGAAGAATGAAGATGGACCACTTTCTTACACCATACACAAAAATAACTCAAAATGGATGAAAGACCTAAATGTACGACAGGAAGCCATCAAAATCCTAGAGGAGAAAACAGGCAAAACCTCTTTGACCTCGGCCACAGCAACTTCTTACTTAACACGTCTCCAGAGGCAAGTGAAACAAAAGCAAGAATGAACAAGCTGCTGGGACCTCATCAAAATAAAAAGCTTCTGCACAGCGAAGGAAACAATCAGCAAAACTAAAAGGCAACCGATAGAATGGGAGAAGATATTTGCAAGTGACATATCAGATAAAGGATTAGTATCCACAATCTATAAAGAACTGATCAAACTCAACATCCAAAAAACAAATACTCCAGTGAAGAAATGGGCAAAAGTCATGAATAGACACTTCTCCAAAGAAGACATCCAAATGGCCAACTGACACATGAAAAAATGATCAACATCACTCATCATCAGGGAAATACAAATCAAAACCACAATGAGATACCACCTCACACCTGTCAGAATGGCTAACATGAACAACTCAGGCAACAACAGATGTTGGCGAGGATGCGGAGACAGAAGATCTCTTTTGCACTGCTGGTGGCAGTGCAAGCTGGTGCAGCTATTCTGGAAAACTGTATGGAGCTTCCTCAAAAAATTAAAAATAGAACTACCCTACGACCCAGGAGTTGCACTAGTAGGTGTTTATCCAAGGGATATGGGTGTGCTGTTTTGAAGGGGCACATGCATCTCAATGTTTATAGCAACACTATCAACAATAGCCAAAGTATGGAAAGAGCCCAAATGTCCATCGATGGGTGAATGGAGAAAGAAGGTGTGGTATATATATACAATGGAGTATTACTCGGCAATCAAAAAGAATGAAATTTTGCCATTTACAACTACGTGGATGGAACTAGAGGGTATTATGCTAAGTGAAACTAGTCACTCAGAGAAAGGCAAATATCATAGGACTTCATTCATATGAGGACTTTAAGAGACAAAACAGATGAACATAAGGGAAAGGAAGCAAAAATAATATAAAAATAGGGAGGGGGGCAAAACATAACAGACTCTTAAATATAGAGAACAAACAGAGGGTTGCTGAGGGGTTGTGGGAGGGGGGATGGGCTAAATGGGGAAGGGGCATTAAGGAATCTACTCCTGAAATCATTGTTGTACTATATGCTAACTAACTTGGTGTTAATTAAAAAATAAATAAAAATAAATTAAAAAAATTTTTTTAAATAAAATCTTTTTTTTAAAATGAAAAAAAAAAAGGAAAAGGAAAGGATTTTAAAAATGCAGTAAGACTTTTTACCCTGAAATGATTATTTAGAAGTTACTTTGGGGGTGCCCGGGTGGCTCAGTCGGTTAAGCATCCGACTTTGGCTCATGTCATGATCTCATGGATCGTGGGTTCAAGCTTCTGGTTGGGCTCTATGCTGACAGCCCAGAGACTGGAGCCTGTTCCCGATTCTATGTCTCCCTCTCTCTCTGCCCCTCCCCTGCTCATGCTCTGTCTCTCTCTGTCTCTGACAAATGAGTAAACATTTAAAAATGTATATATATGTTAAAAGTTACTTTGGTTTTTTAAGTTTAATATTTGTTACCCTCAAATTAAAAATTTGTGGTGAAGCTTTTACATTAAATATATCTATTTTATTATTCAATTTATAAATCTAGTAAATTGATGTCTGCTTCACTTGGTTAATCGTTTTAAACTGCATTCATTAATTTAATAATTTGAATAGTTTTTCAAACACATCAATTTTCTGATTAACAAACTCTCGCAAATTCTTAAGTCATTCTCATAAAACTGATAAACACATATGGTGTTTTCTTAAAAATTCCAATATAGTGTATACACTTTTAAAAGATTTCTAACTTAAAATCAAAAGCTTTAATAATTAGTTACACACTTTATTATTTTTATTTTTTTATTTTCAACTTTTTTTAATGTTTATTTTTTAGAGTGAAAGACCCACCGAGTACGAGTGGGGGAGGGTCAGAGAGAGAGGGAGACACAGAATCCGAAGCAGGCTCCAGGCTCTGAGCTGTCAGCACAAAGCCTGATGCAGGGCTCAAACTCACACACTGTGAGATCATGCCCTGAGCCGAAGTCAGACACTTAACCGACTGAGCCACCCAGGCGTCCCTATTTATTTATTTTGAGAGAGAGAGAGACAGAGAGAGAAAATGCATACACAAGTGGGGAGAGGGGCAGAGAGGGAGAGAAAAGCACAGCTGAAATCAAGAGTTGGACACTTAACCTACTGAGCTACGCAGGTGCCCCAGTCAGTTATACACTTTAAATCAGCATTGCAAAGTTCATTTTCAGATACTTTATTAAAATTAAAATATTTCTATTAAATGTGAGTGTTTAAAACCTTAAACATTAGAGGCATTTAAAATACCAACTAGGTAGATTCTTTACTATAAAAATATAACACCATGAGGTGTGATTTCCTTCACCATAGCTCTCTTTAATTCTAAATCTTTGCAGGACGGAGGGATGCATATTTACTTAGACAACAATTATGTTAGCTGAAGCAAATTTAGGAACACCTTCCCAAGAAATGGCTGGGTTTACCTTCTTAGCTAGGAGGTTTCTGCATGATCAGAGTGTCTCTTGGCCTCTGGGTCAATTTTTGCCTTCTCTCTAGTGGTTCTCTCTCTCTTGCTTCTCTCTAAAGGCAGGGTTCAGCTTTCCCTCTAGAAGGGATTCCAGTTCTGTACTTTCTTCTTGTCACCTGCTTAAAAGCTGGTGCCTTCCCTCTCTCAGGATCCCACTGTACTCAGGGAGCCTCTGGAGGCCTAAACTGCTGCCTACATAGTCCTGGACCAGGTCGAGTCTCCTTGATAACCCACTGTAGTCTGAACCTCTTTGATCCTTCATCACCCTGTAGTGGGAAGAAAAAATACACAGCTAAGATTAAAAGCAGTCAACAGAATTCCCTTTAGGAGAAAAAACTGCCTCTAGCTAAAGAACTTGACTTAGCACAACACCTTCTCAGGCCTTTTGATTGTCAAAAGGTAGTCCTAAGGGGATAAGTTACGAGTCAAAGGGCTTGGCATGATGAAGAATAAACTTTGAGTTCCAGACAGCAGAATGAGAGAGAAGAGGAGAAAAATTAGAGCAAATGAGGAGACAGAGGAGCTGAGCTCAAGGGTGTAAGGACAAGGTGGGTGGATGGACTCTGCCAGGAGGGGCCTATGAAAATTCCCTGTTGATGGGAATGGTGCCTGGACCATTGGGACAGGGAGACGTGATGTTCTTGGGGAACAGTCCGTGTTCCCTTCTCTGTCAGAACCGTAGTGCCGTCCTAGGAAAATTAACCTGACAGTGCTGAGGTGTGGTTGGATCAGAGCTAAGAGAGACTGGAGGTAGAGTTGGGGGTCAATCACAACTGTCTAGGAATTGAGACTTTAAATACTAGTGAGGTGTTGACTGGTAAAGGAGTGGAAGCCTCAGATGGAAGAGAGAGTATCAATAGGAGTGGGAGCCAAATTGAGAGAGGCCAGTGAGACCATTCACAGAAGGAACGAAGTCAGACAATTGGGGGTGGGCTGGGCAGGAAGGAATGAAGAGGGTAGAGGGCAGGGGGTAGCCATGTTGAGTATGAGGCGTTGGACCCTTCTGGCGAGTTCTATGTCTGGAGGCAATGGCACAGCAGTGGTGTCTGAAACAGTGTAAATGCTTCCGAGGGATTGAACTTGGGGAGGAAAGAACAGACTGTGCATCACAGGACTTCAAGAGCTCTGCCCATTTGAATTAGGGAGATGCGGACGGGAGAAGGAACCTCTGAGGAAAATGGAAAGAAATGGCATGAAAGAGAGGAGATCTCGGAGAGGGCCAGATCGTAGAGACCTGAGAATAAATGCAATTATCCCAACACATCTAATTCAGTTTAGTTGGTCAGCCACGCGTGACACGTCTTCAGTGTGCCAGACCCACAGAAGACAGACAGCAGGAAAACAAGATGGCTGAGGCTGTCCCAGGTAAAGCTACTTCCTGATACAGGGGGAATCTGCTGGGAAACAGGCCGGCCTGGGTATGGGTTGGGAGGGGGAGGTGGGGCCTCGGTGGGAGGGCCACAGGACAGCAGTTCTCAAATTTTATGGCACATCACGCTCACTCTGAGGGCTTGTTAAAACACAGATTCCTGGGCCACACCCCTAGAGTCTGATTCCGCAGGTCAGGGTGGGGCCTGAGAATCTGCATTTCTGACAAGCTCCGGGTGACGCCCATGCTGCTGGTTCCCGGACTGCAAGGAGAACCACTGCCCTAGGCTGCTGGTGGTGTGGGGCTGGAGGTATAAGAGTGCAGAGAAACCTGTGTTCCTTCCTGCTCTAGGGGTCTCCAGGTCTGACCACCGGGGTTCTGCCTCGTGCCCTCTAGTCTTCTCCCCACATCGTGAACCACTGCAGTCACAGCTTCTAACTCCAAAACCCTGTCTGAAAGCCTGCTGCTTCTGAACATTGTGCTGGAAGGGAGGTGGAGGAGGGGATCCATTCGAAACCTCTCCCCAGTCCCCCCAGCCCCTGCCGCGCCCCAGCCCTTGCTTCTCCCCATGACAGATACAAGTTTCCCGTGTCTATTTGGCTGCTACAGAGAGGCCTCCCTCAAGTACCTGGAAATAAGGTCGGGTTCTTAAAGTCTGAAATCCACACTTAGAGGATCAACGCAAAAGCTGAAAGGATGGCCTTTGCCAACAGGTCTCATCAGTAACTTCATTAAAAGATTAATGAGAAGGAGCACCCAGGCCAGGAGGTAGGGGGGTTTGGTCAGCCAGGGAAGTCGAAAGGGAATTACAGAGGCTAGCCTGGGCAGTGACTACCTGCGCTTTGGCCGGGGGAGAAGGAACATTGGTGAACAGATTTCTAATATGGTGCTATTGGCAAGCCCATTCCTGATGGGGGGATGAGGGCATCACATTTCTTTAGCCTGGTTCCATGAGTTGCTTGATTTATCTAGCTGCCCTTGTTCTGATTCTCATTCACCTCCAGGGGTAGGTTGCTTTCCAAGAACACACTGGTCTCTCACACTCCAAGAAAACAGTCCTTAGGAAAGTTCTAGTAATTATTGTAATTAATCTGTTGATATTTTGACTCTGTACATTTTTCAGGAAGTTAGTTAATTTGAGTTAGCTGCTAAGACGTGGCTCTGTTCTCAACATGCTGATGAAATCAGGTTTCTGGATCTGGCAGGTTGAGTACTCCTAGCAGAGCCCAGACTGGTACATTCACCAAGGGAACATCTCAGGAGACTACCAGTCTTCCCCATTATTCCCCAGGACACATGGTGACAGGCTATGACGATACGGAGCCACAGCCCGCCCTGAGGGTTCAAAGAAGGGTCCTTTGAACTCAGATATAACATCTGAGTTATATCTTGAAAAATTGAGCAAGGGTTTGCAGATAAACAGGGATGGGCAGAGCGGCACAGAGAACAGAACTAGCATGGTGAGTTGCAGGAATAACAAATTTAAGTTGAAAGATGACTGGAGAAAGAGGGGTTAAATCAAGGAGCCTCTTGAATCTCATGGGGAAATGGAATCATTTGAGGATTTTTAAAAATTTTTTAATGTTTGTTTTTGAGAGAGAGCCGGGGATTGGCGGGGGGGTGGGGGGTGGGTTGCAGAGAGAGGGAGACACAGAATCTGAAGCAGGCTCCAGGCTCTGAGCTGTCAGCACAGAGCCCTACTGGGGCTTGAACCCACGAACCTTGAGATCATGACCTGAGCCAAAGTCGGATGCTTAACCGACTGAGCCCCCCAGGCACCCCATTTGAATTTTTTTTAAGTTTATTTATTTATTTTGAGAGAGAGAGGGAGAGAGAGAGGGGAGAGAGAGAGAACATGCAAGCAGGGGAGGGGCAGAGAGAGAGAGAGGGAGAGAGAGAATCCCAAGCAAGCTCCGCACTACCAGCACAGAGCCCGATGCAGGGCCCAAACCCACAAACCGTGAGATCATAACCTGAGCTGAAATCAAGAGTTGGACACTCAACTGACTGAGCCACCCAGGCGCCCCTTGAGCTTTTTAAGCAAGAGAATGACAGGGCAAATTTGTTTTTACCACTCTAGCTCTAGGGTACAGTATGATTTTAAGGAGCAGCTAGTCCGGAGGCAGTTAGGAGGTTATTGTCTAAAGGAAAAGGTAGTTGTGAATTATTATAATCCAAAAAAACATTTCAGAAGCAGATACTCGCAGGATTTAATATCTGGACACAAAATGTCAAAAGGACGCATAAGGGAGACAGAAGGCTAGGAGGACACCTGGGTCCCAGTTTGTGTATCCAAGTAGATGGCAGTGCCATGAACTCGTATATGGAACAGAGGGGAGGGCATCCCAGGGTTTGTTTTGTAGAATCTGAGGGGTGTGGGATTAAGTAGGGTGAAAACAATGCCAGTTTTGAAAATGCCAATCTGGAGGTACGTGTGAGATCTCCAAGTGGAGATGTTCAGCATTCAGTTTTATGTAGTTTCTGGGTTCTCAAGAGGGGAAGCCAGGGCCAGACTTAAGATTCGTAAGGTCTCCACATAGACGTGGTGGGTAAGGTCTGAGACTGGATGAGGTTGCCCAGGCAACCAAGGACCATGGTCCAGGGAAAAATTTCCGGGCAGCAACTTTTAGTGGATAGGCAGAGGAAGAGCCCAGGAAGAGGAACAAAGGTCCTGATACCAGAGAAGGAGAAGCAGAATCAAAGAGTTTCAGGAGCCAAGAGAAAGTTTCGAGGAGAGGATGATCTCCCAAGAGACATCCGGGAAATAAGGACTTTAAAGTGTCCATTGGATTCGGCACAAAGGGAGTCTTCAGTAACCCTGGGGATGAGGGTCCACGGGGTGTGGTGGGAGTGAATCAATGGGGAAGAGGTGAAGACAGTGTGGACCATCCTTTCACATGGCTTGCTGAGCTTCTCCATCGAGATGCTGGTGTAGACCACAGGCATTTGAACTCAATTAAAATGGTCTCTATGATTCTTCGGAAGGAAGGCTGCTTTTCCACCTGGAATCTCCCTGGGCTCTTAAGAGCAGGGAAGAAGGAAGATGACGTGGGCCTCTTTCCTCCCTTCCCTGCTCCAGGCCGCAAGTGGGATCCAAAGGCTTCCCCATTTAACCACCAACATGGAGAGAAAAGGGAGGTTTACTTAGTCTATAGCTTTGAGCAGATTCTGAAAGTCTATTCCGGCCTGCAGGGTATGACCTCTTACCCAGGCTCCTCTTCAAGTCTGTCTGTTAGGAGAGAAGGTAAATGAGCGGGAGATGGTAAAGAACACCAGATTCACTGATGGACCTTTTGTTTTTAGTGTGAAAGGCGTGAACAAGCCCGACAGCAAAGGGCCAGTGGACTAGAGAGACTCAAGACACAGGAGAGAAAAAGTTAATGATGGAAGTAGGTCCTGGAGGAGCTAGGAGGGGATGGGCGACGGGATGGCTCCCAGAGGAGCTGGCCGCAAACAGGAAGAGAGACTCCTTCTTGGAGAAACCAGCCATTGCTGATGTTACATAGAGTCAGGTGGACCCAGGCACATGAGATACTCTTGGAGGAGGCCGTCTGAATTTTGAATGGACCCTCAGTTCCTTCACAAACTGGGGAATGCCTACTGGGGGAGAGCTGTTCCTGCATATCATTACATTTAATCATTACAACAACCCTTAGAGGTAGATATTGTTTTGATTTTACACGGGAGGAAGAAGCTTCCGAGGAGTTCAGCGACATGGCCGAGGGCACAGAGTGTACAAGTAGACCTGGGCTTTGAATCCAGGCCTGGTGAACACATGCTCTTTAGAGGACCCTACATTACCCTCACTGTGCCTCAGGACAAAGTAGGAGTTTGTGCCTGTTGCAGAAAGCCCATGTGGGTGATATACCAGGGGACAGATAACACCCCTGTGGTGATTTCAGAGACTAGAAGATTCACTGCCCCCTAATATCACCCCCAAGATCTGGAGAAATCCAGAAGAGATGGTAGAGGGCAGCGAATGGAATCTAGAGAATACAATCTAGTTCTGGATTTTAGTTTGTCTAGAAGTCTGTCCAATGGCAGCACACAGCACGGGCTCGCTTAGGGCCTCAAAGGTTCGGGCAAGAGCCTGGTTAGAATTTGAATTAAACATCAGCAAACCATCTCCAGGTTTTGTATCTTATACTCATTACAGAGAGTCTTTGTGATAGTGGAACACGTGGGGAAGGGGGAGAAAACATTTGCAGTCCTGGAGGTCCTTAACTAGTAACCATAACTAAATCTCATGAATTAAACGATCATCTCTCAAACTGGTAACAGTGGCCTCACGTAGGAAAAAGGTAGGAGTGGGGTGCCTGGGTGGCTCAGTTGGTTAAGCGTCTGACTTCGGCTCAGGTCATGACCTCGTGGTCCGCGAGTTCGAGCCCCGCGTCGGGCTCTGGGCTGACGGCTCAGAGCCTGGAGCCTGTTTCGGATTCTGTGTCTCCCTCTCTCTCTGCCCCTCCCCCGTTCATGCTCTGTCTCTCTCTGTCTCAAAAATAAAGAAACGTTAAAAAAAAAATTAAAAAAAAAAAGTTAAAAAAAAAAAAAGGAAAAAGGTAGGAGATCATCCAGGGGATCCTGGTCTATGTACATATATTATTGAATCTAATACATTTAAAATCGTATGTCTGCATGAGGGCATGGACTTAGCTATTAAATGCAAAGTCCTCAGGTAATACTACCAAAAGGCAGGACTTTCCCCTGCCATAGTTCTCCTTACACACAGTTTCTAGAAGAGCAGTCAGATATCACCCTGGGGCCCATGATCTACAGCCCAGACTACACCAACCTCAGCACTGCCTCTACGGAGCAGCAGGGGAAAAGAGGTGCAAGGAAGAAATCTGAAGTTTTCTTTTGGAACCATGAGCGTTCCAGAGCTGAACCGTGGAAGGGGAAGCAGGCTTATGGGCTTCTATGGTCCTTATATAGACTTGCTCCTGAAGTTAGACCAGCGATCAAGAGATTGAAGGGTTGATGATGGAAATGGAGGTATCCAGCAATAAGAAAAAAGAGAGAGTAAGGATACTCCGGGGAAAGGTTTCAAAGAGAGTGGACATTTTGGAAACGATGGCTGAAAGGGTAGGTTGGGACCAGTTTGTGGGAATTGTATACCTCCCCGTATGTTCTATCTTTTCCATGAAGCCCCTCAGAATGGGCCAGAAGAAAGAATTTTGCTTTCCTTTGCCTTGATGAGTATAGACTTGGAATTCCATTAGCCACCCCACCTCTAATTTATTCTAAACTATGAGCACCTCCTGTGTGGGAGGTTCTGTTCTTCTTCAGGAGAAGGAAGCAGCATTTGAAGGTCTGTGGGATGAACATTCTAAGGGAGAGGGAACCACAAAGGCAAGCTCTTCCTAAGCTGAGAAACAGCAAGAAAGACAATGGCTGGAGTGAAATGAGCAAGGGGAAGAGGTTAGAGAGATGGCTCTAGCCAGGGTGAAGAGTCTGGATTTTACTCTAAGGGCAATGGGGAGCCATTGAAGGTTCTAGGCAGAAGATAGACATGACCCTATTTATGGGTCAATAGCTCTCTTTGGCTACAATGTGGAGAAGAGATTGTAGAGGGCAGAGAATGGAATCAGAGATATCAGGAGGTTACCACAGTATAAGTCAGGTGCTGGGCAAGAGGCGGAAGGGGAGAAATGGTGAGATTCTGGAAACAGAGTTAACACAGTTTGCTGATAAGGAAAGTGCAGGTTGTAAAAGGGGAAGGAATCAGGGATCATTTTGAGGTTTAGAACTGGGCAATGTGGACTTTTCTTTATTTGCTTCCGCTATTATATACTTTAAGAAAACTTAAAATCTGGGGTGCCTGGGTGGCTCAGTCGGTTAAGCGTCCAACTTCGGCTCAGGTCATGATCTCACAGTTCGTGGTTCAAGCCCTGCATCGGGCTCTGTGCTGACAGCTCAGAGCCTGGAGCCTGTTTCAGATTCTGTGTCTCCCTCTCTCTCTGCCCCTCCCCTGTCATGCTCTGTGTCTCTCTCTCTCTCAAAACTAAATAAACATTAAAAAAAAATTTTTTTTAAAGAAAACTTAAAATTTTAAATTACAAATGCAGTATGTATTCATGTTGAACATCATGAACATACAGAAAGTAAAATTAAGGGGCACCTGAGTGGCTCAGTCGGTTAAGTGTCCAACTCTTGATTTCAGTTCAGGTCACGATTTTACCATTCATGAGATCGAGCCCCATGTCAGGCTCTGTGGTGACAGCACAGAGCCTACTTGGAATTCTCTCTCCCTCTCTCTCTGCTCCTCCCCCACCCCCCAAACAAATAAATAAACATTTAAAATTTTTTTAAATTAATTTTTTTACATTTTATTTTATTTTCTTAATTTTATTTTATTTTTTTAATTTACATCCAAGTTAGTTAGCACATAGTGCAACAATGATTTCAGGAGGAGATTCCTTAGTGCCCCTTACCCATTTAGCCCATCCCCCTCCCACAAGCCCTCCGGTAACCCTCTGTTTGTTCTCCACACTTAAGAGTCTCTTCTGTTTTGTCCCCCTCCCTGTTTTTATATTATTTTTGTCTCCCTTCCCTTATGTTCATCTGTTGTGTCTCTTAAAGTCCTCACATGAGTGAAGTCATATGATATTTGTCTTTCTCTCACTGACTAATTTCACTTAGCATAATACCCTCCAGTTCCATCCACGTGGATGCAAATGGCAAACATTTTTTAAAAGTAAAATTAAGAAATATCAGATATTCATGACTCCATAATTCACAATTACTATTAATCTTTTGGTTTGTTCATTTATTTCTAAACTTAAGCAAATTATTCTTAAAGTTACTTATTTTTGAGAGAGAGAGAGAGAGAGAGAGAGAGAGAGAATCCCAAGCAGTCTTCGTGCTGTCAGTGTAGAGAGCCCAAGGTGGGGCTTGAATTCATGAACTGTGAGATCATGACCTGAGCCAAAATGAAGAGTTGGATGCTTAACCAGCTGAGCCACTCAGGTGCCCCTAAATTTTTTTCTGAGGAAAAGATTTTCCCACGGAATAAAATAATACATGTTAGGAAAAATACAGAAAAAGTAAACATGAAAATTAAAATCACCCACGTATAACCAGAATTAATACTTCTGTGAATGATACATACATACATAGTCCACTTACTTTGAACATTCTTAATACATGGCTTGCTTTGTATTTTGGTTTCTTACAATTTTTCTTTGCCACGAACTCAACCTCATTATCGCCGAAATCATTTTTACAATATTATTTTATTGGTGTGTAGGCATTCATTCTCGATCTACATCAAACTGTCACACTAGCCACCCCTTGCTAAAGGTCCCCAGGTTGCTGGCTTTTAGGAACTTGGCCTCCACGTTAACTTTCTTCCCCTCCCATCCCTACTTAGAAATAACTGGCTGGAATCCCACACTTGCCCAGAGAAACCTAAGGATTACAAAGAGCCTTCTCATCCCGGTCCCCTTGTGCCACCACCCTGCCTGCCGTCACTGTCACCCACCCACCCCTACCAAAAAGCAGGGCGAGCCTGGGAGAGCTCTTGGCTCCCATCATCATCTGCAACACAAAAGGAAAACATACCCGAATGGGTTTCAGATGAATCTCAGCAGGAGCTCTCAAGTGTAACTTTTTTCCAGGGAGGAATTCCATCCAAGTGACTAGTTTTCAGGCAGGCGCCCTCCCAACCCTCCTGGGAACCTCTGCTAATGGCACAGGCAGGGTGGTGCCTGTGGCTGTAAAGCCACTTGGAATACCCCCACCTCATGGCCCAGGCCCCTCCCGAAGAGAGACGTGGGTGTTTTCCTCTTGGTCTCCAGCCTCGTTCTGAACTGCTCTCACATCTACCCTCTGACCTCCCCTTCCCCCGTCAGCCTCCCCACCTCCAAACAGGCATAAGGCTGATTGACATCACTTGCTCATTTCAGGGAGGTAGATAAGAAAGCCCAGCTGCCACTTGGGGAGAGGCACCTGCTTCACCATTAACTGATTCGTCGACTGATTGATTGGTGAAAGATACACCCTTTTCATTTACATCATTCTAATGACTTTGCTTACCATGGGCAGAGACTGCCACCCTTGTTAGCCTGGAGAGAATGTGGTTTATTTTTAAATCATAGATGCATCTGAGTTTTTATAATCATCAGAGCCCGAGCGAATGCCACAACCAACATGCTTCAGCTACAGGGGTCTGAACTGCTGCAGAGTAGAAAGCTGATTGATAATAACACTTTATGTTTGTACCGTACGATCCGTTTCCACGCTCTCTCTCCCAAATTACCGCGTTTGCTCACGACAACAACTCGTCGAGGCAGGCAGCACTGATGTTCTGATTTCCAATTTACAGGCTTAGTTCATCAAACATTGATTGATCCTTTTTTTATATACCTGGTCCAACGCAGGGCACGGATGACATTGAAAGGAAGGCTGTGTAGTTTCTACCCCCAAACCGCTCGCAGTCTCGTGGGAGACACGGAGACAGCAGCTAACTAAAGCGTGGTGCGGGGAGCCATGTGCAAGTGGTATGAGAAAACGTCAAAGGCACCAAGAGGGAGGAGCAGAGACGGGCGGGGAGAGGTAAATGCCACCGCGTGCCTCGAAGGGCCAGGAACTAGGCGAGGGCCGTGCTACTACAAGCGTGGTCCACGGACCACCAGCACCTGCCTTCCTGAAAACTTGGTAGAAATACAGAATCTCGGGCCCCACCCCCAGTCCCACGGATTCAGAATCTGCATTCGAACCAGATAGGAAGGAGTTTTAGGCTTGGGACAGGTACCAGTATCAAATGCTGCAGCAGTGAGCGACACATAGGACGGACACTCAGGAGTGATCTTTGGTGACACCAGAGAAAACCCGAAATTCGACTTAAGGGCGTGCCCTGGGTTCCACAGCTGGAGGCACAGCCAGGACGAGCTGTGTGTTCTGTTTCTAATCTTCTCATTAGAAGGTGCCCTGTCAGCCACGCTTGCTCTCCTCTAAGACCATGCCTACACAGAAAGGCTCAGCATTCTCCCCGACACCGGACCGGGCTATAAAAATTGTCCTCTGGATGATGGCCCTCTGTCCGTCGGTAGCACGGGTTCCCAAAATGATCGAGGTCCTTTCTGCCTCCCGTTTGCTTGAGCCGACCCACCCGGAGTCTAATCGGGACACAGCAGGTTGGCTTCCAGGCTTTCTTCTTCTTCCCGAACATTCCACCGTCATGTTGCCTGTTGTCTTTATGGTGTGCTGTGCCTGCGTCCCAACTTCAGAGCAAAGCGAAGTCACTGTCGCACGCCTCCACCCACCATGCTCCGCTGGAAAGAGGAGCCTCGTGACGAGCAGGCCTGACTCAAGTTCAAGTCCGTGGCACGGCTGATGCTACCTTCCACAGATTTTTAAAGCGCGGGCAGCTTGATTCGCTGGAGGTACCAGACACCTGAATCAAGGACAAGGTCCACCAATGTGACTTTGTCCTCTAGGCTGCCCATGGGTCTTGAGGTTGAGCGTGGAGTTGGCACCAAAGTTGCTTACCTCCAAAGCGCTCAATTCGACTTTTCTTTTATATTCCTAAATCTTTGACAATCACGCGTCAGGGTGGCTTTCAAGTTAGTGGAATACTATGGCAGCTTCCAGCATCCTGCTCCTGGTAAATGTTTTTGGTTGTCGGCAGGCCTCTGAGGCTACAGGCAGACGCCGACCATCTACCAACGGGCTCAGTGTCACTCCTAAGTCGTGTGCTGACGGTAAAGTGGCCCCGGGTGTTTGCATATCTTGTGAGATCACCATGGGAACACGGTCATTATGATACAGCAGTTCCCGTGTTGAGTCCTATCGGTAGTTTTATTTTTTATGATTTCATTTCCTATTGACAGGAAATAGACTCTTGATAACCCAAACCAAACACGTTCACAAATCCCGCATCCCTTGTTTCATGTAAGACCATAACTTTATGATCCAGATTGAATAAACCCGGATCTGTGATGCAGCTGCACACTCTCGTAACAGGTGAAACAGACAGGACTCTGTCAACTTTGACACGTGGGATGACCTTGATTGAGAATTTAGTGATTTCCTATGACATAGAACAAAGGTTAGTAGCTGTCAGCAGAAACCAGGCATAAATGCTACCAGTAAATGCTCCTTACTGGTTCTAAAATATATACTGAATCAGCTCACACTTAACTTTGTGCTGCTATCACCAAAGTCCAAGCCGTCATGACACTGTCACTGACCTGGGCTATTAGCCAGTCTCCCTGCTTTTATTTTGACCCCCTCCAACAATTGTCTACGCTGAACCTGGAGTCATCTCGTAAGTAAATTGGATCATGTCATTTATCTGCTTAAAACTTACCTGGGTTCCTTCTCATCTCAGAATAAAATCCAAGCTCATTACCATGGTTTATGCGGCCCTATGTGATCCGGCCCCTGCCTGACTGTTCCATCTCCTTGTAATAGTCTGTCCTCCCCCTTGTAATAGTCTGTCTACACTGGCTCTCCTCCACCTCACAGTGATCTATCCACACTGAGTTTTCCGTTTCTCAAACACAAGGCTACCATGTACAGATGCGGAGGTTGTGCACTGTGTAACTCCAGGAGGGCTCTTCAGGGGGCTGCAGGGTGGATGATGCCCCTGGCAGCCCAGCTTACACACGCTGAGCTCTTTCCCACTGCAAGGGCTTGCTACTTGCTGGACCTTCTGCCTGGCACATCCATCTGCACGGCTGGCTCCTTCTTGTCATCCCCTGAACAAATATTCCACAAAGCGCTAGTCTATATCAAGCGGAACTGGCTACATAACTCGCGGAGCCCCGTGCAAAATGAAAATAAGCTCAGTCTCAGCTTAAATGTCATTTTTCCAGAGGGGTCCTTCCTAACCACCCAAGCCAAAGGAACTTTCTGATCAGTGTGTAAGGCAAGCTAAGGACCCCCTTTCCTTTCCAGGTAAAAACACAGTATTTTAAATTACACTTGACACAAGGATCCTTGGTTCCACAAGCACTGTGATTTTAGGCTGAATATCCAATCAACATAAAAGGTTTTGTGTTTCTCTTTAATGAGGTTTTGGGCAGGTTCTCATTTTTCTGTAAATTGGCCCTGAAGGCAATGACAGGCCTCGTAAGCTGAGGAGAATTTTGGTGTTCAAAGATCAAAAAGGCCCCATTACAACATTATAAATTGAAAAAGGATACTACGGTAGGATTTTTTTTTTCTAATAAAAAAAAAAACAATGCACATCTTATGGAAATGAGTTCACATGAAATAATGAACTCAATTATATTTTATATTAAAAAATTTTTTTTAAGTTTACTTATTTATTTTGAGAGCGACAGCACAAGTAGGGGAGGGACAGAGAGAGAGAGGGAGAGAGAGAGAATCCCAAGCAGGCTCTGCACTGTCAGCACAGGGCCAGATGCAGGGCTTGAACGCACAAAACCACGAGATCATGATTTGAGCCAAAACCAAGAGTTGGATGCTTAACCGACTGAGTCACCCAGGCACACCAAACTCAGTTTATTTTAAAGTTTAGTAGACATTTCATGGTTCCTAATTGGCTAGTATATATCTCCCTCTGCCTTTGGAAGTTCAAGTTTTTGCTTTGATAAACTAAAACAAGATTATTTAAGTATGATTTCATCATCCTTGAAAAGTCAAAGTTTTGTTTGCAACAAACAAACAAAGTTTTAGTTTGCAACACTATGAACTTTCTTATTTAAGATACAGGTAGTTCAAAATATATTTACTGCTTTCATTCACAAGACATTTATTAATGTTGGATGACAAAGTTCCAAATATGGTATGTGACTCAGAAAAAAAGGATGCAGAGAATTGTTTCTTTAAATATAAGATCTTCTCACCTTGTTATGAGTTTTTCTCCTACTCCCAGGAACCCCATACACTCTGCCTAAATAACAGGAGAAGTAAAAAGTTTTAGGATCTGTGACAGTGAGATAAGGCAAGAACATGCAATTTTCAGAGAGACTGCCATTCCCACCATCATCCTCTGGCTAGGCAATGCCATCTGGGGCTTCAGATACGGTTTTCTAAAGTGAATTACCCTTGGGTTACTGCCAGAAGCAAAGTAGTAAAAATGTAACTTCCTAAAAGCACTCGTAACCAAGGGAGAAATAAGTTTCTGCCCCCAATTTTGCAAGAAACTATTTAAAAAAAAAAAAAAGAAAGAAAGAAAAGAAACAGGCTTAAGAATGATGAATTTATACTTGGGTAATATAAAGAACGAAAGCAAAACCAAAACATGCATAAAGTGCCTCACTCAAGATGCCTAGTCCTAGATTAAATTATGAAGGAAGCAAACCCCGACTTCCTGCCTTCTTCCTGTACTTGCTTTCAGAAAAGTATCTGATAAACTCATTTATACTAAAGTATAAATGACTAACAATGATTAATGGATTACCTTCTATAGGGGTATTTGCTTTATTTTTAATTTTTTAGAATATTTATTTTTGAGAGAGAGAGAGAGGGAGAGAGAGAGAGAGAAAGACAGAGCACGAGTGGGGGAGGGGAGAGTGAGAAGCAGACACAGAATCTGAAGCAGGCTCCAGGTTCCAAGCTGTCAGCACACAGCCCAACGTGGGGCTCCAATGCAGGAACCGCAATATTATGACCTGAGCCGAAGTCGGATGCTTAACTGACGGAGCCACCCAAGCGCCCCAGGAGTATTTGCTTTAAAAGTAGGGAAATAGTCTTTGCCAAACCGTTGAAAGTTGAAAGTGGTAGTGGTAGAATTTCAGCAAAGCCCAACAACCATCCACAGACAAACTGTACTGTCTTGAGAGAAGTGTCTGTATTTGCTAGTCCTTTTCATGGCTCGCTCCCCATTTTCTCTAGCTCCCTCCGCCCCTCCCTCCCCCACCTCTTTGGTTTGGAATACTTTTGTATTTACACAAAAGTTGCAAAGGTAAGACAGAGAACCCCCCCAAAATCCCTTACCCGGTTACTTCTAATGTCAACATTTTATATTATTACGGTATGTTGTCAAAACCAAGAAACTAACATCGGTACATCACTATTTGCTGCACTCTTAGGGGTTCGCCAGTTTCTCCAGTAACGTTCGGTTTCTGTTTGACCCCGTACAGGACACCACATCGCATGTAGCCCATAGGCGGTGATGGCTCTGATTCTATGTCTCTGGCCCCTCTGAGGAGCCCCAGACTGGCCTATCTAAAACCGGCACATAGCATTTCATTTGTGTTCTACTAGGCGACTCAGACTTACACTTCCCACACTGAACTCTTGACTTGCGCCCTGGAACCTACTCTTCCCCTGGTCTTCTTCACGTGGCGGCTCCTTTCCACCAGTTGCTCAGGCCAAAAACCTAAGAATCACTGTCGGCTCCCCTCTTTCTTTTATACCGCACATCCAACCCATCGGCAAATCCAACTCTGCCTTTGAAGCTACCCTGATTCTACCCATTTGTCACTCTATCCACTGCCATCCTCCTGGTCCAAGTCACCATCTTTCAACCTGGATGATTGCAATGGCCTCCAAACTCTTCATCCCGCGTCTGCCCTTACCCTGCCCCCTGCCTTCCCACCACCCCAATGTATTATCAACATAGGGATACTTTTTAAATGTAAGTCTGAGCATGTTAGTGCTTTTCTTGAACGCTCCGATGGCTTCTGTTCTCAATCAAATTAGAATCTGAAGTCGTTACTGAGACTATAAGGTACCACATGATCTGCCTCCTCCCCTCACTCTCAGTCATAATTTCCTACCATGCTCTCTCCCATTTACTCCACTCCAGCCACATTCACCTCCTTGCTCTTTCTTTGATTTACCAAGCATGTTTTGCCTCAAGGCCTTGGACTAGCTATTGTCTCTGCTTGGAATGTTCTGTTCCCAGATGTCTGCCTGACTTGCAGGGCAGGGAGGTAAGGTAGGCTTAGCAAGGTAGGGGGACTTGCTCCTCCAGGTTTTCCATGGACTGTAGTGACTTTAAAGGTGAAAAGCCCCATATCCCAGGAACCCCTTCAGTTCCTGGCAGACCGGGACAAGCGGTCACCTAGCAGGGGTACGTGTGTGCAGGGGAGGTTGCAGGGGGGTGGGTGGCAGGCATTCAATATGGTGGTCACAGAAGGTCTCACGGACAAGGAGACATTTGGGCAAAGGCTTGACAGAGGCGAGAGATTTGGTTTGCCATTCCTTAATGTTTGATTCCTGGGGGCCAGTCTATAGAATCTGTTGAGCACAGATAAAGGAACCCCCAATGGTTATCAAAAATACATCTTAAAATGTTGTTTTGAATGACTGAACTCTCAGATTTTATGAGATCTGCAAAGCACAGTGGCCAATGAGGCTTTGGAGCCCAGTAAACTTGGAGTCTTGGCTCTGAGGCACGACCTTGAACAAGTTACTTCATTTTTCAAAGCCTGATTTTTCTCGTTTGTAGGATGAGGATTATAAAAACTTCAAGGGCTATTATAAAGATTAAAAGAGTTATTATATATAAAGTATTCTGAACCATTCTGGCAGGTACCAAACACTCAATTATGGTCCATTATTTTTTTTTTCTCACTGTATTTTTGGTGGGACCTCAATCTTATTCAATTTAAGTGCTGTTGTGCGCAGGACACGGGGATAATCAAGACCTATGGAAAAGGAATTAGGGAGAAAGAAGGCCACAAAAGAGTGGGTGTGAAAAATAAGAGTTAATTTAGGTACTCATTCTTAAATAATTTTTGAGATTGTTGTACATTTACATTCAGTTAGAAGAAATAATAGAGATCCCATATAGCCTTCCCCCAGTTTCCCTCAAAGGCAACTTCTTGCATTACTGTAGCACAATATCCCAACCAGGAAATTGGTATTGATACAGTTCATAGTAGGTACTTATCATTTTGCTACCGAAACCAAGAGAGTCATTTTCACGGGGTTAAATGAACGGTGCTTCCACCTTGGGGGGTGGGGTGCCCTGAACCAAAGATAATAGATCAAAATTCACTTCAACGCTGGACTGTCACAGTGGGGGCCTCACCTTGCCACCTTTGCTCCAATCCACTGTAAATCAAAGACTTTGCTTCTGATAGGATCACGTTTAGCCATGTTCTCTTTTGTCTCGAGCATAATCAAAGCTACCACTTACCCAATGTTTACTATGACCACAGGCTCTGTGCTAAATGCTTTTTGTGCATCATCTCGATCTTTACGGCAGCCCGATGAGGTAGGTGATAAAACTGTCTCTGTTTTATAGATAGTGAAACAGATCTAGTAAGATGAACCGATTTGGCCAGGTCATATATTCGGGAAGTAAGAGAGCTAGGATTAAAACGCAGGACCGCCTGATCCCAAGGCTGTTCTTACCCACCCACACATCCCTCTTACACTCATGGCAGAATATAGTGAAAAGAGACTGGATTAACTTAGGCCTAGGACAGGTGTTTTCTTTTCTTCCTCAATGAATTCACAATTGAGTTGGTGAGGCAGAATATGAACACATACATGATCATACAATGCAGTACACGGAAACGTACATGGAAAGCACCAATCTCCAGTTGGGAGATGTTTTCTGTGGGAAGTAGATGGGCAATACAGGCTGGGCGGTGAATGTGGGCCCGGACTTAACACATGTGAGTTCTGGCAGAGCTCACACTCCCACGACACCCATATTTGGTGTACCCCTACCTTCCCGCCTTCCCGTGTTTTCTCTCATCCCCTTCAACCACACAGATGTGGGTAGACTTTCTTCAGGGTACGTGAGAATCCTAAAGCAAACACATGTAGAGTGCTCACAGTATCACTGTTCTGAGTCACTGTTCCAAGTTTTACGTACAGTAACTCCTTCAATCCGCACAACAACCTGTAATACTGTTGTTGGCCCCATTTTACAGATGAGGATTTGAAGCGCAGAGAGGTTAAGGAGTTTACCCAAGGTCATCCAGTTAGCAAGTGAGGGCCAGGATCTGAACCCAGACAGTCTGGGTCTAGACTCACTGCTTCTGACCTTGGTGCTCCAATATAATTGTTGCTTTCCTGCACGCAAGCCTTGGCAGAGGTCCTGTCCTCTACTTTGCAAGTCCTTTTTACACATCTCTATTTAGAAAGTCTCCCCCGATCAAAACTCAAGTTAAATAGCACAACAGGAATCACCATAAGGGAAGCAAGCACTTTCTGAACAACAAACTTCTGCGATTGGCCTAGGGCCCAGTGACTCACATCTCGTTTTCACAACGATCCTACGAGGTTTTTGAAAATGAGGAAATTGAGCCTTGGAGACATTAAGTAACTTGCTCAAAGGCTGAGGCTGCCATCCAAAACCTAAGCCTGCCTCTCTGTAGCTCATGTCTCAAATCACTCCCTTCATTGAAGACTACCCACCCCCCACCCAGCAGTCACACCTGTCCCTGCTCTCCACTAGCCACACACATTCTGCACCTATTGAGAAATCTTCCCACATGGCCTTGATGATCCTCTCAGTCACATGCCTCTCCAGCCAAGGGTGGCTCCAAATGTCTGGAACCACAGGGCACACTTCATAGGATACATAAACTCTCAAGATTCTAGAGCTAGAAAGCACCCAGAGATAGTCAGACCCTCTACTCACCCCAGGCAGCATCTCCTACAATGACCATTCATTCATTCATTCATTCATTCAGCAATGACCACCTGCTATGTGCCAAGCATGTCCCAAATAATGGGGTTATAGCAACAAACAGAATGGACCAAATTCTTCATCTCCAAGAGATTCTATTCTAGCTGAGGAAGATTAACAGTAAGCAAGATAAAAAAGTAAAATATATAGGATGTTGGGTGTTGCTATATGCTATGGAGAAAAAATAAAGTGCAGAAGGGGAGGCAGAGGATGTGTGTGTGTGTGTGTGTGTGTGTGTGTGTGTGTATGAGAGAGACAGAGACAGAGACAGGTATTAGGTTGGCCAGTGGTAGTCTCTCTGAAAAGGATTTCTCCCTCAAAAGTCTGTCATCCACCATTTGCTTATATATGTCTAGCTACAAAGAGGTCATTCCCTTAGAAGGCATTCATTTCATTTTTAGCAAGCTCTAATTGTTCTGAAGTTTATTGAATCCTCTCCCGTGACTTCTACCCTTTGCCCTGAGTTCTGCCTTCAGTTAGTTACTATACCCGGCAAGCCTAACCCACCTCCTAGGAGAGATAGCCCCTCACCTGCTCAAGGATAGTTGTTTCCTTGAAGCAGCTTCCCCCAAACCCTAACATCCTTAGTTCCTTCAGCTGCTTCTTGAATGACATAGTTTTCATTCCTACCCCCAGATGACTGCCTTCCTTTCAATGCACTGCCCTTTATCTAAGAAAGGAATGTGAGTTGATCAGTGCAGAATATTCCAGAGTATTGCTCCCTGAATATGATCGCAATACTATATCAAAACAAAACAAAACACATTTTAAGTTTTATTTATTTATTTTGAGAGAGAGAGAGACAGAGAGACAGACAGCATGAGTGGGGGAGGAGCTGAGAGAATCCCAAGCAGGCTCCGCACAGCTAGCATGGAGCCTGATATGGGGCTTGAACTCATGAACGGAGAGATCGTGACCTGAGCTGAAACCAAGAGTTGAATGCTTAACCGACTGAGCCCCCCCGGGCGCCCCAAAACAAGACAAAAGTTTAAACTCTATCCTAATTGGAGCTCAGCCCTCACTGGGGAGAGCCAATCTAGCATCTTCAGAACCTGGAAGCTAGGGGGAGGTCCTGGGGCCAGTGGAGGGGCAAGGCTTTCCTTCCTCAGTGGGCTTACATTCAGTGGGGATTTCTAGAAGGAGGCAAGAAAGGGAGTCCAAGGTGAAGAGCAGCAGTATGAGGAAGAACCTGTCCTTGGTGGTGGGCAGAGGTCCTGGCAGGTGAGTAAAACACACTATTAGAGGAAGGGTGCAGAAACCAAATAGCCTGTTGTAGTTCTGACTTTTCTACTTAATTAGAAGATCTTTATATATTAAGGAAATTAACCTTTGTGCTATATGGTACAACTACTTTTTTCCAGTTGGTCATTTGGCTCTTTCCTTTGTTTATGGTATTTAAACAATTTTTTTTAATGTTTGTTTTTGAGAGAGAGGGTGGGGGAGGGGCAGAGAGAGAGGGAGACACAGAATCCGAAGCAGGCTCCAGGCTCTAAGCTGTCAGCACAGAGCCCAACACGGGGCTTGAACTCACCAGCCACGAGATCGTGACCTGAGCGGAAGCCGGATGCTCAACCGACTGAGCCACCCAGGTGTCCCTGCTTGTGGTATATTTTTCTATGTAGAAAGTTTTCTTTTCTGAGTGGTCAAATGTATCCATCTTTTCATTTTTGGCTTTTTTTCTGCTCCTTCTCCTCTTTCACATATATCCTATTTAGAAAAGCCTTCTCCATTCCGACATTATAAAAACCATCTCCCACATCATCTTCAACTATTTTTATTATTTCACTTTTTACATTTAAATCTTTGATCCATCTGAAATTCATTCTGATACACCACTTATTGTTCATTCACTGTATGTGCCAGGCACAACGTTCAGCATTTTACATATGTTACCTTATTTAATAATGATAATTATGATGATACCAATGGGGTATTGTACCAACAGGGACACTGAAGCTTAGCAAGATGAACTCAGCCAAGATCATACATCCAGTAAGTGTCAGAATAGAACCCAAGTCAGCCTGAGTTCAATTTTTTTGCTTTTCACTGTAATATTTATGAGAGGCATCCTGTTATCTGGAAATCCCAGCTTCATCACCACACATTTCAAGAAAGATCGTCGTTGAGTATGTGATGATTACTGCCCATTCCGTGAGGTGCAAAGGACTGGGAAGGAACACTGAGGTGGGCTACTGATTATCACCCAAAGTCACTCTCCACCTGGGTAACTGACTTATGCCCCTGCCTCGAAGCTGAGGATTCAACTTCTTCTCTTAGCAAAATGATGGGTTATTAGATTAAGTTGCACCAAGTAGGCACAACTGTGACTATTAAATTCATGAATGTAAGAGTCTTTTGAATTTCTCTTGTCACGGGACAGTACAGATCCCAAAGTCTGGAAGAGGTCCAACCTGCAGGTAGAACATAATTACCGAAATTTATTGATTCTTAGATACGCATCTTGTCACATTTAACATCTCTGAAATTAAGATGCATCTTCTGATCCATGGTATTCTAGAATTGCTGCACCAGACATGATGTAGCACCAGCTGCCTGCACATGTACCAACCTGCTTTGTATTTCTAATGGCACAAATGGACAACAGCAACTCATCAACTTTTCATTCAACAAACAATTTAAGAACCGTTTCAGGAAGTAATGAAATCCCGGTTGTTTTCTGAAATCCTCTGCTGACACCTTCTAAAAAGATAAAGAACCTGTATTAAAATGGGGGGGTAGAGGGTGGAGCCATTGGCTTGAAGAAAATCCTTGAAGGAACCGTTTAAATAAATGCTGCCTCACTGATGTTCCTGGTGGCACAGAGGACCATTGTGCTTGGAAAAACAAGACATATATACCCCAACTTTGAAGTGCAACGCATTTCAGAAGATCGGACTCCAAAGGAGACATTTGGGAGAACAGTTTAACCTATTTATTTCTCTTATATTTTCCTTCTGTGCTAGGCACAATTGATGTGATAAAATCTATTAAGCCTCTTTCTTAGTAACTCATAATCAACTAATTCAAAAAGCTAATTTCAGCATCAGCAATAGTGACTTCAACCTGCATTCCTGGCTCTATACTGATGGAAGTAATCTGCTGAACAATTTTGGAAGAAATAGCCCAGTCCATGGTCACTTGTGGATTCCCATCTGGAAATCATCCCAAGTCCTAGACCCTGCAGCATGAGGAATTTTTCTCGTAGTGATCCTAAGAGTCTTGGTGGAAGACTAAGTCCTTTCACTTGGAGGTTCTTTTCCTTTATGCCTCCAAACAAGTCTGCTGACACTTCTGCAGGGGGCTTTCTGTTGAGGCTGGTTAGTGAGACTCTAATTCCATGAATCCCCCTCTCTGGCTCCATGGGTGTCTTTCTGGTGTCCTTAAAAACCTCCTGAAGCCAAGACTACACTGTACGTTAACGAACTTGAGAATTAAAAAAACAAAAACAAAACAAACAAACAACAACAACAACAAAACCCCCAAAAGCCTGTTCCTGGGTAAGAGCTAACAGCTGTAAGTCGGGAGCTGCAACAACCCCCCTACATCTGCCTCAAAGAGCTATTAAAGTTCAAAAGTTCTTTCAATGATTATAAAATAAAAGTGCGAGGTGATCTGAAAGCACTGTGTCCTAGTTCTATTGATGGCATTCCCTCCACACTTCTCAGTGGTTCTAAGTCCTGGTGCATCTTGTAATCAATGGCATCTCAGATTAGATGAAATAGGCTAGTTTCAGCTTTGAAGAGGTAGAGGTCAGAGAGCCAGTGAGAGAAGTACATGAGGTCATTTGGCCATTGTTGCATATTTATCACATTGAACTCAGTCTGTAGGAGACTGACCATATCAATGGATCTAATGATTTTCCTAGCTTTCCACATTTTGTATTATGCCCTTAAGCAGGGTGTTCCTCATTGTACTTACCTTTGTAGCCAGAATGTAGGATTTTACCAGGATCCTTATTAAATTTCCTCTTGCTGGCTCTGGCCTGTTATTCCCATCTGCCAAGATCATTCTAGATCATGATTCTCTCATTTACAGCATTAGCTATCTTCTCTCTAGCTTTCTGACATCTGTAAATTTGATAAGCACAACTTCTATCCTTTATCCAAGTCATTAATAAAAATGTTGAGCAAGTCTGGTACAATTTTGTAGATTCATGGCAGGCATTAGTGATTCCCTCAGGTTGGCGTGAATATACAGATCAACTCTTTCTGTACAGGCATTTTACCCAGTTGTAAGTCCACCCTTCTGAAATATAGTGCAATTGTTAGGTGCCCAAGCTTTGATCTCAGAGTAGACCCCTTAAACCCTAGTTACGTGATCCTGAGAAAATTACCTGATAAATCTCTGCTTAGTTTCCTTATGTGTAATTTTTTTTTTTTTTTTTTTTTACTTTATAGGGATGGGTTGAGTATTAAATGAATTAATAGTCACAAAATGCTTAGCACAGTTCCTGACATATAGTGGGCTCTCAAAAAATGATAATGATTCTATCAATTTTCTCAGATTTCTCAGTCTTGCTCAATGCATATCATGAGACACTTTGCCAAATGCCTAGGAAAAACTCAATATAAACTAACTTCATCATTCCACTGTTTTAGCAGACTCAGAAAGAAAGAAGAAAGAAAGAAAGAAAGAAAGAAAGAAAGAAGGAAGAAAGAAAGAAAAAGAAAAGAAAAAAGAAAAAGGAAATAGACCAGTTTAGTATGTGTAGTTTTTTTTTATAATTTATAACTTGACTATTTTCAACAAGGGATTGATGCAGTTAAAAATAAAAGGCCACATATAGATTCATTTGTAGTGACTCCTGGTGACTCTTAATAATCAACACTGCATTTTTAAGTGCTTACAAACACTGTTAATAACACTGTTATTTCCAAAGTTTTGCTGCGAATCCATACAAAACTGACAATTCTATATTTTCTCAAATCCCCCTTTTTGCCGCCTAATGGCAACCAGTATTTGCCTATCTCCAAGTTTCTAGTGATTCTGCCATTCTCTAGGACTGCTTAAAGATTGATGTTGATGTTTGTATGATCACATCTGCAAGTTATTTTATTATCCTAGATGAATTCCGTCAGATTTACAGAATTAAACCCATTTGAGGCAGCTGGTACTCTCTTATCATCTCCTCATTTATCTTGGACGTCATTTCCTTATAACTGCTGTCGTTCTGTCCATAAGAGTAGTGGTTTAAATCTTTAGAGCATAATCACGATGGCTTGGAGGAAGCAGAGTCTATCAGAAATGCATATTCACAGGCTGTTCCCAGAGATTTAGGCTTAGTACCTCTAAGGTGGGATCAGGGAATGCACATTTTAACAAACATTCTGATGCACCACCTTGTAGAAACACCTTACATAGTGAAAAATTATGGGAAGTTATTCGGTAATTATGATTTTTCTTGTAATGGTCTTATACAATGTTCTTACGTTCTTATATATGTTAGTGTTACATATCTCTCCCAAGAAGTGATGGTAGTATTTTTTTTTTTCTTAAGAGGGGGTAGGGGTGGAAGAAGAGGGAGAGAGAGAATCTTAAGCAGACTCCAGGTTCAGCACAGAGCTTGACAGATAGCTCAGTCTCACCACCGTGACATCATGGCCTGAGCCTAAATCAAGAGTTGGACGCTTAACCAACTGAGCCACCCAGGTGCCTGAATTGATCATAGTCTTATCTCGTTGGTGGTTTTAATCTAAATATGGCTTGTAAAAAGCCTTTTGTTTAGCATTTCTCATAAACCTCATATTATCCTGGATTTTGATCTTCCTGAACTGCTCATCAAGCAGGTGTCTTTTAAAAATTATTCTCTTGTGAATGAATAAAGAAGATGTGGTATGTGTGGATGTGTATATACACACAATGGAATATTACTCAGCCATAAAAAGGAATGAGGTCCTGCTATTTGTGACAACATGGATGAACCTAGAAGGTATTATGTCAAGTGCCAGAGAAAGACAACTCCCATATGATTTCACCTATATATGGAATCTAAAAAGCAAAACAAAATGAACAGACAAAAAATTAAATACAGGGAACAAACTGTTGGTTGTCAGAGGGGAGGTGGATAGGGGGATGGGCAAAATAGATGAAGGGATTAAGAGCTACAAGCTTCCAGTTATCAAACAAATAAATCATGGAGGTAAAAAGTACAGCATAGGGAATACAGTCAATATACTGTAATAATATTGTATGGTTACAGATGGTGACTACCCTTCTTGTGTTGAGCACTGAGTAATATACGGAATCGTTGAGTCAATATGTCATACACCTGAAACTAATATATCACTGTGTGTTAGTTATACTTCAATAAAAAATTAAAAATAATAAAGTTAATTGTTCTCGGTTATGGGCCATACCTGTCATTGTTAGTATGTGTACTTTAACAGCTTGAGCTCTTTGGGGTACTCTCTGTGCAGTCCAACCTTGACTCCTTCACATGCTCACAGGGCATAGCCTTGTGACATTCGGCCAGTATTCAGTAATAATGAGAGGAAGGCTATGGACAACACAGAGAAGACTGTATGGGCTACTTATTAGAATGCTTATTGGAAGACTTCCCAGAAACTGGCAATATCCTGGTGGTCTACCATTTGGAAGTGACTGAGGTAAGAAGGGGTACATCCAGACCAAAACTGAGACCATCCAGGCTTCTGAAACTGCTGACATCTGACCTTGCTTTAGACCTCTCCCTTGATGCCCCCATCTCACTTCTTCCTCTCTCCCCGCTGGTACAGTTTCATTATTGGCTATTTCCCACTGTATTTTCGTTGTTTGTTCATGTGTCTGCCATTTATTACAGCTTTGTAAAGTCAGAAACCATGTCTCCTTTATTGAAAACAGAAGACAATAGAAAACAAATAAAGAACGTGCACCTTACATTCAATGAATATTTGATGAACTAAGCCAAGGATAACAAATATTTGACAGGCATGTTTCAGCCTCTGTCCTGTGTTGGAACAGACATTGATAATGGATCTTAGAGCTCTTTCCTCTTGGGCCTGGAAGCAGTTTCAATGTTCTTTAAAACATGGTTTTCCATGGGAATGCAAGCTGGTGCAGCCACTCTGGAAAACAGTATGGAGGTTCCTCAAAAAACTAAAAATAGAACTACCCTATGACCCAGCAATTACACTATTAGGTATTTATCCAAGGGATACAGGTGTGCTATTTCAAAAGGGCACATGCATCCCCATGTTTATAGCAGCACTATCAACAATAGCCAAAGGATGGAAAGAGCCCAAATGTCCATCGATGGATGAATGGAGAAAGAAGGTGTGGTATATATATACAATGGAGTATTACTCGGCAATCAAAAAGAATGAAATCTTGCCATTTGCAACTACATGGATAGAACTGGAAGGTATTATGCTAAGCGAAATTAGTCAGTCAGAGAAAGACAAATATCATATGATTTCACTCATATGAGTACTTTAAGAGACAAAACAGATTAACATAAGGGAAGGGAAATGAAAATAATATAAAAACAGGGAGGGGACAAAACATAAGAGACTCATAAATATGGAGAACAAACAGAGGGTTAATGGAGGGGTGGTGGGAGGGGGGATGGGCTAAATGGGGAAGGGGCATTAAGGAATCTACTCCTGAAATCACTGTTGTACTATATGCTGACTTGAATGTAAATTAAAAACAAAATTAAAAACAAAACAAAAACAAAAACATGGTTTTCCAGGGGCACCTGGGTGGCTCAGTTTGTTAAGTGGCTGACTCTTTTATTTTGGTTCAGGTCGTGATCTCACAGTTTGTGAGATCAAGCCCCAAGCACCATCAGTGCAGAGCCTGCTTGGGATTCTCTCTCTCCTTTCTCTGTCCCTTCCCTACTCACACACACACACATTCTCTCTCTCAAAATAAATAAATAAACTTAAAAACACACACACACATGGTCTTCCATCAAATTGACCAAAATTGGCTTGCAAAATGAAACTTTTGGCCAATTCTAAACAAAGTACAAGTCCTTTCTACCGCAGTTCAGTTGTTAACTGCCTTTGTGAAATAAAAAAAGAAAACTCACAAATATAAATCAAGTACATCAGGGCGCCTGGGTGGCTCAGTTGGTTAAGCGGCCAACTTCGGCTCAGGTCATGATCTCACGGTCCGTGAGTTCGAGCCCCGCGTCGGGCTCTGTGCTGACAGCTCAGAGCCTGGAGCCTGTTTCAGATTCTGTGTCTCCCTCTCTCTGACCCTCCCCCGTTCATGCTCTGTCTCTCTGTCTCAAAAATAAATAAACGTTAAAAAAAAATTAAATAAATAAATAAATAAATAAATAAATCAAGTACTTCAAAAGTCAAGAAGGTATGATAAATACTCAGGGAAAATACAGGGAATAACATTGGAAGGATATGAAGTAGCCAGCATCTCGCAAAAAGCTGAGTTTTCCAGCTTCTGAGACCTTAGAATGATACCAATGATACAATAATGAAAATGATACTAAACTCAGGCTCTCATCTCATGGGATCAGCAAAGGCTGAAACCTTTTAAGTAACGATTCTAATACACCACGGAAACAGGGATTTCAGTAGGATCCAAAATCAATGTGTAAGTTGAGAGCCCTGCCTTCAATATCAGGAGGCAAGGGCAGCATTATTTGTGCTAAAAGGGAGGTAAACAAAAGCAAGACCATCTGGGAGAATTTTCTTTCCTTTGACTCCCTTCACTTCCCCTTCCTTATGCACCTTTTGAACCCTGATGATTTTTTTAATGTTTATTTATTTATTTTTGAGAGAGCTGGAGAATGAGTGGGAAGGGGCAGAGAGAGAGGGAGGCAGAGAATCCCAAGCAGGCTCTGAGCTGTCAACACAGAGTCCGATGCAGGGCTCGCACTCACGAGGATCAGCAGGATCAGCACCGGGAACATGGATGTTTGTTCACAACGCTGTGAAGAGGTTCAATGAGCCTCCCACGAGCTGTTGTTGAATGTTGGGCTAAATGTCTCCATTGTTCCTTTTCTTGACCTTTGGGACACATTTTATAGTCCTATCTACTCTCGACTCATGGAGCCATCAGATGCCATTCCTGGCTTTTATAAAGAGCCCACCTTTCAAAATGCATGTTTTCTTTCAAGTTATTGCTTCTAAGAGTTTATGGGCTAGAAATCCAGAGAATGAGGTTTCTTTGAATTGTGTAGGAAATAAGAGTTAATCAACACTGAATGAGGCCTTAAGGACTTTCTGATGAATAAATTGAACTATGTAGTCATTTTATATTTACTCTTGGATTCTTGGGTGGCTGTTTGCTGTAAAAGTAACTTCTGGATAAAATGTTGCAATTTTTAAATAATTTAGTAGTGAAAATTTAATTTTTTGGGGGGAAAACTTTTCTTAGAAAATTTTAAATATGTCCCCAAAGAGTTTTATGTAGTTCAATTTTTACAGTCTATTTAAGGGAATCTTGCAGTGATTCTTTTCCTGAAGTATAAAAGACTTAAAAAAACATATGGTTGCTTTTCCATATGTTAACTGTCTTAGAGCAGGTCATGTTAGTTTTTTAGTTTCTAAGCGTGCAGTTCAACCAAGCCTAGGAAGATAAGGGAAGGACTTTCATTGCAGGAACAAGACAGGATAGGAATGAAACCAACCTCCTACTAGAAAACAACCCAAACTGCTGACTGGAAAAAAAAAAAACAAATTTAAAAAATGTTTAAAAGCATCAAAGATCTGGCAAGTTAGTAAGAAACTCAAATCCAAAATCAAAGGATCTCTGAAAGTTAAGTGGCACCCTAAAGCTATTTTTGAACTAAGGGCATTTGCCAATTTAGGCAAACTTGAACTTAGGTTTTGAGAGCTTCTCAGGACAAGGGGGACAGGATCAAAGCCTAGCGCCTGCCCTTCCCCTCACTAATAAGGGTCAAACCCTCAGGAGCAGGGTGAAGCTAAATGTAAATGTAACTCCTCCACTAAGGCTCAGGAGATCACAGGACAAGTTGCCTTTATGATGATCAGAACAGGATAGTTGATAATGGTGGGAACATGCTCTAACAAGTGCAAGTTAGTAATTTTACTCCTTCCAAGTCCTTATCACTCTGGTTACCAATAAATAAATAAAAACAAAAAGAAATTATATAACCCTCTCAAGTTGTAAATTTAGTTTAAAGGCAAATGAAAGTTTTCCTTTTTTCCCTGGAGAAAATTTGTGTCATCCTGGACTTCAAACAATCCCCCTGAAATAAATTTTGAAAGACAATGAGCAGCATATAGTCAAAAATAGCTAAGCCTACAAGGACAAGCCATAAAGAACAAAAACTGGATATAAAGAGGCTTCTAATCACTTCAGATTTTGGAATTACTACATAGAATCTATAAAACCAACTATGCTCACTAAATTAAAAAAAAAAAGAAAGAAAATATATGTGCAGAAAAGGAAACAATATAAACTGACTTAGCAGATTTGAAAAAGAAATAAATAGAACTCAAAGTAAAAAAATATAATAACCAAAGTTAAAACCTCAACAGATATGCTCAAGCAGTATAGACACAGCTGAAGAGAGAATTAGAAAATTAAAATATGGATCAGAAGAAATTATTCAAGAGTATATATAGTATAGAGACACAACAAAGCAAATTTACAAAGAGAGATTAGGAGATATGAAGAACAGAATGAAAAGATGTAGCATTCATTTAATGAGACCC
Organism: Panthera pardus; assembly: GCF_024362965.1. NCBI lineage: Eukaryota > Metazoa > Chordata > Mammalia > Carnivora > Felidae > Panthera > Panthera pardus. The sequence goes on from NW_026527002.1 coordinate 46,299,890, forward strand.
CTAGAAGCAGAGGATAGAAGGGCTTGGATAAAGATAATGTTTAAAGAAATAATTGCTCAGAATTTTTCAGAACAGATCAAAGATATAAATCCACAGGTGCAAGAATAAGAATCATGAAAAATAAAATGAAATATACACCTAGACTCATCGTGAGGCTTTAATAAACCAAAGACAGACAAGATCTTAAAATCAACCAGAGAAAAAGATTATCTTCAAAGTAGTGGCAACTAGACAATAACTGATTTCTCAGTAGTAACAAAGGAAGTAACAAAGGAAGCCAAAAGCAAGTGGAATGAAACCATCAATGCATGTAAATAATTGCCAACCTAGAATTCTATACCCAGGCAAAATGTCTCAGAAATAGGTCAAAATAGAGTCATTTTTAGGCAGATAAAAGCTGAGAGAGTTTGCCACCAGCACATTTTAATTTAAGATGTTTCCTTTAGGTAAAATGAAGGTGATCTCAAGGCAAGACCTGAAAAAGAAGAAGGAAAGAGCAAAAAAAAATGATAAACATATGGATATATCTAAGCAAACATTAACTTTATAAAATAATGATAATAATGTCTGGAAGGACAAAACTTCTAATAAAAACAAGATAGAATTAAAATATCTGACAACAAAAACACATCTGGGAGGGCAAATGGAATTAAAATGTTTAACAGTCTTTAGGAGTAGCTCCATTGGGTAAGTGTCCAACTTCAGTTCAGGTCATGATCTCATGGTTCATGGGTTTGAGCCCACCGTCAGCTCTGTGCTGACAGCTCAGAGCATGGGGCCTGGTTCAGATTCTATGTCTCTGTCTCTCTCTGCCCCTCCCCCACTTATGTTCTCTCTGTCTCTCAAAAATAATAAACGTTAAAAAATGCCTTTAAATTATGTGGGAGAAAAGGTAAAAGTATTGATTATTTTCAGACTTTAAGTTAAGGATGTCTATTAACTTATTGGATAATCGCTAAAAAATAGTATATAATTTTCATACTAGTAGAAGTAAAAGAATGGAATAATTCTCTTAAAGTTTTTGTTTATTTTTACCAATCCAAGAAGAAAGAAAAGACAACACATAATAAATGGGACAAATATAAATGAGATGGCAGTTTTAAATTCTAATCTTTAAATAATTATATTAAATGTATATGGATTACTGAGCAAAGGAATATATACCATATGATTCCATACATATAAAGTTAAAAACAGACATAACTAAAGGAAATTATTTAGGGGTTGTTTGTGATAAGCTGAATAATGGCCCCCCAAAATGTCCATATCCTAATTCTTGGAACCTGAAAATATGTTGCCTTACATGGCAAAAGGAACTTTGTAAATGTGACTAAGAATCGTGAGATAGGGAGATTATTCTGGATTATCCAAATGAGCCCAATGCAACCACAGGGGTCCTTTTTAAGAGGAAGGTAGGAGAGACAGAGTCATAGACAGATGAAAACAGAGGCAGAGGGCAGAAAGGAGAGAAGATGCCATGCTGTTGTCTTTGAAGGTAGAGGAAGGGGCTACAAGTCAAGCAATGCAGGCAACCTCTAGAAGTTGGAAAAGGCAAGATAACGGATTCTTTCCTAGAGCCTCTAGAAGGAACACAGCCCTGCAGACCCCTGGACTTCGGACTCCTAGAACTCTTAAGATAATTTTAAGCCACTAAATCTGTGGTAATTTGTTATAGCAGCAATAGGGAACTGTTGAAAGATATACTATATGTCTATATCTTTTTTTTAATGTTTATTTATTTATTTTTGAGAGAGAAAGAGAGAGCACAAGCAGAGGAGGGGCAGAAAGACAGGGAGAGGAGGAGACACAGAATCCAAAGCAGGCTCCAGGCTCTGAGCTATCAGCACAGAGCCTGATGCAAGGCTCAAACCCACGAACTGTGAGATTGTGACCTGAGCCCAAATTGGTCGTTCAACCAACTGAGTCACCCAGGTGCCCCTATCTATACCTTATCCATACCTATATTTATCTATGTAGCAAAGCAACAAATAAAAGCAAGGAAATAATTCTCACAAAGTCAGGATAATGGTTTCTCCAGTGCTCAGGAAGACAGACAAGAGGCCCTGACAATTCTACTTCTTGACATGGGTGGAAGTTACGCATGTAATGATTATTCTGAATCCGTATATGTTTTATGTACTTTTTTTTCTGTAATAGCAAATATTTCATAATAAAAAATGTAAAAAGTCAAAATAAAGACCAGGAAGCCTGGAATTAAATATTTACAGAATATTTCATTAATAATGAGTTTCTAATAACTGAGAAACAGATTATCCAATCTGTAGAATCTCCCTGTTCCTTATAGTGCCTTTTAAGGGCTCTTTACATTTGACCTCTCCTCTGCCCATTAATACCCCCACATAGTTGAGAATGGAAGAAATCTAGAGGAACAAAAGCCATTTGTGGGCTGTATCACTTACTGACTATGTAGATTTGGCAAGTTACTTAAATTCTTGGTTTCTTAATCTATAAAATGAAAGTGACAGTAATATCTTTTTCTATAGAGTTGTCCTAAGAAAGAATGAGATAAATCACCTAGGACAATACCTATGTAAAAATGCCACTTCTTTATTTCATTTCTCCATCCCCCTGCCCCCAAACTAATGTTTATGGAGCACTTGCCTCATACCAGGCCCTTTGCTAGGTTTTAGGGATACAAAGCCAAATAAATCACAGCCCCATCTTCAAAGGTTCTTAGTTGAGTAGGGGAAGCAGATGAAAAGCACCTAATTATAATGCAAAGAGTTAGCAGTACAATTAAGGTATAAACAATGTGCTGAGGCCTCTCACAGAGGAGTCATTAACGGGGCGTGTGGTGGATCGAGGAAGGGGACTAGGCAGAGGAGCCTGCCCAGAGGTAAGGTAACACTTGAACAAGGTCACGAAGGATGAGTAGGAATTTGCCAGCTGGAGAAGATGAAGGAGGAATATTTGCATAAAGAGATTAGTACAGGCTTAGAAGGAGATAATGGTACAGGGAAATGACAAATGGGTGTTAGAGCACTGAGAAGGGAAATGAAGTTGGAGCAGTCAGCTGTGGTCACAGATCCAAAGGCCACATGTTGAACCATCTTCTCCAGGCAGTGAACAGTTGTCACGATCAGGGGCCATCTTACGACAGGATGGTTGGAGCCATACTTGAGAACTGCCACTCTGCCTCTGTGCAGATGGGTGGGAAAGGTTCGGAGGACCACTACCTCGAGTCGTCCACACAAGAGGGCTTGAACTAGACCACAGCCTTGGAGTGGGTAGAGGGGACATAGATTCCAGAGACACGTAATAGATAGAACTGAGTAGACTGGTAGCCTGTTGACTCAGGGTGGAGGTAATTACCAGATTTCTAGCTTGTGCTAATAATAATAATAATGATGGTAGATAAGAATACCATTAACCAAGTTTGAGGAGACCTACAGAGCAGGTCGTGGGGCAAAGATAATAGGAACTTTGATTTGTGTTTGCTGAGTTTGAGGTGCCTCTGAGACATCTAGGTGGAGATTTCTAGTAGGGAGTTGGAAATTTCATCCTGAAACTTAGGAAAGAAATGAAATGTGGACATGGTGATTTGGACGCCATAAACATATACACGGGGGTGGAAGCCAGAGGGGTTGTGTGGGATGACCCAAGCAATCAATGTTTGTTGAGTCTGCTTGGAAAGAACAGATAGTATGCTCACCTAAGTGCCTTTTTCCTCAGCATGTATTTTGGGCCTATATTAAGAATATTTCCATAAAATGTCTTCCTTCTACCCAAGATCATATTTATCTCTCCTTATAGTAACTCCTAATGACTTGAGTTCATGTTAAAGCTTTGATTTAGCTTGTTGGGTTTTACCAAAATCATTTAAGGACGTGAGACACGTGGAAAATTCTATTGGAGTATCCTGACAGGCAAATCTCATACCTGGATACTAACTAAGTAAAAAGTTGGGCCAAAATATTTAATGTAATAGCAAGAGTTCTGAGGATGTCAAGATCTGTACTCTTCCCAGGTGGATATTCGGTAAGCAACGTACAAAAATGTTCAGCATAAATAAAAATTCCTGATGTTTAAACATTTTTCCGTCTACGCTTGTGATTTCAGTAACATACTTCAGAAGTTTCAGACTTTTTGAAGCTAGAGTCATGGCATTTTTGGCCTTGGAAGGGACCTTAGAGGTCATTTAATCTAATCCTTTGAGATTTCAAACAGTCTAAAGAGAGAGTACCACACCATGGCCACTCGCCTGGGGTAACTGACCATGTCTCTTGATCTCTAGATCACTCTCCTCTTCACATTATCCTTCTCAGTGGAATCCAATCTTGCTAAAGTTTCACGATAAAAATGAACCAAACCTCAGCTGCCCAAGTGAACGGTTTTCATTTATTTATGAATTTAATGCAGATCTGTGACACTTGGAGCTAGATAAGAACAAAAAGCCAAGTGTGATTAAGATTCTTCCTTTGCCTCATTCTGTCTCAGGCTTCTTGGCAGAACGAATCACTGGAGTCCCACAAGGACAGACCTGGAGGATAGAACGATGATGAGAGTCTGATCTCAAGTAGAGTTGCCAGATTTAGCAAATAAAATAAGAGGATGCCTCGCTAAATTTGAATTTCAGATAAATAATGAATCATTTTTCAGCATAAGTATGTGCCACACAATAACTGGGACATACTTACACTAAAAAGGGATTCACTGTTTTTCTGCGATTGGAATTTAGCTGGGAGCTGGGCATTTTATCTGGCAACTCTAATCTTGAGGTCAAGGACAGACTTTCAAGTGCTTGGAGATGACTTCGGCAGATCGAGTGAGCCCGACTAAAGGTAACGTATGTTTCACAAAACGGCAAATTTCAGATCGCCCTAGAATCTGCTACTCTTTGTGCAAAAGTGAAGGAGGTGTCATGCTGTGCCCCCACCCCCAAACTGTAGTACAACGTGAGACTGATGTTTCATGAGATTAACAGGGAGGGTGGAGGGGTGGGAGGCGCAGAGTCTCCATCTCTGTGTGTTCCAAAGCAGCTATATTCTCTCCTGTGTCTTTAACAGTGCAGACGGATTTTGCAGGCACGGAATCAGAATTCATTATATAATCAGCGATTACAAAACCAAAGCTGAAATGTGGAACAATACAATTTTCCACCACAGAAAACCATAAAACAGAACTATTCTGCAAGACGGTGCCTCACCCCAGCCTCCAAGGCCAGGACCCTGCACGCAAGCCTCATTTAACAAAAGGCTGAGCATTAAAGTCTCACCAGGCAGCGGGGAGCCTGGTCAGAAAACGGGGCTGAGTGATAAGGGCAATGAAATGCCAGCCGTGTGTCAGCGGATTAGTGGAGTTTGGCCACACGCTCAGCGGCAGTAAGATGTCATGAAAACACTAACTCTAAGAGTGCTTTTCAAGTTCGGCTGCAGAGGCCACACAAGCAATGCCAAACCTAGGCTGTGAGCCTGGGTATGAAACTACCTCCCCGGGGGGCTCAGGTGTCCTTGGTTGCAAGTGGTGGCAGGGACAGTGGCAGTGGAGGGGGGGAGAGGGTTAGAAGTGATCGGGCAAATCTTGGAAGGAACATGATTTAATTCATCAACAGAATTGCAGTGTAGCTGCAAACATAGTGGTCAAGTTGCACCGAGAGCCGCGGTCACGTGCCCCCATAGCAGCGCTGTGAATCACGTGGTCACTTCAGCTTTACCTTTTGTTCTAAACGGAAACGTTCTTACAGGATTTTCGAACCTACTATTTTTAAAAAAAATTCCTCTTTCGGTTGCCTAGAGTAAAAAAATAAATTTTGAAAACCAGGCCATAGTGGAGTGAAGAATGCGGTTAGTTGTAAAAATCGTATGTGACCGCCATGGTCACAAATCACATTGAACAACTGTGTAATAGTTCTTTTAAAAACTTCAGTGAAGGAGGAAGACGAATGGTATCTGAGGGCCCACTCTGGGCCGGGGCTTTCTGGGAGCTTTGCATTCAGCTCAGCTAATTCTTTCAATTAAAAAAAAAAAAGTGCTTATTACGTAAGATACGTGAAACATAAAGATTACCACTTTCACCATTTTTCAGTGTATAATTCAGTCGCAGTAAATACATTCGTAATGCTGTGCAACCATCAGAGCTCTCCCTCTCCCGAGCTTCACCATCCCAAGAGAAACTCTGTATCCGCTGAGCAGTAAGTCTTCATTTCTCCCTTCCCCCAGGCCCTGGTGATAACCACTATTCTTTCTGCCACTGTGAATTTGCCCCTTTTAGGTACCTCATGTAAGTGAAATCACACAATACTGATCCTTGTGCGTCTGGCTTATTTCACTTAATATAATGCTTTCAAGGTCCATCTGTGCTGTACCATAGATTATCTCATCTAATTCCTACAACCTGCAAAACAGGTTCTATTATTACTCCAAGGAAATGACCCTGCCCCCAAGTATGCATGCTGTCTCTGGAATTAAGGTTGAATGGTCTATCCTGGTGCGATTGCCTGACTGACACCATAAAGTATGGCCATGCCCTGGGGTCAGGAGCCCAAACCCTGAGAACCATCCAGGAAGAGGGTGTGGTAATACAGTAGCAGGTGTTTCTAAGTTCTTTGAGTCTCCAGGAAAGGAAGAAATGGGCTTGGGTAAGGGATAGAACTGCCTGGTGACTTTCTGGGGGAAAAATCAATTTGCCCACAGCAGCATTTCCAGGCCTTGAGCCCAGAAATGAGCTTAGTGCCTCATCTTTCCTCCCCCATCCCCAAGATGGAACTCACAATGGAAAGAATATCAAACAGGGGTGCCTGGGCAGCTCAGTCTGTTAAGCATCCGGCTCTTGACTTCAGCTCAGGTCGTGAGCTCACGGTCGTAGGACTGAGCCCCGAGTCAGGCTCTGTGCTGACACTGCAGAGCCTGCTTGGGAATTCTGTCTCCCTCTCTCTCTGCCCCTCCCCTGCTCCCACTCGCTCACATGTTCTCTCCCCCTCTCTCTCTCTCTCTCTCAAAATAAATAAATAAACATTTTAAAAAGAAAAAAAAAAGATATAATACCAAAGCACTCAACAACGTGAGGAGGTCCTACAACAGTCCTGTTACTTTATGCTTCAAAGAAGAAAAAAATGTTGACATAATGTTTGACTTAGAAGTTGCACAATAATACACAGCCTTCCCCTATGTGCTTCTCCCCGAGGCTTCCCTGAATGTTAACATCTAGCAATAACCACTGTATAATGATCAAAATTCAGAAATTGAAACAAGCACAACGTTATTACCTAAACTACTGACTTTGTTCAGATTTCACCAGTTTTCCACAAGTGTCCCCCTCCCGTTCCATTACCCAATCCAGACAATCCCATGCTGCATTTAGTCACCAGGTGTAGTTGGGTCCAATCTCTGACGGTCCTTGTCTTTCCTTGTCTCTCACGACCTCGGCAGTTTTGAAACACTGATCCGTTGTACTGTTGAACGCCCCTCAACTGGTGGTTGTTCAACGTTTTCTCGTGGTTGAGTTAAAATTGCGCATTTTTGGCAAGAAAACTTTTCCCGGTGCAAAATGTCAGGGGGTACATGGGTGTCGATGCGCCTTACGGGTGATGTGAACCTTGGTCACTTGGATAGGGCAGTGTCTGCTGGATTTCCCGACTGTGAAGTGACTCTTTTTGTATTTAATAAATATGATGAGAAAACTACTTTGAGACTACGCACTTCTCCTGTTTCTCCTCAGACTTCTGCCTAATTTTAGCATCCATCAGTGGATTGCCTGCAGCAATGATTACCGTGGTGTTCTAACAGTTATTTTCGATTCTCTTCGTTCTTTCTACGGATTACAAGGAATTTTTTTATAAGGGGGATATGTCCTTCCTCCTACATGTATTTGTTTTTTTTCAGTTATTTATGTGTACCAGTATGGACTCACGGCTATTTGTTTTACACTTTGATGCTTTCAGAAATTAATCGAATGTCAAATTATTTCTAAAAAATTCCCTTCCCTAAAAAGTTTCTCTCTCCTGTGTTCGTTTTCCATCCCTTCTGCTGCTGCCCCAGCCTTCATGCTGCCAGTCTGCCTGTTGAGCCATCTTGCTCTCACGTGATAGGAGTGACTTCAGGGAGAGGCGCCATTCGTTGGATGGTTCTGGAAGCCTCTTCACGCTGGGGTGGGGGGACAGACTCTGCGAAGGTGTGTTCCCAATGCTGCTGTGACTCACCTGGAATGAAGAGCTGAGCCCCTGAGGTCCATAGTTGGGTGGGAGAGAGGAAAGTCCTCACCTCCAGCCGAAATGCGCAAGAAAGTGGAAGGAAATTGTGCTGAGGAAAGCCATGAGGCTGAGGGTGTTTCACACCTGACATTTCTCAAGTCCCATGGCTCAGGTCTGAAAGAAATGTGATTACGCAGGTCAAGGTCTCTGACTATAGAAAACCAGCCATTGGCCAGGGGTAATCTCAAGGCCACTCGCTATAACGAGTATCTGTTTGCTTTTTGTATGCTGACTGGGGCATATGAGGACAAGGTAATAATTTGGGTGGATGGTTTCCTTCATGAAAGGATTCACTTTGACAGGAAAAAAAAAAAAAAACCTCTTTTCTCCCAAGTACACTTTAAAATTATTCCTTTTATAAGGCTTAGAGTCAAACCGGGATTTAGTAATCCAGCCAAAACCCGGATTCAGGGTGTGAATGAGCTTTATTGACTACCTGTGTGTCCACAAATCACCTTGAAATCCCCAACCTGATGTGGTGCATTCCTGTCCTGTTGAATCAGAGGTCCCCAAAGACGGCCCCGGGCGACCAGCTCGTCTTGGCAAAAAGGAACCCAGGCCGAGTTCCCTCCACAGCGGGCTTAGAACTCTTCAAGGATGGAGAGCCCCTTCTGCCTGGCCCTCTTTGCTTCACTTTCGCAGGAGGGATAAGGCTTTAACCTTTCCTCGGGGGAGCCCTGGCCGATTCAGGGCAAGACAGAACTGTATTTGGTAGTGACCTTGGTTTTCCTTGTCACTCAGCCTACATGGGGTGTGCAGGTGTCTGTCTGCCTGTCATTTGTCGAGCATCTTCTACGTGCCAGGCCCCACGTGGAGTGCTTTAAGGCCTTGACAAAACCTTCAGCTGTATGTGATTTGCCCATTTTACACATGAAGAAACTGGGACCCAGCAATCCCCGCTAGGGAGGCTGGAGCCAGGACTGAGGTCTCTCTGGCTCCAAAGTTGAGCCTCCTTCCATCAGGCCGCACCAACTTTGGGAGGCAGTATTTCCACTTTCAGACCTTCTTTCAGTCCCTATTCTTGTCATTCTTGGATGTTGTGCACTTGGAACTTTTTCCTTGGCTTTAGGCTCTTGGTCTTAACTCCACGGTGCCAGCCAGAAAGAACACGGTTTCCCGAACGTTTACAAAGTGCCAGGCGGTGTAACAATCACCTCACACACGTGATTCTCCCTCGGTACTTCTGACAAATCCCAAAGGAACAGGTCTCCAGTCTCTCGTCCAGATTCCATCTAGATCCCCGGCGTGCTTCAGAATTCAGAACCGTTCAGATTTCGGAGAGGCAAGTCTGCGTATAACACATTTTTCATAACACTCACTCGTACGGTCTGGGGCAGCATCCATCGAAAAACTAACATTTCTGCAGCAAACGTATGGATAATCACGTTCAACGGGATAAATAAAAACCATACAAGAGGTCACATCAATTCAGATCAGGTTTTGCCGTCAAATGAATTTCCCGCAAGCTTTTTTTTTTTTTTAATTTTTTTTTTTTCAACGTTTTTTATTTATTTTTGGGACAGAGAGAGACAGAGCATGAACGGGGGAGGGGCAGAGAGAGAGGGAGACACAGAATCGGAAACAGGCTCCAGGCTCTGAGCCATCAGCCCAGAGCCTGACGCGGGGCTCGAACTCACGGACCGCGAGATCGTGACCTGGCTGAAGTCGGACGCTTAACCGACTGCGCCACCCAGGCGCCCCCCGCAAGCTTTTTAAAAAATCTGTTTTTCAGCGGCTTTGGGTTTCAAAATTGCCGATACAGGATTATGTATGGGTCTGGGGTATTATTATTCCCACTATACAGATGGGAAGACTGAGGTTTGAGATATTAAGCGCCTATCTGAAGTCATACCATAAGTGTTGGGACCAGGATTTAGACCCGGTTTGATTGTGCTCATTCTGTTGCCCGTTTTAACCTCTGCTTTAACTTCAAACGTCCACACAGCAGGAGATAAAAGTACTCAGGCTGACCTACGTCACTTCCACATGAGAAACCACTATTGCTGACCCTCAAATACATTTTCCGTGGGAACGACAAATAGATTTGCTTACGAACGGATACACTAGAAAGCATTTCCATATTGGGACACCTTCTTAAAGAGCTTAACGAAGCAAGACCCCAGTCATGCTGGGAAGGAGAGGAGAAGGGTATGTGGCTTTTCCATTCTCACTTAGGAAATACTTTGTCTTTTTCTATTCTTTCCAGCTCCATGCGCTTTCTTCTCTGGTTCCTCTCTGCTCTGATTCAGGGGCTAATGGCCTCAGCTTTCTGTTCACACGGGCTACGGAGCCGCTGGAGTTTCCCATCTCCATCCCGGGCTTCTACTGCTGCTGCTTTTCTTCATAGGGTCTCCCTTGGGTCCCTTGACCATGTCATTGGCCCTATCGTTCAAGGGTCTCACCAATTTGTCATCCCCTGTGAGCCCAGGCACAATAGCTACTTGCTAACTAGCAGAGAACTAGGATAATTTCACATAAACATCCTTAGCCTCATTCTAGAACTTAATTAAAGGTTTGTCATTCCAAGTGAAGTAAACAAGTCTGTTTCAGGGATTTGTAGAGAACCAAAATGAGTGTACGTGTGTGTGTGTGTGTGTGTGTGTGTGTGTGTGTGTGTTATTGCTGTTTTGCCAAAGCTTCTGCCTCCTCCAAGTCACCAAGAATGTGAATACCTGCCCAGCCAGTCAGCAAGATATCAGACTCCAGAAAGCAGAAGAAAAAGCAGGGAGAAACTTACTTTTTGGCACTTGTATCCCTGAATTTCAGTAAGGCTGGGCCTTGACTAACTCATTCTCCTTGGGCACCGGCTCTGGATAACGAGGTCTGAGATGGTGATGAATTGACATCCACTTGGTTGATTTTGTCTTTATATATATTTTCAATTAAGTATCTTGTCCTTATTTGGATATGTCTGAAGCATATCCAAATTTTGGTGGGGCAGAGCAATGGGGATATTTGTTCAGGTTCCTTGGTGGAGACTGAGCATGAGCAAAGTAAAACTGAACAGAAATGGATCTGTCCCTTTTTAAAATTTTGTTTTTCCACAGTGATTTCTCTTCTTGTGAAATTCTGTTTACCCTTGATGATCTTATGAAAGATACTCTTTTGTTCTTCAAGTTATGAGCAAACAAACCATGGAAAGTTAACAGGAACAGCACTGATTTTCATTAAGGGCTGATGAATACTTGCGTCAAATCTCTTCATTACAGAGATCAAAGCAGAATAATATATTTTAACTCAAAGTTCTTTCTTCTTCTTCTTCTTCTTCTTCAAAAAAAAAAGACCTCAATGAAAACAAGCATTTCCTAACCCAATAAAGAAATCTGCAACAATCTGTTTTACCAGCTAATTTACTTAGAGTTGTGTGTTTGTTTAAATGACATGTGGTGTGGTGGGTTTTGCCTTCTCTGAATTTTTTACAACTCAAGCCAGTGAAATACCAACAAGGATTTTCATGGGCACAATTTCTTCCAACAACGAAGCAGCCCTCTCCTTTCTTTCTTGTTTGTGTTCTGACCTAACTACGTATACCCAGAGCCACAGTCCCCTCACAACCTCACAAGTCTTTGACTTCAGCTCAGGTTTTCTGCCCCTGACATTGCAGAATTGGGGACTCATGGGTTTCTCCTCAGCTTCTCTATTTTCTTACTCTATGCCCTGTCCCTCTGTGATTATCCATTGCTGGGACTTGATGGCTCACGTAGGAGCTGGAAACCCTGATGTTTATCCAGCTCTGTTGAGCTCCAGAGCTAAGAATTCAATTGCCTCTACTTGAACTTCTCTGTTGGGATATTTGATAGGCACCACAAACTCAACATGTCCCCAAATATGCTTGTTATCCACAGCCATCCTTTTCCCACCACCGCCAACCCTTCCTCTTCTTCCTCAAACCTATTCTTTCTCTTAGACTTCAAGCTCAATTGGGGGTCCCGTCATTTGTCCCCATCCTAAGTTGGAGTCAGCCTCAGGTTACCCTCCATAACTCCTTGGTTCCTCAAATCCATCAGGCATGCTGTTTTGTCAACTCTGCTTCCCAATCAGCTTTGGAAGCCATTCTTCTTGTCCATCCCACAACCAATGTCTTAGTGTAGTTCTTCCTTCTCCCTCACCTGCACTACAAGACAACCCAACACTAACTCCTACAGCCTTGGGTTAACTTCCCTCCCATCCATCCTAACCCTCACCCCAAACCAGCCTTCATAGTGTGCTGTAACTTTCTCAAACACAAATCTCATTCTTTTCACTTTCATAGAACTCGCCAGTCTTCCCCTTTGTTTATAAATAAAGTCCTGCCTCCTTAGCATAATATTCAAGGCCCTCCATGTTCTGGCCACATCATTTGCCTCTTCTTTTGCCATATCTTGCCTTGCATGTTTAAATAATCTGATCTTGGGGCGCCTGGGTGGCTCAGTAGGTTAAGTGTCTGACTTTGGCTCATGAGTTCAAGCCCCATGTAAGCCTCTGTGCTGACAGCTCAGAGCCTGGAGCCTGCTTGGATTCTGTGTCTCCCTCTCTCTCTGCCCCACCCCCGCTCATGCTCTGTCTCTGTTTCTCAAAAATAAATAGGCAAACATTATAAAAAGGAATGGTGGTATCTTTTTCAAAAATAATAATCTGATACTTCTCACTGATCTTGAACATAACATGTGGCTTCAAATCTTTGGGCCTCTATACATGAAATCCTATCTACCTAGAATGTTCTTTCCTTTTCTCTGCCTAGAAGACACTTACATGGTCATTCACATCAATAAACATTTATCAAGCAAGAGTCTACTGTGTGCCTTAAGATTCTGCTAGGCAGTGGAGACAAAAATGCAAAGGCATGTTATTTTTCCCCAAACATCCAGTTGAAACATCACTTCTTGAAGCTGCCCTTAAATATTCTCCCACTAATCTCACCTATGCATAGCAGACCATTTTTTTTCTTCCTATTTTGTGCATATGTTTTTCATCGCACTTCCATATATAATTTTTTGTGTGTCTACCTAGGCCCAGAACCAATGTCCATAACTTTGGGTCGAGGAATTGAGTAGTTTAAAGAATGTGGGCATTGACATCTGTATAGGAGACAGATTTCTAAAATGGTCTTCCAAGATTCCTGCCCCTTGGTATATGTGCCCTCCTCATGAATGTGGGCGGGACTTGAGAATATGATGGGGTTTTACTAGAATAAATAGGTCAGGGTTACACAGCGAAGATGAAGGGGTTTTACAGATGTAATTAAGATTAGCTTGGAGTTTCCTAGAAATATATAACCTACCAAAACCAAAGCAGGAAGAAACAGAAAATTTGAACAGACCAGTTGTTGCAATGAAATTGAATCAGTCATTCACCACCTGCCCCCCACCCCCCAAAAAAAGTCCAGGACCAGGTGGCTTCACCGGCAAATTCTAACAAATATTTAAAGAAGAGTTATACATATTCTTTTCAAACTATTCCAAAGAATAGAAGAGGAAAGAAAACTTCCAAATTCATTCTATGACACCAGTATCATCGTGGTACCAAAACCAGAATAAGACACCACAAAAAAAGAGAACTGCAGGCCAATATCTCTCATGAATATGGATGCAAAAATCCTCAACAAAATATTAGCAAACTGAATCCAACAATACATTAAAAAAAAATCACATAGCACGATCAAATGGGATTTGTTCCTGGGATGCAACAGTGATTCAAAATAATCAATGTGATATGTCACATCAATAACAGAAGGGATAAACACCATATGATCATTTCAATAGATATAGAAAAAGCATTTGACAATGTACAACATCCACTCATGATCGAAACCCTCCACGAAGTAGCTCTACAGGGAACATATCTCAACATAAGAAAGACTTTATATGAAAAACTGACAGCCTTCATACTCATACCCAGTGGCAAAAAACTGAGAGTTTTTCCCTAAAGTTCAGGAACAAGACAAGGATGTCCACGCTCACCACTTTTATTCAACATAGTACAGGAAGTTCTAGCCACAGCAATTAGAAAGCAAAAAGAAATAAAAGGCATCCAAATTGGTAAGAAAGAAGTAAAACTCTCACTAGTTGCAAATGACATGATACTATATACAGAAAATCCTAAAGACTTCACAAAAAAACTACTAGCACTGACAAATGAACTCAGTAAAGTTGCAGGATATACAATCAATGTATAGAAATCTGTGGCATTCCTATATGCTAATAATGAAGGAGCAGAGGGTGAAATTAAGAAAACAATCCCATTTACAACTGCACCAAAACCAATAAAATATTTAGGAATAAACTTAATCAAAGAGGTGAAAGACCTGTACTCTGAAAAATATAAAACACTGATGAAAGTCAAGACAACTCAAAGAAATGGAAAGACATTCCATGCTCATGGGTTGGAAGAACAAATATTGCTAAAACGTCAATACTACCCAAAGCAATCTACACATTTAAAGCAATCTCTACCAAAACACCAAAAACATTTTTCACAAAACTAAAACAAACAATCCTACATGTATGCGGAACCACCAAAGACCCCAAAATAGCCAAAGCAATCTTGAAAAAGAAATACAAAACTGGAGATATCACAAGTCCATACTTCAAGTTATGTTACAAAACTGTAGTAATCAAAACAGTATGGAACTGGCATAAAAATAGACACATAAATCAGTGGAACAGACCAGAAAAGTCAGAAGTAAACCCACAGCCCTATGGTCAATTAATCTTCAACAAAGGAGTAAAGAATATCCAATGGGAAAAAGACAGTCTCTTCAACAAATGGTGTTGGGAAAACTGGACAGCAACATTCAAAAGAATGAAACTGGACCACTTTCTTTCACCAAACACGAAAAGAAACTCAAAATGGATTAAAGACCTAAATGTGAGCCCTGAAACCATAAAAATCCTACAAGAGAACTCGGGCAGTAATTTCTCTGACACTGGTGATAGAAACTTTTTTCTAGATATGTCTCCTGAGGCAAGGGAAATAGAAGCAAAAATAAACTATTGAGACTACAACAAAACAAAAATCTTTGTACAGTGAAAGAAACAATCAACAAAACTAAAAGGCAACCTACGAAATGGGAGAAGATATTTGCAAATGACAAAATATATAAAGAATTGATACAACTCAATACCTAAAAACCAAATAATCCAATTTTAAAAGTGGGCAGAAGACAGGAACAGACCTTCTTCCAAAGGAGACATACGGATGGTCAACAGACCCATGAAAAGATGCTCGATATCACTCATCATCAGGGAAATGCAAATCAAGACTACAGTGAGGTATCACCTCACACATGTCAGAATGGCTAAAATCAAACAACACAAGAGGGGTGCCTGGTGGCTCAGGTGGTTGAGTGTCCAACTCTTGGTTTCGTTCAGGTCATGATCTCATGGTTTGTGAGGCTGAGCCTGTGTCGGGCTCTGAACTGACAGCATGGAGCCTGCTTGGGTTTCTCTCTCTCCCTCTCTCTCTGCCTCTCCCCCACTGGGGCTCTCTCTCTTTCTCTCTCAAAATACGTAAATAACCTTTTTAAAAAAGAAAAAAATCAACAACACAAGAAATAACAGGTGTTGGCAAGGATGTAGAGAAAAAGGAACCCTCCTGTAATGTTGGTGGGAATGCAAACTGGTGCAGCCACTGTGGAAAACAGCATGGAGGTTCCTCAAAAAACTAAAAATAGAACACGAACTCAAAAGGACACATGCAACGCTGTGTTTAAAGCAGCATTATTTACAATAGCCAAACTATGGAAGCAGCCCAAGTATCCATCAATAGATGAATGGATAAATATAATGCAATTATCATGGATTATATAATATATAATGGAATATTATTCAGTCGTAAAAAAGAATGAAATCCTGGCATTTGCAACAATACGAGTAGAGTCAGAGAGTATAATGCTAAGTGAAATAAGTCAGAGAAAGACAAATACCATATGATTTCACTCATATGTGGAATTTAAGAAACAAAACAAGCAAAGAGGAGAAAAGAGAAAGAGAGAGAGAGAGAGAGAGAGAGAGAGAGAAACCATGGAATAGACTCTTAACTAGAGAGAACAAGCTGATGGTTATCAGAGGGGAAGTGGGTGGCCACATGGGTGAGTTGGTGATGGAGGTTAAAGAGTACACTTATCATGATAAAAAAAATAAACATTTTTTTAAAAAGATTGGCTTGGAGTTCATTGAAAGAAAGATTGTCCTGAGTGGGTCTGACCTAATCAGGTGAACACCTCAAAAGAAAATCCAGGCCTTTTCTAGAGGAGAGATTTGAAACAGCGTAGATCTCTCGGTTGGCCATGAAGAAGTAATGTGCTATGTTGTGAAGGGGATGACGAGGCAGGGAACCGAAGGCCCCAGGAACCGAAGGCCCCAGGGGAAGGCCCCAGGAACCAAAGGCCTCAGTTCTACAACCATAATGCACTGAATTCTGCCAACCAGGGAGCTTGGAAGAGGACCCGGGGCCTCACCAGAGATTGCAGTCCTGACTGACATCTTGATATCAGCCTTGTAAGACCCTGAGCAGAAAAGGCAGCAAATCTGTGCCCAAATTTCTGACCTACAGAAACCGTGAGATAATCAATGTGCATTGTTCTAAGCCTCTAAGTTTGTGGTCATTTGTTACGTAGCAAGAAAAAACGAATGCAATCTGATAGGCATGTGTTGAATTCCTGCTTTCTTGTTACTATTCATATGATTTGGACTTAACCTCTCCGCACCTCAGTTTTCCCATCTGTAAAATGGGGGTAGTAATACCTACCTTATAGTATATCTCAGTTCCTCGAAAGCAGGGATCACGTCTTTTCCTAGTATCTTTGATGCCTAGCACTGTGTCTACACATGGAAGATGCTCAATTTTAGCTGAATGAATAAACAGTGCTCAGAGTGTCATTAAAAGCAAGTATAAACCCAAGCCTTTTCTTCCTGAAATTTTTTTTCTAATTTAGTGCTGATACAATCCTAGTTCGCTCATTTGTGAAATTAGGACCCATTTAGATGATCTCTCAGGGGCCATCTAGATGCAAATTCTGTGATGTTGATGAATCTTGGAATAAGGTAACAATCTTAAAGCTGCAAAAATATTAGTACTCTTAGCGAGTATTTCAAAGGAATGTATTTGTTAGTAAGATGCTCTCTTCTCCCAAGCCTCTCTTCTGAGCCAGTCTCTCTCTCCCACCACAATCAAGTATTAATATCCAGATGTCTGTGTTGAGGGTTTATGGTATTAGTGTAGTGTTTTGCCAGCTGTGAATGCAACATCTTTTTGATCAAATGATAAAGATAAATTTGGGTCTCTTACTTTGGGTATTAATATACAGTTTAATCTACCATATTCAAATTCCTCG
This sequence comes from Panthera pardus, assembly GCF_024362965.1. NCBI lineage: Eukaryota > Metazoa > Chordata > Mammalia > Carnivora > Felidae > Panthera > Panthera pardus. The sequence continues at coordinate 46,317,412 of NW_026527002.1, forward strand.
TAATAGGAGAAATATTATTGCCTAAAAGTAGAAATAAAGAAGTACTTATACTTAACAGGTGCTACAATTCCGTTTTATTCAAGTTTTGTCCAGAAAAGGTATAGGAGATTCAGTCACTGACACTGACAGGGAAGGCAATAAAGAATCTTGCCAGAGGGGCACCTGGGTGGCTCATCTGGCTGAGTGTCTGACTCTTGATTTCAGCTCCTGTCATGATCTCATGGTTTGTAGGATGCAGCCCCAACGTCAGGCAACACGGAGCCTGCCTGGGGTTTTCTCTCTCTCCCTGTCTCTCTGCCCTTCCCCCCTCACGTCCTCTCCCTCTCTCTTTCTCTTTCTCTCTCAAAATAAGTAAGTAAACTTAAAAAAAAAAAAAAGGAATCCTGCTGTAACTGTTGTAGCTGTGGTTTGCACAAGTGAGATACATACGCGCACACACATTTTATTATAAGCGTGATGATAAATTCTGACTTACCGTCGGGATATTTGGCAGTGGTCTTTGGATTAAGATTTTAGAGAGATGCTGGGTTACTATCCAGGGATCCAATAGAATGTTTGTCCTCAGAGCTACTTTTTAACATCAAGGGATGTCGCTGGCCGAGCCTACCTCTTAACAAGAGGAAATAAGGACATGCTTTCTCAAAAGAGCAAGCCCTGTGGGGAGGGCCATGAGGAGCTCTCTATTGGACACAGCACTATCTCTATCCTGAGCCGTAAGTTTCACGTTAAACTGCTCAGTTCAGAACAGAAGGCTGTGGTCCCCGAGAAGCCCCTGATGCCCATGCTATCTGAGCAACAGTTTGTGGAGAGTGAGGTCCAGGAAGATGACGAGATGACTAGCTAACGCGCGCGCGTGCGTGTGTTTGTGTGGTGTTTCCATGCCTCTTAGGTTAAGGGGTTAGCCGATTATTACTAACCCACTGCTGCTCCCAGCAGACCCTCGGCTGTCTCAGGGGGTAGCAGGCGCAACAGAGGATTTTGACATGATTGCTAGGATCCTGAGAGAGAAAAAGACCCAACGTCCCTCCACACGGCACTGCCTTCCCTCCAAGGGAGGAGGGAAACTTGTAGGCCTGTGCAGGAAGTAGAGAGAGAGAGAGATGTCCAAGATTATCCAGGGGGAGAAAAGAGAGGCTGAATGTTCTTAGGTCTCTAAAGATGTAGGGACCTCACATAGACTGCAAGCCCCACTCCTCTGCGGGGGTGACCACAGCCAGAAGAGCCCAGAAAGGTGTCACTCTTCCACTGCCTACCATTTTAACCACCGGGGTCCGAAATCAGACCCAGGCAGAACACCAGCTCCTGGGGCATCTTTGATTTACGAGGGGCACTCCCTTCTCCTTCACAGGCAAAAGTGGAGTAGAAAAGGCCCAAGCCCCACGCTCTGGGCACTGAGTCACTAGCAGGTGCTTCACAGTTACCGTCTTCCTATGCCTGCCCTCACTGAGTTAGCACAATAGCCCCATGGGATAGAAATTGTTATTCCTACTGGGATTATTGTGCTCCAGAGGAGGAAATGGAGTCTTAGTGAGATTAGGGGTCTTTTCTAGGAGGACACAGCCAGCAAATGGTCAAGATGACTACTACCTCAGGTCTCTGGAGCTTGACCCTTTCACCCTGTGCTCTGTCTTTCCGACGTTCTGGGCTAGGAAGGAGAAGCAGGGGTCATGTCCCTCCCCAGGCAGGGACCTTAAGCCCCTCTTCATCACCATGCTTGTCTGGGCCACACTCCAAGTCCAGGTAGGCAGCAGCTCTTGGGCTCGTCCTCTGCCTAGCCTGGCTGGTTCTGTGGGGTCCCGACTGAAGTCTGGGGGCAGCTTGCACGGTGAGAGAAGGCATAAAGGGGAGGTAAGGGCCTGTGCATGGCAGTGGACGTGAGGCACTCAGTGGGAGCATCACCAGCGAGGCCTGCTGACTCCAGCCAGGTGTGGGGAAGGAGGAGGCAGGCAGGGCCAGGCCGAGAGCATGAACTGTGCAGCGTGGCAGGCCTGGGCCGAGCCCCACCTTGACCGTTACTAGTTATGTGACCTTGAGCAAGTTATTTACTTTTTCTAAGTCTCTGGTTCCTCAACAGTAAAAGTGGGAAAAATAATTGCACCTCCCTCACATTGTTGAAAGGATTACATGAGATCAGGAATGCAAAGCACTTAGCACAGTGCCAGACCCCGTGATAGAATTCCTTCGCGATATATAATGCATGCCATGGAGGACTCATTCATCCATTTATTCGGGCAGAAGGTATTAAATGCCCAGTCTACGTCTCGTAGTATGCTAGAAACTCGATACCTGAGAGCTTTATTACTACTAGTATCTTTAGCATAAAATCACACAAAGGGTCCTTTATCCATAAATACTATAGCCTTAGCTGGTTTTGTAAACATGGAACATGGGTTTTGATGCACATGTCATTTTTGCCCTTGACTCTTCCTTTATGTGCAGCATGAGGACGCAGCTGGACGCACCTGGGAAGTAGAGCGGGTGAGGAATGTGTGCTTAACGGTGCACACTGGGCCAGCCGCCTCCCTCCTCCAAGTCTTAGCTTCCCGTCTGCAAAATGGGAAGAACCATGCCTTCCCTATAGGATTGTCAAAAGGAGTAAACAGAAAAGGAATCGGGTAAAGCATCCAACTTTGGGGAAAAGCTCAATACATATTGGGTGTCTTCTGACATGGCAAAACATTTGGATGTTCGGAACTTCCGGTTTCTGGTCTAGCGTGTAAGAAGCTGAGAAGCTACCACGCCAACCAAGCAACAAGGAAAAAGCTGAACAAACTGAAACATTAGCAACTCTTTTTAGATCCAGAAGAGAAGTGAGGTCACAGGATAAGCTGCAGCCCCCTCCCCCCCAAAATTGGAGGGAGTGACAGGTGAATACAGAGAATCACGATTCACTGCAGCAGAAACCTCCATGGAACCAGGGGGAACAGTGACAAGGGAGGGAAACCTGAGCCACAATTGAGGCATCGCTGTAGGCTCAGTGTGCACAACACCGAGAGTTAAAAACTCCAGGGGGAACCAGTCACCGGGGACTCCCACACTTTTATGAGTTTTTGTGAGTTTACTTCTTGGAGCTCTATCGGATTCTCACAGCAAAAACTGGAGGAAAAATCCCTCATGCTCTGGCAGGGGAAGAGGAAAAGGAACCATTTAAAATACTTCAGAGCATTCTGTTCTTCTTAACAAACTGTTCTCAAAGAGAAACTGTTTAACCAGAACCTCACTCGCTAGGGCTTTATCAGACCCTGACTGACCTGAGAGAAGAGAAATACCCACCTGCAGCCCCCTGCAGCCATCCAGCCCCCGTAAAGTGGGGGGAGCACTGAGATGCACCTGTGAAGTCCACAGTTGCTGGGCACAGGCTCACTAAAAGACCAAGACCTAATCACAGGACTACAGACTGCTTCTCCTCCCCATACACCCACCACATCCCTAAAGCCAATTTATAGCAGTTCCTTTAGCCAGAACATCATGTCTGGCTACCAAGAAAAATGTACAAGGCATAGTAAAAGACAAAAACACAGTTTGAAGAGAAAGATCAGGCCTAAGAACCAGACTCAGTTATGGCAGAGATGTTGGAATTATCAGAACTGGGAATTTAAAACGACTATCATTAGTATGTTGAGGGCTCTAATGGATAAAGTAGTCGGCACTGCAAGAACAGATGGGTAATGTAAGCAGAGAGAGAGAGAGAAATTCTAACAAGAGTCTTTTTAAGTGCTAGAGATCTGAAACACTTTAATGGGCAACAAAACAAAACAAAAACACTTGACGGAAATGAAGAATGTCTCTGATGAATTTATTAGTAGATTGGCCATGACTGAGGAAAGACTATCTCAGCTTGAGGACATCTCAATGGAAACCTTCCAAACTCAAAGGCAAGCAGAAAAAAGACCGGGAAAGAAAGAAAGACAGAAAGACAGAAAGACAGAAAGAGAAAGAAAGAAAGAAAGAAAGAAAGAAAGAAAGAAAGAAAGAAGAAAGAAAAAAAAAACAGAACAGACTATCTGAGAACTCTGGGGACAAGTACAGAAGATGTAACATATGCATAATGGAAATATCAGAAATAGAAGAGAAGAAGGAACAGAAGAGATCTTTGAAACAATAATCACTGAGAATTTCCCCCAAATTTAATGGTAGACACCAAACCACAGATCCAAAAAGCTCAGAGAACACCAAGAAGAATAAATAGCAAATATATATATATATACACACACACACACACACACACACACACACACACACACACATACACACACACACACACACACACACACACACACACACCCCTTGGCATATCATTTTCCAACTAGAGAAAATCAAAGATTTTTTAAAATCCTGAAAAAATCCAGAGGGGGAAAAGATAAGAATTATATCTGACATCTCCTCAGAAACCATGCAAAGAAGGGAACAAAGTAAAATATTTAAAATGTTGAAAGAAAAAAACCCCGTAATTCTGTACCCTGTGAAATTATCCCTCAGAAGTGAAGGAAAAATGCTTTCCTGGACAAACAAAAATGGAAGGAATTTGCTGCCAGTAGACCTGCCTTGCAAGAAATGTTAAAAGAAGTTTTTTAGAGAAAGAAAATGACATAGATCAGAGACTTGGATCTACATAAAGCAAGAGCGTAAGAGAAGAAGAAAGTGAAGGTGCGAAACCTTTTCTCTTTCTTATTCTTTTTTTAATTAAAAAAAACTTTTTTAATGCTTATTTTTTTGAGAGACAGAGAGAGACAGAGCATGAGTGGGGGAAGCGCAGAGAGAGAGAGAGAGAGAGAGAAAGGGGGGGGGGAGTCACAGAATATGAAGCAGGATCCAGGCTCTGAGTTGTCAGCACAGAGCCTGACATGGGGCTCCAACTCACAAACCACGAGATCATGACCTGAGCCGAAGTCAGATGCTTGACCGACTGAGCCACCCAGGCGCCCCATTTATTCTTTTTTTTTTTTTTAGAGTTTATTTATTTATTTTCAGAGAGACACAGAGTAAGAGCAGGGGAGGGGCAGAGAGACAGGGAGAATCCCAAGCAGGCAATCAGTGCAGAGTCCAACATGGGACAGGAGTCTGGAACCCACATAACTGTGAGATCATGACCTTGACCTGAGCTGAAACCAAGATTTGGGGACACTCAACCACCTGAGCCATCCAGGTGCCCGGAGTCTGGAACCCACATAACTGTGAGATCATGACCTTGACCTGAGCTGAAACCAAGATTTGGGGACACTCAACCACCTGAGCCATCCAGGTGCCCCTCTTTTTCTTATTCTTTTACTTTAATTTTTTTTTCAACGTTTTTTATTTATTTTTGGGACAGAGAGAGACAGAGCATGAACGGGGGAGGGGCAGAGAGAGAGGGAGACACAGAATCGGAAACAGGCTCCAGGCTCCGAGCCATTAGCCCAGAGCCTGACACGGGGCTCGAACTCACGGACCGCGAGATCGTGACCTGGCTGAAGTCGGACGCTTAACCGACTGCGCCACCCAGGCGCCCCTCTTTTTCTTATTCTTAACTGATGTCACTGCTAACGCGCTCCATACGGCCTCACTACCCTGTCTGGAAAGTTCACTTGGGATTCCCCAGGGATTTGGAAATCCTGCACATCATCGCACTGTTAATTCCTGTATGACATGAGCCTCGGTGCCCCTGTTACTCTCGGGAGACACGGAACAACTTGGGAAATCTAGCCCTGGGCCCTCTAGGGCAACAGAGTCCAGAAAAATTCCCTACTAAGGTGGCACCCATGTCCATTTCCCATGGGGTCAGAGGCTCTTGGCAGGGGAGGCAGCAGTGCAGCGAGGCCCAGATGAAAGAAGGCCAGGAAGGAAAGGGATCAACGCTCTGCAGAGTCTCTCCCCACTGCCTTCCTCCCGCTCGCCCGCCACACTCTTACCTCAACATCCTTTACCAGGCTGCTCCAGGGGGTATTTCTGAAAATGAAGATGCTTTTCTTCACTCACTGACTGAATGTAAGCCGAACAACTACTCTGTGCCAGGTGCCTGAAATAATAAAATCAACCACCTAGACCAGCGGGAATAATCAGGGAAGGGGTTGGAGAGCAATAGGGAGAGAGGGGAAGGAGGAGAACGCGTTCCGCTGGGTCTCCTACGCTTCCGCCAATAATGACATCTTTTTGTAAGAAGTGTCTTCCTGTCCCTTAATTCTGCCTTCCACATGAAAGTGGATTAGAAACCTTAGCATTGCCCTTGGGCAAAGCTGGGCAGTTGGCTATGCCATCAGTAAGTCCCATATATGGCTACCAAAGTGTCCTGTGATAACAGACAACGGTCACCCCCCACATTTCAGTGTTTATCCCTGAACTAGGCTCTAGCTGTCTCTTACTGGCTGGTGGGAAAGTCTACACCCAGCAACCTTCTTGCTCCTGTGCTCTCTCCCAACGGTAGTGTGATTCCCGGACCCATCCTTTCAAAATACGCCACAGTCCCCGTGCCGGGTGTCTTCCACTGTAGTCTATGAGAGCCAAAGGCTCAGGAACCTTGCTCACCCTTCTGCTGGCCACCAGCAGGTTTATTAACGCGCGGGCACACGCCATCTTAGAACTGACTTAATGGCGGTAGGCGTCCATTTTGACACTTCCTTCTTGTACTTTCAAAGGCAGAGTCTGAGTTGGCAAGAAAGCGCCTGCGTGCGCACACACACGTGTGCACACCTACACGCGTGCCACTTCAGTATAAATTATATTTTGGGTCAGTCTCTTAGATCACCCAGAACACAGCCTAATCTACGGCTGCCACGCAGGTCACACTGAGAAGCAGTGCTCCAGGAGGAAGGACAATCTTGGCGGAAAGTGAACACACGGGGGCTCTTTGGTCCTCGGGGAGGCCGAGTCTCAGCTCTCTTGAATGCACGTCTTACCAAAGGATTCTGACAAGCTTTGCTCGGCATCCTTCTATGCCCCATTTATTATTGTAAACAGGTATGTGACATTGCCATCCTCTTCCAGACCCTATTTATAGCAACCCCATACCGAAGAGCTAAGGGATAATGATACTGCCTCGCCCTTTTGAAGAACATCTCACCAAAGATCTCAGGGATTCACCAAACAATCTCACCCTGTCCTCCTCCCATTGGACAGGTGGGGAAGCTGAGGCATAGTGAAGCCAGAAGAACAGAGTCAGAAGATGAGTCAGAACCGGAGCAGGGCTGTACCTCGTTACACCTGCTTCCTCACCTGTGGCTTAACCCCTGCCATCGCAGACTTCCTGGAGAGGTGTAGCTTCTGCATGGCTTATCTGTTGAGTAAACACTGCTATGAGCTCTCAGCTATTTCCCCAGGTCTGAGGCGCTTGTGCTCTGTATGATTAAAAGGGCCTCTTGGCCAACGCGGGCTTTCCTGTGCAGGCTTCTTTGCCCTCAGTAGAAGCAGCCCGCCTCCCGGGTCGCTCTGATGCAACCCCTTTTGACGGTTCATTGGTGAGATTCCTGATTAGGAAGCCTACAAAGTCACACCCCTTTCTCCACCCCGGTTTGTAGCAGCAACACTTCTTGGGGGTGTTGGGATCATCTGTTTCACTTTTAGTTTCCATGAAGGTAAGCTTTAGTAAACCTTCTGCCCCTGCCCCACTGTCCGCTCGCCACCAGCTCTGCACCTGGAATCTCTTTCCCACGGAAGCTTTTTGTTCTACCCACGTCTGCAGATAGAATTTGGAGCGTTGACACTCCTCCCTCTACTGAGAATGAGATGTAGGTTTCAAGATCCCACAGAATTCAGGATCTTATAGAGTTAGGAGCGAAGGAGAAATGCTCCCAAGGATAAGAAAACAGAGGGACCTTTGATCCCATCAAAATAACCATTACACCAGACTCCAAAGCAACGTCTTCTGTTGCCAGCTGGCTGCGAGCATTCCTTGCCATTTTCATAGTAAGCAACTGTATGAATATATTTTTAAAAGGTAGGTGTGAGTGAGAGCAGGTTTGGTTTCCATTTTTCCTTTGATAGATAATAAGCTATGAATGCTTTCTTTAAGAATATTTGTAAATGTGCCCAGAGGTTAGTGAAAAATGAGAACATTTGATACAGCCAATAATACCAGCTTTGTGTGTTCTCCCGGAAGTTTCCTAAGCTTGAATCCTAAGCTGGAACAATTTTCTCCGATATCCTAAAAGACTGTATAAAATAAAGGACAGAGAAACTTGGTATAACCTAGAAAAGTAATGTTTGCAAGCAAATAAAGGCACTCGTCAATTATCTGTAGATAAGTGGACCTTCAGAAAAAAATCACATTCAAAAAAAAAAAAAATCTCAGAGCAGTTCAAGTAGTTGACCAACCCTAACACTTGAGTAAATCCTGAGAGGACCTTCGATCATTCTTCGTGACTTACTCACTCTTCGTTCGTACACATTTCTACAAGACATAGCTGTCTGACTTCTCAGACCTTGGCCAATGGAAACTGGAAATTTTGAAAAAGGGAGATTTGAGCAAACAAGGGCCAGGCAACAGAAGTGACAGCTAGAAAAGACACAAAAATGATTTTGTTAAAGCCTAATTTAAAAATTGTTAGCCATAACCGTAGTGTGATTCATTAAGAAAAAAGTTAGATATCATTCGTCATCCTGTGTACATACGTCCCTTTCAGGTCTATGGTTGAAAGGTGGTTCCAAGGATGGGTTGGGAGAGGGTGAAACATTCCCCAAGGTGGAATGTGACAGGTGACTTTGTCTTCAAGGAAGGATTCCCCAGTTTACCACTGTCATGCTAATAGGGTGGACGAGGCACTGGCTTCCTGCCTGATTCACAGTTTTATAGGCAGCCGCTGGCTTCTCAGACCGCTTCCCCTCCAGTAAAAAGGGGGAAGAAGCTCACAGTACTCGGTGGGGAGCCTTGGAGACCTTTGAAGGCTGGTTCCGAAACAAGGCCCGCCTTTATAATAGGGCAATTATGCTGTAGGCTGATGGGTGCAGAGACGCTGTAAAGGCACTTTTTTGGAATGGAGAGAGAATAGCAGGAGGGTGTTTATGTTTGGGGGTAATGCGACAACACCTAGAGGCACAGGAAGCCCACAGGAACCCTGCGGATGGGCCCTGGCCCAGCACAGTGCCCCAGTCCTAGCTAAGATGGAACCACCCAGAAGCACAGCTTCTGGTTGACCCCTTGCTAGTTTCTGTGCGCATCTGTACCTGCCCTGGAGAATTGGCACACCCAAGCAGCCTGCCAGACTCCCTGGTAACATGGGGTAAGCAGTCAAAGCACAGGGTCAGGGCCAAGTCCCTGAGCGCCCCACCTCCGCCGCTCACCACCTGCCCACCTGCCATCCCCCTCCCACAGCCACACTGTCTTCCTGGGCCACGTGTGAGCTTCTGGAGATACCAGCGTGAGGGTAGGAGGTGACATTTCAACAATGTCAGCGCAGGCTTCCCCAACCTCTCCTTGCTCTAATCTGCTCTGTCCAATAGGAAGCCACCTGCCTCGGGTGGCCGTTGGACACTTGCAATGTGGCTGCTGCCAACTGATGTGCTGGAACCACAGTTACTTCTCCATTCACCCACTGACGGACACCTTGGCCGCGAGTTTTGGCAACCACGAATAGAACCGTTGCGAACATTGTGCGCAGGTTTCGGTGCAGAAATACGTTTTCAACTCCTTTGGGTCAATGCCAAGGAACATGGTGGCCGGATCACAAGATAAGGGCATGTTCAGTTTTGTAGGAGACCGTCAAACCACCTTCTAAAGTGGCTTGTACTATTTTCTATTCCCCGCAGCAACGAATGAGGGCTCCTGTTACCGTACATACCCCCCACCCCCCGCAGCCTGCGGTGTGGTCGGTGTGCCGGACTTCCGTCATTCTAGTAGGAGTGCCGTGTCCTCTCAATGTTTTAATTTGTATTTCCCCGATACATATGATGTGGGGCATCTTTTCACGTGCTTAGGTGTCGTCCACATATTTTCTCTGGTGAGGTGTCTGTTACGGTCTTTGGCCCACTTTTTTACTCAAGTTGTTTGTTTTCATATTGTTGAGTTTCAAGAGTTCTTTGTGTACGTTGGATCACAGTCCTCTGTGAGACATTCTTTTGCAGGTATTTTCTCCCCCTCCGTCGCTCGTCTGATGGTTCTCTCGACGGTGTCTTCCACAGAGCACAAGTGTTTAATTCCAGTGAAATCCAGCTTGCCGATTATTTCTTTCCAGAATGTGCCTTTGGTGTTGGGCTGAAAAAGTCATCACCACACCCGAGTTCATACAGGTTTTCTCCCATGTTCTCTTCTGGGAGTTTTGTACTTTTGTGTTTCACATCTATGTCTGTGATTCATTTGGAGTTGATTTTTGTGAAGGGTGTAATCTCTGTGTCTAAATTCATTTCTTTTACATGTGGATGTCCAGCTGTTCCAGCACCATTTGTTGAAGAGGACCGTTTATTTATTTATTTTTTTTAATTTGTTTCACTGATTTGGAAACGTATTTTATTTACTTATATCTTTCAACTCGCGCTTTTGAGTGTAATTGTCCCTTGGAGATTTTTACTAACACACCAACCCAGGGAGTCTCCCCTTTAAGCTTTAACCAACACTTAGGTTTTCTTGCTATAATTAAAGTTAAAAATGTGTTGTTTAATCTGCCTTGCAGAGAAGCAGGAACCCCGCTGGAATTCTTAAACTGTTTTGTAATAATCTAGTTAGCTTGATACTAGAATTTTCCCTTGTGTTTATAATTCAGGTTTTTCCCTTTAACTTTATTTCATTATGTCTGATTCTATCTGTTACACGGTACTACTTAATTTCTCTGCCGTTCTTTGTGTTTTGAACTAATACATGTTTAACTACTATGTAATTATTCTGCATCTCTCTAACTATATTAGACTGCCCCTGGTCTTCCAGATCTCCACCTTCAGAGCCAGCAGGAACATCTGTGGGCTAAGCTCTGGTCTCTCGTGGGAAGGAACAGGCCTTTAGGGCTTCCTTATTAGGAAGTGGAGCCTGTCCCCCGCCAGGGTGCCTACCGGGGGCATGTCCCCAAACATAGAAGGGAGTTAAAATGGCCCCCGGCCTCCACCTGGCAGAGTGTGACTGTCCCCTGTGGTTAAGAAAGCCTTGAACAGGTATAACTTAACGCCTCCGTGACAGGATGGTGAGGGGCCGATGTGCGATCTGTGGTCTTTCTTTTTTACCTCCATCTGCCACTTCTGGGAAGGGAGAAAATGTGCCATTAAGAGCGTGTACACCTCATCGTTTAAGGGAAAGACCTGGAAACGGCACACATGACTTCTGCGCACAGGCTCACGGGAGGAACTTAGTCACATGACCACTTAGTCATAAGGAAAATGTCGTCATTGGGTGATCATGTACTCAGTTTATCCCCGTCACTGTGGAAAGAAGGGGAGAAGGGACAGCGGGACAACCAGCAGTCAGCCACAGTCATCAAGACCCATTCCCAAAGTCCAGGAGTCAGGAACCCAAGGAGTTAAGACACGTTCTCAGAACATCGGCCGCTTCCTTCACCTTGCCTAGTGTCATCTTAAAAACAACAGTTGGCCTCTGAGGCTGTGGCCACTGGAAGATTATTTTTAGGAATGGCCAGTGGACATGTTCTCCACCAAGATTTTTTGAGGATTTAATTCCTTGACATATCTTAGGCATTCTGGCACACCTGATACATTTTATCTGCTTTTTCCTTTGCCTACGATGACCTTATTTTTAGGAAAACGAGGCACACGCCCCACTGACACATGGTTTGATACGGGAACAGAACACCTAAAACTGTGAACAGTCCTGAAAAAATTGGCACGTATGGTCACCCTGCCCACACTCAGATATTATGTTACTCCTGTGACAGCCCATTGAGGGGCCTTTGGGAGTCACCTTCTTTCCCAATAGAGTTGTTATCCCCATAACTCCACACACCTTCTTGGCAAGCCGTGCTTGTGCAAAAACACGTGGCATGAAAGCATGAAAGAAATAATAGCTGCCTAAAATAGATTGCTATCCAATTAAAATGTTTGCAAGTCAATATGGAATGCATCCTTTCTAACACAAAGGGAAAAGGAGAGGTTTTGCAACCACAATAGTCATTAAACAATACTGTCTAGAATAAGACAGAGTCAGAAATGTTCAGCAGTAGAGGGCAAAGAAGAGACCCCGACAATTAACTGAAGAGAAAGTCTCATCGCTGGACTGGTTACAGTAAGATTTTCAAAGGTGGTAAAAATATTGATCAAACCTTCATTGGCCCTCAGCCTTCCTCAGCTAAGAAATCCTTAGCCTGTCATTCAAGGGACTTCAAAATTAAGGTCCGAATCACACTTACGAGCATAGATGCAAAAATTCTAAATTAAATATTTTTTAAATAACGCATTAGGACCAAGTAAGTTCAATTTAGGGACGCAAAATGGTTCAACATCAGGAACTCTATTATATAATTCAGTATGTTAAGAGATTAAAGGACGGAAGTCATTTGAGTATCTCAGTAAATGTTGAAAAGCTTTTGATTAAAGCAAATACCTACTGCTATTAAAAACTGGAAACAGCTACTGGGAACACAGTGCAAATGTGATACTTAGGGGTGTGAAGTAATATTTCCACAAAGACAGAGAAGAGATGGTGTTATCTTCTACTTGTGCTACCGTTCACTGGAGCCTACTAAAAGTCTTACTAAATCAGTAAAACCGGGGACGCCTGGGTGGCTCAGCCCGTTAAGCATCCGACTTCAGCTCAGGTCATGATCTCACGGTTTGTGGGTTCGAGCCCCGCGTCGGGCTCTGTGCTGATGGCTCAGAACCTGGAGCCTGTTTCGGGTTCTGTGTCTCCCTCTCTCTCTGCCCCTCCCGTGCTTGCACTCTGTTTCTCTCTTTCTCTCTCTCAAAAATAAATACCATGAAATTTTTTTAAAAAAAATCAATAAAACTGTACAAGAAAAGTAGCATAAAGACTGAAGAAAAGGATTTGACTGTCGCTATTTGTAAACAGGTTCACCGTCTCGATACAAAGTGCAAGATAATCAAATGAGAAATGTTTAGAAATTATTAGACTAGTAAGAAATATGCAAAGTCACCACCCCAAAATTCCATTCACGATTGCCAGACACACACAAAAGTACTAATCTAGTTAGGCATAAATATTGTCGGAAGTATGCAAGATATTAATAAAATTATAAAAGTTTATCAAAGGGCGTAAAGAAAGACCAAAAGAAGCAGGAACACATTCTGGCTGCTGAATAAGAGTTGTTACTACATAGATGTCAATTTTCCCTCAAATGGATCTATACGTTCAATCCGGGCCTAATCAAATGTTAATTGAATTTTTTTGATAGCACTTGATAAATTTATCTTAAAGTTCATATATCTGGGCTATTTCTAGAAGGGCAGATAAGAAACTGATAACATCAGTTGTCTCTTGAGGGAGAACCGAATGATAAAATACGGAGGAGGAAGACTTATTCATTCCCTATTTACCCTCCCGTGCCTTTTGTTGTAAACTACCACGTGTGTTTATTCCCTCGACCACAAACCAAATAAAATTAAAATGTACGGGGAGATCTCATTTTTTTTCCAAAAACATTAAGACGTTTTGAAAAAAAAAAAAAAAGTATAATGATATCAAATAGGAAAACGTACAATAATAAAAGGCTTTGGTGTCGAGGTATAGATAGTTGGATACATCAATGGAGAGAATAAAGACTTAAAAACAGAGCCCCGTGTATCTCGCAGGTCGCTTTATGATAAAGGAAGCATTTTAAACCAACGGGTAAAAGAATGGACTATTCCGTAAATATCGAACTCTTCGGTCCCTTCTCTGTTAACCTTCACGAGGTTCCTGGGAGGATTAATTGAGGTGAAGTATGAAGTACTACGCAAAGTGCCCGACTTAACAAATACTACGAGGAGTAGTAACAGTCTTACTGTGATTAGAACTACAAACAAGAATAGTGTAAGAGCCAAACCATGTGATATGTATTATTTCCTTTTATGCACGTAGGCTATTGGAAGGCTACAACAAGCCCCAAATATTTAATGCAGCCTTGCATTTCTACCGTGATTTTTGTTTTAAGGCACTTTTCTCGCATCATCTCATTTAGTCCTCTTAACACCTGATCGACTGTGTTTTCGTTTTTCATCCCTCGAAGTATCGTTAACAGGGCACAGATAGCAAATGCTCAGGCTCGGGAGGGCATGGATGTAAGGATGGGATCTAGTACCATACTGAGAAGCCCTTCCCTGTTTTTGCTTAAAGATTTCCCCAGGGAGTCTCTGAAGTTGCTTTTCTAAAGGCGGAGATGGGGTGGAGAAGGGGCTTCTGGGGCGGTCACCTAGAGCAGCATTCGGGCTGCGTCTCTACCGAATGACTGTGGGTCTTGATGGCAAAAATACTGGGGAGGGTGGGCAGCAGGCCAGGCCAACCCCCCCCCCCCCCATCTCAGCAAGGTTGCGATTAGCATGTGACTAGGAAGGAGGAGAATGGAGCAGGTGTTTGTCACGACTGCCCTTTTGGTGACACTCCCTTGTATCATCACCTTCTCCTATTATTCAGTTTTCCCTCTGGACACTGAGTTTCTTTGTCAGGGTCTCTAGCACTGAGTGAAGAGGAGAAAGCAGACATCTTCACGCAGGTCTTGACCTTTCCCCATGTGTAGGACTGAGTCAATTTTATACCTCTGGCTTCCTTCTCTAGGCTGCGTGTCAGCTTTCCCATAGCCTACCTCCCACCTGCTAAGCCTTCTGGCCCATGGCCCACCCATACCCAAGGATCCCTCAGACCCTGACGTCCCTCCCGCCGCTCATCGTAGTAGGGTATGAACTCACAAAGGCTCTCTGGCCACATGTGTCCCAGGGCCCAAGTTGCTCTGTGGACTGTGGGATTTCCAAAGTGTTTCCCAATCTGAAAGCTGTTGGCTATACTCAATTTACAGAGGGGTAGGGGGGGGTCACAAAATGACTTAAAAAATAATTGCTCTGGCATCTTTTCCTTCGCTAAATGACATTCTCAGCTCTCAGCAGGGAGTTGAACTAAACCCAAAGTAGGAAACTGATATTTTAATTTGAATTGAAACTGAACTCAAATAATAATATTGTTCTCCCTTTGAAGTTTGAACTGGATCTGACCTGGACAAAATCCAGAAAATTTCCCACCCTATTCCTCCTCTCCAAAAACAACCCACAAGACAAGCCTAGATCTTTCTGAATTCTAAACCTGCTTCATGTTTTGTTATATTTTTCCAACTGAGTAGAGGAATATGTTAAATAATTTTTTAAAAAGTGTTTTATTACCATGATGGAAGCGTGACTTTCTAAAGACAGATTCTATCTTCACTGCTGAAAGAATAATAAAAGGAGTTGGTAAGCTTCAAGAGTTTCCTTTGGTAACCAGAACACTGTTAAACACTCACGTGGAATTTGAGGTTCCGTACTGTTTTCCCAAGTTTTGTGTTTCTTTTTTTAAGTGACGAGTTCAAGCAGTTACACAGAAAATTTTTAACTCGGTGAACATTATATTTGTTGCTAGGTCCTTAAGGAATTTCGGGATGAGAGGGTAAGGCGATAGTAAATATGGATTTCTTTTTTTTTTTTTTTAATGTTTATTTTTGAGAGAGAGCGTGCATGAGCGTGGGGGAGGGGCAGAAAGGGAGACAGAGGATCCCAAGCAGACTCTACGCTGACAGCAGAGAGCCTGATGCAGGGCTCAAACTCATGAACTGTGAGAACACGACTTGAGCCGAAGTCGGACCCTTAGCCGACTGAACCACCCAGGCGCCCCGGATCTTACCTTTTTTAAATAACTCTTTATTAGAAGCTTCAACATCATTTTCTCGTATGCAGTTGTGGGGTTGTTTTTAAATGCACAAGAATAAAGGGACTATGTATGATTGAAGAAATTTCTTTTTTCTTTAGACACCTAACATAGGCCAGCTCTTAGACTGAGCTCAGTTTGACTTCGCAAGTTTTTGAAATTTATTTCTTCCGTAGGTATCTTTTATCTATGGTCAGCGCCAGTGCCTTCCCTGGGGCATAGCTAATTGGGGCATTTTTCCGAAATCACAGACGGAAACTCTGAAGAGCGGTGAACAGGAAGAGAAGTGACTTCCCCCCTCTCTTCACGCGCATACCTTCTGCCTTCAGGTGGCTCTTCCTGACATTTCCTCCCACTTCTTTTTACTCACAGTGCTTTCTCGATTTCTAATACTTCCAATCTTAATTCTAACGACCAGTGCTGCTGTAAAATTCACTCCAGTGAGAGCCTACAGGGAAAGCCCAGGTGAGTAAATCTACAAGTGTTCATCTCTTGCACAGCCTCTGTGTCTCCCATCAACCTTCACCGAGACGTTGCCCCCACCCGCTGCCCACAAGCTTGTTGGGGCTGTCACTCAAGGGGCCCCACACCCAACCAAAGTTGAACACGTGATCTGAAGGAAGCAAATGAGGATCTTGCCCTGTAGAAATGAGAGCTCGAGCTATGTGACACAAGGGCCCAAAATGGCAAAACAGGTTCAGCCCAAAGGGCAGGGTTGCTCATTAGGTCTTAGTCCCTGGATCTCTGGAGCTGCCCTACTTCCTGTCCCTGCTGGGGCTTTTCCCTGTGATTCTCTGGGCTGCTGATAGTCTTTCAAGACACTTCTTTTTGTCTTCAGTTATCCAGAGCTTATCTCTGTTGTTGGCAACCTAAGAGCCACAAGTGATACAAGGGTTTGCAATTATTTGAGAGCTTCCTCTGTTTCTTCATTGCTGTGTGTCATCCAAGATTCTGCTGCTGCCACATAGATCGGTGTGGATCTTTATCCTTGGCCACCAGGGTGCTGGTCTCTTAAGTCTACTTCCACCGGCTCCTTTCCAGACTCCTGGCCACCCTCCTTCGCTTCTCTTGAGCACCATTTTCTTGGGGAGATGTGGAACTATATCGTTTACATTAAAATCGGCTCTCACCCGGGGATGACGGGCTACATTTCGCTGCCATTTGGAGATCAGTCGGAACTCTAGCTCTGTTTATTGACTTAAAGAAAAACCAGCTAAACCAGAATGAAATGAGCCTACCACAGTCCTTCCCACTTTGCTTTCCACCTGGGCTCCCTCTGACAACAGGTGACCTTCGGGTGAAGTTGACACAAAACAGTGAGAGACAGGATTCCCAGTGGGATGACATTTTTAAGCACAGAGCGAGGCTTTGTGAGGCAACACCGTGGAGCCCTTTCACAGGGACCGTCAGGCATCTTGTCTGGGACCCGCACTGCCCGCCTTTCCCTCCCTCTTGCCTCTTTCCCTCTTCCAGGATCTATTTCTGCCTCTCTGTACTTTTGGACGACTGAGGTCCCCTCTCTGGGAAAGGCTCAGGGACTCCTCAGAGGCCTCAGATCAGAGTCTGCACAACCCTTCTGCTTGGCTCTTAGCTAGGCCTGATAGACTTCATGGCCTTCAGCAATAATGGTGGTACTTTTTGCTTTCAATAGTTCCACAGCATCCACTCTGGCAGTCCTGAAGCTTTCAGAGCAAAATGTTCAGTGTAGCTTCGTGTAGCTTCTGGAGGGCCAGGCCTGGGTCTGGTTCCTCTCTCTCCTGCCTGAGGGAATAAACAGTTGGCTGCAGTACAGCAGAGCACGCACACGATTTAACTTTAACCCCTGACCAGCACGGGGACACAAGAATCATCTAAGCAAAGTGGAGACAAAGAACATTCCAGGGCCTTCCAGAGGAGGAAGCGTTTCCCGGCGAGGGGCTAAGGGTGTGAACGCTGCACTCAAACAGATCTGTGCATCAAGTTCAGCTCTGCTACTTCACTGTTAATGTAGGTAAATTACTTAGGTTTTCAGAGCCTTGTCTGTCACGGGGAGATAACGTGAGTACTTATCTCCTGGATCTCCAGTGATGATTAAATGAGATAGAACCAGTATGGAGACTAGTTCATAGTAAGAGCGCCAGAAACATGAGCTATTGTTATTATTAGTAGGAAAATCATCAGGAACTCACTTCTAGGGGAGGAGCACTCGATGTGCATTTGGCCAGCGCCGGGGCCTTTCTGGGAGCAAAGGCCTCCCAGAGAGCTGGGACTAGAGACCGCAGTGCAGGGACCCCCCCATCCCCCCCCCACACATCACAACAGAGACCAGCCGCAGACACATCAAACCAACAAGACTTTGCCCTTCGCCACCAACGTCACGCTACTGCACGGGCCCCGAGAGGTAGAACCAATCGCAGGGAAAAGGAAGAGGAGAGGCTGAATCCCGTAGTTGCGTGAAGTTTGTGGGCAGAAAAGAGCCCTGCTTGCTACACCTGCAAAGGTCTGTCCTCGCAGAACGGAAACAGATGCAGAACTCTTTGGCCCGTGCAACGAAGCAGCCCGCCCCCACCTCCTCGCCACCCTCCTTTGCCATCATGCTCTCCTCAAGGGAAGAACGAAGTCTGGTCAGAGGAATAGCAAGGACCTTGCTGCAAGGGTTCACCGCGATTCAGATATAACAGTCTGCACTTGATCCTGTAGGTAAAGGACTCCGTTGCTGGTGGGGATGGACAGGAAGACATGGGTTCTGCAGACATTCCTGAGTGAAAGCTGTAGGAGACGCACGGAGGGGAGAAGGTAGAAGAGACCGGGATTTTGAGCGAGATGGCTGAGAAAATGAGGACGGTGGAAACTGAGATGTCAGGGTCAGTAGCACGGACGACTACGCTCTCAGTCCAGCCGTGTTAAGGTGCTGACGGCACGTCCGCGTAGAAATATCGGGAACACTATGGAAAAAGGGATTATGAGTCCACAGGAGCGTTTCTCAAACGTTCGGTCTCAGGATTCCTTCACACGCCTAAAAATGATTGAGGGCCTGAAGAACTTTTGAGTCAGTGGGTTTTATCTATCAGGGTTCATTGTATCACAAGTGAGAACTGGGACATATAAAATATTTAGTGATTTGTTTAAAAGTAACAATGACAAACCCATGCCACCTTAACATAAATAACATTACCATATTTACCTAACCCAAAAGAAAAAAAAAAAGAATAATCGTAGCAATTGCTTCGTATTTTTGCAAATCTCTTTAGTGCTTACAAGAAGACGGCTGGCCTCTCAGATCTGCTTCTACATTCAATTGTTGTGACAAACTGTTTAAGCTCAAGTATATGAAGGGAATCCGGATTCGTGCAGGTGTTTAGCTGCAAAAAAGGAAGGGTCTCCTCCCTCCTCAAGGATCCCGGAATCCTACTTTGAGAACTGCTGGTCTAGAGAGAGGTCAGGGCTTTAGAGGCATGTTTTGAAGGTCTCTGCCCAGGGATACAAATTGCTGATGTCCGAGTTCTGGCCAGGAGAAGAGAGAAAGAGAAAAGCGCCTAGGGCCAGCGTCTGAGCGTTGGGCACATTTGTGCAGTTGGTCCTTAGTATTTACCAATTCTGTATCTGCAGATTTGCCTATCTGCTATTGGTGACCCCAGAATCAATACGTGTGACACTTTGGGGTCATTCCCAAACATGGTGCAGGTAAGAGAAAATTTGAGTCCCCTGATGCACATGTTCCCAGCTGAGGTCACACCAGGCAAATCCGTGCTTTCTTGTTTTCTGTTCTCATCCCGTCCACACGTGTCCTTTCTGAGTCTACTTAGTGCCACTTTTTTCACCCTTTTGTGCTTTTTCTTTGTGATCGTGCTGCTTAAATAGCCCTCAAGGGTGGCGCCGAAGGGCTGTCTAGTGATCCCAAGCACAAGAAGATGGCGATGTGCCTTCTGGAGAAAATACTTGTTTTAGACGAGCTTCGTTCAGGCACGAGTTACAGTGCTGTTGGCCCTGAGTTCAGTGTTAATCAGTATATTACATATAATATAAATCAGTGTAAAATAACAGGTCACGTGTAAATCAGTATCTTAAATAAGGGGCCTCTGAACAGAATAACACATAAAACAAAGTTATTTATTGGCCAGTTGATGAAACTGCTATGACCAGGGGCTGGCAGAGACCTACACTTGAACTTCCCCAGGTGCTACAGTTCTGTATTCCCGGCAGCTTTATGGAACACAGCTACCATGAATGATGAGACCATCTTGGACTTGGAGGAGAAGGGAAAGCAGTTGAAGGGCGTGGAGAGCCCACGGAGAGTCGTTCCCAGGGAGGAACGTTTCCAAAAGGAGGTCCTGGTCAACTCATCAGACACGGTGGTGGAAGCAAGGTGGAAACGTTCGGCCTGTCCTGCCTCCATCGGCACTGGAGGAGGGAGGCTCATGGCCTCCCGCCTGGACAGGTGGCTCCAGGTCGTCCCCCTGCCTCTACAAATGAGGAAAGCCTTCAGGCCGACTGCAAGCAGAGGCCGCCCTCCTTCCTTGGAATGTAATGAGAGGGTAAGGGCTCCCCTGCAAAAAGAGGGGGCGAGGAAAATATAAAGTGACTGAAGACAAAGATGAACTGACCGCAGAGGCGGGTCCTGAGGTTGTGACACTTTTTCCAAGGGCAGGAACTCTTCACTTTCTCAGGGATGGACCGAAGGTGACGGTTTTCGGCCAGAATGCTTTGGGTTACAACGTAGACCTTTAGAGCCAGAAATTGCCAGAAGGGCGGACACCTTTTGACGAACTCCAGGTTGGAAACGGCTGAAAGGAAAGGCAGGCAGAGCCGTCCCTAGTTTGAAGGTGAGCTCAGCTCCACCGCCCCCCCCCCCCCCCAACACCACTTAGACTCCACGGTCATGGCACACTTCCACCACCTGGTGACCACACGCTTGAATTGCAAGGCCTGCTTTTAGAAGCCAGAGAAAAATCCCTTGGCCGAATGGAGAAAACCAACGACCTGAGCTTACAGCAAACAGCTTGCTAATTCTTTTTTACCCAAAAGTAATACTTGATCATTCCAGACCACCTGGCAGTGATTCGGTGAGTTGTTTCACCAATATCTAGCAGACGCTGAACTATCCCTGACTTGACAACGGATGTTAAACAAAAGTCAACTGGCTACTCAACGGCAGGGAAGACGTCCAAGTATCTTCTCCTTCTGGGTCCCTGGAGACTTTTAAACCAGGCCCCCAAAGAAGCTGGCACCTGGCTGGCCTCCCCCAAAGACAGAGTTTCATTTTGCTCCCCTGGTGTGATCTGAAAAGCCAAGGTGCCAAGAGCCCTGACATCCTGGTATTAGTAACTAACTCTATTTCCTTTATGAGTGTTCTCTTTGAAAATGTAGATACCCATTGTAAGGTGGGAGCTGTTAAGTCATTAACACTTTAGTGTGAATAACTGTCTTAGCCATGCTCTTGGAGGGTCCCGGGAGGGGGGGAAAGGCCCAAAATGGGGAGGTTAGGGCTTCAATTAAGGTCTCTTGGATGATCCTGGGACCAACAGGGCCAGGGAGGACCCTTGGCAAGAACTTGCTTCACTCCAGCCTTCAGGAACACGGACAGAACCCAGGTTGCCAGCTTACCAGAGGAAGCAGTGTGTGATGTGACAGGGAGGACACTGGGGGAAACGCTAAGGAACACTGACGGCCTGAGGATCCCAAAGAGGGAGTAGGATCTCCTAGCTGGGGGACACTTATCTCTCTAAAGTGTTGTGTGCAAGGCTTGTGGGCCCAATCCTCTCCACAGACAGGATTGGTTTAATCCTCAGTATTTAAAATTGGAGGATTTCACACGGAAATCTTGATTTCCAGCTTTTCCTGAAGCAAGGATAAGGAGGAGGAGGAGGAGGAGGAGGAGGAGGAGGGGTCTGGCATTTTTCTGTCACAGGAACTTGCTGGAACTGCCTGGGGGCTGCTCTGCTGGGAAGGATGTGCACACTCCATTTTGCCACAGTCCCCATAAAGCCCAACTGCCTCATTTACCTTCCTGGGCTGGCTCCTAAAAACCTTTAGGGTGCCATCTCTGCCTTCAAATATTAATGATAATAACAAAAACAGTAATAACATTATTAAAAATAATGAATGTATCAGTATGACCAGTTTTTTTTTTTAATGTTTGTTTATTTTTGAGAGAGGGAGAGTGCACACAAGCAGGGGAGTGGCAGACAGAGAGAGAGAGAGAGAGAGAGAGAGAGAGAGAATCCCAAACAGGCTCCAAGCTGCCAGCACAGAGTCTGACACAGGCCTTGAACTCACGTGCTGTGAGATCATGACCTGAGCTGAAACCAAGAGTCACACGCTCAATGGACTGAGCCACCCAGGCACGCCAGTAACGCCCAGTTATTTAATGCCTGCTGCAAACCAGACATTGTGCTAGTGCTCTTGCCCACAAATTTCCCTAATTCTCACGGAAACACTGGTGTTTACATTCCCATGTTAGAGAGACGGAAACCAAGGGACAAGGAAGAGTGTTAGACTCGCGCGTTCCTTTTCGTAAATGTGTTAGAGCGATGGCCGCCGTACGTTTTCCTAGCTATCTATTACCTATTTTGTATTTATTTGTCGTTAGTCTCCTGAGAGAGTCACTACATTCCCTTTCAACACTAGCAACCCTCTGGCTCTGTCGGTAGCACCAAAATTGCCACCCAACTGCTGTCCTACCGACCTCCCCTCTGCTCCAATTCAAGATTCTGAGCAAGATCCGTCCAGCCTATCGACCTGGCCCAGGAGATACTGGCATTTCTGTTTAGCTACCCAGACTTGTTCTCTAAACTACAAATATTCACGGCTTTCCGTGGTTTGCTAATTCATGAACACCACGCTGTATTTCAGATGATCATGTGCATTTGTGCCAATGGGGGGAAAAAGAGGTGTTTCCGCGCATGCCAGCTCATTAACAGTGGAAATCCATTTAAGCTGCTGTTTCTCTGACTATGAGGGGCGATCCCTAGGGAGGCCGTGGAGCGAGCCTCAGAGGGCAGCAGATAAGGTTTTCCTTTGAAGATGAAAATAATCCTAGTCAATTATTTGGAGTCCCCACCCCTTCCCATAATAGAGACAGACCTCCGTGGGCTCTTCTACACGCCATCTTGGAGCGCCATGTACCCAGAGGCATGCATTTCCTCAATCTCTTTGCTTTTCTTTCCAGGGAAAAAGCAATGTAGGAGAAAATGAGCCTGTTTTCCCATCACATTAAATTAGTTTGGCCGGGGGCGCCCGGCTGGCGCAATCAGAGTGTGCGATTCTTGATCTCAGGTTTGTGAGTTCAAGCCCCAAGTTCGGTGTAGGGATTGCTTAAAAATAAAAATATATGTATTAATTAATTAGGCCAGGCAATTAGTTTGATCACATATTCTGAGTTTAACTAAAATAATAAATTACCCCAATGACACGTCTTTTGATATTCTACAAACTTCATAATGCCCTTTCCTTCCTTCCCTTTTTATTTGTGTCAGCCCCAGTGATTTTCTTTTTATCAGTTTTCATTCCTATCAAAGTTATCTACGATCATAAAGAGTCCAATACAAGACTTATCATCATAAAAAACAGTGATTTCTCTCACTCCATTTCCTGATCAGTTTTAGATCTTATTTATCCACTTCCTACTATGGAAGATAAGCGTTCAGTTCTTTTCTCTGTTTCTCTCTCTCTCCTCTCTCTCTCTCTCTTTCTCTCTCTCCTCTCTCTCTCTCTCTCTCTCTCTCTCTCTCTCTCTCTCTCTCTCGCACATGCGCGTGCACGTGCTCCCGCACGCGCGCGCACACACACACACACACACACACACACACACTTTGCAATTTCCCCTCCTCCCCAAATAATTGCATCAATTTTGGTTAGATAAGTATTCCATGCTGAATTCATCAAGGTCCAGGAGATGGAAACCATGCCGCCATTTGTAGAGGGAAAGCGTAATATAAGAATATAATATAAGGAAGTATAATATAGGAACTATTAACACAACATAAGGTTATCTTAGAGGAGAAAGAGAACTGTAAAGAAAGCCCTAGAGATGAGCAAGGCTACTGGAGGAAGGAACACCCCTCCCTGAGGCGGGGCTGGCAGGCCAAGGCTGAGAAGCCAACCACTGTGCTGCTGGCACGATTCGCTGGGAATCTGCTCACTGGAGTGCAGTGGAAACCTGATGGGAGGCTCTCCGTGAGGTGCTGCTGAAACTTAATGGGGGCGAACGCCACCCTGGACGTCTCGACCCCCAACCCACCTGCTGTTGGGAACCAAACAGTGGGAGCAAGAAGAAGGAAAAGTGTTCATCTTTTATGATTGGGAACGTCTTACTGACAGCTGAGCCATGCAGCATATAAGGCAATGCCCTTCCCCACTTGACTTATGGGTTCCTCTTGAATTAATAATTGACTTTGTTGGGGCTCCTGGGTGGCTCAGTTGGTTAAGCGTCTGACTTCAGCTCAGGTCACGATCTCACGGTCTGTGAGTTCGAGCCCCGCGTTGGGCTCTGGGCTGATGGCTCAGAGCCTGGAGCCTGCTTCCGGTTCTGTGTCTCCCTCTCTCTGACCCTCCCCCGTTCATGCTCTGTCTCTCTCTGTCTCAAAAATAAACGTTAAAAAAAAATTTTTAAAAATAATAATTGACTTTGTTGTTTTTGCGTCCTTAATTATCATCAGTCCCCAAAACTCTCTCCCTAGTGATTTAAATCTCCCCTCCCACAGGGCAGCAAGAGTCTCAGTCCTAATTCTGGCAACCTTTGGCGCCAGGATCACAGTTAGGGGAGGGACACATGGCAGCAGAGAGCACTGTTGTGATTTGAGGACGTTTAGGCCTCTTCAGCAGGATTCCCCATAGTGGCCTTGGGGCCAGTTCATGGAGTCTTCTCTGCCAAAGGTCATCTCACAAATGCCGTGCCCTCTTCGTCGTTAACTCCCTGCCCTCCTGGCTTCTTGGCATCCCATTTATCAATTAAAACACAACTATAAATATGGCCTGAACCGTGAGGCAACACGTTGTCTTAAAGACAAGGAGGGGAACGAATGTGACATCATTCAGGCCCACACCATCCACCTCTAGCTTCTTGAAAAGGTCTCCAAACCTTTCTGAAATTTCCAAAACACGCCTGTTCTTTGTACTAACCATTCAGCTTCCTTAAGAACTATCATTCTAGATAAATCAACCAGGTCTTATTTAGTAGTATTGCTTTTCTCTTGTAAGTGCCAGTGTCATATCAAGAAAGTATTTCTCGTAACAAATGTATACAATTTCAACTCCCTCTCATGGAAACCGCATATAATTTTAGCCAAACAAAAAACGCCTCTAGTTAGCCTGGCTCTCACCTTTACTTAGAATCTTATTTTTATAGTGACATGATTCCTGACTTTGGAACAACTGATTTAAAAACCAATCTTCCAAATTCAACACACTTGTGGCTCGGAAACTGCTCCTTTTCAAGGTCTGACCGTGAAATACTAATAATTGCTTTTATAGTGTTAATTAAAATGTATCATGCTGGCATCACAACATATACACAACCCATAAATTTACGTATTAAGTCACCAATTTGTATTGTCTCTCAAACTGCTTTCATCACAAATATTTGTTTTGTGGCCATGCACACTTTTTAGTCCCTCGAAACCCAGGGCAAAGGCACAGGGTAGGGCATACGAAAGACTTTGGATTCAATGGAACTTTTAATCCTGTTGAATATTTAATCATTAAGATTATTTTACACTTGTACTTGTTATATTATTACAGTGTTACTGTTTTATAACGATAATTATTAATGTGTGATATACCAGTATTGCATGTAGCTATTAATCGTTGAGTCTGTTTTACAACATTTAGAACTCACTCTTCTGCTGTATGAAGCTTTGCCCCAAACCTTCACTCCCAGGCACAGACATTTCATGCCAGCCTTGTGCAGGACACTGAGTGGCCCTATCAGATGAAGTCCAAGTGTTTTAAAGTCCAAATATCTAGATAGGTTTCTTCCACAGATAGGTTTTTGCCATGGGTTTCGAAGATCAAATAACTTTAGGATTCAAAGGAATGTGAAAGCCGTTAAGTATACGTTCAGATGAGCTGATCGTAAATGACTATACACAGAATGCTGTTCAAGCTTGAAATATTAAGGAAACTCATTGTTTCCTTAAAAAAAAGTTGGCTTTAGTTTTTGCTCTTTTACCTAATGAATCGATTTTCCAGAGAGACAAAAAATAGTTTTTCTTCAACTAGCACAGAAAGGGGAGGAGAAACAAATTTCAACAGGCCAATCTTCGCATAATGGCAAATCCAGAACTCCAGTCTCTGGTTAAAGGCTTATGTGCTTAGAGACTATTTTGAAACTGGATTCAAAGGATAAAATGTTAACCGAAGGACTTTAAGTGGGCAAAAAACAGAGTCAGACCTTACCCCAAAGTAGATTCCAGAATGATCAAAATTTGCATGTAAAATAAGGCAAATCTCTAAAAGTTTAAGAAGCAAGTGTATATAACATGTTTATGGATCCCTGGTGGGAGAGGCCTTCCTAAGCTAAACATGCCCCTAAAGCCAAAAAGCCTCAGGAATATGATGGATAGATGTGACCGCATGAAAGTCCAAAATCTTCCTGCTAGGGACCAAATGTTTGCACCCCCACAAAAGTCATATGTCGAAGCCCTAACTCTCAGTGTGATGGCATCTGGAGATGGGGCTTTGGGGAGGTAGTCAGGGTTGAATGAGGTCATGAAGGTGAGTCCTCATGATAGAATTAGTGCCCATAAGAAGAGACACCAGAGAGCTTGCTTCCTCCCTGTCATGTGAGGACACAGCAAGGAGGTGGCTGTTTGCAAGCCAGGAAGAAAGCTGTCACGGGAAATTGACCGTGCTGGCACCCTGATCTTGGACTTCTAACCTCCAAAACTCTCAGAAAAGAAATTTCTGCTTTTTAAGGCACCCAGTCTATGGTCTTACGTTATGGCAGCCTGAGAAAACTAATAACACAGCCTAAGGAAAGTTTAAAAACCAGAAACATGGGGGGGGCATCTGGACGGCTCAGTCAGTTAAGCATTCAGCTCTTGATTTCAGCTCAGGTCATGATCTCATGGTTTGGGAGTTCGAGCCCTGCATCAAGCCCTGCTTGGGATTCTCTCTCTCTCCCTCTTTCTCTGCCCCTCCCTTGTTCGTGCGTGCTCTCTCGCAAAATAAACAAGCATTAAAAATTTTAATTAAAAAAAACCAGAAATGTGGGGAAAAAAATTGCAACATATGTAATAGGCAACATGGTTATACTCTAAAATTTATTTTACCAATCAGATAGAAAAATACAAATATTGTTTCAGCAAAATGAGTAAAGGACACAGAGATAATTTATGAAAGAACGATAAATTGTCCATCAACAAAAGTGATGGCTTTGAAGGTGGAGGAAGGGCCCACAAGCCAATGATGCAGGTGGTTTCTAGAAGCTGGATAAGACAAGGAAGTAGATTCTCTACCGGAGCTCCCAGAAAGGAACACAGCCCTGCAGCATGTTGACCAGACCCATGTTGGATTTCTGAGTTCCAGACGTGTAAGATAATAAATCTGTGTTCTTTTAAGCCAACAAGTGGTAATTTGTTACAGCAGCAGTAGAAAACTAATACAGCTACTAATCAAAGAAATACGAATTAAAAGAGTGATATTTTTGCCTTTAGAGCCTTATAACTGAGAAGTGTTGCTGTAGGGGAATATAGGCACACATGCTTTTGTAGGAACGTGTTAGGATGCCCTTTTAGGGGAGAAGTCATTTGGCAGTATGTATCAGATCTTTAACATGCATACCCTGGCCTAACAATTTTCTTTTTCTTTGACTATATCCTAAAGCACTGGGTTTCCAGCTGCACTGAGTGGTGGATCTCTTTCTTCACACCAAAAAGAGCAGAGAGAAGTAAGCCTGTGACTGCTGAAGCAGGGTTAGGGGCTGCAGCCCTGATACTTGGCCTTTACCTCACCCCTGCAGGAGCCCCTCAGGCATTCCCATGGGCTCCATGGAACACACTTGGAGAACCACTGTCCTGGGGGAATAACTACCCAAGCAACCCAAAGACCCCAACACACAAGCATGTTTATCACAGCATTGCTTATAATCGCAAAAAAAATTAGAAACAACCTCCATGCCCCTCCAAAAAGTGGCTAACTTATTATAGTTTATTTATAAATAGTATATAAAACTATGCACCTATTTAAAATGATGACATATAAAGAAATAAAATAAATAAATAAATAAAATGATGACACATATCCGTATTGAAATGTAAAGAGTTATGCAAATTATTGAGTGGGAAAATAATCTATAAATATCTCTGCATGGTAAGATTCATCTCTTATTTACACAGACATGTATAGGAAAGACGTATAAAGGACATAAGAAGATGCTCAGCATCACTCACCGTCAGGAAAATACAAATCAAAACCACAATGAGATATCACCTCCCAGCTGTCAGAATGGCTAAAATCAAAACCACAAGAAACAAGTGCCGGTGAGGATGTAGACCTAAAGGAACTCTCATGCACTGTTGGTGGGAATGCAAACTGGTATAGCCACTGTGGAAGACAGTATAAATGTTCCTTAGAAAGTTAAAAGCCAAGGGGCACCTGGGTGGCTCAGTCGGTTAAGCGTCCGACTTCAGCTCAGGTCATGATCTCACCGTTCTCGAGGTCGAGCCCCGCATCGGGCTCTGTGCTGATGGCTCAGAGCCTGGAGCCTGCTTCAGATTCTGTGTGTGTGTCTCTCTCTCTTACCCTCCCCTGCTCACATTTTGTCTCTCTCTCTCAAAATAAATATTTTTTAAAAAGTTAAAAATAGAATTACCATATGATCCAGTAATTCCACTACTGGGTATCTACCCAAACAATATAAAAGAACTAATTTGAAAAGACATATGCACCCTTATGCTTACATGATCTACAACAGCCAAATAACGGAAGCAGCCCAAGTGTCCATTTATCGAGGGACAGATAAAGAAGATGTGGTATATATACACACACACAATGGAATAATACCCAGCCATGGAAAATAATGAAATCTTGCCATCTGCAACGACATGGACGGATCTAGAGAGTTATAATGCTATGTGAAGTAAGGCAGCCAGAGAAAGACAAATACCGTAGGATTTCACTTATGTGCAATTTAAGAAACAAGACAAATGAACAAAGAAAAAAGAAATAAAACAAATAGCCTCTTACCTATAGAGATATTGTGATGAGGAGTGAATAACATATATAATTGCTTAATCACTGCATTAAATACCTGAACCTAGTGCAACACTATGCATTAATTATACTGGAATTTTAAAAAATTTTCAATACATTTTTTTAAAACATAGAAAATAATATAAAAACCCAGTGACCGTAAAAAAAAAAAAGAAGAAAAGAAAAGATGTATAAAGAGATATTAGATGAAAGCATTGACAGAGGCCAATATCTGTGTGACGCAATTAGGATGAGGTTTTCTTCTTTATACCTTTATGTATTTTTAAAAATGAATACATATTACTTTTGTAATCAGAAAAAAAATCTGGTTATACACTGAAACACAATGAGCAACAAATGAATGAATGGCTAGAAATGTGTGTATGACAGAGAGAGAGAGAGAGAAGAGGGGAGGGAGAGAAAGTGGGGAGGGAGGGGGTGGGGTGAGACATAGATATTTTATGTGATGAGGTTTGAACAAAGCCATTAATGTTGGGTATCTCCTATTTGCCCCACTAACTCCACTTTATCCCTTTTTCCTTTCTACTCTGTGCCTGGGGAGGCTGACCGACGTGGATGCTATTGATGATCTCCTTGCACTTGGCTTCCACCTGGGTTTTCCAATGGAAGTGCACTGGCAGAGATTAGGGAGTGGGAGTGTGAGATCAAGGTATATGCCCCAAACTCTTTCCCCGTATCAATGCCCCGTATTAATGCCAGCTCCTGTTTGGATGCCCTGTCCATGCAGCCATCCCCTCCACGTCTCCCCCTCTACTCCCTTCAAGTGTGGCGGTGATAAAGTTTCCTGCTTTGGTTAACCCCAGGGTACCGCATGATCCATTGGTTTCTGGGAATTCTACCCATAACTTTGTAAGTTACTCAATTTGAGTGTGCTGCTTCCAGCTGGGATCCTGACGTGTGTGTGTGTGTGTGTGTGTGTGTGTGTGTGTGTAATAGTTTTCTTCCAAATATCCTATAGTCATATCTAAAAGTCCTATTTTGTTCTACAAATATGCAGCCAATACGTAACATACAGCTCAGTCCACAAATACAGATATCAAAAAAAAATATTTTCATCGTTTCCTGTAGCTCAGTTTAATTTCTATTTTGCATCTCCATTCTACTGGGGTGGCAAAATTTAGGGTCACCCAGTTTGGGGCTTGCTCTTCCATCTACTCCCCCCAGTTTCATATCTAAGGAATGGGGACCTTCCCTGGTGTGGAGGCACGGGTGGGTGACATGTCACGTGGCCACACAGGCAACTGCCGGGACACCCCATGCCCCACGCTATTCTCAGTGAGCAATTCAAGAGTTTTGGTGAGCCCTCCTACTTTCATGCTATCCACATACTTCTATGTTGATTTTGAATTATTCTGGGGTGTAGGAAACTCTGGGAGGCTGCCCAAGCCCCATCCGTCAGGTCCTGTGTTACTGACACTTTTTCTCTAGTCCTGCCACTTCCTCCGTGCTCTGCCAGCCAGGGGAGCATGACACAAGTCCCATTGCTGCTTTCACTCTGACACTCTACGGTGTCTCCCCAGGTCTCAGTCTGTGGTCTCTCTGAGACCCAGCAATGCCCACCCTTAAAGTGTTTCCCTTGCAGCGTTATTTCCCCTCCAGCCAGAGAAACTTCTAGTCTCCATCGTGGGGAAGCTTTCTCATGATGTATTCTCCTAAATATTTGGTTTAATAGTTGCTCATGCTATGTAGGTTCAACTGGAAGGCTAATTGGTAATAATTAGGACATTGGTACAAAACCTCATCACATCAAAGAAGTTGAGCTTTGTGACAGGTGAGGATCTAGAGGATGCTAGCGTCATTGTATCCTCATTTTCTCTTTCACAAACTGTACACAATCATGTACATTTAAAACTTTGGGAAGAACAGGCTTAAAGCAGGCGGTACGTTTATGAAAGGCGGTACAGTACTTTTTATGACAGAATACTGTACCTTCCTTTTCTTTCAAAGGAGTTTAATGCAAGGTCTTCCAATTTGGGTATGTACAAAAAATTCACAAATTAGGACTTTTTAGAAGTCCCTTGCAGAGGCTAGGCCTGCAGATATAATTTTCGGCCACTAGATGTCTCTAAGTCTTAAAGTAGCACAATAATGAGGTTTGTGTCTATTTATATACGCACATCACCTACCCCCCAGTTAGAGTTTCATAATCCTCTTATGTAATGCTGGGTCGTCAGCTACAGTTGATTATCAGTTGGGAAATGGGCAGGGTGGGGGGGATCCCAAAGGCTCTATGCCCCCAAGACAGGGCCGGAGCTGTTGAGAGAGGGGTCTGTGCCTGTATGACCACACAGATCCCCAAGATTCTGAAATTTGCACATGCATTGGGCAGTGAACGCGTGGGCAGGGAAAGCAAAGAGCTGCCTGTGGTATGTGACCAGCTGGCTGGATTCACAGATTAACTCATCCTCTTTCTTACAGTTTGGAACCAGCAGAGGAGCTAGTGGGCCGAGTAATATCTCAGCCCTGCATCTCTCCCCAGGCTGTAGCACCGCTTAAAACCCTCATATCGGCCACACCTGCCCCCCAACGCCTGACCCACCAGGGAACCCCACGGCCAGCAAATGCCACAGGATTGTCCCCCAATGTCCCCCGCCCTGTCGTCAGGGCATCTCATCAGTCTGTTTTCTGTGGTGCTTTCCTGATATGTGTCTGTCTGCCAGCCTCGACAGGCACTCCCAGAGGGCACAGACCACTCCTGTTCGTCTTTGCAGCCACCCCCCCCCCCAGCCTCACATCCAGTACTTTCTGCAATAGGTATACAGTGAATATCTGTTGCAACCAATGCGCGGTCACAGAGGGTGTGAGAAGGCTGGTGAAATTACTCACCACTGATGAGTTTTTGAATCTTAAAAAAAAAAATCACCCAAAGCCTCTAAGGACAGAAATCACCTTTAATGAATGGCCCTCCCCTGGTTGTTTGGAGGCTGACTTAATGCGGGTCCTTAAACCTATCGTTTCAGTGCGAAGGTTAAGTGTGTGAACCCTACGGTAGGACTGTCTGGCGTAAACCTGAGCCTCCATATTTACCAGTTCTGTGGCCTTGTGGCAAGAGACACTGGCAATCTCCAGCTCGGTTGTGACTTTCATAAAATATGCATAATGACAGTGTATTTATTCATTTCATAGATTTGTTGTGAAGATTCCAGAAGTCAATTCTTATCTGTCGCTGGCAGCAGTCGCTCAATAGTGGTTAAAAGTTGGGGACCAAAGTGAGAATGCCTCCAGTTCAAACCTGTCTCTGTGTAACTTGGACACATTACATAAACTCTCCAGGCCTAAGTTTCCTGTCTGTAAAGTGGGGATAAAGCTACTTAGCTCAACAGGGGGGAGTTGGTACAGGGAGTAACTGACATAGGAAATTTACCAACACACATTAACTAATATCATCCTCGCACTTCAGCACTTATAACAGTAAGTAAACAGCCTGCGGACAGAGTGGTCAAGGGATCGGGTATCTGCCATTCACTACATTCACAATACTGTCAACTCCTAACTTTTCTTTAACTCCTCGCTTCTGTATAATTTTGTAGAGCCTGTTTATATATTTTTTTAAACAGAGTTTTCTCATGTTTTCATATTCACGTACTTTATTTTTTTTTATTATTATTATTATTATTTTTTTTTTAACGTTTATTTATTTTTGAGACAGACAGAGCATGAACGGGAGAGGGTCAGAGAGAGAGAGGGAGACACAGAATCTGAAACAGGCTCCAGGCTCTGAGCTGTCAGCACAGAGCCCGACGCGGGGCTCGAACTCACGGACTGAGAGATCATGACCTGAGCCGAAGTCGGCCGCTTAACCGACTGAGCCACCCAGGCGCCCCGAGCCTGTTTATATTTATTATTTTACTTGGATCCTAAAACCCTTCCAGCTTATTTTAATCCAGAGGGTGATGGTGATTAGTGAAACACATGGCTCCAGGCTCGTCACACATCAGATGACAAGGAAAAGCCAAGAATGAAGAGAGTTGGGCAGAGGGAAGGGGGTGGGGAAGAGAGGTGAGGAGTTGGGAGCTTCCTCTTAGCCAGTGGGTCCTCCTCTGTTCCAGTTGCTGGGGTCGTTCAAAGCTCTTTTGAAAATGCAACAAAAGCTATGAATACTCACCCAGAAAACTATACGTGAACACAATACTTTCAAGCATTTGCACGGGGTCAGACTGAGATGTGTTGCAAGCGATAATTTCACATCCCTTTCAAATTAATTTTTTAACAAATACTTGTTGAGTAGTTATTGCTGGCAGCAGAGAAAAACAAATTTTATATTCATAAAACTCATGTTCCTCTTTGAGATTAGAAATCACATTCATGCAGTTTTCTGAACTTCTGGAACCTCTTTAAAAGTTAGTTAAATAAAGGACTAATTTCTGGTAGTCAGTACAACCCCATGGAAAATTCTATTGACTGTGAACAGCGAGCAGCTGCCCGCTGGCTGAGCACCATGCAAAAATGCTCAACAGAAAGACCTCCGGTGAGGGACGTTCTCTTTGTTTGTTTGAGGCTGACAGCAAGGGCAATTCAAGTGTTTCCACTAGGCCAAGTATTGCCTGTGAAAACCTTAATTAGAAGATACCATCTTTCTGATTTATTCTCATGCTGTCTGGGGCACTTTATAGATAGATACCTCAGCACCTGATGACCTACCCACCCTTTAATCCACACTTGGGTTCAGGGCTCAGGTTAAGACCCCTGGGCCGGAAGGTTGGGTTTAAACACCAACGAGGTCGTGGGGAGCTCTTCCTATATGCAAATACCTCACTCATCACCTGAAGCTCAAGGTGATAGGAAGAAGGGCTGGGGAGGGGAGAGAACAATAGGAAAATTGCGACCCTGACTGCAAGCCAGGAACAGAGAACTCATTACGCCTCCATGGAGGCTTTGAGAAGGGGACTCATGTCAAGCGGGGCTGCCTCCGAGCTTCCACGCATGCTCTGATGTGCTGCCGTCCCCGGACGCAGGCCTGAGCCACCCTCCTCTGCCAGACTGTGCACGTGTCTCTGCTTTAAATACTAGGTCAGGGCACAAGCTGTTCAGGGCCAAGGAGGATCATGCTGGGAAAGCGGCGGGGCACACTTAGTCACAGCTCTACTGTGCGGGGTGTGGGGGGCTCCGGCACAGGAGGCAGCTGGTAGACCTCCGGCCCGGCTGGGGAGGATGGCCGAGGGGTGGGTTGGCTGAGGGCGCAGGGGGAGCTTTCGTGTCAGCTTTCAGAGCCAGGAATCCACGGGTCTAACATGATGAAGGTTTGGTTCATCCCCCAAACACAGGGTGGTGCTTGTCAGCAAGTTCACGCCACAGTGAACACTTTGTGTAGACCGTCAGGATCAACAGCCAGAGGGCCGGGGCCTCCTGGGCTGTCTGGCTTCGAGCGTCCAGGTGGTTTTGCTGATGCTGACCAACTCAGTGAGGGGGCTGGGCAGGAAAGACAGCCTCCAGGCTGCTCCCTGGCCGGTGGACAGCAATGATTTGTCAGTACTGGAATGGTGATGTGCCCCGGAGGAGAAGGCGACGCTCAGTAAAGCAGTGGCCCTCCAAGCAGGGGGAGGGGGAGGGGGCTTCCCAGCAGTGGTAGCTGCATCGGCCGGGAACTTGTATTCTCAGGCCCACTGAGTCAGAAGCCCCGGGGTCGCGGTGTGGTATACTAACCCTCCCAGGGAATTCTGATGCATGCTAGAGATGGGACCCACGGTCATGTCTCAGCTGGCCTTCCCCATGTGCCCGGGGGCTCCCGGGGCAGGCAAGGATCCAGCTGTGCAGTTGCAGTTCTCCCCCCCCCCCCCCCCGCCGGGCTCCATCCACCGTAGGTTTCACTCTTGGGGATCAGTGTCTGTTAATCTTGCACTGTCCACCACAGCCACAGGTGGCAGGACCCAGAAGTGCAGGTGGGAAGGCTGTGTGCCTGAGCAGGTGCACGCTGGCCCCGGCTCCTGGAAGGAGCTGAGGAGGCTGCGTGACCCTACTCACCCAGGTCCTTGGCAGAAGGCGTGGCCGAGGGGCTTCTGAGCGGGAGGGCAGGGTTACAAGTGCTGGGGGATAAGCCTGCTTCCCTCACCCTTTCTGGTGGCCCAACTACTCCAAGGTTAAAGGGACAGGGAAGGTGGCCTGACATTTCTGTGACTTCCCGGTGGCTGAGACAGGGCTAATGTTCACTGTTAAAGACCCCAGGCTTTTCCAAGACATGGAGGCACCCTGGGCTCCCGCCTATGAGCCAGGGGAATGGTGCTGGGGGCAAAGCAGACTTTCTTAGCTCATGTCTATACGGCGCAGGCTGCAGACACACTCTCTGGGACTCAGCCCTCAGGAGCCCAGAGCCCGCAGAGAGACAGGAGGAGCACGGAGGGAGCACCCACACTTCCTCCAGAGAGAGCCCACCTCATCCTTCTGAGGGCCGGGCGTGCACTCATGATGCTAAAACAGAGGAATCAAGTGAGAGCAGAATGCAGATTCTCTGAGCAGTCTGTCTGAATCTTGACCCTCTATTTACTGGAACAGATTCCTCAGCGCAAAAAAATTCGACGGAGCATTTCCATTGGGAGAGTCCAAAATAAAAACACAACCAAAGAAACAATTCCCAAAATAAAGTTCTACACCTCACCAGTGTTTCACTCGTAATTACCCATTTGGCCAGAGGGCAACATGATCTTTGCAGAGTGGAATGGTAGAACACACAGACCCCGGAGTCAGACTATCTGGGTTTAAAGCCCAGTTTTGCCGTTTACCAGCTGTGTGACGTTAGGCAGTTTACTTAACCTTTCTGTTCTTGGTTTCGCCCTCTGTAAAATAGGGTCATTAATAACAGCTACCTATAGGGGCATTCTAAAAATGAAATGAGTTAATATACATAAAATGTTTAGAAGAGAAGTTGGTGCATAGCTATGTGTGTGTTATAGGAGCATTAGATAGATTATGAGTGTTAAATTTTTTTTTTTTTTTTAACATTTATTTATTTTTGAGAGAGAGAGAGAGAGCACACGGGGGAGGTGCAGAGAGAGGGGGACAGAGGATCCGAAGCCGCCTCTGAGCTGTCAGCACAGAGCCCGATGCAGGGCTCCAACCCACAACCCATGAGATCATGACCTGAGCCAAAGTCAGACCCTTAACCGACTGAGCCACCCAGGCGCCCCCTTAAATTAGATTTCAAAGGAAGTTGTGGCCTTCTAATGTGTCCACAGGCTAGGCTGAACCATATTTCCCAGAATTTCCTTTGCTGTACATTTTGGCCACAAGAGAGATTCTTAAGCCAAGACTTGGTGGGGGGGGGGCAGTGAATTGGCAACCAATTTGCAGCTCAAATTATCTGCTGGCTCTGCACCTGCCCCACTTCCCCTGCATCCTCCTTCAGCTGCTCTGACCCCCGGGCCAGGTGTGTGTTCGGCCCCGCGACCACAGGCAACCTGCACACCGCACCACCAAGGGCAGAGGTTCCGCTCTGTCCCTGGCGGGGGGTGGGGGGGGAAGCCCGGCTCGTGCTGTGGTTCCACCGTGTCCTCGCTCTTCCTGACGGCCTGCCCTCTGGACTTCCGGCTCATCGATGCGCGTTCCAAGGTGACCACAGAAAATAGAGTCGAAAGAAATTTTTTTCAATGAACAGAAAATAATTTTCTCAAGCTGAAGAACGTAAGTCCTCACTGTGAAATATTTACAATGTGCAAAGAACGCTTTCTAACTGATAAGCCCCAGAAAGGGGGGAAAGTGGGGGGAAGGGACAACTCAGAAAAGAGCAGATCTCAAAAGCAACAAACTTCCAAAAGGATACACACGCTCGCCAGAGAAACCGCAGATTGAACTTACTTTATATCTAGCAGCCTGGAAACAATTTAGACCCCCAGCGGATGCCTGAAACTGTGTAAAGTGTCGAACCCTGTCTACACCATGTTTTTACCTATACGCTCATACCTATGATACCGCTCGATTTCTAAATTAGGCACAGTAAGAGATCGACAATAAACAGCAGTTAACTAACAATAAAATAGAGCAATTGTAAAAATATGCTGTCAGAGAAGTTATGTGAATGTGGTCTCTCAAAACGCCTTATTGTTCTGTACTCACCCTTCTTGTGATGATGGGAGATGATAAAATACCGGCGTGATGAGACGAAGTGGCGTGAGTGACACACGCGCAGTGACGTAGCGTTAGTCCACCGCTGACCTTCTGACCTTCCAGCAGCAGAAGTGTCATCTGCCTTCAGAGGGTGGTTGATCTCGGGTAACAGAAACCACGGGCAGCGGAACTGCGGATGGGGTGGCCGGGGGGGGGGGGGGCGGGCGACTGCAGATGGAACGGGTTTGTTGGCGGTGATGAAGAGCCACGGGGAGTCTCCTGCATTGTTGCTGGAGCTGCAAATGGTTATGGACGTTTGAGAAAGCTGTGTGACAACATCTATTACAATGAAAGATTTGAAGTTTCGACTCAGCAATTCCACTCCTGGGAATCTACCCCGAGAGAAGCGAACACACCCAAGGCTGATGTACAAGGATGTTAATGGCCGCATAATTTGTAATGGCAGAAACGGGGGGGGGGGGGGGGGGGGTGGGGGGGGGGTGGAGGGGGGAGGCAGGGTCACTGACCAGGCGTTTGGTTCATTTGGTTCATTGGCCTGTTAGACAGAACCATACTTAATCATCGCAGGCTGGTGAGGCTTTGACCCTATCCTGATGGCTGCTGGGAGAGGAGACCCACCACCTTCCTGGGCAGCCCATCCCGTACCTCACAGCCTCCACTTGGACACCGGCTTCTATCGAGACGTCGGCACCGGGAATGTGAGCTGGTTGCCTTTGCTTCTCTTCCCAGGCAAAGGTTTATTTTTAAATAAATCGTTCCTTTCGGAACAAGGCTTGGATCTCGCTGTTTAGTTATTTTATTCCAGAGTGGATACGGTCGTTTGCCTTAACTCACCACAGGACTGTGGGTGCTGGGCACAGAGACTGTGGCCCGGGCCTTACTCAGCCACTGGTGCTCCCTCCTCCTGGAGAATTGTCAGAGGTACGTCACGGTGCCCACCGACCGCACAGACCCTCTGCTGCGTACG
Organism: Panthera pardus; assembly: GCF_024362965.1. Lineage (NCBI taxonomy): Eukaryota > Metazoa > Chordata > Mammalia > Carnivora > Felidae > Panthera > Panthera pardus. The sequence continues at coordinate 46,355,358 of NW_026527002.1, forward strand.
AAGACTGAGAAGCAAATAAAAATCCTTCTGCGAACCAGCCTGTAGTCGCCGGATCTCACCAGACTCGTCACTCTATCGCACAAGTCGAAAGAAAGGACTTCTAGTTCAACTCACTTGTCAGGGAGGGAGATGTTTATTTGATCCCAAAATGAAACCCGTGGTTCTGCTAAGAACCAACTCTGCTTTGTGAATGTTTCCAGCATCCCTGAGCTTCTTTTTTACTTGGTATTAGACAGCCTGTCTCTCCGCTCCTCCTTGGGGAGACAGTCTGGGATCCAGTCCCGAGTGTTCGAGATGCAGGCATGTGCGGTTCTAATGCAGTGACAGAATCACAGAGTCACTTCCTCTTCCTAGGGTCTCCCGGCCCAGACAATAGGGAAGGGCTAGCCCGGAGCCTACTGTGGCTTCTTAGGCCAGGAAAACCTATTCTCTGTGCACTGCCTCCTCCCCTCCGCTGCCCCCCTCCCCCTGCACCCAGACTACTGGTCCAAGCTGTCTAGGCATTGCCCACTGATGAAGCTATTTCCTGGGGCGCCTCGGTGCCTCAGTCGGCTAAGCGTCCGACTCCGGCTCAGGTCATGATCTCGAGGTTTGTGGGCTCAAGCCCTGCATCAGTCTGAGCTGTCAGCGCAGAGCCTGCTTCCGATTCTTTCTTTCTCTGCCCCTCCCCCACTTGCACTCTCTCTCAAAATAAATAAATAAACCCTAAAAAAAAAAAAAAAAGAAAGAAAGCTACTTTCCTAAGATTACTCTACAGGAAGGGAAACTCGTGGAAGGAGGGGTCTCTTCATGGGAACACAGACCAAACGTGCCTGGGCCCGGGCACGCCTTTCTATGGCTGATGGAAGAATCTGGACCCCCGAGATCCCTCTTCTCCGGTTATCTGTTGTTGTCTGCAAGCTGCCCCTCCCTCTGATGAAGCGTATGACTTAATCAAGCCACGTTAATTGCCACGTCAGACAGCGGTCCTGTTAGCACAGCAAGGCTTCCTGGGGCAATAGAGCGATGCCGATGGCACCTGGTCCCTCAGCAGACAACCCTCCCTCATATACACCTGCTACCCATGGAACGTCTGGAGGCGGAGCTTATGACCCCTGGTTTATAGAAGGGCAACCTGAGGTCCGGAAAGGTTAAATGACTTATCCCAGGTCACCTGGCTCTTAAGTGACAAGACTGGGCCTGAAATCCAAAGTTATCTGACTGTAAAGCCTTATTGCTTTCCTTCCTTCCACTGCGCTGCTTTCCTGAACAAGTGTGACCGGAGAACGGCTTTTAAGGACTTAAGGGCTTTGAGGGGCAGGGAGAACCGAAATGTATTTCTTCTCAGAAGTCGGGGAGGAATATGTCCTCTGGAACTAGAAAATGAAAGTGTGAGTGAGTGAATGAGTGTATTCCCTTTATTACATATAGAACCGTCCTCCACAGCTTTCCTCTCTCCTCTCCTGTGACCCAGTCCAGCCATCCTGGGGGGGGGGGGGGTGGTCAGCCTCCCCCTTTCTTGGGCAGTATGACGAGGGAGCCCCGAGGAGGGGTGAGAAGCCCACACACCGAGCCCCAAGACAGGTCACTGGGGCTCTCAGGGCTTCAGGCGCCTCGTCTCTAAGGTGGAGTGAGGGCCACACCTCCAGAGGAGCGGTGGGGTTCAGATGAGCTGAAGTGTCAGAGGACAGCTTGATAAGCATGAGGCGTGGCCTCCGGAGGACTTTGGGAACGATTACTGTTCCTGATTCTACACCTCCTCACAGTTAGAGACCCTGCGGTGCAATAGGGGCGGTGCTCAGGAGGGCCAGACCCACTCCCTGCCTCCCGAGTGTAAAAGCGCCCCCCCCAACCCCCGCCCCGGCCCGCCGCCCAGTGTGACCACGTGTACCTTCCACCCTTCCCATTCTGACTCTGCTCAATTACCCCTAGCAGATAGGAGTTTCACAGATGACTCAGAAGTGCAGAAATGCAAGTTTATTCTTCTGAACGTAACTTTGTGCGTACCCTTATTTCTGGGCTAAGTGACCAATTCATCGTCACCTTAACGACCTCCTTTCCCATCAGCCGGTAAGACATCCATCTCCCTTCTCAGAAATGGGGAAACTGCTCTTCATCAACCCCCCCCACGCCCCCCCTCCCCCCCCCCCCCATGTTCCTGACTCTGTGGTTTGTAGCAGAGGGTGGCATACTTTTTCTAAGGGCCGGATGTGAAATACTGGTTTTGTGGAACACTCCCTCTCTGTGGCAACTACTCAGCTCTGCCATTGTGGCGGGACGGCAGTCCCTGCAATGTGTAAGTGAACAGGAACGGCTGTGTTCCGAGAAACATTTACAAAAACAGGAGACAGGCCCTTGTTTGCCGCACCTTGGTTTATCCTGAACCCTAGGATCTCAGTCTGGGAAACTGCAGCTTCTCCTACTTAGAGCCAAGCTTTGGAAATCTGGAAATCGAGGACCCTTTTCTCCCTCAAGCCCTGGCCCTTGCACTCTTAAGCCAAGGCTTTTAAGGTTATTGCTTCTCTGCTGGGATTTAAGAATGCCTCCTTAAAAATCAGAGGACAAGAATCTGACGCCGTGATCTTTAAGTGTCTACCCTGTCTCCTCTGAAATCTGAGTGGTGGCAGGAGGGTCCCTGCCAGAAATGCCAGAAAATAACAATTCCTGGTCCCTCAAATCTTAGCCCACTACAGCCGTGGTTCTCAAAGTGTGGACCCCGGACCAGCAGCAGCATCCCCTGGGGGCTTGGGAGAAATGCCAATTACTTCACCCCAAACACACACCTACCGGTCAGAAACCGTGTGGGGCTGCTGACCTGTGTTTTGCCACTCCCTCCAGGTAGTCCCGAGGCAGCCTAAGGTTTAGAACCCTGCACCACAGCTCTGCGTCCCGCACTGTGTTTTTTTTCTTGCCTTTATAAAGTCGTTCATGCTATTTCCTCCTCTCAGATGCTTCTTTGGGTCTCTGCCACCGTCCTTGAAACCATTCTACCTCTACATTTCACCTAAATATTGTGTAGTGCCTGTGACTTGTCCCAAAGTGTCTTCCTTGGTATTTACTTCTTTCCCCATTAACTTTTTGTGTGTTAATGCTTTGCCTCTGCAATGGACCCAGAAGCATCTCACAAATAAGAATCATATCATAAACATCTTTGCAGCTCCCACGACACCTAGCAAACTTTCTGTCTCTGGTCAGTGTCCTAGCAGGTATTTTGAAGAAGGACCTCAGAGTCTGTGATTTTTCTGAGGCGGTGCCCGAAGGGAAGGAAGGACACAGAAGGAAAAAAGGCTAAGCAAGGATATGGCTCAGGTCAATGCTAGCCATGATTGTGAGGGGCTTAAAGCACACCCATTTGAGTCAAGGGGTTGGCATCTTGTACTCCCGACCATCAGCCATGGATGGGCCAGCCTGAGGGGTGCCACTTCCTGGGTGAGGAGGTGCCTGTTGGCCAAGGACGCTACTCCAGAGAGGGTGACAACTGAGAGCCACCTGCAACCACCAAGCATAGAGCAGCTGTGGGATGAGCACCCTGACCCAGGCAGGGGACCGGAGCAGGACTGTAACACTAGCTCCATTTTAGGCAAAACAAATGTTCAATAAAGGTTTGTGATGGACTGACTCCTACTGTTCCCATCTATGAAAGAGAGAATACTGTAAAAGATACCACCGTGCAAATTCTCTCTCGGGTCCTCATAAAGCATTTTACAGACATGCATTGTTAAACCAGATTCACTTTGTAAACTGAAACAGGAGTGGCCCAGAGAGTCCGTGCCTCCTACATATGGCGGCGAGCATGGCCACGGGGGTGCAGAAGAGAAAACGGACCATCTGGAATCACTGAGAAACAGGAGGAAAAGTTACAGCCCAAGTACCACAACCCTTCTTGAATAAGTACCATTTTTGTGTTTCGTCTGGAGGATGAGTCATTTCCCACTTTCTTCCCCTCAGCCTCCCCAAAGTCCAAGCTAACCAAAAAGGATCTCCAGATGGCTCACCCACGATCAGGTCTCCTTTGATTGTTCCGGGAGGTTTAATTTGTCACCACCATGAGTACGAAGACCAAATCAAGAGGCAATATGGCGGGAGAAGAGAGAGGGAGGGAGATCGCGGCCTGCCCGTGAGAGGACTGCAGAAGGGCGTGTGGATTATACAGATGGCGCGCCATTCAGGAGCCCTTCTGAGAAACGCCAACGTAGGTTGGACCAGGTGTATCACAAGTTCAGCTCGATGACTCACAGTCCTGGCCGCACACTAGAACCCACGGATGCCCAGGCCCTGCCTGAGATACTGATGCAAGCGGTGCATTGGAGCCTGATTTCCACATTCCTTTTTTTTTTTTTTTTTTAAGCTCCCTGGAGGGGTTCAATGCGCACTTAGTGGTGAAGAGCACTGTTGTAGCATCTGCTATTCATCTGAGCTGCAGTCAAGATTTATTGCTTTTCCCCCAAGTATTTCTTATCTATCTGCCCAGTCCCGCATTTCACGCTACAGAGAAACCAAAGAAATGTGTAACTGGAAGGAACGACGGGTCTGGAGAGTCAGATGGTACGGGTCCAACTCTGCCACTCCCAGCCGCGTGACTTTGGGGAAGTCACTGGAGGCCTTTGGCTCTCGGTTTCCTCACCTCTTAGGGGTTGGGGCAAAGGCCCAGAGATACAAAAATGAGAAAGCCTGGGGTTTACTCCTTCCTCAGCTCTTAACCATCTCAGAGTGCACATCAAGAACGATGGACTGTTTCTAGAATTTACCATCTTACACTGCACAGCATCTTCCTCCCCGTTGGAGCAATGACGTGGGTTTCTTTGGTTTCTCCCGACACTCCGGTGATTTACCAGAGTCTGCTCCCCATAACTCCATGGCTCTGATTTTTCCCCCTCTGCCTCTTTGCTCATGTTAGTATCCCCTCCTCATGTAACCTCCACCTCCCCAACCACCATCCATCCCTTAAAATTTCAAGGCAAGTCCCTCCTCCCCTAAACCACTGATCACATTTGTTTCTCCCTCATCTTAGCAGCTCATTGTCTCCTCACTGCCACATACATTGCGTCCCCCTCTACGCTGCCTCCTTCAGGGTCATAAGGACAAGCGTTCCCACCCTTCTATTACACTCTACCAGTTAGGGAGCACCTACGATGTGCTGGGCACTGGCTAGGTGCTTCACTTCTATCATTTCTAATCCTCAAAGCAGCCTGTAACATAGGCTCTCCGTATCACACACATGCAGAAACTGAGGCTCCAAAAGATCACGTGAACTTATCTGAGAAGGCCCTGGTGTGGGAGTCAGCGCTCCACCCCAGATCTGTCTGGCTCCCGAGTCCATGCTGTTCCCACCACTCGACGCCGCCAAGGCAGTGGAACGTTTGTCCGATGACGGATTGAAGTATCCGCGAGTCAGGAGAAGTAACATACGCCTAAGTGACAACTTGAGGAAAAAGCAGGGAGATCGCTTTGGTTTTTTTTTCTCTAAACAGCAAACTGACACATCTACCCAACCCCAGCCTGACCATCTGCTCGGTGTATTGGCCAATAAGTTTGACAGATTGTGTCCAAGCTGACATAGCCACTAAGCTGACACAGAAATTACAGATTCCTTGCGGGGGTGGCATTATGAAGCAGAAAGAGAACAGGACTAAAGTGAAGGGCCCTGGGTTCTAATCCCATCCACCTTTGCTGTTAGCTTGCTATGTGACCTTGGATCAGTCACGCGACTTCTCTGGGCGTCCATTTTTCTGAGGGGACACTACATTAGCAGTTTCAGACTCGGTTTTGAGAGGCAGAACCTTTGCAGTTGGAGCCGTTTGGGTTGAAGGATGGGAAGACAAGGGAACCCATATCCGCAGGGACCCCCACTCATCCTGCCAGGAAATCCCAGCGGTAACTCCAGGGACCTGTTTGAAATCCACTGGGCTAGAAGCTCCCCAAGACCCCTACCAGAACGTCCTGTTGATCCCCTCTCTCACTTGCTCTGGACAACCCCTTCAAGCAGTATTTTCTGCACTTAGGTGCTTACTGAATACTTTCAGTTGACAAGTGGGAACGGTCCCTGCATAATGTCCACCAGGCACTGCTGCTTCCTCCTCCTAGCCTTCTGCCTGCACCCTGTCATCGATTAGTTCTACTTGGCAACTTTGCCTTTATTTCCAATCCTCTCTGCCAAGTTCTGCTTCCATCCTAGGATGAGCTGGCCTTGAGGGCAATGATGCATATGTCCACCGGGGATTCTAAAAGAGGGGACTTCCCAAAGCATGCATTTCCGTGATTTGCATGACCCTTCTCTACCAGCAGCCCTTGGGCCACCTCCCTCGGCCCTGAACGGGAAGAGTAGTATTTACTCCCACCAGTGAAGCCTGCTGTAGACCCCATTAAAGGAGGAAGAGACGGGGTGGGGCGGGGCGGTTCCTAATCGATGATTCCTTTATTAAACTTTTATACCTTGCAAGCTGTTACAGGGCCTAAATCAAAACCAGGAGGGAACGGCTACAGGGAGAAATAAAGGGTTGTTTCCAACTCTTCTGTGTCAGGGTGAGTCTCCTCAGAAGCAGACACCAAAATGGGATCAGATGCACCAGCAATATGTTACGGGAACCGCTTCTAAAGGATAAAGGGGAGAAATCAGGAGTAAGCAGGGAGAGGTTTCAGACCACAGTGCAGGTCTGACATCTGAGACAGGAGAGCGAGAGGGAGGGATACGAGACACAATAACCTCAGACTGCAGTGCAGCTCTGAGAAAGTCTTGGCCAGGCAGTAAGGAGCTCCCGAGCAAAGATGGCCCACGGGGCAGGCATTGCCCAACTCCAGAATCTCTGTCATGCTCAGTCACTGGCTGGGAGCAGCCCCGTCCAAGTGTGGTCTCGGCACGAATGCCATGCGGGAGACACAGGTGGACAGCTGGAGGCTGTCCCACCTAAGCACCCCCACGGGTTCTCCCAGCGGGACAGAGGGGAACACACTTGGCTGCCACACCCTCACTCTTGGTTCAACTGATTTCACCCAAGTGACTCCCCCCCCCCCCCCCAAAATTACAGCACCCTTGTCACGGGTGATACAGACTCTGTTGGAAGGTAGCCCATTCACTGGCTCTGGGCACAGAGATGATTAGGGTGGCAGCATTTGAGGACCCGGAAGTGCCCGATTCTCTCAAAACATCCCTACATTCACCAGACTTACTCTCGGACATGTGAGCCATCATGTTGGGTGAAGGTCCTTTTGAAACGCAGACGTAATGATAGCATCTCCCGCACTGAAGAGCACATTTCTGCTTAAATCTACTGAAATTTGATTGGACCAGGACAGCAGCTCTGCAAGAAAGCCTAGGAAGGTATCACTTCTCCCTCGTATAGATGGGAAAATTGGCCCAAAGTCACAGTTCGTAAACGACAGAAGGCTGGCCAGCAAAGACCTGGCCCCCTTAATTCACTCAACAAACGTTTACTGAGCACCTATTATGTTTCGAGCACTAAGAATACAGCTGTGTCTTGTTGACAGACAAGATCTCTGCCTTAGGGGAGAGATCTTTGGGGAGAGAGAGGCAATAAACATACACACTGATTAATTTCTGATTAATTTCAGATAGGTAAGTGCTACAAAGCAAATAGAGAAACAGGACTAAAAGGGACTGAGAGAGGTGAGAAGTACCCCAGCAAAAGGCCTTGGGGGAGGCTTCTCTAAGAGGAGAGAATGGTCATGGAGAGGACCACACCCTGTGGCAGGAACAGGCTGACCTGGGGATGGTAAAGGGGGAGTGTGGAGACCGAGGGAACAGGGGCAGGAGATGGGCCCAGAGAACTGGCAGGGGCAATGTAGGTCCCGGTGAGTTTGGTTTTTATTCTAATTTCAGTGGAAGCCAATCTATGAGAGATGGTAAAACAAAGGGCAAATACTGTTAGCTGTCATATTTTCAGTAAGTTCCTGCCCTGGGGGTGGGGATCCATCATCTAGAGTGCCTCCAGGTTCAAAGACAATCACTAACCTGTTGTTAGCACACAAATCACTTCACCCAGGGAATTTGTTCCTGGGGAGAAGGGAGGAAAGGAAAAGCAATACCACCGTCCTTCCTCACTCTCCACCCCTACCCTGCAGAGCACTTAGGCTCTCTCTTGAAATCATGCTTCTTAACCTTGACTCTCATGGGAATCATTTGGAGAGTTTAAAAAGTGTGTGTGTGTGTGTGTGTGTGTGTGTGTTTAATTAAGCCTGCACTCAGCAATTCCGATTCAACTGGTTTAGGTTGAGAGACTGAATATACAAATGGACAACAGCCAGACTTTATATGACAATAGAATTCTGACCCGCTATCTGCAGCAACCAGCCCGGGAAACCAACACAGCCTTTGTAGCAACTGGCCCCAAACACTCAGTACTTAATATCTGCCAGCTTTCCTAATTTTGGCCCCTGCTTCCAACTGAAAATCAACCAGGGAAAGTCAAATATGCACCCCTAACCAATCACACTGCATGCCCCACTTCTGGTCAGCCCCCTTCCAGCTTTCCCATTTCAACAACCCCGAATACGGCATACCTAAAAGCCTTCTTTTTTTTCTCCACTCTTCTGCCTGACTTTGGGTCTCTCCCTCTCTCTCTCTTTTGAATTTTGTTATTTAAATTAACCGGTTTATTATAGGCTAGCAATGTTTCACATGGTGAAGCTTCTACTGGTCTTTCAACGCCTTCAGTCTTCTGATGGCCGACTTGACTGTGACAGCAGAAATGGCGATATAGGTCCAGGCATCACCTGTTACGGTTTTCATGCAGAAACCACAATGCCAGATCCCCACAGCTTGTCTTTTCATTTTGGTTTTGCCACAGAAGGAGCAAGTGTACTTGGCATGCTGGCTTATTTCATTTTCCGGAGGGAGGCACCATAACGGGTCCCGCATTTACCCACAATCTGAACCTTCTTGGTGCGTTTAGCTGTGTCGCTGCAAACTAGGTCTGAGCCCAGAGAGCCCGCCTTTGAGTCTCTACCAAATGCACAGGATGGTAGTGTTTGATTCTCCTGCTAGGGCAAGCTCCAAATAAATAGCCTTTGGCCTTACTTGATTGCTCTTCACTTATTTCCAGAGGATACAGCTCAGAAATCGGTTGTTTTTAAAAGTTCTCTGAGTGGTTCTCGAGGCATCTGGGTGGCTCAGTCAGTTAAGCATCTGCCTTCGGCTCAGGTCATGATCTCACAGCTCAGCTCGTGGGTTCGAGCCCAACGTTGGGCTCTGTGCTGTCAGCGCAGAGACTGCTTGGGATCTCCCCTCTCTCTGCCTGCCCCTGCTTGTGCTCTCACTCTCAAAATAAATAAATAAACTTCAAATAAAAAAAAGTTCTCTGAGTGCTTCTGATGTACAACCAAGGTTGTGAACCCTGGCTGTAAATACGTGGTTCTTTTTTTCTTCTTCTTCCACGATTTTATTTAAATTCAAGTTAGTTAACATATTATGTAGTATTGGTTTCAGGACTAGAATTTAGTGATTCATCACTTACATGTAACACTCAGCGCTCATCACAAGTTCCCTTCTTAATGCCTGTCACCAATTTAGCCCATCCCCCCACCTCCCCTCCGGCAGTTTAGTTTGTTCTCTCCAATTAAGAGTCTTTTATGGTTTGCCTCCCTCCCTGTTTGTATCTTATTTTAGTTTTCCTCCCCTTCCCCTATGTACGTCTGTTTTGTTTCTTAAATTCTACATATGAGTGAAATCATGTGGTATTTGTCTTTCTCTGAATGACTTATTTCACTTAGCATAATATACTCTAGTTTCATCCACATCATTGCAAATGGCAAGATTTCATTCTCTTTGATGGCTGAGTAATATTCCATTGTGTGTGTGTGTGTGTGTGTGTGTGTGTGTGTGTGTGTGTATGTGCACATGTACACCACATCTTCTTTATCCATTCACCAGTTGATGGACATTCGGGCTCTTTCCATAATTTGACTATTGTTGATAGTGCTGCTAGAAACATCCGGGTGCACGTGACCCTTGAATCAGTATTTTTGTATCCTTTGGATAAACACCTAGTAGTGCCATTGCTAGGTCATAGGCAGTTCTATTTTTAACTTTTTGAAGAACCTCCATATGGTTTTCCAGAGTGGCTACACCAGTTTGCATTCCCACCAGCAGTGTAAGAGGGCTCCTCTTTCCGTATCCTCACCAACTGTTGTTACGTGTGTTGTTAGTTTTAGCCCTAAAAAAGTGGTTCTTAAAGTTTAGTCCCCAGACCAGCAAATCAGCATCATCTGGTAACTTGTTACAAATGCAAATCCTACATAACTTTTGTTATTTTCAGGCAATTTCCTTCTATGCTCAGTTTCTTGGGAGTTTTTATCATAAAAGGACATAATTCAAATACTGTTTCTGCATCTGTTGAGATCATGATGTGATTTTGAGCCTTCATTCGTTAATGTGAAGTATCACATTAATTGATTTTCGTATATTGAACCATTGCCGCAGCCCAGAAATAAATCCAACTTAAGTATGGTGCATGATCTTTTTAACGTGCTGTTAAATGCACTTTGCTGGTATTTTACTGAGGATTTTTGCATCTGTATTCATCAGAGCTAATATCATACTCAATGGTGAAAAACTGAAAGCTTTTTCTCTAAGACCAGGAAACAAAGCAATGAGGCTGGCTCTTTGCTACTTCTATTCAGTATAGTACTAGAAGTTTTAGCCAGAGCAATTAGGCAAGAAAAAGAAATAAAAGATATCCAAATAGGAAATGAAAATGTCTATTAGCAGATGACATGACATGATATATTGAAAACCCTAAAGACCACACACACACACACGTTAGAATAAATGAATTCAGTAAAGTTGCAGGACACAAAATCAAGATACAAAAATCAGTTGCATTTCTATACATTAAAAATGAACTATCTGAAAAAGGAAATTAATAAAATAATTCCATTTATAATAGCAGTAAAAAGGAAAAAATACTTAGGAATAAACTTAACAAAGGAGGTAAAAGACTTCTATTTTGAAAACTATAAAACACTGACGAAAGACATTAAAGAAGATACAAGAAAGACATCCTCTGTTCATAGACTAGAAGGCTTAATATTGTTAAAACATCCATACTATCCTAAGCAATCTACAGATTCAATGCAATCCCTATCAAAATCCCAATGGCATTTTTTACAAAAATAAACAAATACTAAAATTCATATGGAACCACAAAAGACCAAGAATTGCCAAAACAATCTTACACACAAAGAACAAAGCTGAAAGTATCACACTTCCTGACTTCAAAATATGTTACAATGTTACAATAACCAAAAAGTATGGACTGGCATAAAAACATGTAGACCAATGGGACAGAATAGAGAAGCCAGAAATCACACATATATCACACGTATCCACACATATACGGTCAACTAATCTTTAACAAGAACGCCAAGAACATACAATGGAGAAATGACAGTGGTCATAGAAAGTCAGTAGTCATAGAAAGACAAATATTGCATCATTCCACTTATATGAGGTATCTGAAATGGTCAAACTCATAGAACGAGAGTAGAATTGTGGTTATTTACCAGGGGCAGGGAAGAGGGGGAAATGGGGAGTTGCTAATCAATGGGCATAAAGTCTCCACATGCAAGATGCATAAGCTCTAGAGATCTGCTCTACAACACTGTGCCTATAATTAACATATAATATGGGGCGTCTGGGTGGCTCGGTGGGTCGGTCAAGCATCTGACTCTTGCGGGGAGCCTGCCTGGGATTCTCTCTCTCCCTCTCTCTCTCTGCCCCTCCCCTGCTTGTGCTCTCTCTCTCTCTCAAAATAAATAAATAAACATAAAAAATTTAAAAACGTATAATACGTTATACTATGATGCTAAAATAATACTGTATTCTATGCTTAAAACTTTGTTGAGAGGGTAGATCTCATCTCATGTTAAGTGTTCTTACAACAATAAAATAACTAGAAACTTAAAAATAAAATAAAAAAGAAATGTAAACCGTAGGCAGTACAAGACCTACTGAATCAGACACTTTGAGGGTGAGGCCCAGCTGTCTTTAAAGCCCTCCAGATGATTCTGGTGTGTGCAAAAGGTTGCAAACCACTGCCTAAATAAAGTTTGAACAGATATTTAACAATATCGGTTTGAAGGGTCACCGTATCATTTAGCTTCCTTAGGATGCCCATGTGTCTTCAAGTTGGAGGAATGTTATCTTTACCCACGAATAAGAACTTATTGAGCACTTTCTGTATGCTTGGTGCTCTTCTGAGTGCCTCACGCGCATTAAATTTTATAACAGTACCCTGAGGTAGAAACCACTGTTTATTTATTTATTAAAAAAATTTTTAATGTTTTTATTTATTTTTGAGAGAGGGATAGAGAGAGCGTGAGCGGAGGAGGGGCAGATAGAGAGGGAGGCACGGAATCCGAAGCACGCTCCAGGTTCTGAGCTGTCAGCATAGAGCCCGGTGTGGGGCTCGAACTCATGGACCACAAAATCATAACCTGAGCCAAAGCCAGACACCCAACCAACTCAACCACCCAGGGCCCCCTAGAAACCATTAGTAATCGTATTCCTAGCAGAATCCAAGCCCAGGGAATCGGACACCAGAGCCGGGTACACAATGTCCCCCTTCCGGCTCAAACTCTCCGGGAGCATGTAGCTCACTGCCTGGCACAGTAAATAATAAATTCTCATTAGTTCATAAAGTGAAATGTCAAAGATATGCGTCCTGAAAGAATTCTGATAGAGTGGCATGTTCGGGGTAGAGGTGGGAGATAGCAGTGGAGGGGGGAGGAGAGAAGAGGAAGGGAAAGGATAGCCAGAAGGAAATGTGGGCCTATCAGGTGCCTGAGAGAGGATCTGAAAGGAGGGAACAGAAACAACAATGTCAAATGTTCATTCATTGCCAAGTTTTGGGGTGCCCAAGGTCAGCCATGGGGCCCTAATATTCTGGGGCCATGTTAAGTTACTGACCAGAAAGGAAGGAAGGTCAAGCCAGAGCCTATGGGGTGCTTTGAGGGAAGTCCAGAATGAAGGAGTACAGGTTTGATTCCTTGAGGCTCCCTATCTTTCCCTTTCTGCAATAGTCCCATCTTGGGGCTCCTTCTGAAGGCATCTCTACCCCCCACCCATGTACCATGTCTATGCCAAGAATTTTGAGCCACAGACCCTCCTTTGGCCAACATATGTAAGAAATTCTACAGGTTGAGCTACAGACAGTAGGATTGAGAAAATGAGGAAGGCTGCATCCTGCCCGCAGGGAGCTTACAGTCTAATGGGGAGGCAGATATATAAACACGAAGTCAAGAGGGCAAGCTCCAGAACAGGGTATGAACAAAGCCTTGAGACCCCAGGAAGGACTAGCGCAAAGCCTCAGGAGGGAAGTAGCATAGGAACAGAGCCTTAAAGGGTGAGTAAGAGTATCTGAGGCCAAATAAGATAGGGAAGGGGATTCCAAGCAGAAGGAAGAGCATGACCTAAGGTGGTGTAACGAACGCGGAGCAAACGGTAAGGAATCGAATGCTTTCATGGCTGATGCAAAAGAAGAAAGCACAGAAAGGACAGAGGGAAGGTGGAAGAACCGGTGAGAGATGTGGGGAGGAAAGGTGGGGTCAGATTAGCTGGGTCTTTAATAGCATGTAAATACCCACTGAAGCTGGCTTAAGCTAAGGAGAAAACTTTACTATAAAGAAACAGGAGGGGCGCCTGGGTGGCTCAGTCGGTTGAGCGGCCGACTTCAGCTCAGGTCATGATCTCGCGGTCCGTGAGTTCGAGCCCCGCATCGGGCTCTGTGCTGACAGCTCAGAGCCTGGAGCCTGTTTCAGATTCTGTGTCTCCCTCTCTCTGACCCTCCCCTGTTCATGCTCTGTCTCTCCCTGTCTCAAAAATAAATAAAACGTTAAAAAAAAAAAGAAAAGCAACAGAAAATCTCTCATGACCCAGAGCCAGGGGCACACCAGGATGCCAGGAAGAACTAAAACTTGGAGGTAGAAGGTCAGGGTGAGTCCAGGCAGTGTTCACTCTCCATCTTTTTCTCTGCTTCTCTCTGTAGACGGGCATCTCTTTCCTTCTCTCTCCCTCCAGACAAGAATTCTGCACAATCCAGTTCATGTCACAGAACACCTGTCCGGCTCATAGCTCTAGAGTTTACATGAGACAGACTCAGGCACAGAGAAAGTAATTCTGTGGTTCCAAATCCAATTTCTTGGGGACAGAACTCTGACTGGTACGGCTCCAGTCACGGGACTACCCCTGGTCCAATCTACTGTGGCTAAGAGGTAAGGTCACATTTTTGCAAATATGGTGACTGGCAGCCCAACTCTGCATGGAAGAGGGAACAGTTCCCAGAGGAGGGGGAATCTGTGGCTCATTTTGGGGTGAATATCCTGGAAACTCCAGACCATGGCCTTGTACGCCACAATAAGGAGTTCAGACGTTCAGACTTTATCCTATAGGCAACTGGAGGAACTAAAAGGAATGATAAACATCGCTTCTTGGCCTTTGGGAAGACAGGCAAGACAGTGATGACGCTAAGTGGGACAAGGGCTGCAGAAGAGGAAGAATTGGGGAGGGGCGCACAGAACACGGAGTGTGGGAAAGGGAGGCTAGTAGAGAGCACATTGAATTTGAGAACTGACGAAGAAATCGATGGTTCCCGTCCCGTCTTCCTTCCCCAGGTCTCCTGAAAGAAGCTGCATTGCTAACATAGGAAAATCGGGTGGCGTCATAAAATGATTCTCCTTTTGGTTGATAATTGTGAAATCAGAAGGAAGCTGAGTGTTTGGAGTCGGTCAATGTGTATGCCAGTCAGCTGAGCAAGCTTGAGAAAATTACTCAGCCTGGGGCTCCATTTTCCCATATGTGAAATGGCATGTCCAGCTGACCTTAAAGAATGATCGTGAAGAATCAGTGTGATAAAACCTGTAGAGTCCTTACGATATGGATGGCCCTCGGGAGGTGGTCGTTAAGATCAGACTGTTTTTCTCCATCGCATGAACTGGAACTTTGCCCTGTGCCAGGCAGAAATGCGGCACCCACCGCCTCAGGCCTGAAGCTGGCTTTCCCTGATAAACAAGCCCATCCACTCCCCACCATAAATGCCTCCGGAAATCAAATTAATCGAACCTACCTACTATTTAACTGATGAACTCGTCTCTACATAGCTGCTGAATCCTAAATGGATTCCAAATTTGGGTCTGTGCTGACCATCAACGGACTCTGATGAATTTGACTATGTCGATCAAACTGATGGTGAAGACAATAACACAGCCACCTATGTTGCCTACTGCCTGTTGAGCACCGCTCTGGGGCTGGACGGAGCATAAACTCATGAAATCCTCACCAACAACTCTATGCAGTCAGAACTCATTACTAGCGTCCTCATTTTGCAGAGGAGGAGACTGAGCTCACAGGCATATCCAGTCACAAATACCGCATAATTCACCCTCTTGTTTTTCACTGTTCTCCAGAATACATCTCACTGCATTGCTTCCCAAGCCTGCCTCAGCCCAGCGTGACAAATGTCGAACACGACTTCAGGGAGGACTGATTCCCTCTTAAAAACAAAATAGAGCAGTCAGCTCCTTCGCCAATCTTTACGTGTATTTGAATATTCTCTTTTGAGGAGGAAAGGGACTCCTGCTAGGGAAGCAGAGGTAGTCATGGCACGTTTGAGCCATCCTGGGGCTCTACTTCCTGTCACAGTTTAGGGTGGAGGCAGGGGGCTATAAATATCTGAACACACCCATAAGGCGTCACCCCTCAGGTGGAGGCTGCCTACAGTACTTGTCTCAGGAGACCCGGTCTCAGAATTGCTTAACTCCATCAAGATTCTTAACCTTTGAGGGGTCAAGGGCCCCCTTGAGAATCCAGGGAAAGCTGCTGCCTCTGTCCTCATTAAGATGCACGAGGAGGACGTTACACAAAACCCCATGAAGTTTGGGGAGTGCAGGGATGCCCTGAAGCCCAGCCCTGAACCCCAAGTGAAGCGGCTCTGCCACAGAAGACGGACAAGCCAAGGTACTTTAATCATCCCTCCAAATTCAGTCTCAGCTTATTAACTTGTGCTATAGCTCCCTGCAAATTTCTCTGTAACACTCAAGTTTATATGCTCACTTAGCGTGCTCTGCCCTTGAGACACTTAGGAAATTAGCTGCAGAGACCGATTCGGATGGGCAGGCACAATTTCTCACCCGACGTGGCATTGTATCGGGAATCATGCCCTGCCTTGCCAGCCTGGAGTACAGACTAATGTTGTGTCTCTTTGAAAATTTCAGTTAAGGGACTCTGAATCTTCATCTTGATTGTAATGGAAACTCTCTGTTCTTATTGAAAGGTTGTCCTACCCTAAATAATTTCTGAAACCTCTGAGAAACGGTTACATAGTCTGTGACCAATCCTTCTAGCTGCGCCCGAAGCCCACCCTACCACCTTCTGGATGGACGTTGTGCGGGTCAGTATGTGAAATGCTCCGTGCCCTTGAGCAAGCCAGTAGCTCAAGAAGGAGTTCTCTTCAAGCTCCTTAATTTGAACGGTCACCAATATTATCCCACCCTATGAAATGGCATATGTGAAATGGCATATCCAGCTGACGTGGCTGGATGGTGGCAGCGGTGATGCATGGGGGGGTCTTAATAGTTTCCATGGACCAGTTCTTCCAGCTAACACATTGCTTCATGTATTGCTCACGTGGTAGATGGTAAAGACGTTCCATTGAATCGAGAGCTACGGAATATAATTGCTCATAAACCCACTAGTCCAGTAACATAGGTATATAAATGCCATGTATTTATTTATGCATTAAACCATTCAAGTGGGAAATTACCTGTAATGGATTCCAAGCCAGCGTACTTTGGGTACCCTTCCTCCAGCTCCTCCCAGCAGGACAATTCTAGTCCACAGATTTAAGTAGGCAGGAGTCAGGGGTCGGGATAGGAAAGGTCTGGTCCAAAGACCTCTCCCTTCTATGCTTCCCCAGGGCCTGAGTTTAATAAACGCAGCACACATGTACCCTAAGAGAGGGTACATAACTAGCTGGCTAACATTCTCACTCTCTCTTGTGAATGTGTTTAACTAGACAGCTATCCTCTCAGGGGCTCACAGGTCATTCACAGCTGAGAGTAGAAAGACTAATTGGAGGGTTGAAAGGAAGACCTAAAGCAAAGTTGGGAAACCACAGCAGGATGTTCAGGGCAGCCAGAGAGCAGTGAGTATCCGGAGGGCGAGACTCCCATCAGACGGGAATGATGGAGAGAGGAGAGAGACAGGATGTCTAAGACGAATTTCACCTCATTCATAATTAGGCCCAAGGCCAGTACTTCTCTTCCCAGACTCACCCAAGACGTGCCGAAGATAATAATTTAATGCCTATTTCTACAAGGGTCAGATGAAACGTCTTTCCACAGCGCTTGATGTCACTTAGGTCCTGCCTGATTTCTTCTTCACATTGGACCTGTGATAAATGCTGATTTCCAAAGTCATTCTAAAATCCCTTGCAAAACAAACCACCCCAAACTTAGTGGTGAAAACAACAACCATAGCTATCTTGAGTAACGTTTGAACCAAGTATTTGAGCCGTCTATTCTGAAGCTAGACACAAAAATTATCTGTAAACATTGAACTCAGGCCAGTAATTTCACTTTGCTTTTTTTTTTTTCTTTTCCTGCAGAGGTATGGGTTAACAATTTTGAAACTACTTTATGTATATCCTAAGATTAAGAAAATAGAACAATATATCATGGTTCATAGGAAACAGGTGTTTCACTATTGGAAAAGGAAGTCATAAATATGGAGAAGGAGAGAGTTAAAGTGAAACTCTGTCGTGTTGGATCGGAATTAGAGAAATCAGTATAAACTTATGGTTTGAACCAGTGGTTTTTAATACAAAGGGAGAGATAGAAAATAAAGTGTGGGTGTATATATGTGTGTGTGCATGTGTGTACAGACATATACTTCCTAGATCTGGCCAGTAAGAAAGCTAAAAAGCAAGGACACTCTGGTAGCAATAGGCATCCCAGGAACCCCGATTTTGGTTTCTAAATACTTTCCCTCTGAAAGGAAAGAGGGCTCCTTAGGAAAATGGTTGATTCCAAGGCCGGGGCAGGGGCAGTACAAGATGTACCGGGAACATCTTGTGTCAAAACGGTATGAAAGTGCTCAAAGAATGACGGGAACATATCAAAGATCCTAAGAGCCCCAAAGGCCACATCTAGGACAACTTAAGCATCAGAAGAATTCATAATAGTAACAGATTGTAACCTATTGAATCAAATAATTAGTTAAAACTGATTTTTATAAATAAATGAGGAAGAAGGAAATCTCTTTCAGTAGAATACTAATAAATGCAGAAGGAAGGATGAAATCAAAAATCAGCCATCACGGTTCATCAGTTGAATCATCAATGGATACTAAAGCGAGGGGATCAAAGTGTCATGAGAAACAGGGTATTCACATGATCTCAACATATCACTCTGTGAGATACTTATTAATTACAAAGAAAACGATAGTAACTTTATATGGACAAAACTTTCAGACACCATCATAACCCCATTCAAGTTTCACATCACCTGATCCCTTCTCCCATATTTCTGCCAAAAAATGTATAACCTGAATGTAATCACAGGGAAACACCACATAAACCCAAATTGACAGACATTCTACAAACTAAATGGCCAGTAAGTATTCTTTGCAAGTGTCAAGGTCATGAAAGACAAAGAAGGGAGAGGAACAGGATGGGTCCAGGTTAAAAGAGATTACAGAGAAAGGACAACTGGATGCCGTGTGCAAACCAGGATTTTTTTTTTGCTAAAAAGGATGGATGTCTGGAGGGCAACTGGCAAAACATGAACAAGGTGTGGAGATCACATGATGGCATTTATTAAAATGTGACTTTTTGATATTATAATTATACTAAGTTTAAGGAAGATAGTGTTCTTGTTCTTAGGAGATACGACTGAATCGTGTAGGGGTGAAGAGATATTGTGACTTCCTCTCAAACGACTGAGAATGGCCGGGTGGTGGGGTGGGAGGAAATGTTAACATCTGGGTGAAAGGGATAGATTTGGGAGGTACTATTTTTAGATCTTTTCTGTAAGCCTGTAATTACGTCACAACAGAAAGGGTTTAAAAACAACCATTTGCTTATTCCTCCTGCTTCTGTGGATTGCCTGGGTTTAGCTGGTCAGTTTTCCTTCTGGACTTACTTGGGCTCACTTGTCTCTACAGTCAGATGTCAGCTGAAACAGGAATGTCCAAGATGCCCCTGCCCTCATCCTGTCTCATCTTCTCTGGTGACAGTGACTGGGGGGCCGGGCTCGGAGGGGCAGTGGGGTCTGGGTCTCAGCCTCAGGGCTTTTCCACATGGCCTCTCCCGCCAGGTAGCTTGACTTCCTTGCTCGGGATTTGGGGCACCCATGAGTGTGCAAGCAGCAGTCACTGTCCCCTTGAGTCATAGGGCCAGAGGAAGCCTGTGCCATTTCCACTGAATTCTGGTGATATAAGAGACCCAGGGAGCCATCCAGGCTCCATGTGGAGGGACTTCACAAAAGGGTGACGATCCAGGTGGTTCCCTAGGCCAGACCTGGAGACCAGCCACAGTAACTGCAACAGAGTTCGATGAGGGAAGCAGAATCAAGCATAATTTCTATATGTGCTACAGAACAAGGGGTTTATTAAATGAGCAAGACCTTATCCAACCGAGGGACAAGTTGGAGCTTGCAGGGAACCTGAGAAGAAAAGCACTTCAGCGGGGGAAGGACGACGCACAGAAGGCTACTAGAGAAGACCGTGGAGGCTGTTGCCTGCGTCTGGGAGTGAGTTGCTATTGGTCAGCAGAGCTAATAGTCAGGAAAATGAGCGGATCGTAGAGTCAGGAAGGGCGAGGACAAGCTCGAGTCTTCCGGCACCTCCGCTCGGTCTCTTTCAGCGTTTAAAACACCACAGTTTTCAGAGAATGTTGGTCACTATTTCCCTTCTGCCTTCCAGATCTCATACAAATTTCTCTTTGGCCAAGTCTAAGCTGGAACCACAGAGGGAAGGAGACTGTGACAAACATAGCTCTAGCTTAGCCATGTGATGTCGTGTAAAACCACCGTAAGAGAAAAAGAGAAAGGACCATAACTGAGGGTTTAAAACTTGGTGGGATTCTGTGAGCACACTTCTTGGAGCCAGAAAAGGACTCCCAATGGAAAGGTCATAATTAAGAACCCTCAATAAGCTTCATAAATATAATAAAAGCATAATGAAGCACACCAGTTTTCTATGGATTGCATCAAACTGTATCTCCTAGGTACCAACAGTCTCCGACAAAACCTCAATTAACCAGAAACATGGCTGAAGTTTAAAGCTTAGGCTAAATTCTTTCGAGAGGGCAAAAGCAACGCAAACTCATATCAGAGATTTATCCCAAACAGTTTTCTGGCTGGAGCGCATAATTCTTATTTTTATACTCATTGGTACTTACAAGGCACTGCTCGCTCTAAGGGCTTCGTGTGCGCGAACTCATTTAATCCTTGCCACAGCCCTGTACAATGGGCATTATGATCACCCCCATTTTATAGGTGAAGACACTGAGAGGTTAGAAGCTTGCATGCTAGTAAGTAGCAAAGCCAGGTTTGGACCCCCGGTGCAGTGCTCGAGGCTGCTCCGAGCCAGTGGTCTAAAGTGTCATACTCAGCCTCCTGTACCATCCACACTCAGGGACTGGGCAATAAGGACGTGTTTTTGGAGTAACAGCCTTGGGCAGGGTCCAATACTCTCGTTTGTAATAAACTTGTGTATTCCTCAATCAGCCAAGACTCACAGCTTGCCATGTGCCAGGCACCAGGATAGGCTCTGGGATTACCACACCAAGCAAACGCCGACTCAGACCTTGGCTCGTGGAGCTTCCAGTCCAGGGGGCTCACGAGTGAGAGCATCATCGCAGGCTGCGGTAGGTATACTTAGGACGAGTCGGCCATCAGTGACGGCATAATTGGCTGCATTTTCCCTGTACTACAGCAGGGAAGCATACATTTCCTGGAGAACTTTTTACTAAAAGCGTTAAAGTCGTTTTTAAATCTCACTTTCCCCGAAAAGCCCACTACTCCAAACATCTCTGCTCCCAGCCTGCCCCCACCTGGTCCCTCCCCTGGAGCCCCAAGGCTCAGGCAGCGCTGGGTCCGCCCACCTCCCTGCCTCCCTCTGATTGGCTAATTTTCCCTTCTCCTCCTAACGCTGCGTTCGCCTGTTGGGTTTGTTTGGCTCCCAGCCCTCCTGCCTCAGTTACAAAAAAAGGTAATTACCCAGATTAAGGGAAAACGAGTGGTTGGCTAATTATGAAGTAGCCTTCCCTGAGAACACCGAAGTCGTTTTAAAATTGTACACAGCTGTCTCCCCATTAGGTCACGCAGGCCTGGAAACTAGTCAGGGGTTTTAAATCTCTGCAAAGGGAACCAGCGTGGGAAATGTATAATTTAAACCAAAACAACCCCTCTTGCGCCCTAAGAGCTTGAGGTTGTTGGAATGTGCCTCCGTCCTAGGGAAAATTGAAGATAGAGCCTCTGCACTGGCTCTCCACCTAAACACAAGGAAGGGGCTTCTTAGGAGCATCTTCTGGTCTTTCAGAGTAAAGAACACAGTGCTCTGTCTGGGCTATTGTTTTGTCTTGGGGGTTGAAGTCGCATGGGGTGAAAACATAGGGAAGCGAAACAAACATTGGAATGGACTTTGTGCGTTGTTTGAAGTCATTGTGTCTATTCATTTCACACACATAGAATTTCTGTGTTTTTAAATCAAAGACTTAAGCGTCTCAACTCCTTACGAATAAGCATGTGGTGAGGTCTTGAGATGTTGGTGTCACTGCAAAATTTATATGTCGAAATCCTACCCCCCACGGTGATGGTATTAGGAGGTGGAGCCACAGGAAGTAAGTGGTTCATGAGGGTGGAACCCTCATAAGCGAGATTAGTGCTCTTATGAAAGAGACCCCAGAGACCTTGCTTGCTCCTGCTGCCCTGAGAGGTTACAGTGAGAAGACAAGGGTCTCTGAGGAGACAAATGCTCAACAGACGCTGAATCTGTTGATGCCTTGATCTTGGATTTACAGCCTCCAGAATGGTGAAAAAGACATTTCCGTTGCTTATAAGCCACCTAGTCTATGGCATTTTATTATAGCAACCGGACTGAATTAAGACAACATGGAAACTCCAAAACCTGTAGTAACTCATGACTCACCAGTAACGTTGTCTCCCTAAGGCTGGAGGGCAGGGATTAATTGCCACAGACTACCAGTCTGGAGATCTCTCTTGTCCAGCAAGGGAGAGGACACAGGATTGAATACAAGAGAGGCTAATGTCTGGGAGGAGACAAAAGCCCCAAACAGGGGTTTCATCTCCGTATTTGTTGAGCTTTCAAGATCTTACACACGTGGTGAACGTAGAGAAGACAATCAGTCATCATTAACTTGTAAGAAGCAAAGGGTCTGGGGGGCAAGTGGAGTTTGTGATCACAGTACAATAGTACATTGGCATCAGATGGAAAGTAATTTCCTGCAGGTGATAACCAGTTACTCATGATCTCATTACAAAATTTCACTAGCTAAATTTGGGCATTTTTGCCCCGTGGTGGCGGCTTTCTGCCCTAACCCATTTATGTAAGTAGAACCTATTTCCCCACAGTTAGTCACTTAGTGTTGAGTGGTACTAACTAGCCTCCGAATAGTCCCTTGTCAGTGTGGTTGTGTGGTTCCCAGTTATGATGCGATTTCATTCAATCCTCACATCTCCCTCTGGAGGAACGAAGTGACGTCACTGCTGCTTACCCATATGCCAGGTTCTCCTGTCTTTCTGGCAGGGAGGATTGTGCTTCGTTGCCCCCTTGAAATAAGTTTTGGCCACTTAACTTGCTTTGGCCAATGAAATGTGAGTGAAAAGGACACATCTCACGTTTGCATGGAAGCATGTGAATTTGTCTTCCTACAGTGATCTTGAAAGCACATGCTGATACAGGGGTGCCTTAAGACCAAAGCGTCCTGGGGGTGCCTGGGTAGCTGAGTTGGTTAAACAGCGACTCTTGGTTTTGGCTCAGGTCATGATCTTGTGCTTCCTGACTTCAAGCTCTGCATTGGGCTCTGTGCTGACTGTGCAGAACTTGCTTGGGATTCTCTCTCTCCCTCTCTCTCTGCCCTCCCCCTGCTTGCTCTCTCTGTTTCTCTCGAAATGAATAAACTTAAAAAAAAATTTTTTTTTTAAAGACCAAAGTGCCCTGGAAAGATGAACCATCCTATGGAGAACAGCAGTCCTGGAGAATGACTGTGTCCGCCGTGGACTTTTTGCATGAGTAAGAAATAAACTTTAGCAGTATTGAGCAACTGGGATCTGGGGGGGCCCTATTACTGCAGCATAAAACAGCCTTCGATCAATGTTACATGGTAGAAATGACCCAACGCTGGTTCTTGTTACAGCCCTTGGATGGTCATGTTTTTGCCACCTCCTCGGATGCTAGCCATCATGTAAGAAATGCAGCCTTCCTGGGGCACCCGGGTGGCTCACTCGGTTGGCCGTCCGACTTCAGCTCAGGTCATGATCTCATGGTTCGTGGGTTCGAGCCCCGCGTCGGGCTCTATGGTGACACCTCAGAGCCTGGAGCCTGCTTCGGATTCTGCGTCTCCCTGTCTCTCTGCCCCTCCCCCACACTCTCTCTCCCTCCCTCTCTCTCAAAAATAAATAAGCATTAAAAAAAAATTTTTTTTTTAAAGAAAAAGAAATGCAGCCTTCTTGGGACCACCATGCTGTGAGAATGTCAGGCTGCATGACAGGCCCTGGAGGATACGACACTACCTGGGAAGAAAGAGACCAAGGAATGTTAAATGTGCCGGACATTTGAGTACAAAGTCCTTTGGGTAGTGGGTCCTCCGTCTAGAACAGAGATAAACCATTCAGCCAAGCCCTCCACACGTTCCTCACCTGCAAAACCATGAGCAAAATAAATGGTGGTTTGAAACCATTCAGTATTGGGGCATTTTGTTCCCTAGCTACAGATCACCAGAACGCTGAATAATAAATATTTTACAGTGACCAGCAATTGTTTTTTTAAATTGCCCTGTCTTTAGTATATAAGTCCTATGTTGCAAGCTTCTATAGGCTATGAGTTCCAAATTAGATTAACATCAATGTCAAAATACAATCGCTCTGAGCCTCCAGCCCCTTGATTGCAACCACATAGACCCTGCTGTCATCCTTACTCTTCAGTTCCCCCCCGTCACTCCGAGGAGCCCATATGTGCTCTCAAAATAGTTAGTTAGTGGCAACGACCATGGGGTGTTCAAGGCTACTTCTCTTGTGCTCCAAATCCCACTCATTCCTGTCCACTGCCTGAGACGCCACCAAAAACTGTCTCACCACCGCTGCTGCTCGCTGGCCCTGTCACACGTGCTGTCCCTGTGTGCTGTCTCTCTAGTGGCCGCGACACAATGCACAGCCACACACCTGCTCCCCCTCTCCTACCACGCACAAGGCCAGCAGCTTCCAGACAACTAGTGGGTGCAAAGCAGCCATCAGAAGGAACACTGTGATCCTTCTCCCAGCTCTCTAGCCAAGATTCCCTGTTTGCACAATTCACAAGCACCCTGGAAAAAAAAATAAAAAATAAGCAACAAACGAACGAAAACCTATATGTGTTCCTACACGCAAAAGCTTTTTAAGCATGGCAGAGAACTAAAAGATTCTTAAAGCCATCTTTCACCTTAGACTTTTGCATCTCTGCCCATGCTGGACAGCAAGATAGAGACGTGGGAGACCGCAAACTCGGGAAGGTATCCACACCAGAGGACAGGAAGCAGCCTCAGAGAAAGAGCAGACAAAGAAAACAAAAATGAAAGGCAGAGGTGGGGAGGGGAAAGGAGTGAAGGGGAAGGCATCCAGCCTGGAGCAGGATTCTCCAGCACTCAGGAACAAGGCTGTAAGTGCCAGCTTAATAATGAATGGACCGAGTCAGCTCCCCGGGGAGTCCCCGGAGCCTCTATTCCTGAGGCAGTTGAATTATTGATGGAAAATATGTGATGTTCTGGCCTGCGCTGACAGCTGGAAGACAAGCTGACAGCAATTTAAATTGATTCTGCCCCCAATAAAGTGGAGGCCACTTTCTGATTTTCAGAGACACTCAAGGCCCCTGTGGGCGGAGATGGTGAGGGACGCCAGGTTTCCCAAGGGTCCATGCCTCTCCCTCAGGTCTGGAAGCAGCAGGAGATCCTCGCCAGAATCATGGGCTTACCCGGTGCTGTTTCTTACTTTTGTGCGAGTCCCCGGAGACCCCGGATAGCTTTTCCACCTCTCTGAGCATTTCTCAACAGTCCCATGTCCCACTATGATCGCTCGGTCAAGCTGACTTCCGGTTGGAGCTGGGCTTCGCTAACAAAGCACCACAACCTGGGTGGCTCAACAACACAGCTTGATTGTCTCAGCTCGGGAGGCCGGAGATCTGAGATGGGGTTGGTGCCCTCTGAGAGAGGCGTTCTTCCAGGCCTTCGTCCTAACACTGGTGGTTTGTTGGCAATCGTCGGTGTTTCTTGACTTGTACCTGAATCGTCTCAGTCTGTACCTTCGTCTTCACATGGCATTCTCCCAGCGTGTGGGTCTGTCTCCATGTCCAAATTTCCCCTTCTCATAAGAACACAGCCATGTTGGATTGGGCCCACCTCAGTGATCTCACCTTAACCTGGTCAGGTGTTCGATGATCCTGTTTCCAAGTTAGTGTCCCCCTATGGGTCCAAAAGATTCTATTGCTTCATTTTGCCTTATATAAGCATACCACATCAACACATTGTTCACCTTAACTTTACACGATGTTATATATCAATTAGATCTCAATAAAGATGGGGGGAGGGGAAGAAGCAGTGGGAGAAAAAAAGTCCCTATTACCAAGCAAGGTCACATTTGCAGATCCTGGGGCTTAGGGCCTCAACATCTTTTGTGGGGGACACAATTCAACCTGTAACCAAGTCCTTTATACCAGACCTGGCTTTCTTTTCTCTGCACTGACTCCTGACCACCATCAGTGTAGAAGACTCTGAAGTCACCTATCTCTTAGGCCCAACCCAGGGCATCCTGGCTCAATCCTGGAGCTCTGTGCCTCATCTGTGCCCAGTTCTGGCTTCAGAGCACCCATTCAGGTGAGTGTTCCAATCCTGAAGGCCCAGGACCTTGGGACAATATAGTGCTAAGTGTCACCGTCATCAATCTTGCCAGCTTCTCAAGGGCTCACACCATTCCTGTACACCTACTGTGTGCAGGAACCAGTCGGGCCAAGCTGCTAAACCACACAGAGGGTCTAAAGGGTGACAGTCAACATCATGGAAGTATATTTGCTACACTATTCATGTTATCTCAAAGGCTAGCAAAAATATCGGATTTTCTCCACCCCTGAGGTCACCCCCAGAGCACAGAGCAAGCCCTCAAAGGACTTGGTACTAATCCCAGCTTCCACTGAAGATCACCTGAGTGACTTTGAGCAAATCACATAGCCTCTCTGGAACTTTCTTCCCTCACCTATAAAGCACATGCACTGATCTAGGTATTTCTAAGCTCTCCAGCACTAAGACTCAGGACAGGAGGGCAGAAATCAGGCAGGAAGTAGTGTGATGTATGGTGATATCTATTTCCCCTAGAAGCGACATGGGGCAGGTTCATCGATGTAAACTTAGGGTCCAGCATACCACCTGGAGTATGAAAAGTGTTCGACCGATATTTGTCGACTAAATAGAAGGATCAATGAATTAATGAATGTCATGGCAATGCAATTTTTTTTTCATAATTTCTAATGTTTTTACCTGATCTGAGACAAGCTTGAGGAGCAGGATTTCCTGCAGGCATGTTGACCGCCCCCCCCCCCCCCCAACTAGACAGACACAGCTGCAGCACTGGGGGGCCTCGGTATCCCCACACCAGAGAGCAGGGACCCTGGTAAGGAGACTGCCACTGAAGGCTTTTCTGGAACAAATTTTGTCTTCCCATTCTTCACATCCTCTTTTCCCAGCTACTGCTCACTTGTTCTCTTGTGGACACACCCACTCTCTCTGGCATCCACTCAATAGCTAACGCACAGGAAACGCTAACGTTTGACCATGGCCCCATCCCAGGGAAATTTCCCAAGGAAGGGTAAAAACACCAGGAGGGAGTAAAAAGTGGGGCATGGCTTCAGTGTGCTTGTGTGTAGGGGGCAGAATTCAAGAGAACAAAAAAATCCCTCTGGGATTAAAAAAAAAAAAATGTGTAAGATTTTCTTTCTCTCTCTAGAACTGCTCCTCGTTGTCCTTCTGTCACCTTCCAGAAGTGGCCCCTGCTCCTCCGCTCAGCAACAGAAAAATGAGAAGGTGGCATATGTACAGGAGAGGTAGAGGCAGAGGTGAAGGAGTGGCCCAGAGAATGATGAACAGAGTTCTGGGGGGGGGCGGTTTCCTTTTTACCAGAAAAAGGAGAAAATTATGGACAACTGGCATCTCAGCAAAAGAGAACTTGAACACTCTAGCCTCTCCCTGCCCCGCCAAGGCCTTGCACAACTGCCTTTCAGACGCTCTGCCTTTCAGAATTGCTTCATCCGACCCTGGGTCCCATGACCCCCCTTGTTATCTGGATAACTGCCTAGGGCTGGCCGGGGGGGGACAAGGTACAGCTTCATTTGGGGAGCAGACTTTGGAAGCCAAGGGGTAGTGTGGTGCTGGGTGTTGGGGATGCACAGAGGGAAGACAGGGTCTCTGCCTTCCAGCACAGGCTGTAACAGAGGTTCCACGGCCACTCTGGGACCCACGGAAATGAATTCTTAAGGCTACACGAGAGCCTCAGAAAGCTTTCACAGAGGAGCTGAGGCTTTAAGGACAGATAGGCGTTTGTCAAGTAGAATAACAAGGAGGGCCTTCCAATCAAAGGGAACAGCATGTGCAAAGGCACAGAGGTGCAAAGGAACCCTGGATGCTCTGTCGACCAGAAACAGTTAAGTATTGTTGGATTGCACTGCTCAGGGTGGGAAGGGGCAGGAAATGAGGTCAGGCTGAGAGCTTTGGACTGTTACCTGAGGATACAAAAAAGGGACCCGGTGAGGTTTGTAATCCCGGTAGAGCACTACCCAAGACGATGCAACCTGGAAGAGAAGGAGGCGCTATAGCCTGAATGTTTGTGTCTCCCCCATCCCCCAGACTCGTATGTTGAATCCTATTGCCCAACGTGATGGTATTAGGAGGCGCTTAGGGCACAAAGGTGGAGCCCTCGTAAGTGGGATTAGTGTGAAAGACCCTACAGAGCTCCCTTGCCCCTTCCACCGAATAAAGACACAAGGAGAAATCTGCCACCCAGAAGAGGGCCCTCACCCGATCATGCCGGCACCCCGATCTAGGACTTCCAGCTTCCAGAACCGTGAGAAATGAACTTCTGTTGTTTCTAAGCTACCCAGCATATAGTATTTTATTGTAGCAACCCAACTGGACTACGACAGGAGCCAAGAAGACAATGCAGGTCTAGAAGCGGCATGGCAAGGTGGAGGTCAGGGGCTTGGTGGTACCTGGTCACTGGACAAGTTCCTCCGTCTCTCTGGGTCTCTCCCGTGAAATGGGCATAATAGAATCTGCACTTCAAGGGGAGGTCATTAGGGGAAATCATGCAGGTGCCTGGCTTATAGGAGGCCCTCGATGCACAGAAGCCATGACTAGCTGGGCAGGGGAGACCCACTTAGTCACCTGGAGATTAAGTTCAATGATCTGTGCGCAGCCTCTCCCACCAAAAAAAAAAAAAAAAAGCACAAGAGGAAAAAAGGATCGGAGTTTACTTATCTTGGTGTTTTAAGGATGGCCACACATTCTTGGACACTCCTCCCATAGGTGGGTGGGTTCTGGGTCCCCTCCCCCTTGAGTTTCGCAGGCTCTGCGCATCCACACAATGGAATGTCGTTCAGCCTAAAAGGAGCGAAGCATTGACACATGCCACATGTGGATGGACCTTGAAGACATCATGCGACGTGGAAGAAGCCAGACAGAAACGGCCACGTGTTCTAGGATTCCACATACACGTGATTTCCAGAGTAGGCAAATCCCCAGGGACGAAAAGCAGGTTGGTGGTTACCAAGGGAAACGGAGACAACGGCTTGATGGGCTTGCGATTTGTTCTGGGGGTGATGAAAACGCTTCAGAACTCCATAGAGGTGGTATTTGCACATCACTGTAAATGCACTCAACGCCACTGGGCTGTTCGCTTCAAACACTGAGCTGTTCGTTTAAAAATGGTTGATTCCATGTTACGTGAATTTCACGCCAACTGCAAAAGGTAAATGTAGTTGCTTTTGTGGAGCGTGACAAAGTTCTTCTCATAATTCGGGGATCTTTTCTCCCCTCATCCAGGGCTTCCAGAAACATTTTGCATTTGTCAAAAATGACACTTGCCGGCCCGTCACAGGACTGAGTGAAGAATAAGAGAATAAGCCATGTTGTTGGACAAACTCAATAGCTTTCTAAGTGTTACCAAAATGCTAAAAATGATTTTTATCATATTCATTATTGGGAGGTACTCAGAATAATATTGGTTATATATATATATATATATATATATATATATATAGTCCCAGTAGTTTTAAGTATCTTATATGTGGGGGCGCCTAGGTGGCTCAGTTGGTTAGGCGACCGATTTCGGCTCAGGTCATGATCTCACGGTCCGTGAGTTCGAGCCCCACGTCAGGCTCTGTGCTGACAGCTTAGAGCCTGGAGCCTGCTTCTCTGTGTCTCCCCCTCTCTCTGCCCCCTCTCTCTATGCCCCCTCCCCTGCATCTCTCTGTCTCTCAATAATAAATAAACGTTAAAAAATTATTAAAAAACAGTATCTTAAACATAGAAAAAATCCATTCTTTGTGAACACTTAGAATTTGGGGATTCCACTTAAAGTTCTGCAGAGAATTGTTCTCTTATTAGGAGCATAGGATAACATTTTGAGGAGGAGACATCCCACACGTTAATGCTTTGTGCGGACAAGGGGCTAATAGAAGCAGGGAAGGAAGGAAGTTTGCTTCTGGGGACTGCATGTTGCATTCAGCGTCTGCGGCGGTGCTAAGAAATTGTGAGTTGGGGGGAGTCACTGGGAATGCTTTCGTGAGCTGAGGGGAAATTCTAGGGAATGAGGACACCGTGGAGTTCTGAGGCCCGGCCCCATGGTTTTGTGAGGGGATACAGGCCCGGGGAGAGCAGCAGAGAGCCAAGGGCTGGTGCAAAGCTTTGAGAGGACAGTGCTGCCCTAATTCCGGAGAGCCGATGTCCTTTAAAACCTTGCCCTAGATTCGCTGATCAGTCCCTAGAGTGAGGCGAGGGCTCTCAGAGGTGGGACCAAAAGTCTTCTTTGAGGATTGCCTTGGTATTTTGGGGATCACGCAACCTAATTCATAAAGGCGGAGGTAAATGCAAGGATACAGGCTCTGGGTCCAGGAATATGCCAGCTCAGGGTCAGGGGACCTGACTCACAGCCCCAGCTAGGTCACCAACCGTTCAATGTCAGGCAAGTCACTGACCTTCTCCACTGCTCACTTCTGTCAAGTGAGGGCAGCCCCCAAAAGCCCTCACCGGCAGCCAGTGCCACGTTCGTACCGTTCCAACAAGCAGACGGCGAGGGTGTTCGGGTCATCTATAAGCTAGAAGCCTGGGGATGAGCATGTTTCACAAGCTAGAAAATACATGAAAAGGGAAGGCGTTTTTACTGGAGCTTGAAAACTCTTGGTCAGTCAACCATCACGTATGAGGCAACAGACCTTTCGCGAGACGGGTGCTGGGTGCTGAGGGTACAAAGAAACGAGGACAAGCCCCCTCCTTGGAGGAGCCTGGAACTGAGAGAGGGAGACAAGTGCCGTGACAGCTGGGGGCTGTGTCAGGGCTGTGCCTGTGCAGGGGGGCGGGGGGTGATCCTCACATGAGGGCATGTTCAGTCTGAGTCTCAAAGGACAATATTCTAGCCAAGGCTCTTTTGGCTTTAAGGAACAGACATCTCTTCAAACTAGCTAAAGTGAGAATGAAGCTTTTCCAGTCACGATTGAGGAATCTCACGGAACCCAAGCTCAGGAAGTGAGTTAGGGAGCCCCGGGTTATTGAACTCGAACAGGACGCTGGAAAGACTAGAGGCTCAGTGGCCCCCCAGCCCTCCTTCTCCTCCTTCCCCTCCTCTCTCTTTTCTCCTCTCTGTGTCTCCTCTTTTTTCTTTGCACATCAGCTTCTTCCACCCGTTCGTCAGCTTGTAAAGGACCCACAGACTTCAAGCCTAGACTCCAGATACACTTCCAGTACCGTTTTCCGTTTTGCTTTGTCTTTGTTTTATCACTGCCTGGCCACAATTTACAGAATCAGTTCAACTGCCAGAAAGAAACAGCCACCCGATTGATCCAGCTGAGCTCTTCAATCCAGGGCCCCCAAGTCACTCGCCAGCGGGTGGCTCACATTTGGGGGCTCAGTCACCCCCTGGAGTCCCACTGGCCGAGTGACGTCGTCTTGGGGGCTCCTGCTTCCAAGGGCCGTGAGCCAGACGGGCTACAGAGGCGTGCACGGCTTGTCTGTCACTTAATCTGGTTCTCCACCAGGGACAAGAAGAGAGTCGGAAAGGGAGGGAGGCATGCCTGGCGAGAAAGTAGCAGGCGGGAAAGCCTAGAAGAGGAGGGAGAGTTCATGGCACCTGGAGGTGCCTGGAGAGGCTCCAACGGGGGCGCCTTCATCCCGGGGTGCGATCCCAACCAGCAGCATACGCCTGAACTGGTCCAGCAGGGGCGCCCGCCGAGCCCAACGGGCACCGGCTGTGAACATCTGGGGTGACAGAAATGCCTGAAGGTCAGGCCTGCCTTGACGATAAAACCTCCTCGCGTGTGTTTTTACTGGAGGCTGCGGCCTCACTTCCTCCTTTACCCAACGCACGGCTCTACGACGGGGCCAAGCGAGAGCTCTGCGGGGCTCGGCCAGGGCCCTGTGTCACCTCCAGGTCGCCCGTGGAGCGGTCGGCGCGGCTGTGCCTTCTGGCTGCTGCCGGGGTCTGTCCCCGGGAGTTCAGAAGCCGCTCTTCCCGTTCTCAGCCTTTCCGGGAAGAAAGAGGAGGAGGAAGCTGGTGTCGGAGCCACACTGGAGGCTGCAGGGAGTTGTGCGTTGTGCGTGAGGAAGGACCACACGCGTGGGAAGATTCTGATGAGGCTTCTCGGCGTCTAGCCCCGCCTGGGGGTGAGTCACTGCCATTCTGTGTGTACAGATGACTCATCGGAGCTCCTCCCTGCCTCCTGGGGCGGGGTGGGGGGTTGGAGGGGGGGGGAAGCCTGCCTCTCTGCAGCGGTGTGAAGAGGGGTGGGGGCGAGGGGAGAGGCAAAGGGTACCCGCGGGGCATTTCCTATGCTCCAGACACTGTGTGAGCTGCAAAGTGCATCAGCTTATTCGACCAAACACCCAGTGAGGACTCGGGTCCGATGCTCTGGCCCCACAGCCCACATTCAGATCCACGACACGAACTCTTCCATTCCTAACATCCCCAGAGCCCACCTAATTCACAGGAGGCTCTGGGGACTGTCAGAAAAAACATCCAACGCCTGGAAATGAGGCAGAAAAGGCGGACGGCACATCCTTTCCATATCATAGCGGGTAAAAGACCATCGGAGGATTATCTAGAACTGTGCCGTCCTGTACAATAACCCTGTGTGGCTATCGAGCTCCTAAAATGTGGCTGGTCTGAATTGAGATGTGCTGTTAGTGAAAACTCTACACTGGATTTCAGAGACTTAGAATGGAAAAAAAAATTGTAACATATCTGAGTAAGAATGTTATGCTGATGACATGTTGAAGCGATAATATTTTGAGTATATTGGGCGAGATAAGATACATTATTAAAATTAATTTCACCTGTTTCTCAGAACGGCTAACATGAACAACTCAGGCAACAACAGATGTTGGCGAGGATGCGGGGTAAGAGGATCTCTTTTGCATTGTGGGTGGCAATGCCAGCCGGTGCAGCCACTCTGGAAAACAGTATGGAGTTTCCTCGAAAAACTAAAAATCGAACTACCTTACGACCAAGCAATTGCACTAGTAGGCATTTATCCACAGGATACAGGTGTGCTGTTTCAAAGGGACACATGCACCCCCATGTTTATAGCAGCACTATCAACGATAGCCAAAGGATGGAAAGAGCCCAAATGTCCATCGATGGATGAATGGATAAAGACAATGTGATACACACACACACACACACACACACACACACACTGGAGTATTACTCGGCAATCAAAAAGAATGAAATCTTGCCATTTGCAACTACGTGGATGGAACTGGAGGGTATTATGCTAAGTGAAATTAGTCTGAGAAAGACAAAAATCCCATGACTTCACTCATATGAGGACTTTAAGACACAGAACAGATGAACACAAGGGAAGGGAAGCAAAAATAATATAAAAACAGGGAGGGGGACAAAGCAGAAGAGACTTTGAAATATGGAGAACAAACAGGGTTACTGCAGGGGGTTGGGGAGGGGGGATGGGCTAAATGGGGAAGGGGCACTAAGGAATCTCCTCCTGAAATCATTGTTGCACTATATGCTAACTAACTTGGACGTAAATTTTAAAAAATGTATAAAAATTGTTTTAAAAAGGATAAAAAAATTAATTTCACCTGTTTCTTTTTATTTCTTTTTTAAAATGTGGCTATTAGAAAATCTAACATTCCAGTGTGGCTTGCCTGTTGGATTAATCAGTTTCATATCTAACCAAGCAAATGTATTTGAATATATTGTTGTTAATTTGCCCCTAAATATCTTAGCTTCTCACATGTTCCTTGTACTGGTCATAATATCTTACTGGTTCCTTCATTAATCGAGCCTTCAAAACTTCTTGATACATGTTCGCTTTCCATTTATCTGAGATTTGTGATTTTTACCTTTTAGAACAGCATCAATAGAAACAGAATACAAGCTACACATGTAACTTAAACTTTTCTAGGAGTCACATTAAAATGTAAAATTACGGGTGCCTGGCTGGCTCAGTGGGTAAGGCATGTGACTCTTGATCTCAGGGTTGTGAGTTTGAGCCCCATGTTGGGTGTGGAGCCTACTTAAATGTTTTTTTGAGTTTTTGTAAGTGAAATTAATTTTAAAAGTGTATGTTGTCTATCTCGATAATGCCCCAAATATTATCATTTCTACATGTAATCAAAATTAAAACATTATGAATGAAATGTTTTACATTCTTTTTGCATTCTCCAAAAATCTAGCACGTCTCAGTTTGGACCAGCTACATTTCAAGTTCTAGAAGTCACTCGTGGCGAGTGGCTGCTGTATTAAACAGTTGTGATATTAATATTAAACATATTAAACACAACAGAGAGGTTGTGACTCTCTCCTTAGAAGTAAAGGAATATGACCAGGAAATGAAGGCAGCTCAAGACATCTAGGGTTCATGTGTGAGCTGGAAGGCAGTTGTCTTCACAAAGACAACATAGGCCTAGGGGGAGAGGGAATATACCTGAAACTATATTCCAGTCCTCAGAGAATTCTCATCTCACCTTTGGATACTTTCTCCCATTCTGTCCATCAGCGGCATGGCCCTGAGCAAATCGCCTCCATTCTCTGGTTCTCGGTTTCCTCATTTGTAGAACGAAGGGGTTGAACTTGAAGATCTCTGAGGTCCCTTCTGTCCATTGACGGGCCATCATTCTCTGAAATGTACTCGGGTAGCACATTGTGGGGAAGGCGGCTGTTGGACGTTTTCAGGTACTTTTGAGAGTCTTTTTCCTGTTCTTAGGTTTGCATTCCACAGTCTCTATCATGTGTGGTGTTGAGAGGCTGGCAACCAGATCTGGAGCTGTCTGCTTAACGAAGAAGTGGCTGCTTCCTTTGGGCAGGTTGTTGGGGGACAAGAGGTAAGACATGTAGGATTTGAGGTCCTCGTGCAGCCAATTATCTTCCTCTTTGGCCTAAAAGTGTATTTTGTGGGGTGGGAGTGGGGGGTCTCTTGCTTTGTGGAGTTCTATAGTTAATCTTAAGCAATAGGAGATAAAGGAAGTTAATTCCCTTCGGAGGATCCCCAGGAGACGTGAAGGAAATTAGAAGCCAGACTATAACAAAGAAAAGAGAAACTGCATACTGATGGCTCACTTAAGGAGCTGTAACTAAATCTCGATTTCTGTAGGTAAAAGTTACTGGAGCCTTAGATTAAGACAAGGGATTAATCTGTGGATGTTCCTTTTAGATAAATCAACGAGGGGAAACCAAACTGGATATGCCTTCCCCAACCCAGCAAAATGTATGTCCTGTGGGGACCCCGCAACTAAATAGCAAAGAGAGCTTCCCCCCGTGTGATCTGAGACTGGCCCGACGCACCAACGCACCAACGAAAGAACAAACAAAGGACACAGAGAGAAGACAGAGGCAGGCCACTGCAGGTTGGTGGCTGGCAGCATTAATAAGCAAAGGGAACTTACATTTAAGGAGTGTCTTGGGTAGCAGCATGAAGAGTAGATTCCCACACCTGCCACCTAAGTTTCCAAGTTTATATAGAAGCTTTAACTAGGTTCAGTCACGTACACCTGCAGGCGTTCTCAATATCACAGCACTATCTCAAGGCTATGTCCTTGGAGCATCCTCTGGGAGTGGATAAAGGCAAGAGGAGCCCGCATTCCAGCATCAGGGGAGGGAGTGAGGAGCCCCTGATGGCCAGGGTCCAGCTCCCGGGTTAACTGGAGGTCATGTCTTCTCGAAGACCTCTCACAACAACAAGGGCAGTAGAAAATCACTCATGATTTGTGAGACGCTAGGGAGGTCCCCAAATACCTCCTCCACCACTGCCTAATGCACCTTTGGGGTGCATTAATAATTCCTTTGTGTCTTGGGGCACCTGGGTGGCTCAGTAGGTTAGGCGTCCGACTTCAGCTCAGGTCACGATCTCAGGGTTCAGGAGTTCGAACCCCGCGTTGGGCTCTGTGCTGACAGCTTGGGAGCTGCTTGGGATTCTGTGTCTCCCTCTTTCTCTGCCCCTCCCCCACTTGTGTGTATGCTCTCCCTCTCTCCCTCTCTGGAAAAAAAATTAATTAATTAATAAACATTGAAAAAAAAAAAGAATTCCTTTGTGTCTTGAAGGGCAGTCTAATTTCAGGAGTTCTCTATGACAGTGCCTAGAAGTCTGGGGACACAGGTGTCCTCAGTCTTCCCAGTTGGCACATGGAAGCCGCTCACACCTCCCGGCCCTAAAGGAAGGAACCACAGCAAGAGGTGCCCGCAGTAAACAGCTGTGTCTATCCCTTGATGCTGCAGAACACGGGGCCCTGCCCTCCCTGGAGCTTGAGGGTATTTGTGATGCCCCCCGGAATACCCAATGCCCTGCGCGTCTTCTGGCGTCTGTTCCTGCGTCTCCGTGCCCATCGCTTGCCCTCTGCCTCCACGCACAGACCTTGGTTTCTCCAGACATGCCTTCCACATGCCGCTCCCCGACTGTCTGTTCATGCTTTTCCCTTCACCCGGCCTACTCTCCCCCTTCAAATCTGGGCTCCAGCTCCGCTCGGCCAGCCGGGATGTCTGATGTGGGGAAGGTCAGTTAATTCCTCTAAACGGCTTCTTCAATGTCAAGACGCAGCAACTGATACCAGCCCTGTTAACCTCATAAAGTTGGTTTTCCAGTTCCCAACTCTAAAAATGGTTTAAAATTTCAAAGCATCACACAAATGTCAAGGGTTACCAGAATACTGATGTGAAAGGAGCAGCAAACACAGGCACAGAGGGAATCTTGAGGTTTAAAGTCTGTCGTGATGTTTTAGAAGGAATTTTATTCTCGGATTGCTAGCTCTGTAAAGGTGCGCCTGTGTTAAACGAGCCGCGTCACTTTCTCGTGAGGCAGGCGGGTTAAACTCGAGAAGGGCAGGACAGTCTTCGGTACTTGTTCTCTGTTCCATTTTTGTCATGAAAACCTAATAATAGTTCCTCTGGACTTCGGTGGCTAAACCCACAGCGGATTGTTTTTTCTTCCTTCCAGGCAGGGAGTCTTTGATGTGGAAAATACTGCATTCTGAAGTTCTAGAGAGAGAACATGAATAAGCAATGACTTCTTCCCTCTCCTTTTATTTAGATCTCCAGCTTGTCCACCTGAAGGACAACAGAGGCTCAAAGCAGCAATAGCGAAAGCCGTTACTTGCCTGAGACCCCCAGCCCTACCTGTGGAATCCCAGCTTCTTGCAAACCCCTTTCCTTTTCTGGGGGGATGTCTGATCCCAAGGCCCAGCGTTTGAATCCTTTTAACGGATGAGGAAACTGAGCTCAGAAGCAAGAAAGTTGTCACTGGCGCAAAACTCACAAACCAGCCGTGGAAGGCGGGGCTGAGCCCTGACTCCCCCAGGGGCCCGTGATGGATGCTGAACACCAGATAAATGCTTTTCAAAGGCTGTTTTGGTCCCTTATAATTAGACAAATGAGAGCTTAAAAGAATTCCTGGATCCTACCCCAGATACTGATACGCAGTAGGTCTTGAGTGCTGTTGGGGCGATTCTAATGGGCAGTGTTTAGGAACCATCATTCTAGAGTTTTTATTTCTTGAGGCTCATTGTCAGCATGGAACATGGCTTCCCCCCCCCCCCCCCCCCACATCCGAAACTGCTTTTTCCGAATCAGAGCTGGCAAATTTGCACTGGGTCTAACTAATCTCCTTCTGTCTCTGTCTCACATACGCTTGGGCCCTAGAAGTTTCGTTCGTGCCACTGCACGTCACCAGGTAAATGTGGCTCTCGTCCCAGCCTGACCAGGTCATACCTAAACGTCAGACAGATGAGCTCTACATGCTCAAAGAGGACTCAAGTCACAACAGAATCCGGGGACCACAAACGACCATCAGAATTTCAGGTATGTGAGGGCAGATACAACATGCTGGTTGTAGGTTAAAAAGAGCAAAAAACAGATCCGTGGAGGTTAGGGAACAGAAAAGGCCACAGTTCTGTGCCTCCCTGTGAATAAGAGCCCCACCAATGCAGAGGATGGTTATTGTAATAAAGCTGACCTTGGGCTAGAAGCCAAGTGCATTTCTTTAAAGTCTTTTCCAAATTAACCGATAACTCAAAGGGATACTTCTGTTACCAATATCCCTATGATGCTTTTTTTTTTTTTTTTTGTATTAAAAACCAGGCATCTATGAAGTCCAAAACAAACTTTATTCTGGAAATAAGGTCTTAGGAGAAGATTACCACACGAGAGTCATTTTCTCCAACCCAACAGTTTTTTAGCACCTATTGGGAGTACGTCACTATGTTAGCTATTTACCAATTTAAAAAAGGGAAACCTTTTTTCTTAGCACAGAGGTCAGAAGGGGGGTTAAGTATCTATTCTGTATCTTTTGCTAAGTATCTATTCTGTGCCAGCTTCTGTGCCGAGTGCCGAGAACACAATGATCAACAGGACATAGTTGCTGCCCTCTAGAAGCTTCGCTTGCAGGCTATATTAGGTAGAGGACTTGGCTGGAGGGCTTCCAGAATGCCTCCTCTGATAGGCAGTATACACTTCCTCCTGGGATCCTCTGGTACATGCAGGTTCTAGCTGAGGACAGTTAAGGACAGTTATTGCCATCAGGAATTCCTACCATCAGGAATAATTGCTGCTGGCAGAAATGGTCTCCTGTTAACAAGGGTTTAGCGAGTTCGCAGTTTCTTTTACTTGTATAATTTTAAACCGATGAAACTGTCGAATAAATAGTGTTCTCCATTTTCTTAACCTGAGAAGCTCTTTTTCTTTAGTCGCATCGGTAATGGGACAAGGAGATCATGTGCCTCCTGTTACATCGCCCTAAGGACCCGGAAGCACCTCAGTAAGATTCCTGAAGCAAAGTGCATAGCCTGAAACTAATGGAAAAACATCGGGATAAACCAACACAACGACAAAAAAGAAGGCCATCCTACAAATTATTTGGTCATGAAAGACAAAACTGAGAAATTGTTCCAGATCAGTGGAGGCGAAAGAGACCTAGCAACTATATACAACTGAAGATCTTGGACTGGACCTTAGTAGACCCAGGGAGAGTTTTCTTTCTTCAGCCACAAAGGACATTAGTAGGACAACTGCAGGTTTGAGTAAGATCTGTAGATCAGATGTTAGCATCACATCAGTGTAAATTTTCTGGTTTTTATAATTATAGTAAAACCTTGGATTGCGAGTAGCTCGTTTTGCGAACGTTCTGCAAGACAAGCAAACCTTTCTATTAATTTGTAACTTGATAAACGAGTGATGTCTTGCCATACGAGTAGAAAGCACGTGACACCGAACGTCACATGGTCACAACTGAGCCAATGGTTCTTGAAATTCGCTTTGAGATACAAATGCTTTGGATTCCAAGCA
Source organism: Panthera pardus (assembly GCF_024362965.1). Taxonomy (NCBI): domain Eukaryota; kingdom Metazoa; phylum Chordata; class Mammalia; order Carnivora; family Felidae; genus Panthera; species Panthera pardus. Next base: position 46,394,604 of record NW_026527002.1, read on the forward strand.
TATTTCTGAAACACAGTATGCTCACAAACCAAGGTTTTACTGTGTATGGTTTTATATGAAACTATCTCGTTTTTAAGAAATAAACACTGCAGCGGTGGCCGGGTGGCTCAGGCAGTTAAGCGTCCAACTCTTGGTTTCAACTCAGGTCGTGATCTTGAGGTTTGCGCGTTCAAGCCCTCCATCGGGCTCTGTGCTGAGGGTGAAGAGCCTACTTGGGATTCTCTCTCTCTCTGCCCCTCCCCCACTCATGTTTTCTCTCTCTCTCTCTGTCTCTCAAAAAAAAAAAACTCCACTTAATTAAGAAATAAACACTTAAGTATATAGAGGTCAAGAGGCCCCATATCTACAATTTACTCTCAAATGATTCAGAAAAAAATATATAAACAGTAATAGGCTGTGATTTGGAAAAGCTGGATAAAAGGGTATATTCAATTCTTTGTACTATTTTTGCAACTTTTCTATGGACCTAAAATTTTTAAAAAATGTTTATTTATTTTGAGAGAGAGCACACGAGCAGAGGAGGGGTTGAGAGAGAAGAGAGAGAGAATCCCAAGCAGGCTCCACGCTATCAGCTCATAGAGCCTGACTCGGGGCTCGAACTCACTGTGACATAATGACCCGAGCCGAAGTCAAGATTGGGATGTTTAACCGACTGAGCCACAGACGTGTCCCTAGGTCTAAAATTGTTTAAAATAAAAAAGAGTATTTAATGCTGTCGTCATTTAGAATATGCAACCAAAGAAGGCCTTTAACTGCAAATCACCTAAAATTCCACGACATTGAACATACTTCTTTTGGAGAGGAGACACTCTCAGGTATTCACTAAATGATACAATCAAATTATTTAAAATAAGATACCTAGAATATTAACATCGTAAAATATGAATGTTTGGTTTTTGAACATTTTTTAATGTTTTTATTTATATTTGAGAGAGAGCAAGCAGGGGAGGGGTGGAGAGGGAGACAGAATCTGAAGCAGGCTCTAGGCTCCCACGTGGGGCTCGAACTCACCAATGGTGAGATCATGACCTGAGCCGAAGTCTGACACTTAACCAACGGAGCCACCCAGGTGACCCGAATCTTTGTCTCTTAAGAGAATAATGACAAGACTTTATTCTCGGGATAAAGCTGTTTTGTATCATCAGGCAGAAGAGTTTATTCCCTGAGATATGTATAATTCCTCATGGTTAGTGTTTTTGCTTTAAAGTCCTTTCAAAGAGGGGTGCCTGGGTGGCCCTGTCAGTTAAGCTCCAACTTCCGCTCAAGTCATAATCTCGTAGTTCCTGAGTTCAAGCCCCACATCGGGCTCTGTGCTGATAGCTTGGAGCCTGGAGCCTGCTCTGGATTCTTTGCCCCCTTCTCTCTCTGCCCCCTCCCCCGCTCATGCTCTGTCTCTGTCTCCCAAAAAGAAACATTAAAAAAATAAATAAAGTCCCTTGAAAGAAAAAAAAAAAATAGCGGGGAGCAGGAATAGGTTTTCTTAGTTTATAGAACTGGGTTCTAGCTCTAAACCGGATTACCTGCCAGATTATTCGATTACCTAGTGTCACTTCATTTTTTTCAGTTTCCATTTTTTTTTTTTCACTTGGGTTTCCGTTCTGTCTTTCGTCTTCTTCATATCAAACGCATTTGCTTTGTGGTGTCTTTCCAACGGCTCTTTCACTCAGAGTTCTCGAGAGCGCGAATCTCTTCAGTTCATCCTTTGCACCGGCCTTTGTCACTCTCCACCGGGAGCTGACATTGTAAGTGAGGCGGAAGACCTAAGTGGCTTCCCGCTAAAGCCTCTCCTCTCTGTGGTCCAGGGGCTGGGGGGGGGTCTGTGGTCAGCGTCATTCCCTACTGCCTCGCCCGGCCCACTCCTCTTCATCCACTGGCTGCATGGCTCAGCCGGGGTTACACTCTGTAGGGGCAGGGAGGGTCTCACGTGACTGGAAGACATTGCCCTCCTCTGCCCAGGACAGACGCTAAAGCCAACTTTCAGAGTCACCCACGGATCCTTTCGGGGCCGGTCACCAATTATCTCTTGAGCGCGCTCTCTGCCAGCTGCTGCTTGACCACCACTCAGACTCCACCATGGGGATTCCATCCAGGCAGCCCTTTGAAGCCAAGTTTCTGGTCTTGACCCTGGCTGGCTAGAAACAGGTCCACATTCTTTGCCTCCACAAACCTTGGGAGAGCAGGCCATTTCTAATGCAGTTACGTCTCCCCCACTCTGCCCTCAGCATGGCAAGCTAGACTCCATCTTCTGACTTTAGAGTGCCCAGGGAGCCTAGTGTCACTCCGTGCCACATGGATTCGATCCCAGGATAGTCTGTGAGGTGGCCCCGTTGGAGCACCCCTTCCCTCCTTCACTGAGCACTCCAAAGCTTTCTCCAAATTCTCCCATTTCCAATTTTTTTGGTTCTTCAAATTTGACCCCTTAGAAAGTTCTCCAAAAATGGACTAAGGCCCGTAAAAATGACTTCCTGGGGGCGCCTGGGCGGCTCAGTCACTTAAGCGTCTGACTTCAGCTCAGGTCATGATCTCGTGGTTCACGAGTTCAAGCCCTGCGTCAGGCTCTGTGCTGACAGCTCAGAGCCCAGAGCCTGCTTCAGATTCTGTGTCTCCCTCTCTCTCTCTCTCTCTCTCTGCCCTATACTGCTCACAATCTCTCTCTCTCTCCCAAAAATAAACATTAAAAAAAACTTTTTAATGACTTTCTGGACAGCTCCCTTGCAAATCCTGGTAAAGAAAAAAAAAATAACCAGCAACCATATTTATATTTTGTCTAGTACTATTTATGGGTTAGAAATAGATTCTGTACCCTGAACTCTCATCGTCATTAGACTTTTCCTACAGAAACCAGTAAGACTCGAATCGCAGAGGGACATGAGAAAAAAAAGTTGAAAATCTTAAGACTTGGCTATCCATGGGGCGTGACAGATGCCTCAGGGACTCAGGACTGAGTGCGGGGCATTTCCTCTAAAGATGGGGAAGCGCAGAACCTTAGGACAGTCTGAATTCGCTGAATTGGCTCAAGTGGTTTAGGACAAAAACTTCTTCAGGCCCTACAAGGACACGCTATGTGCTACTAAAAGTTCTTAAAGACTTTCCTGCTCCTTCATTTTGGAGACCGTACTTTTCATTTGTTCCAGTGTTTCCTGGTACAGCCTTGCCAACTCAGTCCTTCCTCTGACCAAATCTCCAGTTCTTGCTTCCTGCTCCTCCAGAGTAGGTAGGACGATTTTAGGGTGTAATGAATAGGACAGCAACTGACCATTTTGTATGCTCTTTCACCAAACTTGGTGGCTAGTTTTCAGATTTTCTTTGCTTAATCTTACCACCATCAGGCAAGCCTTTGACTACTGAATGTACTCGCCTACTGTACCGTTTCCCTTTCTTCTCCTTTGTGACCTCTAGTGCCCAGGGCTGGATTAATCGTATCCCTTGTTTGATCCCTGTTCTTGAATGGATCGCTTTCTAATGAGTATTTGTGAATCCACCATCCCCTCCCCAAGCCGGTAATGTTACAAATTACTTACATTTACCTATGTCCTTCTGCCCTAGCCTGTGCCCCCCACTTATCCACAGGCAACCTCCATCCTAAATTTTGTGTCATTCATATTTTTGGTAGAGGAAAGAGAAATCCTATCACGTATGTGTATGCCTAAGCAAAAGGTTTGTTCATTTTTGAACTTTATGTCGTATTGTTTTTCACAGAATATTGTTATTAAAATTCAGTCATGTTACCCACTGGGCTGCAGTTGATTTTCACTAATGAAGACTGTCATTGGATAAAATAACCATTCTCTGTCCAATGGACATTTGGATAGTCTCCTATTTTGCTTGTTCAAAAAGTGCAGCAGTTTTTGGTACACATCCAAGTGTTCCAGGACATACACCCAGGGGCAAGTTGCTGGATTATAGCGATGTGAAAGTCACCTTTGAGATAATGCCAAATTATTTTCCAGAGGGATGTAACTCCCATCAGCAATGCGTAAGAGGTCCCAAACCACATCATCTCCAATATTTGGCATTACCAGACTTCCAAATTGTATTAAGTGGGGGGTAAGACGGTGGTATCTAATTGTGGTCCTGGTTCACATTTCCCTTGTTCAACCTCTCTTCATGTAATTACTGGTCCTCTATTTCCTCTTCCATGAAAATGTTCAAAGTCTTTGCCCACTTTCCTATTTTCTTATAGTTTGTATTATTCATTCTGATTGTCCTTCATATGTTGTCTCAGTTACTTTCCACTTCCAGCTAAATTTTTATGTAGTTGAATTTAAAGTTCATATATACACTGAGTCTGAGTTTACATATAACTTTCTTAGTTATACATGTTGTGTCCATTTTGAGATGTTTCCTTACAAACTGCAAAGTCACCAAGTTACCACCTCTATCTTATGAACATTGTTCACCCGTTAACTCCTTCATTCTTCTGGATTTGATTTTTGTGCATGGCATGATTTACAAGTGCAAATGGCATTTTCTTAAAATACACAAAATTGTAAGTTACTTCTCTCCTCTCGACACAGTGAAAGTTCCAAAATAGTACCTGTTTCCACACCAAACCAGTCATTAATGTGGAGAACCCATTATGGCAGGTAACTTTATCCTTAATCTCCTTGCTTTGGGAATCATCTGCTGAGCAGATCCACAACCTTGTTATACAGACTGTGGTTTTAGAACTAGCCTTTTTTGACTCAAAATGTAGTCTTCCCAATCATGTGTTCCCCATCCCCCTGTAGACTTCAGCAGTAAGGAGACTCAATCATTAAAGCCCATGGGAGCTTTGCCAAAAATGCATATTCCTGGACTCCAACCTAAGAACTTACAATCCTTGAGACTGGTTGCTGGGAACAGACATTTTTAAGCTCCTCAGGTGATCAAAAGCATTAAAAGTGAAAACCACAAGCCTGTTATTTAGAAAACAGAACGTTAACCTATTTCTTCCCTAGACAGAGTCCCTTGCTTGTGGGAGCATGGAAATTGTCTAAGTTCTCGTAACTTGAAGCCTTTGCACATGCTGTTAACCTCCACCCAGACCCCATTCGTTCTGCAAGTCCTGACTCAAATGTAAATCTTGTACTGATAGGTTTTGAGGTCTGGATTTGGAAATTAATACTTAAGTCTTTTATGCACATTTGACCGATTAAGTTTGTGCTTTCAGAAATTTCATGGAATGGGCTCAAATATGGAAAAAAGTACTCCTTATCAACGGAGTCTCTGGCATCACTCGGGGTTGAAAAGAGCTGTGCCTAAATCCACCCACTTTCAACTTGGTTTCTATAGCCAAGACACATGCTTGCTTGTCCAGCATGATAGACATTCTTATCAACTGAGTAAGGGGCACCTGGGTGGCTCGGTCAGTTAAACACCTGACCCTTGATTTCAGCTCAGGTCGTATCTCAGGATGGTGAGATTGAGCCCCACATCAGGCTCTGTGCACCAAGCACAGAGCCTGCTTGGGATTCTCTCTCCTGCTCTCGGCCCCTCCACCACCCATGCATGCCCTCTATCAAAATAAACAAACAAATTGAGTAATTAGGATAATACAGGGGAGGTGCAGATGTCTTCCAGAAAGTTCGCAGGTCAAAAGTCTTGCTATTCCAGGAACTTTCAAGTTCTGAACTACTTGGGGGTTGACAGTCATACATAAATTAAGACTTCGAAGAATCCAGGTGGGCAGCGTCGGATTTGGATGGATACTGCAACACTTTTGTGGTTAGTTTTCAAGTTAAAGCAGATCTACCGTGATGAGCTCTCCAAGACGATTTTGTCATCCAAGAGTACCATTTTCCTTAAAGGTCTGTTTGTGAAGTTTCTTTAAAAAAACAAAACACAACAACCTACACAGATCCAGCAATACCTTATTTTTAGGCCTTTAATCTTTAGGAGAACTAGAATTAACCAAGAAGATTGTGACTGCCACGTCACACTAAAGAGAATTTTATGGACATACTTTCACATTTAGCACAAGATCCAAGTCTAGCCATCTTCCAAGTGCCTGGTTTCAGCCACCACCTCAGAACTGTAGATGTTTCCATTCCGCCACTACAATTTCCTACATACAACAAAACAAAGCAAAAAATTACGGTTTCTTGCTCTTCCCCTCCAGGAATGTGTTAAGACTGTCTCTGAGAAGATAGCACCAGTTAGAAAGTTCCTAACACACTGTAGGTTCTCATGCAAGGACTATCGCGTCCGTGCATCCAAATGAAGTGCCCTTTTCCCCTAACGTAAAGGATATTAAACTGTTTTAATGATGCTGTCACTACTGCAAAGTCTCCCAAATTCTCAGATTTGTACCTAGAGGCCACGTAAGACTTTTCAACATCTCATTGTTGGTTAAGAGTTCCCCAATTATTCAATGAAGGTTTTACTCTCAAACTGAGGTCTAACCACAAATAATCTTGAGACTATACATTCCATATTGGCCTTGACTAGTTTTAAATAGGATTTGGGCCATGGGGCAGGATTGACTGCAGGGAAGCCAGAATGGAAAACAACCTGAGGCCTTAGTGAAGCCACTTCACATTCTTTTAATTTTCCTAGTCCTCCCTCCCCGATGCCATCTGTACGACCTTTATAGCATGAAGCAGCAGCGGACCTATGAAATGCAAAAGCTAGAACCAGAGGCCAGAGCTGCAGCCGAGTCCATCCTTTCAACTGATCGCACTGCTGGTTCTTCTCTCAAAGGACAACTGTGAAGTGGAATCTAGCTTTTCTTTGTTTTAAACAACTCCAAGACTACACACACGCAAAATACACGGTTGGGTTCTCCAAATTCCTGGAAATACCACGTTACATTGACAAAAACAGACATGAAGCCTGGATTTGGGACAATTGAAGAAATGTTATAAAAATTTATTATTCAAATCCCAAGGCAAAAAATCTCAGGTTGGAATCCTCCTTCATCTATTGGGCACTAGTGCGTAGAAACATTAAATTAACAGCTAATATTAATGAAGTATTATCACAATTTATTTCAATATCAAACTAATTTAGATGACTAATGCACATAAATAGGCAAATGTGACAAGCTTAGATTTTATTTATAGTTTACTTGAATGAGAATCAAGTCTAGCTTAATGTTCCTCAGCTATAAATGATTACTTCATGTCCTTGGCCTGGGGGTCAGGAGAAATCGTAAAAAAAGAGCCATGAAGAGGATTATCTTACCCCAATGCATAAAAGATCTTTTCTCCTTGAAAGAAAGACCCCAAGACCTCCATTGCACTTTTATTTGAATGTAGTATTTGGGACAACTGTCCCAAAGGGCTGATATTTCCCAATTTAATCTGAGGTCATAATAAAACAAGCAACAAAACAGTATTTGGGATTTCAGTTTCTCACCCTTATCACCAAGACTCACTGCCTCCCATCATCAATATTTATTGAGCATTTACAGTGTACTAGGCACAATAGAACATACAGAAAACATTGTCCCTGCTCTTGAGGAGCTTACATTCTAAAAGAAAAAAAAAAAATACACCTCTTTTAAAATGGTATTTTTGTTTGGTGTTTTCTGCAAGGTACTGAGGAAATAGTCTGTAGGGTGAGCTTTGGGTATAACTTAGCCCCATCATTATTTAAAGAGAGGAAGAGGAAGGATTTTAAAGGCAGACAATGACAGACCATTCAGGAAAGATAGGGTTTACAAGGAGATAAACACAATCTCATCAACTAAGGAGAGATTTGCTGCAGTAAATAGGATGAGGGAAATAGTTTGTGGGATGCAAGCAAAGGAAGCAAGGTATCCTTAGACATTGAGTGGAGCCAGAAAAATCATGCGGCCTTTTTTCCAAGTACACGGCCACCAAAGTAGGAATGGTTGGTGACAAGACAGAAGGCTAAAAAAGGTAATCCTGTACACCTGACAAATAGAAAGAATAAAGATCAAAATTGAAGGCAGGCTATAACAAGATCAAGAAATCCTTAAAAACAAAAGTGATTTGGAAGCACAAAACTTAATGCTACCCAATGTCATGATGGGCCAAGAACAAAAACATTGTGGCTTCCTAAGTCAGAAAATGCCATATACCAAAATTTTAAATGGAACACATTACTTTTTTTCCAATCAATCTCCCGTCTGGAAAAAAAAAAACACAAGGAGAAATATGGGACATGGTGGTTGGGAACAGTAGTAGTTATAGTAGTAGTATTTTGTTGTTATGATAAACTTTGTACTTAAACTTGGTAAAAGCCCATTAGCTGCCAACAGGGAATAAGGAATAAATTTCCAAAAATGTACAATTTCCTTTAGAGAAGTTTCAGAACCAAAAGACTAATTTACATGAAAAGCTGTAGAGAAAGTAGTTGAAAAGTCCATTCATAAAACTTTTATTCCACTTACATGAACTTAATACACGTGTTCTTAACAATTATGCTTGGATTGTTCATGAAAATTTCATAAGACATTAAACAAAGCTAGCCGTCATCTCAAGTTATTTCCCTGTTAACTATTTTTACAGCACATGCATGTTAGGCAAGTATCAAAAAAAAAAAAAAAAAAAAAATCACAAAAGCAAAAAAAAAAACCCAAAAACAGAAACCAAAAAAAAAAAAAAAAAAAAACAAAAAAAACCCTAAAAAAAGTTAAATACATGGGATTTTTGTTTTGCTGCTGTGCTTGATATACATAAAGTAATGGATATCAAGCAATTCGTTTTACTGCATCTTTACTTGTACATTTGTTCTTAGGTTGCCTAAAACATTTAAATACAAATAAAATGAGTGTAGCAAAAATAATGAAAGCAAACAGCAGGTAACTTTACAAATAATGGAATGTGAACCGTTTCTGCCCTTATCCAGAGTAAATTGGGTCACAACTAAAGGATCACTTCTGTAACTGTAGTCAAAGGTGTGCACATTTGAGAATGATCACGCCACAGATACACATGGTTCAACATGTAATATCTACGGGACGCCCATTTCTACTACAGCCCTGTAAGTGCTCCAAACCTTAAAGTACCCACAAAAACTACACCTGTATCTGGAACCAATTATCCCTTTTATTCCCCACCAGGACAAACCAATATGTAGGCAGTTTTCTTTGCTTAGACATGGAAGCAGTTTTAACACTGGCCCTTGTGAAGCCACAATGTACCAAAAGTACTATGCCAAACGTTTATACTAGTATAAAAATTCCACATCCCCATATTGGCCACCTCAAGATGAAAACAGATAACTCCCTAAATGTTAACTGGCTCTACTCCCCTAATATTAAACATAAAAACCACATGGGAAATATAGAAATTCAAATAGAAGTAACATAAACCTGTCATAAATCGTAAACAAAAAACTATTTGTGGGACAGCATAGATGACAAATGGTCTACTGTGTAAATTTTAGAATGAGGCAGACAAAAGTTGGAAGGCCGGTTAATTTTCCCCTCCTTCTCCTGCTTCAGCTTCATCTCCTTGGGTATCCGATGTCCACAACTGGTTAAAAAAAAAAAGAAGAAAAAAAAAAAAGATTTTTCAGCACAGTTCAGAAAAAAAAAAAAAAAATCTTAATATACTTACTTATCAAGGTACCAAAACATAACCACAGCTTTTGTGGAAAGGCTTTCTTTAGAAAATAGCAGCAATGAAGAGAACAATGAAGATGGAAAACATCCTTATTTTCTCCCTAACCACTGCGTAAACATTTTAAGTACAAAGAGTTGTCTTCAAATAACAAGGTCAGGTACAAGAAATTCTTGATTATTCATATGAGAGAAAACAAAATAAACATCACAGAAGAGCCACCAAATACTAAGTATTAACAGCTACGAGAATATCAGACTGCCCTGAATACCCCCAATATGAGAGATCCTCTTAATCCAACCCATGTTCAAGCGCAGGTCGACTACTTTCCCTTGGTAAAACTTAAGACTCCCCACTCGAAAGGGAATCCCACACTCCATGAAATTCAAGAGTGAGGATATCAAGTCTGAATTAAATTACAAATTTAGCTTTCTAATGTTTTTAGCTTAGAAAAACATACCTTTGTCAATCTGTAGGATTCAAAATAAATAGCTGAATACAAAACACTGGTCACAACCCAACCTTCTGAGAGGTAATTAAGTAATTAAGACTATGGATTCTATTAATTTTTCATTAAGTTTATCAGCAAGTTAAAAAAATGATTTCAAAATTAGTTCAGCGGCTTCAAATATTAACTTTTGCAAATCTAAATAGTTCATAATGACTTTTAGAGATAATTACAAAAGGCCTAATTCAAGATGATCTTAAATTTTATATTGCTTATACAATGAAAACACCTCAATATTTTCCTAACTCCCAAATCACCCACTAGCTTTCTTTATTTATTAACCAAATAGATCTCTGGCCCGGAAAGGAGACTTCTTCCAAGGTCATATTTAAATTAAATGACCTCTGGAAGCCTGTGTGTTCCTATTAAACAGGGGTTTATAAGATGAAATTGTCTTCTAACACCTCTTCACAGTTCTGAACTTCAAAGATTCTTGAATTTTCCATAAATGCCTTAAAAAACTTGACACATTTTTTCTACTAGGGTTATGCGTTAGCAATTATTAGTCAACCAGATCCAGACTCAAATACTAGGTAGTTTTGACAAAATTTTTTTTACTTAACAGATAAATGATCTAACCAACTAATAATGATACCCAGTGATACCACCAAGGCTCAGAGAAGCCACAGTAACTAATGACAGAATCAGAATATAATCCTTCCTTTTCTTCTTACTCAGTTGTTCTAGGATGCTCTTCATGCTATACTAATATCCAAAATTTAGCTGGAAGTACATGTATCAGATCACACCCTCTCAAAAAGTGATGACACTGTAACAGTAAGCAGGCCCCAATTTCTACCTTATAGGAATGACAAGGTTCATCACTTCAAACCTTTAGAAAATATGAAAATTCTTAATATTAAAAAGAGGTAACAAATTGAAGTGCTTCTTTCATTTGTTTTAAGAAATTCACTCTTGGGGCACCAGTCAATTAAGTGGCCAACTTCGGCTCAGGTCATGATCTCATGGTTTTTGAGTTCAAGCCCAGCATCAGGCTCTGTGCTGACAGCTCAGAGGCTGGAGCCTGCTTTGGATTCTGTGTCTTCCTCTCTCTCTCTCTGCCCCTCCCCTGCTTGCGTGCTGGCACTCTCTCTAAGATAAATAAGCATTAGAAAAAAATTAAAAAAAAAAAAAAAAGAAATTCATTCTTTAAGAAATTACAGGTTATTCTCTTGACTAAACAAATCCCACAAGTTTCTGGTAGCCCCCAGTTACACTTTCTAAAATAATTTTGTTTATAGTAATGATAAAGTACATGATGCAGTTCAAAAACCTTTGCTGAGAGTATTTAATACTAGAATATTGAACAGGTTCAGAAAACTGGCAGTGAACTGGAATAAAGCTTAGAAGTAAAATATATGAAATGATGATATACAGTCCTCAAGCTCTACACTGACTGCAATCTTCACTCTTAGTTCATTACCTGGCACAGCAGAATTTGATAATTTTGTCTTAAGCCTCAAAACTTCAAATTTAGTATTTACCTGAAGGAGAATGGAAAAACCTATGGGACTAAAAAGACGATACGACCACTTTGTAAGGTATAGACTTTATCTGGATCCCAATTCAAATAAAAACTGTTTTAAAAAGGCATTGTAGTTCTTTCTTTCAGTCTGGAGTATCCTAAGAAGGATAAGCATGACGTCCCATAAAAAGCCTTTTTTTTTCTTTAAACAAAAGGCTAGCTAGGCAAAATACAGTTCCATTTAGATTCCACAGAATATCTGCAATTTTGTAACTGAACTTACTGATGGAGTACATATGGAAGCAACTTTAAGAAAACTATTTTTTTTTAAAGAAAATCATTTTTAACGGAACTTAAACATAAAACTTTACTATACTTTTGATATTAAAAACTAAATTCTTCTGTGACTAAAATGGAACAAATGGAAACACTCAGATTGAAACAGAACATAAAACAGTCTAGGTGATTAAAAGTTGAAAACCATGGGTTAAAAAATGATTTTTAAGAACTAAAATTGTAACAACAGATATGTAACTAATCAAAGTATACATTTTTGGTCCTTGACCTATTTATTATTTGTTTCTGCAAAGGTGGTTTTTCTTCACAGCTCTAAATAGCAGATAGTAATTTGCATTCAATAAGGAGGTGAGAAAATATTCCTGTAGTTATCAATGAACAACAGAATTTCAACCACAGTGGCCATTAATGATGTTTGTTATGTACTTACTGTCAAGTTGTCTCTCAGTAATTGCATTATTAGCGTGCTGTCTTTGTAGGACTCTTCACTTAATGTATCGAGTTCAGCAATGGCTTCATCAAAAGCCTATGATCGAAAAAGTACATTTAAGTGCTCAAATAATAAGGATTACTAAATTTCCACAAAACAGGTAAAATACCTACTGTCTTTGCAAGAGAGCAGGCTTTCTCCGGGGAGTTCAGAATCTCATAATAGAACACAGAGAAGTTAAGGGCCAGACCCAATCTGATGGGGTGTGTTGGTTGCATTTCCTTTTTGCTGATCTCAAAAGCTTCCTGGTATGCTTGTTGTGACTGATCCACAATCCCTGGGTAATAAAACACACCAAAATGTACTGACAAAGTTTGCACTTCATTTTCCTCCTTCAAACCAAACCTTTAATATCCAATGATATCCTCTGAAATATTAAGCTGTAGCAACCTTAACTGAATGAGGCTTATAAATTAAAAAACAAACAAAAACCTTCTCCAGGAACACACTAGTCACTGGTCAACGTCAAGACAAAACCAAATCACCTCAGAATTATTACATTTTTAGTAATTAGTTTGTACTGCTCTACAGTTATGCTGTGATCATGATTTCTTAAAATTTTAAGGAAACATTCTTATGCACAAAATTGGCTTTTCAGCAAGTGAACATTTTAGAACACCAATATTAGGCAGTAGATGTACCTTCTCAGGACTTTAAAAAAATTAATTACTGCTCTTCATTTCGTGCTCTAAGCAATTAAAAAACACAACCCGCGATATCCCAGAGGTGCCTGTGTGGCTCAGTTGGTTAAGTGTCTGAGTCTTGATTTCTACTCAGGTCATGATTTCACGGTTTATGAGTTCAAGCCCTGTGTTGGGCTCTGTGCGGAAGCATGGAGCCCGCTTGGGATTCTCTCTCTCCCCCTCTCTCTACCCCTCCCTGCTGCTCACTCTCTCTCAAAAAAATAAACTAAAAAAAAAAAAAAAAAAAAAAAAGACTATTTCCATACTGTGTTATATTATACAAACTCAACAAACACATTGAAAAACACAGTATACCTTTCTTGTCATCACCAGCAGCAACCTCAGCCAAGTAACGATAGTAGTCTCCTTTCATTTTCAAATAGAAGACTTTGCTCTCTGCTTGTGAAGCATTGGGGATCAAAAACTTTTCCAAAAGAGACTTTAGAAGAAAAGAAACAGTCATAATAAGAATAAAATCATTGTAAGACTAAAAAAATATCTGCATTTCTTAAGAGCATACTGTATGTAGCTTAAGTGACAAAATTTTAATACCGTCATTGCCAATAATACAATTGTTGAATGTAGTAGGCCCAGGAATTTGTGGTTTAAAAGAAGGATGCTTTGGACAGCAATACTTAAAATTTGAAGTTAGTGTTGAATTTATTACTTAAGGATGATACATTTTGAATATGTACCTCCCTGACATTTTGCTATCTATATACATATGCTGATAAAAATGACAATGTTTCAGTGAATGTGAAAGCAGCACAGCTCCCAACAAGCTTTTTCTAACAGGCTGTCAAACTTTCCATTTTCAAGGTAGTCATTAGAAGGAAAAGAATGTAAGAGATGAACCTTTTGGGACTCTGGAGGATTATGACCCAAGCAAAAACCAATAATGTAACAGACACTCTTAGAATGCATAAGGAGAAAGCAGAACAAAATTAATTTCATTTAGAAGAACACAATTCAAGCAAAACCTCACAACAGGCAGAAAGTTGTTCAAAGTCAAAAGTTTAACTGTTTCTAATTAGGACAGTAGGTAGACAGGATTATGAGAATTAAAGATCTGAAGAGTAAACCTATAAATTCATTAAAGTGATGTTTAGCTAATAAAATACATGTTTACAGATGACACCAGACAATAGATAAAACTTCATCCTATAATTTTGTTTTTTATTAACAATTTAAATTAATTTAAACCCTAACATGCTAATAATAATTACATTCTGTAATTGATACACAGCAAAAAATTAGATGGCTGGATTCAGGGGAGAAGGCACAATAAACTAGTGATTTTTTTTTTTTCTTTTAAAGGGGAGAAAGAGAATTCCAGTAGTACAATTAGGCAAAAGTTAATAATCAAAAACCAAAATCATCTCACCACCCCCAATTTTCCTAACTAAAAATACCCTAGGAATCAAGGGAAGTCAATTTTCAACGGGGCTTAGTCCCAAACTAGTCAGTTTTTACAAGGAAAAGAGTTAATTCTTGGTTTCTATTCTTCTGGCAGTCACCTAGTAATTCAGTCTATGTAACACCTACTTATATGCAAAACAGTTAGAAGCTACAGATACCCAGATGAAGTGGGTAGTGGTCAACAAAGCAGTAGGGCCAAGCTGCACAGCATTATGGGAAGGGGTTGAAGGTGAGAAGTCAATCTAAAATGTTTCCTGTGATTATTAACCAATATTTGAAACTATTGGCCTGAAATCAGATGAACACTTCGATTAGGAAACAAAAACTATATTACAACCGCACCCATAACCCTTGTGTTCAAAGATCTCTCAGTTCCAAGTGTTTTGTCCTTTGAATACCATGTTCTGTAGGACATGAGCACTCTTTGAACCCTAACTATGGCAGCTCTTTTGGGATCTACCTCCAAAAACCACTGCTCCATTTAATATAATCAGTGGATTTTTCACTGATGTGAATGTGATTTTTTAAAATGTCACTTAGAAACAAATGATTAGGCCTTTTCAAGTTTTATAAAAATACATTATTCGTTCAACTATGGAAGATGGCATAGCATAGTGGCTTTGAAGTCAGTCTAGGTTTAAATGGTGGCAACTCTACACTTAAAAGGGTAAATTCTATTTCTGACAGACTAGGCTAAGGATTAGACTATGATGTCTAATTAAAGAAAAATATGTGATTAACCAGAATTCACAAATAATTTCAGATCAAATAGCAAAAGAAAAATATGCAAATTTAAAGAAGGCTCCGTGTATATACAAGGCAACTGTGAACTGTTCTCTGGCTCATTTACATATGTAACATTACATTAAGAATATTTTTAGGTGCCTGGGGGCCTCAGTTATGTGTCTGACTCTTGATTTTGGCTCAGGTCATGATCTCATGGTTGTAAGATCAAGGCCCACATTGTGCTCCATACTGGAAGTGGAGCCTGCCTTAGATTCTCTCTCTCCCACTCCCTCTGTTCTCTCACATATTCTCTCAAAAAAAGAAAAAGGAAAAAAAAAAAGTATTTTCAAGTAAAAGAAGTGACAATAACTAAGCCCAATCATGAAAGTAATTTGTCACCTATGCATTTATATTTCAAATTTTACTGCTTCAGTATTTTTCACATTCACCTAATTCCACTGTGCTAAACACTAAGAATACAATGATGGGCAAGATAGTCTCTAAGTTTGTGGACAACTGTTCTGGCAAAGAATACAAAAACTAAGAATAATACGGCCCAGGGGCGCCTGGGTGGCTCAGTCGGCTGAGCATCTGACTTCGGCTCAGGTCGTGATCTCGGGTTTGTGAGTTTGAACCCCGCGTCGGGCTCTGTGCTGACAGCTCAGAGCCTAGAGCCTGGAGCCTGCTTCGGATTCTGTGTCTGGCTGTCTCTCTGTCCCTCCCCTGCTCACGCTCTGTCTCTGTCTCAAAAATGAATAAAACATTAAAAAGAAAATTAAAAAAATAATACGGCCCAGTCATGACCTTCACTTTTCAAAGACTTTAACCCATTCTAGGTCAAGATGAGGGCCACAAACACGTGCAGTTAAGAGTGAATCACTTAAGATGTACATAACACTTTAAAAGTATATAATCTGTGGAAGTTACTTATGCAAGGTGTCAAGAAATTAGTAACCCATCTTTTAGGAGTATTAACTTCTGTATCCCCAAAAACGCTGTTTTATGTTGGAGTGAAAATTTCATACGGGAATTTTTTTAAACTGCAATTAAGCACCTCTTCCTCCCAAGTGAATGCCGAATTAGCCACAATATCTGACTAAAACAGTAACAACAAAAAAAACTTTAAAAGACATTAATCAGAAAGCACAAGTAATAGGAAGGCAAGACAACAGTAGTCAAGCAGCTTACTGGCCTAATGATTGACCAAAAGAACCAAATTAAGTTAATCAACAGTGACAAATATTTCTGGTGAATGAAGTGCTGACTACAAGTTGAGAAAGCAAGCTCATCAAACTGTACACTATGAAAATGTGCAGTTCTTTGTCAGTTACACCTCAATAAAGCTGTTACAAGTAAAAAGCTGAAAAACCAGTAAGTGGCAAATAAACAGCAATCATATCTTCCAATGACATAAAGCTAAGAACCATTAAAACTTAAACAAGAAGACTGGATATTAAAGATTAACAAATAAAGGGGCCGCCTAACATTTGGTTCGATAAGCTAACTATAATATAAAAAAACCAGAATTGTGGTAGACAGTCTCTAAAGATGCCCACCACTAATTCCCCTCCATTCCTGTCCACATATGCCATTCTTCCTCCTGCTGAGGTGTGGAATTTATTCCCTTTCTCCTGAGTTCGGGCTAACTTTGATGACTTGCTTTGACCAAGAGAATGCAGTGGAAGTGACTGAGTCCCATTTCTGAGCCTAACGCTTAAGAGGACTGGCAGCTTTCCATTTTGCTCTTGGAACCCATATCCAGCCTGTAAAGAGTCAAACCACCTTGCTGGAGAGAAGGGACAAGACAAGCTAGCCCAAGGAATGGGACATGTTAAGTCAAGTCATTTGGATATGTCAGCTCCAGCCAAATGCAGCAATGAGTGACTCCAGCCAATATACCATGTGAAGAGCTTCAGTTGAGGCAAGCCACAGAATCACAAGAAAGAAAAAATCAGTTTTAAAAGTCACTATAAATTTAAATGGTGACACATTAAACAACTAAGATAAAAGATCATGAAGTTGACATTTCTGACACTTAAATTATTTAATTTGATCCTTCCAAAAGTTACCCATGAGATAGATACAAACTAAATTATCCCTATCCTACAAAAGACAATGGGGCCCAGCTATGCTATGTGCTCAAAACCACAACTAACTTGTGAACTCCAATTAGGAAATCTGACCTGTACTACTAAAATTATGCTCCATTTTTTTTCTGCCTCAATAGGGTGATACACCTGCCAAAAAGGATGTGATTCCAAGATATTAATAGAATGAGGAATCAAAATTAAGGAAAGTGATTAAGTTCTATAAGGTATTAATGACACCAAATCTAGAATATATTGCTTCTTTAAAAAAAAGTATCAAAACAGACACTGACAAACTGGAGAATATCCAGGAAAGCAAGAATGGTCAAGAAACTAGAAACCATCACGAAGGTTTAAAGAATTATGACAAGAATGGCTCTAGACGAGACTAGTTAAATTTAGCAAGAGGCAGATTTCTGCTCAGTAAGAGAGATTTGTATGAGTGGTCCAAACTTGGAATAGGCCATCTAGTCAGACAGCTCCATCTACTCTTCCAGAGATTTTTAAGGAAAAATAAGATGATTACTTGGCTATTTTATAGAGGAGATTCATAAATCAGATGTGGTTTCATTCAACTCTAATGTTAGATACTGAAGATACAGAATTCATTCAATTAATTTTGACACTAAAGAGGCAATTAAGTATATTCATTTCTTAAACTGATGAAAGGGAAATAAAAGGTATATTTTCCAGACTAAGAAGCCAGAGGAAAGAGGCAAACATAGGGAGAAGACCAAGATGGAAAGAGTAAGAACAGGGGGCACTTGGGTGGCTCTACTGGTTAAGTTTCCAACACTTGGTTTCTGGTTTCGGCTCAGGTCATGATCTCACAGTCATGGGGATACGGGATAGAGCCTTCATCCGGCTCTGTGCTAGGCGGGCCGTGGAGCCCACAGGAGATTCTCTCTCCCTACCCCCCACCCCCACCCCCACTCCAGCACACACATGAGTGCTCTCTCTCTCTCAAAAAAGAGTAAGAAAAGGAAAAACAAAAAAGCAGCACTAATCAGAAAGCAGCAGTGACAAGGAAAAAAAATTGTGGAGGTGAGCAAATTAAAAAAATTGGAAGGGAGGAAAGGACTAATAGCTATTTGCAAAACATACTAAAAAAACTTCAGAGAATATCCTACTAAATATACAGTGCAACCTCCTAAATTTCATTCATCTACTGTAGTACAATGAAAGTGATAATGCTGGGACATTGTTAAGAATCTGAATTCAAAGGGGAAACACAGCATTATTTAAGAGGTAGGTGAGACATCACAACTTCCAACTATGAGACAAAGATTGACTACTGACATACCTGCATTTATAAAATTCTTCTATAGCATAATACATTGTTTTTAATACAAATGTAATTAAAATGGAAAAGGATATTTAAGTCAAACATGAAATTAAAAAACATCTTAAACTGAAGCATTGAGGCTACATAATCCATATGAACCTTGCTGAAATATAATTTGATTTAAAAATTCACAGTATTGGGGCACGTGGGTAGCTCAGTTGATTAAATGTCTGACTTTGGCTCAGGTCATTAATCTCGCAGTTCGTGAGTTCAAGCCCGGCGTCAGGCTCTGGGCTGAGAGATCAGAGCCTGGAGGCTGCTTCAGATTCCGTGTTTCTCTCTCTCTTCCTCTCACCCATTCACACACACACACACACTCTCTCTCTCATTCCAAAGTAAGCACACATTAAAAATTCACACTATTTTCTCTAGCAATTTAAAAACCTGCTTTTGATGACAACCACTGTCTCTTAATGTTAAGTGGAACAGAAAGCAGCAAGATACCACTAGAAGCCCACATCCAACACCTCTCTGTAAATGTTCATTATCCAGTGCTAAGTGATATGGCTCTCTTTTTTAATGTTTATTCATTTTTTGAGAGAGCGAGCACACCAGCATGGGTGGGGGAGGGGAAGAGAGAGAGGGAGACACAGAATCCGAAGCAGGCTCCAGGTTCTGAGCTGTCAGCAAAGACCCCGATGTGGGGCACAAACTCACAAACCGGGAGATCATGACCTGAGCTGAAGTTGGACGCTTAAGCAACTGAAACACCCAGGCGCCCCAGAAATGGTATCATTCTTAAGATGAGGCACTGAACCTTAATCTAGTCAATGGATAGATTATGTGGCCCTTGAGGTTAGAGATAAAAGATTTTTCTCCATCTACAAATACAATTAAGCTCTTAGGTTGTGAAAACACTTAAGATACACATATGGGGGTCAACCAATGACCTTTTCCCCCAAACCAGTCAATCTACCACAGCAGGATACATTAGTAATAGTTTCTAACACATGCTTTGATCCAAGAATGATCTAATACCATCAATGCTTTGACTTGGAAGTGTATTAAAATTAAGGAACCACATAAACCGACATGTCATGTAGTCTTGGCTGCCCTTCCTGGGGTAGGCTCAACTTGCCTCCACTAATAGGAACTTAAAACATTCAATCCTGACGGTGGTCAAATACTTGGTCTTCTTTTATTTATTTTTTTTATTTTTGGGAGAGCGCAAGTGGGGGAGGGGCAGAGAGAGTGGGACAGAGGATCCAAAGCAGGCTCGGTGCTGACAGCAGGGAGCCCTGATGTGGGGCTCGAACTCAAAAACCCAACTCATAAACTGAAATCATGACCTGAGCCAAAGTCCGACGCTCAACTGACTGAACCACCCAGGTGCCTCTGTGGTCAAACATTTCTAAAGAAAGGTTTATAAACTGAAAATCTATAGCCATTCTACAGACATACCACTATCACTAGTCCTTTGGTATGATTATAGTATGAAATTAAGAGGAAGAGTAAAACATCAAACCTTTAGGCAACAATTAGACCAGAAATCACCTATAACACCAAAACTATTACCTGAACCGGTGGCAAGACTCTAATCTCTGGGTATCCAAGCACTTCTTGGAACAAAAGCTCGGTAATAAAGCAAACACTCCAAAATCAGGCGGACTTTGAAAGCTCCTCTTGTCATTAATTTTGGTATCTCAGGCCAATTAATCTCAGCTCTAATCTACAAAATTAAATCAAAATCTACTTCTATAAAATGATCAAAATGAAAATCTACTTCAAAGGCTGCTACGAGGTCTAAATGAGAGTATAAATAGGAAAGCGGCAATCTCAGTTCCTGATAGAGCAGGCACTCTATTCTGATATAAGGTAGGAGGATCCCAACATTCAAAAATCTGCTTTAGTGCTCTTGTAATCTTTTTTTTAATACTTTACTTTGAATTCAGGAATCTAAAATTTGTGTAACTATTAAGAGGTTGAAATAGCGTGCAAAAAGCTTTACTTTAAAACACAGGATGGTCCTATCAAAGGAAAGTAACATTTTCCTTTATTCTTTTTACAACAGATTTGTAAAGCCATAATCTATGGAAATAGACTTCCAACTGCCTAAATTCAAATCCCAGTTCACCGCTTACTAGCTGCGTCACCTTGACAAAGTTCTGAAATCTCCCTGGGTCTCAAGGTTTCTCATCTGTAAAAGGGAGATATTATTAGTAGATGTAACACACAAGATTGTTGAGGATTAAATGAATTAATACATGGAAAGCATTTAGTACACAAGGTTACCCTTTGGAAGATAAAACAATTTAATCTGAACCAACAGTTCTCCAACCAACTATTCTTTCAAGTACTGTTTAATCACGTAAACAAATTACCATGGGAAGTATTTGCACTATAGATAGTAACTTAAATACCTTAACCAACCAATCCACCACTCTCCCAGAAATCCACCTTAAGTCCAGACTCCCCTCTTATGTGATCTAATTTCCTCATGTTTAAAAAATGCTAACTTATTACTCCCAACCATGGTACTTATTATTTCTCTCTGAACAGATACACTTGGTAGGAAAAAACTAAGTAGTGACAATAAATGCCCTGTATTTACGGCTTCAAGGTTTTTGGTCTTGAGATCTCTTCATACTCATTAAAAAAAATCGGGGGGCGCCTGGGTGGCTCGGTCGGTTAAGTGTCCAACTTCAGCTCAGGTCATGATCTGGCGGATGGTGAGTTTGAGCCCTGTGTCAGGCTCTGTGCTGACAGCTTGGGGCCTGGAGCCTGCTTCTGATTCTGTGTCTCCCTCTCTCTCTGTTCCTCCCCCGCTTGTGCTCTCAAAAATAAACAAACATTTAAAAAAATTTGAACAGCTGTCAAGATCATGGAAGTGGATATAAGTTTTCCAAAATTCTCGTTTGTGCTTCAAAGCTTAAACTGTATCATTGGTCACAAATACCAATTGCTTTCCTTACTGACAAGCTCACTTTCTTCATTTTCAAGATGATGTCTGCCAAATACCTAAGTTTGAAAAACCATAGCCTGCCTGTCTGTCATTCTTTGAAGTAAAGAGTGCTCTGTGGGTGGAAATGAGGAGGCAGCTAATTCAGCTCACAATTCAAATAATCACAAAAACTTCTGGAAATAACTGCTATACTTCCCATTATGCCTCACAGAATACTAAAAACAGGTCTACATAAAGGCTATTAATGATTTTACAGGTTCAAGGACATTAAGCTAAGCTGGTCTTTCCCCCCTCCCAAAAAGTGGATGTGTGATGGTAAGGATCATATAAATTACTAACACAATATGGTACTACTATCTTTATTAGTATTGGAACCAGCAGTTTCAGCCACCACCGTTTTTGCATAAGTGCTAATGACCAGAGTGAAGAGTCAATGGTGACTTAGTATTATCGTGAACATAGTTGTGACCTCATGGAGCCCCTCTAAAAACAATCCACAGATCACTTTTAAGAACTACTGATTTAAAGTAATCTGTGCTGGGGCACGTGGGTGGCTCAGTCAGTTAAGCATCCAACTCTTGATTTCAGCTCAGGTCATGATTTCATGGTCGGTGAGACTGAGCCCCATGTCAGTACGGAGCCTGCTTGGGTTTCTCTCTCTCCCTCTGCCCCTCCCTTGCTCACTCTCTCTCAAAATAAACCTTAAAAAAAATAACAGGGGTGCCTGGTGGCTCAGTTGGTTAAGCATCCGACTTTGGCTCAGGTCATGATCGCTCAGCTCTCAGGTTCGTTAAGTTCGACCCCCACATTAGGGTCTCTGCTACCAGCAGAGCCTGCTTTGGATCCTCTGTCTCCCTCTTTGCCCCGCACCTGCTCTTCTCTTTCAAAAGTAAATAAAACATTTAAAAATAATAAGTAAATAAATAATAAAGTAATCTGTGCTAAATACCATCTGTCTTTCAGTATCTAGTTCTAATCCTATGTTCTCCCTAAAGCTAATTCTCAAAACTATTCTGCTCAGGCCTACATTTTCTGTACTTCTAGTGTTTAGTGAAGAGCTTTTAATTAAAGGAAATATCTTAGCTTTTTTTTTATTACACCCATATAACACTACAAACCATTAAAAAAAAAAAAAAAGGCATGTGTCAATATAGAATGAAGCCTAAGACAAACACCAAAGTCTAGGTGTGTGTAGGCCTGCGTGTGCACAATTTACAGAATACTTTAGGGCTTTTTTTGGTTTTTTTTTTTTAAAGATTTTAAGTAATCTCTACACCCAACGTGGGGATTGAATTTACAACCCCAAGATCAAGAGTCATGTGCTCTAGTAAACAGAGCCAGCGAGGCGCACCCAGAATAGTTTGTATATGATCCTACTCATGTGTCTTCTTTAAGCTTTAAGGACACAAGTGTTTACACGGGCACCATAAATTCTCAGAAGGATACAAAAAGGACTAGGACTAATAGAGATTACCTCTGAGGAGGCAGGATAAAATCAGGTTTTCATTCATTCATTTATTTTTTACTTCATATCCTATGTTCTATAACATCTAAATTATTATCCAGAGCAATAATTTAAAATAACATTATGATTTTGTACCTTTAACTTCACACATACCTCCATATTCTTAACCTGCTTACAGGCTCTTTAAAAACACATATTTTGTACATATTAGGCCCTTAAATATTAAATCCTCAGGCTGAATTATTACATATGTGTAATTTCAATAACTTCATTTTAATATAACAGAAGAAACTTAGAATAATCTTAAAAGAGAGTCAAGGAGGAAATAATCGTAGCTCAGCAACCTGAAGACTCTCAAGAGTTCATCATCTTACCAAACCTCTAGTTAAGACAAAACAGGACAAATTTTTAAGCTTGGTACTGTAGGTCAGATAATGATTATTCTGCAAAGAAACGTTCTGTTTCTCTAAAGACCTAAGAAACTCCTCAAAAATGACAAGCGTTTGGGTGCTGGACGCACATATACAGTTGATTCTTCAATAACACAGATTTGAAGCATGTGGGCCCTCCTATTAAGTGGATTTTTCACAGTACTGTACATTTATTTTCCATGATTTCCTTAGTAACATTTTTTTCTCTAATTTTAATATAGTGTACAACACATACAACATAAAAATATGTGTTAACAGACTGTTTACAGTACTGGTAAGAAGTTTTTGGGTACAGTCAACAGTTATACAATTTTCAACTGTGTGGGGAGTCCATGCCCCAACTATATTCAGCAGCCAAGGGCCAGGCTAGGTACATATATAACCTAATATGCTTCCAGGACCTCTGGATAAGCTCCAAGTTTGTATGTAATAACCCTGAAGTAGGCTAAGAGACAAAAATCCACCAGAGATAGGGTCTTCCTGTGTCTCACCGCAGCATTAATTTCAAAACCTCTCCCTTCCAATTTTATCCCAGGAAAACTTCTCTAATGCTGAATACTGAATACTTCCCACACCACCACTATTCCTTAGATTTCCTTAGATTTTCTTTAAATTCAAGGTCACTATTTCCTATCTTAAATGAGAGTCAATTTATAGACTATGGGTCCTTAGAATAAGCTCTAAAAAATGAACAAGAACCCATTATAAAATGTTTATATATTTATTTCAGCATTAAAGAATGGCCACTACGCACTTAAATTACATTGCTGTGATATAGACTTGTCAATACATAAAGCCAACTAATAAACAATCTAGTTCAAAGGAAAATTACAAGTTGCAGAACTGAGATATCTTCCCCCTTTCAAAGAGTAATCCATTCATGAGAAAATTGACATAACCCATTTAGAAAGTACTTCAGCAAAATACATTCAGTTCATAACCTCTGACAAAACAATCACACTATGGGGCATCTATCTTAAAAAAATTCTACTGCTTGGTACTTTTGTATCATAGGGTGTTTCTAGAAGTCCTTGGTGCTGTTTAAATTAATGCCCTATGTAAATATAATTGGTTAAGTAAAGGACAACATCATGTTATCTCCGGAGGGGACTATCACTTCCAGGAATTCTTCTCTAAAATGCACAATCTGCATAATAAGAACTCACTAGACAAATCCAAACTGAGGGACAGTCAACAAAATAACAGGAACAGTAGTCTTAAAAAAAGTGGCAAAATCATGAAAGGGAAAGAATGAAAAACTGATTCAGATTAAAGGAGAGTAAGAAGGGGCACCTGGGTGGCTCAGTTGATTAAGCATCTGACTCTTGATTTTGGCTCAGGCCACAATCTCTAGGTTTTGAGATGGGTTGAGATAATCCTTGGTGGGCGTGGAGCCTAGTTAAGATTCTTTCTCTCCCTCTGCCTGCCCCCCACGCCCGCAAAAAAAAAAAAAAAAAAAAAAAAAAAAAAAAAAAAAAACCAAAAAAACAAAAACGAGAGTAAGAAGACATGACAATAAAATGCAAAGTGTGAACCTGGATTAAATTCTGGAAAAGAATTAGGTTATAGTGGTACTATTTGTGAATAAATTCTATAGGTTATGTAGTTTCTTTCATCAGTTATTTTATAAAATACTGATTTTGATAATGATACTGTGGTCATAGGACATGTTAACATATGGGGAAATCAGGTAAAGGATATATGGGAAATATATCATACTTGTTTTCCAATTTTTTCCTCCAGGTTTGAAATTATTTCAAAATTGAAGTTAAAAAATAAGATAACTGGTCAGAAAGACAATTTAACTACCATATGTAGATAAGATCGTTTTCTCTTTTAGCTATTTAATACTATAATTATTACATAAAAGTAAGTTTTAAAGGAAAAATTCTTTTTTTTAATAGCGACTATTTCTAGAACATGATAATACCAGTGAGTTTGCTCTCCATCCACATACCGTTCTTATACTCAATTATGTTTTTCAAATTTTATTATTGGGTTGGTAAAATTTCTATTTAGGAGAGAAACAGCAAGAAACAAGTGATGATGCATTTGTAAATAAAAATATAAAGGGTGGGAAAGGGTCCCACTTTTCTTTGAGTATCCCAACAGAGCTAAATTTAATTTCCCTTGATAACTATACATAAAATGTCATTTGCAACTAGTAAAATAGCCCCAGAATATCAAAGCAAAAGAACTTTTAATAAGATATTTACGGACTGCAATTTGAAAATATACCTGGAGTAAGCCGCCTTTGACTTGACTTCACCAAATATGTGAATGGGAAAGACCCACTCCTCTGTTTCAAATTGTACTACCATGGCCCTCTTCCATGAAAACAAATGAAGACATTAAGATACAAATTTTCTGTTTTCATACAAATCATGAATGAAAAATGCCAGTGGTTAAAAGGGAAAAGGGCAGGAAATTGAGGCACAAAGGACTCCAAATGTGATTCTCATTATTTGCAGCTAAGTACAGAACCCTAAAATACAGTCTAAAACTGAAGTCATTGTTTTTAACGAAACTAAGCACAGTGATAATTTTTCCATTATTCTGACAATCCCCAATCCCTCTTAAAAATTCATACATTTATGACAGAGTAAACATCATGTCTCAATCTACAACTAAGGTGATATACAATGATAAGACAAAAAATATTGGGAGCCTGGGTGGCTCAGTTGGTTTACTCTTGGTTTCAGCTCAAGTCATGATTTCATGGCTTCGTGGGTTCCATGCTAATGGCACAGAGCCTGCTTGGGATTCTTTCTCCCTCTCTCTCCCCACCTCCCACTCATGCTATCTCTCTCCCTCAAAAAAAAAAAAAAAAAAAAAAAAGAGAGAGACAAAAAATATTAATGCTTATGGTGTAACCTAACCTCTGACCTTCAGTTTCTAATCTGCGATAATAAAAAAAAACTAGGCTGGATGCTCCTCCAAGCCTAAAATCCAATGATTCTAAAGTTCAACTTCCAATTTATTTTATTATTTAATTACAAGCCTCATAACACCCTGCAAAAGTCATTTTTAATAACATCTTCAACAGGAAATTTAACTCCAATTTTACAGCACACTGTGTAAGTTCAAATTTCTAGTCTTGCACAATTCGCTTGTGGAGAGTCTTCCCAAAACTTTCACTTTATTTTGCAGAGCAAATGAGCCTTTTATCATTCCTAGATCTAAAATTTTAAAAAGAAAGCAGGATTGTTTTGTTGCAATAGGGGCCCATCGATTTGGAAATTAGTCTCTTACTCCCCCTTGTGGCTGGAATGGCGTCTTTTCTCTCAACTGCAATTTCCATTAGTTGCTTCCAACCAATTAGTTAAGTGCCCCACCAAAACTGCTAACTAATCAGGTGGTGTCAAGAACTAATTTGCAGACATTTCTACTTAAATCCACTTTTCTATGCAATGTTGGCCTATGAATAAGGTCATATGGTATGAAAAAAACAAGAGCTGCTTCACTTCAAGGATGGGGATCACAGAGGATTCTGACCAATCACTTAACTGAACACATTTGCCATTAATAAATACATGCCAAATCTTCACCATTTAACTTCTAGAAAATCAACAACTGAATTTGAGAAAACCAAGATATATTATCCCTGGTGTTTAAGGAATGTCAAAGCCAGCCTGAAATTTCATTCTAATTCCTGTCGAAAGCTGCAACAGTTGCTCCCTGATTTTTTCCCTCCAAATGAATCAACAGATAATTTGCAGAAAACTTAAGCGATAGAAAGCCTGGTGTTCTAAAATAGTTTGCATGTATGTTTTGAAATATTAACTGGGTGAAAAGACTCACAATAAGTGGTATGAAAAAATGCTAAGTTAAATCAGGTTCAGAGAACTGTCTGCCTTTGGATCCTTAATACCAGCAAAATAATCTTAGGATAATCAATGTTTTACCTCATATTCAAAATGTAGTTCCTAATGATTAAAAGTAAATGGTGGAAAGTACCAAAAAGAATTTATAGACCATTAAGTGGTAACTAGTAAAACTGTCCTGCTATGCTTGGGGGGCTTTCCTTCTTCTCCCCTGCTAGCTGGTGTCAACCTTGACCTGGGCAGTCACCGATCAAGGCCCCATTTCTCAGTATTGCCATCACAAAACACTTTTTGTTTAAAACACCTAATTTGACAGTGTTTAATTTGCACATACACAGATTTATAGTATGTATAAACTCCCTAGTGGGACTGTATTTTGTTAGCTGTTTTTTAAAAGAGGTGAAGACCAGTTCTTTCATATTCAAACAACATGAAGTACTTCCCCCTCTCATATTATTTGTGTCTATTTTCCTAAGTTGTCAAGATTTTTTAAGAGCAAAGGACTTAACATCCTAAAGGTAGATACTATCATCATTCCCATATTGAAGATGTAGAAAGTCACAGGAATGTAATAACTTGCCCCAAAATCATTAAAAAAAAAAAAAAAAAAAAAAAAAATCAACGCCTAAAAGTCTGCATAGCCTGTTAGATTCTATCATCCTTTAAAGGTTGTATACGCTTTCCTTTATTTTTAGAAGAATTTCACAAGATTATTCTTCAAGTCTTATTCCTGTGATCCAATTAAATTAACACTCTGATGACAATCCCCTCTATCAGATGAAAACAACCAAAGGGGGAACTGGAAGGAAAAGTCATTATTCGTAACAAAGGGCTTGATCACTTTGGGATGTCATATTTCCAAACCTCTTCCAAACACAGCAGTACAATTCAAATCACTGAATTGAGAACTTACTTGTTCTAAGTATACTCCAGCCTGCCTACACATAATGCTGCCCTCAACTGTCAATTCCACAGAATCACATTTTAAAAGTAATGCATTTGGGGTAGAATTTTCATTAAATGTCCCTCTGTTAAATGTGGTCCAAGTAGGTCTATGTCCTTCTAAACTCTGGGAATGGTGTTTATTATACGTGTTAAGAAGCAAAAAAAGGAAAAAAAAGGTTTTTTTCAAAAAAGCATTTGTAATTAATCAATTAAGATGAGAAACCCTCAGTTCAGACTGGTTTCGGTTCCTTAGTAATACTGCTAATTAAAAAAAAAACTCCTAGATCCCAAAAGCTATTTTCAAGAAGGCAATTAACCTCCCCTGAAAAGCGTTTTTAACTTCTCATTAAACAATTCAAATAAATGAAATCCCAATATAACAAAAATTGGGCACTCCTTACAAATTAAATCCAACAGGGTCTTTCTTAGATTAAAAACAAAACAAAACAAAACAAAACAAAACAAAAAGAACAGGCATACAGGAGGTCAACCGTCTTCTTTTGGTCTACTTAACTCTACATATTAACATTTGACTGTCCTTACATTCTCACCTTGCCATCCTGCCTATGGCTAACCCCACTGTAAGCATATTTTCATTTAGGGGAGAAGGAAAGAATGCTCACAACAAATTCTGTCAAAAGAAACTGACAAAAGTTTTTATGCTGAAATCTTTTAGTTATCTATCTCAATGTAAACAAATGTGCATGTGCATACCATAGGACCATGCTAATAAATTAATCAGCTAGCTATAAATTCATGCTTTGTTGCCCCAAGAGCCAACTGTAGCTATAAACAAATAGGCAAGCCACTAGAAAATAACTAGTGAATTCTGACAAGATGTACTTATGTCACACATTGTATCTTACCAAAAAATGCAAAACTAAATCAACCACAAATGACAACTGGTACCACATTTTCATTCAGAGAGAACAAATGAAGAATGACCTGTTGCACAGAAATGTACCAAATACACTGGGAACTGTTGAGACACAGTGGCTAAGCACACCATTCCTCCCAAGCCAGTTCAAATCTGTGCTACCTAAAAAATATTGGTAAGCTTAGTATCTAATTAAATACCATAAACATCAATGGTCTATCCTGTTTTCAAGGAGAATGAAGGAATGGAGCCAATCCTCTTTAGTTGAAAAAAAAAAAAAAGAACAGGATAAAAGTAAATTCTAAATCATAATGAAGCAGAAATCATCAGGCCATAAAGATGGGAATTAGCAATGGTTTGTAACAGGAACAGTGAGTGGTTAAGACCAAACTAGACCCAAAGGCTTTGTGTATGGGATTTTGACAAAGAGCAGTCAGAGAGAAGGAAACCAGTGTTTTACAGATATATAAGAGCTGTATGCAGCACAGAACTGCTAAAATTAGGTAGACAAAAGGACAGGTAATTTCAAAAGAAAGATGAACTCTAGCTTTTGACATATTGAAACTGACAGCAATCCTAAATCTCCTAAAGAGCAGTGTTTACTCTCAATGTAAAACCATCATAATAAAGAGCTGCAAGAATGAGGATGAAATCACAATAGGGATCTCTGAAATTCTAGGAAAAACAATACTCTAATACCTATTATAATTTCAGTGGACTACAGTAAGTTTTCTAAAACATGGTTGACATCTGAACATCTTTAATTTAAACTTAAAAAAAATTTTTTTTCATACATAGACACATTCTTCAATGTGAATGCACCAAAGACTGCCTACTTTTGGGATCAAAAATACGTAGTCAAATTAATCTCAATAGCCCAATAACATTTAATTCAATATTATAAAGGCCAAACTATTTCATATACTGGGCTCCCTTTATGTGCCTGAACCACCATAGATATATAGAAAATATAGAAAGAGTATCTATATAGAATGTAGATACTATATTCACGGGGTAAAAAAGTCTTTCATAGGTTAGAGCCTCAATTATAAAAACAAGATAAATGTATAAATAATGATTAACTATAAAATGGAAGGCAGTGAGAATCTATTCTGGTATTAGTAAAAGGAGAAAATGAGTCCAAAGAACAGAACCAGACCGTCAAAGATCAAATCTTCAAAAAATCTGCCACATTATAAAAGCTCTGATTTTCTTCTTCGCCTACCAACCCACCTTCTAAGAGGCAAAATTTGGTGTCATTTTTTAAAATTTTTTGAGAGAGAGAGACAGAACAAGGCGGGTGGAGGGGGGGAGGTGCAGAGAGAAGGAGAGACAGAATCCCAAGCAGGCTCCGCACCATCAGCACAGAGCCTGATGCAGGGCTCAACCTCACAAACTCTTGAGATGACGACCTGAGCCAGATCAAGAGTCAGATGCTTAACCGACTGTACCAACCATATGCCCCTGGTGTCATTTTCTTTGCTGAAATTTTTTCCTGTCCTTTGAAGTCACCCATTCCTTAGTTTACAGCACTATCCTAGGTGTATATACAGTAGGTATAATAGTGTAGTATGATCTAACCAGTACCCATCTCTCCTAGTCTCATCTCTTGCAATATTACTGAAAAAGCATTTTAAAGGAACCGATGTTCTCTCCACCCAATGTTCTGATAGAATGATCCTGAATGCAACAACTCTTCTACAAAACCGTAATGTGCTGAATTAGACAAATTTCACTCAATTGACAACCTAAATTATACTACATTCTTCACTCCTAGCTAAGCAAACAGGACAATGACCATGACTTGGGCTAAATGCCTGAGGATAGTAGGCTTTTCAGATATTCTCTGGAATCCCCCTCAGCTTCTACCAGCAGTTACTGGTATCTGTTTAAGATATCCAATGAACAATCCAATATTTGTTTCCAAACCACGCTAAACTGGCTATTAATTACTTAAAATGTTATGCTACCTAAATATTAGGAAATACGAGTGTGAAAAGGTAGGTTACTATGAAAACTAAATTAAGTGCTTTGGAACAACTAGTTTTTAAAGGAGAGTCACACACAGAAAAATCACCTGGGTTCAACAACTGAAAGATTAGAACAATTACACATTTCTAGGATTCTGTACTGACTGTTTATCAAACATTTATGTTCTCACTCTACTATGCAAACCCAAAATGTATTTTATAAAGGATTCATCTGTAGGAGTAGTTAGCAAAGTATTTGAAAAGGTTATGGGGAGCACGTGGGTGGCTCAGTTGGTTAAGCGTCCAACTCTAGGCTTCGGCTCAGGTCATGATCTCACAGTTCTCACAGTGTGCAGCCTACTTGGGATTTTCTCCCTCTCTCTACCCCTCCCCGCACTCACACTCTGTCTCTCCCAAAATAAATAAATAAAACTTAAAAAAACAGTTTTGGTCTCACATTCAAAACAGACAACAGAACACATATAAACATCTACATTTTCATTTAAAACAAAGGTTTAAAACAAGTATGATTGCAGACTACTTTTCAATTAACCAATTAGGATGCCTCTACTGTACCACTACTGAGGTATTACCAGTAGGATTTCTTTAACAAAAAAGCTGAGTGTTCTTAAAAAATGAAAAGCAAAATTGTTCTTGGTAAGCTATTATAAATAACTCTAAAGTAGCTTATTTTCCACCTTTCTAATTCAAAATGCCTCTGCTGGGGCTGCAAACAATTTCTTCCTTTCTCTTCGGTAGATTCTAAGAGTTGGATCATTATTTTAGAAGTATGCCTGTCCTTCCTATACTTTTGGGATTTTAACTCAGGCGTTTTTCACTCTAATCCCAACTTTAAGTCCTTTAATCATTTCCTCAGTTTGCTTTTAACACACTAATAATAATCTTCACGGCTCATCTTATGACTAAAACTAAACATCTCCACGTCTATCTCTTACTAGAACAGGTAGAAAGCACCCCATTCTTTTTTAAGTTTATTTGAGAGAGGGGGAGGAGGAGAGAAAGAGCACTCACATGCAAGTGAGTCGGGAGGAGCAGGGAGAGAGAGCTCGAGAGAATCTTTAGCAGTGCAAAGCCTGATCCCACAAACCCTGAGATCATGACCTGAGCCTGAAATCAAGAGTCAGATGTTTAACGGACTGAGCCACCCAGGTGCCCTGAACATACTCTATTCTTACTGAAGTACTGCTATACTGGAAAAGGATAGGTAGCCTGGTGCTCTTAAGTTGTTGATTATTCTTCCCCTTCCCACCAGACAGTAAACACCTGCCTTTCTATTTTCCTTTTATTTTCTTTCATTTCCCTATCATACACCTCGGACTTCCCAACTGTATAAAACACCTTACCAGGTGCAATACTTACTGCTTATCACGATTAACTCTTCAAAAAATATTGTATTATCGAAAAGACTCTGTCCAATGTATTCCTCTCTAGAAGAGACTGTAGGTATCTACTATGCCACAGAAGGTCTTTGTATTTTGGAACATACCAAAAGCCTTTTGACAAAAACATGTAAATATATTAAGTGGTAAAGATGAGTATAACTGTAGAATTCTTTTGAGAAGCACTTATTCCAATAAATGAGCTGCGTAGTGATTTTCACCCTACAATTGCATACAGCGGTTTTCAAAGCCCAAGGCACATATGAAGATATTCAGACCAGGAAAGCCCCCAAAGCGACCTGGTTTCTTAGCTGCTTAATAGCAGCTCTGTAGCCTGGAGATAAAAACCAATGCCTAGCAACCACACCTTAAAAGTGCCCTGGGCAAATAAAAATGTAGAAAAACTTAATAAAATTGAATTCAGTCAAATTAACTGAGTTAACTATTACTGTTACTCTCCTACTGTTGCCAACTGTTACAAATGCTAGATTCAAGATTTTACTGCTTCACCTCCTATAAGCTGTTGTCTTACTCCTGTGGCTTTCAAATTTTTTAATACAACTTCAGAAAATTTACTGGTCAGTATGGACCCTCTGCCCCACAAAAATACAGTTTTTAAGGCTTCTTGGATTTAAATCCCATTCCTAGACTCTTTAGTTAAGAGACTCCTGATTTCATTCTCCATCACAATCTTACAGGGTAGACATTCTAATTGAACTCCATTTTCTCAGAGGGACCGCATGATTTCCTTAGGCCTTGCAACTATTAGATGGTTAAAAGTTGGTCTGACTCAACTGGGAGCCTGAGTGGCTCAGTCGGTTAAGCGTCCAACTTCAGCTCAGGTCATGATCTTGTGGTTCGTGAGTTTGAGCCCTGTGTTGGGTTCTGTGCTGACAGCTCCGAGCCTGAAGCCTGCTTCAGGTTCCGTGTCTCCCTCTCTCTCTGACCCTCAGCTGCTCACACTCTGTCTCTCTCTGTTTCTCAAAAATAAATAAACAAAACAAAAAAAAAATTTTTTTTAGGTTGGTCTGACTCAAAACCTGGCATTCTTTTTACACCACTACATTCTTCTTTGAACTTGAACTGGGTTTTCTAGTATAGATTTCCTCATTTTGTCATTTCATGTTCAAGAAAAAACTGTCCAATTTTTAGCTTCTTCTTGTGGGTTTATGCAGAGGAGGTATTAGAGATCACTAGTGTTGGGTCCCTGCCTGACTACCAAGAGAGCTTTTGGTCTAAGATCTGGCAGGAAAAGGCAGACTGCATTAGTTCACATATTGCAAACTTCAAATTAACAACACAAGGAAGAACCCCAAGTTCTCTAGCATAAAGAGAACTCCATGTTGTCAAGAATATGCCTGTGACCATTTTCCACAGTAATGTTCTACAATTCTTGCACAAAGTGACAAGGCTACTCTTTGTTTAGTAAATGGTATAAATTAAACACTTGATAAATGCATATAACCAGAATGGAAGTCACCATTTTATAACAACTAAAAAGCTCTTTAGAAAAACTTAGCTCCTTTTTATGAGAAAAGATCTTAGCCAGTATCATATAGGTGCTTGATAGAACAATGAAGTCTGGTTCATCACTGATGCAACCGCAACAAAAACATTAAATTCTGAAAAGGGATTACCTGCTTATTTTTCTCAAATGAAAAAAAAAAACACAAAACATCAAAGTTCAGAAAAAGCTAGAATAAAAATTATGATTACTTTTTACCATGTGAGACCTTAAAATATAATTAAAACAACCTTTCACTAATCATCAAGTACATCAAAAAATTTTTTCTCTACGAGAAATGGCAGTTCTTCCGTATTTTATTCTTCCATTTTATTTGAAGGGGAAAAAGGAATTTTATGTAAGCTATTTCCAGAGCCAACATGACCTGTTTGAAAAAAGATGATAGGCCTACTTGTAAAGAACCACAATATCTGTAAATACTGAATTTTCCCAAGATGAAACAGAAAAGGCCTTGGAAAATTAGCAGTGCTGCTGACCTAGTTCTACTACCCTCTTTTCCAAAAGAAGCCTTTTTGTTCATTTTCTTACCAAATACTTGAGTACATACTATATGTTAGGAAGCATGAACCACGCAAAGACCACTAACAGAGCAGAGCTGAAAGATCTACTTTTAGATCACCAAAAGACCAAGGCTGGAAGCAAAACTTTGTTTAGCTTTTGTATAGTGAAGGAATTAAACTTTGCTTTATCTATATGCTCAAGGTGGAAATTTCACTCAGGCTTGGTGAGAGGCCAGTACTATTCTGAAGGATAACATGGGTAGTCACCAATATCAAACCCCATTAATAATCGACAAACAGAAGGTATTTACAGATTAATCTAGTTATTCTCATCCACTGATCCTTTGCAGTATTTTTTTTTCTTGGTAAGGAAACAAAAGGAAAACAAAATTAAAACTGCTAGTCTTTTCCTAGGAAAATCCTCACAATGACAGGAGCTTTTAGACCTTATATGGGGAAAACATGCAAATACCTACCTGAAATAGCAAAGAAGCTTGTTAGTAGAAAGTAAAATGTTACTACATCCCCTTTTACTCCTAAGCCAACAAACTCTTTGAAACCAAAATAAAAATTATCTAATCTATCAGGTATAATAATTGGGGGAAAACCACCAGAGCTACAAAATTCAGTATCATGTATGCAGGTACTAGTCAGTAAAGAGAGTAAGGGGGGGAAAACACCCAACACATTTTTTTATTACAGAAAAACATTATTTTTGAATTTTAAATATTCTTATTATCTTAGCAAACCACAAAATAAACATGTTATTTAGCCTTAATAAAAACATGGAATTCCTTTCCCATCTTAAAAATAAATGACACCTACCAACGTGAAGATTTTAAATAAAAAACAAAAAAGCACCGAAGAAAGATAATACATGAGAAGATTTTGTGAACCCATGTTAACTAAGATAAAAAATATTGTTCTTTAAAAGACAGCACTGGGGCGCCTGGGTGGCTCAGTCGGTTAAGCATCCGACTTTGGCTCAGGTCATGATCTTGCAGTTTGTGGGTTCGAGCCCCGCATGGGGCTCTGTGCTGACAGCTCAGAGCCTAGAGCCTATTTCGGATTCTGTGTCTCGTCTCTGGGCCCCTCCTCCATCCTCATGCTCTGTCTTTCCCTGTCTCTCAATAATAAATAAACGTTTAAAAAAAAATTAAAAAAAAAAAAAAAAAAAAAAAAAAAGACAGCATGAAAAAAGTACCATTTCAGGAAAATATTCATTATTTAGGATGTAAAGCTATTCTACTAGTAATTAAAGACTTGTGTGTTAAGGAATATTGCTATGTTCTATTCTTTTAAGCTTCTTAGTTCTTAGAGAAGCAGTGCTTCAAAATAATAGGTACTGAATTCTAAAACTACTTCTTGACTGAACCTGAAAAAAATCAGGTTTGAGTTATTCATGATTTTTTACTCTAGTTGTCAAAGTTGACCTCTAACACTTAAATGCAAGAAGAGGCAAAAAGCAACTCTGAAGCCATGATTTTTGGCATAGCTAATTCATTACATTATACTGGCTAAACCAAGGAAGGGTATTAAGT
The DNA here is from genome assembly GCF_024362965.1 of Panthera pardus. NCBI lineage: Eukaryota > Metazoa > Chordata > Mammalia > Carnivora > Felidae > Panthera > Panthera pardus. Next base: position 46,430,516 of record NW_026527002.1, read on the forward strand.
CTGTAATCAGTCTTCTATTACATCTCTCATACATAAAACAAAATATGCAAAATTCCTGTATCCACAGATGTACATTTAAGAAAATGAGTTCTAGAACTACTACAAACACCCTGACCACAACAGAAATACTTTTATCTTTTCAATTAGTATAAAATATACTACCAGTCTTTTTTAGTCTACCTGAAGTGACTGATAATCAGTATTCCATTTAATTTACACAAGCTTAACTACAACTGTTTTAATAACCTTTTAGTAATGACACCCTGAAGACTTCCAAATTGAGAACGCTCAATTTTATAAAGGAAAAGAAAAACCAAAGGAAGAAAAAGTTGAGACCAACACCTGATATTCATTATAGGAATCCTATATCATAGTGAAGCTAGACTGAATGTTTGGTTCTCACCAGTACATCATTGCAGATATCTCTGAGCTCGGTCTCAATTTTCTCTCTGTATTCTCGAGCCATCTGCTGTTTTTTCTCAGCACCTTCCGTCTTTTGCTCAATACTTGAGACGACCCTCCAAGATGACCTACGGGCTCCTACAACATTTTTATAAGCAACTGAGAGAAGATTCCTCTCCTCATTGGATAATTCAGCTCCTTGCTCAGTTACAGACTTCATGCAGGCTGCCATGTCATCATATCGCTCAGCCTGCTCGGCCAGCTTGGCCTTCTGCACCAGCTCATTTTTATCCATGACTGGATGTTCTGCAGGGAAAAAAAGTAACATTCAGATATTTTTTCCATGAAAATAAAGACTCAGTATTATACCTTTTGTAAACGTTAGATTAACACCTCAAACCTAATTGCCTGTGGAAGAGTCTTCACATGAGGAATTTAATGCAGCCCTACAAAAGGATGACAAGAGGAAGGAAAAAAAAAAAAAGGGAAGGGAGAAGGGAGAATGCCCTCAGCCTTCAGGGGGCAAATTTAAAGCCATTAACATAAATGTAGCAAAACTAAAATTGCATTACATCATCTTTGCTCAGAAGATTCTAATTTCACATAAAGTCAAAGCACATTTGATCAAAAGGCTACCTTAAAATCCATCCCTTACCTTACTTGGCCAAAATCTCAATTCCAATTTCCAATATCCTAAGTAATCCAAAAGTCAGCAGTTTTTCTTTAGTGAAAGCAGTACCAATGAGGAACGTTACAACCTCTACCATTTTTCCAGAACCATGATTCAAGTCAGCTTAATGTAATTCGTGTCTGTTCATTTTAATAATACCTACTGTTATAGTCAGAAGCATTTAAGTTTACATTTTATTGGTATTACTCCCACCCCAAACCCAGTGATCTCTGCAACACTTGACAGCTGATCTTGGCATGATAATTTTCCGGAAGAACGGGCCAAACTGCTTGATTTAAGGCATTTTGAATACAAAACAAACAACCTCGCCTTTGCCATCTAACAGACCCTAACACCTCATCTACCTGTACCTTGTTATACACATACATGCTTTAAAAACACATCCATGAGTCCTGACTCTTACCTTCATGTGAGCACTAAGATGTATTTATTAAGTGCTTCTAGTGTGATTGGTGTTTCTTATGTCACTGCTCTAGTTTAAATGCAGAGTTATTGCATTGTTTCCAGTAGTCAAAATTTAACTGGTTATATGATCACTCAAGCTGCCCTTACCATAACTTCCCACCTAATTCTCTCTCATCTTCAAGTTCCCTAGACCTTTTTTAACTTACCCGTTATACTTTTCCTTAAAGATATCCTTTTGAAACGTGCTAAAACAGCACAGAAAGAAGCTAAACCATACCCTGATCCCACAGCAAGTGGTAAATATAGAGCCTGAAGTGCACTATTAAAAGGTGAACAGAAGAGCCACTGTCACTAGAAGAATTGACACCCGGTATCAGATCCTTCACCTTCTCAGGAAAATCCCACAATACTTCTTTTTTAAAGCCAAATCGGAACAAGGTGAACAAGTAATCACCTAGCTTGGGTGCAAGGGATACCGTGTCAAAGCGAAACTATTTAAAATTTATGATTACATACCCTCCACACCCCTCAAAATTACTAATTTTCCCCCTAGGATCTCGAGAACGCTCTTAGGTTAATGCTGCTTCTAACGAAAAATTACAAAAACCAGTACAAAGGTTTCTCTCCCCAACCCCTCTGGTACAAGGGGAAGTGGATCGGGCTTCTCACACAGTAACTAGTACTCCAAGGCCTCGCCTCTTTACTGCGGAGAAGACTAGCCGCACCCATTTAACCCTTAACCAACGTTAAGACGTCGAGTGAGGTGAAACGAACACTGGCAGACCTTGACTTTAAAGTGCAAATCCTTCCGTCCGCGCTATCCGCAACCACCCCTCCTTGGCTCCGCCCAAGTCCCCGATTCTCCCTCTTTGTCATGGCGGATCTGTGTCAAGGAGCCCAACCTACCGCCGAGTGTTAATTCCCCCCACCAGAGCAAGAGGGAGGAGCAGCGCGCCCCCGCCCGAGCCGGGGAAGGGGGGGGGGGAGCAGCCCGCCCGCCCCGGGGGCAGAGACGCCAGCGCCGCCCGCAGAAGCGGAACCACGACCGGCCGGGCGGCGGACACACCCCACTCTCCCACCCGCGTCTCCTCCGCCACCGGACACCGCTGGTGCTCATTTAGTCTATAAGGACCCGACAGCTGCAGCAGGTGGGGGAGGGGGCAAGAGCCACACCCAGGCGAGCGGGGCCACAGCCGGCTGTTACGCTCAGCCTTACCCGCCCGAAGAGGAGGTCACCATCTAAAAAGCGAGCACGGGGACCCTCGGTTCAAGCCCACCAGACAGACGAGCGAGACGCCGGCCCACCGTCTTCCCCATTCTCTTCTCTATCCCCCGCCCTGGGCGCACAGCCCCCATGCACCCGAAGGAAAAACAAAAAAACAAAACAAAACAAAAAAACCCCAGCCCCATCCCCCACCCTACCGCGGAACCCAGGAAATTCGGCCCCGGGTCCCAGGCCAGCCCCACCCCGGAGCCGGCTCCCGCCCGTGCCAGAAGGGCGGCCTCGCCCTCGCGTACCTGGCGGGCGCCTCCGGCCCAGCCTCGGCTCGCGGCCCGGTCCCCAGGCCCGGCCCTGCCGCCGCGCCGCCGCCCGGGTGGGGGAGGGCTGGGTGCCGTCGCCGCAGCGCGGGGCGCGGAGGCTGCGCCGAGGAGCGGGCGGGAGAGGCAGGGGGAGGGGAGGGCGGCGAGGGGAGGGGGCGGCCTCACCTGCGCCACTGCAATGCCCGCAGCCGCCGAGTCATTATCTCGGGCGGAAGCGGGAGGCTGGGCGGCGACGAGGAAGGGGCTTTGGGGGGGGGGAGGCCGGCAAGGGTGGGAACGGATCGCGCCCAGCGGAGCCTCGGTCACCCCCGGGAGCCGGAGGCCGGGCGGGTCCCTGGGGATCTCGCGTGTGGGCGCCCATTCCACCCGGGGGACGGGGACCGGGAACCGGAGCTTATCGGGGCCAAGGCGTCGATCCGGAAGCAAGCAGCCCGAGGCGGCCGCGAGCCGCCCGCCCGAACCCAGCGGAAAAGCCGCCGCCCGTCTCCGCCTGAGGAGACTCCGCCTCAGCCCAGCGCCGCTACCGCCGGGCGAGCGGGGCTGAGGGGCTGTGGAGCGGGGACGGCCCCCGCGCTTTCCGAAGGCTGGTCTGGGAAAGGAAGGAGTAGGACGAGGCGGCGGCGGCCGGGTCTCTTACCTGTGCCCGGAGTGGGTGGCGGCGGACGGACGGACGGGGGCTCAGCAGTCTCTGGGCGGCAGCGGCGAGGCTGAGACTCTGTCCCTGGATCTCGCTGCTCACAGGCTACAGCCGCTCCGCAGACACGGGGTTTCCTCCAATCACCAGCCCCGGCAGCAGGGGCACCACACGCACGATGACGTCAAACGCTGCTATGGCAACCGTTGATTGGTGCCCACAGCTCTGGGGGCCCAGTGCAACCGCCGCTCCCTAGCGCGCGCGTCCTGCCCGCCCGCGCTAGAGGGCGAGCGGCGGAGCGCACCACCTCTCCCGCTACCAACACTCCTCCCCAGCCCGCTCAGCTCCCAACTTCTCTGCTCTTGGGAGAGTGAGCCTGGGCAGGAAGCTCCTTCCTTTTCCTTTTCCCCCTCCCCCTCCCCCCACCACTACCTTCCTACCTCGCCTTCCCCTCGGATCCCCCGCAACCTTCCCAGGCTCACTCTTCCTCAAAACCAGCAAGAAGGAAATTCCTCCCCACCCCCACCTTGGTTTTCCGTGCGGCCCTTCTGCGCCTGCGCCAGTCACTCCCTCTAGAAGGGGCTCCGGTTCAGCAACATCCGGGACCTTTCACATCCCCCCCCCCCCCATCCCCTTCCAGGCGCCCTGGTCCGCCCCGCCCTCCGTGCCCCGCGGTGGTTAACTGCCTCCTGGGCCGGCCGGGGGCTGGGTTACGCGAGTGGCTCCGCCGCTCTGGCATTGTGATCAGGCCTTGGGGGTGGCGGGGGAGGGCGCGGTCAGACGGTCGGGGAAGGGCGGTGTGGCGCGCTGCCCCCTCAGCCCGCCGCACCCCGTCGCCAGGCGGGGCCAACCTGAGCGCGCAGCCCCTCCCTTCCTCCCTTCCGCCGCCGCGGCTCTACCTGCTGGCTCGCGGAAAGCGGCCTTAGACCTTTTAAGGCTCGGAATAGGGAGTGAGGCGTCCGGCCCCGGAGTGTGGGCTGAGTGACGGGAAGGTTTTCCAATCGGGGCCTCGGGATGTGTGCGCTGTGACAGCTGCGAGGGGACAATGGGGGCGCGAAGCGGGGATGAGGTGGGTCGGGCGGGGCGGAGCTGGCGGGAGGTGAGGCCTGGAAGGAGAGGCCGCCGCTTTCAGAAAGCCTACAACTCCCGAGAGGAGACGGCAGCTCTCTTAGATGGAGGGTTCGGGTGATCCTGGAAACCGTAACACGAAGAGAGGCAAAGAGCGGAGGTTGGACCGTACTGACTCGTTTCTCGTAGATCAGATTTTTCCATCCAAATCATGCGTCCATTTGAAGACTTCATGTTGCAGTGATTTAAAACCTAAAGATCATTCATTACCTGTTTTCTCCTGAAGCAAGGTTTGCGGGACGTGGTAGTTCCCAGGGACCCCGCTGACCCAGCGGGAAGTGGAAGGGGGCCGCAGGCGGGGCCAGGAGCGAGGACCTGGAGCCAGGAAGAGGGTAAAGTGAGGAGCGGAAATTGCAGGTGCCGCACCAACGGGCGGACCTAAAACGGTAGAGCCTCCGCCCAGTCAACTTAAGGAAGTTCAAAGAGGTACATCGACGGTGTAAAGTGCCTCTGCCTCTTCTCCCTTTAAATGTGTTAGAGCTAAGAAAAGATTAGCGCTTGGATGAGCTGCAAAACCAGTTGCAAAAGTCCTCTAAGTTTATAGTTGCAGTGAGAACTCAGAAATCTCCCTACTACCTTTTGCACACTCCATCTTGGCCTTACAGATTTTTCCAACCTATCCTTTTTTTTTTTCCCCTCCTCATAAATGTACTCTTTAACTCCCATCCCCTATTTCCCCCATCTCCCTCCCTCCCTCCCCTCTGGTAACCATCAGTTTGTTCTCTATCGTAAAGAGTCTTTCTTGGGCTGTCTCTTTTTTTCTTCCCAACATACCTTTATTGAGCACCTACTAGGAGACCTGCCTTGAGGCACAGCTGACAAAGGAGCCTCTGAAGAGTTCAGCCTCAAGTTGTCCAGAGGATTGAATTTGTCAATCGCAGACACGTAAAATCTTTCCTCGCTCTTGCGGCGCCTTGTCTGTTCTGTATGTTGGATACAGTGTTTCTAACACAGACTGGTCTGCAAATTACGTTTTGCCTGAAATTCCCGCTGGCATTTAGACAGTAAAGCACAAACCAGGAAGAGAGTTTTCCAGTTTCGGGGTTTTTTATCCCCCCCCCCCCCGTTTCCGCATCTGGACAGATTCATGCTAGGCTGAATGGGGAACAAATTGATCAGGGTTATATTTCTGAGATGGTAAAGTCACTGTTCTTTGACTCCCAAGTAAATTCTTTGTGAGAGTGACTCAAAGGAACTATTTCAAAACCCTTTCCTTTTAAGTTCTCTTTGCTTTTGTGCTAGGCATGGCACCAGAAAGTTGACAGAAAATATTGTTAAATCTTACTTAAAAGGGAAATTGATGTTTCTCTAATCTCAACAATGTGTGTAGGTAGAACATATGCCTTTTTGTTTTAGAGGAGGTTTAGGGATTCCTATGCATTAATAAATTGTGGGTTTACTTTAGGAAACCGTTAAATTAGGCGTTTGCTTCATGTTTTAAAGAGCAAGGCATGTGTGTAGGAAACAATAGGAAGTATTAGGTTTTGGGTTTTTTGTTTTTTTTTTTAGTATTAGGTTTTACATACTCCAATCAAGGAATTTGAGTTCATGGAATAAAGGTGTAATGAGGTTGCAGGGAGGCAAGAATAGAGAAAGTCCTAAAAGCCCCGAGTGATAAGTATATCAAGGAATAGGAATATATATGGCAAGGATAAAGGCAAAACGAAGAATGAAGAGGACCCATGAACTTGAGCTGGGGAGAATTACTGGGAGAATTTCATGTAGCCTGACCTGTTTTATTTTCTTCACTGTTCAACTTTGTTGCCTCAGTCAACTTGCTCAACCCTCTGTGCCTTGATTGCCACATCAATAAAATACTGGTAATAAACACACTTAACTTGTTAAGTGGTGAAGATTAAATGAAGTTTTGTGTATATGTAGTATATAAATGTCTTACAGAAGTAGTTATAAGATACATAGAAGTCATTATAATCTTATACTCCTTAGCATCATTCATTGCGAAAAGTAATTGAACTATTATTCATTTATAAGCAGACATGTCTCTACTGTTCAAAGGGTTGTGAAGGCAAAATGAAACTATTTAAAATGTCTTTAAAAAGTGAGGTATAAAGATGTTCCCTCTGGAAAGGCAAATTTGTGTGAGTTTGTCAGGACTAATGAGACTTAAGGGATAAGACAGTGAATATTTCTCCGTTCATGTACAAGGGACTGTAATGATGTCTTCACATCTATGCTATACATTAAAATAAGAAAGAGTTCAGGAGAATTTGCAAAAGTGCATCATTCAAATTGGAAAAACCTCGAAAGATCAACTCTCCTGATAAGCAGCAGTTACACGATCTTTTAAATTTAATCTCAATTCATTCAGGTTCTAATCTCACGTTAATATGATTTAATTGGAAAAATGCAGCATGGTTTAATGGACTTCGGAGTCGGGACTGGGTACAAATCTTGGTTTGTCAATCAGGCTTTTATATAACCTCAGGCTACTAAATGGGACACAATACCCAATTCCATCAGATTATTGCAAACTTTGAGTAAGAAAGGAGAGCGCTACACATTGTGCTCTAGATCACGATTATCTATGGTTGGAATAATCTAGAGTTTGTTGCAGAGGCCGATTTCACCAAACCCATTTTGCTGTCAGGGCCACAGCTAGATTCCATGGCTCAGGTCTCCCTTGCAGTTAGGCGTGGCCATGTGAGTGAGCGCTAATGACCTATGACCAATGTGAAGGGCTCCACTTGTAGGCCTGTCCCATAAACTTCCTCTGTGGACCTCTGGTCTGTCCCTGAATAGACCTCTATCTGTCAAATGAATGGAAAGGATTCCAAGTCTTTAGAGGGACCATGAAATGAAAGGAGCCTGGAAAAAGCCTTTCCCTGGCTTTCCCTGAAAGCCTTTCCCTGACCATTTTAGACTTTATTAAGGGATAACTTCTAATTTTTAAGGCACTGAGATTTAGGATTTATCTCCTAACAGCTAGCACTTGTGATACTGTAGATGGCATTGGCAAGTCCAAAACATGAAAACATTTAAGAAAAAAAAGGGGGGCGGGGTGGTTTGGGAAGAGAAACAAATGAAATTAGGGAGTAAGAAAAAGGAACCCGATCTTGTGAGAAAAGGCAGTTTCAAACATTCTCAACTACTCTATTGACTTCTAGAATGACCTTAGAAAAGCAGGGTTTCCTTTCTTAATGCTAAATCAAACTGATAGTCTCACTACTTTATTTTCTTAATTTGCCAATTAACAAAAAATAAAATAAAGCTACCATATGATCCAGTAATTGCAATACTGGGTATTTACCCAAAGTACACAAAAACAGTAATTTGAGGGGCATCTGGGTGGCTCAGTCAGTTAAGCGTCTTTTCTCTTGATTTCAGCTCAAGTCATGATCTCATGGTTGTGAGACGGAGCCCTGCATAGGGTTCCACACTGGGCACGGACCCTGCTTAAGATTCTCTCTCCCTCTGCCCCTCCCCGTATCGTGAGTACACTCTCCCTCTCAAAAAAAAACAAAACTCCCCACTAATTTGAAAGGATATATGCCTCCCTATGTTTATTGCAGCATTATTTACAATAGCCAAGATATGGAAGCAACCCAAGAATCCACTGATAGATGAATGGAGAAAGAAGTGGTGTTATTCAAGTAGGGATATAAAAAAGAACGAAACCTTCCCATTGATAGCAACGTGGACAGATCTGAAGAGCGTAATGCTAAGCAAAATAAGGCAGTCAGAGAAAGACAAATACGTATGATTTCACTCCTATGTGGAATTTACGAAACAAAAAGAAAAAGTGACAAACCAAAAAACTGACTCTTCACTACAGAGAACAAACAGATGGTTCCCAGAGGAGAGGTGGGGGTGGGGTGGGGTGAAGAGTACACTTATTTTTTTTAATTTATTCTTTTTAAGTAATCTCTATGCCCAGCATGGGGATCAAACTCATGACCCCAAGATTAAGAGTCGCATGTCCTACTGACTGAGCCAGGTGCCCCAAGAGTACACTTATCTTGATGAGCACTGAGTAGTGTATAGAATTGTTGAATCACTATATTCTACTCTTAAAACTAGCATAACACTGTATGTTAATTATCCTGGCATGAAAATAAAATTTTAAATAAATACTCTATTTACTTGATGCCGTCCTCATCCCTCTGCCTCTTTAGCTTTTTTTCTTTTTTAGTTATATTTTTTTCAGCCTATACCTTTTAACTCTAGCCCCACATCCTAGACTCTAGGCCTATGCTCTATGATACTTTGGTCATAGATGCGGTTTTTTGCACATCGATTTAAAAAATAAAACCGTAAACGAAACCAAGCCAACTTTGAGCTTTCCTACATCAATAAGCACTTAATGAGGACCCACAGGTTGGGGTTATGTTGCTCGTTGGGAATATAAATGTGTAGATCATGGTCCCTTCCTGAAAAAGCTCACAGTCACATTCAGCCTATAAATTACTGATGTGATTATCAGCAAAGTCAATTTTGCTTTCTTGCTTCCCATGACATTTTTAGTTCTCCAGTGAAATTTTTAGTTTCCTTACATTCTTAACTGTTGGATAGACATCATATCTCTTTGCATTCTCTTAAGGACAGAGACATTTTCTAGAGCATTCTTTTCCTGTGGTTAAGTCATTTTCAGATATATGCTCTTCCTTGGAATCTTTAGATCGTGTTATGTTTCCTTGTACTGTAGAAATTTTGGTCCCTTTTACGTTGTGATGATTGTTTGCCTATTACATGTCAGTGAGGGAAGTTCCTTCCAGTCTGAGTTGGCCAACTGATGGATGAAATTTCCTCTGCTTCTCCTTACCATCCTCTTGGAAACTCTTAGGTCTAAAGTTGTAGGAGGGTGCAAGTACATGCTCCCTTGGCCAAATTCTGGACTCCAGTAGACATTTACATTTATCACCTGTTGAGCAACCGCCATGACAAGATCTTGTCCTGTCCCTGCTGTCTAGTTGTCTGCAACGAGGAGAATTTATGTTGTCAAGAATCAGAGGCTGTGTGTGTGTGTGTGTGTGTGTGTGTGTGTGTGTTTTAAACAGCTGTGATAAATGTAAAAACTACAAGTGTGATTACTGTGGGCTGTCAGTGTTCTTCCACATGTTGCTTTATTTGCAGTTCCTTATTCCTGGGGTCTGTCCATCACATTTTGTAACCAGCCACTCCTGCCTCCCTAGCTCTGTACTTTTGTTGTACCTTCTCTGGGGATTTGTAGATTTTGACCGAATAACAGTTTGAAGGCTTAACTTCTTCCTACCAACTTTGCCCTTTTTTTTCAGAGGATAAATTATCCATGATACAATTTCTAGATTCAACCTCCTCTGCCCTGTATAGTCAGTGGAAATTCCTCTTGAAAATATTTGGTTGACTCTTATTTTTCAAAAAGTCTTACATGATATTTTAATGCGAAGATGGGAAAGATTGTAGCAAGAAACTCGACACCATTTTAACATCTTAACCCTTAAGAGTCCAGAGTCCAGTAACTTATACACACACACACACACATACACAAATATATATATTTATATATATATAAAATATATATATAAATATATATATTTAATATATGTATATATATATAAATTTTTAAAAAAGAGACAACAGGCTCCAAATGGAGTCACTTGTGCTTAGCCCACATTACTAAACCAAGACTTAATACCTAATGTAATTGCATTTTCAGCTTCTCCTGGGAATGTAATCTTAACTAGTCAGTCTGGAATTTCCCGGTCAGCACTACTAAGATAATTCACCTGATAGACCCCTGCCATCCCCAAAAGGAAGGTGACCTTGCCCCAAACAATCCACTCTTTGCTTCTACCCCCTTTTGTTTTGTCCCACCTCCTTCTGCCTATAAAAGTCTTTCATTTTGTAGAGTTCTTTGGAGCTTTCTATACGCTAGATAGGACTCGACCTGGTTTATGAATTGTTGAATAAAGATAATAGGATTTTTAAAATTTAATCAGTTAAATTGTCTTTTAACATATGTATAGTTTTTTTTTTAATTTTTTTTTTTTAACGTTTTATTTATTTTTGAGACAGAGAGAGAGCATGAACGGGGGAGGGGCAGAGAGAGAGGGAGACACAGAATCGGAAGCAGGCTCCAGGCTCTGAGCCATCAGAGTTCGGGGCTCGAACTCACGGACCGCGAGATCGTGACCTGAGCTGAAGTCGGACGCTTAACCAACTGAGCCACCTAGGCGCCCCTATGTATAGTTTTTTAACATATATTTAGTAGAATTTATTTTTTTATTGCAGTTTTACATTCACAGCACAATTGAGAAGGTACAGAGATTTCCTATATATCCTTGCCCCAATTCATGCATAGCCTCCCCTATTTTCAACATCTCCCACCAGAATGGTATACCTGTTAAAATTCATAAAATTAATTTGTGAAAAGTGAATAGTATATTTTGTCAAAATATATTCACAAATCATTATCACCCGAAGCCCACAGTTTACATTAGAGTTCACTCCTGGTGTTATACATTCTATGAGTTTGGACAAATGTACAATGACATGTATCCACTATTACAGTATCATACAAATCATATATCATATCATATATATCATATAGTAACATACAAAAATCCTCTGCTCCACTTATTCATCTCTCCTTTTTAATCTATGGCAACCACTAATGTTTATATCGTCTCCATAGTTTTGTCTTTTCCAGAATGTCCCAGAGTTGCAATCATAGAGTATGTAGCCTTTTCACACTGGCTTCTTTCACTTAGTAAATATGCATGTAAGTTTCCTCCATGTCTTTTCATGGCTTTCCTTCACGGCATTTTCTTTCTTTTTAGTGCTGAATAATATTCCATAGTCTGGATGTACCGCAGTTTATTTACCTACTTGTTTCCAGGTTTCAGCAATTATAAATAAAGCTCATCTACTTTGAGGAAATACCAAGGAAAGCCATTGCTGGATCATATACTAAGAGTATGTTTAGTTTTGTAAGAAACTGACAATCTGTCTTCCACAGAGACTGTACTATTTTGCCTTCCCACCATCAATGAATGAGAGTTCCTATGGCTCTACATCCTTATTTGCATTTGGTGTTGTCACTGTTCTGGATTTTGGCCATTCTAATAGGTATGTAGTGGCATTGACGTTTGAATTTGCATTTCCTTGAGGACATACGATGCGGAACATCTTAGCATATGCTTATTTGCCATCTGTATATCTTCTTTGGTGAGGTGTCTGTTAAAGTCTTTGGTCCACTTTTTAATCTGGTTGTTTGTTTTCTCATTGTTGAGTTTTAGGAGTTCTTTGTGTATTTCTGGATCACAGTCCTTTATCAGATATGTCTTTTGCAAATATTTTATATGTGGCTTGTCTTCTCCTTCTCTTGATCTGCTAAGTTTTTTAATGTATCACATTTTTACACTTTGTAAAAGCACAGGTAAAGATTTTAATTTGGTGTTAAATATTACAATAGCTTTTGGAAGTTACCACTGAGATTAGAGGTGCAGAAATGAAGACACTGGTGTATAATACATACCAGGAATTTTGTCTGAATTCAAGAGTCATTTCATATGAGAGGTACACTTTGCACAAAGAAAAATGAGAAAAAAATACAGGTACTACCAAGTCTGCTCACAAGTAGAGCTTGTCGCCAGGTGACAATGGCTCGAGGAAGGTAAAGACAGCTGGGAAACACAGTTTCAAAAGTGCCTAATTTGCAATTCAGAAGTGATCAGTAGCAATCATGGAGTGAAAGGTCAGAAAGAGAATTTGTTCCTTCCTGGCACATATTTCAGTCCTGGAGTACCCAAGAACAAGCAAAGGGAACATTTGGAATTCATTACGGATTTAAAATATAATAAGAATGCATACATATCAGAAGTCACTTAAAAAAAAATTCCCCCTCTAGTAAAACAGGCATCTGGAAAAGGAATCAAGGGCAATGTGGATTTCTGGCAGTTTTCCCAGGACCTGATGTAAAATTTTTCCTGGACCTGAGAGTAGAATTTCTGTTTTCTAGTTCTCCCGGTCTTCCTCTGGGGCAATTGCTCTCAACTTGAAATTATTTTTAGGAGGAGTTCACACACTTTCTTGACCATAAAATCCTCAGGAATCCTTGAAATATTCTTTCAATGTTTCAGCAACTTGATAGGAAATTTGAACCAAACCCACTCCATGGGACAAAAGATGGTTACTCTGGGTAAGTCAGATGTGTGTTTTTGACGTGACTAACTCTCATACAGTTAATGCCTCACTTATTTGTTAAACATTGATTTTTTTTTTCAGTCAGGCTAATATATAGTTAGCAGGCTTCAGGCTTGAACTATTAAAAAAATGAATAAGTAACAGCTAGAGGAACATTTGAATTGGTATGTGACCAGCGGAAAGAAAGGACACATGCGTAGAACTATTTCTCTAAACCACCATTTGTTAAAAGATCTATCTAAGCAGTTTATAAGATGAGGTCACCTTCCTTTTGTAACTTTCCTATCACAGCAGCACAGCTAGCAATAGCTTATGCACTCGAGCAGCGAGCAGCATAAATAAGTTAAAATATATCAGCTAGGCAGCATCTGTAGATGCGAGAAGGCAGGGATTAAAAACAGTACGAAGGTCACTCTCTAGAAAGAACAATTAACCCTGAGCTGCTGACAAAAAAAAAAAAAAAAAAAAAAAGGCTTGATTGTTTTATTAGAGTAAGTTGAGAGTCAGAGGTCAAGAAGAAGTGGGTGTTGTACTTGACCAAGAATAAAGGGAATGTTTAGATGCAGGGAAAGCTCCTAATGTCTTCTGCATAGACCGAAAGGAGAGCGTGTTCTATGATGAAGCTTTGGTTATGATATCCTACTGCTCTCCTTTGCTGAAACATCTCAAAGGCCTTTCTAGAAGGGCAAGTAAATATGATCAGGACCAGGGGATTCTGGAATGTCAGTGAAACATGCAACATGACCACGGACAGGCTTTCATCATCTTTAGGAAAACAGAACACCACCGATGGATCTGGGTTCTGGAAAGACCACATTTATTCTTTCATTCATTCTTGAACAGATGTTTGTTGAATAGCTATTTAGATACCAGAAGTTAACTGGTACTGAGAGTGGAAAGATGGAAATGAAAAAGATACTTCTGGACCACAGTGGAATCACATTTTAGTGGGAAAGACAAATATATTCCATTAGCCATGTCCTTATAAGTAATTGGTAAAGATTGGTTGAAGAAAGATGAATAAATGGGCTTTTATAAGAATAGAATAGCATTTTGGAGATTACTAATACTACTATTTATGAATAATAACATGAATAAGTGAAATTCACTGATGAACACATTCTCAATATTTATTTAAATACAGAAATACCAGGAAGTATTTCTCTATTCATTGAAGCTGAGTAAGATTTCTTTATGTTCATTTCTCTGCCAAGAACCCTGATAGAGATTTGGTTAGTGATGAAATGAGATAAGGGGTAAAATGAGAAGAGAGATGAGACTTGGGTAATCCACTTGTGTATAAATACTGAAAATAAATGGGACATTATCATTTTTGAAATATTTACTTGACTCAGGGTACAGATTCAAGACAAAAATTTAGAAAGGGCTACTAAAATTCAAATATCATCTTCCAGTCTGTTTCTGAAAAAATATAGGATATTTTTCAAATAAATGATCATATACAAATGATATACAAATATCAAATATATTTTGATACATTGATAAATATATACAAAAAAAAACCCATATACAAATAAAGGATCATATACAACAACACAACCTATTAATTTCTGAAAGCCAAAATTTAACCCCTTGTGTCTTAGATCATTTCTATAGAATAAAAATAAAAAAGGTATACTTAAAACTACATACCAATAATAAGAGTTTTTTTTTTTTAAGTCATCTCAATGCTCAACATGGGGCTCAAACTCACAACCCCAAGACCAAGAATTGCATGTTTCACCAACTGAGCCAGCCAGGTGTCCCAATAATAAGGGTTCTTTAGTTGCTACTAATAATGAAACATTCTTTTTACCTTAACAGTGTGTCTTTCTCTTAATAATTTAGCACCTAGCACGGTTTCTTAAAAAAAATAATTTCTATGTTTATTGAGTGAATGATAATCAATGAGTTTGGGGTGTTTTAGTTTTCTTTTTATTTTTAGAGAGTGAGAGAGCATGAGTAGAGGAGAGGAGTAGAGGGAGAGAGAGAGAGAGAGAGAGAGAGAGAGAGAGAATCCCAAGCAGGCTCCACACTCAGAGCCTGACACAGGGCTTGATCCCACAACCCTGGGATCATGACCTGAGCCGCAATCAAGAGTCAGATGCTCAACTAACTGAGACACCCAGCCACCCTGCAGATTTTTATAGACAAATTGTATTTCTTGTTCAGACCTTTCAGGAAGATAGAGGCTTGAGAACTTTTGAAGGAAAAAATGTAAATGTGGCCTGTGGAAGAGTTTGCAAGTTTTGTCCAATATACCTTCCTCCTTTTTCCTTAGCAATATCAGTACAATTTCTGATATACAGCTGGGCACCACACTACCTGGAATACAGCACACATTTCTCACAGCCCATCCAGCAAGGTGGGCCCTGTAAATTAAGTGATGGCCAAGAGGTGGAAGGAGAGGTTTCAAGTTTGACTCTTGGCAAGGGTCCATAAAGGAAAAGGATGCCCACTGCTTTGTCCCTTCCCTTTCCTGCTGGCCAGAATGTGGATAGGAAGGGCTCTAGCAGCCACCCTGGGCCAGGTGGAACAGCAAAGCTCAAGTGGCCCAGGGCTCTCACAACACCTGGGAACTGTGGTACTAGCCGGAAACCACAAGCTGTTGTTGTTGTTGATAAGTAAAAGCTTATGTAATTAAGTCCTTGCTAATTGGGGTTTATGTCATATACATCAAACCTAATTCTAATCAATAGTTGTATAAAGAGTCCTAAAATGGTTACCTGTTCTATGTACTTGTCATGGATTCTGTGAGTCAAGGTTGAGGTTCAATTTGTTTTGGCTGTAGATGTCCAATTTATCTAGAACCATTTTTTGGAAAGGTTCTTCCATTGAATTTCTTTTGCACATTCGCCAAAAATCAGTTCGTCATGTTAGCGTGGGTCTATTTAGTTTATTCTTTTTATGTGCATTTTTAAAGTTTATTTATTTATTTATTTTGATAGAGAGAGAGAGAGAGACCGCAAGCAGGGGAGGGTCAGATAGACAGGGGGACAGAAGATCCAAAGTGGGCTCTGTGCTGACAGCAGAGAGCCCTTCACGGAGCTCAAACCCACGAACCACAAGATCATGACCTGAGCCAAAGTCAGACACTTAACCAACTGAGCCACCCAGGCACCCCTGGTTTGTTCTTTTTGTTACTGAATAGTATTCCATGTATGGACATACTAATGTCTTTATCCATTCACTGAATGTTGGACATTTGGTTTTTTATTTTTGTTTTTGTTTTTGCTTTTGGCTATTATGAATAAAGCCGCTGGGAACACATACCAGTTTTTTATGTGGACATTTGCTTTTGTTTCTCTTGGATAAATATCTAGGAGTAGGAGTGAGGGGTTGTATGGTAAGTATATGTTTAACTTTATAAGAAATTGCCAAACTGTTTTCCAAAGTGGCTACACTATTTTACATCCCCGCAAGCAACGTGTGAGAGTTCCAGTTGTTCTATATCCTTGTCAACACTTAGTATTGTCAGTCTCTTTGATTATAGCCACTCTAGTGGGTATGTAGTGCTATCTCATTGTGGTTTTAAAATCCATTTCCCTGGGATGCCTGGGTGGCTCAGTTGGTTAAGCATCCCATCCTTGGTTTGGGCTCAGGTCATGATCTTGTGGTTTTGTGAGTCTGATAGCACAGAGCTTGCTTGGAATGCTCTCTCTCTCTCTCCCTCTCTCTCTCTCTCTGCTCCTCCCCAGCTCAAGCAGTCTCTGTCTGTCTCAAAAATAAATAAACTTTAAAATGCATTTCCTTAATGACAAATGATGTTGGATATTGTTTCGTGTGCCTACTCACCATTTGTGCATCTTATCTTTTTCTCATTTTTAATTTTACTTTTGGTCTTACTAATTATGTGTCTAAACAACACCAAATAAGTATTTTGAGGGAGCTTACTGTCAAAGGGATCTCAAAGTAGTTCTTGGGCTCAAAGGATCTTAGAGCTTTAAGAAAACAAAAGTTTCTCCTCATTTAAAGAGAGAGAAAGAGAGAGAATTTTGTAATTTATCTGGTGTGTGTATATATTTGGATTTCCATGTACATACTTAGTTGTTTAAAGACAGATATGTAACTAATTAACTGAAAAAACAGTGCTTACTGTTCATTCTTTGGTGACTTAAAGTGAACGTGATATTTTGGTGGTCATAGTGCTAACTGCATGTTGAAGGATTTAACTTCTTCAAGTCAGGGTTTTAGCATTTTAGTGAATAACTCTTCTAGGTAATTTTTCTGACTCCTCCCAAAGGTAATCATTCCTTCTTCTAACTTTCAAAAGCCTCTCTGTGCTGCAAAAGATGCATCTCGGGACACGCCTTTTTTAGAAATAAGTGCCACAAATCCAGAAGGTAATGGCACTAGAGAGGGATGGAAGGCAGTGGAATATTCTGTCTTGCTTTTCATTTCTTCCTTTTTTTTTAATGTTTAGTTATTTATTTTGACAGAGAAAGAGAGAGCAAGTTGGGGAGGGCCAGGGAGAGAGAGAGGGAGAGAGAGAGAATCTCAAGCAGGCTCCACACTGATGCAGAGCATGATGCACGGCTCAAACTCACGAACCATGAAATCATGACCTGAGCTGAAAACAAGAGTCAGACACTTGACTGAGCCACCCAGGCGCCCCTTGCTTTTCATTTCTATCCAGTAGTTTAAAGACCGGTGGTGGATTTGAGACCAGGGTCCACCAGGCACTGTAAGACCTATGATGCCAACCCAGGAGTACAAGTTAATCACGCTGTCAAAGGTGTTAACCTACTAACACAGAGGGCAATTCCTCATTCCTCTACTTTCATTCCTTTTTAAAGCATATTTTACTAAAATAGAAGAGAGTTCGGTAAGCATCAGTTCTTTGGCAGTGAAATGTGCTGCCTCAGAGAGGGTAAGCTCCCCATCGTTGGAAATATTCCGCCATATGGTGCGTGACATCTGACAGGAATGATGTGGAAGTCAGCAATCAGTTGCATTGTTTAATATCTTAATTTTATTTACTAATTAATTTGATCGAATTGCAATGCCCAGAGGCAGTTGGCCTAGTAAAGAGATGGGGTTAGAGTCTGACCTTCCGATCCTCAGTTTCAAAATGGCGATAATAGTACGAGGTAGAACATGAGAGTTAGTGTTTTGTGAATAAAATGTCTGCCAATATGCTTGGCTCATAGTGGAGGGTCAATAAATAAGAATTCTTATTCTCATATTTCAGTCTTCCTTGTCTATAGCTTAAGTTAACCACTTAAACATTAGAAGTGATCATTGTGATAGGTTTTTATTTTTATTTTTACTTTAAAGTTTATTTATTTATTTTGATAGAGAGAGAGAGAGAGAGCATGCGAGCAGGGAAGGGGCAGGGAGAGAGGGAGAGAGAATCCCAAGCAGTCTCCACAACTTGCAGAGCCCGATGCGGGGCTTGAACTCACAAGCTCTGAGATCATGACCTGAGCAGAAACCAAGAACTGAAAACTCAACTGGCTGAGCCACCCATGCACCCCAGTGATAGGTTTTTATTTCAAGGTTACATTTTGTTATGGGTCGTTTTCAATAATTGGCCACTTATCACGTGTCAAGCTGTGTGCTAAGTGCTTTACATATGAATTCTCACAGAACTAATAGGAAGTAGGTTTCTTTATCCTTATTTTACAGAAAGCAGAGACACATAAAAGTGAAGTAACTTGCTCCAAATTCTTCAGTTAGTAAGAGGTAGAGATGGAATCCAAAGTCAAATCCTGACACTGGTATTTTAACTGCTACTGTCCCCTGCCTGCCTTCTTTATTTTACTTGCATTCTAAGCTTGAACTAATCCAAAACTCGCCTGGCCTTAAACTTGCCCTCCGCTATGTTTGCAGGTATCATTGCAGATATCATTTTATAAATTTATTGGAACCTACCATGTATAAACTTGAACAATATGTGATCTCTTTAGCATACCCACGTTTTCTACCCTATAGGCCGAAGACCTAGAAACTGGTTTCTTCCAACTGGTATTCCATTCAACAAATATAGATATAAAAAAATATCAAAAAATTCCCCCAAGGATTAGTGCAACAATGAACATTGGCATTTGCTAATGTTGATTTTTATTTTTATTTTTTTTAATTTTTTTAACGTTTATTTATTTTTGAGACAGAGAGAGAGAGAGCA
Organism: Panthera pardus; assembly: GCF_024362965.1. Taxonomy (NCBI): domain Eukaryota; kingdom Metazoa; phylum Chordata; class Mammalia; order Carnivora; family Felidae; genus Panthera; species Panthera pardus. The sequence continues at coordinate 46,449,587 of NW_026527002.1, forward strand.
TGAACAGGGGAGGGTCAGAGAAAGAGGAAGACACAGAATCCGAAACAGGCTCCAGGCTCTGAGCTGTCAGCACAGAGCCCGACGCGGGGCTTGAACCCACGGACCGCGAGATCATGACCTGAGCCGAAGTCGGACGCTTAACCTACTGAGCCACCCAGGCGCCCCATAATGTTGATTTTTAATTAACATATTGAAAAGAAACGAACAAGTTTGAATATTATCTTTATAACTTTTTCTTATTTCTTTTCTTTTTCACCTTTGAACTTTTTTTTAATGTTTATGTATTTTGAGAGAGAGAGAGAGAGAGAGAATGGAGGGAAAGGGCAGAGAGAGGGAGAGAGAGAATCCCAAGCAGGTTCCACACCTTCAGTGCAGAGCCCCATGTGGGGCTCGATCTCACAAACTACGAGATCATGACCTGAGCTGAAACCAAGAGTCGGACACTTAACCAACTGAGCCACGCAGGCACTCCTTCTTCACCTTTGAGCTTTTTAAAATTTTAATTTTCAAACTACAATTTAGATTGTGTTTCAAAAATTAAAATCCCCAGCAACACAACCTCTTAAGTGATTCTCTTTTTCCATTTTAATCTGGCTCCTGCCTGGGGAAAGCTCAAGGAAATAGATGTTTCCTATTGCATGACCTGAAGGTCAAAGAAGTCAAAGAAGTCACCCTGTAAGAGAGGGAAGAAATTACAGGAGCAAGGGCTCCCTGCTTCTAAGCTGTGTGTGTGTGTGTGCAGCTCAATTCTAGTTTTTGAGTATGCTTTTAAGATTTTTACATATGGGGGAGTGCACAGATTTGGTATAAAATGGATGGTACTGTAAACAGTTCTATTTATATAGAATAACTTTAAACGAAACAGGGTCCTTTCAATTAGATTGTGAACCATTAGAGCCAAGGATGGTTTTCTTCTTTGTATCGCCTGCTGTGGGTGAAGAATATTGAATTCTCATTAAATCATAGAACCTGGACTTTAGAATTCACGTGGCCCAATTTGTCACTCAATAAATATGGCCTTTTGAATAGCCCAGTGATAGGAGTTTCCCATCTCAGGCAGCAACTAATTCTACTTGTGTTGAATACTTCTAATTATTATTTAAAAATTTTTTTAACTTATTTTCTTTTAATTTTTTTTCAATATTTATTTTTGTGAGAGAGAGAGAGAAAGAGGAAGAGAGGCAGAGTGCAAGTGGGGCAGGGGCAGAGAGAGAGACAGACACAGAATCCTAAGTAGGCTCCAGGCTCCAAGCTGTCAGAACAGTTCAATGCGGGGCTTGAACCCATGAACCGTGAGATCATGACTTGAGCCAAAGTTGGACACTTCACAGACTGAGCCACCCAGGCGCCCCTTGAAAGAACCAAGAAAGAAAAGAAAAAGAAAAAAACCCAACATTGAACCCAAACCTGGTGATTTGTACCCATATTTCATTTTTTTCCCCACATGATGATTATTCAGGTTTTGACACATCATTTGTGTTTTCCTTTACACCTCTCCTCTGGGAACACGAGAATCACTGGGACGGGGGCAGTTTCTTGGGAGACTTTCACACGACAGCACACATCCTGGACTGGCATCTGACAAATCCTCAGGGCTAAGGGAAGAGAGCCCCTGCAGCAGCGAGGTTCTCTAGGAAGTTGAGGCTGAGAAAGAGACATGCATATTAAGAGGGAGGAGTCTCCACCGAAGAAAAGGGGAGGAAGCAGAACCTGGAGGGCAGAGCAGTCAGAAGGCCGTCAGACTGGACCAAGTTGGCGAGCCCCATGAGGAGGGCAGCACAGAGATTGCTGCTCAAGGAGTCTTGCACTGAGGGGAAATGGCCAGGCCTTGGCACCATTATCTCGTTCAGTTATTGGCTGGGGATTCCCCCCGGCCCCCAAGAGTGTGATCTTGTCTTGAAGAGCTGAGGCAGAGCCTGAAGTTGCTGAGAGCTAGAGGGGATCAGACAAAGACACTCCCCACAGCTGGGCAGCGAGTCATTTCTGAAGTGAGCAGCACATTCTGCCTGCCCCGGAAGGGCGGTGGGGGGATGGGGGGGTGGGGGAGGGATGGAAGAATCTGACAGAGAAGTCTTGACAAGTCTTGATGAATGGTCAGTTATACAGGCGAGAGGTTACAGGTAACCTTGATTACTAGGACAGCACTGCCATCAATAGACATAGCTTGGTTAGGAAACAGCCTCTTCCCAATGTACCCACAGCTGCTTTACTGAAAGTAGCCTAATTATTTTCTGTATAAGTTGCTATGGCTTGTGCCTTCTATGTTGAGTGACTAACCACGCTCTTTTGCTGTGACTGATAGGGCTGGCCAGGGGATTGATCCACAGCCCATGGCAGCCATATGTTGGCTGAAGATGGCTTGATGCGAAACTGTCCATTTTGAACGGGGACAAAACAACTCAACACTCTCATTTTGGAAGGCTCAAATGTTAAGTGTCCAAGGAGAGCTTGAAGCAGGTGCTCAGGCTTTATGCTAAAGGACACTAAGCTATTGTTCTTTTCTCCTGCTGCACTGAGTAGCCCAGAGACATGAGGAATCTAGAAGCCCGAAAGAAGCAACATGTCCTTTGCTACCCAATATCCTTGTAGTAAATCCCGATCATCACAGGTGATCTGGGCATATCACTTCCTTAAGAGAGTGTTTTTGAGTTCCAAAACGAGAGTGCTGATGGTTATTTCTTCTTTGTAAAAGTGGGTGAAAAAATGAATCTTGGTCCTGAGCCTCTAAGAACTGTCCCTTAGTTCTTGGTTTGAGCAAAGTTGTACACTTTGGACATATCCAGCTTGTCTCCTCACCTCCCAAGGTTATTTTGCCCAGAGCAGGAGAGGTCACTAAATTTTGAATGTCAGGCTGCACTTTGATGGCATTCCAAAAAACAATCAGGCTACCCCAAAGTTGCCTAAAGTGATTATTTTCTGCATAATATTTTTCTACACTATTTTGCTCCCTCGCACTGAGTTCCAGAAAGATGGAGTGACTTGTGCAATAAACTTCTACTTTTGCTTTGCCATAAAATAGTCCTACCATCTGTGTTTTCACTCATTCATTTACATGTTTATTCGTTTTTGCACACCCTACACCCCCACGACCACCATTGCATGTATCCTGCCCAACCGAGTTCAAATGCATTGCGTGGGCAGATATATTTTAGGGTCTTTGTAATTCTATCTTGCTCTTTGTAATTTTAATCATGTCACTCAGGAAGCCAGATGTGATGTTTGTGTGTAGCTTGGATAGGCTAAGGAGAGGCCTGGGTAGAATAAGGGATTACAGTTCTGCACCCACTTCCAATGTGTACAGATATTTCCACCCCACACCACCAAGCAATTCTCAGACACCAGCTGGGTGTCCTATGATTCAACTGAATTCGGACACTATGTACTGGAAGAAAGCATCAGCTTCCATATGTTAAGGGCTCAGTACTCCAAGACGGCTCCCTCCCCCAATCTTCAGGCTCCAGCCATCAGCCCAGGTTGTCAACTGCACTTCTGACCAATGGGCTGTAGATCAGAGGTTCCATGACACCCTTCTTGGGTTCAATTAATTTGCTGGAATGGCTCAAAGAAGTTAGAGAAACTTTCTCTTACCAGATCACCACTGTATTTATAAAAGCAGGTAACTTGGGAATAGCCAGATGGCAGAAATTCATAGGGCAGGGCATAGGGAAGAGATCAGGAGCTTCCACTACCTCTGGGAGTGTGCTACTGTCCCCAAATCTCCATGTGTTCACCATGTGTTTTCTGAATCTTGTCCGTTTGGGTTTTTATAGAGGCTGCATTACTGATTACTACTACTGACTGATTAGGTCATTGGCCATTGGTCACCAATGGCCAATGATTCAACCTCCAGCCCCTCTCCTTTCCCCAGAAATGCAGGGGATGGGACTGGAAGTTCCAACTCTCTTATCACTAGGTTGGTTCTCCTGGCAACCGGCCCCCATCCTTAGGTGCAATCCAAAAGTTGCCTTATTAACATAACAAAAGACACCTTTGTCACCCTCCTCACTTTGGAAATTCCAAGGGTTTTAGGAGCCAGAAATGTGAGGGACAAAGACCAAACGTATATTTCATATTATAAATCACAATATCACAGGTCTAATTACTTGCTTCGTAGCAGGACTTTTGTCTCCATTTTTTAAAAAATAAAAATAGTCACCACAGGATCATCTTAGAATGTCTCCATGTCTACGTTTAAACTCTTTGATGTACCCAATTTGAATTTACACTTCATTGTCCTCAAAAAGTAGTGATCAAGTTAAGTAGATATAATATGCTTGAAATAACCGCTCTTCCTAATTGTAGACGACACATAGCGATAGCTTCGCTTTTTTTTTTTTTTTTTTTTTTGCTTTTATATGGCTAAAAATACTTGAAAAAACTGAAGAAACACGGACGCATGGCTTAAAAGAGGCCAAGAGGCTCTCAAAATGAGGACTGAGGATCTAAAATAATCTGCCACTTTGTGTCGCGCCAACCATAAACGCAAGTCACTTTCACACTAAGGGTAAACGAGACATGGTGAAAACACCTTTGGAGTATGATTCTCAAGTACAGTAATGTGGACATAATAGAGCAGGTACTATTTTGCCCCATTTGGTGAAAGGAAGAAACAGACCATTGTTTTCTCTTACATTTTCACTGTTTTAAGTAGCTATTATTTTCACACGATTCACAACTCAAAAGGTGCTATACAAGATGCAGGGAAAAGTCTCCCTCCCACCCCATCCCAGGGGAGCTTGAACCTTCCTTGGCGTTTGACAGACATCTCCTTGCCCAGCACTCACCACCTCTGTTCATTGGCTCATTCAACAAATATTTACTGAGACTTATCTAGTGCTAGGCACTACTCACAGGTGTAAGGATACAGCAGACAATAAAACAAAAACCCTGATCGTCTGGAACTGACACCTTAGGGGTGTAGAGGGCAGAAAACAAGGAAAAGTAAAATATAAAGTATGTCTGATGGTGAGAAGCGTTATCCAGGATAAGGAGCACCAGATTGGGGAAGGTGCTGTTTGTGAAGGTTGGGCTCGCAAGGCCTTTCTGATAAGGAGATATTGAAACAGATACATGAACAAAGTAAGCAAGCAAGCCATATGGCTCTTTGGAGAAAGCTTACTGGCTAGAAGGAAAAGGAAATGCAAAGACATTCTAGGAAAACTTGTTTCTTGGACTGCTCTTCAACTTCTGTTCCTCTTCCAAAGGGAGGCTCGTGGGAGAAATCACCTTTTCAATATTTTATTTAAATCCTAAGGTTGGGGGCGCCTGGGTGGTTCAGTCGGTTAAGCTTCCAACGTCTGCTCAGGTCATGATCTCATGGTTCATGGGTTCGAGCTCTGCATCGGGCTCTGTGCTGACAGCTCAGAGCCTGGAGCCTGATTCATGGATTGTGTCTCCCTCTCTCTCTGCCCCTCCCCTGCTCGTCTCTCTCTCTCTCTCTCTCTCTCTCTCTCAAAAATAAATTAAAAAAAAACATTAAAAAAAATTTAAATCCTAAGGCTGAACTTGAGTTGTTCATGGTGTCTTTGTTTCAAACCTAGCAACAATAGGTATTAATTGGGCCATTTACTTATAGGAAAGGATTATTATTATTATTATTTTTTTTGGAAAGGATTCCTTTTTAAAGTAAGCTTTATGATGAATGTGGGACTTGAACTCATGACTCCGAGATCAAGAGTCATGCTCACCAACTGAGCCAGCCGGGCTCCCTAAGAAAGGATTGTTTAATATATAAGTGTACTTTGCTTAACTAAGCACTTTTTTTGGTGGCGGGTTGGGGGGGGGGGGAAGGGTAAGATATGTGTTGATTATATTTTCATAAGCAAATTGTTTTAAAACATTATGCAATTTTGTACCAGCTCTGAACCCAACAAGCATCGTGCGTACTTCTAACCTCTCTTCAATGATAACTTTAGGGCAGTGGTTCTTGCATGGGGGCAATTTTGCACCCCAGGGCACATCTGGTAATGTCTGGAGGCATTTCTAGTTGTGACAACTGCATTGGAGGGGAAGTTGCTGCCGGCCTCTAATGGATGAAGACTAGGGATTTGGCTAATGGTCTTATAGCGGTGAACAGGACTGCTCCCCAAACAGCAATTATCTGGTTCCAAATATCAACAGTGCCAAGGTTGAGAAACCCTGCTCTAGGATAACAAGCTTAAACTAAAACTTACAGGAGAGAGGGAAGGTTTATCTTACGGGGCCAACATTTCATCCAGTGCCCAAGTAGTCCAAACAGGGAAAATAAGACCCAGAGGCCAAGTCTGACCTTGGGACCCCATTTTTTTCAGAGGTCAAACACCAATTTACAAGGCCACTCAACTCAAGAAACTCAATGGCCAGGGAGTTCTGTGAGGCCCAGTAGACTCCTGGCTTTCCTATTTTCCAGCACCTTGCTTCTTTTATTGTGTGCTTTTAAAAATTCCCTTCTTCTGCCCAAGATGTGTTTTCTTCAGGGTATCAAAAAATATGTTTTGTATTTATGCAGGAAAGAAATAAAAAAATTTTTTAAATACATGGCTATAGCGGCTTATAAAATTGTGGATTAAGTTTCTCTGCTGAAAGCGTTTTCAGTAATGGAGGGCGGAAAGGGGTGCATGTGAAGGGATGAGCAGTATAATGATGCCGTCACCCAGATAACCATGCTCCGGGTGAAAGAAAACCATCCTAGCCACTCAGTAGCAGGAGAAAAAGGAAAGGAGCGTGATGTCTCTGTTCTCAGTTTCCGACCAGGTTTGGGAAAGCCTGGGATATTAATATTTTTCGGTACCTAATTTATGTTGCATCCAGTCACCTTGTATAGGAATGAAGAACTGGAGCCAGGGGACTGGTTTAGAGCTTGCTTGAACCTACATATATACCCTTAGCAATGTGGTGTCCCCACTCCTCAGTGATATAGACACCACAAGGGTATGAGCTCTGTGTTTTGCTCTTATGAGCGTAATTACTAGAAGAATAGCTACCTTTTTAATTGTGGGCTTAAAGGCAGGTGCCGTGTTAAAAACTACATCCATTATCTCATTTACTCTTTAGGCTGCCTCCAGCTATAGAGGTGATATATATCTATATCAGAATATGGATATTCTGAGGAAGCAGGGCTCAGAGAGGTAAAGTAACGCGCTCAAGCTCACGTAGCAGAGACCAGAAAGAAACCGGGACTCCCCATAGCGGAGTTCTTAGGCTCCTCCCATGTGCCTGTGACAGCTGTGACCTAGGCTGCCTTTTGTGTTCTAAGGAATCTCTGAGAATGTTTCCCATTCCCCTCTTTCCAAATGAAAGGTAGGCATTTCTAACGCAATTCAATGAAAGGACACACACCTTAACAAGCTTTAGGGGTAGAAAATGTCACATTTTCCCCTCCTGTGCGGTTCTAGATGACCACAGCTCTTCTAAGCTCTGATATTTTACTTACATCACTCCAAAGCATCAAATTTCTTTTTGAATGTTGATTTTTACACACACACACACACACACACACACACACGCACACACACGATGACTCTCAGTTTCAAGTGGATTCCTATAATTCCATAGCACCTCATCCACATTTCTGATAGTGCATGCATCATGCTGCATTTCATTTGTTCAGCATATATGTTTGAGACCTTGAAATGCCAGGCAGTGTTCAGGTACTAGGGATTCAGCCACGAATCAAGATGCAAAAGTCCCTCCCTCACCGAGCTCGAGCTCGCATTCTAGTTGGGGGAAACTGAAGATAAAATGGGGAAATGTAGGGCAGGTCAGTTGGTGATAAGTGATATGGAGAAAGATAATGCAGGGAAAAAGGTAGGAGGGGTGGGAGAAAAGCTGCCATTGTTGGGCCTTTTTATTTACTCACCTTCTCAAGGACAGACGCCAGTTGAACTTCTTGAACTTATCACCTTTCTTACTGCCTGACCTCGTGAGGCTCCGGAAATATTTGTTGATTGCACGCACAGGATGCACGTTTCATGGAGCTCACTTGGTATGGAAATAGTTTGCTTTTCACAGCTTTTGGTGAAGGATGTATTGGTTGTACTACTAAAGGCCTTTCCAAGAAGGAAGTGACTATTTATTTTTGGGGTGGGTTCTCTGCTTTCTATGGTTTTATCAGGACCCAGTGTATGCTGGCAGTTTTTGAATAGAGTTCCAGCATAAGCCCACAGAGAACAAAAAATAGACTTGGTCAGCAACGATGAAGCTTATTCCTTTTATGGGAAAGATGAGAAATGAGAAATTAAAAGGCAAGAAACAAGGCCGGTGTCAGAAAAGGAGACAAGAAAAAGCGATGAACAGAAACAAGGAAGAAACAGCAGAGAAGGACGTAAAAGAGAGTGGGTTGGTAGAAAAAGCCTCAGCCCCGATAGGAGAAACCCACAAACCCTAACTCTAATTCAGCGTAGAGAATTCGAGAGAGGACCATGGAGCAGGGAGAAGAGGAAGCCTCCACTAGTAAACCCAAGGCAGAGAATCCTAATTTATTTCGATTTTTGACTGATCGTTAACTGTTCCTAGATGTCTAGTAAGAGCTTATATCTCCTCCCACCTGATACAACTATCCTAAGTAATCTTCACAGTCCTTGACATCGGGAGGAGAAACTTTGGAAAGGAGCACCCAGGAGACAAGCCTTTTTATATGACAGATGGATCAGGAAGCACAGTGAATGCAGGGTTGGTGCCTTGGGTCCTGAACGGGGTCAACACAAGTCCTGGCTCCCGAAACTTAGCAGTGGAAAACACAGACAGACAAATGTAAAATTTTACGAGATCTACAAGGAAAGCATTACTCACGCCAATTAATAATTCTCCTCAAAAATAGTCAGAAGCAAGAAGTGAGATCTCTTTTTAAAGACCATGATAATTTGGATGCACTCTGCGTCTGTCTCATAGGGTTAAGGATTCTTGTCTATCTGTATATTGTGGCACCAACCACACCTGCTTTTTGACTGCTTGCTGACCTGGGAGAAGGAAAGGCAAAGAGATGTCGATGACCATAACTCAAGTGGCCGCAAGTGGGTGGCAGTCGGCGGCCAGGTCGAGGAAGCGGGAATAGGTGGGCACTGGTTAAGTGCTCCATATTGCCCGCCACAAAATGTCAAGACTCCTCCTCATGGTAGTACTATTTCTTCTGAAGACATTATCAAACTGAGACCATGAGAGAAGCTCTTCACATTTTCCAGAACCTTCCCCGTCTCAGAAGAATGGGGATTAGCACGGTCTACCACAAATTTACTTCAGGAAAACCGGGTATTTTCTTCCTTTTCATTCTCACAAACGCTCTTAGGAGTACATGGAGGCACAGAGTGGTCAAGTAATGTACTCTGGGTCTCACGGACTGGTCATTGCCGGAGTCAGAATTTGAACGTAGCCCTGACTTGTTTGAGTGCTTCTCACTCCCTCTGCCTGCTCCTGCCTGGTATTCACAGGAGGGGAGCTGCGGAGCGCTAACAGCACGTAGGAGACCTGAGGATATAAAAGGGAGCCACTTATTGTCTTTTCTCTCATTTTTTTCTTCTGAAACCTCTTCCCCCAAATGAAAAAAAAAATGTTTTGTGTTGGCATATTTAAAAAAGATTAAATACAATTTAAGATGAGACGTTCGGGGTGCCTGGGTGGCTCAGTCGGTTGAGCGGCCGACTTCGGCTCGGGTCATGATCTCGCGGTCCGTGAGTTCAAGCCCCGCTTCAGGCTCTGTGCTGACAGCTCAGAGCCTGGAGCCTGTTTCAGATTCTGTCTCCCTCTCTCTGACCCTCCCCCGTTCATGTTCTGTCTCTCTCTGTCTCAAAAATAAATAAAACATTAAAAAAAAAATTAAAAAAAAAAGATGAGACTTTCATAAGGCTTTTCAGCTGTATCTTCAACAAAATAAAAAATGTTTAACTGATTATGAGATCCTTACAGTGAATGACATCCTACAGTCATCTGTTTATCTCTTCCATGTGTATTTCTCAATCTAGAACTCCCACTGTTGCCTTTTTTTTTTTTTTTTTTTTTTTGTCAATGCATCATGGCAAGGAGCATCTAATCATTAGTCTCAAGAAATCAAATATTTGAAGCTATTATATAAAAAAGGTTCCTGGCTTCATCACCGATCCAGGCATTGGGGGAAGGGTAATGACTAGACCAATTTATATTTTCTGGAGCACTTACAGCCTCCAACTGAAAATGCATCCTGGCAGGAAGTGCTTTAATTATTAAGATCAGCATATTGTTTGCCTTGCAGACAGGCTCTGAGAAAAGTCTCCCTTAGAGTCAGAGTGGGGAAGGGAATCTGCTTAAGTAGCAATCAGTCAAGCATTATCTTTCAAAATATTTACAGATTAACAGATAGAGAGGTCACAGTTTCTGTGGTACCGACACCCCAACGTATTTTTGGTTCGCTTCTCTCACGGAGACTCGAAGACAAGAGAAAGATTGTGGATATTGGTTATCAATGTGGGAGGCCCCACAAAAGACAGGGAGGGGCGACTGGTTTGCTGACTGAACGGAACAGGGGCACAGTCGAGAAGACTGGAGAGGAGGCCTGCCAATGACCACCAATAGGACGCTCCATGCGAGGCCCGAACTTGCCTCCTCGTGACATCATCGAGTTGGGTGCTCTCCAGAGCTACGAGAGATCCAAGAAAGGGATAAGGAATATAAAAAGCTATTCATAGGAGAGCTGCTGTCTTCAAAAGAAAAGAATGCGTAGGATAAAACAATGTCATTTGAAACTCCAGCAAATGGATAGGAAAGGTGTGACCACTTTTTAGTTCCTCTGTTTTAAGATAACTGTACCTGATGAGGGTGGTGTCTACAAGTAACCTGAAGACTTTAAAGTCCGTCTTATGTCACAACTCCAAGGTTGGAGGAGGGGAGCACTGCTCTGAGGCCTCAGGTTTATTTGGAAGAGCTTTACCTTTCTCTTCAGTTGAAGTTAAACACACGGATGGGATTAAAATGAAATGACCTTCATACAACTTTAACTTAGTCCCATAACAAGCCACACCAATGGTTATGTATTATCAGTTAATATTTTAATAAATTCTGCAACTGTCTAGCCTTATTTTATTGCATTATTATTTTTACTAGTCACATTATTATTTCTTATTGCATTGTATTTTCGCGTGTGCACATTAAGAGTTTCAGCTTATGAAAACTAAGCATTAAAAAAAAAAAAAAACAAACACCAAATATTTTGACCCTATTTGAACGTCTCCATTACAAGAATATTAGACCAGGACCTTCAAAGAATGGAAATGACTCCAGCCTATTTTAATCTCCCAGAGGTCTTGTCGAAAGCCAAGTCCTCCTTTGCCAGCTATCGCTCAGGCAAAGATTTTGAGAGATACAATTAAGAAAAAAAAAAAAAAGACTTCAAGTTCATTTCCATTTGGAAGGATGGAAGGAAATCGAAATGCTTGTTGAGAAGCAGGAAGTAGTCAGAGTGCTATACAGCTCCCGGGCCAGAAGGCATAAGCATGAATTATGGTGCTCCGGAATTTGTTGAAATTACAAAGCACACGTGGCCGCTGATGTTGGGGATATGGTTTTAAATTTTGCAGGACAGGAAAAGATTTTCAGGTGTTTGTCCAGATGTTTGGTCTGGGGTTCTGTGAGCACGTCCCTCCTCCTCCAGATGGCACGACCTTTGCCCAGCTCTGCCTCTGACACATTTACCCTCTAAAACATGAGCAGAAACCTGCCTCCGTCTGTTAATACTTATGATGAAACATTCAACAATACGGCCCTTAGAAAGGTAAGGATGTGTTGTCCCAAGAGAAGTCCTCAGTATTTCAAGATCCTGAGATGATTATAATTCAAGAGTAAGTCTAAGGACTCTTCCTGGAATGGTTTGCAAAAATAAGGAATATGAGGTTACTTATGTGTGTGTGGCAAAAAATTGTATTTGGCAAGAATTTCTCCTCCTTTCTTTCTCAGCCTTTTTCTGAAAGTGGGCGGATGCTTCTTGTAATTACGGGACGTTTAATGGACACACAAGCTTTTTTGCAGTATTGATGGCTTATTCTTAACTTGGCTTCATTCCTCATAAACTGGCAAACCCTAAAAGACACCATCAGCAGCTTAGAATTCCGTGTGTGTTGAAAAGTGCAAACAATTTAGAACAAAAATCAATCAGCACATTTATAATTAACAATGGTTAATTTTAAAGGGAAAATACACCAAACATAACAATTTCGTAGCAAAACTAAACTGCACAGAATAACCAGGTGCTTATTGACTTATAGAGTATTAAACTTAGCCCTTGACCTTGTTTAATTAAAACAAAATCCTCTACCCCCCCCCCCCCACTCTAAAGGACTACACAATTTTCTCCCTCTAAAAATAGATGAACTCCCTTTCTCATGAATGCCATGCTTCTCCCCCCCCCCCCCCCGCCCCGCCCCCAGGCCTTTGGTTCTTTTTGTTGGCAAGGAGTTTCAGCTTCTAGTGATCTTGTAAAAACTTGGAACCCTCAGGCAGTGGGGACAAAGTGTCTAAGTCTCCCCTTTAGGTCTGGGGCCTCCGCAGGACCCACAGGGGGCCATCTCTGATTTGTCCCTCACCACAGCCACATTCCAGGTGGATGCCAAGTAAATAAATATTTGTTGACCAAAGTGTCCCAAACACAAGTCATTCTTGAGGTTCTCTGAAAGCGTGCTTGTTATTTATTAAGTGCCCGCAGTGGGTCAGAGAGTCAATGAATTTCAGAGCTGGAAGGGATTTGAACGGTGACCTGGTCCAACCCCTTCATTTTATAAACAAGGAAATTGAGATCCAGAGAAAGGCACCCTGCCCAAGGTCACAACACCTAGTTCTCAGCAGAGCTGGAAGCACAATTCCCAGCCCAGGCTCCTTCGCCCTCTGCAGTTGCATTGCTCCTAATCAGACCTGATCCCTGCTTACAAAAGATTTAGAATTTCACCCTACCACATTTTTGAAGTTTGACGTATTTGCATAATCAGAATTGTAGAGTTGGGATCTACTTTTGGATTTAGGGGGAAACTGTGATGAGAAGACAGAAATAGCAGAAAAATGAACACCCCTACCATATATATTTAAAAAATCAATTTGGCTTTATTTATATCCCACTTTGTCCCCGGAAAGATGTTAAGAAGTTCTTAAAGGGACATACAATATGACAAAATAAAACAAGTAAGGACAATACTATAAAAACAAGTTGAGAAAAATGACAAAGAAGGAAATAAAGGTAGTAAAGTAACTTGGGAACTAGAGCGAGATTAGTGTACAAAGTACACCCGATAAGCCCTAGATATTTGCTTCAAGGAGGCTACACATTTGCCAAGCCTCCAAACAGGAAGCATGAACTGTTACAAGATTCATCATTCCCAGATAAAAAACAGACCTAGCCTGGAAAAGCACAACTCTCCTTACTAAGGAGGCCAGAGAGAAGGTTCTCCCGTGTGTCCCATTATATCCTGAAGTACATTAGGATAAACTGGATTCGAATCACAACCTTTCTGAGGTATTCGTGATTAGCCAGTCAACTCCCCCCGCAACAGGTGGAACAGAGACTTTTCAAGGTCACTTCCTGGCACTGGGTCTACTGGATTTGGAGAAGGAGGAAGGGATCCTGGGACTTTCTCTTCCATAGCAGACCTCGGGAGAAGGTCACCATGCATCTCGGTTATAAACACAGATGCCCTTTCAACCTAGCCGAGGAGTCATTTTCCTCCTCTTTGAGGAAAGAGGGCTAGCTGGAGCTGTGGCTCACCAAAGTTGGCCCCCTCCTCTTCAGTTTTGAAGAGCCCCTGAGGAAATTCTCTGAGGCCCAGAAGTGACAGCCAAGGAGGCTCCAGGTTCCTTGGAAGCAACTTCTAAAATAGCTGTTTATCTTGAAGGGCTAGCGGGATTGGTGAAAAATGTAGAAATTACTGCCCTGGGTATCAGGCAGAGGGTCATTTAGAACTCTAAATATCCAGTATATAATGGAAGGAGACTGAATTACCTGGGGGCGGGGGAAGGAAAGGGGAGGGAGGGTTACTAAAAGGACAGTGGCCCCCCATCTACCCTTTCCCTCTTAGTGAAAACACCAAAGAAACACCTGGGTTCTCTGCCCCTGAGAGTAAAAGTGTATTTAGATTGCTTTGCAGTAGAGGCAGAAGGAAATCTATGTTGCAAAAGGTGATTTGTATTTTAGTTTCCATTTCTCATTTTGTTTCCTAGTCTACCTAGGAAATTGCTATTGAGAACAATAAATGGAACTTGAACCAGCTCAAATGTTTAGGATGATATCCTACCACACAGGGGAAAAGGAATACATATGCAGATAGAACAAGGAGTGTTTCCAGTTTTAAACTTCTCTTTGATCTTGATTACCAAAGTATTGAATAATCATTGTGGGAAATGCAGGAAGTAAACTTTAAAGGAATAGAGGATAAAATCCCCTATAATCTCATCCATTTTAAGATTTGGTAAATTTCCCACCATTTTCATTCTTATGCATTCTTTGTATACATCGTTACGATTCGATTCGGAAATTAATTTGAAAATCAATTTCAGGCTGCAAGACAGTTCTTCGATGTGCTTCTTGTCATCATTCTCTGAGTCCAGAACATTGGATTTCCTCTGCAGTAAGTCTGTAAGGTATGACTAAAGGTAAGATGCAGGTTTTTTAGCAAATCTCTCAGAACGTAACCATCTAAATGGGCAAATCCCCTTCAAGGTATCTTGGGAGATAGGGACATAATACCACCACACATTTATTCTAATGCTGCTGACTTAACTTACAACGCTTCCGGGATTTCTCCTCTGGAATTACTTTCTAAGTCTCTGGCGCTTTCTTTTGAATATTATCACATTGACAAGTTTTCCCACTTTGAGGGTGAGTTTGATATTTGGAAATTGCCAAAAACTGTCAGAGCTTGGGTCTGATGAGTAAGGTATGTGACCCCACAACCTGGGCAATATTGTTTTTGGTTACAAACACATCACGTCCCAAATGTCATGAAACATTTTCTCGTGTGGTAAAAAGGTTTTGAAATGGAAATCTTTTAGTAGAAGGGAGAGTTACCCTCTCTCCATAAATCTTGACAAATTCTATTGTGTGGAGGGGAAAATTATCTCTGTCAGACCGACTTATTCTGGGTTTTCTGACTTGTAATTACATTTTTTTTGGTGGCCAAAACCTATTTGTTTTACAAGCTCCATGATAATTCCATTCTCAGTTTCTAGCAAAGCATAAAGTATTCCATATTCAAATATATGATAGTCACAAAGGTAAATTGTTCGTAACCAATTAATGAACTAAAACTACACTTACTGCTACCATTATCTCAAGATATAGAAGATTTCATGCTTTAATTATCCTGTTACTCATTTAATAATGTTCTCTCTATTCATGTCAGCCTGAACATTCTTTTCCCAGTTTCTACATCAATCTGGTAGCATAAAAGAGGAAATTAGATGGCCCTGTTTGTCAGTACAGATTGTTAATATTTCTGAAGGTTGCGTACAGAATCGTGTAGCTTTCTGAATTCTCAAGCTTGCATAATATTTTAAGTACAAAGTATAACTCTACTCAGTGTTCTTTTATCATGTTTCTTCTATTTGACAGCAAAAAATTGCAAGCATTTTTATAATGCAAGGATTTTAGTAAACATCTTGAAGAAGAGCCAGCAATATTTCCTTTTATACTTTTTTCTCTACAAATTCTTGGTTATTCCTGAGAAGTTGAGATATAGAAACGGTGATGTTGGGGAGGGTTTGTGTGTGAATAGATATATATGTATTAAAAAATTTTTTTCCCTGTCTTGTTGATATTCATGAGTTTTCTTATTCCTTGAAGACTAGTCTCTTTCCTTCCACCTACAAACGTTTTCCCCCTTTTGGTTTGGTCAATTTTGTAAAAGGAAAAAGCAAATACTATCTGTTGGGGGCCTGGGTGGCTCAGTTGGTTATGCGTCTGACTTCGGCTCAGGTCGTGATCTTGTGGTTTGTGAGTTCGAGCCCCACGTTGGGCTCTGTGCTGACAGCTCAGAGCCTGGAGCCTGCTTCGGATTCTGTGTCTCCCTCTCTCTCTGCCCCTCCCCTGCTCCCCTTCTTTCTCTCTCTCTCTGGCCAACAGCTTTTAGCTCCTATCGATTGGATAAGAATGTAGAACTCACAAGTAGCAAATGCATTAAGTGTCCCCAAGCTGCCCCTACACTCTGCAGGAGCCTCAGTAGACCCCCGGTGTCCTCCACAGCATGGACGGAGGCCATCTCTGGTGTCCTCATTGCAGCCTTAGCCTGGACATGTGGTAAGTAAATACTCTAGGAGTGTGCTTGTCTTTTGCCATTCATTAAGTCCCCACGTTTTTCTCACCTCTAAGCCTTCAAACATGTGGCCTCTCTTTGTCTGGCTAACTCTTACCAACCCTTAAGGCCTTATTTCTGGAGCTCTTTGAGACTTAGTGCCTGATTAGTACAGGCCGCCTCCTCCCTAAGTAGAAGGTGATTGCCTTTGACCTCAATGCCTTGCATTTCCTCTGTCCTCCACACCTCACAGCCTAATCTAGGACTCTGTTTTTCCTCCTTGCTGTCTGCCACAGCAAACATCTATAGAATAAATAGATGAATAGATGAACGAATGAAATCCTTCACACTTGTCCTAACTTTACCTCCTAGCCACTATATCAGGAGATCTCTGTCTTTGCTGGGTTTCAGGGGTGGGGAAGGATTCTCCTAGACCTTAGCAGTATAGCCCGTATATGTTTGATCTTCATAAATGGAGCGCCCACCAAGTTGAAGAATGTGGGCATTCTCTTGCCACATGATGGGCAGACATTATCTAAATGGAGTTTAAGTAGAAAACCTATATGATAAATAATAATCTCAAGTTCCACCTCTCAGAAATGTTATTTTCTTGTCCAGTACCATTGATCTCTGTCTTTTGGGCTTATGTTTCAACTGTTTGTTTATGAATGGCTATAATAGAGGCAAAGTTTTAGGTAAACAGTCATCTTTGAGAGCAAAACCATAAAAAAAAAAAACCTTCTTATTCTATGGAAAGTTTACTTATATAACATGCATATGCTATAAAGTTGGAAGGATTGATGATGAAAATTATCCAAAAAGTTTTTGAGACATTCAAAAAAGTTGAAACCAAAAAAGACGAGGTTTGACAGGATTAAATTAAAGCTCTGCATGTAGATTAAAAAAAATCAATTACACAAGCAGAGGGTGGGAGAAAGCAGGCTTAGAGGCTGCTCATATGGAGAAAGTCAATTATAACTGACTCAAATGTTCAGCCAATGGTGTGATGGTGTTACTCTGAAAATTAATGCATTTAGATTACCTTAAAGACACCAAGTTTTGGACTCAGGAAGTGGAGGCTCCTTTTGCTCACTCAAATCAGTCTGCTATATCAAGGTACCCCCTTCTGAGAATATCTACAGGCCAGAGCATATCTGGAGTAGCGATTTTCTTTGTTTGAGTAAGCTCTATGCCCAACATGGGGCTTGAACTCACTACCCTGAGATCAAGAGTCGCATGCTTACCAATTGATTGAGCCAGCCAGGCACCCTGGAGTAGTGATTTTCAAACCATGGGTTGTCACTTATGAGCATAAAATCCACTGAGTGGATAGCAAACCAGCCTTTCAAAAAAATAAAATAGAACACCATAGAGTTGAATAGAAAAATAAAAGTCCATGGCAGCTAATAAGGCTACTTATTGTTTTCTGGAACTTGTGCTTCGGCTTACATGCATGAATATGCATACTGATGATATATAAAATGGATTTCTTTCTGTGGGTCATAGTCAGCAGAGTTCCAGAAACAGTGATCTAGAGAAAGATGTCCAGATGGTGAGAGGGATGGACACCTGGTTATTTAAGAAACAGTTGCAACAATCGGGAATGTTTAGCTTGAAGGGGAGAAGACCATAGGATGACATAAGAACTGTCTTCCAATAGTTGAAGGACTGTCATGAGGAGGAAAGAACGGCTTTGTTCTCTGTTATTTCAGGAGACACAGCTTCAGGGGAGGGAGCTTTTAGATCACTACTCAGATACACTATCTGACAATCGGAGCTGTCCATCAATGGACCTGCAAAAACACATTCTAGAAGCGATGAAGCGTAAGACCGGGGACCATCTGTTAGGGTTACTGTGACAGAGATTCTTATACCGGGAGAGAGGTTGAATTAGACACCTTTGAACGCCCCTTTCAACTCAGAGATTTGGCCATTCTATTTTCTCCTGTTGGTGTATCTGAATTTCATAAGTTACGTGCTTTAGATCAGGTAATTAATTCAGCATTTAAACTAATAGCTATCTTATATGCTTATAATATTCTGTGTTATACCATTTAATTTTTAGTCATGACTTATCTATTATTTTTTTTAAGCCTGTTTATTTGTTTTGGGAGAGAGAGAGAGAATGAGCACAAGCAGGGGAGGGGCAGAGAGAGAGGGAGAGAAAGAATCCCAAGCATGACAGCATGGAGCCTGACGTGGGGCTTGAACTCATGAACCGTGAGATCATGACCTGAGCTGAGACCAAGAGTCAGGTGCTTAGCCGACTGAGCCACCCAGGCGCCCCTTCATATCTATTATTTTAAAGATGAGATTACTAAGGTCACTTGGACACTTGGGGAGAAGTGAGCTAGGATCTAGGCCTCCTGAACTCTAGGCTTTCGATTTAACTGTGGCAGCATCTTGACCCTGAATATCGGCACTGACATTACTCAGATTGTGGCAGACTCTGCTGAGTTCTTACCTCAGTATCTGTTCTCTTCTCGCTTAGGGCAGAACTTCCAGTTTTTGCCCGGCCGTGACCTCCTGCTGAAAACACCGTATCTTCCAGGTTCCCTTGCACATATATATATATGGTTAACTGGGCTCAATTATGTCTAAGTAATATGAATGGAAGGCAGTTTCAGGAAAACTTGCCAAAAAGACAGCTGATATGTGCCCTTAGCTTCTCCATCTCCTCCTTCTTCCCTTCCTCCTTTCTGTAGGTGGATCTCAAACAGCCATCTTGAATTGTGAGGTGGAAACCATGTGCCAAGGGTGGTGCAGCCTGGGGCCCTAAGACCATGCCATTGCCATAACAGCCCCAGAATTGTTCTTTCATAGGACGAGAGAGAAGGAAACTTCTGCCTTCTTTAAGTCAACATCATTTGTTTGTTAGATGCAGTTGAAACCAATCTCAGTCGATAAGCAGTGTCTTTCTCTCACATGTGGACATTGGGTAACCTGCCTTTATTTGCTGTAAACCTGAGAGGGTGTTAGATCTTCCGAAATTAGAATTTCAGCATCTTAACATCTTTCGTAATAGGTGCACACCTAAAAACGGGCCTATTTCTGTCTAGGTGTTTCCAGGCTTAAGAATGGGGAATATTTGTGCGGTGCCTGGGTGGCTCGGTTGGTTAAGTGTCTGACCCTTGATGTTGGTTCAGGTCAGGATCTCACGGTTCATGAGATCAAGCCCCGCATTGGGCTCTGCACTGACAGTGCGAAGCCTGCTTGGGATTCTCTTTCTCTCTGTCCCTCCCACGCTCGGTGTCTCTCTCTCTCTCTCTCTCTCAAAATAAGTAAAAATTTAAAAAATTTCTTTAAAAGGGGTATATTTGCAAGCAAATTGCTCTTTTAGTATATTAAATGCTGCCTTCCTTAGCCCCAGTTAATGAGACTTCCAAAGATTCCTGACTCAGGCACTCAGAGAATTGGAGCCATCTATTTCTCTTCTCCCCTTCAGACAAGTTTTGCAATCACGATAGTCCCCTCCCTCTTTTCCTAGTCCCAATTAATCCCTGCGACCAAACTGGACCTTGGTTTATCATCCGTTTTACCATTTAACTGCCATACAATGGGGCTTGCAGTGACTATGATTCCGGGCAGGGCCTAGATGTTAAAGCATTTGGGAAACTTGTGCAACCCTTCCCATTGTCTCAAGAAAAGGGGAGTCTGAGATGCTTCTTGCACGGTTGTACAACCAGCCTGGCAGAAAGATGATCTCAGAGCCCTTGTGCAAAGAACAGAGCATGATGTGTAAGACCTGAAGATGGAACTTTTCTATTTCTACGGCTATTGTCTCTGTTCAGCTTTGCAGCAAGAAGCGAAATCTGCTAGATCTTCTGGTCAGTCTGATTCTATTCTATTGCAACTTTATCTCATATCTTGAAATCACTGTGATGTTTGAGGATTAACAGTAGACTTCTTGATTCCTGGTTCAGAGCTCTACTCATAGCGTTATTCAGTGGTCCCTGGTGGCGGTACTTGGGAATGAATTTCATGTCCTTCGTAAATTTATACCATTAGAACAGAGAAAGAGTAATAGAAAGGCAAGTCGTTGTTTTGGGGCTGATTCACATAGCAGCCAGAATTCTGATGATGACACGAATTTAAAAGGTTTATGGTATTATAGAGTCTCGATCTAAAATCTGAGGTTCTGCCAAGATTTCTTTTAAAAGCTCATTTTACTTAGGAGCAAAAAAACACCACATCCACATATTTAAATGATATCCTATGCATATACCATGGGAGAAAAAGAATCATAATCTACTGAATAGCATAGCTACAAATGTTTATTTCAAAGACAATCCAGAGTCTCTAGAAGAAAGTTCCAAGTTGGACTCAGAGGAGAAATAAACATGGCTTTTGCAAAAGCATCTGGTGTGGTCCGACAGAGCCGATAGTGCTGCTTGGAGCAATTTCCGTGGCCACCTCCCACTTTCATCCACGTTTTCTTTAATGCCACAAAAATACATTTAAGAATCATTTTTAAAAGGCTCATTCATAGTGAGGCACGAAGGAAATATTAGACCTCTAAAATCTGACTCTGTAGCACACACACACACACACACACACAGACACACACACACACACACACACACACACACTCACACACACTCACACACTCACGCTCTCCTCTCTTCCCCTACCCCCTCCGTTAAAGCGAACTACCAGGCTATCATTCTTATCTGAAAGACAAAAGGAGAAACCTATTAAAGCGCAGTCGCTTTACTTTTCAGATCAAATCCTTCTGAAGCCCTTTTCTTTTTTTGGTGAATACCTTTAACGTGAGAAATGACAAAACCGCAATAACTCAGGATCCATAAAAGATGAAGTGTGTCAGGTGGTTAGGACAGGAATCTTTTGGTTCCTATTTCCTCCTCTGTCACTTTGAACCCATCAGATTTCATACCTGCTCAGCTTCTCTAGCTCTGAGGGGAAAGCAATACCTGTTTCTCGAAGCTAGAAGTGTATTATTGTCTTGACGTAAAGGAAGTCCGCCCTCATGGCCACAAATGTGAGGATGAGAATCATTTTGAGCCTTAATACCTCAGCTATTTTGATACAAGAAAAATCAAGCAAACAGAAGAACTGGGACAAATACCCTGAGGCTCACTGAAATAAAGTTTACTTCCGTTTCAACTACATGAATTGATCCCAGGGACCGAGTCTAGTTTAAATGAGATGCCTCTGAAATTCTTCAGCTAGAAAAACTTCACTTCCAGGAGTTTGCTGACAAAGAGGTATTTGTCTCCTGCCTCTACAGAAGGCTACATTACTCATTCTCGGCCTTTCCCCTCCCAGGTGACTCCGCCCAACATGATCGCCAAATAAGGCAATCTTCCAAGTGAGTTTTCCTTCTATTTACTGGAATTAGTTAGTGAACAGGAGGATTTTTAAAGGACTAGCTGGTTCTCTTTCTTTTTGGACACTCTTGACTCATCGGCCGGGGAGAGGACTAGAAGCGTAGAGAATAATGGTTCTCCAAACTGGCGTACAACAGGATTACTCGGGGAAATTTTAAAATACTGATGTCTGATGTACTGGTCTGGGCATTGGGATTTGTTAACGTTCCTCGGGTGATTATAATGTGTGTGCATTTGGGCCTGGCGGAGTTGTTAGAACTTACAGTTTGTGCTCCTTTAATTCAAGAAGCCACCATCGGTAGTAAAATTAGCTGTCACTAACTGAGCACTCCCTGGGCCATGCACTCTGGTTAGTGCTTTACATGCATGATGTCATTGTATCCTTCCCACAACTGTGTGTCAGGTCCTAGTGATAATCTTCATCATCGGGTCTAAGGCAGCAAATATTTATTGAACAACATTGTGTTAGTCACCACTAGGAACACACGGATGAGTAAGACACAGTTCATGTCCTTGAAAAGTTAATGATCACAGGGATTCATTAGAACCATAATATAATGAAGAACACCTTTTGTGAGAGAGTGGAAGTTGCTAATGAAGGTCAGAGCAAGGAGGGCATACTACAGACGAGGAGGGGGGGGGGGGGGGGGGGGAGGGTACCAAGAAAGGTGACACTGTAGGCTCAGCGGTGTGCTGGAACCAGCTCATTCTGGTCTCTGAGGACTGATAGCTAAATTTCCAGAAATTTTGTGAGCCAAGTGAAGTCAAGTTGGTAGCTTGAAATTGGCCTTGGTGGGAGTATTGAGCTACGAAAATTGGCAAACACTACAAATCCAAGCTCTTTCTGTTCACAGAACTGGTTGTTAACAATTTACGAGCACATCACCGATGGATCTTAAAAGATGTATAGGATTTCCCCCTGAAGAGGTGGGATGTGCCAGGTAGAAAGAAGAGTACGATCAAAGGCAAAAAGAATTGGAAGAGAATTCAAGTTTGCTCAAGAAAGAAACAATCGTCTAGTTTGCCTGGAGAAAGATACATATAGGAGAAGAGTAGGAGTCACAACTCAAAAGCTGAGGGAGGACTATATCAAGTCTAAATCTTCCATGTAAAATGTCTAATAGAGTCTGACACATAGTAGGTGCTTTAAAAAGTTAACACCTTTTTTTAAAGTTAACATCTTTTTCCCCCTTTTCTTTCTCCAATAAAGTTCAAACTTTTGACATCTAAGGCTCTCTAAAAACCCTATGAGGTGGGTATTTTTTTAAATGATGAGACTGAGGGGGCGCCCGGGTGGCTCAGTAGGTTAAGCGTCCAATTCTTGATTTCAGCTCAGGTCATGATCTCACGGTTTGTGAGTTTGAGCCCCTCGTTGAGCTCCGTGATGATGGTTCAGAGCCTGCTCGGGATTCTCTCTCTCTCCCTCTCTCCCTGCCCTTCCTCGTTCTCTCTCTCTCTCTCAAAGTAAATAAACTTTAAATGATGTGACTGGGGCGCCTGGGTGGCTCAGTCGGTTAAGCGTCCGACTTCGGCTCAGGTCACGATCTCGCGGTCCATGAGTTCGAGCCCCGCGTCGGGCTCTGGGCTGATGGCTCAGAGCCTGGAGCCTGCTTCCGATTCTGTGTCTCCCTCTCTCTCTGACCCTCCCCCGTTCATGCTCTGTCTCTCTCTGTCTCAAAAATAAATAAACTTAAAATAAAATAAATGATGTGACTGAGGATCAGAGAGATTCAGAAGCTGGACAAGAATCACAATTAATCACTGAGTCTTATGGCAGGAAAGCGAGGTGGATAATGACTCTGGGATGGTGACTAGGAGAACGGAGGTACAATCTGCAGAAATGGGGAACAGAGAATGAGGGGAGACCTGGCAGCACAAGCGGAATTTGGGAGAGAACTAGGGGCCGGAGGTATGGTTGGAAAGCCACTACCCAGGGCTTGGTGAACAGAAACCTCTCTTCCATTTCTTTTTTTTTTTTTTTTTTTATGTTAATTATTTATTTCGAGAAAAAGAAAGTGAGGGAGGGGCAGAGAGAGAGAGAGGGAGAGAGAGAGAATCCCAATCAGCCTCCACACTATCGGCACAGAGCCCAACACGGGGCTCAATCCCATGAACCATGAGATCATGACCTGAGCTGAAATCAAGAGTCAGATGCTTAACTGACTGAGCCACCCCTCCCTTCCATTTCTTTGGATCTGTCAGCAGTGAAGGGCCCTGGTTTCTCCCTTCCTCATTCTCCTCTCGGAAGCTGGGAGGCTCTTCACTTTCATCTGTTGCAATTTTAGGGATCACAAATCAACATTAGCTCCCCAGGAGCACTCAGGATTCTGGGGACTGTACCTAATGTCCCTGGAGATTTAGGCCAATCTCTGGAAGCTAGAATGCTTCTTGGGAGTATCTAACCCCACCAAGCTCTCGAACTTTCAGCCATGACTTCAGTTTTCGGTGGAAAAGCTCTGAACCAAGTCTCTCTGCCTCTCAGAACCGGGAGAGCCTGACCTTCGGTTAAGAGAACGAGGCAGATTTCCTGAATCCATCTCAGTGAGACTTGACCATCTGGTGACATCTAGGCGAAGGGAGGAAAAACGTGCCCTTCGTCTTTCTGTAACTGGCCTGTGGCAGACAGTCTGTACCTAATCAGTGGAGCTTAAAGAATGGGTTTGAGGGACCAAATAGTCTGTTTTGGAAGTAGCTCTTCTGTTCCTTCTCAGCACTGGTGAAAGTCCCAACCTGAGGATTCATCTCTCTCTTTTTTTTTTTCCTTCTAAAGTTTTTTTTCAAGCAGGCGCCACACCCGACTTAGGGCTTGAACTCACAACCCCGAGATCAACCACATGCTCTATCGACCGAGCCAGCCAGGTGCCCCATCTCCTGCCACATCTTGAACAAACTCCTAAAGTACAAAGACTGTCCAGATGTGGAAAGCCCTGCTTTCTTCTACAAGCCTACAGACTCTGAAGAACATCTTTTAATCCTAGATTGCATTTGAAAATTTCTGGGTACAGATTGTTCCAATTAAACTCTTAAATGTCAAAAGTTTCTTAAAATAAAACCCCTGAAAGTAAACTAAATCAGCCGTTCTGGATTACAGCCAACATAAATCCAAGTACCTAACCAGATGGGGATTCTGTAAACGAAAGGTAATAGCAGTTGTTCATGGCGTAGGGCCTGATGAAAAAGGCAAAAGGCACTGGATAGGTCATTTTTCCTTTTCAGATTGTTTCTCAAAACACAGGGTTACATCCTAATAAACAAACGAATTGTGCTTCCTGCAGCATCTGTTCACAGAAACCCCAAAATATCCCCGTCACATTCTGGAAAAAGCTGTCGGCCGGTTAGCAAAACAACTGAATTTATTCAGGGTGAGAGAGGGATCCAGCAGCCGCTTGTCTACCTGGAGAGAAGCATGTAGAATCACTCGCTCCAGTCTCCATCGGCCTGAATGAGGGCATCAGCAAGAGGCAACTTGACCCTGACCCAGCAAGCGGGGGTCCCGCTCACCAGGCCGCTGAGACCCAAGGGGGTGTGCTTGGCACGAAGAAGATGCAACTGTGCTAGAAATGCTTTCCCGTATGACTAATGACAATACCACAAACGGAAACCCTGCCTTGAGCCCTGTGTTCTTGTCCTGAGAGCACAACATAATTGTTTGGAAAGAAGTGCTTCCTAAAACCTTAGGAAAGTGATGCCGTCACCTATCTTCCTACCCTGTAGGGGGAGGTTAGCACCCACACTGGAGAAGTGGGATGGAGAATGACCCAGGCCAAGGGCAGACACAGACAAGAACAGAGGCAAGTGTCCAAGCCTGGGCTGTGGAGCTGTCAGCACCGCAGGGCATCGGGCAAGGTCAGTGTGGTGTCAACAGCCCGAGATGCCAATGGGAACAGGGGTACTTGGTTGGCCGACAGAAGGGGTAAAGAGGCCAACGGTGGAAGAGGGAGACCCCTCTTCTTTCTTTACCTGGCTCCCCATTTGGTACCCTATCGGCCTGGGCTCAGACCTCACTTTCCCAAGGCAGTCCCCAGCGCGGGGTCAAGTGTCCTCATTCACTCCCCTATCACCCCGTGATTCTCCTACACAACACTCATAATTGAAGTCAGTTATCGATGACTGATTGTGCCTTCCTCCCTGCTAGAACACTCCACGAGTTGGGCCGGGGTGGCATCTGTCTTCCTTATGGCTGTGTCTCCAGTATCCAGCGCAGTGAGTGGCCCCTTGTCAGCCCTCAGTGCATCGTTTGGGAGGAAGAAAAGATTCATAAAGGGCACACAGGAGAATAGGGGTGCACACAAAGCTTGGTCCTGCTCCGGATCTCCTTTCTGAAAACCGCGGGCAGGCTCACAATGGTGGGTGACCCACCCCAGTAACCGACCCGTGGGGCCGACACTCGAGGACGTCTGGTTGAGAAACCTGAAACATCAATCGCTCCTGGAAAAAAAAATGGTCTCATTTTATTTCTTGGTGTTTCATCGCTTGACAAGGTTTTTCTCTTTCTCCAGGGTTCTGAGATGAAAACCTGCTGTAACTTGAACTATAGATACTTCTCAAGGATGATGGTATGTTGAAAGAATGTAGTTAAAATGCTCGTTAGGGATCATCTACCGTTGTAAGGAACAGGGTAGAGGAACAGACTCCCCCACTCCTTGAATTTACCCAACAGGATTTTACCAAGACAGGATGAACCTCTGAAAAAAAGATAAGCATTTATAATGCCATGCAGACAAAATCTAATGAAAGACAGCTGAAGGAAACAGGCAAAGAAACGGCTTGAAGAAGCCTGTGTTTTACAGGCAGACCTTTAACAATAGCTTTGATACCCAGAGAATTATTGATGGTGGCTATCAAATCAGTGGCTGATAGAAGCCCAGAAGCAGAAAGGCGACTGGGACAATGGGTTTGGGACCTATTAGTTAGGGGAAGCAGTGTTCCTCAAATTTCAGTGTTTTCACAACTTACCGGTTGAGTAAGTCTGGCTAGGGGCCTGGATTCTGCCTTTTTTTTTTTTTTTTAATGTTTTATTTATTTTTGAAGGGGGGGGGTGGAAAGAGCAAGTATGAGGGGGAGGGGCAGAATGAGAGCGAGACAGAGGATCCAAAGAGTGCTCTGCACTGAGAACGGGGCTCGAACTCACAAACTGTGAGATCACGACCTCAGCTCAAGTCTGACGCTCAGTCGACTGAGCCACCCAGGAGCCCCTGGATTCTGCCTTTTTAGCCATCTCCCAAGTGAGGTCCATGCAGGTGGGTTTTGAACAACACTTTTAGTGGCGAGGCTATAAAGCGCTGCAAGAGAATGTCCGGGAGTTTTGCCTTTGCCCGTGGTCTCTTGTGCACGACAGACACTCACGTCTTTCTATTTTACTTAGATTCTTTGGGTTGCAAGGAATAAAGGGTCACTCAACCTAGTTCAAGTGCTCAGGTGTGTGGTGAAGGCATTGCAAAAACAGTGAGGGTGATGGAGACTTCTGGAACACAGGATCTGTGGACTAGCCAGGCCTTGAAGAGACCGGAACCCGATATCGTGGGGAAACTGGGTCAGCTGGAGGGACCTCAGGGGCGGGGATTTGTGGAATTCGTCACCCTCGTGCTATTCTTTGAAGGGCTTTCTTCTACCTCACAGCTTTTGCCACCCTGGGCTTCCTCCTAACTGCCGCTTGTTCACAGCCTCCCCAGCACCACCTCTGCCCCACAGCCTGTGTCAGCTTCCTTC
Organism: Panthera pardus; assembly: GCF_024362965.1. Lineage (NCBI taxonomy): Eukaryota > Metazoa > Chordata > Mammalia > Carnivora > Felidae > Panthera > Panthera pardus. Next base: position 46,476,858 of record NW_026527002.1, read on the forward strand.
CAGGATCCCTTCCCTGATAGCAGGGCCCCTCTGGTTCCCACTCTGGACTGGCTTCCGTCATCAGACCGAACTGGTCACTCGACCTTTCTTCCCTCGGGTCAGGTGTGCCCCCGGGAGAGGATAGATATGACGATGGCCAGGAGGTCCGACCTGACTGCCGGGGGCAGGTGCACGTTGTGCTCTAGGAAGGGCCTTTTAAGGGTGTGTGTGTGGGGGGGGGGGCGGGTCATGGTATTTGCCTCCTCCAGGAAATCCAGGGCTGGCTGAATTCCAGCTTCTGTGGTCCCTGGAGAGTGGCTTTCTGAGGCAAAAAATATCTTTCTTCAGAAAAGCATTGGGAGACTTCCTATTTGGAAAGGTCTGGTCTGTTCTACTGAAGGGCGGTGGCGGGCGGGAGGGTTGGTTATTGATTTTGCAGTTTTTAAAGGGTTGGTGGTTTTCTGAAGCCTTCATTGAGGCTAAACTCAGGATCCTTTCCCACCCTCGCTGCCTGCGGGGGGTGATTGGCTCGGGGTCATTTGGTCCCTGCTCCTCCTGATGGAGCTGTGCATACGTGCACATGCATCATCCAGCCAGTCCTTCCATGAGGACCGATTGATCTCTCAATGTGCCAGGAAGTATAATTGGGCCTGGGGATACAGCAGTGAACAATAAAAGATCATCTCTGCCCTCATAGAGCTTGTGTTGTAGTGGAGGGAGGCAATGGATAAACATAACAAAAACATGAGTTCTACATTATGTTAAAAGGTGACACGTACTTTGGGGGAAGAGTTACAACAGAGTAAGTAGGGGTAGGGAGTACTGGTGAAGGGAAAAGATGGGTTGAGAATTTTAATAGCGGTGGGAATGATAGGCTTCACTGAGAAACTGACATCTGAGCCGAGCCTAGGAGGGGATGAGGGAATTTTGCAATATCCCCCGGGAAAAGACACTAGAGGCACCTTGGAGTCTTGTGAAACCAGCCCCAAAAACCCCTGTGAATAAACAATGGAGTAAGAGTGTGACAAGTTGGGAGTATCCCATGGCCATGCACCAAGAATGGCCCAAGTACAAATATTTCAGGTACAGTATGGGAAGCAGTGGCAAAGTCCAAGTTCACTTCAGTGTATTATTCTTTCAACTTTTTTTGTAGTTTTGAAAAATTGAAAACAGTTGGGAAAAAAGTCTTAGCTGTGACAATGGTATTGTGGTTATGTAGGAGAATGGCTTTATTATTAGGAGGCAAAGTATTTAGGGGTAATATGTCATGATGTCTGCAACTTTTTACCAAATAGTACTTGAAAATATCTTACGGAGATAAAGCAAATATGGCATGATGTTGCCAATCGCGAATCGAGCTAAAGAATGTACTAGAACGTACCATTCTTGCAACTTTTCTATGGATTTGAAAAATTTCAGAATAAAAGGTTCGATTTCACTCTTATTTACCCAAGAGAAGTGAAGACATATGACTACACTTAGATTTGTGTGAGAATGTTTATGGCAACATCATTTATAATAGTTCCAAACTGGAACCGATCCAAATGTCGACCGATTGTTAAGGGTTAAACAAAATGTGGCATATCCATTCAGTGGAATACAACTCAGCAACCAAGACTGAACTACTGATATATGTTACCAGCTAGATCAGTCTCAAAAACCATTATGCTATGCGAAGGAAGCTAGAAGCCGGAGACTACATATTATGTAATTTCCTTTACATGAAACATCCCCAAAGAGAAAAGAAAACGCAGATCAGTGGTTGCCTAGGGCTGGGGTGAAAGTGGGGACTGACTGCAAACAAGTCTGAGAGAACTTTCTGGAGTGATGAAAATGTTCTAAAAGGGGTGTGTGGTGATGACTGCACAACTCTATAATTTGACTAAAAATTATCACGTTGGAAACTTGCAGTGGGTAAATTTTGTGGTATATAAGTTATGCTTCAATAAAGGTGTTGAAAAAGAGTTAAGAAAACCCCCAAAGTTCATTCTCTACCTGGGAATCTGATGGTGAGACTTTATCATTCATTCAACAGATATTTTTTGAGTCCTACTATGGGCCACGTACCATGTGTAAAAACCTGGGGGTACGATTTTGAAGCCTGATAAGCTTTATGAGCTGTTTGTTTGCTACGTTTTCTATGAGACCTGCCTGGGAGTAGAGGTATGGACTAGAAAGTCTGTCTTTCTTATGCTGCTTGCTTTGTTTGAGTTCTACCAAAAGCAAAGACTAGGATGAATGTGAGTTGTTTATTGGGCAGGTGTGGTGGTGACATGTTGGCCTCAGAAAGATACGTCGGTGTCCTGTGCCTCACGAACTATGAATGTGACATTTGGAAAAAAGAGTCTTTGCAGATGTGATTAACTTAAAGATCTCAAAATGGGAGATCATCCCAGATTACTTGGGTGAGTCCTAAATCCAATGACCGGCATCTTCAGAAGAGACAGAAGAGGAGAAAACATGGAGGGGGAGAAAGCCACATGGAGACAGAGGCAGAGACTGGAGTGATGCAGCCATAAGTCAAGGAACACCCGGAGCCACCAGACGCTGGAAGAGGCCAAGGAGGATTCTCCTCTAGAACCTTCAGAGGGAGTTCAGTCCACACCTAGACTGTGGACTCTAGAAGAGGGAGGAAGTGAATTTCTGCCATTTTAAGCCACTGAGTTTGTTGTAATTTGTTATGACAGCCTAGTAAATGAATACAGCAGGCGATCATACGTGAAGAAGGGAGGAAGGGAGACGTGGAAGGGGGGCAAGCCAATACAGGGAATGCGAAGGAGTGCGTTTCCGCCCTGCGGAACCTTTGGAGAACCAGTGAAGAAGGGATAAGGAGGTCTGGATATCCACCAGCCACTGCTTGCTGATTGAGGGTAACTCAATATTATTAATATTGTTTATTACTATTTAATGGAAGGTTCTCCCGTTCCCATTACATTCGTCTTACATGTGAGCTCTATAATCACACACTGAATCAGCTATCTCCTTGTACGCATGCCAGAAATGCTGCCGGATGCTTTGTGTGGAGACTGGATCTCCTGACTTCGGCCCTCCCAGCACCCAGCTTAGTGTGGAAACACAGCAGATGAACGGCTGGGTTTCTCCCCCCTCCCCCTTCCCCGTTACTCCTCCCGCCTCCTGGTCCCAGTTGGAGTCACTGCCGAGCAGTGCCTCCCGCAGCTTTCGTTTTTTGCCTGCCTGTTCTTTGTTGCTCCCAGCCAGCAATGTTCTTTTTTTGTTTCTTTTCTTCTACTTTCCCTCGGTAGAAGCCTGCCGTGCGTTTGGCCACGACTGGGTGGGGAGCTCTCAGTGACTGTCTGTATCATTTTATAAAGCTCCCAGCATCAGACGTGGCATTTTATATTCAGCTTCACTCACCAGTCAACTGGTCAACATCCCCCCCCCCGCCCCGCCCTCCCCAATGAGGACTCCAGGGTACCGTTTAACACAGAATAAATGTACATATCCGAAATTAAAAATTCAGGGCACCTGGGTGGCTGGGTGGATTAAGCGGCCGACTTCGGCTCAGGTCATGATCTCGCGGTTTGTGGGTTCGAGCCCCGCGTCGGGCTCTGTGCTGACAGCTCAGAGCCTGGAACCTGTTTCGGATCCTGTGTCTCCCTCTCTCTCTGCCCCTCCCCCCACTCACACTCTGTCTCCCTCTCTCTCAAAAACACATAAATGTTAAAAAAATTAAAATGTATCTGGTCATATTAAAGCTCAGCTGCTCCTTCTCAGGTTGGGAAAGCTCCTGGAAATGGCATGCCTGTGCTTGTGGGTTCGCACCACGGCGTCCTGGGTATGATCCTGGCTGGTCTTCCTCTGCTTGGCTGTTTACCTCTCCTATGAGCTGGAATCAGGACAGAAGAGCATCCAGAGACTAAGGTAATTTAGTTTCTAGCCATCTTTGGCTTGAATTTTTCTGGCAACCTCTGACAAGCAGAAAGAGTATCTGTACTAATGGCATTATCTTAGCTGGAAGAAGTGATTTTTTTTCAAATGCTCTAATAATAATAGCTCATATCTGCTGAGTGTTTGCCACACGCTAGGCTCTGTGATAACTGCTTAGCATTCTTCATCAATTTTAATGCTCACAACGACCTTATAAAGTCATTCCTTGATCATCCTCGCTTCACAGATGAGGAAGCAGAGACGTGGGGAGTTCAAGCACATGTGTGGAGCCACATGGGTGGACGAGCTAAAAGTCAAGCCTAGGTCCGTCTGACTTCAGAACACGTGTGTCGAAACTTCCAGGTGTGTGGCCTTAGATCAGACGTTTTTAAATGTCTTTTGTTCCTTTCGAGCGAGAGTTAAATGGAGACACTGAAAAAGCAACAGCTTCTGAAAGTGTCCTTAGAAAACCCCACTGGTAGGAGCCGGGTCTATCAGAGTCAGTGCAAATAAAGCAGTGGGATTCTGGCCAGCCAGAGAGTGGGCTTGTGCTGTTCCAGAAGACGGGATTGCCTCTACGTGGAGGTTTACTGAATGGACATTGGAAGGAGAGAGTGAACACTTTGGACCAAGGGGATGGAGGGGAATCAAGGCCTGAGCATCTCAAAGACCATTGGGGCAGCAAATGAGAATGAAGCTCAAAGCGTAGGAGCCTGGTATTCATGAGGGCATGGGAAAAGAAGGGCCGACTGTTGGCATTCACGGCCCCATGATACGGGGTCACTGGGGCGCACGGGGTGTCAGTGAGACAGTGGTAACCTGACTCCCCATCCGGTCACATGGGAAGGCTTCCATTGTGAGAATTCTGGCCCAGCATGTTCTCTGCCGGCTTGGCCTCCTGTCTCTCCTGGATGTCTGGCTTTTATCACATAGGAACAGAGGAGAAAAATAAATTGGGTACGTGGATAACATTTAAGTGACTCTGAAAAGTTTTGTGGCAACATGGACCTGTTTCAAGAATTATTTTTAACTGCAGACATTTGGTCCCAGTGGGAAATAAAACTTAAAAGGACAGTTATAATTAGGTCACATTTTGAGAAACTTATTACATTTTGCTGTATGTCCCAGGAGCAGTGTATCTTAAATGATTTTAGTATTTAGATTCAATCGTGGTGCAGAATTCTGTTTTGCTATGCGATAATGGGAAGCATCCAAGAGAAATTATGGTGGCAGTGTTAGATGAAAGCGAAGGCAGGAATACATTTAATTTGGGAGAGTAGAAAGAGAAATATCATATAATTTGCTTCCTTACTCCCCTCTCTGTCTTTTCTCCCTGGCTGACTCCTAAAATAGTGTCTACGGAGGGAGCCTGGATCATTCCATCTGTATTCCCCATTAAATGCCCCTTTATTTCTGCTGAGGGTGAACATTTGACCAAAGATGACCCTGTCATTTCTCAAGTACAGTATAGTGAAACAATTTAGTGGAGGAAAGGGTGTATCTCATTGGAAGCAAGAAAATAAACATTAACTGTGGGTATAACAATGTTTCTATGATCTCTGTACAGGTTTCAGAGCAAGGGCTTACTGGGGAATGCTTATAGGACCCTTGGGAGTGAGGCTGGTGGAAAAGAGGAAGAAAGGTTGGAGGTGGGGTAAGGAGATGACAGTGGCAGAAACAGGGGTCAGAGTGCCCTTCTGTGAAAAATGTCCCATGAGACCTTCACTAGACTGGAGACTGGCAGAACTCAAGGCCCTTTGCTCTGTGTTCTGTAGACAAATGATGAGGTCTGGCCAATCTCTTTCCCCCCAAACCATCCCGTGCATTTGTGAAATTTAAAGAAGGAACATCAAAACTTATCTGTATAGCAGTGAATTAAAATGGGCCAGAGATGTTTCCTTCTGCCGACAAAGACGTAATATATTCTTATAGCTAAGTATCTGCCCACAGAAATGATTTTACTAGATTCTCTTTAACCCTTTTTAATATAAAAGGGTTCATAAAATCTGTATTCTTTACCATTTGCCTGGGATTAAATCATGATTTGCCTTGGATGAGTGGGTGTGTGGCTAGGTACGGGTTAAATCGATAGGACCGGGTAGAGAGATCTGAGCTACGTGTGCAAAAAGCCTCCTTGCACTTGATGCACAGGGATGCTGCTCAGGGAAAAATGGCACGGTGGGTCCACTCCCTGACTGGACAAAGGGTGAGGAGTTAGCCTTGGTAAACACCTACGTGAGGGTAAATGGCAGCCATTCACGATGCAACGGCCATGGGGACAGACAGTTCATTCTGAGGGTCCTCTTCTCTGGGCAGATCGACATGTCTGATGTTTCCTGCCTCGTCTGCCCTCCAGTTTGTGCCTATTCTTCTACACAGAAGTCAGAAAATGTATTTTGCAGCCATGGAATCTATACTTGGGAAGATAATTGGAAGAAATACTCAGGGATCAGCGGTTAATGAGCCATCCTACTTTCTGCGTCCAACGGTACCACTGACCTGGTGTCCAGTCCACTCCAGCCCATTCTTTTCCGTGCCATTCTAAGAGGAGGCGTTTCCTCTCTATGTTTTCCTATCTGACAGATCGTCCTATGATGTGGTAGACTACTCTGTTACTTGATGGATGTGTTACTACTTCCAGAGTAGACACCAACAATTTAGGCATCACTTAACTGAGGCGCCACTAACCCCAATGCTTAAAGGAGCCAGGCAAGTAATGTGAGTGGGCACAGGTCAAATGGGGACTCGCAGAACTGTAGAAAAGATGGCCGTTCTTAATATGGTATGTGGGTCCAGTGTTGCCAGAATTCTCATTTTTTTAGGGAGAGTTTAGGAATCTGAATTTTTATATGATCTCCTAATATTCAAATGTTGGGTAGTCAATTCAAAAATTAAGGAACTTGTATCCCAAAGGAAAAATCAAAACACCCCCCCCGCCAACACCCTTTCTAGACTCTATGGTAGAAGATATCTTGGCACACCAAACGATTGTTAGTGGATATTTTTAGGAGCAGGAGTGAGAGTGTATGGGGACTTTTACATTTTTTCTCAGTATACTTTTATACTGTTTGAATTTTTGATAATGAGAATACATTTATATATTGCATATGTAGTTATTTTAAAATCAACAGTCTGAAAAACAGGCTGAAAAGAGACACTGGATTTAGGAGTTGGAATGACTAGAGACTTACATTTAACATGGAAGATAGATTGAAAGACAGAAACCAATGGAAAAAAAGGAACTTGAAGGAAGCAGGAAAAACATCAGGGAATCGAAGTAATCAAAAGCACTGTTAATTTATGAAATAAGAACAGAACCCTGTACAAATCAGAGAATAAGAAAGGGCACTCAGAAATTAAAAGTGCAATGATAGAGTAACATTCAATTGAAAGGCCAGTGGATGAAATTAATGAAACATCATAGAAAGGAAATAGAAGATACATATTTGGAAAGTAGGAGAAAAACAATATGAAATTGAGGGTATGGATTCGAGAGTTCCACATTCAGCTGATAGCATATTCAGAGAGAGAACAGAGAAAACTGAGGAAAGAAACTGTCCAAAGAAATCATACAAGAAATCCCATAGGTTGCCCGAACACAATAAAAAATAATCGTAAAAGAAAACCTCCCATCGGGGAACATCAGCATGAAATTTCAGGACACCAGGCATTAAGAGAAGATTTCAGAGAGGTTTCCCGAGAGCAGAAATAAACCACAACAAAGGACTGGAAACAGGATGACATCAGACTTCTCAACAGTAACACTGGATGCTGGAAGGAAATGGAACATTTGGAAAAAGTATTTCTGAACTGATCTATAAAGCCAAACTAATACCAAATGTGAAGGTATAATGAAAACATTTTCAGACATGCAGGATCTCAATGTTTTTTCTATGTACTCTTTCTTGAGGATTTACTAGAGAATGTATTTTACTGAAATGAGTGATCAAATCTAGGGGGCTTGGGATCCAGACCCCATGGATGAATGGATCCAACACATGAGACAGAGGGAGCAAAGGAAATTCTCAGGGTGAGAGTAAAGACAGGTTTTAAGATGGCTGCTATGAAGCAGGACTAGAGGGAAACAAGTGCAGAGAACAAAGAATGAATGGCCAAGTTCTAGGAAAAAATTGGAACTGATAGAGGATCTCATATATGATGCATAGAATATTTGGGGAATAAATTGTTGATAAATACACTAAAAATGGTCAAACAAAAATGAAATGGTCAAATGAAAAACAAGACAATTATGAACTCCAGGGAAAAATTTTAAATATTCAAGAAAGGAATGTTAATGATTCTATACCTATGTTTCAATTGTAAACGATATTTGCATCGCCATAATACTCAACTATTAAGTATGAATTTAACAAAAAATTGTAATGTAACCATTTGGAAAAATGAAGGTGAATGGTGAATAGCTCTGTGTGTGCATGAGGGGTGGAGGATATATAATAGAGCTAAATAGTTCTCTTCTATAGTAGAAAATCAGTAGATCATGCTTAAATTGAGAATTGAGAAATAATATAATTATTTATTTTTGAGGGAGAGAGAGAGTGTGTGCACATGCATGCATGTAATCAGGGGAGGGGCAGAGAGAGAGGGAGATAGAGAATCTCAACCAGGCTCCATGTTCAGTGCAGAGTCCAACATGGGTCTTGATCTCATGACCATGAGATCACGACCTGAGCTGAAATGAAGAGTCAGATGACCAGTTGACTGAGCCACCCAGGTGCCCCAATAATATGAGCATTTTAAAAGAGAAATTTACAGATGAATATCTGAAAAATCAATTGACAGGTTTTAAAGCTTCTGGAAACAGAATTAGGGACGGGGCTAGGGTGGACCATGGAATGGATTTAGAAAAAAAAAATTTTTTTTAACCTTTGTTTATTTTTGAGAGACAGAGAGACACAGAGCACGAGTGGGGGAGGGGCAGAGGGAGAGGGAGACACGGAATCTGAAGCTGGTCCAAGCTCTGAGCTGTCAGCATACAGCCCGACTCGGGGCTCAAACCCATGAGCCGTGGGATCATGACCTGAGCCAAAGTTGGATGCCTAACCAACTGACCCACCCACATGCCCCGGATGGATTTTTTAAAGCAAACTTTTGGCTTTTTAAAAAACTAGTCACTGGGGGTGTTTCCAATGTTCTGCTATTACCAACAATGCTGAAATGAATAATCTTATACATATGTTATTTCATTTGTGTGCAGAGAAGCTGTGAGATGACTTTCCAGAGGTCAGAGGGCAAATGTATTTGTGCTATTGATAGATAATGCCTAATTGCTCTCCAAAGGCTTCGTAGCATCTTATTCTCTCACCCGAATCGTGTGAAAGTGGTTATTTTCCCAGTCTCGTTAGAAGAATGTGTTGTCGAACTTTTGAGTTTTTTTTCAGTCTGATGGGTGTCAACCTGCTCTGATTACGAGTAAGGTTAAGAATCTTTTAAATGTTCAAGAGCCATTTATAATTCTTTTTTTCCCTGAATACTCTAATTATGTCCTTTGCCCAAATTTCAATTTTTTTGGTATCTTTTTCTTCTTGATTTCTAGGAGTTCTTCACATTTTAGGGAAATTAATCCTTTTCACTGCAATTTGATTTTTCAGTTTGTTAACGGAGTTTGTTATTATTTTATGCTAAGTTTTTGACTAATATGGAGTAATATTTAGAAATATTTTCTTTGATAGGGGCACCTAGGTGGCTCAGTCAGCTGAGCACCTGACTTGGGCTCGGGTCACAATCGCATGGTTTGTGGGTTCGAGCCTTGCCTTGGGCTCGCTGCTGTCAGTTGGGAGCCTGCTTCAGATCCTCTGTTCCCCTCTCTGTCCCTCCCCTGCTCCCACTCTCTTTCTGAAAAATAAATAAACATTTGAAAAAATTAGAAATATTTTCTTTGATAGACTCTGGATGTTGAGTCATAATTAGCAGGGTCCTCCACACAAAAAGATTACATAGTAATTCGTCAATGCTATCTCCTAGTGACTTTAAGTATTTTACAATTTTCTACATTTAAATCTTTGATCCATTTTGAATTTACCCTCATATATTGAACCAGCTTCATCTTTTCCAGATGGCTACCCAGTTGTCCCAACTCTATTCACTATTTGATCACATTTAAGTACCTATATTACCCTGATTTAAAAAAAAAAAAAAAAAGTAAACCGAACAAAGAGAGGGCAGGGGGCAGAGATAGCCTGAACTGAAAAGGGAAGGGAGGAAGTGGGACGGTCACATCCTCTTTCCCAGCCTCGGTGTCCCCACACAGCCATTCCGATGGCCATCTATGTAGGGATGTCCCACCCTGATGGCTGCTTTGTCAGAAGGGATTCTCGGCTGCAAGAGGGGGTCACCACGGGGAGGCTGGCCAAGCTCAGACACCGGAAGGACGAGTTGGATTTCAGACCCTGGGAGGGATGATAGCAGGAGCCACTCCAGGAAATCCCCTGTCACAGGATGACTCAGCTCTGACTGCCTTCCTGCCTGAAGGCACTTAGGGTTCCAATCCCTGGGAGAGAGAATTTGATTGGTCACTTGTCCATCCCTGTCCGAGTCCGAAGATTAGCTGAACACCACCCCCAAGTGCGTGGGGGTGGGATGGGGCAATGTCTCCAAAGGAAGAGGTGTTGGGTAACAAAACCAAACAAAGCCCTCACAGTGGCTGTCCACAACATTTGTAAAAATACTAACAATAAAAATAGCAGCTATTTGTGGACTACTTCTATAGTCTGGGAATCATGGGAAATAGTTTCTCATTTATCTCTCACCAGCTGTGCGAGGTTGACAGGTGAGGAAACCGGGGCTAAAGAGAAACAAAGGGACTTCTCTGACACAGTAAATGGCATCACCAGGATACATACCTGGCTGTGTCGACCCCGACCCCGTCTCTGCCTTTTAGCCATTCAAGGATTTCCCTTGGAGAAAGAATAAATGTGGAACTCAACATGTGCACCCTATGTCCCCCGTCAGCCTCCAACGGCTTCAGACATGGCTATCGATGATTGTTCTGACACCCAGGGGGCTCCTTCGTGTTCTCGTCACTTACCCTAGCGCTTGTTACCTACTGACGTGGTGAGCACCGACTGTCTATGGCACCTCCAGGGGCTGAGCTTTCTCCTTCCTTCTTTCCTCACAGCCATCTTTGGGTGAGGTCATCTGGGCTGGATTGATGATCCTGTTTTAGGGAACCATCTCTTGCTACATGTACAGGTCTCCCTCAGACCCTGAACCGATGCCCTCTTGTGCACCTCTGTCTACGCTTGAGATAGGGTCCCTCTTCATGGGGTCTGTTGCATGGGAGCCTGGGGGGCCGCCTATGTCCCAGTGTGTTAGTCGCCACACTCTCGAGATCATAACTGCCCCCCGAATAGGGCTCACACATCGCTGTGCAAATACCCCCTGCCCCTCCACCTGCCCTGAGCCTCCTCTTGCCTGCCTGGATGGCTGAATTAGAACCGGGTGCTCTCCTTGAATCCTCTGGCACCCGCCCTGCCCTACTTCATCCCTAGCTCCGCCAGCCCGAGGCACTCTGTTGGCAAGGGTCTCCTGAGAGACCCTATACGGCCAGCAGCGTGCTGACCCCTTTTGGGCCACACGCAAGCCAGGAATGTCTTCTCCTTCCTGTTCCCTCCCTTCATGATTCAGAAAACTTCAAAATTCTGCCATTCCCAGGGCTGGGCGGCTTCTGTTGGGTGTGGTCTGGAGCTTGCCTTCAGTGGTAGAAACACCGTGATCAGTTTAAGCACTGAAAGCACACATTCAGCCCTGCAAACGTGCAGCTCTTCCAAATGCGATCTCTTTAGGACCGAGTGACTCACTTGTCTTTCCCCCTTGGATGCACGGTGTTATATGCCCATGCTGCCTACAGCTTGTCCCAGGGTGGCACAGAAGCTCCCTCTGAATGGCCATGAAGGTCACCTGCAGCTGGGGATGGCCACAAGAGCACCTTTTCCTATGTAATCTAGGGGAAGGGAATGCTGGCGGTTCTCATGAGGTGCAGAGAAACTTCTCTTCCCATCCATGTACCCATGAGGGGGCAGGGTGACAACCACCAGGATGCATGGGTTCTGTGGTCAGGTGGTGGACTATGAGGCTATGCACACGGTCCCATTACTTCTCCAACCACTGCCTTCCCCACGCTGTCTTTTCAGTGAGAACAAGTCTGATGACTCTATTTAAAATGTAACTGACTTGGGGCACCTGGGTGGCTCAGTCGGTTGAGCGACCGACTCCAGATTTCAGCTCAGGTCATGATCTCACGGTTTGTGAGTTGGAGCCCCACGTCAGGCTCTGTGTTGACAGTGCGAATCCTGCTTGCGATTCTCTCTCTTTTCCACTCTCTGCCCCTCCTTCTATCTCTCTCAAAATAAATAAAGTTTTAAAACAATGTAACCTGACTCTAGGATTCCGGAGCTCTCTTCCCTAGATCTCTTTTTCGCCAGAGCACTTAAATCTGCAGCCCACTACACAAAACGCAGTTGTGAGGCTTCTTGTTTATTTTGTCTCTCTCCACTAGAATTTAGTCTGACAAGGTCAGGCAGGGACTTTGGTCTGTTTTGTTCAGGATGTGTCCCAACCTTCTAGAACGGTGTGGGCACGTCGTAGGTACTCAACAAATATTTGTTAAATGAACGAATGATTCACTCCTAAATGTTTCTGGTGGCTTTCAAATGTGTTCGCTAATACTGTGATGATGCTCACTTCAAAAGTCAAGTGAATTCTCTCCCTAGTTGAGTAATGGACTCCCTTCCAATGAATAAGATATGACTTCTAAGACGGTCATAAAAAGGATAGCTTTCACCTGGCTCTCCCTCATGGGTCACTCACTCTAGGGGAAGTTAGTGGCCTTGTGAAGACATTCAAATAGCCTGAGAGGCCCATGTGGGGAGAAAGCGAGGCCTCCACCAACGACAGCACCAACCGGCTGGCGGTGTGAGCCAGCCATCTTGGAAGCAGGCTCTCCAGGAGACAGCGGCCTGAGCCAACATCGTGACTCTAACCTCAGGAGGGAACCCAAGTCAGAACCGCCCAGCTAAGGCACGCCTGAATTCCCGACCCACGGATATCGTGAGGATAATAAATATTTATTATTGTGTTATCCCATATGTTGGGGGGATAATTTGTTGTGCAGCGATAGCGACCTAACACAATTTCAAGGTCACCTCGTGCGCTTAAAATATGACTTGCATTACATACACCCCCAACTTTGCAAGGAAGCAATGCTGTATGAAGTGAGGTCCACGTCCTGATACGTAAATGGAGGTTGTGGAGATTTGATGGAGAGAGAACAGGCTTGGGGATATGAAATATAAAACAGTGTCAGATGGTCTCCAATCTGGCACTTATCCTGGGAATATCATTTTAAGGCAGTGCGTCCCTGGGAGAAGTGAGTGTTTGCCAGGAAGTTGGTACAGAGACTGGAGCCCTAACCCAGTGGCACGTGTTGGGTGAAAACACTTGTTGGCTTATTCCAGCTCTGGTTGTTGGTTTCCTCACGGTGCTGGCACGTGGTGAGGCGCAGGCTGGGACCTGCCCAACAGCTCCCGATCTGGACTGCACAAAGACTGAAGCTGTTGTTGTTGCCTTCCTGTAACTCCAGAGCGACCTTAAATTATATTCCCCAGTGGTGGAATAGCCAGAATAGTACACCGCTGAGGACATGAATTAGCCCCTGCGGGATACAGAAGATAGAAAATAACCGCTTGGAGAGCTGCAACGTACCGAATCCTCACCAGATAGGCACCTGCCAATGCTCTGGAGGACATTTCTCTTAGTGCCGTGAATAGTGCCAGACGAGAGACTCTGGGGGCTTCCTGCCTGCCTCCCCGCTTCTGCCACCAGGGATCACCACACCAGCCATGACCTGGTGACTTGGTGTTTGGTCCCCGGAGGGCACTCCTGCTCTTGGCGTGTCTGACTGCACAGCTCAGAGGGGCAGATACAGCCGGTCTGGGGGGGGGGCATTCAGGCCGTGTGAGAAACTTGGCCCTTATGAGAATGATTGGCTTTTCACAGAATTATTGACGTTCTCCTTTGGCTGAAATTCTCTTATCTGGGAGTTTCACCAGATTAGGGGGGAAAAATTCAAGGGGGCTTTGGTCACTGGCTGTTCAGACTACCTTTTATCAGTCCTATTTGACAGATGGAAGGAAAAAAACCAAAGGCTGAGTGTTTATGAGTATTGCAGTAGGGAAGTCAGAGTGTCTGGGAGACCTTGCTTGCTAGTAGTAATAATTATGGTAGTAGGGAATGTTTATTGAGCATCTGATATCTGCCCAGTGCCATGCTAAGCACTTTATGTCTATTTTCCTACTGGAGACTCATGACTCGCCTATGAGCTAGGTACTATTTTTATCCTCATTGAACGGATGAAGAAACTGAGGTTCAGTACAGTAATTTGCTCAAGATTACCTGACTGAAGGAGGGTCTCATTTCAGGTCTGCCTATGAACGAATCTATGTCCCTAAGTAGTATGTGGTCACTGTCCTGAATGTTGCTGGTTTCTGAGTATCTGCCTGTTTCCAAGGTTGGTAGATGCGTTGCATCTCAAGCCTGTCATATCCAGGCAATGCCTGACACCAAGGAAGGAGAGGGCAGAAAAAAACCAAAGTAGGCCCAGCCCCGAGCTACTCGTCCACACTGCAACAGATGTTCATGATGATCGTCCTGGCTTATAACGAAAAAGTTAAATCATGTCCTTTGCTTTAAAAGGTAGAGGGGTGAATGGTACGTTTTTGAATGCTTTTCTGCCAAACAATTAATATTTTGGGAAAAGTGTTGGTTCTCAAAGAGGAAAACCTCAACTATGTGGAGTATGCAAAAGACTGCAGGCATTCCTAACACTATTGATTCAATATCTTTGTGTTACCATTCTAACACAGATGTACATTGAGAAGACACAATTTTCCCATTTTGCAGTATCCTATAAGTGGACCAAAAGAAGGGGAAACTATTCCATTGTGCCATCATTGGCTCCTCCCTCCTCTACGTAGAATTCACCATGGGCTTCTCTAGGCTTAGCTGTCTGGTTCATATAAATAGACATATCGGTCTCTCTACATCGGTCTCTCTCTCTCTCAGAAATGATTGATGAGGGTTCGATGCCACAGCTATACACTGATGATAATAATTATGTTTGCATACCCAAAAAACAAGTAATCCAATGTAAAAATGGGCAAAAGACATGAACAGACATTTCTCCAAAGAAGACATACAGACAGCCAACAAACACATGAAAAGATGCTTATCACTTATCATTAGAACAATGCAAATCAAAACCACAATGAGATATCACCTTACACCTGTCAGAATGGCTACAATCAACAATGGGTGTTGGCAGGGACGTGGAGAAAGGGGAACCGTCTTGCAGTGTTCGTGGATATGCAAACTGGTGCTACCACTGTGGAAAATATTATGGATCATCCTCAAAAAGTTAAAAATAGAACTACCCTACAATCCAGCAAGTGCATTACTGGGTATTTACCCAAAGAATACGAAAACACTAATTCAAAGGGATTCATACACCCCTTATATTTATAGCACCATTATTTATAATAGCCAAGATATGGAAGCAGCCCAAGTGCCTGTTGATTAATGAATAGACCAAGAGGAAGTTTTATGTATACATATATTATTCAACCACAGAAAAGGATGAAATCTTGCCATTTGCAACAACATGGATGGAGCTAGAGAGTCTAACGCTAGGAGAAATAAGTCAGTCAGAGACATACCATATGATCGCACTCATATAGAATTTAAGAAACAAAACTAACATGCAAAAGAGAGAGAAAGAGAGAGACAAACCAAGAAGCAGATTTTAACTATAGAGAACAAAATGATGGCTACCAGAGGGGAAGTGGGTGGAGGACGGTGAAATGGCTGATGGGGATTAAGGAGTGCACTTGTCGTGATGAGCACCGAGGGATATATGGAATTTTTGAATCACTATATCGTATATATGAAATATAACACTGTATTTAAGTAACTGGAATTAAAATATAAACTGAAAAAAATTATGTTTGCAGCAATAATAGTAACCATTCATTGAGTGTCTGCTCTGGGCCAAGGCACTCAGCTAGGCACTTGCATCCATAGTTTTTTAAGCCTCTTAATCACTCCATTGTATTTTGTCCATTATATACATCAGAAAACTAAAGTGCAATGAGCTCAAGCAACTTGCTTAAGATTTCAGACACAGTAAGTCGTTTAGGCACAGATTTGCATACTAATCTTTTTCCGAAATCCATGTTTTTCTGAGACAAACTCCTGGCCTGAGGTCATGATAGGCAGGGAAGAATACCCTGGACGGGGCATCTTCATATGTAGAGAGAAAACTGAGAACAACTTCTATAAATATAATATTATAAAGTTAGGTTGATTACACAGACACACACACACACACACACACACACACACACACACACACACACGTTACTCATTATGAGCACCATCCTTTAAATTAGTCATCCATGGGGCACCTGGGTGGCTCAGTTGGTTAAGTGTATGACTCCAGCTCAGGCCAAGATCCTGTGGTTTGCGGGTTTGAGCCCTGCATCAGGTTCTGTGCTGACAGCTCAGAGCCTGGAGCCTGCTTCAGATTCTGTGTCTCCCTCTCTTTTTGCCCCTTCCCTGCTGACGCTCTGTCTCTCTCTTTCTCTCTCAAAAATGAATAAACATTAAAAATATATATATAAAATGGTCATCTTTGAAGTCATCTTTGGAAGACTATTACTCCTTCCAAACACTATCTAAAATGCTTGCAATTTCTCTTTGAAAACTCTACTCACATTTAGCTTACATTCCCCACCCCCACCCCCACCCCCCAGTCCTGGTTTCTTTTGGTTACAGCCAAATTTGACCAAATAATGGTGTTTCCCATCTTGTTCACATACCTTGGTCACCAGATTTACTTCCAAATGACTTCAATTGTTTCCAAATCACCAAATCCACTCACGGAGGAAGATTTGAGGCCAGGAAGATTTGAGAATTTTTTATAAAATTCTGCAGCAGGCTCTAGGGATAATTTTAAAATACAGTGAGCCATGGTAGCACGGTTGGAAAAAAAAATTTGCTATTTGGAAATATAAGCTCTGATTTATTTGTTAAAATAATAAATAAAGTCATATTATTTGCAGTCACCAGCTTATTACACTAACCCCTCCCTGGCTCTGCTTTCTCTCCTTACACTTTGTTGGTTGCTGTGGACTTCTCCATTGAGATGGAATTTGGAAGCCCATCAGTGAGACGACATCTCACTTGATACAATAATAATTGCAAAGGACTGGATTTCATGATAACCTAGTGCCTTGATTCTCCAGTGAGGGCAGGGCTTCCTTCAACATTCATGGGATCGCTTCTCACCCAAGGGGTTCTTCATGGGCTTCTGATTTGAATCTAGGGAAACTGGTGTGGGTAATGAGTGAGAGACACATGGGCTTAAAGAAGCAATGTTTTTATGGGTTGGAGATGTTTCTCAGATCAGGTCAGTGTAAAAGCATAATGGAGAAGGAAGAGGTAAGAGTAGCCAAGAGAACAGATGATGTGATAGATATTTGTGGCATTCTCTTTTGTTCTCTTTTAGGATCCCCCATCCTGGGCTTCAGTCATATCCCAGTGGTATAAGCCTAGTTGTTGGAAAGTTAATTTTCTTTGGCTCTCCCCCCAGTTTCAACCAAGGCCAAGCCCTGCTTCTCACTTACCATCCATGGGAGTTTGCACTAACCCTCACATCTGAAATGGGAGCCCATGGAGAAAGCTCAAGAACTCTGAAAAGAAATGGTAATGTAAAAAATACAGTGACTATATCTTCGCTTCTGTCGTGCATTTTCTTTTAACACAGCAGATATAATCACCTAGGGGAGAACTAACATTTGTTGAGAAGATGAAAGGCCTTAAGCACATTGCATGCCGTATCAATCAAAATGCCATCAGGAAAACAGAAATTATAATAGGTATTTTAACCAGAGGGTATTTAATATAGTGAATGGATTTCACATGTGTTGGAATATCCAAAAGAAAGCAGTGAAGTCGGTAAATACAGGGAGAAACTTAGGGCTGGGGGGAACAAAAGGAAAGAGGTATAACCTAGGAATGTAGAGGAAGAGCCACGATCTTTGTTGCTGGGCTGCTGTAGGACCATCATGTACTTGGCACTAAGATTGCCAAAGGGCGCTGGGTGGCTGGTGACAGGGCCTGTAGGAAGGGGCAAGACTCTGGTCTAAAGTTGTTAGAGTGGTAGCTGTCCTAAGGAAGGTGGAAAGAGGAAGGAAGTCCCTTCCTCTCTCCTCCTGCCTCCCTGTCTCCCAGTTGTGCCTCCCAATTGCAGACCCTAAGTGGAAATCAGCTCGCAAGGGAATCTGGGAAATCTCATTTTCAGAATCTAAGCCCGTAGCCTTACAGATCAAAGTATAAAGGGTGTGCGTGGAACTGAGAGATCATTGACAAGCACGATGAGTCAATTCACTTAATACTCTACAAAACTGTGAATAAATAGAAGAAACAAAGTTCAGACCAGGGTCTAATACCAGAATCCTTGCTCTTGTAGTAAGTTCTAACTCAGTTTGCATTTATACTTTGCCCTTGCCTTTTTTTTTTTAATCTTAGCATTTATTTAGTGCTGGCTGTGTGCCAGTGCTGTGCTAAATGCTCAGGTTCTGCTTATCCTATTAAAGTTTTGAAACAGTGCAGGTAACGTTGATGAAAAGTTGCCCAGTAAACAAGAGGATTAGAAAACTAAATAAGAATAAACCTGGTTTCTTGAGTTGCAAATGTGTGCATATATGTATGTACATATAAATTTTTTTTTCTTCTTCCAACTTTTTTTTTTTTTTAATTTATTTTTGGGACAGAGAGAGACAGAGCCTGAACGGGGGAGGGGCAGAGAGAGAGGGAGACACAGGATCGGAAGCAGGCTCCAGGCTCCGAGCCATCAGCCCAGAGCCTGACGCGGGGCTCGAACTCACGGACCGCGAGATCGTGACCTGGCTGAAGTCGGACGCTTAACCGACTGCGCCACCCAGGCGCCCCTACACATAAATTTTTTATATTATAGAGATTAAACTCTTTAGATATACTTATATAAGTAAATTAATATGTGTATGTATTTATATAAAACTGTATATACATAATTACATGCAGACCACTTAGGTGAAAAAATACTATAATCAAAGAAGAATAAAAATATTGTCCTAGATTGTTGAGCATGTCATTCTAATCAACTTCAATTCATTTCAGAGAGTAATTGTTAAATACATATGTGTGCTCAGCACTGAGCTAGAGACCATGAAGGATACAAGAAAAATATATGATGAGGACCCTGTTCCCAAGAAATGTGCTGTCTAGTTCTGAAATTAAACCTTAGCTATATAGGACATCATGTACAATGAAAATAAAGGTCAAGGGACGCCTTGGGAAGTCACTGAGGGCTGGGATTGTCAGGGAAGGTTGTCAGGAAGGGAGGAGACGAGGCAGAGGGGGCAGTGAAGGCAATATGGATGTGGAGAAGTGGACAGACCCTTCTACGTTAGGGAAGACCATGAGTAAAGGCTCAGAGGTGGGGCACGAACTCAATGTTTTATTGTTTTATTATTTTTTTAATGTTTGTTTACTTTTTGAGAGAGAGAGAAACAGAGCATGGACAGGGGAGGGGTAGAGAGAGAAGGAGACGCAGACTCCAAAGCAAGCTCCAGGCTTGAGCTGTCAGCACGGAGCCCAACGCGGGGCTCGAACTCACGAAGCACAAGATCATAACCTGAGACGAAGTCAGGCGCTTAACTGGCTGGGCCACCCAGGAGCCCCACAAACCCCCTGTTTTCAATGGCAGCAAAGGCACTGGACATATGAGTGAAAGAAGGAACATTAGTTGGATGGTGGGCCTGAGTCCTAGTTGTCTCTCTCAGTATCCATTCTCCCCTTTTTCTGTTCGGATGGAAGGTTAACCTGGGCACAAGACCAGCCTTCCTTGCAGCTAGGTGTGACAGGGCCACTAGATTCTGGCTAATGGGATATCAGCAGCAGTGATGTGTGAAATTTCCTGAGAGGAAATGTTCCTGAAAGGAAATGAGTTTGTCCTCCATTGGTCCTATTTCCCTTCTCCTCCAGGAGTGCGGATGTGCTGTTGAACCATTTTGGACATTGTAGATAAGGACAACATCCTAAAGTTAGCACACAGAATCTAGAAAGAGTCTAGACTCCCAACATCGACAAACTGCCGCCCCAACCCTGGAGCACCAACAGGGATTGATAAATGAGAGGGAGGATTCCAACTGAGAGCCACAGGGGCGTCTTCTGCTCTTGGGCATCCATTGCGCTGTTTGGAGATTCTGGCATTTGTTCCTCTGAGGTAGCAGTAGATCCTCCAAAAGTAGCCTCACCTTGTCCACACATCTGCATAATTGCTACTAAGAGTATCTTTTGGGAAGGCCGTTCAGAGAACCGAAACCACAGTGAGAGGATCGGTTTTTCTCTCCATATGTTAGGCAGGGACACCCAAGTTTCTGGCCAACCATGTTCTGAAGGAATATGAGACTCGCTGCAAATCCAGAAAGCTGCCGTAAGATCTTACAGTTGGTGTGGGGGAGGTATTAAAAAACACTAATATTTCTGGAATGGAAGCATGAATTGAATGCAATAAAGATATCACAACCTAGGACAAATTGCCTTTGAGATCAAATACGTCTTGTGGAGAGGACTGGACCTGTCTTTTTGGTTGTCTCTTTTCAAAATAATCCCCACTGAAGGGCGAGTTGTTGCACTGGCTCCAGATCTGCAGCATCTTTCTCTTTCCCGGTACAGCAATAAGCAAAGATCCTAGAACCAGACTTGGGGAGAAGATAGCCCTGAGGCTATCTTTGAGATCAGGCTCTTTGAGAATCGTTCAGGATTCTTTCATGTTGGAAGGTGAAGTGTCATTAAAAAAAAAAAAAAGGTGAAATTCACCCAACAAAAACTATTTCAATTTTTTTTATTGTATGTGTGCGTGTGTGTGTGTGTGTGAGAGAGAGAGAGAGAGAGAGAGAGCAGAGGAGGGGTGGGGGGGGGGCAGAGGATCCAAAGCAGGCTCTGTGCTGTCAGCACAGAGCCCAATGCAGGGCTTGAACTCATGAACTGTGAGATCATGACCAGAGCTGAAGTTGGACACATGACAGACCGAGTCACCCAGGTGCCCCCCAAACTAACCATTTTAAAGTGAATAATTGAGGGGCATTTAGTATCTTCACCATGTTGTGCAACTAGGTAGAAAAGTTCAACACGTTTTCATCATCCCAAAAGGAAACCCTGTACCCGGTAAGCAGTTAGTCCTCATTCTCCCCTTTCGGGCCCCTGGCAACCACCAATCTGCTTTTCATCTCTATGGAAATACTTGTTCTGGGTGTTTCACATACATGGAATCATACAGTATGTGATCCTGGGTGTCTGGCTTCTTTCTATTTTTATTATTGATTTTTTTTAATGTTTATTTTTGAGAGAGAGAGAGAGAGAGAGTGTGTGTGGGAGGGGCAGAGAGGCAGGGGGACAGAAGATCGAAGCTGGCTCCACGCCATCAGCACCTCAGCGAATAGCCCCGCGTGGGGCCTGAACCCACGAACTATGAGATAATGACCTGAGCCGAAATCAGACACTTAACTGACTGAGCCATCCAGGCACCCCTTCTTTCTTTCTTTTTTTAATGTTTATTTAATTTTGCGTGCGCGAGAGAGAAAGAGCAAGCACACAAGCAGGGGAGAGGCAGAGAGAGAGAGAGGGAGACAGAGGATCCAAAACGGGCTCTGTGCCAACAGCAGAAAGCCCGATGCGGGGCTCGAACCCCGGAGCCCTGAGATCATGACCTGAGCCGAAGTCGGAGACTCAACCCACCGAGCCGCCCAGGGGCCCCCTGGCTTCTTTTATTTAGCATAATGTTTTTGAGTTTCATCCAAGTTGTGGCATGTGCCAGTGCTTCACTCCCCTCCGTGGCGGAATCGCATTCCAGTAAATGCATACGCCCCAATTTGTTTATCCATCCATCTGCTGAAGGTCATTTGGGTTGTCTCCACCTTTGGCTGTCGTGAACGGTGATGCTATGAACACGTACGTACAAGAACTTGTTTGCACACCCGCTGCCATTTTAATGAATATATAAAACTCAGGACTCAGGTGAGGAGGAATTAGCATCTGAAAGTCCAAATTCTCATTCTTCCCCACGTCAGAGGACAGGTTGCCGGGAAGGGGCTGCTACATCGACCAGTGTTGTTCTAATGGGCCCCCAGAGGTGCGTCGCAGAGTGGCTCTGAGCGTGAAGGAGGCTGGTAGAGTCACGGGCCCTGACATCTGTCTTCACTGCTGCCATTTCCTTTCTTTGAAAATCCAGGCAGGCACGCGGTCGAGTCACACTGAAGGCCCACGTGTGCTTTGCCGGGTGCTCTCTGCCCGGTTGTTCTCTTCATTGCCAGTTGTCCTCGCACCTTCTGAAAGGTGCCTTCCTGGCGCTAGCAGAAAAACAGAACTTTCCGGGTTAGACCAGAAGGGACCCCAGGCCCCCGAATGAGAGCCAGAGGACAACTACGCAAAGGGACCAGTTCTGTAAAAATAGTAACCGCTGCTGTTTATTGAGTATTGAGCATCCGATCCATTCAGCAGCCCTACGAGCCATCACCCCCATTTTACAGATGAGGAAATTGAAGTTAATTCAAGCACAGCTGAGGCCTATGCAAATACAAGCGTATCTCGGAGATACTGTGGGTTTGGCTCCAGGCCACTGCAATAAAGCGAGCGCTGCAATAAAGGGAGTCAAATGAATTTTTTGGTTTCCCAGTGCATATAAAAGTTACGTCTACACTGCACTGTGCTTTAGTAAGTGTGCAAGAGCATGACGTCTAAAAACAATGTAGATACCTTAATTAAAAAATGCTTTATTGTTGGGGCGCCTGGGTGGCTCAGTCGGTTAAGCGTCCGACTTCATCTCGGGTCATGACCTCGCGATTCGGGAGTTCGAGCCCCATGTTGGGCTCTGTGCTGACGGCTTGGAACCTGGAGTCTGCTTCAGATTCTGTGTCTCCCTCCATCTCTGCCCACCCCACCCTCCCGCCACTTGCGCTGTCTGTCTCTCTCTGTCTCTCAAAAATAAGTAAACATTAAAAAAAAATAGTTTCTAAAAAAGAACTGGTCGGACCAAGGGATGCGGGTGGCAATCAGCTGTGAAGCTGCCCCTCCCAAGATGTTTTGATTATCCCCTGATCAGTACCCAACATGACGCCTACCATGTGGTTGGTTCTGGATAAAGAGATCTTAAGGCCGGGAGGTGGGGGGGGGGGGTGGGAGTGGGGGGGGGTGGATGAATTCACACACACGTGCATGTTATCACAGCTTCTCTGTGGCCAGGACACTTCGTCTGCCTCATCTCAGGCAGCCTGCCAGTGTATGTTATCTGGACCCACAGTGCCTCAGACAACTTCTAAGGGCCACCAAGAGGGTATATTAGTTTCCTGGGGCTAATCTATCACAAATCACCACAAACGTGGCAGTTTAAAACGGCAGCAATTAATTCTCTCCCAGTTTTAGAGGCCAGAAAATTGACATAGGCGTCTGAAGGCTCTGGGGGAGTAAACTTCTTGTCCTCTTCCGGCTTCCAGTGGTTCCAGGCACACCCTGGCCTGTGACCCCCAATACCAGTCTCTGCCTTCGTCTTCATGTGGCCTCTTTCTCGAACTCCAGTGCCCCTCTGCCCCTTCTCTTACAAGGAAAACTGTTATTGGAACTAGGCCCACCGGCACAATCAAGATGATCTTATCCCAAAATCCTAAAGTTAATTATAACCAAAAAGGCCCCTTTTCCACATAAGGTCATATTCAAAGGTTCTAGGGATTAGGGCATGAGCATACCTTTGGAGGGCAGGGCAGGGGGGCATTATTCAACACACTATCAAGGGCCCAAAGCCTCAACAGAGATAAAGAGAAACCATTGGTTCCAGGGTGGCTAATCTTCCTCTATGGTGTCACACAGCATGTTACTGCCAGGTCCCAGCACTCTCCCCCTGCAACCACGGTTGACCGTAAATCTGTGAAGCCATCACTGGGCACCCCAGGAATTAAGTGAAGAATGTTCAGATTTTCCAGGCTGCCTGCTGGGCCTTCACAAGAATGGTCCAGCTGAACGAGGCCATGACGAGCTATCTTGGCTCATTTTACGAGCTCAGTAGAAATGCCTTGATAAGCCTGGAGGTTGGACAGGTAGCAAATCTTCTCTAGGGGACAGGGGGCAGGAGGTAGAGGGCTGGACAGGGGAATAATAAGGTTGGGCTGGGTTTTTCCTAACCTCCTTCTGTTTGGCCACTCTGAAGCCATATTTCCCTTCCCCTTCTCTCAGCACCAGCCTTGTTCTTCAGCAGTCTTCAGCACCTGGACCACTGACCCATGGGCTCCAAAGACCCAGGCTACGGTCCTGGGAATGTGTAATGGTCTTTGTGTGTCAGCTCGTGTCAACTTCTGCTAAGGTGACCAGATATTTAGTCTAACATCGCTGTAGATGTGTCTATGGGGCTGTTTTTAGATGAACTTTATATTTACATTAGTGAATTTTTGAATAAAGCAGATTGCTCCTCATATGTGGGTAGGCCTCATGCAATCAGATGGAGGCCTGAATGGAACAAAAGGCTGGCCTCCCCTGAGCAAGAATAAATTCTGCAGCAGATGGCCTTTGGACTTGAACCACAACATTGACTCACCCCTATGTCTGCAGCCTGCTGGCCCATCCTGCAGATTCTGGACTTGCCAAGCATCCGTAATCATATGAGCTAATTTCTTAAAATAAATCTCTCTTTCTATATATGTGCATGTTCTATTGATTCTGTTTCTCTGGAGATTCCTGACTAATACAGAGTGGCCTCCACTTTCCCAGCCTGGATAGCAACCTTCTCAAGGGTGGGGGTGCTCAGCCCCATGCTCCTTCTCTCTCCCTTTGATCTCCCTCCAGACCTTGCAGTTTCCAGCTCAGAGAAAAGCTGCCTTTTAGCATGGAGACCGATAGGTCCTATTGGGTCTGTACTATCGTTCTCTTTGTTTCAAACTGATGATTGTAATTTCACCCCATTCAGGGGCCATCCCATCCACCAGCTCAGTAGGGTTCATGGAGAGGAAGCATCTGAGGCTAAGAAATGTCAGAAAAGGAACAACGGTCCCGGCCCAGCTGGGGTCTGGAGGGGTCTGCCAGGCTGAGCTGAGTGGAGAAGGACAGCACCCATGTGAAAGAATAGAGACTATGGCCTGGGTGGCAGCTAATCAAGTTCTCCCTTGTCAATTAATGAGTTTAATAAAATCCTTGACATGTGATCATTTTATATCTATATGAGACTCATGATTTTACCTCTTTAATTAAAAATAATTATCCTTTAATAGAGCCCAACCTCTCTCAACTCTCCCCCAAATGAGATGAAATCATAACAAAAAAATCTATTAACATGTATTAATACTCTAGAGTTTTAATATGTACACAGAATGGAACTAAACCCTACAAACGAGTAGGAACATTCTCAAAATTTCCTACCCTTTTTTTAAATTATGCACAGGTTTATTGACATTAGGCTGAATTTAAAAATCGAATTAAGAAGATAAGCGTATCTCGATGCAAGAGAGGAAAATGACATTGTGTCATCTTGTCAGAAGAGATGGTATGTTTTCCCATTTGTTGACGTGTTCCGCTGTGTATTTTTGGAATGTTTTGCTCATTTCCTTATTGAGATATAATTGACATATAACATATTAGTTTCAGGTGTACGACATAATGATTCAGTATTTGTAGATGTTGTGAAATGATCACCATAGTAAATCTAGTTAAATTGCATCACTGCATAGAGTTACAGAATTTTTTTTTTCTTGTGACGAGAACTTCGGAGAATTGCTCTTAGCAGCTTTCAATATGCAATACGGTGTTATTAACGAGAGTCGCCATGCCTGATCCCTCCCCCTCTTTATCTTCAAGACGCCACATTTGGAAGGACCAAAGACGTGCATCATACACTTGCCTTTTTCCCTTCTTTCAGTCTAGACCAGTGGTTCTCAGCCTTGAGGTTCATAAGAAAACTGGAATGTTGTTGCTAGGACTATGAATACTACTTACAAAAGCAACGGAAAGAGCTTACCGTATCTTAAGAAACGCCTACGGTAATAATGACAATATGAAGATTTTTGTCTTTCATGAATCTGAAGCTACCAGACCACTCCTTTCCCCCATAAAATACGACTGCACCACAACTGCATCGAGGTGTCTGAGGCTCTTAAGCTCTCAGTTGCGTTTCTCTCCTATTGTACTTCCCTGGGAAGGCAGGTCTCGGGTATTGGAGGTGCTTTTTTTTTTTTTAATTATTTTTTATGTTTATTTTTATTTTTGAGAGAGAGACAGACACACGGAGTGAGAGCAGGAGAGGAGCAGAGAGAGAGGGAGACACAGAATCTGAAGCGGGTTCCAGGCTCTGAGCCGTCAGCACAGAGCCCTATATGGGGCTCGAACTCACGAACCGCGAGATCATGACCGCAGCCGAAGTCGGACGCTTAACCGGTCTCTGAATCTGAGACCAGTGTCAGGCTCTGTGCTGACAGCTCGGAGCCTGGAGCCCGCTCCAGATTCTGTGCTTCCCTCTCTGCCCCTCCCCTGCTTGCAGTATCTCTCGCTCTCTCTCAAAAATAAAGAAACATTAAAAAATAAATAAATAAATAATTCTTGAGGTGAAATTCGCATAACAAATTTATAGCCATCTTAAAAATGTACGGTTGAAGGGCATTTAGTACATTCACAGTGTTGTGCCACTCTCACCTCTATGAAGTTCCCAAACATGTGCGTCCCCTCAAAAGGAACCCCGTAGCCATTAACAGTCATTCCCTACTGCTCTGTCCCTCCCAGCCCTCGGAAACCATCAATCTGCTTGCTATCTCTATGCTTTTCCTTATTCTGGACATTAACGCATACGTGGAAATCAACCATAAGACTCCGCAATTTCCACTCCTGGATCTATACCCCAAAGAACTGAAAACAGATACCCAAACAGGTATTTGTACACAAATGTTGACGGCGGCTGGAACAGTTATGTCTTCCCGGGAACCCTCTGCGGGCTTTCTTGTGGTTCTACAGGTAAATGTCTCTTCCTCTGAGAAAAAGCAACAGTGAGGACAGAAACAAGAGAAAGACAGAAGCCGTACCCAGTTACCCCCATTGGTGCTCTGCTTCCCCGGGCACAACAATCCAGCGTGACGGGTGAATGTTACCCACTGGGGGTTCTGGACAACAATGAATCAAATATCCCCAGAAGAGAGAGACTTGGCAGACACATTCGGGTGGCTCACCAAATTCCCAGGAAGCTGGGAATGCCTGCCCTGGAAGCCACAGAAATGGGGGAGTAATCCGGGGTCCCTCCTGCTTAAAGACGAGTGCTGCCTCGAAGCCTGTTATATAAGTGAGCTGGATTTCCAGCCTACGGGGAAAATGCACAGGAGAGCCTGCCTCAGGGCAGGCTTGTGGTCATCATGGTCAACGGTCAGCTAGGAGCTGGAGGCTGGCAGACCCATTGGTAAAGCGGGCGTCTTTCTAAATCTGTTTCCTCTTCGTTAATTGCGGAGCATTTTTATTCTAGCCTTCTGTGGGCTCAGGAGCTTGGCTGGTACTACGCTCCCGGTTTGCGAAGGAAGAAACTGAAGCTGCAGCCTTTTCCAATGTTTTCTTCCCTGCTCTCACTTCTGGCAATTATTATAAAGTGCACTCATTATCCTTACAATGGTTTAGAGATTAAAGCTTAATTCAGTCTGTTATTTCTGTGGCTTTGCCTAATAGCATTGGTACCTGTGCTAGCCCCACTAGGTGGTGAGGCCAACGCCTCCTTAAATCACCAGAGGATGTACTTTGTGTTCTCGTCTTGGCTCCCACCGGTCTGGCCAGAGGCAGTTTTCATAACATTTTAATGGGTCACCAGGGTTTTCTATGGGGACATCTGTCTCCATAACAGGCAAAATGGGACTCTCCTAAGAAGAAAGCCGGCCTGTAGGAAAGTCAGCTTTGACTTCTAAAACGCAGCAGTTGAGTACCTGGTACCCTTTGTTGACAGGCAATGCACATGAAGGTGCTCTCTTCTTCATGTGGCTTATCACAGTGCCCAGTAGGGAAGGAGACAGATCCGGGTTCAAATCGTGGCACGGCCGGTGTTCCATGTGTCATCTAGATGAGTCCTCTAATCGTCCTGAACCTCAGTGTGCCCAGCCACGAGGTGGGGTGACAGAACTAAAGTTATGTATAATTGAATAAAAGAATTTGAGGACGTGCTTGACAAATGATAGGTCCGCTCAAAGATAATAGCATTATTATTCATTTTAGTACTAACAGCTACCTCTAGTCTGAGTTGGCCAAAAAGGATCAGACCATGTGGGGACGTTTTTAGCCTTATAAGCTGTGGCTTATGTGATGTTAGATATAATGGGGCTCTCCAGACCTCAACATGGTCCGGGGTTCTCACCTCCTAAACTGGCCCCTCCACTCCTCCAGATACGTGATTTATTTAATCATCTGGGGGCTTAGCTAGGTTAAGGCAGCATGTTGAGGTCCACAATGTCTGTGTGGAGGGGGAAGTCCAGAGAAGCCCGTGGCAGGGTGGCGTCGGATGGAAGAGTGGGGAAAGAACGATCTGGTTTTTTTTCTGTATTACTTTCAAAGCTTCTTTGGTTCTAGGAGTTATCTAGATGCTTTTTCTGTGTATCAGCCATTCAACAAATGTTAACTCAGCACCTGTTCTGGCTGGTATGCTAGTCCCTTCTTACACCCATTCTTACCTCCTTTGTGTCTGCTCTTGGAAAGGTCACTATAAAATAATACAGCGTTTTCTCCCGAACAAGGGGGGAAGGGTATATGAACTAGCCAGAGGACTGTGTGACCAAGAGGGTGTCTGAGAGGAGGAAAGCAGACAGGGCCAGAAAGGAGATGGGGGAGTAGAGAGCGGTGACATCTGGTTAGCAGAATACCTGCTGCCGCGGGGTACCCCTCTCTGCCCAAGCCCCTGATGCTGCCAATTACCCCTGTGGTAACTCTGCCTTGCAGACAAAGGCGATAGGGGGGTAGCTGAATAACCCTGGGCAGAATTTCCCAGGGGATTTGCAAATTGCCTGCTTGCATATGTGTGACTATTTTTTTCATCCTTTGATAGAAGACCTGCTCCCATACTCCCAAGTTCTTGGGCTTCCTTTCTGCAAACACTCCCTTTATCAGGCTCAGGGGACGAGGAAGATGTGACCCTGGTAAGAAGAACACAGCCAGAGACTGTTCAGAGGCAAAGGAAAGGACACAGAGAGATAGGGGGTGGGGGGTGGGGAGGGGGGTGTCTTTCTGCCTGGCTTGTTTATTGCCACAATTTAGGGAGGAGACACGTGCAAGCGCTGTGCCACTTTCCTTCTTCTCCTCTGTCTTCAGGGTTCCTCTCCCTCAATTGCCCAACAGCCCAGGACAGACTCCCAACTACCAGCCGCACCCGCAGATTCCCAGCCTGAGAGAAACGTGTTGCTAATACCGTCCGGGCAATTTGTTTAATTAAAGCTCAAAACATGTGTTGGTTCCTGGTATAAGTGGAGAAATGGAAAGAAAATGAATTACCCATGGCCAGGTCTGCAAGTTCTCCTGATTTCTTGTATCCTTTGTTAGCCAAAGGAAGGAGTGACGAGGAAGGACCGTGGCTAGATGTTTAATTCGGCTCAGTAGCACACATGCAAACCAAAAGTTGTGGATGAATCATGGTACACGATGTGAAGCAAAATGTATTACATATCTTATTGTATGTTCGATCCCTACTTGATTAAAATAGCAATTTAACTTATATCACCTTTGTTGTTTTTGCAACTCAATAAGACCCACTGTCTGGGTGCACCAGCCCCTAGAACACAGGTTTCCAAGACTTTGAGAGTGAGTCCTGCTGTTATACTGATTATTTTTTACGGCATCAACCATTTAAAGGAAAAGAATTGGGGATCTAGTTGAATACAGTATTTAGTAACGCGATATGTTTAATATTATTCATCTATGTCTTCAACCATTCGAGGGAAATCACGTGCAATACAAAACAATATGCCCAGTGTAATCCTCACCTCCTGCCCCCAAGAAAACAAGGAATCTACCTGTTTTTAAATTTCTGCATGTCCAATAAATCCATTTGATAGATTTTTTTTTAATCTCAAGGTTTGACTTTTTATTTTTTTATTTTTTAAATTTGTTTAATGTTTATTTATTTTTGAGAGAGAGAGAGAGAGAGAGAGACAGAGTGTGAGTAGGGGAGGGGCAGAGAGGGAGGGAGACACAGAATCGGAAGCGGGCTCCAGGCTCTGAGCTGTCAGCACAGAGCCCGACGCGGGACTCAAACTCACAAACTGTGAGATCATGACCTGAGCTGAAGTTGGACGCCCAACAGACTGAGCCACCCAGGCGCTCAACTTTTTTTTTTTTTTAATAAATGTTTATTTATTTTTGAAGAACAGAGAGAATATGTGGGTGAGGGGCAGAGAGAGGGGGATGGGTATCCAAAGCAGGCTCCCTTCTGTCAGCACAGGGCCTGATGCGGGGCTTGAACGCACCAACGGTGACCTGAGCCAAAGTCAGATGCTTAATCAACTGAGCCACCCAGGCGCCCCTCAAGGTTTGACTTTTTAAATGACATGACAGAAGTACCATTCTGTATTTATAAATACACATTTTAAAGGCTTCATTCATTTCCTCACTCATTAAACGTAACTGAGCACTCACTACATGCAGGTGTTGCTGTTGGTGCAGGAGATGCAAATTACATCACTCTGGGTGACTCTCGTCCCCTCTTCCTTAGCCAGTCAACCTCCCGGTAACATCCTGCACCTTGGTATTCGATTAGAGATACCTGATGGGAAAACGGCCCCTGGACACTCTAGAGTTTCATGCATCAACTCGTCAACCTCATGGAAACACACCAGCTTCTCTGTGATGGGTCCGGCCAAGCCTGGGTATATTCCTAATTGACTGGCACAGGTTGGGTCACGTGACCACACCTGCACCCATCTCTGTGGTTGAGGGTGGGGGGCTCTGATCGGACAGCCTGGCTAAATGTCTACTTGTAAGGGGTGAGGAGGTCAGGTCCTCACGACCCCATGGTTTCCTGAAAGGATAGTTTCCCTAAAACGAGATAAGTAGGAAGGGCCAGAAGAAAAGCAGAGGTACCATAATCTACCCCACCACCCGAACCGCGATTTGGCCACTGACTTCCAGGCCTTCCTTCGTGGTCAGTCTGTCACTGGGGCTAAGCTATTTTCCACCCCTGTCCTTCTTCTCTAGCCCTATTGCTGCCTCTTTGGCTCAGATCATCATCACTTTACCCAGATGCCTACAGTGCTCTCCTAACTGGCCTTTTCACTCTAGGCTTGCTCCTCTCCAATCCAGGTTCATCATTCCCGGACTAAAATAGGACCACATCACTCACTGACTACCCCGTGCCTTCAGCGTAAAATGCAAGCTTTTAAAACTTGGCATACGTAGCTTTATCTTGCACCCGGAACCCCTCACCTGGCTTGGGGACTGCTGTTCTGGTGCCCAGCCCCCTGCTACACTGATAACATTGTACCATCTGTTGGCTTGCCTGACTCTCCCCCTAAGCCAGAGCGCTTTAAGAGCCAGGATATCGTAGTTTGGCTCACTCCACCTCATTGGAAACCCTTCGTAGCGCATTTTCCTGTTGGAGCTAGAAAGCTAAAAATTGCATTTACGAGACCGCCTGGCAGCTGGGATATAGAAAGGTAATGTAAGTTCCATCAAGCAGGTATACCTGTATGAGACTTTATTTTTTTTTAACGTTTGTTCATTTTTGAGAGAGAGCAACAGACAGACTGCGAGCATGGGGGAGGGGCAGAGAAAGACGGAGGCACGGGATCCGAAGCAGGCTCCAGGCTCTGAGCTGTCCGCACAGAGCCCCGCGCGGGGCTCGAACCCACAGACCCAGAGGTCATGACTTGAGCCGAAGTTGGATGCTTAACCGACTGAGCCACCCAGATGCCCGTTTGAGACTTTAAATAGAAGCAAAAACTGAAGAGATCTTCTGGCAACCTTGGTGGTGATATCTGATGCTGTGGGGGCAGGTACAGGTGAGTTTCTAAAGTCCGGCCCCCAGCACAGGATGGCTATAATTATGGTGTTTCCGACTAGAACATTGCCTTAATGGAGTTGGTGCTTTTTCTTAGTCTGTAGTTCCCCGCTTCATTGCTGGGACTTGTATAGACACCAAGCCTGGCCCTGGCCCTTGCCACGATTCTGTGAGCGGCACAATTCTCTGGAATAAAACTCTTTCCACAATAAAATAGTGGATGCTATTGTTGGCAATTAAGCGCCCTGATTAATAGAGATAGTGTTTAATGCCATTTTGTGTCCGCAGCACCCAGCACTATGCCTGGCCCGTGAGAAATACCACACGCCTGTTAGCGAATGAACGTTTGAATGGATAATTGTCTCTGTTCCTAGAGTGCTCACTGCGTGCCAAGACAGGCGCGCATGAGAATATTTCAAGGTAGCAGGTTGTAAGAGAGTCACAAGAGTTAAGAAAATGCTAAGATGGGAGCATCAGGACCGTCTCAAGGAAGGTAATATTTGAGATGGGCCTTTAAGAATGAGTAGCAAGTCGTTGGCTAGATAAGGAGATAGAGGTCATTCCAGGCAGGAGAATGGTATACCCATAGTGCAAATGCATGGGATGGCAGGGCACGTTCAGGGAATGTGTGTGGTTGGGTAGGATATGACCCTCTGGTCAGGAGATAAAGAGGGACAGGGCAGGGGAAGCCAGGATGTGAATAGCAACCAAGGTTAGCATTTCTGGTACTTTCCAGACACTGGATCCTGAACTATGTCACATTACCTCAATCCTCACCATTGCTATTACTCTCATTTCACAGGCTGACTTGACCAATGTCATATGTTGCAAGTGGCAGAACACATTCAAATTGAGCTCTCTCTGACGACCATACTTTAGACTTTGTCCTGCAACGAATAAGAACCAACGAAGGTTGGACAACGATAGGATTAGATGGTGTTGCCGAAGGATGGGAGAAGGGGAGCTTGAGTAGGTCAGGAGCCCAGAGGAGAGATAGCAGCCACAAGCCAGGAGTGGTGAGAATGGGGATGACTGAATACATCTGAGAATTTTGTTTTTTATTTTTAATTAAAAAAAAATGTTATGTTTATTTGTTTTTGAGAGTGAGAGAGACAGAGCACAAGCAGGGGGAGGGGCAGAGAGGGGGAGACACAGGATCCAAAGCAGGCCTCAGGCCCTAAATTGTCAGCACAGAGCCGGATGCGGGGCTCGAACCCACGGACCGTGAGATCATGACCTGAGCTGAAGTCGGACGCTCAACCGACGGAGCCACCCAGGCGCTGAAAAAATATTCAAAAAAAATTTTTTTTAATGTTTATTTATTTTTGAGAGAGACAGGAAGAGACAGAGCACAAGCAGGGGAGGGGCAGAGAGAGAGGGAGACACAGAGTCTGAAGCAGCCTCCAGGCTCTGAGCTGTCGGCACAGAGCCCGACGCGGGGCTCGAACTCACGAATCGTGAGATCACGACCTGGGCTGAAGTCGGACGCTCAACCGACGGACCCACTCAGGCGCCCCACTGAGAAATATCTGAGAAGCTGTATAGACAAACGCGGAGACCAACGCCATGTTGCAGAGACGGGAAGCGATAGGAATGAAGAGTGAAGCCGAGACCTGGGCTCAGGCACCTGGGTGGATGGTGGCACCATTCATCAAAATAGAGGAAACAGGTGAAGAAGCTGGTTGGGGCGTTGATTCCTGATATTGGTGTTAGATATGTTGATACAGGATTCCTACAGGACGATAGCTTGGAGACCATCGAGACATCCATTTGTCTGAATCTGTGGTGCCCGTGACCCTGGAGTAAAGCCTGGTGCCTGGGGTGTGTTGGCGGCTGTACAAGCACGTCTGGAATCTGGCCCAGCATCAGGCCGAGCGAGCACAGGGCCTTGCGTCGCTGCGTATTGAAACTGACTTGTCAGGCCACGGAGCTACAGAGAAGAAAGGCTCTGGCCGAGGCAGGCAAGCAGGCGCCCCGCTCAATAATTCAGCACAGAGCCTGTCTTGGCTGCAGAGCTACCATCACAAGGAGCGTTTTTCTGTGCGAAGTCATGCCTGAGCAAGCTGGATCGTCGCCAAAGGACAAGAGAAGGCTCCAGGCCTCTTTATACACAGGCCCTGGGAGATTTGGGTACTTCATGATAAAGCTGTCAGTCTCCGCAGGGCAGGCATGTGACTCATTTGCATATGTCACTTCCTTCAGCCCGCAGGCCCCTGACTCCAAATCCCAGCAGACAAACAAAGCTGTCCCAAACGACCTCTTCCTATCAGATTCAGGCTTTATTATGCTAGGGGGTCTGGTCGCAGATCCCTTCACTGCTCTGGACCAACTCAGAGCCCCTCTGGCGGAATGGAGCTCTCTAAAGGGAAGGGCACTTCAGAGGGGGGGGTTCAGGCACGGCCCCACAAGGATCAGGGAGTGGAGCAGAATGGCCTGAACGCTGCTGACATTCTGCCACCAGCGGTCGGCTTCCAAAGCTCTGGGAGAATGGGCCCGTTCCACCTTCTCGGCACGCTGCTCCCCAGCCGCCCACGGGGGCCGAACCCTGGGTGGTAGCTACCCGAGTCTTTGCTTCTCTCAGTCTCTGCTTCCATGCGTCCTTGATTCGCGCTGGCCTCCTGTGCTACCCATACTTGGGGATCGATTACTTAGCAGGAGACTATAAGGAAACCTTCACCTGGCATGCACAGCCGTGCCCAAGGGACTGCGCCGATGCTTGAGTGGTTAGTAGCCTAGTTAGGACTGGATTCACGTGGCCTTCCTTCCTCCCTCCCTCCCTTCCTTCTTTCCTTCCTTCCTTCCTTCTTCCCTCCCTCCCTTCCTACCTTCCTTCTTCTCTCCCTCTTCCTTCCTTCCTTCCTTCCTTCCTTCCTTCCTTCCTTCCTTCCTTCCTTCCTTCCTATTTAGACACTGGGCAGGCTGCTCCTGGTAGAAGGGATCTGGCCTGGGTACTCCAGGGTGCTCTCTTAGCCTGCCTGGCCTCCTTCCCCAAAGGCCAAAGGCATCCGTATTTCAACAGGTCTATAACCTACTGGCCGAGCCAGCAGCTAGCGGAAACTAGAAATAAAAAAATGTGTCCCTTCCCTGCAGGCTGGCTCGTCCCTGCACCAGGATGCCAGGCGTGGTGGACAGGACACAGGCTGGAGGTCAGCCCCCACCGCTGCCCCTTATGGCAGGTTCTCTGTACTGGCCACTAGCTTCACTAGCTCTGGAGGAGGCCCTCCCCACGAACAGTTTATCAGTGCGCTATGATACGCCAATCGGCAAATTCTGCTTCAGAGATTCTCGATCCCCCCCCATCCCCACTATGTAATTCAGAATAAAATTTAAAATAAAAACAATACTGGCTCATAAAACACAAGCTTACAACAATACTGACTCACAAACTTACACAAGTGTTGAAATTATAACGAACTTACTTGGGATATTTAGATTGCAACATTCTTGTTCGCTGAAGCTGAAACTTTTTTTAGTTTTGTAGGAAGCACCTACTGGACTGGGTCTCAAAGCTCATGTTTAGGGGGCCCACTGGGCAGTCCGGCCCTGGGCCTGGGGCCTGGGGCCCCCTCCTGGGTCCCTCTCGGGCCCTGCCCCATCCCTCCTGGATCCTATCATCCTGCCTAAAAGCACAGCTCAGACGTTGGCTGACGGTGCTCACGCCTGGCTTCTACTCCCCACCCCCCCCCCCCCCACCCCGTGCTGGCTTCCTGAGAGCCCTATCCCAGCAGTGATAGTTTTGACTATGCTCTTGTATTTAGACCCCTAACCTTTCCCAACTGTGTCTGAGTCCCAATTCCAGTCTTGTCACGTGGGCTTCCTCATGTTATTACCACTGGACCCACGAAAATCCATCACGTTTTGGGGATCGGGACAGTGGGGCAATTCAGGAAATCTGACTTCCTTCCTGCCCTTTGGTGGTTTTAAACTAAGTCCATAAATAATTTGATACTCCCCCCCAACCACCACTTCTGGAGGTGGAGCTTAGTTCTCTCCCCTAGAGTGTGGGCTGAGCTTCTTTGGATCAGGATGTAGTCTTCCTTGCTCTCTCTCTTGGATCACTTACTCTGGGGGAAGCCGGCCGCCATGCTGTGAGGACGCTCAAGCACCCCGTGGGGAGGATCACGTGGTAAGGAACTAAGGCCTGCCAACAAGGAGCATCTGAGTGAGCTATGGTGGCGGTGGACCCTCCCACCCCAGTCAAACCTCCAAGTGACTGCAGCCCTGATCATGTCCTGACTGCATCCTTCTGAGAGACCCCGAGCCAAAACCACCTGGCCAGGCCATTCCCAAATTCCTAGCCCACACCAACTTTGTGAGATGATAAGTGTTGATTATCTGAAGCCATTTAGTTTCGAGGCGATTTGTTGCCTAGCAATAGTAACTCATATATATCCCAAAGGTGGGACTGGAGAGAGGGACGGCGGAGTCTCGCAAAAACGGTTTTCGGGGCCAGGAGCTTCCGTATCACTCATTACCCCTTTCCCCCGAAGGCATCATATCCCCAGTAGATATGGTTTCCTTGCTTCTCTGTCTCCCAGACAGACTGTGGGCCCTTGAGAGCAGGGGCTCGGCTGACCCATCCTAAATGTAGCCAAGTTCTAAGGATACAAGCTTAAAGGGGCCAGTCACAAAAAAATTCTTTATTTTTCTACAACTCACCCAAATATTTATTTTTGGCATCTGTTCCGAGGGTAGCATACACAGCCACTTCTGGGGACCCTCTTCCTCTCAGATCTTGTTTGTCTCAGCTCCTTCCACGCCCCTGTTGGGTTGTGGGAAGCACTGTGTTGTCTCTGTATGCTGCAGGATGTGGGAAATTCTGCCAGCTGTTCGCGGGTCCTCCAAGGACCCTGGGGACTAGAAGGTTTGCCACTTCTGGGCTTCTTCCCTGGAAAGGAGGCTCAGACACCCCTTGCTCCACGTCTCTTCCTACAACCACTGCCTGGTAACACAGGGTTTACCCCACTCACGAACTCTCTTGCTTTCATTTTCACTGTTACTTATTTGCCTCTAGCTTCCAAATCTCTTGTTTAGAACCGGAGACATTTAGGGCCGTGTGTGTGTGTGTGTGTGTGTGTGTGTGTGTGTGTGCACGTGTGTGTGGCTGAAATATCTCCAGTTTTTTAACAAAGCGTTTTAACCTACAGAAAGATCAGAAAATAATATGATACCTCTTTACCCACTACCAAGATCAAACCGACCTTAGCATTTTGTCATATTTGCTTCAGATCCTCCTCTTTTTAAAAGTAAAATAAATCAATCGCTATAGATAGAGCCCAATACCTCCGCTATCCCCAGCTTCTGCAAGTAATGACAGTGCCAGAGCTAGTGCTCCTCAGTCCCTCAGAAATTTCCGTTTTGTTATAACTTGTTTCTGCACTTAAAACGTATATTCTAGGGGCGCCTGGATGGCCCAGTTGGCTGAGCGTCCGACTCTTGATTTCAGCTCAGGTTATGATCTCACCGTCAGTCGCGGGATCAAATCCCAGGTGGGCTCCGTGCTGAGGGTGGAGTCTGCTTAGGATTCTCTCCCTCCCCCTCCCCCCCGCCCCGCGCCCCTCTCCCCCACTCGGGCACTCTCTCTCTCTCCCTCTCTAAAAATAAAAATGTAAAAAGTATATTCTAGTGTTACATGCATTTACAGATTTTTACATAAAGAGTATCATATTGTACGCATTTGTTTTCTTTTTTCCACTGCATATTAATATGTTCTTTATTCTTAAGGTAGCAATTTACATAAAGCAAAATGCCTTCTTTTTAGGGTCCACCTCTGTGTGTTTTGACAAAGCATGTGACCATGTAATGACCCCCACAACCGAGATGTAGAAATGACCCATCACCCCAAAAAGTCCCTGCTAGGACCTTGGTTGTTGACATCCCAGGCTCTGGCAGATGGAAAGCCTGGCCTTGGTTTTCAGTCTCCGTGGTGTTGTCTGTCTTTCTGCTATCAGTCCACACCCAAAGCAATGCATGCCTGAGGACTGAGGGGGAGATGGCTGGGGAAGGTTAGAAGATTCAGAAGCAGGAATCTGTGCTAATACCCCCACAGCTAAGTCCTACTGCCTGGCCAAAGATAGAGCCACAGGAAATGTCAGTGACTCAGTGAATAAACAAATGAATGAATGAAGCCATGTAAGAGGAGGCTGGTGGGAGTTATTTTCTTCTCCAGCCTTCCTGGGTATCAGGAATCACCAGAGACTTCACGCCTGGGCAGTGGATCGTCTGTGTCCTTCTGCCGGGCTGCAGCCCTGGTTTTTGGCTCCCAGCCGCCGGGGGAGGTGGGGATTGACTTCATTCCTATCTCCAACATGCTCAGTGCAGTCTTGTAGGCTCTTCCTGGGACACGAAAGGGTCTCCTGGGCCCACCCCTGCTCTTGTCTGTCAGGATGCTCCCAGTGAACCAGTAGCTCAGGGCTTTTCTCCCCATGAGAAAAAAAAAAAAAAAATGAATCCACTTGGGCTCCTAATTATAAAGTGTCAGCAAAGGATCCCTTTAGACTCCGTTAACTATAAAACTTAACCTTCTCGGGAAAGGAGATCAATACTCCTCTCTTCACTTTCTCTGCAGCCCAAGAATCTGTATCAGCAACTTTGGCTCTCAGCATGGTACGTGCTTTCAGAAGAAAAAAAGTCCTGTGATTGATTAGTTCTAATGTCTCTTGTGAGAGAGGGACAGAAAGAAGGAGAGAGAAATTTAGCTATGCTATATTTATCAACTCTGACCT
Organism: Panthera pardus; assembly: GCF_024362965.1. Taxonomy (NCBI): domain Eukaryota; kingdom Metazoa; phylum Chordata; class Mammalia; order Carnivora; family Felidae; genus Panthera; species Panthera pardus. Next base: position 46,515,546 of record NW_026527002.1, read on the forward strand.
ATACCCTTGATGCTGGTCTATTGCTTCTCTAAGATGTTAGAGACACAGGAGCTTCTGCGGCAAAAAGCCTCTCGTCCTTTTACGAAGACCAAGTTGCCTGATGCTGCCCCACAGCTAGCTGACCTAGAAGGTTCTGTCCGGATGCAGCCACGGTAGCGGCATTCTTTTTTGTAGCTAGGCTGAGAAGATAAGACAACAGCACAGCAATCAGCTTCCTATTACCCCAGACTCTCTGTGCTGGAGGTAAATCAATACAGATTTCTGGACTGGCCTTCATTTCTCATGGAAGGTCCCGAAAGCAAGTCCAAGGGGGCTTTCCTTATTTAGCACCCTGGTGGAGGTGTGTGCTTGTCAGAGCAAGAACGAGCCACACAGGTCCCCCCGTGTCGTTGCTTCCTCTGATGAAAGAAAACAGGCAGCCAGGCCTTGGGAATTCTAAGTTGCAAGGGGAAAAAGAGAAGTTGCCACTCATATCCACTTTCCTGTTACATGCACTGGCCCTACGGGCTTGTTGACTTCTTGCTTCCGCTAACTGGTCACAATAAAGGATGAAGACCGACTCTCTGGGCTGTAAATAAGAATTAGCTAACGTACTCGGCACAGCTCTTTTCTCTGCCGCATAGGAAATTCGCAGGTCTGTACTAGTGCCCAGTGGAAGTGAAGACTCTGAATGAAGAGTTTTCCCTCCCCCCCCCCATCCCAAGGGCTCCTGAGGACCCATGGGGGAGGGGCAAATTTGGGGACCAGCAACCAAGAGAAAGCCCTGAGAGCCAAGCACCCATGGTCTGTAGTCCTCACTGCCGGTCAACGTAGCCTCGCCGTGTCCAGACTACATAAATACTCAGTCAGACTTCTGGGAAGATCTGAGACCCTTAAAGGAGTTGGAGGAGGGTGGGGGAGGCAATCCGTGTAGAAGACAGCATCAGGAAATGCTAAGAGCGAATACAAAAGTCAGCCACAAACGAGGCAGAATGGGTTCTACCAAGCACAGCTTCTGTTCTTGGCTTAGAATTTGCATAGACATTACTTCTTGAGGCGTAAGTCGTGCGGGAATTTGACCGTCTGGGTCAGAATGATCAGAAGGAAGAAAGCAGGCATCTCTCAGTTTGATGCTCTAAAGTCTCCTCCTTTACCTGGAAGTCAAGTATGTCACTTTGAGGCTCCTTCTAAGCCCCAGGAGAGCTCACTGCCCTATCCCGGGACAGATGCTCTCAGGGCCCTCCCATGGGGATGCCATTCTTTGAGGGGTCCCAATTGACGTAGGAGTCGTTTTTGCTAGGAAGCCTTCATGACACCCCCAAACCTGGGCCAAGCCCCCTCTCTGCGCTGCCTCAAACCCCAGAGGTCACTTCCATCAAAGCACATATGACATTGGCTTCCGTATGTGTCCATCTCTCCTGGTAGACTACAGTGACTGGGACAGGCTGGTGTTGTAATCACCATTACGATTCATAGCAAAGTGCCTAGGACATGGCAGGTGTCAAAAAAAACAACAACCATGTATTGAGTGAACATAAGAAAAAGAGTGTTTGGGGGAGCCTCAGAGTGGGATATGCTGAACTGCTGCTCCTAGGGCAGGTCCCTACCAGAAGGTGCCTCTGAGTTCGTTATTTTATTTTTTTTAAGTTTATTTGTTTATTTTGAGAGAGAGAAAAAGAGCACACAAGCAGGGGAGGGGCAGAGAGAAGGAGAGACAGAATCCCAAGCAGGCTCCACGCCATCAACACAGAGACCGATGTGGGGCTTGATCTCATGAACTGTGAGCTCATGACCTGTGCCAATATCAAGAGTCGACGCTTAGCGGACTGTGCCACACCCATCCCTGGGCCTCACACTGCTCTGCCTCTCTCAGGGTCTCCGACTGACTGCCACTTCCTGACTTACCACTGCTTCGTGGTCTATGGCCCAGCCTGGTTCTCCCCTCAATTCACTAAGATTTGGGGGAAGGGTCTCACGGTTTCAAGTTGTCACTCCTTTTTGTCCCCACTTGCTCTTTTTTTAAAAAAAAAAGTTTATTTATTTATATTGAGAGACAGAGAGAGAGAGAAGGAGGGACAGAGAGAAAGAGGCAGAAAGAGAGGGAGAGAGAGGAAATCCCAAGTGGGCTCCACACTGTCAGCACAGGGCTCGATCCCATGAAACGTAAGACCATGACCTGAGCTGAAATTAAGAGTCAGAAGCTCAACCAACTGGGCCACCCAGGAGCCACCTCTCCACCTGCTCTTTCCAATGAGAAGTGCCATAGGCCTTGAGAAGTTTAGCAGGCAGTTACCAGGAGGACAAAGGGGAAATTTCATCCCAGGAAGAGGAGAAAACTAATACAAAGAAGAAAGAAAATCAAGTGAGAGAGGGACAACTAGAAACCTGGGGTGACCTGAGGTGATGTGTAAGGTGGGCTGGGGGAGAGCATGAGGAGTGGGGATGGAAGGCCTTGCCTTGTCAAGAATTTTATGGGAACTCACGAAAACATCTCTGAGCAAGAGAGTTCTTGATTAGTTGTGTTTATATTCACTGTTCCTCATGTTACCAAGGGCTAGTGTCCTTGATAAATAAAGAGCTTGAAATTGATAAAGAAAGTTGATCTTAAAAATCAATAAACTGACTTTTAAACATAGCCAATAACTCCAGAGAAGAAGGTGCAAGAGATATGATTAGCTGGTTCACAGAAAAGGAAATACAAATGGCTCTTTAACATACAAAAGATGTTCAATCTCACTCATCATAAGAGAAATGCAAATTAATTCTCTACACAGATCCCATTTTTACCTATTATGTGGGCAAAAATCCCAGAATTTGATAACACAGTCTGGTCGCAATACCAACCACTGCTGGTAGAAGGTAAATTAGCACAACTCAGGGGAAGGCGATTTGACGATATCTACCCAGATTGTAACCGCTTATACCTTGAGCTCCACTTCTGGGATTTGACTATAGAGATATACGTGTACACATGTGACATAATGCATATTCAGGGTTATTAATTAGAGCACTGTTGTAATGGTGACATATAGGGAGCCGCTAAGTGCCCATCAATCGGGTACCATTGGGTAGATGGTGATGACAGATTCCGTACAATAGAATATCGTGCAACTGAGAAAAAGAATGAGATGTGCTCATGACAGGGAAGGGATCCGAGATATCCAAGATAGCTACAAGACAGTTAAGAAAAAGGTAGGCCTGCATAAATAGTTGGTGCATTTTGTGTATAACATGGGGGAGGAGAAATGAGACTATGTATTTGTGTTCTCTTGTAAAAACATAAAGGAATTAGGTGAGGTGCAAAATGATTGCCCAAGTAGAGGTGAGAGAGGTTTGGAAACCAGGCAGATGGGGGTAGGTGTGAAAAGGAGACTTTTCACTGTGAACCTTTTTATATTTTTTTGAATTTTGAATCCTGAGAATGTGTACCCTATTCAACATATTACAAAAAGATAGTTTCCCGTTTCCATAGTCTTTCTTTCAGAAGACTTCTGTAGCCTGGCTGCCAGAAGAACCCAGCACCTGGTCTGATGACTCACACCATCTCCAGTGAACCCTCAATGTTAAGAAATATTCCCCCCAAGCAAATTCATACATGTCTTTAGAGGACAGGGGTACCGCATCACCCAGCTGTAAGTTATTAGAACTCCCTCGAGGTTGAAAATACCCCGCCCCGCCCCCCATCCTTCTGGGGGCTTGATTTGGATTTCTGCCTTTCCCCACGTGCTTCTTTCCCACTCAAGTGGTCATTTTCAGATAGTATCTCTACTTAACAAAGCCAGTGTCTGCCCTTTGTTTTCTGATGTTTTTCTTCCTTGGGCATTCCCTCCCAAAGATGACCTTGCTGAGAAGTTCTTGAGAACTGGTCACTCTTGGTGCTTTGTGATTGCTTGTCCAGACTCTGTACTTGATGCATATCAAATGCGGCTGCCCAATTTGAACACCTTGTAAAAACATTTAAAAATCACTCGGTGAAAATCCTTCAAACAAGGAACAGCTGGGCTGGAGAAAGAGCCAGCTGGTTGCTCACCACTTTCTCAGAAGTGTGGTGGGAAGCACAGTGTTCAAGAATTCCAGGAGGCGAAAGGCAAAATTAACCTACACAAGCCCTTTGGTTGGGATGTGATTGCCTGAGAAAATGGCCCTCTTTTGGACCAGCTGTATTTGCAAAATTGCCCTCTTTACAGGGCAGAATCAGAAGGCTCTGGGGGGTGGGTCTGAGCTTCCCTTTTCTTGGCTTAATTGCTCTGACTGTGACACCTTCACTCAGGTCTAAGCTAACTCACTGCACCCATATCCGCTGCAGATGCTGATGAAGTATTTATAAGCTCAGGTCCAACCAGGTTGACTCACTCTTCTGCTTTTCTTCCCTAAAGCTGGCTCTTTGTAACAATTCTGTTCACTCCTGCGTAGTTTCATTCCCTGGATGGAAAAGTCTGTGGCTTGGTTACACATATGGATTCCCAATCAGTTACAAACTCCTGGGGTGCAGGGACCACCTGTTTTTCATCTTGGTTCCCCCCACAGGTGCTTACCTATGGCTGACCCTCCATCTGTTTGCTTAGTAAAGAAGTAAGTGCATGGCTAAGTGGATTTCTAATACTTGTTGTGTATTTAGATCAGCTCTGTCCAATAGAAATTCTGTGATGATGGAATATATAATGGTGCTGTTCATTATTGCACTCACAAGTAGCTGCAGAGCACTTGAAATGTGGCTGGTGTAACTGGGAGACTGAATTCTAAATTTTAATTCATTTTATTTAACTTGCCGCGTGTAGCCAGTGGCCACCATATTGAATGTGCAGATTTAGATTATTGGCTGCGTAATTTGATCACCTACACTAATAGGCTGTGTAGCCTTCTCAAGTTAACTCTTTTCGCTTAACATGGTCTAGAAATTTTCAACAACAGTTTGGAAGCAGTGAAAAAGCATATTCGCACATACCGTGGCACTTGCCATCATCATCATCATGGGCAAAGAGAGGCCAGAAGGAGAGAAGGTGAATAGAAATGAGTTCTGCCTGCCTTTTTATGAGTAAGTCTTGGGTCCCTCAGGAGTGTAGATGGTCAGCCTCTTGGTTTATGACTCACCTCTTGGTTTATGACTCTACAACTGCTCCAAGCCCTGCCGCCAGGCTGGGCACAGAGTCTGGGCTGAATTCGAGGGACGAGCGTCATGTGGTGAGTCATTCACAGCATTTCTCAGAGCAGGTGTTCTTTGGGAGCCTCCTCCAAGGGCCCCACCCAACCTGCCTTTCCCTGCAGGGGCAACTGTAGCCCGAGGACAGGCATGGAGTTCATTCCTGTTCAGGAATGTCTGGGGTGGTGTGGAGTTACCAGGGACTCGTGCCCGGAGACCCCACAGGGTTTGGATACTGGAGTGGGTTTCGAGCTCCGACTGCCCTGGCAGAGGCTGAAGTCCCCTATGTGGGTACAGCAGCAACTTCAGCAACTTTCATGCCAAACCGGGACCTTTTGTTCAGTACTTGGTCCCTCTGGTTCCACCCCTCGTTGCCCAGGACAGAAAGCAGAGTGTGGTTTCACCAGTGGGCTGGAAAGCCTGGGGCTCCACAGTCACAGCAGGAGCCTGGCTCCAGAGTGGGCACTCCTGTGTGTCTGTGTGTCTGTGTGTGTGAGTGTATATGTGTGTGTGTATGTGTGTGTGTATATGTGTGTGTGTCTGTGTGTGTGAGTGTATGTGTGTGTGTATGTGTGTGTGTGTATATGTGTGTGTGTGTGTGTGTATGATCCCCTAGGTGCCACTATCTTCTAATGCATGCAACAGGACAGAATCTCCACATCCAAGGTGAGCAGTGCCTGTTTCTCATGTTGAATGGAGAAAGTTCCCTTTGCCTTCTGGACTAGGAAATGTCGACAGAGCAAGTCATGAAAGTGCCCGTGAGGGAGGCCAGGTCACTAAGCCGGAACTCCCAGAGCTGCCAGCATCTTCTACTTTCCAGCCTCACGGATACAGGCTCCTCATGGAGCCGTCTAGCCCTCCCCAGTCCCACCCTACACTGTCCCTTCTTGGGCTGCCTGTCGTCTCTCATTTGAAAGACAAAACGACTGCAGCACTGGGTCCCTGACACAGCAGAACCCCCACGGTGCCTGAGGCCAAGGCAGTGTCTGGGTACAGTGTTCGATGGGTGGCGAGCCATCTTCCGGATCCCAGAGTTGTTTCAACCTATCTGACGCACCCTGCGGGCCCAGCGGGCAGGGCGGGGGAAGCCCATACTGTACGTGACACACGGGAGAAGCGCCGGTTACCGTTTGCACGAACCACGCCTCATTCAGGGCTCAGGTGAGTGTCGAGGTGACACGTTAATGCACCTCGCCCTCCCTTCGCTCTGCTTCCCCTCCCAGCCTCGTCTTTAAAATCTTCACGGGCTAGGGGCAAGCCTAGGTTTGGAGAACGATTGGCGTCCAGAGACCCGATCATTGCAAGAATCACGTGCTGATAGCATGGTAATGTACTGTCGGCTTGTCAGGCCTTTGCTTCTTGAAATTCCATCCAGCTGCACCTACTTTTCATCACTGCCCTACTTTCTTAGAGTTACTCATCCCTGCAGATGGTGTGGTTCTTTCTGGGCCAAGTGTGACTGAAAAGGCTGCTGGGAGTGGATCACCCTGGTCATTCTGGAAAATTCTAGGTTTCCTGGGAAAGTATTCTGTCCCAGCCTATTTGTGGCGCCGTGCATTTCTTGGGTTGCTGAAGATTAATACCCACAGAAATGATTCCCTAAATAAAGAACACTTCTTTGAGGGCAAGTCTATCTCCGTGCAGCACAGTCACAGAATTGTAGACTTTAAGAACTAGAAGGGAACCTAGAGATCACAGCTTCATTTTTAGGGTAAGAAAACAATACCACAGAGGTCAAGCAATTTGGCCAAAGTCATTGCAGTTTAGAGACAGAACTACTAGAACTCTGAACAGACAACTGATCAAGATGATGCGTAAATCAGCAAGTTGGGGGTGACTTCAATTTTTTTTTAACATTTATTTATTTTTGAAAGAGAGAGAGAGAGTGTGTGAGTGGGGGGTGGGCAGAGAGAGAGGGAGACACAGAATCCGAAGCAGGCTCCAGGCTCTGAGCTTGAGCACAGAGCCCGACAGGGGGCTCGAACTCACGAACTGTGAAATCATGACTTGAGCTGCAGTCGGACGCCTAACCGACTAAGCCACCCAGGCGCCCCAGGTTGGGGTTGACTTCAGATAAAAACAGGGGACTTATTGAGGACTCCTTATTTAGAGGAAAGGATAGGGTTTCAAAATTATTTTGAAAGCCTCTGTTTTTTCCAGCATCAGATACTCTAAATGTTATCAGATATTAAGGAAGATGATAAACACATTCTCTCCTTGACCATAAAGTGTTTTTGCTTTTTCTCTCCCTCTAAATTGCATCAGCTGGATTTGTATAATTTGGGATTCACCTGACTGACTGACTCTGGTCACAGGGGAAGACCCAAGGGAAAGCTACAACTGGGGACAAAACTTGCTCTTCCCTCTCTCCCTGATAATTGCCCGTCAGCTATCAGATGTGGACTGGTATGGTATTGGGACGAGAATGGGGGGAGCTGATACCTTCTTATGAATTAAGCAAGCTTTGGTCAAATGAACCCCTCTGACGTAGGTGAGGGACGTTCAAAGCCTTACTGCCATGGGGATAGGATACACGCAAGATGGGTGAAGTCTCTGCTTTTTCTGTGAGCCACATGGGTCTCCCTTCATCTCATCCTGGAAATGCAGGGGCCAGAGTTTCTCCAAGTAGGATCTGGTAAAAGGATGAGTTCATGCTTTCCACAAGGTTCTTTATAGGTTTTTCACTTGTCCTTCTAGAGGCCATTCCAGTTCTGTTTATGAAAGAGTCGCTAGTTAAGAATCTGGCTGTCATCCATCCTCTATGTTGGGCCAGTGTTGTGGTAGAGATCCTGTTTTCCTGGAGATGTCAGGCTTATAAACTAGTGCCTGGGCTGATGGTTCCTGTCTGTTATTGTCCATGTACCCCAGTGCTGTATCTACACTCTCCTCTGTTATTCCCCCAACAAGATGTTATGGTCCTTGAGCCCAAATAACAGAGCTTATATTTTCTTTAATTCCCTAGCTAGTCCATAGCCTGAACACATCATACATACTAATAAGCAGTTGACTTGATTTGAGTTTTTAAAGGCTTAAATTAGGCAGGAACATACATTTATAGCAAAATATGTATGTATTGTATATAGAGTAAAAATTCAAAGTAAAAATAATGGTGTTACTTATTCAAGTTGGCAATGAGAAACAGAATTTTTTTTTTTTTTATAAAAAACTATCTTGGTAAAAGACTTCAAAAGTCCAAAGGTTCTCAATAATGCCCCTTAAGAAACGTGATGGAGATGCTGCAGAGGGTGAGAAGTCAGCTTGGAAGGTGTCAACTTTGCATTCACATATGTGAAGAAATCAGACGACACCTCTGAAAACTCAGAACCAAAGGAAATGTTGAGAAATGTAACAGATATTGAATATGTCCCCCCAGAGTAGATGGTTTATCACCCTAGCATGTGTCGTGAGGACAGACTGGGCCCAAGTGTCAGATGGTTGGACAGATGAGGGGAAAGCACATTTTGGGGACAGATGAGGGAGGAAAGCCCTCCCAGAGCTGGAGAGCCATGGCTCAGATGTGACCAAGAGCCCCCATGTGGCATCATTTCATGTACCTGAGGTCTGACACCTGGGGAAGCTCATTCCTCTAGAGGTGCCCTGCAGCCTGAGTGTACCTGCAAATTAAAGAAAGCATCAGGCTCTTATTCTTTGAGCTGAGTCAAAAGGCAGGGTGGTGCTCAGCCATTTACCGTTAGATTTTAACATGGGGGGCTTATATAGTCCCTGCCACATTGATGTCATCCACACGATCTGCAGCAGCTAGGGTAGAAGGCAGGAGATGGGACTCAGACCCTTGTAGCACTTTACTGGGAGATAATAAGCAAGAACAGCTAGCATTTTAAAGTCCAAATTGCTTAGCCCTGGAAGGTTCTGTGAGGGGAGGAGGCTGAAAAAGTTTGAAAGGAAGGATTGTTCTGCTGTCTTGGGTGCTGGTAGAGGATTAAATATCAGCACTAACACGTGCATTTAAATCGTTCCACTGGGTTGGAGAAGTTTTAGCCCAAGGTCACTTATTTCCAGTTCTGAATACAATTATCTAAGTTGTTGCCTTAAAATTTTCAAATGCATTTTTGAGCTGGATTTCGGCCAAGCTGTCAGGCAGGCATTTAGAGGAATGTTGTTAGCTTTGGAAATTGTTCCTTCTGCAAGGACCCTCGTGACCCGGAGGAATTAACCCGTCTCCCCCAGTTTCCTCTTTGGAACTGGAGACCTCTCTGCCCCTCTGACTTGTTTTATCCTGGTTTCTAGTCAAAGCCCACAGAAATCTCCCACTTTTGCTTTTCTGGAGGGCTCTCTCCCAAGTCTGGGAAAAACAACAAACAAAACTCAACCAGACACACACACACACACACACACACACACACACACACAAGGTAGAGTATCTATTTTGGGATGTATCTTTGAGGATAGTCTGTTCCCTAAAACTGTGTCATTGACTCCTGTTTTCAATGACCAGAGCCAAAACTGACCCAAGAAGGTCTGATCTTAGAAATAAGGGCTGTGACTACCTCAGCCCAAGAGTGATGAAGACAAAACCAGAGGAAGGTGTGCTCATGCCCATGACACTCTGGGTTCCCCACTCATCTCACAGGAAGAAACTTCTCTCCTTTCTCTGTGGAAGACTCCACAAGCAAGCTGGGGGTGATCATGCTTGAGCTCCCCTAAAACTCTTCCCTTTCCCGGGTGAGGCAGGCCTGGATGCAGGGATTACGTCATTGCCAAGTCCCGCAGCACACTCAATGGGAGCCTCAAGCTGAGCTGAACTGTGTAAGATCAAAAGCAAAAGAAGCTTTGCACTTGCCCCTGATGGCAGGCTGGGGAAGGCCCAACCAAGTACCTATGACTCTTTGGGGACATCTCTTTTTTTTTTCAATACTTTTTAATGTTTGTTTATTTTTGAGAGAGAAACAGAGACAGAGCGCAAGTGGGGGAGGGGCAGAGAGAGGAGACACAGAATCCGAAGCGGGCTCCAGGCTCTGAGCTGTCGGCACAGAGCCCGACGCGGGGCTGGAACCCACGGGCCGCGAGATCATGATCTGAGCCGAAGTCGAACGCTCAACCAACTGAGCCGCCCAGGCGCCCCCGACTGGGGACATTTCTTACCAGACTCAGACATCAGGTGGGCACTAGGCATCTGGTGGGACATCAAAGGGACATTGAGAATGTCCCTGTGGGGCCCAGGGAAGACATGAATTTCCAAGATGCATGTGTTTAATATTTAACAACAGGTGGGAGGAAGCCCCGGTTTTGTATCATTTGCCAATTTTTGTGGTGTAAATACCCCCAAGCTAACAACACGACGGTAACTGGCTTGCAGAATTACAGAATATGGATGATGGTCTTTTGTGAATAAAAGCCAGCTCTGGCTCCCCATTGGCACTAGCCCACATGCTGTTGCTGAAACTGACCTGAGGACCCAGTGCAATGGCCTCGGAGCCAGACATCCACGGAGGGTCTCCCGGCCCTAGCACCGGGGAGATATGTGACTCCGGCATGTGACCTAACCTTTCTGAGCTTTAGCATACTTATCCAGAAAACCAGGGTGAACGGTAGCTGGAGCAGCCTCTGTGGCCAGATCGATGGAAGACCACGACTGGCAGCCCTCGCCCTACCTCGTGGTCTAAATCAGCATCGCCCAGAAGAAGAGGAAGCCATTTTGAGCAGGCACAACCCCCGGTGGCCATCTCAGGGGTCATGTGCTGATCTGGAGGGGGTGTTGTGAGGCTGGAATAAGCCAATGGATGGGAAGGGCTGCCCTGTAGCAGGCATTTGGTCCCCAGTAGCTATGAGTCCCCGACGTGTCCCACGCCTGCTTATTCCTCCTGTTTTCTCCTGCTAAAGTCCCCGTGAAACCGGACACCCTCGGGCCTCTGGCTGGGGTCAGGCTCACCCACCCACCTGTTAGAAACAGCTCTGTGCTCTGCCTCCAGTCCCCACGTGACTAACCAGACTGGACCACGCAGAGTCGGGAGGCCTGAAGGGTCGGCCTTAGTGCCTACCCACCACATTCTTCGGTGTCTTTTTCTTCAGTCTCTTTAGCCACCGATTTATATCCTGGGTCCTGTTCTCAAAGGGCTTTGCTCTCTGGCATGACAAGCCACAGCCCCTCAAGGGGAATTACAGCTGTGTCTCCTAGAAGAGGGGGGGTGGTGAGGAGCACTTGGCCAGTGCCCCACAACGCCTCCTGGCCATTTGCAATCCCCACACACCACTCCAGCTTCCACCTGCCAGCCCTGGTATCTTCTTGCTGCCTAGGGACGTCTGCTCGCCCTGGAGCGCCACCTGCTAACAGATGGAAGGTTGAGAGCAGCCCCAAGGCAGCATCCTGCAGCCAGTGACTGATGAGCACCGGGGAAGGACCCCCTGGTCTCCACCCCTTTGAGGCGAGCTACCTCTGAACACTGCATTTGACACCAGCCCCAGAGTTTCCCTGACGGGATTGAGTGACCCCACACTGGTAGCTGGCTAGATCGCAGATCCTTTATGAGCTGCCTTCCTTTTCTTGTCTTTTTCCCATTTCCGTCTTTTTTTTTTTTTTTTCTTTTTGGCACCTCCCAAATACACTGCGATTGAGTTCTTGTCTCAGTGTCTTGCCTGTGTCCGCTTTAGGGGGAACCCAAACGATCAGAGTGGATGTATGAAGAGCCAAAAGAAGGATTCTTGGGGAGTGGGAGTCCAAACTCTGCTTTCTTAACCGGAAATGGCACAGTCTGACGCATACACGGGAATGGATGGGAACGATGGGACAGAACACTTGAAATGGAAATTATCCAGCAAAATCAGAGAGGTTTAGCTACCATCCTGACAACACATAATGGGAGGACAGACGCTGCTCCGGGCATCTTAGGCCAAAGGAAGCGTGTGGCTTCCTGTCATTAAGCCAAGGTCATACAGGGGAGGACAAGCCTGTAAGACTTGGGCTTACTTAGGCCCCTACATATATATTTTTTTCAATATATGAAATTTATTGTCAAATTGGTTTCCATACAACACCCAGTGCTCATCCCAACAGGTACCCTCCTCAATACCCATCACCCACCCTGCCCTCCCTCCCACCCCCCATCAACCCTCAGTTTGTTCTCAGTTTTTGACAGTCTCTTATGCTTTGGCTCTCTCCCACTCTAACCTCTTTTTTTTTTTTTTCCTTCCCCTCCCCCATGGGTTTCTGTTAAGTTTCTCTCAAGATCCACATAAGAGTGAAAACATATGGTATCTGTCTTTCTCTGTATGGCTTACTTCACTTAGCATAACACTCTCCAGTTCCATCCACGTTGCTACAAAGGGCCATATTTCGTTCTTTCTCATTGCCACGTAGTACTCCATTGTGTATATAAACCACAATTTCTTTATCCATTCATCAGTTGATGGACATTTAAGCTCTTTCCATAATTTGGCTATTGTTGAGAGTGCTGCTAGAAACATTGGGGTACAAGTGCCCCTATTAGGCCCCTACATATTGTTGGGGCTCATTCTGGCAGGACATCTGGAGCACATTCTAACTCTTCTCTCTGGTCTCACCAGATTCTTTTTTTTTTTTCTTTAATGTTTATTTATCTTTGAGAGAGAGAGAGAGAGAGAGAGAGAAAGCAGGGGAGGGGCAGAGAGAGAGGGAGACAGAATTCGAAGCAGGCTCCAGGCTCTGAGCTGGCAGCACAGACCCCGATGCGGGGCTCCCACCCACGAACTGTTGAGATCATGACCTGAGCTGAAGTCAGATGCTTAACAGAACGAGCCACCCAGGCGCCCCCCACCTTTTCTTTTTTAAGTAGGCTTTGTGCCCAGCACAGGGCTTCAACTCACCACCCCGAGATCAAGGCCTGAGCTGAGATCAAGGGTCAGAGCTTAACCAACTAAGCCACCCAGGGTGCCCCCAGATTCTTGAATAAAAACCCTTCTATACATGGGAGCCATTCTCATGGAGGCCAGACTCCCATTGCTTAGGCTAGGTCGCTATTTCTTGGCTCAGTAGAAGGGAAAGCAGAAGATGGGAACTCGACTACATGGGCCCTTTTTAAACTCCTGTGTATGAGAGTCTGTGCTAGGAGCCAGGAGGGATTCAGGAAGAATGTGACCTGCCCTCATGGAGCCCCCAGTCTGAGTAGGAGACAGGCAGGGCACCCACTCACCCACTAACTGCAGACAGAGCCACATGAAGCTTCTCCTAGAGTATCTGGTCTACCAAAGTGCTGATAGAGGGCAGAGAGCAATGACCAATTTCAATTCATAGGGTTGAAAAAGACATCCTGTATCAGGTGAATGGAAGTAAACCTGCCAGCAGAAGGTCAGAAGCATAGGAGGAGCTCCCTAACCTTGATTCACATCTAGGATCTTTTCCACATTGAGAATTCTGTAAGCATTAGTGCACAGAGACTGTCTTGTAGACCTTTGATGAGCTATAACTACAGTTATCTGCAAAATGAAAGGCAAAAAGCCGAGGGTCTATTTGTAGCTCAATCACCAAACACTGGGAGGATCCGGATCTGCCTGGTATTATCCAGATTGGCCGTCCTTGCTGCCAGAGAAGGGCGTACGGTTGCCTACCGTCCATCTCACTTGGCTGTGATGGCCACGGCATCCCAATCCCAGATACCAGACCTGCAGTAAGGGAGGTTACCTCTCCAGGAAGGAGCCAGAACACAAGTGGTGGCTTTAGTACCAGCCTCTACGGCCTTTGCTGCCATGCGCTGTATTCCAGTGACCCCCGGAAGGGACCGCATTGGAGGATGGGTTCCTGTAGGGAGACATCTTGGCAAAGGAAGACGTCTCTCCCATTTACAGGGAAGGGATCGCTCTGTGGTGCCCGGAGATGGGGGAATCCTAGGGTATGTGACGGGGTGGGAAGGAAAACGGGCTGGGGAAATGTCGGATTGTCGGAGGCCAAGTTCAAGAGCACCACGTGAAGCCGTGCGAGCCTGGGTGAGCTGTCTTCATTTTGAGATTCAGGGGAGCGCTGGCAGCCTGCACCCTGGGAATTCTCCCCAACCCTCCCACACAGCGGCAAGAAAGATGCATTGCGTGTTTGCTGCCTGACTGCTGCCAGGCGAGGAGGCTCCCGCTCTAGCTGAGCAGCCCTGCAAGAACATGGAGCCGTGGATGGGTGTGTGGGAGTCGGGGGAAGGGGGGGGAGGACCTTCGGCCCTCCTAATAGGCAGAGGGGCGGGCAGCTGTTTAAGGAGGACAGACAGAGGGGGAGGGTGACAGAGCTAAGGCAAAGGTCACTGCTAGCTGCTTTATCTAGCTAGCTTGCTCTGAGGAGGCCGGGAGGCCATGATCTGTAAGCTCTGGTGTGTGTGTGTGTGTGTGTGTGTGTGTGTGTGTGTGTGTACACGCACATGGCGTTGTGTGTGTGTGTGAGAGAGAGAGAGACAGAGAGAGAGAGATAGAGAAAGAGGGAGGGAGAGAAGTCATGAGAAAGTAACTTAGGGAAACCGGCAATACTTGTCTTTAGCAACTTTTCACTAATCAAAAGTACTTTCATTCATTTCACAAATGTGAAAGGTGATTTACTTATGAATTAGATTCTTGGGGTTTCCTGTTGGTTTGTTTAGAAGACGTGAGGGAGTGGAAACATTTGCTGGGACAATCATTTCTCCTCTGTTCCTCGCCAGGGAGAAAACAAGTCCTTAGAGAAGAACGTTCTTTTCTCCTCGCTTTCTACTCAGCCCATGACTTCTTGCCACTGCAACTGTCTTCTCTCCTGACCTTGTTCTCCTCCTTGCTGTCAGTTTACTCTGTGGAATCACTGACTCAGTCAGTCAGCCTGTCCGTCGGTCAGTCCACACACATATATACCAGGTGCTAGTGTCTGTGGGTGGATGCCATTAAATAAGCAGATTATAGTTTTCACTTAGTCTAAGGAAGAGTTTTCCAACAGTCAATTCACTACTAAAAGGAGCTCGGGGGCGCCTGGGTGGCGCAGTCGGTTAAGCGTCCGACTTCAGCCAGGTCACGATCTCACGGTCCGTGAGTTCAAGCCCCGCGTCGGGCTCTGGGCTGATGGCTCGGAGCCTGGAGCCTGTTTCCGATTCTGTGTCTCCCTCTCTCTCTGTCCCTCCCCCGTTCATGCTCTGTCTCTCTCTGTCCCAAAAATAAAATAAACGTTGAAAAAAAAAAAATTTAAAAGGAGCTCGCCCTCCATGAGGGAAAATGTGTGACTGCTTGAACCAGCAACAGCCAGCTAGGATGCTTCTGGAGGATTCTTGCATCATGCGTGGCTTGGCTAAGGTAATACCCGAGGTTCCACCCAATGCTGAGAGTCCATGATTTGCTTGTGATAATTTTTTTTTTAACGTTTATTTATTTTTGAGACAGAGAGAGACAGAGCATGAACAGGGGAGGAGCAGAGAGAGAGGGAGACACAGAATCTGAAACAGGCTCCAGGCTCTGAGCTGTCAGCACAGAGCCTGACGCGGGGCTCGAACTCATGGACCGTGAGATCATGACCTGAGCTGAAGTCGGACGCTTAACCGACGAGCCACCCAGGTGCCCCTGCTTGTGATAATTTTTAATGGAACTGAATAGACACCGAGGAAAGACTGTGGTCCCTAACTTGGATTTCCCTCCTCAACTCCAAAGCGATCAAGCACAACAAAGTAAATGTTCACACTGATCTCTGCTCTCTCTCTAGCATTGGATGACTTACCATCTGTCTAGACTGAGCCGAAGGGGTGAGAAAAAGTGCAACGTGAATTCTCTAGAGTGGAGACACCGTGGAGAGGAGACAGGGCCCGTGATGATGCTTCCTCTGATATGCCCAGGCCGTGGCTCGATTCACCCCCCAAAAAAGGCACGCGTCCTCCTCAACCAGAACGAAAGGTAACGATCAAAAATGAAGGACCGGGTGAAAAGACAGAAAACCGAAAACAAGCAGTTTTCTAACCAGAGATCTGGCAGCTTCTCCAAATCGCAGTGGGCAGAGTGAAGCGGGGTTTCACATCAGGTCAGCTCAGTTCGCTCTCACAGGCACGTTTTGCGCATTCCCACTACATGAGTCTGCACTTTGGGGACGGGGAGACCACGACTCTTCCCCGAGCAAATGAACCTTCTTGCCTGCCCGTCCTGAATCCCCAGGCCTGTGCAGGGGGGCTTTCTTTCCGGAGCCTTCGATGCCTTCCCTGGGCCCGGTTACCATTCTCATCACAAAAGGATGCCGGCCATAGATCTCCATGATGAACATGGGGATTATAATAAGCTGTGATTTTAATAATCCTTCCAAAGATGAAGAAATTCTTGGTGGAACCCACTCTTCTCTTGACTCTGTTCACGAATTAAGTATAAATCTGTATCTTTCCCTTTTCCTCCGTCAGAGTGCTGTTCTATAAAACTGCCGTTAATCAGGGAGAATTGACAATGGAAATGTCTGTCAGAAAGACCGTTCTTACAATTGAGACCTAGCCTGTTGTAGGAGGTGAGGTAATTTCTTCTCAAGCTTCTGGTATCCAGGGAGAAAAAGGAACAACAAAACAACGTCTGTTAATAAAGGTGTGAGAGTCTCTGGGTATTTTCTGTTAGTCAAGAGACCTCAAGGAAGGTTAATTCTGGGCTGAAAGCAAACCTTTGTCGAGGATTTCATTTTAGAAGGTTCAAAAGACACCAGGGAGAGAGGGAGAACAAGAGGCAGGAAGAGGCATGCACAGAAAGAGGGAGAGAGATGAAGGAAGGGAGAAGCAGGAGAGCCTGGCCTTGCTGAGATGTCACAGGAGAGAGTCACAGATACAGGTTCCAGCAGTTTGATCACTGGAAAAATGTCTGTTAAGAGTTGATGCAATGGAAGAGAGAAATTTCTGGATTTATTACTTTTTTAAAGGTGTGCCTTTGCTCCTGCTGCTCTGTTCACCTGGGATGCCCTATTCCTGTCCAGCTTTAGCCTCTCTGTTCTAAAAGGGGCTCAGTTCAAATGCCTCCTCCTCCACGAAGACTTCCTGGGTATCTCTAGTTACATATACAGTTGCTTCGTTTTCTGTAGGTCCCTAGCAGTTTTTTTTCCATTAATTGTTTTTATATCTAGTCATGGCAAAATACACATAACATAAATTTTACCATCTTAAACATTTTTCAGCATACAGTTCAATACTGTTAAGTGTATTTATATTGTTGTGCAGCCAATCTCCAGAACTTTTTCATCTTGCAAAACTGGAACTCGGTACCCATTAAGCATCACCACCCCGTTCTACTGACCACCACCATTCTACTTTTCATCTCAATGAATTTGACTACTTTAGGTAGTCAAATAAGTGAAAATCATATGTGAAATCATACAGTATTTGTCTTTTTGCAATTAGCTAATTTCACTTAGAATAATGTCCTTAAGGCTCATTCAAGTTAGTTGCATGTATCAGGATTTCCTTCATTTTTAAGGAATATTAATTTGATTCTATTTTTCTAACGGCATTTATGACATGTGGTCTTATTTTCAAGCAACATTTGCACATTATACCTCTCTTGCAGAATTCTAGATCTTTGGAGGACAGGGTCTGAGTCTCCACACAGTTGAGTCCCACTGTACCTATTCGCCCAGTTCTTGGCAGAGAATTGGTGCTAATTCATTGAGAAGATCACAGGACACATGCTCTTTGTCTTGAGTGGGCTCTTTAGAGCTCCCAGTCTCTCAATAACCACATCCCGCGAAAGACTCAACAGACGTTTAAACCTTTCCATGTCATCAAGCTGAGGTGAGCAGAAAGGGATTGGCACCAACCATTTGGGGCTGCTCTTACCGCACAGCCTTGAATCAGTCCTGTGTCTTCTCTTGACTTGAGCCTTCTACTTCCTTTTGGCAGGCATCTCCTTTGGGACAGGACAGTGGGCCCAATCTTAAAAGAACAGAAAGTAGGAGTAAGAAAGAGTAAGGGGAGAAGGGAAGAGTTGACACAAGAATGCAAGCTGATCATTAGATTTAGATTTTCCATCCTGCTAACTCTCTGGTTGTGTCATCACTTTTAATACGTATCTTCTGATAAAGATGGGGTGGTAATGGGAGCAGAGGACTGGGGTGGGGGGTAATGTTAATAATCACACTAAGTATTCTTTCCTGCCCTCTCCCCCAGGTTGTCACTGTAGAAGACAGCTTTTTTCCAACTCAGGAACGGCAAGGGAAGCCTTGCTACAATTTGATTTGGGAGGTTGGAGAACTAAATGCAGCTTTATGTTTGGTCTATAATAGCTATTTTTAGAGTTACTTTAGTTAGCTTGTCTTAAAGCCCTGCCTTTCCCTTTGTCCTTCCACTGTCATTTGTAAGAGGGGATCATGGAACAAACACAGGCATTGAGCCCAGCAGTCTTGGGTTCTACTGGTGATATAAACTGGGGTGGGCCAATTCACCTCACTGAACCTCAGTTTCCTTACCTGTAAAATGGGGAGAAATACCCCCCTCCCTCCCCAGGCTTTCCTGATGATTCAATAAGGCCATGAATATTAACTTCCCAGTCTGACATACAACAGTTGGATAATACATGTGAATTTCCTTCCCTTTTCCTGAGTTGACCTGATGTCCCTCTTTTCCAGGCTGTGGCTGAATTGGCTTCATTTGGATCCTTGACTCCACATAAGCCACATTCGCTGCACTGGTTTTGTCTCTTTCTTAGCAGCCCATGACCCCCAAGGAAACCCTATGGCAGCTCCTCCTGTTTTGCGATGCCTGGATCATTAGAGAAGAGTATTTTGGTGTGGGATAAGGCTCTGTTCAGGCCTAATAGAACCTTGTTGGGAGATGGAGTTTTCAAGCCTACACGGGAAATCACAGAAGAACAAGCCACCACGGTTCAATTTATTTGCCAAATGATTTATCTCCACGGTAGGCAGCAGGCTCTGTGTTTGTACATTGCTTGGAGTGCTGGAGCCTACCTACAGAAGGCCCTTTATTTTTTTTGACCCACGTCACCTTTATTAGCAAAGCCTAGTCCTAAGGGTCAGCAAACGGGTAGGAGCTCAGCCAGCCCAGAACAAGCAGAAATATGAAAGCAGTTTCTGCCAGAGTCTAACAGAGCCGGTAGCCTCGTTGACCCAGAATGCCAAAACCGATGGCCTGTTGATGAGAAAAAGTACACGGAATGTGTTTGAGTTACCTTGGTCCTTCTCATTTAGGTGTCATTGCATTTATCTGGAGCACAAAAGAGCTGTACTTTGTCACTTTCTCCCATCAAACTCTCCCCCCCCCCCCCCACACACACTTCAGAGAAGAAAACAACTGCTTCCTGCAAGGTGGCGGTAATCAAGGCGTCAGGGAAGTACCATTGGAGTCTGGCCTTAAAAGATGGGAAGGATTGGAAAATGTAAAGATTTGGAAGCAGGCCTTTCTGGTGGAAAGAACAGCAGCGACAAAACATGGACGTGGAAACTTGTGGAATAATAAAAACAGGTAATATTAAACACTGTGATAGACATTTCCTAAGATGGTCTTTACTCTCCGCCTTCTGATCTTTATGCTCTGTGTGACTTCTCTCCTTGAGTATGGATTGGATCTATTGACCTAATGAATAGAATGAGTAGAATGTCTCTGAAGTAATGGGGTACCTTCTGAGATTAGACTATTCAAAGACCGTGGCTTTTTCCTTGAACACTTTCTCTCTTGCTGTTGCTTTCTCTTGGGTTGGGTGCCCCGAAGAAAGCCAGCTGCTATGTCATGAGGCAGTCCCGTGTAGAGGACCACATGCTGAGGGACTGAGGCCTGCTAACGACCGTGTTAGTGAGCCTGGGTGTGTCCCTTCCCTGCTGCGGCCCAGCCTGCAGATGAGACCTCTTTGCCAACTGCTTGACTATAATCTCTTGAGTGACCCTGAGGCAAAAGCATCCAGCTAAGCTGTGCCCAGTTTCCTGACCCACAGAAGCTGTGGGTAGACAATGTTTATTGTGGGGTGCCTGGGTGGCTCCGTCAGTCAAGCGTCCAACCTCAGCTCAGGTCATGATCTCACGGTTCATGAGTTCAAGCCCCGAGTCAGGCTCTGTGCTGACAGCTCAGAGCCTGGAGCCTGCTTCAGATTCTGTGTCTCCCTCTCTCTCTGGCCCTCCCCTGCTCGTGCTCTGTCTTTCTCTTTCTCTCTCAAAAATAAGTAAATATTAAAATAATAAAATAAAATAAAATAAAATAAAATAAAATAAAATAAAATAAAATAAGGAAAATGTTTGTTGTTTGAAGTAACTAAGTCTGGGGGTAATTTGTTATGCAGCAACAGGTAACCAATACAAGCACTTACTCTAATGTACCAGATGCTGTGATACGTACTTCCTATGTGTGCCGCCATTTAATCAACATTAGGGTGAGTATCCTTGTCCCAATTTTTTCCAGTTGAGAAAACCAAGCTTTAGACGTCTACCCAATGCCTGTTACACATCTAGTAAGTGCACAAGCTGAGACTCCAACCGGGCTGCCTTATTCCTGGGTGTGTCCTCTTAACTTGGACACTCTATATTCTACAGTTTGGTTCACTCCCTCTTCGCTCCACGTCCCCCAAGGTCTGTTGGCAACATGGTCCTCGTGCCTCGTCAGAGCCTGGAAGGAAACTTGGGACTTTCTCTGGAGTTTTTTGAACAGAATCTCCCTCTCTATGTCCAGTTGTCTCTGACAGGCTGTGCCAGGTACTTGCAGCTCCAACCATTATGACAGCAGGGACCTCCCAGCCCCCAGGACCCCATCTTCTTCCTCCTTATCTCCTTGCCACTCCTTGCCCTGGGCACCACCTGTGGTTTTGGAAGTCAAGGCCTGTAGGGCTACCCTTGGGTGGCAGAGTGGGCCCCTTTCTCCTGCCCTGGGCTGGAGGTTGTTACCCGGGAGACCATATCATATTCTTCAGGACCTGACAAATACAACTTTTCCACTTCCTTCTATCACAGGGCGAGAAAGACCCAGAGAGTCCTGCTCCTACTCCAGGAGATGAGGACTCTAACCCTGCGGGTCCTTCTCTAGTCTCTGGTAAACAAGTGGAAACTCTGCCCCGTCTAACTCTGCTTCCTCCATGGTTTCATTGGACACTGGTTTATTTCAGGGTGTTCCTAGGAGATTTATACTCAACACTCCTCATCAGTCACATGTGGTGGTCCCTCCCTGGGCCTTTGCAGGGAGGCAGTGATGCAGATGTGTGGGCTGCCCCATCCTGGGTCCTGAGTAACCACGATATTCCTTCTCATCACGGTATCTATTGCCAATTTAGTGAGCTCTTTGATACACTGTCTGAGTCTCAAGAGGTCCATAGATGAATGATTACCTTTGGCTAATATTAAAAACAAACCAACTAATCAAATAGAAACTTAAGAGTTAGGAATGACCTTTCATGACTGATAAGCCAGTCTTCACTGTTGATCTGTTACTACGTTTTGCTGTACTCTGTGTATAAGTTCATAAGCTCAAAGGAAGCCACTGCTCAGAAAATTAGCTCCAACCCCCTGGACTTTATACCTTAGTTCCCTGTTAATCCTTGATGGAAATGAGCAGGGCCCTAGGCTTCAAAAGAACTTACAATGGGTAACTAAAGTCCAAAGGCAATCTCTCCCCGGTGGCAGGAGAACTGGGCTCTCAACCCAGCTCTACCACCTGTTTTCCGGATGATCCTGGGGGGTTCACCTCACCTCTGTGAACCTGTTTCCTTGTATGTCACACCAGGAGGGTGGGACAGGCCACCTCCAAGATCTCTTCTAGTCTTCTAGAAGGTTTTATGGGCTGGCCTCTGAACAGGGCACCCCGCCCCCACTCTGTCTCCCTTTCCTCTGCTCAGATGGGCTCCCCAGTTCTGCTGGCTCTCGAAGTAGTACCCGTTTGTCCGGAACAAGGTCTCACAGAAGAGTATAGGAGCAATCTTTTGGCTCTCTGGAACATTCTTAACAAGCCGGGAGCTTCCTTTCAGAAACGTCACGTACGGTCTCCAAACACCTGTGCCCGCTCATTCCACACTCCTTGGGAGGTGAGGAAAGGGAGGAACAGTAACGAAAGAATAGCCAGCCCCTTCCTCCCAGGATTAGGGCACCAGGCTGGAGGCCTACACAGCCCTGTGATTAGGCTCCGTTTTACAGAGGTGGAAAACCAGGGAATGCTAGACTTGAGACTCAAATTCAAGTACATGCCAAAGGAGACGCTAAGGGATCCATAAATATTTATTAGAGTCAAAAGGTCCTCAATAGATCATCTGAGTTGGCTTCCAGGCAGTTTATCAAGCAGAGAAGTAAAATGATTTACTCAAAGTCATACAGCTCGAGAATGCACTTGATTCACATTATGTAGTCAGACACCTTTCTCTAGGAGGACTGACTCAGATCCCTTTTAGAATCAGTTCAAGGACATATGGGTTGGAGGCAGCCAGTTACTCTGCCTCCCCTCTCTTTCCTAGCAGGACTTCTCCCACTTTCTAAAGGATGTTCTTTGGCCTCCCACACCACAGACTCGCCTGATATCAAAGGGCCACGTGTAAACACCCTTCCTTCTGTCTTATCAAAATCCCTCTTGCCTGGGTTTATCAGAGGTGACTCACTCCCTGGAGCCCTTTGCAAGGATCTGGGCTGGGGCTGCAGGGCTGAGAGGTACCAGCCTCTCTGGTGGGGGGGCCTTAGGGGCACAGGATCCTGAGTGACATAGGAACCAGGGCTGATGGCTGTGGGAAAGAAGGCAAATGCTCCGAAACGTGAGGCGAATGGCGGGTACCCCACCCTGAGGCCGGGTACTCAAGGAAAGCTTCCTTTCCTTCGGGAAACGTTAGCTCTTCCCTGGCCCTTCCAGTCCAGCAGGAAGGGGGAGACATCCCATGAAGACATGGCAGCTGTGACCATCGCTGCAAAGAAGAGGTTCACGGGAGCCTCAGGGGAGGAGTGACTGATCTGAGAGGCCAAGCCAGACGTTCCTGAGGAAGTGGTGTTTGAGAGGACTCCAGAAGGGGCACAAGCAGGGAGGGGGCTGTCTGGCCGGACAGAGGGCAGGGCCGTGATGAGGAAACTGCAGGGAACGGAAGGGGGCCCGTGTGGCCCAGGGCAGAGCGTTGGGGGGGGGAGGGGGGGACAGAGGTAGGATTCAGGGCTGCAGGGGAAGGTTGTGTGTGTCAGCTGCTTTCAGTCTTGTCTTTGTGCTGCAGGCGGCGGGAAACCTGTAGAGGGACCGGAGAAGGGACTGGCGTTCAGAGGACACTGGCTATGTATGTGGGCACCCAGCCCACGGAAAGCCATGAGCCCAGAGGCCTCTTCACCCTCTGGTTCAAGCAGTGTCAATGGGTATGAGTATCCCCAGGCTCGGGGACCAGGGAGGACATGGTGGAGTCGAAGGTAGGGTCGGGTCGGAGGCCAGCAGAGTGGGCCCTCAGTGTCACCTTCCCAACCCTGGCCAAGCGAAGCTCAGGTCCCTCGGGGGGTGGTCTCCTCCAGGTGCTGCCCTGCCCCCACCCCCTGGAGCTCAGTGCGCACCCTGGGCGTCTGTGCGCCTCCTGTGCCTGGCTTACACCCCAGGTGCTGTGAGTCACCTGCGTGGTGAGTCAGGGGTAGAGGTGGGAACGTGAGCCCCGGGGAGGCGGGCGAGGCAGGTGGGCGCAGCCCCGCCCCCACGGCCGCACCCCCGCCCCAGCTCTTCAAAGGAACCCTTCGGTCCCATCCGCTGCAGGAGGCTTCTTCCCAGCTCCCTCTCCCCCACGCCCACCTCCCTCCGCCACCGGCTACCGCCACCATCACCATGGTGACGCCAGCTCCAAGGCAGCTCCGCGATCAGATCCGCGGGAGTCGGAGTCGAAGCAGGGGGAGGGCGGCTGGTCTCATTAGTCGTCCTATTGAACGGGGTGCTTTTCAAATCAGCTCGCGGCTGCACGCGGCAGATCCAAGGTCTGCTCACCTGAAGGGCTCACCTCAAACACAAGAGGCGAAAGGCTGAACGGAACATGTATTCCATGGGGACTTGTTTGCACCAGGAGACGATGCACCCCAGCTTTTAAGCGCTGAAGCATACTAGTGTGTGGGTCCGGGCTGATACCCAAGATTTAAGGGCCACTCGCTGGGTGACTTGAGGTGGACTTGTAAGGCTTTGGTTGTGAGAGGCAATTTGGGGCCACCCAGACTGGATTCAAATCCTCACCCTGCCACTTATCAAAGGGATACACTGGGCCAAGTTACTGAAGCTTGCCGGGCCTCAGTTTCCTCTTGGGTAAATGGGGGATAATCACACTCACTTTGTAGGTTGTAGTGAGGATTATGCAAAGTGGCACATAGCCCTACGAAAAATGGCCATTGTTGTTGCGGCTGTTATTATCCTTAGAGTTTCGAGCCCTTCCAGATGCTGCACAGAGGCTTTGTTGATTTGAGGTTGACACAAAAGGCAGGTTTTCCCAGCAGTGACTTCTGGGTTGCCAGGACCATCAGTTTCAAGATGGTGGGTAGAGCAAGTTCCGACCTCTCCACAAAGGTTTCTTGCATGATGGGAGACATAATGTAACCTTGAACTGCAGTGTATAAAGACATTGGACCGGTGAAGGAATTGGCAGGAAGGAGGAAAGTCCAAACGGAGTGCCGGGGGGCAGGGTAACACAGCTCAAAGAGGGGTCAGTTTCTACTGTTCCATAGAACCTTGACAAGCCTGTAAAAGGGGATGGTGTGGGGCCTGAAAAGAGAGAGATTATTTAGAAATATTTATAAGAGGCAGATAGACTTGCAGGTCCCAACCCCGACTCCCCCTCCTGCCTGGGACAGGAGAGTTATTTTCCAGAAAAACTGAATCAGAGAGACTTTGTGCTACCGACATCAGATACAGAGGGAAGCTGGTGTCAGGTGAAAGTTTGCACGCTAAATGAGCCCTTCTCCCCTGCCTCTTCCCCCTCCTAGCCTAAGACCGACAAGGGCAGGAGATTGGAAGATTCTTTCCTGCAGAAACCAACCCAATCCAGGAAAAAGACCTATACATGTTGACATTTGGAGGCTCCTGGTGAAAAAGTCATTGCCTACCTGAGCACCCTACAATAAATCCCATCCATGTATACAGAACTTCAATCAGCTCTTTAGGGCCTCTTCCTTAAATCCAATCCGAGCGGCAGTCAACAATCACCAGAGAGGAAAGCATCCAACGTGACAGAGAATACAATAATCAAACAGGAAGACAAAAGGATCTATGAAGGAAGCAGAAATGATGAATGAGCAGCAGACACTGAAAATAAAGTATATTTGATATCTTTAGAGGCAGAAGAGAAAATCCTGCATCCATAGGATGTGATGAAAAAGGGATAATCAAAGCAAGAAAGAGTGTTTGGAAATCAGAAATACGAAATGAAAATTTCAAAAATTCTGCACCAGCATTGGAAGATAGAGTTACAGAAATTTCCATGAAAGCAAACAAAAGAACAGCAATATGAGTAAGAAAGAGAATTAGAGGAGTAATTCAGAAGGGTCGACACCCAGTAAAAGTAGTTTCAGAAAGAGAATAGAGAAAAGTGATGGTAAGGAAATTATCAAGGAAATAATACAAAAAGATGCCCTGGAACTGAAGGACACGGGTCTTGTCTAACATGCCTAGCACAGGAGTGGAAAACGGACCTAGACCAAGATACCCCATTGTGACACCACAGAACTCTAGGGTTGATAATTCCTTTATATTTTGCATTTGATTTATCTAGGGATAAAAAGGTCTTAAGAGTTTTCAAAGAGAAAACTAAAAAGTTACATATAAAAGATCAAGAGTCAGAATAGGATTGGACTTCTCAATAGTCGCGTTGGAAGTAAGAAGACATTGGAAAAATACTTTCATTATCCCAAGGGAAAATTATTTTCAGCCTAGATTTCTATTCCCAGCCACACTATTGAATAGGTATGAGGACAAAACAAGGACATTTTCAAACACACAAAATACAAATGAGTTGACATCTGATGTACCCTTTCTTGGGAAGCCAGTGGAAGATGCTCCATGATGAGGGAGTAACCAAGAAAGAGGAAGAAGACTTATGATCCAACAATGCAGAGGGGAAAGGGAATTTCCAAGATGCGGGTGAAGGAAAGTCCCAGAATGACAGTGATGGGGCAGGCCTAGGAACCAACCAGTTTAGATTAGAGAAGAACATTGAGAACTCCAACAAAAATTTCTCTAGGAAATTCTGATTATTGATAGATTTGAGATCTAAAAAGGATTGTATAATGAATCAGTTTGCAGAGCTGTTGGAACTATGGAAAGACTTAGATATTTAAGGAAACAAAACAAATGCAAAATAAAAGGAATTATCAACTCCAGAAAGAAGAAAACGTTGAGAAAAACAAAACAAAATCTCAGTTCACTACTTGGCTCAGTAATGAACAATGTTTATTTTACATAATCATAATAATGAAAACACTGTGTGTGGATTGAACCAAAAAGTAATAAACAATTATGTTGGGAAGAGAGAAAGCACAGGAAGGGGAGGGGTGAATGATTTAAAACGTTCACTTACTATAGTGGAAAATATTTAAAATAGATGACTCAAGAGAGAGAGAACTACGTGTGCCTATTATCCAAAAACATGAATGTAAATACCAAAAAAGGAAGAAAAAAAAAAAGCTATGAATGTTGCAAGTGGTTGCCTCTGGGGAACAAAAGAAAGATGAGATAGGAAGGAGGTCAAGGGACTTTCACAGATGGTGTATTTTGATAAAATATAAATGAAAATTAAAAATCCAAAAAAGGAAAGAACACTGGACCTGTGTTGGTCCAATGATGGCTTTACAAACGCACACCTTCAAATCCCTCAGTGATAAAGTCAGCAAAGACAAAGTGTCAGGTATATGCATAGCGTTAGGAGAATTTCTGGAACTGGGACCGTTTATTCCTACTAATATGAAAACACCAACAGTAACAACTAGCGATCGTGTCCATAGGCTTTCAAGACACCTTAGCAAGTTTGCTACCATGTTATCCTATGCTTTCAAGGAAAACACTGAAACTCAGGATTTAATGGAAGCCATTGATACAGTAAGTGGTAGAGGCAGGACCTGATGCCAAGTCCTCTGTGGTAGATTATATTTTCAAAGATGGACTAATCCCTCATGCTCTTCTTCCACTCCTCCACCAAAAGACGGAGTCTATTTCTCCACCCCCTTGCATCTGGGCAGGTCTTGCATCAGCTTTGACCTATATAATGCCGTGAGTGAGTTTTGGTGACCTCTCAGTCTAGATCATTAGAAGATTTGCAGCTCTTGCTTCGGTCTTGTGGGATATTCCCTCTGGCACACTCTCTCTTGGAAAGCAGCCTCATCCTAGGAGAAGCCTAAGCCACAAGGAGAGGCCATGTGGGCACTTTAACTGCCATCAACTGCCAACCGTGTGAGTGAGCTGCCATCTTGGACCTCCAGCCCATGTGAACCTTCATCTGACTCCGGTCACTATCTGACTACAACTGCATGAGAGATGCCAAGTGAAACCACCCGGCTGGCATGTCAACCCACGGAACTGTGAAAGAGAATAATTAAGACTATTATGTGATGTCATGAAGTTTTAGGGTGATCTGTTACATGGCGATAGGTCACTGAAACATTGCTTAACACCAAGGTCCTTATTCTTTCCTCGATACTACCCTATGGGCATTTCTCAGCAGAGACATTGAAATTTGGGTGGGAGAATTTTTTTGCAAGAATGTTTTAAGTTTTCCCTGCACACTGTGGACCCTTAGCACCCCTGGCTTTTGTCCATGAATCTGATACCCCTCCCCCAATGTCACGGTGATAACAAAGAATGCCTTCACAGTTTCCCAAGTGACTCCTAAGAATAACATCCCCAGGTGAGATCTCCAGGTAGACAGAGCCATCTTGAGATGGTTTAAAGCTGAATTCCACACAAATGGAAAAGAGAAGTCACTTCTGTCGGTGGGAACGGACAGAAAGGGAAAGCGTGCGGGATAATAGCTCCCACAGTCCAACTGCAGAGTCTCCATGGCCCTACCTCTGACATCTAAGTTGCTGGTTTTTTGGCCTGAGCTCCCTAAGCCTTGCAAACTGTTTGGTGGTAACCATGCCCACAGGGGGAAAGGGTGTGGGAGGTACAGAACCATGGAGCATTCATCTGGGAGGGAAGGGAGAGATCATTTAGTGCAGCCACTCACCTTACCGTCTACTGAAGCCAGAATGGGGAATGTGCACCAGGACTATACCCCAGGACCTCCCCCCCACCCCCAAGCCACACGCTCTTCCTACCACTCAGACAAGGAAACGCTTGTGATTGAGGTTATTTAGATGGCGAAATGGATAAATTTACTTTGGGCACACAGAATACGGCTGTCCAAGTTAGCCTCACATGACCGCCGGTTGGACAAGTTTTCCAGGGGCTGCTGTAACAAAGTACCACAACCTGAGTGACTTAACAGAAATGGATTGTTTCACTGTTCTGGGGCCTGGAAGTCCGTGATCAAGGCGTCGGCAGGGTTGGTTCCTTCTGGGGGATGCACAAGAAAATCTGCGTCATATCCTCCTCTAGCTTCTGGCGGCTTGCCCGCCTTCTTTTGCGTTCCTCTGTCTTCATCTTCACAATGGCATTGTACCTGCCTGCATCTGTCTCCAAATTTCCCCTTTTTGTAAGGACACCAGTCACACTGGATTGGAGCCCACGCTGCGTTAGTATAACCTCAACTTACTTCTGGAAGAACTCTATTTCACATTCTGGGGCTAGGACTTCAGCATACGGATTTGGGGGTGGGTACACCTCACCCCATACAAAAGTTGCATGTCGCATGCTTTCTGTTTCTCATGTAAAGTGTCACTTTGGATTTCCGAAGTTTGCATCTCGCTTTGACTCTTGGCCTCACACTGTACAAGGCAGATTTTTCACTTGAAAAAATCTGATCGGCCCACCCGAGCCCGGGACCTGTCTCTTTTCCTGAGAGAACGTGTTGCGGCCTGAGAGCCGCTTGGGCAACTACAGAAAGTCTTTGACGGGGCCTCTAATCTGCTTCCGTGGCACACCTGTGACAGCTGTGACCTAGGTGTGAGTCACATTTTGCCTTCAGAAGGCTCTGAAAGAATGAGGTTAGCTGGCTGAAGACACCTGGGAAGTACAGCCACCTGAGCATGGGGAGCCTTCCAGCTTTAGAAGCACAAAGTCTTTAAGACACACAATGGGACGAGACAGAATATGGGGAAAGCCTGATGTCACTGCACGTCAGGGAGAAACGTTCAGTCATTTATTTATTCATACGTTCCTTCAACACGTTCTCAGTGAGCAAGCACCCAGTGTGAGCCAGGCGCTGTGAAATTCAAAATCCGGTGGGGAAGAGAAGTAAGCATACAAGCAATTCTGACTGCGATAAATAACATGGAGGAAACAGTGTGCAATAATAAGGAACAGCAAGGACGTCGACTTTTAACGGTGGTCAAAGAGCCCCCGTAAGGGGGTAGCCATGGAGACCTCGAAGATTCAGGCAAGGATGCAGGAACAGCTTGTGCAAAGGGCCTGAGCTGCTGATGGACTTGGAATTTTTCAGGAACTAAAAAGAAGCAGATGTGCCCTGGAACAAAGATATGCCTCTCGCAGAGGCAAGAGATGAGGCTGGAGAGTAGGGTGTGGGCCAGGACCGGGCTGGGATTTCACAGAGACACTGTGCAAAGCCACCACAGAGTTTTAAGTAAGAGAGTGAGAGGGGTGCCTGGGTGGCCCAGTCTGTTGAGTGTCCGACTTCGGCTCAGGTCATGATCTCATGGTTTATGAGTTCGAGCCCCGTGTCGGGCTCTGTGCTGACAGCTCAGAGCCTGGAGCCTGCTTTGGATTCTGTGCCTCCCTCTCTCTCTGCCCCTAACCCACTCGCATTCTGTCTCTGTCTCTCTCAAAAATCAATAAACATTAAAAAAAATTCTAGGGGCGTCCTGGGTGGCTCAGTTGGTTAAGCATCTGACTTCGAATCAGGTCATGATCTCATGGTTCATGAGTTCAAGCCCCACGTGGGGCCCTGTGCTGACAGCTCAGAGCCTGGAGCCTGCTTCAGATTCTGTGTCTCCCTCTCTCTCTGCCCCTCCCCTACTCGCACTCTGTCTCTCTCTCTCTCTCTCTCTCAAGATAAATAATCATTAAAAAAAATAAAAATATAAAAAAAGAGTGAGATGATTTGATTTCTTTGTTTTTTTAATCATTCTCTCAGATTGGCAAAGATTAAGGTTTGAAAACACACGGGGTTGGCAAAGGTGTGAGGAAACAGACAATCTCATAGCTTGCTGGTGGAGTTATACGTTTGAAGAGGAGCAACTTGGCAATATTTATCAAAATCAAAAATGCACTACTTTGACTCAGCGACTTTGTTTCCATGAATTTATCCTGTATATGTAATGCTTGAAAATCATCATATACTAGATTATTCATTTTTGGCATTGTATGACTACACAAGATTAAAAAAAGACCCTAGATATTAGATATCAGTAAGTGACTGATAACCCATCAATATCAACAAATAAGGGCTTGGCTGAGCAAATGGTGGTCATTCACACGGCATAATGCTGGACAACTGTAGGGATCAGGGACCTCTTTATGTACTGATGGGGGCCAGTTTCTGAAATATACAGATAGTCAATTTTAAAAAGCAAGTTTCGCGCACCTGAAACATTGTATGCCAACTGTAAATCAAGAAGAAGAAGAAGAAGAGGAGGAGGAGGAGGAGGAGGAGGAGGAGGAGGAGGAAGAGGAGGAGGAAGAGGAGGAGGAAGAGGAGGAGGAGGAGGAGGAAGAGGAGGAGGAAATTCCAGAGCCGTGTGTAGAGTATATATATCATTTAAGAAAAAGACGTGTGTGTGCGCGTTTGGGTCCTTCAGGAGAGGAGTAATGAAAGCTGTAAAGAAACAAAAGACCTTGACCACCGTGTCAGAGTGGGGGAAGATGAAGGGGGGGGGGTGGAGTCCAGAAGCCACCCGGGTGCCCAGGCTGGAGGCCCTGGCCTGGATGCTGGGGGCAGTGCGTGGAGATGGGGACAAGTGGGCAAATGTGCGGCAGGAAAGCCGGACGGGATGTCGGGGTGTGAGGAGAGAAATGAGCAC
Organism: Panthera pardus; assembly: GCF_024362965.1. Taxonomy (NCBI): domain Eukaryota; kingdom Metazoa; phylum Chordata; class Mammalia; order Carnivora; family Felidae; genus Panthera; species Panthera pardus. Next base: position 46,546,586 of record NW_026527002.1, read on the forward strand.
GAGGGACAGCCAGCCAGGTTTCTCGCGTGACCTCCTAGCGGAGGTGCCGTTGACCTAGAGGAAGGGCAGGCTTGGGGTGGGGTGCAGGACAGAACTGAGGGCGAGGTTTGGGGCATGCTAAGTCCGACGTGCCAGCAATCACCTAAGCGGAGATATTGTACAGGAGCCCCAGTAGTGAGGCCCGAGTTTAGACGTCCTGCTCGGTCCCTCCCCACACCTCCACCCAAGAACACTGCCAGTGTCTGTAACAGACAGCTGGCTGTTTTGGGTGACGAGAGGAGGCAAGAGCATTCCTGGGAGGGGAGAGGGGAGTGCTGAGGTGTGGCAGACCGCACTTGATTGACATGCCACAGGAGAGGTAAGCCCGGGAATGGCAGGGCATGACTTGCATTGTAGAAGTCCCTCTGATGGGAACAAGACAGACAGATCAGAGGGAGGGAAAATGGAGCCAACCGGCAAGTTATTGCTGGAATAAAGGAGCTGAACGAGCTTGGGGCCTCCGGCGATGGAGAAGAGGGTACAGATCGGATGTGGATGGGATGTGGGGGTGGGGAGGGTGCAGGAGCTGAGAATAACTCCCAGCCTTCTGGCGTGAGTGACTGCAGGGGTGGTGGGGCCATTTCCCGAGAGCAAGTGTGGGAGGAGGAAGGGGGAGGCAATCCTTAATCAATCTAGGCTTGACTCGGTTCCTAGAGACGGGTCCTGTGTGGTAAGAAGACTTTTCTCGCAGCCTGTGTCTTACCACACCGCACTGCAGCCCTGTCCTGGGAACTTCGGGGGGCTCCTAATCTATCGTCACCAACTTTGACTCTATCTCCCCATGGCCACCCCCCCCACGTGGGATCCATCATCAAACCCTAAAAATCCTGCCATCAAACTATCTCGCTTCTGTCCTCACCTTTCTATTCTCACGGGGCCCTAAACTGGCAGGAAGTGACCAGGGCCTCTCTGGAACTCTGGAGGCCTGTCGCTGGGTCACAGGAGGCATCTGGCTGCAGTCGAGGCTGCTGTGCGTAAGATGACTCTACGGCCAAATCTATAGCCATTACTGAGGACTTTCCCCATGATAACATGGTGACAAGCCTTGTTCTCATAGATAACGCGGGCTAAATCCAAGGTTAGAGTTCCGCGGCATTTCCTCTGAAGCTTTGGGACTGGCAAAGTCCTTTGCTAAGTGGCTGATCACTGTTCATGCAGCAGCCCACCCCAGCGAGAGCCCGACTACCACACACAGAATGTCTAACACGACGAGGCCTCGGCTCTGGAGGGCCTGCCACCCTCTGAGTCACAGAGCCACACTGCACTGTACCTTGGGCCCCGTCCTGAAGTCAGGGATTGTGTGAGGCCTTCCCCAAGTTGGCCAGGCACCTAATGTCAAGAAGCCAGGTAGCAAGGGGTGTGTGTGTGTGTGTGTGTGTGTGTGTGTGTGTGTGTGTGATTGACAGTGGATGGGGCAGGATGGCAGGAAGGCTCCCTGCTGAGGTCTCTGGATGGCAGAAAATGCACAGAAAAGAGCATGTCTAGTGGCTCTGGGACAGGGAGATGGCCTTATGCTTTTCTTACTCAAAGGTACTGCTTCTTCTGGGTACTGGCCACATTTGGAAGCTGGACCAGGGGCTGAACTTGGTTCTCAGAATCCCAGCAGGGTGGTCTGGACGGTGACGGGGGAAGGGCGTAGGTGTGCCTCAACTGCTTTGACTCAGGTTGTAACATGTCAGCGTGCTGGCGGGTTCTTCGTGTTTCAATCAGATGAAGTTTTTGTTGGATGTTTAGTGACAGGCACCCTCTACTCACGTCATCAAAAGCCTACGGTGGAAGGGAAAATCAACTGCATATTCCTGAAAGCCAGGAAGTATCATTTCAAGTGCAAAACCTAAACAGACTTCTCTTACTAGGGTGCCCGAACGCAGCGAGAGAGGGAGCGGGCGCTTGCGTGTGGGGTCGGGGAGAGAAGCTCCTCACCACCCGCCTTCCGAGATGGGGAGGCAGCTCATCCCTCGGGGGTAGTGCCCTGGTGGGCGGTAAGGGCTCGGCCTCTTCCCCGCTCCTCCAGGCCCCGTCTTCATCTCTGTCTCCGACCTTCCAGAGTGTCCAGCACTGTGCAGGGCACATCCTGGACCCTCAGGAGGTGCTGGTGGAGTGGCTCAGAGAAGGACTGGATGAGTGGTGAGTGTGTGGATGCCCGGGGCCACAGCCAGCTTTGGGGGCAGCTGTGTGACTCTGGCCAGTCATCCGCGAGCTTTCTGACCCCCGGGCTACGCCCATCAGGGTCATCTGCGAGACTTATTGGTCTTAGACACCCCCCCAGAGTTGAAGTTGATGCAACCGGACCACGCCTAGGTGTGGCCATCCACCGAGCCTAGGGTCGCTCCCCTCACTTCTTCCCATTCAGTACCTGCTTCTGTCACTCAGCCTCCTCAATGACAGTTCTTGATTTCAGTCTCCACAGACTTGGTCCTTCTAACCCCCCTTCTCATCCCTTGATTTCCTCTCACTCGCAGTTGCTGGACCTTCCCGTCATTAAGAATTGCAAAGCCTCGGGGCGCCTGGGTGGCGCAGTCGGTTAAGTGTCCGACTTCAGCCAGGTCACGATCTCGCGGTCCGTGAGTTCGAGCCCCGTGTCAGGCTCTGGGCTGATGGCTCGGAGCCTGGAGCCTGTTTCCGATTCTGTGTCTCCCTCTCTCTCTGCCCCTCCCCTGTTCATGCTCTGTCTCTCTCTGTCCCAAAAATAAATAAAAAACGTTGAAAAAAAAAATTAAAAGAATTGCAAAGCCTCGGGGTGCCTGGGTGGTTCAGCTGGTGAAGCGTCTGACTTCAGCTCAGGTCATAATCTCCAGGCTCGTGAGTTCGAGCCCCACGTTGGGCTCTGTGCTCTCAGCACAGAGCCCGATTCGGATCCCCCGTCTCCCTCTCTCTGTGCCCCTCCCCGCCTCAAAAATAAATGTTAAAAAAAAAACACCAAAAACAAACAACAAAGAATTGCAAAGCCTCTGTGACCGCTTCTTCAACCACCTGCCAATTGCCCAGCTCTGCTCGTTTCTTCCAGAACCCCAATTCCCACCTCTTCACAACCGGACCAGGGCCTATAAAGACACCGATCTCACCACATCCCAAGTGTCCCTCCCCTCCGTCATCTTCTCGAGTTCCCCTCACCCAGCTTAAAGTCCGTGGCCAGTCATGACTCCGCACGTGCACATCAGCCCCCTCCCTTCTCTTGCACTGTGGTACTCACCCCACAGCCCCAGTGGAGCTCAGCCTTCTGTCAACGCCACACCTGCCCCCACCCCACCCCCACCCCCGCCCCCTCCCCCCCAACACTGAGCATGAACAGTCAAAAAGATGAGGAGCAGGCCGGTTGGTGTTACTTCAAATATGAGGGGGCCCTTCGGGCTTTCTGAAAACCCAGCCACGTCCCCAGCTCCACGCGTTCCCTCGCTCTCCAGTCCCCCACGTCTCCGTCTCAGTTGATGACGTTGCTGCTGACTTCACTTGGGAAATCGTGAGATGAGAAGAGCGTTTAAGGAGACTCCTCTCATCCCGTCCGTGTTGGCGTGCGGGGGTGGCTGTGACCGGATACCACAGACTGGGTGGCTGAACGACCATTGATTTTCCCACAGTTCCGGAGGCCGCGAGTCCGAGATGAAGGCGTGGACAGATTTGGTTTCTCCCGAGGCGTCTCTCCTTGGCTTGTAGATGGCCGCCTTCTCCCTGAGTCTTCACATGGCCTTTCCTCTATGTGCTCCCATTGTTGGCATCGCTTCCTTGTCTTATAAGGACATCATTCGTATCGGATTAGGGCCCCCTCATTCGGGGCACAGGGCCCACTCGCCTCCTGGCACACAGGCTTAGCAGTGGTAGCTCCTCCCAGGATGCCTGAGCCCCTCAGGAAAGGTTTGAGGGGCAGACAAACCCTCCCTCACCCCCTGCAGTAGGGCTTTTATTTTAAAGTAGATGTGGCCGGGTGGTGGTGGGGGGGGGGGGGGAGGGCAGGGGATTGTCTGGGTGGCTCCATCGGTTGAGTGCCCAACTCTTGATTTCGGCTCAGGTCGTGATCCCAAGGTTCATGGGATCAAGCCCCATGTTGGGCTCTGCATAGACAGCACGGAGTCTGCTCGGGATTCTCTTTCTCCCTCTCTCTCTGCCCCTCCCACACATGTGCAGGCACGCTCCCTCCCTCTCTCTCGCTCTCTCTGAAAAAAAAATAAACTTAAAAAAAAAAAAAAAAAAGATTTGGTGTTTCAGTCACTTCCCTAGATGCCAGCAAAGCACAAAGAAACAACGGGATTCCAGAAAGGTCAAACGGTTTGTGATCAAATGTCTCCTTTGTGTTTGGTGATGGAAGTGCTGAGGCCATCCCTTCTCCCTTCTCCCAGGTTCTTCCTGAGGCGGGCCTGGGAGGTGGCTGGTCTCTCCCTCTCTCTACCATGCCTCGGCTTTCCTGCGCCCATGGCTGCTGTTCCACAGCCATGTCCAGGGAGGCCACACCCCCCGCATTTAGGCCCAAGGGGGAGTATCAGGCTGGGACAACCACAAAAGTTTATGGATAATCACCTTAGGCATGTAGGTCAAACTGAGTCCAAGTAGCACAGAGTTCTTAAACGGGGGAGAGCAAAGAGTCTGGAGGGGAAAACAATATCCATGGGCTTTTTCATATTTTTCTAAGTTTCCCCTAGTTTTCTACTGCATGCTGGTGTCTGGAGAGAGAAAGAGAGGGAGGGAGGGAGAGGGAGAGCCCAGGGATGGGGCAGGGGGAGAGAGAGGTTTTTATTTCATAAAGATTTTACTTCCCACAATCTCAAGGAGGGAAGGAATCAGCAGTGCTTACTTATTTGTGTGTCAGACCTATACACTCGCCCTGCCCCTGACTCAGATCACCGAGAGGCCCAGAAGCGTGACGATCGATTAAAAGGCAGAAAAGCGGCAGCAGTGAGTGGCATGTATTCAAATCAAGGGGACACAAATTGTAAAAGATCATCTTCTCCCGGGCCGGAGGCTGCTTCTCTTCCTTCAGGAAGGCCTTGAAGAAGCAATCACTTCTGTGTTTCAGAAGGGACGGGGATTCCAGATTTTTCTTATTAACTCATTCCTCATTATGATGAAGGTATTTCTCTTCCCCTAGAAACCCTGCCCCCTGAAGCTTCAGCGTCTGTGTAATTTGCTTTACGCAGTTTTCTGTCCGCTAGGTTAGCCCTTCTTGGTTAGGTTGTGATGATTCTCCTTTTGTTTTCTCTGCTTTTCTCATCATAATGCTTTCTTCACCTCATTTCGCTTAATCCTCTCTCCTTTTTTCTTCTCTCTTGTAATCTTCTGACTTCACAGCCATAGCACCAAATGCTCAGTGGCTGTTAAATAAATGTTTCATATCAAGAAATCTTACACCGCTTGATGTGGAGTAACGGCTCACAGTTACTGAGCATTTGCCACAGGCCAGCTCTGGGCCAGCCTCCCAGGATGGGATGCATTACATCCTGCCTGAATCCTCAAAGCTACCACATGAGGTTGTGGGATCCTCAGGAGGGCTGGGACAAGGCAGAGGCAAGCGGGACCCTAGGCCACAAGAATTAAGGAGGTGCTCACTTTTAGAGTCCCGAAAGGGCAGGCCAAGAATGCCTCATGGTGCACTAGCCTGAGCATTACGGCGATTTCCATCTCTAACATAGAAGGAAATGGACAGATGGTAGGGCAGTTGCCCAACGTCACAGAGCTAAAGAAGAAAGAACATTTGAACACAGGTTTACATAAGTCCAGAACCCCAGCTCTTAAGAATTATAACCAAGGGGCGCCTGGGTGACTCAGTTGGTTGAGCATCGGACTTTAGCTCAGGGCATGATCTTCCAGTTCATGGGTTCAAGCCCCACATCAGGCTCGCAGCTGTCAGTGCGAAGACAGTTTCGAATCTTCTGCCCCCCTCTCTCTCTCCCTTCTCTCTCTCAAAAATAAGCAAACTTAAAAAAAGGAAGAATTATAATAAATATGTACCCAGAGCACCCAAGTAGCTTTAAATGTCACCGTTCTTAAATATGAAGAGAAAGACAAGCGGCTTCGACTTTTGAGAAAAGCCTCTAACCCAAATGCCAGAGATCTAATTAAGCAAACAGATAAAAGGGGGAAAAAATGCAGAAAGTCCTAAAGCTGCAATAATGCAGAAAGCAGAAGGCAGCTTCAAACTAAAGTTTATAAACTCGAAGAATGAGAACATGTTGCATCCATGGATCGAGGACCAGATAAAAAGGAAACATTCAGAGAGTAGGGAAACGCTTCTAGAAATTAAGACATTTATAACAGAAATGAATATTTCTTTTTTTTTTTTTATTTTTTATTTTATTTTATTTTTTTTTTTTATTTTTGGGACAGAGAGAGACAGAGCATGAACGGGGGAGGGGCAGAGAGAGAGGGAGACACAGAATCGGAAACAGGCTCCAGGCTCCGAGCCATCAGCCCAGAGCCTGACGCGGGGCTCGAACTCACGGACCGCGAGATCGTGACCTGGCTGAAGTCGGACGCTTAACCGACTGCGCCACCCAGGCGCCCCCAGAAATGAATATTTCAATAGAAGGCTTGAACAGTGAGGTTGAAGGAGCCTCCCAGGAAATAGAACAAGACAAAAAGAATAGGAGAGGAAAGACAGAACCAGAGAAGCAATGCAAGAAGTCCAACACCAAATTTATTGGCATTCCAGAAAGAAAGCAGAGCAAAAAATGGAGAGGAGGAAATTATTTAAAAAGACGCCAAAAAATGTAGACCGGCTGCCCAGAATATTTGAATAAAAAAAATAGACAAGTTATGGTGAAATTTGACAAAATCAGGGATAAAGAGATGATCATAAAGGCTTCTAGAAAATATTAAAAATTAGGAATCAGAATGGTATTCCGATTTCTCACCAGTCCCATTGGAAACTAGAAGTCTGTGGAGCAATGCTTTTAAAATTCTGAACGAAAATGACTTCCGTGTGGATGTGAGGCTAAGCCAAAGACATTTTTTTTCAGATAGGCAAAATCTCAACAAATTCATTTTCCATGGACCCTTTCTCCTGAAGCTACTGAAAGGATGTACTTCAACAAAACAAGAAAGTAAACCAACAAAAAGCGACCCGGGTAACATCTAATCCAAGGCAATCATGTCCAGGGCAACATGGTTCAGTAGGTCTGGAGAGCTCTCAGTTCACGGTGGGGCCACAGGTTGGAGGACACTGAATACCTGTGTTCATGCCACCACAAGGACAAATGACCTGATAGCCTTTTAGTGTACTTGCCTCCATTGGGAAGAGTTTAACAAGGAGTCAGAGGACTTGGTGAGAGGCACCTGAAAATCGGAGCAAATGTACCCGGGTGATTAACTCCGGGGGAAAAAGAAAACACTGTACATGAAAGGAAATGTAATTATAGCAGACTCTGAGGCTTATCTGTGAATAACAGTTAACAATATTTACTGGGGCATATCAACATAAATTCTGAGTATTAAAGAATCCAAAAGAGGTGAAATATTATATTGGAGAATGATTGTGAATGTGTGCCAGTGTGTATAAAATGTAAAAATTAAATTCTCCTCTACTAGAGTGGGAAGTTAATATAGGTCTAAAATGGGGAAAAGTCAAGAAATATATTACTTGAAACTATAGAGGAAAATACCAGAAAATGTCTGAAAGAGTCCAAAATGCCTGTCTCTGAAAACTGGGACTCAGGGAAGCAACATGCTGAGGGTAAGGGAGCCTCTGCTTTTTATTATAAAAAAAATACTAATGTGATACCTTTGTATGCTTAAATAAGGTGTATTTGTCACCATGATCAAAATTAATATTAAAAGGTAATTTCAGTATCAGCTTATTTACTTGCCTTTTCTTTTTCCTCTTAAAACTAGAAACCGTAGTGGGGAAAATATCACTTCTTTGGGCCTTTTTGCTCTTTGAACAGAATATGCTGTCTTACTCCTTCCTCTCCTCTATTATTTATTATGAAGCAGAACAGCAGTTTTAATCACCCCTAAAGAGCCCATAATCCTCGACCCAATATTTGACTTTGAAATTAATTTTACAGCTCTGTTTGACTACACTTAGGTCATAGATTACGTTATGGAAAGGCAGCTTACGAGAAATTTAAAAGCTGTCCACCTTCCCCACCTGCCCTTGATCCAGAGTAAAGGTCTGCTTCACGGGTTCTCTGATGGAAAGTACCCATCACAGCAACACAGTCCCTCTCGCCGATCGTGCCCCCATTTGTGTCCCCACACTTCGCCTGGAACTGGCTATCAAATTCCGAAACTTTCCAACAGCCATTCAGTCACCAGCTCAATCAATGTTTCTTTTTTTAATCTTTATTTATTTTTGAAGGAGGGAGAGACAGAGTGTGAGCGGGGGAGGGGCCGAGAGAGAGGGAGACACAGAATCCGAAGCAGGCTCCGGGCTCTGAGCTGTCAGCACAGAGCCCGACGCGGGGATCGAACCCACAAACCGCGAGATCATGACCTGAGCCCCACAAACCGTGAGGTCATGACCTGAGCTGAAGTCAGACGCTTAACGGACAGAGCCACCCAGGCGCCCCGCTCAATCAATGTTTCTTAAGCATTCAAGGGTGCTCAGCATTGTCTTAACCCTCTGGAGGAGAGAAAATACCAGAAATGGTCTATGCCCTAAGGAACTTGAAACCCAGCTGAGACAGGGGGCCCTGGACAAAAACAAAAGAAAAGAAAAGAAAAGAAAACAAAACAAAACAAAACCCATCGTGAACAAGGCGGAATTAAGAGGTTATCTGTGAAAGGCAAGAAAACATAAAGACGTGCTGTTTGGTTCCCGGAAGGGGAGACCAGGGATGGCGAAACGGTCAGATCAGACTCCAGGGAGGAGGTAGACCTTGGCCTGCGTGCTCAGAGGTCATGTGTCGCTCAAAGCTATCTTTCTGGACTCCCCTGACTTGGCACCTCTCCCCTCAAAAGTTACCCACGCCTTCCTCTGGGCTAACGCTGGATTTTGGATATGCTTCTGGGACTGCAATCATCCCATAGCTCAACAACTTGGGCTAAACTCTCTGTTTACGCCACAGAACTGCGAGTTCCCCCAGCTCTGGGCTGTATCTTTTGGCAGGCCCGGCCCCTAACTTAGCTGAGGGGCTCAAGCATGTGAGCTGAATGGAAGAGCGAATATTCTTTACTGCAAGAAGGACAATGACGACTCGGGCACAGCGTGTGACATTTTAAGTATTTCTCCCCAGCCCCGAAGCGGGCCTCCCTTTCCCACCCTGTCTGCATGTGGGGGGCGTGGGAAGGCTGGTGGGAGAGTGGGGTCAGAGAGCCAGACAGGACAGGGAGTTCTCCGTAGGGGTCATCTGGGGGGCGGGGGGGGGGGGGGACAGTCTGAGCTCCAGCTGTGTCTGGCACATGGAGGGCTCTCAGAGAATTCACACGCCATCCCTCCCAGGCCCTGGGACTTCATACCCACTGCGCGAGAGCCCGGGAGGCTGAGTGTCCTCTCCTGATTTCTCAAGAACACAGAGCAAACCCGCAGTCAAGGTGGCCTTGATGGGGAGTGGTTCTGTGGGTGGCCAGTGTTGACTGATGGCCCCAGATCTGTAGGTCTGGGGTCACCTGAGCCCACGTTATGAGCCCGTGGAGTACATGGAGAGGAGACAAAAGAGGCGAGTGGAGCAGGGGGGACCCGGCGGTCCCCTCACCCCCCAGGAGACACCACCAAGTGGAGCCATTTAGGCTGGCCCCGAAAAGATGGTGCCGGGCTGCCTTCTCCTCCGGTGCTACCTGGTCACAGTGAACTTCGGCCTCTTCGTTCGTCATAGGACCCTAACAGTGTCTCCTTCGTGGGGTGTCTTCGGGGCCGGGCCGGGCCAGGATCATGCACAGACACGGCCAGCATGGTGGCTGGCTCGTGCATCGCACACTGGGCCCCCACCCCTCATCTGGGCACCGGCTCTCCCACGTAGGAAGTGCAGAGCCCGGCAGCGGCCTGAAAAACGACCGGCGTTCTAACCATGACTTGCATTTTTTATAATTCTGGTTTTCTCTTGACCCAATTAAAAAAAAAAAAAAAAAAGCCTTTTTGCTCCTTTTCCTCTTGGGCCCACTGGTTGTGCTAGTTAAGGACAGCTCCAGGTAGATTGTGTCAATCATAGAGCAGGCGGGAGGGACCCTCAGAGCAGTCCCAAGAGGCAGTGCTGTGCCAAGGTCAGGGCGAAAGTCAGACTTCCTGGCTTGTGCTCAGCAGTCCTGGGGGAGGAGGGGGCTGGCGCAGAGAGGCAGGGACGGAGCAGGGCCGAATGGACAGCCCTTTGCCCCCATTTGCTCGAAGTGCCCTTCCTGACCAACCTTGGCCATCCTAGAACCACCTGAGATGCTTTTAGAAAACGTTCATGCCCAGAGGCGTCTGGGTGGCTCAGTAGGTTAAGCGTCGACTCTCGACTTTGGCTCAGGTCATGATCTCCCGGTTCCTGAGTTTGAGCCCTGCCTCCCGCTCCGTGCTGACAGTGTGGAGCCTGCGTGAGATTCTGTCTCCCTCTCTCTCTGCCCCTCCCCACCTTTCTCTCTCTCTCTCTCAAAATAAATAGACTTAAAAAAAAGTTAAAAAACAAAACCAACCACAACAACAAAAAGACGTTTATACCTAGACCCCACCTCTCCCCAGGATTCTGACTCCATTGGTCTGAGATGGGGCCTGGTTATTCTATTTACCTCCTGATGGTACAGCACAACCAAGGTTGAGATGCTCAGGGTTAACGGAACCTGGTTGCTGAGTTAACCCCTTCTTGAAAAGTTGTCTTTGGACAAGTCCTTCGGCACACAGGAGAAACGTGGTCAGGAGTCAGATGACCCAGGTTTGCATCCTGGCTGTGTGTGACCTTGGGCAGGTTATCTAAGCATCCCTGGACCTCAGTTTCTTTATCTACACAATGGTCCCTCTCTCTCGGCGCTGCAGTGAGCATTATAGAGGTCAGGCACGTGAAGTGGTTGGCACAATACTGAGCAAGTCAGCCCTGCCGTCGATACTAATGATTATTTCTCGAAGAAAGCACTCTTATCTGCTGCCCAATCTTGCAGGTGGAGAAAGCCTGGGGATCATTCAAGACACTCACCTCATGGCTTCTGCAAATGAGCAGGTGAGCAGCGTTACTCCAGGCCATTTCCTTTCTCCCCAGTCCACCTGTAAGTCCCAGGGCACTCTTTCCAGCTCTTTCTGGCAATGACAGCGGGACTGCACTTCCCTGATACGCCGTTTCCAAAGCCGTTCTCAGGTGTTGTCTCATTCAACAGCAGCCCTCGCCCTCCCACGATTTCTACAGCTCCTTCTCAGCCTAACACCGAGTAACAAACGGAGCCGTGTCGCCGGGTGTAGGGGGCACAGACGAGTCACAAAGGCAGGCCACTCGGGTAGCAGCTCTGGCCTCGCAAGGCATAAATCTCGGACGCGTGTGCCTGTGCTGCCTAACCTCTCCTGCTGACACTTGAGCACCCGTGCAGCTGTCCGGCTTAAAAGAGCAACTCTCCTTTCCTCTCCGGGGAAGGGTACTGTGCCTCACGGCCCCCTGCCCTCCCCCTCCGGCAGGTGGGCACAGGGAGCCCTGAGGATGTAGGTGTGGGCACACAGGAGCAAGGAAAGCAAGCAAGACCCTGTCCCTTCCTAAGGCTTCTCCTCTTCCCAGGGGCTGCTTTCCCGGAGTATCTCTACCCAGAGAGCGACAATCCCAGGGGCAAGGCTGCCTGGAGGGCTGCCTGTTGGGGGGCTGCTCTCTTTGGCCTTGGGAGGCAGATGCAGGGGGAATAAGCATCTGGGAACCAGGAAAGGTCAGAGGTCACTTCCTTGAAGAACTGAAATGAGGCTCTGTGGCTGGCACGAGCAAGCAAGGGTGACAGCAGGGGCCAAGGGTGACAGCAGGTGAGCCAGCGTCTGTGGGCTTGCGGGCTATGCACGAGGCCTGTCCTCACCGGAAGACGCTGAAGGGACTGGCAACGGGGACGCAGTGACCAGATTTATGTTTTCTGTTGGCTTCAGCTCTACTTACAATCCCCTTATTCTTTCCAAGAAAAGTTCCACCGAGCTTCAAAGGCCAGCATTTACTTACTCGGGTGCCAGGCTGCGTATGAAGTACTCTACATGAATTGACTGCCTCTTCTACAGGGCCCCATGGCATTTCCAGGAGGAAGCCAGGGCCCGATTTTGTCCTCGGCCCATTTCAGGTCCCCCCCTGCTCCTTTGCAATAGAGTGAGCGGCGGTTCTCGGCCGCCTAGGTGCTCGAGTGGGCCCGCCAGGCCCCTGCCCTTCTGACGTCACATGGACCACACTCAGCATCGAAGGTTCTCAGAACCACAGGGATGCCTGACATTGGCTTTGTACGCACTCTCACCTGTTGCTTGAGCTCGCCTTTCTAAAAGCCATCACTGGGTGTCAGGATGCAAACAAGATACATTTCTCTGGAACGAGCGCTTACACGTATCGGCCGCAAGAGGTTTCTTAATCCTTCCTGCCCCAAGTGAACTGCCCCCCAAATGGCAGAGCTCCCTTCTGTTGTGGAGGCTGAGGCTGCCCGGGCAGCTGACCTCAAGGGTGTGGGTGTCTAAAATAAGGGCCCAGGCGGGGCTATACCAGGAATGCACAAACTCACCCCCACCTTACAGAGCAGGAAGACAGGGTGAAGTCGGTCATTCAGAAAATCCAGAAGCGCCTACCTCTGAGCCCAGGTAGGAATGGGGAAGGACTGTTGTATGGTGCCCCCTAAAAACCATCACTTGTTGAGAATCCACATTTGGCATTTGACGGACATTGTCCTCATCCTAATGACAGTCATGTCACAGATATGGAAACTGAGGCTTGGAGTGGTTACCCAGCCCAAGCACATGCCTCTTAAGAGGCATGAGCTGGGGTTTGGACCTGGAGCGTTCCTGCCAGTGTCACCCCTTCCATAGGGGCGGAGCGGCCTGGGCCCCTGAGTGAGCAGGAGCCTGAAAAGAGGCCTGGTTTCCATTGTTCGTATTAGTCTGGTCCCGCCGTCCAGCAGTTCAGTCCCAACTGGCTAAACGTGTTCCAGCAACTGATCGCTGAGGCAGCACTGTCAGGGTGATGCAATGAGGGCTCGGAAGCGTTTCTTTTGTGCTTACACCCAAGGATGAGTTGGAGTAGGAAGCCCAAGTCCTCCAGAGTCAGGTGAGACCAGCCCTTGCTGTACCACGTGACAGAGAATACAGGCCCCTGCATTGCACCCAGTCACAAAAATGGGTGACTTTCTTTGGTGACGCTTCAAAATACGGTTCTGAAATGGATCACGTAAAGTAGGGGGCGGCATATTATTCAAGAGTATCCAACGGATGCTAGATATTACCAGGGGTGTGGTGTGGTGCTTCCTGTACATCCGGGGAAGGCAGACTGGATGGCACGAAAGTGACACAGGAATCGGTGTGTGTGCGTGCACGCATGTGCATATGTGCACGCGTGTGTGGGTTTGGACTGGGGGAAGGGATGGGGAGGCTGAGTATCTAGGAGGGCCTCCAGATGTCCCTCCCTAACTTCAACTGCTACTCTTCTGCTTTACTTTATTGTATATTGGAGTCCTTCTGCTGAAAATGGTTTGAAAATCACTACTAGAAGGGAATGGTGAGTTACTGAAGAATTCTGAGCAGAAAAGTGACAGAGCAAGATTTGCATGTTCGAACTATCGCTCCGCTTGCAGGCCGGAGGCCGGATTGCAGAGAAGCGGGGGCGGAGGCGGTAGGTCATGGGGAGGGGACTGCAGTACGACCTGTGGCCTGGCCCGCGGCCAGAATCAGGCAGCCGGGGACAGAAGGGGTGGAGGAGAGGGAGATTTCGGAGGTAAAATCAGAGGGACTTGGCAGTTCTTGGAATCTGCAAGATGAGAGAACCCGCTGGTTCCGGTCTGGGAGGACAGAGGTGGGCGTCACTGAGCTGGAACGCACCATCGAGGAGCAGCTTCTCAGGAGGATGAACTGAGTACCCGGCATGTGGGTGTGACAGCTTCGTGGGCCATTCCTGTCAAATCCAGACCTCAATAGAGAGCTCTGTCTGTGCTCGAGACATAACCTAGGGTTTTCAATGTACAAATGTCATCTAAAGGGACATGAACGGATGAGGTAACCTGGGCGGAAAGTATAGCTAGAAAAGGGGAAAGGACACTGGAATGAGGCCTGGAGAGCCCCAACATTGAGAGGGGGACAGAGATAAGAGAGCTAGAAGGAAACAACAAAGCGACTACAAGTTAGCAGGCAGCTGGACATAAGCATTTCAAGCTCAAGAGATAGCACCAGGCTCAGATTTGCGTCATCAGCACCTAGGATGTCCTCAGCGCGACAGAGTGAGGGTGGAGTGAGGACCAGGAGCCTTGGAAACAGCACCGTGTCGGGGAGAGGGTGGAGGAGGAAACCTAAGAGGAGGTGGCAAAGGATCGGCCAGAGAAGTATGAGAACGAGGCCCGGGTAGAGTCTCAGAAGCTGGATCGGTCAGGGGACTTGTGGTTGCAAGTAATCAAATCGCTGAATGAATAAAAAAGCTGAAGAATCAGGTAATAGGAACGCGAATTCTCTCACAAGAGGTCTGTAAGTGGGCAATTCCAAGGCTGGTTCCATGGCTAAATCAGGCCTCTTGGGGCTTTCCCTCATGTTGGCAAAATGGCTGCAGCAACTCCAGACATCTTTTTTTTTTTTTTTTTTTTTTGCCAACCATGTGGCTTTCTCTCTGTGTCCCTCCTCCCCTTTTATCAGAAAGTAAATGTTCCCTGTGAAGCTCTCCCACGTAGACTCTCCCTCACACCCCATTAACCAGTCCCAGCTGCAAAAAAGGCTGGATAGTGAGTAACTAGCATCTCAGTCTCGTGGGAGAAGCGGAGCTCTTGCTGCAAGAAGGGTGGAGAAAGGCTGGCAGTCAGGAGGGCGACTACCAGGGGCTCCCTCTGGAGCCCATAGAGTAGAGCCTTTCAGAAGCAAGGAGAGGTGGTTTCCAGTGGAGTGGCGTGGCCCAGCACAACGGACACGAGCGATTGCACCGTGCAGGGTATAGGGAATGCTTCCGAAAGCAGTTTCAGTAGGATGGCAGAGAAGTAGAAACGGAATTACAAGCGAATTGAGAAGTGAATGAGGATAAGAAAGGGGAATAGATAGTGTAGACCAGTGGTTCCCAACAGGGGACGGGGAGACAGGGTTTTTTTCCCTCTAGGAAATGTTTGGTAATGTCTGGAAACCCTTTCAGTTGTCGCAACGGGGCTTCTCCACAGCTGTCACAATTGGACGCCGTCACAAGCATCACTGCTGGCAGCTGGGGTCCTTGCATCCTTCCCAAACTGAACGTAAAGCGTGTCTTGTGGGTAGATGCTGCTAAGTGTCCCCCCGTGCTGCTAGAGGCTGAGTGCTTGTGTCCCCCCCCCCCCTCCAAATCTTCAGGTTGAAGCTCTGACCCCAAAGTGGTAGAGTTTGGAAAGGAGGCATCGGGAGGCAGTTAGGGTTAGATGAGTTCAGGAGGGCTGGGCCCTCACGATGGGATTAGTGTCCTTATAAGAAGAGACCCCAGAGCCAGTAGCCTTGCTCTGAGCACTCTGAGGACGGGCAACTGAGGATGCGGTGATGGACGGCTATCTGTGGGTGAGGGAGAGAGCCCACACTAGGAACCGAACTCCGCCAGACCTCGAGCTCAGCCTTCCCGCCTCCAGAAGTGGGGGAAATACACCTCCAGGTTTAAGCCTCCAAGTCTACAGGGTCTTGTTACGGCAGTCCAAGCAGACCCAAGCACCTGCACGGGACAGTCCCCACCACAGTGATCTGGTCCACAGCGTCGGTAGTGCTGAGGTGGACAGACCCAGCGTAGACTATCCCTTCACGAAATCAGCTGGGATGGGGAAGTAGAGTGAGAAATGCAGGGGTGAGGAAGGTGGGAGAGACAACAGCATGTTCCTAGGCCAGGGACATGGGTCCAGAGGAAGGGGGTAGAAATTCGGAAGGGAAGTTTGGTTGCTGATGGAGAAGGATGCCACGGAGCTAGGAAGGTGGGTCAAGGGTTGACTGAGGGGAGGCCTCAACCAGGAAGAGTATCTGTGGCCCTAAGACTAAGAGGAGAAAACAAAGATGGGGTAGAGGCAGGCGTGGGGCTGGAACTAAGGGTTATTCCTGCCCTAGGGCCATGACCTTCTGGAGTAACAGGAAACGAGGTCACCCACTGAGTGTGAAGGGGACGAGGAAGGAGGGAAGGGACGGTCTGGAACTGTTTTTAAGGAGGACATAGAGAGGGCAGGCCAATCCCCGGAAAAGGAGTGTGTCGAGAGCTTGGGTGAGGTTGGAGGCTGGGTCTGTCCTTGGCCACAGTCCCCGTGGCTGCGTGATTTCCTCCAAAACGCTCGGTACCTCGGGCCAGCCAGGACGAACTGGTGGGTCGGTGATGGGGGGATGCGAAAGGACAAGGACTAAGTGATAGGAAAGTGTTTCAGGTCATCAGGCCGGCGGCCGAGGCCCTGGGAAAATCACTTAAACTCTCCAGGCCTCAGTTTCCTCATCTGTAAAATGGGTTTACCCATTACCTCACGGGGTGGTGGTAAGGTTCAAGTGACAGAGCTTATGGGAGAAGCTTTGTCAACGATGACTCTTTCCCTGTTACTATTTATCATCATTAGTCCTTAGCGGAGTGATGGTTACCAGCACTTTCACGGGCATTTTCATTAAGTATCTGCTACCCTCACTGCCCTCCTCCACTCCTGTGTGTTCAGAATGGGGGACTTCTGTCCTGGCGGGACAGACAGACAAATGAATTACCCCAGGACACACAGAAGACCGCTGACCCTCCCTGTCTGGTGTCAGGAATCCTCTTGCTTCCCTGCCCTGACGACACCCGCCCCCTCCCCCCCCCCCCCGCCCCCGCCGCCCGCTGCCCAGGGACCAGGCCCCTCTGTATCCCGTGTCTGGGGTCTGTTGTGCACAAGACTTTGATGAACACTTGGAAGGAGGGGCATGCACCTACCGCTGGTGCATAAGTTAATTAGGGCTTAGCTGGAGCGAAAGGGAGCCAGCCAGGGAGTGGGCAGTAAGAAGACAGTGAGGAAAAAGGGGTGGGGCGTGAAGACCAGCTGGGGACCCAAACTGGCAAAGGGCTGGAACTAGACAAATAGGGGGAAACTGGGGGAAACTGGGAACGGTGGACGTTCCAACAGCCTCGTCCACCCATCCTGTGGTGAGGACAGGTGACAGGTAGCAGGGGGCCCAGGCCGGGGCAGAGGGCGGGGAGGGGAGGGCCGGGGACACCCCAGAAAGAAAGACACTGAAGAGAAGGACGGCAGGGCTGGGGAGAGAGGGAGGGCCTTGACCAGAGTGCCTGGGACACCACATGTGGAGTCGCCAGAGCAGAAACCAGTTTGGGAGGGAAGAACAGGTGACCGACAGGTCAGTCATCATTACTAACATTTTTTTAGCTATAACCTGTGTAACAGCTCCCGTTCGTTGAACATCTTACCTACAGTCACTTATTTCGTCATAAGCCATGAGACAGGTATCAGTAACCCCACTGACAGACGAGCAGACTGGGGCTCGCAGAGGCCACGGACCTGGCGGGGGCCACACAGCCGGCAGACGGCACAGCCACTTGAACCCAGTTCCAAGGCTTTGTGGCCCATGCGCCGGCCTCTGCACCACAACACGGACAATATCACAGTGTTTTCGCGGAAACCCCCACCTCCCTGTGTCTCTCCTCACACATTCAGTTGACTTCTTCCCGGGCCTAGACTTCCCGGTGGCTATCGTGCCTGGCTAATATTGCCATCACCTCAATTTCTTAGGACCAGGTTTTGAAGACGATCGTAGGCTAAAACTCAAAAGCTACGTATTTCAACGGCAGATTCAGGCCCTGCAACGGTTCGTGGAGGAGACAATTTTGAACAGAAGGCTTTTTTGTCAGTCTCTCTGCAAGCCACGAACGGGTTGCTTTATTCACTCGCTCACCTTTCTTTGTTCACTGAGGGTCACTGTCGTGTAACGGTTAGGAACACAGACTCTGGAGTTATGCTGCCTGAATTCAAATCCTGACTCCCGATTTATGAGCTTTAGGAGCCTAATCTCTCTGGCAGTTTCTCCATCTGGAAAACGGGAATCAAACCTCCTAGGGTTGACGCGACAGTGAATGGGCTAATTACCTAGGGCACTCAGAACAGTACTTGGCTAACCTGTGCTGGGAGATCCCTAGTTCAGTGGGCCCGGCTTCTACCCTTGAGATGCCCAAGTCCAGGGAGGGCAGCAGGACTGTCTGTCCACCCCACCTACCGGCCAGGACAAGGACAGGGTGAGGCCCGATTACCCTCGGCCTCTCCAGTGACTTTTCTCTCCGAGGCAGATGCTGCAGCCTCAGGCCAGAGCCCAGAGGGGGCGCGATGCTGCTTCTGAGCTGGGTACCCTGTACCAGCTTCGGGAGTTGGCTTCAA
This sequence comes from Panthera pardus, assembly GCF_024362965.1. Classification (NCBI taxonomy): domain Eukaryota; kingdom Metazoa; phylum Chordata; class Mammalia; order Carnivora; family Felidae; genus Panthera; species Panthera pardus. The sequence goes on from NW_026527002.1 coordinate 46,564,982, forward strand.
CCCCCAGGCACGAAGGCCTGCGTGTTTGAGGCTGTGCAACGGAGTGCATTCCTTTGATTGCTTTCTTCTTCCCTGACCCCAGAAACATCTGCCTGGCTGAGGTAGGAGAGGCTTTTAGGATGCTAGGGGCCGGCTCTAACAAGGGCTCTCTCCCTAGGGAGGCTGGCTGATGAAGATCAAGTCCCAAAGCCCAGAATGCTGACCCCAGGCACCTCACAGCGGAAGGCAGAGCCCAATAAGGGAAGTCACAGCCGTAAGTAGGGCACTGGCCTGGGCTTTGTCGCCTGCTAAAGACATCCGCTGCCCCCAGTGCTTTGTACGCATCTTGGCTGCTGCTCCATCAAGGCGACAGCTTCTGATCTCTTCCTTTTGCTGGAGCTCCGGCAGAACAAGGCTCGAGTCTCATTTGTCTGTCTGAGGTGGAGGCTTTCAGAGCCAGGCAGCTTGGAAAAACGAGGTGACAAAAGAAGCCGGCCAGCAATTAGGTAATGCCAGCCTGCCTGCTGGGCTGCCCTGCACAGTCTGTCCCAGACTTCACTGGGAGCCCAGGGGAGAGCAGACACGTGGATTCTGGGCTTGCATTAGAGGGGTGGCCGGGGTACGTGGGGACGGAGGGGCCCTGGGAAGTAGCCAGTGACCTAATGTGTCTGAGCCTCACCTGTGTCACGGGGTAAAGAAGGCCTCTCTCACTGAGAGGCATGAGGTCCTAACCTAATCGTACTGTGATCACAGGTGACAGGACGGGTGGTCAGTAAGGCCGGGTTCCTTCCTTCTCTAGTGTGATTTCAAGGCAGTAGCTTGCACTCAGGTGAGCTAACACCGGCCCATAGCCCCCCACGCACAGGGGGGATCTTCTAATCCCCTTCCTCAGCCGGGCCTGGGCTGTGAGCTGGGGGCTCTGCCCCGAGCTGCTTAGAGCCCCTCTTCCGGGTGCAAGGCCCCCTCGAAGGGGTGAAGGCTTTTCCCCACACGACTGCCTCTTCCTCTCCATGGTTTCCTCTCAGCTTCTCCACCTCGGACAAAGTCCTTTGCTTACTCATTTCTTTGAATTTTCTTCCAGGCTGGTCCTCCTATATAAAAAAAACCCCTTTACCCCAGGTGCCTGGGTGGCTCAGTCGGCTAAGCGTCCAACTTCAGCTCAGGTCATGATCTCACGGTTCACAGGTTCGAGTCCCACGTCAGGCTCTGTGCTGACAGCTCAGAGCCTGGAGCCTGCTTTGGGTTCTGTGCCTCCCTCTCGCTCTGCCCCTCCTTGGCTCTCACTCTCTTCCTCTCTCTCAAAAAAAAAAAAAAAAAAATGAATAAAACATTCAAAACAAACAAACAAAAACCTTTACCCAAGGCCCAGCCCTGCCTTTCTGCAAAATTCACTGCAACACGGCAACTTGGGAGCCCAAAATCCCCAGAGCCTCCTAAGACTCCAAATATTTGAATCTCTCTCTACAACCAGGTACTTATTGGAGTGTTCGTTTTTGTTTTTAAAGTACATGTGGGCCCGTGTTTCTATACGGGGAATGAGAAAAGCCCAGAAATTCTTTGGTCCTGGGTTCAAGTTCTGGCTTCACTATTTACTAGCTGTGTGACTGTGGGCAAATCACTTAGCCTCCCCAAACCTCAATTCCCTCATCAAATAATAGTTTATATAAAAGTTTGCCCCATATGTTGTCTCAGCAGCTCTTCAGAATAGACTTACAACAAAGGAATTATTAGAAATTCCTAGTTTACAAAATGAAGAAACAAAAGCTTTGAGAAGTTCTCTTAACTGCGTCCCTGGGACATACAGCTGGTGCCAGAACCTTGACTTGACTTTGGATTCCCCACGTCTTGTAGGTAATCAGGGGAGGTAAGGAACTCTCCCCAGTTTACTTCTCAAAGTTGTTGTGAAGGTCAAAGGACATCATCCATCCGCCTGTTTAACAGGCTTTTGTTGAGGACCACAATGTGGCAGCCTCAGTCTCAGGGTCTCACGGAGCGAAGGGTTCCACGGGCTGCAAGGAGCTGGGCGGATGCAAGGAGGGTGGCGCACCATCCATTCAGGGGAGGCAGCTGAGTCGATGTGCAGGGAAACCCATCCGTGGCATAACGCGGGGCACAGGACAGGGGCTCCCGTAGCCTTGTCAAGGGTGTCCCTTCCCTCCCCAGGCCTCCCCGCCTAGGCCTCTCAGTTCAGCCTTACAACACCGTGTTCGGAAGGTACCATCTGCCCCATTTTACAGAGGGAGGGAATGTGGATCCCTGAGGAGAGTGGAGTTCAGTCCTAGCTGCATGTTAGAATCACTGGAAATCTTTAAAAGCCCAATACCGGGCTGAACCCCAGACCGCAAAATGAGGAACTGGGGGGATAGACCCGGGCATCAGTGTTTCTCCTAGAGCTCCCAGACCATTGCAGGTGCAGCAGGGAGGAGAGCGCCGAGTGGCTGGGTACCCGCAGTGGATGCTGGTGGTCTAGGTCCTTGAGGGCAGTGTAGTGTTGGGGACAGGGGTACGTTTAGGATGGACTGCGGCTCCCCTCACGCCCGCCTCTGCCCCTTTCTAGCTGGGTGATCTTGGGCAAGCAGCTTCACCTCTCCCTGCCTGTTTGCCCAGGGTGCCATGGGGGTCCCTGCGGCCTGAGGGTAGAACAACTGGCGTCTATCAGAAGCTTCAGGAATGTTGGTTACCTTCCCTTCCTCCTCCCCCAGCTGCTGCCCAGCTTTGGGCCATTTTTCTGTTTATCCACAAGAAGTAAAACTCAGATACGTTCTCTCTCTTATTGACGACACTGCCTGGAGGCTGGACGGACTTTGGGAATGGGCAGGGAGAAGCCTTGAGGGACGACTGGAGTTTAGGCCAGGTAGGTCTTCTTCATGCTGGAGAGCTCAGGCGGCAGAGACCCAAGCAAAGGCACACGGTGGGTCCTGAGCCACAGGCGTCCTCCCAGCTCGCCGGGCACTGGATCGTGCTTAATGAGGTGTCCTAGGAGGGACGTTTGAGAAGCAAAGAGTACGAGCTGCCCAGAGAGCTGGTTGGTCAACAGCCAGCCAGAAATAACAGCTCTCTCCCCCCAGGTGTTTGTGGCCCAGAGGCGGTGTTACCCCAGAGTGGAGCTCAGCATAGTGCCTGACCAAGCCCTGCTGTGAAACAGACTTCTTTGTTTCTTCCCTTTTCACACCCCACCCCTGCCCCCAGCAATTTGTGCAGAGCTTCTCCCAAGTCTGTTAGAGGCATCCTTGCCGCCTCGAGAAGTCAAGGTTTTTAAACGTTCAGAACAGGCCTTCGAGAATTGTCTTAGCAGGCTTGGGCTGCCATCGCAAAAGCTTGTAGACTGGGTGACTTGAGCAGCAGGGATTTATTTTCTTCCAGTTCTGGAGGCTGGAAGCCCAACATCAGGGTGCCAGCGGGGCCAGCGTCTGGTGAGAACCCTCTTCCTGCCTTGCAGACGGCACACATGTTGTGCCCGCACATGGCAGAGACAGGGTGAGTAGGCCGAGGACAGGAATCTCATCTAACCCTAACTACCTCCCAAAGGCCCCCACCTCCAAATACTGTCACAGGGGCCCAGGGTGGGTGAGGGGCGCGATTCGGTCCATAGCATTTGTGTCCTCTCATGCAAAATATGTCCATTCTATCCCAGTCTTGCCTCATTCCAGCAGCGACTCTAAAATCTCCAGTTTAAAGTCTCATCGAAATACCATCTAAATCGATACAGGCAACTCAAGGTATGGTTCATTCTGAGGCCACATTCTTCTCCAGCTGTGAGCCTGTGAAGCCATTTAAGTTACATACTCCCAAAATACACCCGTAGGACAGACACAGGATAGGCATTCCCGTTCCAAAAGGAAGAAGCAGGAAAGAAGGAAGGGGTAATGGATCTCAGGCAAGCCCACAGGTTAACAAGGCAAATTCCACTAGATCTTAAGGCTGGAGAATAATGTCTTTGGTTCAGTGCTCTGCCTTCCCGACCCCCTGCGGCAATGGTCCCACCTCTGCCAGTTTTGTCAAGTCGGGGAGGGAGGCTCCCTCAAGAAGACTTTCTGGCCTGCAAAGTGATGGCCTAATCATCTCTCAACTGCCTTTAGGGCCCTTCTTTTTCCTTGAAGAACAGTGCACTTTGACAGACGCCGGTCCTGTAGCATACAAGAAGGTTGTGAACTTGCCTTCACTCTGTCCTGCTTTCTCTTGCTCCCTTCGTTTCAAACTGGCCGTGTCTTTGCTGGTATAACCCCATCATTTTCCCGGCTTCCACTGAGCTGGCTGATTAGATCTGTGCTCACACCCGCGTTATTAAGTGGCTGTTCAGCCATACCTTTCTTTCTCATTTTTTTTTTGCAGTTATGCAGACTGAACATTTTTTAAGACTCCAAGCTCTGGCTCCATTTTGCTTAACGATTCCTTCTTTAATTCATGTCTCCCCTTTTGCATTTTTCTATGAGGGTTCAGGTAATACCAAGCGGCTCCCTCACCACTTTGCTCAGAGATCTCCTCAGCTGCATGTTCAACTTCACAGTTCACAACTTTCACCTTCCACAAAACACTAGAACAGAATTCAGCCAAACTCTTTGCCACTTTATAACAAGGATCACCTTGGGGCACCTGGGTGGCTCAGTCGGGCAGGCGCCCGACTTCGGCTCAGGTCATGATCTAGCAGTTTATGAGTTTGAGCCCCGCGTCAGGCTCTGTGCTGACAGCTCAGAGCCTAGAGCTTGCTTCAGATTCTGTGTCTCCCTTTCTCTCTGCCCCTCCTCTGCTCATGCTCTCTCTCTTTCAAAAATAATAAAAACAGTTAAAAAAAAAAAAAAAAAAAGGATCACCTTTTCTCCAGTTCCCAATAACATGTTCCTTATTTACATCTGAAACCTCCTCACCAGAGTCGCCCCTAATGTCCATATCCTAGCACGCACCCCAAAATTCAGTGTTATAAGAGTGATCACAGAGGGGAGGGTCAGGCTGGCTGCCGTGCAGGAGACCAGCTGATGGGTGGAGGCTGAGCCTGCAAACCATATTCCCGCATTGAGACAACACTACCAGCCCCTCAGCAGGGAGCCACATCAGCATCCATCCCTTGCTCTGGGTGGGCCTCTGTGGAAGCCTGCCTGCAGGCAATCGGGGTTCAATGCTGGCCTATACGCAAGTCTCTTCCAAAGCCCCTCTAAGCTGTCCTACATAAACACCAATTTTCAAAGGCCCGGCAGAGTTACAAGTAGAAGGAGCCTTTGCACCCAGAAGTGCAGTGCTGATGGGAAGGAAAAAGTCTCAGCATTGCTGCATTGGTGGATCAGGAGAGTGGGGAGCCTCCCTCCCCTCTTACGTAATACATGTAACTGGCAACACAGTATAGCAGTTTAGTACCCAAGCCCAGAAGCCAGAGTGCGGCACGGAAGTTCTGGCTTTGCCCCTTCCTGGCAGTGTCATGTCAAATATCTCTTTCAGTTTCCTATCCTGAGAGAGGGAGATGATGACAATTCTCATCTCGTGGAAGGGTGGCAAGAATTTAAGTGTTTACACTAGTTTAAGGAACATAGTAACTGCTTAAAAAAAAATGTTAGCCATTAGAGTGCACTCATGAGAATATGCACAGTTATTGTCTGACAGCCAGTCAGGAGCGAGGAGGCAGTGAAGAGATGTGGTCAATGGGGGAGGGAACTGGTGTATGCCGAGGTGGGGTGACTTTGGTATCTAGCCTTTCTGAGCCTCAGTTTCCTCATTTGGAAAATAGGAATTACACAAAACGACACTTGCAAATCTTATATTTGGAAGCAATAAATATTCACAACTACATTTTGCAGATAAGGAAACTGAGGCACAAAGAAGTTAGAAACTTACTCAAGGTTACCAGCTAATACGTGGGAAAGCTGAGATGTGAGCCAAGGTCATCTGCCTTCGTTGTAGAAAATACAACATGTTCATTTTTTTTTTTTCTATTATGGGCTGTTAACAGGATAACATTTGCCCACCAAAGGGATAAATGTATTCATGAGCCTAATTTTCAGTAAATTTTTTCTTTATCTTTTTGTGATAGGCTAGCAGCTTTAGAGATCATCTAAAAATCCATCTGAGCTGACATCTATCTAGACAGAACAGATTCTTCTGGGGTTAATGACCGTTAGTGGCTGATAGGGGCTTAAGCTCCAGTATACCCAAATCCACATACCAAACTGGAAAGACACCCCAATAATACTAAGAGGCGTAAAAGTGCCAGCTGACACTTTATTTCAGGTGGTATTCAATACCACAAAAGTAGAAAGGAGGTTCTGGAGAAGCTCCCTGGGAATCCCTGCAGGGCAGGTTTGACCTGGGCTTACAAACTAAAGACAAGCTTGGGGGCCTGGGGACCCCGGCCTGACTCCCACCTCTGCCAATTGTATTGTTATCTGCTAATTCTATCTCCCCAGGCAAACTCAACTTTGTTATTCAGCGACGCCCATTTGTGGTTGACACAACCAACCGTGGTCGCGGGAACTTCTACAAAATCAGCGACTCACAAGTGAAGTGTACCGACCACGTGCTTTAAAAAAAAATCTTAGGGTACTTGTTAAAATGCAGATTCCATGCCTTTCCCCGGTTCTACGCATCTTATCCTCTGCGAACAAGGCTGGGGAAACGTGCATTTCTGACAAGTCCTCCAGGTGATCCCAGGCCAACCCATTCAGCCTGTACCCCACACCCCGGGCAGGTGGAGCAGCCCCAGAGAAGAAACCTGCCCGAACCACGACGCTGCGGATCTGTCGCGAAGCTTTGCCTTGACCCCCCAGATCATGATCCCCTTGGAGGTGGCATCCTCGGGGACGGCAGCTCCTGCTCAGGGCCGTGTGAGAGCTGCGAGGGTGGGGGGCTGGGTGGGGGTGACCTTGGTCCTGGACTTGCCCAGGGTGAGTGCAGGGCTTTGTAGGAGAGAAGCCACCTCTCTGGCTTTTGTCCCTGCTAGCTCATTAGAGGAGCCGGCTTCAGGAAAGAAACGCATTCTTCCGGGAGGGGGCCGTGTGGCCACACGCCCAGCAGTCAGCCGTGACTCAGCTTTGGCCGGCTGGCGCCCGGGCCTGGGGCTGAGCCGGACAGGAAACAAAGAACCGCTCGAACGCGCCCTCCCGGGGCCGCGCCGCACCTGCCGGCCTGCCGCCGCCCCGCTCCCGGAGGCGGCCTCGGCGGGCGGCTGTTGCCGGGCGGGCGGGGCCCTCCGCGGAGGCCCGCGGGCTCTCTCGGCCGCACCCCGTCCCCCGCCCTCCGAGCCGCCCCCCTCCCGGCCGGAGCCGCCGCCCCGTCCCGCGCCTCGCGGCTCTGCGCCTGCGCGCGCTGCTCGCGGCGCCCCGCTCGCCCGGCGCCGGGCTCTCGGTGCAGACCGGCACCCCGCGAACTCACCCGAAGCGGCCTCCCAGCGTCCAGACAGTCGGTGTTCTTGAGAAGGAGGCTCCCAGCCCTCGTCCTTCCGCAGCCGGTCTCTGCCCAGACGCACGCACCGGCGGGAAGGAGACCCGGCCGGGCACTGCCCCGGCACCGGGTCTCCCCGGCCTCCCACCCCCGACTGCGTCGCTGTGCTTTGGGAGGGGACGGCAAGTCGCTGGTGGCTTCTACCTTCCACAGCCTTCAGCCTGTCCCTTCTTCCTGACAGGGGTCTCAGAGGTTGCTGCCCCTTAGAATCACCTGGGGAGCTAAAACGCGAAACGTAACAGAAGCAAACCCCTCTGATGCCTAGGTTGCCCCCAGCCCCCGGAAGTCTGAACCACGGGTGTGTGTTTGCAGAGTTCCCCAGGTGATTCCAGTGTTCAGCCAGGGCTGCGGAGGGCGGACCACGGACCCAGACCCAGGCTTCTCAAACTTTAATAGGCATTGAAATCACCTGGGATCTTGTTAAAATGCAGGTTTCGATTCAGTAGGTGTGGGGCGGGGCCTGCGAGCCTGCATTTCTGACAGGCTCCCCAGTGATGCTGAGGCTGCTGGTCTGGGGGTACATCTAGGGCTGAGGGACACTTCTGTAAGTGCTCCTTGTCCCTTTACCTTTCTCTTGTGATGTCATGGAGAAGACGTGGGCCGTGGAGCAGATGGCCAGGGGTTGGAATCTCACCTCTGCCACTTTCCTAGCTTGGTGAATGAAGACAGACCCCAGTTCTTTATACTTGAGATTGGGGTGTGATAGTGACCTGGCAAGTTTGATATGAGATGATGTATGGAAGGCACCTGGCACTCAGTGAGCTGTCAGTGAATATCAGCTCTCTGAGGAGGGCTAAGCTCTCTATCGGCCCTCATGGCAGAATCAGCCAGGAAATGACAAGTAGAGGAAGGAACCTTCCAGGCTCCCTCTTCCCTGCTGTCTGCCCTCATAGGAGGACTGCTGGGCTGAAGCCAAAACTCCACTGTCGGGTGGGGATGGGGAGCAGAAAAGGAAGCGGGCTGAGTTGGAGGGATGAAGGATAAGGAGGGTCCCCATGAGAGCCCTGAGGAGGCCTGAGGCCTTGGGAGAACAGTCCCGCTGGAGGCAGACAGCAATGGTAGCAGGAAGAGTGACCTGAGCAGGTGGTGAGTCACAGAAGGCTGCAGAGCAGGGGCCATCAAGGGTCAGGATCCCAGGAGACAGAGAGAACAGGAAGGGGATGGCCCCAGGAGAGAAGATGACTATACCTGGGGAACTGCCTGTCTGTCCCATTGCCCCTTGAAGGAGTTAAGTGTGCAGGCTTTCCCTGGAGGCTGTGCGAGGCTGTAGCCTGTTGCTAGTCATGTGACCTTGGGCACTGTGACTTAAGCTCTCTAGCCTCAGTTTCTTCATCTGTAAAATGGAGCTATAATCACTAACTCAAAGGATTGTTGTCAGAACTAAGAAAGGTGATCCTGTAAAGCCCTCTTATCAGTGACAGACACACAGCCAGTCCTCCGAGGGTGTTTGGGATTGTGATTTCTCCCGTTGGAGACATGAGCAGCGGAGGCTTGCTCCCCAGCAACACCCAGGTCTGTGCTCCCCTCGCTCCATCATATAGGTGGAAAAAAATCACACAGGGATTTTTTAAGCTCCCCAGACGATTCCAAGGGGCAGTGACCTTTGAGAACCACTGGTAGAAGGGAGGGGATGCTGAAGTCTGGGGGGGGGGGGATTGGGGGGGTTGGGTAGAAGCCACCAGCAACTTGCCATTTCCTCCCAAACCTCTTGGGCTCCCATTCAGTCAAACACCCCTTTCAAACCAACTTTATGACTTGGTGAAGGGCCCACCATGCCTGCTTGTGGTGGACTCCAGCCAGAATATGTCTCATGTGGTAGCCCAGCGAAGGGGTTGGAAGTCAGAAGCTCCGGATTAAATCTCACTGCCTCCCTCGGGACTGGTGGTGGCGTCCACGGGCAGTGACGTTGTGCTAGTCCCGAGACGTGTGAATGCTCTCTTAGGACCTGCCCGAGCACAAGGCACATTTAGGATGTCCTCTTCTAAATGCACATGAGATTGGAAAACTGCAGTCTCTTTGAAAGCACAGGCCTCTGATCTGATGTAGCTCCAATGGGCAGCTCAGTAGGCCGGATTTTTAAAAACAAGCTTTCTTCTACCCAGAGCTCACGGGCATCAAGCAAGCAACGAGCCTAGAGCTGAGGTGTGGGACACCCACGGTCCACCCTGAGCCCTGCTGGTGCCACGTTCCCTGCATTATTCTGTGATCATTGCCTTTCACGACCTTTTCTCCTCCCCTGGACAGTCAGTTTTGTGAGAGTTTCCATCACCCAGCAAAATGCCTGCCACTTAATCAGTGCTTGCTAAATGCTCATTAACAATGCAAGAATAACTGAGCTGCGGGAGCTGGGGCAGGCCCTTCACTTCTGTTTCTCCTGGGCCTCAATTTTTTCATGCATAAAATGGGGTTTGGACTAACTTTGATCTCTTAGGCTCCCTCTTGCTCTTACAGCCGCTAAATTTGAATTATTCTTCACCCGGTCATAATCCACCTTATTTTTCCTTCCCAGGTACATATTCCTACCTTTGACCTTGATTTTGTGTTTTCTCCTTACTCAATTTGGTGGATGAGCTTTAGAAAATGATTACAAATGCCCTGCCCGTTAAGGCCTGAAATTCCTTTATTTTCTCAATCAGTTCTTCTTGGTTAGGCCATCCATCTATTTGTTTGTTTTTTAATGTTTACTTTGAAAGAGGGAGGGGTGTGTGTGAAAGCAGGGGAGGGGCAGAGAGAGAGAGAGAGAGAGAGAGGGAGAGAGCGAATCCCAGGCAGGCTCTGGGCTGTCATCAAAGAGCCCGACGAGGGGCTCGATCCCACAAACTGCGAGATCATGACCTGAGCCGAAATCAAGAGTTGGCCGCTTAACCGACTGAGCCACCCAGGGGCCCCCATCTGTTTTTTGTTAGAGGCTCACTGGGCTGATCATTCTGGGCTTTCTCTTCTCTGATCATGTTGGCAGCCTCTGCAACATCTTTGGACACATCACTTCTGTGGCCTTGGCAGGATACACATCTGCACCCCCTTTCCTTTGCCCAGATCGGGGGAGGTGCCACTCATTTCCCCCCAGTGCATGATGTGGTCACCGGACTCAGCACACGCCCACAAGAATATCACCACCCACAGGATTAGATGAGCGTCACCACCCCCGTCCCCTCTAAAGTAACTTCCACGTTTACCTGTTGGGGCTGAAGGAGTCTAAATAGAATGTGGATTCTGAAGGGAATCTTTTCCCCTCCAGGAAAGCTGCCACAGTGCGATTTTCCATAATGTTGGCCTCACGCTTGGATATTTGCCACTGATGAGTCAGCATGTGTGGTGCTGTCTGTAAAGGCGACCACGCACAGGCCGTCTCTATTTGCATGTGCTGGTCCTCTCATCAAAAGGTAGAGGTGATGCCCTCCCCCTTGAATCTGTGCTGGCCCTGGGACTGGCTGTGACCAACGGAAGGAGATAGAAGGGATACTGTTCTGGTTCTGGGCCGAGGCCTTGTGTTCCCTGAGCCTGAGCCACCAGGTAAGGTGCAGGCTATTTTGCTGGGCAGAGAGCCAGCAGTCAGCCTCAAGGCCCCTAGGGTGTCTGCCCCACCTGGCTGACACCACATGGGACAGTCCCGAGACAGCACAGATGAGCTCTGCCCAAAGTCCTGGCCCACAGAATTGGGAGCAATAAAATCGTTTCGTGGTTTAAACTGCTCAGTTTTAGAGCGGTTTGTCACATAGCAATAGATAACGGAGACATTATACTCTCGGGACCTTCATTTCCTCATTGGCGAAATGGTGGGTCTGCCTTCCATCTTGGAGGCCAAGCCAATGCCTCCGTAAGCAGCGTCAGACTCTCTCACTGTAAATAAACCTCTTGACATCTGGTCTCCAAAGGAGGGTTGAAATCAGGAGAAGTGCCCCTGAGTCCGAAAGACCACCAGCACTGGTGCAACTGAAATTCATCAAGGACAACGCAAGAATGTAGTGAGAGCACTGGCTTTGGAGTGACACTTCCTAGCTTCGGCTTCCAGTTCTGCCACTTCCTGGCCCCCCCATCTTGGACAAGTCTCTTTATCCAAGTCTCAGTCTCCTCTCCTGTAAAATGGAGATAAGAATAGTGCCTCCGTATAGGATTAATGCGAGGAGTAGCTAAAATATTGCCCATATATTACCCAGCACGGTGCCTGGAATGTTGAAGGTATTCAATAAACGGTAGCATTCCCTTTGCTGGCTCTTATGGTATTTTTTTGTTTTTATATCTGTCCATTGAGGGAGTGTAAAATAACCAAAACATGATAACCTAACCTTGCCCCAGTCAATGAGAAAATGAAATTACGTATTACCAGGGGGCATTCATAGCACGGGTGTATATTATCGTCGTAGGTTCAGAGAGAATTTAAGTGATTTCTTTGGTGTAAAAAAAAAAAAAATGCAGACTGCAGGGGAAGGGCAGCAGGAAGAAACTGAATGATTTGCTTTCATTTCTAAAAAGATATTTATGATTAGAGGAAGGACGGATGAAAGGAATGAAAAAATTAATTTGCGGCTTTGTCAAAATCAAGCCCAAGGAAGCTGCACATTGGTTAGCACATTTTTAGAGAAAAACAACAGTGGAACAAGAGAAATCAGAACCTAACCTTCTACCATCTGCCACAGATGATTCTGTAGCTCTCTACCAGAATCTCATTAGCATCTTCTAAGAGGCTGATTGTGCCACCAGCGAAACAGTGGTGGAGAAAGGGCCACTCACCCGCTGGGCACAAACTCCACCTGAGTCTGCTCTGGCAGTGAGGTGGCTAGATAGGAACCCGGTCCTCTCTCCCGATTTCCTCCCTCACGCAGGAAGTCCCCGGGCAGACAAAAGCTTCAGCAAGGAGAGAGTTACCCTTTAAAATCTCTGCTCCAGGCAGCAAGAACAAGGAGGAGGAGTGATTGGCCTAGCAAAGACAAGAATAACACCGAAAACCCACATTTGCTTCTAGTTCTGGGCCTCCTGGGTCTACTCTCCTCCTGGCTGCATTTTCAAATGCTACATTTTCTGGAGCTTTTTAAACCCGGGCCTGCCAGATTGGAGGTGCAGGGAAAATGGACCCCTCCCCCACCTTCCCAGCTCCTCAATCCTCCCACCTTGCCTCCCAAAGGAGAGCAAGACAATACAAGACTGTTCTCCAGTGGCTTTCACCTACTCAGGAGCTGTGAAAAGAATTTTGAGCTTTGAAAGGAAAATCTCACAGGAAAGGGGGCCAAGTCCAGAAGATGATTCCCCAGAAGGCTTTAAGGAATTCTGATGTTTCTCACCATTTCCTTAAATCCCCCTTTCTGGAGAAATGTGTGAGGCTGGAACTTGTGTGAGTGTGTGTGTGTGTGTGTGTGTGTGTACATACATGCATACACACGTGCAGATGCTCACACATACATGTATACATACAAATATGTACGAACGAAGCAAATATCACCCAGTGGTCTACTCTCTCCAGGAAGATTGGAATCCATAAGATTCTGGAAATCTGCTAAACCCTTCAGGGACCCATAATTCACTGGACCCTTTTACTGGGGCCAGAATTGTAGAAACCCAAATCCAAACGTTTGCTTTGATCCCATCCAGTAGGATTTCAACCCAGGGTTACTTGACTCCTTTGCCCCAATCTCCTTGTCTACAGACGTCCCAGGTCCCTAAGCAATGTATTGCCTATTTGGTGTCCTCTTTTTCCCCAAATACTCTGATCACACTCCTTTCTTATGGAGATCCCCCTGAGCACTTCAGAATTCATATGGGCAAATGGGTAGGTCTACAGGGAAGGTGATAAACTAAAACTAGATTAGATACACTCCAAGTCGCAGGACTTTTTTAAAAATGATTTTTTAAAAATGTTTATTTGAGAGAGAGAGAGAGAGCGCGCGCGCGCGCACGTGCGCATGCAAACCTGGGAAGGGGCAGAGAGAGAGAGAGAGAGAGAGGGAGGGAGACAGAGGATCCGAAGCAGGCTCTATGCTGTCAGAGCTGACACGGGACTTGCGTTCACAAACCATGAGATCATGATCTGAGCTGAAGTCCGATGCTTAACCGACTGAGCCACCCAGGTGTGCCAAAAGTCAGTTTGTTTAATGCCATACGACCTTGGGCTGGAACTTTCGACCTTCTAGGTTCATCATTCATGAAACCAAATGACAGTGCTGAATTACTTTCAGGAGGGTCTCAGCTAAGACTGTGAAAATTAGCACCAGTGGAACTTAACATGAATTAGTTGGTCCTTTATGGTTGTGAGGAACCCCAACTAGCTTAAGCAAACAGCAGCTCAAGCACGGACTCCCATCACTGAGCCAGAGGCTCAGTTAAAGCCACAAAAACTCTCTTCTCTTCTGGTTTTGTTCTCTCCTAATGGCTGATAGGCAAAGGGAGGTATGGATGTAGACAGTTCCATTCTTCTGTCATTGCAGCTCAGCAACCCCCCGAGAAAGAAAGGTTATTCTCCCAATATCTGTAAAGCCAAAGGACCCTTTTCTGATTTGGTGTGGCTGGGATCACGCATCCACCTTTAGGCAACCACTGAGGACAGGGGGATGGGATCCACGAATGACACTGGGTGGGGGATGGGACGGTAACTCCAAGGAAGAGAGGGCTGCCATTACCAAGAGCAGGGGCAAGGGACGCTGTTCACACACACACACACACACACACACACAGGTGTTTGCACCATGTGCAAAAAACACATTCAACATTCACCAGATCTTTCTCTTCCTTTGCCTTCAGATTCAGCTTTTACAGCCTAGGTGCTAATTGGAGGAACCCTGAGTCACGGTCTGATGCATGTTTTCCCACACTACCAGGCAATTCTACAATCCTCAGCGGACACTGAGTGGGTGCCTACAACTCAGCTCAATTCTGACACTCCCCGGAGATGGCATCAGATCCCACAGGTGAAGGGCTCCCTCCCACAAGACTACCCTCCACGCCAGATGTCACTTGCCAGTCCAAGCTGTCACCCGGGCTTCTGACTGGCCATAAAATGGGGGGCCCCCACAACACCCTCCTCAGGTTTGATTAATTTGCTAGAGTGGCTCACAGGACTCAGAGAAACATTTACTTACATTTACCAGCTTATTATAAAGGAGATAAATAAACAGCCAGATGAGAGGTCCATAGGGTGAGGCCTGGAAGGGTCTGGAGCGCAGGAGCTTCTGTCCCCATGGAAGTGGGGTGTGCCACTCACCTGGCACCTGGGTGTGTTTACCCACCAGAAGCTCGTCAAATCTCGTTACTCAAGAGCTTGAATAGAGTTTAACCTGCAGCCACCAACACCCCCTTCCCTCCCTTTCCCAAAGGTCACGGGTGGGGCTGGAAGGTCCAACATTCTAATCGCTGGACCTTGCTGGTGGTGGCCAGCCCTATCCCCAGGCGATCTGGCATTCCCAAGCTGAATCACCTCATTAGCATAACCTCAGGTATACTCCCCCGGGGGGGGGGGGGGCAAAGATACTCCTGTCACTCAGGAAATCCCAAGAGTCTTAAAGATCTTTGTGCCAAGAACTGGGGACAAAGACGAAATGTATTTATTACACCACATACGGTTAGGCATCAGATGCTAGCAAGGACAAAACAGAAGGCATTAAGCCGGGCTCCTGCCTACACTTCTGTGCATTTTCGGGGGCTAAGGCTATTCCTAAGGCTTGGTTTCGCTCCTTGCAGGCATCACCGTGACCTCTGCCTGCAGCCCCGCCCTCACGCAGTTACTGACCTGATCCCAAAGTCGCAGGGCTCACCCGCACCAGGGAGAAGGCCCGGGGCCACCCTCGCCCCTGGGACTGATTGTTGGAACAAGTATAAAAGAGTCCCTACCTCCTTCAGACCCAGCCCGACACCTTCCTGGCCTCAGCACCTTGAGCCGGCGCCCCTTGGCCGTGCAGATTCGGAACGTGTTACCTCCTCTCGCCTCTGAGGCCTGTGTGTGTTAGCGGTGGCTCGCGGAACGACACAAGCGGACGTCAATGTGTGCCAACACCGTTCTGAGCGCTTTCATGATATTCATTTATTGGATACTCACACCGCCCTATGTGGTATGTATAATTATTGTTATCCCCACCTTGTAGATGAGCTAACGCGGGGGTGGGGGGTGGGGGGCGCTGAAAGGTTAATTCACGTTAGGTCATGTGGCATCTAAGTGGCAGAAGTGAGAAACCTCAGGCATTAAAGGGAAGTGGGTAAGTACGCAGACTCTAAAATAAGACCAACTTTGTCACACCGTGTGACCTCGGGCAATTTGCTTCTCTCCTCTGAGCCTCGGTTTCCCCATCTGTAAAATGGAACTGGACATTCTCAGGATATTCCAAGACTCTTCCGCCGGCTCCTTCGTGGCCTATACGCTCCTCCCAGGTGCTGTCATTCAGCCTTGGGCCTTTGAAAGTCATCTACACATTGATGGTTCTCAAAGGTAGATCTTCAGACTATTTCCCGTGAACTCCTGCCTCTTGAACGTTTCCACTCGAACGTTCGTCTGCATCTCGAATTTAGCAAAATGGAACTCTTGCTTTTCTTCGTCAAGTTCCTTCCTTCCCCGGTCCTCCCAGTCTCAGGGCACGGTACCACCATCCACCCCGTTTCTCAGGCTAAGAATCTAGAATCTAAATTGTATTCCTCTTTTCGCTCACCCCATAGCCAATCGTTCATTAAGTCCTCTCGGGGCAACCTCCCAAGTATATCCTGAATGCTGGTCATTGTCACGACTTCCACCGTCGCAGACAGAGTTTTGGCCCAGAGTCTGCCTGGATCACACAGCCTTCTAGTGAATCTCCTCGACCCCATCCCTGTCAATTAGATCATTTCATGTCTCTGCTTACAGCCCTTCTGCGACTTTCCACTGCTTCAGGATAAAATCATTTCCATGATCTATCCGGTCCTCCTTAACCTGGCCTCTGCTTTCTCCTCCAGACCCTCCTGGTTGCTCTTTTCTTCTTGTTCTGTGACAGCAGTCTGTTCATCTATTTTGGTCACTGCTACATTTCCAGGGCCTAGAACACTGCCTGCAGCATATTACCCTTTTTTGTTTTTTTTTCTGTTACATTGCCTGACTACCCCCCACTCCACGAGAACATGCCTCAATGACAGAGACCTTGTCTATTCACTCGTAGCTATATCCCAGCATCTAGAACAGTGCTTGCCACATAGTAGGTGCTCAATAAGCAACGGTGAACTGACTGACGAACACTTACGGTTGTTGCAAAGATTAAACATAAGAAAACAACCTCTTTGGAAAGCTGGAGGTCTCTAATGAAGCTAAGCACACACTTACACGGACCAGCAAATCTACCCCTGTGTATATATACAAGAGAAAGTATAGTACATACATCCATAAATTGCCTTGGACAAAAATGTTCATAGCAGCCTATTTATAATAGTCAAAAACCGGAAATAACCCAAATGTCCATCAAGAAGGGAACTGACAAATTGTGGTCTATTTATATAATGGAATAGGATTCGGCTTAACATGGCTGAATCTCACCGACGACGTATTGATCAAAAGCAGCCACACGCAAAAAAGGACATATTGTGTGATTCTATTTATATGAAACTCAAGAATAGAGAAAACTAATCCTGGCTGCGCCCGGTGACCCCTTTCCAGTGCCACTCGTGCTCTGAGTGGTGCGCACAGCCTTTGTGATACACGGAAGTGAGCCACACTGGTTCGAAGGGGAAGGATTTGCGTGAACAAATGGTGGAGGGGTCAGTGCGGATACTGTGGGTGGAAAGAATGTCGATGGCCTTGGTAATTTTGGAAAGCCATGTGCAAGGCTGTCCTGGCCGACAAAGGTTTGTGGAACAGCTGGAAAAACACAGAACTTTCAAAGAACACCAAAGAGGATGCTGTGGCTTCACGCAGGAATCAGATCTCAAAATGTAAAGCGCACAATGAGTGTGACCCCACCGGTGACCGTTGCTGCTGCGGCAGGTGGCTTCCTGCCCGGTGCTGGGAGGAACCCGGGAGGGTGGGGGGAGGGTAGCAGCAGATCTTTTTCCTGTTCCCTGGGCCCTTGTCTCCAGGGCTGCAGGGGTGAAGGTGGTCCTCCATCTAGTGGTGGAGCAAAGCCCTTCGGGGGGCCCTTTTCACTTCATCTGAAACTATGCCAGCGAGAACAGGAAGAGAACGGTTTCGTAACACGTATCTACATACTAAGTAGTGAGGTGTCTACTTAATAACCAAGAGATCAAGATTTCCTTTATAAGAAAAGCCCCCAGAGGCAGTGCACAATGGCAAAGGCCCTCTGTCCATCACTCCCCTTGCATCCACGTTGCAGCCATTTCTCCGTCGTTCATCTGTCACGTTGCAGCAATGACTTTAGCTGGTTGGGAAACACGGCTATCAAAATTAACAGCTCAGTGTGTAACCAAAACCTTGTGAAACCTAAAGGAAAGCTGAATTCAGCAAATGTGCAACAGCAGGGCGGCAGAAATCAACCACAGTCGCTTGAGACCCTCGGGGATGCAGATAGGCATGGCTGGGGATGTTTGATTAGGTCGGCAATGATGCTAATTATGTACAGGTATTTACTGTGCTTTCTCTCCTCAGATACACCACACCCGGGCTGATTAAAAAAAAAAAAAAAAACCCTCCGCTTTCTGGAAGGCTGGGAACGTGTTCTGTTGTTCCCAATGATGTCCAGTTTGGAAAAGGGAATATGGTAAGTGCTATTCAGAACAAGTGGATAAGCACCACTGAGGATTCCATGTGTCCCTCCAATCTTTTGTTTAAAAAAAAAAAAAGTGGGGGCGCCTGGGTGGCTCAGTCGGTTAAGCGTCCGACTTCGGCTCAGGTCATGATCTCGCGGTTTGTGAGTTCGGGCCCCGCGTCGGGCTCTGTGCTGACAGCTCAGAGCCTGGAGCCTGCTTCGGATTCTGTGTGTGTGTCTCTCTCTCTCTCTGCTCCTCCCCTGCTCATGCTCTGTCTGTCCCTGTCTCAAAAAGAATTAAAACATTTAAAAAAAAATTTTAAAAAAAAGTGCCTTCCCACAAGAGCTCCTCCACCTGAAGATAAGTGAGTAAAGGAAAAGAGAGGTCAAAAGTTGGAGGAAATGGAAATTTGGATTTCAGTTTGAATCGAAATACCGTGTAGTCAGTACCTACCGGTGACAGTGTTGTTAGAAGATTATCCTGGAGTGAATTCAAGAGGTGACCTATGAGATCAGTCATCTGTGGGCGGGACAAGGAGTCAGTGAATAAGCAGCTCCAGGGAATGAAGAACCTGTAATCCCCGTCCAGGCAGCCAAGAGACCAGCCAGGCATTGTCCCAGCGATGCAATAGCCTGTCACTTGCGGTGGCTAAGACACCTGAAGAAAAGACCCCATCAAACCCAAATCCTATCCATTAGGGAAAATGGCTGAGGCAAAACATGCTGACAATTAATTGTATCAACCAAGATGACGTGTAACCAGTTTTATTTAATTAGATGATACATACAATTTTCCCCTGGTCGATCCTCTTAGATCTTTGAGGGAATTGCTGTCTCATCCCAAATGCGTCTGGTGTGCTGTCAATCAAGATTCCTGGTCACTGGAGTGGCTTGGACCCCAGCCCTCTGCAACAGTGATCAGAATAAGAAGGACGAGCAGGGATAGGGTTGAGGGGGCGCCTGGGTGGCTCCGTCGGTTAATCATCGGACTCTTGTTTTCAGCTAAGGTCGGCTCAGGTCATGATCTCACATTTTGTGAGTTCGAGCCTGGAATTGGGCTCTGAGGTGACAGCTGGAGATTCTCTCTCTCTCTCCCTCCCTCTGCCGCTCCCCTGATCTTTCTCTCTCTCAAAAATAAATAAATAAATAAATAAATAAATAAATAATTAGAAAGAAAGAAAGAAAAGAGGACCAGCAGGAGATGGATGAAGCAGGACAAATCCTCTGACATGCAGAATGCAGAAAGATGCTTTGTTAATTGCTTCTTTTTTTTCCATCGAGACTATAATAGGAGGGTAGACATCTGAGGCCATGGCGGGACGAGCTTTCTGTAGAATGGAACCCGACAGAGAGAAGCAAGTCTGATGAAGAGATCATCTGCGCAGTGGTTCTCAGCCTCGTCTGCACGCTGGGATCCCCTGAGCTTTACACCCGCTGATGTCTGGGTCCGACCCCAGAAATTTTTAGTTAATTGGTCTGAGTGCAGCCTGGGCCTCAGAGACTTAAAAAAAAAAAAAAAAAACAACCCTCTGGGTGATTCTTACGGGGAGCCAGAAGCCACAACCTCTCATCTAGAAGCTCCACATCCCATCCTCAGGGGCTTGATTCAACAGCTCTTCCTGATTCGGTACCCCATCTCGGGGCCCGCGGCTGCCGATGACTTTTCTTTGTTTGCTTGGATTCGTTGGAATTGAATTTCTAGCGTCCTCGGCGGAGAGAGATCCAAGCAAAAAACTAAAAAGACTCTAATCACAACTAGCACCTATTCAGCATCAAGGATGTGCGAGGCAGTTTGCAATGCTTTTCTTAGATTAACTCATTTAATTTAATCCCCATGTCCCCAGAGTCAGAAAACTATTATGGCCCCCATTTGACAGATGAGGAAATGAGACCTCAAAAGATGAAGTGATTTGCCTAAATGGACACAGCCTATAAAAACAGAGGTGGAATGTGAACCCAGAGACTTCCTTAACCACCACACTTCAAGGTAGAACCAAGAAAGGGGGCAAATTCTCTACATAAAGCCCAGAAAGGGGACCTCCCAACAGCCAGAATATGAACACTGTTATCAGGAAGACGCTTTTGGTTGTCGTAAGAGAAAAGCCCAACTGCACCGGCTTGCACAATTATTTAACATATCGAAGGAATGGAGACGGGGCAGAATGGAGGTTGGCTGACCGAGGGGCTCATTCTGAGCCACCGGACACCCAGTTCTCGCCACCTGTCCCCTCCGCTCGCCATGATGGCCTCTTCCTCAGGCCGGCTGTCCTCAAACTCGCCGATGGTTGCAGGCCCGCAGACATCGTTTCCTCAGCCCATAACTTGCCTGTTGAACTATGGTAAATGGGTGGAAAGAGGAGTTAGCTTTTTAAGATCAGACTCCTTTAAAAAAGCACCTTCGGGGGCGCCTGGGTGGCTCAGTCGGTTAAGCGTCCGACTTCAGCTCAGGTCACGATCTCGCGGTCCGTGAGTTCGAGCCCCGCGTCGGGCTCTGGGCTGATGGCTCAGAGCCTGGAGCCTGCTTCTGATTCTGTGCCTCCCTCTCTCTCTGCCCCTCCCCCATTCATGTTCTGTCTCTCTCTGTCCCAAAAATAAATAAATGTTAAAAAAAAAAATTAAAAAAAAAAAAAGCACCTTTGCCCATAGGGAGAGTGAGTATCAAGACTCATCCTAGAGCGTATTGGAGTTATCTTCTCCATGATTCCAAACCTTCCTTTTTATTTCCTGAGCCTGGCTTGGACCTTGGCATTCTCGCGGGCAGCGAGATCTGCTACTTGGGCTCCGCTGTCTCTTTTCATTGGGCAGAAACACCTCGCGCCAGAGGCCTCCAGTCGAATTCGTCTCCCGCTTCGTCACGGGGAAGGGGAATGGGGGGGCATCAGGACGTGCTGGGTCTGCGGCTCTCAGCCGGGGTGCTGAAGCAGCCGGGAGGGGTGCATTTTCGGTGGTCACGAGGATTCAGGGAGGACCATGACCGTTAGCGCGTCGAGCCGGAAAGGCCAGGGGTGGTGAACTCCCTGCAGTGTGTGAGACAAGCCCATGCTTGTGAGCTACGTGATTTCTGCACATCTCATTGAACGTTCCCACGGGGGGGCGGGGGGGAAACTGTTCAAAATCATCTGAGCTAAAAGCTACTTCTCTTTTATCTATGCACCCAAAGCATTTTAAAAATACCTCGTATTTTCCAGGAGAGCAACGACCGCGTACGTCAAAGGAACACCGTGCTCGGTTTTGTTCAGAACTTTTCCAGGAGTCGTTCGCTGCCTTAGAAAAATCACATGAGCAATGCCAACGCCATTCATGGAATTCGAGTCTCCACTACAACAAGCCTGTGTGGGCCTGCACGGGGAGCTGCCAGACCAGAAGGATTCTGGGGAGGGACCCTAGCACCTGGAACGTTGTTATGCATTTCTTCTAGCGTGGTCCTGCCCAGCACTTGCATGTTGACATACGTCCTATTTTATTCTCAGTTATTTTCCTCTTCTTTTTTTTTAAGTGCTTGTTAATGTATTTTGGGAGGGAGGGAGAGAGGGAGAGAAGCAGGGAGAGAGGGAAAGAGAGAATCCCAAGTGGGCTCTGAGCTGTTAGCACACTGCCGGTCTCGGGGCTCAATCTCACGAGCCATGAGATCACGACCTGAGCTGAAATCAAGAGTCAGACGCTTCACCAACAGAGCCACCCATGTGCCCCGATTATTTTCCTTTTCTTTCTTGATTTTTTAAAATGTATTTATTTATTTTGAGAGAGTGCAAGAGTGAATGGGGGAGGGGTAGAGGGAGAGAGGGAGAGAGAGAGAGGGAGCGAATCCCAAGCAGGCTGCATGCTGTCAGCACAGAGCCCAACACTGGGCTCGATCCCACAAACTGTGAGATCATGACCCGAGCCAAAATCGAGAGTTGGACGCTCAATTGACTGAACCACCCAGGCACCCCCAGCTCCAATTATTTTCCTTTTAAATTCTACTTGGCAACTTAGATCAGGCAGTTGGCTTATCAACAAGAGAAACTGATTTCTCCCGGTTCTGGAGACTAGAAATCCAAGATTCGGGAGGCAGCATGATCAGGTTCTGATGAAGGTGGATGGTCATTTTTAATTTGTACCCTTATAACGCAGAGAGGGACAATGAACTCTCGGGAGTCTCTTCGAGGGGCACTAATCCCATCCCAGAGAGCTCCACCCTCACGACCAATTACCTCCCCAAGGCCCCACCTCCTAACACCGTCACATTTGGGGTTAGGACTTCAACCTATGAATTTGGGTGCCCGCTGCTGGGCACTGTCACCTTGAACGCCTTTCTGGGTGGCTTCCTAGCTTGTGCTGGCTGCGCAACCTGTAAGCTAATGAAATGTCACACGGGGCCTAGAGCGGAAGAGCCAAGTTAAGGGAGCCACCCTGTTTGGGGGCTGGGATTGGGGGTCACGGAGACAGCTACCTACCTTTCCACGAGTCCCTTCCCGTGGTGGGGCTTCCACTGGGTACCTGGGTGGCCCTCACAGCTTTAGACTTCTCTCCCAACGTCAGGGTGCAGTCTCTGAGCCCAGTCCTTCCCTGAGGGTAGGAGAGGGAGCCAACCTCACACAAGCTCCCACTCAGGGACTCATCCCCCAGAGGTGCCATCAGGGAAGTCCTGCTGTACTCACTGAGGAGACAGGAAGGCCGAGGGGTTTGTGTCCTGCTGTGGGCAGGACTTCCTGGTCAGGTTCCTTCCAAATAAATCATTCTGCTTTTGCACCTTAAAAGTGAAGCAGAGGGGCACCTGGGCGGCCTAGGTGGTTAAGCATCTTACTTCGGCTCAAGTCATGATCTCACCGCTTGTGGGTTTCAGCCCCGCGTTGGTCTCTGTGCTGATGGCTGGGAGCCTGGAGCCTGCTTTGGATTCTGTGTCTCCCTCTCCCTCTCTCTCTCAAAAATTCATTGATTAATTAATTTTTAAACAAGTGAAACAGAGCAAGCTCCTCAGGCGAAACCACAGTTAAGCGGGCGGTGGGAGAGCATTTAAAACAAGCACCAACAGGGGCGCCTGGGTGGCGCAGTCGGTTAAGCGTCCGACTTCAGCCAGGTCACGATCTTGCGGTCCGTGAGTTCGAGCCCCGCGTCAGGCTCTTGGCTGTTGGCTCAGAGCCTGGAGCCTGTTTCCGATTCTGTGTCTCCCTCTCTCTCTGCCCCTCCCCCGTTCATGCTCTGTCTCTCTCTGTCCCAAAAATAAATACAAAACGTTGAAAAAAAAAAAAATTAAAAAAAAAAAAAAAAACAAGCACCAACACATGAAAACCAATCAAAATATTAAAAGCACGTGGGGTATCTGGGCGGCTCACTCGGTTAAGCACCCAACTCAATTTCAGCTCAGGTCATGATCTCATGATTTGTGGGTTCCAGCCCTGCATCAGGCTCTGCGCTGACAGCTTGGAGCCTGCTTGAGATTCTCTCTCTCTCTCTCTCTCTCTCTCTCTCTCTCTCTGCCCCTCCTCTGCTCACTCACACACTCTCTCTCAAAAATAAGTAAACTTAAAAAAATATTAAAAGCATTAAAAATTTCATGAACCCAAGTCATAGGTCGGTAAGGCCATCAGCTTTCCACCTTTATGAGAAAAGACAGTAGGGGAGGGGTCCTTTCTTTCCATTTCTAAAGGGTGCAGTGTTCAGTATCAGAAAACCAGGACTCTTTTTTTTTTTAATGTTTATTTATTTTTGAGAGAGAAAGAGAGAGACAAAGTGGAGTTGGGGAGGTGCAGAGAGAGAGGGAGACACAGAATCCGAAGCAGGCTCCGGGCTGTCAGCACAGAGCCCAACACGGGGCTGGAACTCACAAACTGTGAGATCATGACCTGAGCTGAGATCTGACACCCAACTAACTGAGCCATCCAGGTGCCCCTGGAAAACCAGGACTCTTAAGCTCGAAGATGGTTTATGTTCCCCACAGACCTGAGGGCCTAGGACCACTCCAGCTATACAAGGTGCCCGGTGGCCACAGGCCCAGGGGTGCTGGCAGTCCTGAGAGTGGAGATATGGTTCTAGCTCCCCGGGGCTACAGCAACCACCACCGTGAGGCCAGAAAGCGCGGCTGAGGGGTGCTTGCGATTACCAGAACAGCGCCTTCTCTCAGCCTGATGTGCGGCCCAGCATGGCGACCATGGGACTTGCTCTTGACCATCCGTTTGACAAATACTGATTACTGAGGGTCTATTCCACGTCAAGCACTGTTCCGAGGGCTCAGGATAGGTGTGGCTGAGGTCAAAATGGAGTGGCGTGGGCCTCAGCAGCTACGGCTTATAGAGGACATCTTTTTTTTCTTTGTGCTTTTTTATATATCAAAGGGGTTTGCATTGCCTTTAAAGTCAGGGAAAAGGCTATTAAAGTAAGTTATTAGAATTCATTTTTGAATAAATGTCCACAAGGAAAATAAACGTGCATAGGAAATACCAGGTAATTCCAGATCGGCAATAACAGTGGACTTTGGACTCCCAGGAGGCCTTAGGGGGTGTGGTCAGAAAACCAACACCAGAGGATTCTCGAGGGCTTGATTCTGAGCTGCTATTGTTGGAGAAACCCTGTCCTTGAGAATGTCCTTCCCCGGGGGAGGGGGGCGGCTATGTCTGCGGTCCCAAACAACAGAATGTTAAAGGTTCCAAAGATGGATCAGGCCAAAGGTGCAGAAGGGACCCCTGAGGAAGGCGAGCACTGTGTCCAACTGACCACCATCTTATCATGGCCTATAGCACCCAGGCTGTTACCACCTAGGAGGCACTCAACGCTATGAACACATAGCTGTTGGGCAAAGCTTCGTGGATATGGTGACCTGGTCGCTGGAGCCTTGAGAGAAGCCTCTGCTCATTGCATCTCTTCAGCTTGCCTTTGTTTCTCCCTCGGTGACGGCCGGAGCCAGTAGGTGCTCTCTGACCACTGCTAACTTTGCTCTCGTCATCTTCACCATGTGACCTTGGGTTTTCAGCCTTCCCACGGCGGTCCTTGGTTTAACTTTGTCCTCATGTCGTTTAAACCTGCTCTTTCCTCATCAACTTCTGCTTTAAAAGGCCATGTCCTCTTCTGTCCTCACAAAGATGCGAACGCAGTTTTCTAAAATTCTCTTCTGGTTCCCGCAGTACATTGTTTTCAGAAATACTAGGCCCTTCCTCGAGATTTCAGGATAACGGTGCGTCTCCTTTATATGAAGTATTCTAGAGCTTACCCGGCAACGAAGAGTGATCTGTCCGGGTCTACGGACTGCCAAAAGATGCAGTGTGGCTTTCTCTGGACACCCCTCACTGCCCATCTGGATGCTGGTGGAATCCATTCCTCGGGTCTTCAACTGAAAGAGAGTATAATGTGCACAGCTAGGTGCAATTTCTAATATCCAGAAAGTAGTTACTCCTTTAGCCCGGCTTCGTAAGGTCGAGTCAGAATGTTCTCCTGCATCTAGTATCTGGTCTGTCGACATTCTGAACACGTGAAATGTGCGCGCGTGCGCACGCACACACACACACACACACACACACCCCCATAGTCCCCAGAATGTACTGTTACCAGAACTCTTCCTGTATCCGTCATCCCCAAAGGTACCCCATGTGCTGGACTACACTCTCCCAGGGCACAACTGCCATAAGACTATGCCCACCCACCCGCTGCCATCATGTATACATGTACACAACTTTCCACTTATTGTTTTCTGGGAATATATTTATTAAATTGGGACTTGCAGTGTCTAAATAAATGCAGAGAGCGAGAGCTTACTGTTAGTAAGCCTGGGAAGAAAAGAATGAGGTTCTGTCCTGAAGCAAAGAACCTGAGTAATTGAAGAATGGATTTTTGACGTTTTGGGCAAGCCAGACCTTAGGTGTCTAAGCCAAAGGACAAAAATCTAGAGAGAAATAAAATGTCCAGCTTCCTTCTTCGGCATTATAGGCCTACATCGCTTGACGTCATGGAGTAGGTCCTGTGCCCGACTTTGAGTCTCAAGTCGGCCATATAAGACTTAGAATTACCCTAAATGTCCTCCAAATTCAGGCGGTGGATTTTCCAATTGTCTTCACTTATGGTGGGATTATGAACGCTTACTGTTTTGTGCATCCTGAATACGTACGTTAGTAGAAAGTTAAAAGGCTATATTAGGTATTGGTAAGCAAATTCCATTTCAAACGAGAAACTCTGAGGTATTTATGACATCTGCATCCATTCAACTAATATTTATTGTGTACAGATCATGTGCCTGGCACAATGGTAGACACTGAGAGTGAAAACCCAGCCCCTGCCCTCTTGAAGGTTAGAGTCTAGAAGGTGTTTCAGACTCCGAGGAATCGTGATACAATATGATCAATTCTTCACGATGAAATGCAAGGAGGTTCTACCCTACCCTTCACTCTGGTCCATGAACCAGGCATCGTGGGAGAAAACCCTGCGATGAGGCGCTGGGGCTCAGTATTGAAGGGTCTTGAATGTTGTGTTAATAAGTTTGGATTTGGATGGGGAGTCACTGAGGAACGTGGTGCAAGGGAGTGAGTGGCCGGTTTGAAGCTGGGATTTAGGACGTCGCTCCGGTAGCCAAGTAAGGGGTTGACTGAGACGGGAGAGGAATGGAGCAGAAAGGCCACTCCAAGAAGCTGGCCCAGTCGTTCAGTGCAGAGGGCAGCGCTGAGCCCTTGAATTCAGTGTGAGAGCAGCGGAAACAGAGGGGAGCCAGACAAGTTCAAGAATCTGGTGATCAGCTGCACGTGGCAGTGAGGAGCGGCAGCACCGGGGATGACACAAAGGGACTAGGTCCCTGGAAGATGGGGGTGTCAGCGCCCAAGCAGGAAAGCCAGGAGCACAAGCAGGACTGGGAGGAGATGGATAGTGTGGCATTGGACTTGAGAGGAAAGCACCCACCTCTCTACTCTTTCCTTCACACACTCATTCACTGTGTGAACTCCATTCTGAAGTTCCAACACATGAGGCGTTGAAAAGTTCTACAAAGAAAAGCCCGAATAAACCACTTGAAGAAGATATTGATGAGATAATTAACCAATGTAATCATGCTAACTCATCACTTAATTTCATATGCTCTGGGGTCAAATGCGGTTAAGCTGGTGCTTTTCATCGTGGAAATGTCTGTCCTTCACTCCAAATGAAGCAATGAACTTGCTTTGTGCTCCCAAAGGATATGTATTACTTGTGATTTTCTGTCTGGAGCCAGTCGGGGCAGAAATGTAGGGACCTTTGCCCAAATCACGAACAGTGTCAAATGTCAAGGCAGAAACAAGGCTCCAGAAATCTGATCATTTCGATTTACACATGAAAAAACAGTTGCTAATTTAAAGGGGGAGGATAAGAATAAACTTGCCTCTGCTTTAGATTTATTATAATCTGGTTCTATTCTCCAGTATTTGGGTTTCTGGTAAAATTCCTCTCCGATTTGCCCATCCCTTAGGTCCGTGGGTATAATAAAAGAGAAGTCACAGACTAGTTCTGATTAATTTCCATCATGAGAATCAACTCTTGATTTTCAGGGAGAGAGTAGAGAAGGAATGACATGGGTAATTAAAATCCACAGATAGCACAAACATCCAATTTAACCAACAATTTCAAATCCTCCTCCACTGATTTTTTTTTTTTTTTCCCACTAGAGATGCCAAGTAGCAAGGCTCAGCCCAACTTCTGGGGCGAGATCTAACAAAATGTGAACGAACTCATCAGAAGGCAAGTAGGTGGGCGCAAGAAGAACAATGAGAAGTTGGGGGTTGCTGGCCTTTCTGCAATGGAAAACCGGCCACTCTTTCTCACCCTGTTGGTTTTCTTTAGAAGAATCACAATATCGGCACTGTCGGTTTCACGTGGGGGATGCCAGGCTGAATTCTTAGAAAGGCCAGCTCGCTCTTTGCCCATCGCCGAAAGCAGCTCACAGGCAGAGCACGTAAGATGGGTTTTTAGTGAGTATAGGCAGAATGAAG
This sequence comes from Panthera pardus, assembly GCF_024362965.1. NCBI lineage: Eukaryota > Metazoa > Chordata > Mammalia > Carnivora > Felidae > Panthera > Panthera pardus. The sequence goes on from NW_026527002.1 coordinate 46,592,949, forward strand.
GGACAGAGCGGGGGCTCGCCTCCCAGAGCGGAGGCCCTTGTCACTTGCCTCAAGCTTTAAACGCCACCAGTTTAAGCTTCTGCTATGACACAGACCCAACCCAGGCTGCAACTGCCAGCATTTTAGACTTCCTTAGTCCTGGCCCTTTCTGAACGCCTTCATCCGGCCTCTCATCTGCTTGCCATCCAAGGCTGCACATTCTCTAACTAGAATCAGACCTTACTTCTCACTACTCTCCAAATCACATACATCAACCTCTGCCCACATTTACACACTGGTGCTGGAGGGTGTCTGCACTTCTCACCACCTCGTCTTTTCTCATGTCATTCCTTGAACCCCCAAACGTAGGTATTTTTCAAGGTCTCGCCCTTCCGCGAAAGCTTCCCTGTTTCCCCAAGTTCAAAGCGATCAGCACTGTGTTGGTATGTCTTTTATGACACTTAACCACATTATGCTTTCATTATATCACACTAGCTTATGTGCCCTATGACTGTAATGTTCTCAGAAATGTGGATCATGACCCACTAGTGAGTTTTGAAATCACTGTGTTGGGTCATGACCTGAATTTTTAAAAATTAAGTAGAAAAAAAATGGAACATTTTAGAGTGCATTACACATAAACATATTTCTCACTTTGGTTTATGACCAAAAAGCTTGAAAGTCACTGCCTCACATAGTTAAGACATTTTCAGCTTCTATGGAACAGAAAGCCTTGAACCAACCAGTTTAAATAACAAAGGATTTATTATCTTATATAATGAGATGTCTAAAAGTGGAGGCAGCTCTGGGTTGGTTTATCATCGACTTAACAACAATCGAGGACTCAGATTTTCGCCACCTCTGTCATCCTTCCAGCTACCTCCCCTCACGTCTGCAGGATGGCTGCAGGAGTTCCGTGCATCATAACAACATCCAGAGGTCAAAAAAGGGAGCTACTTATTCTTTGGATCTTTTTTTATCAGGAAAGAAATCTTTCTCAGAACCACCTTCCCCCCCATCACGCGCAGCAGGACTCCTTTAATTCCTCGTTGAGATAAACTGAAATAAAATGAATGCAGTGTCTAGCCAGGAGTGGCAAGGAAAACCAAAATTAGTTTAGATGACGATAAGAACACCTTCCCCGAGCACCTGTCCGGTCAGGAAGAAGGGGGAGATTGACGGATCTGAGGTAGGCAAGGAAAAGTATCTTCCAGCTCCATACAGAGTGCATTGGGGTAGGACCAGAGTCTCTTTCCCTTCACAGTCCCTGCCACGTGTACCGCTTCGCAAATCGAGACTGTCACCTCAATTTCCAGTGACAAATTAAACCAATCACTTTGCCCCAACGTATAAATATTCATGGGATGCACAGATCAAATATCCAACCTGAGATACTGGGAGGCATTCTGCAGGCATGAGTTGCCGACATAGAACTCACCAGGGGCCAGGATTTTTTTCAGTTTTCATTTTTCTACTGCCTTTCTAAACATGAAGGGCTAGATTAGCAACACTGTACATTGTAATACCATTTAAATAATAAAATACATATTTGTCACAATGCAGATGGCGAGTGAAGAGCTCACAGATGGAAATGTGGCTCCTAAGAAGAGACGGTAAATGTGTGACGGTGGGTGTGGGGAGATGGCTGCATCGGGCTGGAGAGACATTACGTCATCCCAGATATGGGCTTTTTTTGGGAACCTGGCAGCATTACTGCTGAATCATTCAGCTAGGCAAATTATTGGCATGTTCGTTGGACAAAGGTCCCTGTAATTAAGCCCTTGTACCGCCACACTCTTTGGCATCTTTCTGCTGATGTTACCATTTAAGGGCAGCCTTGAAAACATGTATACGTGAAATAACCATATCTACAAGAGTCAGTGGCTTTAGAGTATGGAGCCAGCACTCTTTGCCCTCTCTTGCACGCACACCTATGTGCATGCATACACGACACACACACACGCACGCACCCCTCATCAGAGAAACCACGGGTTCAGAAAAATTTGAACTGCAGGGACGCCTTTTGCCTCTGAGATTCCGAGAATCCTTCTCTTTGCTGCTGTTACAAATGCCAAGATGCTCCCGTCTGCCCAGTAGGGAAGACTAGCCTTGTGAGTGTCTTGAAATTCCTTGAAAGACGGCCATGGTTGTGGAGTCACGGGGCAAAACTTGTCTCACCTGCTAGAACTTAGGAGGCTGGAGGTGAATCTGGTTGTTCTAAGGGGGAGGCAATACACTTGCCTCTGCTACTAACTTATTACCTACGTGTGAGGCTGTGCTGGGTCTGCAGGCCTCAGGCCAGGTCCCGGCTCGGCCAGAGCTTGCTGGAAGCTCCACGCTCAGTTTCAGGGGCCTGGCTTAAGAAGGTCCTTGGCTAACCAGATGGTGTGCCGCCAGCCAGAACATGGGGTGTCCAGAGACTACGGGGCAAGAACGCAGTAGCAATAACTACCTTCGTTGAGGGCTTTCACAGACAAGTTTCCATTTGGTTTATTTTCTCTGCCAACCTGAGGAATGTACACGCATTTGAAAGAGGTTCTAGAGACCGTAGACCAGAGAGATGGACGTTGGTGCCCGGGAACATTCTTTTTTTTTTTTTTTTTTTTTTAATTCCCCAGGAACATTCTTACGTGGGTGATTTAACAGATGGCTTGGAACCTTGGCAAAGGAAGTGGCAATTACAGAGGGCCACATGGCCTCACCCTCGTTTCCTTTCTGTCGCATGACCCATAACTGACAATAAGAGCTAAAACATATAGACTGCTTCCTGTGTGCCTGGCTCGATGCTGTGTTTCAATGCATCGAAGCTTCTCAAAAACCATGTAGCGGATGCTATTATTATCTCAATGTCCAGATGAGGAAACTAAGTCTTAGAGAGAGAAGAACCTTTTTTCTGTTGGTGGCTGTTCCTCATTTTCCCCCTAGCCCTCCAAAAGGCCGTCTCATTCCCACTCTTTGGGACTCACTCGGATGCTCCGAGCAAGGCTTTCCCTGCCCACTCGTCACTCAAAGTAGTCCACCCCAACTTCAGGTCCACTGTCACACTCCCCCCGTTCATTGCCGTCAGAGGACATATTAGAGACTTGTTTACTTACTGATGGGCTTTTTTCTTTTCAGTCTCTAACATTCCCTCAGATATAAGCTTGTGAGGCAGAGACCCCATCCCTCCCGATTGCCCTATGGTAATGTCGAGCAGGGTGGCTGGAATATAATAGGTACTAAAAATTTGAATGAGTGGATGAGTAGCATGTATGAGTGAATGAGTATGATTCGTCAAGGGGATTTGAACATGAGTTTAACGCCAGGGACCAAGTTTTCAGCCCCTGCTCCTGTGTTTACTCACTCATCCCTTCAATAGCGTTCATTAAATTATCAACAGGTGCCAGGTACTGAGGTAGGTGCTGGAGAATCGAGAGAGTAAGACAAGTCTCTGTCCTTGAAAATCTCATGTAAGAAAGGTGATGGTGGTAGTTTGGAGGGGTGAGGAAGTGGGTTTATAAAAAAGCACAAATAAAAATGTAATTTGATATGGCTTATAATAGAGTTAAGTACAAAATGACACAGCAAGAAAGAGAGGAGACCACATAAATGCCCCTGCCAAACTTGGAAGACTTCTACAGAGCAGGTGACTTTGAACCTGAACTTGAAAGAGGACTCCGGGGGTGTCTGGATGGCTCAGACGGTTAAGCGTCTGACTCTTGGTTTTGGCTCAGGTCGTGATCGCACAGTTCGTGAGTTGGAGCCCCGTGTCGGGCTCTGCACTGATGGTGTGGAGCCTGCTTGGGATTCTCCGTCTCCCCCTCCTGCACTCCCTCTCAAAATAAATAAATAAACTTAAAAAAGAAAACAAAAAAGAAAGAGGATTTCAGACTATTGGGGAGAAAAGAGCACGTGCAGAGGCAAAAAGGAGAGAACTCATGGATCTATCTGGGGAGTGGAACAGAACTTGTCCCCTACCCTACACTGTCGAGTCATATTTTGCCCATGGTGCCCAGCTGTTGGGAGGGTCACTGACCAATTGACCCCTTGGTGAAGCCATCAAGGAGGACAAGTGCACCTGGGGTGGGGGTGGGGGAGTGGGAGGGCACCAGGAGGTGCATCTGAGTGGTCTCAAAGGTGCCCTCTGACTCTTAAGAGTAACACGACCCCAAGGCCTGTCTCTCAGAGGAAGGCACCAGAAGGCAGAGCCAGAAACAGCCACATTCCTGACCCTAATACGGGGATTTCCTAACAAAAGGGCTAACTATAACCACTGTGTAGTTTTCAAAACCTCTTCTCAAACATGATCTCATTTGATCCTCCAACAGCCTGCTAGATCTGTTCTGAAGTTCAGTAACACCATTTATTATTTATTGGATCAACATTTATGGAGCATCAGGGCCCAGCCTGACCGGGGCAATGCAAGTGGGAACCGCACAGCTTCTGGCTCCAAAGCGGCCACATGCAAAGAGACACGACAGCACAGAGTAAAAGGTGTGACCCCACCCAGCATGGAGGGAAGAGAGTTAGCCGAGGGCCCGCAAGAGCAGAGAATACTGAGTCAGCCAGTCCTGGGCCCAAATTCTCGCCCTGCACCCACTTGCTTGTAAGACCTTGGGCAATGAAATAAGATCATTAAAAAGAAATTAAATGAAATAATACATGTGTACCCGTCAGGTTATAGTCTAGCCACTAAAACAATGACTCTTACGTAAACAATCGCTTTAACAAGATGGAAATTGATTTCTCTTTCACATCAACATCCAGCCAGAGACTGTGGCTCTGCTCCAGGAAGTCACCTGTCCCAGGCTCTTTCCACCTGGTTACTCTGCCAGTTGTAGGGGTTGACCTCACGCACCTGGTCCAATACGGCTCCTCATCACAAGTGATGCTGTGTTTCGATGCAGTTTGATACGAAGCTAAAACGGGGTCGCCAAGACCTGGTCCTTTCGGTGTGGCTTCTCCCCTCTCCTCTAGATGAGGGCTGTGCTCTCCTACCCGGGTGGTAGGGGGTTTGTGTGGCTCCAGACTTCATGGGCTGAGAGCTTTATGTCCACTGTGCCCTTTCTAGGAGCTGAATGTAAGTCTTGGACCTGACTCTCAGCAACCCGCACCAATCCTATTGGCCAAGGGTGTGGGAGAAGTTGGTGAGTCAAGGCGAATTAGGGCCCCCTCACAACGGCGTGGCTGAGAATGGGGGAGAGATGAGCCCACACACAAAACTCACCTTACCGCTTTACCAGGAGAAGGATGGATGGATGCAAGGTGGTGGGGAAAAAAAATCCCTCACTCCTTCCTTCAACCAGTTATATGTACTTCTAGGGTATATAATCCATAGCAGTGGTCTTTGAACTCTACCCCAAAGGCCACAGTTTTGATTATGCCCCTAACAGGTGCATTTATTTTTTGTAAGTATACACCCGTGCGGGTGGCACCCCACTGTCCATGCTTCCTTCGATAGCATTCCCCGATAGGCACGTTTAGCATTCCCTAATAGATGACGTTTCGTAGGATCCTTTGCAGCTCGCAAAGTCATGTGACAAAATGCTAGGTAAATGCTAAATGCGGACAGTACAGTTTCCAGGAAGTGTCCTCACGGGAGGCACATGTGATTCTTCCTTTCTTTCTCCTTGCCACCTAGAACGTGAACAGGACGGCTTGGCCATGAGCAACAGCCTTGGATAGTGAAGTGGCAGCTGCCTGTTGAGAATGTTGGAGCAACCAGGAAAAACAGCTCACCAGCCGAGTGGCCTGCTTCCGGGGTCCATTTACCTGAGGGGCAAATCAACTTGTCTCCTGCTGAAGCTCCTGTCGTTTTGGCTATGCTCTTCTTTCTTAATCTCAGCCCAAACTGATCCTACTGGACACAATTATGTACGTTATGATACATGTACCAAAGCAGATTCAAAAACAAAAAAAGTTTGCATTTTGTACCCCATTGGATAGAGTCTCACACCCCTTTGGGCTGCATCCCTGCCCCCTTACTTTTGGTCTCCTCGGTCTTTGCCCTGCGGTGCTCCGTAAGGTTAGTGACGTGCGGGAAGCTGTCTGCTTCTTCTCCCGGAATACACTTTGCTCTTTGAGGCAGGGGTCCCGAAGCGAGTCCTCGGAACCAACCTAGCACAGTTGGGCCAGCATCCCTCCCAGGCCTTGCCTTTTGCTGCCTGCTGACTCTTCCGGGTCCGTTTCCATCATCTAGACTTTGTTTTTGCCTCGGGGAAAGAAGGCACGCCAGCCAGTCTGGTGGAATTGACAAGATGCGATGTAACCTGAACCTAAAGAAGTAGGCAACTGTGACCGTCAGGGAAAGAAAGACGTGCGCTCGCAGCCCGTGCTGTTGCTAAGGTGCACCCACTCACTGACCAACTTCTCAGAGCACGGGCTCGCGCTAACTTGCTAACGTGGCCTGGTTCTGTGGGGAAGGAGGGGGTGGGGGCAGGAGGCAGAGAGCTTTGTTTTTGGAGAGCTTCCTTCAGGCCCCAGACCTCCTCTGCCCCGGAAGGCAATGGCCAGGCGCCAGGACTGCCCCGCCACGGCAGAGACTGGCGGAATATACCCACTTCCATGACTCCAAGTCTGAGGCTCTGCGGACCCCCTTCACGGCCGTGGCTGGGAAAGCAGACCCTGCCTGGTGTGTGTACGATCCGGGTGAGTCCATGCTCCCTGCCACCACCCCCTGGAGGCATCGGTGTCCTGATTGTATCACGGCTTCGAAATTCCCTGACTCATGCCATCCTCAGATTTTTTTAAAAAGAGCTTATTCAAGGGGTGTAGGCTGCATGCTCCACCCGTTCCCACTCAACACAGCTATTTAATTACAGCACCCGTGTGTGTGTGTGTGTGTGTGTGTGTGTGAGTGAGGAGTCAGGGAAAGGAGGCGTTGGGGAGGGGCAGAGGGGCTCCTGGGCCAGAAGGAGAAGCTCTTGAAGGAGGCTTGTGCTGATCCCATTATGAAAGGGAAATACTGCTGCTCAAAGAAAGGCTGGCCCTTCACCCCAGAGCTGGGCAGGTCAGAAATGAGGCAGACTTCTGGGGCCGTGCGGGTGGGCTAAGAAAAAGCCACCGATGTGGGGGAGGGATGCTTCCCCCCCCTCCCCACTCGTCGGCTCCCACTGTTCTCCTACACCGCTAGGTAGCCAGGCTGCCATGTGACTTGCTAGTAACCATGGCAACGAACCCGGTTCCTCCGTGGAGCGTGTGGAGAGAAATCCCACAGAAAGATGACGGGGGTGCGGGACGTCGTGTGGTACCCAAGGGCAGGGGAAGCCAGCTCCGTCGCGGCCGGGGCAATTGTTGCCGTGGTTGTCGTGGAGGGAATAGCAGGGGCTTGTTCTCTTCTGAGCTCGAGACTCTGGCCGTTTTCTCCTTCTGACACTTGCCTCCCTGATCTTGGGACGCGGTTTCTGGAGATGAAAGACAAAAATAGCTCTCTCTGAAGGAGAGGATGCTAATGCACGCCGTGCTTTCAGACATGGGCTTCTCGCTGTCAGGCGTCCACCTCCAGTACGCGGAGCCTTGGGCCAGGTTCCTCTCGCTGTCCCTGACCACAGCGACAGCCCCGGGGAAGCCGACACGCTGCCGGCAGCCAGAAGCCCCGAGAGGCGGTCTGGGTCCTGGAAGACCGCAGGGCGGTGCGCGGAGGACAGGCCAACCCGACCGCGGGCCCTCGCCACTCCCCTGCTCGCAGGCACAGCTGGAGGAAGTGGCTCACATATTCCTTGTTGCCAACAAGGACATAATGACAGTTTGGGGAAACACATATTGTTAAGCGATCCGGCCTCCCACAGCCAACGTGGGAGCGCAGGGCGGCCCCTTCTGGGGGGCGAAGACCTGCCTCCGCGGAGGCCGGCTGGCAGGTGCTGCCTCCTTAGTGGGATGCCCCTGACTCAGCCAGTTACTGCCTGTGTGACCTTGAACAAGTCACTTAGTCTCCTTGGGTGCTAGTTGCTCTCTCCGTCTTTAAAAGAGGCACGGTAATATTTGCGTGGCCATGCCCACTGGGTTTGTGTAACAGTCATGCTTGAAAATTCCCTACCAGATATCATCATCCTTTTCCTTAGTTGTAGAAGTATTCATTCTTAAAGGGTTCTGAAAGTTGGAATGAGTCAGCAATTAGGTCGAAAGTTACGGTAGTGCAAAGCTACAGAAATGACCGTGATGGGGTTTGTAGATAACATTTAATGAGTGCAAAGCAAATTGCCTGTTGCATTTAAATCCTAACAACACCCCTACTGGTATGACGGTTTCCGTTTCACAAATGAGGCCCAAATTCACATAGCTGGTGGTAGAGTCAGGATTCAAGTCCTGGGGAGTCTGATTCCCAAGCCAGGATCTTAACTGCCGCAGGGGCCTGTGCTGGGGTGGGTCCACTGATGCATTCTCCATGCTCCTGGAGTTGAGTTACCAGGTGGTTTCCTGGGGGTTCACAGAACAGCATGGGGGCGGTGTGTGTATGTATGTGGGTGTGTTCACAAAGCAGCCTGGGTGTGTGTGTGCATGTGTATATTCATAGAATAGCATGGGGTGTGTGTGTGTGTGTGTGTGTGTGTGTGTGCGCGTGTTCACAGAGCAGTATGGGGTGTGTGTGTGTGTGTGTGTGTGTGTGTGGTATGTGTATGTGTTTATAAAGACTGGACTGCCTTCCTTCCTCATCTGGGAGTTCCCCATTTGTCCCATGCTGACATGACTACCTCTTAGGGTCCTCGTGGAAGCTTCCAGAACAGCCCAGAGTGCTGCCGTCTGCCCTAGTCTCAATGGAAGCACAATTAGTGGGCATGGGAGGCCAGACAAATGGAGTCACATGCCGCTGTCTCAGAGACAGAGGAGCAGAGTGGGCAGGTTAAAAGCTAGACTGCAGGGGTTGCCTCACCTAGTGCTGGCTAGCCTAGTTACAATGGTCACTCCTGACTCTTCTCATCCTACCTGTGGCCTGGAAAGCCCACCCCTCCGACCGGCCGGGGTGCATTTGGCACCGGGGATCACCCCCCACCCCCTGCCACACCCTGCAGGCAGAAGCAGAGGCCAGGGTATTTATGGTCCTGGCTCCCTCCCTCCTGGGATGCTGTGGGTTGGCTGCTCCTCTTATTTTGGGGGGTGATAAGGACTCTGCCACCGCCAGCCCTGGGGTACTTACCCTATTCCCTGCCGACTCCTTAAACCCTGCTCACCCTTTTACAAAATTCCTTTCATTAAACTCTTCTCAGTTCCCCAGCTTGAGAACACTAACCTGTCCCTTCTGGGAGCCTGCCTGATACAGCGGGAGGAGGGTACCTCCCACCCACAACTGTTAGGGGTATTAAAAGGGCCAGTACGCGTCAGTGAGCCAGCATGTGCTCCAAGCCAGTCAGCAGGTGAAGGGGTGTCAGTGCCCCTCCCCAGGGCATTTGCAGTCACCCTGCCTAGGGCTACAGCGTGGCTCGCAAAAGCCCGGACTGTGGCGCGGGCCTGGGTGGGGTGACTCTTCTTCCCCAAGCCTTGGCTGGTTTGCAACAGGAAACCGTGCCCACTAAAGAAATTGAAGATGGTGGGGTTTTTTTGTTTTTTTTAAATGGGAAAAGGAAACAAAACGTTAAGTTCATTGAAGGCACAAATTCAGGGTCAGATAAGCACAGATGATTACTCATTTATCCTAAAAATATTGATTGAGCACCTGCCACCTGCAAAAGATTTAGCAATTAATAATATAGGCCTGGCCTCATTTTCTCATACAGCTTACACTCCAGTAGAGAAAACTTGGACTCTGCACTGTTAAGCAGAGGGCACTAAGCATTCTTTTCTCTTCTACTGGTGAGGGAAAAGGGGCTTTTGGCGGTGAGGAAAGTGACTTTTAATTGAGTACTTACCACGTGCCAGGCACCATGCAAGGCGTTCCATTTATATCATCTCACTTAATCGCACAACACGGGAGAGGTCGACCTATCTCCTTTTTGCAGTGAGGAAGCTGAAACCCCGAAGATGTTACATGATTTACCAAAGTCAGTGACCATTCAAAAAAAAAAAACAAACCCACCATTTACTAAGCACCTACTGTATGCCTTGTCTCATCCCTGCTTTTCAAGAATGTGTAGATAGTAGGAGAGATAGGCACCTGAACAGATACTCCTCAAACAGTGGGTTGTGTGTGGTGATCATAGAGATATGCTCAGGGCATTATGGACGCACTCAGGAGGGATCCTCAACCCCTCACAAAATGTCAGGAAAGGCTTAGGGAGGGCAGCCTTGAGGACGTGAAGCCTCATTCGATTTTTAAAGATAAACTGGTAACGGCCAGGTTAGGGTACGGTGGTAGGGGGAGAAGAAAGCCACGCAGGAAGAGGGAGTGCCAGAAGCAAAAACAGACAGACAGACAAACAGACAAAAACCAGGTTGCAGCGAAGGGGTTGTGGGTAGGGGCCAGGTCCCCGCAGAATTTTATTTGGTAACAAGAAATGTGGGCTGCCAGTCCCATAGCTCACCCTCTAGGTTAAGGAGCTCAAACAGGGGAGTCACTTGGCTAGCTCTGGATTTAGATAGATCACTCTGGCTATCACGTGGAGGACAAACTTGAGGTGGACAAGAGAGGGAGCAGAGACTTTTTAGGAGGCCACCAGTAGTCATCAAGCCAAGAGATCATAAGACTCCAAAGGAGGTCAGAGGTCCAAGGGATGGAGAAGGCCACTGGTTGGAGAAGTACTTTAAAAATCTCAGAATGTAATGACTGACTGGTGTTGAGATACCTGAGTTGGGGGAAGGGGGAGAGAGGGAGAGAGGGAGGGAGAGACAGAGAGAGATAGAGAGAGAGATTCCCTTCTGGTCCAGAAGGAAAACAAACTTGGAAGGCTTGGTGGCTGCTGTCTTGTCTGAGACCTTTTGCGTCTCTCATTCCACTTTATTTTGATTACAGACCCCAAGCAGTGGGGCCATGATCTGAGCTGGGTGTGTCAAATTTGCTCCCGGGAACTTGAATCTGGGCAGTGGCCTTGTTCAGGCTACCAGACGCCAGGCTGTCCAGTGATTCCCTTGATTCTAGGAACCATCTTGCAATCCTTCCAATTAGTCTCTTCTGTGCACCGGCAAGTCAGGGTCAGTCCCTGTTGCTTGCAGCCCAAGAGCCCTGATGGGGAGATGAATTCAGCCCTGGACCTGGCAGATCTCAGGCCCACGCGACACCCATGTGAGGACCAGCACCTCCAGGAAATAGAAGTCAGAGGGGAAACTTCTGGGCTGGAGTTATCGGCATGTAGGTCATGGAAATCATGGCTGACACTAAGAAAGAATCAGTGCCGAGAGGGTGTGGGGGAGAGAACACCGGTGGGCAGAGGGCGATGTCCTGGACAACAAGCAAAGGCTGCGAGGAGGAAGAAACAAGAACTTGAATGTTCAGAGAGAGACCAGGAGAACTAGGAGAGGCTTGATTTCATAGAAACCAAGGGAAGAAAAGTTTGAAGAATGAACAATTGAAGATTTCACGTACAGCCAAGGGGCCAAGGGCACTGGCCTTTGAACTTGACAAGAAGTTTGTTGATGACCCATAGGGTAGGATCCCTAGAGGGAGAGGTGGGAGGAATAAGCCAGGCTGCCTGTGGAGAAGTGAGGAAGAGGAGGTCAATGGCTCTGGGAGTCTTATGGGAGGTTAGTTATGAGAAAGGAGAGGGTGGTGGGTGGGGACAAGGTCACAGCAGGGTTTATGTCAGTGGCTCCGGTGCTCCTTTGAGTCAAAACCTGCTCCCCTGTGCCTGAGAGAATGGGGCTTTGGCTGGCGGAAGTGATCCCAGCAGAGCATTCTTTGCAGGGGTGGTTTTGCCTGAGGATCTGTGCATCCCTGGGGCAGAAGAGCATTTGGAAAACTGACAAGGTCCATAGCTGGTAGGTACCTTGTGCCGACTTCCTGCCTGCCTTTGTTCTGAGACAGCCAAAACAGCAACTAAAGGAAGAAAGAGAGGCAAAAAAAGAGGAAACTCTCTGTTGGCTCTTTTGGATTCCATCTAAAAATCTCCCTGCCCACCGCCCCCAAATTTAGGGGGTGAGGAGAATGCTCAAACCATGTCTGAGAAATTAGTATTAGAATGACACTAACTACCCTCGTGTTAGTTGATGAGTGTGTTCCTACAAGGAAGGCCTGGCTTGGCAGGTGCACTGTGCTAATGCTTCACATAGACTTTTTCTTTAGATATTTACTGGTAAAGGATGGCAATAGAATTGAGCCGATGACAAGATAATTTTTTTCAAAAATCATTTAAAAGAATTCTTGAAATTATAAAATTTGTATATGGTCATCGAAGAAGGTCTGGAAAATTTGCAAAGACCTAAAATAGCCAGGAGTCCCATCATAGTAATATTTTCTTCTAGTCTTTTATTTCTAGTAGCGGTCCAATATTGATAGCCGTTATGATGGCTGAGCCACTAATGTCCGTTGCAAGGCTGATCTCAGGAGCGACTGTAGGACAGACAGCAGGACCCTATCTATAGTGTGTGAGGGGACGAGGGAAAGATGAAAAATGCAGGGGGAAACAACCCATGGGCTGGTCAGATGTCTGTCATAGCACAGGTGTGCCTTGTGGTAAGAAACCTAATGCCCTACTGCGAATTTCCATGTCGGGGTATCACTCTTATTTTAGTTGTGATGGCAGATTGGGTTATTGGTCCCTAGTCTTTGTTCCTCCCATCATGTGACCCTTCCAGCACCAGAAGAGTTGACTGATAGTTCCGTGCCCCATTGTCTTTGGACTTAGCCACATGACTTGCTTTGGCTAATAGAAATTAGTGGAAGTGATGTGAGCAGGGGTTTTAAATATGCCTTCATGGCTTGGCTTAGTCTCTTGCATTTCTGCCACCTGTCACAAGATGAAGTTGCCTGGACAGCCTCTCGGAATGAGGAGACACTTGGAACAGACCTGAATACAACTGGCAGCTTGGAGCCACACTTCGCTAGTTTCAGGCACCCAAGAGAGTCATAGCCCCCTGCACGCCCATAAGCAATAAGTAAATGCTATCGTTGTAATGCACTGAGAGTATGGCATTGTTTGTTACACAGCATTTTAGTAGCAGACATCTGAAGGAAGCAACTACTATAATTGCTCGGATGTGAAGCTTCAGTAATATCTGACATCTGCATTTCCTTTATCCCCATAGTTATTTCTTGTCAAGTCCTCTTTAGCTCCTTTGAATTCTCTTCCATATCTGTTCCCTGACTCCCTTTCCACTGCCATCATCCTTTAACACTTCCTACCTGGGTTCCTGCAATGGCTTCCTTAATGAACTTATTTCTTCCCCATCCAGGAGTGCAAGACTCCACTGCCTTACAAAACCCCTGCACCACAGGAAACCTCTGCTCAAAAGGCTGAGAAGGCTTCTCTTTATTTCAAAGTAGAAGCAGCCAGGCAACTCAGAGCTAAGTTTTAATAACCAGCCTCAACCTGGCGTTCTGATACAATTCTCTCCTCTGCTTTCCATAGCTCTCTTTTACAGCTGACCCTTGAACAATGGGGGGTCAGGTGTGCTGATCGCCCTGTGCAGTCAAAAATCCGCGTATAACTTTTGATTCCCTAAAAACGTAGCTACTAATAGCCTATTGTTGGCCAGAAGCCTTACCTGTGATAGAAACCGTCGACTAGCACCTATTTTCTATGTCACATGTATTGTAAACCGTATTCTTACAATAAAGTAACCTTGAGAAAGGAAAATGTTATTAAGAAAATCATAAGGAAGAGAAAGCACATTTACAGTACTGCCCTGTATTTATTGAAAAAAATCCACATGCAAGGGGACCTGTGTAGTTCAAACCCCTGTTGTTCCAGGTCAACTGTGATTTAGCCTCCTCATCCATTATTTAATGCAAAATAACAATAATAATAACGCTTACCCAACAGTTGTTGAATTGCTTACTATGATATCACTTAAGTGTTTTTCCTGTTGTACAGGTTAAGAGTAGATTCAACCAAGAGTAATCAAGGTCCCCCAAAATAGTGGCTTACCTAAGATAGTTGTTTCTCTCTTCTGTGAAAGTACAGAAGTAGGTGGCCAACGACTGGTCTAGTGGCTCTGTTCATGATCTCTTCAGGGACACAGGCTCCATCCAGCTCACAGCTCCATTATCCTTAAGAGTATTGGCCTCAGGGGTGCCTGGGGGGGGGCTCAGTCAGTCGAACGTTCGCCTCTTGACTTCAGCTCAGGTCTTGCTCTCATGGCTCGTGAGTTTGAGCCCCGTGTCAGGCTCTGTGCTCACAGCGCAGAGCCTGCTTGGGATTCTCTCTCTCTCTTCGCTCTCTCTACCCCTCCCCCACTGACACTCTCTCAAAATAAATAACTAAACTTAAAAAAAAAAAAAAAGACTCTTGGCCTCATTCTCGACATGGCAGGCAGAATGCTAGACATCACATCCACCATTCCAGGCAGCAGATTGGGAGAAGGACAAAAAAGAAAAAGGGGGTAAAGAGTAGATACCAGCTGGCCTCTCCAGGTAGTGGCCACGTAACATCTGCTTATATCTCATTGGCCATACTTATAAGGCCAGATAGAGCTGCAAAGGAGGCTGGAAAGTATAGTCTTTATTCTGGGAGGCCACATGCCTAGCTCAAAATTGGGAGTCATTACTATGGAAAAAGAAGAAAGAGGGGTATGCGGGGGCAACAGCCTCTGTCTCAGATATATTCCCTTGCCGAGTCCTCATGACAATCCTATGAGATGGATACTATTCTTATGCTCATTTTACAGAGGGGAAAACTGAGGCACAGAAAGGGTGACTACCTTGGCCAAGGCCACACAGCAAGGGTGAACTCAGGCGCCCTGCTTTCAGAACCTGTGCTCTTCACCCCCATGCCACCCAACTTCCCTGGGAGTGAATCTGCCCACCTGACTCATGTGCTCCCTCAGCTAAGCTCCCTTCTGTCCCCTGCACCTCCCTCCAGGGCCCAGGTTCAGGCTCTGCCTGCTCCTGTTCTTCCCGATCTCCTCCTGGAAACCCTCCCCCTGTGGCATCATCGTCCTGGCTGACAATGCCCAAGAGCGGAAAAACAGCCAATACAGCATCAGAATACATACTCCATCTAGGCAGTTCAGTATAGTAATTAAGAGCTTGGACTCTGGAATCCAGCAGAGTGAGGTTCGAATCCTATGTGACCTTGCTCAAGTCACTTGACTTTTCTGGTCCCTCTTCTTTAAAAAGGGAGGTAGAGAGAACCTGACACATAGGACGATCATGAGGGACAAATGAGATCATGCACCTAAGTCCCCAGGCCACCGCTTGGCACAAAGCAGGTGCTCAGTACAACGAGCAGTACAACGAAGCTGCTACGATTGCGCCGACATTATGCATGTCCTTGCCTTCCAGACGGGAATGCCTTAGACAGAGAGGGGAAGAAGGACCTTCGCTGGAGGCCCTTGCCAACTGTCTGCCTCTCCTCTCTTGGGGATCTGCAGGGGTTGCTTGTGTACTTCCATCTAGGGCTCCGACCCTTTAGACGTAGCCCTGACCAACCGTTAGGAGTGACAAGCTCTGATTTCCTTGATTTGGAATACAACCTGGCCACCCTAGGGAATCTGGTTAGTGGGGGAAATGCTACTACTGAACAGATGCGAAATATCCCTCGTGAACAGAACACAGGGCATCAAGGTATCTGCCAAAGGGAATGATTTTTATTGTTACACAAACATGTCCTATCAGAGCCCATATAAATCCAGAGAACAGGTGCATTTCCAGAACAGATTACCTACCTCTGGTGACCGAGGAAGGGGCAGGGGAAAACAGGCCACGTTATTTTAACATTCAGTAATGCTCTTACTGAACGTAAACAGAAATGAAAATCGGGACGGATGGAGAAAAAACACTTGCTCATGAACAAAACGCCTTCTCAGGAACAGAGCTTCTTGTGATGCTCTTTGTTTTACCCAGAAAGAACCGGGTTCTATTCGTCGGGCTTGGGAAGATGCAGCAAAACCCGTGCCCGACCACGGCAAAGGCAGAGCTTTCTGGAGGCCCCCTCCCCCCCATTCTGAACCCCTCAGGAGGCCAGGCTCTGGTGCCCTCCAGCTCTGCCCTTCCCTGCCCCCAGCTGCCTGCCGGGAGGCACACATGTGGACGACCAAGCTGTTTTTCTCTCTTACTTCGTTCCTTCCAGTCCACTCTTTCTGCTCCCACCCGAATTTCCTCACGTCCGGGCTAGTATTGTCGTCTTCTGAACAGTTTCTAGGCTGCGAGTCTCCCGTACCTCTCCTCTCCGCCCCACCTCCAATCACACAGCCACCAGTCAGAAAGGCTGACCTTTTGTACCTCCTCCCTTTGAGTGTAAATTCTTCTTACCATTTTTCTTGACTGTTTTTTTCAGAGGTGAAGGATTCTAGCTCTCCAGACAGTGCATTTCTTCTTTAAGTTTTCACTTCTTTTCTACTAAATCCAAATCTATGTCCCCGATTGCTTCTGGTCAGCTGAGAATTTGATCCACCAGCTCTCTCTTTCACAGTTTTTCTCCTCACATGGAATCCTTCTCTTTCTCCCTGTGGCAGACTATTAATTGCCTTCCCCGAATCTGTTTTCTCCTTCAAAAGTAATAGTTTTGGCTGGGCATGGGGCTACCCCGTGAAAGACTACATTTCCCAGACTCCTTTTCCACTGGGGGTGGTCATGGGACTATGCACCGGCCAACACGACATGGATACAAGCAACATGAGCAACTTCCCAGTTATATCCTTAAAACGACTGAGTGGTTCATCTTGGCCTCTATCTCCCTGACTTCTGGCTGGCAACGGGGAGGACTGGAGCGGTCACTTTGAACACACAAGTGGAAACCTCATATTGAGGACAGAGCAGAGAGACTTGGATCACCTACCTTGACTGTTGAGGGAGAAATGAACTACCAGTGTAGTAAAGCCTCTGTCTGGTGGACCTCTTTGGTACAGCGGCTTAGCCTGCACTTAATATCCTCGTCCTCACTGACGACAGTCCTACTCATTCTGTAAGTCTTCATCCAGGCAGACACGTGCCTTTCCACCCTTTGACTCTCAAAGCCCTTTGACCTACCCCCATTCTACCTTGGACTACACTGGTCTGTGGAGGAGTCCTCCTTGCTCTTTGCAGCTCAAAGAGGACAGGGGCCAAATCTTCATCATTGTTTTATATTACACGAAGCCTAACACCCAGGCTCATGTGTGATGACTGAGTTAATAAATATGAGTAGGGGCGCCTGGGTGGCTCAGTTGGTTAAGCAGCCAACTTCAGCTCAGGTCATGATCTCACAGTCCGTGAGTTCGAGCCCCGCGTCGGGCTCTGTGCTGACAGCTCAGAGCCTGGAGCCTGTTTTGGATTCTGTGTCTCCCTCTCTCTGACCCTCCCCCGTTCATGCTCTGTCTCTCTCTGTCTCAAAAATAAATAAATGTTAAAAATAAAAATAAAAAAAAATATGAGTAATTAAAATGAAGTAAATAAAATGATTACTAAAATATAATAAATCACTAATAAATGAGTTGAATGAATGTATAGGTTATTGTTCATTGTCTCTATACACAATGACTTATAATACAATGAGCAACTAGTCATATGTGTTTAAACACCCATATCCCAAAACTGCTAGGTAAGAGGTCATTGTCAAGCTAGAGAATGAGGTGCCATACTCGTCTTTCTCCTGTTCAACATTACTATCAGTCACTTCAGTGGAACGGTCAGTATACCCATTGTACCTGTGGCTAACATAATGGGAAACCAATAAACTAGATAAGAGAATCAAGAACAACAACAACAAAACATTTGTAAAGACAAGTACAATGGACGAAAATTAAACTAACAGATGAAGTTCTGAGTATCAGTTCAAAGGGTGGGCAAAAGGAAAGACAAAAGAAGACTCAATTAAAGATTATATTTTTTAAAAGCTTAAGGATTTTATTTGACCAGAAGCCCAGTAGGAATCAAGGATATGATATGATGGCCAAAAAATGTTAGTGCAATTTTTGGGCTGAATAAATTCGTTCGAGAACTGCTTATTCAGTGCCTATTCCATGCCTGGTGTTGTGCAAGAGACAAGGGTGAAGAAGGTGTGGCCCCTGCCGGCAAGCTTACGGCACAAGGCAGATGGCGCTAGGTGCTATAAGAGCAAAGAGGTGGGGGGCGCCTGGGTGGCTCAGTCGGTTAAGCGTCCGACTTCGGCTCAGGTCACGATCTCACGGTCCGTGAGTTCGAGCCCCGCGTCGGGCTCTGGGCTGACTGCTCAGAGCCTGGAGCCTGTTTCAGATTCTGTGTCTCCCTCTCTCTCTGACCCTCCCCCGTTCATGCTCTGTCTCTGTCTCAAAAATAAATAAACGTTAAAAAAAAAAAATTAAAAAAAAAAAAAAGAGCAAAGAGGTGGGAAGCTTGGCACGAGTGTGACCAAAAGCAAGTAGCTGAGTTTGGCTTGAGTGTGGGGAACAATAAGGCAAGGGGGGGTGGTTCGGCACCAACCTGTAGGGCGTCCATAATGCCAGGCTATGGAGATTGGCATTTATGTGAAAAGAGGGACAACTGAAGGATATTACAGGGGGAAAAAATCAGTGTTTTAGGAAGATTTCTTTGGAAGCAGTCTGGTGGGCAGATCAGAGGGGGGAGACCTAACAGCTGAGAACCAGAGGCATCTCTTTAGAGACTGTCTTGTTCAATATCTTCATTTTGTAAGTGAAGAAACTGGGGCCGAAGGTATAAATCATGTACCGAAAGCCACAGGGCTGGCAGAGGCACAGCAGAACTGGAATCCAGGACAGGCAGCTCCTCTGTCCACGGAGTGAGGACAGCAGCCATCAGACCTCATGAAGCTGTCGGAGTTTAGGAAAGCATTTCTGGAGAGATGTGGGGCAAGGAAGCTAGTTAAAGGACTATGTCCAGAGTCAAGGTAAAAAAAAAAATGCTGAGTCATGGGAATAGAAAGAGGGTGAGCTGGGACAGAAAGTGCTTCGGTGCCGAGAGCTGGAAGGGGAGGAGGAGAAGCAAAGGCGACAGAATTTGGGGGGCTGGGAGACAAGGCGGACAGCGGTGGAACTGATGGACGCTGGGAATGCAAGGATGACAAACAAGTTGGAGGAGTCCCACTTTGGGGAGGTCCCATTTACATAAAAGAGGCACCGACCAGGGGACTGTGTCACTGGAAAGCGTCCCGGAGAGGGTACTGAGGAAGCACCTGCAGGAAGAAGTGATGGAACAGCTCGGTCTGGAGAAACCTACACTGATGGCAAACAGTGGAGCTGAGACCCAGGGAGGGATACGATAGCTGGCTTCCCATGCCTGGAAGGCTTTCCCGGCCGTCTGTGACATTGCCTCCTAATTAGCAGGACACCAGTGCAAGGCAGCTGAGCAGGAAAAGGCGTGGAGAGGGCCTGGACCCAATCATCAGCAGTGAGGCAGAAGGAGCAAAGGTTTTGGAGCCACACAGACCTGGGAGCTCGGCTCACCTATGAGCTGTGTGATGTTTGGCAAATGGCTGGACCTCTCTGTGCCTCAGTTGCCCCGTGTCCAAAATAAAGAGGCTGCACTGGAAGACTTCAAAGATCTGGTCTAGATACAAAATTTCTTGGTGCTAAAAAGGTGGCTTACGTGCATGGAATAAACGGGCGGAAATTTTAGGGTTGTCTGGTTTGGATTGGGCTCCTGACGCTGTACCAACATCGGTGATGGAGGATGAACAGCCAGCCTGCTTCTGGAGCCCTCCGTGGTGGCGTGTAATGACAGAGCGGAGCTGACACGTTCACAAAAGCACTTTCCTCTGTGGGTAGGAGTGGGAAAGAGTCCCACTTAGCTGATATCACTAATTTTTAAAGAAAACCATATGAGCTAACAAGAACTACAAATGGATGTGGGAGCCATGAGTCAACCACTGAGTTTCAAATGCATTAATTTCACATTATAAATGACACGGGTTTAAAGTTTCTTCGATTTTATAAAACTTGTGATTTTTCTTTAGAAACAAAAAAAAACTTATCCAGACACACATCAATATGTGTTAAAAAATACTAAACATTTACTTCCATCCGGAAGCATCCTTAAAACAATGACTGGACTCTTAGCTATGTTCATGAGAAAATCTGTTTTCGGACAGTCTTGTAAACTGATTATTTTCTGGGCAAACTACCTTCTTCCTACAAAAAAAAAAAACCCAGTTCTTGTTACCTTCATAGAATTTTTAAAATTCCCTTTCAGGCTGCTTTGTAAGGGATAATGCTGCTTACACAACACCCGGCATTTCTCCTAGAAATGAAATATTCCGAAGGCTTCTGGATAAGCAGTATTTATATGTAATCCTTACCTCTTAAATATCGAATTCTTAAACAGCAGAAGTGAGAGAGACTGTTTTCCTTTACTGTGGTAGATTCAGAGTGACTTTACAAATTGTCAGGTAGAGAACAAAAATATAAGAGCTGGAGATTACGTAAGAAAGATCCGCGCTCGTCGTCCACACCTCCAGGCAAAACAAGACCCAGAGGCAGAAAAGAATTTTCAAAGCCTGCCTTAGAGGACGGTGGAAAATAATCCCATCAAATCAAAGTTTAGGGCAGTGTTGGACTGTGGCAGGAAGAAAAGAACATTGTTAAAAATAGATACTCATTCTCTTTTGGCCACGGACAGTTCTTGAACATCTTACATTAGCAACACAGATCGGAGCCAGTTTTAGCTCATCCTGTCACTTAACCATTCCTAGCTCGGTTTTTTTCCTCACCAAAGTGGGGGTGATATTACTTATTTACTACCAGGGTGAGCCTGAGGCCGGCGCGAGACCACACACACGTGAGACACCGTGTAAACCACAAGGCACTTCAAATACCGGGCTTCGCTGTCATCGGTGGAGACGGCCTGCCCCTGGGTGATGCTCACACCGGGGAAGGACTAGTGGCTGTTGTCTAATAACACGCGCTGTCGGTTTCCAAACCGCAAGTGGCATTCAGGGTGACATAGCATTATTAACGGGGAAAAAAATCTGCTCGGCGCAGACCTCCCACTTACACTAATTAAAGCTCCACACAGGTAGAAGAATGCTTGGCTTGAGATCCACCCTGCGGGCCTAAAGGACAGAATCGTCTCCAGCATTTTTTTGGTTTTGTGTTTGTGATAGCAGCATTCTCTTTGTTTCAAGAAGAAGAGTGGGGGAGGGAACATATGTGGGTTTGCTCAAATGCTCGAGAAAACTGTGCTACGCGGCTGGAGGGATAAAAGGCGGGGGGGAAGCACTAAGGAAAGAACGTGCTAAATCTAAAGGTGTAAGCGAAGCACTCGGGAACTGACTGAAAATGCTCTGGTGCCAGGTGAGGCATGGAATGACGAGAAAGCGGACTGTGCGTGTGTTGCAGAGGTGCGTGTGGAAAACGGGTTTCTCCTTATAATGAGCTTTGTGGCTGGGAGAATCTTCCTCCAGTTTCTGACCATTAGTTCCGGCCCAGAATCTCGTCTGTGGTTCTTGGGATGAGCTAATGAGGCTGTGGGCTGGCTCTGATTGGGGGCGGCTCAGTAGCTCTGCTCTCCTTCACAGCCACCTTACACCTCACACCCTGGGGCCCAGGTCCCCAGGAGGGCAGCCCCCAAGGTCGCAGAGGGGTGTTCCCTGTAGAGCAAAGCCAGGGAGAGCACAAGCCTTTTTGATGGTCACTTGAGTACTTTAAGCCAGATGTCACTCTTTGGATGAGGTGAGGATGCCTCCCTCCCTGAGCCACCCCCCCGCCCCTTCTTAAATGTTATATTTTCCAGGAATATGCTAGAGAGACTACTTGTGCTCCAATGTCTGTTCTCTTCCTCTCTTAATAGAATATCAGTTTTTACTGGTTGCCCCAAATAAAGACATTTCCCAGCCTTCCTTGTGGCTTGTGTGTGTGTGTGTGTATGTGTGTGTGTGTAACGGGAGATTCTTTGAGAAGCAAACATCTCCAAAATGCAGTCTTCTGCTAAGTCTGCAGAATATGCTTGGAGCCCGTGTGGTTTGTTAGGAGATGAACTTGCGCAGAGAGTGTGGATACACACTGCGTGACAGCAGGCTGGGCCTCGGACATCCGCAAGGGAGTGAAATCAGGGCAGCTCTTGCTAAGACGGTTCTCTATTATCTGCGTAAGAACTAAGAATGGAGTGCAAGTGAGTCACCAAAGTTAAAGGCGAGAAACAACAGCTGAGATTGGACCAAGAGACCAATAAGCCACAGTCTGTTACATATTATTGCAGTGTTACGGGGGGGGGGGGGGGGGGGGGAGGTTTTAGACGGGTTTAATGTGGAAGAATATGAGTTGGGCTATTCCAACCCTGTCCCCAAATATATGTGTTTGTGTGTGGGTATGCGTGGCCAAGATACATAACTATATTTTGTACAGGTACCTATATGGTGCTCTCTTTTAACCATATTTGTTTTATTCTTTCTAATTCTGAGAATATATACGTGTATCTTCCTCGGTTAGAGTATAACATCACTTGGGACAAAATCCCTTCCATTAAATTCACTTTCATAATAAGAAGGTTCACAACTATAGCTTTCAAAGAATCTTAGTATTAGAAACAGGACTAGAGGGGCGCCTGGGTGGCTCAGTCGGTTGGGCGGCCGACTTCGGCTCAGGTCATGATCTCGCGGTCCGTGAGTTCGAGCCCCACGTCGGGCTCTGTGCTGACGGCTCAGAGCCTGGAGCCTGTTTCAGATTCTGTGTCTCCCTCTCTCTCTGACCTTCCCCCATTCATGCTCTGTCTCTCTCTGTCTCAAAAATAAATAAACGTTAAAAAAAAAAGAAAGAAAGAAACAGGACTAGAGGTCCCTTTGGATGTGTTCAAGCAGGCTGTAAATTCACATAAACTGAGTAATAACTCGGTCCATGTCTCTCCCCCATGGCATGTGAGGTTATTTTGTGCGATCTGGTCAGATGTGGGGACAACCTCCATCGCCAGCACTCCCTGACCTACCCAAACAGGAACGGTCTGCTCTTCCTTACTGATTCTTTAAAGTCACACAACTTTTTAATTAAGCATGCTATAACGTTTCCAGGAAACAGATGCGGACTTACTGGCTTGTACTGTCCATGAATCACCTTTGGGACAATTGGGCTGATGTTTCTGTGACTCCTGTCTT
The DNA here is from genome assembly GCF_024362965.1 of Panthera pardus. Lineage (NCBI taxonomy): Eukaryota > Metazoa > Chordata > Mammalia > Carnivora > Felidae > Panthera > Panthera pardus. Next base: position 46,615,928 of record NW_026527002.1, read on the forward strand.
TTGACGTTCTCATTTCCCATGCCCTGTAAGAACCCATGGCTACTCAGTTTTATCTGCAAATCTTTTCAGCGCCCTGAAAGCAAGTTTTTGGGGCCAAGAGACACAAATCTATTTTGTGCAGCACCTCTATAGATAGAGTGTTCTCCTTTAACCAGATTTGTTTCATCCTTTCTAATTCAGAGAGGTATCTTTGATGGAGAGGAACCGGAAAGGAGTTATTTGTTGACTTAAAGGTATCACGAAGAATAGAGTCCTTCTAACGTTTAAACAGGGACGGTTCTCCACCCTGGCTGTACATCAGAACCACTTTGAAAGATAAAGGCAAAAAACAAAACAGAAAAAAAAAAAAAAAAAAAAAAAAAAAAAAAAAGCCTGGAACCCACCCCAGACATCCTGACTTAATTGATCTGGGCTGGGGGCCTGGACATCTGTATTTTTCTAACGTGTAGAATTGAAAATCACTGCAAATCGAACCATTAGAAAAGTTATGACTTTTTTTAAGGCTCTATTCCATAGGAAATCTTGTCTGTTGTCTCTTCAGCTGCAGTGAAGCTGTGGCAGATAAAAAGAGACCTTCAGGCTGTAAGCCCACATACCCATGGGGGCCCTGAGCATCAGGGGTGGGGGCAGACTACTTAGCTTGGTGATTCTGAAACTCTATTTTTGGATAGAATCATCTGAGGACCATGTCTGAAATACAGATTCCTGGGGGGTGGAGCTCCATTCTGAAGTGGTTGAGGACAGAAGGAAGGCGGGGGTGGTCAGGAATCTGCATTTATTACCTGCAGGCCAAGCGATGCTGACGCTCCCGTCCACAGCCTTAGCCAGTGGCACATGCGTGGGACACCGTTCAGTATATTCACAGCAGAACTTCTCAGTGTTAGTCGTGACCCTGATGGACTGGGGATGGCTTAGAGTTCAGCAGATCCAAAGGGAAAAGCCTGATCCTGGACCACAGAAACAGATGCTGACAAAGCCATGTTTTCTGGAAGGTCCCCATCATTTCCGGGTTGATTCTTTACCAATCCCTCCCCAGCCGTGTCCTGCAATTTTTGGTCAGCTGTTGTCTTTACACCATGCCCCTCCTTTCTTAACCTTTGCCCTCTAAACACAATTTCTTTTTTTTTTTTTTAATATAATTTATTGTCAAATTGGTTTCCATACATCTAAACACAATTTCTAAGTGCTGACTAGCCCCAGTTGGAAAAGCCTCAGCTTCAGGAGCCCTCCGGGTACCTCCCACCCGGGAGAGCGCTCTGTCACTGTCCCGGGGCCTCTGAGGTACCCGAGTGCCTTCTTTCATGTGACCAAACTGCCTTTCTGAGGGCTCTCTCTCTCTTATACCATGGCCCCTTTTCCTTTCTGGCCATGAAGTCCTACCCAGGGGTCTCTAAACTTACCACAGTGTGCACCCCATCCAAGCAAAGCCTCCTACACCCCAGAGCTGAGCCCCATCCTGCCCTAGAGCCATGCTCTCTGCTTACCCAGGCTCTCCCTACTAGAATCTGGGCACGGTGTTTGCTCTTTTTCCCACACCCCTTTTCCACTGTTAGTCTCAATACCTTTTCTATATGAAACTGTGAACTTGCAACCATACATGTTTCCTTTTAGGAGAAAAGTCTATCTAAATAGGCTGTCATTTTTCATTCTTCATCTCAGCGATGAAATCATCAACACGTCACAAGTTTGCCAAACGCGTGCTTTTAGTAGACCATTGTGGTAAAGGATCAGAGAACTGAACTACATGCTTAACTCCATCTTGCCTCTTTCTCGAATCAGGATTCGGAGACCATGGCCTACAGATGCTGGATCCCGTGGTCCCCAAGTTTTGTAATAACCCCCACGGCGAAATCACTTGTCGTCACTTCACTTCTAATTTGGGGACACACACTGACCCTGTCACCCCTTATATCAGGCCTTCCATATCCCAGTCCTCACCCTGCTTCTCGGGTACCTGGGGATTCCAGGTGTTAACATCGCAAGTTCCCTTTGCCTAATACAATCTCCTAACTTGAAACCCAATATAAGATTCCTTACCCTTTCCCATCGTTCCATGAAAATTAACAGATTCTCCAACTGCTCTGTCTCAGCCACACACACTTTCTTATGAATACCAACATTTACAGTTTCACCTGAGCTCTTTTCTCACCCTTTCAAATGTCAGCGTAAAGGCCTTTTGGTGAAATTATGGAATTTCTGGCAAGCACATTTTTCCAGATCTTCCCAGGTAGACTTTGGCTCTCACCAGAAATCCATCGTTCTGGCGTGACAGTTGCTCTCCAGGTCAACTGCTTGCCAGAAACCATCAAGAATTTGGAAAACCCTCACAAAAGGAATGACAACAGAGGACTTTTGGCTCACGACCTTTTGCGCTGTGAATAGCCGGCTGCTTGTCTGCCCTACACCTGGCAAATCTTGACTGGCAGCGTGCGGTGCGGCTGGATCTCAGGAGACCTTGTTACTTGTCGAGTGTCCGCCTTCATGTTCCCAAGGCCCGCGTGCCAACCTGGCCCTTCCTCTAGTTGCTGCTGTTGCCTGCTGAGGAAGGGGAATGCTTCTCTCTCCTGCTGCCACAGGTCTTTATCGAAGCCGTCAGAGGCTGGCCTTGCCGAAGTCCTCAGTCAGCACTCTCAGGAGCTTCCGGTTCGTCACCTCACACCTAGGTTAGAGACCTCTGACTGATGCCACTCGGGACCACCTCCAAGGACTCCTACCTGCTAACACTCACCCCAACCGTCCTGATCCAGTGGGAGTGCGTGTGGACCCAGCCGTCTCTACCCAGTGGCTGCGGGCAGGTTTTGTTCTGTTTTGTTTGAGGATCTAATCGGCAAAGTGGGACAAAGACTATTAGTCCCGATGTTCTTTTTACAACTTGTCCCATTTTATTTCAAGATTTTATTTTTAAGTAATCTCTGCACCCAATACGGGGCTCGAACCTACCACCCCAAGATCAAGAGTCGGGTGCTGACTGCGCCAGCCAGGCGCCCCGAACATACTCCATTTTTAGAACACACACATATTTAAGATTCTCTGAGACTCCACAGACTCTCCTCCTCCAGTGATTAGCCCTTCCCTCAGTTTCACAAGAGAACTCTTGAGATGGGCGCTCTACCCCTGCTCTTTCCACCTTCCCAACTCCCGTTCCTTCGTTAACCCATTTATTTTTGGCTTCCCTTGTCACCACTCCAAAATGATCTTGTTAAGATCACCAATACGCCCACCTGCCGCCAAGACTTTGCTAGCTTCCTCTTCCTGGCTCTCCTCTCTGAGACACTTACCAGGGAGTGAGTGCTCCCTCCCTGAGGCACCCTCCTCTCTGAGCCGCTCGACTTGTTCCTCCCCTGGTTCTGCTCTCCTTTCTTGACTCCTCTTCCTCTACTTCATCTGACTGCTGGCTTCTGCTCAGGGCTCCTCCCCTCGAAGTGACCTTACCCAGTCCCATAGCTTTAAATACCTTCTGCATGGGGGCGCCTGAGTGGCTCAGTCGGTTGAGCGTCCGACTTCGGCTCAGGTCATGATCTCACAGTCCGTGAGTTCGAGCCCCACGTCGGGCTCTGTGCTGACAGCTCGGAGCCTGGAGCCTGCTTCCGATTCTGTGTCTCCCTCTCTCTCTGACCCTCCCCCATTCATGCTCTGTCTCTGTCTCAAAAATAAATAAACGTTAGAAAAAAAAATTTTTTTTTTTTTAAATAAATACCTTCTGCATGTTTGACCACTCTGTAATTTCTATCTTCAGCCAATCCCTCCCTGAGAATCACATACGCACCTGGACCCACGTGCTTCAAGTACGACGTACTTGACATTGCCGCTGGGCTAATGGCCATCGCAAACCTGTCCAGAGGTGAGTTCTTAAATTCCTGACGTGCTGTTCCCAAAACTCTCCCCTCACCCATCTTCCCCATTAGGTCAGTTTATGGCGTCACCACCTGCCCAGCTGACCAAGCCAGAAGCCTGGCAGTGGGCTCTGATTCCTCCTTTTCTCTCATTCATAGAGAAGCCATCGGCAAGTCTTGTTGGTTCTACCTCTAAAATCTTTTCGGTCAGCCCATTCGTCTCCTGCCACCACCCAGGACCAAGTCTCCACCGCCATCTGCCAGGATTGTTGGTAGTCTCCTAATTGTCTCCCACTCCCACGCTCGCCACGTTCCAGATGATCCTCCACATGGCAGGAAGGGTGCTCCCGACAAAATGCCAATCGAGTCACATCCCTCTCCTTCTCAGAACATCTTCCATTCTTCCCGCTGCATTTGAAATAAAGTCCAAAAGCATCACCACAGGTGACAAAGCGTTGCCTCATCTGGTTCCTGCCCACCTCCAAACCTCATCCCATGCCACACCATCCCGAATGTTCCCTTCACTCCAGCACACGGGGCCCTTCCAGTCCTGGAACAGGCTAGGCTCTTTCTTGCCTCTGGGCTCTGTACTTGCTGTTTCCTCAGCCTGCAAGGCCGAGGTTACCTGGCCTCCTGAGAGGAATCTGATGGCCACCTATCTAGAGAAGGGCACGCCTGTGGTACTTTGACAATACCTGTCTTCCCCGCGGACTACAAACTGCATGAAGGCAAGGACCTGTCTATCAAGCCTAGGGTTGCACCCCCAGGCCCTGATACGTGGCTGATTGGTACTGAATGATGATCCAGAGGTGGGTCTTTTGTCTACAGATTCCTAAGGACCGACCTTCATAGGCCACAGCTCCCCATAAAGGTATGCGGTTGTAGGATCTCTGGCACCCGTGAAAGTGTGCTGCTCAAATTTCCTAGGCCATGGGAACCCAGCTGACAGCCCCAGTTGTGGCCCTGTTGGATCCAGCGGTCTTCCTTCTGGGGCCACCCTCCACCCCTGCCCACCCGGCCCCCAACCACTGCCCAGCCCTCCCCTGCACAGGAGGCCTCTCTCAGGCGACTTCTGCTTAGGAACACCCCATCGGCCTGGCAGAAAGTTTTCTCAGGACTGCGTGGCAGTCTGACGCTTCTCCCCAGTTCTTCCTTTCGTATCAGTTCTCCCTTCACAGGCGTGAGAACTGCCTGGTAGTCTGGAGGCTTTCCAGGAATATTCCTACCCTCTCCCTCGGTCCTTCACAGGCATGTCCCCTACCCTGTTGCACTTCCAGTCCTGTTTTGGCATCAGTTTCCCAGGTGCCCCTTTAGAGCCTTGAAATATTGATACTATAAACCGCAGTCCAGAAAAACAAACTCTTACCTGATACTGTGTGTAAAACCATCTGCTCCCTTCCCACACCTCCTCTAGGCAAGACCTTCAACTAGAAGAGATAAAAAAAACACCACCTGTGCCCCGGAACTTCTGGTTTACCACCTAGGGTTCCAGATCACTCGAGATACATTCCAGATGTCACTTAACCTTTGTCCCCACAGGAGCTAGCAGAATAGGTAACCACTGGCTGACCCGGTCAGTTCTGGCACAACTGAGGCCCGTGCTCCAGACAGGCAGCGTTAAGTTCACACGCAGGCATCTATAAACCCCTCAGTAAATGAAGTCACCAACTACTGGCCCTTGTTTGGTTCTACTGACGTTGTCTCTGTAGCTCCTAGAAGGCTTCACTCGTGTTGTGGAGAATAAAACCTACTCTCTTGTGAGGGAGAAGCACATTTGGCTCTATAACTTGTATACGTGGCATTTCTTCACCTTCTCTGGCTGAAAAATCAATCCTTTTTGCCCTACTTCTGTGTAAGCGCCATGAACACCAATGGTCTGTTTTGTCCATCATCATGTCCCATAAAGGCCCTTGGCAATTGCTGAGCAAACTGTCCCATAGGTGCTTTCCCATTTTCTGAAACTCAGAGTAATCAAGTGACTTTCCCATTCAAGTGGCTTATCTGCCAGGGTCAGAAAAGTAGACTGCTTATTGTGTATGGTTAACATTTACTCAACACTCGCTCTAAGCATCCAGTGCTTACATCCCATTTAAGAGGTAACTAACTCTCATCATCGTCCCTACTTTGCCGATGACTACATAGGTCTGGCCAGGTTAGGTGACTTACCTAAAGTCACAAAGGGAAAAGGCAAGGCTGAAACTCAAACACAGGTGAGGTCAGAGCCCACGTTCTAAATTCTCACACCATACTGCTTCATCCCAAATGACAAGAAACGATCATTACCCTCAACACGATCAGAACTGAAAAGAATAGACTGTTAGATCTTTGGGAGGCTAATGAAAGGTCAATAAAACATCTGGTAGCAGCAGTAAGCCACAGGGCAGAATTACATTTTGCCTTTCCTTAGAAGAAAAATAAGCGGATCTCAGTGTTAGAACAGTAGCTCAGTGAGATCAACACTGCCAGCGATCCCGTCATTGACAGAACAGCTGACACTGACACTGACCGACTCGAGGTACCCACGTCAAGACCCAATGATACATGGACGAAACAAAATGGGGCAGTGTCCTCTCAGGCTGCAATAAGAGAAGATTTGAGTAGATGGAAAAGGGAGAAGGAATAGAGGACAATACAGAAGAATTACGAGAGTTAAGCAAGCGTGTGGTTTTCCCCTGAGATTTGCCATTCCCAGTTTTGCATTTGACCATTTAACGCATACATCACATTCCTGTTCGGTCTTAAGGGAAAAACTGCCAAATGCTGGTTGTGGATTAATCGCTGCAGTGCCATTCAGCTCTTGTTGACACAGGGACGAACATTCGAAATATGGTATTAACAACTGGTGGGGCGCGGGCTGGTCAGACAGGTCCTGGGCCACAGTGCTGCCGCAGGGTCTGCCAGGCCCCTATTCTGTCATCCCTTTTGTTGGTAGGGCAGAAGGAGGTTACGGAAAGCAGAGGGACAGCGTGGCTGAGGAGTGGGCATCATTTGGGATGATCGGTTAAGTTATTCCCTACTGGGTAGAAGCATCTTAATATGGTAAGTGGCAGGGCTGGTCAGACTGGTACAGCCACTAATCAGCTTTGGATACAGGTTAATTGGATCCTAATTTCAAACCTCTTGGGTGAAAACGTTTGACCCTGAACTTTTTATTTCACGTTAGATCAAGTTATGTTAATGAAGAACTAGCTTAGAATATCAAAGGCAAACCTCTGTATTTCGACATAAGCGTCACTCCGTGGTCTTGGTACGTTAAAACCATTTCCTTTGAAACTCCAAGTTTTCCTTGTAATCTATCTTCCCCCAGGGATCTGCCGGTAGTCACATCAATCCCACAACAGGAAGATTAATTCTTTTAGGCCTGTAGTTAGACTTTCGAGAACAAAACAACAAAATACCAGTAAACCTCAAGTTCTTTGCTCATGCAACCAAACACCCTTATGGAAGTGGATGTGGAGGCAAGGCCTCCCTCACGTAGGGCGTGTCCAGCGGGCTGTGGCATTTCCCTCAAGTGGCCAGCCCTTCAATTAGAGCCTTTCACAACGCGGGCCGATTAAAATCCGGTTTTATATTGAGTTGGTGAGTTTTGTAGTTAGAGCTTTCAAGGTGTTTTAAATCACAGCTGAGCAGGGTGACTCTGGTCATGGGAATTTTCCCCTTTACACAGTGCAAACAAACCATTAAAAAATAGTGGCACTTTGAATTTGGAAGCCGAAACCCAAACCAATCAAACCAAACCAACCAACAAACAAAACCAGTTTCACAGTATGGATGGAAAAGTAAGGGGCTTCTATTTCCATCTGTCTGTACGGATTGAATGATTTACCACAAAGCACGAGTTACTCTTATTATCTACAAACTAATTACCACCACCCAGACTGTAAAGAACAAGGGAAGGGAAGAAAAGCTCCAAATTAAGACAGGTATTTCCCACCGCCTATCCATTCAAAACACAAAACAGCATCAAATATTTTGAATATCTGCACCTACCCAGACTGGATGCCCTGGGCCAAAATGTATCTGCACAACCTCCTTTTACAGGGAGTGCTGCTACCTGTCAGATGGCCAAGGGCCATGTTTGAGGGTTTTCCTTTCTACCATGTAATAGCTAGTGGTTATCCTCATTTCAGAGACGAGAACAGTGGGATTCAGAGATGTGCAGTTAGTTTACTGCTCAGAGTCACTCAGGTTCTCAATGGCAGGGATAGATTCAAATCTAAGTTCGCCCGACTGACACAGACCTAGGCGATTTCCCCCGCATCAGTGACTCTTAACTATCTTCTTCCTGCTATGATGCACATGCGATTTCACACTCGCATCTGTGACAACCAGGCATACCTAGAGTTTGTATGTGTGGTTCTCTACCTGCTGCATGTAATTCGAGCTCTTTCTCTCCCTCTGAAGAAAGCATGCTGAAATGCTACTTAAGTGGTGTTCTTGCAGGGGACAGACAGTCTTGAAACCATTCCAATTCATAAAAGAGTCTACAAGCTTTGGTACTTTACAGCAATCACTAGTTAACAGCTTGCTTTTCATAGCGTGAAAGCACACACCAGCACATCGCACACGGTCTTGGAGAACCACTGCACTACACCTCAAAGGGCTCGAAACTTTACAAAAACACTTTAACATAGATTTTAAAAATATCCTCCTTGCACTGCTAACAAGAGCTTCCGAACGGCTCCTCTGCCATTTGTCCACGCAAAACACGTTGGGACGCATGGCCTCCTTACCCACGTCAAAGGACAGCCAGGGTGGAAGCTTGTGTAGAGACCTTTAACTCCGAAATTGCACTTCTGGGAGTTTTTTTGAGAAAGTAACCACTATTACATTTGAGTTAAAAGACTAAAATAAGTCTCATAGTTTAAACTGGCCAGGAAGGATATCATAATGTCAATATATTCCTAAATAAATGAATCAATAACTTGGTATCCTCTATTTTCATGCTACCTAGAATGACTAGTATATTTTATGTCACCCAGGACTAAAACACTGAAAACGTCGGTTAAGATGCTATATTTGAATATGGCATATTTGTTTCTAAGTATTTTATGCCAACACTTTAAATATAAATTAAGCTAGTTGTGCCTAAAAAATAGACAACGCCAAGTACATTTTAAGCTCGAGCACTGGTGCCGAACTACAATCAGGTTTCCCTGGCTATCAGGGCTCCGGGCCTCTCTGAAGGAAGCCTTGACTTAGGTATGGACATTTACCATAGGACACTTCCTGGGCTTCTCAAGTCAGTGGTCTACATCTGCTTCCTTGCTACCCAGTTTCTAACCCGTCTATTTTCCCGAAACCGCATTTCCTTGACCTCAGAGCAGCACTTGGGATGACGACCGCTGCAGTTCAGAAATGCATCTAATCCACACCCTGGCACGAAGCAGGCATTCACTGAATGATGGCAGTTCACGCCTCTGACTGCCCGGCCTTTGCTCACTCTTCTCACAGGACTCCCGGAGCCCGTAGTATCCTGGTACGCTCAATGTGTCCCTGTCACCTGCTCTTTTAGTCACTGTTCCTGGCTCCTTCTCTACCCATCTTCCAAATGGCAAGGCTTTCCAAAGTTTTACACACAGCTTTTTCTTTTTACTATATACTGCCTTAGAAATAAACACCATTTCTAGGGTTTCAAAGATCACCATTATGCACATTAAGGAAAATCTCTCTCTTCAGTCTTAAGTCACAGTGTCACATTCCAAACTAAATGGGCTAACTACTCAAGAAGTGCTGCCGTGTACCTTCTACCAGTCTACTTTTTCAAGGGTAGACTGGGTCTTATACTTTTTGCAGGCTTTGCGTGTTTTATATGCAGCGCGGACCCTTTATACATTTCACTTGCTTTTACTCTTTTATGGATCCATATGCATCCTTAAGTTGCTAGAAGCTCTTCAGCTTAAAAACAAATGGGAAACCAAGGTCCCAAGTTCTATGCCAAAGAACAATGGTTTCCAAAGTGAGGTGTGTGTGCATCCCCAAAGGCAAGGGAATTAAAAGCAAAAATGAACTACTGGGACCTGATGAAGATAAAAAGCTTCTGCACAGCAAAGGAAACAACCAACAAAACTAAAAGGCAACCAATGGAATGAGAAAAGATATTTGCAAATGACATATTGGACAAAGGGCTAGTATCCAAAACCTATAAAGAGCTCACCAAACTCCACACCCGAAAAACAAATAACCCAGTGACGAAATGGGCAGAAGACATGAATAGACACTACTCTAAAGAAGACATCCAGATGGCCAACAGGCACATGAAAAGATGCTCAACGTCGCTCCTCATCAGGGAAATACAAATCAAAACCACACTCAGATATCACCTCATGCCAGTCAGAGTGAAATGAACAAATGAAATGAACAAATCAGGAGACTATAGATGCTGGAGAGTATGTGGAGAAATGGGAACCCTCTTGCACTGTTGGTGGGAATGCAAATTGGTGCAGCCACTCTGTGGAGGTTCCTCAGAAAATTAAAAATAGAGCTACCCTATGACCCAGCAATAGCACTGCTAGGAATTTACCCAAGGGCTACAGGAGTATTGATGCATAGGGGCACTTGTACCCCAATGTTTATAGCAGCACTCTCAACAATAGCCAAATTATGGAAAGAGCCTAAATGTCCATCAACTGATGAATGGATAAACAAAAATTGTGGTTTATAGACACAATGGAGTACTACGTGGCAACAAGAATGAAATATGGCCCTTTGTAGCAACATGGATGGAACTGGAGAGTGTTATGCTAAGTGAAATATGCCATACAGAGAAAGACAGATACCATATGGCTTCACTCTTATGTGGATCCTGAGAAACTTAACAGAAACCCATGGGGGAGGGGAAGGGAAAAAAAAAAAAAAAAAGAGGTTTGAGTGGGAGAGAGCCAAAGCATAAGAGACTCTTAAAAACTGAGAACAAACTGAGGGTTGATGGGGGGTGGGAGGGAGGGGAGGGTGGGTGATGGCTATTGAGGAGGGCAACTTTTGGGATGAGCACTGGGTGTCGTATGGAAACCAATTTGACAATAAACTTCATATATTGAAAAAAAAAAAAGTGAGGTGTGTGTGTTCCAGCTACTAATACGATTCAGTGGGATGTTGGAAAAAAATTATTAAAATGTTCTTTCTAAAACCACAGCGAGATACCACCTCACACCAGTCAGAATGGCTAAAATAAACAACTCAGGCAACAACAGATGTTGGCAAGGATGCGGAGTAAGAGGATCTCTTTTGCATTGTTGGTGGGAATGCAAGCTGGTGCAGCCACTGTGGAAAACAGTATGGAGGTTCCTTGAAAAATTAAAAACAGAACTAACCTACGACCCAGCAATTGCACTACTATGTATTTCTCCAAGGGATACAGGTTTCGAAGGGGCACACATACCCCAATGTTTATAGCAGCACTACCAACAATAGCCAAAGTATGGAAAGAGCCCAATTGTCCACCAACGGATGAATGGATAAAGGTGTGGTATATATATATACAATGGAGTATTACTCGGCAATCAAAAAGAATGAAATCTTGCCATTTGCAACTACGTGGATGGAACTAGAGGGTATTAAGCTAAGCGAAATTAGCCAGTCTGAGAAAGACAAGTATCGTTATGACTTCACTCATATGAGGACTTTAACATACCAAGCAGATGAACACAAGGGAAGGGAAGCAAAAATAATATAAAAGCAAGGAGGGGGACAAAACGTAAGAGACTCTTAAGTACAGAGAACAAACTGAGGGTTGCGGGAGGGATTGTGGATGAGGGGATGAGCTTAAATGGGTAAGGGGCATTAGGGAGGATACTTGTTGGGATGAGCACTGGGTATTATATGTAGGGGATGAATCACTGGAATCTACTCCTGAAATCATTTTAGCACTACATGCTAACTTGGATATAAATTAAAAAATAAGTAAATTTAAAAAATGATTAAGATTGTAAATTTTATGTCATGTGTCTTTTACCACAATTAAAAAACAGAAAAGAAAAAGAATTTTTTCATCTCATCCTAATTTAAGGTCTATTTTTGTGTTGCGTTATAATTATAATGAACACACATGTATATAATTGATAAATACATTAGTAGTGTATATTCAAGAATTTTTAAAAATATTTATGTACTTTTTGGGAGAGCACAAGCAGGGGAATGGTAGAGACGGGGGCAGAGGATCTGAAGCAGACTCTATGCTGACAGGCTGACAGCAGAGAGCCTGACGTGAGGCTCGAACTCACAAACTGTGAGATCATGACCTGAGCTGAAGTTGGATGCTCAAGTGACTGAGCCACCCAGGTGCCCCAGTCAAGAATTTTTTTACTCACATAATTTTATAATTGAAATTTGGAGTCCACAGACATGAAGAATAGTCCTGACTTAAACTATATATATATTATTATATACCATTCACCAGGTGACAAAAATAAGCATTTTTTTAAAAAAGTTTACTTATTTTGAGAGAGTGAGTGAGTGGGGAAAGGAAGGAGAGAGAGGGAGAGAAAGAATCCCAAGCAGGCTCCACATCTTCAGTGCGGAGCCCGATGTGGGGCTTGAACTCATGAACCATGAGATCATGACCTGAGCCAAATTCAAGAGCTGGACACTTAACCTACCCAGGTGCCCCCGAAAGAAGCACTTCTAAACTAAGTTTGAGATCTAAGAGCCTATTAAAATACTGAACACAAATATACCCTATAGTTGGATGTACATGTCAAGCCCAAATGTGATAAAGACATACGGACACCTATCCTGACTCAACATTCTCCCCATGTAAAGCTTATAAACATCTGAGAAAGATGAGAACAAATTAAAGATCAAGTGGTTTTTATGTTAAAATACGTCAATGTAAGAGTAGTTCTTCCCGCTACTTTTTCTATTTCTCTCTTGACAAAACTTGCTCAAAGTACAGAACTACCTACATAGCTCCTGCACTGTGCATGCCCTGGTATCATAGGATTATTGAATAAGAAGGGATCTTGGAATTGACTTACTTTACCTCCCTCCACGTGCTAGAAAGCCCTGCTGCGCTGTCCCAGACATGATCAGACAGACAGCTGCCTTGCTAAGAACTTGAGGGAAGGGAAGCTCAGTCCATAACCAGTCATTCTGCTCCTGGGCCAGATCCAGCATTGTGACGACGCTTCTTACAGTCAGGTAATGACTTCCATGATCTTCCAGACCAGCCCCTAGAACAATCAACAACTTTCCAAGTGTCTCCCTTGCAAACATAGCTTCAAGTCTACTCAACATACTAAACCTCTTCTCCCACCGAATGGAATTTAGCCAAGCAGTGTTCCATTTGAAAACAACGAAAACAAAGACACCAAGAATCAAACACCAATTTCACATGAAAACTGGCTATTAATGAATGAAGAACACTGTGTGTAATTATGTGTATTTTCCTAAAGTAAGGCTGCATTCCCACCTTTTAAAGCAAGGAAATCCTATTTGAATCAAAATATGACTCAAAATGTGCCTATAACAAACACATTGGCCCTCACATCAAAAAAAAAAAAAAAAAAAAAAAAAAAAAAAGAGAAAGAAAATAAAAGACAGATTTCTGTCCATATTTTAGGCTCATACAATACGATTTTTATTAATCCTAATTGGACTTAACGTTTATTCCATTTAAACTAATTCTTGTTGGTGTCACTTTAGTGTTTCAGCCTAAAATCTTGCCGAACTGTAATTCTCTACTGGCTTCCCTCCATATTTTGTGGTACCTGCAAACTGCTACTACACACACACACACACACACACACACGTTAAACTGAACAAGACAGAGGTTTATGGAAGTTGATAGTTTGACAACATCTATTAAACGTATCAGTACAGAAGTCCAAAATTAGCTTGAGTCCACTTATATTACATTACTCTGCCCTGCTGAAATTAAGATGTATTATCAAGCTGTCCCTTGACTTCATGTTTTGTGTGCATTTCAAAAAAGAAAAACTACTTTGAAAACCATGAAGTATTCCACCTGTATGGCACTGCCTGTAACAAGCATTCGGTATGACTTTAGGAATCTAAAAAAAGGAAATCCAAAAAATTTTAAAAGTAATCCACAAAAGCAACAAGAACGACTTCTTACAATTCAGGGAATATTCCACTTAAAGGTAATGGACAGTTGCATACTCCATCATAAACATTCAAGTAGGCACATAACGAGACAATTCCTGGTTCCTAAGAATCCTAAATAGGGACAGTATACATCAAGCTGGAAAAATAAAAGACTATTCCAAGTGGCTGAGAGCTAGAAAGAGTGATCCTAGGAGACTGGAGAGCTAGAAAGAGTGATCCTAGGCGTCAGGAAAAGTTAGAGTTAGGACTTGAAAGAATGGAAGAGAAAGATGGCACACTAGTTAAGAGGCAGAAAAATCATGTGGACGCAGGGAAAGGGTAGTGAGAGTTACTCAAGGAACAGCATGGGATCAGACAGGGCAGCAGAAGGGGCTGGCAGGAAGTGCACAGTGACCAGACTGCAGACGACTGGTCAGTCCCACAGCACGGGGGTATATTCATGTGGTGGGAACACCCGACAGCTTCAGAGGCGGGGATGTGGCTTGAACTGTGCTTCCAGAGAGGTTCTTATTGCAGGGAAAGTAAATGTAGTTGGGGGAAGAGATTAGAAAGCTACACACAAAAACCAGTGCAGGTGAGGAAAAGGGGATCCACAATTAAAAGCTAATGCACGCAATTAATTACCTAGAGACTATGAGAAAATTTAAAATCCTGTCCTTTCTTTGATATCCTCTTTTGTGCTTTATGAAAATCAAGACGGATTACCTATCTATATTTTTTAGAATAGCTTCTCATTGGTATTACTTTCCTAGAATGACAGTGCTTCAGGGGCGCCTGGGTGGCTCAGTCGGTTAAGCGTCGGACTTTGGTTCAGGTCATGTTCTCACAGTCTGCGAATTCGAGCCCCCCATCGGGCTCTGTGTGGACAGCTCAGAGCCTAGAGCCTGCTTCAGATTCTGTGTCTCCCTCTCTCTGCCCCTCCCCGGCTCATACTCTGTGTCTCACTCTGTCTCTCAAAAAATGAATAAATGTTAAAAAAAAAAAAAAATTAAGAATGACAGTGCTTCAGACTTACTGGCAAACTGCAAATTCCTACAGCCTTCTGAGTTGTGATTGACCAGGGCCAAGTGAAGACCCAGGGAAATCCTGTTCCCCTTCAGGGCTCCATCATATTGGGTTTGTTTCCCTTTTACAAAATACATAGCAAGTAAATAGACATTGCTGAGGTAGTGCTCTCCAACACCCACTCCTTTTTACTGCTTTTCAGAAACCTAGAAACTTTTCAGAAAAATATCAGCAGTTGAGTTGAACCCTGAAGAATGGGTTGCATTTCCACAGGAAGAGACTGGAGTTAGAGGGAAAAAAAGCTATTTCAGTAAGAAAAAACACAAGCAGAAATGGGAAAAAATAAGAAGGGCGTGTGTGAGACATATTACGTACTAACTTTTAGCAGAAGGAAGATAGTGGGAAGAGAGCTAAGTTCTTGAGCACCAACTGACTGCGTAAGAACTTGTATGTCATTTCCTCTTTAAATTAGAACCATCCTTTGAGGTAGAGATTGGGTTCTGTGTTTCCTAATGTGACAAGATATGGTAGCTCGGAAGGGTGAAGTAACCTGTCCACATTCACTCAGCTGGGAAAAAGCAGAGGCGAATTTGAACCTTAATGCTGCCATTTTTCTTACTGGTCATTCAACTACCACCTTAAATGTTTTACAACCTCCTATCCTAGTTGAGAAACCGTTCCTATTAGAAATATTCCTGGCTATTCAAAACAAGACTTAAATACAATCTCTTTTGTTACTATGAAAATCCATATACATATACAGAAATATGAAATAACAGAACTTAACAAAATGCGGATCAGAAATAAGCTCTAGAAACATGAAAGGTTGTTTTCTTACTGCAACTTCCTGAATTGACCTAATGTACAAACTTAGTGGAATCTAAAAACATAAGAAAAAACACCGACTATAGCAAATCTACTGCATGGATCATTAAACAGCCACAAAAATGGCTTATACAAACTTTGTAACATGAAAAGACCCCACCTGTTATAATATTAAGTGACATGGAAAACATAATGTACAAAAAGCAACTACAAAAAACCCAACTTTACTATATTCTTCCAATTTCTGTACGCACTGAAGATGTTATTTTTGTAATGAGCAGAACACAAAAAGGATCATGTAAATAGTCTGGGACCATTTAGGGCCAAGCAAACATCTCAAAATACAGCTCTTTGGGCCCAGCTGTATCATTGCATTATAGCAGAACAAAATTTTTGCCTGTAAATCTGCATACATAATGAACCTGAATAATCAAGAGTGAAACCACAGAGAGTATACTGTTAAAAAAAAAAAGTCCAAAAAGTTGTAAAAAGATCTCTATTAAAAATAAAAAGCACCAACAGAATATTTGGTAAATATGACTCTTCCTACCATCGTGTCACCCTCCTGCCCCCAAACCCTGAAAGTGTCCTGACAGCGTTGGGAGTAATTTGAACTATTTATTATGATGTGCACACATTGCAGTCTGGCCCCATTCTAATGACTGCTCCCTACTCCCACCCATGGGCTCAAAGGCTCTCATTCTCAAGCCTTATGCTCTGGCTGGCCTACTCACTTTCTTTCAAAGAAACTTTATGTACTTAAACTGAGCTTTTGCTCACTCAGCCACCCTCATTTGGACTCCCCCCATTTACTCCCACTCCTCCCCAGCTGACTCCCCGCCTTCCAGGCACAAATCAACCTCTCTAACCCACAAGTCTTCTCCCTTGTATATATTCCTGTAGAAGTTATTATTTATAAAACCCACCACTTAACCCCATAGCCTAAAATTATGTAAAATGCATTTTAATTTCTAAAGATAAAGGACCTTTGTTTTTTGTTTTTTTTTTTGATCTTTGCTTATTTCTTTCATGATAATGAATTACTTCTATATTATGCTTTACAGTTTATAAAGCAATTTCACATGTATTATTCTCAGTAAATATCCTGGTGACTTAAAACAACCTCCTATCTAGTGGCCACATCTTGGTCTTTATTTATTTTTAAAGTTTATTTCTTTATTTTGAGAGAGTGCGAGCAGGCTCAGTGCAGAGCCTGATGCCGGGATTGATCCCACTGTTAGATCATGACCTGGGCTGAAATCAAAGTTGGACACTTTATCAACTGAGCCACTCAGGTGCCCCCAGATCTCGGTTTTTAAACACCATTCTCTAATAAAAGGACTCAGGACTCTGGAGAAATGGCTCATTTGAGGACCAGGGCAGAGAAAATACAAGATGAGCATGCAATTCTTATAGTAAAAAGTAAGGAAATGATCAAAAAAAGAGGGGGCATATGAAAGGGATACAGGTGCCAATCTGAAAGAGCTCTCACTGGCCAAAGCTGAACTAATTTGAATAACAAAATAAACAATATCAAGAGTGCATATGGATAAATAACAGGAAAAACAAATCTTTCATATAGAAGAATTCCAAATAATACACATAGATACTCCCTTCCAGGAGGTGGAGCCAAATCCCCACTCACCTTAAGTTAAGGGCTGGACTTTGAAAAAAGGGGGAATAAAAAAAAATGTTACTTTCCAGTGGAGAAACCTAGCAGACAGCACCTTCACCAAACCATGAAGGCTAACATCACCCATGATGTCATGTGGGGGTCATCTTCCCCCAGGATGCAACGAGAAGGGCACTTTATCTGTGGTCTTCCTCACTAAAACCTGGTACCCTAATGCAATCGTGAGAAAAACAAATCCAAACCGGGAACATTATACAACATGCTGCCACACACCTCAAGTGTCAAGGTCATGAAAAACAAAGAGAAGACTGAGAATCCATTGTAGACCACAAGAGACCAAGGAGGAATGCCAACTAAGTGCAATGTGGTATTCTGGACTGGATCTTTTAAGAAAAAAAAAAAAAAATTAATAGACAAACTGGTAATGGTAATATAAATGGTAAAATACCGATGCTGGTTTCTTAGTTGTGATAAACACACCACAGTAATGTTTAAGATTGTTAACAGTAGGATAAACTGATACTGGGCACGGGGATAGGAGAATGCCTTTATACTACACCTTTAAAACTTCCTGTATCAAAAATCACAAGCTTTGCCTCAAGTGTTCACTGCTATTATTAGCCCAGGGGACACCTAACCTGCAGCCAGGACTGCAGGTCTCCCTTCCCTCCTCAGTAAAAATGTTCTGTACTAAGCGGCAGTACCTCTAATCCCAACTGGACAGTTTCCCTAAGTCCTTTGGGTGAAAAGATGATCAGAAAATAAGTCTGTGGGGCGCCTGGGTGGCCCAGTCGGTTAAGTGTCCGACTTCGGCTCAGGTCGTGATCTCACGGTTCATGGATTCAAGCCCTGCGTCGGGCTCTGGGCTGACAGTGCAGAACCTGGAGCCTGTTTCGGATTCTGTGTCTCCCTCTCTCTCTGCCCCTCCCTTGCTCGTGCTGTGTCTCTCTCTCAAAAAGAAACACTAAAAAAAATAAAGAAAGTCTGAACAACTCAGCACAAACAATATTAAGTTCATATGAATGCTTGTGAATAAAGGCATTTCAAGGTTTTGGAATCTAGTTCATTTGACCAGATATTTAAGTCTCAGTAGGATTTAAAAAACCAACCAACCAACAACCAACAAACTTAAATAAAAATAGATGGAAAGACTTTAAAAGACAAAACCTAAGCAGTATGGGTGCCATAAGGTTTTTAAAAAAATGTACATTAAAAAAACCTTTTTTTTGATGTTTATTTATGCTTGAGAGACAGAGTGCGAGCGGGGGAGGGGCAGAGAGAGAAGAAGACACAGAATCCAAAGCAGGCTCCAGGCTCCGAGCTGTCAGCACAGAGCCTGATGCAGGGCTCGAACTCATGGACCGCAAGATCATGACCTGAGCCAAAGTCGGACACTCGACCGACTGAGGTACCCCAAAAATGTACATTTTTTAAAAAAAAGACCTTGGTTGTTTGACAAGTGACCAATGAACTGCTCAACATGTGTAAGTAAAAGGAGGTAATATTAAGATTTATAATGAAGAACCTTAATATCTAGTTTAAATTTGATATTTAGTACTAAATCAATATTTAAACCAAGACTATCTTTGGCAAACCAGGATGCATGGTCACCCTAACTGTAAATCTAATTTTGAGAAACACCGTTATATTCTTGTAGAGGAAATATTATGATGGCCTACTTACTAATTAAAATTTTAATAATACGGAATCCAAAAAGCAAGTCACACTTAGAATTTTATAAGACTGAAGACAGTGACAAAGTAAGGTACTTATCTGGTCTACAAAAACCTAAGCTTACTAATGATATCACCTATAAAAACAATGATGGTGTATACATAAAAAATGATGAGAAAGTAATAGGATTTTAACATAATTACTTCACATTGCAGATATGCCCATATGGACACAAATGATTAAAGTCTGGCTCCATACATGCAGATTTTAAATTTGGAGCCCTACTATGTACAAAAAATTGGAGAATGCCTATTCAAAACCAAAAATTAAAAAATCCAAAAAGATGGTAACTCAGTAAAAAGCTTACCCAAAGAACATTTAAAATAGAAGACATTTCAGTTCAATATGGTAATCTGCAACTAATGACAGGTTGAACTTTCACTAATAAAACATCAATTTTCTCAATAAAGTATATAGATGTTTTATTAAATCTATACATAGGAAGGGCTAAGGTTTTTCTGAAACATTTACAACAGATAAAATTAGGGAAGCCCGAAAGATTCCAGTAAACACAACCCCTAGTGTTAATCTTCATTTCTATACACTCAAAAAAGTGTATGTCTGACTAAAATCAAACCAAACCAAAAACTCCCCAAAATGAAAATTCTAGCACAAATAAATTATTCAGATTAAATTTAAATATGGTATTTTAGTTATAGTTTGGGCTGTGGCTATCACTGTATTTTAGAAAAAGGCTTCGATATTAACTGCATTTTAAAACAGAGCATATTCCACATACTAATAAAAATGAAACACAAGAATTCTTTTCGCCAAAATATTAACATTGGAAATTCTATTTTATTCATGCTACAGATAGCTCAAGTTTGCATTATGATGTGATTAACTAGCTATGCAGTAGCCTTAACATAAAACCAAAGTGTTACCTCAAATTGGAGTCTGTGTCCTAAAGGACTTACCCATTCAATTTATTGACCTAAACATTTTTCACTTGAGTATTATTTTTATATTAATAGCCAATTACTTCTCCCTTCCAACAACTTACACTTAACTCTATACAGGAAGGCTTCAGAATGACAACCTTTTCCTTTTCCCTTGTTAAGTATTCTGTACGCCTAAAATAGACCGAACTTCAGGAAAAACAATGAGAAATGAAAGAAATCTCTTGCTGCCTTTGGAATGACTGAGCTCTACACTTAAGAGGCAACTCTGAGTTGAGAAATTAAAAAAAAAAAAAAAAAAAAAAAAAAAAAAAAATGGGAAGAGGCAATATAAAAATCTCCTAGAATGTAGAAGAAATTAGACTAGTTTAGTTTTCTTTAATATCTTCTTTAATAAGACATTACAGCACACAACTGAGCCCCCAGTGTGTCAGTTAAACATGGGGATGTAGATCCATATGAAGTAGAATGAAACAAATTTAACCTTAACCCCATTCCTTTTGGCAATTAGTGGAAATACAGAATACAAACGGACCAATTCTCTCTCAGTGTCTCAGATTTTATAAAGTCTTTGAAGACACCATAAGTTTTATAATGAACTTTGCTGTGGTCTGTTATAGAATCTTCAAATTAAATAATGAGGATGCTTAAGAATTTTAATTTTCCCCTTAGAGCAAATTTAACTCAAACATAATAAAGAAGGGATAATCCTAATAATCCTTACATGAAGTATGAGAATCAATGTCTTATGCAAGACCAATGCAGCTATTTTCCT
The DNA here is from genome assembly GCF_024362965.1 of Panthera pardus. Lineage (NCBI taxonomy): Eukaryota > Metazoa > Chordata > Mammalia > Carnivora > Felidae > Panthera > Panthera pardus. The sequence goes on from NW_026527002.1 coordinate 46,636,697, forward strand.
TCACTGAGATATAAAGTTAAATATGGTGTCTTCAGCTGCTTATAAAAAAGGGTTAAATACAAGAACAAAAAGCTTTTATTCTGAATTACAGCCAGTAAAACAAATGAAAAAAAAAATAAAACCAAAACTTGTGAATGGTTTTTAAATGATTTGTTACTAAATGTAAACATACATATGGTCAAAGCACTTTTAAAAACCTTTAAATTGTAATTTAACCAGAACTTCTGTAATACCCACCACAAGCAATCAGGCAAATTCTAATGTTCTGGTAACCAACATATTAGGAAATAACAGATATTAAATCTGAACTTAGGAAATTACACGGAAAAAAAAGACTATTTTAAAGTAAGAACGTAACAGAAGTTGCTAAGAAACTATCACCACTGAAGCTTTTCCTCGTAAATATCTTATTTTAAACTTACAGTGAAGTCAAACAAGGTGGGCAGAATACGCACAGCTATGAAACAAATGCAGTGATGAATTACAGCAGAAAGAGGGAACGCGCTTTGTGACCCACTGGATCAGATTCGTGGCTCTAAGCAATTACCAGTAAATAGTTGAGTGTTCTTCCTATTATATTAACTTCAAATTTTAAACCGAGTTAAAGCAGTTTCACTAGTAAAGCTGATAGCTGACAAAAGCAAATTAGGAGGACCCTAAAATTAGTCTTCCTTAACTGGATGGGATATACCTCATCCATCGGAACCAACCCACTTCCCCATCCTTAGAGCCAAAAGAATGTGGACAAATTGGCCCATTTTAATACTTTTCTAGTTCAGACAAATCATACTGTACAGTCTTTGATTTCAGGAACCAGTACAAAGTAAACTTCTAAAACCAACCATTCACTTACAAACGAAAGGAGGGAGAAGGTTCTGGGAATTAACCCAGCAGCAAGTCATTCCAATCTTCCTATTAAGGAAAACCACTCATAAAATTGGCCAAATTACTAATAAATTCCATCAAATGTGGAGTTGTAATCTCAAATTAATGAACTTGAAGAACTGTGAAAGAATCCATAGGTGTAACTTATATAAGACAGATCTTTACCAGTTCACACGTCATCCATCAGGTTTGTATTAAACGAAAGCTGGATTATTTCGCTACGGCATATACTTCAGAACCTATTCTTTCAGAAGGGCTCACTGAAAATCCAACCACATTAGGAATTTGTCAGTTATCTAGAGGGTATACCTGGCTGGCAGCTACAGCCAGGTCACACAGCAGGCTAAAATATTCCAACCTCAAACACAGGAAATGATCAGAGGGGGAAATGACACATGGTGGTAATATACTAAGGCAGCAGGTAAGTCATTCTTCACCTAGACCAGCAGCTGCCAGTAAAACTATGAATGAGTCTGCTCCAATGTAACTAGCGAACCTGCCACTGAGCTGAGAAAGGGAGATAGGAACTGCGCTTGCAATTCTAGCTGACGAATTCATTAGATTTTTATAAGGCAAATAATGTGGAAGGTTAGAACAGAATTTCTAGAACCATTTATCCTGTGATGTTGTAAAATCAAAGTACTACTTTATTAAATGAGTTATTTTACACAATATGAACATCAATATAATTACAATTGTAAAAAAATTTTTTATAACAAGGATGGACTGATTTTCAGATTTCCAAATCAGAGTCAACTGTACATTTACACAGAATTGTCTTTGCATGAAGCCCAAAAGGGAACAGCATAAAAATGAGTGTTTCTGTAGCCCCTTTATTTTTGCTGATCAACAGTTTGTTAGAAAAGCAGCTGCAGGTTTGTTACCTAAGGTCTGAGACAGTAGAAGAGCCAAAGGTGTCGTGAATTCACCTATAAAACATAAACGGAATTTTCAGTGAATGCAAGCATTGCACAAATACCACTTATATGCATTTCAAATGTCTAAGAAAAACGCACCACATGCATAAGGTACCAAGTCATTCTGATGGATCTGTCAATGATTTTATACACAAATCTTTGATAAATTTACTTTAAAAAGGAAGTTATCTCACACCATCACCACCACTCAGGGAAAACAAAAACCACACAAAAAATGTAAACTGATTATTTTCAAGCAACTATAAAGTTTATACAGTGTAAGCCCACATTTTGCTACATATTTCAATGCATTCAGAAGCTCTGTTAAACACTCTAAAATACCTGCAACAAGGCACTCAGGAACATTGTTCTGCATCATTTCTGGGAGCAAGACCCTCAAATGCCTTTATAATAGTTACTTTCTTTAGGCTGGTAAGTCTCTTCCATTCTTGGACCAGAGCTGGCCAGCATCACCTCAGCCCCCCATTTTGGGCTACAGTAGTAAAAACTTGGGTGTTTCAAAGGCATTGAGAAGATCTGGTTTGGGAAAATGGGTTTTTAACAGTTGTGAAGGTAAACACTAACTTAAAAAAGGGGAAGCAATAAAATCTCAGCTAGAAAAAAGGTAGACATTAATTTCAGTAACAGAAGATAATTTGGCTCTCGTATACAACCTTGACATTAACAAATGAAAAGACAAAAGGTCAACTACCTGTAAACAACTTTATGCCTGAACATCAGCCAATTCTGGAGGAAGTGGAGTCTTAGGATGCTTGCTTTCAAAGTGCTGCTTGAAGGTCTTAGGGTCTGGCATTTGTGTCTAATTTTAAAAAATGTGCAAAAAAAGAGTTAGACCTTATTCATGAAATAAAAATGTGTTAACTTTTCAAATCCTGAGCCGGCTCACGATAGACAATCATCTCAAAATACTTTTAAGTTCCTGCAACTAGTGGCTGGCATATGAAAAAGGACCTTGTAACAAAGAAATTCCTAACGTGTGACTGTATTTCACATATGGAGAATAGGTGGGTTACATAAAGGATTCCGCTTGTTTAACAGGAAACAAGAGATAACATTTACTTAACACATTATGTTAAGCAGGTTACCTGAATTCTCATAGGACCTTCCCACTAACCTTAAATTAGTTCCTACTATTATTCCTCATTTCACGTAAGAAACTAAAACCTAGGGTGTAATTTGTCCAAGACCTGTTTCAACCTCATACTGTACTTCAGTTCTCAAATGTTACACTACACCAACTTCCCTAGGCAAGGACCTTCAGTAATTGATCCTCTTGCGCAGGCAGTTAAACAAAACATGAAATACAAGTTTTGGCTATTTTTGGGAGTTTAAAGAGGTGAACTACTCTAGGTCTTTTATTATTTTTTAAAACTTGATTTACTTATTTAGTGTGTGTGTGTGTGTGTGTGTGTGTGTATGTATGTATGGGGGGGGGGGAGGGAGGGAGGGGTGCATGCAATCAGGGTAGGGGCAGAGAGAGAATTCCAAGCAGGCTCTGTGCTGTCAGCAGAGAGCCCACTGCAGGGCTCAATCCCACTCAGGAGCGGAGATCAAGAGTCAGATGTTTGAGCCACACAGGCACCCCTACTCTAGTACTTTCAAATCGAAGCATTTACTCATCAGTAATTTAATGAAATTTACTTTTACCCTGTCTCTTTCCAAAGAGAATTTAAAGTTGCTCAATTGCATTATTTTGAGTGTCTCAAAGCTCAGTATGAACCAGATACTTAATGTAATAGGTTTCCTCTCTTAACAAGAACTTTCATGTAGTTAGAAACTTCAATTTCATCAGTAATGCCTTCAGATGATAAACTTTAGTTTTGGAATCGTGTCTTACCAAGATCCCTTCCCACAACCCTACCAAGGTGTGGGGCTTTGGAAAAAAATACATATACATATGTATACATGCATATGTACTGGACCACCGTCACTATGTATTTTTCCTTTGGCACTTCTATTCACGAACTTCAAAGGTGCTGAGCTTACAAAAAAGCAAGAAAGAAACTGGCTTGGAACTGAAGAAAAACTTCTTTGAAAGGAAGTGTGGTATGGTGGCCTGGAGGGTGGGCTCAGGAACTAGACTGCCCAGCTTCAGATCCCAGCTCTTCTCTGTACTAGCTGGGTGACCCTGCACAAGTTATTTAATCCCCATGGCTCAGTTTACTTTTCTGTAAAATGAGAATAAAAGTCCTTTATCTCATAGGGTGATTGTGGGGATTAATGGGCTCATACGTGTAGAACACCAGATATGCACTCAATAGTAGTTGTTATGACTACTCTTCAAATCTAATAAAACATATTAATTCTAGGAAAGGCCCTAACGTAAAAATACTCTGTAGAGTTTTGCAGACCTCCTAAGAATTTAGTGAAGAAAAAAGACAATTATATAACCAGGGGTATACTTGTGTCTCGTACAGCTCTAAACTAAGAATGTAGATCTGACTTCTTACAAAGTTCAAAGTGTAGTATCTGCCCTGAAGAAGACATCTTTATTCTTCATGAGGAAAAGGACTTTGCTTTGTTCACTCCCTTCCCCCAACACCTAGAGAACTGTGCCTGGCCACAGGAGCCATTCAAGAAAATATTTATGGAAGAGACAACTGAAGATGGAAACCTAAAATAAGCAGCTCTCCGATCTATTTATTTTGCCATGGCTGCAAAACTTTAACCTCGATACAGCAACATCTAAGCAAAGAACTGTCCACAGGAGGGTTATGCCATCCCACTCCCCTTACCCTACAGACAGTGCAGGTATATATTAAGGCAGCTTTGGCAGCAGCCTTTTGGTCATGTCCTTGTTTCTTCTTTTGTCCAGCTTGCTTTTTGGCATTTTTCTGCTGCGACTGAATCTTCTGCTGTCCACGAGCCATATCTAAAAACAGAAGTTGAGGCATTAGAGTGATTAATACCGAGTAATCGAAGTATGGTAATGCTCTCAAGAGTTGAAGACTTAAGTTCTATAGAGCTGTCAGTCAAAATGTATGGGTTTTCAAATTCTCACATACAATGCTACTAGAGAATAAATTAGTACAACCACTGTCGAAAACTGTTTTGGTGTACTCTATAAACCTAATAATTCCACTCCCGATATAAATGCAAATGTACATATACACCCAACAGAAATGTTGCATTTCCCAACAGAAATGCAAATGTACACATCCACCCAAAGGCAATACGAGAATGTCCAGAGTACTTGTTTCCAAAACTGGAAACAATGCAAATTCCAATTAATAATAAAATGGATAGGGGCGCCTGGGTGGCGCAGTCGGTTAAGCGTCCGACTTCAGCCAGGTCACGATCTCGCGGTCCGTGAGTTCGAGCCCCGCGTCAGGCTCTGGGCTGATGGCTCGGAGCCTGGAGCCTGTTTCCGATTCTGCGTCTCCCTCTCTCTCTGACCCTCCCCCGTTCATGCTCTGTCTGTCTCTGTCCCAAAAATAAATAAAAAACGTTGAAAAAAAAAATAATAATAAAATGGATAATTTGTGGTATACTTATCAATGGAATACTACCTGCATTCAAAAAGAAAAAAACTATGGTTACAAGTAACAACAGGGTTGTATCCAGTGTTAAAGGAAAGAAGCCAGACACAACACACGGGTTGTATACAGTTCAAAACAGGCAAAGCTAATCTAGGAGGTGGTGACTGGGAAAAAAGGGCATGGGGGGCAGTTGATGTGTTCTATCTCTTCATCAGGGTAATGGTTATATAGGTGTGTTCACTTGTAAAAACTCACTGAGCTGTACATCTAAGATCTGTACACTTTGCCATACATAACCTTCAAAACTTTACCAAAAAAGTTTAGCACTCTTCCCCAAGCAATTGCTTGATCACTTTGCAAAGGTACTTTCCCTTTCTAGTATTAACTGTCATGAATTAAGATTCTTACAATTTAAGAGAAATTTAGAGCTGTCATCTAAAGGTTCTGAAGGAGATCCTAAGAGCAGTGGGAACTGTTCTCCTAAATACTCAGGTTACATAAAACCACTATGCTGTTCTAAATCTTTCTAAACAACTGATCTTTGCAGGATTGCTGGAGAAATTACTAAATAAGATTAAATTAGTTCCCAATTGAGAGAATAAACCTTGTAAAAAGGGTAAAGGTACCTTTACAAAAATGAAAGGTACCACTTTTTACTACTGATAGTCTGAAATGAAGCTAAATGGGTTAAAAATAAATGTCACTGAAAAAGTTACTTTTACTTTTTCATTAAATTTAAGTCTTCGTGGAGCACCTGGGTGGCTGTTGGTTGATTCTTGATTTCAGCTCAGGTCATAATCTCACGGTTATTGAGTTCAAGCCCCACACTGTCAGTACAGAGCCTGCTTGGGATTCTCTCTCTCCCTCCCCTGCTCTTGCTCGCTCTTCAAATAAACTTATAAAACAAAAACAAAAAACAAAAAAAAAAAAAAGGAAGAACTGCAGAAACTTAAAAAAAAAATTAAAGGCTTCTCAAACCAAGAAACAGACTCTTAACTATAAAGACCTGATGGTTATCAGAGGTGGGTAGGGGGATGGGTGAAATAGGTGATGGGGATTAAGAAATACACTCATCATTATGAGCATTGAGTAATGTATAGAATTATTGAATCACTAATATTGTACACCTGAAATTAATGTAACACTACATGTTAACTCTACTGGAATTAAAATAAAAACTTAATAAAAAACATTAAAGTCTTCTATTGGACAACACATGTTAAACGTGCTCATAAAGGGCCTATGAGCCCCAGCTACCTTTTAAATATATTGAAATTGGGTCCTAAGTAGAATTCCTATGTATAGCTTTGACTAGCACTGCAATTAAGTTTTAAACTTCTAAATCACTGCAGGGCGTGAACATAACATGGACCTACATCACCTTTAACCAGAAAACAGTACTGGCTTTTTTCTGACTGGGATCTTAATTAGTTAATGGATATAAAATCAAAGCATTTCATAGAAGCACATGAGGTTCTCCCCAAAAAAGGAAAAAGGGAAACAATACATAAATACACTGCTTGGACAAGTTCCCACTAGTATTTAACACTGAACTGAAAGTCAAGTAAAATATAGAAGAGACCCAATGCTTTTCTAAAAAGCCAGCTATTTTAACAAACTACAAAAATTTTTAGTATGCTAGCCGAATGTAAGAACCCCGTTCCCATATAATGGTAAATATTACCAGATGTGTTAGTCCTTGAACACCAAACTTCCATTTTCGCTTTTCAAAAGCCAAATATTTATCATTTCCAAGCCAAACGGAATGATTTTAAGTATATTTAAGTACAAATGTTATGGCAGCATATCAAACCTGTTCCCACAGAAACAGTTTTAGATACTTGAGTATGATGTGGATGGTAATAGGTACGCAATCTTTATGTATCCCAGTCTATTATAACATCTTGTATCAGTACCTTATGTTACAATACTTCAGTCCTCTCAGGCTTCTGAACTCTTCTACACAATGTCTGCCACGCATGCTAACACTGATTTTGCGGGTAACCTCAATTGTTTTAATGCCACTAATTCCAGAAATTTCTTTGATAATTACAAGATATTAGCTATTCTGATACCACTTTCAGGCAGCGCTCTGTACAATGTCATGAGATGAATATTATTTTTAACTTTTCCACCTAGGACTTCTCCTAAAATATAACATTACACAATAGATTTAACCTATTTTCCACTGTCATCTAAAGTAGTAAATAAAACCATAAAAGCTTTGATAAGTAAAGACTGTTGTAGCTTGTTCTTATTTTTAAAACAGAAAACTGAACACCCCGTAAAGGAAATCGAATCAACAGTCTAAATGCGTGGGGTAGGCCCCTAACTTCCAACAACTCACTGCATTAATTTCCTTTCTGAAAGCAGAAATGCAAACGAACAAGCCACCTGCTTTTGGACAGCTCAACTTAAGAAATGCTCTCAAGCCAAATCGAATTTTCTACAAAATCTTAAGCACAACTTCTTAATTACATACGACAAACTCAGGGGCAACAAGTCACTTACAAATACCTTAAACGCAGATTTTTAATGTTACTCTTATTTACTGTAATTTTCCGAGAGGGCTGCAAAGAGGGAAGTAGAACGAATAAAGAGTTGTTCTAAAATGAAGAGCTTTTACAGGAGGCAACAAGTAAGGAGTGCCCCCTAAGATCCTCTCAAAACCCAAACAACTAAGAAAAGATTTTTCGATCCAGGAAGTAGGATCATTCTCCATAACCATCTGAAACGAAGAGGCCCAGGCAGTGATCAACATCCTGACCCCCACGTTTTAACTACATCCGTTCACCGAGGGTAGAGAAAAGCACCAGGAGTAAGGTCTATCTCACCCAACACTTGACCGACCCCAGCTGCAGCCCGGCCCACCTTCCTTCCCAACCGGCCTCTCCCGCCTCGGGGAGCTCCTTCCCCGGTCCGGCCACACAGCCCCCACCTACCCGCCACTCCGCACAGATTCCGGCCCGAGACGCGCCTCCCCGAGGCTTTGGCCGCCCCAAACCCGGCCCCTTCGGCCACGGGGAGCCCGGGCCTCGAGAAACCGACCAGCTGCTGTCGCCAAGGGGTAAGGTTACCGCTCCGCTCCGCGGCCTGCAACCCGGCCACCTGCAGGGCCTGGCAGGCGCCCGAGCTCTCCCTCCTGCCCGCGGCCCGCGCTGGGACAGGACGGGCCGCCGCCTGGGAGACGGGGAGGCCGGCGGCCCCTCGCGACCCGCGGCGACCCCGCCGCCGGGCCCCCACCCCGGCTCCCGGACGTCCTGCGGCGTCAGCGCCGCCCCCACTGCCGCTCACCCGGGCCGGGACAGTCTTGCGTCGGAGAGACCGCGCAGCGCGAGAGGGCCGGGGGAGGTGGCCGGAGGGAGAGCAAGGGGGAGCGCGCCCAGCACCGCTTCGGCCTCCTCCACCCGCCAAGGAAGGGAAAGAGGAGAGCGGAGAGCACAACAGCCCGCGCCTCGAACCCGCCGCCGCGCGCGCCCGCCGCCGCCTCAGCCTCGGGGGAGGCCACTACGCTCGTGCCCGCGCACGCCGCGCAGCTCTCCCAGTCGCCCCAGCGCCCGCCCGCTTTTCGCCGCCCACTCGCCTTCCTGCTGCGGCCACCTCCCCCGCCCCTCCTCTGCTCGCACGCCTGCGCCCTTTCCGGTCGCGCAGGCCAATGGCAGTGCGCCCCTATTACATAAGCGCCAGGGGGCGGGGCCTGGCGGCGCCGGCGACCCCTGCGAGACGGGAACTGCAGGGGACGTCGCCCTCTGTCCCCGGCGCCCCTCCTCTCCCGCGTGCGCTATCTAGGCGGCTTCAGCCGGCGCCGCGCCGCGTGTTCGCTGTCCTGCTGGGTGACGGCCCGCGGCGTGTTTCACAAGTCGCTCGCTAGCACACTCACTCGGGCGGCGGCCAGCCTCGGCCCCCGCGGCCCTTCGCACTCGCCTCCCGCCTCGCCGGCGCCCTGCTATGCTGTGGCTCCGGGGACTGGCCGGGAGAGGTGCGCCAGCGCCGCGGCGGCGTGGGACACCGGGCAGCCCGCCACCCGGACGCACCGCCGCCCTCGCCCCCAGTGCCAGCCCCTAATAGGGACGCGGCCTTTGTTCTCTCATCGGCCTCCCTTTACCGCGTTCCCACGGAAACCCCGGTTATTTATTTATTTTACCAATCTGGGGTTTTTAGGGAGTTCAGGATTCCAGCCTCAGTGTTGCTGGCTAGGGCTCCCTGATCGGATTAGCGGACTACTAACTATACAGAGTTGCTAACATTTGGGGAAATGGCTAAGTTGGGTTGGTTTGGTTTCTCTTGATTTATAGGCCACAACAGCCAACTTCCAGTATCTGATTAAGAGCGATTGCGATTGTAACGATTATTGTATCTGCTGATTATCTGGAAAGGGCATTTTAGACATTGGCTTTATTCTCTCGTGCACCCACCCCCCCCCCCTTGTTGGTTTCTAATTTGATTTATTCGTAACAAGGAAAAGGGAGGCTTTTGCATTTGACCCAGTCACCTTGCCCATAGCCTCCACTCTCCCAAATTTGCCTGTAAGTGCGCAGGAGTTGCTAGTTTAATATAACTACATCCCAGGTTAGCTGGACTGGGATACAGATATTACAGCTGAACTGTTTAACCAGGAAAGGGGCGCCTGGGTGGCTCAGTCGCTTAAGCCTCCGACTTGAGCTGAGGTCATGATCCCCCAGTTTGTAAGTTCCAGCCCTTCATCAGGCTTTGTGCTGACAGCTCAGAGGTTGTAGCCTGCTTGGTATTCTGTGTCTCCTCCTCTCTCTGCCCCTCCCATGCTCTTGCTCTGTCTCTCTCTGTCTCTCAATAATAAATGTTTAAAAAAATTTTTTTTAAATATCTTTAGTTTTCAGTTGTAAGCTAATTTTCATCACCACATGCCCAAATAGATACTGACCCAAAGGAACTGGAGGTGTCTAGAGAAACCAAACCCTGGCATATCATGAAGCTCTAGCTTAATCAATATTCACCATAACCATGATAACTGTATTAACCTGTCTACTAGAAGGGGATTGTGGTATTTGGAGAACCTAGAGACAGGAAATCCAAAGAGTTGTGTTTGGCCATGAATCAGAGTGGGCAGTGGAAAGGGACAGCGAAATTTGGCCAGCTAAGATAAGTCGTCTTAACTAGAGAGGTGATTTTTGCTGTGAAATAGTATTAATATGCCACTTGTTACCAAGGCCTAGGTGAAACATCCATTTAAGCCAGTGTTCCTTAAAATTCTGCGTTATACCACCTTTGAGAATTTGGTAAAAGCTAAGGAGAGTGCTCCCGGAAAGTTCATATACCTAAAAACTCAGCCCCATTGGTACAGTTTCTCAACCTTGGCACTACTGACGCTTTGGGCTAGATAATTCATTGTTATGAGGGGCTGCCCTGGGGATTGTAAGATGTGAGGCAACATCCCTGTCCTGTACCCTTTTGAAGTCAGTAGCACCCTATCTCCAGTTCTGACAAAAGAAAAATGTCTCCATACCTTTCCACATGTCTTCTGGGGGTCAAAAAACTCCCTTGGTTGAGAACTACTGCATAGAGGGTGTGGTATTATAGTAACTATATGTTGGTTAGGGCATTTGAAATCTGAAGGGAAAAAGGGAAAAAAGGAATGGAGAAGATTCAGCATCTGAGAAGTGACAAACAGTAAAGGAAAGGCGGATGAATTAGCATTACTACCAGCTGGTGTCCTACTTATTCTATAGAAATGTGGCAGCAAATGGGATACGAACGCCTTGGAAGGATTTTTATACACATTTCTGCTTTTAATTGTGAATGCTGCAGTATTTCTACCGACTGGTTTTCTTCTTCTACCTTTCGAAAATTACTCTAGGTCAATATGCAATAAGCATGTGCCTATTTTCAATCCAAAATCACAATCAGATTAAAATGCTTCTCTGGAGACTTGAAAAGACTGATTTATTTGTATTCATGTCTGATTTTCAGGGCTGAGAGAGCTGATGGTTAATCAATATATTATTTCTCAAATGAACGGATTATTCTGAATCACTTTTCCCAATTTATCTGTGATATGTAGGTTAATAGCTAAATATAGGAAAGTGCTTAGCTTAGAGAGGTTCGTTCGAGTATAAAAGAGGCAAGGTCCTGGCCCCATAGGTCCTTCCACTTAGTGATGCATAATAATAGCAATAATGACAGCAATAACTCAAAACAAAAATGTTCCCTTTTCTAGATCTTATTCTTCTAATCGACTTCTTATTGTGATTTCTCAGGGCAGGAACCTCTGTTTTCCCAAAAAATCTCACTCATTGCTGTGGCTTTAAATTAATGAACTTCGGGGGTGCCCGAGTGGCTCAGTCGGTTGAGCATCTGACTTCAGCTCAGGTCATGATCTCGTGGTTTGTGAGTTTGAGCCCTGTGTCAGGTTTTGTGCTGACAGCTCAGAGCCTGGCGCCTGCTTTGGATTCTGTGTCTCCTCTCTCTGCCCCTCCCCTGCTTGTGCTCTGTCTCTTTCTCTCTCAAAAATAAATAAGCATTAAAAAAAATTTTTTTAATAATAAAATAATGAACTTCAGATGACCCTACATCTATCTTCTAGTTCAACTCTCTTCTGATTTCTAAATCGATATATCCAAATGCCTATTTTCCATTTCCACTTTAATGTTTTATAGACATTTCACATTTAATACCATATGGTCTTGAATCAAAGAAGCTATTGATGGTAAATCACATGTATCTCCACCAAGATAAAAAAAAAAATTACTGCCACTTGTACTATGGCATAATGCTAAGATACCCTTGATTGTACAGTATATCTCAATTTCAGAGATGTTAGAATTGGTTTTTAAAATACCGCAATTTATTAGAATAGCATCAAAAAGAATAAAATACTTAGGAATAACTTTACAAAGAAGTGCAAAACTTATATTCTAAATGCTACAAAACATTGTTGAAAGAACTTAAAGAAAACCTAAATAAATGGAAAGGCATTCCATGTACATGGATCAAAAAATGTAATATTATAAACTAGCAATATTCCCCAAATTTATCTGCAGATTCAGTGCTTCCCCTATCAAAATCTCAGCTGTCATTTTTGCATAAATCAACAAGCTTATTTTGAGATTCACCTGGAAATTCCAAGGAACTCAGTTAGGGTAAAATAAGAAATAGATTTGGTCTTCAACCCCATTCCCAGCACAAAGCTCCTAAACCCTTGGAATTTCCTGAGTGATAGGAGTGTCTTTTGTCATTGATAAGGAGCTCCTTTTGAGCTTACCTGAATTTATGCTAATGCGTGGCTTAGGGTGGGGCTCCTAAATGGTCTCCAGATAGGACTGGTGAACATATCAAACAAGGGAGTGAGGATTAAAACTGTCTTTTTTTTTTTTTTAATGTTTATTTCTTTTTGAGGGAGGGGTGGGAGGGGGTGAGAGAGAGGGAGACAAAGAATCTGAAGCAGGCTCCAGGCTTTGAGCTTAATCAACTGAGCCACCCAGAAGCCCCAAGGATTAAAACTTTCATCAACAATAGCCAGACTATTGAAAAGAGCCCAAGAGTCCATCAACAGATGAATGGATAAAGAAGATGTGGTATATAGGGGCACCTGGGTGGCTCAGTGGGTTAAGCCTCAGACTTCAGCTCAGGTCTTGATCTTGTGGTTTGTGAGTTGGAGCCCAGTGTTGGGCTCTGTGCTAACAGCTCAGAGCCTGGAGCCTGCTTTGGATTCTATGTCTCCCTCTCTCTCCTCCTTCCCCTGCTCACACTCTCTTTCTCAAAAACAAACATTAAAAAAAGAAGATATTTTATATACATATATATATATATACACACACAGATATATATTCCATTATATATATTATATATGTATTCCATTATATATATTATATATTCCATTACATTCCATTATATATGTAATGGAATATTACTCAGTCATCAAAAAGAATGAAATCTTGCCATTTGCAATGACGTGGATGGACCTAGAGTGTATTATGCTAAGTGAAATAAGTCAGAGAATGGCAAATGCCATTTGATTTCACTCATCTGTGGAATTTAGAAATTAAAACAGATGAACATATGGGAAGAAAAAAAGGGGAAAGGGAAGCAAACCATAAGAGACTCTTGACAATAGAGAACAAACTGAGGGTTGATGGAGGTAGGGAAGTGGGGGATGGGCTAAATGGGTGATGGGTATTAAGGAGGGCACATGTTACGACGAGCACTGGGGGCTATATGTAAGTAATGAATCACTAAATTCTCCTGAAACCAATGTTAACACTATATCTTAACTAGAATTTAAATAAAAATTTGGAAGAAAAAAAAAAAAACCTTTCAGCCCTAACCACCAAGCTCTAGGAAGGCAAAGGGAGGGGGCTGGAGATGAAGTTCTATAAAAACTATTGAGCAAGATTAGATGAGCTTCCAGGTTGGCAAACTCATCCACATGCTGGGAAGGTGGCACACCCCAGTTCCATGGGGACAGAAGCCTCTGCACCTGGGACCCTTCTGAACTTTGCCCTATGTACCTCTTTATCAGGCTGCACATCTGTACCCTTTATAATGTCTTTTATAATAACAGTTTAAACATAAGTAAATGTTTCTCTGAGTTTTGTGAGCTGTTCTAGCAAATTAATCAAACCTAAGGAGGTGATCATGGGGACCTCTAATTTATAGCAGGTTAGTCACAAGCACAGGTAACAGCCTGAACTTGCTACTGACATCTGAAGGGCGGGGGTGGTGGCAGAGGGCACTGTCTTGTAGGACTGAGCTGTTAACCTGTGAGACCTGATGATATCCCCGGGTAGATAGTGTCAGAATTGAGTTAAACTGTAGGACACCCAGCTGATGTTGCAAAATTGTTTGATGTTCGGAAAACCTACATGTCTGGTGTCAGAAGTGAAGTAGTGTTGTTCTGAAGTATTGGGAGTAGAGGAGACACGGGGAGGAGGAGTCTGCTCTCTCTTTACATCAGAATAGCCAAAACAACGTTGAAAAGAGGACCCAAGTTGGACGACTTACCCTTCCCAATTTCAAAAGCTTGGCTGTAAAGCTACAGTAATTAAGACTATGGTACTTGGAGAAGAACAGACATTTGGGGGGCACCTGGGTGGCTCAGTCAGTTAAGCATCTGCCTTCGGCTCAGGTCATGATCTCGCTGTTCATGATTTCAAGCCCCACATCAGGCTCCCTACTGTCCACGCGGAGCCTGCTTCAGATCCTCTGTCCCCCTCTCTTTCTCCCCCTCTCCTGCTTGCACACACACTCTCTCACAAAAATAAATAAATAAAAACTTAAAAAAAATTTTTTTTAAAACCCAAGCATTTGGTCAATCAGATAGACTTGAGAACCCAGAAATATTCACACTGATTTCAACACAGATGCCAAAAAAATTCAACAGGGAAAGAATAGTCCTATCAACAAATGGTGGGGGAACACTTGGATATCCACATGCAAAAGAATGAAATTGAATCCTTATCTTATGCCGTACACAAAAATTAATCAAAATGGATCACAGACCTAGGTGTAAATGCTAGAGTATAAAATTCTTAGGAAGAAAATATAGGAATAAATCTGCATGACTTTCAGTTAAGCAAAGCTTTCTTAGATATGACACCAAAAGCATTCATGACAAAAGAAGTAACCTATTTAAATAATGGGTAACAAATCTGAGTAGATATTTCTTCAAAGAAGATATACAAATGGCCAATGTATACAAGAAAATGTGCTCACTGTTATTAGCCATCATGGAAATACAAATCAAAATACTGAGATAGTATTTCACACCTACTAAAATGGTGGATGTAATAAAAAAAGACAGGAATTACGCGTTGGAGTGGATGTGGAAAAAATGGGACCCCCATGCTTGCAATGTAAAATGGTGCAGCCTCTTTGGAAAATATTCTGGCAGTTCCCCAAAAGGTTAAATATAGGGCTGCCATACGATTCAGGAATTCCTATTCTAGATCTATATCTGAGAGAAAGGAAAACATACATCTACTCAATAGCTTGTACATGAATGCTCAAAATAGCATTTTGGCTATTTGTAATAGGCAAAAAGTAGAAACAACCCAAATTTTCATCAACTGATGAGTTGATAAAGTGGTAGATACATATATATATATACACACACACACACACACACACACACACACACCATATATATATACACACACACCATATATATACACATTATATATATAATAATTATATATATTATAATATTTTTATATTATATAATTTATGTAATATAATAATATTTATATATATAATATGGAATATATATAATATCCATTTAAGGAATATATATATTTAAAAAAAAAAATCCCTAAATGGAATATTATACACCCATAAAAATGCATGAAGCACTGAGACATATTACAACATGGCCAAATATTGAAAACACTATGCTAAGTGAAAGAAACCAGTCACAGAAGATCATATATTGGGTGATTTAATTTATCTGAAATGTCAAAAATAGGCAAGTCTTTAAACATGAAGTAGATTAGTAGTTGCCTAGGGCTGGGAGAATTGGAAGGAGATGGGAAGTATATGGTAATGGGTACAGACTTTCTTTTGGGATGATGAAAATGTTTTAAAATTGACTGTGGTGATGATTGCACCACTCTGAATATACTGCAAACTACTGAATTGTGTACTTTAAATGAGTGATTTGTATCTTATGTGAATTATATCCCAATGAAAACTGTTATATTAAAAAAATTTTTTTAGGGGCGCCTGGGTGGCTCAGTCGGTTAAGCGGCCGACTTTGGCTCAGGTCATGATCTTGCGGTCCGTGAGTTCGAGCCCCGCGTCGGGCTCTGTGCTGACAGCTCAGAGCCTGGAGCCTGTTTCGGATTCTGTGTCTCCCTCTCTCTGACCCTCCCCCGTTCATGCTCTGTCTCTCTCTGTCTCAAAAATAAATAAACGTTAAAAAAAAAAAAATTTTTTTAAATAAAAAAAAAAATTTTTTTTAATGCTTATTTATTTTTCAGAGACAGAGACAGAGTGTGAGTCGGGGAGAGACAGAGAGAGGGAGACACAGAATCCAAAGCAGGCTCCAGGCTTCGAGTTGTCAGCACAGAACCCCACGTGGGGCTTGAATTCACAAACCGCGAGATCATGACCTGAGCCGAAGTCGGATGCTTAACTGACCGAGCCACCCCCCTACCATGGGGCCTTGCTATATGCCCTCCTCTCTCTTGTATGCCCTGCCCTCCCTTCCAGTATGTCTACTTTATATTCCTTCTTCAAATTCCAGCTAAAATATCACATTCTCAGAAAAGCCTTCCTTCCTTGAGCCCCCATCTAAATGAGGATTCCTCTGTGTGGAGAAAATGGAACTCTCGTACACTGTTGGTGGGAATGTAAACTGGACAGCCATTGTGGAAAACAGTGTGGAGGTTCCTCAAAAAATTAAAAATAGAGATACCATATGATCGAATAATTCCACTATTCGGTACTTACCCAAAGAAAACAAAAACACTAATTCAAAAAGACATATGCATTCCTATGTTTATTGCAGCATTATTTACAATAGCGAAGATGTGTAAGCAACCTAAGTGTCCACTGATAGATGAGTGGATAAGGGAGATGTGGTACACACACACGCACACACGAGTGTGCACGCACATTGGAATATCACACAGTCATGAAAATGGACGCGATCGTGCCTTTTGAGACAACATGGATGGACCCAGAGGGTATTATGCTACGTGAAATAAGTCAGAGTGAGAGAGACAGATACCACATGATTTCACTCATATGTGGAATCTAAAACAAAAATAAATAATCGAAAAGCAAAATCAGACCTATACATACAGATAACAAGCTGATGGTTGCCAGAGGGAAATGGTGAGATGAGCAAAATGGGCGAAGGAAAGAGGGAGATACAGACTTCCAGTTATGGAGTAAATACGTCATAAGAATAAGACGCACAGCAGAGGGAATATAGTCAATAATATTGTAACAGCAATATACGGTGACTACACGTGTGGTGAATATAGCATAACGTGTAAACCTGTCAAATCACTATGTTGCACATCTGAAACTGATGTAACATTGTCAATTATACTCAAATAAGAAAATTTAAAAAAAGAGAGAAACACAAATACAAAAGGCAATTCTAAGAAAGGGAAGCATTTTATACTGTCGACTATGCTCATGAAAGTAAAAATATTGAATAGCAAAGAACAGAAAAGCTATGATGGAGTGGGGTGTGGAACAGTATTTGAGTGGATGGCGTCAAGGTTATTGATTCCTTTAAGGGTGGCTAATGAATGCAGGAAAACCTTCAGGTATTTACTTTTACAAAGAGCTCCGTTGGGGCACCTGGGTGGCTCAGTCGGTTAAAGCGTCCCACTCCAGCTCCAGCCACGATCTCAGGGTTCATGAGTGCAAGCCCCACACTCAGATCACGGAGCCCACTTGGGATTCTCGCTCTCTCCTCTCTCTCTGCCCCTCTCTTCCTCATGCTTTCTCTCTTGGTCCCTCAAAATAAATAAACAAACTTAAAAAAATAATAAAAAGAGCTTTGCTGAGGTGTAACTGACACACAATAAACTGAATATACTTAAAGTGTTAACAAACAGACAAACAAGGATCCGTCTGGTTTAGCACTCTGTACTTTTCATTCTTAGTAATTTATTATAAATATAGACATCATATTCACATATACATAAACACGTATGTATATACATATACAACCATATATAATCATATATGTAAGTTCGTGGAATATATGTAAATTTTTCCTTTCCATTTGACTCCTAAAACAATAATATGTAACATTTCTGTGTTGCCTACTCTCTACCAGGTACTATTACTCATACTTGATAGTACTTCACACATTTTCATTCATGTAATTGTGTCAACAATACTTAGGTAACTGAGGTATAAAATGGTTAAGTAAGTTACCCAAGATTACATGACTAGAAAGTGGAAAAGATTTTTTTTTAAGTTTATTTATTTATTTTTGAGAGAGATCGCGTGAGAGAGCGGGAGTGGAGGTAGGGCAGAGAGAGAGAGAGAGAGAGAGAGAGAGAGAATCCCACCAGCGCAGAGCCCAATGCAGGCCCGATGTGGGACCCAAACCCACCAACGAAGAGATCGTGATCCCAGTGGAAGTCGGACACTTACCCAACTGAGCCACCCAGGCACGCCGAAGGTGGAAAATATTTGACCCCGGCAGTCTGGTTCCAGAGCCTGGGCTGACTGTTCTACACCACAACGGAAGGCCCATAGCTCCTTGGTTACCCCTATGTAACCAGCATTGAGCACAGTGCTTGGCAGGGTGTAAGCATCAATAAACACTTGTCAAATGAAGATACACCTGAATGATCCCTCCATACTAGGTGAGAAGTCCTCCTCTGAGTATCACAGAGCATGCTGTAATAGCATTTACACAGCGGTAATAATGTAGATATGGATCTAACCACAATTATAACTACAAATATAACTTAATTGGGAGGATGCAGGGGTGCGAAGTCGAGGCAGGACGGGGCCAAGGAGGTGGGAAGAGCACTGAAAGCGAGCTAAATTCTTACTTGCCACAGTGGGAAGTCCTTGGATGATGCGTAACACTGAGAAAAACTTGCAGGAAATGGTAGTATAAGAATGTTTTGCAGAAGTGTAGAGGTAAATACCAAAAGAATTGACGGACAGGATTGTACACAGCTGTGGCTGAAAAGAGAGAAAACGGCAGGCAGGAAACTGAAACTGTTTTTCCCAACTAGCCTGCTAGGACTAGTAGGGTGTTTTAACTGTGCGCGTGCATTACTGTGACAAAACAAAAACTAACTGAGCAAACTAGTCTGCGTTTCTAATCATTTTCTAACCGTATCTGTTTCCAGGCAGTATGTATGTCTTCATAGTGCTCGGTGCTTCAGAAAGACGGATGAACAATTCCGGGTATTATAATGAGTCCAGGTTTTATTAGCACCTTGGCATCTCCCTGCAGTTAGTCTCTGCTTCTCATTCCAGGTAAGGACATGCCTTGGCTTCCCCTGTTCCATTTTTCTAGTTCTCGGCATACCGTCTTTATCTTTAGACTCAGGCAGCTGAATGAGCTAGGGGGAAAAGTATCCAAAATGTAATGTGCCTGTCCTTGCTGCCTTTACATTATTAGTCTTAAACAGGTGGAAACACCAAGACAAAACAGAAAAGTCAAGAATGGAGTGTTTCATTCTTCCCCAGACAGCAATTCATACAGATGTCTACTGGGTGAGGGCCTTTGCCGTGATCTTAACCAGAGAGCTGTCTTGGTCTAGCTGATGGCTTTGATTTTGTCCAAAGTCCACTGATTGCATTGGTGGTGGCAGGCTGATTCCATACGGAGAAATCTGTCCTGAAAATGACTCCTGTGGTTTCGCCTGACTTCTGCTGATCTGCAGAGACATTTTTCTAACGTCTCCACTTTGAACCATTACTTTGGAGGAGAGAAGACAAGAAAAAAGCATTTAGTTGCACTCTGAAATGTAACTACTTTTTGGCTGAGTATGGTTATTAATGTTTCTAATTACATGCTTAATTATATTCTGTGTTTGATTTTAATAGTAGTTAAGCCATTGAGACTCCGGAGAATGTTTAATGGTTGATTCCCCAGATATAAAATGAAAGGGGGTTTGAGTGACTTCCCAGACCCCTCTAGTCCTTGAACTTCTATGACTTGATGACTCAACATGAACTTCATGGTCTTTTAAAAGAACTCTATTTATGAAAGGCAGAATTAAAACCACTCCAAACTCCATCCAGCTGCATTTTTTTTTTTTTTTTTTTTTAAGGTATGCTTCACACCCAGTGCAGAGCCCAATGCAGGGCTTGAACTCATAACCCTGAGATCAAGACCTGGATGCTTAACCAACTGAGCCACACAGGTGCCCCACCCAGGTACAGATTTGAAACCAAGGGTGCTCACTATTTACATAGAAGATGACAATGTAGTTTCTGCATACTATAGGAGAACTCTAAGTGTTTGAGGGATGGGTAGAAAATAGTGTGAAGAAGGAAACACTTGTTTGAAACTAATGTCACTGTGTTCATCATGTTTTTTGTTTCCCGTGTCTTATGGTGTTTTAATATTTGGGAGGCCTTCCAGCCCCAGGGAGAGACTGCCCCTCCCGGTGCTAGCTACTTCCTGGGGATAATGGCAACCTGCCTAGAACTATGCCTTCTGTATGCACGTATAGTCTCGTGTGTATCCCCTCAACACTCTCCCTGACTCTCCGACAGCACACCAGTGTTAACCCCGACCTAAGTCATCCCAGGGCCAGGTACCAGTCAATCAGAGATCATCCCTATAGCCCCAAACTGGCCTGAATTATTCAAACTGGCTAATTCTAAAATGTTTGCTCTGCCCAGCCTTGACCTTCCCACACAAACCCCGATAAAGGCGCTGGCCTAGGCTTTCCCCTGGCTTCTGCTTCTGTGTCCTAACTACAACCTGGTACCCCCCCCCCCGCCGTGACCCTGCGTGGTGTGGTGGGCCCCCTTCTCTGTGGTAATGTAAGTAATAAACTCTTTTTTCAATGGCATTGACCTCGCCATATCGTCATTCCATTACTTCCATAAATTAAAATCCCATGGGTACAGATGAGACAATGATCTACATTCAGTGTTTGTTGAGTGTGGAAACTGGGAGAATTCCCTGGCCTCCATGTTCTTTGTAGGTATGGTTGGCTCACCTGCTTAGGACACCTTACAAATGATAATCCAGACTTCTAACTCAGTCCCCACGCAGGCCATGTCGCTTTATAGCATTTCACGATCATGCATCCAACCCCGAGACTGGGTCAAATTCTCAAAATAAATGTTTTATCTTAAAGTATAATGTGACAGGCATGTGGGGATAGAGGTGGAGAATGACAGATAATCACTTCAGCTTGTTATTTTGGAACCATTAGTCATAGGACATGCCCTACTGAAGCTAGGTCCCTAGTATTGTTCTTAATACAATTCTTAAAAGAATTCTTAAGAATTCTTAAAGAAGACATCCAGATGGCTAGCAGACACATGAAAAAATGCTCAACATCACTCATCATCAGGGAAATACAAATCAAAAGCACAACGAGATACCACCTCACACCTGTCAGAATGGCTAACATTAACAACTCAGGCAGCAACAGACGTTGGCGAGGATGCGGAGAAAGAGGGTCTCTTTTGTGCTGCTGGTGGGAATGCAAACTGGTGCAGCCACTCTGGAAAACAGTATGGAGGTTCCTCAAAAAATTAAAAATAGAACTACCCTACGACCCAGAAACTGCACTGCTAGGTATTTATCCAAGGGATACAGGTGTGCTCTTTCGAAGGGGCACATGCACCCCCATGTTTACAGCAGCACTATCAACAATAGCCAAAGTATGGAAAGAGCCCAAATGTCCATCGACGGATGAATGGATAAAGATGTGGTATATATATACAGTGGAGTATTACTCGGCAATCAAAAAGAATGAAATCTTGCCATCTGCTACAAGGTGGAGGGAATTAGAGGGTATTGTGCTAAGCGAAATTAGCCAGAGAAAGACACATATCATATGACTTCCCTCATATATGGAATTTAAGATACAAAACAGATGATCATAAGGGAAGGGAAGCAAAAATAATGTAAAAACAGGGAGTGGGACAAAACATAAGAGACTCTTAAATACAGAGAACAAACTGAGGGTTGCTGGAGGGGTTGTGGGTGGGGGGATGGGCTAAATGGGTCAGAGGCATTAAGGAAGACACTTGTTGGGATGAGCACTGGGTATTATACAAAGGGGATGAATCACTGGAATCTACTCCTGAAATCATTATTGCATTGTATGCTAACTAACTTGCATGGAAACTAAACACTAAAAAATAAATAAGAAACTGAATTCACGATTACGTCAAGCCTCTTATTGATGATAATAGCTATAATTTGGCCACCTACTGTGTGTCTCTAATCCTCACATCAGACCTTCACAGTTAGGTCTGATTATCCCCAATTTTTTGATGAAAAACTGAGGCTCCAAGAGGTTACTTTTGTCACTGTCACACAGCTACAGGGTGGGGAGCTAGTAAGTAAAAGAGCCAGAACTGAGAATGGAAAGCTGATTCTAAACCCTGCCTTCTTTCCCCCACACCACACTGCCTCAGGAATGCATTCCAGCGTGGAGAATTTCTATGCCTGTGAACTGCTGATGCCCTGCATCAGACTTAAATAGTGGTTAACATGGGCAGCAAGCTTCTCTCTGTTGCCACGACTATGCCCTGCTGCTCTTTTGGGTGCCACAGGGATATCTCTTATCATGTCTGGCTCTTGTTTCTTAATCTGAAAAAACAAGGGATTTGGAGTAGACAGCTGTCTTTTATGATAACAACTTGGATTCTTTTTTTTTTTTTTTTAACGTTTATTTATTTTTGAGACAGAGAGAGACAGAGCATGAACGGGGGAGGGTCAGAGAGAGAGAGACACAGAATCCGAAACAGGCTCCAGGCTCTGAGCTGTCAGCACAGAGCCCGACGCGTGGCTCGAACCCACAAACCGCGAGATCATGACCTGAGCCGAAGTCGGACGCTTAACCGACTGAGCCACCCAGGCGCCCCACAACTTGGATTCTTAAAATACGCTGGTAACTTTGCTACATCTGATGTATGAGAAATTTATATTTCATAGCCTTCTTATTTCCAAAGTAGGTTTGGAGTACCCAAATACCCAAGTGTTCACTTTATTTAGCTGACATTTTAACTTTTTTTTTTTCTTTCTTATAATTTCAGAAAGTCAACAAAGAACATGAATTGGTTAACCTTAAAGAGAGCTATCTTTAGTGGCCTGGAATTTAAAGGACAAATAAGAGAAGGATGTCTTTAATAAACAAGTGATGTGTCATTTGGGACAAATGCAGCGTGACATGTGGGTTCCTCCAACATAGTCATCAGAATACTTCAGCATACCTGGCATAGTTCACATTTGCAAGGTGTATGTGTGTGTATGCGTCAACCTTAGTGTTTAATTTCACTACTCGTCCGTCTCAGCAGGGCTTGTGCTTCCGGCGGTCTTTCTGCCCGTGAGGACAGGTATATACACAGATTCTTCTTGTGCCTGATCTATATTTTGACATGTGGCTTACACAGGTCAGACGTTTGGCTCACCAGAATCTGTGACCAGGATAGTATATTATTATCTGGCCCACCAGGGGATTGGACCCAAAGCATAGCCAACTATTCTCACCAATCAGTTCAGGAAATGTGACATTTTCACATCAGCTGGGCCATGCATGCTACTTCTTTGTGTCTCCGTCTCCACATTTTTTTCCCCCAGAGATAATAACACCTCCGTGACACTTAATGGAAGCCAATATTTTGCCCCATACAATATGTTGACTGCAGGCTGTTAACTGGCTTACAAGATAATCCAATTAACTGGAGAGAAAGACAGTATACAATGTTAAAAACAGTTGCATTGATTAAAACCTAATTATAACTAAGTTGAACACTGGCTTTTTTTTAAAAGAACTTTTTCAGTTTGGAGGAAATTCAATATGGGGAAAAGAAAAGGAAAGAAATTGAAAGAAATAGGAAGAGAATTTTTCCTGTTTTTGAGTCAAAACTTTTTGAGGAAACATATCTATTCCAACCCCTGTTTTTCTTACTCATCAATAAAATGCAGCATCCCATAAAATTTGCTATAATATGATGCTCCAGAGTTCTTTAATTATCAGATAAAGTCTCTTTTGCTGTTACATTATTATTGTAATTAGAGTGTACTTTTCAGCTGGCCCAGCATTTTTTTTTTTTTCATAATATAAATGCTTAGTCTGATTTGTGATCAAAAAAGCGGCAGAGTTAAAAATTCAGGTCATAAACATGTATTGAAATGGGAATGAAAGTAGCAGGTCCAAACTATTGGAAATGCAGCTGAATAAGCATTTACAGCAGGGCGTGATCCTGAATAATGCCAATATATCTGGTTGCTGCCTCGTTGGGAAATGGATGAGTCGACTCGCTAGACAAGTCCAACCGAGACTAACATGAGGTTCTGAAACTAGGGGACAGCTCTCACCTTCTGCTCCCATAGGATGATGTTTGCCAGCTTAAAAAAAATTGCCAAGCACTGTGTTTTTCAATAAGACAAAACGGGCCATAGGGTTCTAATGTCAGAGCAGGGCTTTGGTATTATCAGTGGAGTTCGTTTCTGAGAGCAGCTGACTGATGTTCTGCATTTTCCAGCTGAATACTTCACATGCCATGTCACTGACTCCCTCACACCAAAACCTCAAGTGTCCCTGTACCATGATGCACCTGCAGAATTACTAATGGACAGTCATTTTCCACCCTCTAAACATATGATCAATCTATTTGCTAAAAGGAATTCTGGCTCCACAAATGTGAGTTTTATTTTCTTATTCATCTTCTTCCTCCTTCCAAACAAAAAATAAGCTAGACAACTGTTGAAAATTTCTTACATCATTCCTGCTTCATTGCCATCCCAAAGTATGTGTCAGAGAGGGGAAATGTAGAGGGACTGTCTTAATTCAGTGTGCAGACTAATTGGGAATCCCTCTGGAAATTTATGGAAAACAAATCAAGGACTGCTCAAATGAAATAATCATGAGACTGATCCTATATAAAAAACATGTTGATTTCTATGAATAACTCAAAATATCTAATCTGCTTACTTATTGGCCTCTTTGTAATTATAGGGAATATTTTTTCTTTTTCTCTTTACATCATTTACTTCTGTTACTTTGAATTTGCCTTCACAGCAGGTAAAGCATTTCCTTAATGCTTTTTCCATAAAAAGAGTAATATTTAAGGATCTGTTAGGAAGGAATTTAGAAATAGAAGAGTCCTAAAGTTTGCAGGAAACCATCAAAGACGTCCAAATAGCCAAAGCAATCATGAGAAAGAAGAACAAAGCTGAAGGCATCATGCTCCCTGGTTTCAAACTATATTAAAAAGCTATAGTAATTAAAACAGTGTCATATGGGCATAAAAACAGACACATAGATCAATGGAAAGGACTAGAGAGCCCAGAAATAAATCCATGCATTTAGTCAATTAATTTATGACAAAGCAGTCAAGAATGTACAATGGGGGAATGACAGTCTCTTCAATAAATGGTATTGGGAAAACTGGACAGCCATGTGCAAAAGAATGAAAATTGACCACCACCTTATGCCATATACAAAAATTAGCTCAAAATGGATTAAAGATCTGAATGTAAGCTCTGCAACCATACACTATGGAAAACAGCATGGAGTTTCCTCAAAAACTTAAAAATAGAACTAACATATGATCCATCAATTCCACTTTTGGGTATTTACCTGAAGAAAACAAAAACACTGATTGGAAAAGATATGCGCATCCCCATGTTCATCGCAGCAGTATTTACAAAAGCCAAGATATGGAAACAACCTAAATGTCCATCAGTGGATGGATGAATGGATAAAGCTGTAGTATATATATACGATGGACTATTACCCCGCTATAATAAAGAATAAGATCTTGCCATTTGTGACAATATGGATGAATCTTGAGGGAATTACACCAAGTGAAATAAATTAGACAGAGAAAGGCAAATAATATATGATCTTTCTTATATGCGGAATCTAATACATATATCTAACGTATATATTATAAATATATATATATATTATATATATAACATATACATATATATATAATATATATATCTCAAGCTCACAGCTATGGAAAACAGATTGGTGGTTGCACAAGAGGGGGTGGGAGAAGGTTGGGGGTGGGAGCAATGGATGAACTGTTTTGTGAGGTTTTTTAGCTTAAGTAAATTGAGTTGTTTTTTTTTTTAATTTTTTTTTTAACGTTTTATTTATTTTTGAGACAGAGCATGAACGGGGGAGGGGCAGAGAGAGAGGGAGACACAGAATTGGAAGCAGACTCCGGGCTCTGAGCCATCAGCCCAGAGCCTGACGCGGGGCTCGAACTCACGGAGCGTGAGATCGTGACCTGAGCCGAAGTCGGACGCTTAACCGACTGAGCCACCCAGGCGCCCCTTAAATAAATTGAGTTTTAAAAAAATCTGTTACTAGTGGTGAAGCATGGGGAAGCTCCATAGCTGCTGGACACTGGTGGGAGTGGGGAGGTTGTGGCCACCGTGAGCCCAGTGGGGGTGGGAGATGGTGCACTTGGTGCATCCTGTGAACAGTGAGAGGGGAGAACTGCAAAGTCTCTCTCCCAGAAGAAGGAAATTGTGCAAAGGCAAATCAGAATAAGCACCATTTTTTTTTCTAGTAGCAAATATCCTCAGGCAAAGATTGGCGTTCAGATTTAAATCGGATTTAAATCACCCATTTAGTTCTATGTCTCGTAGAGTGAATTTCATGTTAAAGGTCTGCAGGTCTTTTCTATTAACAGAAGTAATCAGCTATTTGCCATTATTCATGTAAATTAGAAATGTGCATGTTTTCTGTTGAGTCCTTTCTTCTGCCACCTGGTGGATTTTACTTAAAACTTCAGTAATAATGTCCTGAGTTGAACATGTCAGCTGATGATGTTTTATGATTTATCTCATTTGAGTTTTTCCAAGTGTTTGATAGACACTGTTAATAAACATTTTAAAAACACATCATTGGATAATAATATAAATTTCAGGGATATCTAGGTCTATTTTAAGACACTCTAAAATTGTTACTGTTCAATTATTTTTACTTAGGCCCATTTCTCTGAAGAAATGGAATGGTCATGACTTTAGGTTATTGTCTTGGTTAAGGTCTCTAATTTCTTTTGGAGTTTTTATTTTTTTAATTTTTTGTGTTTACTGCTTTTTGAGAAAGAGATTCAGAGCACAACAGAGGAGGGGCAGAGAGAGAGGGAGACCCAGAATCTGAAGCAGGCTCCAGGCTCTGAGCTGGAGAGCACAGAGCCCTATGTGGGGCTCAAACTCATGAACTGTAAGATCATGACCTGAGCTGAAGTCAGACGCTTAACCGACTGAGCCACCCAGGTAGCCCTACAATCTTTAGTATGCTTTTTACCTCCCTCTTTACCTATTTTGACCCTTTTGTATTTTGTAACTTCTTCAAATAATTCCTGGACTGAAGTTAAAAATGAAATTAAGCTAGTTTAGTATACTGTTTAAAACATTGATATTAAAAGAGAAAGTCACTAGTGGTGTATATGGGGGGGGGGGGAACAGAGACGGAACACAAGAACAGGTTAAATATTGTTG
The DNA here is from genome assembly GCF_024362965.1 of Panthera pardus. Lineage (NCBI taxonomy): Eukaryota > Metazoa > Chordata > Mammalia > Carnivora > Felidae > Panthera > Panthera pardus. The sequence continues at coordinate 46,664,122 of NW_026527002.1, forward strand.
TTGTCCAATCAGAGTAAGTAGACTTGTTAACCAGCGTTATTCACAATAGCCAAATGGTGGAAACAACCCAAGTGTCCATCAACAGAGGCCTGGATAAACAAACTGTGATAAACACATGGGACAGAATATAATTCAGCTATAAAGAGGGAATGAGATTCTGACACATGGATAAGCCTTGGAAACATTATGCTAAGTGAAATAAGTCAGACACAAAAAGACAAACACTGTATGGTTCCACTTATGTGAGATATCAAGAATAGAAAAATTGGGGGTGCATAGGTGACTCAGTCAGCTGAGCGTCTGACTCTTGATTTTGGCTCACAGTTGTGAGATCGAGCCCCACATTGGGCTCCCTGCTGAGCATGGAGCCTGCTTAAGATTCTCTCTCTGTCTCTGTCTGTCTCTCTCCCTCTGCCCCTGGCCCCTGCTCATGATCTCTCTCTCTCATGGTGGGGCTGGGGGGGGGGGGGGGCGGAGACAAATTCACAGAGACAGAAAGTAGAATACAAGTTTCCAGGGCTGGGAGAGAGGGGAATACGAAATTATTGCTTAATGGTTATAGAATTTCTGTTTAGGGTGATGCAAGAGTTTTGGAAATGGATTATGGTGATGGTCACACAACATTATGAATGAATCTCACTGAATCATACACTTAAAAATGGTTAAAATGGTAAACATCATGTTGTATGTATCTTACTGTAATAAAACACATTTTAAAACACGTTAAATATCATTCTTTTATGATTAAGATAATTAGAGTCATTACTCTTAATGGGCTGTCAGTAATTGTCATGTGGTTTTCCCATGAGGCATCCCAGAACCCATGCCACATAGTTGATCATTATAAAGAAGATCATATTTTATTAAAGGAATAAAGTTATAATCGAGAGTTACATTTGGGAGTACATGAGCAAGGAAGCAGGAATGTGTAAGTTTCAGAGATGACCAGAAATATGCCATAAAAGCCAAGATGTTGTAATAGTTGTCACGGCTTAAGACTATTGTGTATGTTTACACACGAGATAGAGAGGGCATTAGGAGAAGGCAGCACCTGACTCCGGACACCCACCAGGGCAAGGGTGACCCTGTGCAAGGGTCTGGTAATGTCTAATATGGTTCAGAAAAATGGCGTGCCTCAGAAGACAGAACAGTGGGGCAGAGAATCTGGAAATCTGGAAAGGGAGCCATGACAGAGAGGTACGCCTGTGATATAAAATAGACATCTGGGAGGCCGATATATGAGAGCCAATCTCCCAGCCACTGAGAGGGACAAAAAGCAGGACTCTAGTTCCAGGGAGGAGTTAAGAATCTACTCAGTTTTATAGATCAAGAACTTGGAAATAAGGAAAGCTAGCCTAAGTTTTGATAATATTTATATCCTTCAGTTTAACAATTTGTTTATAGGGAATTGATTCCATAGAAGTAATTATTTAGCACAGGATGTAACTATTAATACAAACATTTGAATAGCAACAGCACTTAAAATAATGAAAATTACTATTAACTGAAAGGCACAATAATAAGGAAATCCATACAACAAAACATGTAGTCATTAAAAATCCTATCATGGAAGAAATCCCAAAGGGTTGTAAATATGGTTTCGTTTCTGTAAGTACTAGAGACTGTTCTTTGGTTAGACAGTACTTATGTAAGAACTCCACTGGAAAAAAATAAAAGGAGATTACACTGTCAACATTTTATATCAGAAGCCCTCTGTTACTCAGAACTTCTTTTCATCGCAGAGAGAGATCATGGGATAAGAGAGGTCTTTCTTTTGCTCATTTCATTCATGTTGTTAAAATGTTTTATTACCTTTGTATGCTTTACTAAAAGAGTGCTTTTATAAAGTCTTGCATGGATGCAGAGACCAAAAAAAAAAAAAAAAAACAAAAACCTATATAAAAAACGTTTGCTTCTGTTATTGCAGAGGGGCTCTGCTCGGTAATAAATACCAGCTTCATTCATGCATTCACTGAACACCTACCTTGTGCCCAGTTAACAGTAGACAGAGCCCTTGTTTATAGGTTGCTTACACTCTAAGGCAGGGAGGCAGACAACCAATCAGGACACTACGCATGACTGTGGGCGGTGATTGATGCTATTTACAAGATAACAGGAGACAGCAAGACTGGAGTGGCCGCTTCCGGGACAGTTCAGGAAAGGCCTGATGACCAGCTATGTATGTCCACCGGGTGGAAGTGTCCCGCACTTGACACTTCTATTGAATAATAAATCATGTCATTTCATACAACTCCTATTTATCTGCTCTGCGTTCAAGTATGGCAGGAGGCAGGTGGTGTATTATTGAGAAGGAGCTTTCAAGAAATGTCATTCTTGACTCACTTCACAATTTATTGAAAAGCCAGGAAAAGCATTACCAGATCATTAATGCAGACGTTACAAAATGAGCTTCAACATTTTTCTGTCCGGAAAATGTCTAGGACACGACTCTAAGTGGATCCTGCCCCAAAGCTGCTAGACCAGGGTGCAAACGCCTAACTGTGGTGCCCAGCCAGCGTGCCAACTTAGCCCGTCCTCTGCCTCACCTGTCCTCCACCAGACTCTGCTGTGCCGGTGCTTCTGCTACTGCCTCCAGAGTTGGTCGGACTCATTCATTCAGTGGACATTTCCTGAGTGCCTACTGCACACCCTGTGCACACAGAGCTTGTAGCCTAGTAGAAAAGGCAGACAATTAAACAAGCAATTACAACAAATTGTAATCATGCGATAATAAGCTGCTTCAGGGATTCTGAGCATAGGGCACAGGGAGAGTCATGAGAAAAGGGAAGCCAAGGACTTGCCAGTTCTCTTTACCCATCATTTTTCTAACAGAACATTTTCAAACCTACACTGAGGCAGAGAGAATAACAGAATGAAGTCCCATCTCCATCAGCCTGCTTCAGTGACTATCGATTCATGGTCAGTCTTGTTTTCTCTATACCTCTTCCATTTGACCAACTCTCCTCCCCTACTCCTTGGATTATTTTGAGGCAAATCCCAGACATGGTTTTATTTGAAAATATTTGTGTATTTATTTTATCTTCAGCTCCTGGTACAATATCTGCTCATGGTAGGCACTCACTGGCTAAACTAATTTGTTTGCTAAACGAATAAACACTTGAGTGGACGGAAGAAAGGCACATATGAAGGACATTGTCTGCCATATTGGAGTTTGGACTCAGTTCTGTGGCTACTGGGAAGTCAATGCAGGGTCTTGAATCAGAGAGTGACATAAAGTAGTCACTCTGTCTAAACTGGAGAAAGAATTAGAGGTGGAGGCTGCATCCACAGAGGGATTTTTAGGAGGCTATTGTACAAATCCAGGCAACCAGATTACAGTTATGTGTGGGAGAGGCTAAGTAGCTGGAAGAAGTGAAAGGGGGCTGGGGAGGAGGCTGGAAAAAAAAAACCCAAATTAACACCTAGAGATAGAAAGAAGAAGAGAAGGAACATAGCCAATAAGGCAGAACGACGAAAAAGAGCCAGAGAAAGAAGAGGGTAAGAGTATAAGCGAGAGGATGCTGAGGAATATGGAGGGAGAGGGGGGCATAGGACCAGGGGCCTGGCAGGTTCTTACGTTGATCTCACTGTGCCATGCTGGGCAAATGCCCACTGAGAGGAGGTTGCCCATTTCCTGCCAGTTCTCTTTGCCTCTCTGGATTGAGTGCCAGCTATTCTCAAGCCAATATTTGATCCAAGAAGGGAGGAGGAAGGGAGGGAGGGAACAAGGGAAGGGCAGTGCCAATAGTTCTCAGGGATTTGCGGGTATCCTAGAAGCATCTGGGCAATGTGAGAGGAGGTGAAATCTAGGCAGGAAAAGAGCTAGCAGGAACCAGACTGAGGGGGGGAAGAGCCTGCAGCCAACTGGGAAGAGGTTCAAGGCCAGGTCTTCTCTCAGAGGGAGCTGGAGGGGGAACAGAGCTCTGGGCAGATGACCAGTGTCCCTGGCACATCCAAGTGGTATTTAATAGAATGCAGGCAGCTCAAGGCTCCCATAGATACTGGCAGCAGGGGAGGGGGCAGCCACCCTGTCCTCAAGCACACACTGAGCCCCAGGTATGGAAGCCACTTGTTGCCCCTACCCCCCCTCTGCCAGACTTTCAGGTTCAAGGCCTTGGCAAAATAGATCTTACAAGTGAACAAACAGCCTTTAGAATCCAAAGCTCAGCAGGAAGGGGATGAATATTTGAGATATTCCTATTTTCTAAACTGGCGAGATTTAATAAGGTTTCCTAGCCTCCATGAATATCCATTTGTCTTAGGGGTGCTGTGAAGGATTTCCCTCCATACAGCTGCCCTCTTACCACATTGCTTCCTCTGCGGTCTTAGGTGGGTAAGACCTTGGGTGGTGGCTGACAGTCATTGGTCAAGTTTGTTGCCGGGGCAGAGTGACTGGCCATAGCTCCTCAGCAAGGATGAGTTGACTTTATTCTTCTCCTTCATTTTCCTTCCAGGCCAACCAGAGGCTGCCCCCTGCAAATGTGTTTACTTTACAGATTCTACCTTCCCTTGGGTGGAGGCTGACCTTTGACTGGGGTTAGCAGACCCATTTGGGCAATGACCCTGAGGTATGCTCCCTGACCTAGCTTTCACTGGCAGCAAAGGTGGAATTTTGTTAGCTCTCTGCTACCTCTTCTGTCCAGAACTTGGGGACTTGCTCTTCCTGGATCCCTGGCGGGCCTAGAAAATGCTATGGGCAGCCAGCCTTCTGCAGGCAAGCCTTGGCCTCCAGCAGAGGAAGAAGATGTCCTGGCCTGCTCTGTCATTCCCTTGGGGCTCCTGGTGACATCCCTGACTGTCTTTTTGGCTTCTTTGTGATATATGTGGACAAGTTTCTCCCAAACTCTTCATGGAGATATTTGCATCAAAAGAGAAACTAACAGGAACAGTAAACAAAAGGGACCACAAGCAAGGGACTGGTGGATGTTATTCAGATTCCCTGTCCCAAACCACACATATTTTACAGAAAAGGGAACAGCCACCCTTAGTTTATCTTGCTCAAGAATACTGATTGCAATCTATTATGTACTTTGTTCCTGTAAGACGGATAACCTGTATCACTGCAGGTCCTGAACTGGGAAGTTCAGGCCCCATTTGACAGTTTTCCTACTTCTCTCCTTGTCCCTCCAGATGCCGCAGGATCAGATCAAACATGAACCTCTGCCCTTGGGTCTGAACGTCTGGACTTAAAACCGGTGCTTCTAATGGTACAACATAGTAATAGCTCGGCGTGTGTTAGCAGAGAATAGTTCTGGATAATGACATCTTCTCTAAAATGTGACAACTGAATTCCTGAAGTTCCTAGTGTATAGCCATTTTAAAAAGAAAGCTTTCAACAATATGTACTCATTACCCTGCCTTGTTAACAGAGTGGGCTGGAGCAAGCTTAAACTTGTGTTAATTTAGAATTGCCATTGGATGCTCCTGATATCATACTTGGCCCATGGGTGAACGAAACATAGCCTGTTGCTTCTCTGACTTCCATCACATTACCTCCTAGCCAGCCATCTGTGTCCCTGCTTCTATTTCAACAGTCCATGTTTAATAGTCAAGTTTAATAGTCTTTCTTTTGTACCACTCTCCCTTTAGTAAGCTCTCTAAAGCCACAGATATTCATAGAATGAGAATTTTTAGAGCTAGAAGGAAATTGGAGCTCCCAATTTGTCACCAAGGGCAGGACTGCAGGTTGCTAAGGAAACCTGACAATCCAGTGTTGGTACCACTAAGTCAAGATCGCTTTCTCTGTGCCTCTGAAGGAATCAATTATCAAGACTTTGTCTCAATTGGCATTGTTGAGGTCAGTCTTGTAAACTAATTTACAGCTTATTTTCACTGTTAACCTGGAACCAGGCCCAAGGAGGAGAACACTGCTCCACCCAGATCCAATCCCACCTACCAGAAGTGTCATACATAGAGATTGGAACTCTCTAAGTTCCTATCCACAGTTCACGTGCCTCTTGCGTCCATGTGAGATAGAGCCACAGGTAACACTGAGCATTTAAGATGTGTATGAAACAGTCCGAGCCAAAGATTAGGGAATCATGATGAGAACAGGAGAGTGTCCAGATCCTCTCCGTTGCCAACATGAGAATTGGCAGGTTTGGTGACTGGCTTCTGGGTGAAGTAGGGGGATGGTCCCAGATAAGCCAGCTCTCTAACTTGGGTGTGGCATAAACCAAGACTTAGAGCACACAGGTAAGAGCTATTTTAGAAGTGTAGATAGCAGGTTTATCTTTGAGCACATATTTCAGGGGATGTGTAGGGGAAATATAGTCCCTGGCTTAAACACTCAGACTGTAACTATTCTGAAAGAGGTTTATGGAATTTCTCCAACTCTGAAGATCCTGTGGTAGAAAGAGGCAGGACACATTGGTTCTCTTGGACCAGGTTCTTCCACTAACCAGCTATGTTTCCCTAAGCATGTCATGACTTTCCTGAAATTTCTGAAACATGTTTTACATATTTAATGAGAATATTTTCAAGGTCTGGGTTTTTTTTACTTTTTTTTTTTTAATCTTTATTTATTTCTGAGAGAGAGAAAGACAGTGTGTGAGCAGGAGAGGAGCAGAGAGAGAGGGAGACACAGAATCCGAAGCAGGCTCCCAGCTCTGAGCTGTCAGCACAGAGCCCGATGCAGGGCTCGAACCCAAGGACTGTGAGATCATGACCTGAGCCGAAGTCAGACACTTAATCGACTGAGGCACCCAGGTGCCCCTCAAGGTCTGTTTTAACTGTGACATCCATAGCCAGGTCTCCTTTTCCAGGGTGGTATATTCAATCAATGCGTTTATGTATTGCCACTGAGACAGCTATGTTGGCCTCACACTCACAGCCTCAGGGTCTTTTGGTTTTGGTTTTGCTTTCTTTAAGTGGTGGTAAAAAAATCACATAATATAAATTCACCATTGTAGCCATTTTTAAGTGTACAATTTAGTAGCTTTTAGTACACTCACAATGTTGTGCAACCATCACCCCTATCAAGTTCCAGAATGTTTTCATGATCCCCCAAGGAAACCCTGTACTCATTATGCAGTTATTCTTCATTTCCCCCTCCCCCAACCCCTGGCAACCAGTAACCTGCTTTCTGGCTCTATGGATTTGCCTATTCTAAATTTTCACATAAATGGGATCATACAACATGTGTCCTTTTGTGTTTGGCTTTTTCACTTAGCATAACGTTTTCAAGGTTCATCTATGTCGTATATATGAACATATATATATGTGCGTGTGTGTGAGCACTTCATTCCTTTTTATGGCTGAATAATATTCCACTATATCCATATACCACATTTTGCTTATCAATGCGTCCGTTGACGGACATTTGAATTGTTTTCAACTTTTGGCAACTGTGAGTAGTGCTGTTATGAATGTTTGTGTACAAGTTTTTGTTTGAACACCTGTTTTCAATTCTTTTGGGTATGTACCTAGGGGAGGAATTTCTGAGTCATGTGACAATTCTATGTTTACCCTTATGAGGAGCAGCTGAACCATTTCACATTCCTACCAGCAACGAGTGAGGGTTCCAATTTCTCTGCATCCTCACTAACACTTGTTATTTCTTTATTCCTTTATTATAGCCATCCTAGTGGGTGTGAAGTAATATCCCCCTGTGGTTTGGGTTTGTATTTTCCCAATGACTAGTGATGTTGATTATCGTTCCATGTGCTGGTTGGCCATTTGTATACCTATCTATTAAAATCTTTTGCCCATTTTTTTCATTGGATTGTCTTTCTGTTGTTGAGTTTTAAGAGTTCTTTATATATTCTGGATAGTAGGTCCTTATCAGATGTATGATTTGCATATATTTCTCCCATTCTGTGGATTGTCCTTTCACTTACTTAATTCTTTGATTTACAGAAGTTTTATTTTTGATGAAATTCAACTCATCTATTTTTTTTTCTTTCATTGTGTTTTTGGTGTCATATCTAAGAAAACACTGCCAAATCCAAGGTCACGAAAAGTTACCCTTTGGTTTTCTTCTCAGAGCTTTATAGTTTTAGTTCTTACATGTAGGTCTTTGACCAATTTTGAGTTAATTTTTGTATACGGTCTGAGGTGGAGGTCCAACTTCATACTTTGCAGGTATATACCCAGTTATCTTGACAATACTTAGGAAGGTGCTTATAACTGTTGGTTTAATTCCACAGCAGCTAGCCATATTAACTGTGCTACACTTTCCATGTATCGTGCCCATGTGCAGTGGACACTGCTGATTGTCTACCTGTATCCATTATTCCCTCTTTCTTCCTAACAGAATCCTAGTTTTGTTTAGTACCTACTTCTCTCCTCTATGATTCAGGGTAAAGTGATCCCACCCTGTACTCCAGATCTTGCTAAGCCTAAGTCTGCTGTTCTCACAGTATGGTTCCCCAGGCCCTTTCAGGAGTTTTATGGGATCAAAACTATCTCCATAATAATACTAAGATATTATTTGCCCTTTCCTCTGTAGCTGACATTTGCACTCATGATGCAAAAGCACTGTCGGAGCATCAGCATGAATCGAGTCATTGGCACATATCATACACACTGTAGTAGTATCATTGTATTCTTGCACTGCACCATGCACTTGCAGAAAAAAACACCCCAACTAGTTTTACTTAATGTCTTTGATGATGAAGAAAAAAATTTAATTCATTAAATTTTGACCCTTGAATATGCATTTTTGATATCTGTACTTTTAAAAATGGCAAGTTTTCATAAATTTCTTCTCTGCATATTGAAAAATATGATAATTGTCTTGAGGGAAAGCAGACATGTGATTGTGGGGTTGCGGTTTAGCTCCTTTTTTACTTGAAAGAAGGACTGATCAACTATGGTTACTTAAATTTGAGTATTTGGTAGACATTATCTCAAATTTGGACAAAGTGAGTCACTTCAGAGAAAACAATGGACAGTATTTGTTACCAGTGATAAAGGGCAAGCTTTTGAGCAAAATTAGAATTTTGGAAAATTTGTATTTGTCTCTGTGAGCTTGATAGCTTTCCTATATTTACTGATAGCTTCCCAATATTTAAAGACTTTTTTTTATAAAAAAAAATTTTTTTTTATATTTATTTATTTTTGAGAGACAGAGAGAGACAGAGCACAAGTGGGGGAGGGGCAGAGAGAGAAGGAGACACAGAATCCGAAGCAGGCTCCAGGCTCTGAGCTGTCGGCACAGAGCCCAACGCGGGGCTCGAACCCACAAACTGCGAGATCATGACCTGAGCTGAAGTCGGATGCTCAACCGACTGAGCCACCCAGGCGCCCCTAAAGACTTTTCTGATAAGATCAGTGGTGATACTAATTAATTAGATTACTGTGATATTGTATAATGAAATGTGTCAATATTTAAAAGATCTGCATAACTCATTGAACTAATATTTTCCAAATGACCAATGCTTGACTTTACAAAATTATGCAAGAGTTAAAGATCCATGCAAGATAGATCAATGGATGTAACAGAACATAAAAACTTCACTGATAGGGTTTCAGATCCACATTATAACCAATCTTCAGGAAACTAATCTTGGGTTTGAGTATAGTATCAAAGAAGAATATCTACAATATCTGAAAAGACTATTAAAATGCTCCTTTCTTTTCTAACTACGTTATCTGTATAAGACCGATTTTTTTCATATACTTGAAACCAAAACAACATTGAGTATTTCTCAGTTTTAGTTCTTACTGCAACAAATGTTGATAGATATAACCCACATCAACAGTGTCCTGAGACCAATAGTTTTGAGAACTACTCAAACTGGGTCTAAGCTGTAATGGTATCATTGAATTAGTAATTTTACTGTTACTAGAATTTGCCCTAGCTCTGTGTATCTTGTTTTGAACAAACTAACTTTCTTCCTTTGTTTAAGCCAGAGTAAGTAAAGCTTTACTATGGCTTACAACCTAAGCATTCTGAATGGTGCATCATGGCACAAACTTCAAACCAATGGACTGTTTTTCTCTGATGAAGTGTATCTAATGCTAAGACATCTTCAGCTGTTTTTGTTTCCTATATCTGTAATGCATTTTCATCATTTAAATCCAAGTAATTTGATTCTTATTGTTTACTATCCACAAAATACAGTGAGCTTAATACTTCCTTCCTTCCTTCCAGCTAGCCCCTGATTTTTTTTTTTTTTTTAGCTTCTTCAAGATGTTATACGTAATGTTGTTATTATTATATCTGCAGTCTCAAATTCTTCCAATTCCTGAGCCTGTTCTGAGTAAGGCAATAAAGATCTCATGAGCCTTAGCTTAAGACTCACTACTGCTCTTTACCTGGGGTTGGTGCATGGTGGTAAGTTCTGGGCTACAAGGAGCTCTCACTTTTTCTTGCTGTTTAATTCTCTGACCCGGTCTCCTTACTGCTTTCCCTTCCTAGCCTTTCAGTTTCCTATGAATCCTATAGTGGACATCCAAGTTTTTTGCCTTCTCAGCATTGCTTCTTCTGGAAACAGAATTAATGGGATTCTGATTTTCCTTTGAGGAACCAAGTCTTCACATAGTGCATACAATTTTCTGGAGACTGTTGTGCAATTTTCTGGGGACTGCCAAAGTAATGGCAGATGGCCCATATTAAGCCAATCAGGCTGTCTCCCCTTGGATAATGAATCTTGATTGAAAAGAAGAAAGGACAGAAAACTGCTGAAGTTGGCACTAAGAAGAGATTTTCCCTTTGTCCTTGTTACCTGAATCCTCAGAATCAATCTAGTTCTTGTCCTGAGGGCTGGATGTTCAAGTTTTCTATAGATTTGTGAGCCACCTATATTCTTTCTTCTTTACTGTTTATTTATTTTGAAGGGGAGTGCAGAGAGAGAGAGAGAATCCCAAGCAGTTTCCTTACTCAGCACAGCCAGACATAGGGCTTGATCCCACAACCCTGGGATCATGACCTGAGCTGAAATGAAGAGTTGGAAGTTCAAACAACTAAGCCACCCAGGCGTCTCCACCTGTATTCTTAATAGATTATTTTTGTTAAAGGGAGTTAGAGTCCAAATTTGTGGCTTTCTACCAAGAACTTGGACAGAGATGTGAAAAGCTGCTCTGAGTTGCCTCCTACTAGATTGGGACTTTGGTGCTCCACCTACCTCATTGGGCCTCTTGTGCCTCTCACCCATAGATCAGAGACTAATGAATGACACTGATGGACAATGAATGAAATTAGTTAACCTACCAGCTACTTAGCTGGTTAAACATTCACCATCCCTCATCAGATTCCTCCATCGGATCACATCACTGTGGATGTGGATGAGCAAAGCCTGAATGAGCAAAGCCTGTTCCCTCTGTGTCTATTCAGACAATGCACAAGTAATATCTTGGATTACCCCTGGAGGGCTAAGCACTGACTGGTCCCAATTCCTTTTCTCCCCATCAGTTCTGTGCTTATGAGTCCCAGTATTCTTCAGACTCAAGACTTCAATGAATTTAGACTAGATAAAGGACACATACCTGTTTTACATACATCTTTAATATGCATTAGAAAGAACATGGGACTGAGCACAAGAACACCTGAATTCAAATCCTAAGTTTACTACTTGCTATGTAGCCTTGGGCAAATGATTTCATTTCTCCTGAGCCTCAATTTCCTCATTTGCAAAACAGGGGTTGTAATTATTCTTGCTTTACTTACCTTTCAGAGAGGTTGTAAGGATCAAATTAGATGCCGGATGTGATAGCAGGTAATTCCACCAGACAGTTTCTAAAGGACTGGGATCTTTTACCTGCATTCTAAGTACATGGCATAGCACCTGGGTCATAGTAAATACAACATGTTGGTTGAAGTAATCCACTTTGGGTGGGAACTAAAGCATTGGGACTAAATTGGTGATGGGGAAAAAAGAGGAGCAGATCTAGGAGCATGGGGTCTCATTCTGTTGTCTTGTTCTTTGGCTCCTCTTTCAGGGCCCTTTATACTAGACTGAATTTTTGCAACACTGAAAACCTGGGTTTTCTTCCTCTCTGGTTGCCATTGACACTGGAACAGCCTGAAAGAACAGCTGAGCAATTCATCAGGTTCTTGTGGCTTAGAAGGACTGGGAGCCCACTCTAAATTAGATTTCTATTGACACACAGGCTCCAGTGGGGATGTTACAATTTGTGGTTACAAGCATTGTTCAGAGGTTGGGTGAAAGCTTTTGCTAAGCCCAGCTGCCTCAAGTTTTGCATCAACTTGGGCAAACTGCCAGCCCTTCTGCCACATTCTTTCCAGACCAGAAAGACTGAGTATCCATCACAAATTTTTCTAGAGTGAAATAAGCCAGCAATATATAGGTACATGTGCCCTTGGAATGAAGCAGAGATCAATGGGATTTTTTTTATTGTTAATTAAAAACTTATTTTTAATGTTTATTTATGTATTTATTTTGAGAGGTGGCAAGGAGGGGGAAGAGCATAGAGAAAGAGAGGGAGAGAGAGAATCCCAAATAGGCTCCACACTGTCAGTTCAGATCCCGATGTGGGGCTCGATCTCACCAACAGTGAGATCATGACCTGAGCTGAAATCAAGAGTTGGACACGTAACTGACTGAGCCACCCGGGTGCCTCAAAAACTTATTTTTATTGAGGTCAAATTTATATTCAATACTACTCAGAGATCTTAAGACTACAACTGGATGAATTCTTTCAAAAGTATATACCTAAGTAACCAATCCCCCCAGTCAAGATGTAGAACATTTCTGTCATCCTAGAAAGTTGTCTTCTGTCCACTTCCTTTTAATCCTTGCCCAACCAGTAGGCAACAATTTTTCTGTCTTCCATTGGCATGAATTAGTTGCCTTTTCTACAATTTCTTATAAATGGAATCATACAGTATGCTGTTTTTTGGTCTACTTTTCTGTGCCTGGATTCTCGTTTTTGAGATATATCCTTGTTGCATGCATTTGTAACTGATTTTTTTAATTGCTAATATTTCATTATATGAATATACTACAATTTGTTTATCCATAATGTTTTTGATACTTATTCTCATTATTGAGTGTATGAGCCTCTCATTATTTTTTACTGCTGAGTAATATTCTATTATACAAATACACCATAATTTGTTTACCTCTCCTCTAGTTAAGAAACATTTGGGTTGTTTCTAGGTTTTGGCTATTATGAATAAAGATACTATAAAGATTCTTAAAAAGTCTTTGTGGATGTATGTTTTATCTACAAGTGCAACTGCTGGGTCACACAGTAGGTATATATTTAACTTCCTAAGAAACTGTCAGATCTTTTTCCCATAATGGTCGTACCATTTTACATTCCCACCAATAATGTATGAATTGCTTCATACCCTCACTTATACTTGTTTTTCAGTTTAATCGGATTACTGGGAATGATATTGCTGGTATCGGACAGGGTCAGTGGGATTTTAATGGAATTCTCTATACTTCCTACACACACTTCTAGGCAGGACAGATGAGGGCGATAGGAGGATCCTGGCATCAGTTAGGTGTTCTGGAATTCCACACTTGCCTTCTCCCTATACTTCACCAAGTTTTGCTGATATTTCCTTCATAATCTCCCCCATTTTCTAGACCCTTTTCCATTTCAGAGTTATCATTGTATTTAATGTTCTGACAGTTTTTATTCTGGGATTGAGCCCTTGAACCTAGGTCAAATTCTAGCTCCTGTTCCAGAAAAGAAGACATCCTTGAGGGCAAATAGTGTCAGGAAGAAAAGGTCTTACCTTCACCTCGTCTCAGCCTATTGGCCTCCTTTAGGACACACTAGAGTGTGCAAGTCAGAGCAGATACCATGGCCATTCTATCAGGTGGAACAGAAAGTTCTTTGGGTATTGAAGATGATTTACAGTAATCATAGGATTTAACCCAGTGATCATCAGAGCTTTATCAAGAGAATACAGTCAAGGATGACTTCAAAGTTTTGAGTCTAAAAAGGCATCTCTGTGGATCCTTAGACTTCAGTTCCAAAAACCTATTGGTTTAGGGGAGCTCTCCAGGGTACTGGACTTCTGCCTGAAAACATCTCTGACACCAAAGACTAGTGTTCCATGCCTGCATCTAACTAATATCTGTGTTTTAAACATTGTCCTCCCTATACCAGCTTTAAATCCCAACTCAAATTCTGTATGCCTATGACTATCTTTAAGACATTCCCTCTACTCTCCCACCTCCCCAGTCACTCTGTTGGGTCAAGCTACCATGATCTTCCAGCTTAGTGCTTCTCAAAGTTTAAAGTGCAAATGAATCATTTGGGGATCTTGTTAGAATGCAGATTCTATTTCTAGATTTGGGGAAGGACTAATATTCTGATGCTGCTGGTCTACGGATCACACTGAGTAGTAAGGCACTAACTGATTTTCCCACTACAACTCTTGTCCCTCAACAGTAAAGTTATCATTTTGAAAAACAAGACCTTTCAGTGACTCTAGTTACGCTAAGAATGAAATCTAGTCTCCTTCTTGTGGCCATAAGGCCCCTGCTTCATGAACTGGCATCTGTTTACCTTCCTTGCCACCTTAGGTACATCCTTCCCCCTCATTCTCTATTCTTCAGTCTCCTAGAACTTTGATTACACTTACAGAGGGTAACATTCTTTCCAACCCCAGGGCTTTGCACGTGCCATTTCCCTCCTTGGAACCCCTTATTTTTTTTGTGTGGAACTGCCTCTTTCTATTCTTTAGGGATCAGCCTAAACCTTCTTAGAAACATCCAACTGGAAGGTAAGCTCTATGGAGATATAAACATGTCTACTTTATTCCTCCTGTAGTCTCAGCACATAGTACACACTCAATAAATATTTGAATGAATAAATATAAATACCACAAGCTCTACCCAAACTGGTCTTGATTAACACAGGTTTTGTTGTTGGTTGGTTTGTTTGTTTGTTTACCAGTTTCAAGTAAATAACTTGTTTTTCTGACTAGTACCTCCAATCACTGATTATTGCATCCTGAACAATTTCCCATAACCTTCTAATGGCTTTATCTCTAAATTTCCAGCTTGTTAACCCACTGTATTCTCCATCATCAGTTAGTGAACCTGAAACACGCAAATATGCCTATGTCCTAATGCCCAGAACCTATTAATATGGCACATTACATGGCAAGGGTGACACTGAGGATGTGAATAACTGAAGGATCTTGAGATGGGAAGATTTTCCTGGATTATCTAGGATCAGAGTGAAAGAAAGGTGATGACAAAAGCAGAGGTTAGAGAGAGAGAGAGAGAGAGAGAGAGAGAGAAAGAGAGACTGACTTGAAGTTGCTATGGTCCTGGTTTTGAAGATGGAGGAAAGGGTGATGAGCTAAGGAATGCAGATGACCTTTAGAAGCTTGAAAAGGCAAGGACTTCTTATCTCCAGAACTGTAACATAATGAACCTGTGTTAGTTTAAGCCACTAAATTTGTGGCAACTTGTTACATCAGCAGTTAATAACATAGAGAACATTCCAAAACTTAAGTTCCCAGATACCAGCCAAGGGTCATCTCTGCAAGCAGGTCTTTCTAAAGAGCAGCATCAGCCTACAATGTTAACTTTCTCCTGGACAAGCCGACGGCCGGCCAATCATGTAACATGTGAGAGGAATCAGCCAACATCAGCAGGGCTGTCTACCCACACCACAGCAGGCTGCAGAAGTCCGGAGAAGACCCAAAGAACTGCCCAAGATATTATTACTGTGGGCAATAACATTAAATATTTATTATTTTAAGCCAGTGGATTTTATGATGGTCTGTTATGCGGCAACAGCTAAGTCACGTGGAATTTGAGAACTTTGAATAGGAATTCATGAGCGCGACCCATATGCTTCATCTTATCTTTTGTTCAGAAACGGCTTTATTTACACTGGTGTACGTCATGTCAACCACTCTTTGTTCTTCTCCTATCACCATACTTTCCTCCATGTCATACCCTTATCTGAAATGTCTTTTTCCTCCACATCTTTGCCTACTAGTTCAGAATGTAATTGACAGACATTTGGCATGGACTCTTGTGAGCATCTGACTTTGCAAATCTAGTCAATTGGTGCCATTTGGAATTTGGTGAGGATCAGGCGGTGTGTTACTAGTATTAAAGAGGCATTGAAGTCATTGCCGTCTGTAAGCTCTCAAAAGAGCGAATACTTTAGGAAACGTTCCCCTTGGGTGAGAAAGCAGAGTTGGTGAAGAGAGCTGCCAGTTGTTTTTTCCTGTCGGTAAGAAGGAGGTTTGTTGGTCCTTTGAAGGCTTATGGGACTCTTACTTCTTCCATCCCACAGCCGAACTGTCTGGTACTCTCATTGGCACTTTATGACTGTGTTTATAAATGCTAAGAGCTCATCTGGCCCAAAGTTAGGCAGCTTGTTGTCTTTCGTTGCCATTTAAGAGTTAAAGCTAGCTACAGAGTCCTGAAATCGGCCAGTGTTCTGAGGGAAGAGCTGCAAATCTTGTTGACAACCACAAAATGGCGACTCAGCAAACGCTCTTATTGAGTTGTAAAAAAGAAACACAACAACCAGTATTTATGGAGTGCTTACTCCGTGCCAAGCTTGGGGTTCAGTTATAGAGGTACAGAGTTGAATAATATAGAGATAGTTCTTAACCTCATGGAAATTGTAATATTGTGTAAAAACAATAGTTAATGTCAGAAGCAAATAATATCCCTAGGTCAGCAATGAGATATAAAGGCATCTGAAGACAAGAAGAAAAAATCTGACAATCATGATGTCATCTTAAGAATATCCTAATATCTTTTGCGTGATATGACCTATACATTTCTAATTTTTGTACCAATATTTCATAACAGTCCCATACTCAGCGATATTTATTGAGTACTAACTATATTCTAGGCACTCTGAGGAAAACATGAAGAAGACCAATATAGTCCCTGCCCCCGTGATTCATGCATTCTATCTAAACACTAATAGAATGAACAAAATATCTGGGCCACAAAAGTGTGGTTCATATTATATTCTTTGTATATTCTGCATTATTGCAATTTTCGAATTTTGTTATATCATCAAACACACTCCTAAAAATTATGTTATTTTCTGGCCAAGCTCTTTGATACATAGAGAGAGATGCAGATTATGTGGGTAGTCAGAGTTGGATTATGAATGAACTGCAAGAATGAAAGAGCAGACCTTGGGACTTCCGGTGATGTTTTCAATGGACCACCAGAGCATCTCACTATTCGTATAATGAACATTGTGAAAAGAGCACCGCACTTGAAATCAAGAGTTCTTGGTGGACCCTTTGCTGTGAAACACTGCCGTGTGGTTTTGGGTAAATGACTTTAGACCTTCTGTCTCCTATAAAAACAAGAATTTCAGCTCTGCTCCGCTCCAAAGATCGGTAACTCTCTGATCTATTTTTCCCATATAGTTGTTATTGAAATTCCTCGGTGACTTCTGAAAGTTTAAATTTAGTAGAGAACCGGCTATCTAGATACAGAACTGTCCGTAAAGTCACATGTTACTACTATTCATTTCAGCAGCAAGAACATGAGCAGCAAAGTACATTTGCTAATTAACCAGGGTTTCTTTGTGTTTAGGCAAACAGGATTTGGGGCACTAGCCTGGTAGGATCACTGACTCTGAAAGCCTGTTTTAGCCACTGTTTCAGAAAGAACACTGAGCTTCAATTTCAGGATGTTAGCCCTGGCACAGGGACTGGGACATAGAGGGGTGGTGCTAAGGCGCGTGTGGCCTTTGTAATTCTGCTCACCCACAGACCTACAGACTCAAAGTCCTGGAGGAATTTGCCTTTCAAATTTTTTTTTTTTTTCCTGCAGCAGAGCATGAATGGCTTCTGCCTTAGCCACTGGGGAACCCCTGGGGATGAAGGGTTTGCAATTCAGTCACCTTAAAAGCCACCAGGCTGGTTAGGGAGTTTTCTGAGCTTGAAAATGTAAGTAGGAGTCAAACAAAATGAAAAATCTAAAGATGTTATTGAAGGCCCCCCAGCAAATATTGGTGCTTTAAGAATATCAGAATACTTTTTGGAGGGGAGACCATCTAATTGCTTCTCACCAGGGAACCTTGCACACGTCACCTCTGACAGCACCAAATTGATGGCTCACTCCTTAAACCCCGGGTGAAGAAGGATGGCGTGGGCTAATAAATATTAATGAGGCCATCTCAGGCATCAATATTTATAAAGAACTATTAATGTGTAAAAGACAGAGGGCGATGGGGGGCGGGGGGCGAGGGATAGAGGGCACACTGCCACTAGCTGCTACCTGGCTGCAAAGGAATTCCTGCCCCTGGCTGAAAGCCACCTCTCCAGATACCCTTTCTCTCCCCACTCCCATCCGTACCAGGCCTCGTTATTTAGAGAGCCAACTTCTTTTTACAAAAGGTACATTTTGATTACTCATAGTTGAATATCTTTTCCTCCCATCTTTGTGGTAAATATCTAACCCAGCATGACATTTCCTGTGCCCCTGTGGATTCCCAAGTTCTTCTGGTATCTGTCATGGCTGTTCAGGTAATGCAAGCACTTTTTAATATTAGCCTGAGTAAAACACGGTGTGAAGGTGAGTCTGTTGTTAGCAAGATTAAATGTTGTAAGGCTTGCTGGTAGGATTAAATGAGTGAATGCACATGAAGTCCTTAGCACAGCCTCAGACATATGGGAAGCATTGGTACACTTCACTAGCAAATTCATCAGGGCTCTGGCAGGAACCAGATGGCACGTTCAGACTAAATAATCCCAGGAGGGTTTAATAAAGGGTCTACAGGAATTTACAAAGGTATGGACAGCATTATGAGGGTTAAGGACAAGGGATACTGCAGTAATGTGGGGACACTGAAGGTAAAAGCCCTCAGTGAGTTAGGGCCAGGGCAGGGAGTGGTTCGCTGAACCCAGAAAGGGCTGCAGGGATCGCCTCCCTGACCAGCCAGAGCTGTGGCTTTCCCCAAAGGAATACAGCCAGCCCACGTGATCTGAAGGGAGGGAACACCACACCCTGGGGAACAAATGCTGCTCCTTGTCTCTCCTCCTTCCCCCTCCCTCGATTCCCACCAGTACCTCCTTTCAGCTGAACCCAACTAGAAGGGAACCTGTTTTTACAGTCCACATGGGTCAGCCTTCCAGGGCTTAAAATAGGAGGGACAGACAAGCAGAAACTACCCAGGAGAGCTAGCATTAAACTCTCACCTGTTTAGGGGCGCCTGGGTGGCTCAGTCAATTGAGTGTCTGACTCTTAATTTTGGCTAGCGTTGTGATCCCAAGGTCACGGGATGGAGCCCTACATTGGGCTCCATGCTCAGCATGGAGCCTGCTTAAGATTTTCTCTGTCTCTCTCTCCCCCTCTGTCCCTCTCCCCCATGCATGCTCTAACAACAACAACAACAACAACAACAACAACAACAAAATAAAATCTTACCTGTTCTGACTAGCTGAGGAGACAACTAGTCAATCTAAGTTAAAGAGACATCTAAACTACCAACTAGCCTATGAGACCCAGCATGGGAATCAGTAATGTTCCCTGGGCCGGGGGGGGGGGGGGGGGGGGGGGGGGGGGGCGCGGGGAGGGTGATCACTGCAGTAAATAAATAAGAAACCACATTTAGTTAGTGCCTCAGTTATATGTAAATAGTACTTCTAAACCAAATGAGAGTTTGAAAACAATTTGTTTTCTTCGAGTAGTGTATGCTTCCTCTTTTATGCTACTCATTCAGCAGACGGAGATAAAATTTACTCAGTGCTCTTCTGAATTCATCCTAATTCCTGATCCAGTTGAATCCCATTGAATAAAAATTCTATTCTGATACATTTCAAAGATTCAATCAAATAATTCTGGGATATTCAAGACCTGGAAGTTACTTTGTGTGTATCACTTTGTGAGGGCTGCCACAACAAAGCATCACAACTGAATGACTTGGAAATATATCGTCTCAAGCTTTTGGAGGCTAGCCGTCGGCGATCAGGATGTCTGCAGGGCTATGCTCCCTCTGAGGGCACTAGCAAAGAATCTGTTCTATTTTTTTTTTTTAATTTTTTTTAACGTTTTATTTATTTTTGAGACAGAGAGAGACAGAGCATGAACGGGGGAGGGGCAGAGAGAGAGGGAGACACAGAATCGGAAGCAGGCTCCAGGCTCTGAGCCATCAGCCCAGAGCCCGACGCGGGGCTCAAACTCACGGACCGCGAGATCGTGACCTGAGCCGAAGTCGGACGTTTAACCGACTGAGCCACCCAGGCGCCCCGCAAAGAATCTGTTCTAAATCTCTTTCTTAGTTTCTGGTAGTTCCTTGACTGGTAGCAGCGTATTCCAATCCTCACATGGTGTTCTCCCTGTGTGCATATCTGTCTCTGTGTCCAAATTTTCTCTTTTTATAAGGACACCAACTATATTGGATTGGGGCCCACCCAAATGACCTCACTTCAGCTTGATTACCTCTGTAAAGATCCTATGTCCAAATAAGGTCACGTTCTGAGGTACTGAAGGTTAGTACCCCAACATAACTTCTTGGGGGGCACAATTCAACTCCTAACAGAATTCTTTGGGCTAGCGTGTCCTCCTCAGGCAGACAATAAGAGCTGGCTGTGGGGTTATCTCTGTGTCCTGCCTTCATGAAGGAGAGCATCTTCCTGTGGGGAATGATAGGCTATAGCTGGGGGCAGCTTCACGAAACCTGGGGCCCCAGATGAGATGACTCCCTGATATTAAGAAACAAAGAGTAAGAGCAAAATTAATATATATCAGCCATTTAAAAGGGAATCCAGGGTTGAGTGTGAGAAAACAAAGCAGTCGATGTTACAGTAGCAGCAGGGCTCAGAGCCCCTTAGGGACTTGCAGAAGGAAAGCTTCTCCTGGGCACTCTTGGAAGCAGACCAGCCATCAGTGCCCCCCCACCCCCCACCATAAAGCTTCTGAGAGCCCACAGCACATCTAGGCGAAATCAGAACCTATTTGCAACAGTTTCGACCAACAACCCCGAAACAATTTGAACATGCTTAGCCTATTACTTTCTCACCAGCCTCTTGCCCCTAAAATCCTTGGTCAGTGACAAAAAAGCAACTTGTTTTCTCTTCCTCTCCCTGGTCCCGTCTTCTTCCTGCCCCTCCCTGGCCCCCAGTATCTCCTACCCTTTCTTGTATGTCTTCTCCCTTACTGCTAAGCACAAAAATGAATGTTGATATTTCCCAGGATTTTGTCCTTGGCCCATCCACTGTTCTTCTTTTGTGCAGTCCAAGGATAACCTTACTCAGTGTCACGATTTCAACCACAGTCTATATTCAATTTCTCGGTTCTCCGTGTCTGTGTCAGAGCTCTGCATTGTCTCTGTTAAACCACTTGCTACAGCGAATGTTTTCATCTTTTTCACTAAACCATCTCTTGTTTGTCATTGTATTTCCTGGTGCCTCAGAATGATTGACATGGTTGTCAGTCAATAAATATTTGCTGAATTGTACGGTATAAGACGACTCCAAAATATTTATCTTGATACCCCTCCTAAGCTTCAGACGCCTCCTTACATCTGCCATCTTGCTGTTCCATGGGTGCGCATGTGTTCAAAACTGGACCACTCCCAGTCTGCTTTGCTATCTCGGGATGGCCCAACCATTGCCCTCACTGCTCACACTGGAAACCCAAGAAGCCATACTTTATTCCTTTCCCCTGCACCCTCCATTTTCAGTCAGTCATGAGGCCCTAAATATTTCTCACACTTACCCCTTCTCCAGTCCACCCCCCACTAGAGTGCAGGCTCGTGCATCCATTTTGTTCACCTGCAAGATTCCTGGTACCTGCAATTGAGCCTGCCACAGAATAGGTGCCACAACATATTTGTTGAATGAATGAATCCCACTAACACTGTCTATTTCAGTTATCTGGGCTGCTTCACAAACCTACCCTAAAGCAACACTCATTTATTATTCTGATGGGTGGTTCGTGGGCTGGTCTTGCCAGGGCTCACTTAGCAGTTGTAGGCGGAGGGTTGCTGGAATGACTATCTGACTGGGATGCTCAGTTCTCCACCTTGTCTCTCATCATCCAGTCGGCTTGCCTGACTTCTGGGTAGCATGGTGGTCTCAGAGTTCCAAGAGGAAGAACCTGAAGCTGCATGGCCTCTTGAGGCCTAGGCTTGAAAGTCACATAAGGTCATGTCTACTGATGTCTACTGATGCACTCTACTGATAAAACCCTGTGACAAGACGAGGGCAAATTCAAAGGTGTGAAGGATAAACACCTCTTCCTCAGAGGAGTGGTGATGCCACATCACAAAAGGGTGTGAACACAGGAAATCCTCGGTCACTAGAGAACAACCACATCATCTCTCTCCCAGTTGCCTGCAGCAGCCACCAACCTCCTGAGCTAACGCACCCTTCAGATCTGTTTTCCACATAGCTTCCAGAACCATCCTCGCAAAGCAAAGATCTGACCCTGCTGTCAACTCCCTTCGTTTTCTTCCAGAAGGTAGAAGCTGCCAAAAAGGACAGCCTTTGAATAGCAAACGGTTAGCTGTAATTACGGCTCCATCTACCTTCCAGTGACAGTATTTTGGTGCAGTGCAGAAGGAAACGCATGGACACGCGCACCCACTGGCCTGCTCAGGACGTGGTGACGAGGCATCGAGACACCCCCACTGAGTGCGGGCGGCAGCAGCCTGCAGTTGCTTTTACAATTTGGCCATCTCCCCATTTTGACTGTGAGCTGAAATCTCGCAAAATGGGGAGTGGCAAGGGGGCAAGCTGAACAGAAGGGAGGTTCTGCGCATGCACACACACACACACACACACACACACACACACACACACATATGCACACACGCCAGGCGGTCGGGAAAAGGCAAAACCTGCGGGAAGAAGGGTGGCAAGGGGAACGCAGCCGGGATCTTTCTCCCTCCTGCTTCAGTTCTCTTTTGGTAACTAAGAACATCCACGGAAGCTGGAGTGAGGGAGAATGTGCGCTTTCCTTATCTTTTTATTCGTTGTTAATTTCAATTTACGGATTGTCAGCATTTGAAAGCTATGGCAGGCGTCTTCAATGCTTTTGCTAACGAGCTTCTCAGCGCCAAGTTGCCATCATTAGCATCGTGGGGAAGTACTTCCCCAGCACCCACCAAATGCTCCTGGGTAGTGTTGCCTGGTTCTGTTTCTGCACAGGCTGTGTCCTCAGAGCACCCAGCAGGAGATGATGGAGAATCCTGAGATTGAAGGGATGCAGGGATGGCCTAAGGTGCAGGAAATGCATCTCTGCAGATTCCATTTCCCTGGTGCATGGTTCACGTTCCAAGCTGTGAGATGAAGGAGGAATGGCAGGTGGCTCCTGTTTACAGGGCAAGTGGGCAGAAGGGGGATCAGCTCAAAATGCACCCCATCCAACCTTTTCTTGTAGGCCTCAGCACCAGGGAGCACTTGGAGGTTCTCACTGTTCTCAACAGAATGACAGAGGAGAGGGTGTTAGCAGTTGAAAGGAAGAAATAGGTGTGGGTCTAGGACAATGGGAAAACCAGAAAAAAGGAGGTGCACTGGGGACAATCAGGATGGGGCACCCAGAGCCAGGGCTCCTATGTTTGAAGCCTGGGTGTTTCCTTACCCTTCCTGGCAAGGTGATGGGAGCTAGAATGCCCATGTGGTGGCCACCAAGACAGGCAGCCCTAGGGCTTCAGAAATCTGGGACCTTGGAAGCTGAAGACACTAGAAGACAACAGACATGGAATGGAATGGAATTAGACTAGGGGCCCCAGACACATCTGCCGGCTAACTCTGCCTTTGCTCCTGCTTGTAATTGGAACCGGAGATAGAATCTTGGCAAGTGGGGATGCCAGCTTACAGCACGGAACACGGTTTTCTAATGTAACCAAGGTCTCTTGCTCTACCAGGTGGGTACAACAACCTCCCGCCCCTGGAGTGGAGGCCCCTCACGCCTCCATTAGCAGGAAGTCCACACCGTCCCTCATCAGGTCATGGAATCCCAGAGCCCTGGGGGCTTCCCCAGTGCAAGGGATCAGTCCTATCACTCCTACCTCATGGGAAGAAACCATAAGTCCGGTCATCCCATCAAAGGCACCTCTTCTCTGCCCTTTTTGCCACCGCATGACATCACTGGAAGACCATCACCTCCGCACTTGAAGAAAAACCCCACATCTTCGGCAAACTCCAAGCTTCATATGGCAGTGATTTGGGGGCAGGACTCACTCTCCTCCATCTGCCCTAGAATTCTAGCCCCCCAACCCCTATGTGTTTCCATAGCAGTGTCCTTACCTACTTTTAAGTAATCTCTACACCCAACGTGGGGCTCAAACTCATGATTCTGAGATCGAAAGTCTCATGCTCTTCTGACTGAGCTGGCCAGCAGACTTCTTAATCACACCTCTTTGACAGCCCTTTCCACATAGCCTTGCTATTATTTCTCTAAAAATCTCTTTCTCTGTCAGAACTTGTATACAGCGCCTGATGTATATTGTGTTCATTGAATGAATGAATGAAAGAACGTTACTTTAAGAAACACCTAAAATCCCGGCTTATATTTATATAGACCTGCAAGCGAGTAAAGAAGGAATATAGATAACAAAAGTAGGCTAAAATCTTGAAGTTACACAGGGGGCATCAAAAGATGTTATTTCATTCCCTTGCTTTGATAATTAGAAAAATATATATCCAAATATTTTTAAAGAGATAGATGGCTTCTTCAGTCCTCTACAGTTATCCGTTCAAGCGGCTCCTATGATTTTACATGAGGAACCTGAGGCTCGGATTGGTTGACTTGACCAAGGTCGCACAGCTAAAAAGCCGAGGAGGTAGGTCCTGTACTGAGTCTCTCTGCCTCCAAGCCTCTTTCCTCCAGGCCACACTGATTTCCTTGTGATCCCTCACTTAAAACCATTGATTTATTTGTTTGCTAATTTAAGCTCCCAGCCTAGAGTAGGCACTGTTTTAGGACTTATGCATAAAAGGATACAAAAAAAATCTATATATCCTGCCTGGTGGGTCAGAGAAGGCTGACAGAGCAGTAGCATCTGAGCTAGGCCTGCCTCTCCTGATTGAGCCAGTAAATCCCCTTTTGACAGAAGCTAGCATGAGCAATGATATGTAACTTGCAACTAAAAGTTTCCTCATACATGTTACATGGATGTAGCAGAATTTATTAACCAATCTAATATTGTTGGACATTTAGGTTGTTTCTAAAATTTCACTATTAATGATAAGATTATGATGAACCTTTTGTTTTATTTATTTATTTAATTTTTTAATATTTATTCATCCTTGAGATGACAGAGAGAGACACAGCGTGAGTGGGGGAGGAGCAGAGAGAGAGGGAAACACAGAATCTGAAGCAGGCTCCAGGCTCTGAGCTGCGTCAGCACAGAGCCTGATGTGGGACTCAAACTCACTGACTGCGAGAATATGACCTGAGCTGAAGTCAGACGCTTAACTGACCGAGCCACCCAGGCGCCCCTATGATGAACCTTTTCAAAAAAGATTTTACTGGGGCGCCTGGGTGGCTCAGTCAGTTAAGCGTCCGACTTCGGCTCAGGTAGTGATCTCGTGGTCCATGAGTTCGAGCCCCGCATCGGACTCTGTGCTGACAGCTCAGAGCCTGGAGCCTGTTTCAGATTCTGTGCCTCCCTCTCTCTGACCCTCCCCCGTTCATGCTCTGTCTCTCTCTGTCTCAAAAATAAATAAACGTTAAAAAAAATTAAAAAAATAATAATAAAATTAAAAAAAAAAAAAGATTTTATTTTTAAGTAATCTCTACACCAAACATGGGACTCAAATTTACAACTCTGTGATTAAGAGTCACACGCTCCACTGACTGAGCCAGCCAAGTGCCCCTATGATGAACCTTTCTGCATATGCCTGTTTGTATACGTGTCTCAAAGCATCGAGGATACGTCTTTGATCTGTTACCATGTTGCCTTCCAGAAAGATTTGGATCAATTACTCTTCCGCCGTAATTGCAAAAGAATGCCAATTTCTCCCCAATAACCTACTTCCTAACTGCAAGGCCCTGTATAAGGATCAGGATAATATGCATAAAAATACTTTACAAATAGTTATTAAATTTTTACCTATTATCAAAGAGCTTTCCTCTTAAGAAGGGAAACTATTATGTTTTGGGTGCTTCCTATGTGCTGGGCACTATACTAAGAACTTCCCATGCATCATGCTTTTTAAACTTCGTAACAACTCTTTCAGAAAGGGACTATTTTTTATTGAAATATAACTGACATACAATATTCTGTTAGTTGCGTGTGTGTATAACACAGTGATTTGACTTTTGTAAACACTGAAAACTGATCACCACAATAAGTCTAGCTACTGTCTGTCACCTTACAAAGTTAATTCAGTATTATTCACTGTTCTGAAAGGGACTCTTATTATCCCCATTTCATAGGGGAAAAAAAACGAATTAAAGTAATTTGTCCAATTTGCAAAGCCAGCATTGGAACCCAGATCAGTCTGATTTCAGCTTCTCACTCTTATCGTTGCTTATGTTAAGCGGAATGTCGAAGTATGAAATAGCGGGGGCATCAGACACATAACAGTTAACGATACTACCAGGCAAAGTTAGGTACTAGGTAAGTTAAACAGATGGCTATGCAAGGTAAATGTGTGCCTTAGCTAGGGTGACCCAGCCCCGGCTTTCGGACGGCAGGTGAAGGTGAAAACATACGTAGCCTGGCAGATAATACTCCTCAAAGACATTTCTCCCTCGTTTCTTTTCCACCGCCAGGCACCCCCCAACTCAGTGTGGGCATCCCTTCCTCACCGAAGACGGTGCTGCGGATCGTCCAGAACTTCCTCATGTCATTTTCATCAAAATTCCCTGGTTCATAAAAAAACTCAGAAGGTGTTAAGATTCCTACTTGTTCTTGAGTCGTTGATTATTACAAGTTGTTGATTTGGGTAATAACTATTACCCAAGAAAGACTAGGTTTTTTTTCCCTATCTACTCCCCTTGTATTTTTATTCAAACCAAGAAGCCTCGCTTAATTATAAAAGTAATTCATTTTCATGCTACTGCAAAATGAAAATATGAGTCAAATACACCAATTACATCTCTCTCCTTTTAGTAGCTTTCCAGGTACTTTGAAAACCGCTCACAAGTCTTTGGAGACAGTCAACTGGCTTCCGGTCTCCTCCCAGACTGGTGCTCAGGTGCCCACGTCCCAACTTAGGGCTGTCAGTTAACACAGATCAGTCTTATCAGGCTGTGGGCCTGAGGCCTTGGACACACCTGCCACACTCCCATGTCATCTCTTTGGGATGAAGGGGGGTGAGCTGCCCACGTGATGTGCGACTTTGTGGTGTCCTGGTAAAGAGATACAGGGACTCTGCCAGTTTACGTTGATGACCTGAGGTCAGCTTCTACATCTGTTTCCTCATCTGCAAATCGGTAAAAAATTACATTCTCGGGGCCTCTGTGGGTATTAAATGAGACACTGTATATTAAACTCTTCGCCCTGTGCTCGGCACATATTGTGTTCAAAACATAATTGTATACGCAGCTTCACACTGGGAACAAGAAGGGAAAAGATGTCCTTTCAAGACCCCTGTCTTGAACCTCAAACAGCTCTGCCTCTCCATTCCCTGGGCTCCGTATTCCTCTGAACCTTTGGGAAGCGGAAGGTAACAACGAAGGAGACCACACCACCTCTCCTAACACTCTCCATGCCATCATCACAGATCCAAGCTCTGTCTCAGCTGCCTGTTTTTGGCTACTACCTTTGTTCCTGCTTATATCATGCATTTTCCCCTAGAGAAAACCCAGAGGCATTCCTTGTTCTTCCTCTCACTTGGCCTCCTGCACGGCTACAGTGCGAACAACGGTTGGAGTTGCAGGATTGAAGAAAAATAATGAAAATGATGAATTCATACCCATTTGCACATTAGAAAAAACCTCTGCTTTCATCAAAGCAGAAGGTGAAAGAACATTCCTAATCTGCTTCAGGTTATTTAAAGTTACATTCTTATAACAATAGAGTTAATAAAAGATTGTGTACAATTCACTCTATCTTAAGCCAGATGTTCACAAAGCATGCTCTATAGAATACCTGTTCAGAAGAATGTTAGCAACACAACATTAAAGAAAATCCCTTGCTAGCAGAACATGGGAAAAGGTGGGCTAAGCAAAATTTAAATTGTAGGACTCTCTCAAGGCCACAAGATGAAAAGTGCACACTGAAATCTCCAATGGGGGTTATGGTGTGTGATATTTTCCAAATTGGACTTCAAGCTCTGTTTTTGAGGAACATCTCGGAGGACGTGCATTCTTCTCGACCCACTTTGGAAAACAGATACAAATCCAAGGAAGATCACATTTAACGACTGTTCTAGAAATAGAAGTGAGGCTGAGAATGATATACTTGAAGATAACCAGAGAACCTGTCCTTCTGTTGCCAGACAACAGGAATTTAAGAGGAAAGGGAGGGTAGTGGTTAGTCCTCTACCAAACTGGGGCAGTAGATTTTGGGGACAAAGCAGCACCTATGTAAAGAGCTCTTTTGCCCCGGACAGTTGTCACCGAAGGGGAAAATCAAACATGCCCTAAAAAGAACATATGCTACATAAACATGGCATGGTAGAGGGCAGCGGAGAATGGTGTGGGGTATGTTGGGGGGAGTGCATTCCTCTCTTCAGCTTTTTGGAAATATGGTAGAATTACGCAAAGGAACTAAGCCAGTGCCAGTGATTATTAAATAAAAGGTCCAACCGTGTATTTCTGCAACAGTATACAAAAATCACAACTTCTTCGACCACATGGGAAAAAAAAAAAGAAAACTAGGAGTGCTTCGGGTTTGCCTCACTTAGACTTATAACCACTACACCTGAGTGACTCATACTTCTCTCCCTCCCTCTCTACGTATCAGTCATGCTACTCCTGCTCGTGAGGCCTCTGTCCTTGGCCACCGACTTCCCCCCACCACCTCTGTCTCATCCCAACCTCAGACAGGATATATCCCTTAGTTTAGGGCTATTTCACTTGCCTGTGGCAACAAACGAACAAATGTATTGATGCATCGCACTGAAGAGCTGAAGAGGAGTCTGGGCTCAGGCCCAGCGTGAGCAGCGTGAGGGGGCCTGGGTCAAGGTCATGAGGACACAGGTCTCTCTGCTGCATCTTTTGGCTCCACTCTTCTGTGTGCTGGCTGGCTCCGTACTCGAGCTCCACAGCTTGGCCAGATG
This sequence comes from Panthera pardus, assembly GCF_024362965.1. Lineage (NCBI taxonomy): Eukaryota > Metazoa > Chordata > Mammalia > Carnivora > Felidae > Panthera > Panthera pardus. The sequence continues at coordinate 46,693,169 of NW_026527002.1, forward strand.
GCTGTGGCCCCCCACGCCCGGCAGATACAGCGGTCTCTTCCCCAGAAGTCCCTGCAGTGGTCACCACTGAATCTCACTGGCTCTGGCTGGGTCCGGTCGCTGAGCCAACATAAGCATTCCTATCTGCTCCTTGACTGACCTTGTCCTCCCTCCAAAATTTGATGAATTTTTCACTCAGTGATTAATGTTCTATTGCCTCTGTATCTTGGTGAATTTCCCTATATTTTAAACAAGCTACAAATTATTCTAACAAAATAGTAAGAGTTACAAATGATACCTGAATAGGGTGGATACAGGTGGCTCGGGGTCGTGAAGGCCTGGCCCTGGAGGCACTGCCTGGATGGAAGGCACATGAGAGTGATTCTCCACGACGGTCCAGATGGCATTAGGGACCCTCTTCTCCCTCCGCGTCCTGAAGGAGACCAAGGGCACTGGGCTCTGTAGATCAGAGTAAACACAGGGTCTTGGGTCAAACGAGCAATGTGGGAGAAGCAGACTCTTTCTTGTTTTAGTACCTTTCTCCCCTTTTACCTGATCTTTAGAATATTCTAAAGCGTTCAGCTTTACTTTTCAACCATTCCCTGGTGGTTCATTATAGGATTAACCAGGCCAACATGCATAATCCACTGGTGTGAATTTTGTGGCTAGGGTTATGTTCTAGATTCACTTATGTTCGGGTCTGTGGCAGAAATACCAGACTCTTGCTGGCACAGTACCAATACCGGTAATATCAGGATCCAAGCTTCATCTGGCTGCTGTCTCCCCCTACCCCACACTTCTCAACTCACCAGCGTCCTTCTCCTTCACCCCACCTCTGTCTACCTTCCTCCCAGCCTACCCTGTCTGCTGTGCATCCCTCCAGGAGTATAAAAGAGGGTCTCACTTAGAGGTTCCCCGGCTATCAGTGACAGAGGACATTACACTATCCCTGCGGCCTTTGCAGTTAAGGCCTCGGAGAGGTGGGCAGCCCAAGACCCTCCCCATCTCTCCATCCCATTCCTCCTGCTGGTAGCACAGCATGTAGATAGACATGCTGGGCTCCCCCACACCCACTCTGTCCCGTTGCCTTGGCAACGAGACTGAGAAAGTTGGGTTTCTTGGTATCCAAGGTTACACTGTGCTCAGACGACTGCTACATGTACAAATGGATCTCTAGTTCGGTGAGAGGTTTTAACTGTATACAGGTGGATACGAGTGACACAGCGAATCTGGGTCTGATCACAAGATTCCCTTTCGTTTGTGTAACTAGAACTCAGGGTTATCACTAGGATCATTTGCAATCAGCAGAAAGAGCTGCTTTCTTTCTTCCCAGGAGTAAGGAAAGTGGGTTCTTAAAGGCAGGGGTGAGAACTGGGGCGAGAGTTGATAGAAAGGGAGGGTCAATGTTATTATTTACTTTTTATTCAGTCACGTGAATTTACAAAAGAAGAGGACCGTGCATCTTTGCCCTTTACAGTTCATAGCCCAGGGTGTTTTTTGGGGTGGTCCCACAGATCATCTCCGCCAAGACAGCCAAAGGTCAAGCTGGTAGTCAAGGGACACACATAGCTCACCCCAGATACTCCTCTGAGCAGAGGCAGCAGGCCCTCAAACCCACAGTCTTTTGTTGCCTCAGCCCTGCTCTGCCTTCCCTGCTCTCTCCTGCCATGGGGGGGAAGCTTCTCTGGGCCCAGCTCTACTCGGGTTGTGGCCTCTCAGCCAAGCTCAGCCACACAAGCGTCTCAGCTGGGTTCCTGCAAGGAGGAACGGCTCCATGGGCCGTTGGATCCAGAGTGCCTGTCTTCTAGCTTGGCTCATGACAGACAGCCCTTGATGGTTTCCAGGGCAGTTCCACAGACATCTCATGCGATGTTGCAAAAATCCAAGGAGGAGGAAGGTACAGTTTATCCGGCCCATGTTGCAAGTGAGCAAACAGGGACTTTGATGAGCCCACTTAGTAGCGTGGACCCGGCGCTTGTGGCCTGGGGTCCTCCTCTCCCTATCTCTTAGCCCCATGACCTGGGAACGTGGTCCTGCACAAGGCAAATTTGCCATTCAGTTTTGAAGGAGATTTTGCAGACCCATTTTACTTGGCATTCTCTCAGAGAAACTGGAAGAAGTTAAAGACAACCCCACAAGCTCTAGTATTAAAGTTCTCAATACAGAAGTTCATGGTCAGGGTGCCTGGATGGCTCAGACAGTAGACTATGCAGACTCTTGATCTCGGGGTTGTAAGTTCGAGCCCCATGTCGGGTGTAGAGCTTACTTAAAGAAATAAAATCTTATAAAAAAAAAAAGAGTTCATGGCCACAGTGACAGTATTTTCTGAACTAAAAAACAGGATATGTGGTCTCACCAATGGTTCTTGCTAATTTCAGAACTTGGTCTTATGAAAAAGAAAGCTCATCAGATTTAAATCTCATTTAGTTATACATGTAACCAATTGCCATCAGTGGAAAAAATAAAATGACTTGGATCAGGATTATCCCAGAAAGTTGGGGCCAGTGGGGCTGCATTGACGATGCTATGAGGTTTGAAGCCACACTTACTTATTTTTTTAAATTCACATTCTTTTTTTCTTTCAAGAAGATTAAGGTGATTTATAAACAACTTCTATTAATCCTTTTGTGAATACTGAAATCAAGTTTAATAGAAATTGATCACTACAGGTTTCTTCTAAGAAACCTGGCAGGATTAATATTTAAGAGGAACCGCAGAACTCTGATCATTAACGATACTCTTTTCAAAAATTCAGATTAGGAAACTGGTAAAGTCAACAGTTCAAACATGGAAAAAAGTGATCTTCGGTTAATGTCATGATCCATTTTTCTTTCAAAACTTTTAAAGGAGGGGCGCCTGCGTGGCTCAATTGGTTAAGCGTCTGACTTCTGCTCAGGTCATGATCTCATGGTTCGTGAATTTGAACCTCACGTCAGACTCTCTGCTGTCAGCATGGAGCCCGCTTCGGATCCTCTGCTCCCTTCTCTCTCTCTGCCCCTCCCCTGCTCGTGCTGTCTCTCTCAAAAATAAAAAATAAACATTAAAAAAAACAAAAAGCCTTTAAAGGAAACTTTATCTTTGTTTTCAGGGTTATTGTTGTTTTTTTCTTCTGATTTCCTTTCAAGGAAGTTTCAGAAGGATTTAAGAAACATGTAGGTCAGGCAAATGTCTAGAATTTTGAAGAATGAGATTATAAATTCTTTGCCACCAGATCTCTCCTCACAAGAAAAGCTGGTGACAACAATGTGCCAGGGACTTTATTTCATGACAAATAGAAATAGTGAAGTTTTAGCATTAATTTGAAAAAGCTATGCTCCAGAAACATGGAAACACAGCAGCCAAATCATTTCTTAAAGGTTTTAAAATTAATAAAAACCTAATTGCAATATAATTTTATTACATTTTTACATTGCTTGTAAAATTACAATTACACAAATATGAAAACAGGCTTCTGCTACTTGACTGTCTCATTTTATGCTGTTCTTGGGACAATTTATCCTTAAATATAATACTAAGCAGCTTTAAGTTGCCTATTGTACAACATCAACAAAATCAAGCTCCCTGTGTCTTAACCTGGAGTATTTTACGAGAAAACATTCTTCAGATTTAATAAGTGTTTTATGGATTTAAAGGGAATCGAAATAGAGTCGCATGATAGTTTTTTTTAAAAATAAGATTTGCGTTCTCTGGAGGTGACTATAAAAAAACAAACAAACAAAATTTAAACTCAGAACCATACATACAGAGGCTCCTTAAATACACGTTTGTTCTTGCTTAATCTTAAAGATTGTAAATTACCCACCACCACACCTAGTGTCATTTGCAGCCTCGTGCCCAGGGGCTTAAGTTTCTTCCCACTTCGGAGATGCCCTGTGTAAAACCTATTTACACAAATATTCAAAAACTCACAAAGTGCGTACAAGGCTAGCTGCCTCTTCCCTGCATCTGACGGGTGTTAAGGATTTTCGACCCTGAGCAGTTGAGACACAGTCTCTTCGGGAGTCCAGGTCTGAGGTAATGAACCCACTTACTGGAGAAACGATACACCAGAGAGAAACCCGGTACAAAATGTATCCAAGTTGAATCAGATTCCCAAAACAGCCACCAGATTTGCCCAGATTTGACTCTATGACCGACACAACCAACAGCAGTTGAAATGGGTCACAAACACAGCTTGTGTGACCAAAGTGACCAGATTTCGGGCACTGCACCAAGACCTTTCTTCTCCCTTTTTTCTCCTCCGCACTTTGTCTTTGGCCAGGCTACGCACCAGCACAATTGGACCTTTGTTCCACGGCCCACCCAGTAGTCAGCGGGGCTTCCTATTCTTGTGTTTTTCCTCCATCTGCACAAAAACCAGCCCTCCTCCTACCCTCTAAATCAAGATTCATGCCGTGGGCAGCAGCTTTTGCTAATAGAACTTGAACTTGAAGGATGAAAGAGGAAACAGAATCGAGTCGCCTTTTGAGGGGTTAATTGAACTTAATCCCGGATGGAATGAATGGCTTGAATGTCACTGCCCTCCTCTTCCCGTCCCCACACTCCTGCTCCCAGTGCTGTGATGCTGGGTTCCTGACACGCTGTCCTAATGCCAGCTTCTTCACAGAGACTTTGCACAGCACATTTCTTCTCTCTGATCTGCACTTCCGAGTTCAGTCAGTTATTTGTCCATGAGCTCGACACATTTACTGATCTTTTACCGTGGACCAGGCATTGTGCTGGGATGCAAAGATCCATTCATTCGACCCATTAATTATTAATATTTGTTAGGCTACTATTATGTGTTCTAGGTGCCAGTTACACAGCAGAAAACACAGCTGCCTTCATGGGGCTTATAATTTATGGGGAGTGTGGCAAAGACACATTTACAAATTACATATATAAATGATATACCATGTTAGGTGAGTGCCTCAAGAAAAATACGCCTGGGAGAGAGATAAAGTGTTGGATAAACTTAAAACTGAGCAGGGCGGGGGGGAGCACCAGGGGGCACCTGGGTGGCTGAGTTGGTTGAGCAACTGATTCTCAATTTCAGCTCAGGTCATGATCCCAGGGTTGGGGGATGGAGCCCCAGGTTGGGCTCTGTGCTGAGCATGCAGCCTGCTTGAGATTCTCCCTCTGTCTCTCTCTCTCTCTCTCTGTCTCTGCCCCTCTTCCCTGCTCACTCACTCTAAAATAAAATAAAATTAAATAAATTAAAATAAGGTGGTTAGGGAAGGGCTCACTGTAATGATGAGCATCTACAGATGTGTGGGGCAGAGCCCTGTAGACAGAGGAATAGCCATGCCAAGGGCCTGAGGCACAAGAGTGTTTGGAAAGACTGGTGAGGCGCCAGTAATGTGGCTGGGACTGCGTTAATGAGGGGGAGAGTAGCGGGAGGTGAGATTGGGAAATAGGTAGAGGCAGATCATATGGGCCTTACAGGATGTGAGAAGCACTATGACTTCTCAAAGTGAAACGGGGAGCCATTTGAAGGTTTTAGGGCAGAGGAGGGACATAATGTGCTGGGGTAACAACTGACTGGCTGGGGGATCGGGGGAGGCAGAAGCAGGAAGATCCGTGGAGGCCCCCGCAGTAGGAGTGACAGACCGATGTTGGGGAGCAGGCGGGGCGGGGGGGGGGTGTCCAGGTGGTAGGGAGCATAGGAAGTCCGGATATATTTTGAGGATGGAGCTAATAGGATTTGCTATGGATCAGATACGGGACGAGGAAACAAGGAAAGGAGGTATGACTCCGGTTTTAGGCCTGAAATCTGGGACAATAACAACGAGACGCAAATACGTGCCTTCAAAGAGCTCACGGCTAACGAGGGCCCTCGTGGCGGGAGCGCCTGCTGTCCCAGCATGAGGCCGCGGGGAAGTCGCCCGGATGCCTCGGAGCAGCCAGGGCTGGCTGGGGCCTGGGGCGGGGAAGGCACTGCACCAGGGTCGGGGTCGCCAGGCGGCCGAGGCGGGGAGGATGTTCCAGACTCAGAATCCACCAGGGGCCTGCTGCTCGGGGGGGTGGTGGCTGGGCAAAGCAGGAGTGGCCACCAACGATGGCCCCGGTGCTGCCGGACCGACGCGACAGTCCCTAGCCGTTCTTCTGCGGTTGGAGAAGCCAAGCCCGCCTTTCACCCCTTCCTGTGCAGCAGGGAGGACCACGTGACAGTCCTGGCCAATGACACGTAAGCTCGTGTGGGTGGGGCTTTGCGGCAGAAACGTGCTCCGCCCCCCCCCCCGAGGCAGGAGTCCGTTCGGGCCGCTCGGGCGCCTTGCTTGGCTCTGGCTGCTTCCGGGAATGCAGACGCCGAGTGCCAGCAATACGCGTGCACCTTCGAGCTGGCAAACCCACGTGCTAAGTCAGGAGGATGTAGAGGGAAGGTGGAAGAATGAGTCTTGATAAGGGTGAGCTGTTGCTCCCACTCTGATGGCCTGCTTCTAGACCTCTCCTAGGTGAGGTCATGAAAGGTCTTTGCTTGCGGAAGCCTCTGTTAGTTGGATGTTCTGTAAGTGCCCAAATCGTTCCTCAGTAATGGAGCCAGAAGCCTTGCAGACCTTGAGAGTTGCTCCAACTTGTGGGCGATGGGGAACCCGCTGAAGGGTTTATGGGGAAGTAATGTGATCTGATTTCTACTTTAGAAAAAACATGGGAGCTGAACTAGAGACTGGAGGCAGGGAGGCCCAAATGCAAGAGAAGGACCAGAGGTGTGGAGGGCCCTGTGTGCCAAAAGCTGGAAGACTCTTAACCTTGGGCACCTCTTCCATGCCTTCTCTAAGGTCCTTCTCTACTTGTGGGAGAAGCAGAAGGGGCAAGAAGAAATTTCTCTAATCGTTGCCTTTTCTTTCTGTAGAGATTTCAATGCTACATAACAAACTAGCACAAATATAGCAGCCTACAGCCACACGCATTCATTATCTCAGAATCTCCAGTAGGGTCCGAAGTCCAGGTGTAGATGTGCTCTCTGTTCAGGGTCCCACCAGGCTGAAATCAAGACATCAGCTGCGTGTGATCTCAGCTGGAGCTCAGGGGCCACTTCCAAGTTCAGTTAGTTGGCAGAAATCAGTACTGGGTCTTTTAGAACGGGGGTTTCTGCTTTCTTGCCAGCCATCAGCCAAAGAAGCTCTCAGCTCCTGGAGGTCTCCCCGGGTCCTTGTCATGTGCCCCCATAAGCAGGCAATTCTCAACATGGCAATTTGTTTCCCTCTTTGAGGCCAGTGGGACAAATCTTTCTTGCCAGTCCAGCTAAGATGGAAGGTGTATGTAACACAAAGGAATCACAGGCATGACTATCCCATCCCATTCCCAAGTCCTCTTCATATAAGAGAAGGGGATTAGACAGAGAATATATACCAGGGGGGTGGGAATCTTGGGGGCCATGTGGAATTCTGACCACTCTACCCATTATTCTCTTTTCCTCTCCTTTGCTCCAACTCTCTGCACTAATGTGGGACCTAATCTCTATGTAGTTCCTACCTCTAGAAAAATGTAAGTCATATTTTGGCATAGGAAGTTTCTTGTCAAAAGGGAATTTGAAGTGAATCAAAGGAACCTGACTAGAACTAAACCTCCCTCATTGGCCAATATGAAGTCCATTAGATTTGTTTGCCAAACTATAGTATTCATTGTGTTCTAGGTATTGCTGTTGAATGATTTATATACACGATGTTATTTGATTCCCTCAACATCTGTTTGAGAGGAGCATTGGTGTCCCCATTTTACAGATGAGGAATTTGAGACTCGAAATGGAGGCACTCAGGCTCACACAAGTGGCAAGCTAGGGAGGCAAGTCTTTTCAAAGCCCTGCTCTTCACCACCATGCCATATTACCTCTGGCTGTCCCTTCACCAGTATGTGTGTGGTGGCCTGGGGGTGAGAAGCAACAAAGGCACCACTCAGAATGACATTCCTCCATTGCATTAGGTAGAAAAGGCACCATCTTCCAAAGTTATACACATCCAGTGCCTCAGATGGGTTCCTTTGGCTTCTCTCTGTGATGAACAGCGTCTGACATTTTCAAATCGGCCTTGACACATCCTCATCAGAAACACAAATTTGAATGAAAGAAGAATTTTAAGCCTCAAAAATCAGAAAGAAGACTTCTCAGCCCGCTTCCTGTTCATGAAAGGATTTGGGCCTCTACCAGTAATTATCAAAATGTTGAGACCGCAATAACTTCCCAATCAAGTATGAGGTAAACAAAAGTGTCTAATCTACTGCCCAGGAACTTTATGATTGTGTTTCACGGACTGAGTATTGGGGGCTGCCAACTGGTTGAGATGGAATATTCCATGCAGCAGTGCAATGCATCCGTCTCTATGGAGGCTCCAAACGGGGGTGGTATGAAGACATATTAAACTATAGGACCTAAGTGCTGGTTTATAACTTAAAAGGAACTGCATTTGTCTTCAAGAACAATAGAGAAGCTTTCAACCGAGTCAAACCCAAGAGAGACTTGTAAGAAACGTCTCCTAGAGGTGAAAATATCTCATAGGTGATTGACTATCACTGAAAATCTCATTGAGGTTCTAAAAAAGCCGAATGCACCCATTGTGGGATAAACTGTGGACTCGACTCATTGCAGTTGACAATACCTCCCTGCCTCTACTTCTGACACCGAGCCAGTCTGTCTAAGGAAAGGAGGGCCATCCTTTTAGTCATCTCAAGGCAGGAGCCACCGTGGCATCTGTGGAGGGCCTGGGGCACAGCATTAACATATCCTTCGCCCCTAAACATGGGTACATGACCAGAGACACTTTGAGACCCCAAGAAAGAATTAGGACATGGCCATGTTTCCCATGCCCCACAAATGAAATCTTAACCCTGGGCTGTTTTGTGATCAAACTGTCTTCCACGTAGACCTGGTGAACATATAACAAACGTCCCTTCCACTTCCCCCAAGGCAATGGAAGTAGAGTTTTGACTTCAGCTCTACCTTGCTATACAGCTTCTTCTCTTCTTCCCTGGGCTTGTCACTTTCCAATGCATTTCTAACAGGAAGAGCCAGGGAGACCACTGTGTGTTTTCCTTAAATGAGAACCAGCATGGAAGTATGGGATGAGGTGGCAGTGACTCGTGTTTGCCCTTCGCTAAACCAAGTGTTTAACTGACTTCTTATTTAGTTACACAGCAGGTTGGAAATCCTTGTTTACGACAGTATATTATGCTCTTGTTGATACATTCGATTAAACCTAGTTTGATTTTCTATGATAAACATTACATTTTTTACAAAAAAGTGCATTTTATCCTTAGTAAAAAAATGGCACAAAAATAGACACATAGAGCAATGGAATAAGAATAAAATAGAATTGAAAACCCAGAAATAAAGCCACAATTTTACGGTCAATAAATCCTCGACAAAGGAGGAAAGAATATACAATGGGAAAAACAGTCTCTTCAACAAATGGTGTTGGGAAAACTGGACAGCAACATCCAAAATGATGCAACTGGACCACTTTCTTACACCAAGCACAAAAATAAACTCGAAATGGATTGAAGACCTAAATGTGAGACCCAAACCATAAAAATCCTGGAAGGGGGCATTGGCAGTAATGTCGTTGACATTGGCCATAGCAACATTTTTCTAGATAGGTCTGTGAAACAAGGGAAATAAAAGCAAAAATAAACTATAGGGACTCCATCAAAATAAAAAGTTTTTGCACAGTGAAGGAAACGTCAACAACAAAATCAAAAAGCAACCTACTGAATTTGCAAATGACATATCCAATAAAGGGTTAGTATTCAAAATATATAAAAACTGATACAATTCAATACCCCCCAAAATGAATAATCTAATTAAAAGTGGGCAGAAGACATGACTAGACATTCCTCCAAAAAAAGATATACAGATGGCTAACAGACACATGAAAAGATGCTCAACATCACTCATCATTAGGGAAATGCAAATCAAAACTACAATGAGATATCACCTCACACCTGTCAGAATGGCTAAAATAAAAAAAAAAAAAAATAGAAGAAAAATCGTGTTGCCGAAGATGTGGAGAAAAAGGAACCCTTGTGCACTACTGGTGGGAATGTAAACTGATGCAGCCACTCTAGAAAACGGTATGGAGCTTCCTCAAAAAGTTAAAAATAGAACTACTCTATGATCCAGTAATTACACTATTGGGCATTTACCCAAGAAATACAAAAACACTAATTCAAAGGGATACATGCACCCCTGTCTTTATTGCAGCATTATTTACAATTTCCAAATTATGAAAGCAGCCCAAGCGTCCATCATTTGATAAGTGGATAAAGAAGATGTGGCGTATATACACACAATGGAGTATTATTCATCCATAAAAAGTAATGAAATCTTGCCATTTGTAATGGCACGGATGGAGCTAGGGTATAATGTGAAGCAAAGTAGGTCAGAGAAAGACCAATACCTTATGATTTCACTCATACATGGAATTTAAAAACAAAACATAAGAGCAAAAGGGGGAAAAAAGAGAGACAAACCAAGAAACAGACCCTTAACTATAGACAACAAACTGATGGTTGCCAGAGGGGAGGTGGGTAGGGGGATGGGTGAAATAGGTGATGAGGATTAAACAGTACACTTATGATCATGCGCACTGAGTAATATATGGAGTTGTTAAATTACTATATTGTACACCTGAAACTAATATAACACCGTGTTAATACTGTAATTAAAATAAAAATCTTAATAAAAAAATAAAATTGGGGCACCCGGGTGACTCAGTTGGTTAAGCGTCCGACTTGATCTCAGCTCAGGTCATGATCTTGCGGTTGGTGGGTTCGAGCCCCGCATCAGGCTCTGTGCTGACAGTGCAGATCCTGCTTGGAATTCTGTCTCTCCTTCTCTCTGCCCCTCCCCTGCTTGTGTTCTCTCTCTCTTTCTCTCTCGCTTCAAATAAGCCAGTAAACTCAAAAAAAAAATTTTTTTTAATTAAAAAATAAAATTAAAAACATTTATTTATATCTTTAAAACAAATCAGAAAGAAGAGACTGTGTGGGGGTTAAATCCAAGGCAGAGCTTCCAGCTTTTAGGACTTACATAAATTTTGTCTAGAAATCAATGGAGCATGAATAGAAATGCTGACCTACCCCAAACAAAGCACACACCTTCCCTGGGCCAATTGCCCAGATCTTTGCATGGGCCAGTGATGCCTGGGCATTGCTTCTTCAGAATTTAGCTCTTGATTTGTTGCTGCCAGGATTCGGACCAAGGCTTACAAAGGAGGCAGGAAGCTATCGGCACAAAATGGCCACATTGCTTTGTTTTAGAATCTTTGTCTACACACGTGGGTGAAGAAAGCACCACAGAAAGCCTGGGAACGTGTAAGGGAAGCCACTTAGTACGGTGGTAAAGATCATGGGCACTGGCCCAAGTCCTGTGTTTAAACACCTGCTTTGCCCTTTAATAGTTGTTTGACTTAAGAAACTTTTTATTATTTATTTATTTAAAAAAATGTTTTTAGTGTTTATTTATTTTTGAGAGAGAGTGAGAGAGAGAGAGAGCACGAGCAGGGGAGGGGCAGAGAGAGAGGGACACACAGAATCTGAGCCGTCAGCACAGAGCCCCATGCAGGGCTTGAACTCACAAACTGTCAGATCATGACCTGAGCTGAAGTCAGATGCCTAACCGACTGAGCCACTCAGGCAGGCGCTCCTACTTAAGAAATCTTTTTAAAAAGTGATACAACTTTATTTCATTCACTGTTACACTACTACAATTTAAATAGGAGTACCGATCTCTCTGTTTGATTGAGGTGTTATTGACATATAACAGTACATTAGTTTCAGGTGTACAAAGTAATGACCCAATGATACGTATATGCTGCAACATGATCACCACAATAAGCTAACATCCATCACCTCACAGAGTCACACATTTTTTTTTCTTGTGACCAAAACCTTTAAGTTCTACTCTCTTCGTCGCTTTCAAATATGTGACACAGTCTTGTTAACTATACTCACTGTGCTGTACGTCCCATCCCCATTTAGGGAAGATTTTTTTTTTTTTTTTTTTTTTTTTTTACCCTCTCTGAGCCTCAGTTTCTTGATCTGTAAGCTGGACACGCGAAGACACCCACCCGTGAGAGAATTTAAATGAGATATGAAACCACCTCGCCCGGGGCAGAGACCCTGCCCCCAGGAAGTGTCTGATAAGGGATGATGGTTGGTGTTTTCGCCTTTGCAGCTGTTCTGGTCTGCTCGTCACTGTCTGCCAAGCTCTAGCAGAGGTACCTCCATGCCCCGGTGGCAGCTTAGTCAAATCGCAGGCAGGAAATGGCGCATCTTCCTTTAGGCTAAGCTCCTAACCAAGCTAGGTTAGGGAAGCCCTTAGCACGAGAGGATGTTCAGAGTGCCACTGACAGATGCACAGGAGAGTGTGGGGAAGGGATCTGGGAAGAGAGGCCAGCGCCTGTGAAGGCCCGGCGATAAGACACGGCGCCTTCCTAGTGCTCCGCGGTTTGTTGTTACTGAAACTTAAGTCCTTTACGTGTTTCCCGCCCTGGTGTCTAGAGGAATGCGTAACACAGAGGAGTGTCGCCATCTACGTCACTTAGAGATTTAAGCGTTTTGAAAAGTTGGTGTCCGTGTATCTGAGTCATACACACACACGCGCGTGGAGGCAACATTCTCTAAAAGTTCAACGATAATTCTTGTCTCAGGAATCAGGACCTGTTTCACAAACTGTGACCCTAGGAGGAAGCCCACTGCTTCTCAGATGCAGGGACCCTGGGAACAATCCTCCCGCTGCATATTTTAAAGCGGCAAACCTGTTAGCTCCAAGTCTAGGCACTGTGGTCAGCAGTTTGCCTGCATGACGTCAGTTATGCCATTGTCTTTATCCATTTCCCCTCAACTCAGGCTGTAGGCCACTTCCTGTAGACCTGGAATGTTTGATGGGCAGATGGACCTTATAATACCCTGCCTAACTCGGAGACGGGAGATACTGCTGGCTTGTCGCTCTTGTTGGGGAAGCCTGAATGGAGGCTCTTTGTACCCATGGCCTTGTGACCCAGAAGGGACAAAGACCAAAGGGCCGGCCACCCTGGTGAGGGGGGACAGAGCGCTTTCAGCTTTGGGGCATGGCAGCTCTTCCTTTCCGGCTCTTTGATTCCGTACCCATATCGTGTTCAGCCTTGTTTGCATCCTGTCTCTTTCAAACTATGCCACAGAATGACACCATGTGCAAACAAAAGTATCTTCCCCTAGATCTCCTAAGAAAGAAAGAACGCAAGCAAGAAAGCAAGCAAGCAAGAAAAGAGAAAAGAAACGAAACGAAAAGAAAAAGAAAAGAATAGAAAGAAGAAGAAAGTCCTGTGTCAACCAAATGAAAACCAGGGCAATGTCAGTGTCCTTGGGCCTCCAGATACTGTAACTTATGGGCAAAAATAGCTGCAAAAGGAATCACGGATCCCTCCGGCCCTGACGGCCTGGATCAGGCCAGATGGAGACCACAGGCTCCCCCGCAGGGCCAGGCCTGTGGCTGGCCAGCCTCACCTGCCTGCCCCTTTCCCCAGGTACCATTTTGAAGCCTGGGTTCCTCTGCATTTTTATTCTCTTCTCTCTGGAGTCTGCTGTTCACACGCAGGAGTTACTATGGTAATAGAAAAACCCTGTTGTGTTAGAAATTTTGCAGAAATATCATTTAGGCAGAAGCGTGAAGCTGGTGTGTTTATCTTTTCGTGGGGATGGCAGCCCAGATTCTGAGTTTCCAGGGGAGCTGGAAGAATTCAGGTCTGAGCACAACTGTCCAAACGCCCGGGAATTGGGTCATCGCCTGGGCCGGTGGACTGGAATGGACCATCCGCCAGGCCTGGGGGAAGCAGGGAAGGCCTGGCGTGGGGCAGAGGACAACACCCTGGCCTCACTCCCTTCAGAAAACTGTCAGCACTCCAGGTGTGCTCATCACCCGGAAGAATCTTGTGAATGAATAAATGAGGATAGGGCCTTATTTTTAGTTCGTTCCCCAAGCTTCCCCTTCTCCCCTTATTAAGGGAGGAGGCTGGACTGAGACCTCCTGAGAGCAGAGCCTAAAGCTTATTTGGGTTTTGCCCCCTCCTCCCCTGCTCCCCATCTGGCCCCAATCCTAGGCTCAGTAAATGCTTATGTTGACTTAACCCATAGCACTGAGAACAGGACAGACAGATTTCATCAGTGATGTGAGGAATAGAGTGGACAGCCCCTTCTGCAGAGATTTAACTGAGCAGAGTTCCCAGGACAGAGCAGCTTGGAGTTCTCATGTGAGTCTTGAGACCTCTCTCTACAGGGCTGAGCCTCCCCACCTCCCCCAGACAACCCAGGGCAGTTCTTGATGACCTACTATGCCGAACATTTCTGTGCCTCACAGTGTGACCGACTGGCTTATCGGCCCCGCCTCCACTACTCCACCCCTTCCATTGTGTTTTGAGGCTAATTATCTTTTCCTCTGCTCTGCGGCATAAACCACAGGGAGGTGACTTAGGTGTTCACACTAGCGTTTTATCAGAATCATAGTCTCGTGGAGTGTAAGCACTGCCATGGATCTGAAAGATCATCTGGAAACATGAGCGATTCACAATCTTTTTTTCCACCCAGCCCTCTAACAGGATGAAACACACTTCGATCAGGAGGAGGAACCCTTCTAAAGCAGTGATTCTAACTGGGGGTAGGGTGGGGGGGGGGTCACATTTGGAATCACAGAGGGTTGGGGGAGGTACCTGTCAGGTTTGCTTTCTGTCATCTAGAAGGCAGAGGTCTGGGGGAAAGGCAACACAGGGCAGATACATTTTGATAAAGGTGACCAAGGACAGCCTGAACGACACAGCTAGAAGCAGTCCCGAACCCCCTACACCCCATGGTTCTGATATCCCTTTGTCTGTGCCGAAAAACACCAACCAAGTTAACAACTAATTGTTTAGATGTGGGAAGCCAGGGGGACCCAATGATGGGAAGCAACCAGAAACACACAGAAAAAAGACAATGCTTTGTGTCAAATTCAGGTCCCTGACTCCCAACCCAGGTTAGGATGTAGCACAGTACATAGCTGCCTAAAAAGGACTATGCTTTCTGAAGGAGAGGAGTAAAGGTATTGATCTGTTCAATCATTAATATGATATTGTGAGGTGCGTCTGGGATTAAGCGTCCGACTCTTGATTTCGGCTCTGGCTGTGAGCTCATGGTTCACAGGTTTGAGCCTCACATTGGGCTCTACACTGACAGGGTGTAGCCTGCTTGGGATTCTCTCTCTCCCTTTCTCTCTGCCCAAGCCCCTCCTTCCCCTCCCCCCCCCCCCAGGCACTGTATCTCTCTCTCTCAAATAGATAAAAATAAAATAAAATAAATGTGGGATGAAGAAGAAGCCCAGGAGAGCGGTGGGAAAGGCAGGGGACCGCGGGCATCAGCTAGAGCTAGGGAAGCGGAGCCGTGCAGTGGGAGGGCAGAGGCTGTTCTCCGGGATCTGCAGGCTGGGAAGGAGAGGGCTGCAGGGCTGAGGGCCCGCGCTGGGACACCTCTCTCCAGCTGCCTAGTCACTGACATCATGTTGGTCACACACCAGCTCTACCACTTGCCAGCTAAGTGACTCTGGCAAGTTGCGTAAATCTCTCTGTGCTTCAATTTCATCTTTCGTAAAAACGGAGACGGCAACGAAAGTCCTCATCTGCCAGGTGACTGTGGGGATCAAGCAAGGTAGTAAGTGTGAAGTGGTAGAAGGTGATCTACTGTGTTAACAAAAATGAGTGTATCGCCCTGGCTGGTTTAAGGGTGCCCAGAAAGCCAAACAAAGAATGTCAGAGTTGTTAGAAAACGGGAGCAGTTACCATGGAGAAAATGTATCAAAGCAAAGGGGGTGGCAGGCGGGGGGAGAGGGGAGGTTAACCAGAGCCACCAGAGTCTGTCTTGGGCAAGTCAGTGAAGGGGGGGCTTGAGTGTTAAGGCCTCTCATATACCTGCCAAGCTTGGTACCAAACGATTTTCATTCTTTTTCTCCAAGCCCTCCCTGCTCGTAGAGCCTTCCTCCCACCTCCCAGGTATCCGCTCCCATCCCACCCTTTGGCCGTGGGTACAACCTCCCACCACCTGGTGTGGTTCCCTCATGCAAGGACACTTGTATTTGCCACTTTACTGACAGTGGCCATCAGACCTTCCCTGCGCTCAGATCCCTGCCTGTCCCCTGCTAGGTGACAGACGGCTGCATCGAGGAACAAATCTTAGACATTCATGGCATACTGCTTTCTGAGTGCCAGAGTGGCCTTCAAAACCATTTCAGGCGACAGTCACAAAGTTTTAAATTGGTATTCTAGACAAATATGTGGTTTGGGATCAAAGGAAAACAAAGTGCTCATCAGGAAGGATTCCTGGTCATAGCAGAGCGAGCTATTTCTTTCCCAGGGTGACGTTCGCCACACCCAGTTTCCTCTACCTATATGTCCCAAAGACACCTCCCATGCCATCTGTCCCAAACTGATGGCACCATCATATCTTCAAAACCAGCTGGGGCACCTGGGTGGCTCAGTCGGTTGAGCGTCCGACTTCAGCTCGGGTCATGATCTCATTGTCCGTGAGTTCAAGCCCCGCGTCGGGCTCTGTGCTGACAGCTCAGAGCCCGGGGCCTGTTTTGGATTCTGTGTCTCCCTCTCTCTCTGACCCTCCCCCATTCATGCTCTGTCTCTCTCTGTCTCAAAAATAAATAAAAGTTAAAAAAAAAAATTAAAAAAAAAACAACCAGCTTCCCCTTTGTTCCTTTTCACAGGTGCTGGCAGCCCCCACGATTAATCAGATCTGAAACGGGTCGTTCATTCTTGATTCCCCCCTCTTCCTGAACACCCTGCCACCATTCAACCGCGTCTGCTAAATTTGGGGTGACCAAGTGCTACGGTCTGATAGGATGTGTTACCCCCAAATTGATATGTTGAAATCCTAATCTGCAGTGAGATGGTATTTGGAGGTGGGGCCTTTGGGAGGTACTTAGGCCATGAGACTAGCACCCTCACGAATGCAACTAGTGTTCTTATGAAAGAGACCCGACGAGAGAGCTCCCAAGCCCCCTTGTGCCATGTGAGGATACAAGAAGTCTGTGACCTGGAAGAGGGCCCTCACCTGACCATGCTGCCACCCTGGTCTTGGGCTTTCAGCTTCTAAAATTATGAGAAGTTTGGGGCGCCTGGGTGGCTCAGTCGGTTGAGCGTCCGACTCCGGCTCAGGTCATGATCTCACGGTTCATGAGTTCGAGCCCCGCGTCGGGCTCTGCGCTGACAGCTCAGAGCCTGGAGCCTGTTTCAGATTCTGTCTCCCTCTCGCTCTGCCCTGACCCTGCTTGTGCTCTGTCTCTCTGTCTCTAAAATAAATAAACATTAAAAAAAAAAATTAAAAAACAAAATACATTTGAAAAAAAAATTAAAAAAATAAAAATAAAATTATGAGAAGTTTCTGTTGTGTATAAGCCACCCAGGCTGTGGTATTTTGTTCGAGCAGCCTGAATGGACTAAGGCACCAACTGTCCCAGTTTTCCTGGGACTGAGGAATTTCCCAGGATGTGAGACCTTCAGTGCCAACATTAGGGAAGTGTCATGGATGTAATGTTCTAGGCAAAATTCTGGGAAGGACGTGACCCTTAAGCATTCGTATAGCAGTCAGTGTTGTGCCACATCCATTACCTCTCAGAATTTGGGGGCTCTTGTTAACATCCACTGCAAGTCTCTGCCTCTGAACTTAGGGGCTTCACCTCCCACCCCTGCCCAACCTCCGAAATCTCTGCCCACCTGCACGTAGATCAGAAGTGCTAGGAAACGGGGCTTCTGGGTGGCTCAGTCAGTTAAACGTGCGACTTCAGCTCAAGTTATGATCTCACAGTTTGTGAGTTCAAGCCCCATGTCGGGCTCTGTGCTGACAGCTCAGAGCCTGGAGCCTGCCTCAGATTCTGTGCCTCCTTCTCTGTCTGCCCCTCCCCCACTCACGCTTTGGCTCTCTCTGTCTCTCAAAAAGAAACAAACATTATGGAATTTTTCCTTAAAAAAAAAAAAAGCGTTAGGAAACTCTGAGCCTTGGAAGCAGTTCTCTGGAGTGGTGTACAAATGCCCTAGCCCCCTCTCTTTGGAAAATATAATTTGGAGATGTGTTATTTTACACCATCTCTCAGTTCCGCCACACATTTAAGCAGGTGATTCGCTGCCTGCCCCTCTCTCTGGGTCGCTTCCCTGCCGGCGCTCCCTGTACTTCTCAGATAAACTACTTGCCCCCCAGTCTGCTTCCGGGGAAGCCCAAGCAAAAACAGTCACCCGAGGAGAAGCCCTACATTGGAGCTTGTAGATCAGGACTATTCAATAGAGCTTCCTTCGCGATGTGAATGGTCTAGATCTTCGCTGTCCATAGCGAGCGTCACTGGCCACGGATGGCTATGAAGCGTTTGAAATGTGGCTAGTGTGGCTGATAGGCTGAATTTTCAAGTTTACTCAATTTTAACTAACTTATACTTTACTAGCCACATGTAGCTTGTGACTATCATATCGGAGAGCACACATTAGGGGTCAATCATACCTTTCTCTTTATAGAAGTAAAAAGTGTTTTGATTTCTTAAAAAACAAGGGTTGGGGATTGATAAGAAGAAGGGGTGTGGAAGAGGTGGGGTGAAAACCCCGGTTGTTGACAATTCCCTTTCCCCTGGGTCTGTGGAAAAAAGTTGTGTAGTTGGAGGATGATTCACTGATGCTGTCCATAAAAGATAGGACTCACAAATCATAGACTTACCTGCGTTAATTATAAATAAGGCTGGCACCCCTCAGGATGCTCTTAGGTCTTGTAATTAGTTCATATAAAATCACTCAAGTGTTCTCTCGGTAAAGTTCAAGCTACATCCAAGCTACTTTAGTACCTCCTGTTCTTTCAGCCACATGTTCTTAGAGACGAGGTTTCCCATGACCTTGAGTTTATTAGGTCACCATGAGAGGTTGAGAACGACCTCCTTGGCAGGCACGTTGAATACATCTTCCTAGGAGAGAGTGTTTGCTAATAACCATTTGTAGTGCTGAGAAAAAAATTAAAATCTCTTCCCAAAGTCAGGCTGTTCACACAAACCGAGGGCCCTTGTAATTATGCAGAGTTTTGTGTTGTGACCGGTTGTGCCTCTTGCTGTTGTTGAGACAGAGGATGCAGTATGGCGACAGGTAAGTGCTTGGGCTTTGGGCCACCGTGACCTAGGGCAGACACCTGACACTTCCTCTATGTGACTGTGACCCTTCGTCACTTAATCTTTCCCCATCTGTACAATGGGCATAATAGTTGTCCCGAATACCTGCCCCACTGCAGCGGTGTGAAAAGAGTAAACGAAGCAATGGAAGGAGAGGTCGGCACATTGCCTGGCATCCAGAAGGCACTCGGTAATCAACATCACCCTCACCAGTGGCAGCCCGCAGACCCGAGTTCCAATCCCAGATCGTGTGACCTTAGCCAAGTTGCCTAACCTCTCTGTGTCGCCATTTCCTCATTTTTAAAGTAGGGATGATCTCGAGCTTGAAGGATAGCGTAGAACACAGATCATTCGTAGGCAGTACTTGGTATGCAAATCGGTACTAATTGTGTAATTATTATTCTACCCTTTTCCCCCTGTAGTGATAGGCACATAGTGGAAGTGGAATGAACACTTTCTAACTTGATTTTTCCCTCCTCTGCTGAAAAATGCTAGGCCTCTTTGAAATCGCATTAGTGAACTCTGAAATTTGAGTTGCAGTCTATCAAGCTACGTCAAGGGTATTCCCTCATTTGACCTCTTGTTTTTTTCTGAATGTAGTCAGGGATAAATTTTGTATTTTATATGGCAATTTCAGTCAGATTTTTTGGGAGGGGGCTAGGAATAAACCAACATTATATGAGTACTCTGTGTCCAGCACTGGGTCCAGATTTACCTATATAATCTCATTTTGTCTTCATAACAATTCTTCGTTGTTCCTCTAAGGGGCTAGTCTCATACCCATTTCAAAGGTAGGGAAACCGAGGCAAAGGGTGGCCGAATGGGTGGTACAAGATCATACAGGGCAAAGCCATGTTTCAAAGCCAAGCTGTCTCTCTCCAGAGCCCCAGGTCTCTGGTCGTCTGCTATCTCCACACGATGTGAACTTTTCCTCTTCCTCAAGGGGCTCAATCCTGGCCAAATCTTGCTAAAATGGGTGTGGCCACATCCACTTAAGCTCTTCTGAGTGTCTCTGTTCTTTCCTCTCCTTGACCCACTAGATCCCAGCAGCAGTTCAGGCCCTGGTCTCCCTGCCCTCGAGGTCTAGGTGGACAGCAGCTGTCCCCACTTGTCACATCATGGCGGTAGATCCTGTGCTTGCTTCTCTGTGGTTAAAGAGCTCAGTGAAGCATATAATGCTATAATGGATTTCCAGTTGCTTTAGCTAACGTCCTAGCTCTGGTTTCCTGCTCTGGTTCCACTGCAGGCCTTTACCATTCTGATGGAGACCAGGTAGCACAGATTGGGGGGTAAGTGGTAATGCGGTGTGTGCATGCTGCAGGGAGTCAAAAGCAGGTTTTTGGTTCGGTCTAATCTCTCTTGTCTGTCTCTATCTCTCTGCCTCTGTCTCCAACAAACTATTACACAGACACAAATGTGTTGCAAAACTCCCCCTTTTTAAAAGCAAGATGGGGGCGCCTGGGTGGCTCAGTCGGTTGAGCATCCGACTTCGGCTCAGGTCATGATCTCGCGGTCCGTGAGTTCGAGCCCCGCGTCGGGCTCTGGGCTGATGGCTCAGAGCCTGGAGCCTGCTTCCGATTCTGTGTCTCCCTCTCTCTCTGCCCCTCCCCCGTTCATGCTCTGTCTCTCTCTGTCTCAAAAATAAATAAACTCTAAAAAAAAAAAAAAAAAAAAAAAGCAACATGGCGGCTCATTTCCAGGCTGCTCTGGTGGGTTGAACAATAACCATATATGGGCCAGATCCGGGCTGCATGTCACATAATTCACATTCTTGGCTTCTTGAGTCACTGTCATTATCTAACCTTTCCAGAGAGCCTGCAGTGTGTGGGCATGGATGGACAGGAAATCAGAGAAGCCCCATCTGTGTGCGCATCTGCTCGGGGACCTCTTTACCTGTTTCTGGAGAAAGAGTTTCACATTTGCAGTAACATGACTGAAAAATTCTTGCCTTACAATCTAAGGCCTCTTTAACTCTGGAGGGAACTATCAGAGGTTCCAAATAGAGACAGATTGTAAAACTGTTCTACAGTGAGAATCATTCTCCAAATCCGGTCTTCATGCCAAACCACTTCCTATTCCCTTTAATCTCAAAACTATTGAGACAGATTCTTCTTCTGCCCTCAGTCCAGCCCTCTTCAAACGGGAAGCACCTTTGGAAGCTTTCTTTTGGAAAGTTATCCCTACGTGGTGGAACGCGTCCCTGCCCCTCTCCTTATCTGTCCGTGTGCCCCCCACCCCCATCTTTGCCCCCTGGTTTGTGTAGAAAGCCTTAATAAGAAACAGTCTGTGAGAGTTTTCCAGGGCTCTGCAGTGAGGTGAGGTGGGGGAGCTCATCCCATCCCAATGGTCCCTGTGTGAGGTCCAGGCTTAGGGTTGGGATACCCACATTCTCCTGAGGAACTGGTTGGCTGCTATCCTAGGGACCCTGTCAACGAACTCTGGGCTCACGCACTTGAAGGCCCATGGGGCATTTCCCATGAGGAGCATGGGCTGGGTGGGCCACGTGACAACTGAGAGCACGTGTGTCCTTCAGAGGGGAGCTGTCAGCTCCAGCTGATGCTGCCATCTGGGAAGGCAGGCCCAGCATTGTTGTACCTTCCATATCTTCTGATTGTTTTTTTTAAAGAGAAGCCAGAAATGCTTTCGAACAATATGAAATGTCTCAATTTGTTAAGGTTGGCGACCATCCAACTGAAACATGAACAAATAGTACTGGAAGGACCCAAACAACATATCAGTGGGCCACATTTGGCCCACAAGCCGCCATTTGCAACTTTAGGCAAACCCTCCTGGCATTGACTACTGAACCCACATGCATGGCCTACACTTAGCAAGCCTAGAGGATGTTGTGGCATGCATTTTTTTACTCGATGGTATTTCAGTCTTCGTCTTCTGTATCCTTGTTTCCGTTTTTGTTTTTTCCATCCTCATCACTTAATCCTGTTGAATATTATCTCGTTAAATTGCATGTGCCACTGAAGAGAGCTTTCTGGAATAAGAAAGCGAAGTCATCCACTACTTGTCTGCAGCACGCCTTTCTGCCCCGTTTCCCCACGCCTGCCCGTTTGGACAGGTCTTCAGATGAATGCCAATTAGTCTAAGACAATCATAGTAACTCCACTCCTCTTGCCAATGACTGGGTTGGGCATAGTCATGTGACACACCTCTGACCAATGAGATGTAAGATAAAATTGGAGGGAAGGGGATGCACCATGGGAAAGTTTTCCTTGGTGAAAAATCTCCTGAGTTCCTGATGCCCTTGTCAGTCCCAGAGCTAGCAACCCAGGGCCTCCCTCCCTCTGCGTCTGGTCAGGTGAAATAGTTTTTCTTCATATTGAAGTTACTTTTGGTCAGGTTTTTCTATTGTTTGCTACCAAAAGCATCCAAACTGATACAGAAAAGAAAATTTCTGGGTCCCGAACCATGCTCCACTCAAGAGATGAGATTACTTATCTATCAGTGGGCCCAGGCTGACTGCCCCTTGAGGCCTCTTACATGGAGAAAACCGAAGACTCTGCCCTCTCTGCCAGGTACTTGGGAACAGATCACAGGCACATTCATTTGGCGACATTTACCAAATGCCTACACGTGCAACACTCACCTCCAACAACCATGTGGGTAGGGGCAGGAGGCACCAGATGTGTGACAACCTCACAGAATTCCAAAGATGAAAGCTGGAGGGAGTCCTTGCTTAAAAGGGCCAGGTGAATACATTTTCATCTCACAACCTCTCAGGATTCCCAAACTGTCAGGATTGGGCCAGCTTGGGCCTCCCTCCTTTCCTGTAGCAACATTTTAGCCTCTTCCTCTACCATCAACTAGAAAGTGTGGTTAGAGACACCGGGCGGAGGCGTCCAGGGCTTAGCCAGCCTTGAAGGGGCTGCAGTGAGGAGACGTGGAGGGTGTTCACTACATTCCACAGCGGCCACCCTATGGTCTGGGAGTCCTTCTCCCTAACTCTAGGTTCCTCCCAATACCTTCCATCTCCTGAACCCATTAAGGCCACAGAAAACCCTACGAGGAATGATGATAATACTAACAGCAGCAGTAATGGTAGGGATGATTAATCCCGAGTAGGACTGTGTGCGTCAGACCCTGTTCTAAGTGCTTTACTTCTATTAGCTCGTGTAACTCTCACAGCAACTCACGACTTAGGGGATAAGTTGTCCCCATTGTACACATGAGGGAACTGGGGCCCAAGTCACGTAGCTAGTCCCCTCACAAAGCAGGGATTCGAAGCGAGCGGGTATGGTTCCCAGGGCTAGCACTGTCCCACCCAGGGCTAATTGCGCCCACTGCTGGCGCGAGAAGAGGGGATAGGAAAACGTTTACTTCTCACTCTCTGCATGACTTGGATTTTTTAAAAAATCTTGAACATGCACTACTTTGGGCTGGTTACAAATATTAGACATGACAGCGACCACACACTCTTGGGAGCATGTGTCTAAAGACTGTACATCTTAACCTCTGACATGCTGCCCCTCGTACAAGCCTATGTGTCCCATTCCTCCAAATTTCTACCATCCTCCACACTGAGGAGACACTAGAAGAAGAGAGATAAAGGGTGGATTCTACAGGAACCATATGGTCCCCAGATAACCTTGGCTAGAGCACCTCTGACCTGGGGAAGGGGTGAAGTGGAGAATTAGTCAAGTAAAGATGCAAGGAAGGTGAACTTGGGCGGGGCATTTGTCTTCGCTCTTAGATTGCAGGGTTTATAGCATGAGGGTCAGAAGCCACTGATACGTTTCTACAAAGCGAGCATCTGATTTCTTGGGTAGGTGTCTTTCTTCATTTAGATGCATGTGCCAGTACTATGGCTATGTAACAGTTACCCCCTCAATTCGGTGGCATAAACAGCTACCCATCACGCTTATGGATTCTGTGGGTCAGAAATCCAGCCGAGGCAGAATGGAGATAACTTGCTGTGTCTGCTCCGCAGTGCTGGGCCTCAGCTGGAAGCCTTGAAGGCTGAGGGCTGGGATCCTCTGAAGGCTCGTTCACTTGCGTGTCTGGTGGTCGGTGCTGCCTGTTGGCCGAAGGTCTCAGTTCCTCTCCATGTGATCCCTCTGCTTGGACTAGTCTTGGCTTCCTCACTGCATGGTGGCTGGATTCCAGAAGTGAACGTTGAGAAGATGGCGGGGAAGGGAAGGAGAGAGAGGAAGACAAGCACCAAGTGGAAGCTTTACCCTTCTTGGGATCTAGCAGCCTAAGTCACACAGTTTCACTTCCGCCATTCCCCAGTAGTCAGCACAGTCACAGGCTCGTGCCTAGACTCAAGGGAAAGGAAAACAGACTCTACCTCTCAGTGACTGGGTGTCAGTCGCACTGTAAGAAGGACATGCTGTATGAGATAGATATCTCCATCTTTGGAAAACCATCTGTCCTGTCATATGAGGATGACAGCAGCAGTAGAATGTCAGGTGTCATCGACCAGAGAGACCACCCGCCCCTGTTATAGCTTTGAAAACACTCCTCACACTAGTTTTAACAATTACCCATCCTACAGGTGTGCTGTTTCAAAGGGGCACATGCACCCCCATGTTGATAGCAGCACCATCGACAATAGCCAAAGGATGGAAAGAGCCCAAATGTCCATTGACCGAAGAATGGATAAAGAGGATGTGGTATATGTATAATGGAGTATTACTCGGCAATCAAAAAGAATGAAATCTTGCCATTTGCAACTACATGGATGGAACTAGAGGGTATCGTGCTAAGTGAAATCAGTCAGAGGAAGACAAAAATCCTATGACTTCACTCATTCGAGGACTTTAAGACACAGAACAGATGAACACAAGGGAATGGAAGCAAAAACAATATAAAAACAGGGAGGGGGACACAACATAAGAGACTCTTAAATATGGAACAAACAGGGGCACCTGGGTGGCGCAGTCGGTTAAGCGTCCGACTTCAGCCAGGTCACGATCTCGCGGTCCCTGAGTTCGAGCCCCGCGTCAGGCTCCGGGCTGATGGCTCGGAGCCTGGAGCCTGTTTCCGATTCTCTGTCTCCCTCTCTCTCTGCCCCTCCCCCGTTCATGCTCTGTCTCTCTCTCTCTGTCCCAAAAATAAATAAAAAAAAAGTTGAAAAAAAAAATTTAAATATGGAACAAACAGAGGGTTTCTGGAGGGGTGGTGGGACGGGGGGTGGGCTAAATGGGGAAGGGGCATTAAGGAATCTACTCCTGAAATCATTGCTACACTATATGCTAACTAACTTGGATGTAAATTTAAAAAATAAAAATAAATAAAAATAAAATAAACAAGTAAATAATGCATTTAATTTGTTAAAAAAACAAACAATTACCCATCCTTCCCTTCCATCAGAGTCTTGTTCTGAGCCAGTTAATCTGAGAAACTGGTCTCTGTTCACGGATGCTAATGGGTTACTCATCTCCTAAGACCTAGTTGCAACAAATAGGGACCTGCTTTTTGGAGACATGATTACTTGGCCTAAGAAGTGACTTAATAATGGTCCCAGAAGAAGGGAGTGGGCACAACTGGCTCTCTTTTGGTGCCGCTCAGCTCATACTGGGTGGACAGCCACTTGTCTCTCTGAATGCCAAGCAAGGATCTGTATGACAGTTCAATTAGTGTAAGATTGCTAAGAGCAGGTACTCACGACATACCTGAGCGTGTAGAGGGGAGCACACAGAAGTCCTTTATCTTCTGGATCAAAGATGTTAACAATAATGGTGTCGAAGTGGTAGAATTAGGAGTAATTTTTGTTCTCTAATTTTCTCTATTTTCTAATTTTTTCATGAGTACGTATTACTTTTATTTTATTTTTTTTTAATGTTTATTTATTTTGAGAGAGAGAGAGAGAGAGAGACAGAGTGCGAGCAGGGGAGGGGCAGAGAGAGAGGGAGACACAGAATCCAAAGCCGGCTCCAGGCTCTGAGCTGTCAGCACAGAGCCCGATGCGGGGCTCGAACCCATCAGCCGTGAGATCATGACCTGAGCTGAAGTCGGACGCCCAACAGACTGAGCCACCCAGGCGCCCCTGTATTACTTTTATAATAAAAGAAAGAACATTTTTAAAACTTTCATCAGTAAGAGATAGGCCGACAGGAAACCTTGGCTCCAACCCTTCTCTGTCACTATCATTGTGACCTCTGCCAGGGCCCTAGAGAGACAGCTCTCTGACTTTGTTCAGCCAGGTGTCAATGTTGACACCATACCTAACTCCTGCTCCATCACGAGGTTGTCACGATTATCTCATGGGTGAGCAAATGCAAAACATTTGGAAAAGGCATTATTGCAAAGATACTATTTCTTGCTATTTGCCCTTTTTCCCCCTGAATAAGCTAGACTTCCCCCAAAATGATAAAAGTGAAGCCAAGTTGTTTACCCTAACATCCATGACCATTGTGGAGGCAGACGCCGAAATATAGGTTTCACAACATATTTAGAAATCCTGTGAAGCTCCTATCACAAATAGAATTTCCTTTAGCATTTTCTTCTTTGGCCTTCTCGACATCTATCTTACAACTCTATGCAGGACCTGTGAGCTAATAAATAATGTATTCAAAGAATTCTGCAAATCCAGAAAGGTCACCATTTGTACACCATCAGTCTATCAACAGAAATTTTTGGCTTAAAGTAAAAAAGCAGGTTTATTTTGGTGACTGGTGACTTGGAATACCAGCTGCAAAAAAGGAATGGGAAATGAAGACCTGCCACCTAATCCCTTTCCAAATATTCATTTAAAGTCCAACTTTCATCAGAGTGGGTGAGTCTTCATGGGTGAAACCTTGCCAGATGGATTGCTGGTGGGAATGCAAACTGGTGCAGCCACTCTGGAAAACAGTATGGAGGTTCCTCAAACAGTTAAAAATAGAACTACCCTAGGACCCAGCAATTGCACTACTAAGTATTTATCCAAGGGATACAGACAGGTATGCTGTTTCGAAGGGGCACCTGCACCCCAACGTTTATAGCAGCACTATTGACAATAGCCAAATTATGGAAAGACCCCAAATGTCCATCGACAGATGAAAGGATAAAGAAGACGTGATATATATACACAATGGACTATTACTTGGCAGTCAAGAAGAATGCAATCTTGCCATTTGCAACAACATGGAGGGTATTATGCTAAGCGAAATTAGTCAGAGAAAGACAAATATCATATGACTTCATTCATACGTGGAGTTGAAGATACAAAACATGAAAATAAGGGAAGGGAAGCAAAATAATATAAAAACAGGGAGAGGGGCAAAACATAAAGAGACTCTTAAATGCAGAGAACAAACTGAGGGTTGATGGAAGGGTTGCTGGAGGGGTTGGGCTAAATGGGCAAGGGGCATTAAGGAGGACACTTGTTGGGATGAGCCCTAGGTGTTATATGTGGGGGATGAATCACTGGCTTCTACTCCTAAAATCATTATTGCACTATACGCTAACTAACCTGGATGTAAATTTAAAAAATTAAATTAAAAAAAAAAAAAGAAAGCTTGCCAGATGGGTACATGAAGATTGGGAAAGCGGCATAACCTGCAATTGAGACGAGTTGGGTTGCTACAAGCCTTCATTAAGAACTGAGGGTATGGAGGCCGCTGGGTGGCTCAGTCAGTTAAGCATCCAACTTCCTCCTAGGTCGTGATCTTGTGGTTCATGAGTTCAAACCCTGTGTGACAACTCAGAGCCTGGAGCCTGCTTCAGATTCTGTGTCTCCCTCTCTCTCTTTGCCCCTCCCCATCTCATACTCTGTCTCTCTTTCAAAAATAAATAAACATTAAAACAATTTTTTAAAATAAAAAGAACGGAGAGTATGCACAGCCTGCCGTGGGTGTCAGCTCTGTTATGGCCTGGAGTCCCAGGCCCTGCCTGCCTCGTGGCACAGCTGAAGAGGTTAATGACCCCGCAGAGACTCAGGACCACTCACCACCAGCTCCTTGGATCCCAGAGCAATCCCGACTGAGGCCCTAAGCCTTGCACAGAAGCCCCGTCCTTGCCCCCAAGCTGGGAATGACTTGTATCGATGACTTCAGTCTCACCGGTTTCTTATGTTTCAACAGCCCCACTCTTCCCTCGTCCTGTGCCGTGAACATGACCTGCAACAGGCACTCTCACCCAGAATCCATGAAACAGACGATATCCCCATTCTCCCAATGAGGAATGTAATTTAGAGTCGTCAGAGGACTTGCCAAAGGCACACGCCAATGGCAAAGTCAAGTGTGCCCATCCCAAATCCCTTCCTTTTGGCCCGTGTGCAGCCCTGCGTCCCCAGCTCCCGCTGGATCCCCGGGGTGAGCTTCCACCCCTTCCTTCCGCCCTCACCGTCTCCGTTCAGTAGCACCTGTGTCTTCTCCAGGGCACGTCACTGTTCCTTCCTGTGTGCTGCGGGCTTGGCCGCTTCGGAGGTATAATCACTGGGTGTCAGGGAATTTGGTCGGGAGAAATTTCACCTTATCGGGAGAAAGGAACACTTTCATTCCTTTCTCAGCCTGAGCAAACACAGCTCACCACCGGGAAAACACAGTATTGGCCATTTCCCCTTCGCTCCAGGCCGTGGGATGCCCTCAGGTCTCTGACTTTCAATATCTGGCCTAGGATGCAGCCGGTTTCTTTCAAAATAAGGGGTCCTGTCTTTGGAAGATGGCACCCTGACCTCACAAGAGCTGTGCTAACCGTACTCAGAGCAACTCTCACAGTGAAAAGGTGAAAACCTCAAGCACAGAAAAGCCACCTGGATCTCTCCTGCTGTCCTTAAACAGGGTGGTCCGGCAGGGAAGTCTGATTTGTATTGTTTTCAAAACCTAACATTTTGTTTGTTTTCCATCAGGGTAGGCTAGTCAACAGTGAGCAAAGCCTTTCTTATGGCTAAGAACACAGGGAGAATTCTAAACCAGTTTTTAAAATTGAAAACGGACATCCGGCCCAGGAATCTTACCCTACAAGACAGAAATACACGTTTGCATGTTCTGTCTCAGTTGCTTGAGAAGAGGCTCCCGTATCTTGTGACCAAAGGCCTCTGGTCCCAGAGGCTGTGTGGCTCTGGTTCCTGACAGGCCTAGAATTCCAGCTTCTAATCTTTTGCAGACCTCAGTATGGACAGACTAAACTTGAAATGTCTGCAAAGGCACTACATGTGCTGGCTCTTTTCTGGGCTCAAGTTCATGCCTTGATTGCACGAACTGTCTTCCCTGGAGAGGCAGACTTATTCCACTCCAGCTCTTTAATCATTGTTTATACGAGGCTTGATCAAACTTCTGAAGGGCAATTGGTTTTAAATAAGCAGTCACAGGCTCAGCTGAGGTCTAAAAAATACATTTTCATTCTATTGTAGTGGCAGGATACACAGAAAATTGCACGGGGATCAGAGAAAGCAAGAGAGGAGAGGGTCAGCTCAGGACAGGAAGAGAATACATGTGTCCACAAATTACATAATCTACAATTACGTAATACATTAGCAAGTAACACTCTAGGTCCCAAACTCTCTGGGAGGAAAAAAATAATAACTTGTTTTCCTCTTCCCTTGTCCTTTTCTTCCTTCTCAACAGTGAAAATGAGTTATGATGCAAAATCATATTGCTCTAAACCTGTTATCAACACCCACCCTTGGAGACAATATTAAACAAGCAGAGAATGACTATTCTCCATTTAATCCTCCTGTAACACCGTTACTATAACTACCACTACTAAGTACGACATCCGGATAGGCCTTCTCAGATTACAAAACTCTTCTTATTCCATTTGTCACTCCAAAAAAACTCTGACTCTTTGTTGCCATGATCCTCACTTCGGAGATGAGTCAATCCATCAGTTTCTCACTATGTAGACAGGAAAGGTCCAAATCTACACTCTCTGATGATACTGTGGATTGGGATTTGGGGATGGCTGCCCCCTCCGTTTCTACCCTTAGACCCTCTAGAGAGTGACTAGCACACAGTGTGTGAGTAGTGGCCACCAAATTCTGTCTGGTCATCAAATTGTTGCAGAACAGTCTTAAACCTAGAGGTTTAACACTACAACCTCTTTCTTGTATGTCACAATTTTGTAGATCAGGAATTCAGAGAGGACTTGATAAGGTGGTTCTTCTGCCTGTGGTGTAGACTGAGTCATTCGGTGGTATTCAGCCAGAGTGAGCTGGTCTGGAAGATCCACGACAGCTTGCTCACATAAATGGTGCCCTGGCAGGGATAGCTGGGAGGCTGTGGCTTTCTTCCTCTCCCAGCAACCTCCAGACCTCTCCATGCAATCTCCCCAGCAAGGTTGTTGGACTTCTTACCTGGAAGATTAGGCCTCCAGATCCAGTGTTCTGGGAGACAGGAAGTGAAAGCTGTCTGACTCTTAAGGCCTGGACACGGTCAAAGCAGTACCAGACCCTGCCCTGATTTGAGAGGGATGGCAAATGTACCTAATGTTTGCACAACCCCATAGAAACCACACAAGTCCAAGACTGAAGCTATTTGATGATGATATCTCAATAGTTGTCTATGGATACTCACAGTTTTGAGCAATTTTGATTCACAAGGGAGAAAATGCATATTGTCTGCTTCGGGGACCACAAATTTCTACCCTTCAACAAATGACCAGCTTTGGATTTCCCAGAGTACAGTGTATGTGACTGTCAACTGGCCACCCCCAAGAAGACTAAAAGAAGAGAGAGTTCTGGGGTGGTTTATGAGGCCTGGATTTTCAACAGCTCGTTCCTTCCCTTAAGCAATGCCCAAATCCTGATCCCCTGAACCTGTAAATGTTACTATATATGGCAAAAAAAAGAGACCTTGCAGATGTGTTTAAATGAAAGATTTTGAGATGGAGAGATCATCCTAATGACCTGTGGGTGCCCAACATGATCACAAGGATCCTGATAGTAGGAAGGCAGGAGACCAGGGCGGGTAGCAGGAGATGTGATGCAGAAGCAAGTGGTCTGAGTGATGTGAGGAAGGGACCACGAGCCAGGGAATGTGGGCGGACTCTAGGAGCTGGGAGAGGCAAGGAACGCATTTTCGGCTAGAGCTTCTAGAAAGTACCAGGCCTGCCAACATCTTGATTTTAGTGCTGTAAAATTCATTTTAAATTTCTGATCTCTAGAACCATACCGTGATAAATGTGTGTTGTTTTAAGCCACCGAGTTTGACCAATGTGTTACAGTAGCAGAAGGAGACTAAAACCTTCCTCTAAAGCATAGCTAAGAGATTACAACATCTCATGGGATTTGTATCAACAAAGGAGTCAACCTAATAAATAAAATATAGCAAAATCTTCTTCTGCCCAGAGAGAAGTTACAATTTAGCATTCTACCCTCGACTAGATCCCTGTTAATGCACTGCACTCTTCGATTTACTCTCCCTTCCTTTCTAAGGGGAACGTCTTCCAGGGAAAAGAATGAAAACTAACCAAGAGCTAAAGACCATCTTCTAATGACCGAGGGAAGGAAGAACAGTGGATTTTGTTTTTGTTAAATAACACTTCTAAACTCAAAAGAGTGGTTTGACTGGGTGGGGGAGGGTATCTCTTTTAAGAACAAGGCCATTAAACATTTAATGCATTTCTTAAGAATTATCTGAGTGATTCAGTTGACTTTTCACATCAGAGAATAGAGCTTAACTAATATCTTTTTTTTTTTATATAGCGAAATACTGTTGGGGATTTATGTAATAATGCTTATTTGCTTTTGATGAGTACTTAACAGATCACTGTGAATTTTAAGGCTCATAACAAGTAAGCTTGTCTTTCCCTCAGAGAGCAGGGAAGAGAAGGCTTATCCAGATCCCACCCTAAGTCATAAGCCACTTGCCTTCCTCTAAACCTCTCAAGTCACTGTCAATGTTCTTACCTAACTTCCTGCTCCTCACCCAACAAGAACTGGGGAGTTGGAAGTGGGTTAAATGGAAAATGAATACGATATTTGCCCGTATCAAGGAACAATTTGGTCTCAGTTTAAGCAAACTGACCTTCAAGACAATAGGGAGGGGCGCCTGGGTGGCTCGGTCAGTTGAGCGTCCGACTCTTGATTTGGGGTCAGGTCATGATCCCAGGGTCGTGGGAGTGAGTCCTGTGTTGGGCTCCTAATTGAGCATGGAACTGCTTAAGAGTCTCCCCTCTCTCTTTCCCTCTACACCCCCACTCAAAAGTTGAAAAAAAACCAAAAAAAGACAACAGGGAAATATGAATATGAACTACTGTGGCATTAGGTGATAAATGCATGGTGAGCGTGTTGAAAATGCTATCTGTTAAAGATGTGCCTCTGACATATTTATGGGTACCATGACATGTTATCTGAAACCTACTGTACTTCCCTATCCCCGGCTCCTAGAGTTATAATGACAGATGACAACCTGTTGAAGCTGGATGACGGGGTCCCTGGGGTTTCACTTTACAATTCTTTCTACTCCTGTGTGTGCTTTGAATTTTCTATGATTAAAAATAAGGAAAAAGAGAACTGTGACCTTGGGCCCCAGGACAAATACCATGGAGATCTCATTACAGAGGGTTCTCTTCTCTCTCTCTTTTTTTTAACGTTTATTTATTTTTTGAGAGAGAGAGCATGGGCAGGGGTAGAGAGAAAGGGAGACACAATCTGAAGCAGGCTCCAGGCTCTGAGCTGTCAGCACAGAGCCCGAAGCGGGGCTCAAACCCACGAGCCGTGAGATCATGACCCGGGCTGAAGTCGGATGCTTAACTGACTGAGCCACCCAGGTGCCCCGAGGGTTCTCTTTAGTATGTCTGTTCTCAGCCTAGATCCTCCCCTCGCCTCCTTGAGCACTTCAGTGTCTGAGGGCAAGATCTGCCCTGGAGCACGAGTCTCAGGAAGGTGCATGTGGCGAGCCATTCCTGGCCAGCATTTCAGACGAGGGAAAGACAACCTCCAGCTTGTCTGAAAGAGAAACAAGGAAATGCTCTCCAAGACAGCTCACTGTTGGGCACCAGTGGAGATGGGACCCATGTGTCCCAAATGAGACAGAATCAGGGTCAGCAGCTGAGGGCTGGAGTCCATGAGGCTCCCAGAGCACACCTGGGCCCACTCAATAGTTCCAGAATCTAGTCCCGAGAGCCCCTTTCCCTTAAAGATTCCCCCTCCCCATTTATTTATTTATTTGAGTGTGGTTGACCCGAAAGTTACATTAGTTTCGGGTGTATAACATAGTGATTCAACAAGTTTGTAAGTTAGGCTATGCTCCCCGAACTGTAGCTACCACCTGTCACTATACAATGCTCTTACAGTGTCACTGGCTTTACTCCCTATGCTGTGCCTTTTATTCCTGTGACTCATTCATTCCCTAACTGGAAGCCTGTATCTCCCTCTCCCCTTCACCCATTTTGCCCACTCCCCACGCCCTTCCCCTCTGGCAGCCACTGGTTTGTCCTCTGTGTTTAGCCTGAGACTCTTGATGAATTCCAGAGCAGAAGGCGGAGAGGCAGGGAGTTAGGTACAAGGTCAGAGAGGTGCAGTTGTAGGAGAAGCAGCTTAAGGTGGTCACCTGGACAGCAGAAAGCGTGCTCCCTACCTTAAGACAGGTGGTAGGAAAGTCCTCTGCTCCCAGGTAGGGCACCCAAGTGTACTCACATAGGGGTAGGAGAGGGATCCTTTCTAAGATGATTCCCGGGCCCGGAGGCCTGGTAGGGTCAGGTGTGTTTTCTGGCTGGCCGAGCGAGCTCAGCCGCCCAGCTTGGCTGGACTTCAGGGAGCCGCCTGGGACAGTGTCACCACCGGTCCAGTCCCAACCCAAGGCCTCCAGGATGCAGCCCGCCATATGTCAGTCAGGCAGCAGCGAGAAGAGTCGCTGACACCTTTCTGAGTCCTATCATGGAACCCTTTTCATTCAGTTACAGGAAAATACTCTACCAAGGGGCATGATTTTCTGCTGAGGTATTGAGAGTCAATGGTTCTCAACGCCGGCTGGACATTAAGACCACCTGGGAGAGTTCAAACCCCCAGCGCCCCGACCCTGGCCCTGACCAATTAGGTCAGCACACCTCAGGGGTGCTGAAAAGCTCCTCAGGTCATTCTCAGGTGCCCTGGAGGTTGGAGACACATTTTGTGAATCATTCAGGCCTCTGCTCACCTGTCACCCCACAGAAAGGCTTTCTCAGACCAGCCCACTGAAAGAACCTGCTTATTTTCTCTTCCGAGTATGACTGATGACTGAGATTACGTTATGTGACAGATTTATTTGTATGTTTTCATCGTCTCACGGGCAGTGGGCATCATTTAGTCATCTGCTTCGCTCACCCCCATACCCCCAGCTCTGAGAACTGCACCTGTCACACAGGGGACACTCACTGGAAGGTTCCTGAATGAATGTATTAGCAGGAAGCAGTTTTTATACGTTTTAGGATCCATTGACGGCTGTGGTGGATGCATAATGTCTATAAGACTGCAGAGGAGAGGAGAGTGGATCAGAGTGGAGCCTCGCCCTAACTCCAGGCTTTGGAGGAACAACCTCCCTGAGGTTGTCGAGTCCCTCGACGTTACCGGTAGATGGCCCAGCAGAGTGTGGTGCACAGCGCCATCTGCTGGATAAAACAAAAGCGGGTTTGTTCTAATGTCCTGGTGGGTTGTTTCAAAGCGGCTCTCCTTGGAAGAGAGCAGAAGGCAAGCCTCATCCTCAGCCCATTCACCAGTTTGAGTGAAGCACCACGATGGATGAGTGTGTGTGTGTGTGTGTGTGTGTGAGAGAGAGAGAGAGAGAGAGAGAGAGAGAGAGAGAGAGAGAGAGAGAGAATGGAGACAATGATTGAGATTTTACCGTGGATGAAATTGTGGGTGTGTGTGCATGTGTGGACAATGATGAAGATTGTACCTAAAGCACAAATGCAAAACCAAAACCCGCCACTCCTTTAGGATTGATCCAGGCAGCGAAGAATCGCTGGGTCCGTGCCAGGAAAGTCACACCTAGGAATCTTCAAGTAGCTCTCAAAAGTGAAAAATGCCAAGCTCACACTCTGTGGGAAACACTGCTCTCTCGCCCCTTTCCACATCTGTTGCTCTGAGGCCAGACTGAGGTGACCCCATAAAGGGCTAATTGATGGTCTTTGATCAATTTCTTGGAGCTAAAATGACAGAGGGCCCAGCTGTTAGAAGATTCCAAGTACTTAAGCGGGTTTCCAAATGCTTACCGCATGTTCGGTAAACTTCAGACTAGTTTAGTATTTTTTTTTTTTTTAATTTATTTATTTTTGAGACAGAGAGAGACAGAGCATGAATGGGGGAGGGGCAGAGAGAGAGGGAGACACAGAATCGGAAGCAGGCTCCAGGCTCTGAGCCATCAGCCCAGAGCCCGACGCAGGGCTCGAACCCACGGACTGCGAGATCGTGACCTGAGCTGAAGTCGGACGCTTAACCGACTGAGCCACCCAGGCGCCCCTAGTTTAGTATTTTTATACCATAACCTGATCTTTAGAAGGACAGTTCAATAATCTCTCAGTCTCCCTCAGACAGACAGACACATACATACCCCTCACTTACACCCACACCCCCCCCATATACACACCCCTCACACACACACACACACCCCACATACACACCCATCACAAACACACACACCCCACATACACACCCCTCTCTCACTCACACACACACACACACACACACACACACACACACCATACAGATACACACAGGATTTAATATACTTAGAAGTTTCCTTAGACCCTTACAAGAATATTTATTTCTATTTCAACTTGAAAACATTGGATAAGGCCAGAAATAATCTCTGGGGGGAACAGAGATTATTTAACCAAGAAGGAGAAAGTTAATTTAATAGAACCTTCAAATGCACAGGAGGCATTGATTAGAGAAAAACAGGACTATGATGCGTGTGCGCTCGTCATGCCATGTGGAGGCTTCCATGTTATGGGGTTCTGTTCAGGGACATCACGCTACCCTGTGTGATAGCAGATCATGTGACAGAATTCTAAGGTCTACCGAAAATTGTTATGCCAAATATGGGCACCAGCTGTTCTCCAAAGTACAGAGGTGATAACAAGAACAAGAACAACAAAAATCAGCCTACGGTGTGGCTGGAGAAGCTGAATTAAACAGCAGGATGACCTTCCCAACAGTGAGATACCATATTCTAGACCAAGTCATGGAGAGAAGCTCTGAAATACCTCTTCTGTGAGTCTTTTCAATAAGTGACAGATACTCATTTGAGATTTCTGGAATTGAAGATTCTCAGGAATTGGAGGAAATGAAAAAATAAGTAAACCCGGCAGTCATTCAGCGAATATTTAACGAGTGCCCAGTCTATGTCAGGGCCAGTCCTGGTCCCTGGGGGGCATGCAAGCCTGTGCATGACCCAGTCCTGGGAGCGAGGCATGTGGCCAGTAGGCACTAACCCCCCCCAGGAGAGGCTGCCTCTCATGGGCATGCCCAGGTTGTCCTTGACCTGAGGCTGGAGAGATGGGTCGGATTTTGTTTGATAGGACAGCTGAGAGGGAGATGAGGGGGTGTGACCAGGCCAAGGCAACAGTGGGAATGTAGACCCAGACCTAGGAATACACAAGTCTGGTCTAAATTTAGGAGAGTGGGTCGTGTGGCCTGGAGGAGAGATATGTGGGGCTAGGTGGGGACCGGTGAACTGGGAAAGGTAGTTGTGGGTGACCACGAAGGCCAAACTGAGGAATCCGGACTTTGTTCATGAGCAACAGGATGTTAATTATGACCTTGAAGATGCCAGTGGTCAAAAGGAATGCTGTGACTCACATACATTCTGAGCCTGGGTGTTGGTCTCATGGGTGTCCCCTCTGTGTCCTGAACATCTGGGTACAGGCACGGGGGAGACCACCGGGTCCTCTCTGGGAGAAAAGGCAGCCGTGGCCCAGGAAGATGCCACCTCCCTCCAGACACGCTTGAAACCCAGCTCGGAAGGCATAATCTGAGCAGCATTGCCTTAAAGGGTCATCAACGAATTTCTACTTTATGATGTTTGTAAATTACAATCTTCTACAGATGATAACCCTCTATTCCAGATACTAAGAGGTCTATAAATATCTTGCTATTTTTCGGGGCGGGGTGGGGGGTGGGGAATACCTCCAGCCTTGGTATTTTGAGACTGGTTTATTTCCCTTATTTAAAATTTTTGCCTACACTCTAGTTGCTCCCTCTGATCGGCCTACTGCTATTTGGAGGCATTTAAAAAACTGAAGTCCTGGGGCGCCTGGGTGGCTCAGTCGGTTAAGCGTCTGACTCTTGGTTTCAGCTCAGGTCACGATCTCATGGTTTTGTGAGTTCAAGCCCCACGTCGGGCTCTGCACTGACAGCACGGAGCCTGCTCAGGATTCTCTCTCTCCCTCTCTCTCTCTCCCCCTCCCCTGCCATTGTCTCTGTCTCTTTCAAAATAAATACATGAGCTTTAAAAAATAAAAAATAAATAATAAATAAATAACTGAAGTCCTTCCAATATTTCTGGGACAAGAGTAGCAAAGTAGTTAAAGTTGGGCTCTTGAGTCAGGCTTCCTGGGTTCGCATCTTAAAAACAAATTGTGGGGGTGCCTGGGTGGCTCAGTCGGTTAAGCATCCGACTTCGGCTCAGGTCACGATCTCACGGTCCGTGAGTTCGAGCCCCGCGTCGGGCTCTGGGCAGATGGCTCAGAGCCTGGAGCCTGTTTCCGATTCTGTGTCTCCCTCTCTCTCTGCCCCTCCCCCGTTCATGCTCTGTCTCTCTCTGTCTCAAAAATAAATAAACGTTAAAAAAAAAAAAAATTTAAAAACAAATTGTGGGGGCACCTGGGTGGCTCAGTCGGTTAAGCTTCTGACTTCAGCTCAGGTCATGATCTCGCAAGCCAGTGAGTTCAGGTCCCGCATCCGGCTCTGTGCCGACAGCTCAGAGCCTGGAGCCTGCTTCAGATTCTGTGTCTCCCTCTCTCTCTGTTCCTCCCCCACTCACACTCTCTCTCTCTCTCTCTCTCTCTGTCTCTCAAAGATGAATAAATGTTAAAAAAACAAAATTTAAAAAAATTGTGGGCATATTACTTACCCTCTCTAGGCCTCTGTTTTCTCATCTGTAAAATGAGCCTAACAATGGTCTTACTACCTGATAGGATTGTGAGGATTAGTGACCTAACACACGTCAAGTGATTACAAGTGCCTAACACAGAGTCAAAGCTCATACATGCTCCCTTTATCACTTTGCGTCCTGTACCTGGGCCAGAGTCTGCCCCTCTTTGGTAACAGCTCACCTGGAAACAGCACACCTGCCTCCTGATTCCTTTATTTTTATATTTTTTATTAAGTTTATTTATAACTGAAATAAATAGAGCTGGGGAGGGGCAGAGAGAAAAAGGAGGGCAGAGAATCCCAAGCAGGCTCCAGGTTGTCAGCACAGAACCCAACGCAGGGCTCGAACTCAAAAACTTGAGATCATGACCTGAGCCGAAACCAGGAGTTGGACGCTTAACTGACTGAGCCACCCAGGCACCCCACCTGGCTCCCGATTCTTGCGTCAGGAGCCTGCCCTTGTGTGGCTCCTGCTACCTTCTGGCCCTCAGCTCCTGCCCTCTCCCTTTGCCTCTGTACCCAACAGTACCAGCCTCTGCTAGAAACGTGCACTCATGCATGCTTCCATGGTTTGGGGCGGATATTCCCAGGAATTTGTACATCTCCTCTCCGTCACTCAAACCCAACACAGGCGTCACCTCTTCTGTGAAGACAGCTCCCTCCCCACACTACCCTCTATCACGCCCCACAGCGCCGTCTGCTGTCGTGGCCTGGGCCTTACTCGCATTCCTGTTACCACGCGCACGGCGCTGATGGGTAATGGCAGCTTCACAGGCCTGAGACCCAGTGGACACCTAATAAAGGTTGGCTCACCTGAACCAAATTGAGCTTAGAAGATCCAAATTGGAGCTCTAGGCGTGTCAAAGATGTCGTCTCGGGCAATGTGAGGTGGGAGTCGGGGACACCCAGACCCAATCAGCAGCGTTCCACAACGCTTCTGGCTTAGTTAGGGACTCCATAGGCCTGCAGGTGAAAGAACAAGATAAATAAGAGCAAACACGTGGAGCTGGTAAATACAAGTGTAAATGCTGAACATGGGATGGGGTGAATTCGAGGCTGGCGTAAGGGAAGCTAAGACTTGGATTTGAGGAGAAGGTGGAGGGCGAGGCAGGCAGTGTGGGCACGGCAGCGCCTTCGAGAAACCCGACAGTCCCAGAGGGAGGACACACACGCCCTGTGCGGGTGTACTGCCTCCAAACGAAGCCAGGTGAGGGTAGGGTTTCGAAGTAAGAATCACAAGGGGAAGACTACCAGACA
Source organism: Panthera pardus (assembly GCF_024362965.1). Taxonomy (NCBI): domain Eukaryota; kingdom Metazoa; phylum Chordata; class Mammalia; order Carnivora; family Felidae; genus Panthera; species Panthera pardus. The sequence goes on from NW_026527002.1 coordinate 46,732,480, forward strand.
TTCTTGGGCAAGGGGCCTTCATAATACAGGTCCTGTTCTGCTAGTTTTTAAGTGCTTTTAATACAATCCTTTAATAATTATTTATACAATGAATAGCAAGGGAGGAAGCGAAACACAGAAGAAAAAAGATGAGCTACGGACTCAAATGGACACCTGTGTTTGAATCCCAGCCCCACTACCGGCTAGTTCTGTGACTTAGGCATGTTCCTTACCTTCTATATGCCTCAGTTTCTTCAGCTGTGGACTGGAGGTGACACATGCTTCATTTGGGGGCAAGGTCACTTTTACGAAAGGTATAATTTACATACAACAAAAACTTACCAATTTTAAGTGTTCAATTTGATGAAGTTTGTTTTACACATATAATTGTGCAACCACCACTGCGGTAAAGATGTTGAGCATAATCACCTTAAAAAGTTTCCCCCCGGGGGCACCTGGCTGGCTCACTCAGAAGAGCATGAGAGTCTTGATCTTGGGGTTGTGAGTTCGAGCCCCACATTGGGTGTAGCGGTTACTTAAATAAATCATGAGGGGCACCTGAGTGGCTCAGTCAGTTAAGCGTCTGACTTCGGCTCAAGTCATGATCCCAAGGAACATACAGTGTTATAATCTTTGTGTTCTATTCTTTTTTCCCCCCGACTTGGCGTAATGCTTTTGAAATTCACCCACGTTGTTGCTATTATCAAGAGTCTCTTCCCGGCCAGTTCAAGTACAGTGGTCTTTATAATGAATTGTCACAACCAGTTACAGGTTTCTTTCTTTCTTCTCCCCGCCCGCTGCCTCACTTGATTAGCCTGAAGTAAAAATAAAATAAATAGTTCATTCCTTTTTATTGCTAAGTAGTTTTCTATTTTGTGAATATTATGCAATATATTTGTCTGTTCACCAGTCGATGGACATTCAATTCCAGTGTTTGGCTATTATGAATAAAGCTAGTACAGGCATTTGTATATAGGTCTTTGGGCAGACATACATTTGCACTTCTGCAATGTAAGTGCCTGAGGGTGAGAGTGCTGGCCATATGGCAGGTGTACGTTTAACTCCATAAAAAATGTTTTCCAAAATGGTGATATCATTTTACATTCTCACCAGCAATGTATGAGAGTGCCAGTTACCCCACATCTTCACCACCATTTGGTGTTATGTGTCTTTTAAAATTTTAGCCATTCTAATGTGTTTGCAGTAGTAACTTATTGTAGTTTTGATTGTCATTTGTTTTTCTGGTAACACTTTTTATGTGCTTAGTGGCCATTTATGTGTCTTCTTTGGTGTAGTGTCTGTTCAAATATTTTGCCCATTTTTTTTTTTTTTTGTATTGAGTAGTTCCTTTTCTGAACTATATTGAGTGGTAACACTGCTTTATATATATTCTGGATACAGTCTTTTATCTGATACATGATTCGCACATATTTTCTCCCATTCTGTGGCTTGTCTTTTCATTTTTAAACAATGTGTTTTGAAGAACCAAAGTTGTTCATTTTGGTGAAGTCTAATTTATTAACCTTCTCTTCTGTAGTTCATGTTTCATGTGTCCAAGGTAAGAAATCTTTCCCCAACCCAGGTCACTAAAATTTTTCCTGTGTTCTCTTCGAAAAGCTTTGAAGGTTTTCTTACCCTTAGGTCACAGGATCCATTCAGGGTTAATTTTTATCTATAGTGTATGATAAGGGTCAACATTCATTTTTCTTTTCTTTTTTTTTCTTTTACATATGGATAGTCAACTATTTCAGCCCCACCTGTGGAAAAGATTATTATTCTTTCCCCATTGAATTGCCTTGGCTTCTTTGCCAAAATCCAAATAGCCATGCATATTTCTATTTCTGAATTCTCTAGTCTTTTCTAGGATCTATATACCTATCTACATCAACACCACTTTTGATCATCGCTGTACACTTAGAACACACCTTGAAATCAGCTAGTATAACTCAGATGTTCTTCTGTTTTAAAATTGCTTTGCATATGGTACCTCCTTTGCATTTCCATGTATACTCTAGAACCAGCATGTCAATTTCCACAAAAGCCTGCCAGGATTTTGACTGAAATTGTGTTGCATTTATATATCAAAATTTGGGGAGAATTGACATCTCAACAATATTGAGTCTTCTGAACCATGAATATGGTATATCTAGCCGCCTTTAATTTTTCTCAGTAATGGTTCATGATTTTCAGTGTACGTGACTTATACATGTTTTATGAAATTTCCAATAAAGAATTTAATATTTTAATGTTATTGCCTATGGCATTTTTAATAATTTCAGTTATGATTGTATTTAATAATACAAATAATTTGTCTATATTGTTGTATGCTGTGATCTTGCTAAATTCACTTTTTAAAAGAATTTTTTAAATGTTTATTTATTTTAGAGAGAGAGAGAGAGATAGAGTGCAAGCGGGGGAGGGGCAGAGAGAGGGAGACACAGAATCTGAAACAGGCTCCAGGCTCTGAGCTGGCAGCACAGAGCCTGATGCAGGACTCGAATGCATGAACTGTGAGATCATGACCTGAGCCGAAGTCAAAGCTTAACGAACTGAGCCACCCAGGAGCCTTTAAATTTACTTAAAAAATTTTTTTTTTAACTTACTTATTTTTGGGAGACAGAGAGAGGCAGAGCATGAGCAGGGGAGGGGGAGAGAGAGAGGGAGACACAGAATCCAAAGCAGGTTTCTTCTGAGGCCTCTCACCTTGGTTTGTAAATGGATGTCTTCCCTGTATCTTCACATGGTTTTCTCACTATGCATGTCTATGTCCAAATTTTCTCTTCTTCTATAAGGGCACTAGTCATATTGGAGTATGACTCACCCTAATGACCTCATTTTAACTTAATACCTCTTTAAAGAAACTATCTCTAAATAATGTCACATTCTGAGGTACTGGGGGTAGGACTTGAACATATGAATTGGGGAGGGCAGTCACAATTAACTTATAATTCTCTCTCTCTTCTTTTGGAACTTCAATTTATAGGCCAATTTATATTGTTCTACAGATTACTGACACTCTGTTCTTACACTCTTTTTTTTTTCAGTTTTATTCCTCTCTGTGTTTCATTTCATATAGTTTCAATTGTTCTGTTTTCAAATATGCTAACATTTTCTTCTTCCATGTCTGATTATGCACTTTTTATATTAGAAATTCCACTTGGGGGGCACCTGGCTGGTTCAGTCGGTTAAGCATCTGACTCCTGATCTCAGCTCAGGTCAGGTCATTATCTCACAGTTTGTGAGTTCCAGCCCCCTGTCTGGCCCTGCACTAAACAGGACAGAGCCTGCTTGGGATTCTCTCTCCCTCTGTGTCTGCCCCTCCCCCACTCATGTGCACACTCAATCTCTCTCTCTCTTAAAATAAATGAATTCACTTAAAAAAAAAAAAAAGAAATTCCATTTGGGTCTTTTTTACATCTCTCATTTCTCTCCTTGTCACATCATGTTTTCCTCTGACTTTTTAAACATGGATTGTATTTTTAATAGCTCATGTACCACTCATATCTGTTAATTCAGTTCTATCTATGCTATTTCTGTGTATGTTTCACTTAATAATTGTTCTTTTTTTTGGTTTATGAGTTGTATTTTCCTTCTTTCCATGTCTAGTAATTTTTTTTAAAGTTTGTGGATCTATAATCTCTCTCTCTCTTTTTAGTTTATTTATTTAGAGAGAGAGAGGCAAGGGAAGAGGGCAGAGAGAGAGGGAGACAGAGAGAGAATCCCAAGCAGGCTCTTCACTGTCAGCACAGAGCCCAATGTAGGGCTCAAACCCATGAACCCTGAGATCATGACCTGAGCTGAAATCAAAAGTCGGCTGCTTGGGGCGCCTGGGTGGCTTGGTCGGTTAAGCGTCCGACTTCGGCTCAGGTCATGATCTCTCGGTTCGTGAATTCGAGCCCCGCGTCGGGCTCTGTGCTGACAGCTCAGAGCCTGGAGCCTGTTTCAGATTCTGTGTCTCCCTCTCTCTCTGCCCCTCCCCTGTTCATGCTCTGTCTCTCTCTGTCTCAGAAATAAATAAACGTTAAAAAAAAAATTAAAAAAAAAAAAGTCGGCTGCTTAACTGACTGAGCCACCCAGGTGCCCTGATGTCTGGTAATTTTTTATTAGATGCCAGATATTGAGAATTTTACATTCTTGGATGCTGGATATATTGATATATTCTTTAAATATTGTTGGGCTTTGTTCTGGAATTCAGTTACGTCACTTCGGAAGAGCCTGATCCTTCCGAAGCTTGATTTACGATTAGTTAGGAAGGAATGGTTAGAATAGTCTTTTATCTAGAACTTATTTGGCCCCACTATCGAGGAACTCCCTATGATGACTATCCAGTGCTCCACGGGAAGATTTCCCAATTGGGCTAGTGTATATGAACTAATCTAGTCATCTAGGATTTGTTAGAATTCTTGGAATTGTTATATCTACCCTATTCCAGGGATTATTCCCCCTCCCTGCTCAGTGGTTTCCTTACATGCATATGGAGATCAGGACGACACAACCAAAGATTACAAGGAGATCCCTCTGAAGAACTTTGAAGTGTTCTCTCTCTCTCTCTCTCTCGCTGCATGTGTCTTCTCCAGCATTATCTCTGCAAAGTTTATCATTTTTGCCCCCCTGTGCTCTGAATTCAGTCTTCTCAACTCAGTGAGACTACTAGACTCTGTTTGGGGCCATCTTCACTGCACTGCAGCCTGTAAACTTATTCCAAGTCCCAAGCTCGGATACTCATAGGACTCACCTCCTTTGTTTCCGTTCTCTCAGTGATCACTGCCCTGTAGTACCTATTGTTTAATGTCTGAAAGACATCATTTCGTATATTTTGTCCATTTATCCAGTTGCTTAAGGTAAGAGGGTGAATCTGGCCCCTGGACGGAAGCAAAAATCCTCATATTTTCAAAATTTGTATTAAACCTGGTAATGTGCTGGGGATGTAAATCACCTAGCAGAGTACTCGGCACTTGAATAGAGATAAGCTCCTTTTCTTCTCCTCATTTTGAAATGGTACAGGAACAACGTGAGCCATTTGAGCCATTCGAGCTCACGTGAGTCATTCCTGATGCTACAGGAAATGAATGGTTAGAAGAACATTCCATCTTTGTGCTTTAGAAATACACTTCAATTCCAGACGCATTTACTGAGCGCCTGTTGATGTGAGTTGCTATTCTAAAGCAAAAGTTTTGTCCACAACAGTGATTTCAGAGATGCTGGCATTCTTCCTCACGAGACTCCGCTTAGACTCCCATTTATGAGAAATTAAGGTTTGATGGTGAAGGAGGGTACTTCCTGGTGAGATTTACTGCCACAGACTTTGTCAGAATAGATTTCTTCTAATGATCAGGTCCTTCAGTAAAATGTATCTTCTACATTTCTAATTATAATTGACCAGGGAGCTACTGCCCTGACCCATTAGTGTGGAGGTTGAAGCCTGCATTGCCATAATTTGGTGCTTGTCTTTCTTGTTTCCCTGCATTCTTCTCCTTGTCCAGGATGCCTGCTTGTGTCTTTATAATCCCAACTTTTAGTGAGTAATGCTGTTAAACTCTGTACTTCAACTTCTTCCTGCATACAGTGACAATAATAAGAGTGCCTGTTTTGCAGGATTGTTGGGGGGATGCAGTGACTTCATATGTGTAAGGAACTACAAACTGTACCTGGCAGACAGTGAGTCCTCATCAATGTTTGCTATGATTATCATTGTTACTACCGCCGCGTTGTTGTTTGTTAATTATTATTTTTACGTTACCCAGTGAGAGCAGGATGCACTGGAGAGGATCCTTATTTTAACTGGACTGTGATTTCCTTCAGGGAAGGGTCCATTTAGTTTATCATTGTCTCCCTCGTGTCCACCTAGCCCATAGGAGCACTAGGGTGAGATGGTTAAGGTCAGGGGTCAACAAACTTTTCAGTAAAGGACAGATAGTAAATATTTTAGGCTTTATGGGACACAGTCTCTCTGCCCTTGTAGCACAAAAGCAGCCATAGTCAACACAAATGGGCCTGGTTATATTCCAGTAAAATTGTATTTTCAGGGGCGCCTGGGTGGCTCAGTAGTTCAGCATCTGATTTGGGCTCAGGTCATGATCTCATGGTTCATGAGTTCGAGTCCTACGGTGGGTGAGCTCCAACCCTGCATCAGGTGAGCACAAGCCCCGTTTTGGGTGAGGCCCACCTCTCTCTCTTCACCCGCTCCCCCTGCCCCATCCCTCCTGAGATTCTCTCTCTCTGCCCCTCACTCACTTGTGACCTCTCTCTCACTCTCAGAAAAACAGTTGTATTTTCCAAAACAGACAGTGGAACAAATCTGGCCCATGGGCCATAGCTTGCCAACCCCTCTGCAAATCACAGTGCCTGGACTCAAATCGCAGCTCTGCTACTAACCTTGTGACTTTGAATTACACCTCACTCATCCTTTGAGAACAAACTCAAGTTCTCTTCCTGTGGGAATTCCCTCTTGATGGCCCAGCCACAGGCCACCTCTTCCTCTTCCTCTTTATGGAAGTTCATTTGACATTATACTCTAGGTGGCCTTGGGTTCTCCAGAGAAATTTGACTATCTAACTTGTCCCCACATACTTTCTCTGTTCACCTTGCCATCAAATCTCTCCTGCAGTGGAACATAAGCTCCTCAGGGCAACTGGATGGCTCAGTCGGTTAAGCGTCCGACCTTGGCTCAGGTCATGATCTCATGGTTCAAGAGTTCGAGCCCTGCGTCAGGCTCTGTGCTGACAGCTCAGAGCCTGGATCCGGCTTCAGATTCTGTGTCTCCCTCTCTCTGCCCTTGCCCCACTCATGCTCTGTCTGTCTCTCTCTCTCTCTCTCAAAAATAAATAAACGTTTAGAAAAAAAAAAGAACATGAGCTCCTCGCCATTGGTTCTCCAGCACCCAGGACGGTGCATGGCATGTAGCAGGCACCTAACACAATGTCGTTTATTGAATGAATACATGAATATTTTGTATTGTTGTACCCTGTTGTTTTTATCATTTAATTTTTCTCTTTTTGGCTTTATTTCCCAAACTAGAGCCATAGTTTCTTGAAGACACGTCTCCGATCATCAATTCAGGATTATCATGAAGACTAAAATTACACGTATAAGCATCTAACCCAGAGTTTGATGTATACGTGTCAACTGCTTGTTTACTAGTTCATATTTTCTTCTATTCACTTAATAAAGGTTTACTTTCCAGCCACCGTGAAAGGAATCGAAAGGCAAGGTCCTTAGACAAGTATGACATCTAAGACACTAACTGAGGTATATCATCAATGTAGCTGCATGAAATTGCCATATTTTAAACTCTGCAGTTCTGCAGGAAAGTGGTGGTATTTTTGCCACAGCCCACATCAAAGTCCAGATGGAGTGAGGGAGGGATGGAAACGGAGCCCCATAACCCCCAGGAACTCTTAAGATTTCATCTCCTGAGTAGTATGGTCCATCTGTTTTCTGTAACTTCCTTAGCAACTTAACAAGTAAATTCTTAAATAGTAACTGCCAGCAATATTTCAGGGGTTTTTTTGTATTTCTTATCAGGTACAAGAACGACGAAGGTAGCCCCTTATAAACCGTTCTGCTGTGAGAGACGTCCACCGAGTTGCTCTTCTGGATCCATACGCCCTTCAGTCTGTCTCTAGGGGAGGTCTCTACTCACAAATCCTTCATTGGACATCCATCGTTCCTACCAATTAGCATCCGATATCCCTTCCTGAGGCAGCAGCTGCCAGGTGTTCCCCGGGACCTTTCCCCATCTCAGACTAATGGTTAGAGTAAGGATGGTGTCCCTTGGATAATTACTTATTTAGCAAATCATTCTGAGAAGCACACCTCTTTATCTATCTATCTATCTATCTATCTATCTATCTATCTATCTATCTATTTTGGGAGAGAGAGATTGGATCCCAAGCAGGCCCCCACTGTCAGCCTGGAGCCTGTCATGGGGCTTGATCTCATGAACCTTGAGATCATGACCTGAGCCAAAACCAAGAGTCAGACACTTAACTGACTGAGCCACCCAGGCACTTGAGAAGCACATCTCTTTTTATTTATTTTTTTAAGTATGTAAAAACAATGCTTGTTCTTGCAACTTTCATCTCCTGGATGGTTCTGTCTTTGAAGAGATTTTTTTTTTTTTTTTTTTTGTGGTTTGATTGAAATGTGCTGGTCAGACCTGGAAATACGATGAGTGTGTTCACACGTCAAATCGGTTTCTTATCTCAGGTGATGTTTTTCAAATCAGGTCTTTTTGGTTTTCTTTCATTGTTATTTTAAATACGACTGAATTTAGTCACCACCAGACTAGTCAGTGCTGTTTTATCATTCAAACTCCCAATAGCTAGAATCCAAACCTCAGAAAATGTGCTTTCTTACACTGTTGACCATCATGAAATGACATCAGCGGATTGGAATAGGAGGCTTCGTGTTCTTCATCCTGGTTCGTGGGTTCCATCAGCAAGTTCCCAGCACCTGCCAAGCCCAGACATGACAATCATAGATATTTTCAGATTTTTCAGTCCTGATTTCTAAAATATCCTTTTGTCTCCAACCATGTCTAGTTGGCCAGCTGTCTCGATTTTTGGATTGGGAACCCAAATCACTGTAAGAATAGAGTGCTTGCTTTCATCACCCAAATTCTTAGCTCCTTCACTCCACTTACTCTGTTCCTTGTCCCTCTTGTTCTTCCTGCTTCTGGAATGTGAGTCTTTGGCTTTCAGCCCTTCCTTTGGCAAACTGTGATGACCTTTTCTCCTGATGATTATTGTAGCAGACAATGTCATGCTTCCTGATCCTCTTGGGTCCCCTAAAATATTACTATTTTTAATTATTGTTTAACTACACAAAGACACAGCACTGGAAGTGCTCAGGGGTTCCCCATCCCCTCCTCCATAGTCTCAAGACCATTAGCCACTGACTGTAGAAGGAGCACAAACACCCAGCTGAGGCTGGGACAACTGTGAGGCATTCCTTATGCCCATGGTTCCCCTCAGGTTGAGGCTGAGGCTGAGCCTTGCAGAGCCTTCTGCCTGAGATCTCCCCCTTGCTTGGTGTTATGGGTGGAATTGTGCCCCCCTGCACCCACCACCTAATTCACACATTAAAGTCCTGACCTCTAGTACCTTAGAATGTGAACTTATTTGTAAACAGAGTAGTTACAGGTATAATTAATTAAGATGAGGTTATACTGGAGAAGGGTGGGCCCTAATCCAATATGATTTACATCCTTGTATAAAGGAGAAGTTTGGACATAAAGACGTACACATGTGCAGAATACCAGGGGAATGTGAAGGCAGGGATTGGGGTGAAGCATCTACAAGCCAAGGAAGACCGAAGATTGCCGGCAAACTACCAGAAGCTGAGAGAGAGTCGTGTAACAGATTCTCCCTCACAGCCCCCGGAAGGAACCAACCTGCCAAGACCTTGGACTTCTAGCCTCTGGAACCATGAGATAATACATCTCTGCTGTACAAGCCATTCAGATGGCAGCACTTTGTTAGGGCAGCCCTGGGAAACCAATGCCCTTGGCTTCCTACCTTTTCCTGTCCTACTTCCCGCTCCCTTACAGGTGTCTTCTGGGAGCACTTCCTTGATCAAACCACTTGCACATGAATTCTCATCTCAGGGCCTGCTTCCTGGGAACCTTGGACAGATATCAGGTGTTAGATATCTCTCACCAGCATGGATCTCTCCTGAGCTAGACAGAGGATCCAACTGCCTACCTGACACCTGCACCTGGTCGTCTCTCAGATATTTTAAACTCAGTGTGACAAAATCAGACTCACCACTTATGGAAGTCTCTCTGCTCCCCAACCGTGCTCCCCTAAAATGTGATGGCACCATCAAGCTTGAAATGGCTCATGTCAGAAATTTGAAAACTACCTTTGCCCACTTTTCCTCTCTCACTCTCTTAGAGCTCATCACTGTTCAAAGCCTGTCAGATTCCCCCTCAGTTCCCAAGTCTCTCCTCCCCACTCCATTCCTTTCTGTTACTGCCCTGGCCAGTCCTTCACTTATCTCTCTTGGATGATTACACTAGTCTTTTCGTCCCTAGTCTTCCCTCTTTTATCCCCTATGCCATTCATACCAGAATGCCTCCATGACCCAACCCAATGATGTTACTCCTTTTCTTAAAACTTGTCAGTGTCTCTCTATCACCAAGAGATGAGATCCAAATTCCTTGGCATGGTGAGCCTAGCTCCTGCCCCACGTGGCAGCTTCCACAAGGGCCTCACTGAACCATCAGGAGTTCCCTGGGTGTGTATGCCAGTGCTCTCCTGCCTCCTGCTTTAACTGTTTTTAAGTCTAGAACCACCCCCTGCCTTCATCCCACGGCTGGCTAATTCTCATTCGCGCTCCAATCTCTTCTGAAGCTTGACCAGCTCCATGGAGCCCCCCAGCCACTCCACCTGTGGCTGTGCCCTGAACATCTTGGTCACACCCCAGGACGTTACCCATCTTTCTGAATTGTAATCGTTCACCCTTCTCACTAGACTGAACTCTGTGAGGAGCAAAGGAGAGAACACAGCCAGAGTTAGAGCCAGAGTGAGGGAGCTGGGCAGAGCCTGGGGGAAGCTTTTCCAAGCCCTGCTTTGTTATCCTACCAGCAGTGTTTTCTTTAATACCATGTTCCTGGACACTGTAAAACCAAAATTAACCTCATCTCCATCCCCCCTCTCCTCTCCTTGATTGGTGCTACCCTTTGCCTGGGACAGGCAGACAATCATGCCTATTACTCTGGTGGCAACGGAAAGACAAGTTCCTTCTAAGGTTTTAGGGGTTTGTGGTTGTCTTGAGTAAAGGAGGAGGGTGAAATGAGAACTCAGAAGGGGAGATTAAGCTCATCTTTAAGTATAGTCTTTTTGTTTTCTGCCTCTTGTCTATTGCTTTAATGCAAAGGTTTCCATTGTTAAAGAAATGAGAACTCATTTAGACTTTGAGATTAGAATGAAGGTAATGAGTATCCTCAATGCACTACTTACATAAAATGCATTTTACTTTATCTTTACTGAGTTTACAATGGAAGGTTTGTGCTCTGTGACCCATTCATTCAGTAAGCATTTACTGAGCACCTTATGTGCCGGCACTGGGCTAGATTCTGGGGATACAGAATTGACTAAGAAATGGTGCATCTCCACTGGCAGACACCCAAACACTAAAGAGAACACTGTATGGCTGTCAGATGGCCAGTTGTTCCCCAATCTTTCTTCTTGCCTTCTTCACAGTAACAGGTTCCTCAGCCCCTGTGGGCACTTGGGGCAGATAGTGAGAGAGGGGCCGGGACTCTCAGAGGCCAGTAGGAAAGGATGACCGTGGTGGTTGATGGGGTGGGAGTGGGGGTAGTTCTCAGGAGCAGAGAGGAAGGAAACTTTGAAGCCATAACATGTGACCCAGACTTCAGGAATGAATACTGGAGTTTTGTTAATCCTTTTTTTTTTTTTTTTTTGGAGATGATTATATGGCTTTTCTTTGTTAATTTCTTAATATAGTGAATTATGTTGATTGATTTTTGAATATTAAACCCATCTTCCACATCTGGGATAAACCCCATTTGGTCATGATTTATGTATTGTTGGATTTGAATGGCTAAAATTTTATTTAGAATTTTAACAACTGTATTTATGATAGATTTTGGTCTGTAGTTTTTCTTCTCTTTTCTCCCTTCCCTTCCCTTCCCTTCCCTTCCCTTCCCTTCCCTTCCCTTCCCTTCCCTTCCCTTCCCTCCCCTCCCCTCCCCTCCCCTCCCCTCCCCTCCCCTCCCCTTCCCTTCCCTTCCTTTCCTTTCCTTTCCTTTCGTCTTTTTTTCCTCTGTAGTTTTCTTATAAAGTCTTTGTCGGATTTTGGAATCAGGGTAATATTGGCTTCATAAAATAATTGGGAAGCCTTAGACCTTGGATTTCCTGGAAGATTTGATGTCGATTTGGTACTATTTCTTCCTTAAGTGTTTGTTTGAGAGAATTCACTAAACAAGCATCTGGGCCAGGAAGTTTCTTTGTAGGAAGATTTTTAACTAAATATTTAATTTCTTTAGTAGATTTAGGGCTATTCAGGTTCTCTGTCTTCTCGAGCGAGTTGTTAGTTTGTATTTTTCAGGGAATTTGTCCATTTCATCTAAGTTGTTCAAAAAATTGTTCATATTATCCCATTATTATTTTTTAAAATATCTGCAGGATCTGTAGCAATGCTACCTCTCTCATTCCTGATATTGGTAATTTGTGTTTTTTCTCTTTTCTTTCTGATCAGTTTCGCTAGAGATTTATCAATTTCATTGATCTCCTCAAAGCTTTTGGTTTCATCAATTTTTCTCTATTACTTCTCTAGATTTTTTTCTTTCATTGATTTTTATTCTTATCTTTATTATTATTTTCCCCTTCAGCTTTCTTTGGATTTCATTGGCTCTTCTTTTTCTGGTTTCTTGAAATAAAAGCTGAAGTCCTTTCTTTGACAGCTTTCTTCTTTCTGAATATTTGGTGCTATGAGATTCCTTTTAAGTATTTCTTTAGCAGAATCCCATACATTTTGTGTTTTCATCTTCATTAAGTTCTATTTTGCCTTTTGATTTCTTCCTTGACTCAGGGGTTAGTCAAAGTGTATTATTTTACTTCGTTTCCACATCCCTGGGACTTCAGAGATCTTTTTATTACTGATTTTTAATTTAATTTCATCATGGTCAGGAAACATAATGTGTGTGACTTGAGTCTTTTTATACTTGAGTCTTATTTTGTTGCCCAGAATATGGTCTATTCTGGTAAATGTTCTGTGTGCACTGGAAAAGAACGTCTATTCTGCTGTTGGTGGTGTTCTATGAATGTCAGGTCAAGCAGGTTGCTAATGCTGTTCAAACTCTCTTTATCATCACTGGTTTGCTCACTACCTGTCCTATCAGTTATTGAGAGGGACACATTGAAATCTCAGACTGTAATTGTGGATTTATTACTCCTTAAAGTTCAGTCAGTTTTGGCTTCGTGTATTTTGAATCTCTATTATTAGACACATAAGCATCTAGGATTTTTATGTCCTCTTGAGGAGCTGACCCGTTTGCCATTAAGAAATTGCCTTTTTAAAATTCCTGGTAATCTTCTTTGCTCTGAAATATACTCTAATATTAATATAGCTACTCAACTTTCTTTTGACTGGTGTTGGCATGGTCTAGCTTTCCCCATCTCTTTAGTTTTATCCCATCTGTGCCTTTCTATTTTAAGCGTATTTATGAAAGGCCCTACACAGTTGGGTCTTCCCTCCGAATGCAATCTGACAGTCTCTGTACGTATTTAGACCATTTACATGTAACATGATGATCGGTATAGCTTGTTTAAATTGACCATCTTACTGTTTGTTCTCTAGTTTTACCATTTGGTCTTCTTTCTTTTCTCTTTTTCTGTCTTCTTTTGGATTCCTTAAATATTTTATATTTTATTTTTTTTTTAAGAGAGAAGGCATGAGTTGGGGAGAGGGATGGGGGGAAGGAGAGAGAGAGAGAGAGAGAGAGAGAGATTGAGAGAGAGAGAGAGAGAGAGAATCTTAAACAGGCTCCAGGCTCAGCACAGAGCCCAATGTAGGGTTCGATCCCACAACCCTGGGATCATGACCTGAGCTGAAATAACAGTTGGATGCTCAACCCACTGAGCCACTCAGGCACCCCTGGATTCCTTAAATATTTTTAGCGATTCCATTTATTGGCTGATCAACTATGATTCTTTGTTTTCTTTTATTAGTGGTTGTGTTAGGAGTTGGAGTATATATTTAATTTATCCGTCTACCTTCCAGCGATACTATATCACTTCACATATAGTACACAGACCTTCCAATAGCGTATTTTCATTTCTCCCCTCCAGACCTTTGTGCATTTAGCACAAGCCTGGGAGGTGATTCTTTATTTCAATTTATTATTTATTATAATACTGCTATCAATAGGACAGTAGCTAACATATATTGAGCACTTCACATGTGAGTTCTCATTTGGGAACTTGTTTCATCCAAGTAATCTCAGAATGGCATCTCCCATGTTACAAAATATCTTTACATAATCAACATTTCTGAGTACTTGCTCTGGGCCCAGCACTGTTCCAGCTGCATGCAATCGCATGCACTGATTTATTAACCTTAGTAATAACCCTGCAAGGAAGGTAGAGGGAATTTGGGTAGCTTGCTCAAGACTGGAATCTGAGCCTATCAATCTGACTCCAATATCTACCTTCTTAACTGGTGCACTATTAATAGGGACTATACTGATCTGTTAAATTAAAATAAATGATTATAATACTTTTAGTAGGAGGTACTTCACGTCAGGATAACAGATAAAGATATCAAGGAAGTCATCTTGGCTCTCCGAAGGCAACATTTTTCTTTTGAAGACCCACATACTAGTCCCCTCTTGGAGGCTTGCTGATTTTGACGGCTCATGGAGCCGTCAGGCACTCAGATCTCTTTCACTGTCTGCTTCCTCAGATCAAAGTCTTGGCTTCACTTTAGAAGTAAAATCTACGTTTTTAAGAGTATAATCTTACTTCACTAAGTTTTATTTTTTGATAAGTTTTCAGTGAAAATCATTGTCCAAGAACCATGAAGTTTAAAAAGAAAGGGCCAAAGATCTATTCTACCTTCTGAGTTCTCCTTTTACTTTTAGAGTCTTGTAGGGGATTTATGCTTTAAAATTGTATTTCTTTTAAGAGAGTTCTAGAGGAGCGATGGTGGATGGGTGCCTAGTTAACACAATGATTTTTTTCTTGAATAAAAGAAGACTAAATCAACACGAACTAAAGTACTTGTGCTACGAGCCATGTAAATGCGGGTTGTTCTGCAGGACTATACACTAAGGTATTCTTATTTCCATTTTACAGATGAAGAAACCGGGGCTCAGGTTAACACGGCTAATACATGGGAGAGGGGAACCGTGAAAGCAGGTCTCTCTTCAGCACACGCCATGCTTTCTCTAGTTCCGCTCATCACCAGATAGTGCATCTGTTCTTATTTTCTTTTTACGGTTCTTATTGATTAACTGTAAGGGCTAAAGTACATTAAAAAAGAAATAACCTTGTGGTTTCTTATTTTACATGGAAGCATATTTCTAAAGAAGTCAAGAAAGGAAAAGGAATCTGACGTTGATGCTTGCCTGGGCGAAGTTGGGAAATCCCATAGGTTTTTGTTTTTGTTTTTGTTTTTGTTTTTTGCGTTGAGACACAAATTGCTGTAATCCGTATCCACTTTAAAGGTGATATAGCTGTTACACATTCTGCACATACTGTTTAATGCGCCCAATTTCACTGTTTTTGCTTTGGTCAGCAGGTGGCAATATTGGGTCGCAAGGAACATTTAATGTTCTTAAGCGATGAGGTCAACAGTGACTTTACTTTCGTGGATATAACTGTATTTTACAATAAAATAATGGGTTACAATTTGAACTCTTGAATCCTATTTCTTCCCATGAAGAAGGTAACACAAATATTTCAGGCAGCTTCTTTGAGGGGGTTGCGTAGACGTCAGGGTGCTTGTCCTGGAACCTCAGTGAGGAACGGGACCCACATTCTTACCCTCTCGCAGTAGAGCCACTGGACCCTGATGGTGACCTCTGGACTCCTGAAAGTAGGCGCTAGTCACAGGGCTCAGAGTCACTTAACAGAAAGGTAGGTTCCTCACTTAAAGAAAGTGACGATGGAGATTATAGCAATATCTCATTTCTTTAGAGATTCCCCGATCCAATAATTTCAGTTGTTAAAATGCCATTCTAAAAGTGAATCAGGGTGGGAGAGGGGAGCATTTACACCAACAAAATGGTTGTACAGTGGATGCATAGAGACAAATTCATGTAACTTATGCCTGAGAGAGACACTGAGCTCCTATTAGAAACTGTTTACTCTTAATGCAGACAGAATTCAAATGTGGCTACTTAGTTTTCAGGTACACAGCAGAGGTGGAAGAGAGAACAATCGCTGGGGGCAGGTGCAAAGACAAACTCAAGTTCATCCATCAGGGTAGGAAGCCTGGGAACAGGAAGACGAAAAGAACAGAAGGTGAGACTTGAAGGCCTGGGACTGCAGGGCTAGGACAGACAGCCCCAAGGTGTCACTGCACAGTGCTCAGCCCAGTCATAAAGGCCCCGAGCCATCCATCTGAGCAAGGGTTGTATCTGCAATGCTCCATTTCATAAGGCAAGTAAGTGTGTAATGAGATAGAGATGAAGAGATTCCTACCAAAGTGGGGAAAGAGAAAAAATGGTTTGCTGCAAAGAGTGGTTGCAGTGACTATGAAAGTGAACTCTTCCTCCAGGGAGAGGCAGTGTGAGCCCTTGGGCTCTGGAGGCCGACAGACCTGCACACAGATCCCAGCCGAGACATGTGGAGGGAGCACCAGCAGGCGCTCATGCTCCCTAAGCCTTGTTTTCCTCATCTGTACAATGGGAATTAGAGGGTTTTGGTGAGCGTGCCAAGCCCTTAGCCCAAGCCAGCATACATCAGTCCCAGCTATCATTTTTTATGCCAGGTAAGCCAAAGTGTAAATGTGTGGTCATGACCCCCACCTCTGTTGGGATCCCTAGGACCACAGCCACGCCTTGGATTGCCCTTTTTCCGCGCAGGTGTTGGGCTGGTTCCCGCAACTGGGCCCGGGGTTCTGGCTGTAGCCTACGGGACACTGTTCTCTGTGTTTGCTGCAAAGCGTGGCCACTGGTCCCACCCCACCTGTATAGCTGGGGATCCCTGGCCATATGGCCACTCTGCCCCCTGAACTTTTGGCCACTCTCAGTGCTGCTTCCACCTTGTGCCTGGACACTGCTATTCCATCCCACTAGCGAGGTCCTCACTGAGGCCCAACAGTATAGTGACCCTCTCTTTCAACTGAGGCTCAGCAAAGCCAGTGTTGCGAGACTGAGCCCGGCCTCGCGGACAGCACTGACCTCAGGATGAGTCCCTGACTGGCTGGACCCTGTCCCTTTCCTTATGTGAAATTCGCATCCCTCCTATCACCCCTCCTTGCTTCCCCCAGGAAAGCATTTTTAGCGCCTGGTGGCTTTGATGACAGCTCAGGGTTCCCACACTGCATTACAAAGTCGAACCTGGGGTGTGCCTGGTTCCCAGACACGCCCCATGTTAGTTTCTTGTGGCTGCTGTTACAAAGTACCGCAAACTGCGTGACTTAAGTCAACAGCAATTTATTCTTCCACAGTTTTGGAGACCAGAGGTCTGCAATCAAAGTGTCGTCAAGGCTGTGCTCCCTCTGCAGGCTCTAGAGGAGAATTGTCCCTGGCCTCTTCCAGCTTCTAGGGGCTCCATACATTACTTAGCTGTGGCTGCAACACTCCGGTCTCTGCCCCGACCTGCACATGGCCTTCTACCCTTCTGTGCCTTCTCTTCTTGTGTCTCTTATACAGACATGTGTCACTGGATATAGGGCCCATCAGGGTAGCCCAGGATGACTTTGTCTCCAGATACTTAATGACATCTGCAAAACCCTTTCTCCCAATAAGGTCCCATTTGCAGGTACCATATCTTTTGGGGGCCACCATTCCACCCAGTACACACCCCCATGCCTTGCTGGTCACTGAACGTGGAGGGAGAGCTGTGGAGGATGGCTCTGGAGTCTTTAGTTTGGGTTTCCCCAGGCTCTTATAGGAGTCCATTTGAGGTACCTACTCACCCTGCCCCTCCCCACTCCCCTCTTTCTTCCCAGTTCCAATGCCTTCCAGCAATCCAGGCCATGTTCATGCATGCTAAGAATGGACTGGAAAGATCTTCAGCATCTCCAGAGCTGTCCATAGGAGACACTGTGGTCCCTGCCCTCATGCCACACAGTTTTCCCAAAGCAGGACCCTGTGAGTCCCACTAGGGGAGCCCCAGCACCCTCAACACTCTTACATTCAATCCACGAACCTAGCTGCCTCCCTGGTAATCTACCTTGGACGTTGACATCACTCCATGAGCGTCCCAACTGCAGCCTCATCAGGCTCTGTGTATTAGATCACCTCCACCTGCTGAAAGTCCTCAGCACCGAAAGTGTACCCATCACACACACACACACACACACACACACACACACACACACACCCCAAGTCGATGCCTCAAGGTAAAAAGCCTAGCACCGTTAATCCCCACAGGTATTCTGAAAAGATTATATCCACACTGGACTTTTGGAAACTGGCTTCATTTTTTTATAGGGATTTTCAATATTTTAGCAATGATCTACATTTCCTTTCTCATCATTTAAATGTCTTATCTCCTAATTTAAATATTCCGGTGCAACTCCCAGTTGTGATTTGTAAGTGTTCACTGTAGTGAACGCTCAAAAGTCACGCAGGAGGCGGGATGACCCTTCGTCTGGCCGGTCTGTCCCAGACATCAGACATCGTGAAGTGTCTCTCAGCCCTGCCCCCTAAAGGCCAGCAGTGCCTCCTCATCAGTGAGGACCAGAGAGCAGCTCCAAAGAGCAGAACAGGCCAGGGCACTGGGCCTGGGAACCAGAGCCCAATCCCCCAGAAGGGATGGGGGGGGTGCCTTCCGGGAGGAGCTGCAGGGCGTGCTTGCGAGCAGCTAGGCTTTGCTGAAATGGGTTTCTCCGAAATGTTTTCTCAGTTCCATCTCTTAAGAGTATCCCATTCCCTTAAAATAACCACAGATCTTGCTTTTCTGATATAAATCTGGGTTTTTTTAGGTTTATTTATTTATTTTGAGACAGAGAGAGAGAGAGAGAGAGAGAGAACAATCAGGGGAGGGGCAGAAAGAGAGGGAGAGAGAGAAAATCCCCAGCAGGCTCCTTGCTGTCAGCACAGAGCCTGAGGCAGGGCTCAAACTCACAAACCTCAAGATGATGACTTGAGCTGAAGCCAAGAGTCGGGATGCTTACCCAGGCGCCCCTCTGATATAAATCTTGAAACATATTGATTTTACTGATGGGTGCTGGATAAGCTCTAGGTTTCAATCTGCCTAACATTTAATAATTTGAAGACCTGCCAGATCTTTGTGTCTATACGGGGAGATTTACCTATATGCAAATGGCTACATTTGCTGAACCCGACCAAATGCAAAGCAAGCCTTCATTCTTTCAAAGGATGGGTAGCCTTTGGGAGAGTTGCGTGAGCAGGATCAACAGATCCTTTGCCGGAGGGGGATCTGCTGGCTGCTTTCCGATTTGACAAAGCCAAGGTGAGGACTTCTACCCAGGCCCCTAGTTTCGGGTAGCGGGTAGCGTGCTTTCCTCAGTGCAGCTAACTTCAGGACTCTGTGTGTGCTAATTACCCACATTCCCAAGGGGCCTGCATTCCCTGGAGGTTTGGAAGAGCCCTTAGATTTTTACTTTTTGGAGCAAGATCCTCAGGCCTCTGGCAGCCAGGTGCTCCCAAACTCTCCACTTGGACCCTGCTTTCACCTGGCCTCGCTTGGCCAGCGGCCAGCGGGTAACTCCCGGAAGTTGTAACTAGAGGAGGAGGAGACGGAGCTCTTTCTGGTGCGTAAATATTGACTTGTGGTTTTGTATCATGGCAATCAAGGCCCTTCTTGCCCTGGGCCTGCCACACTCTGGACTCCTATTCCTCCGCACATTGCCCCCCACCATTCTATTGCACAGACAATTAGATTGGCTACGATCTGAAAAATAAGCATGAAAAAAAGCTCTATTTTGTTCGCTCAAGCCTTCATTTTAGATCGTCTTTCCTCTGCCTCGCTGCCTGGTAGAAGCTTCCTCCCGCTTCCTGGCCTCAGAGAAGGCTTGCTGGCTCAGCCTGGCTAACACTCCCACATAGCAGCATTTCGTGCCCAGGCCACGTGGGCCCAGGTGTCGCAGCTGTGGGCCGCCTGCCTTTGGGAGTCTGGGTTAGCCACTCCTCGCTTGTGCTTTCAGCATCTGGGCAAACATCTCACCAAAGCCCTGTCTCGGTATCATAATGGCCCCTTGCTGAGCTGGCCCCAAGGCTATGAGCTTCTGGAGGGCCGGCCCACATTTCTGTTTGATTGCTTGCTTCTGTGGCTCCCCGTCCTGAGCACAACAAATAGCACAGACAAAACGTGCTCAGCTAAAATTAACTGAATTAAGTAGAATTTCAAAGCCGAAGGAAGGACAATTTACTTCAGATCATCTACTCCAGAGATCACCACATGTCCAGAGAGACAAATTGGTTTGGCTAAACTCACCAGCAAGTTATGAGGGAGGGAAGACTAATCCATTCGCCATGACAAAATGGTTCCAGAACACTTGCTTTTTATTTAGCGTTCTGCACAGCATCATGGGGTCAAAAGAGACAAGAACATTTGTTTTTTCACATAATAAACTTACACCGTAGGGGCGCCTGGATGGCTCAGTCGATTAAGTATCAGACTTGTGCTCAGGTCATGATCTCGCAGTTCATGAGTACGAGCCCCACATCGGGCTCTGTGCTGACAGCTCAGAGCCTGGAGCCTGCTTTGGATTCTGTGTCTCCCCTCTCTCTCTGTCCCTCCCCTGCTCACTGTTTCTCTTTCTCTCTCAAAAATAAATAAAAAACACTTAAAAAAATTTTTTTAAAAAGAAACTTATACTGCAGCTCCCTGACAGTTAAATTATATTGTAGCTGACCCTCACCAAAGCCTTACTGATAGATCAGTGAGTGGGCGAATGACGAATCTTTTTATTATCTAAACTCCCTGGTGTAAAATGCACACAGATATGAGAAAATGCACACAGTTTAAGTATACAACACAAAATTCTCACAAAGTGAGCACTCACTTAATGGCACTCCTATCAAGAAAGAAAATTATGCCGGTGCCCAAAAGCCATCTCTACGCTTTCTCCCAGCTACTGCCTATTCCTTCTTCTTCAAAAACAACTACCTTCTTGACTTAACCCTGGATTTGTTTTTGCCTGGTTTTGATCTGTATGTAAATGGAGCAGTGCAGGGATGGTTCCTTTGTGCTGGCATCTTTTGCCTAATGTCATGTTTGGGCTGTCATGGTATATTAGGTGTGGTTTGTTCCTTTTCATCGTTGCACAGAATTTCATTGTATGATCCCACCACCCTCACCCCCACTAACTTAGTTTGAACCCTAAACGGCCTGGTTTTAAACACTGCCTCCACTCCATGGTACCTGTGTGATTTGGGGTAAATTGATAAATTTCTGGTGCCTCTGTTCCTTCATCTGTAAGATGTGCATAATAATAGTTTATAATGTAAAAAGGATTTTATGTTATGTTCACAGGTCTATGCTTTGCTTTGTAAACGTAAAATTTTGTTTGGGTTATTATTGCTATACCTACACAGATCTTGTGCGGATCTGTATCATTTTTAGAAATGGCTACACAGTATTCCATCCTATAAATGCATTATACCTCATTTAACCAGTCTCTTATTGGTGGGCATCTTAAGTTGTTGGCAGACTTTGCTATCTTAAACAATGCAAGAATGACTAAGAATATATCTGGCTGTCCTTTTGCAAATATATTTTGGGTTAAATGTCTGGCAACGTGCCAGATCAAAAGGCACATGCTTTTGAGATTTTGATCACATTTTTCTCCAGAGGTTGTACCAATTTATGCTTTCAACAACCACACGTCAGACAACCTGATTCTCATCAACAACGAACATTACCAAATGTGTTGAGTTTTTGCAAATTGGCTAGGTGCAACATTTTTATCTTTTTGTTTGTTTTTATATTTAAAAAATTTTAAGAACCAGGGTGCCTGTATGGCTCCGTCGGTTAAGTGTCCAGCTCTTGGTTTCAGCTCAGGTCGGGATCGCACGCTTGTGAGATCCAGCCCTGCGTCAGGCTCCACACTTGGTGGAGGGTTAGGGTTAGGGTTAGGCTCCACTTGGCGTGGAGCCTACTTGGGATTCTCTCTCCTTCCCTCTCTCTGCCCCTCCCCCCAACTCTGTCAAAATAAATAAATAAAATTTTTAAAAAAATTATGAGAACCATTTGCATCTACCTGCTCTTATTTTTAGTTTATTTTTCTACCAGATTGTTTTTGGTTTTGTAAGAAAAATTTAAAACCCTTTGTAAACTAAAGAAGCTTATACATTCAAGAAATATGTTGCATATAGTTTCCTTCCAGCTTGTCATTTGTCATTTGATTATGTTTACCATACATAGTTTGACTATCTTGTTGTGCAATTTATCAATACTTGCCTTATGGCTCTGGATCCTGTGTTTTGCTACACCACTCTGAGATCGTCTTTTGTTTCATTACTTTTATAGTTTGTTTGCTTTTTTAATGTTGAAGTTTCTGCCCTATTTGGGATTTATTTTGGTAAATGCGCTGGGCAGGAATAGAGCTTTGTATTTTTTTCAAACAGCTAGTCAGTTTTCTCATAATTTATTAAGTGATCTAACTTGTCCAACTGGTTTGGAATGCTACTACCTTCAGAAGGTACTAAATAAGTCTATGTGTTTGGTTTTCTTTGTGAATTCTCTTTTCCATTCCATTGAATTATCTGGCCATTTCCTCTCTAGAAGAACATGGGATTTTATTCACTCATAGGCTTTAATATCTGTTAGGGCCACTTATTCTTCCTATCCCTTCCCGCCCCCCCCCCCCACCCCCACCAAGTTTTCTTTGTATTCATTTCTTTGAATTCTGGTAGCATTTTGTAAAATTCCTTCTCTTCCGAGATACTATTTTATTGAAGTTAACAACATGTATGCACTAATTCAGAGAGGTTTGATTTTATATTATTTTCTGTTTCCAGAATGAGGGAAATCTTCTGCTATATTGCTCAGTTATTTAAAAGTTTTCTGTGTATACGTTTTCCACATTTCTTCTACAATTGATTTCTTAGTATTTTACTTCCTCACTTGCTATGGTAAAAGGAGATATTCTTTCTATTATATTTCCCAACAGGCTATTGTTTATTTATATTAAAACTATTTATTTGTATACTTTAATGAATCACCACCTTTTGATACTCTCTTTAGCTCCCAAGTTTTGGGGTGAGCCTCTTTACCTCTCTAAAAATATAACCACACCATCCATAAATCACAGTCACTTTACTTTCCAATATTTGTATCTCTTGTTCCTTTTTCGAACTGGACTGTGCTTCCAGAACTCTGTTAAGCAACAGTGGGAGAGTATTCCAGATTTTAATGTTGTGCTTCCCTTTGGTGTGTGGGAAGACCTGTGATTGAATCAAGATCAGACCCTCTTTCCTCTGTTCTAGGCCAAGCTGGGAAACTAAACTTTGGTGAGAGAATTCTCCCTGAGCCAGTCACCTCACAGGAGCTGTGTCAAAGCCCCACTCAGTAATAAAGTATTTGTTGTCTTTCTTTGTTTACCAGGTGTGTCTGTCTCTCTCAGTCTCTGTAGAGGTGGATGATGTGGAAAGAGTAGCTACCTGAGACCAGATTTGAGCTTCCTTGTCTCCTAGCCAAGTTATGTCCCGCCCTGTTATGTCATTCCCAGTAATACATTTTTCACTTACTAACTATAACTCATTTCCTGTTTGACATTTTTACCTTATAAGTGTTTATTCGAATAGTCTGTTTTACCAACTCTAGTTTATATTTTTAAAGTTCTGGAACCAAATTGCATTTCCCCACGTACACCCAATCCCCAGTATGAAGTCCTGCATGCAGTAGGGCCCCCAACAGCTAATTAACTGACGTTACTTACGGGAGTACACCTGGAAATTAGGAAAGTACACTTTATGGACAACATGAAGATCTTAATAACAATGACAATGGGGAGGGGCGCCTGGTGGCTCAGCCCAGTAAGCATCCAACTCTGGATTTTGGCTCAGCTCATGATCTCACAGTTTGTGGGATTGAGCCCCACATTGGGCTCCATGCTGACAGCACTCAGAACCTGCTTGAGATTCTCTCTCTCGGCCCTTCCCCTGCTCACACTCTCTCTCTCTATCTCAAAATAAATAATCATTAAAAACCAAAAACAAAAAAACAATGAGAGTGGTTGCCTTCGTCACCTCTCAGTGTTGTTTCCAGAATCAAATGAATAATGGAAAGGAGAGTATTTTGAATATGTGTACCATTGCTAAGGCTGATTTTCCACTCCGCCTACCATGTTGTAATGAAATGACGACTTTGGTTTTCTTGACTAGACCACAAGCTCCTGGAGGACAGGACCAAGTCGTATTCATCCTTGAATTCCTGGTATCCACCCCAGGTCTTGGCATATAGTAAGTACTTAATGTCTGTAGAGCTGAATAGAACAGCAAAAGGTCTTATTTTGATATGGGGCCAGTTGTGTGGTTGGTCTGAGGGTCACATGAGACATGGCTCCAGTTCTAAATGGCCACAATAGACCAATCACCTAAAACAGGACCCAGCTCTGGAGCATGCCAATGCCTTGGAGCTCCCCACCTTTGGTTTCTGATGATTTATCTGGTAATTAATCGCATGGTGCTTGGGGCTATTTCTTCTGCTGTTAGATGCTATTAAGTTATTTTATCATTTTGCTTTTTCTCATGTATTTAGGTCATTTCCTAAACAGATGGCATACAACTTGGGGAACAGTATACGATTATATCTGTTAAAGATTTCCTGCACTCCTGGTACAAAATATTGTCC
The DNA here is from genome assembly GCF_024362965.1 of Panthera pardus. Classification (NCBI taxonomy): domain Eukaryota; kingdom Metazoa; phylum Chordata; class Mammalia; order Carnivora; family Felidae; genus Panthera; species Panthera pardus. The sequence continues at coordinate 46,756,920 of NW_026527002.1, forward strand.
CTGGCCCTGACCCAAGCTCATAAAAAAGTCTTTTTTCCTCTCTTCTATTTCTGGACTGATCGTTTGACTTCCTCAGTTAGATTCTTTTTATATTTTTAAAATCCAAAATGTTTTTCTGCTACCCTCTGGATTCATGGGTCACTGAGTGATAACGATAATTGCCATTTATGGAGGGATTACCATATGCCAAGCACTGTATGGGGCACTTAATATAGAGAAGGTGTCCTGACACATGCTTTGCAGAATAAGAAACACTTGAAAATTCCCTTTCTCTATTCTCTTCCAGTAGAGCAAGACATTTGGGCTATCTGCATTTCAGGATGCACACTGGGTCCCCATAGAGAGCACTGAGGAGAGATTGCTCATTTGAGGTGAAGAATCACATGACAATTTTAAACGATTGTTAAATTACTCTGGTGACTTAGAAGCACCTTGAAAACGGGGTATTCTAAGTGCCAAAGGCATGCAATTTTCCAAGGTGCAAACTGTGGTTTGGGAGTTTTGAAAGAGCATTGGCTGCTTTTGCCCTGCAGCAAAATGAGGACTTTATTTGAAAATCGTATTCTGGGGGCACTTGGGTGTCTTGGCCAGTTAAGTGGCCGACTTCAGCTCAGGTCACGATCTCACAGTTCATGAGTTCTAGTCCCGTGTCGGGCTCTGTGCTGACAGCTCAGAGCCTGGAGCCTGCTTTGGATTGTGTCTCCCTCTCTCTCTGCCGCTTTCTCACTCGCACTCTGTCTCCCTCTCTCAAAAACAAAATAATGAACATTAAAAAAAATTAAAAAACAAAAAAAGGAAACTGTATTCTGTGTGAAGCCTCATCATGAAAGCATATTTCAAGGACCTTGGAGAGGTCCTAGGAGAGTGAAACCAAAGTGACTCTACAAATGCCAAAGGAGCCTTACTGGGAAGGGCCTGCCAGGGGCTTGCATCTACCTGGATTGGAACAGTAGTTGCTAAACTTTTTGTATTGTGTCTCTTGCTAGTAATACTGAAATAAACATTTGTGCCCATGCCTTTGCATTTGTTATTTTAAAATCATGCACATATACAGCTATGCCATTATATTATGTATGATACAAAATATACACAAAAAGGGATATTTTTAAAGAATGAGAGAAGAGGGAAAATAAGATTTTAACAATAATTTAAGCTATCTATACAATACCAAGTTACTGAAAGTTGTGTAACTAAAAGTCCATTATTAGTAGTATATTTTTATTATTACTATCTTAAAATCTTATTTCGACACTTGAGCCTGAAGTCAGTTGACTTTAATACTAGGTTTAAATACCAGTTTTAAAATGGTACCTCATAAAGATATGCAGAGCCAAGTGCAAGAATACATCATTGGCTACATTTACTGAATCATATGTGTTTTTCAATATGTTTACATTATCCACTTTATAGAAAAAAAAAAGGTGCAGGAAGGTCCAGAACTTTCCAAGGCCTCTAGCTAGGGCCAGAGCCCCAGTCTCCTGACCCCCAGGACATCACTCCTTCCATTCCAAGGAAAACCATTTTCCACCCAATGACATCTTTGCTTTACAAATACTCTCATACCAGGGGCACCTGGGTGGCTCAGTTGGTTGAGCGTCCAACTTCAGCTCAGGTCAGGATCTCACGGTTTGTGAGTTGGAGTCCCATATTGGGCTCTCTGTTGTCAGTACAGAGCCCACATCAGATCCTCTGTCCCCTTTCCTTTCTGCCCCTCCCCCACTCATGCTCACTCTCTCTCTCTCCCTCTCTCTCTCTCAAAAATAAACATTAAAAAATTTATATAATTTATTGTCAAGTTAGCTAACATACAATGTATACAGTATGCTCTTGGCTTTGGGAGTAGATTCCCATGATTCATCACTTTCATACAACGCTCAGTGCTCATCCCAACAAGTACCCTCAAAAACATTAAAAAACAAAAACAAAAACAAATACTCTCATGCCCTTTCACCTGTGTATGTCTGGGGTCATGTCCCTCCAAGTAATTGCAAGATTTTTTTTCAAGGCTACTTTGTCGTATTCCCCTGGTGCTCAGTGGACAGTGGGAAGAAAGAAGGAGGGAGGTAAAGGAATCTGCTTTCACACCTCCAAAAGGAGCAGCTCCACCAGCTAGGGATTACCAGGATAGAAGCGTTCTCCTGTCGGAGAAAAAGTACACTCCTTGTACCACAGATGCATTCTTTCTGTCTTGTCTTTTCCCATCTGTTCCTGGCACCTTGGCCCAGAATATAATTCTCAGGGATTAAGCTAACTTTACTTACCTTTCCAATCATAAATGTTGAGGCAGTTTTTTCCTTGTTTGCAATGGCTTATTAAATTGCACATTGATTTATTAAGCACCGCAAGGCTAAAAGCTCAAGTGGCAGATTTAAAAATAGTTATTTATTCAAGTAAAATCTCAGCCATAGGATTAACCAGGACCTAGCCTCCTCCTGAGGGAAACCTGCAAAATGGTCCCCCACAACATCTTTGTGTGGTGTTTCTCCCATTTCCTGATATATTTCTTCTTATCCCTCATGGCACACTGTTTCCAAGAATCACACCTAGGTGTTTCCCATTGTCCCCCTGAGATGAAGCATCAGGTAAGACCAAGGGATCTATGAAGATAGAAGAGAATACAGGGCCAAGTTCTCCTGGTGGGGCTGGCACAGTTCCAATGCCATTTCAGTTCAACAAAACCAAACTGGAGCCCTGGGGCAGTAATACATTGTTTTGTTTGCCTAACACTCCTGGTAGCTTCCAGTAAACTTCATATTTCTCTCCTCTCTTTTGGGGAAATTGATCCTCTTCCCTGCTTCAACTGTTCAGTTCTATCCATGGCTGCCAACCAGAACGCCCCACTCAGCTCACATTAGAACTAGGGATGGGACCCAGGCCATGCTAAGGAGACACCTTCGCTACCCTAAGGAAACTTTTTGGGATTGAATGTCTTTGGGTGGTGATGGTAGGGGCTCTGCTATCTCCTTTGGCCAGGCTGGGAAGATATGTGAGAGCGGATACTGCAGCCATGATTCCTCTGTGTGGAATAAGTCTATCTGCCTTTAGAGGAAGAAAAGAAGAGCTTATAAATACAGAGAAGCAAAAAATGAGAGTGGAAAGACAGTCTTCTTTAACTACAGCTTTCCTTGTTACATAAACTCTAAATAGCCCCTTTTGCTTCAACTACCTTGAACTGAATTTCGGTCACTTACAATCAAAACGGCCCTGATGAGGACAATGCTCCTTTAAATTTTTTTTTTTTAACGTTTATTTATTTTTGAGACAGAGAGAGACAGAGCATGAACAGGGGAGGAGCAGAGAGAGAGGGAGACACAGAATCGGAAGCAGGCTCCGGGCTCTGAGCTGTCAGCACAGAGCCCGACGCGGGGCTCGAACTCACGGACCGTGAGATCGTGACCTGAGCCGAAGTCGGCCACTTAACCAACTGAGCCACCCAGGCGCCCCAAGGACAATGCTCCTTTAATGAGTGCCTGGTTCCATTCCCAGTGTTCAGAGACAAAGATGAATATGATTCTGTATCTGTCCTCAAAGTACTCAGAACCTATCAGGAGAGGAAGTTACAAACAACCACAAAGCAATGTGATGGCTGCCACGGTAGAAGGAGTGAACACAGCCACAGGGTTAGGGGAAAGAATTCTGAAAGTGCTGAAACTAAAGATGGAAGTTTATCTATTTTTTTTTTTTATAAGGATTTGCTATTTTTTTTTTTTTAATTTTTTTAACATTTTACTTCTTTTTGAGACAGAGAGAGACAAAGCATGAATGGGGGAGGGTCAGAGAGAGGGAGACACAGAATCTGAAACAGTCTCCAGGCTCTGAGCTGTCAGCACAGAGCCCGACGCGGGGCTCGAACTCACGGACCATGAGATCATGACCTGAGCCGAAGTCGGCCGCTTAACCGACTGAGCCACCCAGGCGCCCCGAAGTTTATCTATTTTTTAATGTTTGTTTACTTATTTGTTGGGGGGAGAGTAGAGAGCGAGCAGAAGAGGGGCAGAGAGAGAGAATCCCAAGCAGGCTCCCGGCTCTCAGTGCAGAGCCCAAAGTAGGGCTTAAGCCCATGAACTGTGAGATCTTGACCTGAGCTGAAACCAACAGCCAGATGCTTAACCAACTGAGCCACCCAGGCGCCCCACGATGGAAGTTTAAACTAGGCCTTCAAGTCTCTGGAGTCAAGGCAGATAAAGACCCAGTAGGATGGGCATTTGTATCCAGTCCCTTTCCCTTACTAACTGGGCAATTTACTTACCTTCTCAGTTCCTTCTGTAAAATGGAGACCATAATCATCTCTATCTCATAGGTTTTGGCAAATATTAAATGCTATAATACTTGTAAAATGCCTGGCACAGTAAAAGTCTGGTAAATGTCAATGATTACCATCCTCCTCCCAAGCACAAAGTCCACATCCATGTATTTTTAGGGTTTACCTTTTAAATAGAGTCAATCAGGGCAACACAGCTAGGGGAGAGCATATCTTACACTCTGCTTGATAGATACACTGCTTCCTAAAGAGGCACATTTACATCACCTCTCATGTATACTTGGTCACGGCCTGTATATTGGGTCTGGATCCTTGCCTCTTTGGAGAGAAGAATCTCAAAAGGAAGGAGAGACCCCTGCTTGGACCTGAATGAACTCAAGGTAACATCTTACAGAATCTGAACAGGAGGCAGAAATCCCATTAATTTACAAGCTGTTATGTAGGGTTTTAATAATCTCAGGCTTATTATCATTCACAAAATCCATGGTACTGGCTTGGTTGGTTCAGCTTTGCAAATTAATAGACAACGAATGAAAAAAGCACAGAGGGGTGCAGTTCCACATCTGACTCTTTAATAACCATTCCCCAAATTCTAAAGCCAAAGGCATCTAGGCCTGATTTTGTTTGGGGGATCCTCCTGGGACCTGGAGCATGATGGGATTCTAATGAGCCTTGATGACTGGGTGCTTAAATTTTGTTTATTATGAAAACCTAGTTAGTCTTGTGTGGCAAACTGCTTTATTTCAGCACAAAGAGCATAGAATTGGAAGTCTGTCTCTGACCATATAATGGATTAAGCTAATATGCATGCCCCTCCTATTACAAACGCTGAGAGATGCTGGATGAAATAAAACCACCACCTCCTCTAATTTAAATCCATAGTTGAATGAATAGAGAGAGATTACTTGGTTTAATGGCCTGATGTGGTGGTTTGAAACTCTTGATGATGTTATCTTGGAAGGCGTGTTTTGTACGTGAAGTCTGATGGACTAATGAGTGTGCACGCGAGCAGAGGAGAAATATGGAAGAACGGAAAAAGCTTTACATTTTAGTACATTTAATAACACTTTATTTATGCTTCTTGAGTCAGAGGCCCCTCAGTTTCATCTTGCCTGGGCCCCATAATCATGTAGCCGATCCTAGGTAAGTTTCTATTTATTAACTTAGGTGGTTAAGTATATAGATGTTTGCTTTATTATTATTCCTTACACAGCTCTCCTGCATATGTGATACTGTTTACAAAAAGAAGAGAATAGGAGAAAAAAGACAGGTAAAAATGCTTCTGGAGCCTCTTTTCCATAACTCCAGTGAGGCCGGTCTTTCTTATAGAAAACGGATTTTATTTTTGGATGCTACCAAAAGTAATGTGGCAATGAGTCTGATTCATGACTGCTGGAAAATGCCACTTGAATTCACACATAACATCATTACTATGACTGAGTTTGTCATATGGTTCACGAACTAAGATCTAAAGAAACACCCACCCACACCCACCCACACACACACACACACACACACACACACACACACACACCCTGTTTTGAACATACTTTTCAATACATAAACATCACTAGATTGTTAACATGCTTCCAAGTAGACTCTTCTGATTGGATCAGTGAACTTGGAGAGTATGAGTCCTGATAAGACAGTTTAGAAATAGGCAAACTACTTTAAAGTCCTTCCTCCACGCAGTCCTTGAACCCTGTGAAAGTACAACAAGGATTCATTTCACAATTCCCTCTTCTAAAAAAATGTAGAGGAAATTCACCAGGCAAGTCAACATAAATGCATCTTCCACCGATGAAAAAAAGGCCTGTTTATCATTTGGCTAAAATGTATGTGGAAAAGATGAATGTGTGATGCCCAGGGTGTCCTAAATCTGTATCACACTCCACCTGTAGGTTTAAGATAAGGTTGGGAGATAAAGTTCTTCACTTCTAACTAATCGACACCTTTTCCCCTGATTTGCTTGACATTTGGTGGAGCTCTCGATCCTTTCTTTTCTTCTTCTTCTTCTTCTTCTTCTTCTTCTTCTTCTTCTTCTTCTTCTTCTTCTTCTCCTTCTTCTTTTCTGGGACAATTTAATCATTCTTGCCTATTAATATAGATCAAATTGGACAAGCCAGTTCCCATGATGTGTGATTTGAATGTGACTTCTACCACATTTAACTTGCGAACCACGCTCTGGGTGATGACTGCCGGCGGTGGTAACATGGTGGACGGAATTCCACGCTAACGGCACTCGTGAGCTGTATCTTCCCTGATGCTGGTTGCTTCCCATCTCTGGGGAAGAAGCAGGACGGAAGAGTCCTTAAGCTTGTTAAACAAGGCACCCGGGCCCGGGAAAGTTGCTATCTGCCTTGAGGACTTTCCTGCTTGGCCAAGTCAGTGGTGGGCCCGGCCCCTCCCCCCGCCCTGCTCACCAGGAAGAAAAGGTTCGGGCCTCTGGCACAGTCACCAGGGAGCTGGTCTCCAGGGCTCAAGCCAGAGACGTGCTAGAGCCAGCTCATGCCAGCTTGCTAGAACCAACTACACACGTCTCTCTCTAATTCGGTGTTCAGTGATCTCACGTTGGTGGACTGAAATCAGCCATGGCAGGTTTATTTACACCAATAGAATTAGCAAATACAAAGCTTTTCTGTTTAGAAAGCTTGCTGTTGAAATGTTTACCAGCACACCACTGGCTGAAGCCCTGAGAGCTGAGACTCAGAGCCCGTTAGGAGGTGAGGGGTAAGGTAAGGGGCCTTGGGAAGGCTGGGCTGCATCCCTTTACTTATGATTTAGTTGGTCACATTGTAGGAAAAATTCCAACACAAGGACCAATCTGGCAGGACCGTTCTCAAGAGCACAGACCAGCAGCTTGGCTGACCTCATAGGCTAAGGGTGAACTAGGTGTGTTAAATAGCCATTCGTTTTCCACCCACTCGTTTAGGAGCAGGGAAACACTTGTTCTTCCAGATGCAGATCTGGCCAGTGTTGAGAACTAAAAAGATTTCATTACGTGTCCCAGAGTAAAAATAGACACCTTGCTTTTTTTAAATGAAAACCACATGATCTCTTTTGATATTAATTACTAGTTTTGAATTTAAAAATTTAAAAATTAGATAAAGAACTAAATTTTAACTTGAAAAAGAAAACCTTAATCAGAATCGATATAGAGGGGCGCCTGGGTGGCTCAGTCAGGCAAGTGTCCGACTCTTAGTTTTGGCCCGGGTCATGATCTCACAGCTTGTGAGTTCGAGCCCCACATCAGGTTCTGCACTGACAGCTCGGAACCTACTTGGGATTCTCTCTCCCTCTCTCTCTCTGCTGCACTCTCACTCTGTCTCTTGCTCTCTCTCTCTCTCTCAAAATAAATAAATAAACAAAAAAATTCTTAAAAAAGAATTGATATAGAGAAAAAGGCTTGCATAGCATTTTTTATAGGTCTTTACCATGTTGTACATAAGAGTGGTAACTTTCTGCAGGACTTGGCATCTGTTCATATAGCCTAGCAGAATGTATAAATGGAAACCATTCTGAAGGATAATGCACTGTCACCCTTGGTGAATTTGGATGGATGGATGGTCAACACTGAAAACTCCAGGGCTGCATGTGTATTGTGTATTGGATAGTCTGTCCTCACTGCTGTTGCCTCAGTTGATGGGAAGTCTAAGTGTGCTGCTCCCAATGCAGCTGACATTATCTGAACCAAACAGAGACGATGATGGATTGAATCCACTTAGCAATATGACATAGACAAAGTAATACCCAGAAGCGTGTTTTTGTCTCTGCAAAAAGGAAATAATTTCTTTTTCTTCTTTTAAGATGAATATCCAGTTTCTAGACTCATCTGATTCTTTTAAGAACATCTAGTTTTTAGACTCATTAAACTGCCATTTCTTTTTAAATCCAAAATTGACGTTTCTGATCACATCACTTTTATCCACATCTAAGGGGCGCCTGGGTGGCTCAGTCAGTTAAGCCTCTAACTTCGGCTCAGGTCATGATCTCTTAGTTCATGAGTTCTAGCCCCCCATCGGGGTCTGTGCTGACCGCTCAGAGCCTAGAGCCTGCTTTGGATTCTGTGTCTCCCTCTCTCTCTGTCCCTCCCCCACTCGTGTTCTGTGTCTCGCTCTCTCCCTCAAAAATAAATAAAACATAAAAAATAAATAAATACATAAAATTTAAAAATTGAATTATTCACATTTAAAATTGTGAATACTAAAAAAAATTTACATAAAATTCCCACTTCAGAAATGCCTGGAGATTCTTTTGTTTCTTTGTGAACGTGTACGAAGAAGAGTCCACACTAACAGCTGTAGGAAGTGTGTGAGAAACAGGCAGCATTGAATTAAGTGTGTTCTGAATATCTGGGGAAAACGTTCTAGGTTTATTCAACATTTAGGCAACCGCTGTCTTTGTAGACTACAGCTAATTCTGCTCTCTGGAGAAGAAAGCTCCTAATCCCAGAATTTATTAAATGCTTAGTACCTTGTTGAGAAAAGCCTGAGGCTAAAAATGTCAACTCTAAAACGTCAGAAAAGTCTGAAGTTCTCATGGCAATGTTAATTTGCCCTTCTCAAAAGACGTTTTGATGTTAATAAAAATACTGTTAACAGACCAGGAAAGTGCAGCTCCTTCTGACTGGTGTTGAGTCAGCTCATCTTAATTAACTTACAAGATTCCTCCATTTCCTGGGCCCAGAAAAGTCTTTCTTGGTGCTATAGAACAAGAAAGAAAAATGGATGGACTCTATGGCTGGGAAGCATGAAGAGGAGAGACATGTTGTTGGAAAAGCTCTGAGCTGAGTTCAAAAGGGCCATGGCTAAAGTCTGGGATTGTGATGCCTCCCACTTTGGTTTTCGTCCTCAATATTACTTTGGCTATTCAGGGTCTTCTGTGGTTCCACACAAATTTTAGGATTGCTTGTTCTAGCTTCAAGAATAATGCTGGTGCAACTTTGATTGGGATTGCATTGAATGTGTAGAGAGCTTTGGGTAGTGTTGACATTTTAACAATATTTATTCTTCGAATCCATGAGCATGGAATGTTTTTCCATTTCTTTATATCTTCTTCAATTTCCTTCATAAGCTTTTTATAGTTTTCAGCATACAGATCTTTTACATCTTTGGTTAGGTTTATTCCTAGGTATTTTATGATTCTTGGTGCAATTGTGAATGGGATCAGTTTTCTTATTTGTCTTTCTGTTGCTTCATTATTAGTGTATAAGAATGCAACTGATTTCTGTACATTGATTTTGTATCCTGCAACTTTGCTGAATTCATCAAGACAGCATGGTATTGGCACAAAAAAAGACACATAGACCGATGGAATAGAATAGAGACTCCAGAATTGGACCCAGAAAAGTATGGCCAACAAATCTTTGACAAAGCACGAAAGAATATCCAATGGAAAAAAGACAGTCTCTTTAGCAAATGGTGCTGGGAGAACTGGACAGCAACACGCAGAAGAATGAAACTAGACCACTTTCTTACACCATTCACAAAAATAAACTCAAAATGGATAAAGGACCTGAATGTGAGACAGGAAACCATCAAAACCCTAGAGGAGAAAGCAGGAAAAAACCTCTCTGACCTCAGCCGCAGCAATTTCTTACTTGACACATCCCCAGAGGTAAGGGGAATTAAAAGCAAAAATGAACTATTGGGACCTCATGAAGATAAAAAGCTTCTGCACAGCAAAGGAAACAACCAACAAAACTAAAAGGCAACCAGCAGAATGGGAAAAGATATTTGAAAATGACATATCGGACAAAGGGCTAGTATCCAAAATCTATAAAGAGCTCACCAAACTCCACACCCGAAAAACAAATAATCCAGTGAAGAAATGGGCAGAAAACATGAATAGACACTTCTCTAAAGAAGACATCCAGATGGCCAACAGGCACATGAAAAGATGCTCAATGTCACTCCTCCTCAGGGGAATACAAATCAAAACCACACTCAGATACCACCTCACACCAGTCAGAGTGGCTAAAATGAACAAATCAGGAGACTATAGATGCTGGCGAGGATGTGGAGAAATGGGAACCCTCTTGCACTGTTGGTGGGAATGCAAACTGGTGCAGCCACTCTGGAAAACAGGATGGAGGTTCCTCAAAAAATTAAAAATATATCTACCCTATGACCCAGCAATAGCACTGCTAGAACTTACCCAAGGGATACAGGAGTGCTGATGCATAGGGACACTTATACCCCAATGTTTATTGCAGCACTTTCAACAGTAGCCAAATTATGGCAAGAGCCTAAATGTCCATCAACTGATGAATGGATAAAGAAATTGTGGTTTATATACACAATGGAGTACTACCTGGCAATGAGAAAGAAGAAATATGGCCTTTTGTAGCAACATGGATGGAACTGGAGAGTGTTATGCTAAGTGAAATAAGTCACACAGAGAAAGACAGATACTGTATGTTTTCACTCTTATGTGGATCCTGAGAAACTTAACAGAAGACCATGGGGGAGGGGAAGGAAAAAAAAAAGTTAGAGAGGGAGGGAGCCAAACCATAAAAGACTTAAAAACTGAAAACAATCTGAGGGTTGATGGGGGGGTGGGAGGGTGGGTGATGGGTATTGAGGAAGGCACCTTTTGGGATGAGCACTGGGTGTTGTATGGAAACCAGTCTGACAATAAATTTCATATTTAAGAAACAAAGAAAAAAAACAAAAGGGCCACGGGCAACCACATGGTTTTTATCATGAAACAAGTTAATGGCAATTGAATTTTATGCCAGCCCCATCCACTGGAAGAAGGTGGCCTTAGGACTCTGGAGGGCTCAGAATCCAGGGAGAGTCATGCAATGATGGGGCTTTGGATCCCATGGCCCACAGTCTGCCTTAGTGGGCTAAATGCCAAAGCTTTTGCTAAAGTGTCCTTAATCTCTGTATGGTTCCTGAAGCTACGGCTGATGTCCTTGGTTTCAAATCTATTCTTTTGTCCTGCTTCTAGTAGATCATTAACATAAAACTGGAAAATGGCACTCAAGTCAATGAAAAAATCTAAAATAAATCTTTGAGATCATTGGATGCAAGTGTCTCTAAACTGTCCCTGGGCAGGCTAAGTGCCCAAGGCACTAGAATTGAGACTATGTTGGTTCCCTGGCCGTTGCTGGCTAAACTGTAAGATCCTGGACACATCATTCAAATCTCTGACTTGGACCTCATGTAAAATACAGCAATAGCTATTACATATTTTGTGTGTATGTCTGTGTGTGTGTGTGTGTGTGTGTCAAATTAAATGAAATAATAAATTATAAATACTTCATCAGGCATCTGGCCTGAGAAATTATGATTTATTTACTTAGACTCCTTCCTTCTCCCACTCCGTGTCCCCTTCTCCCTGGCTACTACATACACTTGTTGTTCTAAAAGCTATTTAAAAGGGGATGCTTTAGGGGTATCTGGGTGCCTCAGGTATCAGTTAGTTAAGCGTCTCACTTGCCGTTCTGAGTTCGAGCCCCACGTCGGGCTCTGTGCTGACAGCTCAGAACCTGGAGGCCTGCTTCAGACTCGGTGTCTCCCTCTTTCTCTGCTCCTCCCCTGCTCACGCTGTCTCTGTCTCTCAACAATAAAATCAACGTTAAAAAAATAAATAAATAATAAAATAAAAGGGGATGCTTTATACATATCGTTTGCTTCACTCTCTTCCTAACCAAATTCTTTGTTTATCCACATACCTGGGGTTTCTTGTTTGGTGAGAACAAGCAATGTTGTTAAAGTGATGTGCAATTGGCCAATGTTCCTTGCACTAAAGATATCCTAACTGTCATGTCAGTATCTGTTGCATCTGTGAAGAATTTTGATTGGGATCAAGTCCAACCAACTACCAGTGGTGGCTCAAGGTATGTTCCTTAGAGAATGAATCTGAAGCATTTCATAAACCAAGGCGGTGATTCTCCACTGTGGCTGCACATCGTGATTCCCTGGAAACCTCTAAAAGTACTGATGCCCAGAAGAATCAAGAGCCTTTAAAAATTACATACCATTGAACTGGGCAATTCCACTTCTAGGAATCAATCTACTCTAAGAAAAGAGAGATGTGAACAAAGACATATGCACAAAGCATCTCAAGCATTAAAAAAAAATTTTTTTTTAATGTTTATTCATCCCTGACAGAGAGACAGAGACAGAGACAGAGAGACAGAGCACAAGTTGGGGAGGGGCAGAGAGAGAGGGAGACAGAATCTGAAGCAGGCTCCAAGCTGTCAGCACAGAGCCCGACGCAGGGCTCGAACTCATGGACCGTGAGATCATGACCTGAGCCGAAGCCAGACGCTCAACCGACTGAGCCACCCAGGCGCCCCATCAGGCATCTTTTAAAAAGCATTTTCCAAGTCTAATTAAATGAATGGGGAACGGTTAGATAAAATATGATGTGCCTGTAAACAATCGTAGATCCATTAAATGGCACTTAGGATATGGTATTAGAAGTTGGGATATCATTACTCTTGGGGAAGGGATTGTGACTGGGAGGGGTATGGAAGAGGTATAAAGGGGTGCTGGTAATACTGAATTTCTTGACCTGAGTGCTGGTTGTACAAGTGTCTTCACTTTGTGAAAATTCATCAACCTGTATTCTTTTAACATATGCATTTTTTAAAACACACATAAAATTTACCGTATTAACCATTTTTAAGTACACAGTAGTATTCAGTACACTCACATTGCTGTGCAAGGGATCTCCAGATCTCTTTTCATCTTGCAAAACTGAAACTCATACCTAGTAAATACTTCCTCATTTACCTGCTCCCCCAGCCCCTGGCAATCCCCACTCTGCTTTCTACCTCTATGAATTTGACGACTCCAGGTACCTCATGTAAGTAGAATTATTAACAGTATTTGTCTTTCTGTGACTTAGTATAACGTCCTTAAGGTTCATTTGTGTTGTAGTGTGTGTCAGAATTGTCTTTCTTTTTAAGCTGAATAGTATTTCATAGTATGGATAGACCACATTTTGTGTATCCATTCATCCATCGATGGGCACTTGGCTTGCTCCCACCTTTTGGCTATTGGGAATGATGCTGCTATAAACATGGGTATGCAGTTATCTCTTCAAAACCCTGCTTTCGTGGCGCCTGGGTGGCTCGGTCGGTTAAGCGTCCGACTTCGGCTCAGGTCGTGATCTCACGGTCCGTGAGTTCGAGCCCCACGTCGGGCTCTGTGCTGACCGCTCAGAGCCTGGAGCCCGTTTCAGATTCTGTGTCTCCCTCTCTCTCTGCCCCTCCCCTGTTCATGCTCTGTCTCTCTCTGTCTCAAAAATATATAAACGTTAAAAAAAAATTTAAAAACCCTGCTTTCAATTCTTTTGGGTATGTACCCAGAAGTGGATTTGCTGGAGATAAAAATGCATCTGTATGTTATACTTTAATGAAAATTTAACTTTTTATTTACATCAGCAAATACTGATGCCTGGGTTTTACCTCTCGGAATTTTTATGAAATGCCCTGGGGTCAGCCTAGGCATTAGAATTTGTTAAGCCCCCTCAGTGGATTTTAACATGCAGCCAAGGTTGAAAGTCTCTGACCTCAGAGATTCATTTAGAGCATTCTTGCATACAGCTTGCAGAGAGCTGTGCAGGCATCAGGGACTGGGGTATTCATTCTTCACCCAACCTATGCTATCCCTTCAATATTTTAACTTCAAATCATTCCCATCACATGGTGACCTAGACCAGGAAATAGTAGGTCAGTCAATGCTTTGTGCCTTCCATTGGTTGCAGGTAAGGGAGACAGCACACCTGGGTCTTCATTTCAGCCCTTGCCAGAAGGAGTGCACAGTGTGCTCTTTCTGCCCATGGAACAGGTAGGTGGGTGCCTCCATGATGAGACTATTGGGATAGCCAGAAGGGCCTCCCCAACATGCACACATACAAAATATTTCTCCCTGGAGCTTCCCAAAAGTCTTCACTTCCTTTTTTTGCATGATGTAAATTCCTGCCAATGAGTAAGAACCTCCTTTATTTCTCCAAACTTTTGTTTAAATTCTAGTTCATTAATATGTAGTGTAACATTGGTTTCAGGAGTAGAACTTAGTGATTCATCACTTACATGTAACATCCAGTGCTCATCATAACAAAAATCTCTTTTAAATGCCACTGACCCTGGCAGGTTATATGTAGACTATTGACCATTTAAACCATATTGTGAATTAGTACAAATAGATATTTTTCAATAGTAAAATTATTATTTTCAAAAATAAAAAGCTGTGATGTCAAGACATGGAAGCAGGGTTTTTTTCAGCCTCAGTACTGACATTTGGGCTGAATAATTCTCGATGTGAGGAGATCTTCTATACCTTGTAGGATGTTTAGCAACATCTCCAGCCTCTACTCACAGGAGATGCCAGGGGCACTACAACCCTCAGGTGGAATCACTAAAAATATCTCCAAATGTTGACAAATGTCCCTTTGGGGGCAAAATCCTCTCCAGTTAAGAGCCGCTATACTGACAGAATGAGAAGTTTGATGGAATAAGAGAGTAAGAAGAAATTTTGCAATGTTAGAAATTTAGGCACGGTTAGAGCAGATCAGGCCTGAATAAGGGTGGGTAGAGGGGTGTCAATGCCCTTTTACGTCTCTGCTTGTGTCTCAGCCCCAGAAAACCCTCCTCAGTGTTCTGAGGTGAGAAATAGGTGCATCATGGGAAGCAGCAGGGCACTGAAGACAAGACCATCCATATGAAATAGTGCCTTGCACCTGCATGAAAGCTCTGTGTCCCCTGGACACAGGAAACCAACTGGTCTCCTCTCCTTCGTTGCCTCCAAAATGTGGGAGGTTGTGAAGTTAGGGCATATTATGGGAATCGTCTTGCCCCATCCTCTCCCATTCAAAAATTTTTCCAGTTTTTCATGGCGACAAAGCTACCTCTTGTGAACGTCATAAATACGGGTGTTCATGGACACAACATTATGCCAATTTATCACCTGTGAAACCATAACACATATTCCTAAAGTTTCTTAAGTCTAATCTGCCCAAATTCTAAACGACTCTGTGTTGCTAAAGTACATAGATGGAAGGCAGAGGAGGAGCATGCTGGCTGGTGGCTGAGGCCCTGCTTTCTAGGGTGACCCAGAACTTCTGGAAACCACCTCTTCCGAATCAGGTCCTTTCCCCACCTTGGAGCAGGAACCTTAAAAACTATTTCCCAAGACTGTCTCTAACTAACAGTGTGTTTTATGCCTGTTTCCTTCCAGTTCATTCTCTTCACCTGAGGCTTCAGCTTTATTCAGGTGATGGGACCCTCAGCCTCTCTCCGTGAGGAATAAGCAGCCGTAGGCAGGGGAGCCAGCACCCCTGTGAAGGCAGATGCTAACCCCCATCCCCGAGACTTCTCCATCCCCTGCTCCACCCAGCTCCGCTCATGACCCTAGTGGGGCAGCCATTTTGCAATGAAAGACTTTGCAATGAAAGACACTGAGTAAACAAAGCACTGGCCAGGGAGATTGGCTCAGATTTAACAGAGGATGTGTACAGGCCTTCAGTGCTCCTCGGCTCACAAGCTTTAACCACTGTACAAACTGATTTAGAACACTAAAGCCCAACTGTTTGTTTAGTGCCTTTATTGACTCAATTCCCGCCTCTAAGGCAGGTGGCCTCGGCCAGCCACTCAGTCATTGTTCTGATCTGTTCTCCTCAGTGACACGGTGGCCTCCCTGTTGAGAGTTCTTTTCTTTATTTCATTTTCTGGTCCTTGAAAAGTCGGACAATCGACTCACATTTACAGATGTAGTGTTTCATTTCTAAAGAGGCATAATTCCCTCTAGTAAAAGTTTTCAGCTGTCGAAATGGGGTTGTTGCAAAATAGGGACTTTTCTACCTTCCTCTTGGAAAGCGAAGGACCGATTTCCCTGGTGACTGTGAGGAGTGTTGTCCCTGTTCTGGTATATTAACTCTTTCTGACCCTTGCTTGTAAATGGCTTCCAAAGTGCCCTAATGTATAATTAAGATGGGCCAAAAAGCTTCTACAAACCTCCCATTGTGCCTGCCTCCACTGTGAGAGTTAATGATTTCTCCAAAAGGGCAACTTGGAAGAAAGAAGCTGGATTGTTTTTCTCGTGGTCTACTGGAACAATAATATCATTTATTAAGCATATACTTTGTGCAAAGTACTATGCCTGGTTTTGTTGTTGTTTTTAGATGTGTTGGCTCCTTTGATATTCACCATAAACTTGTGTGCAGGGTAGAATTGCTCTCTTTTATCAGATGGGGAAGCTGAGGACAGAATGGTTAAGTAGCTCGTCCACAGTCCCTCAGGGTCCACAGGCAGAGCAGGAATTTGATCCCAAGTCTGTTTGACTCCAAAGCCTGTGCTACTCCCTCTCTGGCCCCCGGTCACTCATCTAGGAGAAAAGGAAAACCCACGAGACCCCAGGTAGGGGGCGGCACGCACATGGAGTGGGCCAGGGAGCCAGGCCAGAAGTGGCACCAGTGGGGCGTTTGCTATGGTCTGGCAGGTCAGAGTCCACTTGGCCACCTCCCCCAGGGGCACAGAGCCGACATCCTCTCTTCTCTGTGGCCAGGGCTGTCCTGGGACAACTTCCTCAAGCTTTTCTGTCAGAGAGTAGAGCTCATGTGTCACTTGATCTTTTTTTTTTTTTTTTTTTAATGTTTATTTATGTTTGACAGAGCGAGACACAGAAACAGAGCGCGAGCAGGGGAGGGGCAGAGAGAGAGGGAGACACAGAATCTGAAACAGGCTCCAGGCTCTGAGCTGTCAGCACAGAGCCCAGCGTGGGGCTCGAACTCTGAACGGCAAGGTCCTGACCTGAACCGAAGTCAGACGCGTAACCAACTGAGCCACCCAGGCACCCCATGTGTCACTTGAACTTGCCGCCAGTAAGGGAAGCTGGGAGAAGCACACAATACTCACACATTTACACACACAAATGCAACATGCAGACACGAGTACACTTGTGGGTCACTCAACCACATGCACACGCACATGTATTCATTCACACACACACGTGCGCGCACTTGGACATTCATATGCACATTTGCAGACACACGTATACACGCATATGGATGCACACACACTAACGCACACACATCCACACACACATATCCAAATTCATTCAGACACATTTACATCCATCCGTACACATCCGTCCTCAACAATTCACGTGCATACTCATTCACACTTCCACTTGTACACACTCACACATGCACACTCACAAATGCACGCTCGCAGTGAAACCCTTCCACTCATATAAAGTCATGCCTGCCCACTTACAAACATCCACTCACATGCACATTATTCACACACGCACACTCACACACCGTCACACGTATTTCTCTTGCTTCCCGCACAGAAGCTAAGGTGCAAGGTCAAGAGGCCAACAGCCAACATAATAAATTGTAAGCGGGTGGTGTGTTGTGGGGTTTTGTGACTCCAAAGCCACTTGAAATCACTGGAGAGCTTAGAGCAAGGGCACTGGCTTTATTTTGAGGCAATGTGGTCTCTCTCCTAGCTTCAACTGGCTCCAGTCTTCATGAGCCAGGTTTTTGGCCCCAGGCCCTCTGGCAAGAGTATCCACTTTGGAGTCTCACACGCTAGCTCTGCAACCTTGGGCAAGTAGCTTAACTTCTCTTTGCCTCTATTCTGTCATCTGTAAAATGGGGATCATAACAGTGCTTACTTTATAGAGTTATGAGCACTAACCAGGCTAATACATGTGAAGTTCATGGGCCAGGGAAGGGCACAGATTGTTCAATAATAGTGGGCTATGAATGGCTTGGGTTTACTCAATTTCATTAATCAGGCAAACCTGGTTAATTTCATTAACCAAAGGCAAACATCAATGGAAATTTTGTTATGGAAGTGAGGTCCAAGGAGAGTTGCCAAGTTTTAAGGGCTTTCTGCCCTGGTGGCTGTAATCTATAAGCTTGAGAAGGCCTCAGGGCAGGGGACAGCTATCTTTTCTTCTTCTCAGTCTAAGTGTCCTAGGGTCCCTTAGACTAGTGAGTGATAAATCGGTCGGGGGGGGGGGGGGGAGTCAGAAGGGCAGCATCTCAGACTGATGAAGAGGCCAGGTTTACACCTTCCTATCCTCCCTCCCTCCTCCTTAGTTAAATTAATCCTTATCTTGTGAAAATTTTGGAGAAGGAGCCATGCAACAAACAAGACTTTCATTTTTGTGCTCAGCTTACTTGCAAGCAGCTCGAGTTTAAGGATTAGCACATTTCATCTGCACTCCCAAGACCTCTCCTCTTAAAAGTTACAGAAGAAAGTGGAATTATTTTCATTAAAGAGTAGTTAGACCAATGGCACACTATTTCGTTCTATTTCTTTCTTTCGCTCAGATTCTGGATCAGTTTGCAAAATTTCCAAGTCTTCATTATCCCCCCACCCCCGCCCCACCCCCGGCAGGCAGTATATTGCTTTGCTCTGGCAGCAACTCTGGGTCATGCCTTCTCTTTCCTTCTTCCCTCTGTGACAGTCTATATCTTGGTTCTGTCTTTCCCTCAAAAAGTCCCCGTGGGGACTAGAGGCTGTTTCTCTCCTTCCAGCCTGCTTTCCACCCGAGTAGGTCAATGCTTGATCAGAAAGGCACTATTTGCCTTAGAATTCCAACTATTTTGTTATCAGAGCAGTCATCTCATCAAAGGAATGACCAGAAAAAGGCTATTTTACAGTCTCTGAAAGCACAAGTTCCTCTCTTCTTTGCCACAGAGATAAAGGGAGGTTTCCCAAGCCATTTTCCTTTGTAATTTGTTTTTTACATTTGCACCCATGTTTACCAAATAATTCCTATCTATGCCTAGAGACTAATTGGAATGATATTCACTTACTGCTCATAAGAGTTACTTGGGGAGGTGACATGGGGTGATTTTTATTTAAGATTTCTGCTTTGTACTGTTCCAAATCAATTGACTTAAAATGAAGACAAAATTTAAAAACATACACACAGCAATACAGCAATCATTTAAAAAAAATTCTTCAAAATGCACCACTTTTTTTCTTTTCTGTAGTAGTTTTTGAACACCTCACTCAGCTGGCCAGTTAAGCAGGACTCTTTTCAGAGCTCTGTTCAAGACAGGTTTGGGGATAAAAAGAAAGTTACTCTGGACATGGAGCCAACATTTCCCTTCATTTTGGAAGGCACGGTTGAATTATCAACTCAGAAAGCTTTTATAAAATACACCTTATGGGAGTGCCTGGCTGGCTCAGTTGGTGGAGCATGTGACTCTTGATCTCGGGGTTGTAAGTTCGAGCTCCGTGTTGGGTATAGAGACTACTTAAAAAGAAAAACCTTTTTAAAAAAATTAACAGTAAAATAAATTAACATTAAAAAAATATACCCTATGGACATATCTTTCTTCAGGTATTGTTTTGTCAGATTTCTCTAAGGACAAACACCACGGTCAGTTGGGAAGGGTTAGTGTGTGGGCTATTCCTGGCGTCTTTAAAATGAAAGGAGGGGGGCGCCTGGGTGGCTCAGTCGGTTAAGCGGCCGACTTCAGCTCAGGTCATGATCTCACGGTCCGTGAGTTCGAGCCCCGCGTCGGGCTCTGTGCTGACAGCTCAGAGCCCGGAGCCTGTTTCAGATTCTGTGTCTCCCTCTCTCTGACCCTCCCCCGTTCATGCTCTGTCTCTCTCTGTCTCAAAAATAAATAAACGTTAAAAAAAATTAAAAAAAAATAAATAAATAAAATGAAAGGAGGTCCTTCTTGTACAGAAGGAAAATGCCAGCTTTCCCTTGGTGAACACCACTGGCTACACTTCAGAGATACATCCTTGGGGTTAATTTCAGCTTCCAGTTGAAGTCTAGCTTCTTTCATAAAATCACGTGTATGAAATACATCTAACTTTGCATATAATTATAGATAACTCATTTTCTTTGTTGTGGCAACATATTAAAACTTATTTATCCATTCTAGCGCATATGGTCATTTGGGAAGTTTATGGTTTTGAGCTATTATGACCTGTGAGACCATAAACCTTCTAGTACATGTCTTTTGGTAACCGTATGTTAGCGTTTCTGTTGAGTATGCGTGTAACAGTGAAACAGAATACAGTATGCGAACGTTCAGCTTTACTAAATACTACTAAACAGTTTTCCAAAGTGTTTGTACCAATTTACATATCCAACTGAGTGTATGAGAATTTCAACAGACCATTTTTTTTTTTTTTAAATCAGATTTGTGATGGATAGTGACTCTGGAGAGAAATACTAGCCTGAACTAGCAGATGATAATGCGCCCTGAGGACTTCCAAGAAGTCCAAAGCGCCATTCATTTTCACGTTAGACGGAAACATCCCTCTGAGATCGAAAGATCGAAACATCCCTCTGAGAGCTAGAGGGGCGTGCCTCATGCCATGTTTTCCTGAAGCGGACGAAATTCTATGGAAGCAACTGAAATGCTTTTTCTAAACGCCTTACTAAGCTCCATATCTTCCCATGCTCCCCCAGAGCTTTGATTTTAGGTCCAAATGCCTGTCTGTGAATTTGTTACAGGAATTTCATGCTCACGGTAGCATTTCTACTGTAACATTACAAGTCTCAAATAACAAAGCCTAATGCTGTCACCCCTCAGAGCATTTCCCAGGCATTCAGCCAGTAAAAAGGGGCATATTCAAAAACTCTCAGGCCTGACCTTGAAGGTCTTTGGACAGCCTGCCTAGGTTTCCTGGCCCGGCTGCTCCTCAGACACACCTGGGCAGCTCTTCAAACTACATCCCCACTCTAGAACAAGTGAGTTGAATTCCTTGGGGTTGGAACTTGGGGATCCATATTTTATAAAGTTTTCAGGTGATTCTGATTTGATTGGAGACCACTCGTCAAACTTTGGAATCACTGTTGCCTCCAGATAGAAGGAGGAGGAGGAGGAGGAGGAGGAGGAGGAGGAGGAGGAGGAGGAGAAGGAGGACAAGGAAGATAGAAGATAGTCATCCAATACAAATACAATAGCAAAATCCCAAAATAAGAAGGGAAGATGAGGGAAAGGTCAGGCCTTATCCTCTTCTTCAAAGTATTCAGTGGTAGGTTGTTCTGATTCCAGGGTAATAATAATTATAAGCCACAATTACATGACATTTAGTAGTTTGCTGAATGATATCACATATATTATGTCACTTAATCACTCAAGACTTCTTCATGGTAGAAAGGATAATCCCCAATTTACAGAAGGGGATACTGAGGCTAAAAGATTAAGTGAGTGATATACCTGCATTGAATAGTAGATCTAGGACACAAACCCAAGTCTCCTGATTCCCAATTAAAAAAAATTTTTTTTTTAATGTGTATTTTTGACAGAGAGAGAGAGAGAGCGCGAGCAGGAGAGGGGCAGAGAGAGAGGGAGACACAGAATCCAAAGCAGCCTCCAGGCTCTGAGCTGTTAGCACAGAGCTCAACGTAGGACTTGAACCCACGAACTACAAATTCTGACCTGAGCCGAAGTCAGACGCTTAACCGACTGAGCCACCAGGCACCCCCCTGATTCCCAATTTTATGTATTTCTCTCCATCCCCTAGTACTCAAAGAGTCAGAGAGCTACATGGAGGCCAGCAGGAGCTAAGTGTTCCAACTACTCTGAATGATCCCCATGAGTCTTACTGGATACTCTTCCATTCTCCTCCCTCCTTCTCCTCTTCTCCTTTCCTTCAATATGCTTTCAATGTCTCCCATGCACCAGGTAACCTGCAACATGCTAGGGAATCAGAGATTTTTATTTTTAATGTTTATTTTTGAAGGAGGGAGAGACAGAACGTGAGCAGGCCAAGGGCAGAGAGAGACACACACACACAGAAGCCAAAGCAGGCTCCAGACTCTGAGCTGTCAGCACAGAGTCTGACGTGGGGCTCGAACTCACGGAACGTGAGATCATGACCTGAGCTGAAGTCGGACGCTCAACTGACTGAGCCACCCAGGCGCCCCTGGAATCAGAGATTTTTAAAAGTTCACCTTCCGGTGGGGAGAAAAACAAATCCTCGTGCAGAAATGCACCAAATGTCACGGTCACATCTAGAGAAATGACAGACCGCCACAATTAGACCAAAATGGAAAGGGGAGATTATTGCCGTGATCATCCATTCAATTGGGCATGTGGATTCATACTCTCTACTCCGACAATAGGTCCCAATTATTAACGATAAGAACTTGCTTTGATATACTCTCACTTCAAAGGGGGACTGTTTTATTTGGAAACAATCCCACTGCCTCCAATACCCTGTTAGTAGACCCTTGGAAATGTGCTGTTAGGTTTCTCATCTATATTCTATAACATGTGTCTACCCTCTCCTGACTAAATTTAGAGGCATGCTGTCTTATTAGGGGTTCATTTAGATGCTCTTTAAAGAATTATCGATGTTCAAAAGAGGTATAGAGGCCTTAAGTAACTGTAGGGAGAAGCTCAGGGATTCCCTCCCGGGTCTGGTGCATAGGACAAACGGCTTCCATGCACCAGGAAATAGCTTTGTTTATACTCAGCCCCTGGGCTGGACAGAGTAGGGATAGGTACGTGTGTGTGTTCATATTTTCGCGGCACAGGTTGGTAGCATGTGGATTTTTTTCCAACAAGCTATTTCAGTAGTGACAATAAGCCACTCACTTTATTTTCAAACACCTACGAATTATTCAACAATAATAAATAGTTGTCAGATGCCCAATGGGCACCAACAGCATCTTAAGCACAGAGTCCATGGTGGTGAAGGAAACAGATACGTCCCTGCCCACACTCCCCGCTTTCCAGGTTGACTACTGAGAGCCCATTAAACATTTCTGGAAGAGCAAATGTGGGCAATGCTCTTAAAACTGACACTTCACATCACTGCTTAAACCCGCTTGACATTTCTGAAGCACCGCACACGACTGATGGCCCATTAACTGTGCCCTTGTTCACCCTTTGGTTTCTGTGTCCCTGTCCTTCCAAGTCCTCATATGCAGGAGTGCTTGCTTGCCTTCTCGTGATCAGTGCGTCTCCTCGGGACAACCGTGGCGTCCTCTTGACTGCTGTCCCTGCTCCAAGGTCTCTGACTCTTGTCCTATCTTCCACGTGTTCATTGGAGTTATATTTTGTTTTTCCCCTTTCCAACTCAAAACAGTCATAACTGACAACTACGTGTGTTTTAAAAACATTTCCGGAGAAAGCTCCATCTATTGTCTGAATCAACGAGCCCTCGTTTGGAGCCTCCCGTGGACCAGGCTGGTACTAACCTGGAACTAACATGAGGCTGGTCCAAGATAACACAGTCAGGATGTGATAGGCACGAACACAGTCTTCTCATCCTTAATTCTGGTTCCTTCCATCTGCTGCAAGGTGGTTCCCTAGGAAGCAGACCCTGAGACGATGATTCATGTGCAGGAGGGTTGGAAGGAATGTTCTCAGGACTGGAGTCTGTAGAAGGGAAGGGGAGGAGTGGCATTGGGCAGAGGGAGAAGTTGGGTGACAACGCAGTCTCAAAGGAAGTCTTAGCGTTCTGAACACGGGGTGGCTCTCGGAGTGTCTGCTTTGAAGTAAGACTCACAGCGGGAGGGGTGTGAGTTCTTCGGTTTTGAAGGGGGATCAGGGCGGTGCATCTCAGCCTCCACCACACCTCCCACATTGCTAGGATTCACTGCAGGTGACTGATTTGACTTGTTGCATTGAGCTTTAAATAAAGGGCAGGGAGTTCCTGGAGAAAGAGAGCTGAGTTCCTGCGGTCAGGACTACTGCCCTAGGTGGTGATAGAACAGGAAGAGGCTGGAATGGATCTGATCAAGTCCCACCTGATAAATGAGCAAAGGCCAAGGTCAGGCCAGGGTGGACAACCGTATTTCTTGGCTCAGGTCTTCCTTTACAGATGCTGCCCCTTTTGCCTGGAATGTTCTTCACTCAATCTTCAGGCCTCTGCCCACATGTGACATCCTCTGTGCTATCTCCTTGGGCTCGATATAAATTAAAATCTTAGAGACCCACTTGCTTAATATCCTGAAACCTGCTTTTGTCACATTAGTCACTCTGTGGCCCACTGGGGGACTATTTATTCAATTTTTTCTCCTATTTTGCTGAGAGCCTCATGAAGGCAGACATTTTTTTTAACATGGCATCTCCCGTGACTACTGGGTGCCTAACACATAGTAGGTGCTCAATAAATACCTTTTAAATGATTAAAATTGCAAAAAGAGCTACATCAGGGTTCTTTGCTTGCACAGAATGGAAACTGACACTGATATTATTAAGCAAAAAGGGGGTTATAGGAAGAGTGTGGGAGACTCCCAAAGTCACAGAGAATAGGGGTGAAAATAGGCAATACCCAGAAGCTCTACAGAGGGTCATGAGGCTGGAGCTCTTGGACAAATCAACCATTTTCAGTCGCTACCATTCAGCCTAACAGTCAATTTCCACAGGGGAAAGGGAGTGTTTGACTGGTCTAGCCTCAGTCATGTGCTACCTCTGTGGCTGGAAGAGAACAGAAAGAGGAGAACAACCTCACCAGGGTATATACAAAAGGAAATTAGGGGAAGTTGAAGGAGAAGAAATAAGGATTAAGGGCAACCAATCAAACCAAACAAACCCATTTCCATGATAGGAGCCAGAGTGAGGAAGGAGAGTCCTGACTACCTGGGGGTATCAGGGAAAAATCCATGGCAGCAGGGAAGAGTCTACCCTACTTTCCCTATCCCAGCACCAAGCATTATGCCTGCCACCCTGTAGATGTTCTAAAAATTTGTGTGTGCGGATGACGTTCCTACCATAAGCATCTGAGACTCTGGTCACTGGACCATGTTTAGTCCATTGGTGGTGGTGGTGGTGTTAGTCCTGCTGGAGAGTTTACACCCTGGGAGCAGCCTGCAGCCCATGACAGATGGAAGATGGTGGGTGAATATCTCAGCTTCCTTGCCCTTGTTCTACGATGTCACCCAGAGGTCCACTGTGATTGACTCCCAGTTGCCCATGGCAGGAACCTGTTCTTTTTTTTTTTAATGTTTATTTATTTTTGAGAGACAAAGAGGGAGAGAGGGAGCAGGGGAGGGGCAGAGATGGGGGCATAGGATCTGAAGTGGGCTCTGTGCGGACAGCTGAGAGCCCGATGTAAGGCTCAAACTCACGAACCATGAGATTATGACCTGAGTCATAGTTGGACACTTAACCCACTGATCCACCCAGGTGCCCCAGGAACCTGCTTTTTAATGCACGCTATAGACTTCCTTTTCTCCTCTGTCTCACTTCCCCACACCCCTCCTGGGGCTTCCTGGAATTACTTCCCAAACAAGTCACTTGCATTCAAGTCCTTGTCCCAGGTGGGCTTCCTAAAACAGCAGGCAAGAAGGCAGGGGCAGTGAGGAGTGGCTGCTCTCAGTAATTACACGAAGATGAGCAACGCTGTCAGGAGGCATCAGAGAACATTTAGTCTCAGGGTGATTCATTCCAATGTTCTTCCCACCCCTGCAACCTTCCTCACAACTCTGAGCCTTCCATGGTCATGTCCACTGGTACCAATGGGTAGGTACTCAGAATGGTAACTCAGTTTTCAGTCGATCTGAGAGAGACATAGTCAGGTGGTGGCTTAGTCCATTCAGGCTGCTATAAACAAAATACCATAGATTGGGTGCCTTATAAACAACAAATATTTATTTTCTCACAGTTATGGAGGCCAAGAAGTCCCAGATCAAGGCACCAGGGCAAATGCAGTGTCTGATGAGGGCCTGCCTTCTGGGTCATACATGGCCATCTTCTCTGTGTCCTCACATGGTGGAAGGGGCCAGGGGTCTCTCTGGAGTCTCTTTCATAAAGATACTAGTCCCGTTCACCTCTCAAAAGTCCCCACCTCCTACTCCCATCACCTTGGGGGTTAGGATTCCAACATATGACTGTGGGTGAAGGGGACAAATACTCAGTCGATAGCAAATGCATAAACTGCTATCAGAGAATCTCTCTACACACTGCCAAAGCTGACTGGACGTGCTCTGGGATCTTTGCTGCCTGGATGGCCCGTCTTGTGGCTTGCCTACTTGCCTGGGACATGGGATTTCCATAGCTCCTCTCCCAAATGATCACCAGCGTCACCCCTAAAGCATGAGAGCCCACACAATGATGTCACTTCAGTGTCAGGTCAAGGATCGGGGCCCTGTCTCTCAGTGATCTCTGAAACGCAGATCTAGTCATGACCTGGGTTTGCTCAAAACAAGGACTCCCCGTTGTTTGTAGGATGACATTCAGACTTCTTTTTTAATGTTTATTTATATTTGAGAGGGAGAGTGAGCACAGAGGCAGGGCAGAGAGAGGGGGTGGGGGGACAGAGGATCTGAAGCAGGCCCTGCACTGTCAGCACAGAGCCCCATGCGGGGTCGAACTCATGAACTGTGAGATCACGCCCTGAGCTGAAGTCGGACACTCAACCGACTGAGTCACCCAGGTACCCTGACATTCAGATTTCTAAGTGTGCCTCTTCAGGTTTTTCATTCATGACCTGCCAGCCTTTCTAGCATCTTCTGCCACAGCTCCTCCCTGTGGCCCCCAGGGAGCCACACCAGACTGCTCTTCTCACCATCCTGCAAACGTGCACCTGTTGTCTTAAACTTGCAGCTTTGCTCTTGCTGATCCTTACTCTCCCAGGCCCCTCCCCGCCCCCCGTCTGGGTCTGGTAAAATCTCTTCTGTAAAGCTGTTCAGAATGCCCCTTGCATACCTAGCTAGGAGTTATTGCTTGCTGTTTCTGTTTAAAGAATACCTTTCTCCTCCACTGTTACCATATCTTTCAGGGAGAACAAGCTAGAAAGAAATCGTTTCCACTGAGAAGTCACTTCATTATTTTTTTCAATATTTGGTTTTTATTTGAGAGAGTGCGCATGTGTGAGCAAGAGAGAGGGGCAGAGGGGGAGAGAGCATCCTAAGCAGGTTCCATGCTGAGTGTGGAGCCTGATGCAGGGCTCATTTCCACGACCCTGGGATCACGACCTGAGCTGAAATCAAGAGTCGGACATTCAATCGGCTGAGACACCCAAGAGCCCCAAGAAGTCACTTTAATATAAGGCTCCCTGAGAAGAGGCCTGAAATAGCAAAATAACAAGCAGCATCAAGAAACCCTAGTTATGTTCCTGGTACGAACCTGAAGGTTCTTGGGGCACCTGGGTTGCTCAGTCCGTGGAACACATGACTCTTGATCGTGGGGTCATGAGTTTGGGCCCCATCTTGGGCTAAGAGTTTAGTTTAAAAACAAACAAACAAACAAACCTGAAATGAGGCTCCCAGTGCCATTTCCTGGTAGGATCTCTCTCTTCTCTCTCAGAAATAAAGTTTAAAGGAAGGAAGGAAGGAAGGAAGGAAGGAAGGAAGGAAGGAAAGAAAGAAAGAAAGAAAGAAAGAAAGAAAGAAAGAAAGAAAGAAGAGAGAGAGGGAGGGAGGGAGGGAGGAAGGAAGGAAGGAAGGAAGGAAGAGAGAGAGAATGAGTGGGGGGCAGGGAGGAAGGAAAGATTTCAAATGAAAATTTCAGATACAATCAGCACATATATTCAATTCCTCAGAAGGAGTTCCCCAGTGTTCAGTTTCCTCTGCTGATATTGCCTGTAGCCGGGGACCTTGGGCAACTGCAATTTCAGTATTCTCCATTTTGCTCCAAGAAACTGGTGCAGCCTACGGAACAGTTAAGAGAATTGGCACCAAACAAAACCTAGGCTCTAAAAGGACAAGCAGGTGCTTTGCTAAATGACCTCAACAAGTTCCTCCAGAAAAAGAGAGGCAGTAACTGCGGCCAGGCTTGCTTAGCCCCAGGCACTGTTCCTAAGCAGGCTGGGCACAACATGATGGAGGAGGACAGTCACATCCCAGCTGGTGGCAACCTTGTCGGTTACTTAGGCCTTAGTGTGAGCCAGGCACCGCGAGCGGAGCCCAATGCTTGCAGGTCTCGTTTAATCTTCACAGGAAACTAGGAGACAAGAAGGACTTCTGTGACTTGCATTTTGCAGATGAAGTTTCGAGATGTTAGGGAACTACCCAAGGTCATGGCACCCCTCGACTGCAAGACAGGACTGGAATGGATGTCTGCATAACTCTGAAGCCTGTGCCCTAAAGTTGCTCCTTGCAAACTTGGCTGCATGTTAGAATCACCCTGGGATCTGGGGAGATGAAAAATAAATCAGACAAACAATAACAACAATAACAAAACAAAATATATATAGCATGTTACATGGTGATAGGGATCTAGAGAAAAATAAAGCAGAGAAGAGGGACAGCGTGGGGAAAGGGTAGGCTTTAGTTTTGAATATTGCCAGGAAAATAATCAATAAGATAACATATCAGCAAAGATCTGGGGGGAAAAGAAGAGGAAGCTTTGTAGCTATCTAGAGGAAAAGATTTCCAGACAGAGGCTATATGGCAGGTATAAGGTCCTGTTATCAAACAATTGGCCAATATGGCCAGAGAGATGGAGGTGGGGGTGGGAGTGGGTGGGTAGCAGATGAGGTCAAGGAATCATGTGGAACCTTCTACCACTATAAGACTTTTCTGACTCTGTAAGTCTACTGGTCAAATTACTCATATTCAACTTCAGCAAGCATTTAAAGCATCTTACATCTTAAAGTAGAATTGACCTAAGCTTCATTAAAAAAATGTATCTTCAAAGTTGGAGCACCTGAGCAAATGTTTAGGACCAGGGTCCAGAGAAGGGAGGGCTGGAAAACTAGGGAAGATGGCGGAGAGGGGCAGTAGGGTCCAGCTAGGGCTCTAAGGAGTCACCCAACCACCACAGGCCATCCTTCCTTTGAATAAAAAAGAACAGGCACACCTGAGTGGCTCAGCTGGTTCAGCACCTGACTCTTTATTTTGGCTCAGGTCATGATCTCAGGGTTTCTGGGATCAAGCCCCACATGGGGCTCTATGCTGACAACACAGAGCCTGCTTGGGATTCTCCCTCTTTCCCTCTCTCTCTCTGTCCCTCCCCTGCTCATGCATGCTTGCTCACTCTCAAAAAAAAAAAAAAAGGACTTAAAAAAATAACACTATAAAAAAGAACATCACAAGGGCTACTTGGAAAATCCAAGCTCCTTCATTTAAAAAAGTAATGGTACATGGATTTGTAAGCATTTTATTTCCAATTCTCCTCTTTCAGAAAGAAATCAGCAACTTTTTCTCTCCATTGCCTACCTTCTGCCTTGCCACCTATCTGACTTCTTTGATTTTTATTCTGCTCTCCTAATGATGCTCTAGATGGTCTCTGTTTAACCAGCCACAGTCCCTTTGTTGGTCTCTTCAGCTTGATTTCCTTGTCCCTGCCCCCACTTCCAGTTAAAGCACTATTTTCGGTGGTGGTTACATTCTTATTGTGGCCTATGCTCGAGGCCTATGTCCCACCACAGCACCGCCCCCCTTCCCCACTGCATCCTCCTATCACATCCTCTATCTCATCCTATGTCCACATCTTGGTCCCTGTGGGAGACTGTTGGACCGAGGGCCCTCAATAAACCACACCTTGGAATAGTTGCCACCTGTACAGATCCTCCCACGTTGACCGTGGGGCAGGCCATGTGACCTGCTTTGTCCAGTGGGACATTAGCAAATATGAAGCAAGCAGAGGCCTCATTAGTGCTGACACATCGAGGCTTACATTCTGGAAGTCATCTGCGCCACTGTAAAATTGCCTGAGCTAGACTACTGAAGATCGGGAGAGACCCTGATGGATGAGATGCCACCTCAGATACCGGGCCAGGCCAAGTTCCCAGTGGAACGCAGCCATGTGAGGTCAGCTGCAGCAGGTGAAGCAAAGAAAAGCTACCCACCGGAGTCTGTTCAACCCTCCGGCTCATGAAAACATAATAAATACTGTATTTGTTTTAAACCGCTACGTTTTGTGGCGTTTTGTTATAAGGCAATAGATAACAAAAACAATCCTCATCTGATCTGGTCCCAAACCTGTCAGTCCCAGGCTAGGCCAGGACATCCCCATACCTGTGTCAAGGTCAGTTTCTGCACATCTACATGCTTTCACCGAGACCGGCTGACCCGGCTGCACCTGAACCTTCTACAGGCATCTGGTTTGGGACAGCTTTGCATTTGGACTTTCTGAACAGGAAACACAGTGAGGGAAAATTGGGTGTACAAATATTCACTAATAGCATGCTGTGTTGTGACTTATGTGTGACTCACCTCATTCACTCCTAAGCCTGTATTCTATCTGTCATTACGCTGAATCATTGTTTGGAAAGGGATTCAAATTTACACTCTCTGTCAGACA
Source organism: Panthera pardus (assembly GCF_024362965.1). Lineage (NCBI taxonomy): Eukaryota > Metazoa > Chordata > Mammalia > Carnivora > Felidae > Panthera > Panthera pardus. Next base: position 46,787,329 of record NW_026527002.1, read on the forward strand.
GGGAGCACGGCACTTATGGTTTGGGGTTTGTTTGTGTTTTTGAAAAATGCCCTCTTTGTGGGGTTGCCTGGGTAGCTCAGTTAGTTAAGCATCCAACTCTTGATCTCAGCTCAGGTATGGATCTCAGGGTCCTGAGTTCAAGCCTGGTGTTGGGTTCTGCCCTGGGTGTGATGCCTACTTTAAAAAAAAAAAAAGTGCATTCTTTATAACGGTATTGTCTCTGTATTGATTTCATCCTCCTCACATCCTTTAGTGTAAGAGAGTGTTGGCAGCTATAACTAATTTTTTAAAAAATATAACTGATCCGGGGTGCCTCAGTGGCTCAGTAGGTTAAGTGTCCAACTTCGGCTCAGGTCATGATCTCGTGGTTCAGAAGTTCGAGCCCTCTGTCGGGCTCTGTGCTGACAGCTCAGAGCCCAGAGCCTACTTCAGATTCTGTGTCTCCCTCTCTTTCTGCCCCTCTCCCACTCATGCTCTCTCTCTCTCTCTCTCTCTCTCAAAAATAAACATTAAAAAATTTTTTTAATAAAAAAAGATAACCGATTTAAAACAACTTAAATGTTCATTTTATTTTATTTTAAAATATTTAAAAATGTTTATTTATTTAAAAATGTTTATTTTTTTTTAGAGAGAGAGTGAGGGAGACAGAAGTGAGAGAGGAAGACAGAGAGAATCCCAAGCAGGCCCTGCACTGTCAGCACAGAGCCCGACATGGGGCTCGAACTCACAAGCTGTGAGATCATGACCTGAGTCAAGATCAAAAGCCAGACACTTAACTAGCCAAGCCACCCAGGCGCCCCTAAAACAACTTAAAATTTTAAATTTTAGCTCCAGAAATATTTGAAAAAACATATTCATTTTTCAGTAAGAAAGCTATATTTTCATTTTGAAGGGTTACTTACAAGCTTAGGCTAATAAACTTATTTTTGGTCCATTAAATGTGCACTAAAGGGACCTGGGATTTTGGACGAGTGGCCTTCACTTGAGAACCGTCCACACTGGCCTGAGGAGTGGGTTGCCAAGATATGTACACATCCAGTGGGTGTGCTCTGGGCCATGAGCACAAATGCAGAAGTGATTTGGTCTGGTCTGTGCCCTCTATTGTCAGCCTTGGGCACAGTGCAGGGACAGAGGTGTGCTTCATGAATACTGACTGCATAAGTGAGTGAATTACCTTTATGAGCAATACAGTGCCTTGGAAATGGTGTTCCGTTTTCTATAGGAAGCGATACATCTTGATAAGTAAAAAAAGAAGGAAAGGAAAGGAAAGGAAAGGAAAGGAAAGGAAAGGAAAGGAAAGAAAGAAAGAAAGAAAGAAAGAAAGAAAGAAAGAAAGAAAAAAAATTAGAATAAAGAAGCCATTGCTCCAAAAATAGTAAAAACCAAGTTCAGTACTCTCCTTCAATCCCTATGTCAAGTATTGATGTGAAAACAAGTTCAATGTATGAACAAATAAACTCTACAGAAGGTCAGGGAGAAAGTAATTGTATGTGTCCTATTATGCATTTCATCTGAAATATGAAAGGGAAGGTGACATTTTGAAGGCACAAGAGATTTGAAGGATCATTTTTCTGATTAAAAGGAATAGTTTGCTTTATTTTTTTTTTTTATTTTTTATTTTTAATTTTTTTTTAACGTTTATTTATTTTTGAGACAGGGAGAGACAGCATGAACGGGGGAGGGTCAGAGAGAGAGAGGGAGACACAGAATCCGAAACAGGCTCCAGGCTCTGAGCTGTCAGCACAGAGCCCGACGCGGGGCTTGAACTCACGGACCGCGAGATCATGACCTGAGCCGGAGTCGGACGCTCAACCGACTGAGCCACCCAGGCGCCCCAGTTTGCTTTATTTTTTAAGATCCAGATATGTAAAAGTGAATGATATAAAAACTACCTCTACAGATAATAAAAACAAATTGTTGTCCACCCTATACACGTATAACAAAAGTAAGGTTACATTCTGCAATATGCTTTATTTTCTTAGCAATGTATTAGGCATAACTTTTCATTTTGTTATCTTTTCAAGGATTGCATTGTGTTACTCTACCCCATTAAGTGTGGCTACTAAGTTATCGTGGACAATTTTCCAATTTTGGATGTTTATAATTATATCGTTAGAAATGGCGCTACGATAAACAATCTTATCAGTGCATCTTGGCAAATGTATGATGTTTTACAGCCAAATCCTAAGGCAGTGGATTTCCTGAGTTAAGCGGTATGCATTTAAATCTTTTCATGTTTCCCTCCAGAAAAATATTGTACTTTTTTTGTATTCCTCCCACTTAGTTCCTGGACATTCATCACACCACTAATTATTATGATTTTTTGTTATCTTTTTAAGTATGATAGATAAAAAATAATAGCTCATATCGAAAATTAGCTAATTGTTAGTGAGATTAGATTATTTTAATATGTTCAGGGACCATTTGTATATCTTCTTTTGTCAAGTACCAGTGTGTATCTTCTGGCTACTTTTTCTATTGTAATGTTTTTATTTTATGTATTACATAGAATTGACATTAACTCCTTGTCATGTATTTTGCAAATATTTTGCCTGTGTGGTCATTTGTCTTTTAGTATTGATTGATATTTTTACTTTTTCCCCAAGAGAATGAGAGAATCTTAGGAAGAATTTCATGGATTTTGATAACACCATCTGGTCTCATTTTGCACTTGATTATTTTTTATTGACTTTCAGATATTGCATACACAACGCTGTAGAATAATTTCAAGTCTCCAAGGATGTTATCATCCTTCAGAGAGGACTTACACTGCTTCTGGAAGAAAGCTTAGGGTTCTAACAATCCAGGATCAAGCTAATCTAATTCCCAGGTTTGAGATGATTGGAAGCTGCGTTCAGTGTGAAGGTTCATGTATTTCCACACTCTGTCAGGTCAGATGTACCTTTCAGGATGCCGAGCCAATGCATGGGGCGTCTACTAGAGGCTTCCCCTTTCAGTGATCTTGTATTCTTAATTTTTATCCCCTTCACTCCTCAGAGCTCTCCAAAGTGCCGCTGTCTCCAGCCTCTCGGCCACCTACTTTGGAATCAGCTAGCACTTCGAGGAGTAAAGCATCCCCAGGTGCTGGGTTTATGACCCTGAGTTTCCTCCTTCTTTTAGACCTTGGCCATGCCATTCTTCACAGGTTTTTTAGCTCTCAGACGCCTTCAAGCAAATGTATTTTAAACTCTGTTCAGTTTTTGAAATTGCAGCAAAGTGGTCGATCTCAATTGCTTAGTCTGTCATTGCTGGAAAACCAAAGTGCTTTTGAAAACATGAATTCAGTTGGAATGTATTTAGGGTGAGTTACCCTTTCATTCCCAGCATAATTCATGGAGGAATATTTTTATAATGACATGAACCGTTGCCATTACCATACTGTAAATGATTATATAAATCCTGATTATATAAATATTTGGGTCTATTTCTGGACTTCTATTCTGCCGTACTCTTTTGTATATTTCTGCACCAGAACCAAGTCATTTATTGGGTACAGTCGATTGCTCTAACTTTATAATACATTTTAGTACCAGGTAAGAGTTCTCTTTTCTTCCTTTTTTTTTTTTTAAGGTTTATTTATTTTTGAGACAGAGACAGAGCATGAATGGGGGAGGGTCAGAGAGAGAGGGAGACACAGAATCCGAAACAGGCTCCAGGCTCTGAGCAGTCAGCACAGAGCCCGATGCGGGGCTTGAACTCACGGACCACGAGATCATGACCTGAGCCGAAGTCGGAGGCTTAACCGACTGAGCCACCCAGGTGCCCCTCTTTTCTTCCTTTTCACAAAATGTGTTTTGGCTCTTCTCATGTCTGTTCTTTTGGGTGAATTTTAGTATTTTTAAATTACATCTGCCCCCCCCCATCTCATTTATATTTTAATGGGAATCTTAGGAACAACTTTTAATATTTAGTTTTTAGTGCAGAAGCATGGCATAAAATCTATTTAGACAGGTCTTTTAAAATTTATCAAAGCCTATATACAAGTTATCTTTTATTCCTGAGCTTTCTTAAGATATTTTAGTACACTGCCTGGGGTTTTTCAAGTAGCCAGTGTCTGCTGGTAATGATTAATTTATCTCATCTTGCTCAAAATACCTCATTTCTTTTTTTTTTCTTTTCTATTTTGTCTTATTGCATTAGCCAGAACATCCACTATCCAGAGCAATGTTAAACACTAATGATGATAATGAACATCCTCGTATTCTTTCTGATTTTTAACTGGATTACTTGTACACTTCTCTCAGTAAGTATAATGAATGTCAGCTATTGATTGAAAAGAGAGTCTTCACTGAATCAATTTTTTGAAAATATTGATAAAAGCTGCATGATCTCATGTAAAATATAGGATGTAATATAGATTATACTCATATGCTCATATGCTTCCTATATCTTGTATTTGTGTCTTAGGTTGGTATATTAGCTTCTTAGGGCTGCTATAACAAAATGCCACAAACTGTGGCTTAAAACGACAGAAATTTATTCTTTCACAGTTCCAGAAACTGAAATCCAAAATCAAAGTGCTAGCAGGATCAATTCCTCCTGGAGGCTCTGAGGAAGAATCTGTTCCATGCTTCCCACATCCTTCTGGTTAGCAATCCACAGTGTTCCTTGCCTTCTAGATCTTTCACTCCAGTCTCTGCTTCCATTTTCACATGACTGTCTCCTCCACCTCTGTGTCTCTGTGTCCAAATTGTCCTCTTTTTATAAGGACACCACTCTAATCCAGCACGACTGCTTCCTAATTGGTTACCTTTGCAAATAAGGTCACACTGACAGATCCCAGGCAGACACGATTTTTTTCAGGACATTATTCAATCCAGTGCAGTTGGGATCTCCCAGAAGCAGACTCTGAGATGAAGATTCATGTGCAAGCCATCTATTTCAGAAGGGCTCCCGGAGGAGGCCAGTAAGAGAGCAGGAAAGCAGAAGGAGCCAAGCAAGAGTGTGATGGCAGGCAAGACTTTTTGGAGAGATGATGCTTTGATATAATCAGGGAAGATCTGCATTAAAAATTATGCCTCACATTTGTCCCCATCTGAGGCAAGGGAGTCTGGACTGTCATATTTCCAAACCAGTTAATCATGAGATAAAGGTTTCCCGGGAAGGTGTAAAAGCCCAGGCACTTCTGTGTCTGCATTTGCAAGTGAAGTGTTCCAGTAACTGAGGGAAATGTTCCAAAGCAAAGTCACAGCTGTAAGCTATTAGAGTAAAAACTCACCTGAACTAGGTGAAGGGTACACAGAAATAGTGAAGAGGTCCAAGGAAAGTCAAAGTGTCTGCCACAGGTATCTTTTTTTGCTGTGTGTGCATTCATCTGTCAAAAATGTCATCAAATGTGTCCATTATTTTTTCTGGAAATCTGCCGGGCCTACTTAGTGTAGCTTCTAGCATTCTTCCCTAGGTAAGTCCTACATTCCTTCCATTTCCTTCCTCCCTAATTTAGTCATCATTTACAAAGTATTATAAACCTGCTTCCCTTTACTCATTTGTAGCTCTTCACATTTTAGTACACTCCTAATGCTGGAAGTCTCCAAAAAAGCTTTGAAATATGCAGTGACAAAAAAAAGTTGTCAAGGAGAAATATTGGTAATAATGAGAGAGCCTCAGGAGTGGAGGCAGATGGCAGAGAAGGTAACAGAGGCAGTGAGAGACAGTTTGCCATCAAAGTGATGGATGTGGGGGCATCACGAGGCAGGAGACGGAGAGGCAAGAACCACACAAGTTCTGTTACACACACCCCATATGCGCACATGTGTGCACACGCACACACACACACACACACACACACACACAGCAAACATGCAAACGAACAATCCACAGAATCCCGATGAGAGCAACCCAGAGTGTGCTAGGCCAAATTTGGGCCTAGAACCACTCTGGAATCTGAACATTCTGGGGGACCCACAAGAAGACCCTTCGAATGAAGTTTTGTAGGAAAGCCTTCATCTGAAGAGATAAGACAGTCAGGCCCTCCCAGTGTAAGAAAGGAAGCACAATTTTATACATAGGACTCTGTCACAGAGCTGGTCCTTTAGCTGAGGATTGACACTAAGGTCAGAGGAAAGGAGGGGCGCCTGGGTGGCTCAGTCAGACCGTCCAACTCTTGGTTTCGCCTCAGGTCATGATCTCAAGGTTCGTGAGATTGGGCCGCATGTAGGGCTCTGTGCTGACAGCATGGAGCCTGCTTGGGATTCTCTCTCTCCCTCTCAGCCCCTCCCCCCACCTCTCTCTCTCTCCAAAAATAAATAAATATGTTTTTAAACAATTGGATGTTTACCTTCTAAAACAGCAAATAAATTTTGGTTGTTATTAAAAACAACAACAACAAAACAATGGAAAGGAGACTGTGGGTAAAAATGAAATGACCTCTTCTCACAAAAAGTCAGATGTGACAATGGCAGCACAAGGCAGCTGTCCACAGGGACCCTTGTAGTGAGGTAAGGGTGAGGCACTCGTCTGAGCAGACAGGCCTGGCTACTTTTGTCTGCAGTGGGCATGACCTCAGGTAAGCACAGGGTTCTGGTGTATTGTGAGTCCCACGGCGTCAGCAGAAGTGGGCGTCAGGGGGCCCACAGACAGGAGCAGATGTGGCACAATGAGGAGGAGACTTCGTGAGGCTTTGGGAACATCAGAGACTGTGGTGCAGGCATCTCTCCGGGAAGCCAGGGCGGGAGCAGGAGCGGGGGGGACAGGAGTGGTGTTGGGTAACCCACATCTGTGAGCACATGCGTTTCCTCCAGGAAACAGCTGGGGGTGGGTGAGACCGACTTTAAAAGAGAGCAGGGTAGAGGCTCCTGTGTTTGTTCAGGTCCTCTGAGAAGCAGACGCCATGCCAGGGTTAGATGTCAAGGGACTGATGGAGGACAATACCTGTGAAGGGAAAAAGAGTGAGCCAGCGAAGGCGGGGAGAGCCCTCAGATTTGTGTTGTGTGTCTGACTCCTGTGAAGGAGGAGTTAAATAGGAAGAGTCCCAGACTGCGGGCCAGTTCTCAGAAGGCGTCAGCCTGGCCGAGGGGAGATCTGGAGCCAACATCTCCCAGTTGAGGAGTCCTGTGTCCAGCCATGCCCAGGAACTCCATCATGCTTAGTCATTGGCTGGGTGCAGCCCATGGAAAACATGGTGGTGACACCCATGTGACAGTAGAGCAGGAGGGGCTGTCATTGGAGCCATCAGACAACCCTGCTCCCACCTTCATGACTACCACGGTCCCATACAAACGGATGGCACCAGCACAGAAAGGTATCATTTGTGATAGTCTGTGAGGCCTATGTGATCTACATGGAAAAACTTGGGTTGCAAATGCTCACAAATTTTAAAACTCTTTAGAGCTGAAAGAGTTATACTCTTAGTTAACTGAACTCTTTTATCCAGAACTATGCCCTTATTCCCTCATGATGCCTGCTAACTAGGGCACATCTATAGGAGATAATATTAGAAGGCATCAAAGAGATTCTGAAATCACTGATAACTTGTGCAGACATGGTCAGAATGAGAACTCTTGGCCTCAGAATATCAGAAGATAACAGAATTGTTTGCATTTCTCTACATGCACATGGGGTTGGCTAGGGTGATACAAGCGAGGATATATGAAGGAACCCAGGTAAAAGAGAAACAACCAAACACCCCTCCTCCAACTGTGCAGAACTCTACAGCTGTTCAGTTGTCTAAGGAATAGAAAGACTGCTTGATGGGCCCAAGATTTCAGAACACTGGTGAGGGGAAGGCTTTTAACGGGACTGAAAACCTGACCTAGCGTGTATCTGCAATGATGCCATTTGCCAGGACTATCCATTCAAGAATTATTTGCTCAACTGGTGCTTCTGCCGCTTCAGGTTGAGCTTGTTTATCAACCCACAGCACCTAGGGGTCACCCCTGGAAAGTGTGACAGGTAAATATAGGCCAGGGGAGAAAAAGGAAGCGCATAAGTGATGGCAACTTACTGAACTTGTTGTGTTAAGAGGTGATGGCAGCCAAAACCAAAAACAGCATCACTATTAAAAAGCTTAAATGAGTTCATGCCCGACAGATCATTAGCTGTGATGTGAAGGTGCCCTGCTTTGGTCTTTAGAGGGAAACATCAGAGAGATTGTCCTGTTTGGGCCACAACAGTATCTACTGGGGCCTCTGTGAAAGCCAGAAGTGCAGTGGTTCTAATTTAAATATTCTCAAGTAAATGAATGAGTGAATGAATGAATGAATGAATGAATTCTAAGGTAGCTGTTAACTTCCGTGGTTGTGCTAGCTTCTGGTCATCACACTTTTGTTGGTGTTGGAGGGCTTTTCAACCAAGAAGACAATTCTATGGGCACCACCCAGCCTATGTGGTGTTCAGCCCTGGAGGATCCTGGAGCCCTGTGAGTTTCCTTTTATACAAGGTGTTGAACCAGAAGTTGCAGCATGTGGGAAAACAGAGGTTATGGGAACCCTTTTCAAACACATGCTTCCAACCCATAGAACGGAGCATTTCTGGTTGAAGAGATGGTTGGGAGAGGATGGGGGTTGAGTACAGACAGTGTGTCACCTGTGCCCATCCTCCTTCACCATCCCCAGTAGAGTCCCTAAGAACCCTCTTCAGGGCATATGGCAAAGGAAGCCGATTCATTTAGAGTTGGACTGGATGCTCTTTGACCATATGATGATAGAATGCCACACCATACTGGCAATCAGAGTTTTCTGGTGAATGCTGACAGGCTTTTCTAAATTTCAGCGTGGTGACCTGGATAGAACACAGACTTCAGAGTCTGAGCACGTGGGTTCCAGTCTTGGCTCTGACACTGGCTTTGTAACTTTGGCTAAGGACTCCAAGTTTCACTTTCATGGCCTTTACGATGGGGAGAATAACACTTCCCTCAAAGAACTCAAAGCGAGATGCCCATGTTGTCTTGGCCAAAAAGAGACAGTCCTGCCCAAACCAACATTCTCCAGGAGCCCTTCTATGGTTCTCTGACAGCCTTTTGTACCTTGATTCCCAACATCCTCCGCAGGGCCCTGTCTTTGGCCATCTACTCGGTAGATACCATTGCAGTTCAATATCAGTTTTTCCTGGGACATGATCCTAATACCACTCTTTGACTCAACCTACCATGACCATGTATGAAAAGCATCAGGGCACTCTTGGACTAGCCTTGCAGGACTCGGGCTGCTGGAGGGGGAGGGCAGTAGGTGGGCCTCAGACTCTAAGGCCTGCTTGGTTTCTGATCTAGCTCAGAGGCAGCCTTCCTACTGGGACTTGGCTTCTGGGCCCTATCCACTGAGAGAACATGCAGTGACTTCACCTTCTGCCAGCTGAATTTAGGCATCTCGATCCCTCACCCCAAATAAGCATCTGTCCTGACTATAAGCCACTGGGGGAAATCTTTAAGTCTGTAGTGGGTGGCATACACCGGAAAGACCAAACAATAGCCAAAGCTGAAGAGTAAGAGAACAAGTTGGGCTCACCCCAAATGAGTGCTCGCTGCCTAGAACAGTCAAAAATGTCACCAAGGAGAATCCACTCCAGCCACGAGCATGGAAGGCAATAAGGGCTCTAAAGAGGCAAGAGTGGTAGGGTGCCAGGGTGACTCGGTCAGTACAGTCCTCATCTCAGGGTTGTGAGTTCAAGCCCCACATTGGGAGTAGAGCCTACTTTAAAAGTATTAATAATAATAAAGAGGAAAGAGTGGTGGCCTGAGAGTTGGGAGGACTGGGCTCCTGTCTTGACTCGGCCAGAATCCAGCTGTCACCATCCTTCTCGCCTTCCTCATCAGTAAAATGAAAAGGTTGGGTGAAGGGATCCCATAGCCTTTCATAAGAAAGATCCTACGAATACAGGGCTTGAGTTACATGCGTTATTTATTCTCCAGTGCCGCCCTCCCTGCGTGCCCCTGCCCCCGCACCCCCCCCCCCCCCCCCAATCTGGGCACATGGGAAAGTGGAAGGAAAGCCAAACCTTCCAATCTGGCTTATTTGGGAGAAGAGGCCCTCAGTTCTGAAGAAACTGAGTGGAAGAAACACCTCGGCCTTATCACAATTTATGCTAAATGATGCACCACTGATATCTATAACACATGTTCTTGTAATTCCTGATCTCAGGAGATAAGCTCCCTTCTGTTCATTGTGAGGGAGTTAGCAGAAGTGAAAGGATGTGGGTAGCAAGTACTAGGGAAAGAGCTTTGTCAAGCCCCATCACCCTGGATGCCTGGCAACTCAATCTGGGGAATATCAGATAGGTACACAAATCTGTTAATGGTAGGAAATGGGGCGCAGCTCCACAAACTAAGAAGAGAGACTGGGCCAGATACTAAAGGCCCCTTTCCTTTCCAGAGGCCATCGTTTCTGTCTTCTTGCTGATAAAGAGAATGAGACAGGGGCTTACATTGTACCCAGAACACGAGGTGTACTGTAATCACATGTTCCAAATGTCGAGCAGCTCGACAGGAAACAAGACTAACAGAAGTTGGCAGAAGGAAGATGGGAAAGCAAGAAGCCAGAATCCCCGTGATTCTAAAGGAGACAATCAAAGGAGCCAGAACACATGTCACCTCTGGGTTCAGCATGGAGGGCTGTGTGGCTGGAGGAGGTCCCAGGCCAGCGGGGAAAGGCCAATGGGTCCTCCCCCACAATCTTCCTTGAGCCTGCACCTTGTCCCTAGACCATCAGAGGACTTTCATGACAACCTATACCCAATTTACGGCCGTTTGATCAAATCATTTATGTGAAAATTCTTTATACTGTGGATGCCACACATGCCTCGTATACCAGGCTTACTGTGTTTCAGCCTGTCTTCAGGATATTTTTGGGTATTAGGGAACCAATGAATATTAATAGTGACCCAGATCATGACCATCATTAGAATAGCTAACTGCCACAAACTCTTCCAAGCACTTTGAGCATATTTTCTCACTAACGTAAGTACTGTTATTATCACTATTTTACAGATAAGAAGGCTGAAGCTCTAAGAGTTGAAGTCATTTGCTCCTGGTTACAAAGCTGCTCAGTGGTGAAGCTGAAACTCCATCCCAAACTAGTCACACCCAACTCTATATTTTTAGTAAATCCATATTCTCAACCAGGCTGGACAATGCAGCCAACAGTAAGCAGGGGGCATTTAGTGAGCACTCTCTAATTCTCAGATCTGCCCATGCACCTTCTACTGATAATTCCCTTTAAATATTCACGGCAGCCCATAGTGTAAGTGCTATTATTATCACTCTTTTTCTATTATTATATTGTTACAGGAGAAGACGATGAGGCTTGAGAGGTTGAGTAATTTGCCTGGGATTACCTGGGATGGGAATCCAAGCAGTCAATTTTGGATGCAACCCTGGGAAGTCTGAGCCGTAAACTCGTGCCGTTAGCCACTGACTTAACTTTAGAGAGAACCCTTCTGACTCACTGACCCAGAAGTACACATGCTGCGTGTTGACAACAATCTGAATTTCCAGGGTAAATCCTATCTGTTCAGCAAGTTCAAGTTCATATTTTAACTACCTAGGACTCTTCTCACAGGAGCAATGTTTGATACATGGTTGGTCACCAACAGTATGGATCTTGGGTCAGTTTCATTGCTCCCCGATTCATGCTTGGGCTTGAAATATTTATTGCACACCATTAGTAACTTCCCAGGAAAAGGAAATACTCCTATGTGAATTGAAGGATGATGGGCTTTACCTCCCCGTGAAACTTTGTATAAACCTTCCCCAAATCAATACGTGGCCAACTCCACACTTACTTTGCTCCCATTCACCATCCTGCCAGGGCTCAAGCCCTGTCACTAGTAAGGGCCAGGTTCTCAGAACTATCCTGGCTATTCTAAGCAGAGCCTCTGTGTCATCAAGAGCTTTGGGATTTCCCAGCACTAGACTTCTATTTGACCAAAAGTTCTAATCTGTTCTAGGCTTCCTTTCCCCCGTCGCTGCCTCCAGACCTCCAACACATTTGAAAAGGCCCACTAAAGCGTTTCTAATGTTCACCTCCATTTCCTTCAGTTTCGATGTAAGTTTTCAAGAGTCTTATCAGCATGAAGAAGCTTGAGGTTTTCCTGATGCAATCTGCCCACTTCCCAAATCTTCCACATCAATCCATCGTAAGTTGATTCCAGACTAAAAAACAAACAAACAAAATCGTCAGTTCCGGGGTGCCTGGGTGGCTCACATGGTTGAGTGTCCAATTCTTGACTTTGGCTCTCGCTATGATCGCATGGTTCGTGAGTTCGAGCCCTGAGTCGTGCTCTACGCTCACAGTGTGGACCCTGCTTGGGATTTGTTCTCTCTCCCTCTCTCTGCCCCACCACTGTTCATATTCTCTCTCTTTGGAAATAAATAAATAAACTTGGGGAAAAAACAAAACAAAACATTGGTTCTTTCATACGAATAAATGCAGGGTGCTCCAAGGGCTTCACAATTTCTTGGTCCTTATCTCTTCACTAACAAACACATTATTGCCATTTGAGGAAAAAGTTTCTTTTGCATCCTTAATCTTTTGTTTATTGTTAATTGTTTTTCTCCCTTTGAACGCTTCAAAATGGCCATTTGCATCTTTCTATAACTGTGATTTTTGTCTTTTTGAACTAGAATTTGCCCAACCTTTAATTTTTTCAAGCAGTTGGACTAGATTAGGGCCAGCAACCTTTTTGATGTAAAAGACCCCATAGTATTTTAGGCTTGTGGGCTATGTGATCTCCATGGCAACTGCTCAACTCTGCCATTGTAGTGCAAAAGTAGCCAGAGACGATACACAAATAAGCAAGAACGGCTCCAATAAAACTTAATTTATGGTCACTGAAATGTAAGTTTCACATAAGTTTTCACCTTTCATGAAATACTATTTTACCAACCACGTAAAAATGTAAAAGCCATTCCTAGCTTGCCATGCTCAAAATCAGGCAGTGGGCCAGACTTGGCCCCTAAAGTAGATGATTCTAAATTTCCTCTTTATTCGAAGTATCATGACATTTCAGAACTAGAGGGAGCCTTAGAAGCCATCAAATCCAGTCACCCTGTGCGCCACAGAAGGAAAGAGGAACCCCCAAAGGGAAAGGGACTGACCCACACTTACACAGCCAGCAGGTGAGTGACAGTTCAGGACCATAGCAGGAGTCCCTGCCCTGCCTACAGTATGGAGACACTGAGGCTGGGTTCCATGTATAAGCAGAGGAGATCTCTTCAAAAAGTTGCAAGTTAGGGTTACCACCCTTTACTCTTTCCTGGAAATTTTATATCCTGGTGTTTAAGTAAAAATGTGACTTTGAGCACTTAATTTGAATACATGTATAAAGTACTTGCTTCTAATGTAAAACACTAGAGAATTTGTGTAGTATACAAATACACTTTTTATTATTGCTGTTATAGTGAAGGTCAAATTAGACAATGGTTTCAATGAATTCAGAGCAATTTACAAATGTCCGCCATTTGTGACACTTTGATTAAAAAAGTAAATAAAGTAAATGTATCTAGAAAATTTTCTTGGGTGATTTGGACTGAAGTGCTGAATACAAGAATAATCACACATATACGCACACATTTTTGACTTGTCCCCCAAAGACTGGTAAAATTAGCACAAACAAATTAAAAACCTCTAGACAAGCTGTATATGGGGCATGCCACCTCTACCCTCTAAGAGGCCCTCCAAAGTATTAGTGACAAAAGCCTTATTGTTGTAGCAAGATTGAGTCCATCACAGGGCAACCACACTAAAATAGGAGGCATCTTTGTAAAGTCTATCATTTCCCATCCAAACGATTTAACCAAGTAATAAGACCATCAAAAATACCACACTTTCCTTTCCCTTTTCATCTGTTAAAAATGGATAAAGTATTTTGGAGGGATGTGGTGTATATGTATAGGGGGGTGGGGTGCGTGCGTGAGTGCATGCGTGCATGTGTGTGTGTGTTGGAGGGGGTACAGGGCAGCTGCTTTAAAAATCAATGCTTTTGGGGTGCCTGGGTGGCTCAGTTGGTTAAGCATCTGACTTCAGCTCAGGTCACGATCTCACGGTTCATGGGTTCGAGCTCTGCGTAGGGCTCTGTGCTGACAGCTCAGAGCTTGGAGCCTGCTTTGGATTCTGTGTCTCCGTCTCTTTCTGCCCCTTCTCTACTCATGCTCTGTCTCTCTCTCTGTCTCTCTCTCTCAAAAATAAACAAACATTAAAAAACATTGAATGCTTTCGCTTCCCTTTTTGGTGACCAGAAAAATAGGAAGCTGACGTAGGAATAAGAGGGAATTTCATAAAAAACAGCCTATTAAAACAAGTTTGAGAACGGTAGTGGAGGGAGGAGGAGGTGGACCAGAAAGAGAGGACTGTTCCAGCAATTCCCATCTGGAACTTGGTTTACACTTCCTGATGCTTCACACAAAGTCTACAGTTTCTTAACTTCCAGAGGGTCCCTGCCTTAGCAGCCAGCTCTGGCAAGTGATCCGGGGAGACAGTATTGCAAAGAGAGAGATGAGAGAGACCTCCAGAAGCTTTGCTGATGGCCCCCATCTTCCATAGTCATCCTGTTGTGGATTGCAGGCTCACTCACCTTTCTGAACCCTTTCCTGAGGCTGTCTGTGCACACCTGGGAAGAGGGATCAGAGGTTGGAGCAGCAGCAGCCCCAAGTGATGTAAGTTCAGGTCTCCATGTACCAGACCTGGAGCCAATCTCCTAATGACTCAGGCCTCCGGTGATTCAAGGATTCAGCAAGATGCACTGAAGCTCCCAGTCAAGAGGCTGGGCTACATCCTTATGTGTGGAACCTTACTTTGCAGGTGCTAAACTATTGCCCCTCTGTTCCCCAGACCTTTTGGGACCTCAAAGCCTTCATCTCACAAAAGAAAAGGATCCAGGCTTACTTTGCAGTGTAGGCAATGATTGGCTTAGCTTTTTCTCTAGGCTCGAGAGGCCCTTGGCCTCGGTGTACCATCTCGAACGTGGTGGCCTGCCTTCTCTGTTCCCTTAGCTACACACACCACCCAGTCAACACCTGGAAAGGAGAATCTGGGCATCCCACGTCCACTCAGTCAGAAGTCCTAGACATTTTCTTTTTTCTGTTCACCTAGCTCCATTCTTGGACATATTTGATTCCTAACCTGTCAGTGCTGTCTTTCTTTTCCTACCCATTTCTAGAGCTGTGGGCTTTTATTCATGTTTGTTTATTCTTTTATTTATTCCTGCCACCAGCGTTGGATGCCACCATATGCAGGCACCATGCCAATGCTGGTGGAGAACAAGATAAAGGAGGTCCCCGTGTGCTTGGGACTTGAAGCTTAGCAACGAACAAGACAGCTGAGAAAGAATGACCTAAGGGTTTACATCTTTTCCATGTAGCGAGTGCTATGAAGGATATCAGCTCACTAAATATTTATAGAGAACCTACTAGAGCCAGGATGAGTGCCCAACTGTGATCATAAAGACACCCCCTCATCCCTATTTTCATGAAAACAGACCATTAATAAAAAACTCATGCCTGGAGCACCTCTGTGTCTCAGTCAGTTAAGCATCCGACTTCGGATCAGGTCATGATTTCATGGTGCATGGATTCGAGCCCCATGTCAGGCTCTGTGCTGACAGCTCAGAGCCTGGAGCCTGCTTCGGATTCTGTATCTCTCTCTCTCTCTCTGCCCCTCCCCCACTCACACTCTGTCTCTCTCTGTCTCTCAAAAATAAATAAATGTTAAAAAATTTTAAAAGAAAGTCACACTCGTGAATGTCACAATTATAATCTGAGTATCTAACAGGGGAACGTAGGGTCCTGGGGGTCAGAAGTAACTTCTGGGAGGAAATGTTATTGAAGCAGAGACCTGAAGGGGGTAGGACACAACGAGGCCCACCTAGCACAGGGCCTGCACTAATTAGCAGCCATTCACTAAACAGTAATATTTAATATAAAGTAAGTAATTTGCATTTCTTTGATAACACTCTGGTCCTCTGGGTAGGGGTCTCCACTCACCTTTTTCTCACATCCATTTGCTCTCTGGGAAGAACTTACTGCTAACATACTTCTATCTACCTACCTGAGCTTATTACTACCCACAAATATAAGACCAATAGCTAATTTATATTTTGGCTTCTGAGGTGGATGTCTCACTACTCTGATTAACTTAAACCCATAGCAGTCCATCCTTCCTTGGCCTCTGTTTGTACAAGCTGGAAGATTAAGCAGGAGGAGTAGGTATGGGGTGATGGATTTGTAACAACGGAAGCTCAGGGAGCCAGCAGGTGCACAGAAGTGTGGCCATGCACTCAGGGCAGAGCTTGGGCCGCAAGCCCTCAGTTCCCTCCACTGCTTATTCTTTTCAGTGCTTGTTGTCCTGAAGCACTGGCCAGGCTCAGAGAGCTTAGAAACAGTCCCAAGCCCAGGAACACAAAGTTCTCGTTTTAGGTCTTCTCTTGGGGAAGAAGCCCCTTAGTGACCTATTGTACTTGCCTGGAAAGAAGAGTCATAGGACAGCCCTGAGCTGACTTCCCAGGGGGTGGAGGGAATCCTCATTAAGATCATTTGGAGGCACTTAGCAAAGATGGAAGTTTAGGTTCAGTACTGAGTACGGTTCTTAATAAAACCGTTGGAGCTTCTGGGAGGAGAGCTGTTGAGGAATGGAGGCGGTGATGAGGGGGAGGAGGAGGGGGAGGGAGGGCAGTGCCTGGTCAGGATCCTGACTCCTGTGCTCACTGGGAGGACATGGTCTGACCTCTTCTCCCATTTCACAGCTATTTCGTGGCAGTATTTCTGCAATGGGAACAGGCTGCAAGATCTGATCATGCTTAAGCGGTCACCTCGTTCTCCTCCTGGGCTTTATTGAGGGACTGTTGTTCATGTCCCAGCCGGCAGGTGGGCGTCCCCTTTGATGCACACAAACTCTTCCTCTGGTGGTTTTCTCTGATTCCAGTTCCTTTTAGACATATGATCTGTGATGATTTGAGGGCCTCACAGAAATTACCCAAATTGCTCAGATGTGGGATGCAGGAAGAAGAATTGTTTTAAATTATCTGCATAAGATAGCCATGTTTTAGAAATAAACTAGGAAAATTAGGGGGAAACACACATGATCCCATTAACTTAAGACATTACTACGATTCCCATTTTGATGTATTTCCCCCATCTTTTCCCAAATGCATTTTTTTACATTGCTGTGATAATGGTTCATTAAAACCAGTGTCGTATTTTGCCTTATGTTTCCATGTCTTCATAATAATCACTCTGAATGGCTAGATACTGTTCATTGAAAACATAGATCATATTTACCTTAATTGTTCCTTATGACTTTACATTTTCTTGCACCCAGTTTTTCCAGTGTATGACCCTAGAAGAAATGTTTTTACACATGATCCACGGTATAGGTCCAAGAAAGGGCCTGAGCCATGTGGCAGAGCAGTTCTCTGTGCTGAAGGCTGGCTCAAGTCAAGGATGCCTTCGTAGGTATCTGGAGTGAGGTTAATTGCATATCAGCCAGGCAGTGCCCCATACTGTAGATAATAAGACTATCCTGGACCCTGGATTGTGAAAAGTCAACAAGAACCTTTCTCATTTCTCATCTCTGCAGGCACTTTCTTCAAGCTCTTTCCACTTCTTTGAGCACATGGTGGATGGAAAGTGGCCACCCCTTGGTTCCTGGTTTCAAATCACCATTCAAGAGACATTCCCAGACTGGCTTCTGTCCCTTAAGCCTTGCTCCAAATTCCGGAGAGAGGAAATCTAATAGCCCCATTTAGGCCTCTCTTCTGTCAAATACAGGCAAGGAGTTAAAGTCATTCGGTTCCCACTAGAGGCCTAAGCTGCTTCTATAATGGGTGATATATCCTGTCCCTTATCCCAGGCCAGCCCTTCATTTGTGACCTATCTCCTACTTCTCTCCTTCTCAGAGTTGTGACTCCTGCAACCATCCCAGCCCTCCCTTGGGTCTCAATTTCTCCCATCATTCATGTCATTTTTGGGGTCAGCAAACGTGTTCTAGTGTCTTTCAACTTAAACAACAAACCTCCCTTGACTCCACGTCTTTCTCTATTTACCACCCAGTCTCTCTGCCCCTATTGACTGGTAAGATTCTCAGAGGAATTCTCTGTCCTGCTGTCTCTATTTCCTCATCTTCTATTTTCTTCTCAGTGTCTTCAACTGGATTTCATCCTTCCACTTCCATTAAAATTATGCTGGTTAAGGTGACCAAGACCTTCAACTTGGCATATGTCTATCCTCTTCTAAGTCAAGCTTTCAGAAATATTCCATACACTCAACCACTCCTTTCTTGAAATATTCTCTTTTCTTGGATGAGGATACCATATATAATAGATGCTTTGCTGTGCCAGTCAGATTCCCCCAATAAGGCCAAGGAGCTCTTCCTCCAGTTGTCAGGCATGTTGGTGGTTAATCAGCTTGGGGCTCACTCCATCTCTGGGAACTGCTCTCAGATAAATAAACTGCCTTGCCCAAACCTAAGCCCCTTCTCAGGGGTAGTCCATACCCAAGGACTGGTTGATGTGAGTTGATGTGAGGGTGCAAAGTCCAGCTCCCTTGCCTCAATTTGGAACAACTCTAAAGGTCCATCCAGCTCCAGAGCTGGGCTGGACTGACTAAAAAAACCATGGCATCACATCTGAATTTCTCCCTCTGCCCAGTCCTGCTTCCCTCACTTCCCTAAAGATGTTGTTCCTGAGAACTCCTGAATCTCCAGCCCAGAATTCATTTCCAGGGGACCTGACCTAGGATAACAAAGTCTCCTGGTTTTCTTCTTACCTTGTTTTCTGCCACCTGGAATTCTTACAAGTTCATTCTTGTATATCTTCATTCCTGGTTTCTTTTCTGCCTCAACAACTTTAAAATGCCTCGTTTTTCCTCTCTTCCCCTCACTACTTCTGATCTCTCTTTAGCTTTCTTCTTTTCTTTGTTTGTATGATCGGGTTGCTACCCAGGCGCTAAACAGAGAACCTATAAGATAGTGGTCCCAGTCTCTCGGTTTTCCTTAGAAATAACCATATTACCCAACAGCTATACTCAAGTTGTCTGAAACCTAAGGGACAGAGAAATGGCAAAATGGATTTTATCTGCTGGGTCAAGTGAAATATGTGCAGCAATGTTTATTCTTCCATAATTGGTTAAGTAAATAGTATTTACCCAGGACCTGTTATACAAAATCAAACCGGTGATGGTGAAACCATGTACTTAGCTCCAATTCTCCTGTAAGTACATCTCATTCTTCCTCTTAATCCATTTCTATAATAATAACAATAAAAAAAAAAAGGGACCAAAAGTTTGAATTTGCAGCAGCTATAAACTTTCCAGCAGGGCAAGGGAACACTTTGTCACAAAGAACTTCACAAGCTGAGGCGTCAAGAAGAAATCGGCTTCCTAGACTATTATGTACAAATGAGATCGCCTCGATAATTAGGAAATACCTGTTACACAATGTAGTGTGCACGTCCTGAAGCATATTAAAACATACAAATGATGCTGATCTCTTTGTTCTGACAAACACACATGGTTATGTAAGATGTTAGAGGAAGCTAAGTAAAGAGTATTGGGAATCCTTTGCATTAGCTTTGCAACTTTTCAGTAAATCTAAAAGGAAACGTCTCAATACTACCCAGTTGAATTTGTAAGTCCAATTTGACTAGTACCTCTGTGATGCCGAAATGGAGTATTTGGTGACCCAACCCTTCAGAGAATTGCCATGCATACCGAAATCAGAAAAAAAAGGTCTTCAGGCAGCTAAATGCTCTCAAAAACTCAACAGAACAGGCGGCGTCATCCCAGGCCCGCGCACAGCAGCTGTGCACAAAGACAGTGGAAAGACCGGAAGCTGCTGAGAAACACAGACTGCGGCAAGAAGTGCTAGAAGGAAAACTACCAACAAATGCACAGCTGGTTGGGGACATCTGGTGCACAGCACGCGGAACCACATGCTTCATGGAGTTGACTGAATTATAATGTGTTTCAACGGAGGACATTCATAATGACGCTCTTGGATGACAAAGAAAGGTTGAAGTTATTTTTGGCTTAGACAGAAAATGCTTCTTAGAAGGTCCTCCTCAACTCTGCTCACACACCCTCCACCCAGGAGAAATGTGGTGGAGAAGGAAGAGCATGGGCTGTGGAGGTACCATCCCACACCATCTGACCCTGGGCAAATTCTTTCATCTTTTTGAGTCTTAGTTTCTCCATCTATAAAATGAGAGTAATGATCGATAGTAGATCGGTATTAGAATCTTCATAAACCAGATAGCAAATGCCCGGCACTCGGAGGGCATGAAGGGTTCAGGGAGGCGATGAATATTTATGCGCACACCTGACTGTCTTGAGATTTGGGGTTGATGCTCAGATCACCTCTCCAGCTGTGGGACTTTGGAGCCCCCTTCCTGTATGATCCCTGGGCACAGGAGGGACTGATATGGGTCAGGCCAACAATGTTGTCAAGTCCCAGCGATCAGGGTGAAGCTTATGGGCTGAAGAGCAAAGAGGTGAGAAGCTCTGGCATCTTTGTGGTCTCAGCTTGACTCTGTCATCTTCTCTCTGCATTCTTTCTCATCCTTGAAGTTCCCATGAGGCTGGCAGAGTAGGTGAGTCTGGGGCTGCCATTGCCCTCAGGCTCCAAGATGGTGGCAGACTGCACACTGGCAGGTGCCAGGTCTGCTCTGAGCCTTCAGGAGAAGCACTCCTCCTTTGGATTAATTGTCCCTGACCTTTCCACCATAAGAGTGATAAGACCCGGAGAGCCATGAAGGTGACGAGCCGGGTTTTAACTGAGGCCAAAAGAGTCCTCCTCCCTGATCTATGAGGTCCCTCCTCATTCGTCAGGGGCCAAAGGCTCCAGATGGTCATCTGGGGCCAATGCCTAGAACAGAATCTTCCCCGCAGAGCTCCCTCAGAATCCTCAGCATAGACAGAAGTAGAGGATTCTCTCATGACTATCATAGTCTCTTGTACCCTTCCAATCTGCAGACATTACTTGACACCCTAGAGGGATCATCTTTCACTTGCACCGGTCAGTATCCCTGCTTTGGGCTGAGCCCTGGCTTACCAGTGCTCCCATTCTATTCTCTAAGTCTTGCTGCAAACAAGCTTGTCCCAGGCCCATGCTTTGCGTCTGTGCTCCAATGCCCTGGCAAGAAATGTATACCCTACGCCTTAGAAAGATATCTGTTCAAATTGGCTCAATATACAAGGACTGGCAATCAAAGAAGAAAGTGCCAGATATTATGAAAATTCATACATGTGGATATCTTATGAATCTAGACATTACTGAGCACACAGTAGCCAAGCATATTTTCCCTGACTGTCCTTGAAAGAGGTGGCAGTTTAGAGGCATGGCTTGAGTTCTCTTGAAAGCACCTGTCACTTTCCACTTCTCACTTTGCTACTGATTTCCTGAGTCCCCACTCGTATGTCTCCACCTTCTCCACCTCCTTCTGGGACTTAGGGCTGAGGTCTGACACTTCCCAACATACTTAAAACCAATTCTCAGCTACCAGACTCTCATTTCTGACCACATATATACAGCATTTTTTCAGATATAAACATGATAATAATCACTCATAAAATTTTGTCGATAGCAGTGCCCTGATTTGAACTTCTCATAAAAAGCAGACAAAATCTAAACTAAATGGCCATGAGGTTGTGAATCTTGTTTCCTCTGGAACTGCTGACATTCAGCTCATTTCCTTTTCCAGGAGGAGGCAACGGGTTCCCATTCTTTTACCTCCTTGCCTCTCCCCTGTCAGATCTATCCTTCTCCAGTGTCCACAGGCATCTCCTTGTTATGTTAGTGGCTTCCTCAACCCTGTCAGCAACTTTCATTTGCTCCTTTCCCTTCAGGTTCATCTTAACCGTGTCACCCTTGCTTCCCCTCCAAGCATAATTGCTGAGAACTTTGCCCCCCTCCCCAAATCCTCTTGCCATCAACCACCTCCCCTTGATCAGTGGGCGCCGTGATGGCTAGTCCGGAAGGGGTGAGTACATCAGCTTTTTTGTTGTTGTTTTGTTTTATTTTACTCTCTCTTAGAGGCAAGTGCGGATAATGATGCAGAGAGTATGAAATCTATTTCAGCCAAGCAATGAGCAATCGTCAGGGCACACTGAAGAGGTGAACCCAACAAAAGCCTTTCGAGCATCCAGCCCCACACGTGTAAAATGAATCTATGGGAGAACCCGACTAGAAACACGAAGACATCATTTTGTTTGTTGTTAAGATAATAGAAATCAGGCAAAATTGACAGAACACGCTTATCTTTAGCATTCCCTTCTTTGCTAGATTCAGAGCCTGAGCTCAGTTCCATTCTATCTGCCTGAAAGCTGGCCCCACGGGCTCATTTTCACAACGGGGACAGAGAACCCCAAATACGTGGTAGTGTTTCAAACAGAGGAGCAGGTTACTAATGGAGAATTTAAAAGATCCGAAGCATTTGTTTAAATTGAATATGGACCACGAAGATGGGAGACGAGGCCTTCCCAACCTACTTAACACTGCATGCTGACTGCTTCTGGTATCTTCCATGTAGCAAACTGGCCCCGGGGAGGGGAACAGTTCAAACACGTGCAGAGACATTCTGGGGTACCAAATCATCAAGGTGGGACTTTCTGAATCTTTACCTATTTTTATCTTGTTTTCCCAATCTTCAGATGGGTGAATGGCCAAATAAATGCAAGGTTCCAGGTGTTGGGGAGACAAACATGGCTAACACACATTTCTGCTCTTGCAGAAAGCAGACATATATCTTCATTTTCATGAGAACAATCCAGCAGAAAGAGCTCAAGACAGGACAACCACAGGAAAAGCAGAAAGGGGATGACCAAAAGGAATGGGTATCTAGGAGGGTTCTCTGCTCCAAACCATCCCAAGCCTAGCTCGGGGAGTTTTGGGTTTTGCCCACCTAAACCTCCAGAGATCCCTTAGTGGGGAGAGTTGGGGTTGGGTAGAGCCCCAGCTGGTCTCCTCCACTTTTCTGGGGGAGCATTCCCCCAGGGAGGCCACTTTCTCCCAAGCCTTTCCCATTCAACCACATGAATTCTTAGACTTCCTGGCCCCTAAGACCTGCTGCAATTCCACTAGGGTTGACTGACCCTCTCCTCAACACCTGGAGCTCTCGGAAGACACCAGGGCATTTTTCAATAATGTTCTATAGCAACTCCATCCCTCCAGTTGCTTAGGCTACAACCTTGCGATCATCCTTGACTCCTTCTTTCACACTGTACTTTTAATCCATTGGCGAGTCCTTTTGGTCCTACCACCAAAATATATACTGGATATGACCTCTTCTTTCCACTGTTACCACCTTGACCAAGTCACCGTCATCCCTATTTTGGATTTTTGCAGAAGCATTTTACCTGGTTTGCTGACTTCATTCTTGCCCTTGTACAATCTATTCTCAACACAGCTGTCAGAAGGATCCTATCGGTCCTTTGCTACAAATGCTACAATGCCTTCCCATCTCACTCAGAGTACAAGTCAAAGTGCCACAGAGTCATGACCAGCCCAACCCAATCTGCTGGCTTATCTGCTTCTTCATGGTCTCACCTGCCTCCTTCTCATTTTTTGGAGATACTAAGTACACTTCTGCCTCAAAACCTTTGCCCTTGCTCTTTGCTCGGGTGAGATACTCTTCCCTCAGAAACTGGCCCAGCTCATTTCTCATTTCCTTCATGCCTCTACTCCAATGTTGCCTAATCAGTAAGGCCTTCCCTCATCACCTTCCTTCCCAATCCTGACCCTGGTTGACTGTGCTTGTTACCACTTCTTACCTGACATATGTATTTACTGGTTTGCTTTTGGTAGTCTCACCCAAAAGAATGCCAGCTTAGTGAAGTCAGGAACTTTGTCTACTCAATTTACTGCTGTAACTCCAGACCATGGACAGGAAGCACTCAGGAAATATTTTTGGATGGCTAAATGAATGGAAATTATTTGTGGTACTGTAAGGTCCAGTGAGGTATGATGGTAATCTAGACCTACACTCTGGTTTTCAAACATTCTTTAACTGTGGAATCCTTTGTTTAAGTGAAACTAAGGGGTTGAACGATGGGGGAGAGTTGGGGAAGTGGAGGCCTTTTCATGGGTTTCTCCTCCCACACCCCAAGGAAGTCCCCAGCGTACCCTGGCTGAACCTGCAGGGGTTTGAGGAGCACAATTTGAATACCAATGATCCGGGAGATAATTTTAATATTGTGACTGTTCATAGTGGTTTAATGGTTATTCTGTCTTTTGGCTTTAAATTTGGGCACAGCTATGGGTTCTTTCAAGATGTTCTCTAATTAAATACCTTTGCCTCAAAAGAAGCTCACCCTCCTTCTGAGAAAATAGAACTTGCTTTGCAGCAATCAGCTTTACAATGGTGTCTTCTGGAACACTTATGTGGTGAACAAAAAAAGGACTTCTTGTAATGGTATTTTGGCAAGACATCATTGAAGTAGAACCCAGGAAAAATGTTCACATTTGACTTTTTAGTGATAGGCAAAGAATAAGAAACTAAGGGATTTGTGTTTCAATAAACTTGCATGAAGTGGCTACCTTGTGCCAAGCTAGGTGCTGAAGACTCAGTCAAGAACAAGACCGAGTCTGTGCCCCATGGAGCTCCCGTTTGAGAGGGCCAGGCAGATAGAAAACACACACACAGACAATGAATTGTTTGTTTTCAGTTAGCACTGAATGCTATGAAGAAATCAAGACTATGTCATAGAGAATGATGAGATTTGCCAAATAAGCATAGACTTCTTCACTATTCAATTGTCCAAAAAATCAATCAAGTTAATTTCCATATCTCAAAACTGAACAGTAACATTTCATGTTCAGAATGATTGTCCAGGAGAGTCAGACAAATTGTATCCCTTATACTCATTTTTAAGAAGGAAATGAGAGAAAATAGAAAGGAGAGAGGAAGGAAAGAGAAAGGGAGGGGTAAAACTATGTTCTACAAAAATTTCTTGCAAGGTGAAGAAAATCCAACTCCCAAAGCATGCCACTCCTGAAGCATTCCAGTCAACCAAGGATTTGTTGAACCTATTACAGCTGTATCTTATTACTCTGGCTACTTAGACTGAAAATCTAATAAATAAGTGAATAATAATAAATAAATAAATCTAAAGAAAAGAGTGCTTATACTTATTTATATTTCCTGATTTTTAAAAATTACACTCTCCCTTTAATAGAGGAAATCCTGATGTGTTTTTTGTAAATGTCATTTTGATTTCACATATACCTCATTACTTAATCTAGCTCCTTTTAGATTTACAAATGGTGTCCTAATCATCTGTAGTCTTTACATAACTGGAAAGAATCATGTCTGGAAAAGCGACACATTTGTAAAAGTGACAATCTCTCTTAGACCTTTTCTAGATCGATCCAATTTAATTCAGATTGATGCACATTATTACAGAGTTTGAAAAGAGTTGAAGACACATACTAGACCATACCAATCGCCCAATTGCTTCCATTTTCCTTGACTGACAAACAAAAGGCAAAGGCATCCTTCTCAGAGTGAGTCCAATTAAACTGAGTATGACACAGGCGGGAGACTGCATGATTTGGATGCAATCCCCTTCCCATCCATAAATATAGCTTTTAAAGCCAAGGATAAAGGATGTGACGAGGGTATGAACTTGGGGCAGAACTGATATTTTTCAGGGATGCGTGGGTGGCTCAGTCAATTCAGTGTCCGACTCTTGGTTTCAACTCAGGTCATGATCTCGAGGTTCATGAGATCGAGCCCCCACTTTGGGCTCTATGCTGATAGCGTGACAGCCTGCTTGGGATTCTCTCTCTTTCTCTCTGGCCCTCGTCCTTCCCAAATAAATTAATTAATTAGAAAAAAAAAAAGAACTGATACTTGTCAAAGCAAATTTCTGTCATACTGAGGTTTGTGAAGAAAACCAAATGCTTGGTCATAGTAGAGGCCATCTGGAATGTTCCTAGGTGTGGTGGCACCAATCTAGGCAGATATAAAATTAGAACAGTGCAACCAATAAGATTGAGAGTTTTAAAATGTGGTTCCGGTGGAGATTCCTGAGCCACGGTTGGAAGTTGGTTTACCCTCTCCTCCACTCTCAGACGCCCATGTAGTAATCATTAGCTTTGGCGGGCACAGTAGGTGCCATTTGGTTTATTCATTATCTCATGCAACTAGCTTGCCAAGTGTACCATTATTATACTCATTTGCAGATGCAGACGTTGAGGCTTCGTTGGCTAATTTGAGCAATCTCACATACTAGTAACTGAAGGAGTTAGGATTCCAACGAGGCAAGTGGCTGCAGAAGCTGCATTCATAAACACTACATCATGAAAAGCTGCACTTTGATCTCATTGTGTGTTGGCATCTCTTGTAAATTTTTGTTAAAAGAGAAAAAAATTATGTTGTTAAAACAAACCACGTTCTCCCCAAACTAGGTTTCCAGACCACCCACTTAGAGTAATTAGAACATCTCTACTTACTGCAGCTGTGCCTTGCAAAGAGGGGTAAATGGTAGTCTCCACAGGGACGCAAGACTGTCCTGAGCCCAGACATCTGAGATAATAATAACAAAGAGGAGATAATGACAGTAATTAATAACAACATCCACCATTTACTGAGTGCTTACTGTGTGCTAGACATTAAGGCATTATGCTAGCTGCGTTACAGGGATTATCTCAATGGATCCTTCCCCAAACCTTTTGAGGTCAGTACTATTGTTATTCTGAATTTTAACAGGAAGAAACCCAGACTTAAGCCTTGTGCCCTGCCCAAGGTCAGGCAGGACTCCTAAGTGACACATATTTGAAACATCATCTATTCGATGCAGAAACTGCATCCCTAATCACTAAACTCTATACAGCCCAAGGTCAAGCCAAGCTGAATGTCAGGAGGAGCTGGGGTCTGGTTAATGGCCTGAGTCCAAAACAGACAGATATGAGCCTGCTAAGAAGAAAGTGGAATAAGGTATAGCAGTTTAGAATGTATTCATCAAACCAATGATTCACTCTATTATTCAACAAATACTTATTTTTAAATTTTTATTTTAATTCCAGTATTGTTAATATACAGTGTTATATTAGTTTCAGATGTACAATACAGTGATGCAACAATTCTCTACATACTAAGTGCTCATCATAAGTGTACTCTTTAATCCCCATCACCTATGTCACCTCTCCCCATCCCCCCACCTCTCCTCTGGTAACCATTAGTTTGTTCTCTATAGTTAAGTCTGTTTCTTGGTTTTCCTCTCTTTTTCCCCCATGTTCATTTCTTTTGTTTCTTAGATTCCACACATGAGGGAAATCATAGGGCATTTGTCTTTCTCCGACTGACTTAATGTCGCTTAGTATTATACTCTCTAGCTCCATCCATGTCACTATAATGACAAGATTTCGTTCTTTTTTTACGGCTGGATAATATTCCAGTGTGTGTGTGTGTGTGTGTGTGTGTGTGTGTGTGTGTGTGTGTGTCTTCTTTATTCATCTATCAATGGACACGTGGGCTGCTTCCATAATTTGGCTATTGTAAATAATGTTGCTATGCAATCTTCAAGTTAGCGTTTTATTCAACAAATTATTCCTTGCATGCTCACTATTGGTTTAACTGAGCTGGTTCCACTCATGAGCTCTTTAATTCGTTCAGCAAACATGTATTAAGTGCTTCATCCTGGGGAGATAAAGATAAGTAAGTCCCTGTCCCCAGAAGCTCCAGCCTAGCAGACAAGTGGTGTTGACAAATCTCTAAGAAAATAATCACTAACTCAAACAAACCAACCAAGTCCCACTGACCAAACCCCACTGCTTTCTGGATGGCTCCCTTCCCACTGATGGAGCCCGGTGTCTGAAGGAGTTTTGTATTTGCAAAACTGATTTCAGAGCTCCTGCTGTTGATGTACCCTGCTAAAGGGTGCCGATCTGTGAGAGACAGCACTCTTTTACTCATTTGCGAGTTTCGGATATTCAAACGTAGACCCAGAACTTACAGGAGGGATGCAGACTGAAATCGCTAGGCATGGGGAATGGACGGGAGTTACGGCTGGTGATGGAAGGGAGTTAGAGCTGATGAGTGGAAGGAAGGGGTTTGGGATGAGACAAACCCCGTGACAGGGCAGACATCTAAGGGGGCTCTCTGAGGACAGGGAATGATTGGGAGAATTTTAGGACGCCTCTATTGAAAACATGCTTTTAAACTGCTGCATTATGTTGGTTGCAATCTAATCCTTTCCCCACCCACATCTTCAGTAAAAGTCTGATATGTTGGTGTCACTTGAGGAAAAAGGAGGACAGTGCCATTCTGAGGACCCATGAGGCAGCAGGAAACTGGGTGCAGACTGACTGTGGAAACTGCAGCCCCCAAGACAGCTCAAAAACCTTGAAGCGGGAGCTTGACTTGCTGGGCTGCAAGGGGCACATGCGGGTGGTAAGGGCCGGATGGGTAGATTCAGCCCTGAAGGCAAAAATACCTCGAAAGGCTAGTTGACTGGGATAACTAGAGACCCTACACTTTGGGGTAAGGGGGAACTTCCGTCACCACGAGGACTTCCTGGATGAGATCGTTCCAAGGCTGGGCTTCCAAGGGTAAGTGCAGCCAAGCAGAGACAGGCAGCATGAACATTCTAGGCAAAATGCAGGAGGGAGAGCAGGGAGGTGCACCAGGCACAGCAGGGTCTGTGGGAGGAGTTGGCAGGGGGTCTGCAAGGGTGATTCCAGAAGAAGCCCAGGGCCCAGGGCCGACATCCTGGGGAGGCTACTTATGCATCCACTGGCCCTGGTTCCTCAACAGTCTTTCGTGATGGAGTTTTCACGGGCTCTGCTGAAATGAGGAAAATATGGACATCTGTGTAATTTAAGGAACTTTTTTTCCCTTAAATTATATGTATTTTTTACCATTTGGTTGTAATGACCTTTCTTTCATGAAAAGGTAACAGTCATTAAGTGGTCATTCTTTCAAATGACGTACCTGACAAAGGAAAAAGTTGGCAGCTCTACACGGCTCTCCAATATTATTTTATTTAATTTTACTCTATTCCATTTTACTTTGCTTTACTTTCTTTTCAACTGCCCTGAGAACCCAGATGTGCGGGAAGCAGGGTCAAGGGGATCGGGAGAGGGGGTTAGCAAGGCAGTGACACAGATCTGCATTTTGGAGTGAAAAGGGGTCAGGATGTGAGAGTTACTTGGGAGGGTGGGGCCGGTGGCAGGGAGGAACAGGAGGGGGAGCTACTGTGGGATGCTTAAAGAATTCTCTCACCTGACTGTAAGCTGGCAAGCTAAACCTTTTTTTTTTTAATGTTTATTTTTGAGAAAGAGACATAGTGTAAGTGAGGAGAAGAGCAGAGAAAGAGGGAGGCACAGAATCCAAAGCAGGATCCAGGCTCTGAGCCATCAGCACAGAGCCCGACACAGGGCTCGAACCCCCAAACCGTGAGATCATAACCTGAGCCGAAGTCGGCTGCTTAACTGACTGAGCCACCCAGGTGCCTCTGGCAAGCTAAACTGTATCGAAAATTCCAGAACGCATTAGTGTGAGAAACACGGCCCCCCGCCCCCACACTCCGTTATGAAGTACAATGTGGTGGCCTGCGGTCCTTGGTGATATGCTGGGACTTCGAAATTTACCCCGCCATCCCTGCTTCACATAACCCAGAATCTTCTCCATCAATACGTCCCTGATATACCCACCATCCTGGAGCAACTTAAATGCTTCCCATTTCAAATCTTGACTATACACGAAAGCCTTCCAAAGGATGAGAAAATATTCTAAATAATTAAGTTTGTATATGATAGGTTTTATCAGACACACAGTTTGAGCAGGTTAGGGGAAAAACGTCTGGGATTGTTCTTTCCTCCCAAATTCAGACTTTACTGCTTAACCTGGTTTCTTCAAGGTTGATGTGATTGTTCATTCTAACCTGCCTTTACTGCAAAAATCAGAGGAAGAAAATGGATAAATGAATAAGCGTTTGGGTTGGGGATGAGAAAGGGTACCTTGTTTGGAGCACTCTGTTTGGCAGGCACCGTGTGGGCCCTTGAACTAGACTCTCATTGAATCTTCACAAGGGCACCGCGGGGCAGCGCCATTTAACACTCGCAAATGAGGGAACTGACAGGCTTCAAAACCTGTCCTCAGTCCTACGCTCAGTAAAATGGTAGAGAGCAGATTTGAACCCATATCTGTGTCTCTAAAGCCCTTGGAAAGGCTCAGCATTACTCTGATTGCGCATTTGCTACTGTCTTATTGGGCAAGGCCTGAATTTAGAGAGAACAGTGCCTTGAGCTTAAGTCTTGATTTCAGGGGTCACCAGGTAGGAAATCTCTCCCCAGATCTTCCGCCATGAGATTATTTCATTGCACTTGAGTAAAGAGGAGGCGGAGAGGGGGAAGAAAATCAATGGATCCCAACACATTTACACCCTCCCTGATAGCTCTGAGGAACGAAGGCAATGCGCAGCCTATCAGGACACCTTGATTGTCATCAGGCCAGGAGACCCACAGAGGGCACCCCGATCGGGGCAGAGGTGACTTGTCCAGGCAGATAACCTGCTAACAGAGGTCACTCCAGGAGCGGGGAGTGATGGGAGGCAGTGATGGAGAGGCTGCGTCACCACTCAGCCTTGTGATCCAGCCACCCTCACTCACTTGGCAAAAGAGCGGGGGAGGGAGGAGGTTTTTGGAGAAGTTAAAAATGAGGCATGTGGTCAGTATTTGGGGAAACACTGACAACCTGAGGGTTGCAATACAACGATATCTATTGCTGTGGGGCCTATTCACTCATTTCTTTAACAACTATTTTTGAGTGCCTATTTTGTAAGTGACGCTGGGGCCACTAGTGGTGAGTAAAACAGACACAGGCTCTTGCCTTTGTAAAGTTTATCATCGGGAGGAGAGGGCGTAGACGGCAAACAAAATGACCAACTGTAATCATTGCTTTGTGGGGACAGTGGCGTCAGACCTCTGGGAGTGGTCTATTCCAATCACGGTCTTGGGGAGGCTCTCCGGGTGGGCAGAGTAAGGCGCCCAGCAAGAATCAGCCCACACCCCCTGAGCACTAACATGTGGCCGTCTAGAAGAGAGAAGTTATCTTCTACCTCTCATGCTGCTTTCGGGCAGGTATGGGGGATGGAGAAGTGTTCCTGAGCACAAGGGCAATAGATGGCTGATCGTTCAAGAATATTCACGCCTTCCCGTCTACCTCCATGGTAAGAGTATATTTCCTTATCCCTTGACTTTGGGGTCAGTTGTGTGACTTGCTTTGGTCAGTGGGTTGCTAATAGCTGTAACGCAAGCCCACAGCATTGGCACTGCCCTCCTGCTCCTCTGCCATGGTCATGGAAAGAGCTCGCCCTTCTAGCTGCTGCCCTTTCGGCCTGGGCCCCAGAATGAACACAGACCGACCTCAATCCGTAAGAGAAGCCCATTCCAACTGGAGCTGGGGCTCAGTGCAGTCACTGCTGACCCACAGTAGACACGCAGAGCTGTGAGCGTGAGAATAAACGGTTGCTGTTGTAAGCCGTGAGTTTTGGGGTGGTTTGTTACACAACAGTATGTGGCAATCGCTCATTGATACAACCAGTAACAGTGCCAGGACGTAGCTGGGAGAATTAGTCTCCTCTTGCTCAAGCTCTCCCAAAACAAACAATCCAACTGAAAACAATGGATATACTATGCAAATACAGCATCCAAAAAAAAAAAAAAATCACTTAGCACTTGCCTTCTTCCCATATTCCAGCTGTCACCTCCCACAGGAATTCTGGAGCCGCCACTGTGGACAAGAGCTTCTGCCTCTGAAAGTGGGCATTACTGCAAGGGCATGGGCATCCCGGTGGCACAGGTTACTCTCTTCATGCCATTCTTGGCCTCATGGTGGCTCTGATCTTTAGGGCTAAAGGCAGAAGCTTTCATTTCCTCTTCCAGTACCTTCCACGGTCTTTCTCTCTCTCTCTTTTCCTTCCCCCAGCCCCACCCTGACATTTACTGTGAATAGGCTCTGACTGGGTCTGTGTGGGTCAAATGGACAACTGTGGTCCAATCAGCTGGGCCCAGGATATAAGATCAAGTTCAATGAGCATGACTGTAGGGAGCCAGCTTCCTGTGAGTGAGTATAGAGTGGGAATTTAAGGGGGGGCATTGCAAGTTGGGCACAAGGTCCCAGAATAGTCTATTCTGGGCAGGGCCATCTCTGTTATTTCTTTGTATTGCACATTTCATACAGTGCTGAGCACACATATGTGACTCCCAGAAGCTACAGGCAGACTGATGGATCGATTACAGTAGCATTTTTACACTGGAAAAGAACATCTACCATTGCAGTGATAATAAAACTAGTTACCGGGCAGTATTAGGGGACCAGGATTTCTCATCATCCTCAAGTAACACTGGACAAAGAGCCAGTTAAGTGATGCCATTGCAGCCCCAATGTTTTCCCTCCAGGGGCTGAACTGAACCCCAGTCCTCACTCTCCATACCCTCTGAAAGAAGAACATTTTCAAGAAAGTCAGAACAATCTATTCCCCATCCCCTTCCCAGCCCCAACCATCACAAGTACACCTCCTCCACTATAAGGTAATTTTATCTATAGCAAGAGCCACTTACAACTAAAATGTATATTTAAGGAAGGAAGGGAGTTCTTGCTGCAAAGGTTTGACGGCTGGATGGTCATTGCTTAGGTTTGCCTGGGGGTAATAAGGCTAAAATCAAGCCATGAGTCAAGGGAGCAATCAAAATCTGAGTCAGATCTCCAGGCTGGGTTACAAGTACAGCAGTGTTTCCCAAAGTGGATGCCAGGAAGCACTGGTTATAGGGGACATCATGAGAAAAACAACAACAAAAGAATCTTGTGGTTAAATCAGAACCAGGAGATCAGAATCAGCTTGCTGAGCCAGAGACTGGAAGACAGAAAAGCTCAGAACAGAGTAACGAAGAAGCTCCAGAGGTCAGGCTCAGAGGGTAGAACAGAATGACAGCCCAGCCATGTAAAGACTACAGTAGAGGTCGAGACAAAGTGCTCAGAGAGTACTGGGGAAGGAGAGAGGAATCATACCAGGGAGACCTAGGACAATTTCCCAGACTGGGACGTGTGCCTGACGTGCAGTTGGCATTCGTGTAGAATCAGTGATTCTACATGATTGGAGCAGCACTTGGAGGAATGGCAGATGGGCAGGCAGGAAGGTCATTTTGGGCAGAGGACACATTTGAACAATAGCCTGGAGCGTGGGGTTGGTTCCACCTGCAGGTGGTTGGAAAGGGGGGCGTGAGGCTCCAGCTTCGTGCGTTCTCAGCATCTCCCCAGGGAAGGGAGAGTGACTTTCAGCCTCGTGCTGTTTCAGGGCACAGCCTTGGAATGAAACAGGACCCGCCACCCTCATCAATGCCAGCTTTTGACTGAGATTGGGCCGAGACGGGGCCAGGCAGCCCCAGTTCCCGCCTGCACAAAGCGGACACCCGACCTCCCCTGGCGTGTGCCACCTGTGCTCGGCAGAGCCGAGTGTCCATTACTCTGAGCTGCAGGCTCCCAGGCAGGGGCCCCCCTGCTTTGTTCACTGCCGCTCCTTTGAGCCAGAAGAGCAGCGGGGCTGGAGTCTCCTCCCCAGCCCGGACGCTGGCTTTGTTCTGCAGGACAGCTCTGCCGTTGTGTGCCTCAATCCGAGTTCCAGGCCACTGAGAGTGGGAGATGCTGTGTCCTCAGTTTAAAAGGCTCCGGGGCTCTTGGGTGGGAAGGGAGGGTGGAAAACATTGTAAAGTAAGAATGTCTATGGAGAGTGCAAATGCCCAGGGCCGAGCCTTTTGGCAAGACTTTCAATGAACCTTCACGTTCAAAGTATAACATAGAACAAAATTAGAAAGCTTCCCCTTCCTTCAGTAGTACTCAGAAGAAACCAAAGAAGCCTAGGAGACATTAAGTAGAGTCAGAATCATTTCCTGGCCTCCTCCAGGGATCAACCTTTAAATTTTTGGGTTTTCCTGCCTGTAAGACGGGCCACCTCAGCTCCACAAGGCAGCCCTTGTGACATGTAATGAAAGTGTTGATAAAGACAAGCAGAGAAGATGAGCGTATCTGGTGAAGACTGGGAAACTTGAGCAAATTCCCCCATCCCAAACGATCCTTCCAGTAACTGCTGCTGAGAATGAACAGAGGTATTTCAGTACTTCGGTCAGGGAGATGTTCTCAGCTGCCATCCTGGCTCGACCATCTGTCTGCTGGTCAAACTGGGTCAAAATACTTATCTCACCCTCCTGTTAAGTGGGGATAATCACATCTACTTGACAAGTAGTTGTGAAGCTTCGGTGAAATAATAGGTATAAAACATTTAGTGCAATGCCTGTACCTCACAAGTGCTCAATAAATGTTAGCCCTTCAGGGTGAAAAGCACTACCCTACCTGTCAAGACTGTCCTTAATTTTTTTTTTTTAATTTTTTTTAACGTTTATTTATTTTTGAGACAGAGAGAGACAGAGCATGAACAGGGAAGGAGCAGAGAGAGAGGGAGACACAGAATCTGAAACAGGCTCCAGGCTCTGAGCTGTCAGCACGGAGCCCGACGCGGGGCTCAAACTCACGGACCGCGAGATCATGACCTGAGCCGAAGTCGGACGCTTAACCGACTGAGCCACCCAGGCGCCCCTGTCCTTAATTTTTTTTATGCTTATCTCTTTATTTAGAGAGAGAGAGAGAGAGAGAGAGAGAGAGAGAGCGCATAAGTGGGGGAGGGGAAGAGAGTGAGGGAGAGAGAGAGAATCCCAAGTAGGCTCCACACTGTCAGTGCAGAGCCCAATGTGGGGCTTGAACTCATGAACTGCAAGATCATAACTTGAGCCAAAATCAATAGTCTGACACTTAACCGACTGAGTCACCCGGGCGCCCCAAGGCTGTCCCTTTTATACCAAACATGTGGGTACATACCTTCATAGCCTTTGATCCAGCAACCCCCCTCCCAGAACTCACCTTAAGAAACTATACCACCAAGAGAAAAAATACAACAGGAAAAAAAAAAAAAAACTGGAACAGCTAAATGATGAGGTATACTCATTATAACACATCCATTTTATGGACTATTCTGCAGCCATTAAACAGTGTTAAAAAGCGTTACAAAGAATAAACAGTGTTAAACAGTGTTATAAAGAATAGGGGAAAGATTTTTCAAAAAGAAGAACAAAACTGAACCTTATTTCAAGATTCACTGTAAGGCTACAGAAATCAAGACAGTATGCTATTGGCATAAGGATAGACCTGAATGAATCAAAATTGAGCGTCCAAAAACACACTCTTATATTTAGTTATACTTAGGGTCAACCAATGTTTTTTTTAACATTTGTTTATTTTTGAGAGAGAGAGAGCGAGCATGCACACACATGAGTGGGGGAGGGGCAGAAGGAGAGGGAGACCAGATCTGAAGCAGGCTCTGCACTGAGAGCAGTGAGCCCGATGCGGGGTTCGAACTCACAGACTGTGAGATCACGACCTGAGCCAAATTTGGATGCTCAACCGACTGAGCCACCCAGGTGCCTCTATGGTCAAGTGATTTTTGACAAAGGTACAGAGGCAATTCAGTGAAGAAAGGATAGTCTTGCCAACAAATGGTAGTGGGACCGTTGGAGAGCCACATGCAAAACCCAAAACACTTAGATCTCACATTACACCAGACACAAAAATTAAGTTAAAAGTGATCACAGGCCTAAACATAAGAACTAAAATTATAAAACTTTAGAATACAACAGAGGAGAAAATTTCTGTGACTTGGGATTAGACAAACATTTCTGAGGTATGATACCAAAAGCATAATCTGTAAAAGAAAAAAAAAAACAACTGATACATTGGACTCCATCAGAATGAAAGAGGTTTTCTCTTCAAAAAAAATAGCACTAAGGAAATGAAAAGCCAAAAGGGAGAAAATACTTGCAGATAGTGTATCTAACAAAGGACGTAAGTCCAGAATATATTTAAAACCCCTTATAACCAGAAACAAGAAGAAAAACAACCTAATTTAAAAATGGGCAGAGTATTTGAAGTCACTTCACCAAAGAAGATATATAAAGGGTAAATGCACAAGAAGAAATGTTCCAGGGTAAATGCACAAGAAGAAATGTTCCACATCATTAGTTATTAGGGAAATGCAAACTGAAACCAATGAAATACCACCTTCCATCCACTTTAAAGGCTATAAACAAAAAGAGAGACAATAACACGTGTTGGCGAAGATGAGGAGAAATTGGAACCTTCGTACCTCGCTGGTGGGAACGTAAAATGGTGCGGCCACTTTGGAACACCTTGGTTGTTCCTTTACAAAGCTAAACAGAGTTACCATACGACTCAGCAATTCCACTCCAACTTATCTATGTCCATGTAAAAACATAGGTTTACAGCACAGTAAACAGCCAAAAATTGGGAACAATCCAGGTGTCCATCAACTGGTGAGTAGCCAAACAAAACGTGATATCTCCACACAACAGATATTATTCAGGAGCAGACTACTGACATATACTACAATGTGGATGGACCTCAAAAACATTTTACTAAGCAGCATATGCCAGACACAAGTTTAGATAAAATTTCTAGGAAATACAAATCTCTTACACAGAAAGCAGATCAGTGGTTTCCTAGGACAGGGGATGAAGCCAGGAACTGCAAACGGGCACAAGGGAAATTGGGGAAAATGGAATTGCTCTAAAACTGGATTTTAGCAATGATTGCACAGTTATATAAATTTGCTTACTTTATAAATTTATAAATTGACTAAGAGTCCTATAATGACACACTAAAATGGGTGGATTTTATTGTATACAAGTTACACATCCACATAATACTTTAAAGGTTATGTAGCAACATGAGTAAATTATGATGTTAAGTAAATATAAGAAAGCTAATGCAAAACATGGAAGTATTTAAAAGCCGTGAATGGTTACAACCAATGGGTGTAATCAGAATAAAGATGGAGGAACTATGGCGCAATGACATGAGAAATTTCGTGCGTGTGTCTTTTAACAAAATGTTCCTTAATCACTTTTTGTTATTTTAAAAAAGACAGAAGACAAGACAGACTGTTTTGCACTTGGTCCTTTCGCTTTGCAGGGGGGAGGGGGAGGGCATAATAACACCTCCTACTTCTCTAGTTCTTTTCTTCTGCATTGCCAGAGAGCTTTACAGACGTTAGCTCATTAATCCTCAACAATCCATGAAGCAGGCAGAGAATAATATTACCTCCCCCACCGCACTTATTCTGATTCATTTAAAGGGTAACTTATTTGAACGCATGATGAGGGCTTTATGCGAAGCCAGTTATAATCATATTTTTATGTATTCTAAATCTTCACGTATGTATACACCAGAACCAATGGATTACATGTTAACCACCGCCTCCCGAACCAGGCTATTTCTGCCCCCTTCTCATTGTCCTCTTATCCACTCTGAGCTAAAGCTGAGGTGTCCTGTTACCTGGGCTTCAAAACAAAAAACACTCAGCCTGCTGAATGCTTCTGGTGGACCAAAATGGAGTATCTTTCTGTGCTATCCTCAACTTCTCTGGACCACAGAAATGAATGTTCAGGAGCCAGCTTAGCCTGTTGATGGGTAACGCTTCATGTTGCTATGGTTAAGGACTCACTTCCTCTCCACCACAAACAGGTGAGGTCCCATGTTGGAGAACAAATTATTCCTAAATAACAAATCCTGAAGAATGTCCTTGTTCCATAAGAATTCCACCATATGTACTGTCCCCCCCCCTTCATTTACCAAGTGACCTCCCTCCATCTTTTCAAGCCGAGAGCCCATTAAAACATCTTTCCTTTTTCTCCCTCGCTTCTCCTTAAGTAATTTCTCCCTCCTCCCAACTACGAAGCATCCCACGCTGTAATGGGTACAGACCTCCACTCTTCTCCTTATCGGGCTGCATTATGAAGTATATTTGCTTATGTGCTTGTCTCCCTCAGACTGTGAATTCACTGAAAAAGAGTTAATGGCACAGTCATCTTTGAATCCCAGCACATGGGGATGGCAGTGATGGTGATGATCATATTAGCTGCCAGGACTGACGTAACAAATACCACAGAGAGGGTGGCTTGAACAACAGAAATTTATTTTCTCGCAGTTGTGGAGACTAGAAGTCCAAGCTCAAGGTACAGGCAGGGTTAATTTCATGCTCTCTCTTCTTGCCTTCCAGATAACTATCTTCTCTCTGTGTCTTCACATGGTTTTACCCTGTGTGTGTCTGTGTCCTAATCTCCTCTTCTTATAGGGACATTAGTCATATTGGATTAGGACCCACCCATATGAGATCATTTTACTGTCATTACCTCTTTTTCTTTTTTCATGTTTATTTATTTTTGAGAGAGAGAGTGTGAGGGGGGAAGGGCAGAGAAAGAAGGAGACAGAATCTGAAGCAGGCTCCAGGCTCCGAGCTGTCAGTACAGAGCCTGACGTGGGGCTCGAACTCACGGACTGTGAGATCATGACCTGAGCCGAAGTCAGACACTTAACTGAGTGAGCCACCCAGGTGGCTCTGTAATTACCTGTAATTACCTCTTTAAAGGTCCTGTGTCCAAATACAGTCATATTCTGAGGTACTGGGGTTTGAGACTTCAACAATGAATTGTAGGGTGGGGAGTCAGGGGGAGGGAGGACACAATTCAGCCCGTAACAATGGTGATGTGGAGGATGATAACAGCTGCCATTTATTGAGTGCTTACTATATACCCGACACTTGACTTTCCACCTGCTATCTCTTTTACTCTTCAATGATCCTATAATTATGATCAATATTTTGTCCTCCCCAGTTTACACATAAGGGAACCAGGCTTAAGGAGATTAAGTCACTTACCCAATGTCAGAGGGTTAATGTGTAGTGGAAATGAAAGTCAATCCAAGTTATTCTGCCTCCAGAATTACACCTAATCACCATGTTATGATACATGGTACATAACAGAAGTGCAGTGTATGTTTGAAGAAAGAAGGACCGAATAAACGAATGGAATAATGAAGAACATGGACATGTGACATTTAGATTCAGTTGTACTACAGACCACATCATAGTTCTGAAAATTTATGTAAATTACACGTTAAGTTTGATAGATGGTTATCCTAAAAGGGAACTTCATTCTTGTCTTCTGATAACAGATTTTTAAAGAGATTCCATCAAATTTAAAATCTAGTACTTTTTTCCTTAAAAAAATAAGAGCTGCAGGGCACCGGGACTGCTCAGTCGGTTGAACGTCTGACTCTTGAGTTAGATGCAGGTCACAATCTCACGGTTCCTCGGTTTGAGCCCCACGTCAGCCTCTGTGCTGGCAGCACAGAGCCTGCTTGGGATCCTCTCTCTCCTCCTGCTCCTCCCCTGCTTGAGCTCTCTATCTCAAAATAAATAAACTTAAAAACATAAAAATAAAAGCAGAAGTCATACATTCAAGAAACTATAGAACCAGCAGAAATTTCACACGTCATCAGTTTCAAATTTCGTCTTTTTCAACTGAGGAAACAAAAGCTCAGTGAGGTTAGCTGACTTGCTGTTACTTTATTATTCTAATAACACATTAATTATGCATCATCGTTCTCCCTATTTATCATCACTGCGCTCTTAGGTGTGGAGTAATCAAATTAGGTTCTCCTTTTCCCCAAGATCATTCCAGAGTAGTTGGGGGGTTAGAAATGTCAAAGGGTCATAGTAGGGCAAAATCAGCAACCTTTCGAAGTCACCTTCCAAGTTCTTTTCCCATTTGCCTCCCCACCGCCCGGCAAGTGCAACTCATCCAGACTAGAGAAAGGGGGCTTTTGCTCCCCTCCCGTGGCTGGGAGGAATATTCCCTAACCGTTGCTGATGAAAAGCAAAGCAAACTTCTCCAAAATTCCCAGAAAGATTGAGCAAGCACATGTATGGAGTGCTGCTAGGAAACAACTTGTGTTCATAGCCCCATTGCTCCTGACAGCATCCCCTACCAGGGTGCTGGGCCCGGCAACAGAACATGGAAAACCACAGGTCTCTAAAGACAGAAAGGAACTCACAACTTATTTAGTCCAACTTCCTTAGAGGAGGAAATGAAGTTGTAGGGGGTGAATAACTAACCCAGGATTGATCAGGCAGTTAATGAGATTATTGGAACCAACAGGTCTCTTCCAGGGAAGAAGTAGGCAGACTGCATTAAGTGCCTCCCACACCCAGCATCCTTCTTATAGCTGGGCAGTATTTTCCAAAATGTGGTATGCGTGCCATTCATGGTTACACAAGATGTTTTTAGCTATTGTCTTTTAAAATGAGGGGCGCCTGGGTGGCTCAGTCAGTTGAGTAGCTGACTTCGGCTCAGGTCATGATCTCCCGGTTTGTGAGTTTGAGCTCCACATCGGGCTCCGTGCTGTCAGTGCACTTTGGATGCTCTCTTCCCCCCTCTCTCTGCCCCTCCCCTTCTCAGACTCTCTCAAAAATAAACGTTAAACAGAATTTTTTTAATAAAATAAAATGGGCCAGTATTTTTTTTTTTTTTTTGGTAATAGCTATGTATTTGTTTCAATTGATACGAGAAAAAAATAATTATCCCACAAAAGCTATGACAGGTAAAACTGATTTAAAAGAGATGAACAGGGGCGCCTGGGTGGCTCAGTCGGTTGAGCGTCCGACTTCGGCTCAGGTCACGATCTCGCGGTTCGTGAGTTCGAGCCCCGCATCGGATCTCTCGGTTCGTGAGTTCGAGCCCCGCATCGGGCTCTGGGCTGATGGCTCAGAGCCTGGAGCCTGCTTCCAATTCTGTGTCTCCCTCTCTCTCTGCCCCTCCCCCGTTCATGCTCTGTCTCTCTCTGTCCCAAAAATAAATAAACGTTAAAAAAAAAAAAAAATTAAAAGAGATGAACAACTTGATTCAAAATACATTCATTTAGATGTTTTGGAAAGTGAGTTGACTTAAAGAAAAAAGTCCAAAAATAATATTATAGATGGTATGATGACAGGACAAAAATCATGAGGTGGTGTGCAATTTGAAATGTGGGGCATGCTGAACAGGATACTTCTCTCCTTTTCATAGATGCATTAACTGGTGGGTGGAGAAGAGATGGTATCTGCTCGTAAATACAACAAAAATATATTTACTTCTAGTTCGGGGATCTGGTCTTGCCCTGTCCTTAAGCACCAGGAACACTCATTTATGTGCACTGGTCATGGGATTCCAATGCCTTCAGGGTGGCCATCAGACAGACTTTCAGATGAATATTGTAAATACATTGTGAGAACAGCCATTGTAATGAACTTTTATTGATACACTTAAACGTTTGGTGCTGAAAGGATGAACCAGAAAAGATCCTGTGGCAAATGTTCTCATGGCGTTCTGTCACTTATCAGATCCCGGTCTTTTCTCTGAAAATTGGCAGATTGGACAGCAACCAGTCTACACTTGTCTATACAACTGCTGTTCTGACATGTTTACTATGAAAAAACACACTTTGTTTTTATAGGATGAATAATATCCTCAAAGGGCAACTTAGGTTTCTCGTTGCCCAATTTAAGCTGGTCCCAGATATCCTTAGCCTTTAAGT
This sequence comes from Panthera pardus, assembly GCF_024362965.1. Classification (NCBI taxonomy): domain Eukaryota; kingdom Metazoa; phylum Chordata; class Mammalia; order Carnivora; family Felidae; genus Panthera; species Panthera pardus. The sequence goes on from NW_026527002.1 coordinate 46,828,723, forward strand.
AATCCCTTTCTTTACTTACAATGTCTCATTAAGTCCTCAAAATTCACCAAGTTGAGTAATGAGTTAAGGCAAGGCTTTCTGCAGAGTTTTTCTGGGGCTGTTTCCTCATTCACAAAGTGCTCACCTTCAAGATTTGGGTCTGGGACATTTGAAATCAACAAACAGAGGCTTAAACCGCCCCCGGCCCCACTCCCTCAGAGGAGGAGCAAGCATTAATGTGAAGTGTGTGGGCCCAAAATTCTGTACCCCAAATCTTCTTACTTAGTCCAGTGCCTAGAGGCCCACGGAGAGTCCCCCACAGACAGTCCATCAAATCTTCCACTCCTACAGAGAGACTTGTGGTAATGTTTTCTCAGAGTCATGATGTCAAAGGAGCATCCCAAAACAATTTGGAAAGATGTGAGTTCAGCCCTGTGGTCAGATCTCACAAGCATCCGAATGGCATGCAAGCCTACAACAAATTACAGGGCAATCCCTGGGCTGGCTTTCAAAACTTCTCAGGGAACGTATGTCCAAGGGCCCTTCTAGAATGTTGCACTCTGCTTTGTGTTAAATAGAGTTTAAGACAAGACATTCACCCGGTCTTAAAAATGTATCCTTCTTACCTCTGAACCTCCCTTTAGTCGGAGGCCGTTAAGACCATCGTAGCTAAGACCTTACAAGTGTTCCCACCGAATACAAGCTGATTAGAGTCTCACAAGATAAACACAGCTCCGCTCCTGAAGTTACGGGACTAGTGCCTCGCTGACACTCCACAATCTCACCGGGGCCGAGCCCCCACCCAGCCCAGCCTTCTCGTTCTTTCTACCTGACTCTGTGGTCTTTTCCCGGTTTCACTGTATAAATTCTGGAACCCACCGTGGAAGCAGCACTTCTTGTCTCGCTTGTGGTCTTGGCTGGCTTGCCTCTCACTCCAAGCTCCAGCTCTCACCGGGTCTCTCTTTGCTCCTACCCAGCTCTCACACCCAACTCCCTTATTACTGTCAATTTCTCCCCACTCCCATGGCCTGAGGGCCTCCTTCCACCTCTCCTCTGACTGGAAACTGAAGCCTTTCCTTCCATTGAAACACTTTCCTGCTAGCTGGAGAACTTTACACAACACATTTGAAGACCCAGTTGCTTCAAGCTGACACTCTGTATTCACCACAGAAGGGAGATTTCCATAATCTCACAGGAGATCTTCTTCAAGGGCAAACCACATCAAAAGGAATTTGGGTGGGAGACATAACCCTTGGAAATTTGCTTTAAAAACAAGAAGAAAGTAGTAGAAAAAAATATACCTTAAAAGGGATATTTAATATACAAAAATGCATCTTGTATTTTGGTATCATCACAGGTAAGGTGCCTCTTACCAGATATTGCTAACACTTTCTGACCAGTCCACGTCTCTTGCCGCGTGGGCAACAGACCAGGTGAGCCTGCCTCCCCAGACTCAGCTGGTTGTACCCAGCAAGGACATTGGTCTCAGGGATGGCCCATGGGTAGCCTGTGACACTGACTGACTCAACAGCTAAAGTCAACTGACTCAAGTCAAATCCTTTTTAGGGAAAGACACCCAGATGTAAGTTAGGTATGGTAGCTGGACCTGGATGACCATGCAGATTTGGGGACTGAATGGCCATCTTGGGCTGTGTGCGTACAAATAACCAGAAACAGCCAGCTGGCAAGGAGGAAGATAAAGGAGACAACATACAGAGAGAGACTTTGCTGTGAGGGGGAGAGTTGGAAATCTGAAAAGAGCACGTCACAGAGATGTCTTGATTCATGCCTTTCCTGAGGCTGGGTTCCTTGGCTCTTCCCAGGCTCCCATGCATATATGCCCTTTCAATAAACTCCATTATTCCTAAAACAACATGAGTTGAGTCTGTGTTCCTGATTACGATAAAATTGGTAGAAGCACTGAGTGAGTTAGTCTGTGGGACACTAACCTGGGTGACCAGCAGAGCCCTCTCCCAGGGCAGGTTGGTTAGTGACCCCTCCTCAACGCTGGCTTGGACATCAGCCCAGGAGATGCACCCAACCATATTCAGTTCTCATACCAAGACATCGGTCTCTGCCATTTTGCTTTAAAGGAGTTGCCCATCTCTTGCACATCCATGCTAAATCTCTCTAGTGTAGATTCACAGACACTTGGTATAGGAATGAAATGATACTATCATGTCCAACCACTCACCTCAGAGGTTGAATCACCTCCGTAGATCTCTGGTCAATCATTTTCCAGTGACAGAAAATTATAATAAAATCACTTCCACAGCTACCATTTATTGTACCATTTATTGAGCACCTGCTATGTGCTAGGCACTAGGCTAACCACTCTACAAGCATCTTCGTTTTTCTGAAAATAGAAAATTTATGTTTTAAAGGAGAAATAGAAGCGAAGCAGCATTTATTGAGCACTTACTATATGCCTTTCTCTTTATAGACGCTATTTCATGTTATACATTAAAACCTACTGGGATCATTTTCAAATGAAGGAACTAGGGCTCAGAGAGCTCAAACTGTTGCCCACAATCACAGCCACACATCTAGTTAATGGTGGTGTCAGTCAGAACCTTTTGCTCACATTGAAAAAATTCCTATCAACTTACGTAAAAATAGAATTTATTGGGAAGAGATGAGTAGAGCGTGGAATTGCAAACCACACCATAAGGAATCCACAATCCTTGATGATTCTCTTTAAAGACTGAAAGCAAATGGTGGGAAAATATAGCTTGAAGGAGATGCTTACTATACAAAACATAGTTCGCATTTTGGTATCTGCTCATTGGTCAGGGCCCTGGTCAGGGAAGAATCAGTTCCAGTTGTTTTCCACCCTCATGTCACCCAGCTCAAGACAGCGTCCTGGGAAAAAGAACCTGACTGCGCCAACTTGGGTCGCATACTCAACTCTGGGCCAGGGGTGAGTGGTACGACTTGACTGACTGTCCCACCAAGACTGCTGTCAATGGGGAAATGTCATTTCTCCAAAAGAAATCAGGCTATTGCTTTTAGAATAAAGAGGAAGGGACTCTGGAAAGCAAAACAACAGATGCCTACCACAGCGATGGAACTGGCATTCAAACGTCCTTTCCGCCGCTTTCTAGTCTGAGGAATAACAAACTTGTCTTTATATAGGATCAACACCTGTTTCCCTCCAACTTCTCCTCATTGGTCCTGAGGTTCCAACTTGGGAGTCACACAACAGCAGCCTATTCTTTGTTGCATCTGACAGTCCGTCAATTATTTGAAGGCAACTAGCATACTCTCCTCCCCACGCTGCCCCAACTCCCCAGCGCTAGTCTCCTCAAATCTGGCTATAAATATTTCTGGTTCTGTAAACTCTTCCTCACATGATATGGTTTGAGCATCTTCTCCCCTGGTGGTTCTCCTTAAAACCTGCTTCAGATTTTTTTTCTTTTCCCATTTAAAGCACGGGGGCCAGAGGAACTCAAGGGTAACACTTCTGATATGCTTTGTTCAAAGCAGAGTAGAGAAGAGCATGTCGGAATTACAGAACCTTAAAGACCAAATGGTCATTTGCCTTCACTTTCTGCCTGATACAGGCTCTAGTGCCTAATGAGCCTAGTTCTGCGTCTTAGTATTGCTATTAGTTAGCTGTATCCGTCAGGTAAGTTATTTATGCTTTGTGGGTAGGCTTCCTTCCCTGGTACCTGTAATCATAACACATGCCTCTAGACGCTGTAATTATTCAATGAGACAATGCATGTAGAGTATTTCCACAGTGCCTACCCCATAGCAGACCCTTGGCATACTTACTACTATTACCATTTATTATTATTCCTCTGTCCCAAGAAAGTGGCCATTCAGCCTTTCTATGGCCACTGAAAGTGGGTCATTGCCAGAGAAACCATGTCTGTCCTTCAGAGTTTGCTTAAAGGCACAAGAAAGACAGACTGGTCAAAGAGCACAAAGGTCAGAGTTTATAGACACTATCAGACGGAAATATCATTTGGGAAATAAAAACAACCTTGTGGGAGAACGTGCAATGCTATAGGGTAAGGAAACAATGGTACTTCTCTTTGGGTAGGTTAAGTGCAAGTTAACTTTGCTTTCCTTCCCCGCCTCCCCCCAGGATTCTCAGGAAACAGCCATTATTTCAGAATCCACGAAGACCAAGTTCTCACTATCAAGGGTAAAAACCAGCATGCAAATATTTGTCTTTTTTTTTTTTTAAGATTGTTTTAAGTAATCTCTACACTCAATGTGGGGCTCAAACCCTCAACCTCGAGATTAAGAGTTGCACACTCCACCAACTGAGCCAGCCAGGCACCAAACAGATATTTGTCAATACCCAGTAATTAAAATGGCTTCTCACACCCATAGTAAGCTCTGCTCACACGACTTTCAAACTTGGATTTCCTGCTCCCGTAACTAATTAGCCAAATAAAACAAAGCAGGCCTGGAGTATACATGTATATGCCCTAGAAATTGGCCATCACCTTTACTGCACTGAGACGCTGCTCAGAATGGCTAGAAAATGGTGGGGATGAAGGTAGTAGTCTCTGTATGGTGATCAGTGGTTTCAGAAACAACTGCAAACTTATTTATGCATGTATGCATTTATATATTTATTTATTTTGAGAGAAAGAGAGAGAGAGAGAGAGAGAGCATGCACAAGAGCACGTTAGAGGAACAGAGGAAGAGAGAGAATTTTAAGCAGGCTCCACGCTCAGTACAGAGCCCGACACAGGGCTCCATCCCAGGACCTGATCATGACCTGAGCCAAAATCAAAAGTCAGACACACAACTGACTGAGCCCTCCAGGCACCCTGACAACTGCAGACTTTAAAGTGTTTGTAGCAGTAAGGCGTCATTAAGGGGATAGTTAAGAGAACTGGGTTGGAGTCAGAAACAATAACTAGATTGTGTGACTTCCCATTTGTCCACAGAGGACCAACTCTGAGACTTCATCATGGTCTTATGAACCCTGGCAATGTGCCTGTCTCAGAACAAGAATGCAAAGCTGAATGAATGAACGAATCAACCGCCTAAGTTCAGATCCCAGCTCTGCACTTAACCACATGTGATCTTATGCAAGTTCTGGAACTTCTCTGTGCCTCGAGCTTGTCTATAAAATGGAGATCATAATAATACCTGTCTCAGGATTGCTGTGGAGACTCAATGAGAAAATGTGGACAGTTTAGAACAGCACATTCCCCATAGTAGGAGCTCGCTACCTGGGAGCTGTGATTGTTCTAGCTCTCCAATATCATTACCACTGACTTTGGATCAGTCCTGGTACTTGGTCCGTACACAATAATCCTCACATTGCACAGATACCCAAAGAGTTAAATTGCTACATTAGCAGCTGTGTTACCACCAGCAATGGTCAACAATGAGACAGCTAAGTTTTTGTTTGCTTGTTTGTTTCTGCCAATTGAATTTTAAGATCCTTTGCTTCACTATAATTAAGTCTTTGAACTGGCAAGGCTCTTTCTATGTAATCACCAGCTGCCAATTCTCCCTTGCCTTCCCATCTCACTAACAGGACTTCAGTGATGTGCACCCAATGATGGACTTCAGAGCTTTGGGAACACACAGGGGAAGGGGAAGCACCTATCATTTATCTGGAGGTGACTTAAATAACTTCTGCAACAAAGAGAGACAATGTGAAAGTAGGGGAGGTTTTGGTTTTTGTTTTAAAGAAAACTAACTCGGTAAAAAAAATTTTTAAATTTATTTATTTTGAAAGGCGGGGGGGCAGAGAGAGAGGGAGAGAGAGAGAATCCCAAGTAGGCTCCAGGCTGTCAGCGCTGAGCCAGATGAGGATGTGGGGCTCAAATTCGTGAACCGTGAGGTCATGGCCTGAGCCGAAATCAAGAGTCAGATGCTTAACCAACTAAGCCACCCAGGTGCCCCTGAGTTGGTAAATTTTTAAAAGTTAACTACTTGGAAATGTTAGAGTTCTGAGCTTGTTTCAGCCATGTACCCTACAATACTGCAATCAATTTTCAGGTCCCAATCTCCCTTGACTTGATTCTCTCCCTTCTCATCAATGATTATGACACAGGCAAGTTGAAGTGATGTACCAAAAGCCCCTTGGAATCAAAAGGAAGCCATGTGATGCATGTGGGTCTATGTGTAGACTCTCCATTATACCATATATGTTATGCATATAATATTATCCTAATATTCTATTATTTTAACCACACAATTACTTTCTTTAATTATGTTTTACCAGAACAACACTTTTAACTTTTAAAATATACAGATTGTGTACAATTTATTGAGGAAAAAACCCAGAACTTTACTTTTCTGGTGTCTTCCGTAACTGTGCTAATAAAAGTAGCTAACATTACTAGACTGTCTCAAGCCAGACACCGTCCTTTAAGGAGCCTATCTTTTGCTCTTAATAATATTATGGCCTCCTTAAAAAGAAAAAGGGGGGGGGGAAGTTGAGGGGAGGGTGGAAGGACTTTTCAGTTCTATTATCTTTGGCATTTTCTACCAGTCTGGAGTTTTCTCAGGTCTTGAGACAAGAAGCACATATTCATCTAAGACATTAAAAAAAAAAAAAAAAAAGAGTCCTGAATGTCTTTACAGTTTCTTCCTTGAGCTGTCTAGAGGGAACTATTTATTTTGCCTCTTTACCTTGCAAATAGCTAACGGCTTCCAGCCAGGGCTCAACCCAACCCTTTTGTGCCCTGCAGCCATCGCTGTGTCTTTAAAAGAAAACCGATTCTCTGGAATGCTGTGCGTGCACATGCCTGTCCCACTCGGCAGGCCCCACCTGCTGAGCAGGTAAACCAGATCCTCCTGCCGGCCTCTGCAGCCACATTCCAGCCAGGCAAGCTCCTACTCTCTAATTGTTACCTGTCAAACAGGTCAACCAGGCACTTGGGTCTGGTCCAAACACGCGCATGTTCCCACGAAACCCTAAACCTGCAAACCTTTGACCTTTCTATAGTTTCCCGATTCCCTTGCTTATTTCAGCCGGGGCTGATTTAAATCCAAATGATGACTTTTTAACGGGCACATAGTTTCTTTTCTTCCCCCTCACCATGGATGGTAAAGCTGATCACGCAGTGTTTGGGGTTTCTGGACTAGCACACCGTGGTAATTGGAATTGACCAGAAGGCAAAGATCAGGGTAGCAAAGCTCCTGAAACGAAACCCACTAGCTCTAAATCACTCCTGGAAATCACAGGCTGTCCACCTGACCAAATGGAGAGTGAATTCCCTAGGGTGGATTAAAAAATGGAGGTGCCTCCCAGGTGAAAACTCGTTTCCTCTCCTTCCTGGCACTAGGCCGGCAGCCGAGAATGTGGCCTATCAGCCTCAGCCTCAGACTTGCTGCTTGTGAGACCGTGAGTAAGTCACGGGGACCGTTTGGGTCTTGACTTCCTCTCTCTGGTAAAGAGTAGAAGGAGGCTACACAGGTTCTAAGGCCTCTTCGGGTTCCATTCCAAGTAGGGGGATCATGTCACAGGAATGCCGATGCCTCTCCATCCTTACTATTTGGGGCTGGGTGGGAGGCTTGGGCGCTGGATCAGCTTGGGGCCATCTTGATTAGGTTACCAGGTCTGGGCACTTTTCCTCAAGCATGGGTCTCCCCTCTTGGGAAACCTGGATAGAGTACAGGACATCCATCTGAACCTACGTTTGCCTCTGTATCTCGCCTAGTGAGTGCAGTCCTTCTTAATTGGGAGAGGTGACTATCTCGATTGCTTTGGTAGTACGGACTATCCTTTTTTACTCTGCTGGTAATGAATTCAGACCCAAAACTACAGGTTCACCGAATCCAAATGTTTCATTTTGCAGATAAAGAATCTGAGAGCTAGAGAAGGGGTATGAGTTACCAGATGTCCCTCAGTTAGTCAGGCTTTACACTTAAGGCACTGTGGGAGTCAGTGAACGTTGTGGGCTAGGAGAATCACTGCCAGAGAAGTGACATCGGAAGATGCTCCCTCTCAAGACTGCTCCAATTAAGGAATGTCAAAAATCCAAGCAAAGAACACAAGCTCTCTCTTCCGAGATGGGTGGTGCTATCAGGCCCGTTTGCTGGGGCTGGGGCAGCAGGGGGAGGGGGCGGTGGGAGGTTCTCCTCTCGGGCTGGACAGGTTATTCTACAAAGAGCTAAGGATCACTGCATGCGGAGCAGGGTCTGGCACTTCCTGCTCGTTCATCCAGCTCAGACTTGTCTGCCAGAGCCAAACCTGTAGGGCTGGCTCCCAAGAGAGAAACTTCCTTGAGGCTCTGGCATGGTGGAGTCAGGCAGTCTGCAGGTCTGCTTAGCATCCTTCTCACCGGCTGCACAGTATACGGTGCATGGGCTTAAGGAGAGGGACTCCAACCAGAAGCCTGCCTGGTTTGGTCCCCGGGGTGCCATTAACTCACGAGGGCTGCTCTACGCTGTGGGCGCCAGGACCCCCACTCCCCCCACCCCCTGCCCAGACAGACACACAGAAAGGGGTTATATGGACGGAAGGGGGCTTCAGAGGTCAAACTGGACGAGCGGGCCCTTTGTCTCCTTGTGAAGACCTTCCGGAACATGTAGACCACTACGTGTTTGCTTTAAAATAAACATTACGCAGTATTTACACAACATACCTGATTAGCATTGTTTTCTCATTCCCAAACACAAAACTTTCCACACATAACGAGTTGTTCAGCCATCAGCTTCCATCAAGTGCCACACATCCTGATTTTCATACTCTTCCCCGGTTCCCTCCGCCACGTATTGACTGTGGAACACTGAACCCGTTATAGGGGCTTCCTGAGCCCTTAGCATCCTCAACGGCATGATGGGAACACTGTCCTACTGAGGACATGGCTGCACTGTGTGGAAGAAATGACATGGCATTTCCTGCCTGGCGTTCCTGCCTATGTATGAGGCTTCACACATAATATGCATTTAATGGCAGCTGTTTTTGTTGCCGTGACCGACGTAAAACTTATCCAAATAGTGACCCACGTGGCCCAGTTTCAGAATGGTAGTTCTGATGATCAAAACATAACTTCAGAGTAACTCGGAGTTCTTTACTTGCTGGTCTCCAACACCGTGAAGGGGGTCTTCTCACACACCATAGCAGCCCCCTGTCCACGCGTCGCCTTCAATTCCAGGCTCCTTCCCCTGCCGTCCCTCGTACTTCTCCCTGCCTCGACTTGTCATGTGTGGGCAAGCGAGGTGGGGTTGAAAACAGATTTTAGCATCAAAGACTCCAAAGCCTGATTAGAAAAGGCACACTCTGAAGGAGAGGGTGTTTTCGGTCATGGCTTGGGATCTTCTCCACCCTCATCCTCCTCTGTTGGCTATAGATCATCCAAATGACCACATGGCAGTAGTGATATTGGGTGACTGTCCCTCCCTCACCCTTTCTTTAGGTCACCACACTGATCACAAAGCAGGCTTTCAGAGCAAGGAGTCTAAAGGCTGAGAGAATCTACCAACGGGGTAATCTGGCTCCCAAATCCTCAAGTGTTGACAGCTCTCGTTAAAGCCCTGCCTTTTCTAAAATCAGAATGGCCCGGGGCTACCCTGAGCACACTCTACAGGGCAGGGTCAGAGCCCTGCCCCCGGTAAAAGCAGCCTGGCCTCTGGGGTGGACGAGGAGTTCTGCCGGACATTTGGCCCAGGGGTTGATAAGGAAGTAAATCAGTCAAGGTCCTACCTGGAACAGAGGGTGTACTCAACAAATAGTTGTTGAATTCGGGCTGACTGAGCCCCATACATCTGATGAATCACCAAAACTTTTCAATTTTACCCCCTAAATCTCTCATATCTATTGACTGCTTCACATTCTCCTTGCTCTGCCTCCCACTTAGAGCACTGAGGTTTTGCATTTGAATTAATGCAACAGCATCCTAACCGAGCTTCTAAGAATGGTTTAGGTGGTCTTTGATGGTCTAGCTGAGAATTCTCTCTGCAGCCTCACTCCTGGCCACTCCCCATCTTGGATCTGGGGCACACAGCACCTGCCTGGGACACCCTCCCTGCCCAACCCCTACCCATCCCTATGCATCGCTGTCTTCAGGAGTGTCTACACTCTACCAAAACCAGTTTGGAACCCCCTCTCAGGCTCTTGCCAGTACAATAACAGGCAGACGTTCCATCCAGGTCACTACTACAGACTGTTCGATGGGCTGTTCAATATGCGTTTTCTCATGTGATCTGTAGGACCACACAGGTGTGACCATGCCCCCTTGACAGATGAAGAAACTGAGTATCAAGACATGAAACAACTCGCCTACAGTCAGCCAGCTGAGACAGAGGCAGAGTCTATGTTAATCCAGATCTATGGGACTGAGGCCTACGCTTTTAACTTCTACAAGAAGCTATCCCAACAATACTCAACTCACTCTGTAATTAAACAAGTCAGGGGTCAAATAATTAGTTAATGAGGCTCTGAGGCAATAATGAAGGAGATCAAGAGATTCTTGTGAGCATGAGAGAAATTCAAATTCAAGTGAACATGTGACTTTTCAAAGGAAGGTGTCTGGGTCCTTTGGGAGCAGTTGCTGTTTGAGCCACACTAGACTAGCCAATTTAAAAAATATATATATTTGTTTTATTTTTTATTTTAGAGAGAGAGAAAAAGAGAGTGCACGAGCAGTGGTGATGGGTGGAGGAGGGGCAGAGGGAGAGAGAGAGAATGCTGAGCAGGCCCCATGCTCAGCGTGGAGCTGGTCTCAGGGCTCAATCCTATGACCCTGGAATCATGACCTGAGCCACATTAAGAGTCAGACATTCAACTGACTGAGCCATCCAGGCACCCCTAGATTAGTCATTTTTACTCACATAAGTATTTAAAAGACACTCTTACAGTCACATTCTGAAGAACTTTTTTACAATGATTACAAATGAAATGGGGGGTGGGGGGGACAGTACCTGGCTGGCTCAGTCAGTACAGCATGGGACTCTTGATCCCAGGATCGTGAGTTCAAGCCCCAAGTTGGGTGTGGAGCCTACTTTAAACAAACAAACAAACAAATAAATAAATAAAATTTTGGGTACAGACACACATTTTTGCTTTGAGGTTAGACACTAGCAATTAGAAAGTTTTAGGAGGGAATGAGTTCTGAAAGGCAGTCCTCCAAAGGCTGAGACGTAGGGAGTGGCCACAGTGGCCACAGAGAAAGAGACCACCTAGAGACTAACAGGAAGAGCCTGGGGGAGGATGACACACGGAGGGGCTCTGGGAGGTGTGTGGGGGACACAAGAATGCCAGCACCCTATCTTTCCAAAGACCCCCGGTGCTCCTGAGCTCAGAGACAAACTAAATTTGATGCAGAAGAAACAAGCTGTCCTGGGACTGGTGGTGGTTAGAGACATGGCGGAGGGAGCTTGAATCTGAACTGCTTTAACCAGCATGGGAAGACGAATAGCATGCACCAAGTGCTGCCTAATGTCTCACCTGGATACTCCTGAGAGGGCTTCAGGATTAAATATCTGAGTTGATGCCAAGAAGGACATGAGGACATCAACTGATCTGGCTTCCTTCCCTTCCAGAGAATGAGAGTCAACATGACTTAGCCATGGGCTTTGATTGGAAATAAATATGAACAGGAGCAGACAGTTAAGACTCTAAGTGTGAAGGGAGTCACATCCGGTTGCTTTGGCTCCTTCCCACCCTGTCTTCACTTTGTCCCACAGCCCTTGCCTGTTGGACTTCTGGTTTCTGCTCCAAAGGCTGGGATTCAAGATCGTGAAAGAATGAATAAGATCATCAATTCAAAACTTAGAGGATGCAGCAAGATTTGCTAAACAAATGATGTGAGAAAGGAATGTTTTTCTTAAACTAGCCATCGTAAATCTTTTCTGAGATAAGGTACGGTACACAATAACAAAATGAAATAAGAATTAATATTGGGGCTCCTGGGTGTCTCAGTCACTTGGGTGTCCAATTTGGGCTCAGGTAATGATCCTGTGGTCCATGGGTTCGAGCCCCATGTCGGGCTCTATGCTGACAATTCAGAGCCTGGAGCCTGCTTTAGATTCTGTGCCTCCCTCTCTCTCTGCCCCTCCCCCACTCATGCTCTGTCCCTCTCTCCCTCAAAAAAAAAAAAAAATTAATATTGAAGTTAAGAAGAGAAAGGTAGCTATGGTGCTTATAAAAATTCCTTGATGGGTGCCTGGGTGGCTCGGTTGGTTAAGCGACTGACTCTTGATTTTGGCTTAGGTCATGATCTCACAATCGTGGGATCCAGCCCTGCATCAGGCTCTGCTCTGAGCATCGTGCCTGCTTGGGATTCTCTCTCTCCCTCCCTCTCTTTCAAAATAAATAAATAAACTTTTAAAACATGTAAGTAAAGACATTCCTTGAATGTAGAAGTACAGAACTAAAACCCACCACGTCATCAGTAGCACCCATCGAGTCCGCTAAACAAAGAAATCATATCAGAAGAGGAAACGTTTTTTACAGAAGGTCTGCAGAAATCAGCTTGTGCTTTATGAGGGAGCATCGTAGAATGGGCAGGCTATCTCCCCAAATGGAAAGTATTGCTCCTGTTTATGGAAGAAATACGTCTAAACTTGAATGTCAGAAAACTACATGAATCAATTAGTGGCTGAGTGAAGCAATTGAAATGCATCCAACTTCCTACCTGCAAAAGGTAATAATGTTTCATCATAATGAATGATAACGGCCTGCAATGGCATGTGAGCACCGCGAGGCTGACACACACACGTGCACACATACGCACGCACACAAAACAGGATTTGTGCTGCTCAGTGACTTCAACAGCAAGTCCTTCCATGAAAAAAGTAGTGGGACTGCAGATCCATGTGTGTCCAAAGCAGATCCGTGCTGACCCTGTTGGGAGCTTTGGCGAAAAAGGAGCCGTCCGATGGAGGAAGTGGCTAAAGCTGCCTGCAGAAAAACACTAGCCTAACTTCTCTCTGGGAGAGGGAAGGAAAAGCTACACTGTTCAGGTTTCATTAATACATTTATTGAATATATTAAGAAAGTACAGGGCGCCTGGGTGGCTCAGTTGGTTAAACGACTGACTTTTGATCGGGCTCAGGTCATGATCTCATGGTTGATGAAATCAAGCCCTGTGTTGGGCTCTGTGCTGAGTGTGGAGCCTGCTTGGGATTCTCTCCCTCCCTCTCTCCCTGCTCCTCCCCTGCCAACGCACACGCTCACTCTCTCTCTCTCTCTCTCTCTCAGATATAAATAAACATTAAAAAGAGAGTACAATTCTTATATGGGCAAAATTCAAAAAGACTTTGTAAATTTATACAGAAGCGTTCTAGCAGTCTATCGTGTGTCCTTGAACTTGCCAAGGGCTTTCTGAGAAGACATCATCACCCCCCTGCAATTTTATTATTATTTTATTTTTACTTGAAGATACTTTTTTTATTTAAATTCCAGTTAGTTAACGTGCAGTGTAATATTAGTTTCAAGTGTATGAGATAGTAATTCAGCACTTCCCTACATCACCCGGTGCTCCTCAGAGCACGTACCCTCCTTAATTCCCATCATCTATCTAACCTATCGGTTACCCACCTCCCCTCTGGTGATCATCAGTTTGTTCTCTATAGTTAAGAGTCTGTTTCTTGGTTTACTTCCCTCCAATTTTCATCTAACTGGGTAGACAAAACAAGTGACGGAAATGCAGACTGTCTCCGGCCACGGATGAGTGAAGAAAGTTTGTGTGGTTTGGTTAACCTGGGGACACAGGGAGTCAGAGAGCAGAAAAGCATATGCTATGGGATTAGCCAGCAAAGGGCAGTCCCGTTAAATAAATTAATTTAAAGAAATCACTTGTTGGGGCACCTGGGTGGCTCGGTCGGTTAAGCGTCCGACTTCGGCTCAGGTCATGATCTCGCAGTCCGTGAGTTCGAGCCCCGCGTTGGGCTCTGTGCTGACCGCTCAGAGCCTGGAGCCTGTTTCAGATTCTGTGTCTCCCTCTCTCTCTGCCCCTCCCCTGTTCACGCTCTGTCTCTCTCTGTCTCAAAAATAAATAAACGTTTAAAAAAAAATTTAAAGAAATCACTTGGACTTCAAATGTCCCAGCTCTGTCCACGATGCCCAAACAAATCATCACAAGGATACTTGCTGGGTATCTCCAGGGCTTATGACACTGGGAGACTTACTATATTCAAAGTGCCTCACATGTGGTATCCTCTTTAATCCTGCCACCGCCACCAAAGGGCGTGTCTTAACACCATCCTGTGGTACGGGGGAGGAAACTGAGACACAGAGCAGCTGATCACCTTGCCCTAAGTGACAGAACTAGTAAGTGACCTGAGATATTAACCACTACCCTCTACCAGCCAGAGAGTAAATGCTCGGTAACTGTTGAGGCTTCCTGGCGAGCAGAGAAGCTGTCGCAAGTCTCAGCATAACCTACTACTGCTAAAGTAACACCTGCTTTGAAACACAGTTGGTTTGGAAATCTCAGGGGCATCAATGCATTCATAACACAGCAATTATACAAAGGATTTTCAGTGAACTACTACTACTCAGAATATTTGCCCTTCAAATGTTGAAGGGTCGCCTCTAAACATTCCATTCAGCTTATAATGGTGATTATAACAAGCAGAGTTTTGGCAACATTTAATTCTTTCCCACGCTAGAATATCCGATTCTGCCTAGTTTTGTCAATAGAGGTTAGGTTTAATGCATACCACCTAATTTCTGGATTTAGTGTTTGCCCCTTTTGAACCTGTAAGAGGTTCAGCTAACATCTACAGGAGTCAGAAGTCTTACCCAGTGACATTTTGGAACAATCCAAGAAATGCTTACATTTCACTGAGATTTCATTTAAGGTGATCCAGTGGTCCCTCATGGAAACTACCTCCTTTACTAAAATTCAGCCTGATAGAGCATCAGGTTTAAATGACACACAGATGCCAAGATTCCCAGCTCTTCTTGTGGCATTAAGAATGTGTTACATTGTGGAGTGCCTGGGTGGCTCAGTCAGTTGAGCATCCGACTTTGGCTCAGGTCATGATCTTGCGGTTCATGAGTTTGAGCCCCACCTTGGGCTCTGTGCTGCCAGCTCAGAGCCTGGAACCTGCTTCGGATTCTGTGTCTCCCCTCATCTCTCCCTCTCCCATGCTCATGCTCTGTCTCTGTCTCTTAGTAATAAATAAACGTTAAAAAAAAATTTTTTTTTTAAAAAGAATGTGTTACATTGTTTTCTTACAGCCACTCATATTGTTTAGGCCCCATTATTATAGTCAACATATTACACAAATCACTTGGATTTTTCTTTTTGGTATATTGGAATAAAAGTGTCCATTATGCCATTATGCAAAAACATGTAAGTAATGAGACCTAAAATACATAGCTAATAAACCCGAGAGGGTATTTACCCCAGGTAAACTGTCACGCAGGTATACAAGGGGACATACACAAGCATGGCTCTTCCAGTGCTGTGGTGTTTGGGAGCTAGAAGCAATGTGGGTGGGTACCACTGGGGGTGTGGATGGGGAAAATATGTTGGAAGCATGGACTGGAATACTCGACAGCAGACAGGAACAAAAGACTGGATGGAGTGAAAAATGAACTATCAGAATAAGGCTAGAGCATAATGCATTTACATAACACAAGGACAGGTATATAGAGCAGCAAAACACATTTTCACAAGAATGCATATGAACACCAGTGTACGTTGTACATGCATCAAGTATATGAGGACGGTTGCCTGTGGTGAGGGGGTGAGAAACTCAAGGGAGAATGGAGTAAAAGGGAATAAATACGAGAGAGGGCCTTGCATGGACCGATGAAGACGACGTACTGTGAACTGATGGTTATGACAAACTCAGGTCTGCATCTGAGGTCCAAAGCCCAGAGAAGTACATTTAACCCAAAAAAGGTTTTCATCTTGGGCGCTCAGCCCTGTGGCTCCTGAGTGAGGTGTTTGAGAGCAAGGTTAATGATTGCTGGTGGGTTTCTTAAGCTCCCTGGACGTGCTTGGAGGCTCTTTAGGCCAGAGCCTCTCAACCTTGGCTGGACAGGAAAGATACCTGGGAAAAAGTAAAAAAAATCCCCCTGCTAGGCCCCACCCCCGGAGCTTCTATTATGGGTCTGCGGTGAGGCCCAGGCATCTGTATTTTTCCAGCACTTCCCAAGTAATTCTAGTGTGCATCCAGGATTGAGAACCCGTGTTTTAGGCTTTTTCTTTCTCTTTTCTAGTTGCCAGTGTTGCATTCTTCGGCACTTGAAAAGAGACGGCTGAAATCAGATAATTTTCCTTTTGCCAAACATCAATCTCATGGCTCACAGAGAGCACCAGAGATAGCATAATTCATCGATTCTTTTGATTATACGATGAAAACTTCTGGCTGGCCACTGCATGTGCTTAGGGTGGGTACTGCATAATCCTAGGGGATGTATCCACAGCACAGGTTATGTATCTGTTGCTCCCTGGAGTTGACCAGTGCACAACCTGCTCTGTGGCACATGGCAGCCTGAGTGCCCCCTGTGTGCCACACACTGGGCTAAGTGTCTTGGCTACATTGGTGAACCAGATGGCAATGTCACTGCCCTGGTGGAACTTCCAAACTCCAGAAAAGGTGGTCACAATGTGATTTCCATGAAGCGTGGCTGTGCAATGGTGGGAGGGGCACTTCCGGAGCTCAGGTCAGGGCCCCTCACCCAGTCTAGGGGTCAGGGAGGGCTTTCTAGAGGAACTGAAATTTGGACCGAAATCTGAAACGTAAATACATAGGATGGTCTGCGATGTGGGAGAAGAACCGTCCCATCCACCAAGAGGAACATCCCTGAAAGGGTAGAGAGATTTTACCATCCTCATAACATAACAAAGGAACTGAAAGAAACTCAGAGTGAGTGTGATGGTCAGGGATGAGAGATGGGTACTCCAGAGGAAGGCAAGTGGTCTGGGCGTTATCACATAAAATATTCAAATATGGGACTTAGATCATTCTGGCAACAAGTAAGAGTTGATGCTGTAGGGAGGCAAGGGTGGGCGCGGAGGACTAGTTATGGGACTATTGTGCAGATCGGAGTGAGAGATGGGGTGGCTTGGACAAGGCCAGGGAAAGAAGAGAAATGGACATGTGCGAATGATGTCCCAGAGGATGTCCCAGAGAGGCAGACATGGAGAGCGCCTGAGGGAAGGGGCTGATGCTAGACAGGGGCGGGGCCATTCACTGAGCTAAAGCACAGAGAGGAGGAGAAGATGGGGTGGCATACACCAGGGAAAGATGCTGATTTTGCTTGGACATGTTGGTTTTGGGCGGCCAGTGTTGCAGGGTCAGTTCCTGGGAAACAGGCTCTGAGACCCAGTTTGATGAACAAGGTATTTCTTAGGGTGTGCTCTTGAATGCAACACAGAAAGGAGGGGAAAGAAACAGGAGTAGGCAGAAGGAGAGATCCAGCTGCAGGGCAGGCCTAATGACTGCCTTGGCTGAGGCAGAGTATATTTTCCAAACATGGCCCCACGAACTGTGTCCCATCCCACATATTCTTACCGTGAGTTCGAAGTTCCTCCAAGGAGAGGTGGGGTCTATAGTCTATATTCTCGAACTTGGGGGGACTTTTAAACTGCTTGACCAGAGTGATGCTGCATGACTCCTAAGGCTAGGTATAAAAGGCAATATGGCTTCTGCCTGGCTTCCTCTCTCACCATATGCATTTTAGGAGCCCTGAGTCAACAAGTAAGAAGTTTGGTTTCCCTGAAGTCTCCATGCTGGAAAAAGCATGTAGAGAAATCATGTAGTAGGTAGAGAGAGAAGTCTGAGGAGGCCAGCCGTCTAGCTGTCTGCAGTTTGAGCATGCCCAGTCCAGGTGCCAGACCCATGAGTGAGTGAGTGAGCTTTTAAATGCACCCGGCCCCAACCTCCAAGCTACCCCAGAAAACGCTGGGTGGAGCAGAGACGAATAATCGTTTTGTCCCTTCTTCAACATGGAGACCAGCCCAGACTGCAGATTCATGTGCAAAGTAAGTGTTTCCATTGTCTTAAACCATTACACTTTGGGGTGGTTTGTTACACATCATTAGATAACCGGCCCATCAGCTCACCTCTCGGGGACCTTTAGAACTAGGATGGCCATGGGGCACCTGGGGGACTCAGTTGGTTAAGCGTCTGACTCTTGATTTTGGCTCAGGTCATGATCTAATGGTTCCTGAGTTTGAGCCCCCCATTGGGCTCTGCACTGACAGCAACTGAGCCTGCTTGGGATTCTGTCTCCCTCTCTCTCTGCCCCTCCCCTGCTTGCTCTCTCTCTCTCTCAAAATAAATAAAAATAAACTTAAAAAAAAAAAAAAGAACTAACATGGCCTTTCAGAGCCATTCCAAGTTGGGCCAAGATGGCAGAGGCTTCATATCCCACACTGATGAGTGACTGGATGTGGCTGCCTGAGAAGCAGCGTGACCTTGGACCAGAAGGGTCTCTCCAGCTGAGGCAATGCTGGAAGGGGTAGACAGCTGAAAGCTGGATACAAACAGCAGCCCCTGTAGCTGGGGCAGAAAGTACTTCCCTGAAGGGGGATCTGGGCAGCACATTGCTATGACTACCACAGCCAAGGAGACATCAAGCCGTCTACACCGTCTAGACCTTGGAAGAGCGTGATGTTGGGAAATTGAGCTACAGCACAGGGTTTCATCCTGTGGTTTCAACCTGCACTGAATCATCTGAACGCAGCGTCCTGCCCTGCCAAATCAGCACTCAGGATGATCTGCGGCCTCCTTCGGGTTACCCTCGTGCCCACTAACACTGAGAATCTCTGGATAAAGATGATTTCAAAGCCCCGGGGGAGTAGATGAGGTTCTCCAGGGAGACTACAGAGGATGAAACGAGAACCCTGAAACACCACCATTTGCGACGAAGTTAGAGGAAGAAGGGCTGCCAAGGAGAAGAGGTAGGAGTGGGGACCACAAGTGGTTTCCAGTAGGAGCAGGCACTGGTAGAAAATGCAGATTCAAGTACAAGAAGGGTGAGAACACTGGAGTGTTTATTGGATTTGGCAATAAGGAGGTTCTTGTTGGCTCTAGCCAGGGAGTCAAGGTGGGTGTTCATCACATGGGGTAACTGTGGTGAGATTTACTTCGAGCAGCTTCCTGGCTGGGAATCCTGGGGAAGAGGAAGGGACTAGGGCTAAGAAGGACTAAATGAGGACTGTCTTGAGATGGACCCTCTGCACAAAGCAAAAAGAAAAGGGCTGACAACACAGGCAGCACAAAGTAGGATGGGAAAGAGTAAATGAGTTGAGAAGCTAAAGGTAAGGCCATATAACCCACGAGGGAGATGAAGGGCCAGAGAAAGGAGCTAAACCCAGGAAGATGTTTATTGTCAAATATTCTTCAGGGTCTACACAACCCAGCCAAGGCAACTCAAAGGAGACTCTCATTTAAATAGTCACTTCAGGGGCTCCTGGGTGGCTCAGATGGTTGGGCGTCTAACTCTTGATTTTGGCTCAGGTCATGATCCCAGGTCTTGGGATCGAGCCCCACGTTGGGATCCAAACTGAACATGAAACGTGCTTGGGATTCCTTCTCTTTCTCTCTCCCTCTGCCCCTCTTCACCACTCACGCCTTCTAAAATAAAAAAAGATATATAGTAAAATAAATAGTTACTTTAGTAGGCAAGAGAGCAAATGTGTTTGGAATCAACAGACTTTGATTGGGTTCCCAGCACACAAAGCAGTATCTCCTCGGAGAGTCACTTAACTTTTTAAAGCACTCATTTCCTTATCTGTAAAATGGAGATCATAATGCCTACCTTGCTAACTTTCCTGCAAGGACTATAGCTCATCCATTCATTCAGAGAGCATTTACTAAGCATTGCCATGGGCCAGACACCCCGCTAGACATGGGCAGTAGAACAGGGAACAGCACAGACCCGCCGGTCCCTTCCTGGAGCTTGTCCTCTAGTGAGAGAGATCAGCATTCAATCGACTCTAACAAACACTGACGTCACTACAGTTGTGGTAAGTGCTACAAGGCAGAAGAAAGACAAAGTCTCTTAGATGCCAAATTGTGCCCGGGACAGAGCAGGTGTGAAGAAGTGGTATCTACAATCATCTTCGCCACTGGGAAGGTATTTAACGGCACCGTGTTCAGAAAAATTCTGAAAAGAGGTATTTTATATTCAGTATCTGCAGCTTCCCTCTCTCTGCTGTTTTCTCCTCCTGGGCCACTGTGGTATGTCACATTTTGCTTATCAACATTAGTACTTAATTAGCCCCATTAAACACTTCCCGGAAGAACTGAGCCTCCCGGGAGGGAAGAGGGCACTGTTTCTGAGCCTTCAAAGTCACACGTGACGATGGCAGCCTGTGTCACTCGACATGTAAGCTTACTCTTGAAATTTTTACACACGAAAACAAAGGTTTTTAAAGTGTTCTCTCCTCATGCTTTCATTTGTTAGAAACAGCACAAAGATGCTCTCTTGTGACGGTAATCTGGGTAGCGTATTGGCGCCTCGTGTGGTTTTTTTTTTTAATTTTTGAAGTAATGTTAACATAGAGCTGACTCATCTGGCAGGGAAGTTTGCCAGTGTGAGTCAGGAGTGAGTACGAGAGACATTTTACAACTCATCCGCCAGAAGAGTCGCTGCTAAGAGCCCCCGCTGGGATAGCACGTCGGGACCAAGCATGGGATTTGATACTCGCCACGACTCTGTGACATGCTCACTCTATGTTACAGCTGAGGGAATCGGGACTCAGACGTTTACGGAGTTGTCCAAGGCCTCACAACGGGGACTCGACCCAGGCTGCGTGTCTCCCCAAACCCAGTCCCCTGCCCCAAGCTGTCTCTGGAAGACGAGGAAGCAGGAATGGGGCTTGCGATGCTGGGTGGTCCCCTTGAGGAGGTCAGCGGAGGGGCCCCCGGCTTCCACCGGCTCGGCACACCCTCTCCTACTTCGGCAACTTCCAATCCTCACACATATGTGATTTGGGGTCAGGGACCGTGTGGCCCTGCTCTGAGGGAATACAAGCAGGGCGGCTAAAGTGAGCCTGGGCCTGGGAAAATGCTGACTGGGCTGGGCCCAGAAAGGAACTTGGGCAGGTTAGTACAGCTGCAGTGGCTTTGCCAGAAGTATGTTGTGCAGGTGAGAGAGAGAGAGAGAGAGAGAGAGAGAGAGAGAGAGAGAGAGTGTGTGTGTGTAGGAATGTGTGTGTGTGTGTGTGTGTGTGTGTGAGAGAGAGAGAGAGAGAGAGAGAGAGAGAAAGAGACTGTGTGTGTGAAGAGTCCAACCGAAGGAGTTCAAAGGTGAACGTGCTGTTTAGCTTCCCTGGGTTACTCCGAGGCATACCCACTCCTGATTGACTGCGACACCACATTTTTAATTTTCTTTAAGGGCGAATCTGAAGGAACAGAATCCCAGTGTTACCTGAGCCACTAATCCCTGGGAGTGAAATTCCTACACACCAGCAGGTATTATTTAGAGCCTTTCTCAATTAGCAATCATAACACCTGAAGCTTTGAACCGTTGTTGTATGTTTATCTTTCTCTCCAAGTTCACTCTGTTGGCTCTCAGAGCCAGCCAAGTTCAAATAACCTTCTGTCTGGCAGCCACGGAGACAACACCCCCAGCCCCCACCCCAAAGCAGTGATAACCAGACAGAGGCTGGAGCCGATTTCCGTGATCTCTGTGTGTGTTCTGCTGCCTTTTTAGTTCATTGTGCTTTGAGATGTGCCTACTGCCATCAAGGATTTGTGGTAGCTTACAACGGTGAAACCACGCACCCAACAAAAACGCCCCGGAAACACAAAAACACTCAGATCAAAACTCAAGCCATGGGAAAAGAAAGATGTTCCAGGGTGTGTGTTCTGATGCTTTGTTTTCGCTTATGGTAAAAGAGACCCCATTGGAAGTGCAACACCAGGTAATGGTTAAGATTGAGTCGTTAGGAGATACCCCGTCTGGATTTTTTTTTTTTTTTTTTTTTTTTTATTTGTGACAGAGAGAGAGACAGAGCATGAGCGGGGGAGGGGCAGAGAGAGAGAGGGAGTCACAGAATCCGAAACAGGCTCCAGGCTCCGAGCTGTCAGCACAGAGCCCGACGCGGGGCTCGAACTCACGAACTGTGAGATCATGACCTGATGCTCAGCCGACTGAACCACCCAGGCGCCCCACCCCGTCTGGATTTTAATTATTGTGCTGTTTGCTTGAATTCTCTAAGACTTGCTTTCCCCGTCACTAAAAATGGGGACAACAATGCTACCTATCTCACGGGATTGAGAACCAAGTAAGATAACGTATAGAAAGCGCTTAACACAGAGCCTGGCCCACGGTAAGCAATCATTTGAGTTGTGCTGCCATTTTTACTGCCATTGTGGAATTTTAATTACCCCCACCTCGCCTCTCTTTCTGGCTGCGTGCACGGATCTAGGTGGGATTTCTCCTTCTTTGGCCCCATGTGAAGACAGGTGTAGTGAATGTATTACTGGAGTCCTGTCATCCAATAGCCCAAAAGTGGATGCTATGGACTGCTCCTGTGCACGACAGCAAGATTATTCAGGCTCACAGTCCCTTGGGATTTCTTTAATTATTTATTTTATTTTATTTTTTTTGCGCTTTGGCCTTGGTTGCAAGCTCTATTGGACACACACGTGGGATCTGCCATCGTCAGCTGTAGGGCTAAGCTGAGTCGAGGTGATGCCATATGCTCAGCAGGTCAGGTTGCATTGACACTATTCCAGGGGTATAGCCCAAGAAGATCCATGGGCCTCTTTCCACACCAACCTGAGCTCTGTTGCTCTCTGAGAAACACATGCTCGTCAGAGCAACTGATGTCAGAGAACACGGGGAGCCGATTTGATGGACACAGTCTATAGCACAAACACCTCCAGGTGCTCCACCCCAAATACCTAGACACACAGCCATCACGTCCATTACTTTCTAATGATCCCCAGTGGCCAAGTGAGAGATGATCTATCACTCCTCAAACATAATTAAATACTCAGGAGAATCCCACTGTGCCCTCCCACCTCCCAGCTTCGCCCCAGCTTTGCCTCAGTTCCCCAGCTTCCCGAGGCCAGCGTCATCTGGACAGGCAGGCATGTGGGAGTTACCCCAAGAGCTATCAACCGAATTCTGCCCAGTTATCTGTGTTCCATGTGGATGTCTCCCATTCTCTCTCTCCAGCCAACCAGATGGGTTCAAGGGCTGCAGCGGTTCACTTTTTATCTCTGCGTCCCTGTCCCCATCTCTCATCCTCCGGTCTACTTGGTGCCTGGAACTTAGTATGTGCTCTGTAAATGTTAAATCGGAGTAGGAGTATGAAAGCAAGGAAGCAAAGGAATGCAGTATTTTGCAGAGAAAATGTTAAAGGAGAAGTAAACCCTAGAGATCTTTACGTTGAGCCCCGACAGGGAACAGTCAGAGAGACAGAGGCTGTGGCTCCCCCTAAGACGTGATGAGCCTCAGCAGCAGGACCAGCGTCCGGGTGTCCCCCCTCTCGCTGTGCTGCCGCGCTGCCTCTTATTTCCTTCCTCAGTCTTCATCTACCGTTCTTCTCAGAGAGACTCCAGGAGTCTGCAGGGCTCTCTGTCAAATCCACCTCTCCCTGAAGTCACTAGTTCATTAACTACAGTATAACTTAGCCTGGCCTCATTACAAAACCAAATCAATAAATATTGATTGAATGTCTACTACGTCGACAGCCAGGTGAGAATGAGGGAAGGCAGGAAGCAAAGAAGAGAGAAGCTGTGCAACTTCTCTGTCTTATTAATGATCAGTCTGACACCCCTGTGCACATTTGAAACACAGTCCTGTGAAGGCAGCAGGCATGCTTGTGGGCTTTCGGCTAGGAAAGATAAGGTGGGGAGGTCTCCGCTGCCTCTAGAGAAAGCCCCTTTCCCCCTCAGGCAAGAGGGAGAGGAGAATGTTGTGTAAATAATGAGACCCAAACTACACCCTGTTCATGTACCAGAATTCCAAGAATGATTAAACCTGACTATAGCTCCAGGATAAACAGAAATTTAACATTGCAATTGCTCGTGCACTTTCTCTCCATGTCTGTCTGTCCCTCTCTGTCACACACGCGTGCACACACACAATGTGAACATCTGCTACCTCCTCACTGGTCCATAAGGGAGGCAGTTTAGTTTGATGGAAAGGTAACACTGGGTGCATTTAAAACACTTGACTGCTGGCCCTGCTCAGGCTCGTTCACTGGGATCCTGGCTTCCTCACTGCTCCAGACCCCTACTTGTCCATTTTTAAAAAGTATAATGCTAATCTCATTATTTATTTGTTTTACAAGGATAGCTTCATAGACGTAACAATCCTTACAAGCCGAACTGCTGTATGCCCCACACAGCTGAAGTATTCTTCGAAAGTTGACTATAGACTTCAAGTGACTGATGGGACAAGTGTCCTTATAAAGAGGAAGCACCAGAAAGCTCACTGACTTTCTCTCTCTCTCTCCCCCATTTGAGGACACAGTGAAAAGGCAGCAGTCGGCAAGAGGGCTCTCACCAAAGCCAAATGGGCTGGCACTTTGACCTTGGACTTCCCAGCTTCCAGCCAGAATGGTGAGAAAAGAAATTTCTGTTGTTTAATCTACCCAGTCTATGGTGTTTTCTTATGGCAGCCACAAAACGAATCTCAGTACATTAAAAAGGAGAGAAACAACACAAAGTATGTTCTCTGATCACGATGGAATGAAATTAGAAATCAATAGCAGGAAAAAATTGGGGGAAACTCACAAACATGTGGAAATTAAACACTACACTTCTATATAACCAATGGATCAAAGAAGAAATCAAAAGGGAAATCAAAAAAATGCTTTCAGGTGGGGTGCCTGGCTGGCTCCGTTGGAGGAGCGTGCAACTCTTCATCTCGGAGTCGTGAGTTCCAGCCCCACGACAGGTGCAGAGATTACTTAAATAAGTAAAACTTAAAAAAAATAATTTGAGGTGAATGAAAATGAGCACACAACGTATCAAAATGTACAGAACTCAGCTATCGCGGTGCTTAGAGGGAAATTCATAGCTGTGGCTGCTTATATTCAGGAGAAAGATCTCAAACCAATAACCTGATCTTCCATCCTGAGATACTGCAAAAGGAATAAACTAAACCTAAAATGAGCAGAAGGAGGGAAATGGTGATTAAAATGGGAATTTAGGAAGAGCCGACAAGATGGCACAAGATGGAGCAGGAGAAGCGCACCTTCCACAAGCTCACCTACCCGGGCAGACCTGAACCAGCTGCTGGACACGTCCTACAAGCAGTTGATGCGGTGCCCAAAAGACACGAGGCTCAGCCCAGGTCTGTGGAGGACGCAGCACTCCCTACTGAAGCTCCCGTGCAAGGTCAAGAAAGAGGCTTCCCACATAGGGAAGCTGGAGGTGGTTAAGATGCACGTTCCATCCTGCCCAAGATGGTGGGCAGCATGGTGGATGTCTACAATGGCAAGATCTTCAACTAGGTAGAAATCAAGTCCCAGACGATTGGCCACTACACGGATGAGTTCTCCATCATCCACAAGCCTGTGAAGCCTGGCCGACCTGTCGTCGGGGCCACCTACTTCTCAGCTTTATCCCTCTCAAGTAGCCTGTTTCACCAATAAATTTTTTCTATCTTCTTAATTTCATTTATTTTGAGAGAGAGACAGAGAGATCAAGAGGGGGAGGGGCAGAGAGAGTGGGAGAGAGAGAATCCCAAGCAGGCTCTGCACTGTCAGCATGGAGCCCGATGTGGGGCTCCAACTCACAAACCATGAAATCATGACCTGAGCCAAAACCAAGAGTCGGACAATTACCTGACTGAGCCACCTAGGCACCCCACAGGCTGTTCCACCAATAAAGGCACAGACTTCTCTAAAATAAAAAATAAAAAAAAATAAAAATTATTAAAAAATTTATTTTTATTTTTATTTTTGAGAGACAGAGACAGAGCATGAGCAGGGCAGGAGCAGAGAGAAGAAGACACAAAATTTGAAGCGGGCTCCAGCTCTGAGCTGTCCACGCAGAGCCCGATGCTGGGCTCGAACCCACAAATTGTGAGATTATGACCTGAGCCCAAGCCAGGCGCTTAACCAGCTAAGCCACCCGGGCACCCCCAAATAATAATTAATTAATTAACTAATTAAAGTGAAAATTTAAGGAAATAGAGACTAGAAAAACCATAGGAAAGAAATCAATGAAACTAAAAGCTGGTTCTTTGAAAAGAATCAGCAAAATAGACAAACAATTAGCTAGATTGACTAAAAGCCACCTACAAACAGACTTTCGGATTTAAACAGACTTTTTGCTATGGATAGGGCCCTCAGACCCCTACTCATCCTTTACAACGGCCACAGAGACTGAAGCTTTAAAAGCTGATGGTCTGGTCAACACAAAGGCAAGACTGGAAACCAAGTGTCCTCTCCACTACCTGGGGCCTCTGACCCACCGCATCAAATGCTTACATGTCAACTTGTATTTGAAAGGCAATAGGAAACCTAATGAAGAGAAACTTGTCATGATATGAGCTGAGAAATCCTGAGTAAATCAAATCATTGCCTCCTACTCTGTCTTCAGCACAAGTCAACAAGTGTCCTATTTTGACTCATTTGAAGAAAGGATTACTCTTCCAAGCACTGGACCTACTTTCTCTGATTGCTTAAGAACAACCCAAGGCTACAACAGATGTGGTAGGAGAGAACTTATATCATGCTTGTATAAATAGCTGTTCTCTTTCAGGATCATAGCGACGTTCGGGATTATAATCCTAGACAGGAAAAAGTTGAGCAGTGGAGGAACTAGGATGTGCACTGTACTAGAAAATATGCTCTATTTTATGGGAGCAGAATCCCCAGAACATTCCCTGCATCTCTCACAGTATTTCAGAAGCACTGCCCCCAGGGGTGTGTGGCAAAATCTAGGATGACCCTACTCTGTGATTTTGGAGAGAATGCTTGAGTCTTTCCTGAGGAAAGAGGAGCCTTCCTACAACAAAATCAAAATCTCAGGACGCTGCTCTGATGGGAGTCCCTAAATTGGTCTCCCTATTGAGCAAACAGCTTATGGCAGCCCCTACTATTCTGTGTAGGGGCATGACTACTCTCAAACATGGAGAATTTGCCCCCCCCCTTTTGAAAGTTTATTAATTTTGAGACAGAGAGAGAGAGAGAGAGCAGCATGAAGAGAGGAAGAGCAGAAAGAGAGAGAGAGAATTCCAAGCAGGCCCAGTGCTATCAGCACAGAGCCCAACAAGGGGCTTGATCTCACAAACCATGATATCATAACCTGAGCCAACATCAAGAGTCATATGCTGGGGCGCCTGGGTGGCTCAGTCGGTTAAGCGTCCGACTTCAGCTCAGGTCACGATCTCGCGGTCCATGAGTTCGAGCCCCGCGTCGGGCTCTGGGGCTGATGGCTCAGAGCCTGGAGCCTGCTTCGGATTCTGTGTCTCCCTCTCTCTCTGCCCCTCCCCCATTCATGCTCTGTCTCTCTCTGTCTCAAAAATAAATAAACGTTAAAAAAAAAAAAAAGAGTCATATGCTTAACCAACTAAGCCACCCAGGCGCCCCTAGACTTTGTCCCTTTTAAGTAATATTTTCTCACAGGGTTCCAGCAACAGACATGCCTTCACAATTCCAGCTAGGCTTGCTCTCCTTCTTGATACGAATTTCATTCAGCTAATGAGAGAGTAGAACCTGAAGGCAGGGAGAGGATTTTAGTTGCAGTCAAATGAACTTGGGTCAAAGGAAGGAGTCTTGGAGTTATAATAACAACAGTTATTGACTGAGCGCTTGCTATAGCCAAAAAGTATTCAAAGTACTTTATGTGGATTAACTCATTTAATCTCAAAAATTGTAATACAGCTACTCTTATTGACTCCATTTTATAGATAAGGAAACTGAGGCAGAATCTTTAAGGAATCTATCCAATGTCACAAGAGGCTAGGTTCCATTAAGTCCTTTCTTTCCTTCTTTTTTTTTTTTCACCACCCCACATAACCAGCCTTTTGAGGGAGTCAGCTTTAAGATTTGGGGATACCCGGGCGCCTGGATGGCTCAGTCGGTTGAGTGTCCGACTTCGGCTCAGGTCATGATCTCACAGTCCGTGAGTTCGAGCCCCACGTCAGGCGCTGTGCTGACAGATGAGAGGCTGGAGCCTGCTTCGGATTCTGTGTCTCCCTCTCTCTCTCTGCCCCTCCCCTGCTCATGCTCTGTCTCTCTCTGTCTCAAAAATAAATAAAAACATTAAAAAAAAATTAAAAAAAGAAAAGATTTGGTGCTACCAAGTACTGTTTGGAGTCCTATAAACAAACCTCCGTCTTCCATCTGAAAAGACTGGAGTCTAGAGTATCCACTAGTCTTAATGATAGAAGAGTTAATTACATAAGGCACAATCATATAGCTCTCATTTCAGTAGTTAGAGACCACCAAACCACAAATTCATTTGATAGATCCTTATAAAATAATTCTGCATATTTCTGGGAAAAGAGAGAGGCTTGCCCAAGGGTTCTAAACCCTGGCTGCTCATTAAAATCACCCGAAGAACGTTTAAAAACGTTGAATCAGAATCTCTAGGGCAAAGCTTGGACAACTGCGTTTTTTTTAATCACCCAGGGGAATGCAGTGCGTAGTGAAGGTTGAAAAGCACTCGCTTTGCCTGTATTTGATATATTCTTGCCTCTTGGAATGCCAACACTCTAGTTAATAACCCAACTGGTGACAGTGGAACAGGGTTGGGGCATCTTAGAAAAGCAAAGCCAGAATGGCTGCTGGTGTCCTGAATTCTTTCTGTGAATTAAGAACTACTCGGGTGCATGGGTGGCTCAGTAGGTTAAGCATCTGACTCTTGATCGCAGCTCAGGTCTCCGTCTCAGGGTGGTGGGTTACAGCCCTGTGTGGAGCCTACTTAAAATAATAATAATAATAATAATAATAATAATAATAATAAATAAATAAATAAAAGAACCATTCACATAGCATGTAACTGCTTCCAGGTATTTCATATAAACATGACATTAAGTTAAAGAAGGTAAGTGCTACAGCAAACACAAGCTTTTGCAAGTAAACTGGCTTGTGTTTGTCTAATCCAGAAAGGTATCAGCAGACCTATCCGACATCCACACATATCTCAGCCTTAGACTTTCCCTCTCTTGGCATGCAAAGGCCTAAGGGTCCCAGACTAACCATCTGGCCTCAAAGCGAAAATCAGGCTGAGATCTAGACAGTCAGTTATTTAAAAATAAATTAAAAGAAAAAAAAGGAAAGTGTGGGCCAAATGAAGGGCAGGCAGTCTCTCCCAACAGAAGAAAATTGGCCTGCTGGCCCCGAGGGCATGGGCTAATGTACAGGACCAGAGGAAAGAAGTGGGAAGGAAACAGAATGCCATCTCTCAAGACTGCCCCCCACTCCCTCCTGCATGACATAAACAAACAGTTGTTTGAATCACTTTGCTTCTCCTTTTGATCCTGCACAATGATAAAGACCATCCCTATGGTGTTTTCAGGGGTAGTTACAGAAAACTGCATTTTGTCAGTTTGAATACGTCAATTTGAATGAGTCCATTTTTTTTTTAAAGGCTGAGATCAAACGGAGGTGAAGGAAAGTGGGGAGTGGGGTTAAATGGTCCATTTGAGATGTTTGCCTTGGGTTACATGAGAGGGAAAACGGAATGTGCGCCCCTGGGCAACACGATGCAGGGCCCTCGCGGGCGTCCCCAAGCATCTTGCAGTAAGGAGAGGCACAGGATCAGGCCAATCCCTAGACTCAAGGCAGCACGTTGAAATCCAACTCCTTTTCTAAGGCAGAATTAACCTGAAGACTTGAGTTAATAAAAGCTCTTTGATGAGCCATGATGAACAATGACCAAAGCATCAGGGTCCAGAGAAAACAATTACAAATGGAAAAATAGCTGAAACTGTTTCTTACATTTGTCATGTAAGCACAAAGTGTGTGCTATGAACATTTAATGTCTTGGCGAGTTGTACCTGTGGTCAATTTACCTGGGATCTGACGACGTCATTAAAGCGATCACAGTAACACACTAGTGGTCTTGCTTTGAATTCTGAAACCTGTGAATTTTTACGAGTTGTCTTCTTTTTTGCACATTTCATAGCACGCAGAAAGACTGAACTGCAACACTGTCTTTCCCCATCCCCCCTTCCCCACCCCCTCAACCTTTCCTTTTAAGTTTTGGCCCATATGCTAATGACAAAGGGAACACCGGGAGGGAGGGCTTTCCACTCTAAGATCCTTTGGTGCCCAGCATGGGCTGGAGTCAGGGAAGGAGGGGGTTCACTTCCATCAGAGACTGAGTGCCTCAAATTGGAGCCTCTGCTTTTTTCTAAGGAGGAAAGCTTTCTTGATGAGGCTGATCATAAGGACAGATAGGGATACTGCTAGCCAAGTTTTCTTAACTTTCTTTATTTCAGGTTTGCATATTCACTGACAAAGATCCTCATTGTTGAGAAACTGTCTGAAACCTTTTTATATGCATTTAAGCAAAGTGAATTTGCTTTCTCTAATCCCTAGGAGGAGGGCAGAGAATCGCTATTTATTAAAAATTTAAAGTGAGCCAAGTCTCTCACAAACACCCTCATTTTAAATCCTGTAACTACCCAGTGAGGTCAGCATTATTACTTCCCTTTTACACAGATAAAGAAACTAAGGTTCAGAGAGGGAAGATAACTTCTCCAAGGTCACACAGTAAACCCACGGTACAGCCAGAGACTTCACTGGTAACATGATTAAGACTCAGGGATGGAGGCTGGAGGATTGTGGGGAGCAGAACAGAAAGAGCTACAAGATTGGAACTTCGATGAAATACAACTGCATGAGCATGATGGAAATAACGTGGACTTGGGATTTAACCAAAAGGCTCGAATTCGCCTTCACTGCTGAGCGGTTTATCCTCAGGCACATTATTTCCTCTCTGAGTGTCAATTTCTCCATCCTAATGTGTATGGAGATATGCGGGGCACCTCGCTGATCACTTTTCCTGTATGTCACATGTATCTAAGAGAGCTCACATTCACATGCACCCTGCAAGCTGTTATTGATGTCCTAGTCCATTTTATGCCACCGCCTAGTGAAAATCTCTGGAAACAGGGAGGTGATTGTGAACAAGGCAAGTACGCCCCTTGCCCTCACATAGCTTGCGTTCTAGGGATAATTCGAGGTATGAGTGGGTTATCATGTCTAGCACATAGTGTGACTTTAGTTTTAAACGTCAGTTTTCTCTTCCTTTGCCATAATTCACCTCGTTGTGCTCCACGGAGTTCAGCTATTAACCTCAATCACATAAAATTAACAGTTTTAGAATCAAAAATGGTTAACGAGCAGCAGTTGCGTATGGTCTAACATCGCACGGAAGGGAGAAGACCAGCCTTGATTTAAAACAGTAATAGAAGTGGGGCGCCTGGGTGGCGCAGTCGGTTAAGCGTCCGACTTCAGCCAGGTCACGATCTCGCGGTCCGTGAGTTCGAGCCCCGCGTCAGGCTCTGGGCTGATGGCTCGGAGCCTGGAGCCTGTTTCCGATTCTGTGTCTCCCTCTCTCTCTGCCCCTCCCCCGTTCATGCTCTGTCTCTCTCTGTCCCAAAAATAAATAAAAAACGTTAAAACAGTAATAGAAGTAACGTCCCAGCGGAAGCTTGAATCGCACTATTTTCCTTGACTTCCCAGAAAGGCAAGTCCATCCCTCGCTTTGTAAAACCAGGTTCTAATAGCAAGGCATCAAAACAGACTGTTGAATGCTCACTGAGGTAGAAAACCAGAGCCCAAAAGCAGTGTCCCACACTAGGAGCCAACAGGTGGGAACAGGGGCATGGCAGGTGTAACAGCAAACAGAGGCAGGCTGGCTGGCCCGCTGCCCACCTGGGCAGACTGACCGACCGCAGCCACCAGCCACAACCCAGAGCAGGGCAACACTGCCGGCCTTTCTCCCGGAATCTAATCTAACCAAGAGAAAAGCACCCAAGAAAAAACAGTACCACTTTGAACCCAGGCAAGGCTTTGTCAAGGGGGATGCCCAGAAAAATGCACTCTGCCCAAAGGGAATGCTCCTTCGGCAAAAATTGGGCTGCTCAAAGAATTTGACTCCATTAACATCTCAATGACCCCACGCAAGCTTTCAATGATCAAATCTCATTAATAGTACTCTCAAGGACAATTACCTATCATTATGGATGTATTGCTTTGCCCTTTTAATTAGGATGATAATGTCCAGTGTAAATAAAGCCTTTTTTGCTAATTTCAGTTGTGCACAATGAATAGGCTTTTTTTCTTTTACTTTCCCCCGCCCCCCCCCTTTCCCCTAGGGTTCTCTGGACTGAATTTACTCTGGTTCCTGAAGTGTGGAAAAAGTAAACAAGGTTCTGTTTGGATTCTCTGGGCTAAAACACACAAAAGTGCTGGAAAGTTATCCCAATGAA
This sequence comes from Panthera pardus, assembly GCF_024362965.1. Classification (NCBI taxonomy): domain Eukaryota; kingdom Metazoa; phylum Chordata; class Mammalia; order Carnivora; family Felidae; genus Panthera; species Panthera pardus. The sequence continues at coordinate 46,860,956 of NW_026527002.1, forward strand.
AATAATTATTCTGCGGTTTGACAATAGTTTCAGAAAATGTTATAGAACAACAAAAAAAAAAAATTCCAGAGTTTTTGTTATAATTAAAGAGGTTGGGTGGGGGGCTATTTGGCCTATTTCCAACTGCTTTGTATTTCCACAGAAAGGTAAACAACTTAAAAAATTCATGTTAAATTTTAGCTACATGGGTATTCGGGTCATTACAGAAAGGATCCCACATGGCAGATTAAATATTTCACGTGATTACATCAAATTCAGGTGCAAAAACTTAAAAGTAATCGATATAAAATTTCTGAGAGATGAGATGAAACAAAGGACTTACAAAAAGAAACAAAAATCTTTGAAACAAGTGACTTGAATCTTTCCTCGTGGCCCTTAGTGATCTTAGTCTAGTTTGTGAGAATTGACTTACCTCTGGGGAATGTGCTAATGGTCCCCAGGGTACAGGTGTCCCTCATGTGACACAGCCAGCTTGTCTCTGGAGAAACCTCTGGCCGAGAGCAGTCGGAAGTGGACGCCACGCCTCACTTATGAGAACAAGAACATCTCCCTGGCCTGTTTTGCATGTTGTTCTGAGGCTAAAAATAGGCCAAGACTTATTAAATGGCTTGAAGTTCTACAGCAGAAAATAACTTGTAACAAAAATGCCAACAGTTAGGTGGTCAAGATTATGAGTGATTATTGTATTCTTTCTTTCCACAGTGATTACTGAAATGAATTCCATAACTTTGTGATAAAAAAATTAGGAAGTAAAAAATATATGATGCTATATAAGGTAACTTTAAAAAATACTATCTTCACTGGCCCATTTAAGGGGGTTTTATAATGGTTGGTTCTCACCTCAATTACCATTTATATAGAGGGGCTTGCTTAAAGTAGGGTAAACCCTAATGTCCTCCACAAATCTATGAAACCTCTCTTCTATTTACCATTAAAAAAAAAAAGATATTTTGGGGCGCCTGGGTGGCTCAGTCGGTTAAGCGGCCGACTTCGGCTCAGGTCATGATCTCACGGTCTGTGAGTTCGAGCCCCGCGTCGGGCTCTGTGCTGACAGCTCGGAGCCTGGAGCCTGTTTCCGATTCTGTGTCTCCCTCTCTCTGACCCTCCCCTGTTCATGCTCTGTCTCTCCCTGTCTCAAAAATAAATAAAATGTTAAAAAAAAAAAAAAGATATTTTTTTCCTTTTTTACAAAAAAAAGTTCATTTATTTTGATAGAGAGCGAGCGAGCACAGGGAGGAGCAGAGAGAGAGGGAGAGAGAGAATCCGAAGCAGGCTCTTTGCTGTCAGAGCAGAGCCCAATATGGGGTCCATCTCACGAACCGTGAGATTATGACCTGAGTTGAAATCAAGACTCCAACTTTGAATTAGGTGAGCCACCCAGATGCCCTGATGTTTTTATCTTTTTTAAGATCTTTATCTCTTTAGCCACAAAATCCTTGAAGATGATCTCTGTTATATTCCTAACAAATATTGAAAAATATGGAGGGTGAAGAATGTGTAAACAAGCCTTTAAAAACCTGTATTTCTTGGGGTGTCTGGGTGGCTTAGTTGGCTTAAGATTCTCTCTCCCTCTGTGCCCTTCTCTCCGGCTCGTGCACTCTCTCTCTCTCTCTCAAAATAAAAATAAAATAAAGACCTATATTTCTTTGGTTATAAGAAATAATATAAGCCCACGAAAATTTTAGAAACTATAAAATAGTACCTAAAAAAATAATCCATAAACCTACCAACTGGAATCAACTGTTGTCAGTATTTCTGTGTGACAGGCAGGAAGCCCATCACAGCTGGGGGCTCCTTTCCAAGAGGCTCTGGCCCTCTCAGTTGAGGGCAAGCATGCCAGGGCTCAGTTGTATTTGTCACCAGACCTATTTATGCCCCTTGTAATGGAAGTGATTTACTTGAACATTACATAAATTAGGGAAATACGAGTAAGAAAACAAAGAGAGTCTCTATGCAAACCAGATCGAATGTTTTGGAAAGACTCCACAGAGGCAGGAGTTTTTTTTTTTTTTTTAAATAGAAGGGATTCTGCCCTCAGGTTGCCTTGAAGGGGTCTGACTTCAGTTTGAGATGGAGCTCTTCCCAGGCACTGTATTCCATGTTCTAGAACAGCTGTGGGCAGACTGAGGCTGGGCCAGTCACTTCAGTCCAATAAACCACGATCTGGAAATTAATAGACTTCAGCTTCCCTACCTAGGAGATAAAATCACCTGGCTGGAAAACTCTGTATCTAGAAGACTGGAGAGGCTCTCTCAAGGACATCTGCTAGTTCCATACACTTTTGAGGATTTGCCCCAGATCCTGCAGTTGGATAACAGTTTAAATTATCCAAAGCTTTATCTCAATACCAGCTCAAGTTTTCCTGTGCCGCCCCAGGGAAAGGGCCCCCTTCTTCCCCTCATTGCTGTTTCTTTTGGTTTTCATAATTTAGAAAGTGCCCCCAGAATGTTTAGGGATGAGTCAAACTCCACCAAAGCTGTGTTGGTCCAGACTCCTACCCAGATCTACTTTGTTTAAGAAGGTTGGAGAAAAGGGAGCATAGTCAGGTGACATTCCTGGATGGAGTCCCAGCTAGGTGCTGAGGCAGGAGGAGGCTTTCCAGAGACTTTCTGGCAGACCAAATGAATGGACTAGGCAGCAGCCGGCTCATTTTCCACTTGCGCCTCCCCAGAGGCATCGCTGCCAAGATAGTACGAAGGGCTCTGGCAGTGACCTCTGTTGTCTTTGCCTATCTGGACCGTACCCCTCTTCCCACTGTTGCCGTGGGGACCCCTACTCTTGTCCCAGTGGATGCCATTTGGTGGGTCTATCAGTCAAAGTGCTAGAGCAAGCAGGCAGGAGGCCATCTGTCCAGAGGTAGGCCAGTTAGATGCCTTCTCTGGGATCTGAATCTTGGGCTAAGGGGCAGAAAACGGTGTGCCAGCACCCTGAGCAGACCATTAACTCATTCCTGCTGACTCAGAACCTGAGAGCAGTCTCAGTTCCTGTCCCTCCTGAGCCTGAATATTTGGATTTCTTCTTGATTCTGTTAGCTGTCCATATGTTTCCACTGAAATCTGTTTCTGGCTAAAGTATCCTAAACTAATTTCTTCTGATTGAATCCTGAGGGACATAACTCATTCAGTGTGTGCATGTGTGTGTGTGTGTGTGCACGCACACGCATGCATATATGTTGTATGTATGTGTGTATACATATATACCCAAATATGTGTGTTTTGCCCTGGAAGCAGGGTCTGTTCATTTTACAGTCAATCATACAACAAATACATATTCAGTTTACCACATATATTCCTTTCACTAACATCTAGGCCACTGAGCTAGGAATAGAAAGCAGTAAAAGGAGTAAGATTCAATGCTTTGCTTTGAACCCGTGGTGCATGTGTGTGTATGTGTTTAGCCAGGAGAAGAATCCCACAAACTCACCATACCCTGTTGTAGTGGACACCTATTGGATTATAAACCTTGTCCTTCTAAATTGGTGGCAGTGGGATTGGTGCAGGGAGTGGTAGCTATTTCTCCTGCACGCTGCCTGCCGCAAGCTGAACCCCTCATCCAACCTAGGCCAATCATATTTTTCTCCTAGGAGCTTAGAATGGGGAAGGGGAAACAGGTGTGGGAGGGGAGGAGCGAGAAGGAGAGAAGGACAGAGAGAAAGGTTGAGACACGGAGTTAGTGGGTTTCCTCCATGTGGGTCAATCACAAACACTTGAATGGAATAGGAAACCATCTTCTGCCCGTGGAGTGCATGAGTAACACAGCAAGGCAGTTTGCCGCGAAAGAGGAATGGCGGGACCATCAGTGAGAAACCAAGATGAGAGGCGGTGAGAGGCCACCCAGCTACGGGCCACAGACCCTTTTTGAGACCTACACGCACTTCTGTCTTTGGATTCCGTGCGACCCCTGGATCCCAATAATGTATTCTCACTTGCATGGCCAGCTCAAGTACTTGCAACTCAGAGTCCTAATACAAGCATGAATTTCAAGTGCTGTGGAAACCCAACCTATAGAAAGACACTCTGTAGGGTGAGAAGAGACTCTACAAGGCTGTCTGTACATGGTAGGTATTATTTCACCCCTCTTTTGTCAGACTCACAGAACGTTCGCCTTTCCTTACATCCCTAAATGCTACTGTTGGTCTTGTATTTCATGTTGTGTCACTCCACTGAATCTTCCAAGTGGGATTAGTTGAATTCTGTTTCATAGTGGAAGACAACTATTTATAAATGTAGGCTTATGTTTTTACATTTAGGGTAACCACTCCTAAGATACTTGCAGAATTAGATACTTCAGCATTGGCATATTTTGCTTTCATTGCTGCGTTCTGCTGTTCAATAGCTTCCATTTCTATGTTCCGTGAACATAAATATATTACCACCACAGATTAAGATTTGAAGCAAGTCTGGAGTGCCTGGGGTGGCTCAGTTAGTTAAGCGTCTGACTCTGGCTCAGGTCATGATCTCACCATAAGTTTAAGCCCCGCATCGGCTCTCTGCTTTCAGCACAGAGGCTGTTTCGGATCCTCTGTCTCCTTCTCTCTCTCTCTCTCTCTCTCTCTCTCTCTCTCAAAAATAAAACTGCCTTGGTGGCTCAGTTGGTTAAGCATCCAGTTCTTGGTTTCAGCTCAGGTCACAATCTCATGGTTCGAGAGTTCAAGCCCCGCATAGGGCTCTACACTGACAGTGCAGAGCCTGTTTGGAGTTCTTTCTCTCTCCCTCTCTCTCTGCCCCTCCCCTGCTTGATCTCCTTCTCTCTCTCAAAATACATAAATTAATTAATAAAAAAAAAAGATTTAAAGCAAGTCTGACACTCACATAGTCCTTCACAAGGACACCATCAGAGGGCATACAACGAAATTTATCAGTTGTAGCCTATACTGCACAGCATATAATACCAAATCTTTTCCTGTCATGGTTGCCATGACTAAGAATTCTTTGGTCCCATCCAAATCCTTGCTGACATCATTCATTAACACAGCTAACTAGAGGGTACTGTTCACACCTGTACACTCGTCAATCGAATACACCACTGATAATTTTAGAGTCGCTTAACTGATGTGAAAATTTTGGAAAATTAACTGGACATGTTGTTCGGCTGCTCGTGTTCTTTCGTTGTCTTGAACAGTACCTGCCTGCAGGGAGCACGGCCTTTCCAGGGAGCACAGCCTTTCCTGTGTCTGCAGGCCCGGGACCCCTGGAGACTGCCACTCTGGAGTTCAGGCTGCAGGCCCACTGTGGTTCTCCCATTAAGCCCTGACCTCAAATATGCCTCTCTCAATTACAAAAATGACCTTTTGGCCCCCGTCTTTAATCTTTACTTAGTTTCTCACCTTGTTCAGAACCTAGGTGTGGGAAAAAAAGTGCAATTGACTGGGGGCTCCTTTGGCAAGCCCAAAAAACCATACCTCTAATTTTTCCCTCCTCATTTTGCACATGCTGAGTTCCAGTTTTTCCCAGTTGCTGGTTAGGGCAGATATATTGTGCTGCATTCAATAAATACTTTTATAAGCTCACATCAGTAAAAGGTTTAAATGTCCTGATGTCAAATTCATAACCGAATTTTTTTAATGTTTATTTATTTTTGAGAGAGAGAGAGAGAGAGGGAGAATGAGAGGCGGAGGAGCAGAGAGAGCGGGAGACACAGAATCTGAAGCAGGCTCCAGGCTCCGAGCTGTCAGTACAGAGCCCGACGCGGGGCTCAAACCCACGGACTAGATCTTGAGATCATGACCTGAGCTGAAGTCAGATGCCTAAACGGACTGAGTCACCCAGCTGTCCCCATAACCTCATATTGCAGCAACTTCATTCACTTTATTCACATGTTAAAATGACCTTTTGAAATGTTTATCTTCTTTTTTAGTTTGGCAAAGTTTTCATCCTGTATTGTCTCATTTATCCTTATTCTCCTTATGGTTTTTTATAACAAATATTGATTTGTGTTCTTTAGATACAGTCATTCTTCATATAATAAACATAGCAATATTCTTGATTTCCACAGAGAAATAGCCTCTCACAGTTTTCTTAAAATAGGTGGCCCTTTCAGTCTAAAGGGTTTTGTTGGTGTTTTTTCCTCATCTATGCTAAAGGCATAAGAGCAGAAAACGATGACAGAAAACCAGTAGAAAGGTGATTAGAAATGGCTGATGCCCAGCACAAGACTTCGGAGATGCAGGTGCGGTAGGGGCTGAGCTGACATAAGCATCTATCTTCACTCAGGGCCATTATTGCCCAGTGTTGCTAGATCATCTGACTTTTAAAAAGAAGCCGAAACCCGGTTTTTATGTGAAATTTCAGTTAAAAAACATTTTTTAATGTTTATTTATTGCCCAGTGTTGCTAGATCATCTGACTTTTAAAAAGAAGCCGAAACCCGATTTTTATGTGAAATTTCAGTTAAAAAAACATTTTTTAATGTTTATTTATTTATTTTTGGGAGAGGGAGAGAGAGACTCCCACGCAGGCCTCACATCATCAGCAAAGAGCCTGATGCAGGGCTTGAACTCACGAACCGTGAGATCATGACCTGAGCCGAAATCAGGAGTTGGACACTTAACCAACTGAGCACCCCTAAATTTTTTAAAAATTAATTAATTAATTTTTTAATTAAAAAAGTACTGCCTCACGTCAAAAAGAATCACTGAGCATATCAACAAAATATATATGTTTTTTGGTCAGAATCCTCCCTAATCCCCCAAGGGCTGCTAGTTTGCCTATTACCAGAGGCATTAAGGAGCTCCTAATGTGGTTGGAGCACAGACTATCTTTGTCATGAAATCTGTGGGGGCCAGGATTGGGGCCCCTCTTTGGGACAGGCTGTCTTCCTTTCATGGGGCTGAGATGCTTGGAGCAGGGAACAGAAGGGGGTAGGCATGGTGAGCCCATCCCAGCTAAGAACCCATTTTGCATTTTGCCTCTGGGGCAACCCAGGCACCTGGTGACTCACCAGCACTCTCTCCCAGATTCCAAGCTGGCGAATTCCACTCGAATTCCACTCTCAGACTTTCTTTCCCTTAATTTTTCTTTCCCTCTGAATCTGCCCATTCTCTCTGTTTCTATTTTCTAAACTGGAGAAGTTCAGGTTCTGTAGACTGGGGGGTACTTGTGAATCCTACCAACTGGGGAACACGGCTAACAGCCGAAATAAGAAATATACAGTCACATTAGAAAGGCAAAATGTCTCGGGCTAAAATATAACAGCCAGGAAAAAAAAGATTTCAATTGTTGTAGAAAAAATATAATATTACAGAATCCAAAATGAAAACTACTTTTAAGAGACATATAGAACATTTTAAGCTTTCCTGTAAAACTGATTTGATAAGTTTTCTCACACATGATAAAACTTTTTACAAGCCTTTGTTTTAATAAATTAAAAACAAGGGGTTTTTTTTAGTATATTTTTTATGCTTTTTGATTATTTAAATATCCACTTTTTGGAATTGCTTATTCAAATTTATTGGATCATTTCCCATTAGATTGCCTTTTTCTTATGGATTTGTACAAGTCTTTTTTCTTTCACTCTTTTTTTCTTTCCTTTTCTTTTCTTTCTTTCTTTTTTTCTTTTGGCCTACTCCAAGGTCATGAAGGTATTCTTCTGTGTTATCTTCTGGAAGGCTTATGATTTTACTTTTAACATTTAAAATTACAATCTATCGGGGTGCCTGGGTGGCTTAGTCACCTGAGTGTCCGACTGACTCTTGATTTCAGCTCAGGTCATGATCTCAGGGTCATGGGATTGAGCCCCACATGCTGAGTGTGGAGCCTGCTTGAGATTCTCACTCTCTCTCTGCTCCTCCCCCTGCTTGTGCTCTCTTTCTCTCTAAAATAAAAACATAAATACATTTTAAAAATTTTTAAAAAGGTGTGCTTGGGTGGCTCAGTCAGTTAAGTCACCGACTTTGGCTCAGGTCACGATCTCTCAGCTCATGAATTCAAGTCCTGAGTCAGGCTCTGTGCTGACAGCTCAGAGCCTGGAGCCTACTTAGGATTCTGTGTCGCCTTCTCTCTCTGCCCCTTCTCCACTTACTCAATCTCTCTCTCTCTCTCTCAAAAATACACATTAAAAAATTAAAAACATTAAAAATTATAATAAGTTTATAATCCACCTGGAATTAACTTGTTTTGTGTGAAGTATGGAGGAAGTTCCTTTCTTTCTTTAGATATCCTATTAGCAAACTCAAAATGGATAAAGGACCTGAATGTGAGACAGGAAACCATCAAAACCTTAGAGGAGAAAGCAGGAAAAGACCTCTCTGACCTCAGCAGTAGCAATCTCTTACTCGGCACATCCCCAAAGGCAAGGGAATTAAAAGCAAAAGTGAATTACTGGGACCTTATGAAGATAAAAAGCTTCTGCACAGCAAAGGAAACAACCAACAAAACTAAAAGGCAACCAACGGAATGGGAAAAGATATTTGCAAATGACATATCGGACAAAGGGCTAGTATCCAAAATCTATAAAGAGCTCATCAAACTCCACACCCGAAAAACAAATAACCCAGTGAAGAAATGGGCAGAAAACATGAATAGACACTTCTCTAAAGAAGACATCCGGATGGCCAACAGGCACATGAAAAGATGTTCAACGTCGCTCCTCATCAGGGAAATACAAATCAAAACCACACTCAGATATCACCTCACGCCAGTCAGAGTGGCCAAAATGAAGAAATCAGGAGACTATAGATGCTGGAGAGGATGTGGAGAAACGGGAACCCTCTTGCACTGTTGGTGGGAATGCAAATTGGTGCAGCCGCTCTGGAAAGCAGTGTGGAGGTTCCTCAGAAAATTAAAAATAGACCTACCCTATGACCCAGCAATAGCACTGCTAGGAATTTATCCAAGGGATACAGGAGTACTGATGCATAGGGGCACCTGTACCCCAATGTTTATAGCGGCACTCTCAACAATAGCCAAATTATGGAAAGAGCCTAAATGTCCATCAACTGATGAATGGATAAAGAAATTGTGGTTTATATACACAATGGAATACTACGTGGCAATGAGAAAAAATGAAATATGGCCTTTTGTAGCAACGTGGATGGAACTGGAGAGTGTGATGCTAAGTGAAATAAGCCATACAGAGAAAGACAGATACCATATGGTTTCACTCTTATGTGGATCCTGAGAAACGTAACAGAAACCCATGGGGGAGGGGAAGGGGAAAAAAAAAAAAAAAAAAAGAGGTTAGAGTGGGAGAGAGCCAAAGCATAAGAGACTGTTAAAAACTGAGAACAAACTGAGGGTTGATGGGGGGTGGGAGGGAGGGCAGGGTGGGTGATGGGTATTGAGGAGGGCACCTTTTGGGATGAGCACTGGGTGTTGTATGGAAACCAATTTGACAGTAAATTTCATATATTAAAAAATTAAAAATTAAAAATTAAAAAAAAAAGATATCCTATTAGCCCAGATTCTTTTATTAAAAAGACTGTCCTATCCTTACCACACTGCATATAGCTTTGTCATAAATGAAGGTATGTGGGTCTACTCTGTCCATTCGTTTTTCAAGTTTGTTTTTCCTTAAGCTTTAAAAATGACCCGTATGTGGAAGGCAATGTCTAAGATGGCTCCAACGATCCCCATCTCCTGATATTCACACCCTGGTGTTGTTCTCTCCCACAATGCATCAAGACTGATTTGTGTGACCAACAGAATACAGCAGCAGGAATGGTATACCCCACTCCCAGAATGAGGTTATAAAAGATGATGAGGCTTCTGTTTCCTTCTCTCTCTCTCTCTGTCACTTGTTCTAGGGAAACCAGATGTCATTTCCTGAGGATATTCAGACATTTTTGTGGAGAGAGTCACATGACAAGTGACTGAGCCCTCCACCCAACAGTCTATGGCACAACCTCGTGAGTGAACTTGGAAAGAGATCCTCTAGCCTTCTGATGACTGCAGACCCAGAGCATGGCTTGGCTGCCACCTCATGAAAGACCTTGAGCCAGAACCACCCAGCAGCCCTGTTTATGGATTCCTAACTTTCAGAAATCAAGTGAGATAATGTCTGTGGTTTTAGCCTACTATATTTTGGCCTGGTTTATTACATAACAATAACTAACATCCCATTTTCACTTAAAAATGCTCACGTATTGAAAAATACTAACAAAACTCCTAAAACTGTTTGTTAGTTTTTATGAGTTATTTCTGTTGAAATGTCAAAGGCATTTTTAAAGCAGAGAATTGCCTATTAATGCCTTACATGCAATAATAATACAGGCAGCTCTGACTTTGAGCACACCATTGTTGCAGAAAATATGTCACAGCAACTGACAGAATGAGAAAAAAAGCAAGATTAAATCTAAGATGTGGGGATAATTTCTCGGGATCCCTTCCTTCTGGACTATTTATGATTCTGGTGGAAGCCTAAGAAGCCTACTTCTTTAAAATCCTTAAAGTAAAGAGCAATCACCTTTCCTCTTCCTTCTTCTCTTTTTATTCCTACACTGACAGTCTTTTTAAAAAATTAATTAATTAGGGGCACCTGGGTGGCTCAGTCAGCTAAGCATCTGACTCTTGATTTTGGCTCAGGCCATGATCTCATGGTTTGTGAGATCGAGCCCTGCCTTGGGCTCTATGCTGATGGTGTGGAGCCTGCTTGTGCTCCCTCACTCCTTGCTTCTTCCCTGCTTGATCCCGTGCACGTGCACGTGTGTCCACACTCTCTCTCTCTCTCTCCAATGTAAATAAATAGACTTTTCAAAAAATTAATTCATTTTTAAAAAATGTTTATTTGTTTTTGAGAGAGGGGCGGGCAGAGAGAGAGGGAGAGAGAATCTCAAGCAGACTCCACAACGTCAGCACAGAGCTGGAGGCGGGACTGGAACCCACCAATTGAGATCACGACCTGAGCCAAAATCAAGAGTTGGCCACTCAACAGACTCAACCACCCAGGGGCCCCTAATTAATTAATTAAAAACATATTTTTTTAATGTTTAGTTTTGAGAGAGAGAGACACACACACAGCATGAGTGGGGGAGGGGCAGAGAGAGACGGAGACACAGAATCGGAAGCAGGCTCCAGGCTCCGAGCTGTCAGCACAGAGCCTGTTGCAGGGCTCAAACCCGTGAACCGGGAGATCATGACCTGAGCCAAAGCTGGACGCTTAAGTGACTGAGCCACCCAGGCGTCCCTCTGTTTAATTAATTTTAAGTAATCTTTATGCATCTATGCCCAATATGGGGCTCAAACTCACAACCCCAAGATCAAAAGTTGCATATGCTCTGCTGACAGAGCTAGCCAGGTACCCCTACACGGACAGTCTTAAGGTATTTAAGTTAAAGTGCAACTGGAGGGGCGCCTGGGTGGCTCAGTCGGTTAAGTGTCCGACTTCGGCTCAGGTCATGATCTCACGGTCCGTGAGTTCGAGCCCCGTGTCGGGCTCTGTGCTGACAGCTCAGAGCCTGGAGCCTGTTTCAGATTCTGTGTCTCCCTCTCTCTCTGACCCTCCCCCGTTCATGCTGTCTCTCCCTGTCTCAAAAATAAATAAACATTTAAAAATTAAAAAAAAAAAAAGTGCAACTGGAAAATGCAGTGAGGATCTAAGCCATAATGTGCACAGTAGTTTGCCTGGAGCAGAGTTGATGAAGGAGACTGTTAGAAGGTAAGACTGAGAAAAGTCAGTTGATGTCCTTTCTCTCTTGATCCAGGGAGCTGGGATAAGCCAATACCTGATTCCCCATGGATATAAGCAATGCCTTATTTTCCCCAAATCTTGTTTTCTCCTTCTCTTCATCTCTGACTCCAGGGCCTGACCATGAATTTGCCTATATTAATTCATGAGGCGTCTTTGTTTCAGAGGGGACCTCCCTGGCTTTAGGGAAACTGTTTTCTCATCCACTTTCTTTCTGCTCCCTTTGTTTTCTTGGTTTGGACATTATCTGATATCTTGGGAAAGGAATTCCCTGCGGCAAACCTGGGCCTTAGAAATTTCATCCTTAGCTTAGTTCTCACTGGCCCCCAGGAGAGTTGTATCATTTTTTGTTTAACTGTCCTATTTTCAAATTGAGTGCCCGCCCCCCCCCCCGCCCCTCTCCCCCCCCCCCCCCATGCATGTGCGTGTGCACATGCATGCACACACACGCAGACTTCCCAAGCTGTCATCCACTCAGGGGCCAATGAAGCATGGGGTCCCCAGCTAGTTCCACATATTCTGGTTCTTGAAAGACTTGTTTAAAACCCTCATGCCCACCTCCACCTATCCACACCCTTCCCTGCAGCATAGCAGATGGACAAATATGGAAATTGAGTTTTGGATTTTGTTGTTTTAAAAAATGTTTTGCTGATAAAAAAAATTAAACTCACACAGCAAGATGAGAAACAATACAATGAATCCTCTTCTACTCATTCACCTACATTTAATAATCATGAAAGATTTTGCCACATTTGCTTTACCTCTTCTATTTCCCCCTTCTTTTGAACTATTTTAAAGCAAATTTCGGATAATTGCACCTCTACATATCTCCCTGTACATTTCTGAAACGTTAGTTGTCTAAATCAAGATCCAAAGCAGGTCCATAAATCACATTCAGTTGCTTGTCCTTTAAATCTGCGTTAATGCAGATTCCTCCCCTCTCCACCCCACAATTTTTTTTTTTTTTTTCACATCATGGACTTGTTGCAATTAAGAAGCCTACTTCTTAAAGAAGTGGTCGAGATTTGTCTATTTGGCTTCTTGGAAACATTCGTTTCTCGCTCTTCCTTATTTCCTGAGGCTTGATGAGACTCAGCTTCATTTCTAGGCAATAACACCTCAAAAGTGGTGTCATAGACTTTGTAGTACTGTACCTCAGTAGGCCCACAGTGTCTGGTGGTCCTACTTTTAGTAATGCTAAGACCGACCAATGGTTTAGGTGGTGACCACCTAATAGCTCATTCTAAATTTCGATTAGTCATTCATCATGTTAGTTTCATCCATCGATTAATCTCAAGTGAGTTCTGAAGGGGAATCTATGCTACAGCAACAGACCTGGCCCACTGGTTACAATGTACTTAAGGCAATCTCTTACACAGTTGACGTGTGAACAACACAGGTTTGAAATGCACAGGTCCATTTTATGCAAATTAAAAAATAATTTTTTTTAATGTTTATTTATTTTCGAGAAAGAGACAGAAGGCGAGTGGGTTGGGGCAGAGAGGGAGACACAGAAGCCGAAGCAGACTCCAGGCTCCGAGCTGTCAGCACAAAGCCCGATGCATGGCTTGAACTCACCAACCGTGAGATCATGACCTGAGCTGAAGTCAGACGCTCAAATGACTAAGCCACCCAGGTGCCCCTTTGATAAATACAGTGTAGTACTCTGAATGTATTAACTCTCCTTATGATTTTCTTAGTAACATTTTCTTTTCTCTAGCTTAACTTACTGTAAGAATATAGCATATAACATATATAACATACAAAACATGTGTTTGTGTTATAGTTAGGGCTTTCGGTCAACAGCAGGCTATTAGTAAAGTTTTGGAGAAGTCAAAAGTTATACATGAATTTTAACTGCACAGGGAATAGGCACCACTAATCTCTGTGCTGTTCAAGGATCAACTATATTTCTTTACCCTGAACCCCCAAAAGATATGGCTTCCACTCATGGCTGTATCGCCATCCTCTAAACAAGTGCTCCTTAAATATTAATGTGCATATAAATCTTGTTAAAATGTGGATTCAATTCAGGAGCCTGAGACTCTGTACTCCTAATAAGCCCTCAGGTTATTCCAAAATTACTAATCTGTGTCTCCACTTTATGAAGCAAGGCCCTAGTGCATTTCTTTCTTTTCTTTTTATTTTCTTTTATTTATTTATTTATTTTTTGGTGTTTATTTATTTTTGAAGGAGAGACAGAGCATGAGGGGGGAGGGGCAGAGAGCGAGGTAGACACAAAATCTGAAGCAGGCTCCAGGCTCTGAGCTGTCAGCACAGAGCCTGACACAGGGCTCGAACCCGTAAATCACAAGATCATGACCTGAGCTGAAGTCAGAGGGTTAACCGACTGAGCCACCCATGTGCCCCAGCCCTAGTGCATTTCTAGCATTTAATATCCCACAGGAGCCAGAAGGAGCTAGAGATCAGAGATTTTCAAGAAATTTTCTGATGATATATGACAACTGGCCTTAAGAATTAGGGAGAACATAAGAACTGGGCAATACTATAGGGCTCTCTTCCTGGCAAATCTACCCTCTTCTAACCTGGAAAACTACTACATGGGGACCAGCCATGGCCTCAGAAGCCCTCCTTTATATGGCTTTTGCCTCTAGTGCAAGAGCTCATTACCATCCCCTTCCTGCTGGGCCGGACCATCTAGACTTAGTCACCTCCTCCTCCTCTTTTCATGCACATCTCTGCCTGACACTCTACAACTGGATATGGAAAAAGGACAGTGATAAACCATACTATGCTCTGGTTTTCTCCAAAACCTAGTATATTGAGAAGGGCATCGACCAGCTCCGGAGACCTGCCTACTATCTTCCACAGTACTCTGGAAAAGCTCAGGGCTTTCTGCCAGAACCACCCAGAAAGAGGTGAGATCATGTGATGCAGGGGACGGAGGGAGCTGTATCAAGATCAGGGCAGATAATAAAAGCAAATCATTCCTATTAAGCAAACGCTGCAGACACTTGTCCTAAATTTTCTACTGTCTGAATCTCAATGCTCCCAGCAGGGTTGGGATATTAAGCTAGACATATCATGCATATGTCTTGGCTTGATATCCTAGATCCATGGCTTAGTTTTACCACCTTTACACCCATTTACCACCTTTATGCCCATATCCTAGATCCATGGCTTAGTTTTACCACCTTTACGCCCTTTACACCCTTTCTGGCATTTTTGATCCACCTCCTCATTTTCAATTCCTGGTTTATGGCTCTGCTCATACTTATATTTCGCAGTTCCAAGGCTTAGACAAGGACAGTCCCCTCCAGTCTGTAGCCCTGCAGATCTCACGTCAGACCACATTCAGCTTGGGCTTCCTTAGCAGAAGACCAGCGGGGCTGGGTTCAGGCAATTGGAGTTAGATTGGGGTAGTTCTCAATTCATAGACTAGATTAGGTTAGGTTAGATTAGATTAGATTGCCCTATGTGTGCTGAGGAATTGCTCAAGGTTTTCAAACATGGAAGGGACAGTCATGATATTAGGTTATTTGAACATGTTTTCCCAGGTACAGACGTTTTCAAGAGTATATCGAAGCATCAACAGTGAGCATGCCTCATTAAAAATCTCAAAGAGAACATTCTGTTCTGCTATAGCCCTAGCCATGGTCTCTGGGTTCTCATTTTGGCATTTTCCCTTGGGTAAACGTCGCCTCTTTTCAGTTTATTTATAGTTCATTTAGACCATCAAAGCAATAACAATTCCCCAAATAGGAAGAGATGCTCTGATGGTCAGTGGGATACATGAAAACCATTTTTTTTTATGAGAGTGAAAGTATTAATACCCTACAACTATCCTCTCACTTTCTCCATCAAATCAATTTGTGTTATTTTCTTCAAAACCTTGCCTAAAGTATTTGTCTTCTATGAAGTCATTCCTGACAAAAACTACCACATTTTGATACAGGAAGAACTTCTTCACATTCAAGGCTAGGAAGTGGCAAGGTGCAGGCTTTGGAATCAGGCAGATCTAGATTTGAATCCCAGATCTGCTACCTACCTGATCCAAAATGAAGGTCAAATTTACCATCTGGATTATGAAGCTATCAGTACTGTGGTATCCGTTGGTTTTTTTTTTTTTTTTTTCTTTTTAACCAAAGGCCAGTCTTCATTTCTTTCTTGCTAAAATAACCTTTACATGTTCAAATGTTGAGTGAAGATTCCTTGATTCAGCTCCTGATGGATCCAAGGTGGATCCAGCTCCTCATCTATACTGGTCATGTGACCCAGTGCTGACCAATGAGATATAAGGTAAAATTTGATGGGGGATCCTGGGAAAGATTTTCATGCCTGAAGTGAGTGCCTTGTCTACCTTTACCTTGGTTTTAAGTTCGGCTGTGTGAAGACATGATACTTTTTACTTGAGAGGTAGATAAGCACAAAGACACTGACCCAGACCTCTGAGTTATGGAGTTGCCAATCGAATACCAGCAACTGCATCCTC
This sequence comes from Panthera pardus, assembly GCF_024362965.1. Taxonomy (NCBI): domain Eukaryota; kingdom Metazoa; phylum Chordata; class Mammalia; order Carnivora; family Felidae; genus Panthera; species Panthera pardus. The sequence continues at coordinate 46,877,030 of NW_026527002.1, forward strand.
CTGTTCATCCTAATTTCCTGTCGTGTAAGATAAATTAACCACTCTTGGGTAAAAACCCCTGCTAGCTGGCTTCTCTTTGGCTTGTGGTTGAAAGCATTCTTAACTGTTGTAATTACCTATCTCATAAAGTACTATTGAAACTTAAAGGAGGAACCCAGTTCTGCACCTGGAATATGGAAGGTACTCCATATATGCTCATGGAATTCATTTATTTATTCAGTATTGCTGGTGAAGGTGCTTAGTTTGGTGTCTCCCTCAACTGAAGTCCCTCAACCATGGAATAATTCTAGAAAGGGAAGGATGCTCATGATTCTGAGTATCGGTCATTTATTCACTCATCAAATCTTTACTAAATGGTAGGTAAGGTGTTAAGCTCTGGGGAAACAATGATGAGCCTATTAATAGGCATAATCTCTGTCCTCCTGGAGCTTAGAGTCTAGTGAAGGGGGATGGTCAATGATCAAACGCCCCTCAAGTAACTGTGGCAGGTGCTTTCAGGAAGAGGAGCATGTTTCTACAGCAATAATGGAGAAATGTATCTTCCCAATATACCTATTTCTAATCTGGAAGAGCCAGAGAGACTTCCCTGAGGATGAGATGATTAAGCACTGATCTGAGGGAAAGTTAGGAGCTAGTCAGATGAGAGAGAAAAGACAGCAAAAGTTTAGGGAGATAGAATAGCAAATGCAAAGTCCCTGGGCAAGAGGGAACATGGTATGTTTGCAATTCGTACTTTTATTTTCAAAATTTATTTTGATTAAAATCATATAAGCATGTAGGTGTATGTGTATAAGTTGTAGATGTGTATAAAACTATATCCATCGGTTTAAAAGTCAAATAATCACATCAACTAATAATGTAGAATATAGTATTGCTATTGAAAAATGCCAATCCATGCCTCACTTTCACTCTACTGCCCAATCCCGCTGCTATGAGGTGACCTTATTTAATGAGCTTTCTTTCTAAAATGCTAACATTTACTTCCACATTTCTAAACAATATGCCGATTGGCTGACCCTGAATACATTTCCAATTTTTCCTTTCTTGCCTGCGTTCACGTGAGGGTTTGGGAAAGCTAGATACCCATGTTTCCAGCCACTCTTGCAGAAGGAGGTGACTGTGGGACCCCAGTTCTGGGCGAGGACATGAAGGCACTGGAGGCTTCTAACATCAGTGCTGGAATTGCTGTCATGACTGATGGCGTAGCTGAAGCTGACACCGTCTCTTTCCCCTTCTTACTGCCTTAAACATAGATGCAATGGCTAAAGTTGAAGAGATCATCTGTGCCCACCAGAAAAAGACCCAGAGGATCTCAGAGATGCCAGAATTAAGCATCAGAACTGAAGCGAGCAGCTGTTAACTTTCAGATCTTTTATTTTTTAAAGTGAATAAAACTAGGGGCGCCTGGGTGGCTCAGCTGGTTAAGCGACCAACTCTGGATTTCAGCTCAGCTCATGATCTCACGGTTTGTGAGATTGAGTCCCACCTCGGGTTCTGTGCTGACAGTGCGGAGCCTGCTTGGGATTCTCTCTCCCTCTTTCTTTCTGCCCTTCCCCTGCTCGCTCTCTCTCTCAAAATAAACTTAAAAAAATTAAGGTGACGAAAGCAAAATTTTATTTTTCTAAGCCACTGTTAATATTTATGTCGCTAGGTTTTGATTTATGAGACTTAGGCAACAACTGTTGACTTTCTATGATCGTAGATGACATCACTCTCTGCCACAACATTCCACTTCCTCCTCACCCGTGAGACACTATTGTCTTCCTCCTTCCCGATTGAGTTTTATCACCCGTTTTAATACATTACCATTCAGTATTTCCATTATTATGATCATATGATTATTATCTGCTGTCAAGCCAAGTACATACTAAGATTACTATGATCGAATTTCCATTCTTATATAATTTCTTTCCCCCTGGACCTACTGAATGTTAACTGTCTACTTAGTTTCCTTTGTACCTATTGCTAAGACTTTCCTCCCCCTCAAAAGAATTTCTCAATACAACTTTCCACAATGTTAAATGCAATCATTGGATTCTACCCCCTACTGTCACCCAGAGACCTCTGTTGAAAGACAGTCTCTCTGAGTCTGCTACAAAGCCATCATTCTGGCCTCCCTCTAATTGCCTTTTCTGAGTCTCAAGACCATCTCTTTCTTGGTTCTGCCTTGTTCTCCTAATTCCTAATGGAGCACATTATTCACTATGTTTCTGAGAAAGGGTCCACGGGAGGCACTTTTGAGACTTTGCATTTCTGAAACGGAATTTTATTCTACTTTTATTCTTCATTGATAACTTGTCTAGGCCTAGAATTCAGTATTCAGAGGTATTGCTTTTAATATCTTCAAGCTGGCAGTATTGTTGAGAAAGCTAATATATTCTGATTCTTGATCCTTTATGTCTGAGTTGTTTCCCTGCTCATTTCATTTTATTTTTACCCTCTGGAAAGGTAAGCCCAGAAATTTAATCATTATTGCCTCAATTTACATCATTTAGAATCCACTGTACTGAGCACTACATGGCCAGACCAATCAGAAGGTTCATAATGCTTAAGTTCTCAAAAATAGTATTTTATCTTTCCTCTAAAAGTTTTCTCCCCAACATTTTTTTCCATTTTTTTCTTTCTGAAACACCTGTTAGTCACATATTAGATCTTCCTGACCGTTCTTGCAATTTTCTTATCTTTTTCTCTTGTATTGTCTATTTTGCTGTCTTTTTATTCTATTTTCTGGGAGGTTTCTTAGATTCTGTCTTCAAATATACCATAAAAGGCTCTATTCCAGCTTTTACATTTTTAATGTCTGCAAACTCATTTTGGTTCTGATGATTGTTTCATTGTTTTTAAATAGTATGCTCTTCTTGTTTCATGACTGTAATATCTTATATATTAATTATACAATCTTTATCCCATCCCTGTACGGTACTGTTTTCCTCAAAATCACTTTTTTAAATTTTTTATTATTTTATTTTTTTAAATGTTTTTATTTTTGAGAGAGAGACAGAGACAGAGACAGAGACAGAGCATGAGTCAGGGAGGGGCAGAGAGAGAGAGAAGGAGACACAGAATCCGAAGCAGGCTCCAGGCTCTGAGCTGCCAGCACAGAGCCCAATGCGGGGCTTGCATTCACAAACCGCGACATCATGACCCAAGCCCAAGTCGGACACTTCACCGACTGAGCCACACAGGCACTCCAAAATCACTCTCTTAATTACATTTTTGCTCTGGCCTTTATACTCCATTTTGGAGGTTTTCTTCTCAAAGGTGTGGCAATCATTGACTTCATATTTATACTTAAGAGCATGGCATAAAAAGCTTATTAGAAGTTGCCTGGGTGAGGACAGGACTTGTTGACTGATGGAGGGCAGGCATGGGTGGTGGTGGTATAAGCTTTGCTCCAGGTTCCCTAAGCTAGGTGGAGAGGGCCAGGAGATGGTATCTCCCTAATTAGCATATGGTCTTTCACTTACTCCCCTGGCTATTCAGTCCAATGCCTCACTCTTGATGACTGATGTACCCAAGCCTCAAGTCTTCCAGGTTCAGTCTGACACTTCTGTCTCCTGCCATGGAAGAGGGATGGGTTTGTGGGCTGAGCTGTGTCTCCCCTAAATTCATGTGCTGAAGCTGTAACCCCCAGTGCCTCAGAATGTGACTGTGTTGGGAGATGGGCTTTTAAAGAGGCAATTAACATAAAATGAGATCATACGGCTGGGTCCTGATCCATTACAACTAATGCCTCGTGAAAACAGGCTAGCTCAGTTGGTGGAGCGTGCGACTCTTGATCGCCAGGTTGTGTGAGCACTACTTTGGGTGTGGAAATTACTTACAATAAAATCTTTTTTAAAAAAAAAAAGTTAAGAAAAGAAGAGAAAATTAGGACTCAGATGTACATTCACAGTGACAAGACTATTTGAGGACAAAGCCAGAAGACAGCCATGTAGAAGCCAAGGAAAGAGGCTTTAGAATGAAGCCAACCCTGACAAGCCTTGAATCTTGGACTTCCAGCTTCCAGAACTGTGACAAAATAATTTTCTGTTGTTTAATATTTTTTTTAAATGTTTATTTATTTTGAGAGAGCGAGAGAGTGAGCACGCATGGGGGAGGGGCAGAGAGAGAGAGAGAGAGAGAGAGTGAGAGAATCCCAATCTCAAGCAGGATCCACATTCAGCAGGGAACGCAACATGGGGCTTGACCTACCGACCGACTGTGAGCTGAACAGAAATCAAGAGTCAGACGCTTAATTGACTGATCCACCCATGCAACATAAATTTCTGTTGTTTAAACCACACAGTCTGTTGTAGTTTGTTATGGCAGCCTTAGTAAACCAATACAGATGGGAGCTTGATTATGCCGGTGGGGGTGGGGACCTAGGGTCCTAACAGATTTGTATCCAGATTTTGAATCAGTCCCTCTGGTTTCAGCCCTACCACTCACTCCCACCTTCAATGATAACTGGAAATTTGATTGCTCTGCCTTATGAGGTCCTACAGACTAGTCAGGCTAGTTCCTCAGGGTCATCCTTCTTCTCAGCTCAGCTAAGTCACTCCTTCCTCCTGCAGTCACATCCCGCTTCCCCAATTTTGTTGTCATCTTTAACCTCCTCGTCTCTTCTCTTACTCCTCTATCAGTGGGACTGCAGGAAGAAGTAAACACATGTATTCAGTGCACCCTGTTTTAACAGGACCACGAGTTTTACTAATGGCCAGCCCAGGAAACAGTTCTCTCCTGAAGGAAGTATGCAAACCCCAGCTGACTATTAGCTGAATTCCACACCACTAGTTCAAGAGCCTTCACAGGAGTAAATGTCGATGCAGATATACATATCCATGCAACTAGGAAAAACAGAAGTGGCCCCCAAACTGCAAGAAAAGTACTATTTACCGCTCAGTTGGTTAAGTTATAAATCTATATGTTGATTTCAAATGTAGGCATCCAGGGTACCTTTCATTCTTCCCAAGGTTTCCTCTTGGGAAGCCAATCAAACAAGTTCGGGTTTTTATAGTGCAAAACACGGTTCTGCAACAGATTCAACGACAGACAGGCTGTAGTGGTCCGTGTATGGTAACGTGTAGGGGGCCAACAAGCAGCAGCCAGACTTGTCTGATGAGAACCGTAGCCCTTGAAAACTCGGTATTTCTGCCCAGATGCCGCAGAAGGGGCATCCTTCTCCCAAAGTCTCACTGTAATAGACTCACCATAATGAAACAACAATTTAGTATCAAATACTAAACGTTTTACTTTAGGAAAATGTGATTAGCCATCATAACACACGCTAATGATTACTAATAAAAAATAAGCAATTCCATTTTTCTTGGCTGGGAATTTAACTACAACTTTAATCTTATAAATGAAATGGTTTGGTGTAAAAGCAATACCCTTTTATCACTAGCTTTTTATCTGGAAATTTACTTGGTTGCTGCCACCTAAAGTGACAACCAAAGCTCTACACTGTGCTGAAACTTTGAAGTCTGTGACGTGTACTTTGGCAAATACCAGGTTCATTTTTTTTTTTTTTTTGATGTGCTAATTGTTCCAAGTAAAGACAGTCGTCAGCCATTATATAAACAATCACTAGGTTGGGGACTGAAGAAGAAGAAGAAGAAGAAGAAGAAGAAGAAGAAGAAGAAGAAGAAGAAAGGAGAAGAAGAAGGAGGAAGAAATCTGGAGAAGAAGAAAGGAATCTTGACCATCATGGACCAATAAAAAGAAAGGTTTGGCCATAAATGCCGGACAGTTTGATACAAGCTTTTGGATAATTTTTTAAGTAGCTGCAAATTAAAGATGACAGATGGACTCACACTTGTTTATCTTCATTGTCTCCTAAAAAGGACAGTAAAGGGACATAAAAAATAAATACACGGGAACAAAGGGGATGAAGGAAGGGTCATCTGCAAAAGATATTTCAGTACAATTCTGGGCGACGGGGTGGATGGAACAGTAGGAACTGCTTTAAGAGAACAGCAAAAGCTACACTCGCATGTCTTCCTAGAGGTCAGTACAGAAAAAGCCCAGATTATGCTACTGTGCTTCCGAGTGCCCTGGGTCCAGAGATCATCAGAAGAAAATGCTGATGAGAGGTCCCAGCATCCCAGAAGTGAGGAAGAGGTGAGAGGCTGGGGCCTGAGTGAATGTGGGCATTTGGAGTTGTTAGGCCTTCAGGTCCCCTGTCCCATTTCTTGCAGCTGGGTGATTACCTCCAGCTGGAGAAACAGCAGAGAGACTTGTACACCAGGCATGAAGAAAGGCAGGAGTAAGGCACCTACAGGAAAGAAAAGAACACGAAAAACTGCATAGTAAGCTGTGACTCACCTGGCGCCCCCCCCCACCCCCCCAACCCCGAGCTGCTTCCAGAATATTGGCAGCCAGGTGAATGTCACTTCAGGCAAGAGATTGCAGATACTTCTCCAGAGAAACTAAAGAACTGAAAAGAGAAGAGCCTATAGAATAAACAGCCTCCACCTGATCACCATACAGCAAGCCCACTCCTTCCCATCCTCACACATAGTTTCTGGTGGGGTTTTATGACCTCATTCTTAAGCATGAAAGGAGAGTCAACGGTTTGCAACATTTGATGAAAGCCTTCAACGCGGTGAAATTTTACAATACTAGAGAACTAAGGAGCATAATTATGACATTTCAAAATATTAGAAACAAAGAGACTATTCTCCAAGTTTCTAGAAAGAAAAATTCCAGGCCACAAAGAAATGGGAACCAGGATGCCATTGGAATTTTCAACAGAAACACTGGATATTAGAAGATAGAAGAGCACATTTTTATCAACTTATTAATGAAGAATTTCAACTTAGAATCCTACACTTGTTCAAACTTTCCATCTAAAGTAAGGGTTGAGGGGCGCCTGGGTGGCTCAGTCGGTTGAGCTTCCGACTTGGGCTCAGGTCATGATCTCACAGCCCGTGAGTCCCAGGTCACAGGTTTGAGCCCCGCTTCGGGCTCTTTGCTGACAGCTCGGAGCCTGGAGCCTGCTTCGGATTCTGTGTCTTCCTCTCTCTCTGACCCTCCCCCGTTCATGCTCTGTCTCTCTCTGTCTCAAAAATAAATAAACATTAAAAAAATTTTAAAAAAAGTATGGGTTGAACAGAGCCATTTCAAGTTTTACCTTCTGTACCTTTTCTTGGTTTGTGGCTGGAACATGTGCCATGAAAATGAAGTGGTAACCAAGAAAGAAGGCGTAGGACAGAGAAATGGGGTTTTTGCTCTGGAGATGAAGGAATGTCCCAGGATGACAGCTGACCAGTGGGTCCTGAGAGGAATTCATCTTCTTTGGAGCAGGAGGACAGTGAACTTTTGGAGGGATTTTTTTTTTTTTTTTTTGGGGGGGGGGAGGGGTGGAAATGGGATTGTTTGATCATTTGGAAGATAAATGTGATAGTCATTTGATAGATACGTTGTAGAAAAAAATATAAGAACACGTGCATAACAAACTAAGTAAACAGATTAAAGGCTGTATAAGAAAGAAAACAACCACAGTACACTAATTGGCTCTGCTGTGACTGGTATTTGCACAGTCATCAGCTACTTAGTGGCCCTCAACCGTGAGTGAGCTATGTTGGAAGAACAGTGGAAGGGGAGATTCTGGGCTTTGAAAGAGCTAAATCCTTATCTAAAGGCAACAGGTGGTCAAAGCACCACATCTAAAATGATAAATCAAAAGACAGCAGTATAAATCATTTAGCAGCAGAGAGGTCAGGGCACCCAGCTGGCTCAGTCCGAAGAGCGTGTGACTCTTGATCTCGGGGGTCGTGAGTTCAAGCCCCACGGTGGGTATAGAGATTACTTAAAAATGAAATCTTGAGAAAAAAAAAAAAAAAAGAAATGGGGAGGTCAGCGACAAAAGAGACAGCTAAAAGTGGAATGTGAACGCCTCTAGAAAGGAGGTTAAGAAGGTGGGGAAAAGGTAGGTATTGCACTGTCTTAAAATATTACATTATCTTGAAAAAGTGTGTATGCTTATATTGTGGTTAAAAACGAAGAACAAAATTTTGTAATTCACTTGCTGAGCGTGAAACATGGAACAACCAAACCTTGTCTCATGATGGAATTCTCAGGAAATATCTGACCCATAAAGGTTAAAACAGAAGTTGCGTATCATCTCTGGCAACCTAGTATTAACTTGAAATAAAACAGGATATGCCTTCCATGCCCTCTTTATTTTTACTATTCATATGTATGGACTGGATTTCCTGTCAGAACTTTCACAAATATTTCTTTAGGAACAGTGGTTATAAATTAAACCTTTGGTAATTGGTGTTGTTCCCAAACAGAAACAGCACCACAAAAAAGTCAGTTTCATCCTGAACTGTTTCCATAGCAACCATATTAAGCTGGAAGGATAAAGCACCTTTGTAGTCGCTGCTTCTATTGAATTACAATGTAAATGTTGATGCCTGCCTGGGAACGTCAAATGACAACAGGCTTACAGAAGGGGTTCAGTGGTTGTTTGCAGCTCTGGAATCCCAGACTAGAGTTGCCATCGAAGAGGCAGGCCTGGGCCATCTTGGCGTCTATTCACCCCAAATCTCCTCACCCCATCAAAACCACGCCACTAGCCATCTGGCCAGCTCATGAAAGGATGCTCACCTATGTGAAAATCTGTAATCTACCTGGTATCTTTTACACATCGGGACACGGAAAGTGTTTGCTCTGGATAAGAATGTTAAAAATGCAATTACACAACAGACTCGGCAATCTTTGTGTTTTTCCCCCCTCGGCGCAGAAAGTAAACTTCGGTCCCTCACTCTTCCGACAATGTCAAAAGTCCTCTTCAAGTGTGTGTTAAAAGCCCTGCGGTTGTGCTGCCCATTTGATTCCGGTTCGGCTGGCCTGGGGTACCTGGGTTCAGCTCTCCTTTAGGCCTTCCGTTCGACCCACAATCCCTAGTGGTGGCAAGTGTTTCTTTTTTTCCTGCCCCCTCCCCCCCCCCACCCCCCCGCCCCCACGCGGCCGGCCTCCGGGAAGAAGGAAAGCGTGGCGTGAAGCCTACTCCTAGCAAATGACCCTCAGCTCCCACGGGCTGCAAACGTGCCGCCGCTCCACTCAGGTAAACTACGGAGTGAGTTACCTGCACTTGGAGAAGGGCCTTACCTGAGCGCGCCTCTGCCAATGGCAGCTCACCTGAGGGAGCTTTGCAGCCAATCACGGCGCAGCTCGTCCCTCGGGCTTGTATCCTTTAGTGAAAGAATTCAGCTCCTTGCGAGAAAGTTACCTGTGGCCGCCCAAGTCCGCCACTTTCTGCTCTGTGGCTGCCCATTGCCACCTTCCAGGAGGACTCCGCGCCGCCCGGCCGCCTCCGAGCTCGGGCCCCATGTGAGGGGCCCCCCCTTATCCCACCTTTCCGGCTAGGTGAGGGCGCGAGCGGGCGAGCGAGCGAGAGTGGTGAGGGGGGACGGAAAAGCAGAATTACCTGTAGCTCTTGTTCTGCCATCTCGGGCGCTCTCACACACCTTCACCTGCACAGACTTGAAAGTCCAGTTTCACCAGAGGCTGAGGCTCCAGGAAAAGGGGAGCGAGTTCATTGGATCAAACATGTCACAAGAGTCGGACAAGTAAGTGGATCACACGCGCCGGCTGCTGCTACTACCACTTTGGGCTGATGGCAACTGGTTTGTTATGTTTTTGTTTTTGTTTTTTAAGTTGCTGTTGTTGGTTTTTTTTTTTTCTTTCTTTTTTCTTTTTCTTTTTGGTGTATCCAGACTTCTCCAGATTGTGTTTCTACCCTGGTTAAGGGGAGAAACCCTACAAGAATGTGAATGTTTAATCCCCCCTTGGGGCCTTGATAGTCAAAGTAGGTTTTCCTCTTTTCTTCCTCCCTTGCGAATGGTCTCACCTCCCGTCTCCCAGGGCGAATACTTGCATATTGACAGAGGTTTTGGTAGATGAGGGCGGGAGGCCTGTTATTCCCCCCTCTCTTTAGTTGCTCCTACCGCTTTCAGGCTGCTAAGGCCATTTGGAAATTCAGCCGAGTTCCTGCGAGGTGTGCAAAGGGCCTGCGAGAAGAGCGGGTCTTGGCCGCTTTTGTGTGCGCGCAACAAAGAGCCTTTATCCTGGCGCAGAAACGGCCATCTTCCCGCACTGGGGCAGGAGAGTGCGTGTGTGCGCGCCCGCGTGTGCGCCCCTGGGCCGGGGCGAGGCGCGGGGTCGCGGGGCTCCAGCCCCCGCCCCGTCCCCCTCCCCCACGCTCCCGCGGTGTTTGGCCGCCTCACGCAGGTGCGGGAGGACCGGGCCCTACGGAAATGAGGGGAATTGATTTGAGGCCCCGATGTTGCACTTCCGTGGGGCGGGAAAGGCCGCCTGCGACTTGATTCACCCACGTCCGGACGGCGTGTGCACGCCCCTGCGAGCCCCGGGCCCTGGCGCGGCCCGCCGGGCCCTGGCGCTCCACGCCGGCGGCCGCCACCTCTGGGGTGGCTGGCGGGGCAGCGAGGGTCGCGCCGGGCCTTCCTGGGGGGCTCGGAGGGCTCGGGGCGGCGGGGCCCGGCTTCCCGCGCCTCGAAGGCAGGGCGGGCAAGCGCGTCCTTTCCGTCCGGGACGGGAACTCTGGGCTCGCCCGGGATCGGCGGCCTGCGCGGCCCGCGCCGCGGGTAGCCGGGCCCCGGGCCGCGGTCCAGTCGCGTCCAGGCGGCCTCCCGCAGGCCTGGCCCCCGCTTCGGGGACGGCTTTGTGCTTAGCAGGGGGAGGTGGGGCCGAGGGCGGGAGCGGGAGGGAGCCGGAGGTGGGTCCCGCGGCCTTTCTTGGGATTAAGTGGCGACACTCCCTTCCCCCTCTCGGGCGCGTCCCTGGCTGGGAACTGGCTGAGTCCTCTTGGAAGTGCCTACGGGCCACCTTGCTGCCTGGTAACTTTGCTCTGGTGTCGTGGCCACCCCAAGGAGACCTTCCTGAGGGTGTCTCCGCCGGGGCCAGGGCGCCGGGACGCCGTCGGACCCTCTCCTGACGTGGCCCGGGGCCAGTCCCAAACTGAGGGACCCTGAGTGGGCAACAGGAATGCCCGGAGGACCTGTCCAGAGGTGGAGGGGCGGTCCATCTTCAAAGTAAAGCCGCTGGTAGAGTAGGCGTATCGAACAACACAGGCTGTCATGCTTAAAAATAAAAAATAAGCAAAACCCAAAACAACAACAAAACCCTACCAGATATTGGTACCGCTTTACCCACCAACGAAAAGCGGACTGCTGGCTGCACAGCGGACGGGAAGAACTCCTGGAAACAAACGCTGGAAGAGGGTAGGAGTGGGGGTAGGGATAGGAAGGTGTGTGATTGTGGGAGTATTGCCCACCCCACCCCCGCCACATTTTCTCTGTAGCCTCTGAGAAGTCACTACTCGAGCTTGAAAACTCCAGTAGCCAGAAGTCGGAGATGACAGCAGAACTTTTTGGATTGTTTTGATCTTCGTGTCAAAAAAATGGTTGCAAATCGGAAAAGACTTACTGCAGTTCCTTAATTAAATCACACGATTAACATTTGGTTGCACTGCTTAGTTTTGTATTACAACATGACTCAAAATGAGTTCCTAATGAAAACGGGTCGATGTTTCTTTTGCCCTGTTAGACCTAGCGCCAAGAAACGATGTATTTAGTATTGAGAAAAGTTCAGCACAATGCATTACTTAATTTTTATGGGTAATAACTATTTGGGGTTACTTATATTTAAGGAAAATAGCTTTTATCTAATCCTAGTTTCCAAGACATAATTTTGTAGCCTGGGAAAAGTAATACTAATAAGAATGATACCCATAAAAGACTGCTGCAGCCCAATTGCCTCTCTTTGCCTGGGCTATTGAGAAATGCTTGAAATTAATAAACGATCGTTGGGATCAATTTTGGGAACTATAGCCTTTGTTTTCTTAACGTCCTCCTCTAGCCGAGGACCGGCAGGGGTGGGTCCCGGATTCGCCGGCCTGAAGTTTATGCCATTGTGTGTGTTAGTTACGTGGGGTCGGGGTGTGGGCGCTAAGAAAAAGGACAGAAGAGCCAGTTACTGGGGCTTCCTGCTACAGCAAGCAGAGTCCTGAAGCTTGAGCTTTATCGGCTTCATGGGAAAACCACCTAGGAGGCATGTTTTCTAGAAGTAACCTAAAAGAATACACACAGGATATTTTCCCATAAACCCCATCAAAGTGTAGGTAATCTTTTGGTTAGCAGAGGAAGATAATTCCAGTTAGCAAGTCTGAACTGAAGTAGCATCATCTTTTTTATGGTTGTGGACTTTTCAGATTGAAACGTTCTGCTTTTTATGTTCTGTAATGTTGATGCTATCACTAATTAAAACAAAGTATTTTTAGGACAGCTTGTCTTTGTACATATTTGAAGATTCTCTGTTCCCTCTTAAATTTTATGAAGATTTATGATCTTTGTCAACAAGCTTGTGTATTCTAGCAAGGCAATGATAGATTTAGAAACTTTTTTTGCTGCCAAAACATACAAAATATATTGAGGATATAATATTATATATATATGTATATAATTTTGATATCCACAGGTATTTTTCATTACACAAATGTTTTCTGATTACCAGCTATTTGCAACACATTCAGACAGGCATTATAAGAGAATAAAAAGATGTATAAAGATGAGCCACGTCCTCCAGGGGCTTACATTCCCGTGGAAGGTGAGACGTGAGCAGACATAATTGTAATTAAGGCAATACCTGGTAAGTGCCTAAAAAAATCACAAAGAAAATATAATAATGTATTATCAGATCATGGTATATCAATCCTCCTTCTTACCTCGTTTTTGTCTAGGACAATTACTTTTAGGCATTCAATGTGGTTTAAGGAGTCTGGCCATTATTCCAGAAAAGAAACAGAAATTGCTCAAAGTTATAGATATCTCATGTGGTATAAACTTTCAAGTAATGGGATAAAACATTTTAATTAATTTTTTTACTCTTTAGTTTTATACATGCATGTTTGTTTCCATTTGGCTATATAAAATGTATTTTAAGATCATAAACATTAAGTAATCATATCTTCCTCAAACCACTAAAAACCGTTCATTTATTTGACAAATGTATCTTGAGTGCCAGGCATTGATCCTGGCATTGAGACCCACTAGTGAATAGAACAGAGTCCTTGCCCTCATGATGCTTACATTCTAGTGGGGGGAAAAACAGACCATCAATCAAGAAGGAATACATAACAAAATAGAGGTTGATAAGTGATATGAAGGAAAGCAAAGCAGACCGAAGAGATTAAGAATAATGGGAGTTATTTTATATAAGGTGGTCAGGGATGGCCTCTGATGAGATGCACTGGAGATACCTGGGTCAAGAGTACAGGTCCATGGAAGAGCAAGTGCAAAGGCCCTGAGGTAGGAGAGTCCTTGGCATATTCAGAAAGGAGCCCATAAATCAGAGAGGTAGAGAGATAATGGTAATGAAGTAAACTAACAGTTCTCTCCTTCATAGTCCAGATATCTGTATATTTAAAAAATAGGCAATTATAAATGGTTCTGGCAATGGAGAGGTGAGTAAATAATAAGCTAATAGCATCAGCCTTATCTCTTTCCCCAAGTAGCACCAGTTTAATGGTTAAGCTCTAGTGTTCTCTTCCCTACAATGGATTAAATTCTATATACTCCTTAATTTAGAGATGAATAAGTTCACATATCCTAGAAGATTCCTGGAAACTGGAACAGAAGAAGAGGGACCAAGGACAGCTGGTGCTTGCTCTCTCACCCTGCTTTCCTGCCTTCCTCTTGCCCTAATCCAGTGCAAACTTGTATCCTTTAGGAAACAAGAGTTATCCACTGTGTTTGGAAGTGAGACACTCCAGTCTGCTTTGGTTAGCTTGGTAGCTTCAATGAAGTAAACTAATATACAGGCAAAATTAACATATTGAAAAATAAGAAAATGCTAGACAATAAGAATTTGGATTGACTTAAAAAAAAGTTAAATTACATGTGTGCCTAATAAATACACTATTGTCTTTACGTATATTGTGTTTAATAATAGAAATCTCTGAGAAATCCTTTAAATCACTGCTTTCCAAACTCATCTGATTCCAAAAATATCACCTGAGGCATTTGGTAAAACTACAGATCGCTGGGTCCCACCCCCTAGCTATGGAATCAGAGGGGCCAGGGCATCTGAATTTATAAATTGTCCCAGGTATATTTTATGTACATTTATGATAGTGTCAGTGAAATAATGCTTTAAGTGAGTACTCAACATTACTTTAAATAATAAATTCAGTATATATATATATATATATATATATTTCAGTATATATATATATGCATATATATATACACATATATATACACACACACACATATACACACACACACACACGCACACACTCAGGTGTATATCCACTGTGTCAGTGAAATGAAACCTGGGAGCTTTATTTTACATTCTTTGAGCTACCCTGTTTAAGCAACTTCTGATACTATTTCAATTTGGTTTAAGAATTCTTTGGCCCCCTGTCAATTTTGTTTGCTTTCGTTGTTTTGCTGAACTGCCCCTTCTGGAAGAATGGGATCCTTTTGACAGGTCATATATTTCCAGAGCTGCTAAGGACCTCATTTGGAGTGATGTCACCCATGTGGGTCTCTGCCAGGTTTGTAGCTAAGTGTCAAGCTCAGATTTTAGGCTGGAGTCTACTCACCAGGGAGTTAGGTTAGAGTTAGAAGGTCAACCTTGACCTTCTGCACTTTCACATTAGAACCTGAAACTAGTGCACCTTTTTCTAGGCATAGTCATTGAATTTAGAATCTATTCGGTAGCACAAGGTCAAAGATAACAAGTTCGAATCTGATGTTGTTCCTGGTGAAATGATTTAATGGGATGATGGTTGCAGTTTCATTTCTAGGGCTAAGGGTAGCTTTAAGTATTACCTGATAAGATGGTAGTATACTGTCTATTGTCCTGTAAATAGGTCCTGTTTTAAACTGACCACCAGGATCAGGCCACCCAAATGGGCCCAGTGCCCTCTGATTCAAGGAGGATTAGAGTAAGTGCTGGAGCAGTTGATGAAGCACTATATCTAGCAATTTCTATTAGACTCTGCAGTCAAAAGGAGAATTTAAACAAGTAGTCAGCAAAGTCCAACATACATAGGCACATTTAAATAATAATACTCAGTAACCTAAGAAGTATTTGTTTGAAATCTATAGATAATTTTAAAAAGATTATTATTTTGATGTTAGGTTTTTAAGTCTACTTAAAATTTTTTTAGTATTTATTTACTTATTTATTATTATTTTTTTTTTTTGAGAGAGAGAGAGAGACAGAGAGATAGAGTGCAAACAGAGGAGGGACAGAGAGAGAGGGAGACACAGAATCCAAAAGCAGGCTCCAGGCTCTGAGCTGTCAGCACAGAGCCCGAAGCAGGGCTCAAACCCATGACCTGGGAGATCATGACCTGAACTGAAGTCAGTTGCTCAACCAGGTGCCTCAAGCAAATGCTTTGGTTCCTCTTTGTGACTTTGATATAACTGGGCATACATTTCTGGTTAAAAAATGAACAGTTGGGATAAAGAGTATTTTCCCTCTTACTTCCTCCTCCCTAGTCTGAGCCAAATTTGTACCCCTTCCTTCCCTCCCTTCCTTCCTTTCTTCCTTAATCTGTCTGCTGATACTGCTTTCTTGATTGTTTTTTTCCTCTTATAGTACTTGGTGGAAATGGACACATGTATAGCGTCTATGCATTGAGATACATGTGAATCTGGTTTTAGGTACTATTTTAGTCAGTGAACTTTACTGCATTCTCTTAGCATTCACATGGAGCATAGCATCCCATCCTTGTACCTGAGCCAAGAGTTAAGAAGATGGTAGTAGAAATGATGTTGCCTTATTTAAGTCAACTAAGTTTAACCTTGGAAAATGTTTACTTTTGAGTTATTCTTAGCATAAGAGAAACCTTATCCTAAGTCACTTAGAGTCTCCACTCATGATCCCTGGCTTCATATCAGGATGTGGACCATCTCTTCCTTTTCAAAAGGGATTCAAGGATTCCTGCTCAATTATAACAACTAAGTCTAAGCTAAAATTGAGTAGTGATTGGCTTGGCAAACTTGTTCAGGAAAAATTCCTTAGCAAGCAGCAACAGGTTGAATAGGAATTTTTAGTTTGGCCCAGGAGGACTAGTCGTTGCTCAGTAACAACAACATGTACCTGGGAGTCCCTCAGACAGCTTCACAAGTCTTCAAATTGAGGCCCCCAAAGTTCGGGTTAACCTTCTCCACCTGGCCTGCATATTTCCATCCTTTAGAGAAGTCCCAGCTCCTTGGTTCAGATCTGTGTATCCATCCATCCATCCATCCATCCATCCATCCATCCATCCATCACTAGGAAATTATATTTTATGCTGTAAGTCTTTTAATGGTAAATAGTAAAAAGGACTGGACTAAAATGGATTAAATGGGATAGAAACAAGAAAGTATCTATCTCTTTGAGGATCTACCTCCCAACCCCCACCCCATCCCACCCATTTTTAGTAGGAAGAGGATTAAACAGTGTTTAACTTGATGTGTTTTGGTGACTACCAGGATTAAAGTAACATTATTTCTAAAAACAGCATGTTTAGAATTGCTATATACAACACCATACAAGTACTCATTTTTAGAGTTCTTTGGAGACTCCTGGAAAAGCTGGTACATTTCAGGGGATTTCAATGTACATTTCAACAATAAGTAGGGTTATGGAGATTGTTTATGCATTTGAATGGGCATTCAGTGGAAAGCAATCGCTGCAGGGATGAAGAGCCTTATTTTACTTTGTAATGAACATGGCAATGAACTTTGTGGGGAGCACTTTTAAAGTGATCTGACTTCACATTCACTCGCAAGGAAATGCTTCCTTTACAAGTGTGAATGCAGACACCCTCCAGAGTAGAAAAAGACAGCAAGATTTGCTTGCTGTTTCTCTTTACTTTGGTGCCCGCCTTTCATCTGAACGCTGGATGTACAAGTATAGCTTACCCCCCCCTTCCCGCCCCCACCCCTTGCCACAGTCTTTTTTTTTTTTTAAGGTCTCTGAATTCAGACTGGAGTTTTAGAAAAGACAAGTGCAGTAAATGCAGTAAAGAGAGGAAGAGAAAGAGAGCAGGAAGAAACTGTTCTTTAGTTACTGTTAGAGTTGCCAGCATTTTCTTAGTAGGAGGAAAGTTGCTGCGCTACCTGGCTGAGGTTTACTGTGGGATGGCGTGTGGCTATTTATCCTTCTGGGGAACTGATCCTGACTTTAACTTGAAGCCTGGAATCCTAGAGCTAGGGAGGGCTGTAGAAATCACATAGGGCATGTGAGTACCCAAGATAGGATTTGGAGCTAAAAGTTTGGTGTAAGAAGTAAAGTGCCATACACTCTTAATTCTGTGTTGCATGTTGAGGTTGTAAGTATGGGTTGAAAATTGGACATTTTGATTAATTTGAAAAAAATACGCTGGCTTTTTGGGGAAGGGAGATTGGGAACAGGGGAGGCATTGCCTATTTACTTTTTAAAATAGGAACATGAATACATGAAATGCCTGTTTAAGGTTCTGATAGTATTAGTGTGAGTTAGAATGGACCTCCCTTCCCACACTCACCCCAAATCATTGTTTTTAGTTCTCAGTTCAGTGAGCCCCATAAAATAACTGCTTTTTGTACTTCTTGTATCTAACTTTTCGAAGAAGCGCAAGGAACAAAGGTAGCTCTTTTTTGCCTCTTTCCTGAATTGCCAATAAGATAACATAAGATCCAAGAACTCTTTTTTCATTATTTTTCATCTGTAAAATAAAATTGAAATAAATGAGCTCTGAGGATAATACCTGCTGCAAAATTCTGAGTCTCATTTTCTCCCTGCAGAGGGTTCTGGGCTGGTGGCGACTCACAGGAACTGTAAAGGGTGTTAGCAAGATAGGAAAGTACTGGGCACAATGGGACTTGCTTCCACTCCGAAACCACCCTCACCC
The DNA here is from genome assembly GCF_024362965.1 of Panthera pardus. NCBI lineage: Eukaryota > Metazoa > Chordata > Mammalia > Carnivora > Felidae > Panthera > Panthera pardus. Next base: position 46,894,929 of record NW_026527002.1, read on the forward strand.
CTTTAGCAGAATAAAAGGTGGTCTGACTAAGATGACAAAGACATCCGGCAGGTGGGAGAAATTCAGAGGGACACGTGGAATTCAGATGGGCAGGTAGGAAGTAAAATCAATGGGTTACCTAGAGGAGCCCCGCACAGCTTCGCTAGAATGATAGATAAAAGGTACAAGAAAATCAGATAAAAAGAGCTGGTAGGTACTCTGAGAACTCTTTCCAGAGAGAGTCTAGGAAGTGGGTTCCCCTGGGCAGGTTTGAGTGAGAATGAGGCAATATCAGAACAGATGGAACATTCAGTAAAATGTAGCAAGCTGAGAACCTTAGGCTAATTGGGAGAACCTCTCTCTCCCCTCCTCCCCCTCTTCCCCCTTCTCCTTTCTTCTTCCTTTTTCTTCTCCCCTTCTCCTCCTCTTCCCTACTCTTTTTCCTCCTAACAAAATACAATTCAGGGACACCTATTGCCAGACAATATTACCAAGCCAGTAGTTTAGTCAGTGTTCAGGAAAGGTATTAAATAATAGAAGGATAAGAATAGTATCTGTGGTTTCACTTCAATTATTAGGTAATATATTATTTCACATCAGGCATACATAATGACCATTCATTTAGGTCTGGAATAAAATCTCCTCTGGTATCCTATTGTGTGATATGTAGGATTTAAGGTCTCTGAAGTCAATTTTCTCAGAAGTCAGTAACTGCTAACCAGGACAAAATGGATAATGGATTGTAGCTCTTGGAAGATTTTCATGTTGGAGGACTTTTTCTAGGTTACAAGTCCCTTTACATACATTTTTCTTCCTCTGCAGACCACGATTTTTTTTTTTTTTTTTTTAAGCTGCTTTGGAGTCTTGGTGTCTCCTTTTAAAAATATGTATATCTTACATATCTTTGAAAGCATTTTAATAAAGGACAGATGCTTCAATAGAAATATGGTCAAAGAACATGAGTAGATAATGCACAAAAGTTATAAAAAACTGGGTTTGAGGAAAATACCTTTCTAGGAGGATTATAAATTATTGTAAACTTTCTGGAAGGCAGTGTGGTAAAACCGTTTGAAATGGGCCTACTTGTTGACAGGACACCTGGATTCCAGTTGTAGGGATTTGTCTTAAAGAAATAATCAAGGCTATTAATTGTAGCATTATTTTTGAAAGCAAAACATCAGAAAATCCCTCTAGCGCCTAGCTCCAAAGGATTGGTTTCTGTGCTCAGTGAGATGGTGCGATTCTCTGCAAGCATAATAAATCCTATTAAGAAAAATATTTAATGGCAGGAGAAAATGGTCATGACGCATTGTGTTGGAAAGTTTACAGACAGAGAAAATAAAGCATCAATAATAACAGCAGTAACCCCACAATAGGTTAACAGTGGTTTGCTCTCTGGAGAAATTATAGATACTACTGTCTCTTACTTGTGTTTCTAGTTTGCTTTAGTGAGCTTGCACTGCTTTTGTGATAAAAGAGAAAAATTTAAAGGTTACATTGTAAAATAGTCATTCCACCAGGGAGACATTTGAAAATAACGCTTACCTAGTCTACACAATGGAAAAGCCCGCCTGCTTGCTTGTTCCGGGTAGCATTTATCTGCTCTCCCCCCCCCTCCCCCCAAAGAAGTCCCTGCCTCTCAGTACACTTCACTGCTGCTATGCCTCCCTCACCTGTAGCTTTGTTGGGTTTATGTCTCAACAACCTTGTATTTTTGAATTTGCCCAATTATCGGCTTCCAGCTATTTTTCAAAATAGAACAAATGGGTGTAGGAGTTTCCAACCCTCGTATAATTTGAAGCTGGGGAATGACTAAGAAGGAGAGAAACTCCTTCCACTCAGTAGGCTGTAGGTACCTGCATGGTTTCCCTTGGAGAAAATTCTCTGTAGAGGAGGCAGCCTTGACTCAGACTCTGCCTTGAGTGTTCTTGGGAGAGACTTGGTGATGAGCCCAGTTGTTTTTAAGCTATAGGAGGAACACGGAGAGCACAGAATATGACTTCCTTTAAAAATAAAAAGCAGTTGTCGGCAAGTTTGAGTTTCTGTTACTTTTTAACGACAATTTATTTTTTTCCACAATTTATTTTTTTCCATAACGTAGACTTGCATTTTCCCTGGAGGGCCGAGCGAGTGACTCATCTACCTGCTTCTACAAGCTGGTACATAGATCATGCCAGACGGGCGCTGGAGTCTGTTAGTTAAGCTGTATGAGATTGCATCACTGGATTTCCTGCAGGCTCTTTAATGGAGTCTTTGTAGAAAATATGAAATTATTTGCTTATCAACATACCCGAGAGCATCCACAGTAGGGAACAAAAAGTACACAATATGAACTTGGGGGAGAAAATGGCCTTACAGAATCACTGCAGTTGCCAAACTTCTGTCAAGGAAAGAAAAAAAAAAAAAAAAAAAAAAAAAGGACGGGCGGGGGAAGGGTGGAGGGAGTTTTTTTTGAAAATGGAAATGAAGTCTGTAAATAGGAGCAAACCAAAGCAATGTTTGGCTATGGGAATCAACACAAGAGTTTGAAACAGAAACTCATGGTAAGTGTATCTTTTGGTTGTGGATTCAAAAGTGAAATTTGCAATTGCCCCTTTCTCTCCCATGCCTACCTGGTTTCCCCTCCCCCATATGTTCCTTCTTATAGTGCAGAAATTCATCAGACCTCAAATACTGTATCTTACATTTTCAAAAATCGTTATATTCTTTGAATGTTCAAAGTCTAAATAAAAGCACGTATTCTTACAGGGCTTGTGGGAGCCAGGAGCGAAGGGCTACAGTTTGTCTTTTTATTCGTATTTGTTGTCAATTTTAGTAAACAGCCTAACCGGTGTGGTTTGTATTCTGTTCAGCCACGTGAAACCACAAATTTGCTTTTTGAATTTGCCCGCAAATCTCGGTACACGATTCATTGATCACTTCTAGTATCCTGAGGTTGAAATAGACTGGGGTAGTGATTGTTTCTCTCTTTACTCATTTAAAAGACCCGTATGCTTTTTTTTTGTCTTCCTGATCCTTCCTAAACAATGAAATACCTGTGTGGTAGATACCTGGGATACATTTAATTACAAGTTGCAAGTTTTTCTATTGCAGCATACCCATGCTTGGCCAGGTGAAAATTGAACACACCACTGAGAGCTTTTTGGACTAACTAGATTTTGTTGTTGCACCAGTATTCCTAGACTATGGAGGACATTGAAAGGTTATGATTCTGAGATTTTTGTACTGACCCTAGGCTGGACAATTTTGTAAATCACTGTTTTGCAGCCTTTCTGCATGATAGGCTAAACTGCTTCCAAGGCCATCTCCCAGGCTGACTTTCATCGTAACTATTTTATAGTGTACTTCTGCATTTTCACGTGTGTGTGTGTGTGTGTGTGTGTGTGTGTGTTTAAGTGCCATTTTGGGTGGAGACTTTCTGATTATGAACATAATATATGGTCATTAGGAAAAACTGGAAACTAGAGAAAGTTATAGAGGAAAAATCATTCATAATTCCAGGATCCTAACACTGTATATTTTCTTACAGTGTCTAGTAAGTGCCTGCATATGAATGTGGTTATAAAAGAATATATAAATTATTATCCGCCCTTTTTACAACATTCATGCCATTCAGGGCTTTCCATTTAATGCTCTATTATTAGCATTTTACTTGTTTCTTAAGTATTCTACATAACACTTAAAGATGAAATCAGCCATCTTCTATTTTTATTTAGGCTGTTTTTACTTTTTCATTATTATAAATCATGCTTGTATATAAATCTTTGTATCTCTGGTTATTACTTCAGAATAGGTTTCTGGAAGTATAAAAATGAAAAGACATAAATATTTTTAGGTTCTTGATTTGTAATTTGAAAATGACTGCTAGAAAGAGTGTAGAGCCTTTTCTTCCTCCAGTGGTGGAGAGTGTCTTTTGCACATCATGTCCTCAGTAAATGAGAATTACAATTTTTTTGTCAACTCGAGAGGCAAAATAAAAGGGTACTTTTGTTTTAACTTGCAGTTTGGTAATTAAGGAAGTTAACATTTTCTCAGATGTTTATTGGTCATTTATGTTTCTTTTTATTAAAGATTTGGCTCTTGCCCTAGCTACAGTTGTGTGGTGTCTTGGATGAGGGGACCTTGGGGCTGAGTTCCAGCCATGCTTCCCCTGGGCCTCTGCCCAGGGAAAAGGGCACCTTCCAACATCTGTACAAATGTACCATATGGGTTAGCAGGGCCCTCTTCTTATTTTTTCACTCATTAAAAAAATAAAAAACATCTATGATGCTGACATTTTTATTATTGATTTGTGAGGGCTTTTTACACAGTTATAATTATTAACCCTTTTATCAAAATTCTGGCTATCGTTTCCCCAACTTCCTGTTTGTCATTTAATTTCATGATGTAAACAATGTTCAGAGCTTTACATTTCTCGGTGACAAATAGTACAGCTCTTGTATGTGTGTGAGTACTTTCATGGCTTTCAAATTGTGATTTGGGAGTTTGAGATTAACCTTTAGGGACTTGTTAAAATCTTTTCTTTTGGTTTAGCCTTAGTTTTAAGGTTATTTGAAAGACCCTTGGGGGGGGGAAAAGACCCTTGATAAGGTAATTAATTCATAATTGATTGTAAAATCATTAGAATATACGATTTCTTTCAAAACTACCACTCAGTGGGGCACTTGGATGGCGCAGTCAGTTGAGCATCTGACTCTTGATTTTGGCTCAGGTCATGGGATGAAGCCCTATGTCTGGCTCAGTGCTGAGCTAGAGTCTGCTTGAGATTCTCTCTCTCTCCCTCTGCCCCTCTTGCTCACTCTCTCTCTCTCTTAAAAAACAAAAAAAACCAAAATACTATTACTTGGAGATGTTAACACTGCTAACACTTTGACGTGGATATTTTACTGTCTTTTCCATGTATGTACATACAAATATACTATGTATACAGAGATGAGATAGTAATTTACATACTGTTTAATAACATGTTTTTAATATTGATCGTGGATAGCTTTCTATGATAAATAGTAAAAAAATTTTTTTTAATGTTTATTTATTTTGAGGGACAGAGAGAGACAGGGTTGTGAGCCCAGGAGGGTCAGAGTGAGAGGGAGACACAGAATCGCAAGCAGGCTCCAGGCTCCGAGCTGTCAGCACAGAGCCTGATGCAGGGCTCAAACCCACCAACCACTAGATCATGAACTGAGCTGAAGTCGGAGGCTTAACTGACTGAGCCACCCACACACCCCTCATGATAAATATTTTTAATGGCCCATGGTTTTGCATGGAATGGAGACGTCCAAATTAAGCAGTTCCCTGTCATCATACATTTAGGTTTTTTTTCTCAGTTTTTTACTATTAAAAGCCAATATTTGAATGATTATCCTCAGAGCTAAATCTTCATATACTTCTTAGTTATGTCCTTAAAATATGTTCTAATGAATAGACATTCCTGATCAAAGGTATGCTCTTTTTAAAGACAATTTGGTTCATATTTCCAAATTGCCATCCAGATATTTTCTTCTCATTAACACCCACCAACGGTGTATCTGAGGGAGTCAGATTCCGAGTTCCTTCCCCAACAATGCATATTATCCTCTGTTTAGTATTTGCCAGTTTGATAGGGTAAAAGTGGTAAGTTATTTGGGACTGTGTTTCTTTCCATTTACTCAAATTGTCTTTTTTGTCTCAGGAGAGCTTTATGTTTTGATTTTAATATATATAGTATTTTGATATCTTAAAAGCTCCTGATGGGGTTTTATAAAGAGTTTGGCGCCACTAGGAAGAGTCAGCAGAATGTCCAGCCATGGTCTCTTGTCTCAGGACAAGTCACTGGGCCTGAGAACTGTCCCTAATTCACAGCCCCCATCCCTTGGCAAAGAAAGCAGTGACCCAGGTCTGCGCTCAGTCTCCCTAACCAAAGACCACAAGTTCAGGGAACTGCATCAAGGGATCGGGAGCCTATATCTCCAAGTTGACTGATGATGACTGAATACAGGATGAATATATTCGAACAACAAATAAGTGGTCACCGCACACATCTACTCCAGCTTGTGATTTATTGACTGCTTATAGGCCAGGCACAGAACTGGGCACCATGCCAGGTGCTGAGACCACAGAGATGAAACAGACTGCTAGTTTAAGGTCTGAGAAACTTAAACAATATAATTAGGGGAAAAAAAGTAATTAGAAAAAAAATGCACATTTACCTCCTATTTTGGAGGTAATTAGTTGTGGGAAAATTGGAGGCAGGAAGGGCCAAAATAAGACAAAATATTGCAAATCTTCGAATTTTCTGCTTTATTTTGATTTGAAAAGTCCTCTCACTGTTTTTCATTTCTCAGGCTTTGGTTTGGTCAGGCTTTTATCCATTGACATTTTGGGGGGGTCTATTATTATCGGTTTAAGAAACACTTTGGTTGTTTATCTAAATAGTAGGGCTATTTAAAATGGAGTCACTTTTCAAAGATAAATCTCTAGGGCTCTGTAATTAAACCTTGTATTAAAAAACTCTTCTAGAGCTATGGGGTTAAAACATGTTTCCATTCTCTGTCATGTGCATGTAGCTTGTAGCGTTAAAGGTGACATCTGTAGAAACTGGTAATTTATGGAAGTGACTTGGTACTTTTCTAAACATCTCGGACAATTAGAAATTTATTTTAAAAGTGTTGGGGGCATTATAGCCAGCTGCATTAATAAGGAACTCATGGGGTGCCTGGGTGGCTCCGTCGGTTAAGCGGCCGACTTCGGCTCAGGTCATGATCTCACAGTCCGTGAGTTCGAGCCCCGCGTCGGGCTGTGTGCTGACAGCTCAGAGCCTGGAGCCTGTTTCGGATTCTGTGTCTCCCTCTCTCTGACCCTTCCCCGTTCATTCTCTGTCTCTCTCTGTCTCAAAAATAAATAAACGTTAAAAAAATTTTTTTTTTCAAAAAAAAAATAAGGAACTCATAATCTGGTTTGTGAATTATTGAGGCTTGTTTTCTTCAATCTTCTTATCATTAAACTTTTGGATATGTAATTTTTTCCGCCCTAAAGACCTAACAAAGGCATGAAAAGGAAAATTCAGCTTAATTTGTTTGGCCACTGATTAAGGAGAAAAAAACATTTAATTCCAGTAGACGGTAGAATTCATTATTTTATTTTAATTTTTTACTTATTTTTATTAAAAATTTTTTTTATGTTTATTCAATTTTGAAAGACAGAGATAGAGCACAATCAGGGGTGGGGCAGAGAGAGAGGGGGGCACAGAATCTGAAGCACGCACTAGGCTCTGAGCCATCAGCACAGAGCCCGACACAGGGCTCGAACTCATGAACCGTGAGATCATGACCAGAGCCAAAGTCAGATGCTCAACCAACTGAGCCACCCAGGCATCCCTATTTTATTTTAATTTTTAAAAAATGTTTATTTTTCAGAGAAAGATACTGTGAGTGGAGGAGAGGCAGAGAGAGGGACATAGAGAATCCCAAGCAGGCTCTAGGCTGTCAGCTCAGAGCCTAATGTGGGGCTTGAACTCATGAACTGCGAGATCATGACCTGAGCTGAAATCAGGAATCCAATCAATGCTTCACCGACTGAGCCACCCAGGAGCTCTTAGAATGCGTTAATTTAAATATATTCTTTGATTTTCCAGGATTTCATGTGAACCATGCTGTACTTTCTCTTGTTATTTAAAATTTTCTTAAAGCCATACATTTAAGAATTGTTTTATTAGGAAGTCTACCATTTGCAAGGTACAAATAGTGGCCTTCCCCCATGAAAACTATATAGAACTATGTCATTGAAGGGCAATCTTTAGTCATATTGCATATTTTTCTCTTGTTTCCAGTCTGACCCTGGAATAAGTATTTGTTCATGATTTTATGATTTCTTTGTAAATATTTTAATGGCTACAGAGCATTACCTGTGGATTTACTCATTGACTTAAATTTAGGTTACATGTAGGTTAACATAGTTCTCACTGTATAAAATCATACTTTTATAAAAATTCTCAGACATAAAACCTTTCAAGATTTTTAGATCACTTCCTAGAATAAGTTTGTATGAGTGGAATTTACTGGATTAAAATATGTGAATATTTTTTAAAAATTTCATCACACAATAACTATACGTTTAGGGAGGAAAAAGACAAATACACCTTCTATAATTCTCTCCTACCATTTTCAACAGAATCTTGACAGTTTCTAGATGTGTTTCTAGGTATTATATATTTATTACATATGAATGTGTATGTATTTGAGAATTTTAAAAATTTTCATTTTTTCTACATAAATGATTTTATACATGTTATAATTTTGATTTTTCATGTCAATAATACAGAACACCTTCTTTTTAAATGGTTGTACAATATTCCACAGTATGAATATATGCGTGGCTAAAGGATGAATTCATAGAAGTGGGTTAAAGGCTAAGCATATTGAAATCTTAGAGTGTTCCTCAAAAATGCTACTTTAATATTCCAATCAATAATATTTGGATATACCCATCTGCCTACCATCAACCAATGGATCTTTTCAGTCTCCAAAATTTTTGCTACCAGGAAAATTGTATCTATTCTCTTACTTTACATTTCTTTAATTCTTTTCATATATCTAAAAGCCATTTTTATTTATTTTTTCCCCTGTGGACTGTTAATGTTCTTTGCCTATTCTATTTCATTGTTGGCCTTTTTTTTAAAAAAAATGGCTTTGTTGAGGTATAATTAATGCATAAAGAATTGCATATATTTGATGTGACATATTTTGCACGTGTCTTAATGTACAATTCAGTGAATTTGGAAATACGTAAGCACCTGTGATACCATTACCATAATCAAGATAATAGATATATCCAACACCTACCAGAGTTTCCTGTGTCCCTGTGTGGGTGTGTATGTTAAGAACACAACGTCAGATTTACCTTCTTAGCGAATTTTGAAGTGCATAATACCGTATTGTTAACTACAGGGACTAATGTTGTATAGCAGCTCTCCATAATCTATTCATCTAGTATAACTGAAACTTTAAACCTGTTGTATAACAACTCCCCAGTTCACCCTCTCCCTAGCTGCTGGGGAATACAACCCAATGTTGTATTCTCTCCTTTTATGAGCTTGGCTACTTTAGACAGCTCATATAAGTCCTAGAGTATTTGTCTTTCTGTCTGTATCTGGCATATTTCACTTCACATAATGTCCTCCAGGTTTATGCATGTCGTTGCAAATGGCAGGATTTCTATTTTTTAAAGGTGAAGTAATATTCCCCTGTATGTATACACCAAGGGAATTCCTTATCTATTCCTCTGTTAATGGACACTTGATTATTTGCATATCTTGGCCATTGTGAATAGTGACATGATGCACAGTGAAGCGAAGATATTTCTTCGAGATCCTGATGTTCATTCTTTTGGATATATACCCAGAAGTGAGACTGCTGGTCTTTTAACTATGTTGTGTTTTTGGCTCCGCAGAGATTTTTAATTTTTACGTAGCTGAATTTATCTGTTTTCTTAAATGGCTTCTAGATTTTATCCCTTGCTTAGCAAGCCTTTCTCTATTTTAAAGTTACAAACAACCCCTTCCCCAACACTAATTTCTCCCAAATTTTATTCTGCGTTCTCTGCCTTATGATTTCACATTTCTATTGAAAGCTTTGATCCATCTGGAATTTACTTGATGAAGAAGTGAAGTAGGATTCATACTTAATTGTTTTTCCAGATGGCCACTCTATTGTGCCAATACCACTTATTGAATAACACATACTTCCCCTGCTTTTTGAAATCACATATTAAATATTTATGTGTATTGGGCTGTTTCTTTTTTATTTTTAATAAAATTTTTTAATGTTTTTATTCATTTTTGAGAGACAGAGAGAGAGGGAGACACAGAATCTGAAGCAGGCTCCAGGCTCTGAGCTGTCAGCACAGAGCCCGATGTGGGGCTTGAACTCACAGACCATGACATCATGACCTGAGCCGAAGTTGGACGCTCAATCAACTGAGCCACCCAGGTGCCCCTTATTGGGACTTTTTCTTAACTCTTCATTCCTTTCCATTGATCTATCCATTTATGCTTCAGAAGCAACGATGTACCTATTCACTTATCTTTATAAAATGTTTCCATATCTGAAAGGAATGTGCCATATCATTACTTTTCTTTTAAAACATCTTCCTGGTTATTTTTTCCTTCTTTCTTTTCTATTTTTTTTTTTTTCCATTTTCATATAAACTTCAGAATCAGCTGCTGTAGTTTTCAAGAAATCCTGATTTGGGGTTGGGGAAGAAGGAAGGGAATACATTAAATTTTATGGATACCTTTGGTATAGAGCTGATATTTTATTAATATTATAAATTTTTATTAATTTTGTAACTTTTAGTAATTTTAATTTTATTAATATTGTTAATATTGTATCTTACTATTTAAGAGGAGAGTATGTCTTGCTTCATTTATTTCTTTAATGTTTCTCATCAAAGATGATAGATCTTGCATCTTTACTGTTAAGTTATTTAAAAATAAGTTTTCTGGGATGCCTCGGTGGTTCAGTTGGTTAGCCACCCACTTCGACTCAGGTCATGATCTTGTGGTTCGTGAGTTCGAGTCCCTCATCGGACTCTCTGCTTTCAGCATACAGCCTTCTTTAGATCCTCTGTCCCCTTCTCTCTGCCCCTCACCTGCTTGTACTCTCTTCTCTCTCTTAAAAATAAATAAATATTTAAAATATTTAAATTTTCTCAAAAGTATATTATCTTCTTGGTACTATTTTAAGTGGAGTCTTTTCTTTTTTTACATGTTTTAGCTGTGTTTTTTTTTTACTTAAAAATTTTTTTAACGTTGAAAATATATTCCAGTTAGTTAGCATATAGTGTAACAGTGATTTCAGGAGTAGATTCCTTAATGCCCCTTACCCATTTACCCATCTCCCCTCCCACAACCCCTCTAGTAACCCTCTGTTCTCCACTTTAAGAGTCTCTTATATTTTGTCCCCCTCCCTGTTTTTATATTATTTTTGCTTCCCTTCCCTTGTGTTCATCTGTTTTGTATCTTAAAGTTCTCGTATGAATAAAGTCATATGATATTGTCTTTCTCTGGCTGACTAATTTCACTTAGCATAATACCCTCCATTTCCATCCACATAGTTGCAAATGGCAATATTTCATTCTTTTCGATTGTCAAGTAATAGTCCATTGTATGTGTATACCACATCTTCTTTATCCATTCATCTACCGATGGACATTTGAGCTCTTTCCATACTTTGGCTATTGTCAATCGTGCTGCTGTAAACATTGGGGTGCATGTGTCCCTTTGAAATAGCATACCTGTCTGTATACCTTGGATAAATACCTAGTAGTGCAATTGCTGGGTCATAGGGTAGTTCTATTTTTAATTTTTTGAGGAACCTCCATACTGTGTTCCAGAGTGGCTGCACCAGCTTGCATTCCTACCAGCAGTGCAAAAGAGATCCTCTTTCTCCGCATCCTCGCCAACATCTGTTGTTGCCTGAATTGTTAATGTTAGCCGTTCTGACAGGTGTGAGGTGGTATCTCATTGTGGTTTTGATTTGTATTTCCCTGATGATGAGTCATATTGAGCATTTTTTCATGTGTCGGTTGGCCATCTGGATGTCTTCTTTGGAGAAGTGCCTATTCATGTCTTTTGCCCATTTCTTCACCAGATTATTTGTTTTTTGGGTGTTGAGTTTAATAAGTTCTTTATAGATTTTGGATACTAACCCTTTATCTGATATGTTGTTTGCAAATATCTTCTCCCGTTCCTTCGGTTGCCTTTTAGTTTTGCTGATTGTTTCCTTTGCTGTGCAGAAGATTTTTATTTTGATGAGGTCCCAATAGTGCACTTTTGCTTTTGTTTCCCTTGCCTCTGGAGATGTGTTCAGTTAAGAAGCTGCAGCCAAGGTCAAAGGTTTTTGCCTGCTTTCTCCTCGAGGATTTTGATGGCTTCCTGTCTTACATTTAGGTCTTTCATCCATTTTGAGTTTATTTTTGTGTCTGGTGTAAAAAGTGGTCCAGGTTCATTTTTCTGCATGTCGCTGTCCAGTTTTCCCAGCACCACTTGCTGAAGAGACTGTGTTTATCCCATTGGGTATTCTTTCCTGCTTTGTCAAAGATTAGTTGGCCATACGTTTGTGGGTCCATTTCTGGGTTCTCCATTCTGTTCCATTGATGTGAGTGTCTGTTTTTGTGCCAGTACCATACTGTCTTGGTGGTTACAGCTTTTGTAATACAGCTTGAAGTCTGTAGCTGGTTGTTTTTATATACCATAGGTATTGATTTTTAAATGTTATTTTTCATCCACCTACCTTACTTTATTGCCTTTTGCTTGTAACAGTTGTTCCCCAGATTATTTTGGGTATCAGTAATGAGGTCATATTGTGTGTAAATGATGTTTATTCATCTCTTCCAGTTTTTCCATCTTTTATTTCATTTTTATTTTTAAGTGTATCAGTCTATAACTATAGAACAGTATTAGCTAATACTAATATGTGTGAGAGTGGATATCCTTGTCCAACACCTTCAGGGTTTCAGCATTAAATATTATCTACTCTTTGAAAAGCTCTTGGTTTTATGTGCTCTTGTCTAACTGAACTTCTCTACTCTAGTATCTATCTATCCATTCATCTCCTCTTCTCCTCTCTCTGAGTCTCAAATTGTCTTATGTTATCTACAAATAATGATTATTTTTTCTCCTTTTCAGTTTTTCTGTTTTCTTAAATCTTTCTCTCTTGTTACATTGGTCAGGATGTAATGTATGATGTTGAAAAGCAGGGTAGCAGAGGACATTCTGGAAAGGAAGTGGTTTTAATGTCTCATTTTTAAGCATAATGGGACTATAGTTTTTTGGCTATCAAGAATGATTTTCATATGAAGGTTATTCTCTTACTATTCTGATATCCATTAATAAATTTCCTACTTTTTTGGGGAACAGTGTTGTATTCCTGGGATAAGCCTTTTGTGGCCACAATGTGAAAACATATCAATAGATTCAGTTCATCAATATTACTTTGAGGATTTTATTTTGTATTCACCCCATCCTCAGTACTTACTGGAATTATGGCCTTTGTGACATGGGGAAGTTACTTCATCGCTCCGTGCCTCAGTTTCTCCTCCAGAAAACTGGAATAATAGTAAGAGATCTTGCCTCCCAGCATTGGGGTGAAGTATATAAGTCCATGGTATATGGTAAATCTTCAGTAAATGTCAGCCATCATTAATCATTGACACTGTAACTGATCCTGTTCTCTTGTTACTTGTGTGTGTGTGTGTGTGTGTGTGTGTGTGTGTGTGTGCGCGCACGCGCATGTGTGTGTATGGGTCTGTGCTGTCTTTTGCATTTTGATCTCCATGTTATGCCAGCTGATTAGATTGAGTGGGGAAACTTGCCATGTCTTACTACACTCTGCAATAATTCAACAATGTTAGAATGATGTATTGCTTGAAGGTTGCTTGTGCCTGATGAAAGTCCTTGATGAACTTTTCAATTTCTTGTATGCTTCCTTTGTCTATTCAGGCTTTCTATTCAAGGCCAAGGTTTAGCATTTGTATTTTCCAGGAAATCATCAGTTTCTGATCTCTCTCTCTCTCTCTCTCTCTTTTTTTTTTTTTATCAGTGGTATGTCTTCTCATTTCTCACTCTTTTTTTGTTACTCAGATTTTACCTCTCCTACCATTACCTTCATCCCTGCCCCACGCTCACACACACACACACACACACACACACACACACACACTCACATACATACACAGACGCACACAGAGGACAGCTCATCATTGCTGTTATGGATAATTCAACTAGAAAAAAATGGGGCCACAGGAGAAAAGAGTTGGGCAGTGGTTCATGTAGATAGACTGTTGTAAAATGTAAAAGGAGACTTTTTATCTCACATCAGACAAATATATATGTAAGATTTTGGCTCAGTTTATGTGTAAGTTAATTCAGAGCCTCCAAGAAGCTGTCACTAAGATGAGATTAATTAAGCAAGGACTTTATGAAGGGAATGCTTTATCCCAGGGTCCTGTGAGGAGCGGTAGGGAGGGCACTGGGTAAGGCTGGGAGAGCCCTAAGCCTGGAGGCAAGTGTGGCCCTGAATGTGGAAGAGAGGGGGGGCATTGGGTGGAAGCCTCTTACCTGCCCAGCAGTCTATGGGAGCTTCTTCAGAGCCTTAGGAGTTCGGGTTAGCTCTGCACCTGCTTTAGCACTTGGGCTGAGCTCAGTCATTGGCAGCGGGCCGCTTAAGGGAGGCCTGGCTTCTGTGGCAGCTGTTCCCTGTCAGCTCTGTCTCCGCTGCTGGAGGTCTGCAGGATGCATTTGAGTGACTGTCACAGAGTAAAAGCTTCCCAACAGTGAGAACTTCCTAGCAGTGGAATGACTGCAGAGACTAGCTACTGCAGATGTTTAAGCAGAAGGACGTTGGTTGCAGGGGTGGTGGGGGTGGGTGGGTTACTTAGGTTTGAGGGAGTCTCAACCTTCAAGTACCAGTTCTGTCCTCTTGCCCCCCCCCATCCCCAACCCTTCCTTTTCTCTCTCTGGTTCTTCTCCTCCCCTTCTCTGCTCCCTGCTCTTAACCCCGCCCCCCCATCCTTCCCATCCTCCTTCTTTCCTCTTTCTTCTCATGTCTCTGTCTTTCTCTCTGTCCACATACACACACACACACACACACACACACACACACACTCACATGCACGCGGTTGGGGTGTGTGTTATCACTCTTCCTACTTCTTAAGCTTTGTTTACAAATAAAACATTTCTTTTAATATTGAAATTAAACACCTCAGCACCTCCCTGCCTTCTCCCTTCCCTCAAACTGTCTTTCTCCCTCTCCTCTCTCTCTCCCAGGGCTTTGTCTCTCCATTAAGTTAAAGGATCTTGCAGTTGACTTGGTTTCAGTCCCGGTGTGCAACAGAGTCAGGGAAATAATACTGTGAAATGGGGCCAGGGAGCTTCTGTCCTCCTGTCCTTACGCTCCTGCTGTCCTTCGGAGTCACTGTTGAAAACCAAGGTGTATTGTTCATTGGTGGTTACATTTTCAGGTTTTGATGGGAGGCAGTTGAAGCGTTCTTATGTACACCCTTTTAAAATTTTTATGTAAAAAAATTTTTTAATGTTTATTTATTTTTGAGAGAGAGAGAGAGAGAGCACAAGAGGGAGAGGGAGACACAGAATCTGAAGCAGGCTCCAGGCTCTGAGCTGTCAGTGCAGAGCCCCATGTGGGGCTTGAACTCACGAACTGTGAGATCATGACCTGAGCCGAAGTTGGAATGCTTACACCCAGGTCCCTCAGCTCACATACACCCTTTCTTCCCACCCCCCCCCCCACCCCCAACATGCCGAGGGGCACCCATAGTGCTAGAGGCTGGGGCAGGGGAGACTGCCAATGTCAAGTAGGTAAGGTGTCCAGGAAAAGCTGCGGATTGCACCCAAGGCATCAGCCTGATGGTCCCTTCTGCTGAGGCTTCCATTAGAAACTCCTAGTATCTCTTGCCAGCCCACTGGCGTCCTCCAGGAATGGCTGACTAATTTTGAACCTTAAAATGTTAACGTGACTAGCTAATGTAGGTATACTTACTGTGCCACAGGTAGTGGTCTCAATATGTTACATGTATCAGCTCAATTCTTTCTCAAGTCACACCTCTGAGAGTTGATGAGAAAATGGGGTACAGAAAGGTCAAGTGGTGTGCCCGGGTCCCAGAGCTAACAGGCAGGAGAGCTGGGATTGGAAGCCCTCTGGTCTGATTCTTTCTTCTGAATGTAATCATCATGCTTCCTTGCCTTCGAAAGGGAACAGGCTAGCGGTCCTGATCCCCTTGTCAGGAGATTCCCGCGCCCACCCACCTACTTTATTTCACCAGAAACTTGGTAGTTTAGTGAGTGACAACTGGTAGTCATGGGCTGCCTCTGGGCCGCAGACATGATTCATATGACCTGCATGGTATTTTTGTAATATGTATTTTTATTTGTCTCAAAGAAATGTATTTAGCTTAAAATATCTAATAATACTAAAAAGGTTTGTGAAAAATAGCTGTTTCCTGAGATCCGCCCTGCTCCTTGGATTCTGGTCTCCAGAGGCAGCCGTGCTGAACTCTTTTCCTTGGTAGCCACCTTTGTATGTCTCAGTAATAAATACTGCTATTTCTTCATCTATCCATGTTAGGTATTATCTATTGACTTCCAACCATGGAGGGTTTTGTAGGTTTGTTTGTTTGTTTTGCCAACCAAAATAAAAAATAGTGTTATTCTGGTATCTCTGAAGCACAGGGAGGGAGGAAAGAAGGAAGGAAGGCTGGAAGAGAAAGAAAGAAAGAGAGAAAGAAAGAAAGAAAAAGAAAAAGAGAGGGGGGAAGAAAGGAGGAAAAAGAGGGAAAGAAGGAAGGAAGGAGGAAGAAGAAAGAGAGAGAGGGAAAGGAAGGAAGGAAGGAAGGAATGTAGGAAGGAAGGGGGAAAAAGAAAGGGTGGGGGGGAAGGAAGGAAGGAAGAAAAAAAGGAAAAGAAACTATCCCACATTTTAGCCCCACCTCCAAGTCAAGAGGCTGCCCCTACAGTCAGAGCAGTCCAAGGGCCAGGTCAGTCCTGCCCAGGGCTCCACGGGGGACCAGCCCCTGGGTTTGGTTCCTCAGGCCTGACTGGGAGGCTGTCTGCTTCAGTTTAGAGAACCCAGGCTCTGGACTAGGGAGGAGAGACAGAGGTCAAGGTCAGAGGTCTAGACCACTCAGTTCTGGTGCTCCAGAGGCTGTAGCCAGAAGTCAATGTTAAGATGTGGCAGCCAAAGCCACCCAGTTCCATGGTGCAGCGGAGAGGGCCAGAGGCCAGGGGCCTGAGTACTTCATCCTGGGTTGGCATCCAGAGGGCACTAGACCGCTCAGAAGGGATGCTCCAGCAGGGGCTGGGCTTTGTGCTTCTCGGCAAGGGCAGGCCACTCTCAGGAGCACTGCTGTCTAAGCAAGGACTGTCCTGAGCTGCTCTAGGAGGTGAGGCACTGGTGCAGATACCTGGGCTGAGGCTGAGGGTTAGGGGCGCCTGAGGTTTTGGGGATGCCCCCTATTGGGGCTCTCAAGGTTGGCTCCCCTTCAGATTCTCCCAGCCCCTTCTGACCACTCCTCTCCCCAGGCTCCACTTCCCACTGGGACCCTCAAAACTGAGGAGACCAGGGTCAAGGGCCTTTGAAAGCCGGGGCCCCTCAGTGGGGGCCAGAGAAACGGGGAGCAGTTCAGGGCATCGAGGGGCCGCGCTAGTCACCAGGGCCGTGCAGGGAGGAGCGGTCACGAGGTGGGGTGACTGCAGGCCGTGCACACGCTGCTGCCCTGTGAGTCCTGTGACCCTGGGCCTGCAGCGGCGCCGCTGCCGTGCTCCCGGTTTGGTGCTCCCAGTACAGTCCTCCCGGTATGGCTCTCCTAGTACGGAAGCGGCGCCAATGCCCTGCTCCTGGTGGGGTGACCCCTTTGCGATGCTCCGTTTGCGATGCTCTGTTTGCGATGCTCCATTTGCGGTCCTCCTGGTATGGTGTAGTGCTCCTCGGAAGCGGCGCCGCTGCCGTGCCTCAGGTGGAGTGGTGCTCCTCGGAGGCGGCGCCACCCACTGCCCCTCCCTTCCCCTCCCGCCTCCCCCCCCCCCCCCCCCCCACACACACACACTGTCTCCGGTGGCTGCAGGAGAAGGGGTGCAGGAGTATAGGTAACGTTTGCAAGTCTTGCCTGTCTTAAGATGTAGTTTATCTGCCATCGTAGCTGACTGATAGTTTGGTTAGATACGGAATTCTTTTTCCTCCGAATTTCAAAGGCACTGCTTCATTTGTTGCCAGATTCCAAAGAGGCTGACCCCTTGGCGGGTGACTTTTTTCTCTCTGGAAGCTTTGAAAATCATCTTCATATCCTTGATTTTCTGAAGTTTCATAATAAATGCCTTAGTCTCATTCTCTCTCCCCCTTCTTTTGTAGTAGGCATTCCATGGACGTTTTGATCTGGACATAAAGATCCTTCTGGAGAATCTTATATTATTATTTCTGTGAGAATCACTCTCCATTAAGTTCTCTTTTCTCATTAGGGAATTCATACTATTCTCACGCTGGGCCTGGTAGATTCTCCACTTTGCCCACGTTTTCCCTCCTGTTGTCTATCTCTTTGTCTTTTTGTTCTGGTTTCTGCAGGTGCCCTCGCCTTTATCATCTGACATTTCCATAGAATTTTTGACATTTTGGGGCGCCTGGGTGGCTGAGTTGGTTGGGCATCCAAAATGGCTCAGGTCATGATCTGGTGGTTTGTGATTTCCAGCCCGTGCTGGGCTCTATGCTGACAGCTCAGAGCCTGGAGCCTGTTTCGGATTCTGTGTCCCCCTCTCTCTCTGCTCCTCCCCTGCCCCTGCTCTGTTTCTCTCTCAAAATTAAATAGACATTTTTAAAAAATTAAAAAAAAGAATTTTTGACATTTTAGTCATATATATATGTACACACATATATGTATATATATTTTAGTTGACAAGAGTTCTAACTTTCTTATTTCTAAAACTGTTTTTAAGTGTTTATTTTTGAGAGAGCATGAGTGGGGGAGGGGCAGAGAGAGGGAGACAGAGGATCCCAAGCAGGCTCTGCACTGTGAGTCCACTATGTGGGTCTGGAACTCACCAACCCTGAAATCATGACCTGAGCTGAAGTTGGACGCTTAACCTACTGAGCCACCCAGGCGCCCTGCCTCCCTCCTTCTTACTCCATAGATGCAATAACCTCTTCTTATCACTCTGACGATACTACATTTATTTTTCTCCAGTTTCTGCAGTGTCTCTCTTACCTGAAACTTCTTGTTTGTGTTTTTGTTGTAGCTTACTTTTGTTTTGACCCTCATGATTCTTGTCTCTCTGTGGAGCTGGTCACTGGTTCCATATTGGATGCCTGAGAACAACAGCTATTCAGCAGCTGGCTGGAGGTGTGTGGGGGTGTGGCAGGGAGGGCACCAGTGGGCGGGCTCCTCGATGGGCTCATTTCTCTGGAAGGTGATCAGGCAGTCAGTGCCTTTTCTTTGGGCTACCCCCAGAAGTCAGTGTCTCTAGGCCTTTCCTCTGGGGCCAGTGATTGTTTCCAGAGAAAGCCCTCTGCTTATAAGCAAGGAGATGGGATTTTGGAAACTGGTGGGGTGAGGGGAGTTTCATGGCTTATTTTGTGGTCTTGTCACACAGTCTCTTATTTTCATTCAAGGGTTTTATCTCTCTGTGGTGCTTGGTGCTCCCCAACCCGGGGCCTTTGGGGTGTAATATTACCAGAGAATTAGCCTTCCGTCCACACAAGGATGTGGGAGAAGTAGATGTTGGCTGCTGGGGGTGGGAAAAAGATCTGGGGAGGGAGGTTTCATCTATGTACTTTTGTTTTTTTTGAAGAGTGCAAGCAGGGGAGGGGCAGAGAGAGGGGGACAGAGGATTTGAAGCAGGCTGTGCACTGACAGGCAGACAGCAGTGAGTCCACTGTGGGGCTCGAACTCACAAACCCCAGCCCAAGTCAGATGCTCCACCAACTGAGCCACCCAGGTGCCCCATCTTTTATGTACTTTTAATCAATCTTCCTGTTTTCAGGCATTCCCCACGCTCCACATTCCAAGATCCCTAGTGCTTCCGATTCCTTAGCCTTTCGGGTTCTCTGGTACTATTTGACTTGCTTCTTGACCTGTTTAGCTGCCATTTTAATGGGGTTTCGGATCATGTGCCGAACCTGCCGTATTTAACCGGAACTCTTGCCGTACCTAACTTTCAACACCTTCCCTCTTCTTCATTTGGTGTTCTACTTCTGGGATATTTATTATCTCCACATTTCCTCCTCTTTGCCCCTGATTATCTGTTATCTAGTGACTCTAATTCCTGCTTCCCTTTTGTGTTCCCTGTGATGTCGCAAGCCTTTCCTCCGTCATTAATTCCATTTTCAGTTCTGTTTTTGTTCTACTAATGCTGTTGTTTTGGTCCTCTCTTTTCCTAGCTCTGCAGTTTCCCTTTCTACCTAATTCTGTTGCCATCAATTTCGTACATTTGTTTTACTGAGTTCACGTTCTTATTATGTTTTATAGTAGAAGGCAGCTTCTGGGCACTGTATTCTTTTTGGGGGGAGGGGCTAGTTCAGCTTTCTTATGCATGCTATGTTCTTTCATTATTTATTCAATATCCTGTGGTATTTTTTGCCCTGTTTCTATGCCATTTCTTTTTGACTTGTTCATGCTTGGTATGTTCTATTCATACCTTGTTTTGTTATATTATAGTCAAGATGAATGATTTCTTTAGTGTCTTCCCACCATCTGAGACCGGTTTCAGTGCCGTTTCAAAGCCAGCTTGAAGCCTGGTCATTTGAAGATGGGGCAGGGCGGAAAGGCTCAGCTTGGCCTCGTGTCGCCTGTGAGTGACTTGGTTAAGTGCTGTGTGGTGTTGATTCCACATCTGCAGGAAAGCGTCCTCTTCCTGTCTGTGTGTGGGGGTGTCTTCGGGTTTTAGGTGAGACCCCTACTTGGCCATGGACTGCTGGGGCCTCTACGTCTGATGGAGACAGTCATAGTAGTTGTTCACACCTCTCATTTCCTTTCTCACTTCTGTCCGTCACTTGGGTTAAAAGAAAAGGGTACCTGAGAGTATAGGCACCATCACTAATAATTCACAGTGGAAAATTGTCATGAAACTTCATCTAGACCTTTTAATGGTCTCTCTGCCCCTTCCCCAGTTTTTCCCTCTTTCAAAGAGTCTTACTGAATTTGGCTACCATTTTGTTTTCAGTTCTGCTAAATTCTTCTTCACTGCTGGGAATATTTAGCACTAGCTCCTTCCTCCTCTCGGCCTAGCCTCTGGCTAGACCAGGGCTCCCAGGACAGCCAAGTCGACAGAGAAGGTGTTCAGACAGCAGCCACAATAATGCCAGCAAGTCACAAAAGCCACCAGGACAAAGGGTGGTGCTGATTGGCACTCCAGTGACCTCTTTCTGTCAAAGAAATCAGGGTGTGCACTGTATTTGATTGAGGTCTGCAGGACGCCTTTATTGGGCAATACTCTAACATTTGTTGGGGAATCTGTGTTTTTTTTTTTAAATGCTCACTTTCCTCGGAGACAAGACAGACAAGATGAGGTTTTCTTAGAGGGTCAGATAATATAAAAATCACCACACTGACATTTGTCTTTTCTTCAGACTTTCAAGTGTATTTGAAGTAGTCTGTTACAAGCTTCACAAACATTGTAATTAAGCAGCTACAATTCCTAGAAAGCTTTATGTCTCCTGCAACCCCACCTCTCTGTCTAGCAGGCTTAGCACACGTTTGGCTAGCATCTGCATAATATGACTGAAGTTGGAGACGTTTTCATGCAGCGGGGCTATCAGCTAGAAGAGGCAAGGCAGCTTGGATTCCCCAACGCCTTGGTGTTTTGTTTTCCTTTAAAAAATTTTTAAAATGTTTATTTATTTGTGAGAGCGAAAGAGACAGTGCAAGAGAGGGAGGGGCAGAGAGAGAGAGGGAGACACAGAATCCGAAGCAGGCTCCAGGCTCTGAGCTATCAGCATAGAGCCGGATGCAGGGCTCGAACTCACAAACCGTGAGATCGTGACCTGAGCCGAAGTCGGATGCTTAACCAAATGAGCCACCCAGGAAACCCCACAACACCTTGCTTATACACACTGACCCTATCGCGTGACCAGCAGAAGAGTCGATGTGTCTGCAGAGTCCTAGATGTTCTAGAGCTTCCAGGCTCAAGATGATCCTCTTTATTCCTAATGCAGGTTTATCCCCTGTGATTTCGTGCTTTGTCCGTAATAGAGCAGCATGCCCTCCCTGAGCCCTCTGGTACGTCTTCCTTCCGAATGATCACTTATTAATCTTCGTGTAACTTTTCCCATTATGAAAGCATACTTGCTAGGGCACCTGGGAGTAGTGCCCGCACACTCTTCTCCTCCCTTGGTGGGGCTCCACCGGAATTCTGGTCTCTCCTCATGGGTTTGGTCACAAGCACATTACCATTTTACAGGCTGCTGATCTTTATCTCAGGTATTTCTGCTAGTACCTCCCTCCTAGTTACTGAAACAACTTATCCTTCTCTCCATGTCCCTTCAATACAGAATGATTCACTCTTAGCCAATCACAGTTAACCTATAGATGGCTGAGATCACTCCATTTCTTTTCCTCTTTTCTCCCAGACTAGAAAGACCGCAAGTTCTTTTCATCTCTGCTAAAGTCTGTTGGTGGAGGTAATAATTTATCTCAAAAGGTTTTCCCAAGCTGCTATTCACCTGTCTTTGGGCCATATTGGGGAGATAACTAGTGAGAATGCTCCATAATTAGTTGCTTTAACTTCTGTCTCCTCTATTGCTCTAGGTGAGGCACATATGTGCCAGAACCTTCTGTGTCCTCTGTTTAGCACCATCTGTTGGACTGTATGACATGCAGTGTCCCCCTTCACTGTTTGGTGAATTTTTGAGACATACACACAGACATGCTATTTTTTGTCCATTTGTGTTAGGTCTTCTGGGAAAGAGAGTTTGTATTACAGCCTCACTTTGATATGTTCAACCTGAAACCCCTACACATTTTTACTGCTTCATTTACCAAAGTTATCTCTTTTTTCTTCATAGATTCTTCCATTGTTTCTGTGTTTAACAAACTCTTCCCAAATCCAAGAGCAGATGAAAGGTTCATTTACATACTCTTCTGTATGTTTGTATGTGCAATTGAACACTAAATTGCACTTAAAAATTGTCTGAAATTTATTGTAAAGGTCTCCAGTAAAGGTCTAACTAGACAGACACACAAATGAAATGAAATACCGCACTTGGTTGCCCCAACATTATTGATTGGGAGAGATATTCTTTCAGTCCCCTTCCTTCCTTCTTGCCTCTATCCCTCTTTCCCTTTTTCTTTGACTTTCCGTTTTTATTTTTCTCCCTCCCTTCCTTTAAAATTTCTTTACGTGTATATAATTTTATATACAGACGCAATTTGCATAAATGCACAGTATAATTATTACATAGTATTTTTGGTGCCTTTCTCACTGTCCTTTTCTTGCTGCTTCTTTCGACACTCCTACCCTTGACCCACATCACACACACCCCAACGCTAAGTGTGTGTACGTAAAGATACAGATGTATATATACATGTGTATATTCCTATTCATTCACATGACATGTACAGTTTTAAAATTAGAGTATCTTTACAACTTCAAGCACAGATCTAAGGCAGAGGAATAACTGAGTGAGTGCCTCTGATAATTGTCCAGAAGAGGAAAAACAAGTAATTGGTCTTATTTTTCTGATTGTGTTCTCAGAAGCCCGCCTGAATTCTAAGAAGTCAAACCAGAGTTTCACTGGTTTTTATTTTTTCCAGCATTTTTATTTTAGGTGAATCTTACTACATAGGAAAGCCCACTTATTTTCCCTATTTTGTTTTAGGGGAGGAACATCTTGTGTAATCAGTGCGTTTGGCATGGACTTTGTATGGACTTTCCCATTACTTCCGTGTATAACATTTATGGGTCTGTAATCTTTCCTTATCTATTAGGGATAGAGGTGTATGCTAACGTTTTTACCATTGAATGTTTCTGTTAATTTTGAAGAATATGAACTAATTCACATGCTGTGTGAGATTACAATTTGAGTAAGATGGGATACCCATGTGTGCAAAGCTGGTGAAAGTGAGGACCTGCACCTAAATCAAGAATAAAGCACAGGGGCACCTGGGTGGCTCACTCACCTAAGCGTCCAACTCTTGGTTTCGGTTCAGGTCGTGATCTCACAGTTTGTGGGTTCGAGCCCCATGTCGGGCTCTGTGCTGACAGCTCAGACCCTGGAGCCTGTTTCGGATTCTGTGTCTTTCTTTCTGCCCCTCTGCCACTTTCACTCTGTCTTTCTCTGTCTCTCAAAAGTAAATAAACATTAAAAAAAATTTTTTTTTAATTTAGAAAGATTAAAGCATAAAATATTGAATGCCTTGAGATAAGGAAAAGGGCCATGGAATCTTAAGGGAGACCCTATAAAATGATGTATTTCCCCATTAGATAGAAAATAATTTTTTTATGTATTTATTTATTTTTGAGAGAGAGAGAGAGAGAGAGAGAGAGAGAACGCAAGCGATAGAGGGGCAGAGAGAGAGTGGGAAACACAGAATCTGAAGGCTCCAGGCTCTGAGCTGTCAGCACAGAACCCGATATGGGGCTCAAACTCACAAACCATGAGATCATGAACTGAGTTGAAGTCAGGTGCTTAACTGACTGAGCCACCCAGGCGCCCCGAAAATAATTCTTAATTTATCTCTTTGATGGACCATTTCAGTAGCCTCATTCTTGATTTCCTAGTACCTCTTTTCTTTTCCATCCATTTACTGCAGCCCCAGTGATCTTTGTTAAAATGCACATTTGATAAAGTTGTTCCATTGCTAAAGACCCTGCCTACCTCTTCCATGCACTTAGAAGAAGTCTTAAGATTCTTAAATTAAATTACAGCTCCTTACATAATCTGGGTGTTGCCTGTCTCTTAAGCTTCAGCAGACCTTGCTTTCTTCCTTGTTGAAATGTTGTGGTCCAGCTACACCTCCCTTGATTTAGTTCCTCTGTTGGAGGAAGGTCTTTCCTGCCTCAGAGCCCTCACACATGCAGTTCCTACAACGCCCTCCTTCACCTCCCCTTTTCCTTTTTTTCCCCATCTGATTTTTCCTCCCTCAAGCCTCACTTTGAGTCTCCGTTCCCCAGTAGCCCAGTCCTAAATGGCCCACCTCAGTCTAAAGTAGGTCCTGTGTTAGTCTGTAGTCCCTGAGATGACGACTCTCGGATGGGATTAAACATGCGAGGATTCCATTAGGGCAACCACCCGTGAGAAAAAAAATGGGGAGGGAGCTGGCAAAGATGGGAAGGGCTACCAGACCCCCAAACAAATCCGGCCTCCTGGGAAAGAGAGGGGGAAAGTATGTTGAGCGGAAGCCTGCAAGACTCTCTTGCATTCTCAGGAAGCTTCCCCAAGGCTGCTGGGGGGGGGGGGGGGGAAGGGGGCTTCTAGCCACAGTCAGCCATAAGAGGAACCCCCTGCCTTCCAGGGCCGTGCACCGGGATGGACTGGGAGCAGCCCAGGAGGAAGGTATGGCCTCCACATAATAGATTTCAGATAGATTTCACATGATAGATTTCAGAGCTGACAGCAGCTTCCTTGGTCACTCATGCTTTCTGTAGTTGGAGGACCGTGAAGTGAAGTGTTTGTGGCCACCACAGGATCCACGTGACATAGTCTCTCATTGCACCGCGTGCTTTTTCTTCATTAACACTTGTCACATCTGCAGTTGTGCCAGGGCAGAGACTGGGTCTGTGTTTTTCGTCTCTGTGTCCCAGTAGTCAGGGAAAACCAGCCCCTCATAGACACTCAGTTAAGCCTGTTGATCAATGTAGTCTTCATTTCAAGTTTGTAAGTAGAAGTGACTCTGTATATGAAATACATGCCTTCCACAATCCAATTTTTTGTTACAACTTTATACCTGTTACTCCTGTATCTAAGGGTTGGAGCCAGTTGTGCAAAAAGGGAGCTCAAAGTGTGAGCACTGGGATTAGATTTCTGTTAGCTTCTAGGGGAAGCTCTGGTGATGAGATAGATCTTGGAATGAAGGAAGGAAGGCAGGGGGAGGGAGAGAGGGAAGGAAGGAAGACAGGAGAGAAGGAAGGGAGGGAAGGAGGAAAGAAGGAGGGGAGGAAGAGAGGAGGAGGGGAAGGGAAGGGAAGGGAAGGGAAGGGAAGGAAGGAAGGAAGGAAGGAAGGAAGGAAGGAAGGAAGGAAGGAATAGCAGATATTTTGTCTCACTTGGTCAACACTATGTCCCCTGCACCTAAGTCAGTGCCTGTTGCACAGTAGGAGCTCAGTTAAGGTTTATTCAATGAATTGAGAGAGGGCAGGGTGTGTGTGTGGGGTGAGTGGGTTGATGGAGGAGGGAACCTTTTGCCAAGCATGCATATCATTTTTACTTTATCCTCAAATAGAAGAGTGTTTATGTGTCTACAAAGCACACCTACAAATTAGCCAGTAGTGTATGTATCTTCCTACAACTTGTCCTGTAATCATTTTGATGTTGATAAAGATCCCTGTGTAGTCCCAGAGAAGTGGTATGATCCTTCTGGACCTCAGTTTCCCCATTTGTAAAACGAGAAGTTTGGAGTCGGTAATGATGAAGGATTCTTTCAGCACTTACATGCTATATGATTCTCTTCACAAGCACGGAAACAAGTTGTATGTCAGGCCGTTGTGAAATACACGGACGTATAGAGTATATCTAGTTCCAAGGAGTTTTGGAACACATTTCATAAAATATGAGATGCTTTTCCAATTTTCATTTCTCTTCTAAGTAGGCCTTTTGGTCACAAACTGGGAGGGTTCACAGAGTAGAAATCTGTTCTTGAAAGGAATCAGTGGGAGCTTTTCCATTTATTTGGGTGAGGAGGGAAGGGTGCACAGTCGAAGCCTCATGCTTCGGAGCGACGAATCAAATAAAGGTTGCTGTGACCAGCTTTTATGTGTGAAGCAGAGAAAAGGAAACCAGGAATTCTGAATGCCACAATGAGGAAAATGCCCAACTTATCAGTTCCCTCAAGCTAATTCCTTCAGTCCCGTACTTCTCTCTCCGCTGGATGGTCTTTTCTTCCATCTATATTCAGTTATAAAACAATATTAAATAAAATCTACTAAATCGAGACATCACTCACAGTTCCACCAGCCCATGTTAATTGTTTTTATTTTTCTTTGTTTTGCTGGTTCATAACCTCATTTACTTACTCATTGACTCACGCTTACTTGTTTAAACGCTGTTGATAGGATAGTCAATCAGTAGTCAAGTCCTTAGCAGAATGCCCCTCCATTTGGGTGTGTCTGCTGTTTTTCTCATGATTAGCCTGGGGTTATGGGTTTTAGGAAATAATACCACCGAGGTGAGGCATCTTTCTCATCACATCATGTCAGGCTGGGCATGATGTCACTAGTTATGTCAACCTTCATCACTCGGTTAAGGAGCCGCTGACAGGTTTCTCCCCTGTGAAGTTACTGTTTTTCTCCTTCCAAATGATTGAATCAGTTTTGGTTATATTTTTCTAGAAATGTTTCCATTTTGTCTAAGTTTTCAAATGTATTAGCATTAAGGAATTTGGAAATTCTTATTTATTTGTTTATATTTTTTAATTAAAAAACTTTTTTAAATGTTTATTTTTTTGAGAGAGAGAGACAGAGCATGAGCAGGGGAGGGGTAGAGAGAGAGAGAGAGAGACACACAGAATCTAAAGCAGGCTCCAGGCTTTGAGCTGTAAGCACAGAGCCTGACACGGGGCTCAAACTCACTAACCACAAGATCATGACCTGAGCCGAAGTCTGACCTCAGCTGAAATCTGACTGAGACACTCAGGTGCCCCCAGAAGTTCTTTTTGTACTTTGAACTACATCTGAGCTTATGTCTTCTTTTCTCTTCTAAAATTTGATTATCCTTGCCAGTTTGTTAGTTTTGTCATTTCAAAGAACACACTTTTGATTCAAATTGTCCTTTTTATCATGTCTTCATTAATTTATGTTTTATCTTTAGTAGATCCTTCTTCTTTTTTTGGAGTAGTTCTATTATTTTTATTTTTTTATTTTATTTTATTTTTTAATGTTTATGTATTTGAGAGAGAAAGAGAGAGAGAGAGAGAGAGAGAGAGAGAGAGAGAGAGAGAACGAGTAGGGGAGGGGCAGAGAGAGAAGGAGACAGAATCCAAAGCAGTCTCTAGGCTCTGAGCTGTCAGCACAGAGCCCGACGTGGGACTCGAACTCACAAACCATGAGATCATGACCTGAGCCAAAGTCTGACGCTCAACGACTGAGCCCCCAGGTGCCCCTATTATTATTATTTTTTAATATTGTGTATACTTACTTAGCTCTTTAGCTTTTATTCATGTCTAGTAAAAGCACTCCAAGCTATAAAATATTCACTGTTAGGTGCTGATTTATCTATACTGGCAACATGTAAGATGTATTTTATCATTTAGTTTTGATTTTTGAAAATTTCCCTTAAGAGCTATTTTTTGGCCTCTTAGTATCTGGATGAGTATTTTTAAACTTCTAATTGTAGAGTGTTTAAAATCCATCTTTGTTGTTGTTGATTTAAAATTGGATTATGTGTGGTTAGAGAATTTAGTTTGTGTTGTAAGAATTCTTTGAAATGGGTTGTCTTGCTTAGTGGCCTGATACAGTGTCAATTTTCTTATGAATCATGGGAGCTTAAAAAAATACTGGTTTCTTTTTTAAATTCAGTTTGAAAGCATCTTTTAAAGGCAGGGGTAACTCATTATCACTTACTGTAATTGCTGATGTGTTGTCAGCTTTTATTTTTCCCACATTATGTCATCATTTTTATTCTTATTTTCGTTTCATTGAGGATAT
Source organism: Panthera pardus (assembly GCF_024362965.1). Classification (NCBI taxonomy): domain Eukaryota; kingdom Metazoa; phylum Chordata; class Mammalia; order Carnivora; family Felidae; genus Panthera; species Panthera pardus. The sequence goes on from NW_026527002.1 coordinate 46,923,241, forward strand.
ATATTTTTAAATGTTTATTTATATTTTTTGAGAGAGAAAGAAAGAGAGAGAGAATCCCAAGCAGGCTCCATGCTGTCAGCGCAGAGCCCGACATGGGCCTCAGTCTCATGAACTGTGAAAATCATGACCAGAGCTGAAATCAAGAATCTGACGTTCAACAGACTGAGCCACGTGGGCACCCCGAGGATATTTTTTTTAAGTAAGCTCCATGTCTAGTGTGGAGCTCAGTGCAGGGCTTGAAATCACGATCCTGAGACCAAGCCCTGAGCTGAGATCAAGAATCAGATGCTTAACAGATTGAGCCACCCAGGCACCCCAACATTGAGGATATTTCTTTTTCTATTATTTTTCTCTAGTGATTTTCTAGAATAGTAGTTCTCAAACTTTTTGTTCTTAGAATCCCTTTACACTCTTAAATTATTGAAGTTCCTGAAAAGCTTGTGTTTGTGTGGACTTAAGTAGATAGATATTGATACTTGCCATATTAGAAATTAAAGATTTATGACTTAATTAAAATCATAGTTGTAAACCCATTGGATATTAACATAAAATGAAAAATAAAATTTTCTGAAACAAAAGGATTTAGTGAGAAGAATGGTATTGTTCTATATTTTGCAATTCTCTTTAATACCTGGCTTAATAGATGAAGGCTGGAGGGGTCCCTGGTCCATCAAATGTGCTATTCTTGATTTCGACTCGGGTCATGGTCTTGTGGTTTGTGAGTTCGAGCCCCGCATGGGGCTCTGTGCTGATGGTGTGAGGCCTGCTTGGGATTCTCTTCCTCCTTCTCTCTCTGCCCTTCTTCCCTCTCCCCAAAATAAATAAATCAGCTTAAAAAAACATTAAAAAATAGATCAAGGCTGGATTCTCATCTGTTTTATTCAGTTTGTTGCAGAATGTTATTTTGGTTGAAGTGTATGAAGAAAATCCTGCTTTACACTGATAGTTGGAAAAGGAAAACATTTTTATGGCCTTTTCAGATAATTGTAGATATTCTTTGATATGGCCTCAAAATTTGACAAGTTAAAGGATAGTTGCAGTGTAGAAACTAAAATGATACAGTGAACTTTCTGTACTCTGTTACATTAAAAATCCTGGGCTTGACTTCTACTGTGAATGGATATTTGACCTGTGTGTGATTTCATAACGTCATGCATTGGCATTTGGAAATATTGGTTGACTGAGTTATTTAGATCTTCCAACTGTTACCGTGTTCATGATACGTTAACAAAAAGTCACATCTATAAATATCTGCACTGATCTCTTTGGAAATCCTTAAGTATTATGAAGTTATCAACAATGGTAGATGCAAGCTTTCAAAAATTATACTTTTTGTTTGAAAGCTCAAATTATACCATTGACAGCAAATACTGCCATTTGTTTTCCTTGAAGTGAGAGTCACACTTGGTTTCTTTTTGAGAAAATGTCGGCCAAACACTCAAATCTGAAAGCGTCGTTTGTCTGTGAAAAACAAAAGCAGCTCCTTCCGTTTCCACTTACCGATTGCACAAAGGCTTCTCCTCGAGGTGATCTTTGTTCTTCAGAACGCAGAAGGGCTTTGTAGGGAATGCCCACTTTGACATACACAATATTGGAAAGATGTGTATCCAGAGTTCGAGATTAATAAAATTAATATTTTATACAGCTTTGTCAAGGACATTCCCAAATAGTACTTTTGTTTGTGTGCTTGGTTGGTTTGTTTTTGTTGTGAGTGTGCATCGGTAAGAGCACAATGGCTCAGGGACAGTTTTATGTCACTGCCCTGATTCAGGTCAGGAATAAGAACTTTCACCCACCATTAGTGGGTACCATCAGTGCAAGTGTTAACATAGTGAAAAAGACAAATAATGTCTTAGAATTATTATGAAAACGATTTTGACCTCATGAGCCTCTGAAATATCTAAGAGACCCCATAATATTCTCATTATGAGAATTGCTGTCCTAAAATTTCTACATCCTATTTTTATCCTAGTAACTATAACCACTGGGTTTTTGATAAACCTATTTGAAGTTAATATTTTATTTTTTTAAAACTTTATTTGTGTGTGTGTGTGTGTGTGTGTGTGTGAGAGAGAGAGAAAGAGAGAGAGAGAGAGAGAGAGAGAGAGAGAGAGAGAGAGAGAGAGAGAGAGAGAGAGAGAAAGTGGGGCAGGGGCAAAGAGAGGGGGGGAGAGAAAATCCCAAGCAGGCTTTGCACGGTCAGCACAGAGCCCGGCGCAGGGCTTTGTCTCACGAACCATGAGATCGTGACCTGAATGGAAATCAAGAGTCGGATGCTTAACTGACTGAGCCACCCAGGCATCCCCTAAAGTTATATTTTCTATTAATACCAAGAATTAATCATTATCCATTACTCTTCCTCCATACAAAGCAAGATTTTCAATACACCTTTTTAAAAAGCCACTCTCCTATTCTCAGATATTTCCTTCTAATTTGGTATTATTCTTTTTTTTTCTTAGCAAAATGAGCACTACCTCAAATAATCCAAAGTGATAAAGTAATAAAATTGAGTTTTCTTACCACAAAGATGTTTTCTCAGATAAACTTTTTTTTTTTAAGTTTTTATTTAATTTCCAGTTAACATACAGTGTAATCTTAATTTCAGGTATACAGTATAGTGATTCAACACTTCCCGACATCGTTTGGTATTATTCTTAACAATCCTTTCTTAGTGGCATAAATTTCATTTCCATGAGCAGAAATTATTTACGGTGAATTTCACGTTTTACTGGCGTATCTGATAACTGATTGCTATGTTACTTTTCTTCCCTCCCCATCAATGTCTTTTTACGCTTCAAATTGAGAAATAATTCTTTCAAAAGGGGCGGGTGAGCAGAAGAGGTTCTGAGTGTTTTCATGGCGAAACAGATCTTGATTTTGCCCTCACACGGAATTGAAGGTTCGCTGTGTTCACAGTTCCACCTTCAGACCCCTTTCTTGTCTTGCAGAATTTACTGATGCAGATGAAAAGTGGACTGGTTGACTGTTTTCTTTGTTTTTTTGTTTTTTTTTAAGTGACTTAGTTCTTTTTCCATTTGTAGAGTTTTTCATTTAATTTTTAACATAGAACTTTTGCAGGATTGGGTAGACATGTTGTTTTTTATTACCCCTTCCAGCTCTCTGGAGCCTTTCGGTCTCAAGACTCAAGTTTTTCTTCAGCTGGAGAGCATTTTCTTCTATGATTTCTCTGATTATTTGCTTTTCCTTGTCATCGTCTTCATTGCTTTCTTCTGTTAACTCTTGCTAATTGAACATTATACCCCTAAATCTATTCTGTGTGCCTTTTACCTATGTCTTGTAGTTTTCTTTTTTTCTTTAAAAGTGGCAAAATTCCTTGGTTCGACCTCCCAGGTTATTTATTTATTTTTTTCTCTTTTCAACTTAACCCTCATACAAAAATTTTTTAAATTTCTGACCTTTTTATTGTGTTCTGTGATGATTTCCTTTTCACAGTAACCTGCATTTTCCTTATAGATGCAGTATCTTGTTTTCAACATTATTTTCTGCGTCCAACATTCATTGTTTTCCTCGTCGGCAAGCCGTTTTATTCATCTCGGGGCTGCTCTTTAATCCTTGTCTCGTTTCCTAAAATACCTAATGATTCTTAGCTGTCCCATCAACAGTGAAGAGTCTGACTACTCGTCTTTTAGAGCTGGCAAGGTTTGTCAGCCGAGCAGCGCACACTCTTCCCCGGGGTGTGCTCTTGTCTTAAGTGGAAGGAGTGGCCACAGGTGCTGAGGGTACCTGGAAGATTCCTTTGCGTTTGTACAAGTGAGGTCCAAGGGAGTAAGGTGGGGATTGAATACCTGAGAAGACTTTCCTGTTTCAAGCTGAATTCTTTTCTTTGTTCTCATTTGGGAGAGTGAAATTAACTCTAGGCATTTCACCAAGTTATTTCCCTCTCTGGTCCTAGGGCCCCCCAAAGACTAACTCCTTGTGTATTTAAGAAGCAAATGCTCTGTCTAGTTCCGCTTGGTCATGGATGCTGAAGACGCTGAGTTTTCTGGGCTCAGTGGGAAAACCAGTTCTCACTCAGTAACCCCTCCTGCACCAGAGCTGGGGTGCAGCCTTCTTGATTTTGGTTTCTCCTCTAATCCAGTCTCTCTTGCTTTCGCACTAATATTTCTGTTCCCATGATTACTTCTCCCACTTCAGGGAAACCTTTGAGATAGAAGTCCACACATAGAAGTCTTCACATAGAGATGGAAGTCTGTCCTGCAGCCTTTAAAGAGGCTTTTGTGGGTTTGTTTTGTTTTGTTTTTGTTTTTTGCTAGAGATTTGAGCCTGTTAAGTTCCTCCGAGGAACTGATTCCCTTTTTAACTTGTAAAGCTAATATGGCTTAAAAATAATTTTTTTCCTGTAGAAATGGGTTATTTTTGGTTGCTGTCTACATACAGTGTTTCTAATATGTTCTAATAATTTAATTTCTATTTTTATCATGTCAATTATTTAATATTTTTCGCAGGCCATTTAAAAACAGATGACGTCTAGCCACGTCAAACTAAAGGTGAATAAGGGGGAATTTCTACCCTTCCCCACACCCCTATTATTTATTTGTGTTGCTTGATAGGATATGCAGCCTGCAGAATATTTTAGCACCTTGGAATTCTACAAATAATTGCAACGTGTTGTCTGTGTTTTCAAGGACTGTGTAGTCTTCCCCTTTTGCACAATTTCTCTAGAACTCTGAATTTGGACATCATCTCATTTACTTCCATGTAAGAAATCCCCTGTCATGTTGCACCCTTGTAACCAGACTGTTTTCTAGTTCCCTCTTTTCAAGTGACTTTTTATTTTCTGATTGTGATAATAGAGCATAGTCGAGAATTGGCAAAAGGGAAGGATGCTTAAGAGCTCAGACTCTGGGATGCGGTTCTGGTCTAAGCTGATGGCCCTGTGACCCTGGGCAGATTACTTAGCACTTTCTGCTCAGTGTGTTCATCTGTGCAAAGGGCATTGTTACCATTCCTGACTTTAAGGCTATTGTAAGAAATAAGTGGTAACCCGTGTTTGGGGCTTAGAAAGCATATCTGGCATATGGTAGGTGCCCAGTAAGTACGTGTGACTCATTATCATTGAACACATTGATCTTTTAGGAACACTATTTGAAAAATGTAAAAATTGAGGGGCTCCTGGGTGGCTCTGTCAGTTAAACGTACAACTTCGGCCCAGGTCATGATCTCACAGTTTGTGAGTTTGAGCCCCGCCTGGGAGACTCTGCTGTCAGCACAGGGCCCACTTCAGATCCTGTCTCCCTTCCTCAACCTCTCCCCAGCTTGATCTCTCTCTTTCTCAAAAATAAATAAACATTAAAAAATATTTTTAAGTATGCAAGCAGAAGAAGCAAATAAAAACTCACCTCCAATTGTTGTTAACATTTTGAATTTTGATTTACATACACACACACAATTACCAATTTTAGTTATACCGTACATTGAGGTCTTTGCAAATTCTTTTCATTTTGTAATTCTTTCTTGTCCTCTTCCTTCCACTTTCCATTGTGATCTCTTTCTCCTTATGGTGGTTTCTAGTGCTCTATGATGTATGTGCCTTTTCTGTTTCATTATTTCCCTTATCCTCTCAGTCTCGTTTCTGGATTACTTAATAAGTGGACTCTGGGCACTAGCAAAACTGGGGCACCAATGAGAGAGAGAGAGAGAGAGAGAGAGAGAATGAGAGAGAGAGTAAAAAGTGTGGGGTGGGGGAGAAAGCAGGGAGGACGTGGGAGGGACAGGTATTATGTGTCAACCAGTTAATCAGCATATTTTGCAATGAGTATATCTAAAACGGCACTATCTTCATTTCAATAAACATAAGTTTTGTTTTATAGTTTATTGTTTTTAAAAACTATGCATTTTATGTGGCGGGAGGCATCATAATATTTTCACTGAATTAGTTGGATCCTCTCTTTTTAAAACATAACAATCATCAGTGTGAAGATTATCAATATCACTCCAGGCTTCTGGATTCATTTCATTTCCCTTGAATTCTATCTGGATTAGGTCAAGAGTAAAGGTTAGTCATTAAGAACAAGTGCTCAGTGTGGAGACTTCCTAATAAATTTCAACTCTTGCTCTAACATGGAAACTCTGTGCTATCTCTTGTGATTTGCCTCTAGCAAGGACCAAAAGGAGGGATTACTGAAGGTGGACAGCAGTGAAATGACTTAACATTGTTGGCATTTAAATCGTGACATTAATGCTGGCTAGGATGATGGGCTCATCAGTTTCCATTTGCAAGTATTACTCTGTTAATGGAGAAAAATGCCAAGACTCCAGAAGAAAGAATAATCATCACTTCTTGAAACTTTGCTCTTAAGTCTAGGGTCTGACTATGGCTAAAGTGATTATATGCCAATAATCAGCTACAAGATATTGAAGTAGATGAAGACTAAACCCTGAGTGCTGAACACTCAGTATAAGACAAGATATTCTATGTGGAGAACAGATAATTCGTATTATCTCAAGATAAAGGCACTGTGTGTGTGTGTGAGAGAGAGAGAGAGAGAGAGAGAACAAGAAAGAGATGTGGATGGGGGGATGGAGGGGGAGATTGAAGTAGAGATTATAACATGAAATCCTGTGAATTATATAAAAACTTCATTTCTTAGAGAAAAGGAAGTGGCTTGTCCAGGGTGGAAAAATTCTTTCGCCTCCAGCTCAAGTCAATGTTGAGAATGATGGACAACAGGTAGGAGTAAAGGCCCGTGAGTTTCGGACCTTTGCTGATTGGGTTGTATCCTTCCTCTTGTTTTGCCTCAGGTCTCCATGTAAATCTGCTTGGTTTCCTAGTGATGTAGCTCACATTTAAGGAGAATAGAAGAATGAATCCTCAATTTGTTTAATTTGAAGGTGAGAATTAGGAGGTGAGAGAAAGATAGTTTAGATATGATCAATAGTTAAATTAGGTTTACAATTAAGGCAGGGTTCCCGGGTGGCTCAGTCCACTGAGCAGCCGGCTTTACAGCTCAGGTCATGATACTATGGTTGGTGAGTTGGGGGGGGGGGGGGCCTGGGGTGGGGGGGCCCGTCAGGCTCCGAGCTGACAGCCCTGAGCCTGGAGCCTGCTTCAGAGTCTGTGTCTCCTTCTCTCCCTATCCCTCCCTTGCTCATGCTCTGTCTCTCAAAAATGAATAAACATTAAAAAAAATTAAATTTACAATTAAGGCAACTTACATTTGTGTAGCACTTTTTTTTTTAATGTTTATTTATTTTTGAGAGAGAGAGAGAGAGTGAGAGAGAGAGAGAGAGAGGGAACATGAATGGGGGAAGGGCAGAGAGAGAGGGAGACACAGAATCTGAAACAGGCTCCAGGCTCTGAGCTGTCAGCACAGAGCCTGACGCGGGTCTCGAACCCACAAACCGTGAGATCATGACCTGAGCCGAAGTCGGGCACCCAACCATCTGAGCCACCCAGACCCCCCTTGTGTAGCACTTTATAGCTCACCATCAACTTTACAAATATGCTATACGTTGATTTTATGAAAACATGAAAAATCCAGCTCCTGTCCTTCCCCCATTCCCTTTATAGTACTTGAAACTACAACTTGTATATACGGAAATGTTCCAGGAAGACGATTCCATGGGGCTGCAATACGGATTGAAGAGGGGAAACTTGAAGGACAGGGAGACTAGCTGGAGGTGTGAAGAGATAGGACTTAAAGCTGGGATGATGGATATGGTAACTGACTCTGTATAAGGGACAAAGAGAATTAACAAGAGCCAGCATGTACATTGCTTTTACCCTGCGTCTGTACTTAATTCTGACAGAAATACTAGGGAATGCAGATTATTTTACTTCATTTGAAGTATATCTCAGTTTTACAGGTGAGGAAACTGATGCCCAGAAAGATGAACTTGTCCAGGGTTATACAGCTAGTAAGTAGTGCAGCCAGGATTCGTACCCAGGCAATATGGTACTGAGTGTATCTTTTCAACCAGTACAAAAGACTTGCTTCTAGACGACCAGGGACAGACGATGGCGAGGAGTGCCCGGCTGAGAAGTGATGATTAGCTTCGTTTTGGACCTGTTGAGTTTAAGTTGACAACAGAGCATCCGAGCAGAAAGTGCAGAACTGGGTCTCTGGCAATACACATGTGTTTGTCATTGAGGTAGAAGATCAGTGAAAGTCAGTAGAATCAACAATGGACATAAAAGAGAGAAGCCTTCAGGATCATATAAAAGGAGAATTGAGGTGGAATACAAACTGGGAAAGAATGGCCGCAGAGGAGAACCACTCTCCCACTGTCTTGGAAACCAGGCAAGGCAGGATTCTACAGATGTAAGAGATGGCTGAGAAAATTCAAGGAGATTAAAAACTGAAAACAGACTGTTGGATTTTGAACAGAGGTCACTGATAGAATCAGTTCTAAAGAGAAGTCATACTAATAATATCATTATATATTATTATATTACTGTTCATAAACTATTATTTCTTGAACTATTTATCTGTAATGTGCCAGGCACTTCATTTATAAATATCCGGGTTATTCCTTTAGAACAGCTTTAAAAGATGGATATCATGTTCCAGACGAAAAAAATGGAAGCTCAAAGAAGGAAACTAACTCATCTAAATTCAATAATTGACAACACTGAAATGAAAACTGAGATTTAGGGACTCCTGGGTGACTCAGGCAATTGAGTGTTGAGCGTCCAACTTCGGCTTAGATCATGGATCCCATGGTTTGTGAGCTCAAGCCCCACTATGGGCTCGCTGCTCTCAGTGCAGAGCCCGCTTCGGATCCCCTGTCCTCCTCTCCCTCCTCCTCCCCCACTCACTCTCTTTCTCTCAAAGATAAATAAACATTAAAAAAAAAAAAAACACAAAAAAACTGAGATTTATTCAAATCTGAGATTTATCCAAAACCATCCTCCCTCTGGATTGAGAACCCCTCCCACAACAAAGTAAACCAAAACAAAAAAGACAAAAATCAGTGTTCTCCAAGAGTTATGAAAGAAATGGAGGGTGAGAAATGGATCAAAAGTGATAATTTGTGTGACTATGTCACGTCCTCAGTTTTGTTTGGGGTCTGAAGTGACATGGGTTTGTGTCTGGATTTATTGGCCATCACTACACATCTTTTTAGAAGGTAAAGATATTCGCTGTTCCGTGTGCTTCTCCCTAGCACGGCATTCCTGCATTAGACTCTTGGTAATGCTTGTGGGGGTTGGTAGATTGCCTCTGGCAGAATGTGATCTGGAGCTTTTCCCGACTCCTCCTTGTGATCTCAGTCTCCGTCGCATGACTGCCCCACCTCTTTCGCTGCTTCCGCTGATGACTCATTTTAACTGTTCTCCCAACATCCACAAAGCAAAGTAGTGGCTTGAAGAAAAAAATGAGCACAGATATATGTGCGATCTAACACTGCCTTTAGCCTGGCTGTGAATGCTGTCAGGTATTAAACTAAACTTCTCTCCAAAGAAGGCCCAGGGATCAAGTTTATAGTTGCTGTTTACAGTTCTGTGTTTGAGGCTACCCAGAACATGCCATACCAACAGCTACAAAGAGACTATTTTCAAAAGTTGACCAGAGCTGCAGGAGAACTGCCCTTCCAAAAGAACAATGAGGAAAGTCAGCTTCAGAGTTACCAAACTTCGGTAAAATCTGCTCTGTGAAACTTTTCCTTTCTTTACGAGTCTGCATCTTTGCTCAGTGTACCAGTGATCTGTTTTTATTAAACCAGGCTTTATTCAACAATGTTCTGTACCAGAGAGATTATAATCTATGAAGCCAAAAAACAAAGTCATTCCTCAGTTATAGGAAAGACCATAAAAAGGCTCCTTTGGCCATCAAAATGTGAAAAGAGCCAGCTAGTAAAGTGCTTTCCCAGGATATTTCTTTCCACGAATCATGTAAGGATTCATCAACCGTTTCATCATAGGGGAAAGGCTGATGAGTCTAAATTTATGAGTGAAAATTTGTGCTAGGAACCAATGAAGTCGGCAATCCAGAAGACCCGGGAGGAGGGAGGAGGGAGGAGGGAGGAGGAAGGAGGGATATTAAGAAGGAAGACTGGAAGAAAAATCTCTCCAGTGAATCAGGACACCACTTAGTGTAAACTAAGAGTTGGCTCTTACCCTTCAGCCTGGCACTTCCTGTTAAGTTTTGGAAATTAGCCAGTGTTGTAATTAACACCTTTCTCCTCCCAGCAATGTATGCTTCTCTCAGTCATCAAAGAGAGTAAGATCCAAATCTTTTTCAATGATGAGGTCACTGCGAATAACATGAAGCTCTTCATTCATTCCTGTAGGACTGAGCATTTTAGGTGTTTAAGCATTTAAGTGAGTGTGATGGCTGGACCCTGCTGGACACAGATTAGGTTTCAGAATTTGCTGCTTCGTCCTCTAAGTGGTGGAATCAGCCAGGGTGGTCCCAGCTGAACAACCTTGGAAGAGGTGATGGTGGCATTGCCACATCTGGGCTCATCACCTCCGCACTCTTGATTCTCCCCAGAGACCTCATTTCCTGTAGTGACAGACCCTTAAGTTGTCACCAACATTTCTGTCCCCAAATCCAACCATATCCTATGTAAGTTAGTAATTTTTGCAACACGAAAATGCTATTTTAGTATTAGATTCGAAAGTATAAATTTTTCTAGCGGACTCCAAAATGAATACAAGTGAGCTCCTTTTGTCAGAAAATTCCATTATATTGAATTACCAAAATATTCTTCACTTTAAAAAATATTTCCCATATCTGCCCATTTCAACATTGACCAACACATTCCCTCCCTTCAGGTCTTTGTAGACACTTTAGTTCCTCCTCGATCCTCCGAATAGGTTGGTCTCCTCTGTCATGCACCCTTTCTCGGGCTCATCGCTATTTTAATGCTGGTATTTTCTCTCCTCCACTGGACTGCAAGCTGTGTGGGCAACGGGACGGGGTCTGTTTTGTTTGTCACTGCATCCTCAACGACTGGCATAAGGCCTGGCATCCACTAAGTTCTCAATAAACACTTCCCTCTAATTAATGATTATCTTTAACACTTTTTTTAAAAAAAGTTTATTTATTTATTTTGCAAGAGAAAGAGCGTGCGAGTGGGTGAAGGACAGAGAGGGAGGGAGAGGGAGAGAGAGAATCCCTCTGACAGCGCAGCTCGATCCCACGACCCTGAGATCGTGACGTGAGCCAAAATCAAGAGTCAGGCGCTTAACAGACCAAGCATCCCAGGTGCTCCTATCTTTAACACTTTTAAATTATAATTGACTTTTCCAAAAATTGGTGCACCTAGAAACTTTACAGGAACAATGAACGGTGCACTGATTGTAGTACGCGTTATTTGTATAGCAGTGTGCTGTTTACAAAGCTCTATTTTATCCATTTTTTATCTGCTTCTCACAGTCACATTGTGCGGTAAGTAGGGTGGGCATTGCTGTCTTTATTTAAGGCACGGAAAGCTGAAACTCAGACGGTTTTCTACCTCTGTAAATGGTGGGCAAGGACTCCCTTCCAGCACCCATGCCAGTCCACGCCACCACACTGCCTGATGGTTAGTAAACCCTTCCACCAGGGTTTTTCTCCTTTACTTCTAGATACACCATTTTACCATTTTAATCCACTTCATTTGCAGTTGGGTCAGTATCCCTTCTTTCTTCCCAGCCAGTTGTTTGGCCAAACCACCAAAGTAGAGTTGAAATCAGGGGCCTGGAGACTATCTAGCCTAGAATTCCACTCTGCTAAATGTGGATTTCCCACCCTTACTCCCCGATAGAGCTTACCAATGACAGTGTCATTTTCTGATCTTACACCAGTGCGCGGCACCACGTCAACACAGAAAGGGCCCTCAGCACAGCCTTTGTCGAGAGTGCGCAACGTTTCTCTCTCACAAAGTGAGCTGAAAGACCATCTACCATTGGAAGGTCCTATAGGAGTGTCAGCCAAAAGGTACACCCTCTTTTCGAATTGAGCGACCATAGAGGACCCACGGTGGCTAAATTTCCATCTATTAATCCAGGTGTTGCCCTCACCAGTCTTGTTGCTTGTCCATGTTATGGTATTATGTGTTACAGCTGTTATTGAAATACAATATGTCATCCTTACATTTTGGTTCTGTTTCAATGAGCAAACGACAGAGGGCCAGAAGACAAGTGCCAAAGCCTTTCTGGGCTCCTGTAGCTTGACAACTGGGGTCCTGGCCCAGGGAGCTGCGGAGGACTGTCATGGTATTTGGGTGTTTGAGTCACTGTCACATCCTCTGTAAGAAATTACCGTGTCAGTTACCAAGTTTGGCTTGGTTAGGGTTGATAAATGAGTCCAATCCCTTTCTGTCTCTGTTGAAAATTCTCCAGGGGCACCGAGGTGGCTCAGTCGGTTAAGTGTCCAATTTCGGCTCAGGTCATGATCTCACGGTTCGTGGATTTGAGCCCCACATCACTCTCTGTGCTGACAGCTTAGAGCCTGGAGCCTGCTTTGACTTCTGTGTCTCCCTCTGTCTCTGCCCCTACCTCACTTGCACTCTGTCTCTCTCGCTCTCAAAAATAAACGTTAAAAAAAATTTTTTTTTTTAATTCTCCATATACTCTACTCACTTTCCATGAGGATTTTATAACCTGGAACTTCTATGTCATCGAAATATAGTAGGATCCTGTGGCCACCCAGGGTTCACATGGAGTCTGTGTCATTACTGTTGCTTCGTATGGGTATTACGCAGCGTGTCTACAATATGTCTTATTTACAAAGTAGCTTATACTGCCATTTCAATGAAGAGATGTGGACTGGTGTATAATTTGCAAGCCATTTCATTTTTTTTAATGTTTAAAAAAAAACTTTTTTAATATGAAATTTATTGTCAAATTGGTGCAAACCATTTCAAATGTAGATTCAACCAGATAAAAGTTTTTAGTCATCGTTAACGTATTGATTCCATTTAATGCATTGCACATATCTATTTACAATTAGAACTCAGAGGTTTAAATGAAACCTGCTTCCTCACACAGTCACATGCATTCTAATATTCCTTAATAAAGAGCAATCAAATAAAAATGATTTGGCTCCTAGAATGCCAGAAGATGAAAAGCCCAAGTGCGAAGAGGCTCAACTTAATCCTCATACAACCTTGTAAAGACCATTATTAGTTCTCAGGGGCCTAGGGGCTTTATAAATGCGATGTGGCAGCCGCTTTAGTGTTAACCTGCCCTTCTCCACTCTGGGGGAGTGCAAATTAACCATGTAATGTATGTAAATTTGGTGGAAAAGGGATCATTTCTCTGATAATGAACCTCACATTTCTCTTGCTTTCAAGTACGAAACGACTGGTGGCCTTAGTGCCCATGCCCAGCGACCCTCCGTTCAATACCCGAAGAGCCTACACCAGTGAAGATGAAGCCTGGAAGTCGTATTTGGAGAATCCCCTGACGGCAGCCACCAAGGCGATGATGAGCATTAATGGTGATGAGGACAGTGCTGCTGCCCTGGGTCTGCTGTACGACTACTACAAGGTAGACCCCGCAGCCCTGCCTGCTCCTCTTCAGGTCCCCAGAGAACGCCCCCCCCCCCCCCCCCCCCCCCCCCCCCCCCCCCCCCCCCGGTTGGTGGGAGGAGTGGAGAGAACTTACTAGTTCCGAGGTCACATTGGAACTCACTCAGCCTGTTCTGTTCTCCTTGCCTCCCTGCTTTCCCATCGCTGGAGCAGAACTTCACCACCCACCCACAGGAAGTTTTCAGTTGGGGATAATGACTTCTGTGGCCTCTGTTCACATGCATGTAACTCCTACTTCATACCATATTGCAAATACTTCCTTGCTGCCATTTTCACTTTATGATTTTTGGTCAATAAAAAGATGACAGGGGCGCCTGGCTGGCTCAGTCTGTAGGGCAAGTGACTCGATCTCAGGGTTGTTAGTTCAAGCCCCACGCTGGGCATAGAGATTACTTAAAAAAAAATTGCATTGAGTGCTCTACTGTAATTTAGTCATCACTCAGTTTTTGGGCCTTTAGGTTGCTTTTAGATTTCTCATTTTTTAAAAATAATAGAAACATTTTCTTTTTTTTTTTTTTTTTTTAATTTTTTTTTCAACGTTTTTTATTTTATTTTTGGGACAGAGAGAGACAGAGCATGAACGGGGGAGGGGCAGAGAGAGAGGGAGACACAGAATCGGAAACAGGCTCCAGGCTCCGAGCCATCAGCCCAGAGCCTGACGCGGGGCTCGAACTCACGGACCGCGAGATCGTGACCTGGCTGAAGTCGGACGCTTAACCGACTGCGCCACCCAGGCGCCCCGAAACATTTTCTTTTTAATTTAAGTTCAAGTTAGTTAACATACAGCGTGGTCTTTGCTTCAGTGATTCATCTCTTACATATGACACCCACTGCTCATCCCAGAAAGTGCCCTCCTTAATGCCCATTTGGAGTTTCTAGATTATTGATAATTTTAGTTTTATGAAAGGAATATTCCAATGAGTGCTTTTGCAGCAATTCCAAAACCCACTTTTGTTATAACCCTTGTTTCCATGTGTTTTGATGGGCACTAAATATTTATTTAGAAAAATCCTTGAAACAAAATGAATGTAATTCACTTACCTTACAAAAATACCTGCCGTGTAATACCTTCAAAATAGGACTATTTCAGGAAACGAAACAGGAAACCGTGGTCTGTTTCTTACGAAGGGATGACCAGTTCCCTTAGCGCTGGTGAAGTGTAAAAAATCAACAAGTATTTACCGAATGAGAAGATTTACTGCCAGCTTTGATTGTAAACACCGTTCCTGTGTAGGCTGGGAATTGGCACAAAGGTGACAATGGCTGTGTTTATGTTGCTAGTCGGGCACAGTGAACGCTTTATTTTTGAACAAGAACTGAATCCCCGCCCCTGCCCCCTCCCATCATGAGATCACCCAAGAGGAACAATTTTCCTTTTAGTTAGCTTTAATCTCTTCCTCTTTTCCTCCCTGTTTCTTGCTCTCTGTGTCCTTCCACCTCTCCACTTTTGTACATTGTGTTGTTTCCTTTCTCTGTCCTAAACCAGAGTTCTCATACTCTCCAAAGATCTCCCACCATGAAGAGTGACCCTGATGTAATCACTTGGGTCATTACAGCTTCCTTTTATAACTATATTAAGTTAACATGTTGATAGTTTGGTAAGACATTGAAGAACTATACTAAGAAATGTCTTGAAGTAATATATTCTCATTTTTTACAAATAGATTTTATTCCATCCCGTTGTGGTGGACGTCATTTCAGATAGCTGTATTAGATGGCAATTCCTTTGTATTGATGAAAAGAGAAATATACCTCAAAACCAAATAATTAGTAATTTATAAAAGCAATGTATTTTATTTCCCATAGGTTCAGAGGATAATTATTAGTAAATGTGGTACCTAGTTACCTCTCCTCTTGCATATTCTTAATATTTAAAGGAAAGTTGAAACATTGCTGTCTGTAAATATGTTGAGATGTAGAGTAAGGATTTTACATAAAACTCAATTTGTTGTCAAGTCTATAACTCTACTGAATTAACATTTTTCCTGATTAATTTATTAATTTAGGATATAAACATTTTTTAAATGTTTTTATTTATTTTTGAGAGAGAGAGAGAGAGTGCATGTGCAAGCGGGGGAGGGGTAGAGACAGAGAAGGAGACACAGAATCTGAAGCAGGTTCCAGACTCTGAGCTGTCAGCGCAGAGCCTGGCGCGGGGCTCGAACTCACGAACCACGAGATCATGACCTGAGCTGAAGTCGGACGCTCAACCGACTCAGCGACCCAGGCGCCCCTAGGATATAAAACTTTGAAATAAAATGGTTTCTGAGACTGTGTGGACAAGTAGAGTTACATGGCTCCCTTTATGTCACACAAGCTTGATTGTTTTTGCTTGAAACATTTTAAACGTTGAAGAATTAGTCTTGTTTCCCAAAACTGTGCCCAAGTGGTTATTTTCAGGCCTGAGATCTCTGACATTCACAACTTATATATGCTGGTATTAAAGATTAACAGAGTTAAATCTACTTTGAGGATAGACCTTCTTTCTGTATAAAGTAAAATATTAATGAAAAAAAAGATTCTGTTTTTTGAGTTGTAAGCTGTGGAAAGTTAAATTATTGTAACAATTGCTGCCGTTTTGTCACTTAAGTTTGATAGATTTTTTTTATACTGTTTTGGAAGTGCTAATAGATTCTTTTTGTAAAATACACCATTTTTCCTCATTGCTAAGGTTGGACCACATCACCCCTCAAGGGACAGTAGTGGGCTTTGTCACAGAGAGGAGTGTGTGATACCCAGCAGGCACTCAAGAAATGGTGATCCCTGTCCTTGGAAACTGCAAAGCCATATCTTGGTATAATAGTTCACACATTTCAAAGTCTTTTCCTGTACATTTTTAAACTGTCACCATAGGATCACTGCAGTGAAGCCCATCAGGTTTTATATTTTATACTTCAAGCAACTAAGTGGGATTTATTCAAGGTCAAAAGACAATCCTGTAAATTTCCTAATATCCATTCTATTACACTGTCTGTATTAGTCTGAGGGGCTGCCATAACAGAATTCCACAGACTGTGTAGCTTAAACAACAGAAACTTATTTTCTCAGTTCCGGGGGCTGGAAGTCCAAGATCAAGGGGCTGGCAGGCTTGATTTCCGGTGAGGCCTCTCTTCCTTCCTGACTTGCAGATGGCTGCCTTCTGGCTGTGTCCTCATATGGCCTTTTCTCTCTGTGTATTTCTTTGTGGTCTCTTCTTTTTCTTATAAGGACATCAGTCTTATTGGTCTAGGGCCCCGCTGTTATGGCCTCATTTAACCTTAATTACCTCCTGCAAAGCCTGTCTCCAAATACAGTCACGTTGAGAGTTAGGGCTTCAACACATAAACTTTGAGGGGAAACCATTCATTCAGTTCCTAACACTGTCCACCACTAGAAATTGCCTTTTTTTTTTTTTAAATGTTAATTTTATTTTTGAGAGAGAGAGAGAGAGAGAGAGAGAGAGAGACAGAGTGCGAGCAGGGGAGAGGCAGAGAGAGAGGGAGACACTGATCCGAAGCAGGCTTCATGCTCTGAGCTGTCAGTGCAGAGCCTGCTGTGGGGCTTGAACTCATGAACCATAAGATAATGACCTGAGCAGAAGTCAGATGTGTAACTGACTGAGCCAACTAGGTGCCCCAGAAATTGCCTTTTTTTTGAACCCCATTTAAACATGGGTTCAAATTTTTAAAAATCCATTCAAAGCTTATTAGATGGGATTTATTAAAAATAACCAAATTGCAGGGCACCTGAATGGCTCAGTCGGTTAAGCATCTGGATTCAGCTCAGGTCATGATCTCACGGTTTGTGGGTTCAAGCCCCACATTGGGCTCTGTGCTGACAGCTTAGAGCCTGGAGTCTCTTTCAGATTGTCTCCCTCTCTCTGCCCCTTCCCTGCTCACACACACTCTCTCTCAAAAATAAATAAACATTAAAAAAAATTTAAAAAAATAACCAAATTGCTAGAATTCTCAAAATTTAGGGGCTCAGATATTAGCCTAGTTTTATATCCAGTTCAAGCTACTTATCAATAGCAGCTCCAAAGTCAAGTGTGAACTTTTGATGAATTTCAGGCATGACAGAAAAACATAACAGATTCCATTAGTTAGTTAATTTTAAAAGTGGTTTGACTCACTTTATCTTCATTCTCCCCTGAAGGAGCTGGTGGTTCATATTTATCTGATTCCAGCTCTATGTAAATAGCTTCTTTGGCTAGTTGGTTCCTAACTGTTCTGTTGACTGTAGAGTGCTGGAAACCAGTCTGTTGACTGGCTTGTTGTCCATTTATATAGCCACCTATTTATCCATCCATCTGCATATCCATTTGTCTGTCCATCCATCCATCCATCCATCCATCCAACAAATTTTCACTAGCTGTGACCATCCAACAATGATGATAACTATGGAGGTAGAATGGGTATCCAAAGGCAGAGAGGACTTTGATGGCTCTGCTGAAAGAAGGAGCATTGCATGTTTGAGATACAGTGTGACTATGTACATGGCAGTGATGGGGCCACCCAAAACTGAGGTGGAATGTTTTTTGCAGCCATGTTCTCAAGAGTAATTGGAAGCATTGGAGAATTTTAAGTAAGAATATAGTGGGATTAGACTTGCTTTTTTTTTTTTTTTTTTAAGTTTATTTATTCATTTTGAGAAAGAGAGAGAGAGAGGGAGAGAGAGAATCCCAAGCCGGCTCCACACCCTCAGCACAGAACCTGATGCGGGGCTCGGACTCATGAACCCGTGAGATCATGACCTGAGCCGAAATCAAGAGCCAGACACTCAACCGACTGAGCCACCCAGGTGCCCCTAGACTTGCATTTTAAAGGCCAGTCTGGATCTTCTTAATGGATCCAGAATGGATTTGCTGGGACTGAGTGACGGAGAAGAGAGACCATTTGGCAGGCTGATGCAGCAGCCTAGGGAAGAGATGTTGGAGGCTGAACCAGGAGGCAAGCGTCCAGAGGAAAGTGGGTGGATTTGAGTCACATGGGATTTAGCATAAATGTCTTCAAGACTCCTATTAGAGCATGTCTCAGAATTTCCTTTCTTTTTAAGGCTGAATAATATTCCATTTTATGTATATACCACATTTTGTTTATTCATTCATCTGTAGATGGACATTTGGGTTGTTTCTAGCTTTTGGCTATTGTGAATAATGTTGCTTGAACGTTTATGTTTTTATGTTATCTGTCATCCTCAGTTGATAATAGGAGATATGTTTCATTCGCCTCATTCCTTCTTTTTTTTTCCTAATATTTATTTATTTTTGAAAGAGTGTGAACGAATGGGGGGAGGGCAGAAAAAGAAGGGGACAGAGGATTAGAAGCAGGCTCTGTGCTGATAGCAGACAGCCCTATGCAAGGCTCAAACTCACCCAACCATGAGATCATGACCTAAGCCGAAGTTGGACGCTTGACCAGCTGAGCCACCCAGTTGCCCCTCATTCACCTCATTTCTATCTACAGTGTAGACTGTAGACCCTTGACAATGGCACGTGAACAGAAGACTTAAAATTGGCTTATTTTTATTTAACAAATATTATAAAATATTAGATACTCCAAGTACTTTGAAAAAAATTAACTCATTTAATTTTCCTGAAAAACGCTCTGAGTTATAGTACTGCCATTGAGCGTGGTTTACCGATGGGGAAAGTGAGGCAGAGCTTAGTTACTGATAGAGCTGAGATTCGAACCCAGACAGGTCTGTGTCTTGACTGGTAGCCACCTTGCTATGCTGTCTCCTTCATCCATCTGACTGGCTTGCGTACGTATCCAGGTGAGTGGAAACTGTAAGAATTTCTAGAAGAATCCAGAAGAGGGATGTTTCTCATAAAAGCTCTTTTATGTCAAAATAGTGAGGGCTGCATTTGAGTGCAAAGGTGTTTGGCTAGCACGAAGGTGTGGAGATGTCGCAAAAGAAAACAAAACAAAATATATAAACAAACAAAACATTCATCCAACCAACCCACCAAATCTAAACCCACTATTCATATGTTTGGAAACTATGGCAGAGATATGTGAATGACCCGTGCTGCAGTAGGGTGATTGGATGGTGGTCAGAAATGCAGCCGGCAGGAGTTTCTTTTCTCTAGTAGTACTTTTCAATAACCTTTCAGGTAATGTGCTGGCATTGTGGTTGCAAAGACAACACTAAAAGTGCATTAGAAGAATTTGGAAGCAAAGCTACAAACTCTATGGGGATGGTGGTTAAAGGCTGGCCCAGGTATATTAGATGCTGCTCTCCCATTAGATAGTGTAGCCCCACGTCTGGTTTGCTGCCCTCCGTGTCAGCACCCAAAGTCCCTCATCAGAGTGGCGGGTCAGCCCCTGTTGTTCAACAGGATGCTTGTTAACGCATGATGATGTGGTTTGTGAGTTCTGTCTGCTTCAGCGTCCAGATTCCCCGTCCACACCTGGTGTTCCTTTCCCTTCATTCACTTCCAAGGTGGGGAGGGCTTGGGCGGTGGTCGGAGTCCAGGCAGAATTGCCCCTGTCAGCAGTGCATAGCAGAATCATGATCATTATGGCCTTCTGTTTATCATCACCCCCGTGTGTCTGATGCATTGTCATTGCCACTCCGGGCTACTCGCCTTTAACCATCACCTGCCTGTAGCAAATTTGCCACCTCTTCCCGGAGAACATTCCACCTCATTTCTTTGCTTCTGCTGGTCTCTAGCTCTGCACATAGGTCACAATTGCATCTACGTGAATCTCACTGATGGTTGGTGATATTTCTAGGTTCCTCGAGACAAGAGGCTGCTATCTGTAAGCAAAGCAAGTGACAGCCAGGAAGAGCCGGATAAAAGGTATGGTATTATGTAAAGGGATATGTCTGGCTCCCCAAATAACTCTTTTTCGGTGTTTTTGAAAACCATAGTATTCAGCTATAATTTTTGTTCTTAAGGGAAGATGGGACCAAAAAGTTTAGCCTCTTCTCTCTGTCTTTGAAGAGTCTTGACCAAAACTGGATCTCTCAGTAGGGACCACAAATTGCATCCAAAGGGTCATCAGCAGGCTCTTGATGTACCCCCTTCCTGGAAGCCTGGATATCCCGAGTTAGAGGTGAAATGCTGGCAAGATAGCGTACTGCCGGGGTCAGCTCTTGTGATCGATCCCATGGCTGGGTAATTACGATCAAGCCCTTGAGGGAGTGAGCCCTGTGGAGATTGCTTTTGATGAGGGGGAGAGGAAGGAGACTGGGCTGTTTCTCACTCCAGGAGGCGGTTGGTAGAGAACCAGGCATGGCAGCACATACTGTGAGGGGGCAGGGGCAAGACAGATGTTAGGAGATCATTATATGACCCCCCCTTTTCCTGCGATCCTGAATTAAGAACCGATTGAAACACAAGACACAGACAGATTGAAAAGGAAAAAAAAAATTCAGTTTTCTTTCTGATTAAGCCAACAGAGAATGCCATTTTTGAATCTGCAGCTTGTAACATGTCAATCCTGACTTAGGTATGTCTACTCACCTAGTCTCAGGCAGGACTGCAAGCCTCCCTGAAGGGACAGGCCACTGTGGTATGGCAGGGGTGACTGGACTCCTCTCTGTATGGCCGGGATGAGCCAGACATAAAGAGGGAACCAGAAGGGACTGAACCACCTTACTCAGCTACTTCTCCCAAACTCATTAATCAGATATATCCCTTTCCTGCAGAGGAATAGGGGAGAAACCACAGTGCTTTTCCTTTGGTGTTTCTTCCTAAAAAAAAAAATTTTTTTAACATTTATTTATCTTTTTGGGAGACAGACACACCTCTCACACACACACACACACACACACACTCACTCACACACACACACACACACACACACACACACACACACACACAATCCAAAGCAGGCTCCAGGCTCTGAGCTGTCAGCACAGAGCCTGATGCAGGGCTCAAACTCAAGAACAGTGAGATCATGACCTGAGCCAAAGTCAACTGCCCGACCAACTGAGCCACCCAGGTGCTCCTGGTGATTTTTTCATATGGAAATATGAAGTCAGGAGAAATGAAATCCCCTGCTAGCTCATATATCCAGATCTTACTTGGCCTTGATGGGACCTGCTTATGACACGAACGGCAGCAGGAACCACCCCACCAGCCAGCAGCCCTGGGCTGTGTATCACCTCCAAAGTACACCCTTAGCAAAGGTTAAGGCTGTCTGCATCTGGTGTGCAGTTTTCAAGGAATCTTCTGATGCTGCACGCTGTCTTGGGGACCCTAGTTGGTAGCAGTGATGACAGGGAGAAGGAGCCTGATACTCTTCAGATCTTGTGACTTTTCCTCCCATTAGCCGGTATTTATTAAGCCAAGCAGGTGCAGTCTGCTAAATCGTATACCAGTATTCATAGAAGGGTCAGGGAAAAACATGTCTAAAGTATGTGCTGCGTCTGCATCATAATAGACAGAAGAGACCATTTGTCGTTACAGCATCTTTTAGAACAACATCGTATTTTCATGGTTATTTTGTGATTTCGGTGGAGCAGCTTCAAAATAACTGGCAGTGGGGTACAGACAAAACTACCTTGTGTAGACTAATTATGACCTCGTAGACTTCAGGTCGAATGTAATTTGGAAGGATGTCATTTGATCTGCAGCATATTCAGGAATTAAGGTGCCATGTGCTTGCATGGTGTCATTATAACTGTCTGTATATAGAAGTTGGTACTTGGAAAAATAACTGAAAGTCCGGCATGACCCAGATTTTTTAAAAAGCATATTTAATGTGCCGTTCGTAAGCCTTGCGTTTTTTCCCTCCTATTGCAATATTTGGTTCAACTTTAAATTCTATTGCGGGTGAGCCAGTAGCTCACGATAATTCTTACTTTGCTATAATCAGCCACTTTTTGGATGTCTTTCTAAAGTTCTCTAGCTTCTAAAACTACCACTGTTCTGCAGAGGCAGTTACACATTCTAGGATGACGCTGTGTCTGTTATTTCCTCATCGTGTGGTAATATCGATGGTTCAATTAGGTTTATAGTTGATAATATAGGTTTATTTATATTTATTTACAATATAGGTTTATACGACTCTGTAGTTCGCTTGTGTTGGCTTCTAAGAATGCCCCAAATATTTTGACTTGTGTCTCTTGTTTGGGATTCGTGTGTCTTGCGTGGATTAGAGAATTAACAAATTTAGCTTGAAATGGACTCTAAGCGCAGAGGAGTTGGTTAGCTTTGAATCTGTTGGCGAAGGCAGTAGGTGTGTGCTTATAAAAGTCCAGAAGAGTAGAAACTGGACACTTGCTTTGGTAGCTAATCAGTGTAGACCAACCAGCCCTTGTACATCCAACTCACAGGACGTTATCCACATGTATTATTAGTTAATCCTCCACAAAAGAGTCTGGGGTAAAATTAGTTTGGGAAATTCCGGGTTATAATTAAACAGGCGAAGGAATGCCTGGGAGCCTTTTCTGTGTTCATGATGTTTGTGACCCACCCAGGCTGGGTTTGTTATGGCAGTTTTTGTTTTTGTTTTTTGTTTTTTTTGAATACTGATTTTATCACAGACTCCTGTCTTTGAGGACCATCTGTTAACATTCCATGCAATATTCTAAACAATGGAGTTTTAGGAAATGCTGACATAAACGGGTGGTCTGGGTTTGGCATCATCTAGCTAACTGGACTCAGATTAAACGTAATTTCTAAATTTCACCGTGTCTTATATGCAGATTCACTGTATTGCTCTGACCACGAAAGCAGGTCAAAGCCAGAATGTAGCCTTGCAATTTTATTTTTTTTAAAGAATTACTTTCTGGAATGATTTCTACAGATTTGTGACAGACTCAGAAAAGTTTAGGTATTTTTCTGGTGTCTTTATTCATGTCGGAGCCATTCTTTCCTCAAGCTTCATTCACTTTGAGGTTTTGTCTGAGAAATCAAAGCCAAAAATGCACAGTCCTGCTGGAGAGCTAGGCAAGCTCAGAGGGGCCAGGAGAGGTCAATTCTGGGAAGAAGCAATTTTATTCAAATAGTTCTCTCTCTATGAGAGATGCCAGTTAGCCCACACTAGTGGGCTAACTAATTTAAAGCACACGCACACACTCATACACACACACACGCTAGTTAAAAACAAAACAAAACACAGACATTGGAGATAGGGCTCCATGCAAAATATGTATTTTTTTTTCCCTCCATATCATTCAGAATAATCTATAAATGAGAGGTGCCCCAAATTTTACTGACCACAGGGACTTTGCTAGTAAAATCACCGTGCTATCCACAATACCCTTCCATTGACGAATTTCTCTTTGCTTCTGCTCTCTCCCAGAATTCTGTAGTATAAGTGGAAAGTATTTTATCCTAGCCTGGTGAGAATTAATTTTCCAAATCCTTTCCTTTCTCTTTGTACCAGTCAGGAGGTCTGAGATCTGAGAGAGCTTGTTTTACATAAGCCCAGTGATGCCACTCTCTGAAGCTCCAAAAGTAATTCAGTGCTAAGGGTATCAATGAGCTCGTGTTGTTTCTCCATTTAGTGAAAATATTTTAATGATAAATTCTCATAGCCTTTTGTCTTTCCTGCAAGGAGGTTAGCCCACAGAACAGTGAAATATATTCTTCCCACTGCCCCCCTTCAAGTTCTTGTCCCGCCCCCACCTTAAAAAATTTTTTTTTTAATGTTTATTTAGTTTTGAGAGAGAGAGAGAGACAGAGCATGAGCGGGGGAGGAGCAGAGAGAGAGGGAGACACAGAATCTGAAACAGGCTCCAGGCTCTGAGCCGTCAGCCCAGAGCCCGACACAGGGCTCGAACTCACGGACCGCGAGATCGTGACCTGAGCCGAAGCCAGACGGACGTTCAACTGACTGAGCCACCCAGGTGCCCCTAAAAAAAGCTATTTTATAACTTTTTCTTTTGAAAGTTTTCAAACATATCCAGGGATAAAGAGGACAGTATAATGAACCCCCAAATACCCACCCCATTCTCCAGGCTCAGCAGTGGTAGCTTTTGGTTACACCTGCTCCATGTCTACCTTTTCTCTTTCTCTCTCTCTCTTTTTTTATTGCAGTAGTCTTTGAAATAAGTTCCTGACATCATGTCATTTCATCTCTAGCTGCTTCTCATTTATATCTCTAAATAAAAAGGACGTTTTATTCCATAATCTCAAAATCATTATCGTAACTAAATGAACAATACTTCCTCAATAATCACCTCACTTGAGGTCCATAGTCAATTGCCTCAAAGATCCCATTGTCTCAAAACGCCTCTTTGGCTTTTCAAATCAGGATCCAAACAAGATCTACTCATCCTGTTTGATTGTTATGCCTTTCAAATCTCTTACTCTAGAACAAGCTTCCCACCCTCCTTTCTTTTTTTCATGCCTCTAACTTATTGAAGAAACCAGGTCAGTAAGATGTGTTACATTCTGTTTGTATGATTGTTTCCTTTTGATTTTGTTTAAGTTATTCTTCCATCCTTCTGTATTCCCTGAGAGAAATATAGAGTTAGATCTAAGGCTTGCCTAAATTCAGGGTCAACTTTTTTTTTTTTTTTTTTTTCTTCCCCTTTTCCCAACTGCACTTTATAGGCGGGGTAATTTGCATGGTTCCGGGAACAACTGTCCTACCTCTAGTCATGCGAAGATCCACTGCATTCCCTTGTAAAGTTCACCATCAGCTTTTTCCCTAATGGCATTAACATCCACTGGTTGTTGCTGGCACCCATTATTTTATTAGGAGTCGCAAAGTGGTGATCTTTCTAATTCTGTTATGTTGGGGGGGGTGGGGGGGGTTTAAACATGCAGAAACTGCCTTGGCACCAGTGAAGCCCAGAGTAATCTGACCGGAGGAGAAAACCGAGTGCAGGTCCTAAAGACTGTTCCAGTGAACCTTTCCCTAAATCAAGACCACCTGGAGAACTCGAAACGGGAACACTACAGCACAAACATCTCCGAGAGCCCGGCCATCATCCCGGTGTCCGGAATCACGGTGGTGAAAGCTGAAGATTTCACACCCGTGTTCATGGCCCCGCCCGTGCACTGTCCCCGGGGAGATGGCGAGGAGCAACGTGTGCTTATCTTTGAACAGACCCAGTATGGTGTGCCCTCCATGGCCAGCCATAGCACCTACCTCAAGGATGACCAGCGCAGCACCCCCGACAGCACTTACAGCGAGAGCTTCAAGGACGGGACCGCAGAGGTGAGTCCCTGGCTGTGTCCGCAGCAGCCAGAACCTCAACCCAGAACCCCCAGCTAGTTTTGTTTCTGTTTGCTTTTGGAGTGGGATCAAGTAATTAAAACTGTGAGTTCAGAGTTTTCAAAACGTGTTTGTATCTGTATAACAAGGTTTTAGTGGCGCCTGGGTGGCTTCGTCAGTTAAGCCTCTGACTTGATTTCCGTTCAGATCACGATGTCATGGTGAGATCATGCCCTGAGACAGGCTCTGCTTAAGATTCTCTCTCTCTCTCTCTCTCTCTCTCTCTCTCTCTCTCTCTCCCTCTCCCTCTCTCCCTCTCTCCCTCTCTCCCTCTCTCCCTCTCTCTCTCCCTCTCTCTCCCTCTCTCTCCCTCTCTCTCTCTCCCCCTTCCTCCCTCCCTCTCTCTGCCCCTCCCCTGCTCGTGCGTTCTCTCTTCCTCTCAAAAAAGTTTTTTTTAAAGTTTTCATTTGATTTTTTATTTTGAGAGAGAGAGAGAGGTAGAGAGAGAGAGAGACAGAGAATAAGTGGGAGAGGGGAGCAGAGAGAGAGAATCCTAAGCAGATTCTGCACCATCAAAGCAGAGCTTTGCATGGGACTTGAACTCACAAACTTTGAGATCACAAACTGAGCCATAGTCAGATGTTTAACCTACCAAGCCACCCAGACACATGTATTTTAATAATTTTCTAGACCTCGTCTAGTTTGTAACCTTCCAAAAGGTAGCTAAAGATGTTGCCTGTGCATTTTTTGAAACAGTGTGACTCTTTAAGACCTAGTATGATTGAATACTCAAGAAAGAATTTGTATTATCAGCAATCAAGTGTGTATATGCATGTACATTTTATACTTTACAAGTAGAGACCACATATTCTTTTCATGTGCCTGTAGAACTTACAGAAACAAGGTTCTTTGCTCATTTGTTTTAAATTCACCAGCTTGAGGGGTGCCTGGGTGGCTCAGTCGGTTAAGCGTCCAACTTCATCTCAGGTCACGATCTCGCGGTTTGTGAGTTCGAGCCCCGCGTCGGGCTCTGTGCTGAGCTTGGAGCCTGGAGCCTGCTTCAGATTATGTGTCTTCCTCTCTCTCTGCCCTTCCCCTGCTTGTGCTCTGTCTCTCTTTGTCTCTCAAAAATGAATAAATGTAAAAAAAAAAATTATTAAATTCACCAGCTTGAAAATTGTGGTAGTTGTATCAGAATCAACGTCAGAATCAATAGGAAAGTTCCCTCACCCTTAAAGTTTTCTTGAGCCCCTGTATTTGAAGCCTTCTCCTCTCTCTTGCTCTGGGCAAGCACTAACCTGCGTTCTGTCACTATAGTTTCAATTTTTCTTTCACTTGAGATTCTTCTATTTTGTTGCTTTTGTTAATCGTTTATTTACTTGCTAAATAGTATTCCATGGTAAGCATATTATCACAATTTGTTTGTGGTATATCTGTTCACCAGTTAATGGACATATTTTGTTGCTTCTGGTTTTGGCTATTATGAGTAAGTAATGCTGCTGTGAACATTCACATGTATGCTTTTTTTTTTTTTTTTTTATGTTTATTTATTTTTGAGACAGAGAGAGACAGAGCATGAGCAGGGGAGGGGCAGAGAGAGAGGGAGACAGAATCCGAAGCAGGCTCCAGGCTCCGAGCTGTCAGCACAGAGCCTGATGCAGGGCTCGAACTCACAGACTGTGAGATCATGATCTGAGCTGAAGTCGGACGCTCAACCAACTGAGCCACCCAGGCACCCCTACGTGTATGCCTTAATGTGGATGTATGCTTTCATTTCCTGGGTAAATACCCAGGACCAGAATTGCTAGGTCATGGGGTAAATATATGTGCAACTTTATAAGATACAGCTGTACAGGATGGCCATGCCATTTTCATTCTCACCAGTAGTAGATGAGGGTTTCCATTTTCCTCATCCTTGCCCAAACTTGGTATTGTCAGTCTTTTTAACATGAGCTATTTTAGTGGATATGTGATGATGTCTCATTGTGGTTTGAGTTTGCTTTTCTCTGATGTCTAGTGGTGTTGAACATCATTCATGTGCTTCTTTGCCCATTCTTACAACTTCTTTTGTGAAAAGTCTGTTCAAATGTTTTGCCCAATTTTTTTTTATTTAAAAAATTTTTAATGTTTATTTATTTTTGAGAGACCGAGAGAGAAAGACAGAGTGTGAGCAGGGGAGGGGTAGAGAGAGAGGGAGACACAGAATCTGAAGCAGGCTTCAGGCTCTGAGCTGTCAGCACAGAGTCCCATGTAGGGCTCGAACTCCTGCACCGTGAGATCATGACCTGAGCTGAAGCCAGCTGCCCAACCGACCAAAACACCCAGGCTCCCCTCACCCAATTTTTAAATGGGGTTACCTGTCTTCTTCTTTTTATTTTTTATTTTTATTTATTTAATTTACATCCAAGTTAGTTAGCTTATAGTGACCTGTCTTCTTTTAATTAAGTTGTTAAGAGTTCCTTAAATAATGTGAAATCAGTTATATGTTTTACAGTCGGTAGGTAGCCTTTTTTGTTGTTGTTGTTTTAACCGTGTCTTTCAACGAGCAACAATATTTAATCTTGATCAATTTTTTCTCTTCTAGTTTATGCTTTTTATGTACTTTTTAAGAAGTCTTGGTATGACCCAATGTCACAAAGATTTTCTTTTGCTTTTTTCCCCTAGGTTTTTAATAGTTTCACCTTTACATATAGGTTTATCATCCATTTTTGAGTTGACTTTTGTAATGGAGTAAGGGAAGTGTTGAGGTCCATTTTTGTTTTTTCTCCATATCACTCTCCAGTTGTTCCAGCACCATTTGTTAAAAAGACATCTTGTCTCCATTTAGTTGCCTTGGGATCTCTGTAGAATGAGTGTAATTGTGGGTTAGTTCTCCAATTTTTGACCCAAGATATTGAATGCATTTTTTTTTTTCCTATTGGTTCAGGTCAGCTTTTCCAACATTTAGGAGCCATGCCCCTGTGTTTGAGATGATGGTCATTGGCTTCCCATTTTTCAGTCTGCCCAGGACAATAAAAGACCGTGGCAGAAGGCGAAACAGACGGTTTCTAATTTCCTAAAGAGGAGTCAATGTCGTGGCAGTGTGCCAGATGCTTGCAGCCTGCTGCCCGTTTAGTTGCCGCTGGGACAAAATGCCACCACCTGAGGCTGAGATTGCACCCTAAATCATAATATTTGAAAATAATAAACATTTGATGGGCCTACTTACTATGTGCTCTGCTCATTTAATCCTCACCCAAAGCCTATGAGGGGTGTACTATTTTTGTCATCTTTGTTTTCCAAGTGAGTAAACTGAGGCACAGGGAGCCGGCCTATGCCCATGGTCATACTGCAGTAAGTGGTAGAGATGGGACTCATCACGGGCTGCCAGGCGTCAGGACCTGTGTGGGGCCTTCCAACCCTCAGTGGTTCCATTCCTAAAGACAGGGAGTGACTCACCCCAACGTTTTTTTCAAAATTCCGTGTCCTCTGTCAGTGTCATTAGCGGTATCTTATCTTTCAGAAGAGCCAAAGGGACTGGCTCTCTGCAGTGTCGATAGGGAGTTAGGTGGGCAAGTTGCTCTGGTGACCCTCTGTCACCACTGAGTCCCTGCTGTACTGTGTGAAATCGGGGAAGAGCAGAGTGAGACATGATAAATCCCCTGCCCTTAAGAGGCTACCATATTTCTTGAGTTCTGGTAGCTTTATAGTCAAACTTTCAATGTCTTTCTAATAAAAAATAATGCCTTAAAGTTAGCTTCCATAGTTTTCTGGGCCATATTGCTTAAAATAGTTAACAGACATTTTTTTTTTTTTAACTGAACAGGGATCTTGTAAGCTTTTTGGCATTATTGAATATTTATGATTTGCCCACAGGCAGTTGGGATGTTTTAGCGAGGAAAGCAAAAGCAGCTTACTTCACATGGGAATGTCGGTCACATGCTTTTTCATTAAAAATTTGCCACTGAGGTTTTTCTCAGCGGGTGTGGAAATCTCCCATTAGTCACATAAGAGTCCACGGAGGTGGCCCAATGTCAACAGAACCATGATGCTGTTTGGGGGTGTATGTTATCAGTTGTGTTTGTGTTGTAGATAAGGAGGCTTGTGAAAGGAAACTATTGTATTTCGGGTTTTATTTGGAAGGGAATGAGAAAGTAACTTACATGAAACTCAATGTGAAGACTATTCTCATGACATTTGGCGTAGCTGCCCTCCTAGTCTTGGAAATCAGTGTTTACATTGTATATTGTATTTAAATATGATGTAAATTAAATGGAGTCAGATCTGTTGTTATCTTTAGTCATGGCATTGCTAACTGGTTCTAAGATTAGGTGAGTAATTTCACCAGGTAAATTTCACTAAGAAAAATTTGTCTAAAATCTGGTACTTCTTTCAGGAAAACTATTACAATGTTTGGGACTCTTGTTGAATTAGCAAATTTTATTTTATTTTTTTATTTTATTTTATTTTATTTTATTTTATTTTATTTTATTTTATTTTATTTTATTTATTTTTTAAAAATGTTATATAACCTAATTGAGAAATTCATAACATATAAGAGAGGGGGTTTACTTTTTTTTTTTTTTTTAAATTTTCTAGCGTTTATTATTGAGAGACAGAGCATGAGCACAGTAGGGGCAGAGAGAGGGGCAGACATAGAATCCAAAGTAGGCTCCAGGCTCTGAGCTGTCTGCACAGGGCCTGACGCGGCACTCGAACTCACAAACCGCAAGATCATGACCTGAGCTGAAGTCGGACACTTAACCGACTGAGCCACCCAGGTGCCCCGCAAATTTTATTTTTTAAAAATGTTTATTTGTTTTGAGAGACAGCACACATGTGAGTCGGGGAGGGGCAGAGAGAGAGAGAGAGAGAGGGAAAGAGAGAATCCCAAGCAGGCTCCATGCTGTCAGCACAGGGCCCCGATGTGGGGCTCCAGCCTACTAATTATGATCGTGACCTAAGCCAAAATCAAGAGTCAGATGCTTAATTGCCTGAGCCAGGTGCCCTACAAATTTCATTTCTTATTAGAGACTGATTCTTCTGTATGTGTGTGTGTGTATGTGTGTGTAGGTGGATATCAGAGAAGTGAGCCGTTTGGCTCAACTGAGGCTGGGAGCTTTTTAAGACAGTGGTAACATTAAAAAGTTCTTCAATGGATTGATTTTAGCTATTTTATTGTGCAGTCCCTTTGTAAGAACATTTGGTAAATATTTACTTCTACTGGTGCTGCTTTGAGTTCTGTCCTGTAGAAGCTTACTATTGGTCTATAAGACATGGAAAGAAGAGTTTTTACAGAAAAATTATATGTACAGTCATAATAAGAATCAAAATGGAAAGAAGAATTTGCTTATTCTGTACTACAATTTTGTGCCAGTTAAAATGAGTCTATCTACCTGTGTGAATAAAGGAGCACCACAGTCTTAGTGATTTAATACACTAAAAGTTTATTTCTTATTAGTAAGAATCCTGATACATGTCTGCAGACCTCTTTCTAATTAATGACTCAGGAATCCAGATTCCCTCCATCTTATGACATTCCTGTCTTCATATGTGGCCTCTGGGCCCCCCTGCTTGGGAAGTGAGATCATGAAGATTGCAGACTGACTTGTAAATACTATGACCTGATAGTGACATGCATCACTCCCGTTCATCTTTCATTGGCTAGAACCAGTCACATGGTCTTAACTAACTGCAAGAGGGCTGGGAAGTTTAGTTCTGCCATGTGCTTAGGAATGAGAAGAACTATATACATGGGCAAGCACCAGATATTTCTACCATGTATTTCATAATTCAGTCCTTGGTATGTTACTTGTCAAATTAACATAGTTTGCAGAGAAATCCTGAAATGAAAGCAAAGAATGATTATTTGTCATACCCAATAGATCTACGATGGTTAGTTAGTGATTTTATATTCATCTGTAGACTGATAACTGGAAGTTATCCTGAATCTAAGCCCTGTCCAGTAGGATTAATTGTTTTTCAGTTTTTTCTTAATATTTATTTATTTTTGAGAGAGAGAGAGAAAGAGCATGAACAGGAGAGGGGGCAGAGGGAGAGGAAGACACAGAATCTGAGGTAAGCTCCAGTCTCTGAGCTGTCAGCACAGAGCCCAACGTGGGGCTCAAATTCATGAACCACGAGAACGTGGCCTGAGCCGAAGTTGGACGCTTAACTGACTGAGCCACCCAGGCGCCCAGCATGATTAATATTTTAACTAGGAGCTCATTTCCTCCCACACATTTAAAGAACAATACTTTAGTAAGAAAGAAAGAGAGAAAGATATGTATATCTTGTATACACACACACACACACACACACACACACACACACACACACACACACCATGGAGTAATAATCCATCACAAAAAAAGATGGGATCTTGCCATTTGCAACAACCTGGATGGACCTAGGGGGTGTAATGCTAAGTGAAATAAGTCAGTCTGAGAACGACAAACACCATATGATTTCACTCATTTTGGAATCTAAAAAACAAAACAAATGAATAAACAAACGAAAAGCAGAATTAGATCTATAAATACAGAGAACAAACTGTTGGTTGCCAGAGGGAAGGAGAGTGGGGGAGATGGGCAAAATGGGTGAAGGGGAGTGGGAGATACAGGCTTCCAGTTATGGAATGAATAAGCCATGGGGATAAAAGGCACAGCATAAGGAATATAGTCAATGATACTGCAAAAGCCTATGGTGACAGATAGCAGCTACACTTGTGGCGACCGTAGCATAATATAGAGAGAAGTTCACTCACTATGTTGGACACCTGAAACTACTTTAGCATTGTGTGTCAACTATACTCAAATAAAAAAAAAATGTTTTTTAAGGATAAAAGTCTTAAAAGTGTTGAATCAAGTACTAAATTGGAACATAGTTTCACTTGTGTTTAATGCACTTGGTTTTACTATGTTTATTTTAGACATATTGATATAATGCATGTGGTACCATCAGATTTCTATCCTTTTATTACATCCATTTGTTTCTGCATCAAGCAACATTTTGGAAAACGCTTAGCATACACATTTTATACTTGAGGAAGATTTCGGTTTCTCTGCGTGTAGTCGAATTTGCTGTGATTGGATGACCCGTTATTCAGATTGATAGCAGTCGTCTTCCCACCTCCCGAACACAATGGCCATGGAAGCCCTTGTCTGTTACACCTGGTACTTTGCAGCACCATTTGATACTTTGATCACTCTTTCCTCTTAAAAATGCTCTTGGCTTCATGCCCGCAGCTTCAGTTGTCACGTATCTCTAAAGGCTTTCACATGTTTTCCTCCAGTCCAGCTCTCTCTTCTTTGCTCTAGACCTTCATATCTAACTGCGTATGACTCTCCATCTGTCCTGAATCTGACCTGTAGTCTTTCCTTGTGTTTTCCACCTTAGTGGGTAGCACCACCATCCTGGTTTCTCAAGAAACTAGGATATTTCTTGATATTTTGCACCCCCCCCCAATCCATTATCAATTCTATCAATATTTCTAAACATTTCTCAAATCCATTTTTCTCCATTCTGCTTCCACCATGCTGGCCCAATCTGTCAGTTTCTCTGGCCTATAATACTGCCTGCTTTTGTACACTGTACCAGGGATAGTGTTTTCAAAATGCTTATCTGATTATGTCACTCCCCGCTTAACCATCGCTTTTAAGATTGAGATATAAATCTTTAACGAGTATACAAGGCATTGCATATTCTGCTTCTCTTCTGCCTTTCCCACCTCGTCTTCTACCTCTTTCCCCCTTGTGCTCTCTGCTGTGGGCTCCATTCGGTTCTGTGAACCTGAAGTACTTCCTCTTCCCCCAGGACCTTTGTGCATGCTGCTCCATGTTCTAGAAGTGTGCCGTGTAATGCCATAGCCACTAGCCACATGTGGCAATGAAAATTAAATAAAATCAAGAATTTAGTTTCTCAGTCCCACTAACTACCATTTTAAGTGTTCAATGTGACTTGTGGCTACTGTATTGGACAAAGAAGATATAGAAGACTTCCATCTTTAAACTAAATTCTCTTGGACAACACTGTTCTAGAACATTCTTTGCCACCTCCCACACCCTTCCTCCTGTGTGGTTTCCTCAGGAAATCCTTCCCTGCCCTCTTCCTTCAGTTTCTAGTAGAGTCAGTTTTCTTTGTATCTAAGTCTACCAGCAACTACCGTGAACACATCTGCAATCAAAGTTACATTTATTTAGCCTGCTTCAGCAGGGGACCCTTAGGAACAACTCTGTAACATAGACTTGGGAGTTGGTCTTCATAGTGTTTGGGATTATACCGGGTAAGTGTAAAGAGGGATTACGGAAGTGACAGCCAGCTCTGGACTGGATATGAGAAGTCACTGAGGCAATCTGGAAATTGGGTAACCATAGTTCAGGAGATGAGATAAGCCAAGCAGGACTGAGGATGCGTTTGCTAAGAAAGCAGCAGTTCCTTAGAAGGAAGACGTGTGATTCACTTTCGTAGCTGTGTTCCTGTCTTCTGGGCTTCTGTTGGAAACGTTGTTGGTCTTGTCCGTGTGCCACCGGAAGTAGTACACAAAGGCCGATTGTCAGTGGGACTGATTTTTACTCTCTCAGTCACGCTGTGCTCTCCTAGAACTCTGCTGCTCTTCTCCAGAGTGCTGGCACCAGTTTGTGATTATTTGAATGCATGGTATTTTTAATGAATATGTTTCCTCTGATAGACCGGAAGTTTCATGAGAGCACACACCTCTTCTCTTTTTGCTCACTTTGGTACCCATAGCATCTAGCACACTGCCTGACACGAAGCAGATGCTCAGTCTTTATTGAAAGAGTGGATAAGTGAATAAATGAATGATAAGACCTAAGAAATTGGTGGCTGGTCAAAGACACGGAGGCAGAAAGTATCTGATTTTCTGACAGTTGACGAATCATTTGTCTTTTTCCAGTAGACTCGTAAGCAGACGTCTCCTTCCTCCCACCTAAAAAAATTGTAGAATTCTAATATCCAAAATTTAAATGTAACATTCTAGTATTGCCTGATATCTTGAGTCCTTTCAGGGTCGTCTTTAAAATATACGTTACCGTACCTTTGTTACTCTCCTTTTTCTCAGTCCAAATGATTAAGAAATGTATAGATGCACACATCAAATCACAGTAAAGTACGGTGTTGTTGGCTGTCTGCTTGCCTTTGGGCATTCTACGAATTATGTGAAAAGATTTCCAAACAGTTGTGGAAACTTGGTAACTATAACCAGAATGACCCAAACATTTTGGGTATGACTCTCCATACTGAATCAGGTAGGGCTGTAATGACCCATCAATGTGATCAGGTCTCATGAAGGATTATGATGTTTTCCAGGTGGACCACACATTTAATTTTTTAATTATAAAGACAATATAAAATAATGAAGGATGAAGTTGTAAGCTTAGACATTTTGGCAACATGTTTACTGTCTTTATTTTTTCATAGTTCTTGTTCACATGTGCCTTATTAGGGTAAGATTCTGTGTTTTAGTCAGCATGCAGTCCCTTTGAGTCTGAACAGTCGTAGTATATCACACCTTCTCACATCACCTGAGGGGTTAGAACCACAGAATTTATAAGTTTAATGTGTTTTAGTAGGCTAGTCTGTCCTCAGGTTTCAGAATTCTGCGGCATGAACAATGAATTCACTGAGGCCTGTGTTTACTAATGCTGGTCCACCAGAATTAGTTGTATTCGTATCGTTATGGGTTACTGCATATTCCTTCAAAGGAGACCTTGGAAATGCATTTCCTCTATCCCTTTTTTAAGTGCCCTTTTCATCATGCTACCCTCCTACTCCAAAATTTTCTAATTCTTAACTATACTAAGTATAAATACCTTTTCGTAGATCAGCCCTGGCCAATAGAACTTCCTACAGTGATGGAAATTTTCCTGTATTCGCTCCAATATGGTAGCTACTAGCCGCATATGGCAATTTTGTACTTAAAATATGGCTGGTTGCCCGAGAAACTAAACGTTTAACCTAGATTTTTAGGTCCTCCCTTCATAATCAAATCAGGCCCGTGTCCTTGTCCCCATGTACACTCCACATTTGTGCCATCATTTTGTCTTGACTCGTGTTGGTCTTCTCTCACCTGGATTACTTTTCCTCAATTCCTTCAATTGATCCAGCTTCTCTTTAGCTTCCATGGGTTAGAATAGTCTCCACAATTTCTACGAAATCGTCCTGTCATCTTGCTGACCTTCCTTTCCTGGCAACGCCCATTATTTGCTTTTCCAGCCAGGACACCTGAATGGATGGATGGATGGATGGATGGATGGATGGATGGATGAATGAATGATTCAAAATAGACTTTCACATTTAGTCATTTGGTCTATTTTACTTTGATTTGTTGTGGTTGCTGTTCATGTGAATTTGCCCATCTCTTCAACCAACTTTCGGTGGAGCCCCAGAAGATTCCCATTGAATGCTTTGTTGATTGATTGATTGATTGATTGATTGATTGCAAAAGAAATGCAAATCTGTATCTTTGATTCTTTGTCACAATTATTGAACCAGTCAACAAGCTCCTAGGATGCACATAAATACACTTTGATGACAAAACCCATTTTCTTGGATCCAGGGAATTTATAAGACAACATAAAAAGAAGTATCCTGTATATTTTACTTATAAATTGTGAATTCTAGAGATGGTGGTTAAGGATCGTGAAGAAAGTTTGGAAAATAGCTGTGAGTAACCCTTTCCTATGAAGGAAACTGGTGAACTGTGGTCAAAGAATGGAAGCTTATGGCTGAGAAAAGAGAGGCAGGAAAGTTGTTATTTTGAAAGAGACACTAGAAAAAAGTCACATTGGGAGGAGCAGGCGTGTGTGGTCAACCAAGTGCTTTTTCATCCTGTTATATTCACTTCAGGATCAAGTGGGGGTGTTTGCACAACTACTTTTGAAAAGGTTTTAAAATGTAACCAAGTGCTTCCAGCTGGCACTAAGTAACAACTGGATATCCTTGGATCCAAGCTTCTTCACGCATAATACTAGGCTTTAGAGTTTCCCTCCAAAATGTACTCTTAAAATATTGTGATAAAGATGATCTTAGAGAAGGGCACTGAATATGGTCAAGTGATTACTATAGAATAGAATTTAATACACATATATTGAGTTCACCATGTACCGAGTACTGTACTTAGTACTTTATATCTATTAACACATTTATCTGTCTAATCACTGTAAATAAGCATTTTGCAGATGCAGGAAACATGGCACTTGCCTCAATTTTATACAGGTAGCCGGTTAAAATGTTAGAATTTGGGACGCCTGGGTGGCTCAGTCAGTTAAGCTTCCAGCTTTGGCTCAGGTCATGATCTTGCGGTTTGTGAGGTCGAGCCCCTTATCAGGCTCTGTGCTGACAGCTCGGAGGCTGGAGCTTGCTTAGGAATCTGTGTCTGCCTCTCTGTCTCTCTCCCTGCCCCTTCCCTGTTCATGCTCTCTCTCTCTCTGTCTCTGTCCTTCCCTTTTAAAATAAGTAAATAAAAAAAGAATTTATGATTTTTGGAATATGCATTGGCAGTGATAGAAAATGGAAGAGATGTTTTTATATGTTTGAAGAAACAGGTTCCAGTACCTGCAGACACTTTTGCAACACCTGTGGACATGTGAATATGGACATGTGAATAATATGCAAAGCACAAATACCCTTTCTGTCCAGCATAATTCTCAGTGTGCAGGTGATATGTGAGTTCTGTGCGCAAATGGCAACTATTTTCATTGTAGTTGAAAACACAGTACTAAAAAATGTGTTACTTTCCTTTCTGAAGTGAGGATTTAACGGTTTGGATACATTTGTCACTTTTTGTTTCTTTTGCATGATGACTTACCTATTTGTTTTAATTTTGATGACTTGTAAATTTTGCAGAAATTCCGGAGTGCTTCCGTTGGCGCTGAGGAGTACATGTACGACCAGGCATCAAGGTAGGCTCCCGGGAGATGCCCCTAGAAACTGATGAACTGCTAACACTTGAAATGTATCCCTACGTTATACTTTTGAACCTTTAAAAGAAAATTATTTTCTCTATTACAATGACTTCTAAATTGCTGTTTCCAGTCTTGACCTACATTCTGAGGCCCGTACCCTTTCTCTGTTCTTTTGGTTACATATCCCCTCTTGGGTGATCCTCTAAAGCTCAGACGCATGGGCTCCAACACAGCATGTGAATAAATGGAACTCTTTGTCTCTTTCTTTGTCTTTTTTTTTTTTCTTTCCTTCCTTCTCTACTTCTTTCATTGGTCTGCTTTTATTTCCTATCCTGGCTAAGGATGGAACCATCCTCCAGCTACCCACTCTAGAGGGGTAAAGATCTGCCTGACCTTTCTTACTACACTTTCATCATACTTGCCAAGTGCCGAATATTCTATTCTCCCTGTCCTGTCCCTTGCAACTTACTCTTATTCGAGTTCTGAACTATAAAAATATAAGTGAGCTTTCTGCCAGCACTTTCTTCTTCCTTCTGTTCCACTTTGCACGTATTTAGCTACCAGGTACCATACACTCTGGTGCCTTCTGTGTACAAGCCATGCGAGAGGGATGGGGATAAGATACACCCTCTCCCTACAAGAGGCCCGTAGACTTGGAGGGGACAAGTGTAGTGATGGACAATTGTAATACAAATTGTCAGTGGTGAGTCCTGCCACGGAGATACATAAACAGAAAGCTGAGAGGACCTACAGGCCTGTGTGTGTGATGCGGGTCGGGAGGAGTGGGGGGTGGGCCAAAGCTTGCAGGAAGGGGCATTTGAGCCACATCTTGAAGGACTGTTAGCAGGAGTTTTCCAGGGAAAGAAGGAGTATTAAGAACATTCTAGGTAGAGGTGCCAGATGTTCAAAGACCTCGGTCGTGATCATGTCTGTAGATAGGAGAAAAGGGCAAGAAATGAATCTCTCTCCCATTTATAAAACGTACCAGTGATTTCTGACAGAATTAAACACAAGTTACTCATGAAGGTAGTCAGAGCCCTCTATCTGCTGGTCCCTTTACTTTAAACCTTGTCCTCTACTGTATTGCTTGCCCCTTTTGCTTTTATGTGTGTGGCTCTCTTCTGTTCTCTCTGTTTCCGCCTAATGTCCTCCTCATCCTTCAGGATCTTGCTTCAACCTCAGACTCCCCATTTGGTCTCCCCAGATCGTCCAAGTCAGAATTTGGGTGTGTGGTGTTCATGAGGGGAAGGGGCATGGTGGGGAAGATAACCAGAGTTCCAAATAACCTTCTAAAATGTGGAAATACATACATAATTTACATGCTATAAGCCCAAATCACCATGTAGTCAGCTGTCTGGTTGGTGAAAAGAACATTGACCTATCAGTCACTTGACCTGTCTTCTCTTTCTGCTGCTGTCGTTGTCCACTGGAGTGAGCAAGTTTCTCAGCCTGTCTTCAGCTGTGAAATGAGGAAGGTGGTTTTTTTTTCTTATGTTATGAATAGACAGGCTTAGGGGGCATGAACTCCCCAAAATTAGATTCAAAACTATTTCTGTTCATATGTGCTTTTTTTCTGGAGAGAGGGTTCACAGCTTTCTTCATTTTTTTTTTTTTTTTTTTTTTTTAAACAAAGTCTGTGCCCTAGACAAGTTGCAAATTGCTGGTCTAGGTGATTCTTAATATCCTGTCCAAGTCTCAAATTTTATGATTCAGTGGCTGTACTGAAATTGCTTTTTCTAAGCAAAATGACAGTGAAATTGGTTCTGTCTTGAATGATTTATTTCCTACCTAATTCTAAGACACATATTCCGGAATTTGCTTAGTTTATCAGTTTAAGCGTAAGGTTTTTACCATGAAATGAGGAATATTGTTTTGCCCTTCACATTTCTTTCTCCTTACAAAACTTACAAAAAATTAAACATTGCCGAAATGTTTAACATAGAAAGTAGGGGTCCCCCATAATCTTGTAAGTAGGTCATTTTAAGAGGTGAACTTTGACACGTTTTTACATCCAGCTTTTCAAAGACTACTGAATTAAAGAGCTAAGAAAATAATAGGCCCAGTGAAGAGCTTTTGATGATTAAAAAAATACACAAAACATTGGTTATTGGATTATCACTATAGGCCATCCAGCAGTGTAGGAGAAAGAAATATTTCTGAATGGACATCTTAAACAAAAGAGATTGTGGTTCATACCTGTTGTTTACTTTAAATAATGGATAAATTCTCCAAATTTGGGAAAATCAGTGTTTTTATTTTATTTTGCTTTTATATATTAGGGAAATGAGTTAGAGCAGCGATCTGCAAACTTTTTCTGCAATGGGTTAGATAGTAAATATTTTAGATTTGGCACACCATATGTCACAAGTACTAAACCCTGCTGTTATGAAAGTAGCCATAGACAAGACATAAATGAATGAATGTAGTCGTGTTCCAATAAAACTTTATTTACAATAATAGGCAGTGAGCTAGATTTGGCCAGGGGACCATTGTTTGCAAACTCCTGATTTACAGCAGTTACCCTTTCATGAGTTCTTTTGCAGTCTTGAAAACAAACAAACAAAAAACCAAAAATAAAAAACCCAGTTTCTGCTATGGAACTAGATTCTCAATAGTGAATGTTTGAGTTTCATTTAGGTTTTCACATTTCAAAATGTTTTCAAGTGGGACATAGCTATTTTGCAACATCTTGGTTGTACAAAAAGAGGTCTAGGTACAGGTATGAATTAAACAAAACCTTTCACACATTTGGCTTGTTGTTGGGATAAAAGTGGCAAATGCTATCAGTTCTTAAGCTTCAGGCATTACTGATTGCCATCCAAGACCTAACAGATTCTTCTGGCACAACCTTACGTAATTGGACAGGCTCTTTATGGACTTTTCTCTCCTTCTAAACCATCTGGTTTATGGGCCACTATTAGAAATGCTCTATACATTGTATTAGCAATGACCTTTGGTCTGGTCTCATCTCTTTGCCATATGTTGTGTTTTGTCTCTGAAATGGAGTAAATATTGGTTAATATTCCTACAAAATGCTGTCAATGTGAAATTGATTAGGAAGGCAGAAATGTCCAAGTGAGTGAATCTGACCACTGTTTGTTTTCTGTTCACAGTGGCACATTTCAATACACCCTGGAAGCTACCAAGTCTCTGCGTCAGAAGCAGGGGGAGGGCCCCATGACCTACCTCAACAAAGGACAGTTCTATGCCATAACGCTCAGCGAGACTGGAGACAACAAATGCTTCCGACACCCAATCAGCAAAGTTAGGGTATGATCCTTATTTCTCAAATAAAGCACAGAGGGATCAGATGAAGGAAATTGCTACCTTCCTTCATCTTGCGGGAGGGTGTGGAAAAAATTCCAAAATAAATAATTCCAGAACAAATGTCAGAGAGTTGGAGCAGGACAGAACTTACTGGCTTACCGTTTATCATTTTAATCAGTAACCAATAAACCCCAGGGAGGGACATGGTTGAGACATGCTCTCTGGCTGTATCCAAGGGATTTTCCCAGTTTCCTTCATTACCTTTATGCTACCTAGTGGTTGTTCTTGTGTTCAATCAATTGATCTTAATTTTTCAAGCAGGTAGCTGTAAGTCAGAGCTTATTTGTGGGCAAGGAAAGAGCTGCGGCTGTCTTCTGTGAGGGAGGCTGCAATTTATTCTGTGTCCCCGGACCCTTTGCGACTTGCTTACAAAGCCCTTCTGCAGCCCATTGCTTCCTCAGGAG
This sequence comes from Panthera pardus, assembly GCF_024362965.1. Taxonomy (NCBI): domain Eukaryota; kingdom Metazoa; phylum Chordata; class Mammalia; order Carnivora; family Felidae; genus Panthera; species Panthera pardus. Next base: position 46,964,455 of record NW_026527002.1, read on the forward strand.
TAAAGTGAGGCATGACATGATCCCTACCAGGAGTGACTCGGTGGAGTTTTCACATTCATGAGTATTAGTTCCGTTTGTTGGAAATGGAACTGTGCCGGAAGCCTACCAGCTTCTGGCATTCTCGCCGCAGCCAAGAAGGGAGGAAACTGGTAATCCTTTTCTCCTGAAAAGGAAAATCATAGCAGAGCTCTCTGAAAAGAGGTTGAAGGACTTTCCTGCCCGATTGTAAAATGATTTGTTTTACATGCTTTGTGCAGAGTGCCACCCCACCTTATTTTACCCATAGCTACCACCTCCTAAGCTCTTTAGTACATTGAGAAGAAAGCCACGCTGTCCCTAGAGAGAGCATAGTGACTTTGCCCCCATCCCAGATGCCCGTGCAAAGGTAACAAATGAGGGAGAAGAGAGAGAAGAGTATTTGGGCACCTGCTGGCCAGCTTGTCTGTTACTAGTTTTAGGTAAAATCATTGCAGTGGTGATCTCTGAGTCAGCTGGGTTTTGTGGCTTTGTTTCAGTGAGAAAGATAAGGAAGGTTGCTGGTCATTTCTCAGGCCAGCAGTTCTTCTTCCCTGTAAGCCTGTCCCAGTCCCAGATCAGAGCTGCGGGAGGCAGGGCAGCTGGGAGTGAGAGAAAGATGTGGAGCGAATGTCCTACCCAAGGCTGAGCCCGTTGTAGGCGGAAAGGTGCCTGGTGTGTTCCCTACCCTGTGGTCAAGGCTGTGGCAGAGGGGGGCCATCCTCCTCCTCTTCATAATCATCGTAATGGTGGAGGGATATAATAATAATATTAATGACGACAACAATGACAGAGAGATGCCATGATACTAACAAGCGCCACAACGTCACAACTACTATTTATTGGGTGGATCTTCTATGTGCCGGGCACTGTGTTAAGTACCATATATCTAGCAATCCATTTATTTGAAACTAACAACAACCCTATGATATAGGCACTATTTTTGTAATCTTACAGATGAGGAAACGGAGCCTTTTAGAGACTAGTAACTGGCCAAGGTTACACAGCTAAAATGTGAGGGAACCAGGATATATCCCAGGCAGTCAGATTCCTGAACTCATTCTCTTAACCACTAAGGTACACTGTGTTGAGTCACATGGAGGGCTAAAAGCCATAATAAGCGTTTTAGCCTGGGACCCACCTCTGGATATATATGCTAGGCTTCATACCCTGTTACCCCCACGTGTGGATAAATTTACTCTGGATAAATTTACTTTTTAAAACACAATCTTGTAAATTACCAGCGCACGTGTAACTCTTTTAGATTGTATAACTCTATAACCAGTATGTATATGCACCCTCTTAACAGCACCATTATCTTCACCCTGAAAAGATGGTGGATGGTTCACATTCTAAGGCCATGACTATTGAGTTTATTTATTTATTTTTTTTAAACGTTTATTTATTTTTGAGACAGAGAGAGACAGAGCATGAACAGGGGAGGGTCAGAGAGAGGGAGACACAGAATCCAAAACAGGCTCCAGGCTCTGAGCTGTCAGCACAGAGCCCGACGCGGGGCTCGAACTCACATACCGCGAGATCGTGACCTGAGCCGAAGTCGGACGCCTAACCGACTGAGCCACCCAGGCGCCCCTTGAGTTTTGAGTATAGACACTCTTCCAAGAATTCTACTTCATTGAAACTGTGGAAATTTAATATTTAATTTATTTCCATCTGTTCATTTTGGCTAGAAAGAGCCCTGCTCTCTCACGGACTTCAGTCTAACACCCTTGGAGAGTTAGAATGGTGCCTTTCAGAGGGATCTTTCTTTCTCCTCAGCTCTGGGAGAGCAAGCAACATGGAGGAAAAGAGGGATGCACTTGGAACCCACCAGCATTAATTTTGGAGAACAGTGTCATTCTGAATAGAAGCATGTATGCTTGTTAATAGCATTTTCAAACTGCCTTTCTCTGTATTACTGAAGAAATAAGTTTCCAGACCAAGAATATGCCATTATTTAGGCTAACGTAGTCATTTGCTACAAAAAAAATTACCTGCTATCTTTATCTTGGAACAGAAAGAGATAAACACCAGGAGACCACTCACTGAACTTTTACATATACGGTAGTCCTTGCCCTGTTATGTTTGGGGGACACATTGTAGGTCCTCCCCACCCCCGCAGTGGATGCCTGAAACCATGGATAGTATGTAGCCATTTATATGCTATGGTTTTTCATTTACATACGTACTTATAAGGTTTAATTTATAAATTAGCAGAGTAAGAGATTAACAGGAATAACTAATAATAAGATAGAAGAGTTTTAACAATATACTGTCATAAAGGTTATGTGAATGTGGTATCTCTGTCTCTAAGTATCTTACTATACTCCGCTCACCCTTCTTTTTGTGATGATGGGAGATGATAAAATTCCTACATGAGGAGATGAAGTGACACGAACGATGTGGGCACTGTGACCGTAACGTTACGCTACTGTTGACCCTTGGATGAGCTATCAGAAGACGCTTCTCTGCTTCTAGACTGGGGTGCCCAATTGTGGGTAACGGAAGCCACAGTTAAGGGGGGACTATTGTAAATGGCGAAGTTTCAGGAAGTGGAAGACAGATTCAGGAAGTGGGAGAGAGAAGAATGAAACGCTTGTGGCTCTTAGTTCCACCAGAATGGCCAGGGATGCCCCTTCTTGTCATCTCTCCGGACCTTCGAGGGTCATGCTGCTTGTGAATCCGAATAATATAGATATTTCCGAACTAGTGTTCCTAACAGAGACCTGCTTTCCTGTGTAACCAATGTTCACACATACTTTGGGAATCAGCCCGATTTGGAGTTGACGGTACAGCCGCAAGCATGTATTGTGTATCTCTTATTTGCCAGGCACCAGGACCACTGTCCTTGTCCTCTTTGAGTTGGAAGCCAATGGGAAGACATTGCCATCGACAGAATAGTTATAAATAATTAATGAAATGACTACAAGTGTGCAAAATGCTACAAGGGAGAAGTTATTAAGGAACGAGAATCAATGAAATATTCTGCAATAGTAGGAAAATGTCCAAGAAGTATTTTGGTTATGGAGGGAGGAGAGCACCAGTATCCCTGATATTGCAGTTAAAGGGATTTGGGGTTGTTTGTGTTGGTAGGGTCTCATCTCGTAAGTGGCAGTGAATTAACGTTTATTTAGTTTAATGAGGATTTTTATCATTTAGGACTCAAAGGGGTTTTGGATTCTTATTTCTACAAGATATGATTAGTTTTCCAAGAAAGCCCATCCAAATTGTGTTGAAATAAATAAAACAGTTGGCCTCGTAGCTTTTGGTCTGTAACTTAGACCCCTGTTCATCAGTATGAACTCATCTTGTAGTATTTCTTTCATTACCTTAGTATTTCTCTCATTACTCCACTATTCCAGCCTGAGGCACTTAATTAGGCTAGAAACAGGTGCTTGCTTCTTTATAAATGGTACCAAATTCTATGTTTCAGAATACAGAATTTCAAAAATGTGTTTGTTTTCAGTACCAAATAGACTTTTTTGGTATTCCCACTCACCCCACAAGACAACAAATGTGCTGTTCATTGGTTAATTTGGTTGTTTATGACTCGTGGTGACGAGGAGGTAGGATTCTTTTTTCCTATGTACGGTTCTCATTTCCCAATCACTTTTTGAATAGGCCCATCTGTAAACAAACTAAGCTGCACAGCTGAGCTTGTCTGGGTTTTGTAAAGCAAGAAAAGCAGCCCCATGGGAGCACACCTCTGGCCGGACTGCCAGAACTGGAGGCTGACGCATCAGAGGCCCTGGGCAGAAAGTAAAACCTGTGATTCTCCCCTCTGCAGAGCGTGGTGATGGTGGTCTTCAGTGAAGACAAAAACCGAGATGAGCAGCTGAAATACTGGAAGTACTGGCACTCTCGGCAGCATACGGCGAAGCAGCGGGTCCTTGACATTGGTAAGTTGACCTTGACCTCTCCGTGTGGTCTTTGGTGAACCGCCCTGTTGCCGTGATGCCAAGGAGAGCCTGGCACACAAATCAGAGCTAGGACCCACGCAGCTCTTCAGGAGAAATGCCAAGCACGAGTCTGTGCACTTTGTCAGTACATTTGGTACAAATCAGGCTGAGAAATCAAAATCAGGCTAAGCTGGGTGCAAAGCACTTTTTGTTCTATGGAAGTCAGCTGTGCCTCATATAATAATAGTGATACATTTGGATTTGCAACGACCGTGTCAGTTTCTAAAACGTATTTCCAGGCCCTCCTGTGTTTGGGTCTAACGGCCAGTCGGGCCGACCAGATGAACTCTTATCCTGCTGTGACACGAATAACCTCAGGATCATTTGACTCTAAGGTACTTGTGAAGGTCACATGACTGGAAAGTCAGTTCTGGCTCTCTGATTCTCTGTCTAGTGTCCCTTCAGCTCCAACACATGCCTTCAGCTCCAACACATTAGGTGGTCTGGCAAATGACACCTTTGAGAGAGCTTTTCCAGCAGGAGGAACGAATTTGCCAAGTATATTTCCTGGAGTTTGTGTATTCTTTTTTAATTTTAATGTTTATTTATTTATTTTGAGAGAGAGAGAGGGAGAGAGAGAGAGGGCACGCGTGTAGGGTGGGGGCAGAGCAAGAGAGAGGAAGAGTGAGAGAGAGAATCCCAAGAAGCCTCCGCCCTGTTAGCCCAGAACCCAACACGGGGCTTGATCTCATGAACTGCAAGATCATCACCTGAGCCAAAATCGAGGGTCAGACGCTTAACCAACTGAGCCACCCAGGCGCCCCTGAAACCCGTGTATTCTTAGACACGATGTCTGTTCTCTAGAGACAGGTAGTCCCCTGGGTGGGACTCAGGATTCAGCCAGGAAAGCAGAGTCCATGCCAGATGGTCCCACGGAGGGAATTTGTTGCAAACATTGGGAGGGCTGAAGGCACCGGGAGGCATTCCAGAGATGAGCAACAGCAGGAGTCTGCTGCTGTTACCTGCAGGGCTGGAAGATCAAAGGGAGGAGGTTGTGGGTATTGGGAGAACCACCCAGCAAGAGCTGGAACCATAGTGGGGGCTGCCTCAGCAGGAGCTGGGGCCACAGAGGGAGCAGCTTTGCAAGAGGAGGAACTACGGAGGAGTCACTGCCAGACACACCTCTTCAAAGAATGCCAACTGGGAGGAGGGGACGGAATGCCCTGTCTTCTCCCTGTCTCCCAGCCTCCCACCAGTGCTTCCCAAGGGCCGCACTTACCCTGAAGCCATTGGCACAGCCTAGCAAATGCAGTTTGTGGGAATCGACCTCTGGGATACAGAGTAAGATGGGAAGTCAGGGATCGGATCTTAAAGTTTCTAGAAGGTACTTCAGGATGCAGACAGTAATATATGTGTTTCTAAGTAATTATAACACTGCATATGCTGTTTTTATAAGAAATAAGTAATTTCTCATCTGTGGGCTTTCTTGCCTCATTTTGCAGCAAAGAGGATGCAGTCGCAGTGAGTGTAGGCAAAGTGAAGGTTGCCATTGTGTTGGGTTTCAGAAGGTATTACTGAACCATTGAAAGAAAGGCATTACTGAGCCATGGCTTTGATTTCTTACACACTGCAATGATGGATGTTTAGACATTCCATCTCACCCTTGCTAAGGTCTCATGACCAACGGCAGAAAGGTTAGTGACTAGGTTAGGGTTAGAGACTCACAATAGAACCTATGGAACTACTTGCTGGTTTATCCTGCAAGATGGTTACACCCCTCCTCCCCCCAGTGCACACCAGCATGCCCCCCCCCCCCCCATACGCCTCCTACTAGTCAAATGTATTTATAAATGCTTAATAATAAATAATAAACATAATAACTTTAATGAACCAGGAAACTGAGCCCAGAGAGACCCACTGACCCACTTTACCAAGTGACTTCTCAGATAATTAGTGCAAGAGCTAGGATGAGACAGTGTTCCTCACCCAGCCCTTACATAGAAACTCCAAGAGTGATTGACTAGGACACGGGCTTGGGGATACTTGCCTTAACCTGCTTTGTAGCCAGTCTACATGGAGCAGAGGAACAATTTTATTTTATTTGAAAAGTTAGCCTTATAATTATTACCCAAGAAAATGAGAGGAGCAATTAAACAGAAATATGGACTAAGTCCAAATAAGGCAAATAATAAAAGCATTTTACTGGCTTACCTGCTGGTTCAACTTTGATAGTGTTGCAAGGTTTACTTTTCTTAGACCAGAATGATTTCTCAGCTCTCACAGGACTTCAGATCTTATCTTTCTTCTTATCACCTCTTGCCTGCCTTCAGACTTTTCTCTACAACCCTTTACACACGCATGGGCACACACACGCACACACGTGACTTATCTTTGAGATTTATGACTTTTACTAAGAAGCTTTGTGGCTTACTTGGGCTACTTGCTCTGAACCTGAACCTGAGGGGTGTTAATCAGTCCCTTAGCTTCAAATGGAAAATGGATTTTTCTCGCCACAACCTCAACCTGACAGCTGCTCACATAGGATGAGGAAATATGCAAAAATCTTATATAATTCGTTCTTTTACTAGATTAAAAAAAGATCAAACCGCGCACTCCTCTGCCAGTTGATGGCTAACACCATCTCCAGTATAAAGGGAGGGCCGAAGCCGCGATCACGTGTACGTCTGTGTGTGGTGCCCCGCCATCAGCGGGAGCTCTGGAGTGTGGTGCTGAGAACATTGTGAAGGCTCTACCTTGGTTCCGCCAGGGGAGTGAGCAGTGCCTGCTGAGGGTGAGGGGAGGCTGAGGAGCGCATGTGCCGTGTAGTTGCCAGTTTGGGTCGAGAACCTTCTGGTAGCCTAAAGAAGGAAAGGAAGAATCCAGCGTTTAAAAATGTTTTACTTTGCTTAACCTCCATGAAGCTGGAGGTTATAGTCAGGGCTCCAAGGCTGCCGTTTCTAAATCTCCACCAGCCACCGTGGCCATCAGGTTCCACCGGGCCCTCTGGGTAGTGACCTTGAAGTTGGGAGTTCGAGACTGAGATAAGGCCCCTTTCGCTAAAGCAGAGATTCATAACCTGTGGTCTTCAGAGTCTGTGGATGGACTGAGGGGAACCTCAAACTCCTTAAACACAATTTTGTGTGTAGAGGCATGCAGAGTCTTTCATCTCATTTTTCTGGAGGTTCCCGGGGTAACCAGCCGTCCTCCAGCTCTCTGCCTCTCTACCTCCACTTCAAGCAAAGCCCACTGAAGCCTCCGCCTCTCTTTGTATCTTTCCTTATTCCGCATCCCCTCAGCACTCATACGCAAGGATTTCTCTCTTGTCTCTTGTACCCTGTAATGATGGCTGGCGAACATTCTACATCTTTCCTGACGTACATTGATCTCACTTGGGTTAGAATGTTGGTTGCTCTCCAAGGCTGCTCCTCATCCCCACATACTTCTGGTCCTCTGAGTAGCCCCTCAGTGCTGGTCGCCTGCTGGGGAGAGGACTCTCAGTGTTCCCGATGGAGTCCTTTCTGTGGGTCCATGCAAAGGAGAGTGGGAGCCCGAGGGCCCAGGGCCCAGGGAATGAGGCTGCTCCTCAAAGCACATGATGCCTTGGCTCCCAGGTTCCCTGTGTCCTGATTGGAGTCGCCAGTGGGGCTGCCCTGTATCACACCAGGCACAGCCCTCCTTGGGCGGATACTTGCCCGTTACATGGTTTGTCCCATCACTTTTTGCCTGTTGTCACCTTATCAAAGAGACCTTCCCTGTCACCTTACCTAAACGGCATATCCTCATCGCTCTCCAGCCCCTTCACCTGTATTTTACTGCAGAGCGTTTATCACCCCCCTACATTCTCTTTATGTATATATGTTTCTGTTTCTTCTTGTGTCCCCCCTCCTACTGGAAGGTAAAGCCCATGAGTGCAGACACTTGTCTCTTTTAGCACAGGGCCTGAGACATAGTGAGTCGTCAATAAATATTTCCTGAATGAATGAGTGAATGGACGAATGAATAAAGAAACGTGTGGATTAAACTCTTATTACACTGACAGAAGGCAGGCCTCTGGAAGGACTGAACTATGTCTTAATTATATCTCTCATGTGTTCCCTGTCTTGTGTGTCCCAGGCTCATTCATATATAAACATTTTGCCCTTCATTCCCCAAAACAATTCTAAAAACTGAGGTGGTGAATGGTTGAGAATTTTCCCCAAGGTCATGTGCTTGGTAAGTGGTGTAGGTGAGGTGGAAACTCAAGAATGCTTGAGTTTGCACCACTTGTGGGGTTTTTCTTTATTCTCTGTCCTCACTCCACTGTATATCATCTTTGGATCTCAACCCCTAGGTAGTTCGTGGCCCCAGCAGGCCCTGATTACTTGTAGAGTGACTGCAGACATCCATTGCCTGACCTTGCTGATGTCCTGCTTCCCCTTTCTCAGCCTTCCTCTCCGGACATGAGACTGTTTGGCAGTCTGGGGCATGGGACTCTTGGCTGCTGCTAGTTCTGGTGTTTCTGAAAGCCAGTTCAGATATGTGGTTCTTGTACATTAGGCCATAAACTATTTTGCGGGGGGCGGGCGGGGGGGGAAGGAAACATTAGCAATTAGTTCTTACTTGATAAAAGTAAAACAAACAGACTTCAGCCCAAGCGGCTCCTGCTGCTTTTCAAAGCATGCGAGCAGAGTTCTCTAAGCCTCACAAGTTCTTTCTTGTGAGCTCGTTGAACGAACAATTATTCCAGGTCATAAATGAGTTTACATTCTGCAGCCCAAGGAGCTCTTCTGTGCCAATTATACCTGAGGTCTCCTGTATGGAAGCGGCACTTGGATTGTTTCTGTTGTTTGTTTATCTCTGATTGTGAACGTCCCTTTATAAGGATGCGGAGTTAGTGCTGGCCCCATATTAGTTGCCACTGGCTTGCAGAAAGGCACGGCTATTCCTTATTCATTCAGCAAACATGCCAGACCCTTTGTTAGGAACTAGTGATTTAGAGGTAATTAGGACAGAGCCCCTGTCCTCAAACTGCTCGAGCCTGGGGGCAAGAAGATGAATGGCTAAGATGTCACACAGTGAATGGCATCTTGGAGGAGCACTTCCCGGAGGAGGTGTTTCTGAGACCCCTCAGAGAGGATGACAAGAACATACCAGGTCGACGAGGTGCCATACGAGTGCGTGGCAAGCCAAGGAAACAGCACATGCATACCCAGGAATCAAGGCAGAAGAACCAAAATGAGATTGGCAAATTATTTTATAAAGTCTGATAAAAGTGTTAGCAAAGATGGGAGGGCCGGAAACAGACCTACATACTAGTAAGAGTGTTCATTGATTGAACTAATACAGACAGTAAGGTGAAAGAAGGAAGTCCTGAGGAAATGAGAGAGAAGGGCTTGGGAGCTGGGGAAAGGCTTGCCTTTTAAAGGAGAATCTTAGGGCAACAGGGATGTGTAAGGTAGATGGGTTTGCTCGTCTCTCCGAAAGGAGGCCTGGGTAAAGCGGTTTCCATGTGGTCCAGGCCAAAACTCCAGGCCTCCCGTAGAGGCTCATCAAGCCCGGCAGAGTGTGTGGGGGTCCAGGCCCCGGAAGGCTGTAGGTGTTAGAGGGCCATTGACTCGTGCCACCTGTGTCCCAGTGGCAAACCTGACCTGCAGGGAGAATGTTGGGGAAATGCTACCCCAGGGGCTTTGCAGAAGGGCATCACCGCAGCAGATGTTGAGGGTCATGAAGCTCAGAGTTTTTCATCCTCTGCTGCTTTAACACAGTCTTGGCTTCATAAAGTCTTGTTGCACAGTTTTGTTGGGGAGATATTCAAATGTGTGTTTGTGTGTCTGTGTTTGTACTTTTTTATACTGAACTGTAGCATGCATACCTTATTTTGAGTTTTGCTATTATTGAACAGAGTGGAGTTTAGAGATCCAAGAATATGCAAGAGAGGAATAATAAAAATGATACCTACGTATTGTCATTCATCCAAGTGGGTGCATTCCATTTGTACCTCAGTCGTCCCAGATTGCTGGTAAGGACAGATGGAGGGAAGGGTGCAGAAATAGCAAACAAATAGGATAATGTAATGCCATGACATTTCTCTTTAGTGAGTTGTAGTACTTGAACTCAGAGCCTTTGGATAACCATTGAGTGTTTTTAGCAGCACTGTCATGGGATGATACCTGTATTTCAGACAGTTAATTCCAGGTCAGCATGGAGGATGGGGTGAAGTGAGGGAGAGACCGGTAGTGGGAAGACCAATTATAGCCGGGTGAATGGTGGAGAGCCCCCCGGAGGAGTGAATTGCAAAGGGGAGATGCAAAGTTATCCCAGGACCAAGAGACGGATTCTAGAACTGATAGATCCTCCGTGATGACTGGCTGTGGGGATAAAGGAGAGGGAAAAGATCACAGAAACAAAGCGTGGCTTTGCTAACTAAACGGGTGCCCTGCTTCTAGGTAGGGGTGTCAAGAGGAGCTACGTAGCCAGGAAGTGCAGGCTAGCCAGGTGCTGTGTTCAGCCAGGGGCAAGACGACTTTGAGGCACCGTCTACACGCGGAAGTTCCCCGGGACTCATTTGCACAGTGGCGTCACCCAGTTTTGCGCAGCGCGAGCCATTTAAAAATATTTTACGTGAACCACAAATGACAAAACGAACTGGACTACATCTCAAGCTTACTCAAACCATGGATAATTCCACGACCGCGTTCTGGGGAAGGCACATATTTCTCTTTGCTCCCTTTCATGGAGGGAAGGAAAGTTAGAGGAGGGTCCAGAGCTGAAATTAACTTTACGGAATGAGAGCCAGAAGCTACAATAGATAAATTGAAGCACATTCACATACAGTTTCTCTCTACTGGACAGAATTAAGAATTATTTTACCACCTTACCATGCAGATGTTCCAAAATAAAGAACACCGTGGTTTTTGCATTTTCACAGCGGGTCACGTGGATTGTAATGACAATGACACTGTAGTGCAATGACACTGACTCCACAGGCACATCTAAATATGCCTCATTACTTTGTAGTCACATCCAACAAACCATTATCAATATAACTTAGTGGCTAATTGTGAAACCAACAATTTGTTCTTCGTTCCCTCTCTGTCTTCAATTTCAATCAGCAGTCGTCTTTCCCTGTATCGGGATGTGTCAGTTACATTGTTAATATTAATCCTGTAGTTCTCCATGGTTAATAGCAGCAGGCGGTTGTAGTTCATCTTTGATTATTAGCATGTGATTATGGGATTTTCATCTGTCCCTTATGCAAATCCATCTTTTTAGCGCCAGTTTTTAAATGCCCCTTTTATGTCAAGGTAAAGCTTTCTTGAAAGCTTAAGTCCCGATGAGGTGGAAATATTTCCTGAAGTTTCGTTCTCAATAGTTTTCTTTGCAAGTTGAAGAGAAGCCTTTCGGAAGACTCTCCAGCTCAGAATTATCCTGACCTTGGTGAATTACTCCACTTAAGCTGTTCTTTCCAGGCTTCAGAGCTCTCTTCAATCTGGAATCATATTCCACTTTCAAATAGGAATTGTGATTAAAATTAACGTGATTGTTTTTTTTCTCGGAGTTTTCTAGAGGAAAGACCAATACCATATGATTTCATTCAAATGTGGAATTTAAGAAACAAAACAGAGGAAAGAAAAGTGACAAACCAAAAAACAGACTCTTAACTATAGAGAACAAACAAATGGTTCCCAGAGGGGAGGTCGGTGGGGGATGGGTCAAATAGGTGAAGGAGATTACGAGCACACTTACCTTGTTGAGCACTGAGTAATATATGGAATTGCTCAATCGCTATATTGTACACTTGAAACTCATATAACACTGGATGGATGTTCACTACACTGGAATTAATTTTTTTTTTTTTTTTAATGGAGGTTAATCTTAGTGGAACTTGGGCAGCTGCAGGAATTGGGTTTGTGGTTCAAATTTAATGAAAGACAATTGAAGTAAGGATTGATAGTTCTTGTAATGTGTCTGTGTCCTATACCGCCAGCTACCAAAAAGTCATTTCTTTTGTTTGATCAGAAGGTACTGCCCATTTGATCAGAAGGTACTGCCCACGGTGGCCAGTCTGCTGTAATCACCTCAGACCTGCAAATGGGGCTCCCGTCTCCAGCACGACAGCCCCCAACATTTTCCCACCCTTGATGATACTTCCAGACACTGTTAACTTCCCAGTTAAGCCAACGTTGATTTATAAAAGAGACCTGAACTCTTTGTCAGATGATGGTACTTGATCCTTCGTGAGAGACTTGAGAAGTGCCATTCCATGAGAGGACATTCCAGTCTTCTCTCGAAGACCCATTCTAGTGCCTAGCAGCCTTCATTGTCAGCAATAAGCTTCAAATAGCCAAAGATAAGTACGTACAATTGTACTTTTGAGTTGCAGATTGAAGAAATTCAAACACACGCTTACACGTGTGAGTCACCTTCTGCTTTTAGGGAAGTGCTGTAGCCACAGTTACTGAAAATTCCTCTTCGCCATCAACTTTGGTTAAAAAACATTTATGTGATAAAAGTGTGGTAGGCTGTTAAGGTTATATGTTTTAAAACATTATAAGGGGCGCCTGGGTGATTCATTGTGTTAAGCATCTGACTCTTGGTTTTGGCTCAGGTCATGATCTCACGATTTGTGGGTTCCAGCCCTGCACCAAGCTCTATGCTGACAGCATGGAGTCTGCTCTCTCTCCCGCTCTCTGTGCCCCTCCCCTGCTTGTACTCTCTTTCCCTCTCTCTCTAAGGTAAATAAACATGAAAACATGGTATAATGCAAGTACTCTTTAAAGTTTATTCAGGCAGAGCCTGTTGATTTTCAGTAATCATTGAGCCACTGTGGGTTTTCATTTACTGCATTGCATGTCTCAGCATGCATGCTAGAAGCTCGTTCTGTTGGGGACAACAGCTCTGGGGAGAGTCACTTCCTTCTCAACATGTGTACTTAGTGTGATCCAGCGGTTCCTCCCCCCTTCCCCCAGCAAAGGGTCCAGAACAGAGCCAGAGCTCATATATCCAGGCCCTGATTCTTGGAGACTTCCTTTTAAACTATTGCTGGGTCTTCCTCTTTCCTTCCATTCTGTGTTTCTTCAAAATGGCATCCACTAGCCCATATCCTACACTGCTAGTGTCTCTCCATCCAGTACAGTCTGTCTTTTATTAAAAAATCTTTTTTTTTTTAAGTTTACTCATTAATTTTGAGAGAGAGAAAGAGCGGGGAAGAGGCTGAGAGAGAGGGAGAGGAAGAATCCCAAGCAGGCTCCACACCGGCAGCACGGTGCCCGATGTGGGGCTCGAACCCATGAACTGTGAGATCATGACCTGAGCTGAAGTTGGATGCCTAACCAACTGAGCCACCCAGGCTTCCTTATTAAAAAATCTTAGTGCCAAATCTACAGGTCCTTTTTTGCCCCTCACTAGTTTTCCTAGTTGCTTCCAGCTTCTTCTTTGTTCCTCTCTAGGGCTCTGCTTGCCTAGAGTGTCCCTCCCTCCCTCCTCCACCTGGCAGACATTTCACCCCTTAAGACCTTTTCCTCCATCCCCACTTGGGTGGGATCTTCCTAATCTTTCCAGGCAGAGTCAGCTGCCCCTCTGTGGGTTTTGGTTTATATCTAGTCAATGCCTATGTTTTAAATATTCCTATATTTTAAATATTAATCAATTATACTATAGCCTTTTCGATGAAAGTAGTTTAATAACTAATTACTAACATAAAAATAGAATACATACACTAATACACCAAGGGAAATGACTCATTTTTAACTTAACTAGAAATCATTACTGTTTTGTGGAAGCAAACACATAGGAAATTGTTTCAAAGCAAACTTTCAAAAAAAAAAAAAAACTAGCTAGATTTGGAAATTAAAAATTGTAAGAATGTGGCCCTTAGTTATTTTTCTTCACTGCTCCTGAGAAGTATGTTTACCTGGTTCCAGGATATTATTGTTGACCAAACCTTTCCCTGCGAAGGGTTTCCTTCATGCTGACAATTTAAAAGCCCTGAGTGGTTAACCAGAAGGAATGTTACAGAGGGGATTAAAGCATGGCATGGATGCTTAGAGACCCCTCTCAGAATCTTAATAGACCCTCTATACTTAATACGGTAAAATGCTTTATTTCCTGTTTTATGTCCCCCCTCCCCCCACATTTCGTGGGCACTATACCGTCTTTCCTCTGCTTGATGGGACCTTTTCTGTATCTTTAGCTGTGGAAAACCATGCTTTCGTCTCAAACATGTAATCTGCGCTTTGATTTGATTTCATCTTTTTTGTCTGAGGCTTGTTTCTTTTCTTCAGAGATGCTTTTAATGAGACCCCAGGTAACCTGATAGTCTCACATTTTGTAGTATTCCTTGCTTGGCTTAAGAGTTACAAAAAATATGTGGAGATACACTCTGATAGTTTCGTGAGGCTCGTCTGTTGATGGAACCAAACCGCACAGCCACCATCGTCCGCTGTCCTTCAACATTGACTAGAAGCCTCTCTCTGGCTGCACTTTGCAACAGACACAAACGTGCATCTTTGCCACACCCCCGAGTGCGAAATTAGGCAAATCTAGAGTTTTCCTTCTTCACTTACACAGCCTAAAACTTGCCAAGAGAAAGTCTTTCCAAAATTAAATTAAGCTCTTTGAGGTTGTAGAAACCCAAGTGAGGGAAAGCTGGTCAGAAGAAACGTCTTTGAACAGGCTCCCAGGCATGCAGAGCCACCTCAAACGTTTGTGCTTTTGAAAAGACAAGTATTGAAATAACTGAGTGCTACATAAGTAGCATACATGCTACATAAGAGCATGATCTTGTAGGGTAGGTGCTGCTATTATCTGCATTTCACAGATGGGGAAACCCGCTTAGAGCAGTTATGCAGATTTCCTTAGGTGGCTGCCGATCCTGTTGAACTTATCAGGACAGTCCCCGGATGCCGTGGTCAGCATTACAAATGGAAAATAGAAACAGAAGCAACAGCTTCCCTCCTGTGAGAACAAGTTTGTCTTATGGACGATAAATTTATATTTTTATATATATATATATATATATATATATATATATATATATATATATATACACACACACACACACACACATACACATACATATTTTTTTTTTCTTTTTTAGAGAGGTGGGCGGGGGCAGAGAGAGAGGGAGAGAGAGAATCTTAAGCCGGCTCCACGCTCAAGTGTGCAGCCCGATGTGGGGCTTGATCCCACGAACTGTGAGATCATGACCTGAGCCGAAATCAAGAGTTGGACGTTCCGCCGATTGAGCCCCTCAGGTGCCCCTCGAATAAATATATTTAAGAGAATTAGAATTTCAGTTTTGAAATGTTGTCTAAATCCTCTAATAATTGATAGAAAATAAGTAAACAGGAATGGCAGTGTGAGTAATTCAAGTAGCAGGGAATGTAGAAATCACTCGTGGAACAAACAGGAGTAGCTGGTGCCGTCCCCCCACCCTGCACCCGTCACGTACAGACTCACCTTCCTGTGTCTGTTAATCAATGTGGTGTGTGTGATGGGGCAGCCGGAGGCAACTGGGGAGGTTAAAAGTGGAGGTGAATCCAGAAGAAATGGCAAATGTTGGTGAGGATGTGAGGAAAAAGGAACAGTTGTGCACTGTTGGTGGGAACGCAAACTGGTGCAGCCATTGTGGAAAACAGTAGGGAGGTTTGTCACAAAATTAAAAATGGGACTACACTATGATCCAGTAATTGCACTATTGGGCATTTACCCAAAGCGTACGAGAACACTAATTAAAAAGGATACATGCACTTCCATGTTTATTGCAGCCTTATTTGCAATAGCCAAATAATGGAAACAGCTCAATTGTCCGTTGATAGATGAATGAATAAAGAAGATGTGGCATATATATATATGCATATATATACATGTACATATATGCAATAGAATATTACTCAGCCATAAAAAAGAATGAAATCTTGCCATTTGCAGCAACATGGATGGATCTAGAACAAAATAAGCCAGTGAAAGACAAATACCGTATGATTTCACTCAAATTAAATTCACCGGAATTTAAATTTTTTTTTTTTTTTCAACGTTTTTTATTTATTTTTGGGACAGAGAGAGACAGAGCATGAACGGGGGAGGGGCAGAGAGAGAGGGAGACACAGAATCGGAAACAGGCTCCAGGCTCCGAGCCATCAGCCCAGAGCCTGACGCGGGGCTCGAACTCACGGACCGCGAGATCGTGACCTGGCTGAAGTCGGACGCTTAACCGACTGCGCCACCCAGGCGCCCCAAATTCACCGGAATTTAAAGAACAAACCAAACAGAGGAAAGAAAAGTGACAAAACAGACTCTCCCGGACTTCAAGCTGTATTACAAAGCTATAATCATCAAGACAGTATGGTACTGGCATAAGAACAGACACTCAGATCAATGGAACAGAATAGAGAACCCAGATATGGACCCACAAACATATGACCAACTAATCTTTGACAAAACAGGAAAGAATATCCAATGGAATAAAGGCAGTCTCTTCAGCAAGTGGTGCTGGGAAAACTGAACAGCGACATGCAGAAGAATGAACCTGGACCACTTTCTTACACCATATACAAAAATAAACTCAAAATGGATGAAAGACCTAAATGTAGGAAGCCATCAAAATCCTCGAGGAGAAAGCAGGCAAAAACCTCTTTGACCTTGGCCTCAGCAAACTTCTTACTCAACACGTCTCCGGAGGCAAGAGAAACAAAAGCAAAAATGAACTACTGGGACCTCATCAAAATAAAGAGCCTCTGCACAGCAAAGGAAACAATCAGCAAAACTAAAAGACAACTGACAGAAAGGGAGAAGATAGTTGCAAACAACATATCAGTTAAAGGGTTAGTATCCAAAATCTATAAAGAACTTATCAAACTTAACACCCAAAAAACAAATAATCCAGTGAAGAAATGGGCAAAAGACATGAATAGACACTTCTCCAAAGAAGACATCCAGGTGGCCAACCGACACATGAAAAAATACGCAACATCACTCATCATCAGGGAAATACAAATCAAAACCACAATGAGATACCACCTCACACCTGTCAGAACAGCTAACATTAACAACTCAGGCAACATCAGATGTTGGTGAGGATGTGGAGAAAGAGGATCTCTTTGGCACTGCTGGTAGGAATGCAAGCTGGTGCAGCCACTCTGGAACACAGTATGGAGGCTCCTCAAAAAATAAAAATAGAACTATCCTACGACTCAGCAATTGCACTACTAGGTATTTATCCAAGGGATACAGGTGTGCTGTTTCAAAGGGACACAGGCACCCCAATGTTTATGGCAGCATGATTGACAATAGCCAAAGTATGGAAAGAGCCCAAATGTCCATCGATGGTTGAATGGATAAAGAAGATGTGGTATATATATACAATGGAGTATTCCTCGGCAATCAAAAAGAATGAAATTGTGCCATTTGCAACTACATGGATGGAACTGAAGGGTATTATGCTAAGTAAAATTAGTAAGAGAAAGACAAATACGACTTCACTCATATGAAGACTTTAAGATATAAAACAGATGAACATAAGGGAAGGGAAGCAAAAATAATATAAAGACAGGGAGGGAGACAAAACATAAGACTCTTAAATATGGAGAACAAACAGAGGGTTACTGGAGGGTTTGTGGGAGGGGGGATGGGCTAAATGGGTAAGGGGCATTAAGGAATCTACGCCTGAAATTATTGTTGCACTATATGCTAACTTACTGGGATGTAAATTAAAAAATAAATTAAATTAAAAAAAAAAGGAATAATGGCCCTGCAGGAACTTGGGAGATGTTTTTTTTACAGACTGTACATTACATTAAAGGGGAAAAAAATAAAGGGAGAGACAGAACCAACTTAAAAAGCATTTCTTTGCCAGTTAAAGACTGGATCAAATAAAATCGCATTTTTTTTATAAAGAAGAAAAAAAAAACCAGATTCTTAATTATAGAGAACAAACAGATGGTTCCCAGAGGGGAGGTGGGTGGGGGATGGATGAAAAAGGTAAAGGAGATTACGAGCACACTTAATCTTGCTGAGCACTGAATAGTATATGGAATTGTTCTATCACTATATTGTATACTTGAAACTAATATAACATTGGATGTTCACTACACTGGAATTAATTTTTTTTTTTTTTAACGGTGGTTAATCTTGGAACTTGAGCAGCTGCAGGAATTGGGTTTGTGGTTCAAATTTAGTGAAAGATAATTGACGTGAGGATTGATAGTTCTTGTAATGTGTCTGTGTCCTGCACCACCAGTTACCAAAAAGTCATTTGTTTTGTTTGAATTTTTTCAGTCTGCAACTCAAAAAAGTACAGTTGTAGGTATTTGAAGCTTGTTGCTGACACTGAAGGCTGCTAGGCACTAGAATGGGTCTTCGAGAGAAGACTGGACTGTCCTCACATGGGATTGGCAATTCTCAGGTCTCTTACTAATGATAACGTACCGTCATCTGACAAAGAGTTCAGTGCTCTTTTATAAATCAGAGTTGACTTAACTGGGAAGTTAACAGTGTCTGGAAGTATCATCAAGGGTGGGAAAATGTTGGGCGCTGTTGTGCTGAAGACGGGGGGAGCCCCGTTTGCAGGTCTGAGATGATTACAGCCGATTGGCCACCATGGGCAGTACCTTCTAATCCTGTATACCTATAACTTTTTGTCCCCAAACGTACCCCTAAGAGTGTTGGTAAACTAAGTAATAAGATGAAGGATGGAAAACTAAAGTTGGACAGAAGTAGTTCACACAGGATACAAGAATGAATTACTTACCAAAGCACTATGCATGTCTTCATCATTCATCAAACTGTCAGAATGTACCAGGCACTATTTTTCAAGAGACGAAATAGTTTCATGAAAACATAGACTGAATCTAAATCTCACTGAATAACATAGACTAATGAGAAGAGCTTAATTTCAAGCCCATCCAAGTTTATTTAAATTCAGAGCTAGAAGCCATGGTGCATATAAGGTACCACATGCACATGTGTTTTTGGGTCTGAACAAAGGGTATGACTTATTCTGTATTTGAAATCAAGTTTACAGCCAAGACCAGCATTCTTCAAAAAAAATTAAATCAGAATAAAAAACACTAGCATACACGGAACACCGTAATATGTTACAGTGTAAAATGCTTTTCTTATTTGTTAAGTTTATTGTCACTACAATGGAAAGCTAGAACATTGGCTTATAAATTCCTTTGCTAGAAACAGGAAGGTAAATCAAACACAAATAAAATATTAGGAGAGAATTCCAAGAAAAGGGAGAATTCCAAGAAAGATTCCCTCTTAAATGATGTGTGTGAAGGTAATATATTCAACCATGAATAGTAAATAGGAAAAATATTTATATCCAGCTTTCATATCAAAGTCACTCTATATTGGTCACATCCTATAAGTAAGTCACAAATTATGTCTTCATAATTTCAGCCATTCTTGTTCTAGGTTGTGTATGGAAAGGCACTCATTTGAAAGGTAGTATGTCACAGAAATCAGAGGACTCTGGCTATGTATGTAGGCAGAATTTCTTAGGTTCCAATCCCAACTTGACCACTTAGAAGCTAAGTGATTATCTGGGAGGGGAGGTAGTTAACATTTTTTTGCCTGTTTCTTATTCTACACAGTAAGGATAATTTAAAAAGCTACTGGTTACAATTGTGTGAGGTAATGTTTGGGAAGTATGTATATTTAGCACACATTCGGCTCTCAAAACTGGTGGCTGATTCTATTATTTGCTCAGGGGTCAGGACCAAATGATGGAAATACATTTAGAGCCGTTAAAAAGCAGCTCAAGTGTCAACACACTTAAGAAAAGCCAACCTCCGACTAGGGAAAAGCATGATAATGGATATAATAAACTCATTCACCTTCTTAGGAGTCATCCAGGCTTTAAGAAGCTACTTCTTTGATTTTGAAAAACAAAAAAAAATCTCAAAACCTACTTGGACTAGGGTTTCTTTATTCTACCTATTTTAAGTCAGAGTGAATACTTCTAGAATGACTCTCAAGTGGTTCCTGAATTTGAGCTGATTCTATGTGGTCTTTACAGACAGAGGGAAGCAAATGTTTGAGGACAGGTTGATAGGGGAAGTAGGGGCCAGTGTTGTTCCCCTCACCCACTGAAGGGTCTGTTTTTAGATATTGTTTCCCTTTTGTCGATGAGATAATCACGTTCAAAGAGGTTCTGTAACTTATTCAGAGTCACAGGACTTGTTTAGAGCAGGACAGAAATTAAATTTGGGTCTGTGTGTCTCCACCCCCAATGTCCTTTCTTTCTATGCTTTGGACAGCACCCCATAAATCGACTCCTTGTATGGTCTTTGCCTTTTTTTTTTTTAGAGAGAGAGAGAGCACAAGTGGTAGAGGGAGGGAGAGAGAGAATTTTAAACAGTCTCCACGCTCAGGTTGATGCAGGGCTCAAACTCACAACTGTGAGATCATGACCTCAGCTGAAATCAAGAGTCAGATGCTCAACTGACTGAGCCACCCAGGCGCCCCACGTCTTTGGCTTTTGTTGTTGTTGTTGTTAAAAAAAACAAACAACCTCTTCTTAGGCTGCAGGGGATTCACGCTGAATTGGCAGTGTGCCATTTTCAGCATTCCAGGGCTCATTATTTCACTAGTCCAGACAGAATCCACACCTTTCAGAAGAGAAACAATTTTTATATTAATTATACCATTCCTTTTAATCTCCACAATATATACAAAAAATAATTTAAAAAGATGGTTATAATTTACCAAGCACGTGAAGCTTAATTAAGGTGAGGGAATTAACAGTTCCTTTGACGGCATTCCAGAATCACGCTTACATGTACAGTTTGAGGAAAACTCAGCCTACAAAATCTGCGTCTAAAAACTGATGAACAGACCACCGATTATATGCAAAAAGTAAAAGAATAAGACGGCAAAAAGGACTCACCTCATGCTTTCCACAACAATTAAAATAGAAATGAATCCCATCATTTCTCTGCAGAATGTAACTTGCCAGAATTACATATGAAAAGCACAGCTTGGGTCGCCTGGGTGGCTCAGTCAGTTAAGCGGCAGACTTCGCTCAGGTCATTATCTCACAGTCTGTGAGTTCGAGTTCCACGTCAAGCTCTGTGCTGACAGCTCAGAGCCTGGAGCCTGTTTCAGATTCTGTGTCTCCCTCTCTCTGACCCTCCCCCATTCATGCTCTGTCTCTCTCTGTCTCAAAAATAAATAAACGTTAAAAAAAAAAAATTTTTAAAAAAAGAAAAGCACAGCTCATCTGCCCATGCTCAGAAGTCCTTCGCCAAAACACTGTAGTTGGCCATCATTCTTCCTCAAACCTCTTGTTTTCTCAGAAGGGCTAACTTTTGAACTTTTCTTTCCATCTTCATGGGGCCTCATGGAACTTACCCAAGTGCTTCTCGACTAGCTAGTTGCCATGTATGATGTGCTGTGATTTTTCTCTACAAGGTATTCGTATCTGGTGACAACTTACTGTTTAATTTTGCAGGATAAATGTAGGCAGTGATTAATAGTTTGGCCTTCGGCAACGGCCAGACCCAAATTCAAATCACAGGTTGGCCTGTTACTAGCCATTTGATCTTCTACGAGCCACTTCTCTGTAGGAGGAGGATGCTAAGATCTACCTCACAGAGCAGTTGTGAGGATTAGATGAGCTCGTGTTGGTAAAAGACTTGGCACATGCTTGGCACTCAGTAAGCTCTTGGCTTATGGCAGTTGTTATTATCCCAATAGTATTTGCATTTTAATGTCATGAGATGACAGTATCTGTACCCAAAGGAATGGATGTTTCGGGATGGGATTGCAGGCATGAGAGCAAGCAGACATCTCGGAACGGGTGCTGTTCAGGTCTGACCATTTAGGTAATTGCTTGGTTCTCCTATATGCACGGTTTTCATCCACTTGAGGGGAAATCGTTGTCACGTGGATCACATTGATAATTGGTATAGGACCTCACTGACAGATGTCGCTTTTTCTAAGACCGCACGTGGACTGAATCAGGTGCACCCAAAGGAGTAGTCCTTTCAGTTTGCCACAGAGCAGTACTACCCAAAGTGTAGACCCCAGACCAGCAGCATCAGCCCCGTCTAGTGGGAGCTGATTAGAAAGGCACATTCTTTGTCACATGCCAGACCCACTGAATCATAATCTCTGGCAGTGGGCCTAGACAACTACATTTTACCAAAGCGCTGCAGGCAATTCTGATGCACCCCAACGTTTGAGAAGCACTGTTATGGAACACCAACACAGGCCTTTAAGCTTTGGGAAACCGGAAATCTTCACTCTACATCTTTGGGGAGCCTCCTACAGACCCTAAAGAATGTATATGGCTGTGCATTCCCATACACTTCACTCTGACATTCTAAGGACATACATAGCCTTAGAGAGGACCCTGGAAAGTTTGACTATCACTAGCAACGTGACATTAACAATGAGATCAACTTCATTCTTATTTCATTAGATAGAGTCCCATTTCTTTCATGGTTTCATTCTTTTCTATGCTTCTGATTAGTTGTGTACTTTAGGGTTATTCTTTTGTGTATAAATTATTGAGATTAGTAAGGACGATCTTCAGGGGCACCTGGGTGGCTCCCTCAGTTAAGCGCCCAACTCTTGATCTTAGCTCAGGTCTTGTTCTTAGGGTCATGAGTTCAAGCCCCATGTTGGGCTCCATGCTGGAGTGAAGCCTATTTGAAAAAAAAAATTAGTAAGAACTACCTTTAAATTTCAGATTTAAAAAAAGGGGGGAGGTGCCTGGGTGGCTTAGTCGGTTGAGCATCCAACTTTGGCTCAGGTCATGATCTCACGGTCCGTGAGTTCGAGCCCCGCGATGGGCTCTGTGCTGACAGCTCAGAGCCTGGAGCCTGCTTCAGATTCTGTCCCCGTCTCTCTGCCTCTCCCCCACTCATTCTCTGTCTGTGTCTCTCTCCCTCTCTCTCTCTGTCAAAAATAAATAAACATTAAAAAAAATTTTTAATTCAGATTAAATTTGCATAAAATTTTTTAGGAATCTGTTTCAGCCAATTATAATTTTATTTCAACATGCTGATTTTTGGAAGCATCTAATCCATTTTCCCATTTATATCCTCATTCTTACTAAGTAGATGTTAGTACTCTATAGACATTTGCAACCCAGGTACCAAACATGTAGTTTTTATTTTGCCTTGTCTTCTTTTAGAGAAAAAAATCCATTCAAAATGTAATATGTTCAAAATTAAGTGCTTTATAATTTTTTTTTTTTTTTTGAGTGGGTTGATTACTTTTCAGCTATGGTGGCTATCATGCAAGAACAAGCCATACACTCAAGTCACCTGACTTCTTGTCATAGAAGGGAATTCCAGGTGCAGGAGGTTGAATGGTGACCTTCAAAAACTGCTGTGTCCATGTCCTAACTCCCAGAATCTATAAATAGGACCTTATTTGGGGACAAGGTTTTTACAGATGTAATTAAGTCAAGGTTCTCAAGATGAGACCATGCTGGATTAGGGTGCGCCCTAAACCCAATGACAAGTCCTTAGAAGGTAAGAGAAGAGGGAAACAGACACAGAGACACAGACGAGAACACCATGTGAAGACAGAGGCAGAGATTAGAGGGATATGTCTATAAGTCAAGGGACACTAAGGATTGCCAGCAACCACCACAAGCTAGGAGAGAGCATGGAACCTATCAACCTTCAGAGTCTCCAGAAGGAACCAACACCGCCATCACCTTGATTTGGGTAGTCTGGCCTCCAGCGAATAAATTTCTGTTGTTTCAAATTACCAACATTGTGGAATTTTGTTGTGGCAAGAAACTAAGCTTCTTATGCCAGCTCATTGACAATGCCTTTTACTAATCGCAACTATCAACATTTGCAAAATTTGCATTTAAGAAGCTTTCTTGAGGAAAGGCTTACCAACAGGTTGCTGAGTTTCTATTTCTATACTATGAGCCATAAACCCTTAGGCAAACAACAGTTACACAGTTTTCGGAAATGAGAGATACAGCTATTAGCGTTTTATTCATTGGACCAAAAAAACATGTGGACAAGCCAACATCAATGTGCATAAGCTGTTTAGTCTTAGAAAACTTTCCTAGTCACAAATGATAGCAGAGCTATTTTACCATCTGTAGGAACGGCTTAGAGACTAAAGATAAACAGACATTTCTTATATTGCATAAGGTTAAAGAGGAAGGTGTGAGATCAGTCTCAGTTATATATTTGGTTTAGAATGCTTGTGGATACATTCATTCACTTACTCCATTGTTCAACACATTTATGGAGTGCGTCTTATCTGTATGATGTTAAGCACTGAAAAAACAGCAGCGTTTAAGATAAATTCCTTGCCTGCATAGAACAAATAGCTAATGGGAAATGTTGGTAATAAATAAGTAAACAGATAAATAAAATATTGGCACATGGTATGAAGGAAATAAACAAAGTAATGTAACCACTCAGTAAAAAGCAGCCTTACCAGTGTTTTTGGGTTTTGTTATTGGCATAAAAAAGCATATTAAATGTAACTGTGTTGTTCATTTATTTGTCTACTTATTTATATTCTCTCCTTCTGGACCGTAAAAGCCACATGATCAGGGACCTAGTCTTGTTTCTTGCTGTCTCCCCAGTGTGAAGACACTGGCTGGTACATAGTGGACACACGGTACATATTTGTTCAATATATTTATTTGGTGATGAAGTGAATATGATACAAACTGACAGAGGCCCTATGCACGATTAGGGGATGCAGAAAGCATTGTATTTGTATAGCATTCGTATTTAAGATCCTTAGTCAAAGTGTTTGACCAAACTGCTTTGGTTTGTCTTTATTTCTAAATATGACTTTTGGGTTTTAAACATTACAGT
Organism: Panthera pardus; assembly: GCF_024362965.1. NCBI lineage: Eukaryota > Metazoa > Chordata > Mammalia > Carnivora > Felidae > Panthera > Panthera pardus. Next base: position 46,989,161 of record NW_026527002.1, read on the forward strand.
TGACCTAAAGCTGTTAAAAAATGCTAATCAGGGCGCCTGGGTGGCTCAGTTGGTTAAGCGTCCGACTTCAGCTCAGGTCATGATCTTGCAGTCTGTGAGTTCGAGCCCTGTGTTGGGCTCTGTGCTGACAGCTCGGAGCCTGGAGCCTGCTTCAGATTTTGTGTCTCCCTCTCTCTCTGCCTTTCCCCTGCTTGTGCTCTCTCTCTGTCTCTCAAAAATAAACAAACTTAAAAAAAATTATAAAAAAATATATTTGCCTTGGACTTGTTAATTTCACTTCTGAGACTATATCTTATTGAAATAATGAAGTATATGTGAATATTTAGCCATAAAGATAATTACATGAAGTACTATTTATGGTAGCAAAGTATTGGACGTCATTTAAATGACCAACAAGAGCAAAATAAAGTTTTGGCAAAGTTATTTTTAAAATTCAGTATAATAGTATTTTGCAATTACACTGAATTGCATTTTCCACAAGTTTATTTATTGACATGGAAAGATGCTGAAGAAGTATTAAGGGGGAAAAAAGCAAAGTAAAAATAATTGTTACAATACTGTATAAAAATATTTACATACTGTGGAGAAAGGGAGACAGACTGAGGGAGGAAACAGGAAATATTTACACAGACATGTTTTTTGTGGTTGTTTGTGAAGTAGATTGTGGTCTTTATGATGAATGCTTTTGTATTAAAGTGTGTATGCTTTTTTTAAAACGTAAAGATAGGGACGCCTGGGTGGCTCAGTCAGTTAAGCCTCTTGCTCTTGATTTCAGCTCAGATCGTGATCTCTTAGTCATGAGATCAAGCCCTGAGTCAGGCTCCAAACTGGGTGTGGAGCCTGCTTGAGATCCTTTCTTCCTTTCCTTCTGCCCTTCCCCCACTCATGCACACATGTTCTCTCTCTAATAATAATAATAATAATAATAATAATAATAATAAAAATGCAAAGATACATAGTTTTGCTTTAAAGTTTCCCTGGGGGAACCAACAGAAACATGGACAAAGGCCATGAACAGGCAGTTTATATAAGCAAACACCTGTTCAGCTATCCCGGATGTGAAGAGATGCTTGAACTCACAAGTGGAAGAAGAAATGCAAATGTTACGTCAGTAGGATACCACTTTGTACCCATTGGATTGGCAAAAAAAAAAAAAAAAAAAAAAAAAAAAGTTAGAAATTGGGTGAGAAAAAGGGGAAATAGGATTCTGGTGGAATCTAGATTGGCACAACACATTCTAGAGAATGGGTCTGGAGGGCCATTTTGGAGGGCATGTTAAAAAGTAGGTTTTTCTGTGATTAACCCTCAATACATGTCCTGGTAATAAAGAGAAAACCAAATCAAACTGACTTTATTTTATTATGGATTAATACGGACTTATTATTATTATGGACTTTGTTTTATTATAATTTATATCACGGATAGAAAAGGCAAATAGGACCTACTGCTTCTCTCCGCCTGATTCATACAAGCACGATGGGTTGTATTACTGTAAGAAAGTGGTGAAAATCTTGATAAAGGATCACGTGAACTTGGACTTTACAATAAGTGAGGAGGAAATGGATAAAAATGACTGGATATGTGAACTTTAGGAAAGCAGACTTCAAAATGTCACAGCATGAGCACAGGTTGTTAAAGCCTCGAGAAGCCACCAGCCCCGGAGTGACACAGCAACCCAGAAGGACACAGCTTGAAGAGATGACCATTCAGTCAGAATCATGTCCTATTTTGTAGGCAACGAACACTTGACACATCCTGGGAATTCGTCATAACACCCAGCTTCTGTCCTAGTGCAGCAAGAAAAACATTCATAAAGATTTTATTTATTTATTTATTTAAAAACATTTTTCTAGTGGCACCTGGGTGGCTCAGTCAGTTAAACGTCCGACTTCGGCTCAGGTCATGATCTCACGGATTGTGTGTTCGAGCCCCGCGTCGGGCTCTGTGCTGACAGCTCAGAGCCTGGAGCCGGCTTTGGACTCTGGGTCTCCCCTTAGAGAGAGAGAGACAGAGCATGAGCAGGGAAGGGACAGAGAGAGGGGGAGACACAGAGTCCAAAGCCGGCTCCAGTCTCTGAGCTGTCAGCACAGAGCCTGATGCGGGGCTCGAACCCACAAGCCGCGAGATCATGACTTGAGCCGAAGTCGGACGTTTGAGCCGCCCAGGCGCCACTAGATTTTATAAACAAAAAGACGTCTTCTCCTGGCCCCCACTGTGGGCTTGAAGTATGAGGGCACAGAGAAGTGTCCAGTCCCGATTGTGAAGGACATGATAGATCATGGTATAAATTTTAGCCCTGAGAAAAATTAGAAAAAGCACGTGATCTGACTTTCATTTCAGAAGAGTCATGATGAGACCTTTGAGAGAAAGAACATTTGTGATTAGGTGACCACCCTGTGAATGATCCAGACCTCGAAGGAAAGCAGATGGGCCGTGGACCTTGTTGCCATCCAGGCAGGACATGGCCGATGTTTATTTAGTACAGAATCAAAGTAGGACACAAGTAGGGGGAAATCCAGATGGTAAGCATAAGCTCAAACACTCAAGACATAGTGAGGATTAAAACTAGGACTGTTGGGGCACCTGGGTGATGCAGGTGGTTCAAAGTCCGACTGTTGATTTCGGCTTGGGTCCCGATGTCACGGGTCGTGGGTTCCAGCCCCGCATCAAGCTTCAGGCTCTGTGCTGACAGCGTGGGGCCTGCCTGGGATTCTCTGTTTCCCTCTTTCCCTGCCCCTCCCTCCCTCTGTGTCTCTCTCTTTCTCTTTCACTCTCTCAAAAATAAATAAATAAACATAAAAAATTAAACAAACAAAAAAGCAGGAACATCATGTCCAGGCCTTAATGCCAAGTACGACGGTGACAGTGGAGAGCGTGGGTAGTAGGGATCACTTGCAATGTAGTCTGTGTACCAGAAAGCTGGAGACCACTCAAGGGTCCATATCTGGGGAGAGCGGATAAGTAAACAGTGGCTGATGCTTACCACAGAATTCTCTACGGCTGCTGTTAGAAATAGGCATGCCACCAGCAATGTGATTAGAGACCCGAAGAGGTTCCTAGCTAAGGCTGCCAGATAAAATATAGGGTGCCCAGTTCAGTTTGAATTACTGGCAAACAACAGATACTTCTTCAGGATAAGTATATCCCAAATAACTGCTAGATCTGGCAAGTCTAGCCATAGCACAGCACAAGTTCCGGAAATAACAGCTATGCACACAGGCAAATCAACCCAACGTATTTTCTAAGCACACGTAGCAAACACCTCGATAGCTGTTGCGTTTGTGGGAGAGGATAGGGAAGAAAAATGAATACGTAAATATTTACATAAACACAGAAATAAACGAAGAGAAGGCCTCAAATGGACAAGTGGTAATAGGGAGGTGAAAATGATTAACTCAATTCTCTGCACCTAAATCTAAAAGGAAGTTAAAAAAAAAAAAAGTTTCCTTGCACTCTCCTGGAATCTCTCCCCTGGGTTCCCGCAACACTGCCTGGCTGATAACCAGCATATTGTTCTACCAGACCGTCCCTACAGATGACTCTGGCACCTTCCAGCACAACTAAGCTACAGGAATGTGAGAAGGTGAGGGAGTGGATAGGTGTCCAGGGATTCAGGAGGGAAAAACACTAATAATTCTGTAAACCTCGTAAAAAATGAAACCAATAAGCAAATCTCTTAGGAACATTGCTTCACCTAGATTTGCTCTCCTAATAGCAGAACATTCTCATAGAGAAAAATATTAGTAAAAGAAGATGTGCGAGCACAAATCCTTAACTGTTGCTAAGGGGTAGCCGGAAGAGTAGGCAAAGTTTAAATCTCCTCATTGGAAAATGACATTTAAGTACATGTCATCAAGTAACTCTTACTCTCTTAAAACTTTTTCTTTTTTAACGTGACAGCTGATTACAAGGAGAGCTTTAATACGATTGGAAACATCGAGGAGATTGCATATAACGCTGTTTCCTTCACCTGGGACGTGAATGAAGAGGCAAAGGTGAGTGAAAAAGTAGCATTGATTCATTTCTCGTGCCTTTTAAATAACGTCACCGTTCCCTGCAGATGATTCTTTCACAACAGCCTCTATAAGTAGGGAAAGATTTGTTAACTGAAGCCGGGGTAAAAAAAAAAAAAAAAAAAAAAAAAAAAGGAAATGAGCTTGTTATCTTTCTCTAGAAGTTACGCACATTCAGTTACGTGCAGTTAAATTGCCTTTTGGAGGATAAAGGAGAAAAGGGAGTGTGTGTGTTTCTCTGTGGCCTCTCGTGGGATGGGCCAAGCTGCATGCCCCTCCCCCGTCCTCCAGCTCCCTGTGCTTTATTTTAGCACATGATGCTGGCAAGGCTCGTCCATAAAACCTCGTTCACCTATACTGCAGATTCCCCTAAACAGCCCTGACTACTGCCTTCTACAGAGGCAGGAAAGTGTTCAGAGCTAATGTGTCCATCGGTAAGTGACTGGGCAGGCCTTCTGGCCCCATGACTCCTTCCAGACAGAGCCTGCTTGAGGGACGGGTACAGAAAGCACGACTGGGGGTCTCTGACCTTCATTCCCTGTGGTAGAGCTGGCACCGTTGCATTGAATCCTGTCTTTAATCCTTACTGCTTCAACTTTTGGTCTTTTTTCCTGGTCCCAGCATGGTTAGGAAAGGCAATGGTAAAATCTCCGGCGAGTTGTGCCCTGAGGGTAGATGTCCATACTGCACTGATTTGGGTAAAAAAAAGTAAGATGCATGGCTACTCAGGTCTGTCTGCCAGACATGAGTCTCTTTGATTTTATGAAAACTACAGACTCTGCTTATGCTCACTCTTCTTTCTGTGTTGTTTAGCTTCTGATCCTTGATCCTTATTTTGCACTTAAGAGAAGGTTCCAGATGAAACCTAAGCTTGTTTTCTGCCTCAGTTATGTACCATTTAGGAGGGTGTTAGAAGACTGTCTTCAAACTAATGAAAAGATCAATGTAAACAGTTCCCTTCAATGCTTTATTGTCTTCGAGCAGGGGGAAGGCTGGGTGAGAAAGGAAGCTGGATGGGAGTTTGTGGGCATGAGTTATGTACAAGATGAATTGCTCAGTGTCTCATTTCACTCAGGTATGAAGCAATGTAAATGAAATTGGCTTTAGGCCCAAGAAAGGTGACCCAAATGGGTGAGTGGCAACGGAGTGCCAGAACAGCCTGGAGAATGTTCCGGTGGCTCAGTGCATCCAAGGGGAGGAAGTAGGCCTTGCAACAAATGGATGGGAGGTCAGGTCCCACACAGAACTGTGGGGAAAGTTTGTCTTCTACGGTTCACTCCGCCTCCATTTAAAGTTCCTTGCTCAAATCTTGTGCTTCCCGTTCATAACTCCATTCCCTTAGCAGCTACATTGCTGGGGTAGATAATGAAAAGGCCATCTGGGCAATGGCACCATGGAGTGGGGGTTGAAGTCCTCAGAGAGTCATCTGACCTCCCTGGGCCTCAGTTCCCTCCCACATACAAACAACAGCACTTTTCCAGTGGTCTCTGCTGTACCACACATTGTGCTGGGATTATGACGTGGGAAGATCCAGGGCTCAGGCAGAGGCGACAGGGAAACCAATAACCCCACAACAGTGGGAGGGGTGAGAGGCAGGCCAACTATATAGGGAGCACAGGGATCAGGAAGACAGTGGGATCCTATCAGTGACAGTGTCTTGTCAGGGGCGCCTGGGTGGCTCAGTCCGTTAAGTGTCCGACTCTCGAGACTCTTGATTGCGGCTCCGGTCATGATCTCAAGGTTCGTGAGATTGATCCCTGCTCTGGGGTCTGCGCTGACATCACAGAGCCTGCTTGGGATTCTCTCTCTCCCTCTCTCTCTGCCCTTCTCCCCCTCACGCACGCGCGCGCGCACACACACACACAGTCTCTCTCTCTCTCTCTCTCTCGAAATAAATAAACATTAAAAAAAAAAAAGAAAGTGCCTTGTCAGTGTAAAGCAAGCTATAAATGTGAACTGTGATCATAGCCCCAGTTTTCATTATCAGGCGGTCTGTGATAATGAGTGCTAGTGGGTGAATGTGTCAGTAGGGACCTTTTGAAGAACGTGCCTAATCAGAGGCGATGGCTTAAATGATGGAGGCTCTGCAGTGAACTAGCAAGGTAGGTAATTTGGGGTTGAACTGACCTTTCTTTTAGCCTAGTGGAGATGATATCATTCATTTCCCATAGGTAGGAGCTCACTTTTCTTCTTGAAATGTGTGTGGTTGTGCATGTGTGTTGTTATGGGCTGACAAGTTTAAGCTCACATAGACCTTGACAAAGGGCAGTGGAGGATATTTCAGATTGCTTACTGTGGCAAAATGTTTGTTTAACATATATATTTTAGTGACTATAACTTGGTTGTTGCCATTGTATGCAGTCTGGGTTGATCAAATAAGTAATAAAAAAAAAAATAATAATTTTCCCCAAACTACTGGCAGAATTTTCAAAGAAAAACCGTAAAAGTTAAATTCACTTCATTCAGGAGGCTGAGAATATCTTATTGTTCAACCTGTGTACCCTAAGGTATTTCTTTAAAATATTACTGATTTTATAATAAGCAGATTGCAAAACAAAAAACAAAAAGCAAAGTTGTATGACTGTTGAGAAAATGGTTTCCATAAAGCAAGAAGTAAAAACATCCTTCCCACAGCAGAATTGTTTGTGATTTTCATGATGTGGACTTCTCAGGAGCCATTGACCTTGCCTTCAGGTTCCTATTTGTAACATCCACAGAGAAATTTTTTGTAGGTTATGAGGCCGGGGCCCCATTCAGTGTCCTACATTATTTTGGTTTATGTGGCCAGAGGACACAAAATTATGACCTCCAGCCTTTATGTGGGCCACAGAATTATATGCTGTGTTGTACCTCATGCATTTATGTACTCCTATTTCAAATTAAAAAAAAAAAATTTGCCCACATTTCATAACCAGGAGATTATAATTATTATTTTTTTAAATCTAGACTTCTGGATTCTTTTGGATAATTAAAGATTCTGGCACCCATGAGTCTAAGCATTTGCAAGGCCACGAGTGGCTCTTAGGAGATACTGGCTGTTCTTTTTAGTAACATCCTTTTCTCTAGCCTTTTCCATTCTGGAACTTTCCCTGCCTGGTCGTTGGGGACACGTGAGTTCTTAATGCCTCAACCACACCCTCTCAAACTACTGAATATGCAGTTTACATCTTCACTGGCTTTCAGTGTTGGGGAAGGTAGTGACACAGTGGAGGTTGCCAGCATTCCCGGGTGCCTTGGCCAGGCTTTGGCAGCCGGCCAGAGGTCGCCTTGTGTTAGCTCTGTTCAAGAGAGTTGCTGTGACCTTTTGAATGCCCACAGTGGTGGTAAATCTTGATCTTTGAATATGTTTAAAGAAAAATATCAGAAATTGGGGCGCCTGGTGGTGGGGGGGGGGGCTCAGTCTGTTAACTGTCCCTACTTCAGCTCAGGTCATGATCTCACGGTTCGTGAGTTTGAGCCCCGCGTCAGGCTCTGTGCCGACAGCTCGGAGCCTGGAGCCTGCTTCGGGTTCTGTGTCTCTCTCTCTCTCTCTCTGCCCCTCCCCCCCCCCCAAAATAAATAAACATTAAAAAAATTTTAAAAAATAAAAGAAAAACATCAAATCGCCTGGGTCCAAGTCTGAATACGTATCGACACATTTGATAATACCACTTCATGGTTAAAAATGAGATTTCCTTTGTGAAAGACCAGCTTTAAAGACAGCAATGTCAGAAGAGACATTACAAACATACTTTGAGTCACAGCAGCATCATTTGAGAAAACCATATGTCTTCCTACGATAACTATGTTAAAGAAGAGCTTTTATTTGGACGTTTAAGGTTCAGGGCGTTCACTAAAAAAAAAAATAACGGCCTGGTATTTGGTAGTCTTAGCACATATGCATAATCAAGACTCGATGATAAAAAGTTTATGCATTTTTCGAAAGCACAGTTCCTACTCTTTTCTTTTGTTGCTGTCCTACCTTGCATTTCTAGTTCTCCTTTAGCACAAATAGAAGAATGGCAAGGATGTGAAACTCTAATCGTTTAATCTAACGATAGGAAAAAGTTGGGCCAGGGAAGGTGTTAAAACTATTAGTTAGAATGAGGCCTGGGGATTAGCTGCAGATTTTCGGTCTCAGTTGCAGCACGGTTCTGGCAGAACTGTCAGAGTTCTTCTACCCAGAACCGGTTTTGCTGGTTGTGCCACAGCGTCCCTCTGTGCAGTGACACAGGCAGCAGAAACAGTCTGCAATGGGACATTCTTCTCCCCTCAGGGTCTGTGCTGTCTGGAAGCTCATGTAACACGAACTGGTGTCCCTGGGTCCCTGGGAATGACTCGGTGATATCTGGGTGGGTGAGGTCCTGAGTGTCCAAGCTGTCACAGACTGGAGATTGATGGGGGTCTGAGCACAGGGTGCTAGCACCGGAGTTCGGGCAGTCAGACACTCGTCCCGGCCCCAGAACAGCTGGCTTTGTGAATTGCCCCTCCCGAGCTGAGGTTTCCTCAGCTGGCAAATGGCAGGAAGAGGTGACAGAGAATTAAGGTCCAGTCCATGCGATTCTGTTGGGAAGGTCACAGTGCTTCATTCTTTCACATGACTCCCGTTTCCAAGGTCCTTTCACTTTTTCTTTTTTTCCCTTAGCCAAACGCTGGTACCTACAAAGTAGATCTGTTGCTCGCTAATCCCCAAGATGAGGAATTCCCAGGCAAGACCCTATTGAATTATTGAAGAGCGGTGAGCTCAGATTCCTGGCACCGAGCACTGCCTTTCTTCAGGCGATGACATCACCCCCAGAGCCGAAGGGCAGCAAACCCTAATTACAGACTCCCCTTTCTCCCAGATTTCTAAAGAGATTCTTGAAACCGGGCCCCTTGTTTTTGTCCGGTGCCGTTTTCTCTGTTCACAGTGATTTCAAGAAACCGCGATGTGCTACAAACGCCTCTCATGTGACCACAGAGAATTACGTGAGCATTAAGATGCTACTTGGTGCTCTGAGGAACAAGTTTCCTTTCTGTGTATTTTCTACCGGAACACCATAGCACTGTCTCCCCCATTTCTATGCTTCATTCTTTCTGTGGTGTATAAGCTAAGACGAAGGAGGCTTCTTTCCATGAAGCCGTTTTTAATCCCTCTGCATCCAAGCCTTTTGGAATGATCTTGATCCAGTAAAAACGTCCCTCCTCCCTTAACTACCAGCACTGCTAAATAACCAAGCAGTTAGATAAACCCACTACTACTCTGTCTCCCATCCCTGGTTTTTAAAAGAATTTATTATAATTCAATAATAGGAAATTCTGTCACTCCTGGGTTACTCTTGGCTGCCTGTCACCTGTGCCTGTGTGCAGAAGCAGGGATGACCCTCCAGAGCAATGCCTACCCCGTCCCTCCCCTTCTCTGTGCTGAGTTGCAGGAAGGGGCTCTGGGGGGGTCGCTAGTCTAGCTTCTACTCTGCCGTATCAGCAGTGAATGTTCTTCCTGCCTTTGGGGGTTCAGGGAGGAACTTTCCGAAAGGAAGTTGTTGCAATTTTAGAAAGGGTCAAGGACACAGATAAGCCGTATGTTTTTATCCCTGTTAAACTTTTGTGCTGAAATTGGGGGCGGGCAGGGCTGAGACCGGGTCAGGGTGGGGCAGGGAACAGAAGGGTGGTGAGACGTTATAGATCATTTTCTTGTGTATCTCAGATTCTGATTCCATTAAATATCGACTCCTACGTAGCAGGCACTGCAAGATTAGGCAAGTAGACAAGGTGGACTTTAAACATATATCCTCCAGAGTCCATGCTGTTAAACATCCCATGAGAGGGAAATCTGCATTTTTTTTTTAGACAAAAGCATACTGTGATTTTTCTTCTCAAAGCAATTTATGGAGTACAGCTCCAGAGAAAAAGAAAACAAATGGTTGGCCCCATCTCCTTGAGTAAAGCAGTTCAATCAAGCCACCATGATTTTGTCACTCTGTCTCCTTACTGCCCACCAGCAAGATGGGTTCGCTGCTCCAACACAGTCTCTCTCTGTCCACGTCTTTGGTTGCCCTGGTACATTTTCTATTGATATTATGCATATTATTGATTAGAATGAATATGGGAATGAGGACTGTTCAGCTGAGTGTGTGTGTGTGTGTGTATTAGCCTTACATTAGTGATCTCATTTGCACGATTGCTAACTTTGTATTAATTAAAGATCGGTGCATGCTTTGTAATGTAACTCTGAGACATCCCAGTGTTTTCTTCACCACAGTGATATACATTTATACTCCTCACTTCTCTCCAGCTGCTTTCCTTGGTATCCTGAATTTCATTTTCATATTCATGTGCGTTATTTTTGTACACTTTTCTTTTACGCTTTTGTTTCTGTTGTGAACAGTGGTATAATGCTGTTATGAACCGTGAAGACTATTCTTTTCTCTTTTTTGCAATGCCATGAGGGAAGCACAACATGAAAAAAAATTCAAGGCAAGAGTAATGATTATCATTAGAGAAAATAAAGTTTACAGGAGGCACACAACGGTTTTTAGCTTTATGTTTGCAACTTGAGAATAATCCAATAAACGAAAGCCCACATTTACCGATCTAGTAAATTCAAAGTAAATATTTACACATAAGCAATATTCATTTTAGAGATATGTTCCTCTAACTTTGTGGTCCCTTTGGATGCTTTAAATGAGTTGGATTTATGGAAGAGATTCCCATGTAATTTTTTAAATTGTAAGGAAATTCAGGGTGAGGGGGGTACATGTTGATATTTCTTCTGAGCCCTATTTTCCTTAATGTTTGTACCTTTTATTTATTGCATTTATATCTGATTTTGCTCTGATCCCAAGGAGATATTACATGAGAACTGAGACCCGGTTTGAGGGAGAGAAACATGGATGTGCTGAGAAGAGTCAGCTGGCTGGCCTGGAAAATCAAAATGGAAGTTGGGAATAAAAAGTGTCCTATATTTGTAAACCCATTCTTAAAATAGAAAATGGAGGGGCGCCTGGGTGGTTCGATTGGTTGAGCGTCTCACTCTTGGTTTCGGCTCAGGTCATGATCCCAGGGTTGTGGGATCGAGCCCTGCATTGGGCTCCGTGCTGAGTGTAGAGCCTGCTTAGGATTCTCTCACTGTCTCCCTCTGCTTCTCCCCCAATCGCACATGTGCACTCTCTCTCGCTCTCAAAATAAAAAAATAAAAGAAAATGGCGTTTGTTTAATGTCCCAGCATGGCCCTATAGCTGCCTTGGACTAAGGACGTTTGATGTGGCCTGTGTCATGAATTCCTTCACGTTGTGAGATGTGAGGAGAGCTGTCGTGGGGGGTGACTTACTCTGTCCCCATGTACTCCAGGGTGCTTCCTTTTCTCGATGCACGGGTTAACCCTTTCTCTTCCCAGTGCTGTCTTTTCTAGGTACAGCTAGCGGTCGGTAAGCTAAGCTTAGCTTTTTGCTCCATCAGCTGCTAATGGATGGGAAAGACAGCTTTTCTGTCCTCATTATCTCAATTTTAGTAGCTTAACAGACAGGCTGGTGGAAACACCAGTGCTTTGATCAGGGCCTACGTAAAAATACTAAGTTGGCGAAAATGTAAGTGTTCTCACCGCCTTGTACACTGCAAATTATCCAGTCTCTTTTTGTGGGAAATAAGGTTATGCTAATTGAAAGACTGGCTTGAAATTCACCAAATCATGGTGAATCTGTTAAATCATCCCAAATTTATTATATCTCTCATTCCTTCTCTTTCCTTTCCAATACTTCTTTTTGGTCTAAAATAGTTCATCAGTTCTTATTGGGCCACCTCACAGCACTTAGAAAATTATGGTCTCTGTAGTCTTGACAAATCTCACCTTCTGATGGGATGCTTCTAAATGGACTGTGTTCTCTCTCTGCCACACTCCAGTGCTGGATCCCAAGGCAGAAGACAAGATAATGTAAATATTGGTTTTCAGGGTGAAAAAAGAAGCCAAAGTACTGGCTAAGGATAGCCATACTCCTGATGCCCCATGGGCTCATGACCTGGCTCATTACCCCAACCCCCAACTTCCTGCCAGCAGTCTGGGGAGCTCTCCTTTTGCTTATAAGACAGTCTGGGATGAGATGAACTTGATAGCTATTGCTGAGTAAGAAAAAGTTACATCCCAATTTTTCGTCTAAGGAGGGCCCAGTTTTAAACAAGTCATCTTGTGGAAGGTTAGAGAACGTTATAAGGCATCTTTCATGGTCTCAAAGGTATAAGGCATCTTTCGTGGTCTCAAAGGTAAAGAAAGGCTTGGGGGAGGCTCCGGGGTGGGGTCGTGAAAGGTCCAGATACACACTGCGAAGCAGGGCAAATGGCATTTTTATGTGTTTGCTGGGGCGTGGTGTGGGTGAAGGAAGTTTTAGAAGGGAAAGGTAAACATTTGCTGGAGTCTTTGGTATTGAACTTAAACAAAGCCATGCCTTTGTTCCAGTTTTATAAGGTAATGGTTGGTAGGAAAAGCTCTAAAGCTAGAGTTAATTCACATATAGAAGGAATAATCTGTGGAAGGCATCTCACTGAAGATATCAATGGCCTGATCTTTTGTTAGGTTGTGGAGTATCCATGGTTTCTGGACTGAATTCTGCTCAGGGCTCTGTAATTTCCATGCATGAATTACTGTATGTGTGCCGAGAATTAAATTACAGATTTGGATTTCATAGACCGATGGCGGTGCGTGTGTATGTGTGTGCGCGCGTGCGCTCTCATGCACACACATGCACCAAGGTTAATATTTATTCAATGATTACTACATACTGGGCACTCCGCCAGGTGCTTTATGTATATTACGCAATATTCATATCTTAAGTGGATAACACTTTTCATTTAAATAATGAAGACTTTGAAGCCCAGAGAAGTTAGCCAGCTTAATGAAAGTTGCACAGCTAACGCGGAGCAGAGCCAGAACTCCCACCTTGGGCTATCTAAAGCACGTACTCTTTCAGCACTGCCGTTTTGTATTGAGGAGGATCGAGCAGGAACATATCCGACATTATTTCTGGCAAAGGGGCGGTCACTCCTTCGAAGCAGCTTGCCTCTTGCATATCATGCACTAGGCCAGGCAGTGGAAATTCACGGACAGATAAGCCAGGCAAAGTGTCTGCTCTCGGAGAACATTTTGGCCAGGCTGAGAAGTAAGACATAGCTGTAAATAAATGTAATATGAATGGAAGAGTGACAAACATTCTTATGAAAATAGAGGTAAAGTGCCAGGAAAGGTCTGGAAAGGGAGAAAATTCTTTTTTTATTTAAAAATGTCCCCAACTTTTTCCTTAAAGAAGTTAGAGGGGTGCCTGGGTGGCTAGGTCGGTTAAATATCTGACTTCTGCTCAGGTCATGATCTCAGTTAGTGAGTTCAGGCCCCACATCGGGCCCTGTACTGACAGCTCAGAGCCTGGAGGCTGCTTCGGATTCTGTGTCTCCCTCTCTCTCTGCCCCTCCCCCGCTCATGTTCTGTCTGTCTCTCTCAGGGATGAATAAACGTTAACAATTTTTTAAAAAAAATTACAAATGAAAAGTTGAAAGAATAATACAATTATCGCCACATACCCTTCACTGGGATTGACTCATTGTTAATACTTTGCCAGATTTCTTTTATCTTTTCTCTCTCTCTCTCCCTCTGTCTCTGTCTCTGTCTCTCTCTCTCTCTCTCTCTCTCTCACACACACACACACACACACACACACACACACACACACACTTCGCTTCTAAATACTGTAGCATGTAGAGAGATCACCTTTCTGTGGGATCAGGGAAGACATGGGAGGATTTGGCATACGGGCTGTGTCGTAAGGGTCCGTTGTAATGTAAGCACATGGAAGTTGGAAAGAGGAGCACGTCAGGTGGAAGAACAGGATGCTCGAAGGTGTGGCGTGGAGAGCGCAAGAAGAGCAGGGAATTTGGGGCAGGAGAGCTGTTAGGAGTTGTTTGTAAAGAGGGGAGGACAGAAGTCATGGGAAAGGATGAGATTCAGACTCACCCCACTGAGGCATGTTGGAGGAACCAGACAAGAAAGGGGTGGTCAAGAAGGAGACTACAGAAGAAGGCAGAGAGGCAGGGGATGGAGCCGGGGAAGAAGGAAGAACTGGCCAGTGAAGTCAGTGCAGTAGGTCGTGGTTTCTCAAAGCCTGGCCTTCCATGTGTGTCATCCACCTCAACTTGGGTTAGATGTGCAAGTACTTGGATCTCTCACCTCGGACCTACTGATTGGAAACTCTGGGCATGGGGCCCTGTAATGCATATTTTACCCAGACCTCCTGGATGCCTACTAAATAGGAAAACCCTGGCTTATAAATTTGCTATTGAGTCCTCAAAGAAAGCAATTTCAGTCAAATTGTGAGGACAAAAGCCAGATTAAAAGTAGTGACATGGGGGGTCACCTGGGTAGCTCAGTCGGTTAAGCGGCCGACTTCGGCTCAGGTCCTGATCTCGCGGGCCGTGAGTTCGAGCCCCGCGTCGGGCTCTGTGCTGACAGCTCAGAGCCTGGAGCCTGTTTCAGATTCTGTGACTCCCTCTCTCTGACCCTCCCCCGTTCATGCTCTGTCTCTCTCTGTCTCAAAAATAAATAAACGTTAAAAAAAATAAAAAATAAATAAAAATAGTGACATGGCCTTATATACTGTGAAAAATTTATATGTGCATGTGTGTACGAAATCCATGTTGAAAGACACACGTTGCATCCTCGTAAGATGAAAAGACTGCAAACAGCCCAATGGTAAAGAAATTATTACTCCTTATTTCACAGTTCTTTAAAAATGAAAAGGGCTATCTTCAAAATTTATTTAGTAAAGCAAGATGCATAACTATGTTTACTGTGGTACCATTTGTATAAAAAAGAATAATGATATGTATTGCATGGCATATTTCTAGAAGGATACACAAGAAATTATGAAAGATCCTCAAGAGACTGTTGGTTGTTTAGAGAACTATGCAGGGTGGGGGGGAGGTGTTTTCAGTTAACTCTTTTGTGCCTTTTGAATTTTGTGCCATAGCATTACAAACTCAAAGCAAGTTTTAAGTATTAAACATGAGCCAAAAGGATTCATATAACAACAAATGATCAGAAAGTTGAGTCACTGAATCTTTTCAGTCTGTATTTACATCCTTCCTCTGACCGGGAGCTCATTATTTATGAAACAGGCCACCCCACTGTGGTATAAGGTCCAAATTCTTCCTCATCCTGAGATGCTGTTTCACAAGCTGTGTTCAGGTGAGGGGCAGTAAAGGTCCTGCCTGAGAGATTTCTCTCTTGCTCTCTCCCTGTCAAAGCCTGTGACTCCACCCTTCTAGAAGTGTTGTGCAGAGAGTGATTTTCTGTTGTAAAAATCAGTTCACTTCAATTAAATATCTTTTTGCTCAAATTAATGTGAATCCTAATTAACCTGCCTTTGAATCATTTGGCGATAGCGTCTCAAGATGCCTTGAGAGAGAATCGAGGGAGGAAGGAGGGCTTGAACTGGGGGACTGGAGGGGACACAAAGAACTAGCCTTGCAGGGGGAGCAGCTGGGGGTGGGGGGCAAAATGGGCGTGGCTTTGTTGGCTGTGCCATCAAGGTGAGGAAGGGCTTGGGGTCAGAGAAAGGAGCAACCCTAGAGACCACGGTGATGAGGAAACTCCCTTAGATTTTCACAGCACTGTACAGTTTCAGACCTAATCTCATTTTATTTTTTTAAACATCTATTTATTTATTTTGAGAGCGAGAGAGAGAGAGTAGGAGCAAGCAAGCAGGGGAGGGGCAGAGAGAGAGAGGGAGAGAGAATCCCTGCTCTGACAGTGCAGTCCCCGACTCAGAGCTCGAAGTCACATACTGTGAGATCGTGATGAGCGCTGAAATTGAGCTGGATGCTTAGCCAACTGAGCCACTCAGGCGCCCCAGACATAATCTCATTTTAAAGTGGCGCACTACTGAGGTAGAGATTGTTGTGCCTATTGAAAAATGAGGCAAGTGAGGCTTAGAAAGGGCAAACAATTTGTCCAAGGCCACAGGGCTGGGATTTGCATCAAGTACCTGACTCTGAACTTCCTGTACATTTTTTTCCCTCGCTGCACTTTCCCCTCATTTGGCTTCCAGTTTCCAAGAAAGCTCTGTCTTTTTTTCTTACATAACTTCACTTTTGAGTCGATCCTATTTAATCCTTGCTTCCGAGGCTCTTAGGCCCCCCACTCCACCTTTCTGCAGCCTCTGACATTCGCCTTCTCTTAATGTGGGAACACCTCCTCCATCTTAGAAGAACGCCTCTGCGTGGCCGTCCTGTCTGCTACCTGCTTCCCCTATTCCTGTTCATCCCACCTTCCCCCACCACACTCCCCAGCTGAGAAGCCTTCTGTCTGTCTCCAAGTCTTGGCTCACCCCAGCGATCTAGCTTTCTGCCCTTCCCTCCATTAGTCGGGCCTCTCAAAGGGATACAGGACCTCTTTACGTCTGAATCTGGTGGCCTTTGCTCAGCCTTCACTCTCCTTGTCCTCTCTGTGACTTGAATGTTGAGTGCTACGGCTGGAGTTCTATCTGTCTTGGCCCCGATAATACATAACTTGACCTCATTAGGTGTTCATGACTTGATCACAGTGACATACACATCGTGGTTGGCCTCTTCCCTCACCAGGCGCCTTCCTTTGGGCTCCACCTTAACTTCCCCCTACACCCTCCTCTCCCACAAGGCTTGCCTCGTTACTCTTTTCAGAGTCAGCATCCATCTGTCTTCCAACTCGTGACACCTATACCAAATCTTCCCTGGCTGACTTGCCGATTTCTCTCCTTTTCATCAAGTCTTACAGAACTTATAGTCTGGGATAGTCAGTTTAGTATCTAATTCTCTACATTTCACAATAGCAAAAACTGTAACATCTCTCTTCTTTCTTGAGGATAGAACTGTACCAAACACTCCCTTATTTCCCATAGCATACATAAATAGCATCATCCATGGCGCACACACACACACACACACACGTACGTATGTATGTTCATCCAGAGTATATAGTTGGTGCTCACTTTATGTTTGTTGATATGCAAGCAGGTAACAAATTTTGAGGATAAATCTGATCAGAGCAGCTCATTCTGCTGTATTATCTTGATGACTTCAGCTACTCAAAGCAATCTTGGCTCCTAAGAGGTTCGGCTAAAATGAAGGCAAGAGTATGGATAAAGAGGGAAATGTGTTTTTAGAAGGGTAATTTTCTCTTAATGCATTAGACAAATATTTGTTGAGTATTTATCATGGGACTGGCACTAGGATTAGAGTGACCTTGAGGCAGACAAGGGCCTCCTCTTATGGGCTTGCAACCCCGTGGAGCAGACAGGCAATTAGGCACTAAACAGAAAAACAATAAGATAAATCCAAACGATGTCAAGTACTATGAAGAAAATAGAGGAGCAGCGTTATAGAGTTTGCTTCTGGTCCTGGGCTGAGGTGGGAAGAGGAGGAGGAAGATAACTCTAGACGGGGTGGTCAAGGCAGGTATTTGAAGAGTTGGCACTGGACTGAAATCTGAATGAGAAGGAGCTGGCAATGTGCGGGACAGTGTGTGGGGCAGCACTGGAGATCGAGG
Organism: Panthera pardus; assembly: GCF_024362965.1. Taxonomy (NCBI): domain Eukaryota; kingdom Metazoa; phylum Chordata; class Mammalia; order Carnivora; family Felidae; genus Panthera; species Panthera pardus. Next base: position 47,006,693 of record NW_026527002.1, read on the forward strand.
GCACAACAAATAGCAAAGGCTGTCAACCGGGAACAAGCTTGGTTTGTTGAAATGGAAAACGTTGAAGACTAAAAGAATATGGAAAACTATGGTAGACTCTGTGAATAAACCTAATGTGTACGTATGTATATGCAGACATACCCAGAGTATCTGTAGGAGAAAATAAAGAATTATATTATGAGATTTTAAGTAATTCCCTAAAAGTGCTATATAAATGGAAGTGTCAGAAAATCTAAATTTCTTAGGTTCTCAAGAAAATCACAAATTCTCTCATTTTTTAAAAATGTTTATTTATTTTTGAGAGAGAGAGAGAGTGAGAGAGCAGGGGAGGGGCAGAGAGAGAGGGAGACATAGAATCCGAAGCAGGCTTCAGGCTCCAAGCTGTCAGCACAGAGCCTAACTCGGGGCTCCAACCCATGAACCATGAGATCATGACCTGAACTGAAGTCAGATGCTTAACCAACTGAGCCACCCAGGTGCCCTTATCTCATCATTCTTGAATCCCACCATGTAGCATAATACCAGGCACAGACAGAAGACACATGATAAATATTTGATAAATTAATGCCTGAAGGCAATGAATGAATGAATGCCTAAGACCGAAAGGTTATGTGTTCATATTGTCTACTTTTAGGCTGTCTTTCTGTCTTAATTTGGCATTGCCTCTGCACCCAAATACCATCATATAAAATGGAAGAAAAATGCTGATATTTAAGAAAACCACCCATATGGTCTTTAATAATTCTAAGAACCAAGAGGAAAACAGAGTGGGGAGATTGGCAAGAGCACACTTATGTATTTATATATTGTTTGTGTTTTAGAGGGAGAATGCTGATTTCTTGTTGTACGCTATGTCGCTCTAATCTGGAGGCTAATGCTTCTGCAATTTCTTGGAAAAGAGCTCTTCACGTCCCAAAATAAGGAAATAAGTAGCTGTCTTCATCTTTAATCAGAAAAATCTTAAAATGCAAAATACATTGTTTAAAGAGGAAAAGATAAATGTTTTCCATCAAATCATCGACATTATGATTTTTTAAATCCCAACTTGCGGGGCGCCTGGGTGGCTCAGTCAGTTAAGCCTCCGACTTCAGCTCAGGTCATGATCTCGCGGTCCGTGGGTTGGAGGCCGTGTCGAGCTCTGTGCTGACAGCTCAGAGCCTGGAGCCTGTTTCAGATTCTGTGTTTCCCTCTCTCTCTGACCCTCCCCCATTCATGCTCTGTCTCTCTCTGTCTCAAAAATAAAAATAAATGTTAAAAAAAAAATTAAAAAAAAAATCCCAACTTGCTTTGTAAATCAAAGATAGACCCATTTATTTTAAAAGCAAGCTCTTGAAAAAATCTTAGGGGTTAATAATCGAGTTAATGTGGTAATTCTAAACCTCATTGATTTGTATTTATTTTGAGAAATCTTACTATATGCTTAGTGCACAACTGAGAGTTATTATATTCTGGGCAAAGTCACTTGTCTTTTGTAGGAACTACAAACTGGAAATTGTAATTCACATGTAAAAAAAAAAAAGGGTTTATTAAGAAATGTCAATTGTCATGAGACTGCCTCTGTTTCTGGAAAGGTCTTGGTATATTTAGAACCAATCTTTCTATCTGAATCAATTTTTGAACCAGTGACAAAATTATAATACTATCTATTATCTGCCTAGATACACTTGATTTAATTATTATTTTTCTAAAAAATAAATTACGTACTGTCAGAATTACAGGAATATTAATAGCTGAGGTTTTGAAAGCATTACATGAACGTATATAATATTCATAATTATTGGGTGACATACCCAATTGTTCATGGCATTTATATGCTCTTTACATAATCAGGGCTCCTACTGGAGTGAAAAAGAATTTTCTGTGCTTGACATTTGGATGAACGTTTGGTGGGGAGAAAGCATACCTTTTCCCTAAGTTTCTGTAGCACGCATTTGCAAACAGTACTTTGTAGATAAACTTCCAAGAAAATGGCTTTCACATTTGCCGGCTGTGCGTGGAGCTGGGACATGTTTGGGTTTGCAAGATGAAACAAATAAATGCTTATCAGTTCTCAAGCCAGGGTTTTAGTTAATGTCCTTCCATCCCTTCCCATCCCCTCCAGTCCCCAACTGCAGTTAAAGTTCAACCATTTAGGTTTTAAGTGCAGCACAGTGAGACTATGATTGATACCATGGGGCACTGAAACTGTGCTTTACTATTGGGTTCAGGCAGCCAGGCAAGAGGAGAGCGGTGCCAACTCTATTATAAAATCCCTGTTAAGATAGTTTTGGGAGCTGCCAGCTCAATGTAGCAGAGAAGGCAGAGTCTCATGTCGTTTAGTTTGTATGGGATCAGGAGGCCATGAATCAAAAAGAGCCCATTGGACCTTTACTAAGAATCTCTCCCATTAAAAGGACCTAGTCTAAGTGTGTCCAGGTACAGTCTCGTGTGTTGTAGCTCATTTGACCTTTAAAGACCTTCTCTACCGGGTGGCTGACCGCTACAGCTCCACCAGGGAGGATTTAGTCTATTTATCGTAGTATATTGCCAGCGGATCTGTCCTACTCAAGCGGTCCTTGTAAATATACACATTCCATCAGCCCAGCTCTCTTAGTTGGGACTTGGAGCTGACAAAGGCCACAATTATCATTGCATCCTGCCTGAGTGTGGTCCACTGTATGTGATGTATGGGTTAATTCACTGACCCAAGTGTGAACCCTAATACCTTAGGAAATACACATCAGAACACTTTTCTCTTTTGGATTCTGTAGTACTAGGAAGGTTTTATGAGGGAGTAGAAAAGAACCAGTCTGTACTGAGGCCCCCCGTGAGTTATAGTCACTACAGAAAGATTTCTGTATGAAATCCATGGTCAAAAATAACGGACAATGGCATAGTTCCCCAGAGTGGTCATTGATTTGCTGATAGAAAGCTGTGTTTTATACATTCTGGCCAAGATAAGCCTATTGTCAGTAACAACAATAACAATAGAAGAAGTCAAGTGTTCCCAGGAAAGTATACTTTTATTTGTTGGTTTGACCTAAAGATCAGCATTTGACGACGACGTTGTAGTCTTTAGAGCTCCATCATGTTGCTTCTCTCTCCCCATCTGGCCTCTGACTTCCGTGATTACAGGACTACAATTGGTGCATCTGTCCTAGTCCCTAGCACAGTCTCAGGAACATAGTAGGTATTTAAAAATATTTGTGGCACACATCAATGTTCTCTGCAGTCAGGGCATCTCCAGGAGCAGCAGACTGCATTTGCTGTCTACTTTTACCCTGAAAGTTCAGGAGGAGAGACAGGCCTGGTGTAGTCTTTCTCAGTGGTCTTTATCACTCAGTTCCCCTGAATCACTTGACATTTGAATTTTGAGTCCTTTTTCTCTACCATTACTAAATAATGATAGTCCATAGTCTCATCCCAGTGTCTGTGAGGGCTTTGTTTCACACATGTCCTCCAGGTTCAGTGCCGTGTTCTGTGTTCTCATGACCTCTGTACTTGACCACCCTGTGTTGGTTATTACTGGATTACTCCTCTGTCCTCCCCTTGGACCGTTCACTACATGAGGCAGGGGTCTGGCTTTGTTCTCTGTCCTCAATGTCTAATGTTGTGTTTGACTTACATGGGCTTGTGTTGATGTTTATAGGATGAATAATAAGAATGAATGAATGAATGAATGAATGAATGGAAGATATCCATGGTTACATCATCTCTAGGCACTTGTTTTCATATGATGGCTGGAAAAGTGAGGGTCTGTGGCACAGTGCACAAGGTTGTTGTAATTAGCATGTCACTAAGACATTTCATCTTAGCCTTATTGTTGATGTGGTGCGTTATCGCTGTGTTTCTCATGACCAAGTAAGAGGCTCAGAAATAAAATTAAAAAATGATCTTTGTATCGATATAGCACTAAAAATGAGATATCTGCTTGTATAAATTACCAAAAACCTACAGGTAATAGAGCTTAAAATGATTTAGATCAATCCTGGTAGTAAAATCAAAGATTTGAACGGCCTTTAAAATGCAGCTCATGCCAGCGGCTCTTTGCTTTTGCAGGACTGTTCTTTTTGATGTTGCTGTGACACAAAAGGTCAAGGGTTTGAGAGTGAATGACAATTTTCAGTGGGACCAAATAAAACATGGGTCACATAATGCATCTATGCAGTTGTTTTCAGAATATTTAATAATTTACATTTTCATCCTTCAGGGAAGGATTTTAAAAATAATTTTAGGAAAAAAGTTGAAAACCAAAGACAATAAGTGACTTGTCTGAGGTCTCTTAGCTGGTTAATGTTGGAGCTAGAACTAAAACTTTGGGCTTTTGGGGGGAGCCTGACTGGCTCAATCTGTGGGGCCTGCGACTCTGGATCTCGGGGTCATGAGTTTGATCCCCACATTGGGTGCAGAAATTACTAAAAAAATTAAATAAACTTGGGCCGCCTGGGTGGCTCAGTCGGTTGAGCGTCCAACTTTGGCTCAGGTCATGATCTCGCGGTTGACGAGTTCGAGCCCCGCATTGGGCTCTGTGCTGACAGCTTAGAGCCTGGAGTCTGCTTCCGATTCTGTGTTTCCCTCTCTCTCTGCCTCTCCCCCGCTCATGCTGTCTCTCTCTGTCTGAAAAATAAAGATAAACATTAAAAAAATTTTTTTAATTAAATAAACTTAAATAAAACTTAGGGGTTTTTCTACAGATAAACTTATTGATGGATTCATCACATGTTTATTGAATGCCTATTCTCCACCACACTCTACATTAGGTACGCCTAATACAAAAATAGTAAGAAATGGCCTCAAATCTCAAAATTAATAGTCAAGGAGGAAAAACAGATATATAAACAAATAACTATTTCAATGCAGTAGTGTGCAAGGGGAAATGTTCCCTACTTTTGTTTTTGGTTTTGTTTTATCCCACAGGTCAGAGATTTGAGAAAGTGATGTAATATTAGAAGTGACAGCTTTAATACGTTGAAGAGATAGCTGTTTACACATCTGATTTATGCATGTTTGAAAAATAGGTAAAACTTTGCTGATATGCCTAAAGGAAAGCATCAATTGTCTATTTCAAGATTTAATAGGAAAACAACAGTTTTTATATATTTAAATTATAAATTGCGATATATATAATGTTTCATGTGCTCAGCATGTTCTTATTTCAGCATATCCAAATGTTCTTCACTTGTCCTTATAAGATTGTGTAGTGTTGTGATTCCAAGTCTTAGGCTTATGCATTTTTTAATAGATCCTTTTTATGGTGACTTGTGACCTTTTCCTTTCTTTCTCCCACCCTCAGATTTTCATCACTGTGAATTGCCTGAGTACAGATTTCTCGTCCCAGAAAGGGGTGAAAGGACTTCCTTTGATGATTCAGATTGATACATACAGTTATAATAATCGTAGCAATAAGCCCATTCATAGAGCTTACTGCCAGATCAAGGTCTTCTGCGACAAAGTGAGTAAAGATCATAAAGGTATCTTTGTTATTAGATACTACTTTTAATGACGTTTCCCCCTTGTTACCTTCTCTTGTCTGATGGTGTCAAATTAATTACCTTATCACACTGGGAGTTGTAATCTGTCATTTTCAATTCCTGTTAGATATCTAGGGAGTCATCAGTCAACTCTATTCTTTTATTAGTCAATCAGTTTCACCACTAATTTAATGGCTGATTGATACTGCACTGTACTATCAGTTTAATTCACTTAGATAACTGAAATAATAGATTAATAGTTTTTACCGGGTATAAGCCTGTCCCAGAGCATATCAGTATAAGCTGTATTATTTTATGGGTTAAATGGGGTCTCATTTAGAGCTTTTTGGAATAGAAATGGCACCTATAAAATAAGCTTATTAGTAAACATGCACTCAGGAGGAGATACAGTTTTTTTAATCACTCTGAATCCCACTATAAGAGATACAAGAATTAGAATAGCAAAGCTTAAAACCCTATGATTATGTGACATGAGATCCTTACAAATCCCAAATATGAGTGGCAATAAGCAACAACAGTTTTGAGACCCGTATGGTATCAGCATCACGAGGAAAAACAGTGGGGCTACTTGATAACCAAAGAACCGGTAACCTACAAAATCGCCCCCAGGTACTCACTAGAGAGTGAAGTGTGCCATCTGAGGACTGTATGTGAAACTGGGGTGGGAGGGTACAGATTCTGTAGACTCCAATTTGCTATTGCTGTTGGGTGCAAAGGGATGGAACATTGAAGTGTTTGGGGCTCTATGAACTCCAGAAAGTTATAAATTTAAGTTCCCTTCTAGGGCAAAACTCTGCACTGAGAAAAAGCTGCTAGGAGTAGAATCCAAGTTGAATTGGACTCCTCCCATTCCTCCCCCCCCCCCATAAAAAGGTATAAAGTAAAGAAATTCCAAATAAAAAGGGTGAAGAGAAAGGATATGGAGTAGAAAGATCTCAGGAAATACAAGACTGTTTTTTTTTATCACTTTGTGAACACATCTGAAGAGAGAGCATGAGAGCCATGAAGCTAGCAGAACTATCCGGGTCCATTCATTTCACTTAAAAGTGACCATCAGGAAAGAAAAACAGCTGAATCCCAATGGGTATCTCATGAAAATAGAGACTGAGATCGCACTGACTTCCCTGTGGACCTACCCATGAAACGGGTGAAACCTATAGCTTAATGTTCCAAAATGAGCTAAATGCAATTAAGAAACACACAGAAGTCAAAAAAAAAAAAAAAAAAAAAAAGAAACACACAGAAGTCATGAAGACCAACATAAATCACACACAAAACTCAGGCATGACATGTCTTGAGAATAGAGTGATTTGAAAAGAGTTGTGATAGAATTCAGAAATAAACAATTAAAATATTTCAGAAGTAAAGACTACACTAGAAGCAAAACAAGAGTGAATAAATATACCAGGGGATGCCTTAGGAGAAATATGCAAGTTGGAAAGAGCAAAATTTTAAAAATCAAAAGAAAAAAAAGAGAGATGAGAAAGAAAATAATATAAGAGAGTGGTAAAGAAGATCCAATATACATATAATAGGCGTCTTTGAGGTAGAAAACAAAAACAATGGAACAGGGTTTCAGTGGCAGAAGCAAGATGGGTGAAAGAGTGGTGGTCGTGGCCCTGGAGGTGGTAAGAAGGATGACAAGGACCAGAAAATGAAATACGAACCTCCTGTGTCAACTAGAGTGGGGAAAAAGAAGAAAACAAAGGGACCTGGTGCTGCCAGCAAGCTGCCACTGGTGACCCGTCACACTCAGTGCCGGTTAAAATTACCGAAGTTAGAATTAAAGACTCTCTTCTTGTGGAGGAAGACGTCAGTAGAAATCAGGAACAAATGAAGACTTTAGAAGAAAAGCAAGAGGAGGAAAGATCAAAGGTGGATGATCTGAGGGGGACCCCAATGTTGGTAGGAATGTTGGAAGAGATCACTGATGACAGTCATGCCATCGTGTCTATGTCTGTGGGCTCAGAACACTACGTCAACATTCTTTCAGTTATAAACGAGGATCTGCTGGAACCAGGCTGCTCAGTCTTGCTCAACCACAAGGTGCATGCTGTCATAGGGGTGCTCATCGATGACACGGATCCCTTGGTCACAGTGATGAAGGTAGAAAAGGCTCCCCAGAAAACCTATGCTGATATTGGGGGGGGGGGTGGACAACCAAATCCAGGAAATTAAGGAATCTGTGGAGCTTCCTCTCGCTCATCCTGAATATTATGAAGAGATGGGTATAAAGCCCTCAAAGGGAGTCCTTCTCTACGGTCCACCTGGCACAAGTAAAACCTTATTAGCCAAAGCAGTAGCAAACCAAACCTCAGTCACTTTCTTAAGAGTGGTTGTCTCTGAACTTATTCAGAAATTCCTAGGTGATGAGCCCAAACTGATGCCACTGGAACAAAAACATATGACTCAAATTCTGGTGGTGAGAGAGAAATTCAAAGAACAACGTTGGAACTGTTGGACCAGTTGGATGGATTTGATTCAAGGGGTGATGTGAAAGTGATCATGGCCACAAATTGAATAGAAACTTTGGATCCAGCACTTATCAGCCCAGGCTGCATTGACAGGAAAATTGAGATCCCCCTGCCCGATGAAAAGACTAAACAGCGCATCTTTCAGATCCACACAAGCAGCATGACACCGGCCAATGATGTAACTCTGGACGACTTAATCATGGCTAAAGATGACCTCTCTGGGACTGACATCAAGGCAGTCTGTACAAAAGCTGGTCTGATGGCCTTGAGAGCACGTAGAATGAAAGTAACAAACGAAGACCTCAAAAGTCTAAAGAAAATGTTCTTTATAAAAACCAAAAAGGCACCCCTGAGGGGTTCTATCTGTAGCTACCACATTGGCCTTCAAGGAAATGGTGGGGAGTGTCCCAGCTCGAGGAGGGATGAGGCTGGGGAAGTTGCCCAGAGGGACCCATGTTCCAGTTGCCTTCATGTGTTGGCCACGTGCAGTGCTCTGCCCCCAATAAAGCAGGCTCCTTCTCAATAAATAAATAAGTAAACAAACAATCAAATAAATAAATTAAAAGACAGTTGAACTAAATCAATGCCAAAGATGATACATTGGGAAAACTTAAAATATAAACTATATGTATAAATAAATCTATGTATATTTAAACAGACTACCAGCACGTACTTGGGAAAACTGACGCAGGAAATCAACACCGAATTGTTAATTTATTAGACTTTAAAAATATTCTTGGGGCATATAAGTAGAATAGAATAGAATAGAATAGAATAGAATAGAATAGAATAGAATAATTAAAAAGTCACTATAAGGAAACCTTTGTCATCAAACTTTTCAATACCACTCTCAGGGACATTTAGGTAGCCTCCCCAGTAGAAGGGCCAGTAAGTCAATAGACACGGTTGTATAAATGAGAAAACAGTGGGTCAGCGGCACAGGTAACTTGTCTAAGTCACACAGCGAAAAAGTAGAGAGCTGGATGCAAATCCGGCCTGATTGCAAATCCATATTCCTTGAACTGATAAACAACCATATGCATAAAAAGCCAAAATGACAACTGAGGATTCAAAGCCTCGACAAAGAGCCAAGGTAGCCTGTTAAAAACAAAAGAGAACAAAGAAAAATCAGTACATATCTTTAATTCAGCATACTGAACATGGAAAAAGCACATCCAAACGATGTGCAACAGGGAATTTTTTTAAAGTACAAGTGGGATAGCATTTAAATAATTTGAATTCCCTCACTGTATTCCAGATATTTCAAGGGAGATTGTAGAATTCCCCCCTCTGGGAATCTCCTTCTTAGAGGTGAGGAGTAAGATTAGGGACAAGGAGAAAGGAAGGGAAGGAGTAGAGACACTGGGCAGTCCAGTTACCCTTACATTAGAGCTGGAATTGACAGTGGGAAAGAGAGGCCTCAAGGGATGCTCATATAATTAGTTTTGTCAACAGTGTCGATATGATAAATACTACAACTCAAAACAAAAGAAAAATGAAGGATGAATAGTGTTGTTCACCCATGTCCTAGGACTCTAAGAAACTAGTGATATAAAGAGTTTCCAGGGGTAGTTTTTAGCTTACTTCTCCTGTTGTTAAGGATAAGGAAGAAATCTCAAGCAGAATGTATTAACCTTACCTGCTGGTAATTTTTCTAATAAGCTAGATATAAAATCTTCTGTAGTTTGGCATATATGCAGCTCTAATTTCAAAACCCAGGCAAAACTTACTCCTGGGAGATTGAAAAGAGAAAAAGTTTAATTTTTCCACTTTTCAAATGGGTGCGCAAATGCAAAGGATTCATTTGAATTATCCTCTAAAGCAAAAGAGCTAAGAGCTATTCCATTTTAAAATATGATTCCCAATCACAGTTGAGAACGCTAAACAGATGTAATTCTGCACTATTTATAGTTCTCCGGTTTGATTTATGATTAACACACCTGTGAGATACAAATAAAGACCTTCTCTAATTTATTTTTGATATTATGATACTTCTTTGAAATACATATGTTTATGCATTAAAAAATTCGGGATCTGTCTATATATCTACCTATGTCAATACCTATGTCTCTGTCTTTATATCTGTATTTAATTACTCCCATTATCTTTGCTGAAAAACAAGAATTGTATTACTGTAAACAGTAACTATGCATTGTGTAAAACTTGAGAAATGAAGCCATGTTCTTTTTTTTTTTTTAAGATTTTTTTTCTCTTTATTAATTTTTGTTTGGAAAGATCTTGGAAGTGACAATTGTTGAAGATGATGAAAAGCTAAAGATGCCCCTGCAAACTATCTTGGTACCTTGGCCAACTTTCAATCTGTTAAGGACACATTCTTAAAATAAATTCAGGGGAAACAATTTAAGTGTCAAATAAAACAAGGATAGCCATCACCCCTCAAGAAGTGGCCACAGTGATCACAAAATAATCAGGAAATCTTCAGGCATATTTTTCAAATCTCACACTCCAAAGTGAACATTTAGGCAGGGGAAATTATTTTCAAATGACAAATTTGGTCTTCATAGAAAATTGTACTGTTCTGGAAGTAGACTTTTTGCACTTTGATAAGAGTGGAAAGAATGTCTTAGAAGCTTCGGTCACAGATAATCAAAGGAAGGAAAGGAATTCATGGAAGGTCATGTTCAAGGAAGCTTTCTTCATCTTAATTAAATGTATCTAAGCTTTTCTGGGTCATTGTGAAGTCAACGGTTGATTTTAGAAATGGGAACTAGAAATGTTTGGATGCCATCAGACTTGTTATTTTATCGTGCCGATATCTGGGCGTTCTGGGCAGGAAATTTCTTATATTGACATGGCAGCAAGACTGGGCTCTATGGGGAGCCACTCTTATGTTTTATGTTAATCCATTTGGTTTGGCACATCAAAGAATGCCTGTAAAATAATAAGCAGGTGACTCTATTTCTTAAAAATTGACATTGAACATATATAAGTCTTGAAACAGATTAATTCCAGACCTTTTTCTCATAGTAATAGTACCAAATAAAGCACTAATTTAGAAATACAACTGCCTGACCAACCTTAGGGTCTATCTTCAGTGAGTTGTAATTTATATAAAATTTCACACTTTAATTTATGTTAACTACTATATTGTACATAACTCCAAGTACATAGAAAAATGTCTGATATGCACCTAACAAAAAATGAATAATGGGAGACTTTTGCTTATGTTTCACACCAGTTTTGACAAGGTGAGGTCTGTACATTTAACACTTCATTATCTACATATAAAAACTGTACAAAAACTTAATATATCTTGAAGAAACTTCCAAAGGGTATATTTCTATATTTTATTTCCCTTTTGATGTGAATTTCCATGATGTATAATTATCCATGACAATTCAAAACTTAAAAGTGAAGCACTATAAAACAGTTACTCCCTTTTGGTAGTGAGCAGTTTTTTGACATAAACACATATTTAAAATATCTGGTAAAAAAGGGATGCCTGGGTGGCACAGTCGGTTAAGTGTCCCACTTCGACTCAGGTCATGATCTCACGATTCGTGAGTTCAAGCCCCACATCGGGCTCTGTGCTAACAGCGTGGAGCCTGGAGCCTGCTTTGGATTCTGTGTCTCCCTTTCTCTCTGCCCCCTCCCTCCTCGAGCTCTTTCTCTCTCTCTCAAAAATAAATAAACATAAAAAAGATTTTAAAAATACCTGGTTAAATTATTAAATCTGTCCAGAATCTATGTAAAGCTCTTAGAACTCACCTGGCACAGAGTAAGTGCTATGAAGAATGGAGAGAGGAAGAAAAAGAAAACTGTTGTAGCATCTGTATTTGGAAGAGTGAGAAGAAAATGAGTTGGCAAAGCTGACAAAGAAGAGCGACTAAGAAGAAGAAGAAGAAGAAGAAGAAGAAGAAGAAGAAGAAGAAGAAGAAGAAGAAGAATCAGAATCAGGGAATCTTTGAAGGCCAAGAAGGAAAGAGCTGTAAGGTGATGGTCAACTGGTTAAGCAGGGTGGGATCTGGCAAGAGAAGCCAATGAAAAAGTCAGATTACCAGGAACAGAGGAGCCCCAAGGAGGTGAATAGACCAAACTTTTTTCTGTTTGGTTGAATGAGCACCATCCCCAAGCACTTCTGCACACATTAAAACAAAAACCAAAATCACCCTCGTATGTGCAAAATGATCTTACACTTAGTTTCCTTAGCCCTCCCCTCATTTCCATTACTGTAATGATTTTTAAAAGTTCCATGACAATGGGCAAAGGGGAGGTTTTCTAGGGAATTCACACTCAACTTGAATGCTCTCCCTGTGCCTAGGAACCATATTGATAGGGCAGCGCTTTATCTTAATGACATTTTATTATAATCACTAAAGTTACCTAACTCCCCTCCCTGGGATAGGAACCTGAGTCGGGTCGTTCTGTGTGGATTCAAAATTGAAGTTGTATAGATAGACAGGATTTCAAAAAAGGGGGCAATCTGGAAGAAGTGGGATCACTCAGAGGTGAAAATATGCTACAGACTGAGGATCTGTCTCCGCCTGCAGAACCGAGTCCTGACCTCGCCAGAGGAACAGAAACGGGGCTGCCTGCTCTCCCTTCATCCTCGTTTTGTGTCTTATCCTAGAGGTTTGTATGCTGACAGTATTTTTGCATGCTCTGATAACATGCCTGGCATTGTTTTTCCCTGTCAGGGAGCAGAAAGGAAAATCCGAGACGAAGAGAGGAAGCAGAACAGGAAGAAGGGGAAAGGCCAGCCCTCCCAAACCCAGTGCAACAACTGTGAGTGTTGCTGAGGAGGGGTGGGCTCCAGCCAGGCCAGGTCCACTAGGGGAACAGGTGGAAGGAAGGGGGTGGTGGGCAAAACTGTGGGTATGTGAGGGGTGGCTTGCGTTTCCCTAGCCGTAAAGACTGGGTGAATTTTCTCTGGGAGAAGCAAATGGAATCACATGATCACAGATTGTTTGTGTTGGGAGGGACTTTGTAATATCATGGAGACCAACATCCTCCTCCTCCAGACAAGGAATCTAGGGTGCAGAGAGGAACAGGAGGGCCCGAGAGGTGCGAGCCACCTCAGGAGTGCTCACCCGAAGTTCACGCTCTTTCCGTTAGTTTGGCAATAGGAGAGGGGGAGATGGTAAAGAGTGTTCACCTCTGTGGCTTTTGGGAAGCTTCAAACGAGAAAACAGAGAACTCAGACTAGGGCTCACAGCTAAGAGTTCTTAGTCACGTGTAACCCTCTCACGTCCAGCCTCTGATGGGAAGTTGGCCGCAATACCTTTACAGAAGAAGAGTGACATCACCTACTTCAAAACAATGCCTGATCTGCACTCGCAACCGGTCCTCTTCATACCCGACGTTCACTTTGCAAACCTGCAGAGGACAGGACAGGTAGGACCTATCTGCTAATATCCACCTGCCACCCATCCACGGGGCCGGTGGAGCCTTGAGGCAGAATCACATCAGGCAGTGTTGACCTTGAAAATAACCCCTGCACTCCATGCCTCCCATGAAAAGTCAGTCATTTTGTAAGAAAATGGATTTTTATGGAAAGGAATGTCTCAGGAGAGGAAGCTGAGGGGAAGAAGGGAATGAGCTGATATTAGTGAAGTGTTGACAAAGCAGTGAAAGAGGAAGAACGTAAGGACACTGATAATCTGAGAAAAAGTTGTGTGCTGTCCCTGTGGTCTTGTGAGTTTAGCCTGATGCAACAGAGCTCCACCTCATGGTGGGAAATTAAATTGCACCTATAACTTCAGAAGGTTGCCCAAGAGGAAAACTTTATCGATTAAATAAAACCATATCAACAATTTTTCCCTTAGTAAATGAACAGTTCCCATTGACTAGGTAGATAATTTCACACCAAAAGAAAAAATGAGATTGTAGACATGCCTTTTTAAAAGTAATTTCCGTTTTCTCCTTATATCTACAAGTGAAATTAAAGAACTAGAATTAAAATAGCATAAACACCCAATAATTAACTCATTATGGTAGCTCAAGTTGATGAAATATTATGTGGCCACTAAAATTATAATTACGGAAATTATGTGGCAACAGAAGAACTAGTTATGATACTATTCAGTGCGAGAAAAAATTAGAATACCCATTTGTGTCTATACTGTGATCCTAGGTATGTACCTGATCTTGAAGGTAACAAGAAAATTGCAACCCTTGATGAGGCGGGTTAAGTGATGGATGATTTTTTTCTTTCTTTAATATTTTTAGGATTACTTATTTTATGTGGTAAATTAAAATTGGGTGGAAAAAAAAAAAGGACTTCCCTAGCATTCTGCAGGTTTGTCTTTCACCAAATCAAATAGCTCTTAGTGAATCTTGTGTGGGTTAGTTTTCTTTCAAACTCAAAATCCTCTGACGAAAGGTTTGTTTTGAGAAATAGGGCCATACTGACACACTCAAGTTTTTCTTCCGTTCTGAGTGTTCAGACACTCGGTGGAATTCACCTAGAAGGAGAAATCATTATTAGCTCAACTTTCTCCTTAAGAATCTATTGTCTCCCAACCCCCAACACACATGTTGTTTCATTATAGGTATGAGACAAAGCAGTTATACAGCCGGGGTTCTTTGTTGCTGGTCATGACATAGCATGGTAACAAAACACTTCATAGTTTTTTTCTTAGAGTACATTCCACTAAAAACTAATTTAACATTCTTGTCTGACTTGTTTGATAAGAACAAGGACACAAAGGGGAAGGAAGAATGTTGAGGTTTATCAAGCTATGAGCGCCAGCACCTCATTTCATTCATTTGTTTAATTCCCAAGAACAACGGTGATTTGTATATTTACGGTCTTCGCCCCATGGGACTTTATGAAGCTGGGTATGCACACTTTCCAGAAGAAGGGATAATTGAGTTAAATTGTTCTTACTGTTTACTGTCATGATTCTGGCTTCGGCTCTGTGTCAAAGCTGACAGCGTGACCTGTTCTCTTGGGAACACGTCTCTGAAATAGACAAAGGTATAAATGAATCTTCAGAGGAAAAGACCGAATCTGGCTGCTCACGGCTGTCAGCCCTCTGGCCGCACTTGGGCCTCCGTGTCTGAGCTAGGTTCCTAGCCTGTGACCAAATCAGAAGGGAAATGTCACCTCTAAAGTTTGTTGGTTGTAGCAGATGCAAAGCAGCTCAGCACCCGCAAGTTATTGGCGAAGTTAAGTTCTACAATCTGGGGCCACTTTTGCAGAGCCCTCAGGTTTCCCCTGTGGCCTCGAAGTCAGAGTTAGAGGGGTCAGTGAGGGAGCCTGCCTGAGCTTTGGGCAACAAAGGAACACAGTCAGCTGTGCTCTGGGACAATGCGCGAATATTCCATGGTTGATCAACTTACTTGGCCCAAGGACAAGAGCGCCTACGGTGGCTGCCTAGGGCTTAAAAGCTGCCTTGCCTTGGAACAGCTAGAAAGCAGGAAGATGCATCCAGAGGTAGGAGGGAAGCCGGCAGTGCCAACGCCTGAGAAGTTGGCGTGGTGGGGGTGGAGACCGGCTTTGCCCTGCAAAACAGGATCTAGCAGTGGCCAGTTAAAATATGGACCGGTTTCACCATAAATGGGGACTTGGGTAGGGGAGGAAGGCAGGTGATGGTGTGCAACTCAGGAATCACTGCAGACACAAGCCTTGTCAAAATCAGCCACGTCAAAGCCCTGTGCAGCTGGAAAGTGGGGAGCTCTCCAGCTCTCAGGGTCGGTGAGAGACCCCCAGCCATGTCGAGGGCTCATCAGCTATGGCATAGCAATTCCTAGTCACCCGAGGACACGGACTGGGGAGTGGGTATGTTCACTGTCAGCCTACGTGTCCCCTCCTCCTCCTCCATTACCTCATCGATGCACATGCGGATTGGAATCTTCATCAGACAATTATCAAAAAGTATGAGGGAATGAACCCAGTGTGCAGGCACTATGGAGATCTTCTCCCTCGCCTCACATTAAATACCAAATGGTCACTGTGGCTTTTCTCTGGAATGGCTTTAGAAACAAGCAATAAGGGGAGTTTGGGAGAAATTGTGAGACACAGAGGCATCGTCTTTCCAGATAACGCACACTTTGCAGGCATCAGCCTTCCTCAAGGCACCTGAACCCAAGGATCACTGCACTCCTCCTCCGTACCCTCAAGAACAGTCTTTCCAGTTGTCATTTGTAAACAGCCTTCCTCCAGACCACAAGAGTGCTTGATATGAATTCAGGTTCCCAAATTCCATCCCATGTCTTCTTTTTTTTTTTTAATGTTTATTTATTTATATTAGAGAGAGAGTGAAAGGTAGCATGGGGGAGAGGCAGAGAGAGAGAGAATTCCAAGTAGGCTCCATGCTGTCAGCACAGAGCCTGATGTGGGGCTTGAACCCACGAACTGTGAGGTCATGACCTGAGTGGAAATCAAGAGTCGGACACTTAACCGACCGAGCCACCCAGGCGCCCCTAGTCCAAGTCTTTTGCATTAAAATCTCTGAAGAGGGTTCTGGGAATTTGCCTTTATGACAAAGGCTCCAGATATTTTTTATGCACTCTAAAGTTTGAGAAACACTGTCTAAAAATTAAATCCATGCGATAAGCCCTACAGCCAACAAGGAAGAAACAGCAAGGTCGTTGCGTGAGAGAAGAAGTGACAATTCAAGGACAGTGATAGGGACAGTGTCACAGAGGCTATCCAGGAGGGCAGGAAAACACTTAAGAAAGGCTGCTTCATTTTGGGGTCACCAATCAACTTTTCAGAGAGCTGTCCATGACCCTGTCATATAGACAGACAAGGCACATTTAAAGAAACTAGCAAAAAACAAACAAACAAACAAAAAAAACAGGCCAGCATCAGGAACTTTTTCCCAAAAGTCCAGTTGTGTGGCCAGTGCCATGGCCCAGGCTCCCTCACTTACGTGGGTCGCTCTATATACACCCAAATAGACAGTCTCATTTCTAGAACATCACCGTGACAGATCCTCCAGAGCCACACTGAAACTTGGGGGAGGGAGGAAGAAAACATCTTACCTTTGCTGGTTTCTGTTAAGAAGAAACAAAATATACAACAATAGACATAAAAATTTTTAAGAGGAGGGGCACCTGGGCGACTCAGTGGCTCAGCGGTTAAGCGTATGACTCTTGATCTCAGCTCTGGTCTTGATCTCACGGTTGTGAGTTTGAGCCCCGTGTCGGGCTCTGTGGTGGGCGTGGAGCTTACTTTAAAAAAATTCATAAAAAAAAAAATTAAGAGGAAAAAGTTCCTTGTGGAAATCTAAGTAATGAGTAGAATGACTCGTGCCCAAAGAGTTGCAGGTAACCAGCCTTGTCGTGTAGGAAATCTGGGCGTGGCAGCATCCCAGGAACTGCCAAGAGCCTTTGAGAAAGTTTGTAGGGAAGGCGGCAGTCTAGGCGAAGTGTAGGCGAAGCTGCTTTTCTCCCAGGCAGCTGGGGGAGGGGCGGTGACCAACCCGCATTAGAACCGGAAGTGACTTTTGAAGTTAAACATGTAAATGTCTGATACTAACTGGGGGTATTGTTCTTCACCCAGACACAAATGGTCCTGAAGCACACAAAGAAAGCTCAAGAAAGGCCTGCAATTAATTTTTATAAATAATTGGGCCGAGAGATACATCCCACATCCCCTCTGGATTTCTGTAGTTTCATAAAAGAATATGGATGCTTCATAAATTCTTTAAATCTGATACTGCCTGCCACCATGCTGACCACCTAAAGAAACCTGTTCCCAGAGGTCTTCTGGCCAGGAGCACCTCCTAGAGGCACATGATCTTTCCCCAGCCTGAAGACGGTTGACCGCTAAATGGCTGTGGTTGCGGGACGCCAGAATAACCCAGGCCTTTTCGGGGAGCCAGAAGAGGCCCGGGTGATGTTATGGCTGCGCGGCGTGGGACTCTCTTGCTCCCCTCTCTTTGCCAGAGCGCAGTAGCCGTAGGCAGCTCACCTCTGGACCCTCTGGGATCGGTTACTCACAGGCCTTGCTCCAGAGATCCTGCTAAAATATTAGGTCCTGCTAAAATATTTCTTTAATATCAAAAGCCAGATTTGGCTTAGAGCTGTAGGTAATCTGATCAGAATGACTTGAGCTAATAATAATAATCAGATTTCTAATTTTACTTCCTTAAAATCCAGGAATTAATCCTAGGGAGAATATGAGGTTAAGTCTGTATTTCCTTGGGGACACACACACACACACACACACACACACACACACACACACAGCATCATTAAACAGATTTGTCTTTTGTCTTCTTTAAGAGACAGTGTAAGCCTAGGAAAAGTTCTGTGCATCACGTAATAGATTTCCATTTCTTGTGTCTGACCTATAGTAAGCCTATTGTTTTGTTTCACAGGTGTATTACAACACGGATGATGAACGAGAAGGGTAAGACACTCCGTTCTTTCACTTTACCCCCAAAGTCCGTTCATGTCAGTAGAAATGGCTCTTAGAGCACTGGATAACCATGGGCTCAGCGCTGAGAAAGGCTTGACCCTGGGCACTGAGAGGAAGGCTGGGAAATGCTGCTCTCCTTCTAAGCCTTTCTTTATCTCTCCTTCCTATGATCTGCCTTTGAATAACGAGCTATTTTTCTAAGTGGCACATCTCTTTGATTCCACCTTTTCACTGATAATCCAGTTCCTGAAATCTTTTGCCCCAACACAGGATCGAGGTGAGCTTGAGGTGGCAGCCAGGCAGACATCCTGCCCTGCTGAGTACTGGGGTCCCCACATGTACCTCTTGAAATGGGCCTAGTGTGCTAACGGTGAGGCTGGTGTGAATGAAGCCAGGGAGGCTGAGAACTTAGTCACTGTCCATGGGATTGTAGGTAAGAGAGGGTTTACATGGGGTCCCTAAGGCTCCCAACTGTCTTGCACATCAAGTTTCTGCATGGTTCTTTCTATGCATTTACTCATTGTATAGACTCTAGAATTTTTGAGACAAAAAGGAACCTTCGAGGTCATTTAGCTGACCCTCTCTCCTAGGCAATGTACCAGAATATATCACATTAAAAAATTTTTTTTTAATATTTATTATTTTTGAGAGAGAGACAGACCTTGAGCGGAGGAGGGGGAGAGAGAGAGAGGAGACTGTGTCCAAAGCAGGCTCCAGGTTCCAGGCTCTGAGCTGTCAGCACAGAGCCCGATGCAGGGCTCCAGCTCGCGAGCAGCGAGATTATGACCTGAGCCGAAGTCGGATGCTTAACCGACTGAGCCATCCCGGCGCCCCGAGTATACCACATTTTTGATAGGTGATCAGCCAGCTTCTACCTGAATATTCTCACTGTATGTAAGATAGCTCATGACACCGTGGGACACTGAGAAAGTTAGTTTTGTCTGTTGAACTGATGTCTACCTTCTTTTGACTTCTACCCATTGCCTCTAGTTCTCTCTAGATAAGCCTCATGCTTTCCTCCTCATTCAAACATAGTTTTACCTTTCAGCATCCCCACTCCAGGGGACACCACCGAATTTGTTAATAGTTTCCTTAGAACTGGCTCTCAGAAATAAACATCTGTCCTCAACCACGTGAGTGGGAGGTTATACTGGGATGATTTCTTGTGACCCGGACCCTATTTTCCTCTTCAGTATCTATGTTACATTACATATGTACAACTCAAGTCTTGGTTTGCATTATGCATGTATAACTGGAATCTCTAGATCATTTTTTTCAGAGCTTCCCTATGCTTATGCAGTTTATATATGTACTTAGAAAACATTTCCAGGCAAAGTAAGTGGAGCAGATATTGCTGTGTTCATTTCCTAGAGCGGAGTTGGGCAGACTGCAGTCTGAGGACCAAATCAACCCACCACCTGTCTTTGTATTGTCTCCGAACATTTTTAAATGGAAAGAAAATCCAAAAGAAGCATGATATTGTGCGACACGTGAAAATTCTATGAGATTCAAGTGTCCATAAAGTTTAATTGGAACACAGCCGTGTTAATTCCTTTATGTCTTGTCTGTGGCCGCCTTGTGGCTACACCAGCAGAGCTGAGTCGTTCCAACACAACAGAGCCCCGTGTAGGAGAGCCAGGATGTTTGCTAATCTGGCCCTTTACAGAAAACGTGTGCCATCCTCTGGCCTAAAGGGTAAAGAATCTCAAAGGGGTCATTCCCCAGCTGGTTAGTAGCTGGACCTTGTCCATCCAGGATCTGGCCTCTAAATTCTGAGTTCTGAATTTGCTAAGTACCAAATTAGATTGTTCTTTTTATCTTGGCACATAGGTAATATATTCGCCGTGGCTGGAATGAACAGAAAGATTAGCGCTATCGGTTCTAATCTGTTACTCACATATTTCACAAGGGACAGTGTGGCGTCATGGAAAGAACAGTGACTCTGAGCTTAAGGAAGCCCACATTCTACTCCTGGGCCGTTGCTTACCAGTGTGAGGCCTGGGGCTGGCTCCTTGGTCTCTGGGCTTTGGTTTCTTCAGCCGTAGCCTGAGGATTTCGCATGAGGTGATCTTCGAGGTCTCATCTAGCAGTAACATTCTTCCCTTCTCATGGGAAAAGTTAGCCTCCTAAGTGACAAGTGTCTGAGACCCAAGTGCTGCTTCATGCGCAGACCTCACCTGTGAGTCTACCTCAGCCTACACGGTCCTTCCTTGCAAGTTGGCAGCATTGAGGTGGCCAGTTGACCCACTTCTAACTCGTGTGGCTTGGCTTCTCAGTGAGAGTTACCCTTTGTTATTGTGTAATCGTGAGGCCTGAGGCCCAAGTCCGTGTCTCTCATACATCCAATTAGAGTTCAGTTGAGCAATGCGGGTGGCTTTGGAGCTTCAGCGTTAATACGGAGTTGGTAGTTGCCTATTGTTATATGTAAAAGTAATAAATAACCTTCAGTGGATATGTTGGCTAGGCACCGTACTAAGTGCTTTCTATGCATTGTCTCATTGAACACTCCCCGCATTCCCATGGGGAAGGTGCTGTAATTACCTCCACTTTAGAATGAGCAAACTGGAACTTTCGAATTGAGAAACGTGTTCCAAGCCACACAGCGGGCAGTGGTAGAGGGTTGGAACCCGATCTAGCTGCTCTCCCCCGTGGCCTGCTTTTAGCCATCGTGTCCTGTCACCCAACCCTCTTAATTCTTGATCTGTGACTGCCAAAGAGGCATAGAGACGGGCCCTCACCGTGATAGCTTTCTGGCCGTGGCAAAGGCACATCCTCGGCTCATCTTTTGGGGTACGGGACCCGCGTTGTGACGAGCCCGGATTCGTATACCTGGCAGAGGGGGTCAGCTCACCGAGCCCCGAGGACTGTCACCGTCCCCGGCACTTGCATAGCCTCCGTCAGGGCTGTCTCTGGCCACTTCTACACTCCCTGCCAGGCACAGTCAGTCAGTATGAAGGCATCTGATTAAGAGCAGGATTCACAAAGCCACCAGCGGGAGGAGGCACACCAGAGCCCCTCCCCCAGCAGCTCCGAGGCCAGCGTGCTGGTCAGACACAGGCTCGCTCACCAGTAGAGCCTGTGGCCTGACGTGCTGGTAAACCTGAATGAGATTAAAGAGGGAAACCAGAGAAAACGCAGATGAGGTGGGATGGGAAGCAGTCATCAGCCAAGGGCCTACACAGAACAAAAAGAGGAACACCTGCCTGTTCCTGCCTCCTTGTCCGATGATAAACGATGGTTTGGGGTGACTTCTCGTGTGAGTTTGGCAAGCAACAGACCCCGTGCAGATTTGTTTCATAGGCAAGGGTACAGGTTAGATACAGAGGCTTTGGGTACCACTTCTCAGCAGCAGGCCTCTTGTTGCACTTTGGAATCACCTTGGGAGATGAAAATTATGGGGATTTTTATTTAATTGGTGTGGGATGCAGCTTAGGTACAGAGACCTTTTTTTTTTTTTTTTTTTTTTTTGTAAGTTTATTTGAGAGACAGAGAATCCCAAGCAGAATCCATGTTGTCAGCACAGAGCCTGACACAGGGCTCGATCCCACAAACTGTGAGATCATGACCTGAGCTGAAATCAAGAGTCAGATGCTTAACCGGCTGAGCCACCCAGGCATCCCAGTAGGGAGACCTTTTTAGAGTCCCCAGGTGATTCTAAAACTCAGCAGTGTTTGAGAACCACTGCTCAGGAGCCTGTCGGCCATGATTGGAATCAGGCTTTTACAAGCTCTGTAATTTAATAGAACAACTGTTTGGAGTCTTACCTAAAAGTAGCAAATAATAATACCTAACTGATAGACTTATAAGCATTAGTATCTCAAATGTCCCAGCCTATGGAAGGTGCTTTCAAAAAACAAAACTCATGGCTATTATTATTATTGTTAAGGTTCCTTTTCAGGCCCCCAGTAAATGAAACTTAATTGGGAAATGGAAAAGAGGGAGATGAAGCAGAATGGAAAGAACAAGCCAGACAGGAAGAATTTCCTGTGGAATATGGGCCCTTAACCAGGGATTCATGAATGGCTCTTATGGGGAAGAGGGAAGGGCTTTAAACCCCCTGAAATCATATGTAAATTGCTATGAAATGTCATGCATGGTGGGAAAGTCTATTCCGTTACTTTTGGGGATCTGGCCTCCATCCCCATCTGACCTGTCTAGTTCCTGGAAAACCCTTCTTGCCTTACTCTCTTGTCCACAGTCGTCCGCACAAGAGTGCCCCCTATTCCTTCCTGCCGTGAGGTCCCTTCAATCTAGCAGTTCTGTAGCTTTCGCACTGCATTTGAGGCACAGGAACCCTTGGCTAGTTTGGGTGGTCCTGTGTCTGGAGGAAAGTGATTTTCCTCCATAAATCTTCCATTCGTTGCCTTGGTGCTGCTTAGGATCCTCAGACCACAATCCTCTCCAAAACCTTCTCTTATCTCCTCGCTCATTCTCAAAGAGAAGAAGCCCCATTGTATAATCTCCTCATGAAACTTAGGAAAAGCCAGAAGACAAATGTTGGGCAGGGCAACCCTGTAGATTGGTCCCATACCAGCTCAGAGAGACAGCTCCCAGAGTGACTTCACTCTTCATGCTGAGTG
Source organism: Panthera pardus (assembly GCF_024362965.1). Classification (NCBI taxonomy): domain Eukaryota; kingdom Metazoa; phylum Chordata; class Mammalia; order Carnivora; family Felidae; genus Panthera; species Panthera pardus. Next base: position 47,029,551 of record NW_026527002.1, read on the forward strand.
CCGCCAGCAGAGGGCCCTGCCATTCCTCTTGCCAGAAGGAGAGTACTTAGATCTTGCCAAACCAAACCATGAGCTTGGTCACAGTGTTGCTGAGAAAAAGAGGCAATTCTGGTAGTCATCTACCAGCCTGAAAACAAAGGCTTTGAGTAAAACTCAATACCTTTTGGCCTTTGGGGAAATTAGAGATTATTAACCGATCACCAGGGAGTGCATTTAATATTAAATTTGAAAAGTCATCACCATGTGTTCATCAGCACAAAATAAAATTCTTCTAGAATTCTGCAATACAATTTTTTTGAGAGAGAGAGAGAGAAAGGCAGAGCATGAGCATGTGCACCAGCTGGGAGGGGCAGAGGGAGAGGGAGAATCTTAAGCAGGCTCCAAGCCCGGCTCCGAGCCCAAGGCGGGGCTGGATCTTGAGCTGAGACAAAATCAAGAGTTGGAGGCCTAACCAACTGAGCCAGCCAGGCACCCCTGCACTACTTCTTTTAAAGGGGCAGTTTCTCAGAGCTCCAAGTATTTGTCTTCGATAAGGTTCTCTTTGATAAGGGATGCTAAGCAAACCATGAAATGTAGGGTATGATAGGCTTTGTTTTACCACAAAAACATGAATACAAAGGTGATTAAAAGCAGAGGGCAATTGGGGCTCTTGGGTGGCTCAGGTGGTTAAGAGTCCAACTTTTGATTTTGGCTCAGGTCATGACCTCATGGTTTGTGAGATCGAGCCCTGCATCAGGCTCTGTGCTGACCGTGTAAAGCCTCTCCTGTCTCTGCCCCTTCCCAACTCATGTGCTTGCATTCTCTCTCTCTCTCTCTCTCTCTCTCTCTCTCTCTCTCTCTCTCAAAATAAGTAAATAAACTTAAAAAAAAAAATAGAGGACAATTTCCTTAATGTCCCAAAGAGGAAATGAAAACATAAATTAAAGTTTGGGAGCCAGTTTGAGTAGTGAAACTTTTACAGCTATCTCCAGAAGCATCAATGATTTACTGACACTTGCTGTATTGATTTAGTTAACCTACATTTAAAGAATAATATATTATTTAGAAACCTGTCACATTTTATGAAACACTTTTATTCAAATTCTTTTATTTTTATTTTTTTATTAAAATATTTTTGAGTTTATTTATTTTGAGAGAGAGAGAGAGAGAGAAAGAGACTACAAACAGGGTAGGGGCAGAGAGAGAATCCCAAGCTGGCTCTTCACTGTTATGAACCGTGAGATCGTGACCTGAGCCGAGATCTAGAGGCCAACATTTAACCAACTGGGCCAAACAGGCGCCTCTTTAAATTCTTATAATTCATCTTGACGTAGTGTCTTTCTCATTACTAAAGTTACATTTTAGCTCATCTCACACCGTTTCTCAGGGGAATTCTTTGCCACTACCATCAAAGTGGAGATACAGCGCTTTTTAAATCCGTATATGTGAGATTGTCCTTGGAAATTTTATCCCAAGCCATAGATATTGATTCTCATAACATGAGAAATAGCTACACAAGTGACTGCCGCTGTGTTGCCTCCCATTTTCAATTCTGTTTTTAATTGAAATTTTTATTTCAAGGTAATGGCAGATCTGTATGTAGTTGTAAGGAGCCCGCCTGCTTTTTGATTGATACATTTTAATTTTTTAATGTTAGATATTGAATTTAAAAACCCACCCAGTAGTACTCAAATCTGTATCAGATCGGCAAGGGGAGTTTTAAAAAAAATATTTAATATATTTTCATCAGTTTCTTACATTAGTACCAGTTATTCATGCTTGTATACTACTTTGCTGTTTTGCAAACTGGAAGATTTAAACTAAAAACTCCTTTTGTAAATTTAACCTATATTTACCCTTGCCACTGCTCTTCATTTCTTCCTCGATTTCTCTGTTTTGCCTTGGGATTTTTTTTTTCCTGGTGCCTGAAGAACTCTGTTTAATATTTTTCTTGTTGAGCTTTTGGCAAAGAGTTCTCGCATACTGTTTGTTCATTGTTTGCTTGTTGTAAGTGCTTTTCTTTCACAGTCACTTTTGTAGGATAGTTTTGCTAGATACCAAATTCCAAGTTGTCAGTTGCTTTCTTTCAGTTTTGGTTTCCATCATTACTGTTGAGACGTCACAGGTCTGTCTTATTGTTGCTATTTCACATGTAATTGTCCATCCTTCCCTTCCCTTCCCTTCCCTTCCCTTCCCTTCCCTTCCCTTCCCTTCCCTCCCTCCCTCCCTCCCTCCCTCCCTCCCTCCCTCCCTTCCTTCCTTCCTTCCTTCCTTCCTTCCTTCCTTCCCCTTTTCCTTTCTTCCCTTTCTTATTGTTTGAGGAGACTGCTTTAAAATGTTTTTTGGAATTTTCATTAAGATGTTCCTACATGTAGGTTTTCTCTACTTTTTTCCTGCTTGGTATTTTATAGCACTTATTGAATCTGTGGGTTGATGTTTTTCATCAGTTTGGGAACATTATTGGCTATTCTGTCTTCAAATAGTGCTTCTTATGTGTTCCCTCTCTCCACCCCTTTGAGATCATAAATGGGTATTAGAACTTTTTATTGTGTCCCTATGCTTTTTATGTGCTTTTCTCAAACCTCTGTCTTCTTTGCTCACCAAGCATCAGCCTGGATATTTTCTATTGACCTAACTTTCAACTCTGTTAAATTCATCTACTGAGTTCTTAATTTCAGGTATTGTCCTTTTTAGTTCTAGGATTTCCATTCAATTGGTTTATTTGTTTTAATAGATTCCAGCTCTATATGTCTTGTCATTTATTTTCATGAGCACAATAATTACAATTATTTTAATGTTCAAATCTGGTAACTCAAATAATAATATGCTAGAAGTGTGTTTTCTGTGGGCATATTTCTATGGTCTTTTTTTCCCTCGGTCCTTTTTATTAGTATATTTGATAAGCATTAGTTGAATGATGAACAATATATGTAAAAATTACGGAAGATCTGGATGACCATGTTTTTCTCTTGTGAAGGTTTTCCCTGTCCTCTGGTGTGCAGCCTGCGTGAATGCAGAACACTATACCCCAGTCAGGGCAGAACTGACACTAAGCTGGATTGCAGCTTGTATATTAGCCTCAGACTACCTCTAATTTATCCTAACCCCCAGACTGTAGCTCTGAGGAAATTTTCTATGGGCCTTCCTTCTTGGTGGGGTCCGGAATCCGATTTTTGCCTCTCTAGTGTGGGGAGACTACCCAAACATCCTCTATGATTTTCAAAAGCTCTCTGCTTAATTTCCTAGTCTCCTGTCCTGTGCAGTTTAGCGACTTGGCACGTGCCTTGGAAGGAATACTACATTGTCTGGCTCACTTCTCTGTGCTTCCCTACTCTCTGGAAGTTTTCCCATAAGCCTTAGATATCTTTGCAGCACCAAACACCAATTTCCGTTTCTCTAACTTCATAAGATTGCCAAAAGCTGTGCGTATGTGCCTTTGTCCCTGCGTATGTGCCTCTGCTCGGATGATCACCCTCTGCTCCCAGTCGAGAACTAGCTCTGAGGGAACAGTGGCTCACTGATCACCAGCTCACCTTCTTTGTGTTCTCTTCCCTGAGATTTCTGCTCCTGAAGCGCTCGCTGGCTGCCCCATCAGCAGTCTCCAATACCTTCAAGAGGTCTTCTGTTTGTTTTTTTAAATTTTATACAGTTTCACATTGTTCTTGGCTAGAACACTGGCTTGCCACAAGCTATAACATCTTGTCAGAAACAGGAATATCTGTATTTCCGCTTCAAATAATCCTTTGGGGGCCTACCGACCTGGTTTTTCCTTGCATTTTTGAGCTCGTAACTCCAGTAATCATTATGAAATCTAGATGTGGGTTTTGTTTGTGTTTTGCTAATTCGGTCAGATGAATTCTGTCACTGCCCCAAACTAGTATTGATTAAAGTCATTTTGGGATGATTACCCAACAAGTCATGTGTTATTGAAATCAATTGAGATCCTACTCCATCCTGTAGGAGACCTTGTAAGGACTTGAACATAAGAGGGCCTCCTCTTTTCTGAGGGGAGGAAGCTCAATTCATTTGAGGCAGACATGGTAATTAGCACACATAGACCATAAGCAGAGTTGTGAAATAGACAAACTGTGTCTCCATGGTGGCTGCAACTCATTTCTGCACTTTATTTTGCTGCCTCCTCACTAGGGGCAAATGGCTAGTGCACCTCAGCTTGTCAGGTGTGGCCAGAGACCCAGGCCTCAGAGCTGAACACCTTCCCAGATTTTTTCTGATGAGACTTAGCAGTTTGTGTGTACCTCAGCGACTTTCTTTCCCTGAGATTGACCCCACAAGGCAATGGCTTCATGGGCTGCTAAACCTGGGGTCACTCACAGCCACACATTTGCCAGCGAAATAGAGGTTGATGTCAGAGGAAGCACCTTCTTCTGTTTCTCTGGTCCTTCTCTGGTACCGCAGTGGTACAATACAGCGTAATTGGACAAGGCATTAGGAGACCTGGAATTTGTGTCTTTTCGCCTATTAAGTGAGTCTGTCATACCTGGCCCTCTTTTCTTGCCTTTGAAAATAAATGAAACATTTGAATCCAGACCACACAAACTGATTGACTCCTGCTGGGTTTATTGATTCAAAAGTGTGAAAAAGCACTTTTTTTTGCACTCCCAAGAGACATGTGGTTTATCCAAGATGTTATTTTAATGGCAGAGTTTGTCATGGCTCAGAATTGGGTGCTATCAAAAGTCAGCAGAACTGGAGAAACATAAATAGATCTTGCTTGGTGAGAAAAAGAAAATCACTGGTTTAGGAACCCTCACACAGCAGGAGAGCATGTCTGGTGATATTTCAGGCTCTGTACCTGTTACTAAATATCACCAGACTGGAGCTGTGTGAATAGATTTTTAATCATCTGTTCCCAAGGTCACGGTCACTCCATTTCCAAGACAGTGGAATAACATGACCTGCTTTTATGATAACAGAGTGAGGTGAAGACAGAAGAAACAGTGCCCTAACAGTTTATTACTGGCATGAACTGGGACTTGAGTTTGAGTTTTCCCTCTAGTTGTGTTCGCCATTTGGCTTACTAGGGAATAAAAGAGAATGCTGACTCTTAATATCGATTTCTCATACCCTCACTCATCATTACCTCGGATTCTGAGTACCTTTATCATGAGTCGTCCCTCAAAGCCACATTCTCTAAACAGTCTGTTTTGCTTATTAGCTGCATTGCCCTGTACTTATTCACTAAAATAGGGATAAGATTACACCTTGCCCTGGCTGGCTCACACAGGGTTCATGAGACCTAACTGACCAACAAGATGAAAAGTACTTTGTAAAATATGAAGTTATTTAAAAAAATTGATAGGCCTTTTTGGAACACTTAGAGTATACGATGATAAAGTATTGTTGGTTTAATAATTTAAACTATTAGAGTTAATAGAAATACTTACTGAGATGTCCATACTTTTGTACCACTTTGTACCTCTGGACCCCACCACTGGCTTGACTTGAGAACTGATAAATAGCTTCTTAATGACAGCAATGCCAATGGGGAGTTGCCTTTGAAGCAGGGGTTTGTATTATCTTGGAAGTTTGGTATTGATATAATGTCACCCTGCCGTGCAGGAAGCTTTTCCAACATGGGTCCTAAACTTGGACCAAAGTGGACTATTTGTTCTCTGATGGTACATGGAAACTTGGATGTCTTTCAAGGTCTCTGCCATATTTATTCTTCTCCATCTCTCTCTCTCTCTCTCTCTCTCTCTCTCTCTCTCGTCTCTCCACCTTTAATCATCATTGTCCTCATCATCTCTAACAAGTAGCACTTATAGGAGGCAACCTTGTGTGTGCTCTCTGTATGTCGAATTTATTTAATTCTTTCCACAGCCTCCTTTTAAAGACAAGGAATCTGAGACTCAGGGCAGTTGAGGAACTTGTCCATATTCCCATAGCTAGTAAATTGTAGAGCAGGGGTTTAAACCAAAGTAGTCTGGATCCAGAGTTCACTTCTTAACAATTCTACTGAACTGCCTGTCTGACATTGCTTCACGTGCCTGGTTCCAGGCATCTCCAGAGACAGTAGAAATTTCTCAGTGTCTGTCTACTCCCTTGAGGGCTTGAAGAATACCAAGACTCCATTCAGGAGCATTTTCTCCATGTCTGAGCCCGTTCAGGCTGCTATAACAAAATACCATAAACCGGGTGGCTTAAACAACAGAAATGTGTTCTGGAGGCTAGAAGTGTGAGATCAGGTGCCCGTATGGTTGGTGTCTGGTGAGAACCCTCTTCTGGCTTGCAGATGGCCCTCTTCCCGCTGTGTCTTCACAAAGCAGTTCTTTCTTATTAAAACGCTTATCCCATCATAGGGGCTCTGCCTTCATGTCCTAATTACCTTTCAAAGGGCCCACCCCTGAATGTCACCTTACTGGAGAGTGGGGTTTCAGCATATGCATTTGGCACACACCTGCAGCCCGCAGTACCCAGCATCACTGACTTCTCTTCAATGACAGTCTGTCCTTCTAATCTCCATTCCTCTCAAAGAGCTCTCCCTTTCCTTAAAGAGGCCAGAATGGTCAGGAACTTAGGGAGGAAATGCAGAACCACCAGCACGGCTCCAGTGGGGACATGTGGGGACCCAGCACCGTATGGGATCCAGGGAGTGAAGGGAGGGGATCCAGGGGAGGAAACGGCTGGGCAGCCAAGGTCTGGGTCTCTCGAGAACTTCCACCACTGCGGTCCCATCTACTTCAGCCAGACAGAGCCATAGATGGGCAGAAAGTCGGGGCAGCCTCAGAACTGACAGCCAGCCAGGCGAGCCCATATCATCTCCATAGCCCCCCCCCCCCCCCCGCCACCCCGTGCCCTCAGGGGCTGGCAAGAAAGTGCAGGACACTCAGGCCCCAGCTAGATGGGAGGGGTTGATAACTTGGAGACCACAGAGACCCCAGGGCTCACTCCTGCTCTCCCCACCCCAGCCCCGATCTTTTGAGCAGGAAGGAGGTTAGGTGCAGGATGGAGTGGCTGAAACCCAGAGGTCTCATCTTGGGTCCATATTCAGCAATGAGGAGTATGTGTTTGGTCCATGCCCCAAAGACATTGGCACGTGTGTTCTACCCCTGGGACCTGTAGGGGGAGGAGGGAGGTTGCTGAGTGGATCCAGTTGTGGAAAACTAAGGATGACATAAGCAAAAGGAAAAGCCCCAGAAACGCACACGTGAACCTTTCTTTTGGCCCCCTGCATGCTTTACTTAACAATTTCTGCCCATCTTTTCTAGCAGCAGTGTCCTTGTCAAACGGATGTTCAGGCCCATGGAAGAGGAGTTTGGTCCAGCACCTTCTAAGCAGATGAAAGAAGAAGGGATGAAGCGAGGTATCTCCTCACTGGCATTGCCAAGGTTACCCACCCTCCCATCATGAATGGTGGGGGCGCTTCTCGGGGACCCATGCAGCCCTGCCCAGGCCCTGTGCTTCAGGGCTGGCCTGGGGATTGTTTCTTGACACAGGAAAGTCCACAGTCTTTTCCTTCACTTTCAGTCCTATCCTTGTAAGCACCATAAGCAAACATTTATTCTTTCTGGGCACTGGTTCTCTCCTTTGCCTTGGGAGAAACGTAACCAGTGAGGTCAGAGGTTAAAAAGAAACTTGTGCTGCGTATGTGACAATAGCATCTCAGAAGAATCGTTCCGTAGATGCAAAGGATTAACCTCGTACAAATACATGAGTTCTGACCTCACAACTGACTTTCTCGCAGTCAAGGATCTTACTCCACTTCATCAAGAGAGTAAGAAACAAAGCGAGAGTGTGTCAATGTCTTGCTCAGCATGTCGAGGCTCTACGTGACTCACTGGCCTTCCTTGGAGCAAGAGGAAAGTGTGGGGAATGGCCGTTTCCCCCCATATCCTGCTATAGCCAACACCAGGAGCTTCCAGAGATCTTAGACATATGGTACCAGAATTTCAGTGAGTCAGGTTACCAGGTTAAATATGTTCGCCGTCCACACAGGCTTGAGTTGTTTGCTAATGAGACATTTTCTTTTCTGTTTGTTGTAATGGGATTTGCATAATGGTCAAGAGCATCCCCTCTGTAGCCTACCTCAGCCCTTCAGAGTTGTATGACCTTGGGAAGAACCCCCTGCCCCTTCAAGTCCTCATTTGTAAAACAGGGCTGACAAGAGTTCCTACCTTTAGAGTCCCTGTGAGGACCGGTGAACTTTAATGTATGTAAAACACTTAACTCAGGTGCCTAGCACATAGTAAGCACCCCGTTCACTATTGTAGCTGTGAGTTTTATTATTAGGTCTGCATCTAGTTACGGTCTATTCATCGTGAATAAGTAATTCGTGTTTTAAAATGGAAAGAGCATGAATACCTGGGTGGTGTTAATTACATTAGCAACATTTATACCTTTAAAAGACTGGCTGATTTCACAGGCTTACCATCAAACATTCAAGGGCATTTTGAGCACCATTCCCGCGTGCCTTTTATATCGCATACTTCAGAATGAAGGCAGAATTATGTGGAAATGAAGAACCACACAGGCAACAGGAATTGTAGCTCCCATCCATATCTAGTGCATGCTGGCTAGTCCAATGGTTGTGTTTTTCAGATTAGTTTGAGACTGTGAGGTCAGTACAAAAATTGCCACTGGGAATTTTATTGGGCTGTGACAAAAAAGCAAGTCTGCGGCCTTCGAAACATCTAAATCATAGAGACACATGAGGGCGCTGCAACCCACCAGCAATAGAGAAATGCTCTCCTGGGAGTGGCTTTTCTTTGGAAAAAGGACAGTGGAGTTCCTGAGCCCCTCGCCTGGAGCTCCCAGTCTGAGCTGGTCTTTGACAAACAGGAGGAATCAGGGTCAGTGATGGTTGCTATTGTTTATTCCTTGGAAGTTCTCCAAGGAGAGAAAATGATCGTAATTATCACCAGTGCCATTCTTTGTTGTTCTGCCTTGGTAGCTACTTCTCTGGGTGGCTCCGTGGGAGTCACTTGGAGCCTGCCCCTGTGGCCGTCTGCCTCTCCTGTGGTGTCTGGGATGCAAGATGGTCCTTAATGCTGTCGTTAATGGAGTTGATTATTTGAGTGTCCTCCCTCAGATGCACAGTGACAGAAGCGGACGCCCTGGGGCAGGCTGTGGGGGTGTGCTGTGAGCCCAGCGTGCCCTGTGTGACTGTCAGCATGCCCAGCCGGGGTGGGGGTGGGGGGACGGTGGCACGACCCTGTTTCTCCCACAGCCCGTCAACACGCCTCCATCCCGCCTTTAACCCCTTACGGTGACACTTGGGGCAAGAGTATCAGCCATGCTCTTTCAAAGACAATGATTTTAAAAGAAGAAGTTTATAAACCCAATGGAAGCAGTACTCATTTTAATAGAATATGTTTGGGGTTTCCTTAGTGTCAGCCTACATTTTTCTGTTGGTGGCTGCAGGAAGAAGTTATAGAAGGTTCGCTGTAACAGCCGCCATATTTTAGAATTTAATTTTCCTCATCTAGTTGTACCTGGGGGGGGGGGGGGGGCCTGTGGTCTAATTGTTTCTCATTGTACTGCTGACGCTGAGTCCTCTTACACCGCCGTTAGGTCACCAGATCATTTTAGATCATTTTAGCTGAAATGGAAACTATCAAATATTCCTTCCAAAGGACTAAGTTTTGACATCTTTGGAGACACGCTCAATGTGTTTATTTAATTGGTAGTTTATTTTTATACTTGGTAAGGAGAAGAAACTTTGCAATACTTCAGGGTTGTTTTTTTTTTTTTCTTTTTTGTCGTGCACAAACTGAACATCTGCTGTCTACAGAAAGAAAATGTAGGCAGAACCCATGTACATTCACGTAGACTCTGCCTTTATAAAGCAAGCAGCTTTAATGACGTCCTTGGGGACTGGGGAGGGGTGGGAAGAAGGGGCAGGAGTTTGAGTTAGAGTGGGTTTCATTTTCTGGCTCCAGCTTCATTCTTTCTGGTGGTGACCGTAGCTCTCTTGGTATCTGACTATGGCCAGAGGCTCAGCAGAGTTTCTTTTTTCTTTTTCTTTTTTAAAGTTTATTTCTTTATTTTGAGAGAGTGCGTGGGAGGGGCAAAGAGAGAGAGAGAGAGAGAGAGACAGAGCTCTGGTGTGGGGCTTGAACTCCCGAACCATGAGATCGTGACCTGAGCTGACATCGAGTCGGACGCTTAACTGAGTCACCCAGGCGCCCCTCAGCAGGGTTTCTTGACTGTACATTCTTCCTGGAATAGCCAGGTGCAGAGGGCTTCAGTCTTGGCCTTGTCCTTCCCTCTGAAGTTAGAGCCAGAACCCACATCATTGGGAGAAGGAGAGAGAAAGCGCAGTCAGCTCAGGGGGCTGGAGGGTCACATCGGAATGATGTCCCCAGTGTTTCTGGGCCACGCCCCAGGGTAGTGGGTGTAGGGAAGGGTCTGCCGTGGCAGAGTGTCTTCTCCTCTCTGATGGTGTCTGGGGTCCCGACCATCTCTCCTAGTCAGCGCATCAGCAAACTGGGACTGTTCCGTTATAGACAAGTGAACACAAAGCTGTGCTTACCTCCACTGAGGAACCTAGAACCGCGACAGGTGCTTCATCGCGGCATGTGCCGAGGGTGGACCGGTGCTCACTGGGTGCCGGGCATGGTGCTAAGCGCCCCACGTGGGTGCTATGCATTTAAGTCTCATGGCAACATTATTATCCCCGTTTTCCAGGGAAAATCAACGCTTGGAGAGGGTAAGTGAGCAGGGCCCCACAGAAGGCTGAACTGGGGTCAAAGCCAGGCCTGTCATACTCCACGTCCTCCTCTTCTCCCTTGGCTTGCCTCTGACAGGCACTGGCTACCTCCCGGGCCTTTGCACATGCTGGTCTGTCTGCCTGGAGTTGCTCTCCCTGCCCTCTCCCCCCACCTCCCCACCTCCGAGAAAAGCCCAGGCCCTGTAAGCACTCTCTCGTGTCTTTTTCCTTCTGAACTCATCCAACCCCGGATGGCTATCTGCTTATTTGAGGAATGCCTCAAATTCTTGCCTCCCTAAGTGACTACAGATTCCTTAAGGGCAGACCATGCCTTAATTCAGGGCTGCACCTCAGCTCGTAGCACTCAGCCTCATGGGTATTTGCAATATTTGTTGAATGATCAGATGAATACATAGGAGTCAAAGGTCACAGAAAGAGATGTATCATGGACATGTGAATAGTGTGGGACAGCATCACAGCCTGCTAAGTGTAGCCTAGTTGTCAGTATACTCCATTGAGGGGCCTCGGCCCCCTGGCTGCTGATCATCTGTGGAGGTGCGTCAGTCACCCTTGTAGGGGTCATCAGGGTCCGGGGTCCGCGACCTCGCAGATACTGTCAGCCTCTGGCAGGTGTGTGTCAGGAAGTGGCCGGGAGTGGTGGCAGCTGTGTGGGCTCCTGGGTCACCGCCTCGCCTCTGCTTCTCTTTCAGTGCTTTTGTACGTGCGGAAGGAGACAGACGACGTGTTCGACGCTTTGATGTTGAAATCCCCCACGGTGAAGGGCCTGATGGAAGCGGTAAGCAGGGGGACCCGTCAGCCTCTGGGAAACCTGCTTGTGTTCTCCTGAGCTGGAGTCCGTTCATTAAAATGCAGCCTTCCAGATGGCTCCAGAATGAGCTTTATAAAGAAAAAAAAAAAAAAAAAAAAACAGATTTAGGGAAACACTGATCTGATCTCCATCACTGTCAGGGCCTCTTAACATCTTAAGGAGAAGGAAACTTTAGACAAACTGCCAATTCCTGTCAATTTAAGGCTAATCAGAGTAAGATTGCTGTACAGGAAGGTTAATCTGCGAGTTTCCATTGGTCTCTGCATGAAATCAAATTAGATACGTCTAACTTCCAAATATGCACAGAAGAAAAACAATTAGGAAGTGTCTTGCGAGCTGTGATAGTGAAACCCAAAATAAAAATATGACCTCACGTATATATCTGAGGTTACTATCTGAGGTTATCTAAGGTGATGTATGTATATATATCGGAGGTAAGAGATATCTGAAGTCCCTCCCTCCCTTCTCATCCCTAATTTAGTCGATCATGGTGGAACCTGGGCTCAGGAAAAGTTATTTTATGTTTTATCCATCTGAATATGACTTTAATATGACTCTACTTTGAATATGATTTCTCACCGCCACTTTGTTTTTGTTTTGTTTTGTTTTGTTTTTGTTTTTGAGTACAACTGTGTTATAGAGGATCTGGGTTTTCTATGGTGACGGAGACACTGCCAGGGGACCGTCCCAACTCATTTGTCGGTCTGCAAAACGGCTACAGCATCTTGGGTTGTGAGGCAAAACGTTAACATGTATAGGATAGTGGAATCTCTAAGTGGAATCATACAATATGTGGTCTTTTGTGGCTGGTTTCTCACACTCAGCATAATGTTTCAAACATGGTGTAGTACAATTAGGACTCCATTCTTTTTGATGGCCGAATAATATTCCGCTGTATGGATATACCATATTTTGTTTTTCCAAATTCATCAGCTGTTCGATTTTTGGAGTTTTTCCACCCTGTGGCTGTTTGGAATAGTGCTGCTGTGAACATTCATGTGCAAGGTTTTATTTGAACTTTTGTTTTCACCCACTGAGTAACCTCTGCCAACCCTCCCCCACCATAGGAGAGTTGAACTTCTGATATCTCACAGGGGAGTTCATTACACATTCCTTGCTTTGCTTGGCTGGGGGTATGGGGGAGAGTAGTGCACGCAGAGGCAAAAACGATTGGCAAACATGAGTGACTGGGCGCCTATCATGACTGTGCGGTCTCACAAATGGCACTCAGAGTCTTTTGTTTCCTTCCTTGTAAACTGTGGACAGTGCCTACCTTGGAAAATTGTTCTATATGTTTGTACTGCCCTTGACCTCTCACTATCTTAGAAAGAACTCTTGATCACAACAAAGAAGAATGGAATTATTGTTCAACCTGTGTCATATTGGGTCGCTTTTCTTCAGAAGTGGATAATTCTTTTACTCATCCTGAACCTCCCACACCTTCATTTCAATGCCGTGATATCATTATACATACAGATGTAGACACCTGGATAGAAAAAATTAGTTCTCTGTCAGCAGATGTTACTGAATGCCCCCATACTTGGTGTCATTTGGATAAAATAGAATATTCCTCTTTTCATCTGCATATTTGGTATCATGTCAACTAAGCCATCTGTGTAACTTCGGTGATTCACTTGGGCTTCTTTATTCTTACAATTAGGTTTTAAACTTGATTACAGACAGAGATTTTGTGATGACGATGGTGGTAGTGGAGTTGACATGAGTTTTTAAAGTTTTTTGGTTTTTCCAAGTGATTTGACTTAGTAATCCTACAAATGAATCTTCAGCTGCGCAGCCTCCTTGCTGGTCTCTGAGTCCCCTAAGGCCTACTCATACCTCAGGGCCTTTGCACCTGTTGCTCCTTCTGTCAGGAGTGTTCTTCCTCCATGTGGACGACGCTCACTCACTCTCTTTTTTTTAAGTTCATTTATTTATTTTGAGAGAGAGTGTGAGCAGGGGAAGAACAGCGAAAGAAGGAGGATCTCAAGCAGGCTCCATGCTGTCAGTGCAGAGCCCACGTGGGGCTCGAACTCACAAGACCGTGAGATCATGATCTGAAGGCTCACTCTCTTATATTCCTCGGGTCTCTGCTTACATGGCCCTTGCTGAGATGGGCCTGGCCATACCACCTACAGAAATGGCTTTTCTATCGCTGTTCTCTTACCGTGCATTGTTTTACTCCATATTTAACATATTTAACATTTGCTAGACGTTTATTTTTTTTCTCCTCCCCAATAGAGTGTAAAGCTCACGAGCACAGGGACTTTGTGTCTTCTGTGTATCCCCAGATCCTTGAGCATAAATATTTGACTGAACTGAGCACCTACTATATACAGGCCATCATGCTGAGTGCTGTGGGTGGCATGGCTTCACATGCATTGCTTTATTTGGTCCTTGCAATACCCCCTGGGAACTTGGCATCATCACCATCTTACAGAGGTGGGGACTGAGGCCCAGAAAGGGGGTCTCCCAAGGGCTGATAGCTCCACAGAGTGGTGACGCCGACTTAAGCCCTTGAGTGGCTTACGTCCAATTAGAGAGATGTCCACACATGAAAAGCTACTTCCAGAAGAATAAACTTTCCAAGTCATAGCTCACAACAACTGAAGGAAAGAAAAGGAGGCAATAATAAACCATCAAGCAAAAGTACTATGTGTAGGGGTTGACCCCACACAGTCAGGTTCAAATCCTGGCCCTGACACATGTGAGTGATGTGACTTTGGGCAAGTTACTCAACTTCTCTGTACCCCAGTCTCATAATTTCTGAAATAAGAATAATAACGTGGGCCATCGTTATAAGGATAATGATATAAAATGAGATGTAGAGTTGTGCTGAAGATTAAATGAGGCCACATACATGGCACCTAAAAGTAACACATAGGGGGGTGCCTCGGTGGCTCAGTCGGTTGAGCGTCCAACTTCGGCTCAGGTCATGATCTCACAGTCCGTGGGTTTGAGCCCCGCGTCGGGCTCTGTGCTGACCGCTCAGAGCCTGGAGCCTGTTTCAGATTCTGTGTCTCCCTCTCTCTCTGCCCCTCCCCCACTTGCACTCTGTCTCTCTCTGTCTCAAAAATAAATAAACATTTAAAAAAAAAAGTAACACATGGAAATACTCTATAGATAGATAGATGATAGAATAGATAGATAGATAGATAGATAGATAGATAGATAGATAGATAGAGGATAACTGTAAGTACTATAGGGTAGGGAGGTGGACTGAGATTCCTCCAAGCCAAAGGGGCTAGAGAAAGGGGTAGGGATGTTCTCTGTTGTTCAGTTGGCTGATGCACACAAGGGAAGGGGTTGTTCAGTGGACCTGGTGGCACCCTCTTCAATTCAACCGAGTTGTTCACGCATGGCGATAAACGCCACTGCTTCCTGATTCTCTTGACAGGTCGAATGCAGCCACCGAGGAAGTGATCTGCAAGCCAGAGTCTCCTCCTTTTTAAATGTGTTTCTTAGAGCCCACACTGAATAGTTTATAACGCCAAATAGAAGTCACTGCCTTCCAGAGCAGGCTGTCCTGTTGGATGTCTCTAGACAAGGCAGACTGAGTCCTACATTGGTGGAAATCAGTGGGAGTCTCTAAGTTCTGTTTGTCACATACCTGAGGTTTCTGGGCAAAGATAATACTCTACAAATTAAAAGTCTAAAAATTACAGCTCATCAGGCAACCAACCAATAACACATTGATGAGATATGTCCAAGATCTAGAATCCTCCAGGGTGTAAAGGAAGTCTTTGGGGTCTTTAAAAATATTAATGATGGGTTTTTAAAAATTATAGAAGTGGATCATCGTGGGGGCTCCCAGGTAGCTCAGTAGGTTAAGCGTCCAACTTTGGCTCAGGTCACGATCTCACGGCTCGTGATTTTGAGCCCCACGTCAGGCTCTGTGCTGGCAGCTTGGAGCCTGGAGCCTGCTTTGGATTCTGTGTTTCCCCCTCCCTCTGCCCCTCCCTCACTCATGCTCTCTCTCTCTCTCTCTCTCTCTCTCTCTCTCTCTCAAAAATAAACAAACATTAAAAGAATAAAATTAAGAAAAAAAGAAGTGGATCACTGTTGCAGGTAAATTGAAAAGCACAGATTAAAAAGCAAGCACTCTTACTAACTGCTGCCTTCAAGAGAACTGTCGTGCAGCACATCTTTTCCTTGCATAGAGAGTAGAGTTTAGGGGTGACATCATCCAGGGCCTGGGCAGAAGGAATCAATCCTTCTATAACCCACTGACAGATGGCCAGCTTCTTCCACATGATATCCTGCACAGTCCCACTTCTTTCCAGGGTTTCTGAACTTGCCAAAACATGCTTCCTCGCCTGGCATGGAGGCAGAGGACGTTGTGTCACTGTGGCCTATTATCAAGCTGCCACTCCCTCTGCCTGTGACAGTTGTGTGGAGGGCAGACATTTGCCCTTCAGTCTCTCGTATGCCCATTTTCTCTAAGAGTTCAGAATCTGAAACCGGACTGCCAGATTCTTACCTTTGAAACCTGTCTCTGCCACTTATTAGCAGGGCAAATTATTTAATGACTGTCAGCTCGAGTTGCCTCACCTGACCAACAGGGCTCAGAGAGGTACCTATTTACTGTAATGATGGATCTGATCTGTTGGATCAGAGTGTTATGTGCCCCTATGATAGGCACTTAGTAACTACTCAATAAATGCTAGCCGCTGCTGCCACTCCCAGCAGACCCAAGTCCAGACTGGAATTGTGCTGGTTTTATGCAAATTGCCTAGTTCTGATCCTTATCCACTGATTTGTGAGCCGAGGTATTTGCATTCCTGCTCTGGGGCATTGGGAGTCAAACCTCTGAAAAGACCAAGAATCAGAATCACTTTTCTTTCACAAGAGAGGAGTCTGATGGCGTTGGGTAGAAGCATGTCCCTATTTTATTTTAAAAAGAAGTTCCAAACGACACCGACCAAAGTTAAAAAAAAAAAACAAACCCTTTCAGGCCAAGCAAGTCAGAATAATAATCAGGTACAAATAACACATGGTCCAGCCGACAGCAAGTTCTCACGTAGGGAACGCTGATCAGAAATTCTTCCCTTTTTGTGCTGTGGCACGTCTTTGGTAGTGTGATGAAGTCTATGGACCCTGCTCTGAATGAAGTTTTTCAATGTACAAAATAAAAAACACAGGATTACAAAGGAAACCAATTCTATCGATCACATTGAAGTCCTTAATGAAAAATATTTGTGCTACGGGAATATATGCACTCCTTATTCATGCATTATTATTCATGATCTATCCATGATCTATGGGTGGGACTCCTAACTACTGTACTTTCGAAGTCTGATGGATGAACGTAATTGATATTTCGAGATCTGTGCCGTAATTCTAATACGACATGAGAATATCTGTGACTTCCATTGGTAACAAAACTCAGTTACCGCTAAGACTATTGTATGTTCCTGACTGAGGGGAAGGTTAAATTGAAGTCCAAGGTTAGCGAAAATAAAGATGTACGCTTTCCCCACCCCAGTTCATGTGCGTCCTCCGGGCATCTGCAGACCCCAGGTTAGGGAGCGCTGGCTGAGACCAACCCGGAAGTGCTCAGGGAGTGGCGGCTCCAGGACCGATGCCCAGGGGACCCGCTCCTCCAGCACTGGTTCTGTGCACCAGCTCTGTTGACTGGATGGGTTTGGAGCCCCATGGGGTGGGGGCCACGGTGAGCTCACTCCTGAGAAACGGCCACACCTCCATCCCTCAGCAAGGCCCCACTCGCAGCGCTCTGCTCTGGGTGCGAACCAGCGCACGTCAGCGTTTCCTTCTCCGTTGGCAAGTGCAGGTGTGGACGCCAGGACCCGGCAGATAGTGCAGGTGCCGGGCTTGGGAAGATGAGAGGAAGGAAGTAGAAATTCTCCCAAAGGGCAACGGTATTGAGCCTGGGGAGGAGTGACAAAATCTGTGCGCATCCTACCTTATTCAGACTATCTCCCCGCTTTGGAAATAGCATGACGATGCTCAAAGAAACTTGCTGCTGTTAGAGCTTCTTGAGATAGCTATAACATAGCATCTTCCCCAGACGGTTGCTAAAGGAACTGGAGAGTCTGAGGAAGGGGTGCTGAGCTGTTACACAGCCAGGGTTCTGGGGCCCCCTTATTCCCAGTTTCGCTTTTCCGCGGTGTCACTTACCTGTGGTCAGACGTAGTCCAGAAGCAGATGATCCCCTGATGATCTTTGGAGGGTCAATAGCCTGACGCTCAGCTCATTCGTGTGGCTTCATCTCGTCACGTAGGCATCTTACCAGCTCACGTTATCACAAAAAGAAGGGTGTGTCCAATACAGTAAGATATTTTGAGAGAGAGACCACATGCACATAACTTTTATTACAGCATATTGTAATAATTTTTCTGTTTTATTATTAGTTATCAATCTCTTACTGTGCCTAATTTATAAACTTTCTCATAGGTATGTATGTGTACGAAAAAAAACATTTTGTGTGTGTGTGTGTGTGTGTGTGTGTGTGTGTGTGTATACATACAGGGTTTGTTACTGTCTGAGGTTTCAGGCATTCACTGGGATCTTGGAGTGTATCCTTATGGATAAAAGGGGACTGCCCTACTTCCAAATAATTAAGCATTTGTGGCAACTTTGAATTTTGCATTTCTAATGAATTCTGATGTAATTTGGCTTATCTTTGTGACCCAACACATGATAGATTCTCTTTAGGAGATGTGTGTGTGTGTATATGAAATATTAAATCTAGCATAGCGACTATATTATTCCTTTGTTCTTACTTGCCTTAGTTGTGTCCAACTCTTAAAGCAAACCGGGAGTATGGGCGACTCCTGTCCTCCTACCGTACTGTGCTTGTTCATGTGGTGAAGTCTCCCGCGATACTTGTTTTTCTTTCAAATCTGCCCACCATCTTGTACTTTGTGCTCAAGTGCTGTGCTGTTGGAGCCTCAAGTTTAAGATTGCTACACCTTTTCCTACACTGTGTTTTTTATCATTGCATAATATCCTTTGTAACCTCATCAACCTTAACGCTCACCTTGTTGTCTACAAATGTCCTCACCCCTGCTCTCCTTTGTTTGCTAGCCCTCCAGCCATCCCCTCTTTAGCCTTTGCCTCTGGTGTTTTTCTGCTAAACATCCAGCTCGTTCTCTTTCTTTCTCGTCCTTCTTTTAACTTTTCTTTTTTCCCTACTCTGACACTCTGGCTTTCGATGGAAAAAGGCAGTTTGTTCTCATTTGGTATAATGACGGATAGACTGGATTTTCTGTTGTCTGCATTACTTTTTCTTTATTATTGATTTTACTTTGCAGTTTCCTCTTGCTGTCTCTTCTGCTTGGCAGACTTATTAACGTGCTGTTTTCCACCTTTTCTGGAAAGTTACTGTTTACGTTTCCTCAGTTATTTCGGTCCCTCCTCATTTCTCTGTGATTTGAAGATGAAATTCCAGCTATGTTTTGCACCAACGCTGTGTATGTAGCTCCCCCCAGCACGAGGCGAGGCCGTGAGAGCTTTCGTTTCTCCCTCTCCTGCCGCCTTCTCTTGCTTAGCCGGAGTGCGTCGGGGGTGCTCACCCCTCCGTCCCCACAGACTCCCGACTTCTTGGTGTTGCTGAGATAGTTTGATGCTTTCACTCTAACAAACGATGAGATTTGCTCCCTTAGTGTGTCCTTTTTACTTCGAGAATCTTTGTTTGGCCCTTATTTTGCACCCCCATTCCATCTAAGTATGTAAACACCCACACACAGTTACATCCTGATAGATAACTGTCTATCTGTAGTTAAGTATATATCAATATAATATAGATAGATGGAGAGAGGGTGTTTGTAGAGTTTGTATACATTTAAAAATGTATTTATGGCACAATGCTAGTGGTTTGTTGTCTTCCCCCTTCGCCTGGCCGAAATCTCCCTTCTGATGCATTTTCTGTTTAGATAATGTTCTTTTGTGGGTATGTTCCTCCTGGAGTATTTGGGTGAAATGTTCTCTGAACTTTTGCATTTCCTCGATACCATTTTTTTTCACCCTGATGCCTGAGGCATAACTTATTGGTGTACAAGGTTCTTGGGGTGAAGTTCTTTTTTTTCAGTAGTCTATAGAGGTTACTCCGCTATCCTTTGGTTTCTAATGTTGCAGATGGGAAGACCGAAGCCAGGTTTATTCTTCTATTCCTTTTTTTGGAGGGGGGTGGTGGTGGTAACTTGTTCTGGAAGGTTTCAGAATGTTTTTATTACCCTTTGGAGATCTGGCACTTTGTTCAGAATGGCCAGATGCGTGTCTTTCCTCGTTGATTTCTCCCGGGATTCAGGAGCCCCCCCGCTTTGTCCAAAAACCTGGGTCTTTCTTCTATTATTTGTTTAATTATTTCCTCTTCTCCATCAGTTCCTTTTTCTCTGTCTGGGACCCTGGATAGTCACATCTTCTGTGGCCTACCTCTGTTCTTCAAATCTCTCTGTTCGCTCTTGTTTTTTAAAGCTGCCTTTTTTGTTCACGAGTTCCTCTATGCTCCATGTCTTTGCTCTGCTTTTGAACTTGTTTTTCTAATTGATCTTTCCAAATACTGTTGGTTTGCTGTATTGACTACCAGTCTTTCAGTTCATTTACTGAACTTTAGAATGTGTTTAGTTCAGTAATCGTATTTTTGGATCAGAATTTTGCATGTGTGTGCAATCTTCATAAGTGTTTTTTTAATGTTCTGTTCAAATGGATGCCTACAACACAAGCACCGTTCATCCTCTCCGCTGCCCCCAGGCCATGTTATTTTACATACTGGGCACATTTAGGCTCTGCTGTGGGCACAGGGCGGTCCCATCAGTGATGGAGCAGTGACGAGTGGCAGGCAGGCTGCTGGTTCCCCAGGCTCCTGTTGCCCTCTCAGCCTTCTTTTCTGCTCCTCTGGGCTTATTCTGGGGGTGAGGAGTCCTTCCTGTGCAAGTGGAGGGGTAAGAGGTGGGAATGTGTGCTTGTATGTGGGATAAGCTCTTCTGGGGATCCAGAGCTGTCTGCCTGTGCCCTAGGGCTCCTCAGCCTCTTTTCAGAGCCCCCGTTCCACTGCCCAGCTGCCCCTGTCCCAGAACTCACTTATCCTAGCTGGCTGTGAGTCCCCCCCAGCTGCTGGGCTCAGAAGAGGCTGGTGGATTGGATTTGGGACAGAGAAGGCATGACAGACATTGAGGGGAGGTCTCTCCAGAAGCCATCTCCAAACTCTGATTGCTTTATATTTGTAAAAGTGAATCACAATCATTGTCAAAAGGGGGACGGGGGGAGGGCAAGCCACTACAGAATGGTACAAAGTGAAAAGTAAAAGAGTCTCGTTTCTGTCCATTCTCCCAGGGTAGCCGCTGTTAATAGATTAATAGATTGGCAGGTCCTTCACATATTTTCTATTTCCTTACATACTTATTTCTTTAAAAACATGAATGGGGTCACACCATATATACTGTTTTGCAATTTGTTGGCTTTTTCCCCTTCGTGTGTTAAGGACCTTATTTTTCATATAGGCTTGTCACATCTTTAAATGACTGGATGGCTTTCGACTGTGAAGATACCAAAACATACTTAATGAGTGCTTGTTATATACGGTTTTCTCTATTATGAACAACGATGCTTTGAAAAGCTTTGCGTACGTCTGGGCGTATTTCCGTAGACCAAGTTACTAGCGGTGGAATCTGTGGGAATATGCTTTTTAAATTTTAAGACCTTTTCCTAAATTTCCCCTCAAAAATATTCTCTACCTATGGAATACGAGATTTGACGTTTTTCACACTCTAGCTGACACCATATTATCATTCTTCTAGTTTCTGTGAGCCTGATAACATAAAATTCCATCCTACTGGTTTAATTTGAAATTTTAAAGTGAGGAGTGAGGTGGTACATTTTTTCATGTACTTACTGTCCTCTTGTGCTTTTCTCTGTGAGTTACTTCTTCACGCTGGATTCTTCCTTTTCCCATTGACAAGAAAGTTTCATAGTATATTGTCTGTCTTCCGCTTCTTATGGCGGATTTTGCTCTACCAGTATTTGTAATGCTCTGTTGTTTGATCAACTTTTTGACCTTGTTTCTTCAGGTTTCATGTCTTCATTGGAATGATCCTCCCTCCTTGAAGATGACATCAATACAAAGAACTGACCCATGGTTTCTTATACTTTTATGGTTTCAGCCTTCACATGTAAATCTTTGCTCTATCTGAAATTTATTTTGATGTCAGAAGTAGAGAAGGGATCCAGCTTAACTTGTTGAATTTTTTCTATATGGCTACTTATTTAACCCAACATCGGGGCCGGGGTCCATTTTCTTTCCGGCTAATCTGAGATGATACCTTTATTGTAGATTAAATTACCACGTGGCTGAATCTTTTGTTGAATGACTCAAGGTTTAGGCACCTGAGAGCCTTGCAGCTGAGGCATATTGGGAGGATACAGGCACCCAGGAGAATCTCCACGAGACTGAGAGCAGAGGTTTCTCTCTTGCCTCTGCTTAGCCTCCCCTTCCATGCTCATCTGCCTTTCTGTTATTGGTGTTACAGATATCTGAGAAATACGGATTGCCTGTGGAGAAGATCGCAAAGCTTTACAAGAAAAGCAAAAAAGGGTAAGAAAGAAACAACTTAAACTGACTTCCAAATCAGAGAAGTCTACATAGTCCCTTTAAAAAAAAAAAAATGGTGTCTGCCTTTTGTTCTGTTTCCACCTTTTATAAAAACTGTGTGTCATCCTTACAAAGGATTGCTGAGCAGCTTGCAAACGCAGTGCATTTTGAAGATCTTTAATAAGATAGGGAGGGAGGGAGACAGTGCATTGTCATGATGCCGCCTGAGATGTCCTATTGCAATGTCAGAGTGGTGGAATAGAAGGGTCTGGAAGGGGTGAGGACACTGGGGAGAGTGGCAAAGTCAGCTCTGCCAAGTGTGGAGTGTGTAAAGAATCACATGCTACTCTGGGGTTGGTTTCAGGGTGACACATGAAGAACCAGAAGCGCTCAGGGTATAGCGAATTCTTCTGAGGTGATATTAACAAAATGATCTAAATGACCGTTGGACCTGCTTATTCTCAGCGTTAAGAACAATAACTCATTTATGAGGCGTTCAGTAGGTTCTGGGCCCCCTGCAAGTGCTTTATATACACTGCTCTTGTTATTCCTCCCCACGCTACCACCCCCCAGCCTTCCTAGGGCTTCCTGCGTATGAGGGTCTAAGAGTAGAGGCTGCGGGAGCTGGATTTAGTCCCAGGAGAGCGTTTCCACTGAGTCAGCTTCTGGAGTTATTTTCCTACAAAACACAGAAAACGGGTCTTTAAACTCTTCTCTGAGCCTCTGTCATAAAGGAGATTGATTTGCTGAGACGCTCAGGCTTTCTGAGTGATGGGTCTCTTGGTAGAGCAGGAGTCAAATGGGAGACCTTTTCCACTGGAGCCCTGTTGGGACGCTCCCTTAAATGTATGTTACAGTTTTCCTCACAGTCAGTGCAATAGGCTGAGTGTATTCCTTTGAGGATGAGATTTGAGTGGTGTCTCAAGGTCTTACTGCCGAGCAGAAATCCTCAGTGCAGACGTACAGTCTGACGGCGATAATGTTTCACTTCCATCGAGTGCCATGTTAAGCCCTGCGCTAAAAACTTTAATCCTTACGACAACCGTCTAGAGAGGAGTTGTTTTTCTTATTTTTGCAGAAGAATAAACTGAGGCTCCTAAACTTGCCAGATGACACATAGCTGTCAAATGAGTCAGTTCTTCGATGGCAAACTGAGATCTGTCTGATTTCCAAATGAGGGAGAGACCCTGGAGGTTGTTGGTTCTCTTAAAACTAAATCCACTTGGGATAGTTGACCATAGGCCACACGTGGTGAAGGGCGAGCTTCAGAGCCAGGCAAAGCCAATTTCCGATCTAGCTCAGCCAGGAACCAGCTGGATGACCTTGGGGAGCTGATTGACCTTCCCTGCACTCAATTTTCTCATTTGCAAGGTGGTGATGGTCACGCCTACCTTCAAGACTGCTGTGAAGAGTAAACACAAGGTCTCTGAAACCCTGAAACACATTACATTCCCAATGGGGTAGCCACAGTTCTTCATCTTCCTCTTCCTCTGACTATGGAGTACTTTTTTTTTTTTTTTTTTTGAGAGAGAGAGAGAGACCACAAGCAGGGGAGGAACAGAGAGAGAGAATTCCAAGCAGTCTCCACCCTGTCAGCACAGAGCCCAATGTGGGGCTCGAACTCACGAACCCTGAGATCATGACCTGAGCTGAAACCAAGAGTTGGATGCTTAACTGACTGAGCCACCCAGGCGCCCCTGGAGTACTTTTTTAAAGTGTATTTTCAAGAGGCAGTATGGTTTAATGCAAACGGGGGACCCGTGTAGGACCCGGCTCTGTCACTAGCTTACTGTGTGATTTCCGGCTCATCTCTCTGAGCCATAGTTTTCTAATCTATAAAGCAAGAGGGTTGGGTTGAATGCCTCCGGAGACCTGTTTAATAAGGAGTCGTGAGGTTAGTTCTGACCAATCGAGGCTTTGGGTTCTTCAGACTGGTTTCTGTGGGAAGAAAATATTATGAGGGTCTCCTTTTCCTGCCTTACCTCCCCTCTCCTCCACCCTTCCCAGCCTCCCTTGCCAAAGAATGGCTAGGGGAGCCCCCAGCCTGGGTCGGCCCTTGCCCACCGCTTGCTGTTGATGGCATCTTTGTTTCTTACCCCCCACCCTCCTCCCCGACAGCATCTTGGTGAACATGGACGACAACATCATTGAGCACTACTCGAATGAGGACACCTTCATTCTCAACATGGAGAGCATGGTGGAAGGCTTCAAGATCACACTCATGGAAATCTGAGCCCTGGTCTCGGCGTCCCCTCAGCAGGGGCCCTCGGTGCATTCCTCCCTGGGAGAGGTGGAAGCCCCGGCCCAGAGCCCTGCCCCCCCCCCCACCCCCCAACCGCTGTTACAGACTGTGCTGGGAGCCGGGCGAGGCACAGAGCCCCGTCCCTTACCAGTGTGTCTGGCCCATCCCCTGGCTCCTGCTGGAGCTAAATCCTGAGCCCCTCAGGAAGGCGTGCTGGGCCTGTCAGACGCTTATTTATTGTCCACCTGTTTCTGGAGCCCCGGGGTCCAGGCCTGCCAGGACTCTGCAGGACACTGCTGGCCCCAGGTGAGACCGTCCAGAGCCCCCCCTCACCTTTCAAGAGAAACACAGCCAATCTGTTCACCCCGAAGAGCCCGAGAACGCCTCACCTCTGCTTGCCCTGAGTGGCTGGTCAGAGCGAGCTGCCGCCCGCTGCCCGGGCGCGGTCAGAGGTGGACACCCGCGTCCTGGTCACAAGCCTTCAGGTGTCTCTGGGGAAGGCCGTCCTGCTAAACACGTCTGGGGGTTTCCAGCGAATGGCCGCCAGGCCTTGTACAGGAAGACATTCAGCTACCGTGTAATTAGTAACCCAGAAGGTACGCCTGGCTATTATGTACATAGTGTTTATAATATGGCAATAATATATTTTACCTGCGGTATGTGGGCATGTTTACTGCCGCTGGCCTAGGGGAGACGCGTGGCTGAGGCTCCGCTTTCTGCGAGAGGTTTGCAGGGGACGCGCTGGGACAGGGAAGTGGCCTTTGGGCTGTCCGGTGACTGCAGGGGTGCCAGCGGGCACGCCCGCCCTGTGGGCCGCCACGCTTGCCTCCCGGTGATGTGCTTTCCGGCCTCTCTCACTCTCTGAACGGTCTCGTCAGCGGGAAAGGTCGGATCGTCTGAGGCCCCAGCTCCTCCAGCTTCGGTGAGCTTTCCAGAGAGACTGCAGGGGGCTTGCGGCTGGGCCCCGTGCTGGGGCCACTGCAGAACTTGGTGATCATGAGGACCGGGCCTCTGTGCAGCGCCTGACAGTTGACAAGTGCGTCTTTCATCTCAAGTGGCTTCCCCAAAAGCCCAGCTGCAGTTCTGAGAGTGATGCCAACAGCTTAGCTCCGAATTCACAGGCCGGGGGGCTGCTTCCCGTGGCCACCTCTGCTCCGGGCTGCTGGATTCGGGGGGAGGGGGGTGCCCCCAGAGCCTCCTGGCTCTTCCGAAGGGCAGCCCCTGGAGGAGGACTGGGAGAGAGAAGGCCTGGTCCTCCCGTACATGCTCTGGGAGACGAAGAGTAGAAAAAATGCTTCCCTAAACACTCGCGAAATCATGAACCGTCCTGGGCCGCTGTTCTCTCTGAAGGGACAGGTAGGTGGCCTGGGGGTTTGCGTTCGCCCTTGTGGGTTGAAGCACTGGCCTTCAGGTAGCCAGACACGTCCCCAGCCCCAGGTCCTGCACTAGGGCAGGTTCTATGTAAGGGCCCAGATTTGTTTGTAAAGCACTTTGACGTCTCACCCAGGGAGCTCTCTCTCCAAGGGCTCCCTGCCTCGCACCCCACCTGCCCCTGAGGCCCAGAGCAGGACAGAAGGGCTGCTTCCAGCCCAGCTGTTTCTCCTTGAGGCTACAGACGATTTGGATGGAACGGAGAGCAGGTGCCGCGCCGAGGAAGATGTCCGGGTGATGGTAACGGGGCACCTTTCTGTGTCCTCTGGACACGTTATCCCTTCCTGTGGTGCCAAAGGTTTGCATCCCGGATTCAGTTCTGCTCCCATCTGTTCCCTCCTCCCTCGCTCTGGCTGCCATGCCCTGGACCAGCAGCGTGGGGACCCTCCTGGGTCCTGATGAAGCTCTGTTCTGTGACGGACAGATTCAGTGTTGAAAATGTATGACGTACTCTGCACTTCGCGTGCTCTTTGCCTCAGAGGTGGATTGGAACGTGACTGGCAGACGAAACGGCAAATACTGTTGGGCTGGGGCAGAGACTCCAGAGTAGGGAAAAGATAAGATTTGGGGCGTCTGACACAAGTTACCCTACCCTTTTTTCTCTAGTCTCTTTGGGGAAATGTTTGCCGGTCTTCCCCAAGGCAGAGGATGATCAGAGACGCCTTTGCATTTGTTTCCAGTCCCTGAGCCATCAACGTGGTGACCCCCCACCTACCAGAACAAAGAATGTGAGGCCAGTGCCACCGAAGGGTGGTGCAGAGAGAGCATCACCTCCCATCTGATCTGCACCCCCATCCTTCTCCTGCCCCCTCTGCATTCTCAGAGTGTCCATGGTCTAGCTTGGATGTATGTCAGCAGGGCTTTGATGAGCACAATTTTCTGAGCAGAAACACTCTAGAAAGATAGGAAGACTTGCCTCTTCTCTTGTCCCTTCAGTTTATTACACTTAAACAAATCTGCTTCTCTGAAAAAAATCCATGTAAGATGAGGGACACGTAAAACAAGTATTTTTCTTACACATACCCACACTGCTTAGACTTAATGGGTGTCTGGAGATTGGAACCAACAGAAAAACGCAGTCAGATGTCATCTTGGACTTGGATCCTGAAAGACTAAGGCACGTCCCAGCCCAGAAACTTACGAGGCGTGAAATGAATCAAACATTTATTTTCCTTCTTATTTAAAATTAGGAAAATGCAACAGAAACAGAGGATTTGTGCCAAATTCTGTGAACGGCCCTTTCTTAAAAACAAGCAAGGGAGATTGAAAGATGGACAATTTGCTCTCGTGTTTTAAACAAAAGAAAAAGGCAAATGTAACTTAATAGTTTTGTAAATGGGAGAAGGGGAATCTATAAACTATAAATACAGTTATTTTATTTTTTGTACATTTTTAAGAGAAAAAAATAAATATTCATAACGTCAGAGTCAATGACAGTGTCTGGTGCTTTCTGTGAGGTGGGTGTTGGGGCTTCTTTGCCTTGTTGGAAAGAAGCCGCAGTGTGGCCTTGGGAAGATTCTAGGCCCCCTTTGGACACCTTCGGGTCCTAGACTTCAACACAGCAGGCACGTCCTCTGCCTTGTGCTCAACCCCACGGTTACAGGAGAAGAGGGCTGAAGAAATCAAGACGCCTTCACTGTGCCGCGAAGAGCCACCAGGGTGGTTATTCTTGGCCGGCTCCTCAAGGCAGGGAGAGTAGGTCCTGTCCACACGCTTTTACCTTCCTCACCGCCTCGCTCACGATCATCCCCATGTAAGTTATCACAGGAACTTTCTGGCTCTTTAGTTCATTTGTACCAGCCCCTACAGAGGCTGAAACCACATGGCTAAAACTCCAGTTCCATCATGATGGTCTCTTGCCCCCAAACTCCCAGGTCACTAGGATCTGTCAGCTCAGAGGCACACAGCCGGACTCAGGATTCCAGTGTTCGTTAGCGCTTCCTCTGCCTGCCTCCCCACTGGGCCACCGTGCTCTTCAGCCGTCATCCACGCTCGACTCCAGAGAGCCTCTGAACAAGCAGCATTTCTTTCTTTCTTTCACAGTAAGGTAAGTTATGAAGCTACGTTATTTATTCCAGAAAGCCTTAATACTTTGAAGCTTGTAGGGTTTTACAGTTCTTAGGCATCAATCAACTAAATCTGATGAAGAGACCTATGCTGATTTGTTTTTCTATTTCCTGACAGTGAAATATACACACCCTAGATACCCGAATATATATTTTAAGCGCAAATGTTTCTATTTATCTGGAGTCACCAGGATGCTCACAGCCTGGGAGATGTCACATGACGAGCCCTCTTGAAAATAAAGAGCAGCATACAGCTCTCGCTTTAGCTTCTCTCCAGTCTTGCCTGGAAGAACCCAAAGCCACAAGATGGCGAGGCCTAAAATAATCATTGGTGGTCTTTGCAAGTCGGAGGGAGGGGGCAGCGTGAGTGAGGGATACCAGCGCTTCCGGTTCAGCTCTGAAGGGAGGATGGGAGGCCAGGGGCTTTCATCTCTTTCCCCCAAGCAGAAGTCTCATTCTCCAGAGGACCCCTTTGAGTGTGATGACTTGAAGGAAGATTTCACTCGCAGCGTCATGTCGACTCAGCATTTGTTAACTCACACGGAGAAGACACCACAAACTTCTACGGAAGAAATCCGTGTGTGCGACATCCACGCGGCAAAACCTTCAGTCAGTGGTCTGACCACAGATGACGTGAGAGAAGTCACCGGCCGATACTGTCCCTCGTAGTCCCTGGTGTCGCCTAGTCCATCGCTCCCGAGGGCACACGTCCCTGGGCTAGCTCTCCTGTGGACCAGCATTTCTACATCCTTCTGCATTTCACACTGTCCGCATACACAGCTTTCAAATCTTGGCTAAAAATTTGCCTCAAGAAAGTCTTCTCTGATGGCTGCAACCCCAGTGGCACTCCCAGCAGCTGCTATGCCGGGACCAGAAGGCAGGGGAGAGGAGGCTGGGGGAGGAGCTGAGGGAGGAGGCTTCTGGAGGGATTAGCAATGGGCCACAAGGCCTTTTTGCCATGATCCATGGCCTCCATGGGTGGTCAAGTGGACCCACAGGTCTGAGTAGGTCATGTAAAGGATATAGCTGGTCTCCACATCTGTCCTGAGGCAGTCCCTCCCTTGGCCGGTGGCAGCCAAGGTGCTGGGTGTGCCTCGCCATCCCCCCCACCCCCCCCATATGGAACTCTGGTCAGGTAGGTGAGGATGACCAGTTGTCAGGGCCACAGGGTCCCGTCCCGGCTCTTGCCTTTCACTCTGTGCTAATTCAGTTCATTACTTTGCCCCATGCTAGGGACAAAGAGGCAGGTTAGATGTAGTCTGCCCTCCGAGGCAGTGATGTAGGTGCAAAGTGATAGTGGCCTGGCATCAGCACAGTTATAAGGGCTCATCCTGGGAGAGCCAGGGTTCTGTCATCACCCCAGTTCTAAGGCATAATATAACCCCTCCTACCCCGAGCTCTTGTACAATGTAAGGAAAAGTCACCAATGTGAAACTCACTTTGGGAAGGCTGCCAACTCAAGTGTCTGAGCCCATTGTGAACTGAGGGTCAACAGGAATGGGTAAGGGATGGTCACTGTGTCAGTTCAGGTCGTCCAAGAAGCAGAAGCCAGGATGGGATCAGCCATTCAAGAGATTTATTGGGGAAACTCATGTGAAGGCTAAAGGGGTAGTGAGCAGGGGGAGATAGGGAGAGCGTGTGGACTGACCCCTGTGAAAGGAAAGAAAGGAAGGAAGGAAAGAAAGAGGGAAGAGAGAAGGGGGAGGGAAGGAGGAAAGGACGCTTGCATAAGAGGAGCTTCAGACTGCCTCAGCCAGGCCCCTGAGGAGTCCTCGAGTATAGGTCACCTGCAGGAAGAATCTGTGTGGGGCAGGAATGGCCCAGTTCTAACACTCCACCATGTGCGGTCACTGGGAGCAGCCCCAGAGAATGTGGCCTCAGAGTAAAGGCTAAGGTGGTTCCAAAGACTGCAGCCAGAGCCTGTCAATCAGCTAGCAGGGCTCTCAAAAGGTAAGATCTGAACAGCAACCCCCCCTCCGCCCCCGACCCCGCCCCGGTGACCACAGCCAACTCCTTCTAAAAGGTCTCCCATAGAGATTCACTGGGGCTCTATTCTTACAAGTAAACATTCACCGAGTGGGGTTTCTGGTCTACCAACTTAGTATGCTGTACCTTTTTTCCTCAGGGTCCTCCATCCCCACACTTCTCTGAGCTCTGCTAAAGGGGTGCATGGGTTAATTTGGGGGACTCAAATTCTAGGAAACACAGTGGGGGGCCTCTGATCAGCCAGAAGCAGCCAAAGAGAAGGGGATGTTGAAAGGGCACTAAAGGCAAATGTTACCAGCTTGTTCCCTGGGTAGCAAACACCTCTCCTGCACCACTCAAGAAAGAACTTGATGTCTGCTCTGCCATGGACATAGATGTAGGTTACTCTGTGATTGTATTCAGTGTGCTGGACAAAACTTACCAGCTGAACTGTGAGCTTCTTTGCTAATCACTCCTACCCCCACTCTCCCAACATACACACGCCTTCAAGACTATAGTGCCTGGTACTGTGTTGAGTCACCATTGAACACTCAGTGCCAGCTCAGTAATGTGATTAAATACTGGTATTGGGAAGATAGAGTCTGTCCATCTGTCTGTCTACATGTGTATGATATACTGGTGGTAGCTGTTGGTATTTAAGAAGGGTCGGCAGGCTGAGCTGGGCAGAATTTTGAAGTATTTTCACCATCCTCTCTAGAACTCTTAAGATGCCTTCTCTTTCCTGGAATAGTGCTGGGAAAAGAAGGCATGAAATAAGACTCTCTGAGGCTCTTGCCCCTTCTGAGCTGCCTTAGGGGCTTAGCTCCACACCATGGAATGTTCTCAGAGTAACCACTGGTTGCAACCCCAGGGATGTCTGGGACCGTGCATGGCGCATTCACACCCAGTGCAGCAAGCACCTGAGACCTATCTAAGTCTTGGTCAGCATTCAAGTGTAGAGAAACCTGGGGTGCCTGGGTGGCTCAGTCGGTTGAGCGTCTGACTCTTGATGTCGGCTCAGGTCATGATCTCAGGGTCATGGGATCGAGCCCCAGTCCTGGTCCACACTAAGCATGGAGCCTGCTTGGGATTCTCCCTCTCTCTCCCTCTGCCTCCCCCCCACCCCCCATAAACATTTAAAAGACAACAACAAATGTAGAGAACCCTGTTTGACATTAATGTACCATTGGTTACACCCTTGGCCTGAACATCTTTTCACTATGCAACAAACCTTTCTATTTTAGGCAGATTTGGCTGATTCTCTGCTGCCTTGGGAAATACAAGGCTCGATGTTCTTTTTCTTGTTTTTCTTGTAGCTGAAGAGCCACCTCAAAAAACAAGAGTGCTGAGCATACTCAAGCCAAGAGAGGCACGTGTGAAGTATCGACATTTCTTCCAGAGACAGTTCTCGGGATCTCTTTCCCATACTTAGAGAACTCTCAGACGACTCCTCAACGGGCATGCCCCCTCCGTGCCTGGACTAGGCTGTGAGGGGATCCAGTTGAGTTGGGGTGTTAGGACAATGCCCTGAAAACAGGAGCCTTAGTCTTGGAAATTTGCTGGAAAGTGCCAGGTTGGCTCCAGCAGGTGCAGGAGTGCAGGTTCCTGATCTGTTTGGCAGCTGCCAGCCACCTCTCCATCGGTGCCATGAGCAACAGGCTCAAAACTCGAGAGTATCGTGACCATTGCTGGTCCGTAGGGACAAACGGTGAAGACAGAACCCCTGCAGGCCAACTCCATTCCCACAGGAGGTCTGGATGGCCCACGAGGCACCTACTGTAGCTGACACTCGGTCCCTTTTTTCTAGGTTAATGGCCTTCTGTGCTGG
The DNA here is from genome assembly GCF_024362965.1 of Panthera pardus. Classification (NCBI taxonomy): domain Eukaryota; kingdom Metazoa; phylum Chordata; class Mammalia; order Carnivora; family Felidae; genus Panthera; species Panthera pardus. The sequence goes on from NW_026527002.1 coordinate 47,061,106, forward strand.
AGGCAGGGCCAATGACAACGACAAAACACACACACCCTGATCCGAATTGCGTGGACGGTGTGGGGTCTGCATCACGTCATCTTTTCTACGGACTCTTCTCCAGACTGAAAAGGTTAGAGGGCAGAGAAGAGGAGATCAATCTGCCACTGAAGAGGAAGTTGCCTTCCATTGCACTTAACGTTTGGACTAGAGTTTGCAGCTCCAGTTGTGAGGAAGGAGAGGAGGTGAGAAGAAAGTGAGGGCCAAGAAATGGTGAGTGGAGAGAAGTAAGCCCACGTGCAGACCCAGGATGCTTTCGGACAGGGCTTTGGGCTCGCCACCTCCCCATTCCCCTCTCACAAACCCTGGCTCCCGTGTCTCTAGGGCAGGAGCCACACCCAGTGGGGGGAGGCGGGTATCAGCACCTGGACCCTCAGGCATATTGACCTGAGGCAGCATGGTCAATGAGGCACAAAACTCTTACGTCCTAATCAAGTGCTTGAATGCCAAGCTAGCGAGACAGAAAGTCAACTGATATAGGGGCCTCTCCACATGATGGGATCTATGAATATATATAGATGATCCTTGAACAACATGGGTTCGAACTACATGGGTCTGCTTATATGCAGATTTATGATACTGTAAATGTATTTTCCTGTGACTTTCTTACATTTTCTTCTCTAGCTTGCTTTACTGTAAGAATACAGTGTATAACCTATATACAAAATAGGTGTTAATCAACCGTTTATGTTATCAGTAAGGCTTCTGGTCAACAGTAGGCTATTAGTAGTTATGTTTTGGGGGGTCAAAAGTTATGTGTGGATTTTTGACTGCATAGGGGTCTGTACCCGTAACCCCCCCATTGTTCAAGGATCAACTGTAGATTATTAAATCCATTTGTGGAAAGTGCCCCCTGGGACATAGAGATGGGATGGGACAGCACCCTCCACATCCCTTCCCCACCCTCAACAAGGGTATGAACGGATAGTCGGCCACTCTGTATCATCCTTCAAGTCATAAGCCACTTTATTCCAGTCCCTTGAAATCACAGACTGCCTTGATTTTAGACAGAACAGACCATTTCCAGAGGTCCCTCAACACAGTAATGACAATAAACAGCCCAGCAAAGAAGTGACATAAACTTTTAGGCATTCAACCTTCCGGGTGCTGCAGAGTCCCTTGGCCAAATTTAAGTGCATTGCATTGGACATACAAAGCCCTTCCTGGGAAGGAATAGAAGAGAAAAACAACCATCGAGAAAATACAGACAGGGTCAATGGCAGGCCAGGACGAAGACTATTTCTGTGTATCTCAGGCATGTCGGTGTTCGTCAGCCATGCATCTGGCTCTGTTTTCTCTCCTAAGCAGCTGGAGCCCCTCTCCCCTCCTTCTCACTACAGCTCTCAGTTCTAGGGAACTGGATGAGTCTGGCTCAACAAGATGTCCTGACCGAAGGCAGAGCCCAGGCGGACTTGCCCAAATATTAACTGACTCCCCACCCTCTTTGAAGAACTGAAAGGGAAGAATTTGGTCTTCAGTCCAGAGCAGGAAGGGCTTTCCCCCCCAACCCCCGCGTGGGGGAAGGATGCACCTCCTGAACACGACCAGCAGAGGTGCTAGGTCCCTCACCCCCTCTGCCCTCTGCCTCTTAGGGTAATCCCCTGGCTTTCAGACCCAGATCTTACCACTCGGCCCAAGGAGGAATTTGGCAAGTCTCAGGGCTGACCGACTGGGAGGAGCTGACACTTAGAGGGAGATAAAGATTATTTTACCAAATCTAGGCCTCCAAATTTCATTCTGCAAAGTTGGTTCATTTTGGCCAACCATACAAATTCAGATTTTTGCTACCAGGTAAAATGGACTCAAGTAACACAGAGGAATCTAGAGTTAGAATGGACTCAACATCATCTCCCTCATGGTTATTTCTGTCTTTCTGTGGGTCATGATCTTCAGGAAGTAGCTTCAGTGCAGACAGACCCACTAAGGACCTCTCGGCCTCCTCCTGGGGCAGGGTCTACCATGTACATCCTTGAGGGTTTGGACTTCCCCATGCCTACTGCTTGGGAAAATGTGACGGACTTACCTGTGATCAGCAATTTTTACTCTTAACTTTCAATTCCAATTAGTGTGCGTGAGATCGCCAGACCAAACAGCGACGCAAATTTGCACTGTCACCTCTCAAAATAGAAATCTGCATTCAAAGAACATGGTGATGGAAAATACTTTGGGATTCCCCACAGCAGGCCCTGGAAATCACAGACGCACTGGCCCGTGCCTTCTTCATGATGAGTCAGCCGGCTGCCCGACCTCTGATTGTTTGAAGGGCCACTGGGGGCATGAAAAGGTCAGTATTCCAGATACAGCTCCCTAATCATACATGTGGCTTAAACCACTGGGAAGTCCCAAGAATTTATGGTATATATATTTTTTTCAGGTCTAAGGAATATTGATCTATTCAGAAGAGCACCACACTTCCAATCTAATACCACTGAGCTGCTGGGCTGAGTGAGCTAACCATCACCTCACATCTCTCACAAATATTAACCTTCTGGTGGCTCCCAAGGACGTGTCCCACTTAAACCTGCCCTAGTCTATTCTCCAGGCACAACCACTCTGGAAATGCATTCGAAATTAAGGTTGGGCCCTAGTCATGGTGACTTTGTACTTCTCTGGAATATATAAAATATACCTGTTGATTGGTGCATTTGTGCAAAGACAGATATGACTTTAAAACAAGACATAGACATTCATTATAGTTGGCTTACTTCACATTAAGCTACTAAAAACAGTCTTCTGTAATAAGATTGTATTAGTGCTCACTAAACATGCATTTCATTTAAACAAGGCAAAACACTTAATTTGGTCTGCAATACCCAATAGTTTATGTACAGCAGTCTTTTGTCTTAATCACAATAGGCAACAAGATGGGTCTGGTTTTGTTATATAAGTTACCATTTGTGTTTAATTTCCAAAGAAACTCATCTTAGCTCAGCTAGTGTAAACGCCGTGAGAAAACAGCTGAGCCATCATTTTCCTCTTCTCTACGAATTTACCTTGACACGTTCACAGCTTAGACACTACAACAGCCTGCTGGGGAAGAGGGTGGAGTGGACGCCTCCACGTCCCTTCTATAGCCTGGCCCCAGAGGGTTCCTTGTCCTTGTGGAACCCAGCACATGGCACCATCACCCCGAGGGCACGGGCGACTCCAGACCCGGGTGGGGAGTTTTGTTTTTCCAGCAAGCCCCTGGAAGCTTGTGATTGAATCACTGGACCGAATTGTTTTCCCTTCTCTTGCCTCCCCGAGTCTTCGGTTTCAGAACAGAGACATTGGAATCGGAAGAAAAATGACAATAATAACAGCGATGGAGAAATCATAGAACAACGAACACCACAAGGTCTGTGCAAGACAGCACTGTCCATGCTCGGCCACAAGCGGTTGGGGCTCCGGGCATTCCCACAACAAAGGAAGCTGAAGGCGTCACGGAGGAAGGTGCATCTGACCTCACGGGGGGCAGCATCACCATCAATATTGTTTGGCAAAAAAAAAAAAAAAAAAAAAAAAGACAAACTTGTTAAAAAGGAAGATCGAAAGGGAACACAAGCAGCTCTACGATCCGTAGGGCGCGGGGCTCAGAACTGGCCGGCACTGCTGGGGTCACACTGCAGGAGGCGCACTATGGACGGGTCGCTCTTGGCCCCTCGGATGAATTCCTCCAGGGACAGTTTTCCTAGAAAGCAAGAGGACAGGTGAGCTGGTGGCAGCTGCAGGGCCTTACGGTCATCCCACTGCATCTTGGTGGTGGCGACCGCTCACCTTCTCCCCTGCGGTCGCACCCTCTGCCCTTCCTGCCTGAGACCCATGGGGCAGGGCGAGGCTCATCACCGCAAAGCTAGCACCTAGCACGGCACCCTGCTTCCTGGGAGCCCATCGCTGACCTGGTGGCAGGTGGCCCTGACAGGACCCCTGCCCTCATGGCTCTTCCAGCTCCAGGCTCCCAGGAGGGGGTGGGAGGTTCTCATTCAGTATTGGTGAACAGTTATCTGGCCTTTGTATTATTATTATTATCATTTTAGAGAGAGGGAGAGAGAGAATCCCAAGCAGGCTCAGCGCTGTCAGCACAGAACCCCCGATGCTTAACAGACTGAGCAACCCAGGCGCCCCTGGCCTTTGCATTTTTAGGAGAATGAGCTGTGCTCTAGCAGCACCAAAGCCATCGCGGGGTTCCCACGGTTCCCAGAGCCTGCTGGCCTCCTTCGGGTACACTTAGGTCTGCTGCAAGAGTCCCTCTGCTTGCATGTGAGCAGAGGGGCCCTCGCAGACATCTGGGGGGAGGACCTTCTTTTGGACAACATGGGAGGAGGCCACCCCTCCATCCAAAGTAAGGAGAATAAAGGGGTGTTCGCACGAGGCAGACGGATGCCCTGCCGGGTCCTTTGGGTCAAACAACAGGCTAGAGGAGGGACACCTGGCCTCCTGCGATCCCATTCCTATCTGTGTGTCCCTTTTCTTTCTGAGTAAGCTGGAATATATATTGAATTCCCCTCTGTCATACTGTTGTGCAGGGTGGGGGCGGCACAAAGCTTCTCCACCATTGCTGATGCTTCCAGAAGGGTCCCTCCTTGGGAAGAGCTGCTGGGCCTGCTCTTGATAGGAGCTCCCACAAGGGACCTGCTCCCCCTGCCCCCGAGGACAGCCCATGCCCACTGGGGCTTCCTGTTGCTGTGGGTCTTGTCCAAATGCCCTCAGGCTCTCACACTAGGCTCTAACCCCCCCCCCCCCCAACAAAATCCATCCTCAAGGATTGTCTCTTACTTCTCCACTCATTCCAGACCCAGACAGGAAGGATACTGCCTACGGAAGCCTTCACCACCCCGTACTCAGAGACGTCAACAAATACGTCTTCCCCTTCGTCACAACCCCCTCCCCCAGCACCTAGTTCTCATTTAACCAAATCTACTTTAGCTACGAGGAGGAGAAAGGTGGGCTTTTATGCATCTATTTATTTTTAATATAGAGCAAGCCGCCTCTAGGCTTTGTGTCCTGCCCCTGCTCTGGCAGTGGTTACAATGGTGATGACTTGTTAGGTTTGAAAGGCCGGCGTGAGCAAAGGCAGAGGGCAGTGGCCACTTGAACACTTGAGGATCTCCAAAGGTAAGCTCTGGGAACCTTGGACCGGGAGCAGCGGGGAACACCCAACATTTCACCTCTATGTCTGGGTCTCTTGGATTGACTCCCCGTGTGCTTCTGAGTAGACTCCAGGGCTACGTTGCCTGTGTGTCCTGACTTTTCCAGTCTGAGGCCTGGGGCTCCACGCAAAGAGCCTCCACCAAGAAGAATCTAACAGTGGGGAGACTGTAGGTGAAGCCTCTGCTCCAGGCTCCCACCCCCTCCCCACTTTTGACCCTTAGGAAAGCACCGGGCTTCTGGCAGCGGGATGTGTTCCGCGAGTGCTGCCCCAGTCAGGACCCCGTGACACCATTATAGCGAGCCTCTAACTCCCTGCCTATGAGCTGCACACACGGAAAGTTTTGTCCTCCAGCACCTGCACCTTCGCTCATCCTATAGCTCTCTTCCTGCCAGGGGGCTGGGCCCTAGAGCAGGACACAAACCCACCTGTGCTCCCCTGGAGCACCAGCAAAACGTGCAGTTGAAAATCAGCAAGTTCGTTAACTGTCAAACAATCCCATTTGTTTTGTCTTCGCAAAACAATCTATCTGCCGTGAATTAAGGTGCGTAAGGGGAAATCGGATGTGATAGCACTTTTGTGCAGGAAGCAAAGCAAACAGATTGGTCCGCACCCTGCAAAGCCAGATTCTCGGGCAGCTGGTGCCCCAGAGGCGCGTGGAGTAGAAAGAGAGGCTCCCTGTACTACAAAGCCTCCTGTCATTCTGTCCACCAGCACCATTTGGGGGATACAAGAGCGTTCGCACGTCACGGACAAGATTTGCTGGGGATGCCCAGGGAATCAGGGGAGCTGGTAATAATAGCAAGTGTTAACCCTGCCTGACGCGTGGGTTTCTTATGTACCAGATTCAGCGCTCAGCGCTTTAAATTCAGGTGTCCCATCTAAATAGGGTGGCCAGATTTGGCAGATAAAATACAGGATGCCCAGTTAAACACTGAATTTCAAATAAACAAGAATTCTTCTCATATAAGTATGTCCCATATATTTCACAGGGCATACTTCTGGAAAGAAAATCATTTGTTTACCCAAAATTCAGAGTTGATTAGGCCTCCTATAACTTATGTGGCAACCCAATATCTAAAACCCACTGTCCTTGAGTTTGAAATCCACTCTTCGTTTTCACTTTGGATTGTTCTGATTCCTCTTGTTGGGTCTGAATTGTGGATGAAACCCTCAGGGGGGAAATTGTTGGCCACTTCCCTCCCCTCCTCCCCTTCCCCCACATCGGCTGGGGAAGACCAGACTCCAGGAAACCAACACCTTAGGGCATGCGGAGAAGAGCCCAACCTCACCCCCTGGGCAGGCTGGGGTGAAAGGCCAGGGTCTGAGTGGAGTAGCACCAAGTCCCTCTCTGCTTTCTGATTAGCTGGCCTGCAGGGATCCAGCCTGCTGTGGTTTAGGCCTGTTCCCACCTCGGTCCTTCTCTGTCCTGTACTACCAGGGAGCATGCGGGACGAGCCAGTTTCACAAAGAGCTGAAAGCCACGTCTTTGCGGCCAATATCTTGCCCTCGGGTGGCATTGCCCTGCCTGGGTGGCCCCAGCCCCTCCAGCAGCCCCCACTGAGCAGAGGAAAGCAGCCTTGGCCTCCTACCATCTCTGTTGGTGTCCATCTGGCGGAAGATCTTTTCTGTCCTTTTCTCTGGGGTTGACTCGTCTTCAGGCATTTTCATTACGGAGGAAACCATCTTATAGATCGCCTGGGGACAGAAACAACGTATAAGCCAGAAACATAACAGCCTTATTATTAAACCTCCCAAATGTAGGGGTGAATGGGACGTCCTCCATTAGCCCAGGGAGCTAGTCCCATTCCTGCCGATCTGTTGTAGAAAACTGATGTGCAGTCACTACCGAGGGATGCCTGGCCAGCAGAACTTGCTTGCTCCAGCAGTGAGAACCTGGCAGGAAGACCCACTAGACCCCTGTGTCTCAGACTTTCTTGTGCATATGAATCCCCTGGGGATCTTGTGAAGATGCAGAATCTGATTGATCAGGGCAGGGTGGGGGTAATGGGGGCCTGGGATTCTGCACTTTTTTTTTAAATTTTTTTTAAATGTTTGTTTATTTTTGAGAGAGAGAGAGAGAGAGAGACAGAGTGTAAGCAGGGGAGGGGCAGAGAGAGAGGGTGACACAGAATCCTAAGCAGGATCCAGGCTCTGAGCTGTCAGCACAGAGCCTACCCAACACGGGGCTGGAACTCACAAAGGGCAAGACCATGGCCTGAGCCTAAGTCAACACTTAACTGGATGAACCACCCAGGTGCCCCTGGGATTCTGCATTTCCAACAAGCTCCCGTGTGATGCTGCTCAGCTATCCTGAGAACACCACTTCTAAAAGCAAGGCTGTGGATAACAGTCCTCAGGTCAGAAAGACAGGTGGGTCTCTCCACCTTGGTCCCTCAAGCATAATAAACCCATGATGGCCTGCAAATGTCCGCGCATGTCTTCTCCCAGGCAGACATTACTAATCCATCCCAATCCTCTCCCCTCCCCCTGCCCCCATATGTGGCAATCACCTCACATTCCTTTCCAGCAAGCTCCTGGGCATCCCCAAGATGGAGGCAAGCTGCCATCCAAACTTTGTATTAAATAATTAAGCAGCTCAAGGCTTAAGATAAATTGGGTAAATCTGATGAGCAACAGAGGGTTTGACTGAGTTTCGTATGCAATACTGAAGCTGTCTCCCCCACCATAGTGGAGCCTGCGTGGTACTCCGTAAAGGCTTGGAATGTGGCAGTTGTCAAATGTAGATTTGATTTGGAAATAATGTAAAGTCACTGTTTTTATCCCCAGGCCATGACTTTGCTAATCAGATTCACTCTGGGGACTTTAGTCTGGGGAAGCAGTTTTAGAAAAAGTAGATTTTGCAGGAGGGTGGGCATAAAAAGAATCTGGAAAGTTCTGGAGCTTCAGATGCCATGGGATAGTTGGAGGGAGGGGAGAAAGGAAGCCAGCTGAGAGAAAGTAGTTTTCCAATGAGAAGTGTGTGAGAGAAAACAAATTGATACTAAAGGCTCAACTTAACTTGCTTTACAGTCTTTTTTAGGATAAACTCTGCCTCATTCTGGAGGAAAAGGCGGCGAATGTTCTAATCCCAATCAATAAATTAGGAATGAAAAACTGACTCACCCAGGGTTCACCCTTGGGCGGATTCCACACCATAGGGATCCCTCTGGCCAGGTTCCCTGAGTCTGTCTGAAACCCCCCCAAAGCCCTTGCTCAACTCCAGGGTGGCCTCCACAGTGATTCTGCCTGGGAGAAAAGTCAAGCTCAGAGTTACAGCTCGGTCTCAGATCGTGGGTGTCACTGGGGTAAACTTGGCCATAGTCAGCTCCCTCAGGAAACGTTCACGGAAGTGTGCGGCGAAGGCATGAGACAAACCACACTCTGTCTTCCTCCTGGACCCCTACTTGCTGTCCACTCTAGCCCGGGTCTACACCGCCATCTGTGCTGGGCCTAGAGTGCCAAAATGCCAAGCCTCTGGGGACACCTGACTCCTGGAGGGAACTAGAAAAGCCCATAAAGATAGAGTTCTTTTTACAAACAGGAAGACAGGTGCTGAGAGTTCCTGGACCAGGTGAACATTTGGTAACGGCAGCAGAGAGCAAAAGTCCTGTCCAGAGCTCGACAACCTGCCCAACACCCACCTTGGTTTCCTGGACCAGCAGCAGCTCTGTTTATGCTCTTCCCTTATCTCAGTGCTCACCTGGCCCTCTCCCTCTCCCAAAAATCCTACTCATGTGTTAAGGGCAGGTTGAAATGTTACCCTCCTCCAGGAAGTCTTCCAGGGTCTTCCTTCTATGTGTAATTTCCCTTCCTCTGTGCTAGCAAATGGCTCCATTCAAAGCCTCTCTTGGATCATTCCATCCCATTTACTTGAACTGTAGTTACCAACCACATTCTCCTCTTAGACGGATGGTGGCAGTCTGATCTGGCTATTCATTGAACCCCTGACAGTTCCTAACACAGGGCTTTGCACAGACTTGGGCTCATAAGTTTGAAGGATTCATTCAGGAATAACTGTCCCCAGCCCCCATCGCCTCCTCTCAGGCTCTTCCTCTACTCTCAATGTTCTATTCTGCTTCTCGTTATAAAGTTCCCCTTTCTCCTCTTGTTATGCTTTTCTCAGCTTCCCCTTCTCTTTTCTTCCTCCCTTTCTTTATATAATTAAACATATTCATGTGAAACCCCTTAAAGATTCTGTTGGGGAGGGAGACTTTCCTCTGCCCTTCAAAAGCCCTCTAATTGGACTAAGACTCAAGCTGACAGGAGACAAACAGGAGGAAATCAAATTTAATATTGTGCACATGGGGAATCCACACAGATATCAAAGATTCCAAAGACAGTCGAAATGAGGCATGTGTGTCATCCTGAACTAAGGAGAAGGGGACAGGAGTCTGGGACTTCAAAGGGAAAAATTGTAATTCACAGGAAAATGAAAAGGAGTAAATGTTTGGTAAACAAATGTGTCCTGGGGACACTTGGAAACCATGGGACGTAGAGGACTTTGATCAAACAGGCCTTGCTAGGTTCCTCCCTGTCTACCACACCTTGTTCATACCATAACATAGCTCTTTGTGGTGACAGCTCTCTTCCTGGAGCAGGTCCTCTACCTAAATTCTTTTTAGACAGTTGTGGGGGAGGCAAAGAGCTTTCCTTGAATCTGCTCAGTTTCAAATGCTCATTTAAAAAACTCAAAAATAATCTTCATGCCTAAGTGGCCCATCTTGGGCACCCTGCCCTTGGCCCCCACAATTTTTCAGTCTATCAAAAGCTACGGGCTCTCCGCTCAGGAACCAGGCACACATGCTCGTGGATCTCCACTCACTGTTACAGACAGCTTCAGGGGCTCATGGATTCAGGAGCCCGTCCACGGACTCCAGGTGGGGAAACCCCTGATCTCAATTTACCCCCTCTCCTTTTCTCATTCATCCATTCACTCAGTCATTCCCCAACTATTTGTCAATCAGCTATCACATACCAGGCCTATCTACCCCATCCCCGCCCTCAAAGGTTTACTGTTAAATAAGGCAGACTGACATTATTTGAACAATCAAAGAAATGAGTGTAAAACATTTGTTGAGGGAAGTGCTACAAAGGAGGGTGCATGGTCTTATGAGATGTTGTAACGGGGGAACACTCCTTGCCGGGAGGATGAGGGCAGTCTTCCCCGAGGAGTGAGGAAAGCAAAAAGATGAAGGAAGTGGGCAGCTTACAGAGAAAAGAGACAGAGGAAACAGGTGCATAGACACCCAGGTAGGAAGAATGGCAAGAAGGCTGAGGGAGTGTGGGGGATATGGTACAAGATGTGGCTCTGGAGCAGCTCAGGACAGACCACTGGGGCCCCGATCAGATGAGGGTATTTGTATTTCTCCAATAAGCAATCAAAAGAGAGAAGCGATATTAAATTTGATTCTATTTGCACCTACTCCCCAAATCCATCCCTACTCCCTTACTTGCAGGCAATGGTGTTCAGAGAATTTAAAAACTGTCATTAATAATTTACTCATCATTTATTGAGTGTCTACTAGGTGGTGGCAGTCAACTATCAACACGACCGATATGGTCTTTCTTATTGTGTATCTCACCAGTCCTCTGGTAGAAGGCTAGGGAGACACCATATTGGTGACCCAAAGCACCATTTAGATGGGTGCAATGATTCCAGTGATGTCTTACTGTTACAAAAGCCTTCACTTACACCACCTCTGGTTCCCATGATGGTGAGTAAACTCACTGGTCGGGAGCATTCCTTGGAACTCCCAGCCTCTAAGAGCTGGGGCTCATGAAATTCTTCTCCTTCCTGGAATTCTGATGGGAAGTCAACTGTGCAATAATCCAGAGATTATTCCCTTAATACTCTTGGTTGAACAAACGAAAGATCAAATGAACAGATGAATTTGTGTTAGAAAACAAGGTTCCCACACTCAACAGAAGGTCTTGAAGAGATTTAGCCTTTTGCTATTAGGCCAAAGGAGTGGGGTTGGAACAGAGAAATAAAGATGGGTTAATATAAAAACCAAAATCCAAATCAAAACAAAGCAATGAAGAAAGTCAGGATGCCCTTACCTCAGTATATTTGCAAACAGGACTTCTGGAATTGGGCAAGAGGCACAGTGTCTGAGCATATTGTAAAGTTGAGGAGGAAGTGAGGGCTCCTTCGAGAGGCTCACATTCCAGACAGCTCTTTCATGGCCCTAGATTAGAATTTTTTTTTTTTTTTAATGTGCATCAACTCACAGACAGGGGTTAGTGGATTGTTCACAAAACCAGGTCTCTGATGTGTGTGGCACCAGAGCAGTGAGCAAAGAGCTGAGGTGACAAGTCCCTGTGGTCCCAAGAGTGAGTAAGTAGATGGCGACCAGGCAAAACCACATTTGGGAAATCGTCTGTCCCCTTCCCACGGCATCAATAACCCAGAGCTGATTGCATTAGAACTTCAGAATCTAGGACTCCACAGCACAGGGAGAAAAGACACAATGCCAGACAGCAATCTGAAACAAATCATGTCTCTTATTAGCTCTACTACCCCCCCTCCCCAAATTTAATGGGATTAAACCATGAAGAGGCCAGGCTACTTTCCTGCTTATTTTTAGCAATGTCAATGAGAGGCCCAGCAGGGACATCCTGTTTTTAATTAAACTTGAAGAGCCTTATTCTCAAATCTGGGTAAACACAGAGCTATGGGTTGCCCAAGAGCCCAGCTCTGGCTCTGCCCCTATATAGGCTTGGGACAGTTTTCTGCCCTGCAGCCCGGGGTCTCACCAGCTTCCTTGTGCCCTATATTTTTCTTCCTTTTTTCCTCTGAATGAACCACTTCTTGGAATTCTGGAAAATTAGGAGTCACGTCTGCACTGATAAAAGTTGTAGGATTAACGGAGGGCAGGCACAGTGCCAAGAGTCAAACTTGACCTCTCTCTAAAGGAAACCAGACCGTCTTTTTTCACCAGATGGAGGGTCTTCTAACAGGACATCCAAGGCCGCGTGACAACTGACCAAGGGCAGAAGAAGTTAAACGGTACAGGGTGGGGGGTTGCTTTGAGATTCTAGATAAAGAACAGCACCCCACTTAGAAGAATATTGCACATCGGGAAATGAGGGTGGAGAGAGGCCGTGAGGATCTTTCTTAGAAACACTTTTGAAATAGGATCGAAGTCTGTGTGTCTGGAATGGTGTCAGTGGTTTCTTGTTCAGAGTGAGAACACCTGAAGTCAGTAACTTCCCTAATGTTCTATGCAGGTGCTGTAGGTACCTTCACAGGGAGAGGGTGAAGGGAGAAGACCCTGTCCCTTTTCAACCAAAGCCACTCCATTCCTATTTTAGGTTCCATGTAAGATTTTACTTGAAAAAAGCAAACTCATTGCCCTCAAAATCCTGTGTGTGTGTGTGCGCACGCACACACACACACACACACACACACACGCATGTGAATAGCCTTGCCATCCACCCTGTGGTGCAAAGACATCTTTGGCACCTCTCTGCCATCTATCTCCATTTCTAGGACCCAGTGAATCTGTCTCCTTAGTATTTTCTTAAATCTATCATTCCTCCTGTCACTGTCCTCTTTTAAGTCAGCAGTGATACCCATCATTCTTAGATATGGGCAATTAATATTTGTTTTCAATCTTACATTAAGTGCAATGCAAAAGCAGCTTCAAAGAGCCCCATCCGAAGAGGCCTTTTATTGTCCCTAACAGACATTCCAGAGCTGTTGTATTCTAGGCCTCCATGTTTGGGGGGTTGGGGGGCAATGATGAGTTTGATTCGGGAATACTGACCTTCAAGTGCCAGTGCAACATCTCGGTGGAGATGTTTACTAAGATTTGGACGTAACAAAGTTGGAGATCTGGAAGTAATCAGTTGTTTCCTGCATAAATTGGGGCTAATAAGGTTGGCATGAAGATTCAATGAGATCATGCACGTGCACTGAGTTGAACAGTATCTTGCAAAACTTCACGTCTACCCAGAGCCTGGTAAGGTGACCTTATTTGAAAATAGGGTCTTTGACAATGTAATCAGGTAAAATAAGATCATGCTGGATTCGGACGGGCCCTAATCGATCCAGCAATTCAAAGGAAGGAAAGTTGGACACGGACACACAGGAAGAATGTCATGTGATGATGGAGGCAGAAGCCGGAGTGATGCAGCTGTGAGCCAAGAAATGCCAAGTGTTACCAGTCACCACCGATGCTAAGAGGCGTGAAACAGATTACCCTCCCCACCGGAGTTCCCAGAAGGAACCAACCTTGTCCCTACCTTGATTTTGGACTCTGGCCTCCAGAACCCTGAGAGAATACATTCCTGTGGTTCTACGCTTCCCAGTTTATGACAGTTTGTTATGGCAACCCTAGGAAACTACCACAGCGTGGAAAGCACTCATCATTATACTCAACCCACCGCAAACACTGATGAGAGGAGACTTCTTGGAGGGAATGACAGGAAATAAGGGCTGTAGCTGGAACTCTGAGAGTATCCATGTTCAGGGAGCCGAAGAACGAAGAGCAGTCCACAAAGGACATTGGAAGGGAAGAGCCAGAGAGGGCTGCCTCGCTCATATTGCCAGATGGCATACTGGATGCTAAGAGTTAAACTCTTGTCGTAAGATTAATCCCCTAATAAGAAAGGGATAAACCAAACACAACTGGTAAGCGCGAAGATTAGTCCTGAGAGGAAGCCACTAGCCGAAGCAGTTGCTTTAGAACTTCCTCCAGGAAAGAAATCGAAGGTGCACGCCAGGGTCATATCCGTGGTCCACATTCATAATTGAGAATTAGGTGAGGGTGTGGACCTGAATTCCCAGGTACCATATCAAAATAGATTAGAAGCTCTTGTCTCGCCCCTCTTTTCCCCCCAGAATCAAAAGAGCACAGTGTTTTAGGTCTCCAGGAATATATTAAAATTGACCTAGTGTCTATGACACCAATTTAGAAAGATGATCGGGAGGAAAAATGCAAGGTGCCACTCAGGAAGTGGCTCTTAAAGAACGTAAAGAAGGTTTCCTGGTCCTGACCTTGGTCCTCTGTGGCACAAATACTCACAAGCTGGTTGTGTGAAAGGTCACAGTTGGTGATCTTGCAACCAGCTGGGACTAATCTGTGCGTTTGTGTGGTGCTCCTGGAGGGCAAACCTGTGCCCAGTCCCCCTGCTTGGGAGTCTCTCTGCCCCTCCCCCGCTCATGCTCGAGCTCTCTCTCTCTCTCAAAATAAATAAACATTTAAAAAGAAAAAAATTCCAATACTGCTAAAAGAAACAAAAATGTATCTTCTGTGATGAGCTGCCAATATACCCCCAACCTCCTTCCTTCAGGTCTCATTCATTCAAAAGGTATAAAAAGGTAGACTAAGGGTGTCCTGAAGTTCATTTGCCTTCATCAAAAATGCCAATTAACCCTGAATCATAACTAGGAGGAAGGGTCTGATTCCAAGACAGCATTCTCTCCCTGGGAGTGCTGTGGTCCCACTGATGGATCCTCAAATTCAGTGCTCTCTTACCCCCAACATCCCAGGGAAGGTCCAGGCATTCATGGCCAAATCAGCAATGCCACTCTTTGGCTCACTCGGCCCCTTCCTCGGCCCCTGTGCTGTGAAGGGTGTAGGTGTGCAGACCTATCTCCACCTGGGCTGAGGCACAGACAGGAAGCCTTCTCCCCGCTCTTGTGGCAGAGGGCTGACCCTAGCTCCCACCCAGAGGAGAGGCTCTGCTGTAAAATGGGGAAAAGTCAGAGCTGTGGTCTGGCTCATGACTCCCGAGAGGCAGTTTTGATGCAATAAAACACTGGGCCTAAATCATGTTCCTAAATTTGTCACTTAAAAAAAAAATAAGCATGTGAATGTAAAAATGTTCAAGACTCTAAAAATAAATCTGTGTATGTTTTTGCTTGTTCATCCAGATGTTGATATAGCACAAAATTATTTTTTTAAAAAAGGAAAATATCTGCATTTTAGTATATGTGGCAGAGTGAATAATGGTCCCCCACAAGATGTGCCTGTCATAATCCCTAGAACATGTGAATATGTTACCTGATATAGTAAAAGGGACTTTGCAGATGTGATTAAGTTAAGGACCTTGAGATGGGGGACCAGTCCTATCTGGCTGGTCTCAGTGTAGGTGCAATGGTCT
Source organism: Panthera pardus (assembly GCF_024362965.1). NCBI lineage: Eukaryota > Metazoa > Chordata > Mammalia > Carnivora > Felidae > Panthera > Panthera pardus. The sequence goes on from NW_026527002.1 coordinate 47,076,386, forward strand.
TTATGAGTAGAAGAGAGAAGAGAGTGAGATGCCCACGAAAACGCTCGTGTGAGAAGGACTCAATCTACTATTGCTAACTTTGAGCGTGGATGAAGGAGGCCACAAGCCAAGAAATGCTTCCCCCATAGGTTGCATCCCATGGACGCCTTGATTTTGGTCCAGTAAAACTAATTTCAGACCTCTGACCTGGAGAACTGTAAGATAACGACCCCGTTGTTTTAAGCAACTAAGTTTATGGCAATTTGTTACAGCACCAAGAGGAAACTGCCACAATGCAGTCAGTGTGACAGAGACCAAAGCTTGTCACCGTAAGCCATTCTGTGGACTCTGACGCCTAACTGAGAAGCAACATCAGGGAAGAAAAACACTAGAAAATGTAGGCAATACTACACTCCATTCATTGTCAAGCCTAATTATAAACTTGTTTGGACCCCAGTCTACACCCCGCCCGGTTTTAGTGTCTGTAGGTGAACAACATAAATTTGCATTTTATTAAATTGCTTTGCATTGCTGAGTCTTAGAGGAGCAGAAGTTCGGTCAAGAATTTATATATCGATGCTTGTCATCAAGCTGTAGGTTTTACTCACTTTAAGAAATAGGACCTTAATTTGTGAATGCTTCTGCTGGCCTCCGGCCTGCTCTCATCTCCTCATTCTCTACCATATATTTGCCCGCATGCAAAGCAGAAACCCAATGGGACAGTGACTCTCTGAAGTACAAGCACCCCTGCAAAGGTACTTCCTCAATGGTGCAGACCAGCTGGAACCAAAAAAAGAGAGAGAGAGAGAGAGAGAATCTGTACACAACTTCTTGGGACAGGGACAGGGTCTGGAGTGTGGGCTTCCAGAATGGGGTGAAAAAAGAAGAAAAATAGAAAGGGAAGTTTGGCAACATCCTACACATTCCAGTTCATCCACTGGAAACTTGGGATTAGCATTAGAATGAGACAGAATACATGAATCGTCAGTTTGCAAAGTAGCAGAATAGAATAACATAGCCCTTAATAGGAAAATGATTCTAAGTGTAATTTAATCTCATCGGCAATTTGGAAGTCGCCTCAAGGTGCCACAGTACTTCCTCCCCACGGTGGGGGGTGAGTCGTGAATGTCAATCCTCAGGGTGCTGTAGGAAACTCCATTTGCAGGCTCCGGAAAAACCCAAGTGCTTACCAGCACCTTCTGCACATTCTCTGCAATGTTCTCACCCTCCCTTGCAAACCAGAATTCCTCAGCCCAGGGAGAGTGTATTCCTCCCCTACTATTTATTCCCAGCTACTTAGCAGTGCTTCAGGGCAGGTGTGAAACAAAATGGGTGCCGGGTTTGATTTTCAGAAGCCCGTGGGGTCCAGAGGGTTCTCCTTGACTGGGGGTCAACATATTCATTAATACTGGCCACCACATCATCGACCAGGAGAACTGTGCAAAAAATGTTAAACGGGAGCTAACACAGTGGCTAACAGGATTTTTTTTTCTTAGATCCCAATCAGGAAGTAGTTCTCTTCAAAAGGAGAATGTACTCGCCCCTTTTTCTGCAGTGAGGCAGAGGACATGGTGGGAAGTCGGGGGGGGGGGGGGGGGGGGGGGGGGGGGGGGAGCAGAGCACAGCACGATGCCCAGATAAAAAAGGAGAGAGAAAATAAAGCTAATGAAAACGAGTCCCATTTGAAATTTAAATTTTTGTTTAATTAGCAAAGATTGGGAAAAATCAGAAAAGTGCAATGACCTGGGACGCCCTTCAGTCACTCAGGGAGCATGTTTGGAAAAACAATTTGGCACAGCGTCAAGTGTCTCAGAAATCAATGCTCCTTCCCTTCGGCTCAGTGATTGCAATTCTGGGAATCCACTCGAAGGGAATAGTCCCAAATATAGAAAAAGCTTCATGCACAAGAATTATCTGTTATTTTATATTTAAATGTTACAGTATCATATATAATAATAAAACGTGGAAACAACCTAAATATCCAACAGTAGGGGAAGAGTAAGTAAACTATATCGTATGACTATTATGCAGCTATTAATGTATCATTATTGGGGCACCTGGGTGGCTCGGTTGGTTGAGCATCAGACTTTGGCTTAGGTCACAATCTCATGGTTCGTGAGTTCAAGCCCCGCGTCAGGCTCTGTGCGGACGGCTCAGAGCCTGGAGCCTACTTCGGATTCTGTGTCTCTCTGCCCTCCCCCAGTCGCGCTCTATCTCTCTCAAAAATAAAAGAAACATTAAGAATAAAATATCATTATTAAAACTTTTTATAACATGAGGAGCGCCTGGGTGGCTCAGTCGGTTGAGTGTCTGACTTCGGCTCAGGTCAGAGCTTGGAGCCTGGAGGCTGCTTCAGATTCTGTGTCTCCCCTCTCTCTGCCCCTCCCCCCACTCATTCTCTCTCTCAAAACTAAACAAACATTAAAAAAATTTTTTTTAAGTTTTTATAACATGACAAATGCCTGTATTACTATGTTGAGTGAAAATGGCAAGATGCAAAATTTCATATGCATTATGAAGTCAGTTAGATATTTTTGAATGCATGGAAATGAGAACAGAAAATATTATTTTCTACTATTAGAAAATTATTAGCAGTGATTCTCTTTGTGGGAGGAGTGGGATTATGGAAAATTCTTCCCTTTTGTTTTTATATTTTCCTATACTCATATTTTTACAGTTGAAATTATATTTTTCATGCATTTATCCTTGGGGGAGGGGAGAAACCCTTTATTCTTGCTTAAGATCCCGTCTCTGAGGGATTAATTTAACACACCGTATTCAGATAGTGGCTGCTCTGGGTGAAGGAAGAGGCACAGAAAGACCTAGCTGGCAGATCTTGGAGAGTTAACTAGTACAAAGGTCAGTGGGATTCCTGCTCAGCACCCGGCTCTGTGTGGACAGAGCACCTGTCCTCTCTCACTGCCCATGCAGGTCCAGGCCCCCTGGCCCAGGAGCAGACCCCAGGCCTCAGCTACAGTAGCTCAGTAACAAGTCAGTCGCGTGGGTCTCTTTTGGCTCTGCCCTTAGTTTCTGTAACCGGGTCTCCGGGGTTCCTTGAAAGCAAGTGCCCCTCTGCCTCCATCCTCAACCCCACCAGCACCTTTCCGGCTCCTTGTGTTATATGCCACCTCCCTTCCAGAGCCCCACCTGTTCCCCCAGGGGCTGCAGATCTATCCCTGAACCCGGACGTCCTGGAATGAGTGCTGGCTTCTGAGACGAGCCCTCCAGGAAGCCAAATGCCCACTCTCTTGGACCGCTGTCTGCTTCCAGATGCTTCCCTCTTGGGCCCGTTTGCCTGCCAAGATGGTGAGTGACGGCCAGCCCTCCCCAGTGCTGCCCACCCACCTAGTCCTGCTTATTGCCTGCAGCTGTCCTGATCCTCCCCTGAGCTATGTCCCAACCTCCTTAAGCTCCTCTCTGGGTCCCACTCTGCTGATCAAACTGTTAGTTACCATGACCATAGCTCCTTATGCCCCTTCCCAATCTTCCCTTGGGGTCTGACAGGGAAAATGTGGCAGACACCAGGCCCACTCTCCTGTTCCACTCAGTATTTACTCTGGGTGAGTGATTTGGAGGACTTGACTCTTTACGATGTTTGTATCTCTGATGAGACAGAACCTGGTCTAGAGATCCCGGCTTTCATTCAACAGTCTTAAGAAAGTTGGGGGCACCTGGGTGGCTCAGTCGGTTAAGCATCAGACTCTTGATTTTGGCTCAGGTCGTGATCTCAGGGTTTGTGAGTTCGAGGCCCACTGACAGCACGCAGCCTGCCTGGGATCCTCTCTCTCCGCAATCTCTGCTCCTCCACCACTCATGCTCTCTCTCTCTCTTTCTCTCTCTCTCTCAAAATAAATAAACTTAAAAAAAAAGAGTCTATGAAAGTTGTAAATTAATGATGGTGGTGATGATGAGCTTTTCTATATGGCTGGCGCTGTGCTAAGCACTGAACATGGACAGTCACATCTAATCTTAAAGTAATCCCACAACATGGGTGGGAACCACTGGCAGTTCTATTTCACAGATAAGCACACTGAGGCTCACTTATTGGTCAGAGTTACAGAGGTAGTGACTGAAAGAGGCAGGGTTTGAAACCCGGGCCAGAAATTGATCATCAGACACCACTCCAGGGGATAAAACCCCAAAGGTTCGAGGGGTGCCTGGGTGACTCAGTTAAGGGTCCAGCTTCAGCTCAGGTCATGATCTTGCAGTTCGTGAATTCAAGCCCTGCACCAGGCTGCTTTAGATCCTAGAGAGAGATCCCTTTCTCTTTCCTCCCCTGCTCACATGTGCTCTCTCTCTCTCTCTTAAAAATAAATAAACATAAAAAAAAAAAAAACCCCAAAGGTGAGAGGTCCAGGCAGGTCACTGGGATGGGTGGATGGAGGGGCCGCAGGGAGAATGATCACCTGAGGAGTGTATGTCCATTTGTATGGTGGGGGTCACCACAAAGCACCAGGGGAGTAAGGCCAGGCAAGATTGGGGGCCCAGGGTTGCCAGATCTGAGTTTTCAAGAGATGCCAACCAGTGTGCATTTTTGTGTGCAATCTCCGTGTTCTAAAATATGGGTTCGACATTTTCAGAAACACTGGGTTGGCCACATCAAAGCCTAGATGGGCACCAGCCCCCACCCCACACAGTGCTACACTGTGCACCTCCCAGTCCTTACCTGTGACTCCTGCTCTTCTCTTTGTAAAGGGTGAGGGCTACGTACCTGCACAATCTCTAGCATTTCTGCCTTGCTGATGTAGCCATTTCCATCCAGGTCATACATGCTGAAGGCCCATTTCAGCTTCTGTTCCAGCTTCCCCCTCGAGGTCACACTCAGGGCTATGATGAATTCTCTAAAGTCTATCGTCCCATCTCCATTGGCATCAAAGGTGCGGAAGACATGCTCTGCAAATTTGGAAGCATCCCCATAAGGGAAAAAGTTCCCGTAAATTTTCTTAAACTCTTCCATTGACAAGTGTCCACTGGGGCAGTCTCTCAAGAAGCCTTTATACCATTCCTGGATCTCATGCTCTGTAAAGTCTGTGCTTTCCAGCAAATCCTGCATGACCTCTGGGCGAAGCTTGCTGTTCTGTTTCCCCATCCTGGCAGCGAGAATTCAGCTGCAGATAGAGAAGAATATAAATCATTTTTAGACCTGTTCTTTAGAGGCACGCTTTGTAATTTGTGATTGTTCCTTTGGAAAAAAAGAAACAAACTCTTTTAGTCCAATAACATTGTCTAGGATTTCCAACTCAGCCAAACAAAATGGTAGAAAGACAGACAGAAAATGCAGAGCAGAAATACCACTGCCCAGAAAACTGTTCATGTCTTTCGTACAGAGTCACTCTTGGAAACTGTAGATACATAATGAAAGAAAGAGGGAGAAAAGGAGGTGGGGGAGAAGAGAGAGACAGAGAAATTGGCTACTTATTTCCACCTTTTCTATTTGCAAGAGGTCTACTCTGCCATTAAGAAGTCTGAGGCTCTAACACACCCAATCAAAGTATTAGTAGGGAGAATTTAAGAAGAACTTGGAGAGAGAGAGAGAGAGAGAGAGAGAGAGAGAGAGAGAGAGACAAAAGAGGTAATTTACCATGTTTTACTGCTAGAATATTTCCAAGGCAAGTGCTGCTTAGACACCTTCTGAATACTATAAACACAGATATGAGTAAGGAAAGTAGAAACCTTCTAACACCATTAAATGCTACCAAACTAGGTCAGTTATTTAAATTCGCAAGGTCAAGACACTGTCAACATTAGGTTCAGTTGGTAAAGATGAGGCTTGTTTATGTGTATGCTTCTGGAAGAGGCCAAACTTTCCTTTTTAAATACAAAGAACTTCATATTCTCCAATTATAGCAGTAGCTCACATCCATAGCAAAATAGTAAAATAGCACAGCAATGCTGGAAGAAAAAAGGTAGCATCATTTCAGATCTTAACGCTTCGAGATAGCCCTGCTAGCATTTTGGTGTGTGTCCTTCTAGATTTCCTATATGCAAGTTTATCTAAATGTACTATTGACATATACTTTAATACATCTACTTTTCAAAAAACAAGGATATATTGTGTTACCTATTTTTAAACTGAACATAGTGTGGGGGACAAAGACAACTTTTATTAGATGGGAAACAAGCCTATAATTACCATCTTCCTATTCACAGAGCCATTCAGCATTGATTGGGCACCGTGTACTGGGCATGTGTCTGGTGCTGTGAAGGCAAAGAAGACTGAGGTGTGGCCCCTCTTTCTTAAGGGGCTCCCTGCTGCCTAAGTTCAAAAGCAGGGGTGGCAGTGAGGGGACAGTGTATTCGAGACCCATTCCCGGTTACGAGGGGAATGGATATGGTGCAATGACAGGACATAGAAAGGATCCCTGAGCCAAAAGGGGGCATCGGTGCCATCGGGAATGTCTTCTTGGGGAAGGTGATATCTGAGCTTAGTTCCCATCTGCAAAGTCTTAATAATTTGAGCAGTTACATTTTGCATTTTTCCTATATTGGGAAAAAAAAAATCCCGAAAGTAAAGCTTGGAAAATTATGGAATACATGAAACACAACACATACCCATTTTAATCATGATTCCTAATTTTCTCTGAGATTTTCTTGTGTGGTGTTTATTTGTTAATGTCTGTCTCCCTCCCTCTGTAAGGTCAGCCCCTTGAGACAGAGTCTCTACTGAGGTCACTTTGTCTCTCCAGGGCCCCCACAAATAACACTTGGTGAGATAACGAACAAAGGAGCGACCGGCAGACAGATAAATAATTACAACAGGGAGGTGCGTAGTAATCTTCCCAGAAAAGGAGTCTTTCTGTTACAGTGGGGAGGCCCTGGCTGTCAGAATGCTATTTGAGTCACTCAAAATATCTGGTTAAGGCTTGGTTTTGGAATGTCTTTCTTTCCCCCCATTTTATTGAAATATAATTGACATATACATTGTATATATTTAAGAGGTACAACGTTAATGACCCACTACTACACCGATCATCATGGTAACTTTGGTTAACATCCATCACCCACATAGGAATGATTTTCTTTTTTTAAAGTTTTTCTTAAGTACGTTTATTTGTTTGTTTATTTAGAGAGAACGTGTGTGGGGAAGGGTCAGAGAGAGGGAGAGAGACCCAAGCTGATAGTGCGGGGCCTGACACAGGGCTCGAACCCATTGACTGTGAGATCGTGACTTGAGCTGAAATCAAGAGTCAGATGCTTAACTGACTGAGAGCTACCCAGGCACCCCCAATTTTTTTTCTTCTGATGACAGCTTCTAAGTTCTCACTCTCTTAGCCACTTTCAAATATGCAATACAGTATTGTTAGCTATTGTCACCAGGCTGTGCATTATAGCTGTAGGATTTATTTAATAACTAGAAGTTTGTACCTTTAGCACCCCCTAACCCAGGTGCCCCTCCCCCACTGTCTGGGATCTCTTACACTGAATTGCCTGTATACCTGTCTTTTGCCCCCACTAAAAATAAATTCTAGAGGGCAGTGTTTGCACCTAGCAGGGCTCAAACTTCTTGTTTATATCCATAGTCCAAGAACAACACCAAGCAATCTTAGTAATTGACGAGTTGACTGATTTTGTTTCCTGAGTTCTGCACTGGAGGCAGGACTGGCCTCACTCTCGCTCTTAGGCAGGGACCCTCGGAAGGGTAGTGAGAACAGGGCACCCGTCCTGTTAACAGGACCAACAGGTGCAGGAAGGTCCCCTTTTACGTGGAATCTGGCAAACCCGATTTTATGCAAGAGCAAAATCAAACTACAGCTCCAAACAAAGTACAGTTTACAAACAAACTTTCAGTAGCTCTCATTTCCCTCATGTATCTCCTTTTTCTGGAGGGAGAAAAACAAAGCCAGGCTGGTTCCTATTAGAATTTTAAAACTATCATTTAGTTGCTAAGTTGGCAATTTGCCTGAGGCAAGAACTCAGAAACATGAGGTAATGCATAATACATGGGTTTACAGAGCTCCGAAACATTTTTATGAAATTTATAAGTAATTTCACGTTTTCCTCTTTGGAGGGGGGTTCTTTAGAGTACAGCTCTTTGGTGTGGTGTTCAGTCAAATCACCATCACTATTCTCTGGTTCTGTGCAAATCACCATGTGCCCAGCCCTAGGAAAAAAAATACCATTTTGATATTTAAATCTACTTTCTTAAAGAATGATTGATTTTTTTGGAGATACAAAACACTGCTTCTTCACAACTAAAGTTCCTTCCCCAACATTTAAAAAGTACTTCTCACTTATTAGATGTTTTTGCCCTAGAGACAAATTGCCTCAACATTTTGGCTAAGTCTCCCATTGAGACTGATCTGTGTGCAGCTATTTTCCAGTAAACAGTAATTAAGCCACATTTACAAATTCATTAGCACAGAAAGGCCATCACACAAACAAGGCAGAAGAGCATGGAATAAGTTATTTGGGAAGCTGTGCTTGCAATTTAGTCCAGAATTTGTTTCAGTAGATAACTACAAACACTTTACCAAGTATGATGGCTGAACTTGAGAAAACCATCTGGACTTGGTTAGACTGTACAACGAAAATCTCAGGGGACATACGATAGAGTCTCTTTCCCGGGGGGAGGAGGGGAAGAGAGAGGAATGCCTGAAAATACCTTTTTCTTTTGGAAGACAGGAATTTCTGCCTGTTTGAGTTGAAGAGGAGATAAAAATACCGTCACAGGGAAATGCTGCATTAATGAGCAGTCCCGGAAAAAATTGTCTGGAGACAAAAGTTGCACGGCAGGTCAAATCCTTTTCATTACTCCATTTGGTTATTAAAACATTAACTCTGTGCTGGTAGAACACAGTGGGGAAAAACTCAGGCCCTGGAATAAAAATGCTTGGGTTGAAAGCCTGGCCGAACTGTTGACTAGCTCTTGGGTAATTCGCTTAACTTTCTGGGGTGCCTCAGTTTTCTCGTCTGTAAAATGAGTTCAGTAGTAGGAGTTCATATCTCACTGATTTGATGTGAGAGTTGAGTGAGGCAGGCGTATGTGTAAAGCACTGAGTCGGGGCCAGACGCTGTGGTAAATGAAAACCATGTCTTGTCCTTGATGGCCCTTCATCCATTATTGTGTTGAAACTTCGAAGCAACACTGAGTGAACAGCTTCCTCCATTTTATAAGCAAAAAATGAAAACTCAGAGAGGCCGAGTGACTTACCCCACGTCACACAGCTTGTGAGTCAGACAGCCAAGTGGTAACTTCGGCCTCGCACTTGGCTGTCCACTGGTTTTACCACTACGTTCTACTAACTCTACTAACTCTGTGGACAGAGCACAGAGAGAAATTAAGACAACGATGCCATAAAAAATCAGAAAGAAGTAGTTAAGAGAGAGGACACAACCTCCTGTTAGCACTCATCCATTTCACAAATAGGGGCTAACTGTCTCCTAGGAGGGAGGCACAGCTCTAGGCACTGGGAATTCATCACAGACACAACCCTGGTTACAGTCTGGTGGCATGAGACATACAATAAAAAAGATAAATAAGTGAAATGTTAGAGGAAACTGTTCCATGGAGAAAAGTAAAGAAGGGAGGGGGTGGAGGAATACCAGGAGTGAGTGGGTAGATGGGTGTCAAAACTGTGAATAAGAAGCCAGAGAAGGCCCCATTAAAGTGATATTTGGATGGGGTGCCTGGGTGGCTCAGTCGGTTAAGCGTCCGACTTCGGCTCGGGTCGTGATCTCACGGTCCGTGGGTTCGAGCCCCGCGTCAGGCTCTGTGGTGACAGCTCAGAGCTTGGAGCCTGTTTCCGATTCTGTGTCTCCCTCTCTCTCTGCCCCTCCCCTGTTCATGCTCTTTCTCTGTCTCAAAAATAAACAAAAACATTACAAAAATACTACAGTATAAAGTGATATTTGGAAAGGAAGAGACGAGGTGAAGGGGGTAGCCATGGAGATCCTGGGAGAAGACTACTCCAGGCAGAGAAAACGGCAAACAGGAAGGGTCTAGACAGGGAGCATGCTTAGCGTGTCAAGGATGCGTCTGGAGCGGAGGGCGGGAAGGAAAGCAGATGAGACCAGAACAGTAACAAGGGTCAGGTGACGTGGGACCTGCAGGTGACCTTAAGGGCTGTGACTCCCACTCTGAGTGAGACGGAGCCACTCCAGGATTTTGGCTTATATTCTAACAGGGTCTCTCTGGCTGCTGTGTTGAGGATAAACCAAAGGCGGGGTAGTGCAGAGGTGGGGAGACAGCTGGGAAGCCACTGTGATGACCCAGGCAAGAGCCAATGGCGGCCGGTACCAGGGTGAGGAGAAGGAACTGGAAAGGGAGACCGAGAGGGAGACCGAGGCAAAGGGAAAACACAAAGCTGACGCTGCCTGCTTGGCGGCTACGTCCTTCGTGCCCAGCTCAAGGCGGCACCGGGAAAGCATTTGGTGCAGAACAGAAGGAACCGTGGCTCTTGTTCCCTCTCTGAGTGCTCCCCGACCCGCCCTGCATCTGTGGAAGCCGCCATCTGCGGCCCAACTGCCCACTCCAAAGCCAAGGGACTCCTCTGTCATTCCTTTTGCCTTTGTCCCCAAACCTGTCTCAAATCCATTACTTCTCAGCATCTCCATCGTCACCACCTCAGTCCAAACCGCCATCATCTCCGGCCGGCTGTCCGGATCGCTCTCCCCAGTGGGATGTCCCTCTTCACCCTGTGCTCCCTCTCCCCACTCCCGCCCTGCCCCAGCCTCTTCCCCACGGGTCCCCAGAGTGACCATTTAAGAGCACACAACGGACTCTGTCACTCTTCTGTGTAAAGCTCTAGGAGGGCATTCCCAACACACTTTGAATAAAATCCAGACTTCACTCTTGGCCCCTCAAGGCTCTGTGCGAGCTGCCCAGGCCACCTCTGACTAATCTCTCAGTCCCCTGTGCCCCCGACAGGGCCCATCTTTTAACTATAAGCGCCTTTGTTTCAGCGCCCTGAGAAGACCTTTAAATAGTAAATATATCTCAGCCCTTTAATGTATATGTCTATATATGCAAATCTTAAATATATAGAAGATACATAAAATACATATATTTACTAAATATATATTTATATATAACATGTATATCACATATATCTTATAAATGTATAACTCTTTATATACCCATATATATTTATACATATTAATTGTGGCTGAATCTGTGCTGCATTTCATTAAGTGAAATGCACACCAACTCTATTCAACATCAGCATTCTGTTCTTCAGTAGTTTATGCTGAGATGGGCCACGTGGCATTTCCCCACTTATTGTGGGTCGCATCCAGTCTCCCAGGGTCCAAAAAAATAAATCTGGGCTTAATACTGACCACAGATGAGAAAGGAAAAATACACAAGATGAGAAGACACCAAAACCACCAGCAAAGGACCATGACCAGGAATCTAAAATATAAAGCGAACCCTCCATTTAAAACGAAGAGAAAAAGGAACCACTCCTAAAAACGATGCCATGGAGAAAGGAAATGGCGAATAGTGGAAAACCTTTTGGAATATAGTGCTTCCTTTTTTGTATTTTGTATCCGTGGAGTGAAAGATGGACAGCATTTCATTTCTGTGATTCCTCATGCGGCTTTACACACTCTGGCAATTAATTCTTGAGAGCCCAGAGTTAGACGTTCCAGATAAAAGTCCAACTGACCCTGGAGAGCCTGGCTAACTTCACAGAAGTCGCAGGGCAAAGTGCACAGAATTTGCAAGATGCTAGAAGCTGACATCGGGTTTAGCGGCAATGAGGAACACGGGACCTGCGGTGGTTCCAGAAAGAGACCAGGTTAATGAAAATGTTTGCCTAGCTGGCACGTGTAACCTTGACCTTCAAGGGTCGCTGTGAATTTTCAATCAATGGAACGTCTGAATGATGAAAACATAACCAGAAAAAGTGTCCTAAAGTGTAAGGTAGGAAATGATAAAAATTATAGACGAATGGGAACAAGTGTTCATTTACCACGACACCAGGTATTGTAGCCATCTGAATTTTGTAGGTGGCTAAAATCCAGCAAACACATTTCTGGGGCAGTTGTCCCTGATTTTCACTGAAAAAAGAAAAAGTGAATAAATAAAAACCTGAAGAGCACACTGCTCCAGAAATTTCCCTTCAATGAAACTTGTCTCTCAGTGGGAGTTTGAAAGGAGAACATATATATATAAGTGGACAGGGGACATAGTATATCTATATAGCTATATATCTATATATATGGAATATAAGCTGATATATTTATATACAGTGGACAAATTAGGAAATAAAACAGTGGTGCAGAAAGGGAAGAATTAAAATGTGAAAGAGGGAGGATGAAGTGATAGAACAGTTTCACTAAACTCGTTTCATCTTGCCCAAAGAATGTTCTCTCCTCTGGCCTCTGGTAAGATTAGCTGAGACCTATTTCCTACAAGCTCACATGCACAGCAAAGGTGGCTTGGCTGAAACTACCTGAAGGCCTATGTCCCGAGGCTTGCAGGATGGTCTTCTTCCCTTGAGGATGGGCACCTGGACCCGCACCCGTGACTCCTGGTCACACACCTGGCACCTGCTCCCCTTGCAAAGAGGGGACAGGGTTGGAGATGAGAACTGAACTGATACAACAATACAGCGAGCAGGAGGCTCACTAGAGACAGCCTTGTTCTTCTTTCTGCTTTCCCTCCGCTGTGTGGTAAAGCCCAGGAAACACAGTTGGTCTTCTCAGCGTGAGCAGGGCTTACAGTCTCCGAATTAATCTGGGGCTCTTGTTCTATAGACTCTGCCTTTCAGACTGCAGAGGAGCTGGTGTTGGACTCTTTTCCAAGTTTTATTTTTGACAGAAATAAAGGGCAACCACATTCCTGCCGATAAAGCATATTTCTGATAGAACCTCAATAGAGCATTATCTAACAACAACCCCCTCCCCGAAATGGAAATATCATTTTTGGTTCTGCTACTTACCAAAGTAATACATCATTATTGTAAAAAATGCAAGTAATCAGGGGATATAAGAATGAGAACATGAACACTCTCACTGGGATCCAATATAACTCTACAGAAGATAACCACTATTAACAGTTGTATTTGTATATATCCTCTTAAACATTTAAATGCATATATATGAAATCCGTATACTCTAACCACAATGGGATCACACTATCCTATTCTGGAACCTTCACTTTCACTTCAAAGTATACTGTGGGGGCTCCAGGGTGGCTCAGTCAGTTGAACGTCCAATTCTTGGTTTCAGCTCAGGTCATGATCTCACGGTTCGTGAGTTCCAGCCCCGCATCGGGCTCTGTGCTGGCAGCAAGGAGCCTGCTTGGGATTCTCTCTCCCTCTCTCTCTCTGCCCCTCCCCTACCTGTACTGTCTCTGTCTCTCTCAAAATAAATAAACTTAAAAAAAAAGTTTGTTAAAAGTAGACTGTGGATATTCTTTCATGTTAGACATATGGATATATCTCATCTTTTTAAATGGCCGAACCTTCATCAATTGATTCAATGGATGGTGTTGAGCACTGACCTTGAGAGCAGCATTGAATTAAGTAACTGACAAAGTGTTTACTAATGTCAGGCTTACAGTCTTTTGGTATTCGACTGCATGATATTATTTAATCCCTCTTGATGGACATTTAGGTTGATTCTGCTTTTCTTTCATTCCCTTGGCATTTACCTGAGTCCTGGTTCTCTAATTCTTTGGGTAATATATATTATAAAGAGGTTCTTGATGTCTTAGATAAGTACCATGATCTCTAGACCCTCTCTTCGAAATTTTCCAACAAGCCATTTTCCCTGGAGACTTTACATCTTAATTGTGACTTTTGCAAGAGTCTGCACAGCAACTAGTATCAGACTTGAAGGAGCGCTGGAAATGGACTTGGAACTCCAGCCCAGCCCCCCTGGTCTGCCTGTGTTACAGGCACACACGTGCAAGTTTAGCCTTTCTTATTTCTAGCACATAGGAGGGCATGCTCACCCTGCTCTTTCAAGAGTACATGACTATTAGCATGGAAATACCCACTTCTCTACTTTTGGCTTAAAGACATATTTTGCCCAACAGCATCCTAAGTGCTCTGTTGCCCGATGCTCCCCTCCTGACCTTCACGTCCACTCTTCTCCCTGCTACTTCATGTCCAACTAATGGCTAACTTCCCACCACCCCCTCCTGGACGGCCAGCCATTAGAGGTGAACTTGCATCATATGCTTAAAGTGCCCTTAAGTAAGTGGACAGGGGCCATACTAAATGGTCACCTTCCAGGCCTGCAGAAACTACAAAGCTATCTCAAAGAAAGTAATTGTTAGAGGGGCCGAAGTCGAGGGCTTCAGACAAAGTTAACCTGCCTGCCTGGGCTACCTTGGAGCCAGGTGCCAGGGCAATGCTGACAGCAGTAGTGGAAAGAGGGGGGACCTCTGGGGGCCCTCAACACTCCTCCAGGGTTGCCAGGGCTAAGACCATACCATGGTCAACTTCTGTGGAATTCTGATTGCCATAAACATCTACTTAACTAAAGGTATTAAAGAGTCTCTTATTTAAAAGATAGGAATTATTGGAGCGCCTGGGTGGCTCAGTTGGTTGGGCATCCTACTTCAGCTCAGGTCACAATCTTATGGTCTGTGAGTTCGAGCCCCGTGTCAGGCTCTGTGCTGACAGCTCAGAGTCTGGAGCCTGCTTCAGATTCTGTGTCTCCCCCTCTCTCTGTGTCTCCCCTTCTCTCTGCCTCTCCCCTGCTCGCACTCTGTCTCTCTCTCTCTCTCTCTCTCTCAAATATACATAAAACATTAAAAAAATTATAAAAGATAGGAATTATTACCTTGGGTTTTGATAAAATAATGAAGGGAAACAGTGAGCCATCATGGGCTGAGGAGGACAAATAGATTAGCCATAGGGATCTAGGCCTCACACTTAACCAGCAGCGTGAGGTACCAGAGGAGCTCCGCTCCTCATTTTTAGACATCCTCTAGGGGCCACAAATGCATTTAGCTAATTGATACAAGCCCCTCCATCGAGTCTAAGAATAGTTCGTAATTTTTAAAAAGTTCATTCAGCAAACACGTGTTTAACATCTCCCGTTTCCGGGCTTAGCGCGAATATTCTTATTTAAAAACTAGCATCCTACCTGGGATAACAAAAGGAAGGGAATCTGGGATTCCACTTGCAGGTCAAAGCAATTTCGTTAATATTTATTTTCACAGTTGCGCTGTAGAATTGGTGAGATGGTTATTGCATCTTCGTTTTACCCTAAGAATGACGGGTTCAGAGAAGCTAACTGTTAAGACAAAATCATTTAGCCTGTGGCTGTGGAGAAGCAGGATTGGAAGTCCCCTTCCCATCCCCCACACCCTTCACATCCCTGGCTCCATCACCTTTGGTGTTTGAAGGGTCGTTTCCGTTGGAAAGTACAGATCGATCATGATCACTTTCTACCCCAGCCAACATGGCTCAAATATTAATGTTTGTGCATCAAACATACGTCCAGGTGAGAAGGCCATTAACTAACAAAAAGACTATGAAGTAGCGTCTTTTAAGTTCTTACATCTTTTGCATCCTCCAGCAGGGTGCATGGAAAGGGAATTGGACTTGGTAGCAGAGGAACTAAATTGAAGTCCTTATTATAGTACTGTGTTTTGTGACCTTGGGGAGGTCATTCGACCTCTCTCGGTTTCATCCTTCTTCAGAAAGTAGGTATAAGAACACCTTTCTCCTAGGGCTGTCTGAAGGACTAAATGAGAAAAAGGAGCCCGAGTGAATTGGGAAAAGTTCAACATCGTGTCTTATATCCAACAGGTGCTTAATACACGTTGACTATTAATCTACATGAAATAAGGGCTTGGTGGGTTGTTTACAAAGATGAGCCTTTCAGATTTGGGAACACTCTCCCCCATGCTTTAATGGAGAATTAGAAAAACAAGAGGAAGACAGTCAGTCACATGAGGGGGTGAGCTTCCAACCTGATTCACCTCCCCGGAATCACTTGCCCAATGTGAAAGAATTTGTGGATTTGCACCCAGAGAGGACTCCTGCCAGACCTCCGTGACTGAGTGTTTTCCCTGGTGGAAGTTATTACCTTAACTTGAAAGTAAGCAAGAGATCCCATTAGAGAAGAACCTGATGGAGAGCAGGACACTGTTTCTTTCTTTGGTCTTCTGTCCTGAGGCTGGGGAGGGCTAAGGGGGGTTTGGGCAGAATCAGAGCAGGCTCAGGGAAACCCCACAGAATTTGCCATCCTGCTCTGGGAAGGTACTAGTGTTAAAAAGTGGACTTTAATCCAGGGTCTGGCTGGACAAGACTGGTGTTTTCAGAACAAATTGGATATACGATACCATTAACAAACATCAATGATTGATTGAATCAATTCTTTCCTACCTGGGGAAAGAAATGATTCAGTTGTTTTATTGCTTTTTTAAACCAGGTTTTCACAAGAAGATCAGAGGTGAAAAGGAGGAATAAACTGGGTTTAAGAAAAACCCCAAACTTCCATTCATCGTTGGGGGGGAGGGAAACAGCCACAGAGAAATCCTTGTCTCTCAATTTTATTTCTTTAATGTTTATTTTATTTTTGAGAGAGGGAGAGAGAGAGAGAGAGAGAGAGAGACAGAAAGATAGAGAGAGAGAGACAGAGTGCGAGCTGGGGAGGGGCAGAGAGAGAGGGAGACACAGAATCTGAAGCAGGCTCCAAGCTCTGAGCTGTCAGCACAGAGCCCGACGCGGGGCTCAAACTCAATGAATGGTGAGATCATGACCTGAGCCGAAGTCAGACACTTAACCAACTGAGCCACCCAGGTGCCTCGACTCAATTTTATTTCTAATTATTGCCCAATTTCTTAACCCAGGCCTTCATCATCTCCCACCTGAGCTCAGAAATATTAACTGCTCTCCGTCTTTAACACTCTACCCGATCATGTCATGTTCCTCAAAAAGCTTCCATGTTCCCTACTGATGATAGATTGAGGACTAAACCCCATAGCCTAGCATTCTGGGTCCTTCAAGGTCATGCCCAAATTCAGAGGAACTGTCAAATTCTTCACTCTACCCTGAACTTGTACACATGCTTTTATTGACACTCTAATCCCCACAATGGTCCAATGAACAAAGCTCATGAGAGAATAAACATAAAACACTTTGTAAACGTAAAGCTGTTTCCTTAACTAGTCAATATTATAACTGTGACTCTCTACTTATTGAATCTTACTTGGTGTTCAGATGGAGGTTATTACTTCCCGCATTCAGCTGTCCTTCCTCTTCCAAGAGAGCATTAAGCATATCCATGGTGTTTTGTTGGTACATCTCTATACAGCTCTGAGAAGGACGCTGAGCCTTTTTCCCCTTGACTGTAGATGGTGTTACTTTCCTTGTGTCGCTTTTAAGAATTCATGGGGCACCTGGGTGGCTCAGTCAGTTGAGCGTCCAACTCTTGGTTTCCGCTTGGGTCATGATCTCATGGTTTGCGGGTTCAAGCCCCGCATTGGCTCTGTGCTGACAGCATGGAGTCTGCTTGGGGTTTTCTGTCTGTCTCTCTCTCTCTGCCCCTCCTCTGCTATCTCACTCTCAAAATAAATAAAAATAAGCATTAAAAACAAAACAAAATAAAAGTATTCCATGAAGCAGAGGGCAGCTGGAATATTTATACGATTTTGTGTTAGGCGAATAGTAAGGTGGCTGGCAAGTATTCCTGGAGATTATTCAGTTGGTAGTAACCAAAGCTGACGTGTCTGGACTTCCCAGTGAGTCTTTCTTCTACTAAGAATGTCTGGGGAGCTGATATTTTCTTTGTCTAAGGCCAAAGTTTATCAGGGATAGTATTAGGTTTGGTTTTTTCCTTACATTTTGTTTTGCCTGGGAAAGAGTGGTCTCAGGGGTAGTAGAATAGCAGTCTTTGAAGGTAGCATAGTCACTATAAGCTAGCGAAGGAAAAGAAAAAGTCCCCCAGAATATAACAACAGATACTCTTTGGGGGCTGATCTTACACAGGAGGGGTGATAAAGCACAATGGTTAAGTACATGGGCGCTGGAATCAGAGGGCCCTCAGATCCAATCCTGGCTACAAGACATACTAGTTGTATGGCCCTTAGGGACTTGTGCTTCTTTGAGCATCAGTCTCCTTAAGTGTAAATTTGGGTTTTTGTCAGGATCAAGTAAGATATGCAGTAGAGCCTGGCAAAGTAAACACTTCCCCCTCCTCCTCCTCCTCCTCCCCCTCTCCTCCTCCTCCTCCTCTTCCCCCTCCTCCTCCTCTTCCTCCTCCTCCTCCTCCTCCTCCCCCTCCTCCTCCTCCTCCTCCTCCTCTTCCCCCTCCTCCTCCTCTTCCTCCTCCTCCTCCTCCTCCTCCTCCTCCTCCTCCTCCATCACTGTTGTCATCATTACCATTATCATCATCATCATCATCATCATCATCATCATCATCATGTTATTGTCTCTCTGGCCATATATCCTTCTATCTCCACATTCCTTCCCTCCACTTCAGCTTCCCTGGTCTCCTTCCTTAAACATGCCAGGCATGTTCCCTCCTTAGGGTCTTGCACATGCTGTGGTCTTGGTCTCGAGTGTCCCTGTGCCCCTGTATCTTCGTGGTTCAAATGCTTCCCATATCCTCATGGCTCAAATATCTTCCCATGAGCCCATGGCTCAAATGTCACCCCCTTACATCACTATAGCTTGATAGCTTGAATGCCTTCCCTCACATCCTCATGGTTCAAATCCCTCCCTACCCATATCCTCATGCCTCATTCCTCACCTCCTTCAGGTCTACTCCAATGTCACCTTCTCAGTGGCCCCTCCCTTATCTCTTAGCAATAATTTTAACACCTCTTTCCCTACTTTGCTGACTGCCTTAACACTTATAATACACTATCAACGTCATCTTGTTTATGGTCTGTCTTTCCCCACTAGAAAAGAACTTTCACCAGGTCACAGATTTTGGTATGATTTGTTCACTACTCTATGCTAATGCTAGTGCTGAGAACAAAGCCTAGCATATAATAGTTGCTTAGTAAAAATCTGTTGAATCAACAAATAAATTACTAAATTCAATTTGGTCTCAATTGTAATTTAACCTATTTTTTCTTTGCTCCTAATCTCACAATACAGATTATAATTTTTAAAAATGTTTTAATGTTTATTATTTATTTGGGGAGAGAGAGACAGACACAGCATGATCAGGGGAGGGGCAGAGAGAGAGAAGGTGACACAGAATCCAAAGCAGGCTCCGGGCTCCGAGCTGTCAGCACAGAGCCCAACGTGGGGCTCGAACTAACAAACCGTGAGATCGTGACCTGAGCCAAAGTTGGACGCTTAACCGACTGAGCCACCCAGACACCCCCAGATGATGAAAATTTTAAATAAAACAGAGGACAGTGTTTCTGGCATCATGTGCAGCCCTTCCGTGAACCCACTCCCCCTTGCTGCTAACTTACTGCACTCCAAGTGTATGTAGGGCACTATACTGGCTGCCCAAGGCCACAAATTGAAACAAAGCATAATCTCCTCCTGCATGAGTTTACAGGGCTTTCACATAGCCTATTTCAGTAAATCCTTGAAATGCTGTGAGAAAGGAAGGGGCAAGATTAATTACCCCTGCATTAAAGCAATTGGGGGCAAATGTCAAAAGGTTTTCCCAAGGTTACATGGCTGCCAAGCTCCAAAGGTAGACTAGAACCAGATCTTCATACTTCGTCCACTCAGCAGCCTCACAGGAGAACACACAGCAGTCTCGGGGAGGATGTTCCCAAGTGTTCGAGGATGTGTGTGTGTTTGTGTGCTTGAGCAGAGCCTGCCTGCCTAGCTATTTACACTCAGGTCACTATTTCCATTTCTTGTTAAGAAAAAATGAAAAAGGAAGCTTAATCTGAAAAGAGAGAAGGTGAAAACGCATCTGCAAAGCGAATAAAATACAAAAAATCTAAACAAAGGATCCCCGCCATCTCTCACAGAGAAAACTGTGTATGGTAGTTCCTGTGAGTTTACTCACTTAACGTCTCGCACACCCACCTACCCCCTTCCCAGCAGGAACCACCTAACACTTTTCACTTCTAATGAGCGACCTTCTCTTTTCTTGTCCTTATGTTACAACCAACACTAAAAAACACCATAGCACTGGGCGCCTGGGTGGCTCAGTCAGTTGAGCATCCGACTCTGATTTCAGCTCAGGTCATGATCTCACGGTTCATGAGATTGAGGCCTACGTCGGGCTCTAGTAAAACTTGGACTGTATGGATGGGGTTGGAGCAAAAATGATTACAATAAAAAAATATGAAAATTTCAAATGTATCCAAATAGTTTCATTGAAGAAAAAAAGCAAAAAGAAGTGCTGTATTGTAGGTAGCTACTCTATCTGAATAATGGTGAAGATAAGTTTGCCAGAACTTCTCTTTCCCTTCATTAATGATTTCTGAGGTGCACCAGTGTGTGAAATGATAACAATATTATTCCAGTCCTCTGAATCAATCACTTGTTTCTTTAAGAGCAGCATTTTCCCTTATAAGAAAATTATGCAAAAAATAGGACAGAAAATAATAATACAAGAACACAGAAGCACAGTGGAATTGACACACTTCAGTGATCAAAACTGAATTGGATTCATTTGTACATAAAAGCCAAAAATATCCATTCGTCAGTCTAAGTGTCCATCAACTGATGAATGGATAAAGAAACTGTGGTTTATATACACAATGGAATACTACGTGGCAATGAGACAGAATGAAATATGGCCTTTTGTAGCAGCATGGATGGAACTGGAGAGTGTGATGCTAAGTGAAATAAGTCATACCGAGAAAGACAGATACCATATGTTTTCACTCCTATGTGGATCCTGAGAAACTTAACAGAAGTCCATGGGGGAGGGGAAGAAAAAAAAAAAGAGGTTAGAGAGGGAGAGAGCCAAAGCATAAAGGACTCTTAAAAACTGAGAACAAACTGAGGGTTGATAGGGGGTGGGAGGGTGGGGAGGGTAGGTGATGGGCAATGAGGAGGGCACCTTTTGGGATGAGCACTGGGTGTTGTATGGAAACCAATTTGATAATAAATTTCATATAAAAAAAAAGCCAAAAATAAAAATTTTAAAAGCTGAATTGTAACTATGGTACGCATGTAGCTTAAATCACTTCTTTCCTTTGGGTCACGTGGACTTTACCTATGCATTAAGAGGCATATCTTTAAATGCTTAAATCTGTCCCTAATGCATTCAATAACAGGGTTGAAAAGTTAGAACAACACCATTCCTACCGTAAAACTGTGAGCTATGTGCTACAGGATATAGGAGAAGCTTGGAGTAATGTCTTCATTCCAGGAGCTCCCATTTCCCTTTAAATGGTTTCACAAGAATTGCCTGAGAATGTGCTGTATACCTAGGGCGGGGCAAGATTATCACGGTGGATTCAGAGGACAGAGGGATTTAAATAGGATGGAGAGGCAGGGAAGACAGGTCAGCTGGCAAACCAGAGAGATGGTCGCTCCACATCAGAGACGTGCTGTCTATACTCAAGGAGCAGAAGTACCCAAGGCGACGACACGTTACACATGAAACAACGAGAGCAGGAGTTGTTTTCACTACGACTTTGGGTTCAGGAGTGGCTTAGAGTCTTGGAGTGTGTGTCCCCACTTAACTCCTGAGAGAAGGTGCAAAAAACCCCGAAATACAGAGACCCATGGCACTGACTTGGAGGAAATCCCCCATGTGACTACCAAGGAGAAGACAATTTGTTGGTAGAGGATCAAAGACGGACCAAGGCTCAGGCCCTGGGCCATCACCCTATTTCTTTCTTTTTTTTTTTTTTTAATTTTTTTTTCAACGTTTTTTATTTATTTTTGGGACAGAGAGAGACAGAGCATGAACAGGGGAGGGGCAGAGAGAGAGGGAGACACAGAATCGGAAGCAGGCTCCAGGCTCCGAGCCATCAGCCCAGAGCCTGACGCGGGGCTCGAACTCACGGACCGCGAGATCGTGACCTGGCTGAAGTCGGACGCTTAACCGACTGCGCCACCCAGGCGCCCCACCATCACCCTATTTCTATCAACCCTTTCTCCCTCTTCAGCTCCCACTGTGCTTGGCACTCAGGGTCCTCACGATCCTCCTCGAGGACTCCAGCCCAACCCCTCTGCATCCACCCAGGCTGCTTTCTGACAACTTTCTTCTGCCAGTGCTCACCGACGGAGGCAGCGCATAGCACTGTGGCTGGGAGCGTGGCCTTTTTTGGACAGACCTAGGTGGGAACGTCAGCTCTGACTTGCCAACAGAATATCCCTCACGCTCACCCCCACCTCTTCCCAAAGCACACACACACACACACACATACCTGTGCATGCGCACACACACGCATACACATAATTTAGTTTCTTGAACCTACAGCATTTTAAACATCTCCATCCAAAAAGAATCATGGCTTCACATTTGCATAATTTAAAGTTCACTTGGGTGTTTTTCCTAGTCAAGGAAAGAGCCCCAAAGCAATAGAGAGGTCTCCATCTCTAACAAGACCCATAGTGCTGGCAGATTTTTAAGTGACTTTTTTTTTTAAAGCTTCTCTCTGTCGAGGTTTAAAAAATCTTACAGAGTTTCAGGCTTAGCAGGGATCCTGTTTCACTAGTTTATCCGCCATAGATCTTCACTATTCAAGTCAGGGTTGGTCAGGAAGCTAGCTACCTGTGAGAATCTACTTACCGTGCATTCCTATTGTGGTGATGGGCACAGCAAGTGTTTTATATACAAGGTGACATCATCCATGCAGCACCCTGGGGTGGGTGGGTGAGGGTGACCAAGGCTCTAGGAGACCTGAGGGCTCCTGCCACCTGCAGGGGGTGTGTGAGACTTGTTGGTGCCACAGTGTCATCGTTGTGCAATGTGGGTGTGTGGTCTCTTTTGCTCCGTTCACTCTGGAGCGTGTGCACACGTGTGTTTTCTGTATGCCGGGCATCTGTGTTAACCGTGTGGCAGCATCTTGCCAGCTGTGTGGGCTAAACTCTGCGGGCTTTTCCAGTCTCCCCAGTGAAACTCGTCAGAGCTACTGCTTTGTCCTCGGACATTCATTTCCAACCAGGCTTTGACTGTTGATTAGAAAGAAGCCCTTAAAATAATTACATTAGCCTGAAATAAGATCACTTGTCTTTTCCTTTGGAAAACAATTTTCAGGTTATAATCACCTCAACTGTTTCTAAATCAAGCTTTGGGAATGGCTCTGCAGAATGGATGGTTTCCACAGGCAAAGATGCTTCAAAAAGAACCAAGACTCGTGATCGGAACTGACCTGTCACAGAAATCCTAGTCCACTCACTGAATAGGGTTAGCAAGAGGACCGACTGAGGCAAGTGTGGTAGGGCCTTGTGGACCTCTTTCTGAGACCAAGCTTGATAAAAGGAATATTACGGAATAACTCTTAGATCAGAGGCCATGGGATCCGCATCCTGCTCTGCCAACTCAAGCGTATGGCAGGCTGTTTACGCACACTCCCAGGTCCTCGGTTTTGTCACCTGCAGAATCATGATGATGATGAGTGCGTAGTGCCTGTGGCTGTTATGAAGGAAACAGGCATAAAGTGCCTTTGCCTACACAAGAAGAAGGAGGGAAATTTGCCCTCCCCTCTGCCTCTATTCGGGTCACTCCTCGGGAAGCACTGATGTCACTGGGTAGGCGTCCAGGTTACAAATTTGCCAAAAGCAAGGATCACAGTTAAGGTTAAGGTTCAGTACATTCCCTTTGCTTGTCTCTTCCACCTGGCTCTAGAGATAAGCAGAAATCTCTGGCACTTTCCCCCTTATCCCTTCTGCTCACAAGTGGTACAGTGACTCTGTCCTCCCTGGCTTAGCAGCCGAACGGTGGTAACACTGGCATCTGAATTGAGAGGGTGGAGGAGGGCTCCGCGTGGGCCTTGAGCCTAAACCATCCACTCCAAGCTGCTCAGTGCAGAGCCTGCCCTGGTTGTCTGGCTAATGATAAGAGACACTTTGATTTCCCGACATCTGTGTGTTTATAGTTCCCAGTGGGAAGAGGAGGGGACTGGCAGAACAGGGTTTGGCTATTTCCGGATCTCGGTACAACGTCAACGAACACTACCTCACGGAATAAAATGGTAGCCAATGCACACCAAAAGGAAGCTCTGCTCTCCGAACACAGGCTGTATGCAACCCTCCTCCAAGATGTTCCCATTCTAGAGACAGGGACACTTCCACTCCCCTTTTAAAAATTCCCTCTCCTGCACTAGCAACCAGGTAGACCTCAGCTGGAGCTTTCTGTCAGAACCTCAGCCCTGGCTGCCTAGGCGTGGATGGTGGGAAGTGAGCAGCCCGGCATCTCATCTCTTGCCAGGGGATGAGGCAGGGCTGCCTTTTCTGAGGGGTGTTTGCACTTGGCCCTGGGAGATTTGAGCTGTAAAGATGACATCCTTCCGCACGGCAGCCTCTCTTTTCCAAGCAAGGAAGGCAGAGTAGGTTTCTTTTCTTCATCAGCAATGGATCCATTTCTGATCCATTCGCCACAATGGAATGTGTCATCACTTATTTTCATGCTCTGTTAACCACCCCCCTCCCCCACAGCCAAGGTGAAAACAAAGCTAATATCCATCAAGAGACCAATGGATAAACAAAATGTGGTATACACACCCCATGGAATATTATTTAGCCTTAAGAAAGAATGAAATTCTGATACGTGCTACACCATGGATGAACCTTGAAAATATTATGCTAAGTGAAATAAGCCAGACATAAAAGGACAAATGTGGCATGAATAGGTAAATTCAGAGAGACAGAAAGTAGAATAGAGGTTACCAGGGCTAGGAGAAAGGGGGTGAACAAAGAGTTAGTGCTCACTGTGTATAGATGTTCTGTCTGAGGTGATGAAAAAGTCCTAGAGATGGATGGTGGTGATGGTTATACAACATTGTGAATGTACTTAATGCCACCGAATTGTGCACCTAAAAATGGTTAAAATGGTAAATTTGATGTTATGCATATTTTATCACAAGGAAGGAAGGAAGGAAGGAAGGAAGGAAGGAAGGAAGGAAGGAAGGAAGAAAAGAAAGAAAGAACCACCCAGCAGTCCTGGGATACGAACTCCATGGAAGAGAAGGCTCCCAGAATTCCATCCCGATTTCCCAGCATCCACATGTCACTGAGGCACAGCTTTTCTGAGTGGCCAAGACAAGATCAAAGCCAAAGGAAACAATGTTCTTCACAAGACTTGGCAAACAGCACTTATTAAAGCAGTCCCACTGACAAAATAATGGACTCCACGATTGTTTCTGTTCATCCAAGAGGACAGCATGCCCCAGAGGCAAGGAGAAGCAGGCAGCATTCTGCTTTCAAAAGCTGCTTCGCCCTTTGACCAAATAATAACCAAATAAGCCTGTTGTAGTCTCCAGCACATGATTTATGACCATAGATATTATTGATTGCCAAATTAGAACTGTAAATTCTTGGGGCGTCTGGCTGGCTCAGTTGGTTAAGCATCTGACTTCGGCTCAGGTCATGATCTCATGGTTTGTGGGTTCAAGCCCTGCATGGGACTCTGTGCTGACAACTCAGAGCCTGGAGCCTGCTTTGGATTCTGTATTTCCATCTCTCTCTGCCCCTCCCCTGCTAATGTTCTGTCTCCTTTCTCTCTCTCAAAAATAAGTAAACATTAAAAAAAAAATTTTTTTTAAAAGAAGTGTTATTTAAAATAACAAGAGAACTGTAAGTTCTCTAGATATTTCTGGAAAAAAAAGATGATTGCTCTCAAACAATGGCATTTTTTTGGCTACCGTAACTACAAAACTTAATTCCCTCATTTCTGCTCATGAAATATAAAAAAAAAATTTCTGATTTTATTATGCCATTATAAATAGATTTCCTCCTACATGTTTCTAGAATATGTTAATTTCTTTGGCCTTCTTAATAATCCTGGCTAAGAATATAATAACTGGTAAACAATATATATATATATATATATGTATATATATATATATATATATATATATATATATATATATATATATATAATTCTTTTATCCATGAAAAAAAAGCAACTGCCAACTATAGTTCAGTGGGGTTAAATATAAAGAGCATAATTTATATCTGCTTCTTTATTCCTAATAACAATTGTAAAAATAACTAAAATATTCTGGACACTGTAGTCATGGAGACACTACTATCTCCAAAACGTAAAATATAATTTGTTGAGGAATGTCTAATAAGACAGAATGAAAACTAACAGAGGCAAGCAAACCTAATCAAAATCTTGGTTTCAGTCTAATTAGAACAGAGAAAAGAAACCCACGTGTCAGAAATCCAGAAGCAGCAGTCAAATAATATGAAGTCATCCTGTTCTTTCATCTACGAATGGAGTTGTGTTACACTTTACTTTAACCAAATAAAGTGTTTTGACTAGATTCCAACTCTGATGGACCCTGAGGTAGGGAAGGAAAGCTGTGTGATGAATAATAGATAAATAAGAGGCAGCCCCTACTCTCAAGAGCTAGCAGTCTAGTGCACCAACATACAATGAAAGCTACAAATGTGAACCCTGTAGATAACTTAAAATATTCTAGTCATCACATTAAAAATTAAGAAGAAACATGGGGCTCCTGGGAAGCTCAGTTGGTTAAGCGCCAGCTTCGGCTCAGGTCATGATCTCACGGTTCATGAGTTCGAGCCCTGAGTCAGGCTCTGTGCTGACAGCTCAGAGCCTGGAGCCTGCTTCGGACCCTGTGTCTCCCTCTCTCTCTCTGCCCCTTCCCCACTTGCACTCTCTCTCTCTCAAAAATAAAATAAACATAAAAAAATTTTTTTAATAAAAAAAATTAAGAGAAAACAGGCGGAATGAATTTTACTCATATATTTCATTTAACCAAAATGTACTCAAAACATTATCATTTCAAAATGTTATCAATTTAAAAATTATTAATGAAATATTTTATATCCCTCTTTTTTTTTGTCATTGTTCTAAATCTTTGAAATTCCAAGTGTATTTTGTACTTACAATACATCTCAGTTGGGGCCAGTCACACTTCAGATGTTTAATAGCCACATGTGGCCAATGCTACTGTACTGGATGGCAAAGATAGTGGGAGGCAAAGAAAATATGCAAAGAGCTCAAAAGCAAGACCATCCTCATCAGGGCTATAAAAGAGCCATAAATAAAACATCTGTAGTATCTTCAAAGAGGTGGTTGCATCTGAATTGAGTCCTGAGTTAGGAAATGGTATATTCAGACTTGCATTATATAAAGAGCTGACTGGTGGCTGAAGGGAAGATCAGATGGTTGGGACAAGGATAGAAGGAATCAAGAGTCTAGAAAAGAGATGCTGGAAACTAGGGCAAAGGCCAGGATGGACTTAAGAGCTATTTTGGAGGCAGAATTAGCAGATGTAGTAACTGACTGGAAACGGGAGTGACACTGTCTGTGGTTACCCAGCAGCCATTTCTCTGACCTTCCCTGTTTACAGAACTGATGTTGTTCAGGTGTTTTGCGCCCTCTGTAATGCCTCCTTTGGGGAGAAGATGAAAGAAGTCCTAGCCCCAGGAAGGTGGATCTCGTCAAGCATAAACCAATTACAGTTACTTTATTTATCATTGACTACCTTAGGAAGGAACATGAAATCCAATTTTGGCCAATGAGGGTTGTAGATTAGTATGCAAGGGTGAGGATGGGATTCTGAGAAGAGCTTCTTAGATCTTAAGAAAAGATACAAGGAAGAGATAGTCTCTTTCTACCTCTAGTGTGTGGTGTGGTAAGGATGTAATTAATGCCTGGAACTACCACAGCCAGTGTCATCCTGAGGTGAGTCAACCAACATCTGAGAATGGCAGAATGGATGTAGAGACTCTTGGTGACATCATTAAACCATGGAATTAACCAACCCTGGAAATGCTCCACCTCTGGGCTTCTGGTTTTGTGAGAGAATGTATGTAGGGATTATTTCAGATATATGGGGTCATCCCTTATTTGCAGGTGACAGCATGCTAACAGATAAGAAAAGGGAAGAATCTAGATAATGCCCCAACCATTGGTAGTAACTATGACTTTCCTTTGTTCAGTATGCTAGATAGCATAAGAAGCTCTTTCAACTCATAAATCCTCCTAAAAGTCCAGGCAGGTGTTCAAGCAGATCGTCTTGTCTGCTTTTGCCTGCACAGGATCCCTCTCCCCCATTCTTCCTTTGCATTTCTACCAACTACTATAGTAGTTGGGATAAAAAAAAAGACTCCTCTCATTCCTTGAGCTTTTTCTATGTGTCAAAAACTGTTATATGTTTTATACACAAAATCTCACGTTATTTCCTCATTCACACTGGCTTACAACAGCTCTGTGAGTGAGGTATTATCACCATTTAACAGATGAGGAAAATAACTGAAGGACAGAGGGGTTATATTATAAATTCAAGGTCTCAGTTAGGGACTTGAACCCAGAAATGTCTCTCCGTAAAGGTTATGTTCTTTACCACTATGATACAATAGCACAGAGTAATTCATTGTTTATCGAACGAAAGAATCAATTGATTGAACAAAATAAACAGGCACTCAAAGACATTAAGTACCTTGCATAAGGCCACCCACCTAAAGACAGGTCCATGACTTGACAAAAGTCTTTTAATCCAAAAGCCATTGTCCTTCCTACCACATCCTATGACATCATTTTCCCCCCAGCTTTGTTGAGGTATAACTGACAATTCATGGCTATCATTCATTTGGCACTTAGTTAGACACCACTTTGAAGGGTTCCTGGACATCTCTTTGTGTATGAGTCTCGACAACCAGATTATCAATCCCTTGACGTAGCATTGCTTTTCTGTGGCTCTCACAGCAATCAGAATAATGTATTTTTCCCAGTTAAGAGCTTGACTTCAACATACAGTATCCTCAATATACTAATGGTAGAGGATGACCATAACTCCTGGTTTGCCTGCAATACTCTTGTGTTACATCTGTTGCCCCAGCTTTATTATTACTAGATAAATATTAATAATCTGAAAAGTAATCCTGTTTGGACAATAAATTGTATAGTCATCTTAATCATGGTACACAAGAGCTTAGTTTGCCCTGTTCAGCTATACTCTGTCAACCGTGCCCAGCACAGATGCTTCTGGATGGAGGTAGATCCAACAGCCATCAAGGTTCATATTCAACACTGGAACACAGAGAGCTTTCACGCAGAGAGCCTACCATGCCTCATCACCTCTTTGATCCACCATTTGTCCCATATTCTTCTGCCTCTCAAAATCTCTTCTCCTTTGTATCACTGGTTTCCCTTCCAGCAGCCTCTTTCCAGCCCTCATCTCACATCCTAAGGCTTGCCGGCAGAAATGGGGTAATAAGTTTGAAAAGCCAGAGAAATGCATTCTAACATTGCTGTAACTGTCTAGCAACTATTTGTGGCTGAAATCTTCTCAACTAAAGCTCAACACTCCTTTGTAAACAGTAAGATAGGAAAAAGCAAAGCTTTTGTGGCTAACCATCTACCTTTTGGCCTTTATGTCATATGTGAATGTGTGTATGTCCTGAGAATATGGGGTCACGTGGTAAACGAGACTATATATAATATTTTAACCAGCAAAAATGTATCGTGGTGGTAACAGGAGATTCCCAACAGGTTAATGCCATTGTGAGCTCAGCTGAAAGTACTTTAAGTTCTGGAATTATGACTAATGAGGTGGAGAATAAGAAACAAAATAATTTTTAAACACACTATGCATATGGAAGTATCTTATCAGAGGGGACCTACCAAAGATTAAATTTTTTCATGAAGACAAATGGCAAAAGTGAGATCTATGTGGCCTCATTTATGAGTATAAACGTAGAGCTAGTGGCCCTGCTGTCTACAGAGAGAAATGTTTCAAGATCCTTTATTCTGAGGATTTCATAGACAGCTGGTTCACTGTGTTAAAAACCTTGGGAAAGAGATTCCATGAGTTGGCAGATGCTTTAAGAGGCCTTGACTCAGCACATGTGGGGCTGACCTGCATCCTAAGAAGTGGCTATATAGGAGAACTCTCTTGATTGGGACGTCCTCCTGCCTGACTTGTCAGCATGACCAGCTAGGAGTCCCTGTGGCAATGAACAAGCAGTGACTGTCAGACTGCACAGGACTAGTGTCCAATATCACTACTGTGTGATACTGAGAAGTAAGTATGGGGTAGACCAGGAAGACCTTAGCAATTTAGGCTAGGCACATGGAGGTGAAGGGCTATTTCTGAAAATAAGCCCTGGAGATTGCTGAACAATTAAAGGAAGGATGAGACCAAGAGAGATATATTGGCCTGCCTGCTTGTAAGATATATAGGAATTCTGAAGATTTAACTAAAAAATAAGAAAGATGTCACTTCACTTGTACCCCACGTTGTGAAATAGTTCCCACTAGTTGGAACTCCATCTGACAAGAGGATCTGGCTGGATGAGATTGTCCTGGTAAGAATCTGGCTCTAATGCACACTATACATAGTGCATCTTGTTTCATGGTTACTAAATTTGTCTTATTAGAATCGCTGCTATTCAATGTGTACGTTATTGACTCTTATTCACCCTGGCAATAAATTATGCCATGGCCATCTTTCCAACAAAGGTGTTGCTGATAACTTCTGGAGGGATTAATGCAGTCAAAGGCAATAGTGGCCCCTTCTCAGTTGCCCATATCTCTGTCTTCTCTTTAAGATAATATTATTCCTTTATCAACAACATCTTTCCAATAAGCAAATGACCTCGCACTGTAATCCTTTTTCCCTTCCTTGTTTCCTCCTGGGCTCCATGTCAATATTTACACATCACCACTAACTCCTACTGTTTGCCTACAATGGCCTTCAGATCCTGTCCTCAACCTCTCATCAAATAACCTCAGATTTTCCATTATTTAATATTGTTTTGCATAACATTTCCACTTTGACAGGAAAACAACTTTCCAAAGTCCAGTACTAGCTTCTCTTTTAAAAAGCAAATTAGTTGAACACTCAACCATGGTGAGCCGTGAGAATATTGTCCAATGCTGTTTGCTAATTTCTCACTGTTCACTCAATTTTCATTATCTCTGTGGAAGCCAATACAGACCATGGCCCAACTTCAGAAGGCTGCTGGACCAACTGCTCAGTGGGGCTTGCCATCAGTAACTCCTGTGATTTCTCTTTCCAAAGAATAAGAAAAAGGGGTAGAAGAATGGTGAGAAGAAAAGTTGGCCATCTTTCTTCTTCCTTTCCAGAAGTATCTTGAATTTCAAGAAGTATCTTGAATTCCAACAGTCCAAAACAATCTCATTTTCCTAGGACATTACTTTTCATTTATCCTTTGTCACCCCCACTTCCAGACAGTCACCACTTTTTATCTCTTCTATTAACCCCATACGTCTACTGCCAATCTCAGAAAAGTTTATTGTATTGTTTGCCTTTTCTCCATCCCTTGCCCACACTCCATCTTCATTTGTTTCTAGCAAAATCCCCAGACACAATCGACTTTCAATAGATACTGAGAGAGTGAACGTGAACATAATTTCTTGCTTGCACTAGGGTATTCATTTTTTGTTATCTAGTCTCTCCTCCAGACAATTCCTCACACAGCTCATAGAGAGGCCATTTTTAAAAACTCACATCTCTCCACACCACTTTGTTGCTTGCAAACACCAAGAACATTCCATTGTCTTTGATGTCAAGTCTAATCTTTCAGTCTGACATCACAAATTGCCGCACAATGTCACCCCAACCTGTCTTTTCTAAAGCTCTTGACCCCCTCTCCACTCACTCCTGCTGCAACCACAGAGAGGGGAAGGTTCTTCTTAAATGGCCATGAGCTCTTGCCCCCACTGCCCTTCCTCACACGGTCCCAACTTCTACCAAATAAAGGCTGAATCAATTGCTTAGTCTCCAGTTACAAATGATCATTCATTGAGCATGTTTTAGGTGCCAAATGCTGTCCTGAGCACATTATATACTATTTAGGTATTTTTTTTTTAATCCCAGTAATAACAAAGAAAGTTGGGCATTCATTCATTCCCTAACTTGTGCGCCTGTTTGATAATGCCAGATCCAGGATTTAACCCCATACATCTGCCATCAAAGACAGGTGCTCTTACCCACCAAGTGTGCTGTCCCCCACTCCACCCCACCCCCTTGCCATTTGTCTCTAGCTGGTGCCCACCACATTATAGGAGAGTTGCTATTGACAGGTGAAAGTTCCCTGGAGGGATTATGAACAACTTGATAGCAAGGCTAATTCTTATATATCTGCATACCTCTGGTACTCAGCATAGCACTAACACACAGGGAATGCAAAACACTTTTTTTAGGTAATCAAATTTGAATCTATGCATCCAATAACAGGAAAAACTCGATCTTCGTTGAATCAGATAGTTGAGCCACCTGTAGATCTCAAAGCTCTTTTACCTAGAAAGAACAAACCCGGTGACTCAATTGGATAACGAAGTTGAATCTCCACTTCCATCTCCAACCTACTCCATAAGTTATTATTTTTAATTCATCAATAGGAACCTGGCATTGTAATACACATGGCAGCCATCTGCGATCCAACCAGCCAAGCATACAAGCAGAAACCTCCCACATTTTCAATAACAGCATTGCCTAATCTGAAATGCTTTTTGGAAGACAAAGAAGCATTCATAAAATGAAACAGTAGTGAATGTTGATAATGAGAAAGTTTTACAACAAAGTGTCTTGCTGATTTATACAGTGCTTCCATGCCAATGGCTAGAAGAAATTTTTACAAAGATTCTGTCTTCTAAGCCTAGGCGACATGCCAGAAAGGTTGTCAGTGTCTTTAAAGACAAGGAAACTGAGAGAAAGAGGAGGCGAGGGGGAAGGGGGAGGGAGAAAGAAGCGAAGGAGGAGGTGGAAGAGAGAGAGAGAGACTTGCCTTTAATCCCCTGGTACAGAGCGGAAACTGTAAGCAGTAAAATGAAAACAACAATCATTTCCCCAACGCCCCCCTCTCTGGAAAGAGCGCTCATCTGAATTCCAGGTTGGTCTTGAGTGTATCCCAGAATGTGCATACTCTCAGGGCTGGGGAGGGCTATGTTTTCTTTCCTACTCTTGCATCAGTTCAGCCACACAACAGAGTTCTGAAGAGCAAGGAGCAGGGAGCCATAAAGCTAGACATACATCCCCAAAGAAGACCAGAAAATGTCACCAGAGTTTCAGGTTTCCTGACTGAATTTCCAAGGGCAGCAGTCACTATGATTTTCTTCCCTTGTGTAAAAAAAAAAAAAAAAAAAAAAAAAAGAAAGAAAGAAAACGAAAACAAAAACGAAAACGAAAAAGAAAAAGAAAAAGAAAAAGAAAAAAAGTGAAAATGTAAGCTTCTCCCGAAGCTTGACTGAGGTAGCAGTATCTGATGCTCAGAGTGTTGGATAAAGATGTATCAATAGCTCACATCAGAGGAAAGGCTGGCCTGGTCCATGATTAAACAACACCCCAAACTTAATTCTCATAATTAAGTAATTCAATAAAGGTCAATCACTCCTGCATTCTGCCACTGAGTTTTCAAGGCCATACCAGACCCCAAGAGGTTAGTCAAGAAGGTGGTCCATAAACAAGCTGGCCCAAGGCTATGGCTCCAGCCCCATTAGCCTGGTTCTGACAAGACTCTCCAAGAGCGACCCGCTGATAATACACAGATTAGGCCTGGTTAGAGAACATCTCATCCCATTTCTCCCAGTGGAACACCTCAGATACTGACAGTCTGTCACCCCAAGAACACATAGCCCAGATTTCCCACTCCTCCCATGCTGCTTGGCTGGCCTGGCCAGCACCAGACTTGATTTTTACAGTGCTTATCACTGCAGCTTTACCTCCAGGCCAGTGGGCCTTGAAGCAGCTGGGAACAAGAGCCAGCTGGGGGCCCAGCTGAGCAGCCAGCCATTTGGAGCCTTCCACACTAGGAGAAGAAAAGGATTGGCCAAGGGCCATCCCACTAAATATACTGGGAAGGACAGATGACAACAGGAGGGGGAAGGGAGCCCGTTCATCCTAAAGCAAATGCAAACCGACATGTGGATTAGGGGTAGCCGAGGTTCTGAGAGAGCATCCAACAGTCTTTACCAGATGCAGCAAACTCCTTGCTAATTCAGAGAAATGAACAAAGGCCAGTGTGCATTCGTGAAATTCCAAACCCACAGAGCAGAAGCTGTTTCTTTCAAGTTCATAAAGCAACTCAACTTCATTTTAACCCCAAGTTTCAAAGTGAGGTGCGGCTGTGCCCTCTGCGACTTGAATCTGTGTCTCATTGGGCATAAGCAGCGGCCATTTAAATTCAGTAGCTCATGAAATCAAGGCCTGCAAGGTTGGCTCTCATGAATATGATAAATATCATCCCTTATATTCGTGTTTACCATATTTATTTACCCAGGCTGGCCTTCCTTCAAAGGCATCATAGAGATAAACCCAGAGCCGGTTCAGTTCCAATGATCGTAAATTGCCAGTTAGCAGAGAGCAAGCGGATGAGGTTTTTCCTTTATAGCTGGAAGCTTTGTGCTCTGTCCCTTCCTCATGGGAGCTGTGAAAAGTTTGAACAGATGTTCAGATTCAAGGGGAGGGACGCTTTACTGCTGCTCTATTTACTTCCTCCAGCAGGATCCGTTTTCATTTCCTTATGGACTAGAGAGAACAATTCTACCAGCCTAACAGCTACCTGGGGGAGGGGAAGTCTGGGATCCCGGTTCCCATGAAACATGATGATTTGAGAAAGGAATGCAAGTATGCCATGAAACCACACTTACCTCTGGCTTCTGGGTCTCAACATCCAGCCAGCAAATTTCCTGGGACAGCAGCTTAATCTGTGCGTGCATTCATGAAGCAGACCATCAGCAGGAACACGAACCCATTTAGCCTGCCTTGTGTCTGTTTTACCACAGGCGGCCCCTCCAGCTTAGCATGAAGGGGTATGTAGGTGTATAGAGAACCTACCTCTGACAATGTTCCCCTCTGACATTTATTTTCCTTCACTATTTACCCTGGGATTAAATAGTGTTTGTTTTGGGCATTATAATAAGAATTCTCCATAAAGTCTCTTGGATGAAAGTGCATTAACCAAACCACCCAATCAACAAATATTTATTGAACACGTTCAATACGCAAGGTGCCGAGCATAGAAGAAAGATAGAGCTCTGCCCTTCAAGACCTAATTTAATTGGAGGTAGCAAAAAAATTCATAGACACGGCCAAGTAGGGACTTTCACTTCTCTCCCAGTGTCAATCTCGCCTCCCTTTAGGTAATAGAATTTCCTAAGCTGGGCATGTGGCTCAAGATGGAATTGCTTGGTTTGTCTTCAGTACGGTCATGAGACTAAGTTCTGTCCAACAGGTATGGGATAGGAGTAGAAGTGAGACGTGCAGCTTCTAGGTCATAGCCTTAAAACAAGTCACTTGCTTACTTCTCCTACACATCCCCCTTTCCCAGAGCCTAGAATGTGTCTGTGGGAATGTGAGCTAAATTCTACCATCATGAGAACACAGTAGAGAATGGTGGGTAGCAATATGGAAGCAGCTGGGCACGAGATGACCCTGGGAGACTATCTCCTCTCCCTGATTGCTTAGCAGCTAGAGACAGAGAGAGACAGAGAGAGAGGATCCTTTTGTCTTGTTTAAGCCACTATTATTTAGTTTCTGTTAAAGCAGCTGAATCAATATCCCAACTAACATATACCTATTTTCCCTATTCGACCGGGAATTTCTGGAATCTTCTTTATTTCCCCAACCCTATCACAGAGTCCACACAGAATAAGTGCTCACCTCATATTTGTGCATGAGGTTACAGAGATATAGTTAATAAAAATGCTACTCTGCTCTTGTGAAATACTTCGATACCAGTATACGTATTATAAGAAAATAAAAAGATTAACTTATAAGGAAAACTCCAGAGTGATGACTGGCTTAGCTTCTTAAAAGCATAACAACAACAACAACAAAAAGGCACGGGGAACATAACATTAACCTGTTGGTGTATGAAAGGTGAAAATATTTCATGAGGATTTTATCACATGACTGAAAGGCACAGAGATAAGAATAAGAGAAGAACCTTTTCCTATGGTCAAGCATAATCGTGTAAGTTAGCACAGGTCTACAGACACTGCTATCTGGATAAGGTCTCCTTTTAATAAAAAATGGAAAAGAAATGCCCAACAGCAGTACTGCAGAAACTTACCTAACATCGGAGCTTCTTGCCTATGACTGTTAAGTACTGTTCTAGAACCGCTTTACTACCTATTACCTGTGTCACCTTGGCAAATTCTTACTTCCTTTAAGCCTCAGAGTTTCCTCACCTCTACGATGGCAATTCATTCAACTGACATTTACTGCATGTATTCTACATATCAGGCATTGTTCTAGGCAGTCTAGAGGCAGAAAGAAAGACGACAATCAGAATGAATAAGGAAATTATATGGCCTATAAAAGGTGCGAAGAGTATATTATTAAGAGGATGAAATCAAAGGAGAGCAAGACAGCTGGTGGCAGCAATTTTACATATACATATTTTAATCTTTATTTTTGAGAGACAGAGAGACAGAGCACGAGTGGGGGAGGGGCAGAGAGAGAGAGAGAGACACAGAATCTGAAGCAGGCTCCAGGCTCTGAGCTGTCAGCACAGAGCCCGATGTGGGGCTCCAATTCAGGAACCTTGAGATCATGACCTGAGTCGAAGCCAGAGGCTTAATTGACTGAGCCACCGAGGTGGCCCTAGTGGCAGCAATTTTAAGTATGGGACTCACACAGTCCTCTGTGAGCAGTGCCGGTGGCTCAGGTTAGGGTAGTAGCAGTGGAAGTAGCAGGCTGTGGTTGAATTCTGGATATATTTTGGAGGTAGACAGGAGTTTCTGACAGGCTGTATGTGAGATGTGAGATGTGAGAGGAAGTGAGGAGTCAAGGGTGTCTCCAAGGTGTCTGGCTGAATACAAACTGGAAGGATGTAGTTGTCAACCCATATCACAGGAAAATGTGGGTAGAGTAACTTTTGTCCTAAAGATCAGTAGTGACCACTAGTGTGCCCAAGTATCTTGGCAGTTGTAACCACTATTCTGGGTGTTTTTGTGAGGGTGCTTTTGGATGAAATCAACATTTGAATCAGTACACTGATGAACGCAGATGTAGGTGGGCCTTATCCAATCAGTTGAAGGGCGTGAATAGAACCCACAAAGGCTGACTCTCCCCCAAGTAAGAGGAGGATTTTTCCTGCTTGACTGTCTTTAAACTGGGACATGAGCCTTTTTCCTGCTTTTAGACTCAGGCTGAAATATCAGCTCTTCCTGCTTCTTGAACGTGCTGGGTCTTCAGACAAGAACTAAATCATCGGCTCTCCTGGCTCTCAGGCCTTTGGCACTAAACTATCAGCTCTGCCTCCTCTCCAACTTGACAACTCATCCTATACATCTTGGGACTTGCCTGAATCTTTAATTCTTATAATAATAAGCATGCATGCACGCACACACATACATACATACATGCTTAGGTACATCCTATGGGTATATATATACATCCTATTGGTTCTGTTCCTTTAGAGAACCCGATTAATGTGTGGTGCTAGATATTCAAGGGGTGAGGTCCCAGTTAGGCAGTTGGATAGGATGTCTGGAGTTTGGAACTGAGTGTAGGGCTGGTAATATATATTTGGGAATCCCTGGCAAAGACAGTATTTAAAGCCAGAAGACTGGGTGAGATCACTGAGGGAATAAATACTGATAGAAAAGAGGAAGAGTTACTGAATCCTGGGTCCCTGCAATGTCTAAACATGAGGGACCTCAGCCATGGAGATTGAAAAGCGAGCAGCCACTGAGACAGGAGGAGGAAAGCAAGGAAGTGTGTTGTCCTGAAGCCAAGGTGAGAAATCACAACAAGGAGGAAAGAGTGTTCTCTTCTATCAAATGCTGCTCTTCTATCAAATGTGATGGCATTTAGCAATGGCAGTGGACCACCAGTGGCCCTGACAAGAAAAAAAGCATTATAGAAGTGGGGGGTCAAAGCCTGGTAGAGTGGGTTTAGGAGGTAAACATGAGGAAGGGGAAAGTTGGAGACAGTGAGTATGAGCCCTCTTTGGAAGAGTGTTGTTCAAAAGGGATGCAAAAAAAAAAACAAAAAAACAAAAAAAACAGGACAGTTGTTGGCAGAGGAAAGGGGGCCAAAAGAAGGATTTTTTTTTTTAATTTTTAGATTTAATTTTGAAAAGAGAGAGAGAAAGCACACGAGCATAAGTGGGGGAGGGACAGATAGAGAGGATTTGAAGCAGGTTCTGCGCCCACAGCAGTGAATCCAATGTGGGGGCTTGAACTCACAAAACTGTAAGATTATGATCTGAGTCGAAGTCGGACACTCAACCGAGTCACCCAGGAGCCCAGCCCCCACCCCCTTTTTTAAATGGGAGAGCTAACAGCATGTTAGTAACACCATTAGGTGTCATTTATGGAGCACTTGCTGTGGGGCTAGGTGCTTTACATGTGACACCCTATATAATCCTAATGGTTTTGTAATGCAGATGCTAATACCTCTTTCATGCAAGGAAAATAGATATCAAGGGAAAGGTGAGGCACTTTATAAAACCACATTCAGTAAGGGGCTGTGTCAGGATTTAATCCCGGGTTGTTCTAAATTGAAACCAGGGACTCTATCACTACGGTGTATTTACTGCCTCCCGTAACAGAGCCTGCTACTCAGAAAGCCTCAGATCAGGCCTGCGAGGGCCCCAGGCAAATGTTAGCCGTCAGGACTCTTCATGGGCTAGGTAGGAAGCTCCTAACTGTGCCAGAGCAGTGTAGTGTGCAAAGCGATTTATAGCCTTCTCTAGTCCCAGCCTGTAGGAAGGCAGCGTATAACACAGCATCCTTCCACGGACTTCTATACACAGCACTCCGTGAAAATGGCACTTCCATCGCACCCAAGGAGAGGAACAGACAATCGTGTGCAAATTCTATATTTCAGATTAGGCAGTGCAGTGGCGAGAAGTCCTGCCCTTTCTTGCCTGGCACACTGGTATGGATCCAGGGAGCTTCATACATATCTGCTGCTTCTACCGTTGCCACATTGAGCTGAGGACGACACTGTTCTGGGAGACGGGGGTGCTATGGGAAGAGGCTCACTGCTACCCTTGACAGTGAGAACTCCTGGGAGTTCTCTGGCTATTGTCAAGCCCTAATATGTCCACAAATCCAATTTAATCCAAGATTAAATCAGGCTGCAAGATTAGATTCCTTTTAAAAAATGCATAATTTTTTTTTTTTCTTAGCAAAAAGTAAGTTGCTCCTGGAATCTTTGTTCATGCTCAGAATCAGATTGGATTATACAGCTCTATGGAAATTCACGGCACTGAAGAGAAAGAGGCTGTATATGTGAGGGAGAGGGAGGGATGAAGAGAGACAGCATCTGTCTTCCCAACCCGGTGCTACTGTGTAAGAGGACAATCCAGATGCATCAACTCCAAGCTACAGCAAGAGTGACCAGGTAAGAGCTTAAGGAAACCCTCAGTCAAGACAGGACGCCCTGGAAACAGCCATTTTCAATTAGTGCCAGACTGGCTTGAAGTGAGGGATTAAGAGGTCATTTCAAACTGTAGCTCAAGATTAGTTTGTGTAGCTCCTTTCCCCTGTAATGTAGCACTAACCTTGATTCCCTCTTCCCATGAGGTTCTTACAGAGGCATAAGTTACTAGGCACAAAGGGGGCTTGAATTCTCACATCAAGAGCTCCACCGAAAGCCTTCCGCATCCTTCTTGTCCATGGTGTGGAGAACGCTGATAATGCTTTCAGAAATGCCCTTTATGGTTCCACCCACACTTACTTTTTTTCAGCTATTAAGCTTTGATGAAAAGTGGTTGTTTTGTTTTGTTTTTGACAAAATAGCCCATATGTACTGCATTCACTATGCATCACAAAGGAGTTCTTTTCCAGTTTTTCAGCGGGCTCTCCGTCATCTCTGCGTTATGACACAAACATTGGAAACCTGGTCATCGGGAGAAAACTAAGCAGCAACACTTCCACCTTACGTTGGAAACAACTGAACTTCATTCATCATCTTCAGCATTTTTTTTCTTGGTTCTAGAAATAACACGTGCTCTTCACTGGAAACAAATTCAACCAATACAGACAAAATTAAGGGATAATGTGAAAATGTTCTAACAATCCCATCCCTCAAAGAGCATGAATTAATAATTTATGTATATTCTTCCAGACTATTTTTTATATGTAATACATATATGTTAGAGATCCCTGGCTTTTAACTTCTTAGAGTTGGTGTGAGAAAATTTCATGAGTTTTCAAAAAAGCTCAACAGTAGGTATAAACACGTCTATACCTAAAAATAGACATGTGTGTAAAATAGACATGTATGTAAAAAATACATATATTTTATATATGCACACACATATATATTTTAAATATACACATAGATACATTCCTATTTAGTTTACAAAAATCAAATCATAATCTGCATAAAATTCTGCAACTCATTTTTTTCCATTTATGGATATTTTTCCATTTTAGAAGTAGTTGTTTCTGATAGCATTATATTTGTCACTTGGTGCTTCTCCCTCTAAGTGCCTGAATTTGGGACCTGGGGACAGAAAAAATCTGGATTGGAGTCCTGGCTCCACCATTTACAAGTTCTCTAAGTGTGGCAAATTACTCAGACTTTAGGTTTGTCATCTGTAAAATCAATGAGAATTATAACAGCATTATTGCAAGTTATAAATAACGAAGACTATTTTAGGCAGCTAGCACTATGCAGTGTCTGAAGGAGAGTAAATATTCAAAAAGCATTAGTGCTTTTAGTAGGTAGAATGCACTTGGTCCAAATTGATATACCTAACAACATCTGGAGGCAGAGTTTTTAAAATCGAGATTTAGGATGACAATAAAGTGGATTAGTGAGACTAAAGCTGAAGCCACATGCTGGAATAAGATGGTATTATCCATCCTGCAGGAGTAAGTCAGCAAGCAAATGATGATTTGTACAGCTATAAATGTGACAAAGGATCAGGTGTCAGCCATGGTCAGCCTGTCTAGCACGGTTACAGGAATTGCCTAAGGACTGAGCTGTTTGGGACCCTCTGGGATCCTCCTCTTCTGCGACGGTGAGAAGGTCATGATCCATATTACTCTACTTGAGTCCATTGGGTTTGCCTTCCCATTTCTGGGTCTTACTACTCAGCTCTCAGACTGCGTCTGCCAATGTTGCACATTCAATGAAAATGCAGCGTTCCCCTGGAGAGCTCGGTCAGTTCAGCGTCCAACTCATGGTTTGTGGGTCCGAGCCCTGCATTGGGCTCTGTGCTGGCAGTGCAGTGCCTGCTTGGGATTCTCTCTCTCTCCCTCTCCCTCTGCCTCTTTCCTGCTCGCTCTCTCAAAACAAACAGACAGGCAAACAAAAAAAGACAATACAACATTCCACTAGCCCTTGCATGATGCTGGCAGCCTGTCTCATTCATTAGCACGGAATGGCTTTGGCCTCCCAGGCTCTCTGCACTGCCTGCGTCCACTCTTGACCTCTGGTGTACTCGGCAGCCCAGAGCTGGGCAGGCCACCATGACCGCTACTCATTGGGAACAACCATATGCTGGGCATACATGCCTAGCTATATGCTGGGCACCAGAGCCCTGGTGCTTATTTGTTTTATAGGGGGTTTTTTGGTTTCTTTTGTTTTTAATAAGCTCTATGCTCAATGTGGGGCTTGAACTCGCGATCCCAAGATCAAGAGTTGCATGCTCTACTTACTGACTGAGCCAGCCAAGTGCCCCCTAGAGCCTTGGTGCTTACGAATGTTCCACCACAGCTTTTGTGTAATAAGTTACATGATACATCTGCAAGACTTCAGTGGAAAAGGACAAAACACCAATTTGGTGACCACTGGAAGTTTCCCTTGGACAGAGCAGATTCCACAGCAGGCTCTCTTCTCAGAGGAGAAGCAGCATGATTTCTGCAGCACGGCATGTTCAAATTCACAGTCCACCCCTGCAGACCATAGCTGCAGTGAAAACTCCTTCAGCTTCCCGAGAAGACCAATGAGAAAACTGATAAGAAAGGGTG
The DNA here is from genome assembly GCF_024362965.1 of Panthera pardus. Classification (NCBI taxonomy): domain Eukaryota; kingdom Metazoa; phylum Chordata; class Mammalia; order Carnivora; family Felidae; genus Panthera; species Panthera pardus. The sequence continues at coordinate 47,118,251 of NW_026527002.1, forward strand.
TGTTATTTTACGTGTGGTAGGCAGAATAATGAGCTCCAAAGACGCCTGCGTCCTAATCTCTGAAATCTGGGAATATATTGCCTTATAGGGCAAAAGAGGTTTTGCAGATATGATTAAGGCAAGAATCTGGAGACAGGAAGGGTGTCCTGCATGATCCAGGTGGGCCCAATGTTATCTCAAGGATGCTCATAAGAGGTCAGAGGAGAAGATGTGACAGCAGAAGCAGAGGTCAGAGTGATACAGGCAATGTCTATATTCTAGAATGTCTAGAAACTAGAAAAGGCAAAGAAAGGAACTCCCCCAGAGTTTCCAGAGGAGAACTCTGTTCTGTTGCCCACTTGAGGCTTCTGACCCAGAACTGTAAGGTAATAAATCTGTTGTTTCAGGCCACTGCCTCTGTGGGGATTTGTTACAGCTGTCCTAGGAAACTAATACAACGTCCATATCCCAAGTGTCTTATAACAATACTGTCCAGCATAAACCAGAGTTCCTATACCAAATTATTTGAATCCATAAGATTCATGTTTCCTGGTGCCTCAAAGAGCCCATCGGTGAAGTTCTAATTGATCTGGTTCTCCCTCTTCATAAAGAAAATGAATTATATTATACTACCTGTGAGCTTTTAATTGAACATTGCCTGTAAACCCTACATATTTCCGAAACTTAACAGTAGAAGGCCATGTTCCTTTCCCTTGGAAAATAGCATTGGCACACTACCCTCTAATTGATAAACATTCATTCACTGATCCACAGCTTTACGAATCTACAAGGGGCAGGCATGGTTGAAAGTGGATGCAAATTTCCTTTTTTGCCTAGACGCCTGTGAACATTTTCCACACCCACCTACAACAGCAACTTTCATCAGGTCTATTGTACAATGGTTCAAAAGTCTTCCTAATTTTGATTCACATAAATGACTTGAAGAAAAGAGTGTCCCTGTTTGTTTACAAATACAAATTTAGAAGCACTGTGAAATCTCAAAATTAGCCACCAGGGAGAAAAGAAATCAAACAACCTAATTAACCAAGGCTGAGCCCCTTACATTCATAGGACTCTGGATAATGCTGGCCAGCCGGACCGAACAGAGAACAGACAAGCACTGATGGAAGAACCAGCAGCCCAGGAATAGAATTCAAACCAGCAGAGTGAAGATCATTAGCAGATTGATGAGGCTTCTGTTGTCCCAGTCACTGAGCATGAAAAAGAGCCCTGTAGCTCTGGAAGCTTCCTAACTATCGGCATTGTTATTTGAATAAGCCAGGGAACATCAGATTTCAGAACTACATCCCTTTGTGGCCATACGTTTCAGAGAGTAGGCTTTGGTTTTTGGAAAACCTGTTGGCTATCCCTGTGCTTTCCAACCCAGACATCACAATAATTGATGTTTCTGTGTTGAAACTAGACTGCTTGGAAATAGCTGAAGGAACACTAGTTGGTTCTCTTGTATTATTCATTTCTCCAATCAAGAGCTCCAAGCAGCTGTATGTGCCTGGCACACGAGGCTAAGCCTCTTAAAGAAATCTCATCTGAAGCTGCCATCATACTCGTTAGGCAAAATTTTTGTGATTATTTTCTTTTTCTGGATTTTCCCCATTACCTATGGTCCCCTTGTCAACAGGCTCCTTCTTACTCTCTGATGGTAACAATTCACACCAAACAAATGATTAAAAATGCCAGAATCACTACACAAACGTGTTGCTGCTTTTCTGCAAAGAAGCAGGCTGGCAAATAGTTGCTATTTCTTTACCAGGAAAAAATAAAGTTAGACCGGTGGCTTGTCTCTACGTGCCAGCTGTCATCTGGGACGACAGGGACTCTTGACCCACTTGGCAAACAGCAGAAACTTCCCAGTCTCTTTTTCTCCCCCAGAGCACAGGGCAGAAACAGTCACAGCCCAGATTTCCCAACAGTCATGATTTCAAATAATTTTATTTTCAACACAGTGACTTGTTTAATCTAAAACTAAATGTGGTTTAATCCTTACACTGGTTGAAGTCTATTAATATAAATGTTTTTTACAAAAAGATAAAATTTTTAGACTCTGTGTTATTATGAGGCAGGGTTAAGATCATATGGTCACTGTATTTTTATACATTATCATGTCTATTAATAAGGTTTAAATTTAACTCCCCGAGTCAAACATAACTTACAGTGCACAAGAGTTCAAACGAAATGAGCTTTCTTTCCTAGTCATTGCAGCCTATGGATCTGATGTAAGTTCCAGTTCCTTCCTATCAAATTGCTTGCTCTCCCTCTGCCCACCCTCTTCAAAAAACAAAAATAAAAAGTGAACTGCCATTCCTTAAGTGCAGGTGGGTGAAACACACAAGCAATCACAAGCCCTGTCTCTGCACAGCAGTGCTTTAGTTAGGCTGTCTGATGTGACCCTCTGCAGAGTTTTAGCAGGAACTACTTTAGCATCATAATACCTCCAGAGGAGCAAGTCAAGGTGGGTCAGCCTGGGTGAAAACATACAAAAATGCATCATTCCTGGGATGTAGTTGCACGAAGCATAGAGGAAAAGCTTTTCTTATTTGGGAAACTGCTGAAAATAAATGCTATCCACTATATAATAATCAAAGAAAATAGCCCATTCTTGTTCCATCTCTCTTCTCCACTTAAACTTGCAAAGCCTCTGGTTATAAAACACACTTGGGGGTAGCCTTTACTGCATACGCCTGGATTTTCAGAAAAGATCAGACTAGTTACCTTTTTAAAGGGCCTAGGAGAACATGAACAGATGGGTCTAATTCCTAAAGGAATCATTAAGATTGTATTTTATATTTGTGAAGTTTAATTTTTGCAAACTACTCCCATGGCTGTTTTGAAGTTGGATGGCAAGATTATTAAGAAGTCATTTTGGATAGGTGGAAAAGAATGGTACCATTAAAACTGTAACTCACATCTCCTGATTTCTTGGTCCTATTAACAAAATAACACTTGCCCCCAACAAAGAGTGGGTCAGTTGAATACCTAACCCTAGGCACTTTCTATGGTAGTAAATGGAATTAGAAATAGTAACTAAATTGTTTCATTCATTCATTTAATGAATAATCATTCTACAAATAGGTACTATTTGAGTCCCAGCTATGTGCCAGAGAGAAGAAAAAGATAGGCACGAGCCTGCCATCATACAGTTCATAGCCTCATCTTACTCCTTTATGGGAATGGTAGAGACCAGGAATGAGGCCACAGAGGGTTCTACACACCCCTGAGAAGTGAGGAAAGGGTGTTAAGGCAAAAGCTTCAGGAGTTAAGATGGCAAAAGAGCCATAGGAGTTAGTTTCTAAGAAGAAAGTGTTCCACGGCCAAATTAGTTTGGGAAATACATCTTACCATATATTCCCCTTAGACATTTACAAGCAAATTAAAAGCACTGAAAAGTCCTCTAATTAAGAAGCATGCTAAATTTCCTTCACCCAGCAATTATGTTTACTGTGGAACATCCCATAGAACCCTCCTTCAAACCTTCTGTGGGTTCCCCTGTGGGAAATCGGATAGGTCTCGTCTTCTAGCAGAGTTAGAGGGCTCTGACTTAGAACGCACATTTTCCTAGCAGTATACACGCTTGTCAGAAAGGCCTGCTAAGATACTCATTTCCAGAACCTACTTGGCTTTGAGTAACTTTCCAAGGAGACAGAGAACAAAGAATCTCTGCTGGTTCCAGACATGAGCTTTGGAAGGCTATTCCTAAAGCCACCTCCTTCAACATTAGGCACTTTCCCTGGTTTCTGGATCATGGATTGTATTGGGGCTGGGCTCCATAACTTCTGACTTTGGTAGCTGTCCATTCTTTTTGACCCGAGTCTTGTCATAACCCCACTTGGCTTCCTGGTACTTGTTCTCACTCTTTGGTCTAAGGACATAGACTGACCCTGGATCCCACAGCCTTACTCTGCAACTCTGAGCCCAAGGGGCTCTCGTGTAAAGCTTTATACATGAACTCTCTTATTTCAGAGTCAACATAGGACTCACTACCTTACATCTAACCTTGTGCTGCCTTGTGAGAATTAGTTACCTGGAAGGCAAAGGTAATGGTCCACCTCATTTTAATCAAGAAAATTTCACAGTTATCTAGTTACCTTAGAAAGTTTAGTGGCAGGGCACTTACGTATCTTATCATATATTATCTCATTTCACTGTCCTAACCAATGATGAGGTAGTTGCAGTCTTTACCTCTGTTTTCAAAATCAGGAAACTCATCATTTGAGAGACAGTAACTTTCCCAAGGTAGATACATTCTGATAAAGACACGATTCGTACCCAGGCAGTCTGACTTCAGAGTGCATGCTATTCTGAGATCAATAAGCCTGCCTTGATCCACCCCTCTACCCTAATCAAGGTCTCCCTGTTCCCCTTCCGGAACCACTGCCCAGGAGAATGGCACTCTTATGTGGTTCCCAACATCACCCCTTCCTCACCAGTCTGGTCAGTACACAATACCCTGGGCTTGTTTTCCTCTCCCTGTCTTTCTGTCAGAGTGATGCATTTCTAGAATTAATTACTAAATCACTCTGTGCAAATGTTCCTTTTCTGGTAACAAGATGCTTTGAAACCAGGCTAAATCTGTATGTCTCCAGAGACTCCACATGCTGAGACTCTACTGGTAAGATAATAGAGACCTACCATCATCAGGTCAGATTTTAAACTTCAGCATCCCTTGAGCCCCTGCTTACTTTGCCTGGGCCAACACTGCCAACCCTCCCTGCATATGAGCATCTTGGAAGCTTTTTTTTTTTTTTTAAACAAACAAACAAACAAACAAACAAACAAACAAAAAAAACAAGAAACTATGCCTGGGCCGCACCCTAGACCAAATGACTAAGAGTCTTCAGGAGTGGGACCCTAGCACTGGCATTCTTTAAAAGCTCTCTAGATGATTCTTGCATGACACTAGAGTTGAATATTCTTTTCCCAAACATAGGGCTATGTTTGTAAGTGGAAACACATTTTCTAAATTTGGGTCTTTGTACATCCCACTGAGGCTGGTGAAAGATGAAAATCTGCTTACTCGGAGGAGGGAAGGGGGGTTTTAAAAATCACAGGCCTGACTCTGATCACCATGTGCTTTTGAGTCAGAATCAGCTTCTTTGGGGTTTGGTTTTCTCACCCAATAATGAGGGATTAATACTAACTTACCTCAAAGGTGGGTAATGAGAAATGATTAATTCAGGTGGCCATCAGGTACTACTTAGGCAAAGTTAAAATGCTTCTCTAACAAGCAAGGGGATGTGAGGGATTTTCCTCTTAAATATTGGCAAGAAAGCCCCAGTTATACATGCGGAGCCGGGGTGGATCGCAGTGAAGCAGACAGCACAGACCCACGGATCACCCGTAGATGGCGGCTGCTCTTTCCTCCCATTAATAACTGTCCTCCAGATAGCAAGTGGGGAAAATAAATCAAAAGAAAAGAACACAGGTTCTTTGGCACACTCCCAGAAAACTGATGCTGTCTTGCTGACAAACTGTTTCCTGGAAACAGGTGTGCCCTGACTCAAAGAAAGTGGGGGCCTACAATGAAAGAAAATAACCAAAATGTTCTTCCACTTTACAAAGCTTTCTTGAAATAGAAACTTCCCTTGTGCATAGTTCATTAACTTATTGCTCTTGGGGAGAAAAAAAAAATCATTCCAAAGTGGAGATGGAACTCTGAAACGATCATGTTAACCACTGGGGAAATAGGATTTAATTTATAAAACCTTTACAGTAACTCATGATATTTGGAGTGAGGTTTACTCCCATGAAGCTAGAAAGAGCTTGAAGAGGAAGATATATTTAGGTTGCAAGATACAATTTTCAGCCCCCGCCAACCACCATCTCAGGTCAAGGTGATGGAGAGGCACTCACCGCCATGGATGTGAGGTCTCCCTGGGGTTTATCAGTTCTGCTAGCCAGGCTCTCTCCTCCTACAGCTCCTAAGAGGCCAGCACCGAGGTTAGCCTCGTTGGAATAAGAACGATTTAACACTGATTCCTTATATATTATTATTCCCTGAATACTATGCACCAAGGAAGGCAAAGAGAATAAGGCATGTTCCCTACCCTCTACTCTTGTCAACTTACTGTGACCAGATATCCACATTTGAGAGCCTTGATCTTTTGGGAAGTGTCCCTAAATGGCTTAGGGATAGGGCTGTCGATAAAATATGGGAAGTCCATTTAAATCTGAATTTCAGATAAATAACAAATCATGTTTGAGAATAAGTATGTCCTAAATACTTGATGGGATATACTTATACTAAAAAAATCTCAATGTTTCTCTGAAATTTAAATTTAACTGGGTGGCTTATATTTTTTACTTGCTAAATTTGATAGCCCTACTTAAGAGATATGTAGGTTCTGTTGTAAGCTTTGTGAATTGGTCCCACCCTTAGGTTGCTCCTCACTGATAGGGAACTTGGGAATTGTTTTCTAGTTGTGGTAGTAATCTGGGCTGATAACTTCTTATTTGCATCATACCTCTTTGTGATCAACAGCATATATCCACCACAGGAGCTTTTAGGAATGTTAGTGATGCCAGGTGGTCATGTTGGGTTGAGAGTGCAGATTGCGGCTTCATAATTTACTGATCCCTAAAGGCAAGAGTCGGTTTCAGGGACTAAAGCAGTGCCCGTATTCCAGAATCTCTTGTTAAATCCAAGGGCACAGCCATTTGCAACAACACGGATGGACCTAGAGGGCATTATGCTAAGTGAAATGGGTCAGACTGAGAAAGACAAATACCGTATGATTTCGCTCATAAGTGGAATAAAAAAATCAAATGAATAAACAAACAGAAAGCTGAATCGGACCTATAAATACAGAGAACAAACTGATGGCTGCCAGAGGAGGCAAGGGGTGGGGCAAAATGGGTGAAGGGGCATGGCAGATACAGGCTTCCCAACAGAATGAATAAGTCACGGGAATAAAAGGCATGACATAAGGAATATAGTTGACGATATTGTAACAGCGATGTATGGTGACAAATGGTAGATACACTTGTGAACACGTATAATGACTCACTTTGTTATACACATGAAACTGATGTGTGATTGTGTCAACTATACTCAAATAAGAAAATAGAATAAAAATAAATACACACCTACATATATAAATACACACATATATACAAACATAGGATCAACCCAAGGGCACAGAACTTGCCTCCTCATGTTATGTGCGGACCAGCAGCCACATGCTTAACTGAAATTCCTGGTGCTGGGCAGTCTGTCCACAGCAAGAGACCCTTGTATAGTGAGAAGATTAGGAGGTGCTGGTGACTGTCAAGGGTTAGTTGCTGCGAGTTAAGAATCACCTGGAAAATGTAAAGCAGATCCCAAGCCCCAGCCCTCTAAATTCTGACTCCAAAGTCCAGAACTCAGCCTCAGGAATCTGCATTTTTTAATCACACCACTGCAGTTCTGACCCCAGTGCCAGACGCCTGTGTTTAGACCCCTCTCAGGCTCCCGGGAAGATCTCAGCTAAGAGCCCTTGGGGATCAGTTGGGCTGGTGCTCCCATCCACTGACCCAGCAGCTCAGATCCAGCTGGGACTCTGAATAATGAGAGGACTTTAACTTCTCTGCCTGTGTCATCTTCGTTTCTCTCCTTAGGTCTCCAGCCCTGACTACTGCAAGAGCTGCCAAAAATGTGTCCCTTTATGCCAGTCACTTTATACCTTTAGCATTCCCAGACCTTGTTTTCCTATTAGCATAGCTTAGGATTTCACTGATGGTTGCCAAGGTAGTTCCTGAGTCATACAACTGGAAATGCCCTGCTTTATACTGTCCCACATTTAACAGAAGACTGCTGGGGGGCCCACATAGTTTCACCTTTAAAAACAAGCCCAGTGCGATGCTGAGAAGTTGGGGGTGTGATGGACGTGCCCTTTGAGTCAGGGTCTCTGCCTCGGCAGAGAGGAGCAAGCCCACAGGAACAGCATACTCCGCAGACAATCCTGTATTATGAACAACGTACAGAGATGTCTTCAGTGACAGTCTAAATCCTGGAGTAAATTAGCCCCAAAGACGAAAGATGGATGATGCGTGCAATATGTCACGGAAACGAAATGGCTGAGATGGAAGGAGTAAATGGCCTGCAATCAAAAGCAGATCCCTGCACTTACCTGGGACAAATTCCAGCAAATGTGCTCCTTGAGTCTAATTTCAGAAAAGGCAAACCCAATCCCTCTTGGATTTCATTCATTCTTCCACTCATTTGACAAATATTTATTGAACACCTGCTACGTGGATAGAATAACACATCTTGAAATGAAAAGACTCATTTTAATTAACCAGGAATTAAAAGCCTACTTGCTCTGAAAACCAGTAGGTTTTTTTTTATTAAGTTATCAGAAACAGGAAGCAAGCCTCTCAGACTTTTGGGGAGCACTTTTAGGTGCGGACTGGAGTCAGAGGCATTGGAGCAAGAAAGTTCTGCCAGGTAATTGCGTGAGAGGCAGAGCTCTGCAAATGAGGGGCTCATGTTTCACCAGTTTCCAGAAGGCTACAGGAGCCCAGTAGGGCTTGGAAGCCCCATTGTCAGCTGTCTGTGGTTTCACACTGTTCCTGTGAAGTGAGGGCACAATACAGTTCATGATACTTAAAAAGAGTGTAAGCAGATCCTTTAATGTAAACTTGCAAAGAAGACTGGTGCAGGTTTTAGGTCATGATTATAAAGAATCAGGAAGGATCCTTTATCAACACCTAAGGAACTGAGGAGCTAGCATTTATACAATAGTTCTAATTAGACCTTCATTCACTGAACTGGCAAAAATTGAAGAACCTCGTAATAAGATTGCCACTCAGCACAAAGGACACAGCAGAGATTAGGGATCGTATCTGGATGAACCACTTATCTACAGCCACTTTGGGAACAACCTCCACCAGTTCCCCCAAAAAGCCATATCCCAGTTTGCCTTAAGCTTTCTCCATAATGCTCCTTCTGCCTGAAACAGCCTTCTTAAGCTTCTCCTGACAATCAGGAGGTCAGTGGTCTTGTTTTCAGCAAAGAAAGACAACACACTTGTTTCCAAAGTCAGTATCAAGCTTGCTCATTCCTTTGTTCATTCATATAGTTACCTGGTTATTTGACCTGTATTGGGCACTTAATGCATGCCAGCCCCTGTGGGGTACATTGAGGATACAGACATGAAACAAAGCATCTCATTTACCCTCAAGGAGCTTAAGGTTTAATGGAAGAGACAAATAGGAAGTTGTAGAATTGTGTGGTTAGTGTTATAATACGGGTTTGTATTATGCAAGAATACTGGGGAAGTCAGGAAGGCTTCCTAAAAAAGGCAGGGCTTGAGTGGAGTCCTGAAGGATGATCTGTTGGAGGCAGGTATTATGAGTCCAATGATGGAATCAGCTCATGTGATCCATCTTCTTTCACTTTGTTCTCTGGATAAAGGATCCATTTTGATCACATGTCCAACCTGGGTTGGGAGTGCTGTCTGGGGTCATGAAAGAAAGAGAAATGGCCTCGTGGAGAGTAAGCCTTGTGCCTTGGTCCCATGCACTAACACACTGGAATAACCATGCTGAATGTTAATACAACCTCACTCTCAGATGGCAGAGTAAGCATACAGGTTTCTGTATTCTACCTCCAAAAGTTCCGATGAAATGGCAGAAAATATGTGTGAAAAAGAATGATCTATAACAAAGATGGAAATCAAAAAAGGTTACCATCTGTAGACAGAATTTTTTTTTCCAAAATTCCGGAAAACAGCAAACAGACATGGTTGGATTGAGCCAATAAAACCACCACATAGATTAGGTTTCAGAGAGAGCTGATAGAGAGGTGAGAGCTGTTCTTCCCAATAGGACTCCAGAGAAATCAGGTCTGGAATCAAAGGGGAAAGGAGTATACAGGGTAATTAATAGAAGGACTCTGCCGAAGCTTTTTTCTCCATCTTTTTGCACCTCACTCCAAACTCTGCACAAAAGGGCAATACACCTGTGCAGTTCATCCCTCAAAGTATAGTCTTCCTGGTGTGGGCATTTGGGGCAGTCATAAGCCTGCCTACCTGCTTCTTATTCTCAAATGTGCCTGCCATAAGCCTGCCTGCCTGCCTGCTTGCCCTGCATGAGAAGCATGGTACAAAAACATTCCTGTATAACTGCTAAGGAAGTCCCATCAACCACCTCTGCTAGTCAACCCAGTATTTCGTTTATAAATATGATTGGGCCAGTCAAAAGCCAAGAGTTATTTAAGAAAAACCAAGAACATGAAAGAGAAGGATCCAGAAGAACAACAGAACAAGTGATGCCAAAGGAAACAGAGTTCAATCAGGACATAGAAGAGAACTTAAAAAAAAAAAAAGTGTTATTACTGTTTTCAGGGAAATTTGGGAGAATACTGTATCCATAAACAAGAGGATGCTGCTTTGAAAAAGGAGCCATTAAAAAACACAAACAAAATTTTTTGTAAAAATTAAAGATTTTAAAAAGACCTGAGTAGAAAGGCTGAATTCAGCCTTTCTGAATGATATGACGCAAAAATAAATATGAGACCTGGAAGACAAATTTAAGGAAAGTCTAGGAATGTACATAAAAGAAAAAAGAGAGAGAAAATATGAGAGACAATTTAAGAACATAGAGGAGAGAGATCCAAGATCTGAAAGATCTAGTATTGCATGGGGCTAAAAGCCATAATACCCCTCCAACAATAAAAGCTGTTGGAAGAGAAAACACAGATGACAGAGAAAGTGAGTATTTCAAAGAAATAACAGGATATTTTCCTGAACTGAATAAACCTTGAATGTTCAGATTAAGACAGCCTAAAGTGGAATAATGGAAAAAAAGACATACCTGGACACTTCCTGGTGAAATTTATGATCTCCAGATACAAAGAGAAAATCCTGAAAGCTCAGTGAGGGAGTAAAAAAAGTTACCCGTAAGGAGAATGGCAGCAGACTTTGCATCTTCTTTTAGGTTTGCTGGAAGACAATGGAACAAAGCCCAAAATATTGTGATGGAAAATTGTTTTGAATCTATTTTTCAATTATAAGGGCAAAATGCAATCTATAAGGAGTTAGCCATGTTGATGAAACAACTCAAAAATATACTCTAGAAAAATTGAAAATGAATCCAAGACGTAGGAATACCCAGAAACAATGGAAATAATTCAGTTCTGATGGAAAGATATCCTAGTGGAACAGCCTATTTGGTCTGAATTAGAAAACAGGATAGTGAAGAACATCTTCAACAAACAAAAGTTTGTATGATAAGCTGGGTATTTTTTTTAAATGTTTATTCACTAGTTGAGAGAAACGGAGAGAGAGAGAGAGAGAGGTGAAAGAGAGTCTATGCATGAATAGGGGAGTGGCAGAGAGAGAGAGAAGGAGAGAGAGAATGCCAAGCAGGCTCCGTAATGTCAGTGCAGAGCCCAACGTGGGGCTTGATCTCACAAACCTTGAGATCATGACCTGAGCTGAAATCAAGAGTCTACCGCTTAACCCACTGAGCCACCCAAGCGCCCCATGACCAACTGGATATTTAAGACTCAAAAAGTCAACTATGACAGGACACATAGGTACTTAAGAGTTAAGTGTCTTCAGGTCAACCAGAGAAAAGAAAGATAATTAGAAAGGCCAGAAAGATAAATATACATAAAAAGCAATCATGATCTAAATATGAAGCAAACTAAAGTATAATTTTTATTCAAACAATGAAATATAAAAAAAGCACTGATGTCTGAAGCACATAAAGTTAAGTCTCTGTGGTCCGGGGAGAGGATCAATGAATACAGTAAGTTCCTCTAAAATCTCTGAGTTCTAGTTCAGTGGTAAAATAACTGCTTCCTTTTTGTATGATTTATTTTCCCTTTTGGAAAGGATTTGTAACTTCATGGACTGTGTTTCTTACAGATTATGCTTTTTATCTAGTTCCCCCCGCCCCAGGAGAATATTCCTAAAGGTAGAATTAAGTTTCAAGTTCTGGTTATAAACCTTTTATTTCCCCAAAGGTATTTTTGTTTGATTATCTGTGGCCTTTTCTGATCTTCATGAGACAGTTAACTAAGATCCACTAACTTAAAATATAAACCTATACAATTAGAAACAATTAGTTTTTAAGATATGCCGATTCCCCAAACTCACTGTGTTTGGTTGATTTGAAATTTTTAATTGGCAATTTCAATTTCATTAGAATCCAATAATTCCTGCTTTAAAGAAATTATTACCTTAAGTTCAAATTCTCATTTCAGAGCTCTTTTTCTTCTGTTAAAGTAAAATGAATTATAATGCTTTTTAATTTGAAAATATTAATTGTGGTTGTTTTAGGCAGTGGAATTTTAAAGTGCGGTTTATCTTCTTCTTTATATTCTTCTGTATTATTCAAATGTTCTATCATAAACATGTACTGTTACATACTTACATTATTTAAAGGGAGCATTAATAGAAGGCTAATATAAGACTATTTGAGTATATCACTGGGACCAGAAACTCTCAGGTTCAATGCCTTACTTTTTGACAAGCAATTATATGAGCATTATATATATATATATATATATATATATATATATATATATATATATATATAATTTATATTTTTACATAATTATAAATATGTATTTTATATATATAATTATGCAAAAATTATACTGATGAGTATTTAAGTAGGTGGTTTGGAAAACATGTTTCAATCCATCATCTCCATTGTGTGTCTGAAATCTCTATGTCTTGGAACTCTGCATAAACTTTGCCCACTTGTAAGGGACGCCTGGGTGGCTCAGTTGGTTGAGCATCCGACTTTGGTTTGGGTCATGATCTTAGGGTTCTTGATTTCGAGCCCCGTGCCAGCTGTGCTGACAGCTGAGCGCCTGGAGCCTGCTTCAAGTTCTGTCGCCCTTTCTCTCTGCCCCTCCCCCACTCACACTCCATCTCTCTCAAAAATAAATAAACATTCAAAAAAAAAAAAACAAAAAAACAAACCTTTGCCCACTTGTCAATCCAAGAAACTTCCAGTTATCTGGGGACTTTTAACAGGGATTTTACTAATTGAAGAGTGTATACAAGAGAAAGAGAAATTATAGGTTTATTTTAAACTTCCTTACAATGTCCCTATTTAAAGAAAGTAAAATGGTGATTACCAGGGCCTGGGATGAGGGGAAAACAGGGAGTTAGTGTTTAATGGGAATGGAATTTCAATTTGGGAAGATGAGAAAATTCTAAAGTATGGCAGTAATGGTTGCCACGAATATGCTTAATGCCACTGAATTATACACTTAAAACTGTTAAAATTTTTTAGGTTAATTTTATATTATGCATTTTATCACGATAAAAAAGCCCTTCTTCTTAAATCCAGACATGATTTAATGTGATTCAGTGAGACCTCTCCTTTTTAACAGTATCTCAATATTAGTTACCTTTTTGTCAACCTGTAGCAAGACTAAGTTTTGTGCCTTTTATAAGACACTTCGTGATTTTAACAAAGTAATCCTCCTGGCAAGGATGCTGACAAAGATCTTGGTCAATCTTGGTATTAACCCCTAGGCTGTTTTGAGGGCCGGAGGAGGAAGTCAGTCCTTTTTCAAAGAGCAACGGATTGGTTGGAAGTTGCCCAACAGTTTTGGAGGTGAGCATATCAGATTTTAATGATAGTTACTTTTACAAAATGGAATTTAGACCAGAGGTTGCATCTTTCTTAAATAGCTTCTATTTTTGTGAAAACATCTTCTGGAGATGCCAGAAAATAATTTCATGAAAACTATAACTTGCAGTTAAATTTCTGCTCAGTGTCTCTGTAAAGAAATCCCCCAGAGAGTGAATGGTTTGAGTTAACTGCCCTCAGCAACCGGCCTTGGAAGAGAGAGCTCAGGGATCACCAAGCGTTCGGTGGCCATTCACTGATAAAGAGTCAGTGGGTAGCAAGAAGTGTCAATGCACACAATGGGGCCAGTAAACAGCATCGATTTCCAAACGTGCACAATTTCCAGCAGCAGTGGTGAGTCACGTTCTGTAAGCATAAAGCACAGCCTTTACTCTCTTTCAGAGGTGGAGATAACCCACTCTCTGTCCTCCACTGCTTTAAAATCCTTATGTCTTTGGAGCCTTGACAATTATATGACAGAGTCAATTCCTGGGAGGCACTGGACATTAGGGACAGTACTTACTTATTTATATATAATATATATACACAAAAAATATATATCATAATCACATCTGCATGTATAATTTACAATATTTTTCCTGAGAATGGGACATTCTGATTAAGAACATTCTGATAGTTGCCAAACACATATATTGATGGCCAGTTTTCAAAGACTCAGATATGATGAAATACAGTTGCAACTAAAATTTCACTGAATATAATTTAGTCTTTCAGTGATGACTCAATCAGAAGACTTACCAGGATAATGGAGCAATGTCGCAGGGGTTTTATTATAAATATCAATGATCACCACAGTATAATTCTATGGAAAATGTTATAAAGGCTTCACTTTTTCAACTGGTTTGGGGTTTACGTGAATATGACTTTGCTAAAAACAGATTATAGTTTTAAAACTATGAAGTTGCATAACTCTCCCTACAGATATCACCCAGCTAAAGTTAAAAGGGCCACTCACACATCACTGATAGCAAAAGATAATTCCCATTTTTTTAACTTAAAAAGTTAGAACTTTTCTATGAGAAAAATAGAGAAACAGGAAACAACACATATTTGGGACTTTAAAATAACTTGGGTAGGGGCGCCTGGGTGGCTCAGTCGGTTAAGCGTCCGACTTCAGCTCAGGTCACGATCTCACTGTCCATGAGTTCGAGTCCCACGTCGGGCTCTGTGCTGACTGCTCAGAGCCTGGAGCCTGTTTCAGATTCTGTGTCTCCCTCTCTCTCTGCCCCTCCCCTGTTCATGCTCTGTCTCTCTCTGTCTCAAAAATAAATAAACGTTAAAAAAAATTTTAAAAATAAAATAACTTGGGTAGAGCAAAAGTAAACAGGGTTAATAAATATTACAACACCATTTAACACATACATCACTTACCTGCTCCCCAACTTTCACAAGCTTCCTGCTGTCTATCTGATCAAATCTAGCTTATCTTCAATTGATAAATTCTAGATTCTCACAGACCCACCCTATGTATTGTATGTTTTTTCCTTTTCCCAACTTTTTTCTCAAACCCAGATGGGTGAGGGTCAGTTTCTGTTACCAGAAGGTACCCATGACGTTTGTTACTCATGGCCAGTCCTCTCACTTCTGTTGGTCATGCCAAATATTCTCCCTCCTTCAAGACCAGTTCAAGGCTTCCTTCCTCTCTGAAGTCATCTCAATGACACATATCCTTCTAGAGTTAACCTATTCATTAATCACTTACCAAGAGATTTAATGAGTAGATACAATGTGTTGAGCACTACACTAGGCACTATGAGAGGTTGTAACTGAGACATAGCTCTTCAGTCTCAGATGCATATGCTGTCCAGCCTTCCCATTTAGACTATAACCTGTATAGTTATTAAGGTTGGTTGGTCCTGGTCCTGTATTATGAGTGTAGTATCCTACTTCGTTGGAACATCTGGAACGAAGTGGGACACATGCTGATTTTTGAAACGTCTGGGTCACTGGACCACAGGTGCCTGGTGTCAATGGTAAGCAAGTGAGAGACAACTGGAGGAACCATACCAGTACTTGGACACAAAAAATCTTTTCATAAGCCTTCAACAACAGGGTCCGCTACATGGAGTTAATCAATGTTGAATAAACACAAGAATGAGTGAAAAAACCAATTAACCTTCTAAAGGGAAGGTGGGAAGTCCATCTGGAGAGGGTGACATTTAACTAAATAAGAAGAGAATCAGGGGTATTGACTTCTCTGCAGCAGAAGAGACAGAGATGCCTCTTTGAGTGAGGACATAAGGGCTACATTTCTGAGTATTCCAAGTGCTGGGTTTGACCAACACATGGAGCCACAAGCCAGTGGGACAGTTGCCATTTTGGCAGCTTTGTAAGACAACTTTGCTGAATGAGCTAAATGTTACCTGGCCAAGAGGAATTCCCTAGCTTTAATGCAAACCATTAGAGCAGAAAAATAGGCTTAGAAGCATTGGAAATGAGCCAAAAGAGAGTATCGAGAAGACAGCCCGATCTAACAATAGAAAACTAGGCAGCAGATTAGACAGAGTAGGTGTGAGAAAGGGAGACAAGAGCTGATAAGAGGACTAAACTGTGACCAAGGGAGAACAGCACAGGTACTGCTGTCCACACGGACTCTCCTGCACAGAGGGTCCCAGCCAGCAGAAGCAATGAGGGAGATTTTACTAAGACATACAGTCAAGTCTCAGTGTAGCCCAAATCTTCTAGAACGAGCAATAGCATTACTGTGTAGGGCACTGTTTTGAATTTACAAACAAGATGTGTACCTAATGCCCAGGTGTAATTTGGCAACTGAAATATACTTTCCTCCAGAAATTATTTTAATTAGGTAAGGTACTTATCTTAAATCACAAAAACCTATTTAATCCATATGTACTAAAGTTTAATCCCTTTTACAGGTATTTCAGTCAAAGCTAATTACCCTATATGCTCCAAGTACTCTGATTGCTTAAGAAATAATGCCAAAATTTGTGTACTTAAAACAGTAATTTTTATTTTGTTCATGAATGTGTAATTTAGGGCATTCTACAGGAATAGCACATCTCTGGTCCACTTGGCAGGAGGAGGGATGGGGAGACCTAAGGGCTAAGGCCTGGCATCCTCTGAAGGCTTGCCACTCATATGTCTGGCTCTTGATTGAGGTCTAAGCTGGAGGTGTTGGCTGAAACCCCTATACATGGCCTCTCCATATGGTCTAGGCTTCCTCACAACATAGTGGTTGATTTCCAAGAGCAAATGTCACATGTGAGAGAAACAAAGAATAGCCCAGAGACAAAGCAATTGTAGCTTTTTATGATCCAACCTTGGAAGTCACCTAGCACTGTTTCCCTGAACCAACTGAACCAATCACAAGCCTATGTGCATTCAAGGGGAGGGCAAGGGATTCCAGCTTTTTACGGTGAGTGGCAAGATTCTAGAAGGTGACGTGGGCCATAATTAAATGGCCAATTTTGGAGAGCACAATCTACTACAACATATTACAGGGAAAATAAATATATTCCACCTTGAAAGGCAATAATGTACCATAGAGAATTCAGAGCCACGGCTCTAGGACCAGATACCTAGAACTCTGTTATATACTCTTGTGTGATGCTAGGCAGTTTGCTTAAGCTCTCCATACCTCTGTTTCCTCATTTATAAAATTGGGATGCTGTGAAGAAAAAACAGTTATTGTGAAAAGAGTTTAAAAGCCTATCTAGCTCCCTAAACATTAGCTATTATTGTCACCTAAGGGAGACACCTGCCCCCACTTCAGCAGTGGTACTTCATGGTTTCTGGGGAAATGGTGGTGGGAGCAGCATTACCAGAGGTAGAAAATTAAAGAGAACATGGGGCACCTGGGTGGCTCGGTCGGTTAAGCGTCCGACTTCGGCTCAGGTCACGATCTCACGGTCCGTGGGTTCGAGCCCCGCGTCGGGCTCTGTGCTGACCGCTCAGAGCCTGGAGCCTGCTTCAGATCCTGTGTCTCCCTCTCTCTGTGACCCTCCCCCGTTCATGCTCTGTCTCTCTCTGTCTCAAAAATAAATAAACGTTAAAAAAAATTAAAAAAAAAAAAAAAAAGAGAACAGCTCACATTATTGAGTACCTAATATCTGTCCCTTACTATGCCACAACATAAGTTGACTTCAAAACCAATAAGATAGGCACTAATATTATCCGGGTAAGCAAACTGTGACTTAGGTAATTTGCCCAAAGTAACACCTGCAAGTGGTGGACGCCAGGATTTCCCCCAGATTAGTTTAACTAGATAGGAGAAGTCCGAATTCCTGTATATCTGCATGGAGCAGAACCTTTCTCCTAAATCTGATTTGCAGCTGAGTAAAACATGAATGGTATTATGCCACTGGGATTTAGGGTTATTTATTACAGCAGTGAGCCTACGTTGACTGGATTAGTACAGGGAAAAGACAGACATACAGCTGACCCTTGAACGACAGGGGTTTGAATTGTGCATGGGTCCAGTTATATGTGGATTTTTTTCTGATAAATACAATACTGTATTTTCTCTTCCTTATGATTTTCTTAATAGCATTTTTTCTCTAGGTTTCTTTATTGTAAGAATACAGTATATAATACATATAACACAAAACATGTGTTATTGACTGTTGATGTTATTAGTAAGGCTTCTGGACAACGGTAGCCTATTAGTAGTTAAATTTTCGGGGAGTCAAAAGTTCTACATAGATTTTCAACTGCATGGTGGCCCTCCCAACCTCCAAGTTGTTCAAGGGTCTACTATACTTGGGCACCAGTAACTTGAGGATTCCTTAAAATAAAATGGCTCCTTTATTTGCAGAAGACAGCATATTTGCCTAAAAGAAAATCATTCTTTAGGTCACTTCCTACCAGTCTCATTTTGCTTCTGAATTAGAAGACAGACAGCCTTTGGCCCACCAAGAATAGGGCTGGGCGTACTGATTTGGAATCCTTGGCACTGATATGAACAGACTGCTCACAAATTAGGTTGGCTGTTCACCAGCTGAAGAATGCTCCTTCTAAGTTTAACTCAGGTGTAAAATCTTATGCCTCCCAGTTGTTTGCTTGTCTCTTTTGTTTTGATGTTTGCTTGTTTATTTGTTTAAACATTTTTTAATGTTTTTTTTTTGTTTGTTTGTTGTTTTTTTTTTGAGAGAGACAGAGCACCAGCAGGGCAGGGGCAGAGAGAGAGGGAGACACAAAATCTAAACAGGCTCCAGGCTCTGAGCTGTCAGCACAGAGCCCAAGGCAGGGCTCGAACCCACAAACCGCTCCAGATCATGATCTGAGCGAAGTCAGGCACTTAACTGACTGAGTCACCCAGGCACCTCTGTTTGTTTGTTTTTAATGATAATTCTCATTTTGGCTATACTGGCCAGCATTAGGAAGAAACTTGGGTGTTGATATATATAGGTTCCCTGTATAAGTAGACTCTAAGTTCCATGATGGTAGAGACCTTGCTTGTCTTGTTCACCATAGCACCCCTGGTGTCTAGTCTAATGCCTGGCACACAGTAGGTGCCCGAAACTTGTTTGAATGTACAGAAGACTGAATGTTTGAATAAAAGCTCAAACAAAAATCAGAAGTCCATAAAGTAACCTGGGCTCTTTATGCCAGTGGCATATATCATTCAAAGACCGTGTTGGGGAGGAGCCCATTGCTTCCTATAATACTGTGGATGCAGTAGCCAGTTAATAAACCTTTGCCTCCTGTAGCACTTGATGCCTGGGAATGCGTAGGATGGGCTAACTTTTGTGGGATGCTATTTTTTTTTTTATCTCCAAGGATGTTGTAAATATGGTTGTCACAAAATTGGTTGTGGTTTTAGTTGTATGAATCTGTGGGAGTCAGCTGAGCTGAGCTGAAATATAACATTTCTCAACATGTACCTCTAAATGGACAGGGTTTAAATTCATAAAAGTAAAGAAAATCTAGAATCATACTTTAAAATTCATCCTTGCATAAAAATGTGCAGCTTTGGGTTTCTGGCAGTCATTGGGACAGAATTCAGAAAATGTGAACAATCCTTGCATTAGGACAAGCAGCAGCTGAATATCGTTCAGATTAGAGATTTCTTTCCTGCAAATCAAATATAGAACTTTAATGTTAGCTGAGTATACTGCTGCACATTGGTGCAAACTAAATTTTAAAGAGATTCTGTGTCTCTTAATTAAAGGCATTTATAGAAATATGTCCAAAAAAACTAAAGTTCACTGCAGAGATAAAAAGAACAGACTGCCTTGAGTTTGGAGAACACGGCTCCAGTGAATTTAAATATTTATCATATAATTTTTATATCAAAGTCTTAATGAGCACTAACTTTTATGGTATCACTTCTGGAGACAATAAAAAATACTATATTTTGGACTGCTATTTCTAGTTGGATTCCCACCATGGGGCACCATTTAAATAATAGATGATTTCATGAAAAGTAAAGGCACATTCCTTCCTGAACTTAAAATTTCAAACACCTGCCATCAAAGAAGCAAACAGTACAGCCGGGAGTCAGAGATTTTAGACCTTTTCCAAGTTTCTCTATCAAAGTTGCCTCAGAGACTCAAAGTCCCCAAAGCAGGTGTTCTTTTCTTGTCCAATGAATTAAAAACATTTGAGAAAAAAAATCCTCTTTCATAATTCCCCCAAGAACACACGAAGAAAAATTGCTAAGCTTCCATTTCAAATGTTAGGGATTTGGATTGAGTTTAGACAACAGCTTGCACAAAATGTCATAGCTCCAACTCTCTTACGCCGACGTGGGGGGTGCTGATGTAACAGAAAGAGTGGCTTTGGACAATTGAAAGGCAG
Source organism: Panthera pardus (assembly GCF_024362965.1). Classification (NCBI taxonomy): domain Eukaryota; kingdom Metazoa; phylum Chordata; class Mammalia; order Carnivora; family Felidae; genus Panthera; species Panthera pardus. The sequence goes on from NW_026527002.1 coordinate 47,138,600, forward strand.
ACTTGGAAAGGTAATGATACCTGACATCAGCCAACCTACTGCAAAGCTATCTAGAAACTTGGGCAATATCTTCCACAAATTCAGAGTGACATGAGAATGAGACAGTTGTCTACATAGTCTCACGAAACAATGACATTAACACCTTCTGGATTGTTCTTAAATATCCAATAAGTCAAATAAGATTCTGAGTTTAAATTACTTGGGAAGTGTCTTTACTCCACATTTCATTTTGAATATGGTCCATCCTGGGGACCTCTGGTAGATAAGCCAGCAGGCTCTACCCTGTGTAACGAACTAATGTTGCAATTTACCAATTCAACGCAATTATGTGCTTTACATTAAAAAGTTACATAAGTTCTTTTTTTTTTAATGTTTATTTATTTTTGAGAGAGAGAGAGACAGAGCATGAGTGGGGGAGGGGCAGAGAGAGAAGGAAACACACAATCTGAAGCAGGCTCCAGGCTCTGAGCTGTCAGAACAGATCCCGAAGCGGGGCTCAAACTTGTGAACCGCGAGATCATGACCTGAGTCGAAGTCGGACACTTAACTGATGGAGCCACCCAGGCGCCCCAAAAGTTACATAAGTTCTTTAATGATCTCATATAATATCCCACATTGTTCATCTAAGTACAGCTTATTTTCTTTGAGTGGATAAAGGTTGCATTGTAAATAGCTAAGGTCTTACTTCCATGGTCCATGGTTTTAACTTGCATAACTTGCATTAATACTGAGTGAGTCCTTCCCCTTAACCCCTATCTGATGAGGTAAGAGTTCCTCAGTCCGTGTAACATAAGAATGTTTACAGATTTCACGGAGGAAAAATAAAAGAAAGTTATAGCTTGGTAGCTGTCTGGATATATCATCCCTTTTCATGCAGAAATTAGAGAACACTGTGAAATTCACACATTCAGAGAATAAAATCAGATGTGGAACTGAATGTGGAAATGGTGGTGTGGGTTTTGTCCGATGCAGTTCTATGACATTTTGGCATCACAAGCTTACACGCCATTTAACTCTGGGGTGAATAGAATTCAAAGGGATCCAGGAACTTGGACGGGAAAAATATTCTACTTTTAGTTTTACCAGTCTCAAGCTGAAATTTAGTATTTCTTTTAATCAAAATGTAGGCTACAAACCACACAGTACCTGTGATTTTGTTGCCAAGAGAAATCACGGATATTCTCACATCACATTACAGTCGGTATGGATTTTTCTGAAATAACCTTTTACACTCATCACAACTTCAAAATTATGGTATTTATACCTGCTGCTAGTTTGTATTATTTAATAATAGATTATTAATAAAGCACATATCACAATTTAAAAAAAATCTGGTTAATGTATTTCAATAAGAGTGGTTTCCTTTGTGGTACTGCACACTTTATCTTACGCATTTAAAAGCATCGTTCTGAGAAGTCTAGAGGCTCTGCTAGGTTGCCAAAGAAGCCTATGACACCAAAAAGGTTTTAAAAACCCCGAAACTCTACCAAGTATCTAATAATTCAACAGCGGGCTTCAGAGTAAATCATTCCTTGCTGCTATCTTGTGAAGCTGAAACAAAGTTGACCTTGAAATCAGCACAGTCTCATTGCTGTAAATAGGCAATTGTGAGGAAAGTCATTTTTTAAAAATTTTGCCGTAAGAACAAAAAACCTGTAGATTTTAGAACATCTCTGCAATCGTGGCAGATAGGATGCTCTCTTCTGGTGATAAATGTGATCACTGACATATTGCCATCGACACTGACTTGTTCTCATATATTTCACACTGCTGAAATCCAGGGCGTTTTATAAGGGCATTGAACACAATCATTTTATAACTTTAACTTAAAGCATCACAGAGGGAGCACTAGGAAAATCTTTGCTATATCTTTGCTATCTAAACTGTAATGATAATTCCTTATTTTTCATAAAAGAAGGAACCATCAAAGTACTCCATCAAAGATACTGCTATTAAGTCACAGTGCTACCAGTCCTATTCATGCTCATTTGAAATGTTGCAAATCAATTAACATATTTCTAGGGGTGTTAAGAATGTGGCCTCTGAGTTATTATAATCATGAGATAAATCATATGGTGACATGATGCCTCAATAGATGTGTCTTGATTTAAGCATATTGGACTTTTTGGAAAATCCTCCATGGGGACTCTGGCCAAAGAGAAACTTACCAACTGCCAGTCAGTTAAATGAATTTTCAGTCATTGAAAGCTATTGAAAAATTATTGATGCACACACAATTATTCACTTATCACGGACTGAAGCGAAATACGGTTCAAAATCCTCATCTCCATCTCCAAGAGTAAAATAAATGCAAACAGAATTCTGAAACTAATTAAGAACAATATATTCTTGCATTTCATTGAGATATAATTCACGTAAGATACATACTATTCATGTACATAGTTAAACCATTATTATCTATCCATCAAAATAGTAGGTATATTACATGTGCTGCTCTAAAATCTGCCTATTTCTCCTGTTGAATTTGTAAGATTTAGAAACCTGATCATAAATGTAGACTTCGATTAAATCGATGTCAGAGGTTGTTTTTTTTTTTTTTTTTGAATTATCAGCTGCAAAACCATCCAACCTGTGTGCAATGATAGAAAACCCAAAATTACTAAACTTGGGAAGAAAATGAACTACAACAATGCACATAAAACAATTTGCACTGTATACTGTGACAGGAATAAGGAGATAAGAGGCCTTATTAATCACAGTTATCAAATTATTCATTCAAGACCTGGAGCAAAATTTTAGTGACTGTTTATATCTGTATTTGCATTAAAGTGACCCCTACCAATGATAATTTAGTTTTAGGGCTATTATTTTCTTCTATGGGTAATATTTCAATTCTTAAATGTAAGAACAGCTTACATGACTCCTTCCTTAGTGAAGAGCATCCAATGCCACTCTCCACACAGCTGAATTTTCAGAGGAAGATACTGAAAATGTACACTTTGCTCTAACAACCAAGAAGCAACTGCATGCACACAGACGTAAGAGGTTCCACCCCAACTTCCTTGGCATATTCCAGATTATTTTTCTCTAAACAGGAAGCTGTTGACAGTTTCTCTGGTATTTTCAGAATACCCTATTTACAAGAAAAGTCCCAACTTTTGTTTCAAAGTATAATGTTCTTTCCCCGCTGTGCCTATTGTTGCTAATTATGCATGCTGCAAACAAGATAGAAACCAAATTCCAAACTATTCCAGGCTGATTTAGAATGAGGAACAATTGTTTAAAAAAAAAGAAAAAAAAGCAGCCAGCAACATATTGCAAGGCTATGCTGGAGTCTTTAAACCCAAAACAATGCTGAAGGGAGGATTCCTGGAATTCAACGGGAATATTTGGCTCAGCTGCAAAATCCGTATCTCTGAATAATGTCATGCTAGCAAGTGTTGAGCAAGAAAGGCTATTATATTTTAACTCACTTCAGAGAACGTTAATCCAAATTTAACCAAATTCCGGAGACTCTACACAAAATTAGCAACTAGAAGCCGCTTCCCATTTTTTCCCCCCTGGTACAACAATAATTGCTCATGAAGACAAACTTGTAGGAGGTAAAAGAGACGGGAAAACCACAATAAGCTATAAACCATCCAAGTACTGTATATAAAGCAGACGAATTACCTCACACAAAAGAAGTGCAAGATTTAACAGTCCATGCTCTGCAGCCCCTGGAAAGCAGCGGTGCGGCGTGGAGAGCAGCAGCGGTGGCAGCAGCAGCCAGCATCCACCAGATTCTCACAGGCCTTTGACTGTGTGGACTCAGCCACAGACTCTGCCTCCAGCTGACGTCAAAGTCCCTGTCACATGGCCAGATGAAAGCCAAGAGAGCATTGGTTGTCGTAGCAACCACAGAACAGCTCTGAAATTATTTCAATAGGTCATCTGTCACTGTGGGGTGCATGTGTGTGTGTACAATGTGTGTACACACACACACACACACACACACACACACACACACACTCACGCACACCACAGTCATCACGGACAGCTCCCGGACAACCTCGGCCCCTGAAGTTGTGACTCAAGCTTGCCTACAACTTTCCTCTTTAAGACTTTTATGTCTGTTTTCTGACACTTCCTCGCAGGAAAATGCATGCCACTCCGAAGTTCCCACTGGTCTCGTTATCACCAGCACAAAGCGTGCATCTCTCTTTATAGAACAGAAGGAAAGAAACTGAAAAATTCTGGAGGCGGGGGGGTTAGTTTTCTGAGCTAATTAAATCTATTTGTAAGCAAACGGATACAAACTGAAACTCAAGGGGAATTGGAAGAAAACAGATCTTAAAAACTCCCTAAGAATCCACGTCGATGTACTGAGACCATGTTAGTGATGGAAAGAAGAACAAGAAACATGGGGTAGCGGCCCAGAGTCAGATGAGAGAATCCAAGGACCCCGACAGCAAGTGGGATGGGGGAAAACGGCTGATGGAATTCCAAAGTCCGGCAATGTAAAATGTCTATGCAACAATGATGACCAAAGTTTCAAAACAGCACCACTTTAAAACGGCCTTGTGAGTACATCGAAAATACTTTTAGACCTTTGCTTTGAGGCCGCCATACAGGTGCCAAATCCTCTCCTCCTAAATGCTCTCCTCCTAAAGGCTATCATCTGAGCCCCTCTGGGGCTCAGTGTGGAGTAAATGGGTGAATGCCCCATGAACGCCAAGTGCAGTGAAAGCCTACAGTCGCAGAATAAAGAACAGTCCTGCACGTTTTCTAACTTCAGCTTTATTTCCTTTAGGACAACCCCGCGTACTTCTAATTCAGCACACGTGCTTATTTCCTAGTTCATTCTCCTTCTCAATTAACAGGAAACCAATTAAACAAAATGGAATGAGGCCCACAGGAAGGACCCTGAAAAAATACACGCAGAAAATGTGTACTCATTCAAAGGGAAAAGAGTTAAAAGGTAGGGGAAAAGAGATTGCTTGCAAAACCCGAAGGACCTTTCCATGCTAGTGTTATCAGGATTTCTACTCTGGTTCTTAAAAAAAAAAAAAAAAAGGCCAGGGTGGGAGTGGGGGTGTAGCTCTGAGGTGCTACAAAATATAAACGGAAGCTAAACCAGCTGAGCAGATTACATTTGTGTCACTCTAAAAGAATGAAATTTCTTCAGAGTCAGAAATTACTTCTTGTTGAACAATAAGACTAATGTCCAAACTGTGGCTGTAAAATCCTTCTATTCCTTCTTCTTCTTCTTTTACTTCTGTCCCAGCCCCAGCTGGGAGAAAAGACATATTTGTATTTGAAAAGTTATTTTCCTGATGCTATTAGCTACAGCAACGCAAAAGTAAAATCAAGCTGCAGTGCTACGATTTCAGAGTTATGACAGATGAGAATTTACCTGTTCGCACAAGAACAATGAGCTTTTTGAGCCCAAGTCCATCTGAAATAGGTCGAGATGTCTCAGCAGGGGCAGATTTCAGCCACAATTCACAATTTTGCAGTTTGTTACAGTTATGGTTCTGGGTTTCTGTTCAGAAATGCACATCCTAGTAATGAGCAGAATGGGAAGAGAGGAGACAAAGTATGTCTTTGTAGACTTCACATGTCCTCTGAGCTGCCTGCCGTAACACCTCCCTGACTCTGGATCCATGGCTGACTTATCGATCAGCTCTTTCTGTAGCTTCAGCATCTGAGTAAAACTGCAGTACCAAGCTCTGCCAATAGGTGATGTCCTCTGAAACAAGAAGTTCTTGGTAATGAAAATTCCTAAAACCCAGGGCTTTAACCTGAAATTCAGCAAACTCGGACATCTTTTCATTTTGAATTTTCCATCATTTTTTAGACTAAGGACACTTTATACTGACTTGGGCTTAAACTCATTATAAGTCAAAATAATCAGTGGACTGACCTTCAAAAAGAAAAGTGGATGCATGCTTTCTCTTGCGTACTTTCAAAATGCTATCACTCATTTTCCCTTCGCAAACTACCTAGGATTAAGAGATTCTTCTTACAGCTGAAGAAGCTTCCAGTCACCTGCAGGGTTGGAATCATGGTGACTGATCTCACTGGTGCTCAGGTTTCTGCCAATTTGGCTAATTAATCCAAATGTAGTTGAAAATATCATGGGACATACAGATGTGGGTTTTTCCAATCACAGCCCATCACACTGAGAGAGTATGTCGTTTAGTTTTTAAATGACAACACATTTTTTTAAGGTGAACATGATTCACTGAATTTAAAAATATCCACTCAAAAACAGTTCTGCACCACAGTTTTCACTTGCTGTATGAATGCCAAGGCTGTCTATTATTAGTCTGACCACTTTGCCAGAAATAACTGATAAATACCCAACAGGGAGTCTGACTTGGGTTCACACACCTGAACTAACAGGTCCTTTGGGTCATGAACAGACAACTAGAATCAGCCTTTCTAGGTAAAAATGTTCCTATCTCCCCATCTTAACATTAGTGGGAAGGCCATGGACGTATTTTTGGAGACACTGGGTTCAAATCTCATCTGGGCAAGTTATTTAAGTCCTCCGATCCTCAGTGCCTACATCCTAAGGTTGTTGTGAAGGTTATAAAGTTAATGTTTTCTAAAAGTCTGACTCCCAGCCATAGGGTAGATGGCTTAATGTGTATGTCACTTCTGGTTTATCTTTCTGACTCTAGTAAGTCTACAAAGACTTTTGGGGAAAGGAGACTCTTATTCATCTCCTCAACTCCGTGTTTAGCACAGGGCACAGAACATGATGAGAGCTCAAAAAATGTTGAGTGACTCTCCTATTGGGAAATCACTGCTGAGCAATAGAAAAAAAAATGGCTCCTTTTTATTCTCACTAACAGAGAAGAGAATAACCCCTCAACCCCAAAAAAGGCAACGGAAGGAAAAATAAATATTAAAATGTAGACTTATCACAAAATTTTCTAACAAAGAAAGGGTTCAAATAAATTTACCAAGTAAATCAAACTTATCTCTACTAAATTATGAAATAAGTTATATGCCGATGTACTTTATGGCTATTGCTGTTGATGTTGGATAATCTTTTTTTATTTAAAAAAATTTTTTTTAATGTTTTAATTTATTTTTTGAGAGCGAGAGACAGAGTGTGAGTGGGGGAGGGGCAGAGAGAGAGGGAGACACAGAATCCGAAGCAGGCTCCAGGCTCCGAGCTGTCAGCACAGAGCCCGATGCAGGGCTCAAACCCACGAACAGTGAGATCATGACCTGAGCCGAAGTCTGACGCCTAACTGACGAGCCACCCAGGCGCCCCTGGATAATCTTTTATATTAACTTACATTAATTGAGCACTGAATACATGTAAAACATTGTTCTAAGTGCTGTCAAGATATTAAATTATTTACTATAATAATCCTATAAGGCAGGTACGATTCTTTTCCAGATTTCACAGCTGGTGAACCTTAAGCATAGAGATGTCAAGTAATTGGCCTACCTAATGCATGGCAGAGCCAGAATCTACACTCAGGAAGCCTGGCTTCATCAATTCTGGGAAATAATTTACATGTGATGCATTTTTAGAAAGAATTGAATTATTTCTTATGTTCATTTTATACTTGAGGATTGTTCTCTATTTTTAATTTCTTATGAGGGAGAGAAGGCCAACTTATTTTTTTCTGCATCTGGGAAGTCTAGTTATCTAACCTAGCTTTGGCCTAAGGAGTGATATGGCAAGAAAAATCGAATCACGAAGATTTGAATCAAAGAGAACGGGCAAAGTAAAGTAGTGAAAATATCCTGAATAAAACGGTGCCCAGGTTATTAGAGTTTTCACTGAAGCAACTATTTGGATTGCACGGGCTTGGGCAACTTCTGTTGCCCACCATGGTGGAGTTTCGTGTGTTCAAACCAATACTCTCACTGAGATAATAGTAAGAGCTGGATTTTTAAAAAAGTGGTTGGAAGACATCAATGAGTAGTAAAGGCAGAAAAATCTGTAAGTTCCAAGATCTCAGATAAAAGGAAAATATATTGATATAAGCCCAACATTCTCTACCTGCTGCTTTTCTCCTCAAGTTATTTGATATGTGGTGTGGCGCTTCTGGCATTCTCAGAGACTAGGGAGATAAAAATTAGAGTACAAATATTCAAAAGCACCCAGGAATTGGGGGATTGAGTCCTGGCTTAAAAAGAAAAAGGTATCATAAAGAAGTGATACTAAGTTTCTGAACTGTTTTCCTCTTGAAGTGTTTGCCAATTCCTAAATGATGTTAGGCACTAGAACAAGAATTAAAGCAAAAAATGCAGCAAAGAGCATAAGAACGTGAAGGGAGAGGTTAGCAGTCTTGTAGTCCTAGGGAAACAAAAATTGGAGTTCAGGATCCTCCAAGGAGTTGGAGCTGGTAAACACCTTAAGTTTTCAGGTCTCACAACTCAAAGGCAATGCCACAGAAATCATGAAAAACAGGGAATAGATGCATCCTCAGAAAACCCAGGATCCATTCTAGATTTATTACAGTGCCTAGTTGGATCAAGGTAATTTGTCTATATTCTAACTATCTTCTAGAAAAAATTAACCCTCTCTAAAGAAAAATGACATCATACAATTTTTCATACACCAATTCCAATTCGATGCAAAACTATTAATCATGCCAAGAGATAGGTCTAAATCCAAGAGGACAAAATAGAGAGAGATCCACTGGTGAGTCACCTTTTGTAGTTATCAGACAGGGACTTAAAATTAACTGTAAGTAGGGGTGCCTGGGTGGCTCAGTTGGTTAAGCCTCTGACTCTTGATTTGGGCTCAGGTCATGATCTCACAGTCATGGGATCAAGCCCTGCATCAGGCTCCATGCCCAATGTGGAGCCTGCTTCGGGTTCTCTCTCTCTCTTCCTCTGCCCCTTCCCCCTGCTCTCTATCTCTTAAAAAAATAAAAAATAAGATAAAAATAACTGTAAGTAATATTTTCAAGAAAATAAATGGCAAGATGGATCATTCCACCTGTAAAAAATTAAATCTATGAAAAAAGAACTATTGAAATTTAAGAACTAAAAAATCCAATAACTGAAACTAAGAACACAACAGATTAGTTCAAGAGTAGAGAAGAAATGGGAGCCTAGGTGGCTCAGTTGGTTAAGAGTCCGACTCTTGATTTTGGTTCAGGTCATGATGCTGAGGTCAAGTGGGATTGAGCCCTGACTCTGGCTCTGCACTGAGCACGGAGGCTGCTTGGGATGCTCTCTCTCCTCTCTCTGCCCCTCCCCAACTTGCGCATGTTCTCTCTCTCTTCTTCAAAATAAATAAATAAAACATTAAAAACAAAAAAGAATAGAGAAGATATACCAAAGAGAAAAAGAGTGAAATGAAAAGTAGATTAGCAGACAATATCTAGAGTGAAGTATAAGAAGAAAAGAAGAATGGAAAATACAGAATCAATGTTTAAGAGACATTCGGGACATGATGAAAGGCTAATGTGTGTATTTGGGAGAGGAGAGAGAGACAGGACAAAAGCAATATTTGAAGAGAAGGGGCTGAGAAATTTCTAAAATTTATAAAACAACAGATTTAAGAAGCCCTTTATATCCCAAACAGGATAACTACAAAGAAAATCACACGTAGACACATCATGACCAACCTGCTGAACACTAAAGACAAAGACAAAATCTTAAAAGCAGTAAGACTGTAAAGTCATATTAAGTCTAAATTTTTTAAATGTTTTTATTTATTTTTCAGAGAGAAAGAGAGAGAGAGACAGAGTGTGGACAGGGGAGGGGCAGAGAGAGAGACACACACAAAAAATTTGAAGCAGGCTCTAGGCTCTGAGCTGCCAGCACAGAGTCCAATGCAGGGCTCAAACCTGTGAACCGCGAGATCATGACCTGAGCCAAAGTTGGACACTCAACTGACAGAACCACCCAGGCACCCCATAAAGTCATATTAACTCTAAATGCACAACAGAAGATTTTTAACAGTAAAATTCAACAGTAAGACAAACAATCCAACTAGAAAATCAGCAAAAGAGAGATATTTCCCCCAAAGAATATATACAGATGACAAACAAACACATGAAAAGATTTTCTAACATTATTAACCATTAGGGAAATGCAAGTTAAAAAAAACCATAATGAGATATCACTAGACATCTATCAAAATGACAAAAATAAAAAATTGCGACCATATTGAATGTTGGCAAGGATACAGAGAAACTGAATCACGTATACATTGCTGGTGGGATTGTAAAATGATACAGCCACTATGGTGAATAGTTTGGCAGTTTTTCAAAAGTATTATACATGCAACCACCATATGACTCAGCAATTGTGCTCCTGTTATTTCAGAGAAATGAAGACTTATGTTAACACAACAGCTTGTACGTGAAAGCTTCTAGCTTTGTGATGACCGCTAATTTGATGCTTTCAATGGGCGAGTGGTAAATTTTAGCGTATCCACACCTGGGAATACTATTCCGTACTAAAATGGAACAAAGTACTGATACCCAAGAAAACCTGCATGAACGTCCAGAGAATTAATTCCTGAGTGAAAAAGCTACTCTCAAAAAGTCACAAAACTATACGATCCATTTACATACCATTATTGATATGGCAAAATTATAGAAACAGATTAGTGGTTTCCAGAGAGTAATGTGTCGGTGGGTGGGAGAGAAGTACTTATGTTGTTAAAGAACAACTGAGGGATCCTTGTGGTGATGAAAACTTCTGTGTCTTGACAGCTTCTGTATCAATGTCAGTATCCTGGTTGTAATATTGGATTACAGTTTCACTACCTTTAAGGGAAAGTGGCTAAAAGATATTTGGATTCTCTCTGTGTTGTTTCTTACAAGTGCATGTGAATCTACACTCATCTCAAAATATAAGTTTGATTAAAAACATTTTAAATGGAGATAACATAAAACATTTTCAGTCAAAACCTGAGTGAATTTTTGCTTGAAAAGAATTACACTAAATTTCTAAAGAGTTATTTAGGCAGAAGAAAACAACGTCAGATGGGAACAGAGATACAGAAAGGGCAAATATATACATAAGTCTAAATGGATACTGATCTTATAAGATTATGACTTGTGGGGCTTAAAATATGTATAGATTCAAAACATAGGGCAATATTAGCAGAAAAGGGAAGAAAGGATGGATAGAATTGAGATGTTCTAAGATTCTTATATTCTGGTAAAAGTACTAATTAATAAGTCTCTAATAAGGTAAGGGTACACAGTGTAATCCTTGTATCCACTAAAAGACTAACAAAAGAAGGAATAGCTAATAAATTAATACATCAGAAAACTCATTTTTAAAATTTCTTGATTCCCCAAAGAAGCAAGAAAGGAGGGGAAAAAAGAAAGGAAATGATAGGAGAAATAGTAACATCAAAGACTTAATCTCAAACAAGTCAGTATTTACCAAAATACGTAAACTGATTAAATATTCCAGTTAAAAGACAACAAACATCAGATTATATTAATAAGCAAATTCTAACTTTACTAGATACAAGAAATGGGAAGTGATATATAAACTACCTAGCAAAAGCTGGTGTAGCAACATTACTATCAAGAAATAGTAGCTGGTAGTATTATAAGCAAGAAATACTGCTAGAGGGGCACCTGGCGGGGGGGTGGGGATCAGTTGGTTAAGTGTCCAACTCTTGATTTCTGCTCAGGTCATGATCTCACGGTTTGTGAGTTCGAGCCCTGTGTCAACTCCATGCTAGCAGTGCAGTACCTGCTTGGTATTCTGTCTCTCTCCTTCTTTCCCTTCACCTCCTTCACTCTCTCTCAAAATAAAAAACTTAAAAAAAAAAAAAAGAAAGAAAGACTACTAGAGATATAAAGGAACACTTCATGATTTGCCTTTCTAAACATGCATATGCACCTAATAAAATAGCACCAAGATAAATAGAAAAAAATCATAGTCATAGTATTGATTTAACATATCTTCCCAATAACTCATAGAACAAACAGAAAACAAGTTAGAGATATAGAATATCTCAGTGACAAAATTAACCAACTTGGCTTAATTAGCATATGAAGAATAATCTAAATTACAGAATACATATTTTTTTTCTAGAATGTTTTTAACAATATTGACTACATGCTGGACCATAGGAATGTCTCCAACACATTATAAATGACCAAAATCACAGAGTATACTCTTTGTACACAATGGAGCACAGCTAATAATCAGTATTAAAAAGACAAATAGAAAACCTCTTAAATCGTTTTTAGGTGATACATTTCTAAGTGACCCATGGATTAAAAAAATTACATTGCAATTTAGAAACATTTTGAACTGAACAACAAGATACAATGCATCAAAACTTGCATGTGCCTAAAGCACTATTTAATGAAAATGTGTATATATGTTAATTAAAACACACACACACAAACACACCTTCTCTTTTAGAACGGCACTTTGAGGAGCTCCATGGACCTGTTCCCCCATACAACAAAAATAACTAGTGAAAAATACTTTAAAATATCATAAAGTCTCTGAAAATCTTACTTAGGGTATATAGCCAGTGAAGAAACCCTTATTCAAGAAAAAAATACTAAAACTTCATAAGAACATTGAGAGTCTGTGGCACTTGAGTCATGATCCTTCCTAACCCCTTAGCTCAGTTTGATGGAAGCTAAATGCTAGAAAGGTGTGAACAACAAGACTGGGTTCCTTCTCCCCTCAGCTCAAAGGATACACTGCCTCCCTGGAAAAGGCAGACCATCAGCATTTCTCCTGTTTTGGTGTCAAATTCCTGGTGAATACAGCCAAGATGGTGGGGGCTCCCTTCGTCCACCTAGCCCCCACTCACAGAGCAAACAGGTTCTACTCCAGGTACAATAGGTAGAGAATGCTGGGGCCTTATTGCTCTCAACAAGTTCACTTGTAGGACAGAGATTCTATATCAGAGACAGTCTCAGAAGACTGGAGGCTACCACCATAGTCCAGTGCCCAGAGTAGTTACTCAGAGCTTTTTTCAGAGAGGCAGTCCATAAGAAAAGAGAGCTCTGAAGATCTACCCAAAGGAAATGACTATTTGAAATAGAGTGTGGAGAAGTTCAAGTTTAAGGGTGCTCTGGAAAACAATGGAGATTTGCGTGGTAAAAATTCAGAGGAGGCTGACAGAAGAGCAAAAGCTAACCTGCAGACCAGCCAGTTTACCAGAGAGAACGAGGGAAAGAGCTAAAAAGAGCCCTTTTTTTGGGATCAGAACAAACCTCAAAGACCTTAAAGTGCTTCAAAACCCCTTTGATAAACGTAATTGGTTGGCATAGAAGAGATCAGGGAAAGAGACAAAAAGAGCCATACTAAAACTAGTCTTCCCAGGGTGACTGGGCAGTTACTGAAAAAGTGATATGAATAGCACCTTTGTATTGTGCTTTATGGTTTACTTTCACGATTCTATTCATTTGACCCTAAATTAATACAAACATTTAATTTTTTATAAGGCTGAATATCCACAATCTAAGTCTCCACCTCAAGTAGTGGGGAAAAAACAAAGTAAAACAATGAAGGTAAAAGGAAGGGAATTATAAAGAGAGCAGAAATTAATTAAATTGAAAACAATGTACAATAAAGAACACAAGAAATCCAGAATGGATTCTTTTTTTTTTTTTTTTCCAACGTTTTTTATTTATTTTTGGGACAGAGAGAGACAGAGCATGAACGGGGGAGGGGCAGAGAGAGAGGGAGACACAGAATCGGAAACAGGCTCCAGGCTCCGAGCCATCAGCCCAGAGCCTGACGCGGGGCTCGAACTCACAGACCGCGAGATCGTGAGATTGTGACCTGGCTGAAGTCGGACGCTTAACCGACTGCGCCACCCAGGCGCCCCTAGAATGGATTCTTGAAGCAAAATAATAGAATTAATAAACACCTAGAAGAATAAGCAAGAAAAAAAAATCACCAATATCTTTAATTTAAAAAAAAAGGGTATCATCGCAGATCCTACAGAGGTTAAGATGTACTTGGTTTCACAGGTTCCTGGAATAGAAGATACCTTAGTAGTCCTCCAGTCCTATCTTCCCTCCAGTGGAGAAATCCTCTCTATACTATGTCTGATAGATAGTAAGCACCTGCTGCTTGAATACCTCCCAGATGTAATGAGCTCTCCACTACAAAATGTCAAGACATCCATCGTACAATGTTCCAGCTGTTAGAAAGTTCTCTCTTATGATGAACCAAATGTCTCCTTCCCATCACTTTAAAATCAGGCTCATGTTTTGCTCCTTGATGTTACAAAGAGTAAATTGAATGCTTTGGTTCACATGATGGCCCTTTAGAGATCTAAAAGAGCAGCTATTATGTCTATAGCTGCTAGTTGTCCCTCAATACCCATTTTCTCCTCCATAGAAATAGAATCCTTAGGTGGGAAATAGCTGCCCAGAATAAAGACATTTTCCAACCTCCCTTGTTGCTCTGTGGCTTTGTGATTAAGGACCAGCCAATTAGATGTGAACAGATGTCATGTGTAGCTTCCAGGACCTTCCTTAAAACCCAATGAGCAAACAAACTTGTCTGAGCCCTTATACTTTTCTTTTTCACTCCATTTACCATCCTACTGCTTGGGAGCATGGATGAGACGGCCACCACTGTGGACCGTGGGGAAGTGGGCTATTCACCCTAGAGGTGGACGGTGGAGATGTGAGCTGGCAGAAGGCTGGAATCTGAAACCTTCATGGAGAAAGCTGCCATTCTAGTCCTACTGTACTTCCCTCTGGGTGTGTGTGTGTGTGTGTGTGTGTGTGTGTGTGTGTGTCTGAGAGAAACAGAGACAGAGATAGAGAAAGACAGAGAGAGGGGAAAGGGAAAGTTCTTATTTAGGGCATACTTTGTGCATATTAAACCTATTCCCAACTGTTAGAGTTTCTACCATCAACATTTGGGAACTTTATGGGGCACCTGGCTGGTTCAGTCAGTGTAGCATGTGACTCTTGATCTCGGGGTCATGAGTTCAAGCCCCACATTGGATGCAGTGTTTAATTAACCATTTTTTTTTAAGTTGGGAACTATGTGCAAGTGAAATGCCACATGTTAAATAAGCTAATGGAATTTCATGAAATTCCCAGAATCCTTAGAGAATAAATTGTAATACATCCAAAAGTATTGCAACATAAGTGCTATACAACAGCTCTTCATTTATCCAAATAATTAAACTAGTACCCTTTAAGCTATAATATTCACGAAAGATTCCTTAAAGTCTTTCTGGACACTGAGGAGTCACGTGGGTTGAAGATAAAGAAAAAGGAGAAAAGAGACAACAAAATCATTCAACGAATAAAAATGGCCTCTCCTACCATCCTGCCTGCCTTTTCAAAGATTGAACGAGAGAAATAAATTCTTTTCTCAAAGAGAGAGAATTTCTCACAGGAAACTAAGGATTTTGTTTTGGAGAAAAATCTTCCACATATCATCTCTTTGTATTTAATTTCCCATACAAAAGAAAAGCTGCAAAATGCCACTTTCCCATCGGCAACATCTAGTACATTTAAAGCAAATATTGTAATAAGATCTTTGGTTTTGCCTTTTTGGAAAGATTGCTTTAGAACCATAACTCATCCTTTGCTGTCAGACTGACACCATTGCACATTTACAAATCACAGATCATCAAGGATTCTATCACTTCCTACTTCCAAGGGATAAGGCAATAAACCCCAAAAGAGTAAAGAATCTAGATGTTTCCCTGGTGGTGGCTGTGTTGAAAGTGCAGTTCCTATAAACAGGAAGAGAGAACCAATCCTGAAATTCATCTTCAGCCCAAAGTCATACATTTTGTTGAGTTTTTGTGCAAAATGTTGGCATTAAGGACTCTTGCTGTGTTAGAATGGAAAGGATATGAACTTTGGGGTTGGGTACACTCAAATCTAAATGTAGGCTTCCCAAACATGGACTTTTTATATCTGTGACTTTGGACAACGTACTTGACCTCTCTGAGCCTTGATTTTATTATCTGTGTAATGGAAATACTAACAACTACCTTGCAAGGTGGTTATAAGAATGATGTTCAAATTAGGAATGCATCTGCTACAGTTAAGGAGATGGAGCAAATATTCATACTTAATTAATAATTAAAAATGTGCTAATTAAGGTCCAGTTTACCCTGTTACTGCTTTCTGAAAAACAAACTTACATAAAATGTGATTTTCTGTTTTCATTGAATTCCTTAGAGAGCAAATTATAACAGTTCTTAATATCAGCAGAACTCTGAATTTATATTTCCATAGCCTATAAGTCCATTTAATAGCACTTATGACAGTTAAAACCACTGCATAGAATCCTATTTAGCCTATTAAATTATTTATTCCTTATAAAAAAGGGAAAGTAGGACATTTAGTTTATTAGGTTGCTGATATTAGCTTCTTTTCTAAAAAAGCCACCCCTAAAAAAGCACACACCACATACTCCAAGAACTGCAAATCTATAGTTTTAATGCAATTTTTTTTTCCATAATAACCCTTACACAGATTTCTACAAAACGAATGTTCTAACACGGTAAAAGAGGTGAATCTTGCCTTAATAAAATCAAATGTATATAAATCTTAGTGTAGCAAAACAATCAATTAGAAGATTTAAAGCATAAATACTTCCTCTGGTACATATAAAATGCAATCCAATTATAGAAAAAAAATGATTGATTACTTTTCAGAAAAACATTTGACTAAAGGAGGCAGCTGTCTTGACTATTGTCCCAATAATCAGAATACTTATTTCACTCATTGTGTTTGGGCAACATGATAGACAGATTAATGCTCTCCGCTTCCTCCCCCACCCCCTACCCCCAGATGTCCCTCTTCTAATCCCAAGGAGACTATGAATATGTTATCTTACATATTGAAGGTGAATTAAGGTTGCCAATCAGCTGACCTCAAAATAGGAAGATTATTCTGGATTATCTGATGAGCCCAATATAATCACAAGAGTTCTTAAAAATGGAAGAGAGAGACAGAAAGATGGCAGCATGAAAAGGTGTTGGCCCAATGTTGCTGGCTCTGAAGATGGAGAAAGGGGCCATGAGCCAAATGTGCAGGCAGCTTCTAGAAGCTGGGAAAGGAAAGGAAAGTGCTATGATTTGAATGTTTGCGTCCCCTTAAAATCCATTTGTCTCGAATCTAACCCCTAATGCTATGGTATCAGGAGGTGGTGCCTCTGGGAGGTGACTGGGTCATGAGAATGAAGCCCTTACAAAGAGGGTCCAGAGAACCTTGTCACCCCTTCTACCATGTAAAGATACAAGAAGTTAGCAACCTTGGAAAGGGCCCTCACATGACCATTCTGACACCCTGATCTTTGACTTCCAGCATCCAGAACTCTGAGAAAT
This sequence comes from Panthera pardus, assembly GCF_024362965.1. NCBI lineage: Eukaryota > Metazoa > Chordata > Mammalia > Carnivora > Felidae > Panthera > Panthera pardus. The sequence goes on from NW_026527002.1 coordinate 47,155,836, forward strand.
AAGTATCTGTCATTTATAAGCCACCCACCTTATGATTTTTTAAAAATTTATTTTAGACTGAGAATATGAGCAGGGGAGAGGGGTAGAGGGAGAGAGAGAGAATCTTTAGCAGGCTTCACACTCAGCATGGAGTCCAACATGGGGCCCAATCCCATGACTCTGGGATCATGACCTGAGCTGAAATCAAGAGTCAGACGCTCAACTGACTGAACCCCATTCCCCAATATGAGTCCCTGATATTTTTGTTATAGCATCCCGAATGAACTACGATAGAAGTGGATCCTGTCCATCGTGTCCTAGAGCCTACACAAAGGATCACAACTCTGTCTATATCTTGAGTGAACCCCAGTGAGACCCGTTTCAGATTTCTGACCTCCAGAACTGTTAGATAATAAATCTGTGTTATTTTAAGATTGGGATAATTTATTATAGCAGCAATAGGAAACTAAGACAGGCAAGAACCGTGTACTGAGCACACCTTCGAAGCAAGACTTGATGGAGGAGATAAATAATGAGCTCCTCAAGGAGCTAACAGGACAGAAAAGGGGAGAGAGCAAACAGCCTAGGAGAAGCACAGCAAAGTGCCATATGGCCTCGGGGGAGGGAAATGTCCCTCCCAGTTGGGAGTACACCCACTGCTAGAAAACCTGCTGCAGTGTCTTTACAGCAGCCTTCCCAGAAGGCAAAGGCCTGCGCTAGTTGAACTTTGGTCATTCCATCAAGTCCTCTGATTCTAGAAATTCTATCTACAAAAAGACTTGCATTGCAAACATGGTATTTTCAAGAGCTGGCCTGAGTGTGGCTGAGGTCAGAGAACATGCTGAATGACAAGCAAGAAAAGAAACCAAGGGAACACACCGCTCTCTCGCTATCATCTACAGTTAAGATCTGACCCAGCATTACAGGAAAGGGTACATTCTCAGAAGGGCTGGAATGAGATGGCTCATATCTAAAGCTACCTGGACGCCTGTCCTATGAAACCTGCCTTGAGGTTGTCTTAGTTTCTTATACTCTTACCTGTGGGAAGCCACAACGGTTTTCATTATGGTACCAACCAAACAACCAAAGTGTGAAGTTCTCTCCGAAGAGGCACAGTAACCACTAAAAAGGCACTGAATGGAGACTCAGGGGCTACACAAATCCCAGCACCTCACCACTACTACCAAAACAGTCTATGAGTCAAACTCATCACCAAAGCTGTTATTAGGGCTTTGACTCTTTTACATGTAAAATGAGACGTTCGATTATTGAATTTCCTACAGTGTTAAGTTGCCAATATCCTTGGAGTTCAGCCCAGATATCAGCAACCTCATCAAGAAGAAGCGAGAGCCCACAGTGCCCGGAGGCACTTGTGCCAGGGCTAGAAGGAATCCAGAAACAAGACTTCACATTGGCCTTTTCTCCAAACGATTTTTTATAAGGGATTTCACCATGAAATCCTCAATTGCCTAAAAATTGATGAAGCAGGGATGGGAGAAGCAATGGCTGTGGGGTAATGGCAGGGGGTGGTGGTGGTGGGGTGGTTACCCTTGCCAAAGGAGAAGAATCACAAGTCAAGATGAAAGGAAAGTTACTGACAAAGCTGTCTGCTTCGGAATGAATAACAGTGGGAGCTCCAAAAGAATGAAGAGAGGCTTGGAGTCAGAGTCACATAGCAAGAGTCCCTGGTTACAGCCTCTGAGCGACCCGGGGCCTCTCCAGTTCCTAAAGTTACCCTACAGGCTCCAGGAGCCACTTCAGCATCATATCAGTAACTTTGCTTTTTGCTGAGCCAGCTTGAGTGGGTATCCCATCCTCTGAAAGCAAATGAGCTCTATCTGATACAAACACAATCAGCACATCTTTGTCCTCCACTGAATTAGTGCCATTGATTTCTCAAAACTGAAAAGGACCTTGGGGATTTATGTACCTCAATTCGTTCGTTCATTCATTCAATTGTTCATTCAAAAACCTTCGGTGAGTGCTCTCTGTGTGTCAGGCACTGTACTAGGCTGGGCGACTATAGCAGTGAATAAGAAAGACACCGAAGTTGGCATGTACAGTTATGAAGAATTACAACATTTAATAAGTAACAAGTGACGTAGAATGGGAGCTACCTGGTGCTAGCCCAGGAGGACCTAACTCAGCCTGGCGTTTCATAGAAAAACTCCCTGAGAACATGACGCAGGAATGAAGAAGAAAGAGACGAGGGAGACAGTTGAGGAGTTGTGAGATAGCAGTGAGTTTGAAATCTTGGGGCTGAGAGGTAGCCTGGCACATTAGAGGAGCTGAAAAGAGGCCAGGATGGCAGAATGCGGAGAGGAGTAAGCAGCGCACCATGAGTGAGCTGACTGTGGGGCAGCGTATGTAGGGCTTTGCAAGCCAATGTAGCAAGGCGACTGAGTCACTTGCTCAAGGACACACAGCTTGTAGGCGGCACAGAGGAGCCTAAGTCATCTAAGCGCTAATATAAAGACCAATTAACCTTTTAAAGTAATGTTCTTTTAAGATTTCTTTTCTGGTTCTAAATGCAACACATGCTGATTATAGAGCACACTCAAAGTGGCACAAAGACCACCGTGGAAATGGCCCCTAGGCGTGTGCGTGCAATACACACCTTGCATCATACGATGAACCTGGGCCAATCCATTCTCCCCAGACACTGGACACCTTTAGAAAGACTTAAATTATCAGATTTGTCCAGACTGAGCCATAAAAAAAGTCTCAGGACTAGGGTTCATGGCGAAAATCTGTCCATTACACAAAGGAGCCCATGCCCTTCCCCGTATGTCAGCTGCTTGCCCATTTTTACTGCATAAAACTGTAGACTTGAAGATAACCTAGTGATTATACCCAGAAAAGTGTCTCGAAAAAAATGATATCCACACATCCCCCCCATTTCTTCATGGCTTCGTCTCCAGGAAATTTCTAGACATTTCAAAATCAGAAGATGCTGTTTCTATCCTCCGACCACAGAAGCCATTTAGAATGCCTCTGCCTCTCTCCCCACTCCTGGCTGCTCCGGTTCCTTGGTCAAACCCAAACTGAGCGTTTATGGTAAGGATTCACGCAGCGGAATAGAAGCCCCCTGTTCTTCCTCCTGGGAAGGTGCCCTGCAAGCCTAACGGAACCAGCGTTTCCCCCCCCCCCCCCCCACCAGGTGGCATGGCAAGCGACAAGCCCTGGGAAGCCTGGGGAGCAGATAAAGCGCTTGATTAAGATGCCATCCTCTTCACAGCTAATTGGTAGATCGTTTTAGGAGTTCATGCCTTAGAATTTGTTCTTTCCTGATTGTCATTTTGTTTCCCTGCCACCCATTAAACGAGTCTCTTTGCCTGTCCTAGCGGTTCCCAACCCAATAATAATTATGGTTCCAGCCTCTTGCCTTGAGTTTCTGACAGCATAAATAATGCAGGTGCACAGAAATAAAGTGTAGCTATGCTGGCTTTTGCTTCTTTAGCCAATCAGCTACCCCCACCCCCCCCCAAATAAAAGTAAAGAGACTGAATTGATAGATGCATTTGACCGTCCAGCTGCCAAGAGGGCATTGCCAACAATGAGGATTTCAGAATAATAACCCTAAAGAGAGAAGGTTCAGAGCGTCCCATTCACTGTGGCCGCGGGCCTCCTGAAAGAGGCATTGTTCTCAGCAGGTCAGGTAGAAGAGCCCTCCCATGAATGCAGCATTCTGAGGAAACACGAAGCCATCCTTTTTTTTTTTTTTTTTAACCATCTGACACCAGAAATTTCAAACGTGATTTGGTTCTTAGGGAACAAGACTATACCCTCACAGGTGTGGAATAATCAGGCATCTAAGAACAGCAGTTTCTCCGAAAACAGCTGCAGAAAGGATAAAGATACAAGTTGTCCATTTTCAATCTGTGCCATGGACTCCCCAGCTTAATGTCTGCATTCTGAGAGCTGGGGGGAGGGCTGTGAAATCGGGCTTTCCAGCTGCTGGAAAGAGGAGGGGCCCTAACATGAGGGCGTTGCCTTGTGCCTGAAATACAGTTTTTAAAGTGCCCAAGTTTTAAGAGGATAGAATGTGGCACAGTGAAATGCTCAAAATAAAATATTCACCCGTTCCATGATCCCGCACAAGCCCTTTCCCCCATTCGCCACCCCCCACCTCATGTTTTCTTCTAACCTTTAATTTGACAAAGAAAAAAAACAAACATAGTGAGGACTTTGGGGGCTTGTTTTACACTTGGCACTGTGCTGAGTACTTCATGTAAATGATCTCATTTGATCTTCACAATGGCTGCTTGAGGTAAGGATCATTACAACTAACTAGGGAAAACTCCATCTAAGGAGAGTGGCCATCATTTGCCTGAGATGCCTGACCTAATTTGTGCAGTTAGACAGTTCACACAAGAGCTGGCACTCAAAATCCAGAAGCCAAAGGTTTTCAGAGCCAAAGGTTTTCCCTTTTTTCCACTCAACGTGGGCTAATGAATGCCTTCTACAAGCCTTCAAAGTCTCCATATATATCCTTTTCAGTTGCTATGCAAATGCCAATGAATGGATACGGACGGTATAGTTAACCATTCCCTGACTCCCGCAGAATTCAGCTACTTCTAGATTTTCCCTATTATAAATGGCACATACAAACATCCTCACACGTTTACCTTTTTTTCCTTTGATTTATATCCTGAAGAATAATTCTAATGAGAGTGATTACAAAGTCTTAGGTATGAAAATTTTGTGCCTGTTGATACTATTTCTGTTCAGATTTTTAAATAAACTAATTAAAAAAATTTTTTTTAATGTTTGTTTATTTTTGAGACAGAGAAAGAGCATGAGCGGGTAAGGGGCAAAGAGAGAGAGAAACATAGAATCTGAAGGAGGCTTCAGGCTCTGAGCTGTCAGCACAGAGCTTGATGGGGGGCTCAAACCCACAAACCACGAGATCATGACCTGAGCTGACACTGGACGCTTAACCAACTGAGCTACCCAGGTGCCCCAATAAACTGTTTTAACTGCCAGTAACAAGAAGCAAATATACCACTTCTCCAAAGCTTGTCAGCACTGTTATTAGATATATACGTTTATATATATGTCATATATATAATGATATATATTTGTTTATTTATTGTTCTTAGTTTAATAAGTGCCACATAATAACGTGTCATCATTTGGATTTTTATTGCCTGACCGAGCGGACAGGTGGAACATATTTTTACATATGTGTTGTCATTTGTGCTTCCTTGTCTATATGTTATATTTAAGACCTCTGGTCCTTTATTCACTGAGACCCAGATTTCGATCCCTCACCAGACATCGCTTGGTGCATTCCAAAACTGATCTTTCTCTCCCCTATTCCCAACCCACCCTGGTGAAATGATGATGATGATGATGATGATGATGATGATAATGATGATGATGATGATGATGATATCACCTCTATGTTAATCCTACCTAAATCCCTTCCTTCCTCATGGGTTTTGCCCAAGACAATGAATACTAGAAAAGACATATAGAACCTCGTGCTATAAAGAGATTCAAGCAAAGAGCTCTAGAAGTTCAAGATGGCTATCTCCACCCGCTGGAGAGTACAGTTTCTTGGAGCTAGCAGTAACATTACAGTGGGAAATACACCTTGGCAACATATTCATAAGTCTTATTCTCTCCATATCCAGGTATTCCCTGGGTTGTGAGTAAAAAATCCTTTATGTTTTTGAGGAGAGAAGGCCACCGTGTGCTGGCTGGAATGTGTTGGGTGGAGTTCTTGCCCCAGCTCTGGAAATGAAGAGCTGTGAAGCTTTTTCTGGGATACTGCTTTCTAGGGGGACAAAAGTAATTCCTACCTCATAAGGTTGTTGTAAGTCTTAAATGAGAAATATTTGTGCATCACCTGGCATCTCTGTAAAAGCACGTCAAACGGCAGTTGCCTCCCCCCAAAACTTTCTAAAGAAACAAATTATAAAAGATAAACCACAGAACGTATTGCTTGATATTTTCCAGTCATGCCCTGTCCTTAAATATCAAATAAATGAAGCTATTTAGAATTTAAAATCGTTTAGAAACTTTAAAGAAAGCCGTGTGAACGTGTAGTTATTGACACACTGGGTTGTTCCTTGTCAGCTTCGTCTAGAACATACCTCAGCTCTGTGTGAAGGACAGAAGTGAGCTGGTCACTGGCCTATTTGCCCTTGACTCCATTCCTTCCCTTCTCTGCTCAGCTCTGTTTTGCAGGGAGTGGACCCTGCAAGTTCCACTCTCCGGAATCCTGCCAGCTGACTGCTAACTAGATCCAAGCAGTGGGAGACACTGGTGTGTGTCCGGAGGGGAGAAGCCATCGCTCCCTTCTGCTTCCGGCCACGCATCCAGCAGGGTGGGTCAGTTCCGACAGGGGCCACAGCAGGTGGCTCTGGGCTCCAGTGGCGCTGACTATTCAGCAGCATCAGGAGGCTTGGCAGCAAAAGCAGACTCCAGCAGCTGCCACGAGCGTGCGCCTGGGCTCCGGGATGCCACCGCCACCCTCGTGTCTTCCGGTAGCAGCTGATTCACACTCTCATCCCTGAGTTAACCCACCTCCCCTTTTTTGTTCCTTCGGGCCTTACTTTTAAAATCAGTCCCATTTTGGGGCGCCTGCGTGGCTGTGGGTCAAGTAACCGACTTCAGCTCAGGTCACGATCTCACGGTTTGTGAGTTCGAGCCCCGCGGCGTTGGGCTCTGTGCTGACCGCTCAGAGCCTGGAGCCTGCCTCAGATTCTGTGTCTCCGTCTCTCTCTGCCCCTCCCCTGCTCACACTCAGTCTCTCTCTCTCTCAAAAATAAATACACATTAAAAGAAATTTTAAAAATAAAATAAAATTAGTCCCATTTTAAATCTCCTTTGACATACTTAGTTTCTATTTTCTTTCTTTTTTTAAAATTTTTTAAAAATGTTTTTATTTATTTTTGAGACAGAGAGAGACTGAGCATGAACAGGGGAGGGGCAGAGAGAGGGGGAGACACAGAATCTGAAGCAGGCTCCAGACTCCGAGCTGTCAGCACAGAGCCCAACGCGGGGCTCGAACTCACAAACCATGAGATCACGACCTGAGCTGAAGTCAGACACTTAACCGACTAAGCCACCCTCGCGCCCCAGTTTCTATTTTTCTAATTAAACCTTTACTGATATAATTAGTCAAAAAGTGAATGAGAAATCCCTTTCTGATGACCGAAATCATACTTGACCCAACAAAGCCCATAACATGCAGTCTAGCTGTTTTTATGAACCTTGTGAGGATATAAAAATGTCCTTTGATATTTTGCATTTCTGTAGAGTTCAAAAGTTTTCTGATGACAAATGGTACCTCCTCACAGAATGCCAGAATCATTCTGGTAAGTAGTTATAGTTTTAGGAAATTAAAAAGACAGTGAGAATGTAAAACGTTAAAAAAAATTTCCTGATGTTAGCAAGGCCATTAAATTTTCTACTTAATCAAACGAGAAGAAAAAGAGAGAGCTTAGAACTGGCTGAAAAACTAGGTCTTAGAACTCCTGTTTAAAAAACTGCAATTCTGGGGTGCCTGGGTGGCTCAGTCAGTTAAGCTTCCGACTTTGACTCAGGTCATGATCTTGTAGTTTGTGAGTTCGAGCCCCGTGTCAGGCTCTGTGCTGACAGGTCAGAACCTGGAGCCTGCTTTGGCTTCTGTGTCTTCCTCTCTCTCTGGCCCTCCCCAACTCATGCTCTCTCTTCTCTCTCTCTCCCTCTCTCTCTCTCTCAAAAATAAATAAACATTGAAATTGTTTTTAAAAACACTGCAATTCTATGAGGTACCCACATGAAAAACAAGAAGAATCCTTCAATGTTCTTCCTTCAAGTCTAAGTTTCCACATATAAGGCCTCGCCATTGGCAAATATCAGTCCATCCGACATCCTGAGTTTGGTCCAGGATAATTTCAAGAGCTCTTTAGGACAAAGGTATTAACAATATTTGTGACCAATCCAGACAAGACTTTGAGCAGATACAAATGTAAAGATCATCAGTCTCCAGGCTTCTAATGGTCAACAGCATGGAGAAAAAAACATTTCTAGAAAGAAGGAACCAATGGATGTTTACAGGTCTGATAGGTTCTCAAAATACTAGAAAATTCAGACTGTACTCAGAATGTGCTGCTCTTTAACTGGGGGTTAAGATCAGAATGCAGGCAAGCCCTAGAGAGAAGCCATAAAATTCTCTGAGTGTGGTAGAAGAGGACAACCACCCACTGTCGAAATAATTATATAGGGCAATGCCAATGGAGTCAACTGAAAAAGAAAATTCTGGAAAGATCCCTCAGTCCGCCTTCCAAAATCCTAGGAAGAAAATTAAATGTAGCAGCTTCCATATTGATCTACATGGGGCCAGTTTGCCTTGCAAATTTTTATTTCCCTTTGATCAGCTGTCAAAAGAAACAATGTAAATCCTACAATTATCTTGAACAAAATGTCATTTAATTGTCACGAAACGTCTATATTCAGTCAATTGTTTCTTTGTTCTGATCTCAAAAATAAGGGAAGAAAAAAATACCTTCTGTCAGTAGAGCACAGAACCTATGCTCTATTCTAACTGTGATCTTGGCCTGCTCCCAGCCTCTATATAGAAGCTGGAATATGTTATTATTACTGGCAGTATTTATTACTGATAAGTGCCAACTTTCCTATCTATTGAGCACTCTCCATTTCCAGTGGCCTTTTGTACCATGGTCCTGATGGGGCCCATGGCTGTGTCCATGAAGGAAACATTCCCATTACTATTCTCACAGGGTGATAACAGCTTCCAAACTACGAGTAAAACCACCACACTAGGGTACAAATATGCAAAGATCCTGTTTTCCCTTAACAACTCATTAGAAATTTATCTTCTTGTTTTATATAAATCCTTACTTTTTTTTTTTTTTTTTTTTGCTGAACCACTCTTCAGACAGTGGGTTCATTAAATTTACTTCTCTCCTTCATCAATAAGGCCAGCTGAAAAGGGCAAAGAATTGAGCGACTACTGTTTGCCCAGTAGTGTGGACATCTTTTATGTTACCTCTTTTACTTAATCCTGACATGCATGCTGTGAGTTGAAAGTCTTATCCCCTCTTACAGGTGACACAACTGAAGGTAATCAACTTGACACGAGTAGAAGTAGAATGAGATGAACCTGACATTTGAACCCAGGTCTGTTTGACCTGCAAATGTAAGCTCTTCTGAGTGTGCCACACTATGGTAGTCCGACTGGACAGAGGTCATCATCATTCCATACAAACTAATAATAAGTCACATGATACCAAAGAGAAATCTCTAGGTTCTTAACTGCCAGCGTCATTCATAGTGAACTTTCCTTCTGAAACGTGATAGGGAATCTTTTCCAAGAGGCAATTATATTGACATCATTTCCCCTCCTCTCCCTTCTTTGTGAAGTGTCTCCGCTGACTACGCCCATAGATGCAGCCTGCAGAACTTGACAGTCCCATCCTACCCTGCAGCGATCCCTCCAGGTTTAGAGGCCACACTGTCTTCCAGCAGCACTTCCCAAAAGGCAAGCCTCAGATCACTTCCTGCATCTGTTGTCACCTCTGAGCAGAAGGCTGGGTCATCCAATTAAGTCAGCACTCAGTAAGGGTGCTCCTCTACCTGTAGTGTGCACAGGACAGTGTGCCAGGGCTCCTTGCCTAGAGGGCTTGTCCTTGAGGATCCACCAGTCACTGCATTCGTACAAGGAACAGCCTGAGGGCTACGGAAGTGTGACAACATCTATAAAGACACAGAGGGGCAGCCCCAACAGAAGGAAGATTCTTGAGTAATCTCGTTGGATCTGGGCCACCATAGAATGTGGATAAATAGAGAGTAATATGATCCTTAGGATGTGTTTTTCCACCATGACTACGACAGCTCAAGGAAGAAGCTAAGGTCATTCTGAATTGGATCTCAATCATACTTGGGCCCCCAAGTTAAGTCAGACTCCCTCAAACCTCTGGAGCTAAGTGGAAGGTTATCCTATGGCAGGATAATGTGCCAAGTCATTAATTTCAGTTCTGTCCTTGCTATGCTTTCATACCTCTGTTTAAAAAAAAAAAAAAAAAAAGTAGGCAGGGACACCTGGGTGGCTCAGTCACTTTAGCGGCTCAGGATTTTGGCTCAGGTCATGATCTCATAGTTCATGGGTTTGAGCCCTGGGTCAGGCTCTGTGCTGGCAGCACAGGGCCTGCTTGGGATTTTCTGGCTCCCTCTCTCTCTGCCCCTTAATGACTCACTCTCTCTCTCTCCCTTAAAACAAAACAAAACAAAACAACAGTAAGCAGAATCTGAGTTCCCTTGACTGAGAGCAGGGATCTGCAAACCTGTAAAAAGCCAGATAATAAATATTTTAGGCTTTGCAGGCCTATCTATCTTTGTTCAAGTACTTAACTCTGTTGTTAACAGCAAAAAAGCAGCCCTAGACAATAAATAATGGTCATAGTTGCGTTCAAATAAAACTTTATTTAAAAGTTAAACAGGAGGCAGGCTGGATTTAGCCACAGGTCATAGATTTCTGACTCGTGACTTAGAGGATTTAGATCTCAAGGCCAAAAGATATTAACTAAAGACTATCTCCCTTATGGTTTTTGTTTCCAGAAATGTAAGCTCATGAAATGTGATCAGAGGAGAGGAGAGGAGAGGAGAGGAGAGAGTTGAGGGCCTTTGGAAGTCAGAGAAAATCACTGAATTACAATGATAAAATATTTCCAAGGTTCATGGGGTTCTATTAATAGCTGGGACCAGCTGCTACCCCAGCATCTAAAATAAATGGGGATATGGTATGACCCCAAAGAGAAATGCCTTCATGGTCTACCCAATAAGGCTGAACCCTGGGAATCAGGTTATTTATCTTCGGTAATAAGTTCCATTCCTAAATGGGGCATGGTAGCAAAAAAACCCAAAAAACAAAAAAACGACAACAACAAAAACCCACAACACTTCAGGAGACTACAGGAATTTCAGTAATGAGCATTTATTTCAGCTAAGAGCACTTTACCATCCCGAGTGTTTTGCTCTGCAAAAGACTTCCCGGATCTTCCCAGGATTCCTAGGTTGGAGGGTCAGCAATATATCTGGATGAAGAAAGGTCAAGTAAAGCTGAGATGAAAATCATATTTAATTAGATTTTTCATCATGTGTAGTGTAAAATCATCTGCTACGTGCCCAATAGTGCAAATTACTCTTGCTCTTAATTCTTTCAGGGAAAGAGAGAGGGGGAAAGAGAGACAGAGACAGACAGAAGGGGAGAAAGAGAGATAGAGAGGGAGATGAATATGCATGTAGATGCTTTGGAATCTTTGGATAGATCAAATTTTAACCATAAAGTAAGTAATGCAAGATGGCTCAGTAGTATATTTTCCTTTCAACTACTGTTTACTATTTATAAAAGCACTTATTGGCAAACAAACTTTCACAGCCTAATTTAGAAGGGTTTTTGGTTAGCAGTTGAGCAGATATTGGGGTACCCCATAAACCATCTTGCCTCGGCTTCAAAAGCACTCTTGTGCAGAGTCATTGCTGAAATATTCACAGAGAAATTTCAAGACCACATAACTGTTCTTTTGGTGTATAAATAGCTATCCAAGAAATAGATTAAAGCTTAGTTCGCTACTCTGTTAGTGTATTAGTTTCCTGCGGCTGCTGTAACAATATTGCCACAAACTTGATGACATAAAACATCAGAAATTCACTCTTTTAGAGTTCTGGAGGCTACAAGACTGAACTATGTATTTCTGGGCCAAAATAAAGTTGCTGGCAGGGCCAAGCTCTCTCCAAAAGCTCTAGGGGAGATTCTGTTCCTTGCCACTTGCAGCTTTCGGTAGCTGTCAGCTTCTTTGGCTTCTGTCAGCTTCTTCTGTCACTAAAGTATCTGCCCTGTGTCACCTTGCCTTCTCTTCTGTGTCAGATCCCCCTCTGCCTTTCACTTACAAGGACACTCACGATTGCAGTTAGGACCCACCCAGATAACCCAGGATAATATCCCACCTCAAGGTCCTTAACTTAATCACACCTGCAAACACCCTTTTCCACATCTGGTGGTTCTGGGGGTGAGGACCTGACACTCTTAGAAGCTACTATCCAATTTACTGTAACTATCCAGCCTAACAAGTCCTGGAACCAATAGTATTTAAGATTAATATTTACGATTACAGCTTCTGCCTTGTTTCTGTGATCATGTGGACCTGTGACGCCCTCCAATGGCGGGAGAACTTCCAGAAGATACAGATACATAGATACCCATAGATCATCACCACATTGTGCCACTCAAAGGATCCATGCTGCATTCGGTGGGAAAGGCATGTCTTGGAATTGAGCAATACAGTGGCTCTGAGTATTACATCACATTGAAACGGTTTCATGTCTGACCCAAATACCCAGAGCTGTGCTGGGAAAGGAAGGATTCCTTTAAAATCAGCCTCTGGGACCAAGAATATACTCCCCCAATCATCCTCTTCCTCATAATAACACACTGTCAACCACTAAATTTTTCCTTTAGTTCTTAAACAAATTGCATCTTCTATTTCAACCACCTTGTATTCACAACTTGAGATGTAGTTCTGTAGAACTCCCCAGATGGGCACAATTTATTTCCCGAAAGGAGATTTTATGATTTTCCCCTTTTATAAAAATGTGTATTTGTTTTTGAGAGCGTGTGCACACGCAAGAAGGGGAGGGGCAGCGAGAGAGGGGGACAGAGGATCCGAAGCAAGCTCTGTGCTGACAGCAAAGAGCCTGGTGCGGGGCTCAGACTCATGAACCCTGAGATCATGACCTTAGCCGAAGTCAGACACTCAACCAACTGAGCCACCCAGGTGCCCCTTATGATTTTTCTGAGTGAGCATTGTGATAGGTGCCGGGAATGCAATGGGCAGGTGGAGGAGACAAAAGTAATAATAAGTAGATGATTTCAATATAACATGGCGACTGAGAACTAACTCCACCACCTTCCACCACCCCCACTCGGACCTTTTCTCACCTTGATCACTGCAATGTCTCCTAACAGGCCTCTACTTCTGCACTGGCCCCATGTTATGGCCTGAATGCTTGTATAGAACCCCCCTCCACCCAAACTGGTATGTTGAATCCCTACCCCCTAATGTGATGGTAGTAGGAGGTGGGCTTCACGGGAGGTGCTCAGGATGAGACGAGGCCTGAGAGAGGAGCCCTCCTGAAGGCATTAGTGCCCTTATAAGAGTCCCAAGAGTGCTCGCTTCCCCTCTCTGCTCTCCACAGTGTCAGGATAAGTCAGCAGTCTACAGCCTGGAAAAGGACCCTCACCAGATCCCAGCCACGCTGTCACTCTGATCTCAGACCTCCAGCCTCCAGAAATAAGAAGTCAACTTCTATTGTGTACAACCCACCCAGTCAGTCTCTGGCACTTGGTCACAGCAGTCGGAACAGACTAAGACACCCCACTCAGTCTATTCTCTGTAACACAGCCAAAACAATCCTGTGACAACCCATGTCAAACCAAGTCGTATCCCCTGCACAGAACCTACCAGGGATTTCCCATCTCACTTGGAGTAAAAGTCAAAATCTTTGCAAGCCCCCCGAGACTCTGTCGGACTGCTATTGCTAGCCCTACTCGCCAGCATTTCACCTGTCTGACCTCAACTACTTCCTCTCCTCCTTAACTAAACCCAGAGCACAATCCTTCCTCAGGGCTTTTGTCCTTAATGTTCCCTCTGTGCCGTAAGCTCTCTCCCCAGAACCTGCAGGACTCACGCTCTTAACCTCTTTATGATGCTGACTCCAGCATCATTCTCAGTGATGCTTCCTCTGGTTGCCGGATTAAAAATTGCAGTGTATTCCCTGCAATGTACAACCTAATATGTTTCTCTCCTTTGTTTTTTCCCGTAACATTTATCATTGGCCAATTTATTATATGTCTTACTCGTTTTTTAAAGTGATGTATTTTCCCTGTGTACGATGTAAGTTTCCTGAGAGCTGGGATTATCGATGGTTTTGTTCACTGTCTATTTTGTATACCCACTATCTAGAATGCTGACATCGAGTAAATGATGAACACATATTTGTTGGATGGAAGGGTGATGAATGGCTGCTGGATGGATGGCAGGATGCATAGATGGAAAGATTGGTGGATGAATGGGTGGATGTCTACACAGGGTATTACGGGAGTGAAAGATGAGGACACACAACCTAGCCGGAGGCAATGGGCTTTAGGAAGGCAAATACTCCACTCCCCTGGTCACACTCTTCATGGGTTAATTTGACAATGATTATTATGTCTCTTTCCCACTTTCATTCTTCATGACAGTTTTAAGTGTTAATTTTAATTTTTCCACAAGCTATTTTTCTAGATAGCATAATTGTCACTGCATAAAAGGTCAGCCTATTGGGTCTCATCTTTTAATAAAAGAAAAATGAATAAGTCATCTAGAGTCCAACAATTCCTTTAATATTTTGACAGAAGATAACTTAAAGGATTTACAGGGAGCCTTTACACATTGCACAAGATTTTCATGGTCACTATCCATTTTATTCCACAGTGTTATAAAGACTCCACTATATTTTACAGGTCTGGTTTTTATAAAGTTAACCTATGTTAGTTACATCCTGTAACATTTTGTGTATTTCTGGCATTAACTGTTTGTTACAAGGGCTTTCCTCTGTATGATTCAGCGAATGAATCATTTGGTCCTATCTTTATCTCGGTGGTCATATTCACCTCAAGTTTTCCATAAAACACTTTTTAATTAAAGAAGCGATTTAATTGTTGAAGATATATCATTCCCAGTGCATTTTCCTCTATGTGGTACACACACATGCACACACAGGCGTACCCACACACACATACAATGTAAAGTGGTTCTTTAAATTCTGAATTATTAAAACAGAATCTAGCAAATACTCTAGGCTGAAACATATTGACAGCATACATGTTTTTATACCACTACACAACAAACATCCCACACTGCATCATCTGTTCTGATCCTTGCTTCTTCAGACATCCTGCAATATTTTCTTCTTCTATTCCAATAGTATTAGCTCACCAAAACAAAGGTATTTTGTTTGTCACTATATATACTTTTTATGTATTACTTCAACCATCTTTAACAGCATCAGGAAGAGCAAGTATTTACCCAGTCATATGAGGCTTTTTTCTTTTACTAACAAGTAAAAAATCTCAAAAGAGGCTTTTTAAAAAATTTTTTTCTAATGTTTATTTTATTTTTGACAGAGAGAGACAGAGCATGAGTGGGGGAGGGGCAGAGAGAGAGGGAGACACAGAATCCGAAGCAGGCTCCAGGCTCCCAGCTGTCAGCACAGAGCCCGACGCAGGGCTCGAACCCACAAACCGCGAGATCATGACCTGAGCCGAAGTCGGACGCTCAACTGACTGAGCCACCCAGGCGCCCCTCAAAAGAGGCTTTTAAATATTTGTCAGTAAATTTGGCAAACATTTTAAGTACTGTTGAGGGGCTCCTGGCTGGCTCAGTTGGTAGAACATGTGACTCTTGCTCTTGGGATTGTAAGTTCAAACCCCATGCTGGGCGTAGAGATTCCTTAAAAAGAATAAAATCTTAAAAAAAAAAAAAAAAAAGTACTGGGGCACCTGGGTGGCTCAGTCGGTTATGCATCCAACTTTGGCTCAGGTCATGATCTCACGGCTCGTGGGTTCGAACCCCACGTTGGGCTCTGTGCTGACAGCTCAGAGCCTGGAGCCTGCTTTGGACTCTGTGTCTCCCTCTCTCTCTGCCTCTCCCCTGCTCATGCTCTGTGTCTCTTTCTTTCAAAAATAAATAAACATAAAAAAAACAATAAAGTACTGTTGAGAATCACACGTCTCTACCCACCACTGGTGGGGGGTTGGTAAACTGTAGAGGTTTGTTTCATGTTCTAGATGTTTAGTTTTTAAGTGAATTATTAATCACAGTAACTTCCTAATGTCCTTGAGCTTATATTACAAGACACAATGGATACTTGGGTGACATTCATCATCGAGAATAGTGAAGGTAATTCACTTTGCAAAAATGTTTTGGCAACTTGCTAACTTGGAAGAGATTGTGGTTGTTTTTGGTATTGTATGATGGCTGACAATGAGCATACACCAGCAGTAACAGAAACATCGCTTGGCTGTTTCCTGGGCTCGGTGCGTGCTCGCGTCACTAGCATTACCCCCACTGATCATTTCTTTCCAAGAATCATTTTGGAAGTTGCTTGTTCACTCTGTCAGAGGAAGGAAGACAATGAAGTCTTTAAGTTAAACAAGGGGCAATGTAAAGCAATGTGCTGAAAGTGGACAAGCAAGCCAGGGGGTCTCTCTGCCCCTCGGGGATGTGGGCAGCCCCTCAATCCTCGGGAGACCACATGGGGAATATGTGATGCAGGGATGCCTGACATACAAAAAAATGACAGAATGGGCTAGGCTCAGTCCATATTTAAAATGTTGGTAAAGTTTAATTTTTTTTTTTTTGCTTTTTCACTTCTTCTTTTTCATTTTTTAGAAAAAAAAACTAAATAATTTTCTTTTTGCAAGCAGTAGATTATCTTGTGTACTCTCTAGAGTATAGTGGGCCACTTATTTTAGAGGCCACTGATCTAGTGGGAAGAGTACTAGCCACTTAGAGGGAAATTCCTCATAAGCCTGCCAAGAGAATGGTCTGTAAACTAAAAAGCCACAGCAGTGAAATAAATGATTATTACTGTTCAGGAAGATCTATCTACCTGTGTCTCTTAAATTATCTTAACCTAAGTCCATTGCCTTTTTGTGCACTCACTCTCAAATCGATCCCCAATTCCCTAGAGAATCAGAATTGCGATAACCTGATAGACGAAACTTACCAATGGATATCTGAAACCCTGAGTAGATGACTGCTTTGTAGCCTTTTCCGTGAACCCCGAGAACCACCTCCTGAGGTCACAGACACCACACCCCCTCCCCCCAGACATCTTCTCTTCTGCCCCAGGAGTCAAGCCCCACTGAGCCCTCAGCACAGCCCGCTCAGTGGGAACTGCCATGTACTCCTTCTGACCTCATCTAGAATATTGCAGAATTAGATGACCAGTCATGGTTCACAGTGGGCTCCACTCCCATCATTTCAGCCTGAACCCACAGAAGCCCTAGTCCTTGTCAAGAAGTCCAAATTTCTCATGACTCCAGAGGCATAAAGATTCTCACAAAGCAGCCCTGATTCTTAGAGTGTCTCTTTTATTAGCAACAATGGAAACATTCTCCTTTATGTTTGCCAGTACAGATAAAGTCCTGTTGAACAAAGAGTCCTCTTGAACAAACCAGATCTGCCTCTAGGTTTTGCCAGGGCTATCTCCTCAGCACAACTCTCCAGACCAAAGAGGAAAGAACATATATGGAGTGGTTCCTATATGTCAGACTTCTCCATCTGGTCTGCATTTGAAGGTAGGTTATATCTCATTTACATGCACTCCACCCTCAATAACAAAGAAATGCAAATCCTCCTTTCTCTACCCCCTCCAGTGGAAAGAAACACTCCTCTCCCCTTCTCCCTCCTTCTCACTCTTCAGGCCCATAAACCCAGGGGCCTCCTATGGGGTCTCTAATAGCCTGACCCTTGTGCCTAAGGCAGGGAGTTCGGACCCATACATGTGACAAAGCATCTTCTTTCTCTGCCCTCAAAAGTACATCGCATTTTATTCTCTTTATCTTGATTTCTACAATTTTTTTTGAGCGAAAAGGAGAGAGAGAGATAAAGAGAGAGAACCCACCCACGCAAGCAGGGGAGGCACAGAGGGACAGGGGGAGAGAGGGAGAGAGGGAGGGAGAGAGGGAGGGAGAGAGGGAGAGAGGGAGAGGGAGAGAGAGAGAGAGAGAGAGAGAGAGACAGAGAGAATCCCAAGCAGGCTCCACACTGTCAGTGCAAAGGTGGACGTGGGGCTCAATCCTATGAACTGTGAGATTGTGACCTGAGCCAAAATCAAGGGTCAGACGCCTACCCGACTGAGCCACTCAGGCACCCCGCCACAATAATTGTTTTTATTGTTTCCCAGCACATAGGAAGTTTGACAATCAGAAACAATTTCCTTTTTATAATGACAGTAAAATGTTAGAATCAATACATGGGTGACCAAGTCTATTGAATTTATGGTTCTATTTACAGTGAAAATAAAATCTAACATAGCCCCCAAAGAACTAGGCTGCCTCAGGTAGCAATTGCATCAAACCTGAAATATGAGAAATAGGTTATGTTTGTTGTTTTAAAGGAACACCTGACTCCAGGGGCCTACTCAACAACAGACATGTTTGAGATTAATGAGGATTTTTCCTTATATAAACAGTGAAAACTCCAACATAAATATTGTGCATTCTGACCTCCAGATTCCTTGTAGACAACTGTGTTCTTGTCACCCCTGAGAACCTGGTCACGGCCAGGGGTCTGAATAGATGGGGACTCATCATTTACCTGCCAGATCTGAAATGACCAGGTCAGCCATATCTGTCCTGCAGAGGTAAGTCTTTCACTGTTATTTTTAGAAAAGTGCCCAGCTTGGCAAACCATCGGTTTTCGGCCACCACCACCGCACCCCCCCACTCCACAGCCTGCATCAGGAGAGACTACAAGGTCATGGTAGCTTGCTCTTAAGATTCTTCCTTGTTACAGCTTCCCCTTGCACTCTGAGAATCTGCCCGGGGCCTCAGTTTCCCCATATGTCAGATGAAGGAGTCAGACTAGCCAAGTGCAGCTCAGATTTTAATGCAAGACACAAATCCCCTGGGGATCTTGTTGAATTGCAGATTCGAATTCAGTAGGTTTGGGGTGGGGCCTAAAATTCTGCATTTCTAGCAAGGTCTCAGGGGATGCTAATGCTGCTGGCCGTTGCATGGACACACTTTGAGTAGCAAGCAGTTAGATGACTTCTAAAGAAACTTCTCGTGCAGCAGTTTTTTCCTATTCAAAATGGTGCAAAAAGGCTAAGCAACAAATGCTGCAACATAATACAGAAAAGCCAAATATCTAAAGAGTGAAGTC
The DNA here is from genome assembly GCF_024362965.1 of Panthera pardus. Classification (NCBI taxonomy): domain Eukaryota; kingdom Metazoa; phylum Chordata; class Mammalia; order Carnivora; family Felidae; genus Panthera; species Panthera pardus. The sequence goes on from NW_026527002.1 coordinate 47,174,759, forward strand.
TCTTATCCTTAACCCAGTTCAGCAGACTGTCTAATCTGCTTTGGCCAGGACTGTTAATAGGTTAGTTTAACCAAGCACATAGGATCTCCAATGTCTACATATTTATTTACCTTTTTTTCCCCATGACTAAAAATGAAATTGTTTTGTTTTTTTTTTTTAGAATGCTGTTGCCTCAGGAAAATTCAACAATTGGCCCCCAACTCAGACATCGTGAGGCTGAACTGTTATCCAAACTGGAAAGGAGAGAGAGAGAGACAGACAGACAGGCAGAGAGGTATTTGAAGGTGGTGAGTATCCCAATTTAAAATAAAATTCATAATTCTCAAAGAGTGAGGAAAACCGTCCCCCTTCTCTTACCTTAAGTTTGGGCTGAAAGGAATAGTTAGCAGAAGAGAAAAGCAACTGATCTGAATGAATCTGGGAGTGGTAAAGCTGGCATTCAGCTTTCTCATTCTGGATGAGAGACTGGCTTCTGTGACTTGTAAGAATTTACAGGAAGTTAACCACCTGGGACAGATGACCATTGTTTTGTAATAACCCCAGGGAAGGTAAGTCCACTCTTCCCTCCATAACTGGCAAGGAAGAGGTAGAAAGGGACGTTATTGGTGTCTTCTGGGGAGGGGGGAAGATTTGTAAATCCTGGAATGGTGCCAGGGTCCATATGTTCAGAACTGGCTGGAGGAAATACAGGGAGCATGGAACAGAGGGAGGAGGGTGTATAAGTGTATGCAAGAGGCATTAATCACCACATGTACTTCACAGCTTTCTCTAGAGTCCACCTGTCTGATGTGTGAGGACATGCCAGTGCCTCCCTGAGAGGACGAGTGTCACCCAGATGCCCAGGAAAAGCCTGCAGGCTTAACATGCCCAAAGCCTGAGCTCATGAGAGCCAGGCTTCAACTTCTGCTGGAAACATCTTTTCCACCAGCAACTAGGCTTTTTCCGTGCTCAGTGCACACACCAGGTGTGGTTAGGCCACCTGCCGGGCCTTCAGTTTCCCAGTTTCCTGGTTCCTCAGTCCTCTCCTTATCCCAACTGGAACTCCATGCTGGCCCTGCTTTAGGTACTGATCTGCTCAAAAACCCATTTGAAAGCCTTCCCCATCCTTCTGGGCTGCTGACTAATGCAACAGAGGGATCTAAACTGATGGGTAGCATGTATACAGCATTATCCCTTCTAGGAATAGCTTGCATTTGAACAAGGTCTTTGAACAGTGGGGCAATGCCTTACCCCCGAATAGTAACTCCAATGATATAACACAATGAACCCATAGAAGAAACGTGATGGGGAAAATTAATTGAAGACACTTTATCTACCCATCCTTCCTAAAGGACTAGGTTGATATCAGCCCAGGTTCTGGCCAAGTTAAACTGTACCAAGGGTTTTGAGACAGTGCTCCTTTTCAATATGGCTGGTTTTATCACTTCCACCTGTTGTTGATCGGAGAGGGTTAGAGGTGGGTGAATGCAGTGAAGGTGCTGGTCAAAGCATCTGGAGGCCTGAGTCCTGAGCTTGCCTCTGCTTCTCATGCGCTGTGAGATCTTGGACAAATCACCTCATTTCTCGCTAGCCGTGACATCTTCCCAGAAACAAATCTATGCTACACAAGGAGGAGCCTGAAGAGTTGGTGAACAGCTACCTGTCTGTCACCCAGAGTCTCCTCAACTGAACATACCTGGTGACCAAAGATGACAAATTATAGAACGATATTGAACAGTGGTAAGGCAGAATCACATTAGGCCTCGCTACCCAAAGGCTGGCATCACCTGGGGGTCTACAAAGGACCCCTGGTGTTCATAAAAAGCATGGTGAGAGCCAACCTGCACTACCTACTGGATGCCAGAATCACATAGAAAGTCTCACACAAAGACATGGAGTTCCTCCTGAAAATAATAAATCCATGGATATGATATAAACATTATTTATCCGATGTAGAACTACATTTCATATTGAAAGGAGGAGGCCGGGCTATGGCTCATGGAAGCTTCTCTCTTTCTATTTGAAGAGCAAAGATGAATACAGTCAAGTACAATAAGGGGATTAAGAAAGACACACTGGATTTAACCTATTTCTCTCTTGGCCCAGGACACAGCAGTCATTCTTTTCCACCGTTACTATCACTAATCAGACAGTGACCCAGTTTCAGAGAACATAGGCATTTAGAAACACAAATGAAAAGATATGCAAATTGTGTTCAGTTTTCGGAGGAAAGTTCAATGAAATAGGTCAAAGTATCTGAACCTACACCTATTTCTGCTTCTGAGCAGTACTCACAGGGAGATTTAGTTATTTTCCTGGGCATTGGTGCCTTCACAATTTGCCCATTGCCTGGGCAAATGTAGAAACAGGCCTGGAGCAGTAGTTTCCAAACTGTGTCCTGGGGAACCCCTTGTAGACTCAAATGGAGCAAATCAATGGACCTTAGTCCTCATATCCAACTCCACTTTTGTCTCTCTGACATACCACACTTCAGTGTAAAATTTTGTTTAAATAAAGGATTCTTCGGCTAAACAACATCTGAAAACCCCCGGTAGACATCACCGCTCATTTCCAATTCTAACATTTCATGATTAGTCCTCATGAGTAGAACAATCTCAGTAAAAGCCTCCATTCATCCCACAGTAAGACACTTTTTCAGCTCTAAATTTTAAATTACCATTAAGAAAGCAAAACTAGGTTGGCCCAATCTCTTAATTCTCTGTATGTGTCTATCAGGAAGTATTTAAGTCTTAAAGTTAGTCTCAGTCGTGTTGAAGAATATACAATGAAATTCTTCATGGCCCGAAGAGAAGAATCTTGGTAGATTCAAAATAATTATTAGTTAAATCAAATTTTTATATATCAAATGTAGATAACCCTAATCTCAAAAATCTCTAATAAATTTGATTTTTAGTGTGACCTCTGACAGTTGTTCTCAAGCCCAGCACCTGCTTTGTCAACCCTGCTGCTTTGATAGAGTTAAGGGATCCTTCTTGTACCAAGATGTGGGGGAACTCTCCATTGCCGATTGCTTCACTGAGATGTACTTTTACAACACTCCAGAGCAACAATAATCTTATTTTCCCATTAGTAATCAAGATATGCTTTCTCACGGTTGCTATTCTTCCTGTGATCTTGAACCTGCATGCCCTGTCTTTGGTTGATGCCATTCCTGAGCTATAAACCCGCTGAGAATAAAACAGAACCTTCTCAGTATCTAGCATGGTTCTTTGTGTACAATAGATACCCAATAAATAAGTAAACATTAGTGTAAGACACACGTGACAAAGACCAATATGTGTAAATCAGACCACTTAATTCTATTACCTGCTAACACTTGGATATCTATGCAAGTCCATCATATGTTGTTATATAAACAAAATGTGCCTAGGAACTCCCCAAGTAGGAACTTTGGCTCCAATTTTCAACAGCAAACGTTACTTCCTACTTTTTTTTTTTAAATCTGGACACAATCACTGCCACTGGGGCTCCCACTGGTGTTCACCCCCTCTCATTACTGATAGGCATCACCATTCTCCTCCACAGACAAACCACTGAGATTACAAATATAAATCTTTTCCCTTAGCCAGCATTCCCACCTACCCGCAAAAATACCCAAAATAACCAAGTCCAGAGAGATCACTATGGATCTTCATCAAAACCCTGATCCCTGCCACCATAGCATGCAACTGGCCCTTGTCTGGGTTATGATAGTCTCTCAACCCAGTGATGGAGACTTCATTGGAATGTCAAGTGAGCTGGCAGAGGTGGCTAATGTTTTATGGGCTGGTAAATGTCTCAAAACAGAAACATATCCCCTGCTGCAATTCTTTGTGCTACTCTGTCCCTTCTCTCTCCACATGAGGACCTTGAGGCAGGAATCATATCTATCTTGTTCAGTCTTAGGTGCCCAGGTCCTAGCACAATGTCTAGCATGTGGTAATTGTTGAATGACTGGATGGATAAAAGGCATACAAAGTCAATTGGTGAGCCATTGTTGGTATGGTATGTAGCCATTTTTGTTGTGACAACAATCTGATTCTCTAATAGAGTTTAAAAAAAGGTAATGTACTTCAAGTTCATATAGCTTTCTGTGGTCATTAGTATTTAAAACTTTCCCCCCAAAATTAACACTTTCAAGAAACAGGAAGAATTCTGGAGAAGTTCACACTAAATGATCTAGGGTAAGATCAGTGTACTGCAGATGTTTCGTAAGTGAAGTCACCCCTCATTCATTCATTGAGATCAAAATCTGACAGTAATATTTGGTGTTTCATTGGAGGGTCATTGGATGGACCACTGCTTTACTTTGTCAATATGCATGTTTTACTTAAAGAGCATTACTTCAGGGCACTTTTATAGGTAATAGAACATGGATAATATTGGAGCTCAATGTAATAATTTATGCTCACAACAAGATTCCTAAGTCAAGAAGTGAAGTACATTCTAGGCCCTTTTACTGAGGCAGGGATATACTTAATGTTTTTTTATCCAGAAAATGGTTCAGCACGTATATGCTTATGTTTTAGCTACCTGTTCACCAGGTTACTGGGTAACACCTCCTTCTACATCAATGCTGGTAAATATAGAATACCATAGTAACAGTGAGAGCTTAATGCAACATGCCTCTACTGAACACCAGCCAAAAGCCAGAAAACATATAGGGCACTGGTGATATCGAAGTAAGTAAGATAAGGTCCCTACCTTCAAAGAGCTCACAGTCCAGTGCTGAGGAAAGCTGTTTGTTGGACAACTAGAATTCTGTGCCAGGTCTGTGGTGACCAGCGGAGTGGAGGAAGTGTTGTCAGCACACAGGAAGGAGGGTATAATTAAGTCTGTGTGGGGAGGGTTGAAGATGATTTCTCAGAAGAAGTGGGGTTTACACAATGAGAGATCACTTCATGAGCATTAAAATGGCCTCCAAGGAATGCTGGCGAGGATGAACAGAAAAGGGAACCCTTGCCCACTGTTGGTGGGACTGTTGACTGGCACAGCCATTATGGGACACTATGGACAATCCTCAAAAAATTAAAAATAGAATTATCATATGATCTAGCAATTTCATTTCAAATTCATAGAAAAAGAGATCAGATTTGTGGTTTCCAAAGGCAGGGGGTAGGAGGAAGGGAAATTTGAGGAAGGTGGTCAAAAGGTGCAGACTTCCAGTTTTAAGACAAATGAGTACTGGGGTACTAGGAATGTGATGTACAGCCTGGTGATGACAACATATAACATGCAGTAAAGTTGTTAAGAAAGTAAATCTTAAGAGATCTCATCACACCAATTTTTTTCATTTTTTTCTTTCTTTTTTTTAATGTTTATTTTTGAGAGAGAGAGAGAAAGACAGAGTATGAGTGGGGGGTGGGCAGAGAGAAAGGGAGACACAGAATACGAAGCAGGCTCCAGGCTCAGAGCTGTCAGCACAGAGCCCGACGCAGGGCTTGAACTCATGAACCATGAGATCGTGACCTAAGCCCAAGTCACATGGTTAACCAACTGAGACACTCAGGTGCCCCTCTTCCTCTTTTTATTGTATCCACATGAGAAGATGGATGTTAACTACATGTACTGTGGTAATCATTTCACAATATATGTAAGTCAAAACCACCATGATGCATATCTTAAACATATACAGTAAAGTGTATCAATTCTATGCCAATGAAACTGGAAAAAAAATAAAAAGAAGAAGTAGAGTTTAAACTCTACTTTTGGTAGAGGGCCTAGGTGGTGGGGGAGGGGAGAGAATCTAGACTTTGGAATTCCCAAAAACTAAGGAACAGAGGAAAAGAAAAGGTTGTGTGTCCTGTTCATGGAATGGTCACAAGCCCTGTGCAGTTGTAGTTTAGCTACATGGAGGGTTGGGGTGGGCAGGACGATGGGATGTAAGGCTTGAGAGATATCATAATGATATTATAATGACATAATGATGATGATATTATAATCTAAAAGGCCATACTAAGATAATTGGCCTTCGCTGGCAGCAACAAAAGGGGCTTTCCATGAGGAGAATGACCAGTGGCTCTACTAAAGGGTGACTCAGAGGGCTTGATACTCCTGTCCCCAATCAAATAGCTGTCATAAAAAATACAGTTGGTATCATACACGTTCGCTCTGCAAACATGCATTCAAGACAAGTTCCTCAGCCTTCTTCTCTATTGCGGTCCCTAAATATGTAGAAATTCAGGAGCCACCCCTGAGGGCTTCCATATTCCACAAGGATGTGTATGCATAAAGTCAACTATATCTAGAATATAGTCAAAGTGAGTGGCTTGCCTTCCTTATTTCAGTCATGGCACTGTACCAAAGGTAAGTTGGAGTAATGAGGAATGCTCAGGTTGCTGAGAGGAAAATAGAGACGCTTGACTTGGATTCAGTCTTGGAGGGCAGGGATCTCGCCAATTAGCTCCAGACTCCCTGTGGCACAAGCTGTACATGTTGGCAGTCAAATAACCGAGAACCAATTGTGTCACCCCAGGCAGTGTTAAATTAGATGTATAGCATATCTTCCACAGCTATTAATAGTAAAGAGCCTAGAGCCATTAGAAATATGCCCATGTAATAAGGAAATGAAGTGCTCTTAAATGTGTAAAACATCATTATCTGTCATCTATAGGCAACTAAATAGAAAAACACAGCTTTAGAGCATCTTCAAACTTAACGAATATTCCTGTGAATACCATAGGTCTATAATAAACTGGAGACTGAATGAAATCCTGGTTCTGGCTTCTAGACACTGGCTAAAAGAAAAGAAGTAACTGCAAAAAAAAAAAAAAATGTACGTGAATGCACAGGAGCACGTACCAATGAATACATTTGTGGTGATTCTTTAAAAAATGAAGTTGGAGGCAAGCTGTTTGTGACTGTTTAAGCAAAAGCGACACTGAGTAGACCCTGTAAAGTGCAGCCTATAAAACAGGAAACGCCTTGCAATTTAAGCTAACTATGGACTTTTTGCTATATGCAAAGCTAATACATTATAACATACATAAAAGTAAGTACATGATCACTTTTAACAAAATCAGACTCCATGAAACTGTAAGCCAATTTGGCTACATCTTCTATATCACTTCTTTCATTTTTATTTGAGGAAAAAAATGTGATCGTATAAACAGCAGCCATAAAGCAAACGGGACAAATTATATATTTGCAAAGGAAACTGCAGATCACAATATTGATTTGTTTAAATCTAGCTACCTTTTGTAGAAGCAAATGTGCCTATCATTCACATTTATAAATCATATTTAATGTTTGCAAAGAAGTTTAAAAGTTGTTGAGGTATTATTTAAACCACAAATATATTTTATTATACCATTTATTACGTATGGTAAAATGTCACATGGGTGGATATAAAAACCTCATCATTGATTACGATGCCTAAAGAGCTACTCTGCAAAATTATAAAAGTAATTTAAATATATACTAACAATATGCTAAAACAAGGTCATTAATGTCTTTTATTTTATTTTTTTACAGATTTTTTAAAGTTTATTTATTGGGTGGGGGGAGCATGAGTGGGGGAGGAGCAGGCAGAGAGGGAGAGAGAGAATCCCAAGCAAGCTCCATGCTGTCAGCACAGAGCCCTGATGTGGGGCTCAATCTCATGAACCAAGAGTTCATGACCTGAGCCAAAAACAGGAGTCAGACTCTTAACCAACTGAGTCACCCAGGCACTCCTCATTACTGTCCTTTAAATATCAAAACCCATGAATTCAACACAGTGACTAAGGCATTATTATAACCGGAGTGGTGAAATTCAGTGACAAGAGTGACAGACTACCATATTTTTATATTCTTAGTTCTGTTTATGTGTCGACTGCAGTCTCAGAGGTTCTAAAAGGGCGTATTCAAATTCATTTCCAAAGCATCATTTGTTTTTTTCTCTTTTCTAATTTTAGTCTGTACAAATCTTTCTGGTTCACTCGGGCCTCTGACACACAGGTGTAGACACGGGGCCAGCTGGCCAGTCTAATCAGATCAGCTTCCAACCCTCAGGGGCGCTGCAGTGGGCACCCAGCTAGACTCACAAGGAGGTGCTGCACACGTAGTTCCATCCACTACAGACACTGCTTCTTGCCCCCCACCCCCCACCCCTCTTCCCTTCTTCTAACATAGGGTTCCTCAATCTCGGCACTGTTGGCATTTTGGCTAGATAATTCTTTGTTGAGGGGACTGCTTTGTATGATGTTTAGCAGCATTCCTGGCCTCTACCCACCAAATACCAATAGCAACTCTCCCCTCTGGCTCCTAGACTTAACAACCAAAAATATCTCCAGACATTCCCAAATGCCCCTTGAGTTAGGGGTAGGAAGGTGAAATCACCCTGGATGACAACCACTCTTCTTCCGGGACCCTGTTTACGATCTTATCCCCATCACTCTGTGAGCATCTACAAGCTGTAAGGGAGGTGGCCTCTCTTCCCAGCCAAAGAAGGTAAATCTTTATTGGCCCAGATCAATTATGGTGGTCCCATTCCCGTTCTCAGCCCTTGGTTTATACAGGGACATGTGACACAACTCCGGCCAAGGAGACATGAAGAGAAATCTGCAGAGGGGCCCCGGTGCAAGGGTTCCTCACTCTTGGGTGTCCCTTGGGTATACCACACACACACACACACACACACACACACACACACACGTATCCACATACACCTCTTGGGGTATATGACAAATAAAGAAAAATAAATAATAGAAATAATGGAGTGAAAAAAGGGGAGGAAGGTGTGTATTAGTTTGCTAGGGCTGCCATAACAAAGCAGCATAGCCTAAGTGTCTTAAACAACAGAAATTTATTGTCTCACAGTTTTGGAGGCTAGAAGTCCAAGATAAAGGTGTCAGCAAGGTGGTTTCTTCTGAGGCCTCTTTCCTTGGCTTGTAGATGTCCATCTTCTTCCTCTGTCTTCACAGTGTCTTTCCTCTTTACATCTGTGTCCAAATATCCTCTTTTTTTTTTTTTTAAGGACACCCATACTGGATTAAGACTAATGACTTCATTTGAATTTCATTACCTCTTTAAAGACTTTATCTCCATATCTAGTCACACTCTGACTAGAGGTTAGAGCTTCAACATACGAATTTGGGGGGAGGGATGCAATTGAGCCCATGACAAGGCAAGAGACAAAGAAGAAAGGGAAGCAGATGACAAGAAGACAAAAAGAGAGAAGTGGATGTATCTACTGGGAATTATTTCCTCTGTAGGTGATAGAAATTACCAGTATTCAAATAAGACTGTGCTTTTCTCACTAATATTACAAAGTCTAAACATACATAGTTTGCTAATACTGGGTCAGCTGGTAAAAAAAAAAAAGTCACAAAAAAACAGGCTCTTTCACTATTTGCAATCTACTACCTTTGGATTTGGCATCCTAATGCTTGTTGCCTCCTGGTCACAAAATGGCTATTACAACCCCAGACGTCATGTCTGCCTTCAAGGCAGGAAGACAGGGAAGAAGGCTGTACCAATGATCTTCCTCCTACTCCTGTTCCTTTTATATAGAAACAAAATCTGTCCCAGGAGGCCCCCAGTATATTCCCACTTATGTCTCATTGGCCGTAACTGGGTCATGTGGCCAGCCCTGGCTGCCATGGAATCTGGCAGAGCAAATATCTGGCTTTCCAGAAACTTTGGTCACAGGCAGCAAGGAAGCAGGTGATTGAGATAGCTATTAGATTAGTCAATCAACCATATTTATCCAGGGGAAAGAAGGAGAGAGGAGAGAAAAGAATAGGAGGGGGCTGAAGGGAAGACAAGAAAGGGAAACTTATCTACAATCATTATTAATTACTATATACAAAAAAGCAAAGTCTTCATATACCACTCTTTCCAGGGTGTTCCCCTCGCCTGTTGATTGGCTATTATAACATACAACAGCTTACCTCAGCATCTAAATAATTTCCCATCTTTTGGCCTAAACATGTAAAATGTAATTTTAACAATTACTTCTTGATAAGGAGTTGAAAGTGGATAATAATAAACTGCATGTCTACCACATGGAACATAGTCCTCAGCACATAGTAGATACTTACTAAACATCGGTTGAATGAATGAACTCAACCAATCCAGATCAATGCAAAAAGAGCACATGGCATCTACTCCACAAGGAATCATTAGGATTTCTTCGTTGTGAAAACTTATTAGGAATGCAAATTCTTAGGCCTCACTCCAGACCTACTGAGTCAGGACTAGGTAGAGTCAGCAATCTGTGTCTTAAACATTCTACAGAGGTGTGGAGGCATGCTAAAGCTTCTGAACACACACACACACACGCACACACACACACTCAACTATCTCTGCCCATAATTTTAGGGCCATGGATATTTTATTCACCATAATTTCTTTTCTGTGTTACATTGATCATCTCAAGACAATATTCTGTTCTAAGGGTTTTGTTTAAATTTCTTACATGTTATGAAATATTAAAACGTAGAGTACAGAGAAAAATACAAAACACCCACGTACACACTCTTAGGATTTAACAGCTGTTAACATGTGCCATGGTTGTTGCATGTCTTTTTAAAGTTGTGAGGCCTGGCACTGTTCTCTCCCATCCTTCCAACCCTCTCTGACAGATGGTCTCTGTTCCTAAGCATCCTGACCTTTTCCTGCTGCTTCCTAAATCCCAGGCTAAGAGAGGCAAGCATGTGATGGAAAGCGCATGGTCTCCGGTGTTCTCCCAGAGGCCTGGTTAATAGCAATTTGCATCACCTGGAGCTCTATTACCTCGTCCCTTAGGTTTTTTTTTTAATTTTTTTTTTTTTTACTATTTATTTATTTATTTTGAGAGAGACAGAGCATGAGCAGGGGAGGGGCAAAGAAAGAGGAAGACACAGAATCCGAAGCAGGCTCCAGGCTCTGAGCTGTCAGCCCAGAGTCTGACGCACGGCTCAAACTCACGAACCGCGAGATCATGACCTGAGCCTAAGTCAGACACTCAACTGACTGAACCACACAGGCGCCCCAGTCCCTTAGGTCCTGATGACAGATACTGATACTGGCTTCATGTTCAGACACCCAGGAGGGAGGTTGAGAATGAGCTGAATTACCAATATCACGTGTTACTGGTCCGAAGTGCAACGCTAAATTCTTTTGTTTCTTGTTAAGTTTAAGAGCAACGTTCTTTCACAGGAGACCCACCATCAAAAGAGAAAAGAGAATAGCAAACTCAGCTAATGGCGTCGATGCTGGGAGGAGTGAGTTCTAATTCTGGCAATATTGTGCAGGGTCCTTGTTCCCTGTGCACTGTTTACTCCACACGATGGAGGAAAGAAAATACTACCTGATTCTTAAATATAAGTAGGCTTATAAAGTACTTCCACGCATACTTTCCCATTTGATGACAAATGATATCCTTGTTGCCCATGGTGGCCCCAGCACCCAGCATGGTACCTGCTACACTGTGGGCCCCAACCAGGTGTTTGTTAAATGAACGACAGAACGATGACTCAAGTGACAGGTCCAGAATTTCTGGGAAGGAAGGGCCTGGGTGGTTATCTTGCTGGACTTGAGCCATTAGAACAGTGCTTCTCTAATGATTTCAGGAGGCGAAGAGCCTGTGTCTGGGTCTAGGGACCACACTTAGAAAACTACTTTTTTGGGTACTCAACAGAGTCCATTTACGGGGGGCTTTCCATCCTATCCAAAAGCAGGAGTTTTGTATCCTTCGCTTGGTAAAGACTTCAGGCTGCCTACCAAATGTCCATGATCTCTTTCACCTCCTGGAAGAATGCCAATTTTATTGAGAGCAATAACATACCTAGCTTCAAGAACACTGTATTTTTCAGAGACCTTTCAGCTACAAATGTCCATGTGACAGTTTTACCAATGAAATGTAGGTGGAAGTCAGTAGGTGGCCCTTGTAGGAAAGCCTTTGAAAGGGGATAGGCTGAATGTTTCTCTGTTGGTATCTTATACCAACCAGTCTGTCCACCAGAAATTTCCCACTTTCCTCCTTCTTTCCTGGAATGTGAACATGATGCCTGGAGGGGTTCGGCCACATGGGGACCACAGGTGACAAGCAAATGCTAAAAACGCTTGAATGGACAAAGGTGCCTGGGTCCCTGATGACATTATGGGCTATTGTGCCAGCTCTGGACTGCCTACCTCTAGACCTCTGATTATGTGAAAAAAGGAAAACCTGTAATTTATGTAAGCCATTGTTTCAGGATCTGTGTTATTTGTAGCCAATGAAATTCTTTCTTTTTTTAAATTTATTTTGCGGTGGGGGTTGGGGTAGAGAAAGAAGGAGAAAGAGATTCCGAAGCAGGCTGCATGCCTTCAGTGTAGAGCCCAGCACAGGGCTCAATCCCACGAACTGTGAAATCATGACCTGAACCCAAACCAAGACTCAGACGCTAAACTGACTGAGCCACCCAGTGTCCCTGAAGCCAACGAAATTCTTAACTAAAACACCTACCATTTTTAAAGACCCCAGTGCTGGATGTGGAGATGGCAAATATAAGATATGTTTCCCACCCTCATGGAGCTCACGGTACAGCTGTGGAGATAGGAAATAGACACTGCTCTTGGGTGAATGTGAGACACAAGAGGCTTGAGGGTTAATAGCAGCCAGAACACCTCTCAGGCATTCTGAGAAACTGTTTTAGAAAGATTTAGACCAGGGAGTACTGGGGAGAGTGAGGTATGTGGTTGAACTTAGAAATCTTGAAATAAGAGGTCTATTTAAGCTCATGAGAAACAGTGATCCTACAAGAAAAGAGGATGCTGGGAAATGTTCTGGTCCATACGAGGGATGTAAATAGTAGAGAATTATCCATGGTACAAAAGAGAAATGAGGAGGAATATGCATTATAAAAGTCTAAGAAAGGCAACGTCTCAAGAAAGAAGAGAAATGATCCAAAGTTGATATAAAGAGACTTTGGAAGTCAGGTAAGTGATACTGCACAAGATAAGCATGTGGTTTTTCTGGTTTTTGCAAACAGTTTAAACCCATGGAGTCCTTATTTTAAGAAAGCATCATGGGAAAAACATCCCCAAATGGAGCTATTCTGGTGAAATAAGTCATAGAGAATGCAAAGGGTCAGCAACCTCCTTTCTCCTGTTGTATCCTGGGACCTCCACAGAGCACCAGGGAGCTACAGGGAACAACTTATGGGGGGATGGAAATGAAGGCACATGTGGAAAACTGACTGGTTTCAGTACCATGATGCAACTCAGAGATGAAGGAGCAAGAGAAAACTTGAGAAAAAGTACTGTTTGGGAATTCAAGACATCCTGAACATGTTCTAGGTTTGCTGAACTATTGACATAAGCAAGCTGTTAGACCCCTCAGAAGATCCATGTTCAAGATGCTCTCCAGACCTAAAAAGTATTTTATCCTAAGTTTGGGGAAATTATGTTTAGAAAAAAAGTGATGGCTTCCAGAGTCTATGGGTTTGCATGAAGAGTCACACTGAAATCATCCTAAGATTTTTAGCATTCAGCTGCTCTTTGCTCTTGAGAGTTAAAAAGTTTCTTTCACTGAGCCCCTTCTCTACTTTCTGTGCTAAAGGAGTACGGTCTATGATATTGACTTTGAAGTTTTACCTGTGTCTGACATTAACAAAGATAAGAAAAAGATAAAATCCAGCCTGAAAAATACTGTTCTGCAATATTGCTTCTAAAAATTGTAAGACGAATGAGTGGAATTTGATATCTGATCCCAAGTGGGCTGAGAATTTGTGACCATTTTGGTGTTTTGTTTTGTTTTTTTATAAAATAAAAATATATGTTGATGCTCAGCCTGGATATAAAGCTCTTAATTTGTAAAGTGCCCCGTATTAAAGTTTTTGTCAATTATTCATAATGTCACTCTGCAAAAGGTCTTCATTTTCCTGCTCATTTTCCAGATAGGAGACCAGAAAACACGTCAAGGTGAAATTCACTAACTATAGTTTAATGACGCTAGCAACTTGCCTGGCTACATTAGCATAGGAACGGAAGTCTCCTGCATTCTAACCTTTCTAAAATTAGCCAACACAGCCACTATGATGGAAAGAACCATTCATTTCATTTCGTAAACCTGCCCTGGACAGAATTATAAGTGAGCAAAGACAAGTTCATGCCAACTTTTATCTTTGCTACTATGACTGACATGGAATTTGAAAGGAAGAGCAAGACAAAAGGCGAGGCTCCGAGCAAAGCAATGTAATACATTCATATTAAAGACAGAGACACTTTCTTGTGGCTGCCCAACTGCCTGCATAATTCAGGAAGTTCTTCTACATTAAATAAAACTAATAAAAAGTTTAAGTTTTTTTTTTTTTTTCCAGATGATATTTAAAGTACCTTTCAAATCCGATTAGCCAAACCCTTGTCATGACTGAAAAGGTCTTCAGACTGAACATGTACACAGTCCAGCTCTGGTGGGTGTTACTCCGAGGGACCTGTCACTGAAGAGGCCCTAGGCTTCCTAGAGCCACAGGAGTGCCACAGCCCCTGGCATCAGCCACCTGCCCTGTAAAGGAAAACTGTATCTGAAGTCCTATGTCCTCTGGGCTAAGGCCTGGAAGCTCTTCTAGGAGGCATAACCCAGATGAACCCTGAGTCAAAGCACTTTCAAGCTACTGGGACATAGCTGCCCACATACAGACAGGACGCGCCAGCTGCCCTGCTATGTAAATGGACGTAACACGGAACTAAATGCTTCCTAAGAGGTCATATTTTCTATAAGTAAATGATGAAAGAGAAGTACAAATGTGTGCAGAGGCTGTGAGGGAAAAAAATGCTATACACTTGTACTAAAGTAAAACTTGTACTGGGCTAATGCTTTCCCTAAATGCAAGACCACTTGGGGAAGAAAAGGAACATGTGAACCTATAGGTTATTGGAGAACTCTTGAATGTTTAAACAAATTAAAACAAAACAGTATCTCGAGCCATCACAAGATATAAGATAAAATGATGAAAGACTTGAAACAATTTCTGTGTTTGTTGTGAGTTTTCTCATTGCATAGCCTTATATCTTCAAAGATGTGTGAAGCACAGAGTAGAAGACATGTTATTCTGATTTTCTTTTTTTAAGTTAGGTCTTTGGGAGTTAAGATACATCTATAAACATAGAGTGTGACACCTTCAAGGAAAGCAGAAATGATAATAATCAGTCCAGTTCCAGGGTTAGGAAGTCATTTAATGAGTGGACCTAGATGAACAGTCCTCCAAGTGCACTCAGCAGACTGTTAACAGGGTTTACATCAGAAAGGAAAACTTCCACGGAAAGTTGCATTTGAGAAATACTGGATTAAAAGGTTTTTGCTTTTTGTTTTTTTTTTTAACTTTAAGGCAGCTCAAAGCTTTGTGTATGTTTTCACATTCGTAGCAAATCTCAGAGCAGGAGATAAAGCATGAAGCATTTTCCAAATTTATTTATAAAGCCATTTTATTCCTGGAATATCTGGTGGGATTAGTGTTCCTTGGTTTACATTTTAGGAAATGCTGAACTAGATAAGACTTGTGAATTGCTATAAAAAAAGAAGGGAGTGAGGGGAAAAGGGAGAAAAGAAATGAAAAAATGCAAAATCTTAGGTAATTTGAGGTCACGTGCATCTGACAGACTCACTGTCTTTGCCATATCTGAAGGTGTAAAAAGAGAGGAAAGTGTATGGCATTCTAACTAAACTTTTTAAAAAATACAAATAGTCGTGATAAGACAAACAAACAAACGAACTTAGGGTCATCACCCATGGATCTACCATAGCTTTCTCTTCTGGCCCATTTTCTTTTGAAAATAAAACTAAATATAAACAAGAAATTAAAAATCAAAATAAAACACATGGTATCAAACCATGTTTAGGTTATGAGTAATCAATCTTTATCATGGATTTTCCCCTGAGAACTCTCTGGACCCCACCCACACCCCAAGAAACTCCTCTTCACTTCGGCAAACTGCAAATGCTCACTAGTATTCTCAGTGGTCACTCAGGACCTCCTGGGTGCTTTTGGTTACCATGGATCATGCCAGGCACCATACTCAACACTCAGAGCACACTGTTCCATGGACGGCCTACAGCAATGCTATGAGGCTGGGGCATCAGCTTCCTTATATGAATAAAGCAGTGTAAACTCAGTGGACATTAAATAACTTTTTCAAGGGAGTCATATCTTCTTGACTTGAGTGCCTCCTCTGTTGCTACCTCCTACTGAGTTCTTTTCACTTTTTTACTCTCTTAACTCCCGTGCACAACTCTGAACTTGTTGGCTCTGTGATGCCCTTCCAGACCTAAGCCCTGTATTAGCCTTGGAACCTTGATTTTCACTACTGGAGGCAAGTTTGGCACATCCTCTGTTCCAGCTCACTGTGGGCAATCAACTCATGACATCAGCCACTTGGCTAGAACCTTCTCCAGAACAACGGGAGTTTGGGACCCCAGGCCAGAAGGAGTGACTCACTTCCATTCAGTCTTTATCTTTGGGACACATAACAGAACTACAGTTACAGGAAGAAATGAGGACATTACGAATCCAGAAGACTGAGGAACACATTTTGGAACTGGTCCCTGATGTATTAGAGTGGTGTCCATACACATAGCAGTTAAAATAGAGGTCACAAGCTCACAAACTTGTAAGAGCTTGGATGCTATGGTCTATAGTGGTGGAGACTGTGGCAAACTGGTATGTGTGTGCCTTATCCATACAGATAATTGTGGCTCAGTTGTTGTGGCTGAGTTGGAAACATAAGCTTAATAATGTCTGGCATTCCCATTTTCAAAAGAAGTAAAAAAAATCCAGATTTCTCTGTAAATTTTCTAAACTTTTGGGTTGTGAATGGGCCATATAAAACATATTCATGGGCCAGTTTTCATCCTCTGATTCTAGAACATTGATTGAAAAGATAAATAAGCAACCTGAGAGACAACAGAGCGTAGTAGTGAAAAAATAAACTCTAGAGCCAGATTTCCCATGTCCAGACACTGGCTCCATCACTCACTAGCTCTCCTGCAACCTCTCTTTGCCTTAGTTTCCTCCTCTGTAAAGTGAAAATAATATCAGTACCTACTAATGGGGTTTAATGAGCATTAAATTAACATCCAAAAAGTGTTTTTAATAGTAGCAGGCATTTAGTTAAGCATTAAGTAGTGTTTATTTGAAAAGTTCTCTGGATAATGAAATCCTGCCATTTGCAGCAACATGGATGGAACTGGAGGGTATTATGCTAAGTGAAATAAGTCAGGGAAAGTCATATATTTTTACTCATATGTGGATCTTGAGAAACTTAATGGAAGACCATGGGGGAAGAGAAGGCGGGGGGGAAGTTACAGAGAGGGAGGGAGGCAAACCATAAGAAACTCTTAAATACAGAGAACAAATTGCGGGTTGGGGGGGTAGAGGGGAAAGTGGGTGATGGGCATTGAGGAGGGCACTCGTTGGGATGGGCACTGGGTGTTGTATAGAAGCCAATTTGACAATAAATTATATTTGAAAAAAAATTTTTTAATTAAAAAAAAAAAAAGAAAAGTTATCGGGATAGAGCCCAAATGCCCATTGGCTGATGAATGGATAAAGACGATGTATATATACACAATGGAATAGTACTCGGTGATAAAAAAGAATGAAATCTTGCCATTTGCAACAACGTGGAGGGAACCAGAGGGTATTACGCTAAGCAAAATAAGTCAGTCAGAGAAAGACAAATATATGATTTCATTCATATTTGGAATTTAAGAAACTCAACAGATGAACATAGGGGAAGGGAAGGAAAAATAAGATAAAAACATAGAGGAAGACAAACCATAAGAGACTCTTAAATACAGAGAACAAACTGGGGGTTCCTGGAGGGAAGGATGGTGGGGGATGGGTTAAATGGGTGACAGGCATTAAGGAGGCACTTTTGGGGATGAGCATTGGGTGTCACATGTAAGAGATGAATCACTGGGCTCTACTGAAGCCAAGACTACACTGTATGTTAACTAACTTGAATTAAAAAAAAAAATACCAACAGTAAGAAGAAAGAAAGAAAGAAAGAAAGAAAGAAAGAAAGAAAGGGAAAGAAAGAAAAGAAGCAGATAGAAAAGAAAAGAAAAAAGAAAAGAAAAAAAAACTTCTAGAAAACATAGCCCAAGAAAACCTGCCCCGGCCAGCTTTGGAAACTTCTGGATGGCAGATACATTACAATTTCTCACTCAGGCTTAAACTCACCAGGATGGAAAGACATTTTGGAATAAGAGATTCTATAAAACAGGTGGGGATAAATGAGGACCCTCAGTATGACATATCTGGTGGCAGTGCATAGAAGACAGAGAGACTTAAATATCCCAGCACTAAAATCTGGTGATTTTATATGGAAATGAGGTTTTAAGTTGGTAAGAATGTATTTCTTACTGGTCTTAATAATCATCCACAAGACTTGGGCAGTTTTGAAAGAGAGAACGGAAACGGTCTCTCCTACACACAGGGAGTAACAGGTAATTGTTTAAATGTTTGAATCTGGACTGAACTAAGTTATTCTGCAGGTTTGGGTGGGATGCAGCGTGAAGTCAGGTCCACTGGCTGGAGAGCTGGTACTCGTTCCCTGCTAACAGGCAAAAAAGGAACAGCTCCATAGCTTCCTCTCTTCTCAAGAAGACAATGAACTTCAACTGTTAAACCTCCCCAGGGGACCCCGACATCCCATTTAAACTCCTTTCCACCAACCCAGTGTGAAGTTAAGAAAACCAAACCCATTGGAAACACTAACACTTGCACACTGGAAGTCATGGGAGAGGCCTGGTTGACCTACAGGTCACCCCAAGAGACACAAAGAAGCAAAAAGGGACTTTTAGGAAAGACTGCTGTTTCGAGGATTGAAAGTCAGAGGCTTAACATCTACTTTGACCCAAAACCCAGCTTGAGCCCCACAAGATGAGAAATATAAAGCACATTAAAAAAATGTAACCTTTAGTTCTTACTTGCAGCTTACTCAGAAAGATAAAAGCATTCCCTTGTGCAGAGGTCTCTGTGAGTGGGTTGAGCTAGGGGAGCAGCTGCTGCTTGGGGGTCCCTCTGAGGTCTGGACTTGGAGTATACACAAGCTGTCGGCCCTGAGACGGGTGTTGGTCCCTGGGCACAAGAAACTTCCTTTAAACAGATCAACTGATTCTCATGATGACGAGCCTGGAGACACTCTACTTCCAACCTGGTTTCAAACAGTTCGGTTATCTGCAACCCAAGATACCAGACAGCATTTGGTGGGAGAACTGCAGTCCTGAAGCTTATGGGCAGGAAGCTCCTACACTCCCTTTTCTAGTGCCCATTTACCTTTTCTCTCCAACTCCCTGCCGTTCCATTTCCCCTCAACCGGCATCTTCCTCTTCCACTAATTTCCCTGGTCTCTCCAGTAAGCCTTTTCTTATTCTTGACATTTCATTCAATTTAGCACAAGACCAGCAATCAATCAATAGTTTATTTAAATTGAAAACTGTATTTTCCTACTGAATAAACATAGGTTTTCCAGTCTGCCACCAAAGAATACACGGACCTGATGTTTAAATGCAGGGTGCTAGCACAGCTATTATCCTGGAGTGTAACAGCATGTTTTGATACAACATATGGCTTAAAAAAAAATTCACAACATACTAGATTAAGACTGGGTACCTGAGTCATTCTTTTAGTTATTTACAACATTCACTCATTCACCTTATACAGCAAGCCTGAATGAGTACCTCGATGTACCAAGTACTATTAGTATGGGGGATACTGAGCTGGTACAACTGGGAGACTGGCAAGTCCTATACAAGCTGAGCAGTGAGAGTGGGATGGGTTGAAGGTCAGCACAGAGTGCCTTGGAAACATGAGTCCGAGCCTCCTGAGGAGGCTTCTGGGGATGAGGGGGAGTGGTTGGAGAAGACACCTGGAGACAGTGCTCAAGCTGAACATGAAGGATGGGTGACAGGCAGAGTCAGAGGGAAGCACATGGCTTCATTCAAGATCTTCTAGCTACTGGGTCTGGCTGGAGTAGGTTAGGAAAGTGATGAGAAATGAAGCTGGGCAGGCAAGTCTGCATGAGTCAGCTCATGAAAGGTCACACTGAGGGAAGAGAGTTTATAATGAAGGAGATGGGAGCCACTCAAACACTCTACATCTCCCTGGAGGCAGTTAAAGAGTGGATGGGAACAGAACCAAATGAGAGGCAGGTGCACCTACTAAGAAATTATTGTTGTAATTTAGGTGAAATAAGGGCCAAAATGAAGGCAGTGGTGATGGGGATAAAATAAAGAGATGACTGGAGGAGATATATTTAGAGGGAATGGGTAGCAATGACACTTGTCTATGTGATTGATCCTATGTAGCAAGTGAAAGAGAATTCAGTATGATCCTAACAGTTGGGTTTGGTAACATGAAACTTCTATTAATCCCCTATATCTGGCTTCTTTTTCTCCTCTAGACACATAGGACAGTAATACCAAATTCTCTTGCTGCTGAGTAGGACATGACTAGGTCTAGCCAATGGACTGTGAGCAGAGTGATATATGTAATTTCTAAGCCGGATCATTTGATGGGCAATATGAGATCCTCCAACTTTATCTTTCCTTGGAAGCATATGCTGATAAGAAGTTTCCATAAGATGAAGAGCAGCCTGGAATACTGAGCCAACACATGAATTCGCTACCCAGGAGAGTCACCTGGACCCATGATAGATTTCACACAGGTGAGAAATAAACTTTATCTGTGGTAAGCCACTGAGATTTGGGGCATTGTTTTTCATAGCAGCATAATATAGTCTATCCTGACAGATACACTCAAGAAATGGATGCTCAGGTTTATTTTTAATTATTTACTTATTTTTTTAGTTTAAAAGGTCTATTTCTTGGTATTATTCCCATACTTATTTCATATTTGTTTAAAGTTTTAACTTGTATAGACTGTTTATAAAACAACTAACTTTTATGAATACACAGATGATTTGGTATATGTATACATCGTGAAGGGATTTTCACATCCCCTCACCTATTTACTTGTGTGTGTGTGTGTGTGTGTGTGTGTGTGTGTGTGTCCTATCTCCATTCTCCTCTCTGTTTTCATTTGTTCAATTTTTTTTTTCAGATCCCAAATACAATTGATACCATGCAGTACTTGTCTCTCTCTGTCTGGCCTATTTCATTCCATGATGGCAAATTTTTTTTTTTTCCTGTAGAAAAATGCCACTGGAATTTTGATAGGGATTGCACTGACTCACTAGGTTGCTTTGGCTGGTATGGACATTTTAACAATATTAGTTTTCCAACTGATAAGCACAGAACATCATTCCACTTATTTATGTCTTCTTTAATTTCTTTCATCAATGTCTTATAGTTTTCAGTGTACAGCTATTTAACCTCCTTGGTTTAATTTATTCCTATTAATATAAAATATTAATTTTGGGGGGATGCAATTGTAAATTATATTGCTTTCTTAATTTCTCTTTCCAATAGTTGGCTGTTAGTGTATAGAAACACAACTGATTTTTGTATATTGATTTTGTATCAGCAACTTTACTAAATTTCTTTATTCTAACAGTTTTTTGGTTAAGTCTTTAGGGTTTTCTATATATAATATCACATCATGTGCAAATAGATCTTCCTTTACAGTTTGGATGACTTTTTTTTTCTTGCCTGATTGCTCTGGCTAGGACTTCTAGTACTATGATGAATAAAAGTGGCAAGAATTGACATCCTTGTCTGGTTCCTGATCTTAGAGGAAAAGCTTTCAGCTTTTCACACTCAGTATAATGTTGGCTATGGGCTTGTCACATATGGCTTTATTATGTTGAGGTACATTCCCCCACTACCCACTTTATTGAGAATTTTTATCATAAATGAATGTTGAATTTTGTCAAATGCTTTTTCTGTATCTACTGAGGTAATCGTATGATTTTTATCCCGCATTTTGTTATGGGGTGTATCATATTGATTGATTTGCAAATACTGAACCATCCTTGCACTCCAGGAATAAATCCCACTTAATCATGGTGTATAATTTTTTTAATGGTCTGTTGAATTCAGTTTGCTAACATTTTGTTAAGGATTTTTGCATCTATATTCATCAGGAATATTAGCTTGTAATTATCTTTTCCTATAGTCCTTGTCTAGTTTTGGCATCAGGGTAATGCTGGCCTCATATAAAATGAGTTTGGAAGTGTTCCCTCCTCTTCTATTTTTTTAGAAAAGTTTGAAAAGCATTGGTATTATTATTCTTTAAATGTTTTGTAGAATTCACTAATGAAGCCATCTGATCCTGAACTTTTCTTTGCTGGAAGGTTTTTGATTACTAATTCAATCTCCTTAATAGTAATTGGTCTGATCAGATTTTCTACTTGTTCAAGGTTCAGTTTTGGTAGGTTGTATATTTCTAGAAAAATATCCATTTCTGCTAGGTTATCTAATTTGTTGATGTATAATTGTGTAGAGAGTTTCTTATGATCCTTAGTATTTCTGTGTTATCAGTTGTAATGTGTCCTTTTTTGTTCCTGATTTTGAGTATTCTCTTTTTTTCTTAGTCTAAGGGTTTTTCAACTTTGTTTATCTTTTAAAAAACAAGCTCTGAGTTTCATTGATCTTTTCTATTGTTTTTTTTTTAATCTCTATTTCATTTCTTTCCCCTCCAATCTTTTTATTTCCTTTTTTTTCTGTTGACTTTGGGCTCCATTCTTATTTATCTAGTTCCTTGAGGTATAAAGTTAGGTTGCTTATTTGAGAACTTTCTTGCTCCTTAATGTAAGCATTTATTGCTACAAACATCCCCCATCAAAACTGCTTTTGCTGTATTTTTTTCACTGTAAGGTTCTGTGATAGATAGAAGACATAATCCTTGCTCTCAGAGAACTTATAACCCCTTGTTATCTCATAATTATATAACTTTCATTACCAAAAAAATTCCTTAAATTTGCAGAAGGATTCATCAGCAGGCTGTCCTTAACTAGTAAACAAGACTGTATTTCCTAACGCCACAAAATATTCTTTCACAGGCTTTTAATTACCACATCTGACAAAGAATTAGAAATTACTATGAATTAGACTCAATCGGAAACGATGTTTCACAGATATTATAATGTAAATTAATAGGTAAATGATTTTATAATTTATAGATGTGTTGTAGACACAGTTAGTTGTTCAGAAACATTAGGTAGGTTAAAGTATATCTATATACTAATTAATGCACTACTCTGCAACTGTGACATTTTCTGGGACTTCGTGGATTTCTCCTAACCAAGTTATCCTTTTGAGGCCTTAGGCACAGAGCCTATAACTTGGTAGCTGGTTCCAAATGAATAGTGTTTTCTTAATTATGATCCACGAAGCCATGCTTAGGCTTGACTTTTCTAAGTCTTGGACAAACGTTAGAAAATGTTTAGCATGTACTTTATTGTACTTTTTCTAAAAGCAATCTATTCAAATTACAAGCAAATATTAACTAGTGGTTAATTTCTAATAGCATAATAAGAAGGAACACAATTTGCATAAACATTTTTAAAATGAGAAATACCCAAGTACAGCTTTGCACACTTCTCATAACTTTGACTACTGTGACTTAGTGTTTATTTTAACATTAGTTTTCCCTAACAGGGACAAGTAGAAAATCCTTTCAGTATTTTGGGAAGAGTCAAAGTCTGGTCACATGTCTTGCTCCTGGCTCCCTGAGATTAACGCCAAATGACTAAAATTTTTCCAGCTTTCTCTGGTAGTTCATACTTCTTTTTTTAAAAGCCATTAATAATAGATGTTTATTAAGCATTTGCTATTTCTCAAATACTCTGCTAAAACTTTTCCATATTATTTCCTTAAATCTTCACAACCTGATATGGCAGGAGCTCCTGTTCTCACCTTATAGATGAGAAAGTGAAGGCACAGGAAGGAAGGTCAAGTCTGTAAGTCTTCATCGCTGTTCGGCAGTGGTGTTGAGCTGGAATCCAGGCAGGCTGCCCCTGGAGCCCGCTACTCCACCAGCCCATGCTTGGCTTCTTAAAATTCCCACCAAGGTTCCCCAAACACCCCTCACTCCAATAGCCTTCTCATCACCTTTCATCAGAGTGTGAGGTTGGAAGAATGGAGCATGTCTGTCATTCGTGACTATTTTTTTCTCAACTCTGAGGTTTTTCTGTGACCAACCAGATTTATTCACTCAATCTGGATATTGGTTCCGTAACTGTAGGAATGAAGTTTCTTTCCATTTGTCGGCTTTGCCTCTGCCAAAGACTTGCTTTGAATTTTTAGAAAGATTGGATTTTCTCCCTCCTTTTTTTGAAATGTCTTAAAACTATGTTTCTCACTTAAAAAAAAAAAACACAAAAAAAAAACAGGCTTCCTCTATCATCTGCTTCTTCCCACCAGCCAGGAGGATTTAGGCTAGCATTGCAGTCTGTGGTGGGTATTCTTAAAATAAATAGGGTTTGGAAATTTAGGGATAACACCTTAAGAAGGCACGTTCCTGTTCCTCCATAGAAATGGAATTAAATTCCTTATCATTCCACATGTATTAACATCATGTAAGGTAGCCATTAAATGCTTTGAAAAACACAAAAGCATTTTGAGGAGATTGAGGTAACTCTAACATGCAGGAAGACAGAAAACTGAACTATGTTCATCAACAATCAGAATGCCCCCTTAAATTAGGCAGTATTATATATTTTTGAAAGCATTTTCACATACTGTAATCTCAATCTCAATCAACCTTATAAGACACATGAAACAAGTCTACTACTGCCATATGGTGGTTCAGGAAATATAGAGCTTTTTGCTTCAAGTCACTTGTGAAGGCAATTCTAAGTGTTCCAGTCTCTTTACAAGAGGCTAACACAGCGAGTGAAAATGTATCTACACTTCATACACGAATATCAACAACCAACAAGCAAACAGAACCATGACCAATAAGAACCACCATGCATATTAGGTGCTGAAATGCCAGTGCTGATTAGGGTGAATGGAGTTAATTATGAACACCTGCATGGAATACTGCACTCTTAGATACTGATGGAAGAAACGGGGCAAACAGGAGACAGGTGAGCTAGGCATTTTAAGATAACAAGAAACAGCTTCTTTATGAAGTTTTGACAAGAAAACCAATATTGTATATGACCTGATAGGATTGTTGTAATTTCCTAGAGGGACAAGGAGTACTTGTAATCTTTACCTATCGCGAATGGAGGACTCCAAATAGAATCATTCAAGGGTTTGTCACAAAGATTGGTTAGAGTAGTATAACTCAGTCCCTCCCAGAAGCAGGTGTGAGTCAAGGACTCGGCAAGACAGGGGTTCCTGGGTTCTCCTTGATCATTGGCAGACCTGTACACATGTCCATATAAGATGATATGCATCAATACTCCACACCCAGTTCTTGATTTTCCAGAATAAGAGAGACTTTGAAGAATGAAAGCTTGCTTGTTCCTAATTCCATCTTAACCAATGAAACTTTTTATCATTGTTGCCAGAGAGACTTACATCAAACAATCAACCAAATACAATGGTTTGAATTTCCTTTCCTATTGTGTTTGTTGGGCGCTTGGAGTATGGAGGTCAAATCCCTCTTCTTCTGACTTGATGTGTATGGAAGGACTTCTGGAGGAATATTCCTAGCTTCTCTCCTCCCTGCCTCACTGTCCTAGGGGAGAAGCAGTGTTTTCTACAAATCTAAGCTTTGAGAATAGAAAGTAGGCATGTGTAGCCTTAGCCCTGATTTACTCTTTTTTTTTTTTTTCTCTTTGGGATGCTAACTCCCTACAGAAAGCACACACTCTTATATGTTCTCAGCATATGCTTAGGAATACAGGGTTTACCCCTGTGGGGATCTCTCTCACTCTCTCCCTTACCCCTCCTCTTTCTGATGGTGATAGTGGGTATGTATTTTTCCCATTAAATTTGAATTCACACGTTATGATCTCCAGTATGGTAGATGATAGACTTACTGGATTCTGGTGAAACAAAAATTAAGATTTTCTCATCCAGTCTCATAGCTTTAAATAAAAATCTATATACTGATAGTCACCAGATTTATATCTCCAGCTTGGACCCTCTCCCCTAAACTCCAGATCCATATGTTCAAATGCCTGCTCATGCACTTTTGCAAGTTTCACTATCTTAGATACAAACTCCATAAGGGACTGATTTTTTGTGTTTTGTTCACTGCTCTATCCTGAGTAACTAACACAGTTCCTGGCACATTGGAAAAGATCAATAATTATTTGTTCAAAGACTAAATGACTGTGAGGTAATGTCTCAGAAATTTCTGAATTAATTTTGAACTGAAGTCATTTTAAACCTTAATGATTAGAACTTTGATTTCTTTGGACTTTAACTCTCAAGAGCAAGTGCTTTTGATTTTGGACCTTAATTCTGTTGGACTTTAACTCTGGAGTTTTAATTTATAGACTTTTTCTCCCTGAAATTCATAATGGGAAAAAGTTTACGCCAAATTGAAGGCATCACCAGCTTGTGCCATTTCATTAATATCTATCTTAATATTGTCATTTGATCTTCCAGCTAAATTTCTGATGTGACTATTGGGCACTGTGGCACAATTAAGGACAGATTTTCCAGCTTTGAGTAATTTAATTAATGCATCACCTCTGAACTTAGCATTGACATTCACTGTTCACTCATACAATGTAGTGTTGTCTATTCCTGGCAGTCTGTACTTTTTTAACTAGAGGGCAGTTGCAGATTGGAGAGCTGAGGGGCTCCTCTGCACTTTTTTTTCTTGCACAGTGTTTAAAATTAAAAAAAAGATTTCTACCTTTGTCCAAAAGAATTAAGAGATGCAACCACACTGGGCCCCCTTGTGCTGCTTCCTTTAGAAGGGGCAGATGGTCTCCATGTTACCACCATCCACCTCCACACATTCAGTTATGTCACCCATCTGGCTGCTGAAGGCAAGACTGGCCCCTGCTCTGAGCCTCAAACTTTAGAGGCCTTCTTCTGGCTGCATTCCTCCTCATGGGTCAAGGAATCCACAAGCCAAGGGCATGTGCCCCCATCAACTTTGCACTGACCTTCTCCTAAGTCTAGACTACATTTCAGCCAATGATCCCAGAATTTCCTGTTCAACTGGTCTGAGCCACTTCGAGGACTTGTGTGAGCCCTTGCCTGGGGCCCTTCTCCCTTCTCCCAAGGGCAGAATAGCAGTGCTGCTGCTGTTTTTAAGGGCAGGCAGGACAGGTGTGTGTGTGTGTGTGTGTGTGTGTGTGTGTGTGTGTGTGTGTGTGTGTGTGTGTTGGGATGTAAAGATGGTGCTGGAAAATGCAGGACTAGAAATTTCACGTATGTGGTAGACTCCCCCGCCCTCCAAAGAAATCCACATCCTACTTCCTAGAACCTGTGAATATGTTACCTTATATCGTACACATACAAAGAAGTTAAGGATTTTAGGATGAAAAGACTACCCTGGATTATCTGAATGGGCCCAATGTAATCACAAGAGTTCTTATAAGAGGGAGGTAGGAGGATCAGAGTCAGTAGAAGAAAATGTGATGAGGACAAGAGGTTGGAATGATGAGATGAAGGGGGCCATAAGCCAAGGAATGAAGGCAGCCTCTAAAAGCTAAAGGAGGCAAGGGAATAGATTCTTCCCTCAGGACCTCCAGAAGGAAGAAGCCCTGCTAAGAACTTGAGTTTAGACTTCTGACCTTCAGAATATGACAAGATAATAAACTGGGGTTATTTTAAGCCACTAAGTTTGTGGCAATTTGTTACAGCAGCTACAAGAAACTGACACAACATGCTTGCATGGGAGGTCTGTCAGAAGGGCTAGAGATGGGAGGGGAAGAGAAGGTGAGGGGCCTTCCCAGCTCAGGCTTCCATCTGTACTCTTGCCCCCGGCAGCATCATATACTAATTTGTAGTAATGTAGGCTCAAAAGATACTGTTTCCATCAAAGACTTAAACCACAGTCCACACATATATTTTAAGTTTCACATGTCATATCTGCGCAGTGGCCAAAATGCCAGGCATTGATAGCACAATAGTATTCAAGTAATCCACCCACTTACATATTAGTTATAACATTATTCAGGACCAGGCTACAAAGAATAACCTCATCAAATCATGACAGACCAGATATGAAGAAGAACAGCATTTTATTGGGCTTTCATGCATCTTTTCCACAAGCTTCAAACCAAATTTCTCTGTATCAAATTTCTCAAGTATTCACTTGTGTTTCTGTTCCTAGGAAACAGACATCATAATATGTTTTTTTACCATTCAAAAATTCAGGAAATTAAAACCAGAAAATACACCAGGTCATCAGCATGGGCACAACGCTTATTCACGAGGAGAAAGGAAGGCTAAATTGGATGTCTTGATCTTTTCAACTCAGACTCCCCAAACTCTCCTCAATTCATATACTTAAGAAACATCTTCGCCATCAGAAATATGATTGCTTCCATGGCTTAGGTCTAAAGAACAATGACTCTTTTTCCCACTAGAAATCGGTGTTGGAAATGAGGGTTTTGGAGGACAGGCAGAACAAATACCTAATAAGTAAACATTTTCTCCACAGTTTCTGCTTTATCTCAGGAGATTCTCTTCAACTTTGATTTGGTTGTATATGTACTCTCTACAAATCACTTTGTTTATGTAAAGTTCATAAGAAATAAACAAGAATCAAAATCACATGAAAGAATCTACTTTTTTTTTTTTTTTTTTTTGGTGGTCTGATGATCTAACTTGTTACTTTGTTTGAATCATTCCAGGATCTAGCCAAGGTCCGTGAGCTAAGCTGTCAGAGGCCCATTACCTCAGTGGCTCATACCATGTGATGAATGCTCTTCTGGAAAAGGCTGACTCACTATGGTGCTGCTGAGATTCACAGGCTCTATACAAAGGTCTGACTTGGTCAAAGCCTTGACATAGTCTTGAAAATTCTGAAAAGTCAAGGCATATGCAAAAGTACTTTTGGGCATGTTCGTTCTATCTCTCTTGCTCTCGCACTCTCTCTCCTTTTGGAGGGGAAAGGCCTGGAGAAATAAGACTCTGTCCAAGGGTCTGCCTCTAAAAAGAGCCAAGTATAAAATGTAAAAGAGAAAATAAATAATCAATAGGGAGAGAGGAAAGGGAACTTCCAGGTACAGTTCTCTGACCAAAAGAGAAAAAAAAAAAAAGAAAAAAAGTTTTCCTGAGTTATCTGAAGAACATCTGGCAGAAATTGACCAGAAAATGTAATTTCAAATGAGTGTTCTCTCAAGTCTGGAAAGAAACCAAAACCTTATTATAAATATCCTAGTTGAGGTTTTGGAAGAACAGTATATGAGGCTACATTTCATGTACTTTGAGAGCAATTTAATTCTTAGGTTTTTCCTAATTTCATCTCAGAAAAGAGTAATCAATAGCATTCTTGGCTCAACTTAACAAAGAGCTTCTTGTCTTGTGGCTGACTCTGTTTTCTTGAATGCATGAACCATACCCAGTATCCTCAGAGCCTCTCAGTTCCTGTCCTCTTTTAGAAACGATAGAAACCGTATCAGCACTCCCTCTGAGAGAGCACTATTTTTAAATAGAAGAATCTGGAAAAATACAAAGCAACACAGAAATTTTTCCTGATTGGCCTTTTGCGCAGTTGATTTGGCTCTTAACATACCCCTCTAACCCCACAAACAAAATTCTATGGTATTAGGACTCAGCAGCTTTTACAGGAGTCCAGTGCAATGTGTGTTGGACCCCAACACCATGCACCCACACACACACGCACACACAACAGGGCTGTGACCATCTGCAGGCACTTACTTCAGCTGTGTGCCAGGGGAGATGTTCCCAAACACAGATATTTTAATCCTCTGGAATTCAGATTTTTTAAAAAATGTATTTACTCTTCAAATATGACTAACCCTTGCACATGTGTGTTTGAATCAATCAGATCTGTATTATGAGAAAGGCCAACAAATGTCCTTCCCTCTCTTTATTAAGTGTGAAAGGATGCTAGAGAAAATCTAGACTCTTCTAGCTCCTTCTGTCTGGTAGTATTAAATCCATCTTTCCTGCCAAAGCCACGTGTCAAGGAGGAGCTCACATGTTCAGAGCATGATCCCACTTACAGCAAGTTTATTGAGGAATACTATTTCTTTGGCCGTTCAAGTTGACCCTCAAGTGTATCTAATCAGTTCTCACATCATGAATGAGAGTCCGAGAGAAAAAAAGAGGATCTCTACAAGGTCCCTCACCTTTCATTTCATCCTCTGATTCCATGAGCAACTGCATTTTCCTCCAGTATTTTCTCCCACCACCCCTTTGTTTTCCTGCTACTTTATCTTATTCCAGTTAATTACTTTCTCTCCATTCCTTTCCTATGCCATTCATTCCCATCTTTTAAGTCAACAAAATACCTTTGTTTCCTCCTTCCTGCTTCTTTGGGCCTCTTCCTCAGAGGGAAGGCTTAGTCACTTCTGTACTTCATTCCAAGCCAAAATAAAGTGAACAACCCCCAATGTCTTAGAATGGGATCCCCAATAGTTTCACTGAAAGGAATGGCTTTTTATATCTTCCCAAGCTCTAAGATCACTGGAGGAGGGACACTGACAAGAGTGAAATCTCCAGGGCCCTACCCCTCCCCTTCATGGAGGTGTTTCCCAAAGTGTGGAATGCATAACACTAGTGTTACTTGAGACAACTGTAGGCAGTGCATAGTTGTGGCAGATTTCAGTTGTTTGCTTGTATTGTGCATTATAAAAAATAGAAATCTTTTTATAGAAAGTTTATAATGAACTTTCTGCAAGTTCACCACTATTACTGCTTGGGGCAAATGTAGTTCAAATACAAAGAGGGGGTGTTTTAAAGAGAGATACTAAGTAGAAAATAGTATAGATGGAACGTGTACACAGTAAAAATCAGGAAGATGGGACATGAGTGACTAAAGCTTGGGAAACGCTGTCTGATGGAAATGATTTGAAACTAAGAAGAACATGGCGTGATGTCAGCTTCTGGCCATACTTCCTCCTTCCTTGCAAAGCCCTGAGCTCAAGGCAGAGGCTGGGAATGCAGCTGTTACCCAGAATGGGATTCACAATTTCACACCAGGGACAAAAATATGTAGAAATGTTTCTGAATGGATAAATCAAATTCATATCCTGCTATAGCCAAGGATCACATTACCAGTGATTTACAATTAAAAGCACTCTGATACAATCCTTCCAGTTTAGAAGCTAAAAAGCCCAAGGAGGTCACATGATTTAGTTAGTGTCATCCCAGTGAATAGTAGCAGAACTAGAACTGGAAGCCCAAAGTTTTCTCATTCTAAATCCTTCTACCACATTATTGTTGCCAAATGAGTCTTTCTGACACCCAAGTCTTACCTATTCCTGGTTATATCTAGCTAGATTTAAGAGAGTAGCAGGAGGTAAAATCAGAGAGGCAATATAAGGTGGTGGGGGAAGACTTTATCAGGACCTGGAGACCAGTGTGAGGATTTTGGGGGGATTCAGCCAAAAGGTGGAGCTAATAGTTGTATCCCCTCCAGGCAGAAGAGCCAGAGGAAGTGACGTAAGTAGAGAATTGTCTGTCACTAGGGCAAACTGATAATATTGCTATAGAGTCCTTTTCTCAGAGCCCTCTTTTAAAATGTTTTCTTTGGGGGAAAAAATGTCTTATTTTAGAATAATTTTAGTTCACAGAAAAGTTGCAAAGTCATATGTACAGACAGTTCCCATATACCTCTTACCCAGCTATTGCTAACATTTTACGCAGCCATGGTGTAGTTATCAAAACCAAGAAATTAACACTGGTACAGTACCATTAAGTAAACTACAGGCTTTATTTGGATTTCCTCAGTTTTTTTTTTCATTATTTTGTTGTTGTTCTAAGATACAGCCTAGGATACCACACTGTATTTTGTCATCAGGTTTTCTGAGCCTCTTCCAAGTTGTGACAGCTTCTGGTCTTTCCTTATTTTTCATGACTTTGACACTTTAGAAGAGGTCAAGGATTGTGCAAACTTTCCTTCAATTTGGGTTTGTCTCATGATTAGCCTGGGATCAGGGATTTGGAGAAAGAATGCCACCAAGGTGAAGTGCCCTTCTCACTGCATCATATTAGTGGATACGTGCTATCAGTATGATTTATCAACAGTGACATTAACCTTCATCACTTGCTTAAGGTGGTGTCTGTGAGGTTTACCCACTGAAAACTTTCTCTCTTCCTTTCCATGCTCTGTTTGTTAGAAACATGCCATTAAGTCCAGCCTACACCCAAAGAAAATTAAGCTACACCTCCTAGATGAAGAACTATCAAAGAATCTGTGACAAACATTAAAACTACCACAGTAATTAGTAAATATTTTGAGAGAGATATGTTGAGTCTATGCAAATATTCTCTTTTCTCCTTAAAAGTTTGCCCACTGATCTTAGGATTCACCAGTGGATCTTGCCTGCAGCATTATTGCTATGATGTCCTAATGATGATTTTCTATTGCCCACATTTCTTCTACACTTACAGTTTAGAATTCATCTGTTAAAAAAAAATTTCCTTCTCTTCCATTTATTTATTTAATCATTTGTTTCTATTAGTATGAACTCATGAATACTGATCTTTGCTTTTAGTTATAATCTAATACTATTATTACTTATGTTTTGCTCAAAATGTCCCAGCTTCATCTATAGAAAACTTTCAGGTTGACTTCTATATCCTTTTCACATGCTCTATCCTTAAAAAAAAATACAATATTTTTAGCACTTTCAAACTTTCTAGCATTACAAGATGCTCCAAATTTATCTTGCATTTTTCTTAGCTTTATAATCAGCCATTTCTCCAAGGACCTCTGGTTTCTTTGATTGGAGAATGGTATTTAGAAACCAAGACGTGGGATCTGAGTGTGCTCATTGCTACCAGGGTATCATTTGTTTCTAGGTTCTCTCAATAGGCAGCTAGAGAATATATGTATTTATATGAGCCCACACATACACACATATCAATATTAATTTCTGTGTGTATTTGCCTGTATGTATATATAAAATATGTACATATATGTATACATATATATGTATGCATTTGTGTAAATGTTCATATATATATATAAATATATATATTTATACTGAATATGCCCGCAGAAGACATGTTGACATCTTAACCCAAAGTACCTCAAAATGACCTGATTTGAAAATAGGGTCATCGCAGATGCAGCTATATGACTAGCACCCTGCAAAGAAAAGGAGAAGACAGAGACATGGAAGAAACACAGCCATGTGGATAGAAGTAGGGATTAGATTTAAACTGCCATAAACCAAGGAATGCCAGAGGCTATCAGAGAGGGAATAGACAAGGGAGTATTCTTCCCTAAAGCCTCTGGAGGGAGCATGGTCCCACCAACACCTTGACTGCAGACTTCTGGCCTCCAGAATTGTGAGACAATAACTTTCTATTGTGTTAAGTCACCAGTTTGTGATACTTTCTTATGGCATCCCTAGGAAACTAACACAGCACCTATATATTTGATAGTATTTCCTACCCTTTATAATCTGATAACACACAAATTTATCCACTTTACTCCAAAGGCTATCTCAGTTATATCACATTTAAGCCCATCTGGATCCTTCCTAGACCTCTGTCCTTGGTAGCAAAGACAGTATCTTATTTTTTGTTACATTGCTATCATCTGCTTCAGTGCCAGGTACAAATGCTCATTAAATGTTTGCTGACTTGAATACCTACAGGCCTCCTCTGTCCACCTGTTAGACTAGCCAGGAGAGTCTTCTTTCTAACACCTTTGTTTCCCCCCTTTTTGGCCTCAAGATCTTCTGGGTAAAGTTCATTTACCTGTCTTTCCTTCCTCCCTCCCCTCTTTCTTCCCTTTTCTTCATTTCTTCCCTCCCCTTTCTTCCTACTGTCCTTCCAACTAACATTCACTGAACACATACCATGTGCATAGATTAGTTTTAGACACCAGAGAATTAACAGTGAACAAAAGAAACAAAATCCTTGCCATCTTGGAGGCCTACATTCTAATGGGGGAGAAAAATCTAGAATTTGAACTGCAAATTACCTATGTATAAATGGCAAATAAGTAGTGGCACAGAATGATAGAATGTACTTTGGGAATGATTTCCATGTGTTATTTGGCCAGTTGTGGTCTGGTAGCCTCCTTCCCAAAACCAAAGCCCCCAGCTGAACAGCCGTACTTTTCTTACTCAATTTCTAAATTATTCTCCTCTCC
This sequence comes from Panthera pardus, assembly GCF_024362965.1. Taxonomy (NCBI): domain Eukaryota; kingdom Metazoa; phylum Chordata; class Mammalia; order Carnivora; family Felidae; genus Panthera; species Panthera pardus. Next base: position 47,208,805 of record NW_026527002.1, read on the forward strand.
CAAAGGGGAGGAAGGAGGAGGCAGAAGGGGGCAAACAAATTGGCTAGAAAAAAAAGTAGAAAGGAAGGAACAAGAATATGGATTCTCCTACAACATATTTTAACGCCAACTCTTCCTGAGCTGTGTCAGGCTGAGTATCTTACCTATGTTAATGTCTTTGTTGTTATTACATCATTAATTGAAAACACAACCTCATGATGATAATGGCTAGCCAGTACTGAGAGTTCGCTATGTGCCAGGAAGTGGTCTAGACACTCAACCAACTTGATCCTACTTACTCCTCACCACAATTCTATGAGACAAGTACTATAATTTATCATTTCACAGATGAAGAGCTGAGTGCTCAGAGAGGTAAAATCATTTGCTCCAAACCCCACAGTTAGTAACTAGCCAAGTCCAGACACAGATGTCAGTATGTCAGACTTCAAAGTCCTGACTCTTCCTCCTGTTTTCAGGGAACCCTCCCTCTCCAATAGGCAGCACTGGCTGGCCAGGCCTGCTACCCAACACAGCCTTCAGACAGAATTCTTTCCATGAAAATGTTCTACTTAACAATGGCCCCTCTTGCTGACCCTGTCCCTTTCACCACTTCATTGTGAGGGTTTTTTTTCTCTAACTCCTCTGTCCCAGGGTTCTATCTCCCTTGGTTACTGGGGTAACATATCTTGGGTGATATTTGCTGGATTTCCTATGGCCATGGCCCCTTTATCTTTCCCAGCACCTCTGAGCCATTTAACGGTCTCATTATTTAAGCCAGCTTGGAGCAATTTTCCAAAACATCCAATTAGCAAGTGCACAGAAGGAACTGGGTCCATAATTAATTAGTGATTCTAGGACACAACAAAGCAAAGGCAAAGCCAAGGATGTGGAGAGCCCTGAAGAAGCTGCGGGAAGAAGATACACACATTCCAGGATCCTTCCCCACAAAGGGCAAAGAATCAAACAAAGTGCTCACTAATTCAAATTCCAAAAGCCCTCCACACATTTTGGGATTGAACAACATCAATCACTGGGTGACAATCCCAAGTGGAACATCTCCCCTGCCAGGATGAATGGCTGCTTCTGTTTTTTTTTTTTTTTTTTTAGCCGAGAACTGATTCTTTCCCCATTGTTTTCATGCAGAAGGTTGGCCCCTCTTTCCTCCCACAACTGTTCAAGCCTCTTCAGAGACAGTCTTTCCTACAAGATGGCCCGAACCACTGGGATTTTTTGTTTGTCATCAGAACAGAAGCCAAATTAGAACACCAGGATTTAAGAGACCAAGCTAGGATGACTGTGGCGGCCAAGGAAGGGGAGACAATAGAAGAATGCCAGGATTCTCAGCTGTACTGGTACTATTCCAGTTTGAAGAAGAAAGGAGGGCTTTGGAGGAAGTTCATCCAGATCAAATTTTTCCCAGACACCGACTCATTCTCCAACACACATGTGAAGTGTAAATGACAGGGGACTGCTAGCACTGCTATTCGTGAAGGTGTTACCTTTTCATTAGGAGGAAATAAAGATTATTCCTTTGGAGTTTTTTGGTTACCTTTTTCTTAGGAGGAAGTAAGGATTATTCTGTACACTTTTTGGTTATTATCGACTCTCATTATTGCCCAAAAGGCCAGAGCCAACAAAACAAGTAGTCTGAAGAGTATTATAGCAAGTTCCCACATCTCACAGGATGACATCACCATCACATACTTGCCAGCAGTGAAAATAAGAAGACTTATAGAGAACGTTAGAGTTGTAGGAATCTTTCACTACTTTTTCTTACTTATAGCCTAATTTCCTTTCGGTTCCAGATTCAACCAATAGCCAGCTTTCAGGGCTGATCTCTATAGTAAGGGACTATACCTAAGCCCACCCATGCCCCACCCCGACAGCAAGCCACAGTCTAAGCACTTTGATTAATACCATGGCAGTGAATGCAAGCAATGTTAAATGAAAAGGAAAATGAAAATAGCTGCTAAGACATTTATAAGACAGACTAGTTACTGGTGCTGCTGCTCAAAAGAATAAATAACCATGATGCATGTTGCTAAGCAATGTTGCATTTTCAGTCCTTAATAACTCCATTAGTAACAAAGGATGACAAACTATACTTTGAGATTGATGAGATGCTTTACCTTGCTTCTGTGAATAATCAGCCTCAGCAACCATGGCTTCCAACACAAAGCAAAAATGATTACCCTTTGTCTCCTGGCTGGGATGCATATTAGAACTCAGTGGTATATGTCCGATTGGAAGGTCTAAGGGCTCTCTGCTAACCCCATTTATCCCAGTGTCTTTAAGTCTTAAATTAAAAAAAGAAAAATAAGTGAATTGATAAATAAGCACACACTCTTCCCCCCACCCCCAAATTCCTCTTCTTGGTTATTATATATGTATATGTAACAAGTGCTTGAAAACTGTGAATTTTAAATACCATATCCTTAAAGATTTGTAATACAATGGTTCATCCTTCTGATTCAAAGATAACACTGCTTTGGGGAATTCTGTGCAAGGTGGCCAACTCTGCAGACCAGTCCCAGGTCCTGGAACTATCGATGACAACTACCCCTTGGTTTAGAGATGCTAGGAAGTTGCTCAGAATAAGCTGACAACTAATGGCTTCTTGCCCTTTTCTCCCAGTTACCCAGCATTCTCTGGTTACCCAGAATTCCCAGTTACCTAATATTCCCCAGTTACTCAACATTTCCTAGCTACTATTAGGCAGAAATAGCCTGCAAGAAAATAATCTCTTCCACAGGATTCTACCAATGGAATATTGGAACTTTTCATCTCCTTAGACAAGCACACTGCACAAGAGACACTATTATCGGATCGAGCAGAGTCTGGGGCCAGACTTTTTCAGGTAGATCTCAACTATGTAATTTCCCACTGAAGTGACTTGGAGCAAAGTAATATCTTCCTGCCCCTATTTGCAATGATTAACTAAGTGGAATATGCAAAGTGCTTAAAACAGTGCCTCCTTCTGGCATCTTTTGGCTCTGGAGCAGAACTATATAAGCGTTTGCAAAAATCTTCAAATACCTCCCTGGTCAAAACAAGCAAATAATTCTGTTTCCAAAAGGAGAAAAAAGCTGACTCCAGAATTCACCCTTAGGATCTTTATTTGCTGCTTTTATATTTCAGAGGAAGCCACTGATCTAAAGAAGCTAGGAATTGCCAAAATATGAATTCCTATAACATCAAACTGTTACTAATTATGGTTCTGGTCACATGCCATATGTTTCCCAGAAATAACAAACGTTCCATGGAAAAATAAGTGGCTAATAACGGTGGGAAAAACATATAGTAAATTTCCTTGTTTTTCTTGGCTGTTAACTTTAAAATAATGAAATAGTCAATAAAAAGTATGAACATCCAACTGCAGCCACTTTTTACCACTTGAGAAAGATACTCTTGAACTACTGAAAGTTAGAAATCTTTGTTCAAAAAAAAAATGGAAAGAAAGAAATAAAAAGAAATCTGTGTTCCAAGATCACTGTCAAGTAATTTATTCTGAATCTCTTACATTTTAAATTTTGAAGAAAAAAAAAGTTACTCATGTCCCAGGTGTTTTTCCCAGTAGAAATTACAGTGGTGGATGTTAAATTAACTCCATGTGATTCTCATTTTCAGAAATAGAATTTTAAACTGCTGAAGACTTTCAATGTGCCCCCTTGAGCTGCATAAAAGAAAGGCTTTAAATATAGTTTTGTTTTTGTGGGGTTTTCTCTTCTAGAAATACATTTCTCTCAAACAATTTCTCAATATTGCCATTTAACAGGCTAAGTGTTTTAGATTTCTTTTAAACTCCTTTCATTTTTACTTAAGTAAATTTGAATGCAGCGACTTTTTGCAACTATCCAGTGAAAGAAAATTAAATTATTGATCAAGTAATCTTCACTTATAAAGGCCATACCAGCGGTAGGAGAAGGAGGTATGTTTTATTTCAGTAGCTTTTATGTGTTTAATTTTTTTAATGTTTATTTATTTTTGAGAGAGAGAGAGAGAGAGAGAAACGGAGCATGAGCAGGGTTGATGTGTTAGGCAGAAAGAGAGGTAGATGCAGAAGCTGAAAAAGCTCCAGGCTCTGAGCTGTCAGCACAGAGCCCGACACAGGGCTTGAACACACAAACCATGAGACCACAACCTGAGCAGAAGTCGGACACTCAACTGACTCAGCCACCCAGGTGCCCTTATTTCAGTAGCTTTTAAACTAAAGAGCAATATTTAAAATAAACCAGTCTGATATTCTCATTCATTCCTATTTTCTGATACAAGTAAGCCATGATAATCCTGTAGGTGCTAAAAACTGATTGAGATCTGATCCAAGTTACTTGGGAGACAGGTGCTGTTATCTATAGCATGATACTTCCACATGCAATAAATGTGTTTGCTATGTGACAGGCAATGCCAGGGGCTAGAATTATAATGATGAAAAAAGCAGACCCGGGTCCTGTCCTCATGGAGTTTATAGTCTGGGTCAATGCTCCTTAAAGTGTGGTCTGTGGACCAGAGCCACCCCCATGAACTATTCTTATCAGACTGAAACAGGACAAGTACAGATATTGCAAGTAACTATTCAGACATTTTTTACACGAGTTGGACATTGCTGCAACATCCAAATAATGTGTGGTCAAGTGGATGCATCTCATGGAATGTGGTATAGATGGGGTATATGCAGAACTTGGGTAGTTAAGTTTCACATGGAGACATCTAAGCACTAGTCATGGACAAGAGGATACATATTGGCATGTGATGAATAGGAAATTTTAAAAAGCCTAGTCATCCCCATAGATAGTTTGAAAAGCACTAATCTAGTGCTTTCCAAGCATTATAGGAAAGAGAGAAAGAGGGATGGAAGGGAGGGAGGGAGGGAGGGAGGAAGACGGGGAGAGATAGAGAAAGAAAGGGAGAGTTTAATCCCAACTGAGAACATTTGAGAAAGTTCCATGTAAGACATGATTCTTAAGCATGAATTCGAATTTCAGGGGTTAGAGATCACAGCACAAGAAGAGCTATGAAGGCAGAAAAGTGCAAGGAGATGACCATCCTGTTACTCAGGCCACCTAGTTCATTGCTGTCAGAGAGTGATATGGGGACAGGAGCAAAGGGAGGTAAAGCAAATGAATCTCAGGAGGCGGACTGCAGCCAGTTAGTAGAAAGCTTTGAGCACCATGAAAAAGAATAAGAACTTTCTTTTTGAGAAATTAGTAGTTTTTAAATATTCCTGAGGGGGGCCTGGGTGGCTCAGTCAGTTAAGCGTCCAACTTTGGCTCAGATCATGATCTTGCGGTTCGTGGGTTCAAGCCCCACTTTGGGCTCTGTGTTCACAGCTCTGAGCCTGGAGCCTGCTTCAGATTCTCTCTCTCTCTACCCCTGCCCCACCTGCACTCTGTCTCTCTCTCTCTCTCTCTCTCAAAAATGAATAAACATTTAAAAAAACTTTTTAATATTCCTGAATACAGTAGTGACAGGAAACAAAGCTCTATTTTACAAAACAATATAGTGGTCTCACTTGAAATATATAAAACATTTTGAGGCAGGAGGCCTTTAGGTAAAATAAATGATTAAGGCCCCTGGACGGCTCAGTCTGTTAAGTGGCCGACTCTTGATTTCGGCTCAGGTCATGATCCCAGGGCTCCTGAGTTCGAGCCCTGAGCGGAGACCTACATCAGGATCTGCACTAACAGTGCAGGGCCTGCTTGGGATTCTCTGTCTCCCTCTCTCTCTGCCCCTCTCCAACTCATGATCTCTCTCTCTCTCTCCCCCTCTCCCTCTCCCTCTCTCTCTCAAAAATAAATATATAAACATTTAAGACATAAATAAAACAATAACAAAAAGGAATTTAAAAAAAATAGTTCCCCTAATGGTGCCATGTATTAGTTACATGTCTAAGTAAATTTATGCAATATTAAGTCTTCCCAGGCACCATAGTGTAGTAAAATACCACTTTAGAAGATCTATTCATGCATGATTACGGTAATTTTCGAATGTCATTTCTTAGCTGAACAGTGGCAGAGAGAACACACATTCTTCCATGTTCAGAAACATTGATTAAACCACAGATATCAAGGGAACATTAAACCAATACACTATTGTAATAACTTACACTAAAATGTTAAGTGCCAGCACCAAAGGACAGAAGAGTGGCACTTTTTTCTCTCTGTTGTTCTCAGCCTCCCATCAAACTAGAATTGAACTCATTAAATGTGCCTCATTTAAGTTTCTATGTGTCCCCTAGAGGCTCTTAATTCTTGCAGCTGAATGAGTTGGAGTCTTTTTAAGATTCCCATAAGCGTATCTTTTAAAAAATCAGGTGATCCACCAAGTAAGTTTTAAACTTTGAGGGTAAAATTTTATAGTTTTAATAAAACAATCCTCTCAAAGTGTAGGCACCCTCCCCCACAGAAAAACGTATTACCACGTTAGAATTTCACAGGTTTGGCTGAGTAAAAATCTAATTGGTTACCCTTCTAGCTCAGGTTTCATAATATCATTTTTAATTGTGATGTAGGAACTACAGAATTACAAAGACACCATCCTGTTAAACTGAAAGCTATGCATTTAGGATTGCACATGTTTTCTTTTTTTTTTTTTTTTTTTTTTTTCAGCGTTTTTTATTTTTTTTTATTTTTGGGACAGAGAGAGACAGAGCATGAACGGGGGAGGGGCAGAGAGAGAGGGAGACACAGAATCGGAAACAGGCTCCAGGCTCCGAGCTATCAGCCCAGAGCCTGACGCGGGGCTCGAACAAACAGACCGCGAGATCGTGACCTGGCTGAAGTCGGACGCTTAACCGACTGCGCCACCCAGGCGCCCCGAGGATTGCACATGTTTTCGATACAACTATAATACCAAGCTAGAACACAGGATTGGGAACCAGTGACTATGATATACTTAAGCAGTGGTTCTCAAGTGAGAAAGTGAGTTTGCCCCTCCCAAGAGGCATTTGGCAATACTAGAGATGACTGTCATGATGGGGGGGGGGGGGGGGCGCAGGAGGAGATAGTATTGGTACCAGAATGCTACCAAACATTCTCCATGCATGGGACAGCCCCTCACAACAGAATGATCTGATCCAAATGTCAACAGTGCGCCTGAGAAACCCAGTACTAAAGGAGCACATGAACATTTCCATTACTTTTGGCCTATATGGGAATAATAATTTTGATTCATACAATCTGAACATCAAAAGTCAGGAAGTTCCTAGGGACTAAAACAGATTATTATTAGGCCTCCCTTTGCTATAATGAACTCTCCTCTCAGTTTTGCAAGCAAGACCCGAAGGTGACCCTTAGAGGTGCCCTGGTTTAGTTCCATCAATGGTGATACTTTATATGCAGATATGCAACGCTGTCATCAGGGAAGCTTCAAGGAGATCTTCAGAAAAGACAGGCATGACTGAAAATTCGAACAAGGTTCCAGATGTGTATTATTTTCGGAGTCATAAGGCACTGATGATTTTAAGATGGACCATCAATTAAATAACAGCTTTTGGGAATGTGGCAAAGAAATACCTTTTCTTAAATGTGTACATTGATTGTAGGATGTGAATCTTTTTTTTAGAGACGGTAAATGTGCAAAATTTACAAAATATATTAGGTGTGTAATAAGATGTACTGAGTTCTTTTTGTAAAAAGAAATAGACTGAAATACTCTCTCTTAGATGCTTCTCGATCAATGTTAGCTTCCGTTGTTTTCATTTAAATCTTTGTATTGCTCCCCTCCTGCTCCCTGCACAAGTCCAAGAAGAGGAGGTAAGGTGCCAGGTGGGCTGTGGTATCATGAGATCCTCAGAAACAAGAATACAAATCTCACAGCTTCCCTCTCGTGGAGTTTCACCCGAGTCTTCAACTGTGAGTTGAGTACAATGAAGAACACCCGTGCTAAGCATGGTCTTAGCGCTGCTAGAACATATAAACTTAATGAAACAAAGGAATAACTACACTTGGATGCAATACAATAAATATCTGAAATTATTTTTAAAATTCCACCTAAAAACTACCCACACCACTTATACACAAAAACTTACCATAAGACCTATATATTATTTCCTTATTGGCACATTATCTGCTTGTTCCACTAGAATTTAAGATCCATGTGAATAGGGATCTTGTCTCGTGTTTATTGGCTGAATGAGTGAATGAATGAGTGAACATCATCTCCCAAAGAGCAGAGTCATTATAAAACTGCAAGTTTCTTTTATTTTCACACTAGTGACACAGGTCAATAGGACTCACTGTGTATAATAAGCTACTCACATTCATTCACTCATGTATTAGTCTCTCATAATCTGTTCCTGCCACCTTTCTAGCTTTCCCTCTTTCTCTCCAGCTACACTGCCCTTGGTTCAGTTCCCAGTAAGCTCCATGTTCCCTGCTACCTGAGGGCCTCTGCCCAGAACACTCCCTTTCATGTTTGCAATCTCTTCAAATTTCTTCAGGGAAGTCATCCCTGATCACCACTTACCTAGATGTAGTGCCTGTGTTTTATGGTCTCAGTTTCCCATGTTTGTTTGTTTGTTTTTTCCCATCATAGTAATGGTCACATTTGTAAAATGTGTGCAATTATTTCATTAACATTTCCCTCCCATCCCACACCCCTCAACTACAGGCAGAAACCATACCTATCTTGTTCCCCATGAATATTGCCATCATTTAACACAGGGCCGTCACATAGCCAGTGCTCAATATTTATCGGGTGAATAAATGAATTATGTTTCTAGGAATATTATGTTACCAGATATACAGGTCTAGGATATACTAGATCATTCTCCACTAGGACTCAAGTTAGTAGGTACTTAATCAACACTTTTGGGCTAAATGGAATCATTTATCTACTGTCATTGAACTACATGCTCCTAAGTCTACATGATACTAATGGAACGTATTGCAAAATTGTTGAGAAACCAACTGCTCTCTTTCTATTCTGTTTTCTACACACTAATAAAAACGCAGCTTGGTTTATTTATTTTTTTTTTCAATGAATTTTTTTAGCTGTTTTGCATTAAGAACATGACTGCGTGGAAAGTAGTTGTCAGCGAATCAATTATTTGGATGATCAGTATCTGTCTCTATTTGAAAACAGCTGGAAGCATACTTTAATTATCCCCTAGATATTTGGTGTCTTCTACTCTTGGGCTCAGAGATAATTTCTCCCCATGACTGTTCTTGAATGATAGATATTCTGTTGACACAATAGGTGGGGCGTTTTTTTGATAGAGGAGAATTTATAGGTAGATATTCTGTTGACATAACAGGTGGGTTTTTTTTTTTGATACAGGAGAATTTATAGGAAATTGACAATAAAGAGTGGTGAGCTCCCAGGCTAGAAGGATTAAAATAATATTTGTAAGAGGAGAAGGAAGGAGGTGTCTAGTGCAAAAACTATAGAAAAATAGAATTCCATGTAATATCGTATAACTGAGAAGCCAGTTACATAGAAAGCCTTGGGGAAGATATGATTTCTTGGGGATCCAGACAAAATGACTCTAGCCTCAAGGAGCTAAAGAGAGACACCCAGATGACAGGAAATCAGAAATAATTGTAAACCTGGAGTCTATTCATATACTTCACTTTAAAATAGTTTCTTTACATGTATCTTTCCTACCTATTGCTATCAGGATCTCTGTCACTAGGTAAGGTGACACCTGAAATTCTTGAACAAATTCCAGAATGCACAAGAAATGGGGCAGTATTTGCTAACTTAGGCCATCCATTTGGAAAGTCCCAGTTAGAAGATTTGGCCTCTATTCCAGAGGTCATCCTTATCCCTGCCTTGTCCACACCTCCCTCAAGACCACAGTAGTCTTGAAGCAGGAAGTGGCTCCTTCACTGCCTCAAGACCTCTTCTGTCGATTTCTCATCCAAACTGTCCTCCTCTGAATCTGGAAGATGCCTTGAATCTGCAGCATCAACTTCAGCGGCCTAGCCTTTCTCTGCTCCACATAAACCAGAGACGAAGTCGAGCCTACCTGGGGCTCACTCACACAGAGAATCTACAGTAAGGAATCACCTGTCTCTGAAATCACAGAAGAGAGACCTGCACACTTGAGGAAGGGCAGGAATGTCAGAAGCTAATCGCAGGCATATGGATTCTCCACACCTCCATGTCTAGGGGAATGGTTGCATCACACTCCTGCTTTGCTGTCTTTTGGCCAAGAACACATATTTTCCTATTACTCTTTGGTTTGACGTCAGAAAGATCCAAGGAACTAATGCAATGGCTACTATCATGTTTATGGCTGTGATAGCCATAGTACTTCAACCAGATTATCCCAAGACGTAAGAGCCTCTCACTACCAACTTAAATGCTCAATTCTATTTTGGCTTCCACGAGCAATATGCTGGAGTTGAGGCTTAGTTCTTGACGATACGAAGAAAGAAAAAATTAGTTTGCTTAGCATGACCTCAAATACTTTATTATTGTCCTATGTATCGCATTAAAAGGACTGGCCTACCAGAGTTGGATTACAGACCTTTCCCTTTCACATTCTTATTACATCCAGATAAGCCATGTTGCTCATCTAATGCCTCAACTTAATGGGGACAAAGGAAGTGGGATGAAAAAAAGCTGAGTACATTTAAATTTCATTTTGCATCAACTTATTTCCCTTCCCTGCAACACCAGGAAAATACACTTGGTTTTGTTCTTACCCACATTTGTTTTATGTTTGCCATTTATTCTTCGTTTAAAACTGTCTGGTCAAGTAAACGTCAGGTTAATATTCACGCCTTATTTACAAACAGCCACAAAAACTATTACCAGGACCTAAGCCATATTACCTTGCCTATAAATCTTGGCTTGGCTCTCATCTGGGGCCATTAGCATATCTTGAAAATTTTCCAAGAACTTCATATATCAGTAGATTTCCTTTCCTGAAAAGCCAATTTCCTAAATATTCAATGAGATGGCTTTCGAGACCCACATCAACAAATTAGGAAATTAATCATGTTCCTAACTTAACAGGAAATCCACTATTGCTGGTACTGCCGTCCTAATTGTACCATAATAGAATTTCAAAAGAATTGTTTCTGAATTAAAAAAAAATCCCATCTACTTGCTGCACAATATCTTCTTCAATTTTCCTTACCAAAGAGTAGATGTAGAAAGTAAGGAACGGCACATACAGGAAGAAAGTCAGGTTTTTACTTCATGATCATGTCCCCTATTTGTTTTTTTTTTTAAGTAAATTTCTTACACTTAAATAAGGTTCCCATTTAATCAGAGTCACCACAGAAGAGATTTTTTTAAAAAGTAGAAAGGGTGCATAGTTTTCTTGTCACTAATACACAAATTCATCCGGAGTTCAAGTAGAAATGTACACCTCATGACAAAGCTCTAATGGCAGCTAATAAGCCAGCACGTTTTATTTACCAGACAGCAAACATACAAACCCACAATAGCCTAACTAGGATGCAACATTTTGCCTTCTGAATCATAATTTAATAATAATCACAACTTAAAACCCAGACATTCAAGAGGTTAAAAAAAGGAACTCACAATCAGCAGTCAGACAGCGCCTCGGATTGCACAGCCTTCCACAGGATCACGACAGATTTTATCACCAGCAGCTCCGTGGCCCTGCAACTGAGATCACTCATAATTAATGAATATTTTATTTGAACATTTGACAGCTCAGTAAGCAGTTTATGTAAGGCCGTTACTTTTATTTCTTCTGTAGTTGCCTTTGCAAACAGGAAACAGGAAACACACCTTCAAGAACACTGACATATCTCAGCCTAATTGGTCTTTGGCTTAAAGTACCCAGGGGCGAGTCTTATACCACAGGGGAGATAAGTGCAGTCCCCAAAAGTATGAGACTCAGGTCTTAGCACTTCACAGTTTAAAATCATTTAGACAGATGCTGTGCAGTCCATTTATAACAGAGAGAAACTGGCCTTCTCAGTAACATTCAGGCCTCATGGCCTTAATCCTGGAAGGACTATAAACTTTAGAATAAACTCATGTATATACCAATATATATAATATGTACACATATTATATATAATACACACATATGTGTTTACATATGTACATAAATATATACTATATTAAGTAATGCATTATTTAAAACATATATATGTAATATATTATTTTAAATAATATATATTTAAATAATATATATTAAATATAATATAGTTATATTGTTATGTTATATTATATTATTATATTTATATACTTATAAATATATATTAATAATATATTTATTATATTTATATACTTATAAATATATATTAATAATATATTTATTATATTTATATACTTATAAATATATATTAATAATATATTTATTATATTTATAAATATAAATATATATTATATTTATATAACAGGATTTCCTGTTAAGTTAGGAACATGATTAATTTCCTAATTTGTTGATTATATAAATTAATATACATTAAATAATATATATTTAAATAATATATTTAAAATAATATATATATTTTTGCCTAAACCATATATTGGAAACAATCACTCAGGAATCTTTTGGCTACAAATAACACAAACCCCACCTCAAACTCACTGATTCAAATAAATAACAAGACAAGGAACTATTTTGGTTCATTGAGCTGGGGAAAAAAATGTCCAGGTGTATGGTTGGTTTTGGGAAAACAGAGGTTCACCACATCATTTGATTCTCTGGAGTTCTCTTGGCACAGGTATTCTCTGTAGATTGATTTCAACCTCAGGCTGCCTCCTTTCATGGTACAAAAAATACTAGCTGCAGCAATTCAAGACCACTTATGTATCTTTCAAGAGGATAGTGTTAGCACTCTGGCAGTCCCAAATTCTGAGGTCACTCAGATTGCCCATCACTGAATCAGTCACTACTACTTTGCTGAATGGCTTTAAATTAATCAAGGCTTATCCCTGGAGGTGAGGGTAGAAACATTCCAAAGAAAAATCGCATGGGAAGTCACTCAAGATACTGGAAGGGAAAAGGGATTATTATGGAGGAAATCAACAAATGTCCAGCACAACAATCTTTGGCAGTAACCTGAAGATTGGTATTTGAGGATGTGCATCCATGAGAACACTGTGTTCTCTAAAGATGTCAACAAGAGAATGAGCTGAGGTTCAAGAGATACTGATTACCCAAATCTTTACATTCAGGTGGGCTTTCTGTTAACATTAGATTTGCTCTCTAAAAACATAGGTCACGAGAGGCATCTGGGTGGCTCAGTTGGTTAAACGTCCAACTCTTGGTTTCAGCTCAGGTCATGATCTTGTGATTTGTGGATTCAAGTCCTGCGTCGGGCTCTGTGCTGACAGTGCAGAGCCTGCTTGGGATTCTCACCCTCTACCTCCCTCTCTCTTTCTCTCTTTCTCTCTTTCTCTCTTTCTCTCTCTCTCTCTCTCTCTCTGCCCCTCCCATGTGTATGTGCTCTTTCTCTAAGTAAAATAAATAAAAAAGCTTTAAGAAAAAGAATATAGTTCAGGATATTTCCATTTTGTTTATGAAATACATTTTATAGTGTATGAAGTGCTCCTGCATTTGACTTTGATCTTCCATTTTGACCTCCAAACAACTCTGTCGGGGATGGGGGAGGAACAGGCATTCCTAATGGAAGTTTAGAGAATGGGGCAGACACTGCTGGTTACCTATCCAATTCCCAGCATACTGTTTTTCTTTACAGAACCTTGATTTTGTTCAGGGCAGCAATTTGCCCTGTTAAAACCACAGCTAAGGATGGACAGGTGGAACAGCTTGGACCCTGGAGGTGTAAGCTAACATTACGGCGTAGGCTTCCTGGAAAAGCTCTTTTAAAAAAAAAAAAATGTTTATTTATTTTTTGAGAGAGAGACAGATCACGAGCAGGGGAGGGGAAGAGAAAGAGGGAGACACAGAATCTAAAGCAGGCTCCAGGCTCCAAACCATCAGCACAGAGCCCGATGCGGGGCTCGAACCCAAGAACCGTGAGATCATGACCTAAGCCAAAGTCAGATGCTTAACTGCCTGAGCCACCCAAGTGCCCCCTAGAAAAAGCTCTTTAAAGAGCTCTCCACTTGCTTTTTGCTCTTTGCGCTTCCTCTTCTTCATGCCTGAAACATTGATACAAGGCCAGAGATAGAGACATACTTTGCAGTCATGAAGTGACAAGCATGAAGACAAGAGCCACACGCTGTGAAGCCTAAACTGAAAAAAGGAGCCACTACACTAGTCCTGGTTTTCCTGCTCCCAGGCTGTTATATGAGGGGAACAAAACAAAACAAAACAAAACAAAACAAAACAAAACAAAACAAAAAACACCTTTATTTGGCTAAGCTGCTGTAGAAGGGTTCTTGTTACAGGAGCTGAACGTACTCTGGATACAAGAAGCTTTTGCAACCACGTAATGACAGATCAAGGCTTAACTCCAGGCTCCTGATTCCTTGTCCAGCAATATTTCCCATAAACAGCAGTGCCTTTCCAAAAGCAGAATCTGTACTCTGAATACCACACAAACAGGCATGTTAAATTTATGCTTTCTTTCTTAACAAATAGCTTATTTGAATGATCTGAGTCATAGTTCAAATGGTGAGAGGAGATTCATTGCTTTTCATTGCTTTTGTTTTTGGTTTCTTTAGCTTTTTAACACGTGACACTCAAGCACTTACAAAACCGCTAAAGCAAGAATGCCTTGGCTACAGTAAAGGAAACCCATCATTTGACCAAAATTTCTTTCAAAGTTGCCTAAAGGAGAATTGGCCATCTTCCAAAATCTCACCATGGTTGAATTTTCTTCCTGGACCTTCTCATGAACTCAGGTATTAAAAGACAAAAGAGGAGTAGGAACTTGGAAATCACCACTCTGTCCTAACAACAAGTAGAATTCAAGAACTCCTCTTGGAACACGTTAAGAGAGGGAAGCACACAGGGCAAACTGCTGTCCCCCAGATTAGAGAGATGGACGGATGGCTTCCCTGAGCAGGGACTTACCAGCAGCAACTGCTGTAGGAAGTAGTGCTGGGGTAGGAAAACTTGAACTGTAATTTCTGAATTGCTGGAATTTCTGTGGGGACAACTCTGAGAGTTAAAAGCTCTGGGGGCACCTAATCAAAAGGGAGCTTTCCCAATACTGTGAGATTTACTTGCAGGACATCTACCAGATTCCCACAGTAAATATCAGAGAAAAATCCCCTCCAGCTTCCAGAATGCAGAGGGCGAAAGGAACCATTTTGAAATATGCCAGAGCACTCTGTTCTTTTTCTTTTTTTAAATTTATTTATTATTTATTTTGAGAGAGCAGGTTGGGGAGGGGCAGAGACAGAATCCCAAGCAGGCTCCGAACTGTCAGTGCAGAACCCGACGCAGGGCTTGAACTCACGAACCGTAAGATCATGACCTGAGCTGAGGTTTGACTGAACCACCCAGGTGTCCCAGAGCACTCTGTTCTTAGCAAGGCACACCCTCTGGGTAAACTAGTTAATGAGAGCCTAACCTGCTAGAGTATTATGAGAACCTAACTGACCTGGGAAAGGGAAATACTGAAACCAGTCTCCTCTAGCCTTCAATGTGGGAGAAAGCAAATACTGAACTTCAGTCCACTCCAGCCATCCTGAGAAAAGGGGGAGAAAAAAACTGCAACACTGTGATGGTCACAGTCCAGAGGCACAGGCTTGCTAAAAGGCTGATCACAGAATGCGTAAAACACCTCCTCTCTCTGAGAACCTCACCACCACATTACTAAAGATCTATTTATAGCAGTTCCTTTCACCTGGTACATTGTATCTGGCTAGCAGGAAAAATTTACAAGGCATACCAAAAGAAAAAGCGCCCGTGCGCGAGCGCCGCGCGCTGCGCGCGCGCACACACACACACACACACACACACACACACAACTTGAAGAGACAGAGCAAGCATCAGTAGCAGTCAAGGCTGGGAAGTTGGAATTAAAAGACAACAGAGCTCTCACAAAAGGTTGAAATAATTTACTGAGCCAAAAGTCAAGGAATCACACCCAAAGATCAATTCCAGAGGGATTAAGGACTTAGCTGTAAAAAAAAAAAAAAAAAAAAGTTATAATGCAGAAGAAAATATAGAACATCTTTCAGACCTCCAAATGGGAAAAGGGTTCTTAAGGCACAAAACTGTTTATTGCAGAAGGAAAGATTGATAAATGTTCCCTACTATAATATTAAGATCTTTGTTTATCAAAAAGTACAATAAAGAGGGACACCTGGGTGGCTCAATTAGTTGAACACCGAACTCTCGATTCGGCTCAGGTCATGATCCCAGTGTTGTGTGGTCAAGTCCTGCATTGGGCTCCATGCTAAGTGTGGACTCTGCTTAGGAGTCTCTCTCACTCTCTCCCTCTTCCCCTCTCCCCCATGCATGCATTCTCTCTCTCTCTCTCTCTCTCCCTCTAAAAAACAAAAACAAAAAAAGTATGATAAAGAAAGCAAAAAACTTGCCAACATCTGCCACAAGTTTGCAGCAAGTAAAATCAACAAAAGGCCAGTTTTTAGATTATATAAAGAAATGTTACAAATCAGTAAAAGACAACATAATAGAAAAATGAGCAAAAGATCTGACACATTGTCACAGAAGAGAAAAACAAGAATGGTAAATGTACATATAAAAAGACAAGCAACCTCATTTGTAATCAAGAAAATGCAAATTTAGCTGATGGTGGGTGTATTAGTTGATATAAGCCTCTCAAACAATTTAACTTTAACTCATGAAGTTGAATGTTTTCCGTGCCCTCCAACCCAGCAAACACACGCCTACCTATATTCTCTAGAGAAATTCTTGCATAGCAGCACTGGAAAACAGGCACAAAATGTTTACAACACCTTTCTTAAAAAAAAAAAAAAAAAAAAAAAGCTATATTTAACACAGATGCCCACCAACAGGTAAAGAAATAAACTGAATTACATACATATAATGAAATATTAGACAACAAGGAAAATGAATAAATCATAGCTACAGGCAACAACTTGGGTGAACTGTAAAAGCACAAAGAATGAAAAAAAGCAAGTATTGGTGACTTGTTTTTATAAATAAAACCCAAGAAGAGCACATACAAACAATACTTTTGTTTAGGTAAGCCTATATCTAATACATTTTTATAGTTACATTTCATTTTAACACACGTGAAGATCTGTGTAACCAGCACTGCAATCAAGGTACAGAACTATTTATCACCACACAGAACAACATCCTACTACCATTTACAGCCACACCCATCCTCTCAGCTCCCACCCCTTATCCCTCGAAACCACAAATTTGTTCTCCATCTTTATAATTTTGTTATGTCTAGAATGTTAATAAGTGGAAACATATAATATATGACCTTTTGATGTTGGGTTTTT
Source organism: Panthera pardus (assembly GCF_024362965.1). Taxonomy (NCBI): domain Eukaryota; kingdom Metazoa; phylum Chordata; class Mammalia; order Carnivora; family Felidae; genus Panthera; species Panthera pardus. The sequence goes on from NW_026527002.1 coordinate 47,226,076, forward strand.
AAATTCAGCATAATGCTGAATTGAGATCCCAGGCACTGCCTGTATCCAAGTTGTTATTTGTATCAATAGTTGGCTCCTTTTTATTGCTGAATAGTATCTCACCGTTTGCATGTATATTTAACCACTGTATATTTAACCACTTTTGTAGGACGTGTTGGTTGTTTTCAGCTTTTGGCTTATTACAAACAAAGCTGTTGGGAAAAATTGTCTATAAGTTTTTCTGCGGACGTAAGTTGTTTCTCTGGGATAAATGCCCAGGAGAGTGACTGCTGGGTCTTATGATTCAGTTTAGGTTTAGTTTTTAAGAAACTGCCAAGCTATTTTCCAGAGAGGCTGTACCATTTTAACCACCATCAATGAATAAGAGATTCAATTTTGCCACATCTTTGCCAGCATTTGGCATTATCACTATTTATTTCAGGCTATTTTACTAGACGTGTAGTGATATTTCATTATGGTCTTCATTTGCATTTCCCTAATACCTAGTAATGTTGAACATCTTCAAGTGCTTATCTGCCATCTACACGTCCTTTTCAGTGAAATGTCTCTTTCTATCTTTTGCCCATTCTCTAATAGAACTGTTTCTTTTTTAACTAAGTTTCGAATTCTTTATATAGCCTAGATTTAAGTCCTTTGTTAGGTACATGTTTTGTAAGTTTTTTCTCCCCATCTATAGCTTGTCTTTTCATATTCTTAACAAAGTCCTTCATAGAGCAAACATTTTTAATTTGGATGAATTTAATTTTTTTTCTTTTAGACATTATGCCTTTAGTGCCATGTTTAAGGACTCTTCACACAGCCAAAAGTCCTGAATATTTTCACCCATGTTTTCTTCTAAAATTTTTATAGTTTAATATTTTATATTTAAAATTTTTTTAAGTTTATTTATTTATTTAGAGAGAGACAGAGATAGCATAAACGGGGGGAGAGTCAGAGATAGAGGGAGAAGATAAAGAATCCCAAGCAGGCTCTGCACCATCAGCACAGAGCCCGATGTGGGGCTTGAACTCACAAAACTGTGAGATCATGACCTGAGCCAAAACAGAGAGTCAGACACTTAACCGACTGAGCCACTCAGGCGCCCCTATATTTTATATTTAAATGTATGATCCAATCGGAGTTAAGCTGTGGGGTTTTTAGGTTGAGGTTATCCGGCTGCTCCAGCACTAATGCTGAAAAGAATATCTTATCTCCATTGAATTGCTTTTACATACTCCTCAAAAATCAGTTGGCTGTATTTATATGTGACTACTTACAGGTCTTCCATTGAGCTATGTGTCCATCCCTCCCTCTGCTATTTCCACAGTCCTCATTATTGTGGCTATAGAAGTCTTGAAATCAAGTAGAGTGATTCCTCCCATTTTATTCTTTTTCAAAACTGGTTTAGACATTCTAGTTCCTTTCCCTTTTTGTATAAATTTTTATTTTATTTTGTTTTGTTTTTATCAAGTTTAAACATTTTTATTCCAGTATAATTAACATACAGTGTTATGTTAGTTTCAGGTGTACAATATAGTGATTCAACAATGCTATACATTACTTAGTGCTCATCATGATAAGCACTATTTCTCCATCATCTATTTCTCCCTTCCCCCCATCCATCTCCCCTCTACTAACCCTCTGTTTATTCTCTATAGTTAACAGTCTGTTTCTTGGTGCCTCTCTCTCTCTCTCTCTCTCTCAAACTTATTTATTTATTTCGAGAGAGAGAGCAGGGAAGAGGCAGAGAGACAGGGAGAGAGAAAATCCCAAGCAGGCTCCCTTGGTGTCAGCAAGGAGCCAGATGCTTAACCAACTAAGCCATCCAGGCACCCCATCTCTCTTTTTTCCCTTTGTTCATTTGTTTTATTTCTTAAATTCCACATAAGAGTGAAATCATATGGTATTTGTCTTTCTCTGACTGATTTTATTTCACTTAGCATTATACTCTCTAGCTCCATCCACATTGTTGCAAATGGCAAGATTTCATTCCTTTTTATGGCTGAATAATATTCCGTGTGTGTGTGTGTGTGTGTGTGTGTGTGTGTGTGTGTACCACATCTTCTTTATCCATTCATCTATTGATAGACACTTGGGCTGCTTCCATAATTTGGCTATTGTAAAAACTGTTGCAGTAAACATGAGGGTGCATATATCTCTTTGAATTAGTGTTTTTTTATTCATTGGGTAAATACCCAGGAGTGCGATTACTGGATTGTAGGTAGTTCTATTTTTAACTTTTTTTTGAGGAAACTTCATACTGTTTTCCACAGTGGATGTACCAGTTTGCCTTCCCACAAAAAGTGCACAAGGATTCCTTTTTCTCCACGTCCTTGCTAACACTTGTTGTTTCTTGTGTTGTTCATTTTAGCCATTCTGGCAGGTGTGAGGTGACACTGTAGTTTTGACTTGCATTTCCCTGATGATGAGTGACATTGAGTATCTTTTCATATGTCCATTGGCCATTTATATGTCTCCTTTTTGTGTAAATTTTTAGAGTAATCTTGTCTATATTTACAAAAATCTTTTCTGGAATTTTTGTAAGAATTTCATTAAACCTAAATATCAATTTGGGGAGAGTTGACATATCCACTATGTTGAATCTTCCAATCCATGAATTAGATTCATAGTATGGCTCTTCATTTATTTAGATCTTCCCATTTGATTTCTTTCATCAGCATTTTGTAGTTCTCAGCATACAAATCCTACATGTTATGTTAGATTTACATATAAGTTTCATATGTTTTTGAGCTATCATAAGTGATATTGTACATTTAATTTCAATACCCATGTATACATTGCTAGTATATAGAAATACAGTTGATTTTTGTTTCTTTTATACCCTTCAACTTAGCTGAACTTACCTATTAGTTCTAGTGTTTTGTAGATTCCACTGGATTTTTCTCATGCCATCTGCAAACAGAAACAATTTTATTTCTACCTTCTGATCTGTATGCCTTTTATTTTCTCTTCTTAGTTTATTGTACTGTGTAGAACTCCCAGTAGTATGTTGAATAGTTGTAATGACAAAGAACATCCTTGTCTTGCTCCTGATATTATGGGGAAAGAATTCAGTCTTTCACTATTAAATATGCTGTTAGCTGCAGGTGTTTGATAGATATTATGAAATCAATTTTAGGAAGTTCCCTCCTATTCCTATTTTTGAGAGTTTGTTTTTTTTTAAATCATGAATGGGGGTTGAACTTTGTCAAATACTTTTTCTGCTTCCATTAGCATGATTGTGATTTTTTTCTTTAGATTGTTTATATGGTGGGTTATACTGCTTGATTTTCAAATATTGAATGAGTCTTACATCCCTAAAATAAACTCCACCTGATCATGGTATATACTTATTTTTATATAATTATTTTTATACATAGCTGAATGCTATTTGCTATTTGTTAAGAAATTTTGCATTTATCTTCATGAGAGCCATTAGTCTCTAGTTTTCTTACATTGTATTGTCTTTTTCTAGTTTTGGTATCAGAATAGCTTCATAAGATGAAGCTTTTCTATTTTCTGGAAGAGAGTGATAGAATTGATGTAATTCTTTAAATATTTGGTAGAATTTTCCAGTGAAACCAACTGGATCTGGAATTTTCTGTTTTGGAAGGACTTGTATGAAATGGATTCGTTTCCCAAAAAGCACAAGCTACCACAACCCACACAACAAATACAGATAATTTGAATAGCCTTATACCTAAGAAAATTTAATTAGTAATCTGGAAACTTCCTTCCAAAACAGAAAATGTGTAGAGTTGTTTGAAGTATTCCTTTATTTTTCTTTTGATGCCTGCACATCTATAGTGATGGTTAGTCTTTTTGATTTCAGATACTGGTAATGTGTGTCTTCTCTCTGTCAGTGTTGTTGAAGGCTTATCAATGTTGATCTTTTCAAAGAATCAGTTTGGGCTTTAATCTATTCTCTCTATTGTTTGTCTCTTTTCAATTTTATTGGTTTTTGTTCTTTATTATTCTTTCTTAAGCCTGCTTTGGGTTCATTTGCTCCTTTTTACAAATTAAAAAAAAAAAAAACTAGTTTCTGGGGGCACCTGGGTGGTTCACTCAGTTAAGCATCTGACTTCAGCTCAGGTCACAATCTCACGGTTGGTGGATTTGAGCCCTGAGTCGGGCTCTGTGTTAACAGCTCAGAGCCTGCAGCCTGCTTTGGATTCTGTCTTTCCCTCTCTCTCTCTCTCTGCCCCTTCCTCACTTCTGTTCTCTCTCTTTCTCTCTCTCTCTCAAAAATAAATAAACTTAAAAAATAGTTTCTAGAGATGAGAATTTCAATTATTAACTTGAGACTTCTCCTCTTTCCTAACATACTTAGTGCTATAAAATTCCCTCTCAGAACTGCGTTAGCTGAGCCTCACAAATTTTGTTATGTTGTATTTTCATTTTCATTTACTTCAATGTATTTTTAAAAATTCCCTTAAGAATTCCTCTTTGACCCACAGATGTTTTAGAAGTTTGTTGTTTCAGTTCTAAGTATTTAGAGATTTTCCTGTAATGTTTCCATTATTGATTCCTGGTCTGATTCCGCTGTAGTCAGAGAATACACTGTATGATTTCGATTCTTTAAATTTGTTGAGGTTTGTTTTATGGATTATGGCCTATCCTGTCATATATTTTGTGGCACTTGAAAAGAATGTCTTTTCCCCTGTTGCTGGGTGGATTCTATAAACATAAATCAGATCTGGTTGACTGATCATGTTTCTGTGTTCTCTGTACTGGCTGGTTTTCCATCTAGTTCTATGAATTGTTAAAAAAAGGTGTGTTGAGGTTTCCAACTCTAACTATAGAGTTGTCTATTCTTTCAGTTATCAGTTTTTCTTTCACATATTTTGCTCTGTTTGGTACATATTTAGGATTTGTGTGCAAAATATTATGTTTGCTATGTCTCTTTGGTAGATTGACCCTTTCATCATTATGTAATGTCCCTCTGTCCCTGGTCTGTTTTTTTTTTTCTTTTTTCTTAGAAGTCTTCTTTATCTGATCTTAATATAACCATTCTTGCTTGCTTCTGATTAATGTTTGTATGATATATCTTTTTTCTATCTTTTTACTTTCACTCTCCTATATTGATATATTTGAAGGTAGTTTCTTGTAGACAGCATCTAGTTGGGTCATTTTTATTTTTATTTTTTTTTTAATTTTTAAGTAAGCTCTATGCCCAATGTGGGGCTTGAACTCACAACCCTGAGATCAAGAGTCAAATACTCCACCAGCTGAGCCAGCCAAGCACCCAAGCTGGGTCATTTTTTTAAATCTATTGTGTCAACCACTTTCTTATAATTTGTATACTTAGGCCATTTACATTTAATGTAATTACTGACATGCTTAGGTTATGGTCTGCCATTTTACTTTTTGTTTCCTGTTTGTTCTTTATTTTCCCTTTCTTTATTTTCATTTTCCAGCCTTATTGTGGATACTGGAACATTTCTTAGAATTCCATTTTTATTTATCTATAGTTTTTTTAGTATATCTCTTTGTATGGCTTTTTAATGGTTGTTCTTCATATTACCCTAAATATATGTAACTTGTCAGAATCTATTATTTTTTTCATTTATTTTTATTTTTTTATTTAATTTTTTAATGTTTATTTACTTTTGAGAGAGACAGAGAGAAAGAGCATGAGTGATGGATGGCAGAGAGAGAAGGAGACACAGAATGTGAGGTAGGGTTCCAGGTTCTGAGCTGTCAGCACAGAGCCCAAGGCAGGGCTCGAAGTCACAAACTGTGAGATCATGACTTGAGCCAAAGTTGGACACTTAACAGACTGAGTCACCCAGGCACCCTGTGAGTCTATTGTTTTTAATGTTATACCAGTGCAATTAGATTCCTTAACTCCCTTTACATCATTTTACTCTCCCTCATTTATAAAATAACTTTCTTTTTTTTAAAGTTTATTTATTTGAGAGAGAGAGAATGTGAATGAGTGTATGTGGGGGAGGGGCAGAGAGACAGAATCCCAAACAAGCTTTGCACTGTCAGTGCAGAGCCCAATTTGAGGCTCGAACTCTCCAATTGTGATATCATGACCTGAGCTGAAAGCAAGAGTTGATGCTTAACTGACTGAGCCAGCCAGGCACCCCTAAAAAATAACTTCCTTAAACATTTCTTCTACTACACTGAGTCACATCAATGTTAAAATTTTTGTTTCAATCATCTAATTTAGAAAACTAAGAGGAGAAGGAAGCTTATTGTATTTATCCCTATTTTTACTCTTTGTTTTATTCTTTCTTCCATACTGATGTTCCCTCTTCCATCATTCCCTTTTTGTTTAGAGAAATTTCCTTTAGCTATTTTTTTAAGATAAGCCTGCTGGTGGCACATTACTAGGTATTCCTTCAGCTGAAAATGTCTTTATTTCCCCTTCATTCCTGAAGGATGTTTTCATTGCTTGGGTTGACAGTTCCTTCAACATTTGAAAACATTCTGCCACTTACTTCTGGCCTCTATGGTTTCTGATGAGGAATTCATTATCTAATTGTTTCTCCTTATAGATAAGGTCTCATTTCACTCTCACTGCTTTCAAATCTTTTCTTTGACTTTATTTTTCAGAACTTTGACCAAGATGTATCTTAGTGTGGATTTTTTTAGGTTAATCCTGTTTGGGGTTTTACTCAACTTCTTGAAACTATAGATCTGTGTCTTTTACCAAGTTTGGAAGACTTTCAGCAATTCTTTCTTCAAATACTTTTTTGGTCTCATCTTCCTGTTTCTTTCCTTCTAGCATGCTGATGATACACATGGTATACAATTTTTATATCCCTTTGGGCCCCCTAAGGCCCTGTCTCCCCACCCCCACCCCCCCAATTTTGATTCTATTTTCTCTGTTGTTCACATTGGGTAATTTATTATTTTTTTAAAATTTTTATCTAGTTTTTGAGACAGAGACAGAGAGAGAGAGAGAGAGAGAGAGAGAGAGAGATGGAGAGGCAGAGAGACAGGGAGATACAGAATCCAAAGCAGGCTCCAGGCTCTGAGCTGTCAGCACAGAGCCCAATGCAGGGCTTGAACCCAGGAACTGTGAGATCATGACCTGAGCCAAAGTCAGAGGCTTAACCTACTGAGCCACCCAGGTGCCTCAGATTAGGTACTTTCTATTATTTTATCTGTAAGTACACTGATTCTTTCCTTTGTTTCTTGTATTCTACTGTTGAACCCACTCATTAAACACTTTTTACTTCATTTATTATATTTTTCAATTTCTAGGAAACTGAAAAACATAGCAAAATTTAAAAAGAACACAAAAATCAAGCCAAAACATTTTTTTTGATGTTGCAAAGGGAAGCAACTCTTTTCTGCTTCCTAAGAAATGAATACATTGATGGGGAGACAAGGGGTTGAATGACCATGCAGATTGATATGACTCGCACTTGGAAAGGTCTTGCTTTCATTCAATATCTTTCTCTAGAACATGTCCTGGGAGTTCCTCTCCAGAAAAATGTGGCTGTTCTGGGCATAACTGACTCCCAGAGACAGGGCAGGCAGTTGAGGCAGGAACAGGCAATGTTTCACCATTAAGCTGTAAAATACTACAGTACTGGGTGCTACAGAGCTTTCTTCCTCTGGCCTTTTCTTTTCTGTTTTTATGTATGTATGTATGTATGTATGTATGTATGTATGTATGTATGTATATTTCAGAGAAAGAGAGCTTGAGCAGAGGGGAGAGAGGGGAGAGAGGGGAGAGAGGGGGAGAGAGGTGGAGAGGGAGAGGGAGAGAGAGGGAGAGGGAGAGGGAGAGGGAGAGGGAGAGAGAGAGAGAGAGAGGGAGAGGGAGAAGGAGAGGGGTGAGAGGGAGAGAGGGAGAGAGGGAGAGGAGGGAGAGGGAGAGAGGGAGAGAGGGAGAGGGAGAGGGAGAGAGGGAGAGAGGGAGAGGGAGAGAGGGAGAGGGAGAGGGAGAGAGGGAGAGAGGGAGAGGGAGAGAGAGAGGGAGAGAGGGAGAGAGAGAGGGAGAGAGGGAGAGAGGGAGAGAGAGAGGGAGAGAGGGAGAGAGAGAGGGAGAGAGGGAGAGAGAGAGGGAGAGAGGAAGAGAGAGAGGGAGAGAGGGAGAGAGGGAGAGAGAGAGGGAGGGAGAGAGAGAGAGAGGGGAGGGAGAGAGAGAGGGAGAGAGGGAGAGAGAGAGAGAGAATCCCAAGCGGGCTCCATACTCAGCACAGAGCCCAACACTGGGATCATGACCTGAACTGAAATCAAGAGTCCATCACTCAATCAACTGAGTCACCAGGTGCCCCTTCTAGCTTTTTCATTCCCACCCTACCACTTCTTATTTTAACCCTTCAGCTCCCTCAGATCCTTTAATCTTTGCATATATTTTTATACTTTTCTCTCCTCTGGCATCATCTTCCTCTGGCATCCTGCTTGTTCACCTGGTCGCCAACCCTTTTTGTGTGTATTATGGCATTTTGTTCATGTGTTGCTTCTCTGACCCAGCTCCTTGACTGGGGCTCTTGACCTGGCTAAATACCACCTACACATTTTAATGGGTTCACTTTCAACAATGCTTATGTTGCTCTCCAAAGCTAATGGAATACAGATCTTTCTTTCTTCTCTTCAAGGTGGGGGTGACGGAGACTGATTTTCAAGGTCCATAGCCTCCTCTCTCTAGGAGATGTTTCTATGTGATCACCAGCTGCTTCTTGTACACGCTTCTTCCATACCCAACCCAGCACGTGGAGGCAGGAAGAGAAATGGGTAGGAGGACAAATTAACACTGAAAAGCTTGATAAATACTAACAGCAAATACTAAAAATAACTAGGCAGAAGTAGTCTACTTTTAGGAATTTCATTTGTGCCTTTGTGTTGGGGGCGAGGAGGAGGGAGAGAGAGGGCTGTGGAAAAGGGACTGGAAATGTTAATGTTCTCTGGAGGTGGAGGCACTAAGAATTCCCCAGGCAGACAGCACCACCCCACCCCCTCCCTGAAATAACTCTTTCTCAGCTTTCTCAGGCTTCCACAGCTCTGCAAATGGCTCCCTCCTTGTGCTGCAAATGGCATGCCTGTTTTTGACAGCAGAGAGGAAAAGCAGCTAAGAGATTCCGGGCTGCTTTGCTCCTCAACTTCACCTTCTCACTATTGTAGAATAGCCTGGCCATCTTTTGACCTCAGTCCCAGAGAGCAGAGGGTAGTTGGGAACAGTGCGTGCCCCCTGTATGTCTCTGAGTGTCTGGTGTGCTGGGTGTGACATGGCAAAGCTATTAATCCCACATGACACAATCTGCATGGTAGATCTCACAGAGTAGGAGTTCCACACGTCCCCCATAAAGGCTTCTGCTGGATACCCCTACTGCCCCCTTCTAAGATTGGAGACACAGATAAACAATCTGATCCTTTCATGGCCAGGATCTCCTGGTCTAATAAAATGGAGGAAAGTGAGTCTGTTCAATTCTGTTTCTGTCATTTTCCCCTCCTTGGTGAGAAATTCAATTACACTACGAATTAATATGGATCACTAGAGCTGAAGGAAGATACAACACGAGGAAAAGAAATGGTTCCCACTTAGATGAGTTACATGCACTTTTGAGCTCTTCATCATATCTGTCCCATGCAAGCAGCAAAGAGGGAGTATCTTGAGCCTGAGTCTTCCCCTCCTCCTCCCCTAATCCCTTCTCCATAACATGTACTTGATAGCACAGAGAGCAAAAAGAAATAAAAGCCTTCCTTCTTCTTCCCTACTTCCAAAATCTCCACATCTTTATCTCCCCCTCCTTCTTTCATGGCTTGGATGAAGAGGGAGCATCCTCCATGCAAAGGTTAATCCCTCCATTTACATCCTGATTCTCCCCCTCCAGCATCATCCACAACTCACTCCATCCCTTAATCCCATCACCCCTCTTACATCCTCAGGATGCCACTACCCTGGGCTCCTCAGAGGCTGGCAAACAGCCTCGGCCTCTCTAATCCTGAAAACCTGCCTTCCATTTTGTTATTCTTTACGATCTCATATCTCTCCTTCTGTTCTCCATCACAACTCCTAAAAGAGAGATCTACGCAGATTACTTCCATCTCCCTTACTTTATTTACTCCTTAACCCGTTGCAACCAGACCCCCATCTGCTTTCTCTAAGGTCCCTAATGATTTCCACGTAGCCAAAAGCAATGGCCTTGACCTTCTGTTCAGCTCTTCTGAAAACACTCTGCCTTTGGATTCCATGATAGTACAATATCCTAGCTTTCCTGGGTCCTATCTGTCTCTCCCTAGGCTCTTCTACCATCTATTCCTCTTCTGACCATCCCATAATTATGGGCAATCCCCACAGGCAAAGATTGCTAGATTTAGCAAATAAAAATACAGAATACCCAGTTAAATTTGAATTTCAAATCAACAACGTATATATATTTTTTAGTGGAAGTGTACCTAAATACTGCAAGGAACATTCTTCTACTAAAATATGATTCTTCGTTGATCTGAAATTCAATCTTAACTGAACATCTTGTATTTTATCTGGCAACTCTACCATAGTTGTTTCTTCAATGCTCATCTCTTCTAACTTCCTCTCTTATGAGGTTTTTGATGCTCAGGCTTCAATGATTACCTTTTGTCAGGTAACTTCTAAAATTTCATCCGCAGCAGTTTCCCCTCTCTCCCTCCCTCTTCTCCCTCTCCCTCTGCCTCTTCCTCTCCCTTTTCCTCTCTCCCTCTCGCATGCATTCCTCTGTTCTCTCCTGGGTATTTTATAGTATATTCAATTTATTTTATATAAAGTCAAACTTATTATTTTTGACCCCAAAACCTTTTCTACCTGGCTTCTCTATTTCTACTAATACCTCCTCCACCCTCCCAGCCACCTCAATTACGAATCCAGCAGTCCTCCCTAATCAAGTGGCTGAATATTGGTTAATGTTACTACTCTCACTGGCATCATCAGATCTTTCTTCCCATTAACATGAATACTGCTAATAGAGGCCCCTGACATCTCTATAGGACTTATATAAATCATACTAGGCTAGTGAAATCATCTTCTGATTAGTCCCCCTACTTCTATTCTCATTCACCTTCCACTCTTCCACACTCAGTTCATATCCTAATTAAAGCACAGGTGTGGCTATGCCATTTCCTTGATCAAGAAAGCTTCTACTGGCTCCTGGTTAAAATTCAAACTCCCTAGCCAGCATTCAGGGCCTCCCATAAGTTGATTTTTCTCCTCTTTGTCTCCCTGTCATCTCCTCTATTCACCCCAAAACTCAGACACATCAGAACACTATGTCTGGGGGTTTCCTATCTCTGCTCACACTCAAACTTAGAAGTAGACTACTTTGAGCATGACTCTTACAATTTCTGCATAAATGGGTGTTCACTAAACACTGTTGAATTTGTGAAATCAGCTCTAAGTTGTCCATATTAACAGAAATTAAGTAATTAAAGCCACAAACCATATATGTGATAAAACAAATGAATTCACTTTTCCACAAACCCATTTTTTTTCTTTCTACCAATTAGGGGCAATGTCAAGCTTGTATAAACATCTCATGCCTTGTGATGTCAAGTCACAGCTGGACTCTGATAGAGGACCTGCAGGGGCACAGACAGACAGAGATCTCACCTACTCTCTGCTGCCTCTCTTGACTTACTTTTTGAACTCTGATACCTTCTCAATATCCCCCAGTTCTTACAAATGAAAGGTAATATTCTCTGTAAATGTACTTGAATTCTCTGTTACACAAATGACAGTATATTCTAAACTGTCGCCAACCCCACGTACTGATCCAAAAACATCTGAGTGCTTTGATAAGCTGAATCAGAGGTCTACATCAGACCAGACAGTAAAGGTTTTCAGCTTTGCAAACCACGTGGTCCCTTTTGCAACTACTCAACTCGGCCATTGTGTCCCCAGAGCAGCCACAGACAACACGAAAACAAATGAGCAGGTCTGTGTGCCAACAAAACTTTTCCTACAAAAACAGGCAGCTGGACTGTGGGTCATTGTTTGCTGACCTTCTGACCTCAATTAAGTTCCTGATGAACCATTTACTTCATGTTTTCTTTCCAAACTATATCTCACTATGGTAGTCACTTGGTTAGAAAGAAGGCTGGAATTTCATATGATATAGTCTTTTCTTTTTTCACAAAATTATACTTAAACCAAAGCCAGGACCCCAGAGTGGGTGAGGGGAAACAGGAAGTGGGGACCTGAAGCCCGCTCTGGAACTCTCCTCCCAGCTGAGTGGACACCACCCCAGGGAGGGGGCAAGATGAGGCTAATGGAATGGGTAGCACACTCTCCTTGGGCACAAATCTTACAAAGGCACCAAAAAACTCAGCAATCAAAATAAATAATACTTTAATGCAGTATTTTTGAAAATCAAAAACATCTACAATAAACAAAATATCAACGGTTTAAATAAAGACAGGATGACAATTACTGATTTTTTTCTTTTGTCTCAGGCTCTAACATGACTGTGCACAACACTGTTTCTGATCTTATCTTTATGCGAAATGTTGATAGTGTGTTCATCATGATTTTTTGCATGAATTTTAATTAAAAAATATTGTATTTAACATTATTCACCTTGATTATGGAGTTCTACAGTGCCCTCTTCAATTTTGTGCCGAAGTGAGTGCCCCATTCACCTCCCTCCCCACCCCTTCAAATCAAGCCCATGTCACCTTTTGCACTATCAGAATCCATGCCCATTTTAGAGAATGACAAACATCTCTCTAATGTTACCTTTAAACTAGATCATTCCTCTTGGCTGCTTTGATACCACCTTGATTACTGGATCTGCCACATACACAGGGAGATTTGATGCATGTGGAAAATCTTGTGCCAGACTCTCTAGAGTCACTTTTTTTTTTTTAACATTTATTTATTTTTGAGAAACAGAGAGAGACAGAGCGTGAGCAGGGGAGGGGCAGAGAGAGAGAGGGAGACACAGAATCGGAAGCAGGCTCCAGGCTCTGAGCTGTCAGCACAGAGCCGAGTGCGGGGCTCGAACCCACAAACTGTGAGCTCATGACCTGAGCTGAAGGCAGACGCTTAACCAACTGAGCCACCCAGGCGCCCCTCTCTAGAGTCACTTCTTAAGGGATATATTAAGATGAGAGGGGATAACATTTTATTAAACACATACTAAGTGCCAAGTGGCACTATGCTAAGAAACTTTACACCCATCATTTCATTTAATCCTTAGGACAATCTCATGAGGTTTGATTCTATTCTTTTGCCTTCATGATGAAACAGAGGCTCAGATAAAATGAGATTATCAAAAATACTAAAGCCAGGCTGAAGCTTTCTGCTACCTCACATTATCTGTCAAGAAGCTGACATTTTGGACATGATTAAGGCACTTTATTGCCTTCCCACCTTACACTTGTACAGAATCACTCTCATTTATAAAGAGCTTTCAAATGCTTCATCTCATTTGAGCTTTACAATAATCCATGAAGGTAAAAATCTCATATTTTTAGATATTCTAGCAGGAACTCATCAAGTACATTTTATGAGTGAGAACATAGAAACTATAAGTAACATAACCCAAGGTCACCAGCTAATAAGTAGCAAAACTAGAATTAAAAACCCAGATCATCTGAGGCTTGGTGAGTTTTCATTACCTCTTTTCCACTCCAGAGGAACACACCCAGCATAGGTATCTTTGACACAATACCATCCATGTTCATATCACAGTGAGCAACTTGAGGAATAATATCTGAGAAATTTTGATCAGAGGAAATCAGCATTTAAGGGAAGGAGGCTAAAGTATGGAGCACTGTCTACCCTAATGAGGAAGATCTGAGGAAAACAGAGGCATCAGAAACAGAGAAGGATACCTAGGGAGTGGGGGGTTTAAGGGAGTGTAGAGGGTGTTAGAAGGATGGCACCATGAAGAGGATCGGAAGCAAAGCCAACCTTGGCTGGCGTCACCTCTGACAAAGGTCATTTCCTCTTGGAGCTTGGAGCCATTGTAATTATAATCAAAGCAATTGTAACCAAAGCAACTTCTGTTCAAACCCCTAACCTTTCTGGATTCCATGCTTCAAGAAAGCAAAGGAACAATTTCCAACTTGCAGTTGTCCCACATGCCGCCATGATTTTGTCATCAAGAGGAGCATCACACAGAACACTGTGGAGACCATTCAGATGGGGGAAATAATCAACCCAAAGTGAGGACAGGATGCAGGAACAGAGAAGAGCGATGCAAGACATTAGGACATCATTTCCAACCCAAAGCTGGGGAGAAAATGGCAGGCACTCTATTTTGGAAAGAAATCACATTTCATATTATTCCAGGCAACTTCCAAGGAGGCATCAGCTCATGTGACAGGTCACACCTGATATTATATCTCTGTAACAAGATGCACAACAGGCAGTCTCAAGTGTTTAAAATAGTTGATTTTGCAAAATTTCACAGTCAGTCACAAGTTCATAAGAGCTGTGTGCCTCTTGCACTGAGGAGATGCCACACCATGCTGGGATTCCACAGGGCAACATGGCTTCTCCATTCTTCAAAATAGAGCAGCTCAAACAATCCTCTGGCAATTTTTAACTACACAGGAATAGAAACACCCCAGGCAGAGTGTGAGAGACCAATCTTGTAAACAGCAGGATGGCAAGGTATAAACAAGAATCAAGGAAAACATACAGATTAAAAAAAAGTCATTGCTTTTGACAAGGACAATAAGATGGGAATAAATTCGGGCCCAAATATCATGGAACAACAAAAGCTCAGAGAAGTGCTAAATCACAAGCCAGGTGGCGGCAGGAATTTGCAATGATCCATTCCAATCTGCCAACTCGTCCCTTTTGGCACCAGGCTAGATTGCACAGACTCCTCTTCCAGTTTCACATGCTTAGGGATTGTTTTTTGGTTTTGGTTTTTCCTTCCATGAAGCACAACCATCGTTTTCAAGGCTGGTGCAACTTTCCCAAGTCACATCTTTCTTCTTCCCTGACCCCACAAACAATGTTGCTTTGGAGAACCACAAACCACACTAGTCCCCTCTTTCATTTGACTGAGTCATTTTCTTGCATGCAGAGAAAATATGTTCATAAACTTATATTAAGTCTTAGTATATCTTTTATACGATCACTTGTGTAGTACAGCAAAACACCAGCATCTTCTATCCTTTCCATCACTCTACCAATAATTAAGCACTGAGCTCATACTCTCAACAGTGGCCTGGGGATAACAGAATGAGTTGGGTCCTGGCTTTGAGGACCACACAGTCCAATGGAGGAGACAGAGTCTGAAACAAACAATTCAGAGAAGGGGTGAAGTTACCCTACCCATCCTCTGTACAGTAACAATGTTGGGAACACAATGCATGGGTTCCACTGATACTTTTTCCAGTCCCCAGTAGGCTGCTTCTAAGCCAAAAATGCCTCTGCAGGCGAACTGATCAGAGGATTATGTACCTAAGGCTAAGTAAGCACAGACAGACACTGAACAGCACTCGTTTTCCTGTGAGGACAGGAAGTCCTTTCTAGGACGTTCTCCACCTTCAATACCTTGCTCTACATACTTGTTCTCAGCCTCAGACCTCCAACAGCCTTGGTTGGACTTACAATCCTCCCTAGCTCTAGTTGTTATCATTATTATTATTATTATTATTTTAAATGTTTATTTATTTTTGAGAGAGAGAGAGCACACAAGCAGGGGAAGGGCAGAGAGAGGGGACAGAGGATCTGAAGTGGGCTTTGAGCTGACAGCCGTGAGCCCAATGTGGGGCTCAAACTCACAAACTGTGAGATAACGACCTGAGCCAAAGTCAGACGCTCAACCAACTGAGTCACCCTGGCACCCCACTCTAGTTATTATTACTGATGGCTCCCATGTTATGCATGTTTATTATGTGCCAAGAATGGCTATACTGTAGCTGGTTGAACTTTCATAACAACCTTGGGATGGGTTTTGTTTTAATGTTTTTAAGATTTTATTTTTAAGTAATCTCTGCATGCAATGTGGGGCTCAAAATATAACCCTGAGATCAAGAGTCACATGCTCTACCAACTGAGCCAGCCAGGGGCCCCTCGGGATGGGCTTGGTTATCCTGGTGTTACAGATGAAAGAAATGAGCCTCAGAAAATTTTAGAAACTTGCACAAGGCCACAAAGCTGATGAGTAGAAAAACTGAGATTAGAAGCCAGGACCATGTGATTAGGAAGGTTCTTAAGCTATATGCTAGTCTGCCTGTAGGCACATGTAGTCCAGCTCTCCTGCTAGGTTATTCACACTGTAAGGACCGAGGTTAACATTTCCATTTTTTAAATAGTCCCTAGGCAGGGTGGGAATGGGAGCAGAGTAGGCATCTACCTGTGTGATGTGACTCAAGGGAAGCCAGACAAGAATGGGTTAAAAATATTCCCATTGTTCCCTATCACAGTGCCTGGAATTTCAACACTGGAGGACATCATTTGGGGCCTTGAAGTCTTCCTCTATAAGAACATGATTGCCCTAAGAAAAGTCATACTTGGCTGAGACCTCAGTGAGGTTGGGGCTCTGGAGAATGAGTCATAGGAGAGATGCCTGGACAGGAGCCTGGCAGCTCTGGGAATGGGCAGAGGGGTCCAGAGAGGAGAATGGGAAGGTCTGAAGATGGGAGTAGACATTTGGCTTGACTGACCCCACCTTTGTGACTCCCAGCACAGAGTGAGGCAAATAGAAGGTACAGAATTCTCTTGATTTGAGGAAACACTTTTTGATCAGGCATAAGAGTTAGAGGCATGGGACATGGTGACAGGTAGGCCTCAAGTGCTGAGGGCCATGAGCCTTGTGAAGGCATAAAACACAAGAAACCCTTGCCCTCAAAGAGCTTATAGTCTCCTTGTAGAGAAAAATTGTCAATAGCGAACAATGGGTGAGTAAGACAAGATAGGAATGACCAGGCACAGAAAATATGTGTAATAGGAAACTCAGGAAAAGAAGAGCGCAGTGTGGGAGGAGGTAGTTTCAGCTTCACGGGGGTACATGCGGCCCCAAGAACAGTACCAAATAAAGAGATAAATTGGTAAATGCCTGGCTTATGTCAAAAGAAGACCAAGTTGGCCACAACCGATTGCTACCTCAGCACTCACAAACAAGGAAATCCAACCTGGATTCAATCACCATGATGCAAAATAATGTTAAGATGGTCTAGAAACCAAATCTGAAGACAGAGCATACAGAGATACTATTTAGAAAATAAGCCCAGCTTTTTAAATGAAAGGATCTAATGGTTGCTCCAATCATAATAAATAAATCCAGAATTTCAGTAATAGGTGAAAGCATCTAGATTTATATATTAAAACTGATGGCAAAGGCAAGCCTAAGCCCTTCTAATACTGAGGAAAAGAGATCTGATGACTACCATGGGCCTAAAACCTTGGCAAATTCCAAGACCTACCACTAAATTCAGCTCTGATAAAGAATGGCTTTATCCTGTGACCTTCAGTAAAAGCCAAATTCTCTTCTTCTGGGCTTTCACTGAATACTTCCTTCACAATCAGGAAAGGTTACTTCTATTTACTCTAACATATTTGGTATTTTTTTAAAGATCCCTTTATTTAATTCCCACAAAGAAAACAACCCCGAGGAAGAAAGCAAGTAAGCTTTGACCTTTATATGCTAAATGAGTTATTTTACCAATAGCTACAGGTGAATGTACCCTTTGTACACCTTGCACAAGAGAAACCAACAGCTTACAGCCTAAGGCTTAGTTGTGAATGAGCAGTGAAAACAGAAATGGAGGTAGAAAGAGACTTGAAAAAGAGGTAAAGGGTAAAAAAGGAGGAGCCACAAGAAAGCCTTCCTCTTTTGAGTTTCTTCACTGAATTATTGCAATATATATATTTCCTTTTCATTTCAGCTTTGTTGTTAATAAGCCTCATTTCCACAAGTTGCCTATTTTCTTCAAGGTGGCTACATATCTGAGATACAATCGACAAAGGTCTCTGGTTCCATCAGCTAATAGGTTTGTATTATCTCTGTGGAGATGTACAGATACAGTGATCACATTATACAAACCCACAATTAGACACAGGGTCTAAAAAACGATACCTGTGCTTTATTTCCAAATGCAAGCAGCCATTTGGCAAATATTGTTCCAATGCCTAAATGTTAGGATTTCTGGAACATTTGGTGTTATAAGAAGCCATCAGAAAAAATACATATATTTTTGAGTTCCTGAAAATCTGGGTGGTGACTACAATACTGGAGCAAAATGACGACACCAGTATTTCTGTATTTAACAGTTTATAAGAAAAGGATTCAGAATCCATAAAAAGAAATCAGTGAAAATGAATATTTAATATATTTAAAACACACAAATTTATAAGCAACATGTAAAATGTAAAAATTATAACCTAAACAGTATCGGACTATTAGTAATTATCAGTAGACAGAGGTGCCTTGGTAGCTCAGTCAGTTAAGTGTCTAACTCTTGGTTTTGGCTCAGGTCATGATCTCATGGTTTGTGAGTTCGAGCCCTGCATCAGGCTCCATGCTGACAGTGCGGAGCCTGCTTGGGATTTTCTCTCTCTCTCTCTCTCTCTCTCTCTCTCTCTTTCTCTCTCTCTCTGTCTCTGTCTCTCTGTCTCTCTCCCTCACTCCCTGCCTCTCCCGTGCTTGTTCTCTCTCTCTCTCCCTCTCTCAAAATAAATAAACTTAAAAAAAAAACAAAAATAAGTATCAGTAGACATAATTTAAAAACCTAAGTATTAAAACACTAAACAGTCTCAACAATGAAAAAAATTAAGTCATAAAATGTTGAAAATAAGATCATATTATTTAAACTTTTATGAGACTTCTTAAAATGCAGAAATGTTGTCAAAATTTTGTCCAAATTGCTTCACTGCTAACAAAAAAGAAAACACTAGTTAGGAAAATGGTGATGTATTTATGAGCTATCTCCAAATATTTTTTTCTGGCTCCTTCGTCGTAAATAATTATAAGTCTCATTTGATAACTTTGATGAATATTTTTAAACTTTGAGGAGTATTTTTAAACATAATTTTGTGTACGGGGGTAGGGGTGGGGATGAAATTTATTTATTTACTTCAAGCTACAGTCTGCCTGAAAACAAGAAGCCAGCATTTCCAGTTTGTTCTCCTCTTTAGTTTGCTCATATATGCCTGGATCTGTTTCAAAACTCTCCTGTTGTAGTGGATATATGCTAAGGTGATCCCTAATGAGTCAGGCCCTAGCATGAGCCTCTCCTCTTTTTTTTCCTTTTAATTTTTTTAAAGTTTATTTATTTATTTTGAGAGAGAGACAGAGAGAGCAAGCAGGGCAGGGTCAGAAAGAGAGGGAGAAAGACAGAATCCCAAGCAGAATCTGCTGACAGTGCAGAACCTCACGCAGGGCCCGACACAGGCGCCCAGACTCACAAACCATGAGATCATGACCTGAGCTGAAACCAAGAGTCAGACACTTAACTGACTGAGCCAACCAGGCCCCCCAAGCCCCTCCTCTTGAGTGCAGGCATAGCCTGTGACTTGCTCCTAGCCAACAGAATACAGCAAAGCCAATGGGAGAGTCACTCTCTTGGTAAGGTTACATTATGGGACCTTCTTAGGGACCTTCTTAGGTCCATCTTAGCTGACTGGAGTAAGACATTCTCCTACTGGTTCTGAAGTCAGCTGCCATATTGTGACAGGGCCTGTGAGAAGCAAGCAGCCACATGGCCAGGAACTGGGAGTAATACCTAGGTGATGAGAGCACCCACATGACAGCCAGCAAGAAAACAGGGTACCTCAGTCCTACAACTCTAACTGAATGCCACCAACAACCACATGAACTGGGAAGAAAAAACTCAAGCTCCCAAAAGGACCAAAGCACAGTCAACGTCTTGATTATACCTTTATGAGACTTGAAGCAGAGGACCCAGCTAGGATGTACCTAGATTCCTGATCCAAAGAAACTGGGGGATAATAATTATATGCTGTTTTAGGTCACTAAATTTGTGGTAATTTGTCATGCTGCAACGTATAACTAATGCACAAGTCATAATCCACGTTAGCTCCGAAAACAGTTATTCTTGCAAAAAAAGGTTTGTGTTACCAATTGTTATTTTCTGTCTCCATTTGAGGACAGCAGAAATATAGCAGAAGGCTTTAGATATGTGTACACCTTTAATCAATTCAAAACTTCAATGCAGAATATAATTCTCTATGTATGAGTCTCGAAATATAAATTAAATTCAACATTTTTCAAAATATTATTTTGGTACTTGGAAAATGGAAAATATACCTCCAAACTGGTTTTTTTTCAATATGCACACTTCCTTATTTTTTTAAATAAACTTTT
The DNA here is from genome assembly GCF_024362965.1 of Panthera pardus. Classification (NCBI taxonomy): domain Eukaryota; kingdom Metazoa; phylum Chordata; class Mammalia; order Carnivora; family Felidae; genus Panthera; species Panthera pardus. The sequence goes on from NW_026527002.1 coordinate 47,246,280, forward strand.
TATTTCAGTGTTAGATTTGCAGAATTATTATGAAGATAGTATATACAGAGTTCTTGTATATCCCACACCCAGGTTCCATTATTAACATCTTACCTTAGCATGGGACATTTTTCACAATTAATGAACTAATATTGATACATTATTATTTACTAAACTCTATAGTTTATTCATATAGCCTTAGTTTTTACCTAACGTCCTCTTTCTATCCCAGGATCCCACCCAGGATACCACATTACAGTTAGTTGTCTTGTCTCCTTAGGCTTCTCTTGGTTGTAACTTTCAAAATTTTTTTTTTAAATATTTTTTTTTAATTTTTTTTTAACGTTTATTTATTTTTGAGACAGAGAGAGACAGAGCATGAATGGGGGAGGGGCAGAGAGAGAGGGAGACACAGAATCGGAAACAGGCTCCAGGCTCTGAGCCTCAGCCCAGAGCCCCACGCGGGGCTCGAACCCACAGATCGTGAGATCGTGACCTGAGCTGAAGTCGGACGCTTAACCGACTGAGCCACCCAGGCGCCCCGACTTTCAAAATTTTTAATGACCTTGACAGTTTTGAGGAATACTGGTCAGGTATTCTGCAGGGTGTACCTCTACTGAAATTTATCCTATGTTTTTCTCATGATTAGACGGGGGTAATGTGTTCTGGGGAAGAGGACCAGAGGTAAAGCACCATTCTTATCGCATCCTACAGGGATACCCACTATCAACATGACATATCACTGTTGATGTTAATCTTGATTACCTGGCTTGAGGTAGTGTTTGTCAGGTTTCTCGATGGAACATTATTCTTTTTTTCCCCTCCCTCTCCCACTTTACTCCTTGGAAGAAAATCACTATGTGCAACCCCCATTGGGAGTTATAGTTAATTTCACGGAAAGCAGAGTATCTACATACAGTATTTGGAATTCTTCAGCATGGGATATTTGTCTATTCTCCTCATATATTTATCCAATTATTTATATCTGAATAGATATTTATTTCATGCCTTGGACTATACTACTACTTTATTTTCTTGCTCAAATTGCTTCAACTTTGGACACTGGGAGCACTTTTAGTTGGTTCCTGTATCCTTGTGATGCACTGTGTGTTATGCCATTGTGAGGTGTTTTTTGTTTTGTTTTGCTTTTCTTTTTTTTTTTCTTTGAGCACTACCTTACTTTCTGGCACGATAAGATGCTCCAGGCTCATTCTGCATATTTCTTGCCCCGGTTCTAAATTAGCCATTTCTTGAAGGAGCCCTGGATCCTTTTTATTGGCAAATAGTATTAAAACCAAGATTTGGGTGATCGGTGTGTTTATTGCTACTGAAGAGTCATGGCATCTAGGCCAAACCAGTTTTTCAGTCTCTAAACATGGGACCTTAGAATGTCCCTATACACTTAACGTATTTTAATTTATTCAACAAACATTTTTACAGAGATTACCATATGTCAGGCGTTATTTTAAGCATTTTGCACATATTAACTCATTTCATCCTTGTAATGAGCTCATCACAACAACGAGAAAGGTAATGTTAGTAGTCCCATTTTATGGAGGGAAAAACTGGGATCCTGAGAGGCTTAGACATGTGGCCGAAGTCATTCAGCTAGTAAGTGGCAGAACTAGGAATTGAACCCAAGCATCTGGCTCCACATTTGGGGGACTAACCAGTACACCACATTGCCTCACAGTGGTAAGGAACACACAGAGCAGAAAATTGATGAATTAATTAACCCACCTACGTTCGTTCTCCAACAAATATTACGTGCCCCTTAGGTGCTAAATTCTGTGCTAGACATTACTTGGCTTAATGCCATTTGAGATACTTTCTTGGGCTACAGCCCAACTTAAAATGAAGGAAGAAGCTATTGTAATATGCCCCTTGAGAGGACTCTGGCAGCTGCCTGGAATGAAGATGGAAAAATCAAACCACTCAGCTCAGTAGCTGCAAATATACTTTATTAAGCTAAAGGTGATATCCAAGGGTGATAGGCAGTGTCTTACTTATTTTATATCTATCTATTATCCTTTCCACAAATTTTAAAGAGAGGGTTTGGTTATCTTTTCCTATATATGAAACTCCCAGTCATTATGCCACTGTTTGCTGATAAAATATTTGAGTGAAACTGTCTTTTGTGAAAGTCATTAAACAAAACTGAGATTTCCATTTACAGCTGACTGAAAGACAATTTTAAGTGTCCACTTACTTTTTGGTACAGTCACTAGTGGGTGGTTCCCGGAGACCAAGCCAAGATAATCTAAAGGAAAACAGGCAAAATAACCACAGTGAATGAAAATATCTTCAAGGACCGCAACGTCCTCCATCCCCACAGATTTTAGTGGCAGAGCTCTAGGAAGCTTCCCATGGTGTGGCTTTAGTTGTCAATAACACGTTTTAGGAATGGGAGATGGGCTGGGCAGAAAGGACTCACCTAGAAAAAGGAGGCAGAGGCTAACACAGTGGGGACTCTGGCATTGACCTCTTGCTGATATTTATGAACTCCTTGGAAGAGGATATGGATTCACGGGAAGGGATCGTCAAGAATATGGGCCTTAATTTTTCAGGTCAGAGTGAGCATTATATGAACCAACTTCTAGAAATACCAAAGTTTAGGGACATGCCAGAAAGAATTAGCAAACACAGTGCCTTAATGCAATAATAAGGAATCACAATAAAATAGATCCATAAATGGGAATAATGTGTTGATTAGATTCATAGGTCAGAGGAAAGGACTAATCAAAGGGTTTAGCCTGTGAGGAGCCTAGCCAAGCAGATTTGATTAAGAAGACTTCAAGGGAGGGCTGTGATCTATTGAATCCCATTGCCAATGGACATGGGAGAGGGGTGCTCTCTCAGATTTTATTTCTGGCATTTGCAACCTCTCTCTGAGGAAAAAAAGTGCATCTTAGTACCTCTGGGTGTACCAGTCTAGAAAATCTAATTAATCTAGCTAATATAGTTTCAAAACCAAACTATCAATGGGGTCAAAGCCCTCTTAGGAAATATGTAGGGTAAAAAGTCCCAACACATATCACTGAATTCTTAAATATCAAGTATCACTTTTATTAGGAATAAAATACCAAAATGTGCAATTGTTTGAGTTTCTAAATATCCTCCCACTGTTATTTAAAAAATTATAATAGGGGCGCCTGGGTGGCGCAGTCGGTTAAGCGTCCGACTTCAGCCAGGTCACGATCTCGCGGTCCGTGAGTTCGAGCCCCGCGTCAGGCTCTGGGCTGATGGCTCGGAGCCTGGAGCCTGTTTCCGATTCTGTGTCTCCCTCTCTCTCTGCCCCTCCCCCGTTCATGCTCTGTCTCTCTCTGTCCCAAAAATAAATAAAAAAAAAATAAAATAAAAATAAAATAAAATAAAAAATTATAATAATTCAAGAAGAAAAAGGTGTTCCAAATGACATGGTAGAAAAAAATACAACATTCTACCAATTTCTTTGTATTTGATGGTATACCAATCATCGCAAAATATATCTCAGTCAATACACCAAGGACTCCTACTCCTCCAAGCATTTAACAGAGAATTAAATATACAAAAGCAGAAGTAGAAGCTTTACCAAAGAGTTAATATAATTTGTCCCTTTTAACATACAATATTGTATGTTCATACATATCGCACGTCCCTTTGACATACAATAAAGGCTATATATCTCAGTGGTTGCTTCCCAACACTAGGTCTCTTTATACAGAAAAGTACATGTAATAACTCTAAAATCCCTGACATCCATTTCAAGTTGGTCCTTTCTTTTCCTTTAGGATCCCAATCAGGAAGTTTATGCTTTATGAGCAAATAAATACAGCTGGCCAAATTTGTTTTTTCAGAAGCCTGAGGCAAATCCTTTTTTTTATGGTGTCAGTGCTTAAAATAGTTACTTTATATATTTTGGTTTGCATCTAAAAATTTCAAGGTTTATGATATGAAAGTCTGAGCGCATTCAGATACAGACTGCTTTGAGGTGTTTTACATGTTGTATGAGGATATTGTTTAGTTATCAACACCACTATTTCTAACCATCCTATCTGTCAGCTATACCATCCACTCATGCTAATGATGATTACAATGGTTTCTGGTCTCAGTGTTGATATCTAGTTTTTTTTGGATGCCAAAACATACCATTTTCACTGAGCAGCAAATTCTGACAAGGACTTATAAATAGAATCGAATAGCCCTTTACATGTTCATTTTCATTTGATTTAATAACTCTAGTAATTTGAATATCAGAATCCAACCCTAACCTTCCTCAGGAAGTGGAAAAGGCTTAATATTTATTCATCTGGAAAAAAAAAATGTGCCATGCTCCAAAACACAATTAAACTAGGAACAGATGATATTCATCTTCTCAGGGGCATTTAGGATAAGCTAAATATATTCACGACACAGCTGACCGTGTATAAATACAGCTACCACTGCAACCAGAGAGTTGTGTCAATGGCAGATCATTCATGGTTTAAAGGGAAAAGCCACGAACCCTGCTATGGTGGAGACCACCTCGAATCATGCCATCAGTGCTGCTCTATTTTACACAAATGCTGAATAAGAATATTTTAAAGCTTCTATTGTCTTGTTTCCTGCTTTTTAAAAAATATTTATTTTTGAGAGAGAGAGAGAAACAGACAAAGCATGAGTGGGGAAGGGGCAGAGAGAGGGAGACACAGAATCGTTAACAGGCTCCTGGCTCCGAGCCCAACGTGGGGCTCGAACCCATGAACCACGAGATCATGACCTGAGCCAAAGTCGAACACTCAACTGACTGAGCCACCCAGGTGCCCCTCTTGTTTCCTGCTTTTAGACTGGGTATTTAAATGAGGATTAATCTAGTTCTCTCCACTTTAGCAAATATGGAAATCAAGTATGGAGGGAATAGATTTAATAGGATACTAATTTCCATTAAAGGATCATTGCTATTGCCCTTGTTCCTCATAGCCCAACCTCACTTATGCTGGGTGCTCTCCTAAGCTTCTTTCAGATGCTATGATTCATTCTGATGCCATGATTCTGTGACTCGAGTTGTGAGAAATAGGTATTTTTTTTCATTTCTTGCTCAAAGCTGGTCTTAAATTCAGAAAGCATGATATGACAAAATAAAATCAGTAACAATAAAAAGAAACAAAACTGATTCCAGGGAAGAGAGATTGGATAAATGGGGTTAAGCAAATGCCTTTCTAGTCAACTGGTCAGTCAGCAACATTTACAGAGAGCCTACAAGGGCAGAGCCTAGATGGAATCATCCCCTCTGTTCAGGCCGCCTGCAATGCCCTGTGTGGGAAAATGGCTGGCTGGTTCACCAGCAGAAAGATACAATCAGGCAATAGCCATACTCCAAGGGGTGTGTTTATCCATTCCTTCAACATTTATAGAGCATCCACCATGAGGCAGGGAAATGAACAACATGACTTCACCTTTAAGATGCTCACTCCTAGAGGGGAGAAGTCAGCTAGTCACTTATGACAGACAAGTAAACAAATAAAATCACCAAAATGTGAACATTTGGATGACAGACGCACAGGAACTTGAAGAGCTGATGTGAACAATACCTGCACATACACCTTACTCTTTCCTTTCCCTTCTGATGGTTTTTCTCTCTAGCACTTGGTCATTCGCGCCATCCTCGCCTGATGTCATATATTTGTTTATTTTTGCCTGTCTGTCTCCTCCCACTAGAGGGTAAGTCCTTGAAGGCATGGGATTTCTTTGGTTCACTGAGGTAAACAACTAGTAGGTGCTCAACAAATATTTATAAGTGACTGTATGAGTGAATAATCATTATAGAAGTCATGCAAAATCAGGAATGATTACCTGTAAAGATGGGAGGAAATGATGTTGGGTTATTACAAAAGGCAATTACATTTTGACAAAGAAGTCCAAAGTCAAAAGATATTTGCTTCGCAGGTCCTTAGGGACAACTAGCAAGAGGTCCATGGAGTACAGGTAATCTTGTCTCTCCAGTGTTCTGACCTTATAGAACTGTCCCCTAGCTCCCTGTGGCTTTAATGGGGCAGCCAAGCCCAGACATCTACTCCTCTGACCACAGAGGAGGGCCCGAGCCAAGCTAGGACAGCTGGTTCTCCCTCCTGGGCATTTAAACCGACAGCAGACAAGACTAAGAAGGAATGGAAGCTGTGCTCTCCGGAGCAGCAGCATCTCAGAAGGATGGTTTATGTATTCTTGCTTCTGAGACCCCCAGTTGCCCCGGTTCCTGTCTTCCCCAAAGCCTGTTTGGCCAGCTCTTCCCTCGGCTCTTTAAGCTATTAATATCCTTCCAATAAACTTTTTATTTTTTCCTGGCTCTGGGAGTCTCAGTTTATTCCTGATGATTACATTCAAAGCTCTCTGTGACCACAGGGGCTGATTAAAGGACGAATGTGGTTTGAAAAGTCTCGGAGTAAAGAATTTTTATTGAGCACTAACCATGTGCTGGTACTGAGCTAAGCTCTTCATAGGAGTCATCCGATTTAATCTTTGAAACCATCTCCATGAGTGCCTATTCCTATTTTAAAACCCTTAAGGACAAGCCTTAAGGACATCCAGGCTTAAAGAAGTTAAATAACACACCCAAGCTCCCACTCTACCAAGTGGCTGAGCCAGCATTTGACTCCAAAGACCTCGGCTTTAATACCTCCCACTGTCCTCCTGTGAGCCACAATTTTGAGTGTGGGATAAATCATTAAAAATGCCACTGGTGTCATCGCCAGGTTAGGTGGGTTAGGGTTAGGGATTCGGTGGAGACAGAGATCCTTGGGGAATGGATAGAGTTAAGGGTAGTGGTGCTAGTTTCCACGTTCATAATCCAGGATTCCCACATTCCGAACTGTGTTATGATTTATTTTTTCCCCCTATACCATGTAAAGAAATAAGGGGAGTTTCCCCGTGAGAATTGCTAAAACGAGTGCCTGGAACAGATGGTTCCAAAGTCTGAAAAATACCTTAGCATAATCACATATTTTTATTAACTAACCACCAGATATATGTATACATGGAAGTGACTGTAAACCACATAAATATATCTTATTAAACTTTAAACAGAATGCATCCCCAATTCAGCTTCCTCTTAGACTGATCCTAAAGTCACCTCTGGCTACACCAGTGTTTTCACACATGAGGGTAAATGCAGTCGTGATGCGGAGACCATGACTCTTAACCAATTATAGTCAAAATCTCCTTCTCCTGAAAATCTTGCAAGAACGTTTGACCATGTGGGCCAAATGGTAGGGTTCCAAGCTGCTGAGCTCACAGTGCATCTGGCCCTGTGCGTTCCCATCCTTCAAGTCTGCCCTTTCCCCATGATCAGAGGGTCCTCCTCCTCCTACATCATGCTAAATAGGAAGCAGAAGAGGGTCCATGCATCTGGTTTAGGAAGTCAGGAGAAGTCAAGTCCCCTGATCCAGATTCATCAAAGTGTGCCACCTCCCTCAGGGAACACGAAAGCTGTGCAGCAGGATGAATTAGCACCATTCAGCCCACTGAGTTTTATGAAGTCTTGGCTCTACACTATCTCCCTGAGACAGAACTCAAAACAGTTGTCTCCAAACCATCTCTCATTGGTACCAGTGTGTGAGTATGTGGGGGTATGAGTGAACGTGCCCCTCTGTAGCCAGGATATCAGTTGCCTTGGTCGTTACTTTGAATTTTTCTACTCCAGGGAAGTGGTGATATTGCTGCTCTGGTATTTGTTTCTGTTGCAGATCTTTTGCGCCTCCTTTTTGGGGGATTTTGCCGGTGATTTTGCCTTCTGAACTAGAAACTCCTTAACAGTGTCATAATCAGGAGAAGGCTGTGGCCCCAGCACCAGTGTTTCTGGCAAAGCTGAGCTTGAGGCCAGCCTGGACTGTTCCACCAAATTACTTTGTGGGCTGCAAGGTCAGCCAGTCTATGGCAGAGTAAGTATGAATTATCTGTATTCCAAGGACCAGTAAACAAGCAAAATCCATCCCAAGGTAAAAATTACTGCCCAGTGGTGATTTAGACTTTAAATAAGAACCTGGCTGTTGACCTATAACAGTTCACTTATCCTTTGGGTGAAACACCAACACACCTCCAATGGATGAGGGTCAGGCCTTTGTCCTCAAGGCTAGTCAGGTCATGTTGGCAGCCTTGAAGCGACCCTGAGTGGAGAGAGTGCATCTCAAGTCAGACGCTCTATCAGAGGAATACCAAGGAACTGAAGTGGGAAGCAAAAGAGATCTAGACTCAGGACTCTAGTGAAACATGTGCAAGACTTTGTGTCCTGAGCTGTGAGATAGTCACTGACATTATTTAGCAAGAACTATGAACATGCGTGGCTTTTCTTGTAGCAGATGCCTCAGGTGACAATTAATATAACCTTTCTTTTCCCTTCCTTCCTTCCTTCCTTCCTTCCTTCCTTCCTTCCTTCCTTCCTTTCCTTCTTTCCATCCTTCCTTTCTTCCTTCCTCTTTCCTTTCTCCCTTTCTTTTTTCTTTCCTCTTTTCTTTCTTTTTTTAAAAAATGTTTATTTATGGGGTGCCTGGGTGGCTCAGCTGGTTAAGCATCTGCCTTCAGCTCAGATCATGATCTCGCGGTTTGTGAGTTTGAGCCCAGCGTTGGGCTCTGTGCTGACAGCTCAGAGCCTGGAGCCTGCTTCAGATTCTGTGTCTCCTTCTCTCTCTGTTCCTCCCACACTCACACTCTGTCTCACTGTCTTTCTCTCAAAAATAAATACAGAATAAAAAAATATATTTATTTTTGAGAGAGAGGGAGAGTGCAAGCGTGGGGGTGGGCAGAGAGAAGGAGACAGAGGATCTGAAGTGGGCTCTGCACTAACAGCAGAGAGCCCAATGTGGGGCTTGAACTCACAAACCGCGAGATCATGACCTGAGCTGAAGTCGGACGCTTAACTGACTGAGCCACCTAAGTGCCCCTTCTCTTTTCTTTCTTTACCCCTCTCCCTCTGTTCTTCTCCCTCCCCTTCTTCTTCCTCTCGTCTCTTCCATTTTCCTTTTAGCACAAATACTCTCATTTATGGGTATAGACATATCCTAGTCACCATGCAAAGCACTTTGCATATATTACCCCTTTTACTTGACATAACAATCTTCAAAAGGAGAAACTGTTCTTATTTTACTATGAGGAACGGAGGCTTGGGGAGGTGACAGCTATATTAATGGAGTGTGACCCCATAACTGCCTCACTCACAGCCCAGTCCTGTTCCATTAGGAAACTTGACATCTTTCTCTTATTAAACAGATGGCCATCACAGGGTCCTCAGGGCATACTACCTAGCGTTTGAGAAGAGATTTTTCTGTAGCTCTTGTCTTTGGCACCCTGCTCACATCCTGCCTGCCTTCTGCTTTCAGTTATGGCTGGAAGGCAGATGGAGGGGAGTGCAGACTCCTCTGGGGCTGGCAGTGCCCCCTTAGTCATGCCCCTGGGTGTCTTCTGACTTTCTGCTGCCAGGCCTTCTCCAATGCTACAGAGATCTACAGTCTACAGTAGAGCACGGAGCAGCCAGGGAGCACGGAGGAGAAAAGCCCAGGGATGGTTCTTGGCCATCTTGATTCTTGGCCAGTGGAAGTTTGGTGTTGATGGCTAAATATGTGGCTGCCTTCTACACACAACTGTAGAACAGGAGACATTCTAAAGTAATCACATCCGTATTTGCCTACTCAAATCCAGATCCCAAAATTTGCTTCTCAGGAGAAACTAAACTTAGACATCTTCCAATGACTCTTTTCATTCCATTTGCCTTGTTAGCAGACCATCTACTTCAATGTATGTGCATTCTCTGTAGTCATCGAGTGTCTCAAATGAAGGAATTTCTACCTTTGTTTTTTCACCATTAACACGTTATTTCCTTTAACCACAGCTCCCTCTAAAGAAAAGGATGCAACAGAAAAAAGCATGCTATAAACATCTCTCTCTTCTTTGCTCAGAGTCCTGAAGCCCAGCTTCAAAGCCTCTGGCTTTGTGAGAGTGAGGACCAGACACCCGAGCACACTGTTTTAAAACAAAACTTAAATGATGATAGTGTAGCCAGTTAATTAATTGGAAAATATTATTTTGCCATCAGATATTTAGGCATAAATCATAGGCAGTTCATATAAGTGACTCTAAGGTTTATTACTCTCATGCAAAAAATGATGTAGAATTTTTCCTTTTGACATTAGTTTTGTATTATCTAGATGCAGCACCGATAGCAACTGTTTTTCTTCTAGGACATCCCCCTCTCTACACACACACACACACACACACACACACACACTTTGACCTTCACACTTGCTAAAAATCAAGGATTCTGCATCTCCTTCCATTGCAGAAACACTCTTGCTTCTATCTCTACCCTGACTCAGGACCACATGGTAGGCTGAATAATGCCCTTCAAATACGTCCATGCCCTAATCCCCAGAACCTGGAAACGCTACCTTATACAGAAAATGGGACAGCACCCATGTGATTAAATTAAGGATCTTCAGATGGGGAGATGATCCTGGATTATTCACATGGACCCAATGTAGTCACAAGGGTCCTTATAAGAGGGAGGCAGGAGCATCAGAGTTAAAGCAGAAGGCAGTGGAAGCAGAGATGCAGCCAGGAGCCAATTTTCAGCTAGGAGCCTCTAGAAGCTGAAAATGGCAAGGAAATAGATTCTCCCCTCAGAAGGAACTATCCTGGTTCCACTTTGATTTTAATCCTTTAAAACTAACTTCAGACTTGAGACCCCCCAGAAGTGTACGAGAATAACTGTGTTTTGTAAGTCTCTACGTTTGTGGCATTTTGTTACAGCAGCCACAGCAAACTGGTAAAACCCCCTCTCACCCTGCCACTGCTTTTCTATGCTGACCTCACTAGCACCCACCTTTGCTCCCCTCCCCCAGCCTACACACTATATCCAAATGAGGGACTTGAAAGTAGTTCCCGTCTCCTCAACAATGAATAACTTGTCCTGGGTGTTGGAGACACCTCAAGGCACCAGAAACTCCATAGCATGAGGATAAGAAATACTTGCATGCAAGGGACAGGAGGTACAGAAACACTCTGGGACAGCACAAGGGCTGCTTAAAGGATTTAGGAGCCATCATATAGGTAGGTGATGGTTAAAGTCAAACCATAGCTGGAGCATGTAAATATATGATAGTGACCTTGACCGAATTAGGAAATGGATCAAAAGGATTTAGTTTGCAAATGAAAGGCCTATGAGAGATACCATAGAAAGTTAACAAGAGAAAAAGTGATCTAGAATATAATTTTTAAAAATCTATCTTGAGTTGAAGTTCAATCTCAGCTGGATGATGAAGAGGGCTGCACCTCACTCAGAGAGAAGCTTCAAAGAAGCTCTTGAGTTCTATATCAGGCACAAGCGTACAAAAATACGGTTCCTGCCCTTAAGGAAATCACAGATAATTTCTTTATAATGTAATGTGTGCTGTGATAATGGCGTCAACAAGCGTACTCCAGGGGCACAGTAGAGGGGACGGTTTGTCAAAGGATGGACTGAAGAAAAATCTCCTGGAGGAAGTAGTAACTCATTTGAAGGATGAGTAAGAGAGAGAAAGCAGGAGAGCATTCATGGTAGAGGAAATAGCACAAAGTCCTGGGGAGGGGGTAGTGACATGAATAAGAGTAGGTGAATTCCCCCAGGATGAAAGATTATGCACAGTGAGAGGAACAGAGGAGGAAGGATGAAGCCTGGAGAGGAGTAAGGGTTAAAGAGACGGCAAAGGAAAAGAAGCCCACAGATTAGTCCAAAAAAGAGCAAGAGGACTGCAGGAGGGAAAACTCTAGAGAAAATGGCATCATGGAGTTAAAGAGGGTAGAGAGCTTTGGAAAGGAGGGAGTTGAGGGAGAGGAGTACTAAAAGGAACAAGAGAGAACCAGAAATGAATTTTTCTCAGAGCGGGTTCATGAGATGATGAGAGTGAAAACCAGATTGCAAAGGGCTTAGAAGAAGACAGGAGTAATGAAATGGAGGCAGCATCCTGGGACTGCACTTTCAAGTATCTTGGTTGAGAAGGGAATGAGAACCATGCCTATTTGTCAGGTTTTTAAACTGTGGAGACAAAAATAGGCTTTACAAGCTGCCTCTAAAGAGAAGAGATAAGGTTTAAGTACACATTAAGAAGATAAGAATCAACTTGGACCTTTTTCCTCAAACTTAGACAAAGCTAAAGTAAGTGGAAGTATCACCACAAGAACAGAGGGGCGAGCTGACTGGGAAAAAGGAAACCATTTTTAAAGTAAGATTGGGGCACCTGGGTGTCTCGGTCAGTTAAGCATCCGACTTCGGCTCAGGTCATGATCTCGCAGTTTGTGAGTTCGAGCCCCGCATCAGGCTCTGCGCTGACAGCTCAGAGCCTTTAGCCTGCTTCAGATTCTGTGTCTCCCTCTCTCTCTGCCCCTCCCCCATGCTCGCTTGCTCTCTCTCAAAAATAAACGTTAAAAAATTTTAAAAGTAACAGACTATATACATAAAAAAAAAAAACTTGTCGAAGTCTCAAAGATTTCTAAAAGAATAAAGAAGATCTGGAAGCAAATGAATTAGAGAAATGGGGAGAGGGGAGAAGTTAAAGATGCTTAGACCAAAGAAGTGGACCCACATCAAAGAAGCAAAATTAATAATAATTAGAAAAAATCTTATGAAAACTGCAAGATAGAAAAAAAGTGAAATAGGTGAAGAATTTCAGACAACTAAGGCATAATGATAAAGTAGGAGATAGAGGACGATTACAAAACCCAATTTCCACAGTCACCCCCGAATTTAACAAACACTCCTTGAGCACCGACACAGGGGGACAGGACTATATTTACTTAACAGCAATAAACACAAAAATAAAAAATTTTGCTTAAGAATGACATTAACGTGTTCTTTTCATGAAGCCAAGGGGTCAGATAAGATTTTGATGGGTCTAGCATAAAACTGAAGAGTTGAGAGTTTACAACAGAATTCAAGTAATTAAAATGACAGAGGGGAAAATGTTTTTAATAAATAAAATGATAGAGGAAATTTAAGAAGAAGAAGAAAGGAATGATTGGCTGTGTCAAACACTGTTACAAAGTCCGGTAGGATGAGTATTGAGAACTGATCATCAAGAGGTCACTGAAGGTTTTGGGAGCTTTCAGGTTATATGTATTTGGATAATATTGTGAAGAAAAGATCAAAATTGCAACATCAGGATGAGCAGACAAACACACAATCCAACTCAGTCCTGCCATTTCTAATCGTTTCTTAGCAAAGGAATAATTGTAAAAATTTGCAAGTGCTAATAGAAACATGTAGTAAGTAATTGCATCCTGAAAACGTCTTAATAATGACAATGAGCTGTAGTGTATCCTTAAGCCTGAGGCTGAGGTCAGACTTTCAACCTGTGCAGAGCACAGGCACATGACCCTACAGATCCCCGGTAATTACCTAGTGATCACCCCCCATCCCAAGTCTGTCTGACCTTGCCAAAGGGTGAGGTCATTCCTGCATTCACTTATGGATGTCAAATAATTAACTCCTGTCTTGTCCTTATTCATTGAAAGGATAGAGTAAAAATGTGCATGAGAAGTCATTTTTCAACATCTTGTTAAACCTGCATCTATCAGTGCTTAGATCTGATCGAGACTTGCACACATTCACTATTAGAGAAAGCAAGCTTTATCTCTTTCACTGATGCCAGAAGAAAAAGTCTTCTGTTAATGAGTGCCAGGTCACTGACTGACTGTCAATAAATATTCGATGAATTAATGAAGGGTTAGGAAATGGGAGTACAGCAATAATTAGCATAAGTATAGTGTAAAGTAAATGCAATGTAAATTAGCATTAGTGAATGAAGGTCTTTCCCACAGTTTCAGGATGGATAGATAGCACTTTACCTTGACTCAATGTTCCATTTCTGCAGTGTCAGAGAAACTCATGGATTCAGATTAATTGAAAGGAAAACACATCTTAATTGAGGAGATGTCTGAAATACAGACTAGTTTTAATGAGGCATGCCTTTGTAAGACAGAAACTAATTGCACACGAATCAGTGGCAAGCAACACTAAATAGATTGTCTCCCCAACCCTTTCAATGACTTAGATAATGGGTGTTTTTAATTAATTCTTTCTCTTTATTGCAATTTTTAAAAGCTGTAAGTAGCTTAGATTTTCTCCCTATCTCCATTCCAGTTGACAGAAAAATTTGCTCAGCAAATCCCTTCTTAGTAAAAAAAAAAATAATAATAATAATAAACTTTTGCTCAACCCTGTCTAAACAGCCACAAACTCGGATTTTATTAATGTGGTTTGGTAATAATTAAATGGAGTCTACTTGTCACCGTATAGCATAACGGTCGCATTACATTAACAAGCCCAGCAGAGAGAAACCACACTGTGGAATAGCTACCATTTGGGAAGTATTTTCCATCTGAAAATGTCATTTGATCTTCATGACAATACCATGAGGCAGCTACCATTATCCCCATTTTACTGATGCTGAAACTGAGATTCAGAGAAGGGACATAACTGCCTTAAGATCGGACAGGCAGTAAGTGACAGGAGCCAACATGACCCTAGGGCAGTCTTACTTTAAAGACTTACTTTATCGTAAGTCTTACTTTACTTTAATGAGTGTTTTCCTCATCATATTGTTAAAAAAAAAAAAAAAAAGACCCAACTCTCTCGAAGTCAACTCAGTGCAGAAATGGAGCTTTTAGGAAAGTGGTAGTCAGCATGTACTTACTGCTATTTTTTAATCCCTTGATATTCTTTTCAAGTTTGAGGCTGTGCTCTTTGAACACTTATCGACATCTTGAGCCCAGGAAATTCTGCTGCATTTGCAATTTTGAGAGGAGGAACAGTACCTAGATAAATGGTCTGGAGTTGGCATGGTTGAAATGAATCTCAATTACTTTTAGAAAATTAATTATTAAGGCAGAGACACAGAGAAAATCAGTTGCTTTGGGCAGCAATAGGAAGGAATTGGGTTAGAGATGAAGGAGACCTTCCTGACCATAAGACAAGATATGAACCGAGGACATTTAGCGACACCCTTGTGTGAAGATATATATGACAAATGGTGATCCATCATCGGTCACAGGAAATGTATATGGAAGCAAAAGGATAGTCAATTTTATTTTACTTTTCGAAGTTTATTTATTTATTTATTTATTTTTGAGGTGGGGGGAAGGGAGAGACAGGAGAGAGGGAAAGAATCCCAAGTAGGGCTCCATGCTATCAGGGCAGAGCCCGACGCCAGGCTCAATCATACAAACCATGAGATCATGACCTGAGCCCAAATCAAGAGTCAGATGCTTAATGGACTGAGCCACCCAGGTATCCCAGGATGGTCAATTTTAAATGACTCCAACATGTGCCCCTCAAATGTTGACACTACTGGTGAAAATACAAATTGTTCTGTGCTGTTTTGTGTGATGGTCAGTCAGTGTGGCCATAAAGAGCAGACACAGGAGATGTTCAGGAAAACAAAAGTTTGTTATGCTCACAGGTCCTGGCCATACGGGGCCACGTGGGGAAGCCTCAGGGTGTTCAGGAGGCACAAAGCAGGAGTGAGGGGGAAATCTAGGCCAGAGTCTTTATTGGGGTTTCCATGGGAAAGGCAAAGCAGGGCAGAGTCAACAGTTTAGGACTGGCTCGTATGAATAATTCCAGTGGGCCTTAGCCTATAGCAGTGGTCTCTCATTGCCTGGTACTGGGCCCTGGGGTTATTGAGGGCAGGAGAGATGTTGGTTTGGTGTGAATGAGCCAGATGGAGGAGATGTGCCTCTGGATAGGTGAGTTTTCTCATCAAAGGCATGTTCCCCTAGAGTCCTTTGCTATCTCTAAGAACTGGCTCGCCCAGGGAGGGACAGTCTCTCCCTAGCCAGAAAGGTTTTTTTGTTTTGTTTTTTTTTAAGGTTTCAAAATATCATAACATAGAGGAAATTAAAAATACAAGCCACACACAAATGTACTAAAAACTGGCATCAAATAGTAGAATCTGGATAGAACCCCAGCATCTGTTTAATCTGCCGTATGACAGCCTTTCTCCCACAGAGCCTAAGCAAACAGCAGTAGGCACAGCTGGGTTGGGGAAACTCAAAGGGCCAGCACGGTACAATGAGCACAGCTGGTAGACCAGCAGACAATCCAAACCCAGAATGAGACAAGCTCTAGGTTTGGACAAAAGATATTATAAAGCATCACAACATACTGGCTAAACTGCACAGAAGCTAATTGGTCAGCTGCTGAATGCAAAACACATAAGCCTGAATTTTCTGTAAGTTAAAGGCACATCCCCCAGAACAGCTAAATCTGCCACCGCCACAGAGAGCATATTTGGATGTATCCAGAGGCTTCTGAATAGAACCCACCAAAAGCTATAAATACTCTAAGATAAAATTAAGGATGTTTACAAATGGTTTTTTTTAAGTTTATTTATTTATTTTAAGGGAGAGAGAGAGCACAAACAGGAGAGGGGCAGAGAGAAGGAGAGACAGAAACCCAAGCAAGCTTTGGGCCATCAGCACAGAGCCTGATAAGGGGCTCAAACTCACAAACTGTGAGATGGTAACCTGAGCCCAAGATCAAGAGTGGGACATTTAACCAAGTGAGCCACCCAGGCGCCCCTACAAATGCTTTTTAAGAAGAGACGAAGAACCAACTTTTCACCAACAAACAAAGCCAACATATTTAAGATTTTAATCTAGTCTGAAATAATAAATATAATGGAGAAATTCTACTGGAGAAATCCCCCTCCCACACGCAGTGTAGGTTATAATACATCTTAAACCTCAAAAGTAACCTCAAAAGTAGTCTATGCTTCTCTTTTGTCAGAAATATAACATTCATTCATTTACTATCTATATGAACTCATGTTTACGATTATTCCGATGTATAACATACACTTATGACCCAGACTGCAAAAATAGCGTCTGTGCACCCTTCCAACTAATATGACAACCACGAACTCACATGGGGCATTTCGCGGTGCACTTGTCATGTGTGTGCACCTGCAAAGATGTTTACCAGCAAGTCGGAACGACAGGTTGACACGGAGTGTTGACTGAAACCATCATTTCAGCCAAACTACAGCAATTTCTGAAGTAAATCATTGTTTGATGTCAATTCTTTCACAGTCATTAACATATCACAAGCACAGGCCAAACCATTTCATGTCAGACAAAGCTATATTTCTTTTTACATCAGGAAAACCAAAAACTCTACCACACTTTGTGGTGGTAGAGTTCCAACTTGAGTCAAGGGTATGAAAACTACAGTTGAAACCAAGAAAAAGGCTTCACATAAATGGGAGCAAAAAGGAGAGGCCCCAAGTCTCACTCAACACCATTCATTTCAAACACTGCGTCTAGCTTACCTAAAGAATAGGGAGAGACCGTCTCTCAGCACCAGGATTCATGTTCAGACCACATACTTGGTAAACCATAGGTGCTAATGAGCAGAGACAGATGCACCCCAAACCAAGGTCAATCCATCTGCTGCTGGCCTCTTGCTGATCAAAGAATTTCCACTGACAAGGTACCAGTGTCAATCTCGACTAGCTTAGCAACAAAAACCTTACCAAGGTATACCAATTTTTCACATCAAGCAATTTCAAACATTTACTTATTAGTTAACCCTTGCCTGTAAGGACCACATAGTCCAATATGGAAGACAGAATCCAAACAGCGATAGTGTGAAAAATGCTATTAGAGGTATGATGTCTATACTGTAGGAACACAGGAGGTGGACAGCCTTTCCCTGACATGTTGGAAACTACTAAGAAAAGTGCAACATAACAACCACCACCATCATTTACTGACAACTGACTTTGGGTCAGGCATGATTCCAGTGCTTTACATCTTTTACTTAATCCTTACAATTCAATGAAAGAGAAAATAATAAAGTACAACATTCATTAAACATTACCATGTGTGAGGCATTGCTCTAAAGGCTTTTTCTTTAATGAACTCATTTAATCCTCACAGCAAGTCTGTGCGGACCTTATGACCTCCATTTTCCAGATGGAGAGACTGAGGCACTGAGTGGTTCACTAATTTTCTCAAGGTCATCTAAATAGGAGGTGGTTGAGCCAGCATTTGAAACCGGGCAATCTGGCTCTGCTGCCTACATGCTTCACCACTAATATATGCAGCCTCCACCCAATTACCATCCCATAGTTACAGATAAAGACTCTATGGCCCAACTAATGAGTGGCTGACTGGATAGAAAGTGTAAGTGATCTGACTACAGAGCCTCCCCTCCTAAGCTCTATCTCATGGAACGATGCATGTGAGCTGAGACTGAAGGATGCAAATTTCACAAGATGGAGAGAAAGAGAAAGGGTGTTCTCAGGAGGGAAAAGGATATGCAGAGAACCATCCATCGTGGAGAGTTCCAACACTGGGAAGTGGTCCGGGATGGCTCAGTAACTCCTCTGGTGTTGTCCCACTGATCTGTCCTTGAAGAGGTGACTCAGAAGAGACTCCCCACCAGGGAGAAATGGGCATTGGGACAGAAGAAAATCCCCGCCACCAATCAATCCAGGTGGCCACCCTGAAACCTTACGAACACACAGTTGCTGTGATTTTTTGTAAATTCAACTTTCAACATAATCCAAAATGCCAGGAAACACTCATTTCCTATTCGCAGGAGGTTTTGCAGAGCTGATTAGGAACAAAGAGCATCATGCCCTGTTCCTTTTATCAGGAACCTCATTGACAGAGTCATTTACTTTTTATGAGGACAAATGAATATGGGTAGTCTGATTAGAAGCAGAACAACATGAGCTCATAAACCAGACTCTGAACACAACATCTGGGACACAACAGCTGTTGGGAGAGGAAGTTGAAAATGCATCACACGAGAAGAGACACCAATGCCAGGCACATTTGGTGTATCCGACTGACAGAAGCAATTGGTTTTGTGTTAGTAGACTCTAATGGTGAGCATTAGCTAGTCCCTCTCAACAACCTAACATTGATATTATTATTCTTTATATGGAAGGATGGTCACCTTGGGGTGGAAGTGGAGTGACAATGTATTGGGCATGCAAGGTGGCTCCCAGTCAAGCCATTTCTTCTCACAAGTCTATTACCCACAACCTTTTTTGAGAGATCCTTCACCATAGACCAGCCTGCTTTGTAACTAATCGAAGCAGAGACAAATGTGTAACCCAAAGGCAGGTTTTACAGGCTGTCCTATGAGTACTCTATCCAATACTAGAGAGTGACACCATCAGATTTTCTTTTGAAGAGTTTAAAAGCTAGACATATAGAAAAGAGTAGACCATAGAGAGGCAAAAAAGGCAGAAAGACAGATGAGTAAATTAACGTCAAGAAACAGCAGGCACCATGATTGATGTGGGTGGTGGGGGAGCAGAATGACGTTGGCGACAAGCAGCCTCTCTCTGTTTAAAGAAAAAATCACTTACTGACAATAATGGTACATACCAGCTTTCCTCCTGCCCCCACCCAGATCCATGTCCTTCCCTTCTATGCCCCAGGAGGCTGATCTCTACAGATTATATCACCTGAGATCCCTTGCTTTCTGGTTTCCTGTTGAGCTGTGCCAACTGGAGACACAGCAGGAGATCAAAGGGTGGGAGGAGAGAGTTTGGGGCATTTCTGCCCTTTTTTCTCCCCGCCTTGCATCATGCCTTGACAGTTATCTGTCTTTCGACAGCTACACCCCTGTCAATGGTCCTTTCCATTCCTCCAGTGCTTGCCAGCTCCAGCTTTTACCTTCAGGCTCAAGAGTGAGTCTCACTATTGTCGACCCTGGCTGCTTCAGCATCCGCTTTGGCTCACCTGCTCCTGTCCACCCACCTATAAACAATCCCTTCATTAAATTATCTTTCAAATGCCAGCCTGGGAGACTTTCTTTCCAGCGGGGCTGATTTGTGGAAGAACACAAAATAGAGGGCAATGAGACAAGAATAAGTGGAATGAGGTCTGCTGAGAGGCTCTTTACTCTTCCCTGCACCTCTGTTAAATAAATCCTTTCACCTGTGCTGGACTCTGGAGAACCTTGGTCATCTATGGGGGAGTTATGGAGTCATCTACAAGCCTTTTCTCATTATGACATTCACTCAGCCAGTGATTTCTTACACAAGCATTTATTGGGCCTTTACTATGTGCCAGGCACCATGCTAGGCTCTGGGGATCAAGTGGCAAACAAAATAGGCACAGTCTTTGCCCTCAAGTATCTTACAATGGTCGGGGAAGTAGGTAAGGCAGGGGTTTAAGTAGTGAATGGAGCAGACAGTGAACAAATAATCATGTAAATAGGCTTATTATTACAAACAGTGACAAGTGACTCAAAAGAAAATTGGAATCTAAGAGAATCATAGAAAATCTCACTTAGCACATCAACTCTGTTTAATGCCTAGAGCTGCTATTGGCCAAACTACCCATCTCATGGATGAAGAGACTGATAAAAAGTGAATATGGAGAAGACTGTGAGATAAACACGTTTAGATAAAAATACCTGGGCTGATAGGGTGGAACCATGTCACCTCCAACACCTCCTTTTGCTACTGAGAGCAGATGAGGCTGGGTTTTGATAAGTACGTTATGTGGAGAAGTTTTGTGGTGGCCAATTCAGTCCAGACACTGTCCTCAATCCCTGCTTCCAAAATTTTCTGTCTCCAGAGAACCTGTCTCCAGAAAGGCAAGAATTTTATTGAAGAAGTGTGAAATGAGACCAAAAGGGGTGTCAGTCGCTTCCTTTGTTCAACTTGGGAAAAGGTTTTCATCATTGCCCTTTTTCTGAGGGCACAAAGCATTTAGAAGCACCTCCCAGAAGACTCCTCAACACCACATTGCTTCCCTTGGGGTATGAGTTATCTGACTTAATGGGGTGTCAAAACTTCTGGGGGAAAAAGAGGAGGAAAGTCCTCCCCTTACTTTCTTTTGTCCTCCAATGCCTTAGATAACTAGTAGTGAAGATATGTCTTCAGTTTGCCTTTTATGTGGTAATCCATTAGGGACAAAAGAACATTGAATTTGGGGGGTCTTATTTGGGGACTGTGGCAATTTACAACCTTTGATGTTTTTATACAATATTCATTTAATAGTCAATGAATAATTATTAAGTTCCTATTATGTGTCAGACATTGTGCTAGTCTCAGGGGATACAGTAATGAGTTAGACTTACATGGTCCTTGCCTTTAAGGGATTTCTGGTATGGCCTGAAAGACAATTAGCAAGCAATTGCAAATAAATTATAGTTAAGTGTTACACAGGGTACTTATAAGGAAAGCACTTAATAAAGACTAGAAGAGGAGTGCCTGGGTGGCTCAGTTGGTTGAGCATCTGACTCTTGATTTAGGCTCAAGTCATGATCTCACGGTTGTGAGATTGAGCCCCACGTTGGGCTGTATGCTGGATGTGGAGCCTACTTAAGATTCTCTTTCTCCCTGTCCCTCTGTCCTTCCCTTGCTCTTACATGAGAGCCTGCACCCTTTCTCTCTCTCTCTCAAATACATACATACATACATACATAAAATAAAGACCAAAAGTGCCAAGGAAGGCTTGAAAACTGTCACTTTAAGTTAATTACCTAAAGGATGAATAGTAGCTGAACAGAAAGGTTTGGTGGGTAAGGGATTGGGACTGTTTTAGGCAAAAGAAACAGCTTCATGTGCAAAAGTACTGAGGTGAGAGAGATACATAGGGACATTATGAGTGTGATCAAAGGTCACTGTGGTTGTAGGAAGGGATGCAAGAAAAAGAGAGATGGGTGATAAGAATGAAGCTGTTGCAATTGGCTGGGTCATGACCACACTTGGGAGCCAAGTTAAAGGTTTTGGCCTTTATCTTAAGGTTTCCAGGTGTCCCTTGAAGAGTTCTAAGCAAGAAAATACATGATTAAGTTTATTTTTTGGAAAGATCATATTGATTCAATGTGAGATAAGGGCTAGAGCATTCCAAGACTAGAGGTGAGGGATGGTTTAGGGAAGATGTGGCAACAATCTAAATGGGGGATGATGCTGGCCTGGACTAGAATACTGACTCAACATGCAAAGCCACAATTATCATCAAGCTTGAGTCGAGCTTGGCTGTGTGAGTTGGCAGGACTTATGGTGGACTGGATGGACACAGGTGAACGATGAGATTCGAGGATGACCCATGTCTCTCACCTGCCCATCTAGGTAAATTGTGCTGTCAGACTAAGAGCGAGCAGGTTTACTGAACAAGAAGGAAAAATCATGAGTAAATTTTAGTTATGAAGAACTGGAGGTGATTTCAAGGTATCTGAGTGAAGACACTTAGTAGGCAGTTGACTAAACCCATCTGGCACCAAGAGAGAGATCTGGCTGGACCTGAGGATGGAAGTCTTTAGATACAGAAGGTAATTAAAGCCATAGCTATAGCAACTGTTCCGGGAGAGGGTAGTGAGATGAAAACGGAGCCTGAAGGAGAACCCCGAAGAACATTTAGTGGACCACCAAAGGAAGAAGAACCCAGAATAGACTGTCTAAAGAGAATGGGAAGGACGCATGGAGGCCATTCCACACCTGAGTTCGTATGGCAGTTACCGGACTCAAGCCAGGCTGCCTGGAGGTAGGTCCTCGCTCTGCTAGTAAATGACATGACATTAAGCAACTTACTTAACTTCTCTGGGCCTCAGTTTCCCTCATTTTAAAATGGTGACAAAAGGGGCGCCTGGGTGGCTCAGTCGGTAAGCGTCTGACTTCGGCTCAGGTCATGATCTCGTGGTTCATGAGTTTGAGCCCCACACTGGGCTCTGTGCGGACAGCTTGGAGCTGAAGGCTGTTTCGGATTCTGTGTCTCCCTCTCTCTCTGCTCCTCCCCCACTTGCACTCTGTCTCTCTCTCAAAAATAAACAAACATTTAAAAAAAAATTTTTTTAATGGTGACAATAACATCTACAGAACCTACTTCATAGAGTTGTTCTGAGGATTACATGATTTAATATGTATAAAGTGCTTAGAGGAGGGCATGGCTTTTACCAAATGCCCATCACGTGTGAATTATCATTAACCGTACCTTCTAGTGAAAACTTACAGAGATAGTAAACAACTTGCTTAGTTAATTCAGCTTGCCAATGGTGAGGTATTCCAAGCAGTGGAAGGTATAAAGAATGGATACCTTACTAACTACCAATCTTGTATTAACTACTTACATTTATAACTATCCTCAAATAAAACTTGAATTGGAACAGAACTTTAATTTGGCAAAAAGCTTGTGTTACCTTTCATTTCCCCAGTAATGCTATGAGCAAGAAGGCTTGTTTCCTCATCCAGGAGAATAAGAAAACTACCCAAGGGAATACAGAATATACAGAATCAGGGTTTGAACCCCAGTTTTCTGGCTCAAGGTTCACCAGTCATTACAGGTCGGTCTCCCTTCTTCCCCTGCTTGGATATATGTTTGTAGGTCCCTGTCCCTATAGCACTCTAAAATGTTTCCATTCAGTTTAGAGATGGTTTTCACCTGCAGCAACCCCTTCTGCCACCCAGCACTGTTAGAGAGGCTTATGGGTCAAACGATTTAGTACATGAATATTATTACTACTACAGCATGTAGTCCTCAGTCTTCTCATCTATCCAATGGGACGCTCCACTGGTCAATCTGCATTTGGTAAACAAGAAAGAGCTGATCAAACTCTGAATTACAGGATATCCCTCCTTCACCTCCATTATGAACTATCATAATTCTATCAGTGAACTTATAGGTAAAGAACGTAATCAAAATAGAGCAGGTGGTTGCATTTTGTATTCTTTTGCATTTCAACTTAGTATAAGAAAATCCAGCTTGTTATTACACGTGTGCACCCATGTGTGTGCGTGTGTGTGTGTCTGTATTCGACTAAATGATCCCTATGTCTCAGGTTCAGATCAAAAACAGTGATGCTGTATATTCAAAACGCTGAGAGGTGGATGATTTCTTCCACCGCATCTGTGTCTATGGACACAACATTGAGTCAGAAAGGGTTATCCTGCAGCTCACATCGTGTTCCAACAAGCAGCCAGACTGTGAAGTGAGTCACCACCCTGTCAGGCCCTTCCTCAGAGTTCCTCCACTGGGTTGTCTCCGGGCAACAAGGGGCTCTAAGCAGTGCATAATTAAAGCCAGAGTAGCTGGGGAGGGAGAGAAGGCTGATCATTAAGGTGTCAAGAAAGAGCCAGGTGGGAATGATGATGGATTGAAAACATGCATTTAGCCTTATTCTCTGCCCAAGCCCCATGGAAATAACAGTAAAAGGGCTTTATTATAGGCATAAGCCCACAAGGACAAAGAAAATGTGAAAAGAGACAAAAGCAATGAAATTTTGGAAGCTGGAAAGCAGATGGATAAGTGGTAACTGACTCAACAAACCTGAAAATATGAATCCTAAGGCGGTAGTGGGAAAGGCAAGAAGCAACCAGATTTACATAACCCCCCAAATGGCTCAGGAATTGGCAGGGCCAGGTATTTCTAGAAGAAGCAGTTGATGTTGGGGCTAAAAAAGCAAGAGGATTAATTGAAAGTCTCCTTAGAGACTGTCAGATCTCCAAATATCCTCCATATGCATCAGGATAACTGTATATTATAGATTTCATTATCTCCTCAATTCCTCATCCCTCCCTTTGGCATGTGATTTTGTAGGTGCAACCACCAGAAACAGAAGGTACATCTCCGCCTCACTGATGTTGTGTTTGGCCAGTGCAGCGAGTTCTGAGCCGAGACTTTAAAATACCCTGTGTTTCCACTTGTCCCTGTTGTAGCTCTGACATGGCCATGGGAAGACTCTGCCCCCAGGAACTGCTAGTCCATGCAACACACCTGATCTAAGCCCACAGCCTGGATCCAAGCCCAACCCAGCCCAGGTGACCTGCAGTCACATGAGCCAGGAGCAGGTGCTTGTTGCTATGTATGATATGCCATTCAAATTTCGTGGTTACTTTCTGCACAGCATCGTTGACTAAGATGCGGTATGTCCACACAAGTGGAATACTGCCCTGACAAAACTCAACTATGTGGCATTGGCTTTCGAACAGGTCACAGGGGGTAATATGCATATATAAATAAATATATGAATACATTCATATCTGGCAACATACATTTTGAGAGACTAAAAAATGATGAAGAAAACACCATAAATGACGAAAACTGGGGTGCCATGTTTTGTAATGCAAAACATTTGGTATAATTGGAACCTATGGTAACTTGGAAGACAGAAAATATACCCAATGAACCCAAAGCTTTGAGCAAGGAGATTTCCAGGTAGAATGTTGACAAAGAGGACTAGGACATCCTCGGCAACCTCAGGCCAACACATGAGGAGTGGCCACATGTGTAAGGATTTAGAGGGGAGGCCTTGCTCCATAGATGTGTGGCAGGTAGCACATTAGACAAAGGCTGGACTCAGGGCACAAGGCTGAGCGCAGACCCCATACTTCTACCAGCCTCCGCTGGGGCTTTGATGGTGTTTCCCAGCTTGATTTGGAAGCATCTAAGTTTGCAAAGGGTTCTGCGCCTGCCACTGGGCATGTTGGAACCGGTGGTCCCTAAAGCACATTATTCATATTTTAACATTTCTCCTGGTGCCTGGTACTCAGCGAATGTTTCTTGAACAAAGAAATAAATGATCGTCAGTCACTTAACCCACTTGACTTCAATTTTCTTGGTCTTTTCCAATGCTAGGTTTCCACAATGGATATCTGTCCTAATTCTAGGTTATAGTGAGGCCTGGGAACGTCTGGGATCTGTTTGTTCAACTTCAGGCTGTCCCTCAGGCATCTGCCGTAGCAACCAAGAGAGATCCATCCCCTCCACACTGAGTCCTTGCTTCTCCCAAAGTTATCACAGCCAAGCTTGATTAAACAAGAAAGAAGAGAAAGAAAATTCAGTTTATATGTTGTTTAAAGACCATGGTTCTATTTCAGCTGCCAAGGACTTTTTTCTTGTCATTACTGCAAAAAGGAGCAAGTTCTTCAGAGGGCAGTGTTAGATCTAAATGCTTCTTGGCATCCCCAGAAGATGGTGGGCAGGAGGCAAATAGGAACTGGCTGCTGTATGGACCTAGGAGAGAGCCCCAGACAGTTGCCCCTCATGGTCCTCTACCCCTGAGGCAGCTGAGGGCACCGGGTATTGTCCACGCGAGAATGCAAATGTAAGCTACATGGGATTCTGGGTCCATAAAATGAAACTTCTAAAGAGCTCACGTCTTCACATACTCATCTCTTAGGCTTCATATGCTCATCACACTAGACCAGCTGAAAATCAACCAGGCTTACAAACTCCTTCTCTTCGCCCAGCTCTGGCGTCTCTTTCTGATTCCAGCATCTCCCTCTCCCTGTGACGTCATCCTCCCTGGCGGGCAGAACCGCACTTCATTTTACCTGCTGATTTCCCTGGCTGCAGGCAGCGGGCAGGGCCAGGCAGGTAATGCCAATCAGACACACTTCAGCTCCCATTCCAGGAAAAACATTCCCAACGTTGACCCCCACTGTGCCCACTTGCCCCGCCCATCTCCGATCACAGCTGCAGAGCCTTGTCACCAGAGGGCTCTATATGGGGACTCTTCATCAGCTCTAAAGAACAAAGAGGCGGGGCGCCTGGATGGCTCAGTCGGTTAAGCGTCCGACTTCGGCTCAGGTCACAATCTCACAGTTTGTGAGTTCGAGCCCCGCGTCCGGCTCCGTGCTGCCAGCCTGGAGCCTGCTTCGGATTCTGTGTCTCCTTCTCTCTCTGCCCCTCCACCACTCTCTCTGCCCCTCTCTCTGCCCCTCCCCCTGCCTCTCTCTCTGTGCCCCCACAGGCACTTTGGTGCCTGTCTCTCCAAAATAAATAAAAATGTAAAAAAAAAAAAAAAAAAAAAAAAAACCAAACCAAAGAGGCTGAAGGCATAGCTTAACACCCTAACATGCCTGGCACAGGAGAGGCAAAAGGAACACGGAGGGCAGGGGAGGCACCTGACATGCATGTCGTGATGATGAGAGAGATCTAACCATGGATGGCACTGAGAGGTTTCCTGGGGCTACTTTTTCTCCAGGATGCTAAGGGAACCAAGAGATCTCCATGAGTCAAGATGAGAGTATAGATCTTCACGGACTTGATGCCCATCAGCTGAGCACACATGTCTGACAGAACGGGCTGTCAGGAGGCAACCGCAATACTCTTCTTTCTAGGAATCACAGCTTCTCTTTCCCCATTTCCCTTCTGTCTTCCTTCTCTCCTTCATCCCCACAGGTATTGAGGCGTTTGGGTGGCTGCATTGCCTGGACCTCTCAGATAAGCCTGGATGTCCTTCAGGAACCCTCCTGCAGCTGGCCCAGGATATGAGTCTCTCGCTTTAGTGGAGGGGAACTGTCAGGACACTCATGCATCTCCATTTGGAAGAACGACAGCATCTCTTTCAAACTGAAGTAGATATGGGGCAATGGTTGCCCCTCTGTTCCCCACTTAACCTGTCACTAGATGAAGAACAGCCACTGCTGATGGTGATATGGTCCTCAAATTGGGAGTATCTGACTGCTGGCTCTTTTCCCAACTAAAGAACATCCTAGGAAGCATGAGACTGCCACAGTCCCACTGAAGTTGTCATGATGTAAACCAAGGGTCAGCTGATGGCTATTAGGACCTCACCTTAATTCAACCATGCTTAATTCATTGTCTGTCTTGTCTGCAATCTGGGGAGACACGGAGTATAAGGCAAAAATCTACCTTGCACTAAATAATTTGTAGAACAAAGATAGCAGTGCAGTTATCACTTGCTCTTCACAAGGCACAAGGAAATCTGCTATCTTGAAACGAAGGATCAGAGACCTCAGGAGGTCCTGCAATAAAAACAGTTTATGTGGGGGGGGGGGGCGCCTCGGTGGCTCAGTCAGTTAAGTGTCCGACTTGGGCTCAGGTCATGATTAGGTCCAGTTCAAGCCCCACGTCAGGCTCTGTGCTGACAGCTCAGAGCCCGGAGCCTGCTTCAGATTCTGTGTCTCCCTGTCTCTGCCCCTCCCCCACTCATGCTCTGTGTCTCTTCTCTCAAAAATAAATAAACATTAAAACATTTTTAAAAACTCTGCTTATGTGGAAGACAGGACTTGGCCCAGAGCCTTGTTCGTGAAAGACACTAGATGCGTGCCGCATCTCATGAGCTAGAAGGAGACTCACTCAGGTTGTTTATGAAATGTCTGTGAATTAAAAAAAAATTTTTTTTAATGTTTTTATTTATTTTTGAGACAGAGAGAGAGCATGAGCAGGGGAGGGGCAGAGAGGGAGACACAGAATCCAAAGCAGGCTCTGAGGTGTCAGCACAGAACCTGGTGTGGGGCTCGAACCCACGGACTGTGAGATCATGACCTGAGCTGAAGTCAGACGCTCAACCAACTGAGCCACCCAGGTGTCCCTGAAATGTCTGTGAATTTTAGAGGGCACAGCCATCTTTGCCTGACAGCATTGTGACTGGCTTACCTTCTGTTTGGATGCAGAGGGTCTTGGAATAATCATACCTGGAGAACCATTTGTTAAATGCTTCCATTGTACCTTCTCTTCTAGTCAAAAACCTTCAATGGCTCCCTACTGCCAGTGGATTTAAGCCCTGGCTACTCAAGGCTGTCCCTAATCTGACTCCATTGGCCGCTGGCTGCCTATTTCCTCCTACTTTCTGCTCTCCCTCATGTTGAGTCACATTAACAGCAGGTTAGCCAGATGTCCAGTCCAGAAAAGGTACATAATGAAAGATCTTACTCTAAACAAATGCAAGCAAAATCTGCATTCTCAGTATAAAGCCATTGGCATTCAACAAGAGAGGATTCAGCAGAGGCTAGGAGACTACAAGTTGGAGTAAAGGACAGAGAGGCCCAGCGAGAGACAGTCTGAGAAGGGAAGGCCAGGCCGAGGGTGGGAAGAGGAAAAAAGGGAGAGGTCATCCAGCAGCTGCAAGGTGGAAAAGCAAGCTTGAAAGAACAGCCAGATCCTTCCAAATGAAATGATTCAAACTTTCTCTCCTTCTGCTTTTCGAAATGGCAGGAGAATGATACCTGGTTACAATGTCCCATAAATAACATGGCAGGCAGTGCTGTAAGTGACTTGCCTATATAAGCTTGTTTAGTTCACATAAGCCTATGAGGGAGATACTGCTGTTACCCGCATTTTGCGGACGAAGAAACTGAGGTACAGAGTGGTTTATCCGAGGTCAAACAGCTAGTAAGTGATAGAACCAGTTCCAGCCCTAGACTCCAACCTGTTCTGCCTTTTCCATCCACCTTATGTTGCTCACACATTGCTACAGACTGTGGAGGTGGAATTTTGTTTTGGAGATGACTAGAGAAGGGAGAAAAGGGTCAGGTAACACATGGATTAAAACATGAAGGAGTAAAGAGTTATTAATAGGAAATTCTGCCCTCTCCTGTGCCCTCTCCACTTTCTATCAGAATCTTCCCATCATCTGAGCTCACTCAAATGCCACCCTCTCTAAGCACTGTGGACATGAAGTGATCGCCTCAGACATGGCACCATTTCTACTAGGTCTCATTTTATAGGTGTTTATAGCTTCATCTTTTTTTTTTTTAGAACAAACAATGCTTTCTTGAACACTCCTACTATATAATAAAGAATTTGCCTTTGACACTGGTTCCTAAAAGGGACCCTCTCAATCACTGGAATTTTCCAATTGACAGCAGTGTCCTTGTTGCTCTTGGTGGTTCCTTGGACCACACCTGAGGTTATGCTAATGAGGTGGCTAATGGTACCCCCTACCCCCTGAGATAGTTTCAGGATAGATGATGGCCATGCTAGAAAGACCAACCATGTGACCAGAGGGCTGGGGCCTTGAGCCAGGTGATAGCAGCCTGACTTCCAGGGAGGGGAGGGAGGTTGGAGGTAGAGTTCAGTCACACGGCCAATAATTCAACCAATCATGACTATGTAATGGAACCCCAATGAAAGCTTGGCATACCAAAGCTCAGTCGAGTTTCTGGCTGGTAATACATATTGATGTGACAGGAGGGTGATGCCCCCTGAGGACAGGGAAGCCTTGTGTGGAGGACCACCCAGACCTTTCTCTGTGCATTCCTTCATTTTACTGGTCCTCATTTGTATCTTTTATAATAAAACTATGATCTTGGGCACCTGAGTAGCTCAGTCAGCGAAGCAGCTGACTTGATTTCAGCTCAGGTCATGATCTCAGTTTGTGAGATGGAGCCCCGCATTTGGATCTGTATTGACAGCGAGGAGCCTGCTTGGGATTCTCTCTCTGTCTTTCTCTGTCTCTCTCCGTGTCTGTCTGTCTCTCTCTCTCTCTCTCTCTCTCTCTCTCTCTCTCTCTTTCCCCCCACCCCCACAAAATAAATAAACTTAAAAACAAAACTAGGATGATAAGTATAGCACTTTCCTGAGTCCTACAAGTCATTCTAGCAAATTATTGTGACTGAAGAGGTAGGGGAAGCCCCAGATTCGTAGCCGTTTGGTCAAATGTGCTGGTGGCCTGGAAATCCCAGAGCTTGTGCCTAGTGTCTGAAGCAAGGGCAGTCTTGTGAAGACCTGAGCCCCTCCCCTGTGAGATCTGACCTAACTCTAGGTAATCAGTGTCAGAACTGCATCGCAACTCCCAACAGACTCTGCAGACATCTGGTGAGAAAGAGACACACAGACGCTGGCCCCCTTCACAGGGCTGAGTCTAGCCAGGAAGGCAGAACCTGACAAAGCATCCATGAAGCGAGGAAGCTTTATTTGTTTGAAGTGCCCACAGGTGAGGCCTGTGGCAGAGAGAGCCTCAGCACCTAAAGACATCAGGAGCAGGACTGTCTCTTATTCATCCATATTGTGCAAACAATCAGGATGATGATTTGGATATCCCAGGTACTCAATAAATTATGCCTAATTAAAATCAATGGAATACAACAGCACTGTGTTCAGATCAGAACATTTTCTACCTTGGAAACTCCTTGGTGAGTGACCCCCTCTCACCTGGCCAGATGGGTTACACAACATGGAAACCAGAAATATTCCCAGTCCTAAGGGCCTCTGCATCTCCCGTGGCTTGCCTAACCTCTGTTTTGATTTTCCTGTTCAAGGCACTCCTTCCACGTCCCCCCTTGCCCTCCTTCCCTCTCTCATAAAAAAAAAAAAAATCCTTACTTGGGGAGGAATAACCATCACCCTCCTTCAATCAGAGGGCTGGCTCAGTCGTTCTGCAATAACCACCACTAGTGATTTGGATGTGAGAGGAGAAGAAGAGAGGAAGAAAGGAGAGAACTGGGGCCAGAATTCTCCTCCCAACCACAGTGCTCCAGGAAGGCCCTACAAAGTGATCTAGTTAACACCTGAAATGAAACCTGCCTGCCACTCCCAGCAGCATAAATAGGTTCGCACCCTCAAAATGGGACTATAGAGAACACGGAAATGAGAACTGTCATCATCATCATCATCATCATCTAAATAGCCACTATGTGCCAGGCAGGGTTCTAGAGTAATAATACATGTTTTCATAAATGATTATTCCAGGAAGGTTAACCCTTGCTCTAGTAAGCGGCAGAGTGAGGAAAAGGGGTTTTATCTCTGAGAAAGCCTATGACTTCACCAAGTCCTTGATTCTGTCTGAGCTTCACTTCCTTATCTGCACAGGAGAGCTTAGACCCACGTCCAAGGTCATGCAAACAGCCAGTAAAGGAGACAGGACTTGCTTACTCGGATGATAGTCAAGAAATAATATGGACAATCAGTTAAACTTTAGTCTCGTACTTAACCTTACAGAACTGAGCAAGGAAAATGGCTGGAAGAAGAACATACTTTAAAAGGCTGAATATCCTTTTACCTAACCGACAGCATCATGCCTAACTAGAAGGGTATAATCATGCAACAATTACAGGTTGCTTCCATTCTTAAAATACATTTTACCCAAAGTTCATTGTGCAGCTTAATAAAATGTAGAAATACCAACTGGGGAAAAGTTGAATTCTGAACAAGTCATACTTAAATAAAAATTTAATGCTTCCCTCTACCCAAAGAAATCAATGAAAACAGGAAAGATTTCTTCCTTAATGGATCTCAGAGATAAACACAGATACTATCATTAACCCACTGGGACTTATGAAAGTAATTTTGATTCTTGCATTATTGAAAGGGATCTAGTTCTGGCATACTCTAAATTCTAATTAAACAAACAAGGAAGAAGTTTTTAAATGAACAATGCAATCAAATATAGACATTCTATTTAGACACAGTAATGTTAGCATAGCAAGTGAGTTAAAAAAAGAAAAGGGAAAATAATTATTAAACAGATGGGTGGTGAAAAGTTTGTTTTTTTTTTTTTTTTTTAATGCACAAAGCCTTAATCTGAAGCCAAGCAGAGATGAAGATAAACAAGAACTTGCCCTCCAAGGCCAAAGAGCATAATACCCAGGAAGTCAAATGAAACCAGTCTACAGTACTGCCTGCAGTTAATATGAACTTATCATCCTGATGCCAAATGAAATATTAAAGCAAGTTCCCTATTTTTAGGGCTTTGTATCTTGGTGGTTGTATAATGAATAAGGATGTGTCTTGGCAAACTTGCCCGTAGCCTGGAGAATATTTGTTTTCTGACCAAAAATAGTTGGAATCTCTTTAACTATGGGATGGACACGAAGTGATCAGAGCTCTTGAATTTGATTCAACCATTGAATCAGAAAGATCAGTCAGGAGCTCAAGACTAAGGGCCTGATACCTTGCCTGGTTATACAAGAACCTACTGGAACATAATGATGGCAATCAAAAGTTTAGGCAGCACTTTGCCTATGGTGTGCGAGACACATTTTATACAGATCTCTTGTGAAAAACTGGAGGCTTTCCAGAGCTGAGAGCTTTTGCAGGCTGTTGGAATGGAGCCCCCAGTTTGGAAAGTAGCAGGGCACCCCCACAGCAGAGTCCCCACTTGGAATCTGGCCAGTGCCTACCCAGACACCTGAAAGATGTGCATTTCTCCACTAGAAGAGCTTTTCTCCTTCTGTTCTGGGACCCCAGCATTGCCCAAACTACTTTACCTCTGTGTCAGGATGTCTCCAAAATCCAATTCTATGAGCATACCTGGGGCATCCTTTACCTCTCTGCGCCTCAGTCCTCTCACCTATAAAATGGGAGGATTGAACCTGTTGGATTCTGGAAGTCCTTTCCAGTTCTGCAAATGAAATCACAATGAAAAATTCTAGATTCCAAACCCCCCAAAATTAACTTTTGGACTTTGACAGCCTTGGCCATAGCTGCTAGCAATGGACATGTTTTTATCTAGCCAAATATCACAATTATGTTTACTTGGCCAAAGATGGGCCAACAGTCTCCCAACAGCTCTTAGAAAGTCTACAACTCTGTCACCATAATCTCATAATGTTTGTGTGAATTTACTTTCAGAGCATAATCAGCCATATAAACTGGAACTTAGTTATAATACCACTGAACATACAAGGAGTCCAGCACAAGGAGTTCTTGGAGCTCATTCAAGGGAGTTATGTTGTTAAAGGACTCTTGATAAGTTACACAGATGTTTTAAAAGCTAGAAGAAGAAAGAGGAGGAGGAGGAGGAGGAGGAAGACGAGCAGCTGCTAATATTTGTTGACTGTTCACCATATGCCAGGACCTGTTCCGGGTCTTTGCATGATTATCACTAAAATCTCCTCTCAATCCTATAAAATGGGCTATTATACCCCATGTG
Organism: Panthera pardus; assembly: GCF_024362965.1. NCBI lineage: Eukaryota > Metazoa > Chordata > Mammalia > Carnivora > Felidae > Panthera > Panthera pardus. Next base: position 47,279,824 of record NW_026527002.1, read on the forward strand.
CTCAAATAGATGAGAGTAATGGGCACCAACAGGATAAATAATTCACCCAAAGACACTCAGGACTAGAATTTGAACCCAGACAATCTGGTTTCAGAATTAGCACATTTCAAACAGTTTCATTTTAAATACAGTGGTACAGCATATGAGGGACATCAGTCCCTATATCTGCCTTTACTTAATTAAAAAAAATTTTTTTTCTTTGCAAACAATTCCAAACATACAGAACAGTTGAAAAAACATTTGAACCATTTGGAAGTAAGTTGCTAGTAATCTGCCTCATCACTTCTATGAAACCTTTAGTGTATTTATGCTGCAACCAAAACACAACCATCAAAATCTAGAAATTAACATTGAAGCACTGGTATTATCTCATCCTCAAACCCCATCTAGGTTCATCCATTTGTCCCAACTATGCTTTTTCTAGCAAAAGGATCCAGTTCAAAAGTAACATATTGCATTTAATTGTATCGCTATTACTCTCCTTTAATCTGCAACAAGCTAGCTTCTGGATCATTCCTTGACTTTCGTCACCCTGGCAGTTTTTAAAAATTACAGACTAGTTATTTTAAAGAATGGCTCCCAATTTGAGGTTTTCTGATGTAGCCTCATGATTAGATTTGAGTTTTGACCTTTGGCAGGAATATCACAAAAGTGAAGCGGTGTTCTTACTGGACTTATTAGATGGCATGTAATTTTGATGTGTCCCATTACTGGTGATGTTCACTGGAGAAAACTAGCAGACCCATCGATGTAAATTCCTAGTTTTTCCTTCGAAATTTGTAAGTTTTTCATTAAAAAGTACTTTGAGGCTATAAATATCCCATCCCTCAATAAACTTTCAAATTATGTATTTATTTATTTATATTAATATGGACTCATATATTCCTTGTTTTATTCATTGGGTTACAATCTGCACATTTTTTTAATGCACAAAGTATCCCATATTTGGTTAAGTGGGAGACCCTGCAAGCCAGCTTCTATGCTCTGTTAATATGTTCCATCATTCTTCAAGTACCTTCTTACTTTTTGGCACAATATGATGTTCCAGGTTCATCTTGCACTTTCCCTGCCGTAGCTCTGGAATCAGCCAGTTCCCCAAAGAGCCCTGATTTCTTTTAGTTGAAAATGGTATTTAGAAACCAATACATGCGCACTGAGTGTTCTCATAGCTGTTGCTCCCTGCCCCCCACCGTAAACATCCTTTTTACCCCTCTCTGGCTTCAATACCGCATAACTGTGCAGACAGCGTCCTCATCCAACTTGGACTCCAACGTCCTACCTGAGTCTCTTCAGCATCCCTCCTCTGTTCCCTCCTCTATGCACACTAAATAAACACACACTTTGCTCAGCCCTATCTAATGGCTTTCGGACTGGATTGTTTGGGAGGAACAGAGGACGAGGATTTGGCCTGCCTTTAGATCACCCTTGTTTACTAATTCCTTCACAAGGTCCACAAGAAAGGAACACTAAAGAACTTCCACATTATTAATTTCCACTTTCTGTATATTTCCATTGAGATGCGCCAGTGCCCACCATACCATTCTGCTGCTCTGGCCTGGTCAGTGTCCAAACGGTAATGGCAACACCAGAAGAACAAAACTCATTGAAGTAGCTGCTAGAAGACTTTGAAACATCGGAATCTATCTAGGGAAAAAATAAGTTTCTTCACTCCTTTAAGAGCAGAATGCACTAAAGCACACCGCCTCTGACCCATTTTTTAGGAAGAAAAATTAGCTCAATCACTTAAAGTAAACAAAAACAAAGGATGGATGGATGGATGGATGGATGGAAGGAAGGAAGGAAGGGAGGGAGGGAGGGAGGGAGGGAGGGAGGGAGGAAGGAAGGAAGGAAAAGAAAGAAGGAAGGAAGGAAGGAAGGAAGGAAGGAAGGAAGGAAGGAAGGAAGGAAGGAAAATTCATTTAATATACTAGTATTACTGTTTTTACATGTAGGAATAGTATAAGTATAGTGGAAAAAATGGAAGACAATATAGCATGGGATCTGCAGGTGTTCAATTCACAGCTGATGCCACCTATGTCACTAATAGCTGAAGGGCAAGTCACAGAACCTCTGTGTGCTTTGGCATCTCATTTGTAAGATGGGAAAGTGATAGAAAAGGACCAGTAACAATCATAAACTGGATCACTTTGCTTCTCTGCTTTTTAATCACCCCCCAAGGTTTCTGACTTTTCCAAATTCTGTATCTTGGCCTTGAGGACTCTTCATGACGCCTATCATATTTCACTTTTACCCTCACCATATAATCTGATCAACCTGATGTGATTCCTATTCTTTGAACATATCAAGCTCCTTCCCTCCTCTGTGCTTTGCACTTGCTGTTTCCTCTGCCTGAAACCCATCTTGACACTCAGATATCAGCCCACGTGTCACCTCCTCAATTTAAAGCCATCTTCTTCAACCTCAAACACTCTCTATTGTACTAACCTGTTTTATTTTCACCACAGTACTCATCACTATCTGAAATTATCATATTTGTTGGCTTACTTAGTTATTATCTATTGCTCTTACTAGACTATAAGAATATGAGTGCAGTGACTTCAGTTGTATCCCCAGCACCTAGGACAGTGGCTGGCACATAGTAGGTATGTAAATAAGTTTGAATTACACAAATGAATGAATGAATGGTAGTTATTTCATATAATTTTATGAGTATTGAGACAATAAAAGCAAAATATTTGGCCTAGAACCTGTTACATAGTAAATCAACAATCTGTGGTATAATTTAAAAAGACCAGGATACCAAGTTCTAGTCTTGGCTCTTTCTCCAGCTAGCAGGATACCTTTGGGCAAGCCATAAATTCCCCCCAAGCCAGGGTGGGTTAGAGCAGCTCAGAGGTCTCTTCTAGGATTAAAATTCAATACTGTTGCATACATCATGGTCAAAGTTTCCAGCATTGCCCAATGGTAGGTTAATTCTTCACTGGTAAAAAGTGAACTACTGTTGTCTTAGCAGTATCTCAGAAAGGCTCATTTTAGTATTGCCTGGATATTCCAGTTTCCATTTGCTAACTATACTTTTAGCTCAAGTTTACAAGGGGTTTCCAGGCAACTTTGCAGAGTTCTTGCATTTTCCACTGCACTTCCACTCTTTTCCCTCCCCTAGTTTCCAGATACAAAACAGAGGCTGGTTTTAGCCTAACAGTCATTTGGCCCGGCCATAGGGAAAGATTCATCAAAACAGAACCCAAGAAAATTTCAAAAAGATCAGTAAAGATTGGTGTTTCTCCCAGATATTCTTCGTGGAATTTCTGGATCTTGGTTAGAAATCTAGTCCTGGAGACATCAGTTTACCTCCAAAGAGAGAGTTCCTGGAAACGCTATTAAAGCAGAGAACCAATCTGTGGATCATGCATTTTGATGTTTCCAAGAAAACTGCAGAAGCCTATACTACCCACACAAAAGCTCATCAGTCTCCTCCATGACCCTGAACTCATTGGCTTAGCAATCATCCACCCTTGAAAACCATTCCTGGGCAACAAGGTCAAAAACAAAGCAATGTGTCTCACAGACAAAGCTGTGTTGTGGCAGAGTCTGCCAAACTCAAGCTGGGAGCCTGCATTCATCTTTTTACCTTGATAGTCCAACAGAACATTCGATCTACCTACAACATAAAATAAACACAAAAGAAAAAGGATAAGCATCTCCTTCCATTCAGCTTGCTCTCGTTCCTTGATTTGTTTGCACCAATCAAGCCAATCTGGCTGCTGGTCTGCTTGGTAACTAGCATCAATCAAATAATTTTTAGTACTTCCAACCGTCTGCTCCATAACAACACCCGCCCATGAGTACCTGGAAAATCTCCTTCCATTTAATCAGTTTAACTAAAGTCAGTTTCCCCAGCAGATCCAGACATGAAAAGAATAGTTCCCTGTCATCATTGCAAAATGTCACCTGGAGAAAGGACTCCTCTGATCTAACACTTCTGTTATATAACAACAGTCTCACTTTCACCCTTTTCTCCTGATACAGACTTTTAAAATTAAGGGTTGAAGGCTTGCTACTCACGTCCCCAGAACAGCAGCACTACCTTCAGGCTTGCTAGAAATGTGGCATCTCAGACACTTCTCTAGATCTAGTGAATTAGAATTTATATTTACAGGATCTCCAGGTAATTGACATGCACACTAGAGTCTGAGATGGAGTAAGTTAGAATAACGTCTTTGAGGTATCTATTTCAAAGGAAATAAACTTATTCCTAACTTGTCCCTATTCATCTGGGAAGAAGGAAAATAGATTATTAGGCTTGTTTATCACAGAGCAAGAAGTGATCGTTTACCTCATAAAGTCTTTTTTGTGATATTATTTTGGTCTTAGAATTTATTTTTCCTTTTTATTTGGTAGGATTTCTCATAATCCTGGAGGAGATGAATTAAGCAATACCAATGGTATGCTAGTAAATTGGCTTTCCAGAGAGGAAAAGCCCTGGTTTGTACTGTTTGCCAGTTTTGATGGTATAAATACTCCATAATCAATTTCAAGCTACCAAGGATTTAACAACTGTTTGCAACATTCCAGAAACTTTAATAATTAGCTTTTACAAGATGTCGTGAATTACTATGAACTACTCCAACACATCACTAAAAGACCCTCAAAACAGAAACTTATTTTCAAGTCATGGCTACGCCTCACTCAAACCTATTCAAAATGAAATAACATCAGGCTAGGCCTCCTAAACATATTTTTCATTATGCCATGCCTCTGCCCCAGAACCTAAGAAGCTTCCCTATTAATTATTTAGCATATATATCTAAGTTTATCTTCCTGTTTTTTCAAAACTACCACTCATTCCTTATACTGAATTTATCCACTTCACTTTCTAAATGTTTATTTATTTATTTTTGAGAGAGAGAGAGAGAGAGAGAGAGAGAGAGCGCGAGAGGGAGAGAGCATGTGCACAGGTGGGGCAGAAGGAGAGGGAGAAAGAGAATCCCAAGCAGGTTCTGTGCTGTCAGCACAGAGCCTGACACAGGGCTTGAACTCACGAACTGTGAGATCATGAATTGCACCGATATCAAGAGTCTGATGCTTAACATACTTAGCCACCCAGATGTCCTGCCACCCTTCACTTTCTAGATGTCCTTAACATACACCATATTCCCCACTTTGGTTTCCTGCAACTCACCAATTCTTGAGTCCAAGACTGAGGAAGCTTGTCACTCCAGTGATTGCCATCTAACTTCCAACAATAAAGCCAAAACTGCCACAGGATAGAACCAGTAATGCAAATGGCAGATGGTGAGATGGACAGAATCTGGGTGTTGACAACATATTTGAGTTTCTGAATCAATCTTTGCTGAACTTGCCCATCATCTTACGGACTTCCCATTATATAAACCAACAAATATCCAAACAAATTCCACTTACAACTGAAAGCAAACCTAACGGTGGGCCTGGAAGAAAGTTCCTTGATGGAATAATAAGCCACATCACTGTGAAATCAAATAGGCCATCATAAACACAAGCTGTAATGGTTTCTACCAGTCCTATAATCCTAGGAAGAGAGAAACTATTTGGAATTATATATAGATCCACTAAGGAGTTGATCATGATAACAATATATTATAGTAGTTCATAGTCTCATTGAAACTTAGCTATGGAAAGGATCTTAATGGTCTTACGATTCTACTTCCTACCAAAGGAATCCATGACAGGCAATTACCAGCCTCTTAAAGTGAATGGGAATTCAAATTCATGTCCTTCCAAGGCAGTACATTCTATTATTCTAAACTCTTTGTGATGAGGGGCACCTGGGTAGCTTAGTCAGTTAATCGTCCAACTCTTGGTTTTGGCTCAGGTCACGATCTCATGGTTCAATGAGTTTGAGCTGTGCATTGGGCTCTGTGCTGGCAGTGCAGAGCCTGCTTAGGATTCTCTGCTTCCCTCTCTCTCTGCCCCTCCCCTACTCACTCTGTCTTTGTCTCTCTCAAAATAAATGAAATTTTAAAAAGTTTTTTAAACTTCTCTGTGATGAGCTAAAATATGCCTTATAATTTCTAGTCACTGGTCATAATTCTCCTCTCCCAAAGCACACCCAAAAAGGCCTTGAGATATATGAAAATATTGATCATGGTTATCTTCCAAGTACCTTTTTGCAGTTTCCAGATATCTCACCACTTCTTAGCTACAGAAAGGACAGAGCCCAATGGTATACCTCTAGACGTATTCCTACACATTGGCATCAGCTTGCATGAATCTATTTTTTTTCACATAATGTTTCCATCTATTACAAATCTAAATTTTCTCTAACTTGACCACCAAGGATATAGTATTAGTTGAGGTAACACCAGTTGCTGCAACCAAATTTCAGTGGCTTAATCCAATAGTTTATTTCTCCCTCACAAAGATTCAAAAGCAGGATTCTGATTGGTTATGACTCATGGTCCCAGGAGCTTTCCATCTTATGGCTCCACCAACTTTAATACCTGGCTACCAAAGCTACCATGGAAACAGAAAGAATGTGGAGGATCCGGTACAAGGTGTGGTTATAGCCAAGTTTGAAAGTGTATTACATCACTTCTGCTACCATTCCATTGACCATAATCATAACCCAGTGATATACAATACTTGACTAAAAACACACGCCTGAGAAACATAGTTGTATAATCAGGAGAAAGAAGATAGAAGCTTGATGAACAGCCAATCTCTGTCACAAATACCATATGAAAACATCGAAACATTTGTCTAAATATCTAAACACTTACAGAAATCCAAATTATCCATAAGAACAGTCAAAGGACTTGCCTAACTTTGAAAGGAGAAAAGGAGGGGCACCTGGGTGGCTCAGTAGGTTGAGTGTCCGACTTCAGCTCAGGTCATGATCTCACGGTTCATGAGTTTTAGCCCCGCATCAGGCTCGGTATGACAGTTCAGGGCCTGGAGACTGCTTCAGATTCTGTGTCTCCCTCTCTCTCTGCTCCTCCCCTGCTCACACTCTGTCTCTCTCTCAAAAATAAGTAAAGATTAAAAAAAATTTTTAAAGAAAGGAGAAAAGGAGAGTCCCACAGGAAAATAGGACTGGAACACATTTTTTATATTTCATAAAAATGGAAATATTTTGGCATGAAATAGGAAACACCTGAACAAGAACGCTTCCAAAAGTTTTCCTAAAGAGTATATTAGTAAAATTCATTTCCTCTCTAGCATAATAAAAGAGCAACAGTAGGTCAAAAGTAAAAACATTTATTTTTAGAAAAGATTTTCTGTTGTCTGATTGTAAAGAACAGTAATGCTGTGCTGTTATTCTCACATGATTGTTAATACTTATTATTTAATAAGATGAAGTACATCATAAAGGATACATTGATAGATTTGACTATGTGAAAATTAAGGCTCCTGTATGTAAATAAACACTGTAAAATTAGGAAAATATTTGCAATGATTGTGACAAAGAAATAATATCCCTAAAATATAAACAACTCTTGCAAATAATTAAATAACGAGAAATAAATTCTCTGATGGAAGAAACAAAGAACATGACTAGACAACTCACAAAATATAAATTATCAGTATAATAAAATAGTACGACTCAGTAGCAATCAAAAGAAAAAGGGGTAAGAGTTACCCATACTTTGCCAACTAACTTGCTAAAAGATTTTTAAAGGTTAGTAACCATATTGACCAGAATGTGCTAAACCTACAACTCTCATTTAGAACTGTTTGACAAAGGTATGAGGAGGCTTAAAATTGCTTTCTGATCCAGAAAGTTCACAGTTGGGAGCCTACCTTAAAGAATAATCAGAGGGGGCGCCTGGGTGGCGCAGTCGGTTAAGCGTCCGACTTCAGCCAGGTCACGATCTCGCGGTCCGTGAGTTCGAGCCCCGCATCGGGCTCTGGGCTGATGGCTCGGAGCCTGGAGCCTGTTTCCGATTCTGTGTCTCCCTCTCTCTCTCTGCCCCTCCCCCGTTCATGCTCTGTCTCTCTCTGTCCCAAAAATAAATAAAAAACGTTGAAAAAAAAAAATTAAAAAAAAAAAAAAAAGAATTTCTATTTGGGGAGGATCTTAGATTTAAAAAAAAAAAAAAAAAAAGAATAATCAGAGGAGGTCACAGAAATTCCTACCTGAGGATGGTCACCATAGCATCATCTTTAATAGTGAAAATGAAAATATCCAATGTTTGTAAAAGTTGCTTAAATAAATTATGGCACATTTACACAAGAGAATACAATGCATCCAGTAAAAGTCAAACTTTTAATTTAATATTATTTAATATTTAATAACAAAAAATACTGCCTGATAAAACAAATTAGGGAACAAAATAATATATACTGCATGATCCTAATTTTATAGATATATGTGTTCAGTAGTATATAACACATCTATGATAACAACTAGTGGGAACACTTGATAAAGAGAAGGGGATAGAGCTTTATACACAGTGCTGAAAATTTCTGGAACAAACTAAATTCTAATTATTTCCACTTCTTATCTATTTGTTGGTGATCACATAGTGCTTACTTACGATGTGACCTTAAAATCTTAAAAACTTTGCAATTGATCCATCAACAGTGTTTAACCACAACAGAGGCTGCCAAGGAAGTGTGAATTCCCATTTCCCCAAGAGGAGGGAGAGCAAACAGGATCAAGGAATTCAAAGACGTCTTATTAGGAAACCTAAGTGCTTCTTCCGTACCTTTTGATGTGAAAACAATATGAGTCCAGGACTATTCCCTCTTTTGGTGAAGTCTTTCTTCCTGAGGAACCTCCGTCTGGATGAGACAAGAATCTAAGGGACCCCTATTCAATCCAAGCAGTCAGATGTGATTCCTCTCCCTTTGCAAAGGAGAAGGACAAAATTTGAATCCGCTGGTTGATGTGCCCCATTCTTTGCCACTGTAGGCAACCCACAGTGATACCACTAAAGGTAGCCTCTACCTGCAGCACCAGAGCCTGCCAACTAGCGATGGCTCAGAACCAGGCTTCTCGATGCTAGCAAGAGCAGGGAAACTGAGGCCCACTCCATGGCCAGTAAGACAGCCAAGCGTGACGATTGTCTCCCAGCCTCGCTTTCTTGGACACTCCACTCCAAAACAGGCCTGGGGTCCAGCATTAGAGCCCCCTGTTGCTATAACATTTACAATTTACACACACACACACACACACACACACACACGCACGCACACAGCTACGTTCAGGCCAGACCCTCTGCCAAGACAGGTTATTCAGAGGAGTTCCAACATCAGAATCTCCCCTCTAACGCCTCCAACTTAGTATGGAATCCACATCACTAGCTAAGAGCAAGGGTTAGATCCTCAAAGGGAAATAGAATATGGAAGGTTGCCCCTGAAGAGGCCTTATGCAAATCTGCCCAGCACTCTTCCCAGACACCTTTCTGTTCTGCATAATAATGAGTTTTGGAGAACTTACGACCATGTCTGTCCCTCTACAGAGCTCCAGTTTTCTCCAAGCCTCAAACTCTCCAGTTATATTCAAGGAGTAGTGGGTGGGTATTTGCTTTATATCTACATAGCCAAAGGGGGCTCTGCAAAGTAAGTCTTCCCAGAATAAGGAGGTTTTGCTTCCAAAAGAAGAAATCCCAAAAGCTGGAAATAGAAACAGTCAATACCCTTAAAAGACAGTTTGTCTTGCTTAAAAGAAAAAGAAATAGATTTAAGTTCCACCCCACCAGGCCCCCTATACCTCAGAACAACCTTCTGTATTCAACGAGGAGATCAATACATAATTTTTGTGACTAATAGGTTTTTCCATGCTGCAATTTTAACCATCTAGGACTAAGTCATGGTAAGCAAAGATCATCTCTTCGAACTCAGTGATAGAGACCAAAGAACTGCCTGGAGTGCTTTGCTGTTGAAGTTTGGTCTTTTTATCTGTAAAGTCATAATGCCACCCGTCTTTTAGGACGCTATGAAGAATGCATGATGCAATAGCTACACGGTGTGTTGGACACATGATATAATACAGGCACAAGAATCTGGCACCAAGAGAGTGCTCAGAGTTTCCTTCCCCACTCTCCACACAACACCCTTAAACCCTCCACACCTTTCTCAAGTACAACAAAGAAAAAACAAAAATAAAAACCAAAAGCAAAACGTTAATCCAAGTGGCATGCATGCGCTTTCTACATTGTGCTCTTCGAACTGTATCAGTGATTTTCCCCCTCCAAATAAAATCTCAGCAAAACTGCAAAATGTAAACAGAGAGAACTGATGAACATATTCCTCAAGCAACTTCCTGAAAACTCCGTTGCCTTGCGAAAAACACCTGTTAGCAAAATTCAATCTACGCATCTCGGCAGACTCCCGGGTTGCTTTGGAATACGGTGCCGAGGGAACTGTCATCGGATGCTCCTATGTTCACAGAAGGAAAAGCAGGTTAGAGCTTCCATTGGCTCAGTCACTTAAACCACCTTGGAATCTGGCAACACCATCGTTCTCTGCATGTGAGGAAATCACCCAGGGCAAAGCTGGACACACCACCTGTCTCCATTAGATCTGGTGACACACAGAACCATTTGTTCCTTGCTGTTCTCAGCACAAAGCTAAGGATATTTTTAATTAAGAAAAACAATATGGTGCCATCCAAATGATGTCTTCATTTTTATCTAACAAGCTCTGCAGGCCTATTTTCACATTAAGGGTAGAAATCCCCCACCCGCGTTAGCCGGTGGATACATTGCTCAGAAGAGATGGAGAGATCTGGATGGTTTCTCCTACTCAAGATTACCTCCTTCTGTCTCTGAACAGCCTCAGTCAAATTCCCCCCACACTCAGCAATAAGGATGACACTGTTACCCAACATAAATTTTAACTTTTCAAAGCCCTTCAACGCTGATTTCGTTTAAAAAAATTTTTTTTGAGGTTTTTATTTATTTTTGAGAGACAGAGACACAGCACAAGCAGGGGAGGGGCAGAGAGAGAGGGAGACACAGAATCCGAAGCAGGGTCCAGGCTCCGAGCTGTCAGCACAGAGCCCGACGCGGGGCTTGAAATCATGAACCGTGAGATCATGACCTGAGCTGAAGTCAGATGCTTAACCGACTGAGCCACCCAGGCACCCCAACACTTATTTCATCTGACTGAAAGCCATAGGTTGGGGGGAAGTATTAATTACATTAATTATCATCTCTTAATGAAGTCATAAGTAGAACCCAAGTATCCTGACTCCTCAGTGGGCCTACTGCCCACGAGAGCCCAGGATCACTTCTACCTGGCAAAAAAAAAAAAAAAAAAAAAAAGCTTAATGTTTCGAGACAAATCTCAGAAGGACTTTTTAACTCTTCCAATAGGAAGTTTCATACTCGATAACTACCACTAGTTAATTGATGACATTTCATTATATTTTGTGACCCATCTAGAATTTACCAAGCCCTTTCACACATTTGATTAAATCATATGAAATGCTGCTGTTCTGGCTTGTTTAGACTTAAACAATTTCCTGTGATTTAACCTCATCCTTTATAACTTTCAACCTTCTGTAGAATAAATAGGTTCGAGTTCTTAGTTTTATCTCAGGTCTGGGAAATGTACAAAGCAGAAACAAATCTAATTACGTGTGTGTTTATAGATAATAAAGCATAAATTGTTCGGCTTAGCCACTGAGCTACAGCTCCCAGTGTGCTATCAGAAGAATAGCAATTTGTAAATAATCAGTAAATAAGTAAGTAAATAAACTGTAAACATTAAGTACCTTGCCTCTAACTGAACTCTTATTAGCTTTATTTTTCCACTCAGTGGTTGGTTTCTGTGGGTAATTTAGCTAACACAAACCATTCACAAGCCTGAGTCCCTACTTACTTCGGCCTGTACTCTCCACATACTGAGAATGGATGTAATAATCTTCTGTATGCCTTTTATTTCTTACTTTAACAAGGAAATGATGGAGTTTTGTTCATTTACTTAAACTGCTTCTGCTGACTTCTCTTTCTTTAATATTTTTATTTACTTTTGAGAGAGAGCGAGCGAGAACAAGCTGGGGAGGGGAAGGGGGATGACAGAGGATCCAAAGCGAGCTCTGTGCCGACAGCAGAGAGCCTGACGTGGGGCTGGATGAACTCACGAACTGCGAGATCATGACCTGAGCCAGAGTCGGACACTTAACCAACTGAGCCACCCAGGCGCCCCTCTGCTGACTTCCATTTTTCCTTCCAACCTCTTTTTAGTCACATGAATACTTTCACTGCACTACTGTATTGCATTGTAATAGTATTGTAATAATCAAATTTTTCCATGCAAATTTCCCATCACTGGTGTTGCCTGCCCCCTCCTTGCAGGGGGGATTTCTACCATTCATAGAAACTGAACATTTTGCAGAATTTATGTGGCCCCAACCAATAAATCTCTATGTGCCCCCAAATTGTTTTATAAGATAACCACATTCTAGCAATATGTTACTCTATACAGTTGTTAAATTTCAGGGTTCAAAGTGAACATGTGGTTTAACATAAAACCAGGCTCTCTTTAAGAAGGCATATGACGGAATGCTACTTCTGCCACTGTTGTATTAGGCTTAGGGTTTTGTTTTTTGTTTTTTTAATTTGGAAGAAATTCATAAACCCACTATGTTGGATCTACTGGGCCTGTTGCATTATTATATTTCTCCCCCTGCTGAGATCATTTCCCTGGAGGGTTCCAAAGATAAAAAAGCAGAAGGCTTTGGTGTCTTTCAGGGTCTTCAACTTAACTTCTGCCGTCTTTGCAACATCACCCCTTCCTCCAGAGTGCAAAGGTTACGTGACGGCCCACGGTGGCACTGGATCCACACTGGGCACTGATCAAAAACTTGCTTTTGTCAGGTTGTTTCCTTAAATGGTTGAATAAAAGACTAAGACCCCAGAAGGACTGACCTGGCCTCCGGACTCTGTTTTTCTCCACCTGGCTGCCCACCTAATCCCAATAATGCTTCCTTTCCCCTCCAGCTTATAGCTATCATGTCTGAGAAAGCTAGAAAAGGTATGAGAAAATATGTAATGGATCAGAAGACGGCCATGCTATCTTCTGTACTGGAGAGAGTGGGCCCTGGGACTTGTCTTGGGTAGAAGAGACTCCGATCCAAATAGCCTTTCCTGGTATTCTCACAGAATCCCCAGCAGGAATCAACTTATTCATGTGAGGAGGAGGAAGAGGAGAATGCGGCTGAGGACAAAAACCCATGTGCAAAGTAAAACTTGCATCTCTGGAATGCACTGGCAACAAATAAAAACACAAGTCAGGGACCTGGACAAAATCAAGTCTTCCAGTGACAGAGACAACAAGCCTGGTGGAGGGGCAGCGTGAGAAGGCAGCACAGAGAGAAGAGGCCAGACTTCACAGGCGGGCAGCACCGGGCTCCAGACTCAGCTGGGCCACTCACAGGCTGCACCACCACACGCAAGGTCATTCGCCTCTGCTTCCTTGTCCACAACAGGGGCAAAAATATCCGCTCCAAAATGTTGTTGCAATTAAATGAGATAACCTACGTACCGCTCCAGAAATGTGGGTCTAACCATTATTTCCCCCTTTCCTCTTCTTTTTCTTGGGATGGAATGGAGGAGAATAACATGGATCAGAATCCACTTGGCAACCTTAAAAGAATTTCTGCAGGAACAATGAATTTTGAAAGCTAATGTGAAATCTGCTACTCACTGAATTCAACTTCTCTCCAGAGCATTCATCAGTAAGCACATTTTTAAAGTATCCTCGGCATTTTTTCCCAATAGGCTTACAAGGTTTAGAAATATTTCAGTGTTAAGTTTTAGGGGTGGGGAACACATGTAATCAATACTGAGAAAAAGTCTTGAAAGAGGAGCAAACCCTTTTCTCCACAATGAGCACTGATGTCCTCAGTGCAATTCAGCTGCCCTGGTCTAGGCCACACTGAGAGACTGTGACCCCAGAATCCCTAAGCCTGTGTAGGGTGAATGGGATCAGTGCTAGCCACCAGCTCTCAAACAGATCGCATGTTCATTTGCAGATGGTAAAAACAGCTGCAACTTCAAGAGCAACTGATGAGCTAGGGCGGAACAAAGAACTCCGGAAGTACTCCATGAAAGAAATTAGCGATGATTAGGCTAGGGGGACAACATCTAGAGGTGCCCCAGAGCAGGAGAGGGACGAGGAGAAGGGATATGGAGAAGCAGGACGCCAGGACAGCGCCTTAACCAGGAATACAAGAAAGAAAATTGGCAGAGGGAAATTTTCTGTTCCAGGTATGTGACTGGGGACTTTTAAAATTATGATTATTATTAGACTTTATTCTTTAGGATAATTTTAGATGTATGAAAAATTGAACAGAGAGTGAAGAGAGTTCCATATACTGTACCCTTTCCCCACATAGTTTCCTGTTATTAATATCATACATTAGTATGGTACATTTGTTACAGCTAATGGACCAGTGCTGCTACATTATTATTAACTCAAGTCCATAGTTTATTATGATTTCCTTAAGTTTTAACTTAATGCCCTTTTTCTGTTCTAGGCAATGCATTACATTTAGTTGTTATGTCTCCTTAGTCTCTTCTCAGCTCTGATGGCTTCTTAGACTTTCCTTGTTTTTCATGACCTTGACAGTCTTGAGGAGTACTGGTCAGGTATATTATAAGATGGCCCTCTACTGGGATTTGTCTGATGTTTTGTCATGATTAGACTGGGGTTATGGGGTTTGGGGAGGATGATCAGAGAGATGAAAACGTACCACATACAATCAATATTTTAAGACTGCTGAAGTTGACTTTGACCATCTGGTTGAAGTAGCATTTGTCTGGTTTCTCCAATGTAGTTCTTCTTCCCCCACATTTCTACACTGTCCTCTTTGGAAGGAAGTCATTATGTGCAGCCCAAACTTAAAGAATGGGAAGTATTTTTCCCCAAGAGAATTTTTAAGAATAAAACTAATATTTTAGGGACACCTGGATGGCTCAGTCAGTTGAGCATCCAACTTCGGACTTTGGCTCAGGTCATGATTTCATGACTTGTGAGTTCAAGCCCCATATCGGCTCGCTGCTCTCAGTGCAGAGCCCACTTCAAATCCTCTGTCTCCCTCTCTCTGCCCCTTCCCCACCTGCACTCTTTTGGAAATAAATAAAAACATAAAAAAAGAACAAAACTAATATTTTACCCTAAATTATCTACGTGCTACTATCCCCCAACCAGTATCTGTAAATAGTTAAGAGACGTCTACTGGGCACAAATTGCCAGGTATGAATTGTTCGGGGGAACCAAGAAGAGGCTGGAAACTGCATGTGGGTCCACACAGGGCAGACAGAGGAGAATGGATGAGCCACACACGTGAGGAAGAGCTCGGGAGCAATCAGAAATCAGAGCAGGCATGGGCTGTGAGACCATAAGCCTCCAGGATTTCAGAGCACCTGGGATGGAGTTCAAGTCCAGTTTATGTGTATTCCAAAGAGCAAGGTGATCACAGGTAACATCGGAGTTACACGTTTTTCTGCACTTCAGGTATTTATTTAACAGCTACTAGAAGGTAGGCACTGCACTAGATGCCAGGAGCTAGGGACAGAGACGGTGATGAATCGAACACTGCTTCTTCTCTAAAGAGCCTTAAGGAGATCTAAATGCCAGCAGCTTGATAACACTCCCATTCTTGCACTTGCTCAGTTCTTCCATTGGCTTATAATCTTCACTCAGCGTCACTCAGAAGCTGTGTCAAGAAGCGGCTGGTGGCAAAAACTTTGAACCTTCATGCCTCGATAACTTCTCCCCCAAGGCCAATTCAAATATTTTTTTAAAGAATATTCTTTGATATAATTAATCACCATTTTACCTATTCTCCATATACTATAAATAAAAGCATCTTTGGAAGATTTTTCTAATTTTATGGATTTTGATAAACAAACTGAGAGAAACAGTATGTGCTCGCTTTACAAATTTACCTTCAAGACAAGTAAATCCTTATCCCACTATCCACCCCCAGCAACAAGAGTACTGCCCCCAACCCTCTTCCAAGTAGAAATTCTAACATCCACCACATATGATATTGTAGGCAATATATTATTACGGTTTTTTTGATAAATAAGAAAATGCAAGCACAAAAAAGATGGGTGACTACCCAAACTTTGGGGTTTGTAAATCAACTTCAGAGCCAGGATTAGAACAACCCTGAACCTGTCTGCTGAACCATACATAGCACTCTCCATTTTTAAATATTTAATAGCCTAAGGCACACATGGACAGCTCAGGCATGTGAGATGATGTAAGAAGAAACCCAATGACACTTTCTGCAAATGCTTTGTGTTCAAAACAGCAGGAGTTAATACAATTTAAGGACATTCTGCCAAGAGGTAACCACCATTCTGAAAATCACACATGTATTCAGGATAGAAAGGTTCATGGGCATGCCTCTTTAGCTATACCACAAAGGACAGGAAATGGAAAAATACCAACTATGGCCAAAAGTTAATGCAAATATTTTGAAAGAAAAGAAAGTACACATCTATGTAAGCTACATATTTAGATTCCATACATACTGAGTCAATGCAATGCACACAAACACCTAGCACCCCAGAACATTTGAGCAAGAGGGAACCTTGGATCACCTCAAAGGTAGGGTTTTCAAATGCTTCTGAAGCCTTAGAATCCTATGGTCAAATGAGATACAAAAAATACATTTATCATTTTAGTTGCATGGATTGGCCCAATGATCCCCTGGGCTCTGAAGAAGATCAGATAAACACTGTTTGAAAACCATTTCTTTAATCCAATTTCCTTATTTTACAGGGCAATTTGAAAATATGCCAAGATTAAAATTGTGTAAGCAGCAGTAGTGTGTGTGTGTGTGTGTGTGTGTGTGTGTGTGTGTGTGTTATTCACAGCCCTGACCTTATATCTTCATGATCCAAAAGTTTGTAATATCTGCCAAAGCTTCTCAAATTCAAGCCTGCATAGGAATCACTGGGAAGCTGATAAAACACAGATTTTTGAACCCTAACCCCAAACATGCTGATTCAGAAGGTCAGGGTGTGCTCATGGATTCGTGTTTCTAACCAACCCCCAAGTGCTGCTGGTGCTGCTGGTCTGGGGCCCTCACCTTGAGCATCTGCACTAAAGGACGGTGTGCAGATACAGCCTTGCACTACTGGGAAATGGGGGCACACAGAAAAATCTCCCTTACAAGCTCTCATGCCCAACACACTGAGGTACTTGCAAATATTTGCTGAACAAATGACCAACAAGTGAGACCTCTAGGATTTCAGGTCAGCTGCTGCCACCTAGCAGCTCCATGACATTGGATACAACACGTCTCAACATTGGAACAGTGCCCAGGTTGACCCTCTAAGGCCCTCACATGAACAGCCTCATTCCGTTATGTTTTTCATACTTTCCAGGCAAGTTTCAGTGAAGGAGGCACAAGTTGTACCTTCTATTTTCTTTGACCTTACTTACATCTTCTCTTTGCACCCCACATTCACTCTCCCCCTTGTTCCACCATGTTACTGGCCCTGCACAACCCACCCTATGGACTCAACAAATGGGTTTCCTTATCCTCTGACTTCTGTACCCATAGAAGGCACTGGAAGGAGGTCAGAGGTGGCCGAAGAGTGAGGTAACTTTGCATTCCCCAGCCTCTCCCTGCCAAGATGTGCCAGGTGGGCCCTGTTCACTTACCAAAGGGCCCAGCTCCTGTCAGAGGGCTATCTTCTGTCAGCTACCCTCTTTGGGTTCTGGTAACTCTCCATCCTCCCCCTTCCCAACTGCAGCTGGCCCTGGGCTACTGCACCACCAACAGTTTCTATAAACACTACGTTCACTTTAGGAAACCATCATTTGATTACACTCTCCTCAAACTGCCAGTTCAAGAATGACTTCCACCCCCTGCTGGGACCCTGACTGGTACCCAGGCATGTCTCCCTGACTGCTCTCGTGAGAGACCCTGGCTTGGGGAACCAATCTCACCCCCACTAATGACTTACTCTCCCCATGTGAGTCCCAATTTAGTAAAAATATCCACCCCTTCTCCCTCTCACACAGGGATAACAAGATAAAATAGTCTATTTGAAATCAGTTCACACTTCCAGAAACTCAAATGTTCATATCCAACTTAGTTGTAGCATTTGATGTATGCCATGGCTTACAAATCCAAAGCTATATACAAAACAAATCTCACACATGGATTGTTTTAGACTTTATTTGCCTGTTTGCAAGTATTTTGCAATAAGACCGATCCTTTCATTAGCAGGCTGCCTGTCATTCAATAAATGTTAGCTATTACTAGGCAATGTAAACTGAGCTCTACAAGGCACCAGGCACTGGGCCAGGCCCAGTGCACATGAAGGTGAACAGAACAGTCTCCTCTCCTGCCTTCATGGAGATTATAGTCTGGCAAAGGAGGGAGATACTAAAAACTGAGTTACAGAATTTACTCTTAGCTTACTATTGTGATAAGTGCTGCACAAGCTCAGTGCTAGGAGTGCACCAGGCAAAGGGGCAGGATGGGGATGGGGAGAGGGAGTGGGAGGTGGGGAAAAGGCAGCCTGACCTTGCAAAAGAAACAACAGGTTTCCATGGACATACTTCATCTCACAATGGTCTTTTCTGAATCTTTTAATGGAAATTTAAGTTTAAAGAAGAAACAAAGACATAAGAAATACAAGTACTTTGAAAAAGTAGAGGTGAGGGGGGGCACCTGAGTGGCTCAATGGGTTAAGCATCTCCTTGATTTCAGCTCAGTTGCTGATCCCAGGGTTGTGGAATTGAGCCCCACATCGGGCTCCATGCTGAGCTTGGAGCTTGCTTAAGATTCTCTCCCTCTCTCTCTCCTCTCTCTCTCTCTCTCTCTCTCTCTCTCTCTCTCTCCCTCTCTCTCTCTCTCCCTCTCTCTCTCTCTCCCTCTCCCACACTCACTCTCTTTCCCCCACCAAAAAAAAAAAAAGATGAGGGAGGGAACTCAAGGAGGGAGAGTAGGGGAAACAACCGACCAGCATGAACCATTATTCGGCAGTGGTTAAGGTGAAAAAAAAAAAAAAAAAAAGACAAGTATTGTGATTATTACATGTGTTTTCACACCCAGAGAACAAGTTTCTGTTTTCTATTTTTGGCCTAAACTATTTTTATTCCATAGTCACACTCTACTAAGTTTAGATACCTCTGCTGAAAAATTCCAAGTATTCTAAGAGAATGGGGAGATGTTTTGCTTTCCTTTAGGACCTTTTGTTGGAATTGTGGTGTAAGTTGCCCAAAGAGTCATTCTAAGTGCTCAAATTACTCAAAAGGCACTAAAAAAATGAACCAATTTTCAAAGAAGCTGAATTTTTCAAGCAACAAACTTGGTGTTAATGGATCTCAGCGTGGCCCCTTGGACCCTCGCGTGCTCTGTACCTCTTTCAGACACCCCACTGAAGGCCACACACATGGGAACACTGTTCACAGGCAACCCCACTGTCCTTTCACTTGCATTCGTTCTGCCCTAAGCCTGTCTGGGGTCTTCTCTCATGCAGCCCCTGGCTTCAGTGCACACAGGTACCCACCTTCCCATTTCAGCAACAGACTCCCTCCTTCTGACACACAGCGGTCCTCCCAGAGTGTGATACCCAGAATTTCCATCTAGTCAGCACAGGGCAATAGGGCATATTACTCATTTCCATGCAATTACGGAAGGTCCTGGTACTTAAGATGGTCTTCAATTATTTAAAGATAAGGCTAAAAAAGCTACAGGCAAGTCATGGTAAATAGAGCAGGAAATGAGAAAGCCCAAGGGCTGTGTCTTCTCTCTTCCATCTCTCCCCGGCTCTATAGCTCCTCCCCAACAAGCCCCTTGTCTTCTCTCAGTAGCATTTCTGTTACAGCAGATGTGTGGCCCATATACACAGCGGCCAGTGGCCCAGGTACAAATACTCTGCCCCCTGTCCAAAGAAGTGTATACACATGCTTGTCAGACTACATGGGCTGATTTTTTGAGCTCAGAAAACACGGCTTCTATACTGATATGTAAGTATGTTTACCTCCTTTTCTTTTTTTTTTAATTTTTTTAAATGTTTTTATTTATTTTTGAAGGGGAGACAGAGCATGAGCGGGGGAGGAGCAGAGAGAGAGGGAGACACAGAATTTGAAGCAGGCTCCAGGCTCTAAGCTGTCGGCACAGAGCCCGATGCGGGGCTCAAACTCACTAACTGTGAGATCATGACCTGAGTTGAAGTCAGACACTTAACCGACTGAGCCACCCAGGCGCCCCCCTCCTTTTCTCTTTTGTCAATTTACACAAATCTTATTGTCTTCGGTCAAGCAACTGGAGATTAGGAAGAGCATGCATATCATAACCAAGGTCAAACTATTGCCAAGTGCTTCATCCGGGCTCCCAGCTATTAGCACCGTCCTCATTCTCATTTCCAATATTTATGAAGAGTCAGGTCCTGTCCAAAGTGCTTTATTTCAATTGTATTTCATTTCATCTTCCCGTGAATTGTATTTCATTTCATCTTCCGTGAATATGGCCTTCCCGTAAGGCCACATTAGCGTTTTCCTTATTCGTCAATGAGGAAGCTACAAGCCTCAAGAGATGAAGTTACTTGCCCAAGTTCACCTAATAAACGGAAGACCTGGGATGCCAGCCCAGGCCTGTTTAATTCCACTGATCAGTCTCCACATTGTAATGACATTTGTGAAAATAGAACTTAACCCTTTAACTGAAGCATATATTATGTGGTGGTGATTGCAGGGGGGGAGCATTTTTTAAACAGTAGTCTCTAATAAACATTCCTGATTGTAAGCTCCGAGAGGGCAGGTATCCTGCTTATCACATTTACCATGGCATCCCCAGAACCTAGCACAGAACTTGGTACGTAGAAGGTGTTCATCAAAGGCCTACTGGAGAAAAACAGGGAGAAGGGGGAGAAGAAGGGAGGGAGGAGGTAAAAGGGGAGGGAGGCAGGCAGGCAGGCTCATAAAAGAAAATAGCATGTTTGGTAAAGAAGCAGACAGAAATGTCTAACTGTCTGAAGATCAATTCGTGGATGTGAATTCTGTGGCCCTTAAAAAAAAATGGAGGCAGTTTTTCCATGGTTTGGGGAGAGAACAGAGTAATGAACAAGACTGAGAGCAAAATATTTGCCCTATAGTAAATGGGGCACTCAGATCAATCTGTTCAGGAAATGGGCAAAAAATACTCTAAGAGCAAAACCCCAGGGAAACATACTGTAGTGGGCAACCTTTCACTCCAGAAGATCCCAGGAGTGGAGGTACACAGGTGACCATTGGTAGAGGAACACTGGGACCCGTAAGTAACCAGGAGGGCACCTTTCCAATCGCAGTCATTCTGGAAATTTTTCTTTTTGCTAAAAGCAAACAACATCCATAAGGCCACCCGCACTCCAAAGTATGGAGAAGAAGGTATTTAACATCAAGAATGATGTAACTCACATTAATTCCACAGCTACTCACTGCATGTCTACCACGTAGGGATGGATGCTAGGGACAGATGAGGAATCAAGACAGTGTGTCTACTCTTATGCAGCTTCCAGCGAATCAGCAAATCGACATGAGAAATATCAGGAAGTGAGAAGTGCTGTGCAGAGAATTAAAATAGCATGTTGGAAGCTCTCACAGAGCCTACAGCAAATCAACAGCTAAATAGGAGCAATATCCGAATGGGATAAGAGCTCTGCAGAGAAACCATAATAACAAATAGCCACAAATAACAAAATTAAAAACAGGAAGTCATTCTGAGTTTTCTCAGTAGAGCCAAAAGCTACAGTCTCCTCTTCTTCCCTGAATTTATAGACAGACTTCTTTCAGAATACTGCAATAAGCATGCGGAGTGGGGTAGCAACTCAAATTATTGTAAGACAGAGAGCAAGATCGGCAAACAGAAAGAAGTGAATGACCCTCAATGTCTAAGAGTGTTGAGGATACATTCTGCAGGCCTTGGTCAGCTATCTTTCCAGGAAACCCTGTTTTCCCAGCCAGTCTAAATGCCACGGAAGACCCCGTTAGCTTCAAGGAGCAGTGAAAATCAAAAACTCGGCCAGCCTCGCCTTTGCATTACCTCAGGGCCTGAGGGCCCTCATGAGTTCACACTCAGCACCCGGGGGGGTTTGGCAGCTGTGAGGAGCAAGACACGCACTGGGCTGAGGCCAGAGCAGGAGGGAGGCCTGGCAATTCCGTGTCAGCCTTAGCATCCCCGGAAGCCACCATACAGAGGCCAGGACAACAGAAGTGCAGTACTTAGAACAGCCAGGCAATGGCCTTCCTCCCTCACCAGAGTAAGAATACCATAATCACCAACCCACATCCCCCATCACGCTCCCACCCCCACCAAGAATCTTGTGCCGCATTAGCCAAATCCACTCCCGGGGAAGTGGCCCAGCCGGGGGGGAGGGGGCGCAGGGGGACACATTAGATGTTGCATCACAGTTACACTGCGTCTTCCGGTTAGGGTGGCATTTTACAGAAGCAGGGACATGATGCAAACATTTCTGGCTCCCAGTGGGCAGCCATGTCGTAGGTACCAGGTACCCAGCGGTCTGTGTGCATTCTGTGGGCACAGGAGAGCCACTGAAAGATTTTCAGTAGTGGAGAGACCAGATCCGTGCTCTACAGGAGAAAGATGTATTGGCAAAGGAAGGGTCTTGAGATACATAGAGAAAAGCTACCAGGACGGCAACGTATCTGGAAGTAACGAAAAATGAGAAGCAGCCTAAAGCCCTGGGGAAGAAGACGACTTAAAATAGTCCCCTCAAATCCTTCAAGGGCTCACATCTGAAGAAGGATTTAAATTTCTCTGTAAGAACTCAAATGGAAGTTAAAGAGTTGGAATGAGGAAAGGCTATACATTTCACCTGAAGACCAAACAAAAGAACTTTCTGGTGACTAATGCTGAGCAAAAATAGAGCAGGTTCCCCATGATGGATGTGACTCACGGGAGGTATTTAAGTATAGTCCAGATCACATGACCATGAGGCTCCCTGTCCATTTTAAGATCTATTATTTCATGATTTCCTATGTTGCCCAAGGCCCTTCGAAGTCTATCTAGCCCTACCCACCCTAAAAGCCCTAATGCAGGCTCCATTTCCAAGTCACTCCTGGCCTTTCGATAATCCTCTCTCCCTTTTCTGAATAAAGCACTTGTTACCTGTGCCATTTATCTGGGAGATCAGCACAAACAACTCTGTGGCACTGTTTCGATTGAACGGTTATTTATTTCTTGCCTATCAATTACCGTTCGTTCACAGGTTTTATCTCTGCAATTAGACAAGAGCTGCTTGAGGGCTGTAACCTCACCTTACGTTTCTAGAACTAGCCCTGTGCCTTGCACATAGCAAATGCCCAAGACTCCTCAGTGCCTACTCTGTAAAATCGTAGAACTCGGTTCTACAGCCATTCAAGACACCTTATGGGCTCTTTCAGATGTCTGATCCTCGTTATTTTATTTCCTGATTATACTGTTATATTTTAGTTTTATTGAGCTAAATATTTCTTTCAACTAAAATAGTATTCTTCCACAGCATATTTTTAGAGAAGAGGGGAAAAAAAGATTGACACTTTTAATTAAAAACATTTTTAACATTTTTTGCCATCACAAAATAAAAGGAAGGGTTCAGCAGCAGAAAATGTCATCCAGAAAACCAGCCACTTATGAAAGGATTAATTTTTCTCATGGTTGAATTAAGCAAGTGCAATTAACACTACTGATTTATTCTCCCACACAGAGACTGCCTTTGTGACTATTTGAATTCAAGGCCAATAACAAATTAAGGTGACTTTGAAACTGAATGACCATAATGAAATTTTTAGCCCTTTGAGTCTTCTTCACATGGCTACACTTGCTGAATGTGGATGCTCCAAGGACTATATCCTATTTATGTGAATGTTTCTTTTTCTAAGCAGAGCCTTTGATGTATACATATTCCCAGTATTGGAGGACAGTCCACAACCTTATTTTTTTGGAGCAGGAACCAGCTTCATTCCAAAGCCTAGAAGGCTGAAATTGCTTTAAGATACTGCTTTTGATCAAGCACCATGAGCTTGCCATATATGAAGTCATTTTGCTCCTTTGGGATTAAGGCAGATTAAATGGAAAACACCACAGACCCACTTTATGTGTTGAAAACCACTGTACATGTAGTCAGGTTTCTTAAAAAAGCTTATATGGCCTTTAAAATGCCTATGATTTCTCTATACATAAAAAATCCCACGTACTGTTTCCACGTGATGTATTTTCCCACTAGCATATGTTGGAAAGTGTAAAGGGCTCAGTAGACATATGCACTTTCTTCTATCTTGCCTGACCCTACTGGGTAAGCAGAGTGTAGGCAATTCCATTTGCAAATAAGAAATAAACCATGATGTGGGGCGCCTGGGTGGCTCAGTCGGTTGAGCGTCCAGCTTCAGCTCAGGTCATGATCTCATGGTCTGTGAGTTCAAGCCCCGCGTCGGGCTCTGTGCTGACAGCTCGGAGCCAGGAGCCTGCTTCGGATTCTGTGTCTCCCTCTCTCTGACCCTCCCCCACTCATGCCCTGTCTCTCTCTGTCTCAGAAATAAACATTAAAAAAATTTTTTTAAAGAAATAAACCATGATGTGAACAGTGCTAAACTTCCAAATATCCGGTTTCTACCAAATAAACATACTTCTGAAATACAGGTGGGACACTTCTCAGAACTTCTCCCTTTTGAGCACATTTATCACAGTTCACCTGCCTCTGAGGTCCTGTCCCTCTGCCAGCAGGCAGTGAGGGGTGTTGCAATCTAATGGACTGAAATGTTTCCTCCTTATCCCTGTACCTGGCCCTCCCAGGAGATCTGCTGACGGTTTATTTCCTGGTACAGAACCAGTGTCTCCTTTCCTTTAGGCAAAGTTAGTTCCAGCTACCTCTGCCATCTACCTCAGAACGCCACCATCACACCATGGCCTGAAGAAAACCAGAAATATGAAGTCTCAAACTCATTTTGTCCCCAAGCTCATGAATTTGGTGGGGAGTGCGGGGCCGGGCTGTGCGGTGAGGAGAAGGTAGATTTTATACAATCTGAATTTTCACCCGTATCCTATTTGAGAGAAGCTTATGTTAAATCCATCATGCAGCTAGGCCAACCCAATAAGCATGTCTTTGTGAAAGAACAGCAACTAACAAACCAAAATTGTAGGGTTGTTTTTATCTGTTGGGATGGACATTTTCCATTGGCCCCTTCAAATCCACTATTCATCCTTCTCCACCCCGCTGCTCTGTACCCGAGAAGGCTAAATTTTACGGAATGTAGCAATGGACCTCTTGCCCTCTCTCTGAGTTTTGGTTGGGGTCTGCTAATAGAAGGCCTTGGTAGATGATCAGAAGGAAAGAAAAGAGAAGTTGGAGGGTTTACTCTTGCAGTCTTGCTCCTGGCGGGTGGATGTGTTCCTCTGCCAAAAGCACAGCCCCGGCCAGTGGCCTACCCCCTCACATCTAAGCCTGGTTCCCTCCCTATGCCCCTTCCGGCCAAGGGGTGGTAATGGCTCCCCAGGGTGCTTCCTTTGTTCTTTGTTGGTAACCATGCCTACACTTTTCTAAATAGGTTGTTCCTTAAAGTCTCACACCTACCTTGCTTGAGTGTGTCATCTGTTTCCTGCCTGGACTCTGTAACATTACTTTCAAACTACCATTGCCCTGAAATACCTTCACCTGAGGTTTCTACCAACCATGAGCACCTAAGGAATCGGCGAGAGGAAAGAAACCAAGTGGTTATACACTGTTTATAAAAATGACTCATTCCTGGGGTGCCTGGGTGGCTCAGTTGGTTAGGCATCTGACTTTGGTTCAGGTCATGATCTCGTGGTTTGTAAGTTCGAGCTGCACGTTGGGCTCTGTGCTGGAGCCTGCTTCAGATTCTGCATCTCCCTCTCTCGCTCTGCCCCTCCCCCTGCTTCTCTCTCTCTCTCTCTCTCTCTCTCTCTCTCTCTCTCTCTCTCTCAAGTAAATAAACATTAAAAAAACAATTAACAAAAAATGACTCACTCCTTATTCTTTGTACAGTTCTCTATTTTTAATTATTTAAAGTTTCTAAAGATTTTAAAGCCAAAAAACCTCTCCTTAATTAAAACATCATATACCACAATTTGAAGCTCTGCATCCACGAAAATTAATCAAGCTTCTGCTCCCAAAACTAATGATATAGAGGGAGCTCTCTGCCAGCATATGGTTTCATGACATAGTCTTAATAAATATCAGTATACAGTATATATCATTATGACGGCAGATAGTATTATTTAGAGAAGAAATGGTCTAAGCCTTTAAGAATAAAAACCTGCTCTACAGGACAGCTGATTAAATTTTGAAGCTCTTAAGTGAAAGGAGTTTGGAATTTAATACAGAAATTGTTCAGCTATTACTAAATGACTCAAAAACAACCCTCAGAAACCTGGGAGATCGACAAGTACTGAAGCATGTTCTTTCCATCAGTGGAAAGGGCTTAAAG
The DNA here is from genome assembly GCF_024362965.1 of Panthera pardus. Lineage (NCBI taxonomy): Eukaryota > Metazoa > Chordata > Mammalia > Carnivora > Felidae > Panthera > Panthera pardus. The sequence goes on from NW_026527002.1 coordinate 47,306,173, forward strand.
GACTCTCCAAATAACATCTGTGCGCCCCCATATTTGAAATTAAAGACAAGCCAGAAGCTATCAAGTAGAACGTTAGCCATGCAGAACACATCTGAAGAAAACAGTACACTAACATTCTCTTGATTAAGTTTCCTTAAGAGCAAGATTAAGGGAGAGCTGAAAAACAAGCACTTGACTTCCAAATCACAGAAAATGGCATTTTATGATGGACTCTGTGACTCTCCAAGACAAGGCCACTTAGGGAGTTCCCACCATCATCTCAGATCATGTCTGCGACGCAGCTTCTCATCTCTGCTGAGAGCTCAGGCATCCCACACACTTTGGGGGTTGGAATACCTCAAATAGACACCAGCCCTCCAAATAACCTGTGACAGTGGACACCAAAGTCAAGGACATGGATTTTATGGAAGCTAAAGGGCCTATGTAGCTGAAAGACCTATCCACAGATTATCTACTTTGGTAGACCACAAAATAGCTCTGAACAAGGTCAATCCCATGCCCCCTTTAACCCAGCATTCTGCCCCTCCCTGAGAACGGTTGTTTAAATACCAGCTTCAAAGATGAAGGACATCCTCTAAAAGCATGTTTCCATTTTTTAATGTTATTTATTTATTTATTTATTTATTAATTTATTTATTTATTTGAGAGAGAGAGAGCGCACGTGAACAAGCAGAGGAGGGGCAAAGAGAAAGAGGGAGAGAGAGAGAATCCCAAGGAGGCCCCAGCACAGCACAGAGCCTGACACGGGGTTCAATCTCAGGACTGTGAGACCATGACCTGACCCAATATCAAGGGTCAGTCACCTAACTGACTGAGCTACCCAGGTGCCCCCAGCATGTTTCCGTTTCTGATCCATCAAAGATTATTATATCACTTGCTATTATTCTGCCCTTAAAAATTATCAAGGAATATTTGTAGACCCCACCCCCCCTCAAAAAAATCAAGGAGACTAATTGGACGACAACGACAACAACAACAACAACAACAACAACAACAACAAAACCACTCTTTTAGTTTCTTTCATCTAGCCAGAGGTTCTAAACTGGTGGCCTCGGAGGTTGGGTCCGTCTGCTTTAGGAGAAGCACGTTCTTTTTCTCCTTTACAACACCACCCCACTTCACTTATCTACATGACCTATCTGGCCCTGTCTGAGATATTCTAGATTCACTCCTATGAACATTTAGAGATATAATTAAAGAGAGGGTAAGATGAACTGAAAGGGTGGGGTTGGGGATAGAATCCTATAGATGCTATGGTGGTTTTAAAATATCTTGGCCAATTCTAAAGAGAAATTAAGAAAGCAATCTCATTTACAATTGCACCAAAAATAATAAAATACCTAGGAATAAACTTAACCAAGGAGGTGAAAAACCTGTACTCTGAAAACTATAACACTTTAATGAAACAAACTGGAGATTATACAAACAAATGAAAAGATATTCGGTGCTCATGGCACAGAACAAATATTGTTAAAATGTCCATACTACCCAAAGCAAACTATAGATTCAATGCAATCCCTATCAAAATACCAATAGCATTTCTCACAGAACTAGAACAAACAATCCTAAAATTTGTATGGAAGCACAAAAAAACCTAAATAGCCAAAGCAATCTTGAAAAAGAAAAATAAAGCTGTAGGCATCACAATTCCAGATTTCAAGTTATACTATGAGGCTGTAGTAATCAAAACAGTATGGTACTGGCACAAAAACAGATACATAGATCAATAGACAGAAAGTCCAAAACAAACCCATAATTATACGGCCAACTAATCTTCAATGAAGGAGGGAGAAGTATGAAATGGGAAAAAGACAATCTCTTCAACAAATGGTATTGGGAAAACTGGACAGCCACCTGCAAAAGAATGAAACTGGATTATTTTCTTACACCATACACAAAAATAAACTCAAAATGGGTTAAAGACCCAAATGTGAGACTTGAAACCATAAAAATCCTAAAAGAGACCACAGGCAGTAATTTCTCTGACATTGGCCATAGCAACATTTTTCTAGATATATATCTGAGGCAAGGGAAATAAAAGCAAAAATAAACTATTGGGACCACGAGAAACTGAAAACCTTCTGCAAAGTGAAGGAAACAATCAAAACTAAAAGGCAACCTATGGAATGGGAGAATATATTTGCAAATGACATACCCAGTAAAGGGTAGGTATCCAAAATATATAAAAAAACTTAAACAACTCAACGTCCAAAACACAAATAATCCAATTAAAAATGGGCAGAAATCATGAACAGACATTTCTCCAAAGAAGACATTCAGAAGGCCAACAGACTCATGAAAAGATGCTCAACATCACTCATCATCAGGAGAATACAAATCAAAACCACAATGAGATATCATCACACACCTGTCAGGATGGCTAAAATAAAAAACACAAGAAACAAGTGTTGTCAAGTATGTGGACAAAAAGGAATTCTCATGCAGTGCTGGTGGGAAAGCAAACTAGTACAGCCACTCTGAAAAACAGAATAAAGGTTCCTCAAAAAATTAAAAATAGAACTATCCATGGGACACCTGGGTGGTTCAGTCAGTTAAGTGTCCAACATTGGCTCAGGTCATGATCTCACAGTTCATGAGTTCAAACCCCGCATCAGGCTCTGTGCTGACAGCTCAGAGCCTAGAGCCTGTTTCGGATTCTATGTCTCCTCCCTCTCTGCCCCTTCCCTACTCGCACTCTGTCTCTCTCTCTCTCAAAAATAAAATAAATATTAAAAAAAAAAAAAGAACTATCCTATGATCCAGTAATCACAACACTGGGTATTTACCCAAAGAAAATGAAAACACTAATTCGAAAAGACATATGCCTCCCTGTCTTTATTGCAGCATTATTTACAACAGCCAGATTATGGAAGCAGCCCAGCTGTCCACTGATAGACGAATGGATAAAGAAGATGTGGCATATATATACAATGGAATATTACTCGGCCATAGAAAAAGAATGAAATCTTGCCATTTGCAACAACATGGGGGGGGACAAGACAGTATTGTGCTAAGTGAAATGAGTCACAGAAAAACAAATACCATATGATTTTACTCATATATGGAACTTAAGAAACAAATGAGCAGAGAAAAAAAAAGAGACAAGCCAAAAAACAGACTGTCAACTATAGAAAACAAACATATAGTTACCAGAAAGGGAGGTTGGTGAGGGGATGGGGAAATACGTGATGGGGATTAAAGCGTACACATATCTTGATGAGCATAGGGTGACATGGAAGTGTCGGATCACTGTATTGGAACCCGGAATGAATAGGACATTGTGTGTTAACTATCCTAGAATTGAAAAAGAAAATTTTTAGTAATAAGTAAGACATGTTGGCAAATTCTGTGACATTTCTAGCATTTAGAAGTAGAGCTGAAACCCTTCTCCTTAAATATGGGATGGCTTACGTTACTCACGCCACCAAATAAAACATGGTGGTAATTTAAGTCAAAAGAATGACACAGCTTCCGCATGGTACTCTCTCTCATTCAGGCTGTTTGCTCTTGGAACTCAGCCACTGGGCTGCCTGGAAGCTGGGCAGCCATGGAGAGTCCCATGTGAAGAGGAACCAGGGCTCTTCACTCCAGATCACTGGCTACTCCACCCTTCCACCCAAAGCTCCCAGCTAATAGCCAGAACCAGCTTGCCAGCCATGTGGGTGCACCTTGGAAGTGGTTCCTTGAGCCTTCAGTTGACCCCATCCCCACCTCCCAGCTGACGCCGCATGGAGCAAAGACAGGCCTTCCCACCCAGCCAGGCTCAGATTAGAGATTCATGAAGAATGAAAATGATGGCTGCATTAAGTCCCTAGGCTTTGGGGTGATTTGTTATGCAGTAATATATAACCAGAACAGATGCTCAGACTCAGAAAGTTTTACTGGTAATTCCAATGTGAAACTTTTTCAGTATGTTCTCATCTAGTGAGAGGACAGAGAAATAAGGGAGGAGGCAGATTCTATAACTCTCATATTTCTTAAACCCATGAGAACCTAAATATAATGGGGGGAAGAAAAGGACCTGTGACCTTTTATAATTTGACATTTTACTCACTTTTAAGGGCTAGAAAAATTAAGAGAGGCGTTCAACATTAATGTTGCTAGGGCTGGAGAACCACACACGAGTGGGCATGCCGATCCCTGACCCTTCACTTTAAGATCCCTCAAACATTTCCTTTTTCTTCCCAAGCTGCTTATTTTTACTGGCAAGATTATTTATAGTCAACCCTTCTCTCTAGAAGGACATCAGATCAAATTCCAAAAACACACATTCACTAACATGCAAGAGGTGAAGGCTGAAACTCCAAAGATTCAGGGGTTGTTTTCCCTGAGGACTATTTGGCACGCCCCTGCCACACGAAGTTCCCGAAATCTGTCCATCAGCATGTCACCCTCTCCTTCAAGAACAAATGATCATCCCTTTTGATTTACCGTATTAAATCTAATTTTCTTTGTCCATCTTCTGTGGTACCACGGCTTCACCTTATATATGTGACCGTATCCCGTTGCGCCTTGGTTATTCCCACCTCTAAGCTTTGACTCACGCCAAACCATAGCCCCTTCTCTGTATCTTTAACAGTCAACTGTCTTTCGAAGCCATGTTCACGCCTGCTATCAATTTTTAGAAAAGAAAAAAATCCCCTAAACATGGCAGGTAACCACAATTCCTCTCCCTGTTTGAACTCTTACAGCACTCACAATCCACAGCGCTCGGACACATGTGCAGATTTGCCCATTTTCCACCATTGCTTAGAGGTCCCTCAAGGGGAGGACCATGTCTTTATTATCTTTACATTCCTCCCCGCCACTCCAAACACACTCAGAGCCTCACTCAGTACCTTGAATACCTTCTGTGCTAAATTACTGCTTATTAGATTAGGTAAATGAACTAAATAATAAGGCAAATAGCTTACAAACCTCCTTCTAGGAATATTTTTTATTTTCACCAATGCCTAATCCTAAGGAATGAGTCTTTAATTGGCCAATTTTGAGTCTGCACCTGCCAGTTAGGATCAGTAAGTAAGTGTCTGGGGGAAGTGGGGACGCTCCCAACATGTGTTGCTACACATGGCCCAGAAAGCCCTTGAACCCTACCAGCACAGAATGGGCAGGATGTTTAAGATTATCGGGGCACCTGGGTGGCTCAGTCGGTTAAGCGTCCGACTTCGGCTCGGGTCATGATCTCGCGGTCCGTGAGTTCAAGCCCCGCGTCGGGCTCTGTGCTGACAGCTCAGAGCCTGGAGCCTGTTTCGGATTCTGTGTCTCCCTCTCTCTCTGACCCTCCCCCATTCATGCTCTGTCTCTCTCTGTCTCAAAAATAAATAAACGTTAAAAAAAAATTTAAAAAAATAAAAAGATTATCTAGCACAGAAAATTGTCTTGTGTTTATTGCTTATGAAGAAGATGTGAAAATTAGTGTAAACCTCATTTTATACATGAAGACAGTAAGACTCAGAGAGGATAAGTAATAAGCCCCAAAGCAGCTGGTTATCAGCAGGAATGGCCTTGACCTCAGGTCTCCTGACTCCTGTTCCAGCATTCTTTCCACCACAGAAACCTGGAGGACCATTGCCTTTTCTCAATGAACATTCATTCCTCTTTGAAGAGCAAAACTTTGGGCAGTGTTTCAAAGTGAACATTTGAATGATGGTTTTAAAGCCAACTTTTACTATGAAGGGTGACCCTAATTGCTAGACCTTTTCTTCTCAAGCAAAAAATCCAAAAACCCATTTTCCTCCCTCTGACTGAGAAAGGTGTGTTCATGTATCTAATTTGCAAGCAATTTTTCCAAAGCAGAAGGGGTCTTTTCTGAGCACTGCATCACACATTGTCTCTGGGCCGAAAACAATGAGCCAGATCATGTAATTGGCCTATCTGAAAGAAAAACACAAAAAATGAAAGCCTGTGCATTAAAAACTTAGGCAGTATGTGTGCATTGACTTGACAAACTGATGAAAGTAACTTAAATTGTGAACCCTATTCTATAAGAGGCTCAACAATTGCTCCCATCAGTATACAAGCAAATCCTTTTTTACTACATTTTATATTCCAGATTCTAAGATGAATTACATCTTTCCACTGACCTTGTCAACATAGGTCTTTCTCATAACAAGAAGTAATAAAAACAACTCCATGGTCTAGATCAGACAGGTAGGCTGACACAGCAGCATAAAGTGCCCAAGCGATTTTTAATTTAAAAAAGTAACTGGTAAGAAATGAGCATTTCACTTTATTTTCAAGTTCTTCCTTGATATTTCGATTAAGGAAAAATCACAGATCCTATGTACAGATATAGATATGTAAATCCTATGTATGTTAAAATTTAAGGAGTTTAGTACAGTAGTTAAGAGCCCATACTCTACAGCCAGACCACGTAGTCCACAAACCCCAGCTCTGTCACTTACTGTGTGACATTGAGAAAGTTACCTGAAACACTTTCTAGTTCAGCCCTACATCTCAGCCATAGAATTGATAAGATTTTTTAATTCATAAGTTTGTTATAAGGATTCAGCGGCAATATATGTAAAGGACTTGGACCAGTGCCTGGCTTGTAGTAAACATTTATAATATTAGCTGTTATTATCTGTGACAGGGACAAAATTATTGATATGTGAGTATACACGGTCTTCCCCTTTCTCCTCCTGCTTCTAAGGAGGATATATCTCTTGATTGTGGGGTCAGCTCTAGGGTTTTCTCTTGCACGAAGCCTGAGTCGGGGTTTGAGCAAATCTACCAGAGAACATTCAGACTGTATTTCTCAGGGGAGGTTCTATGTAGCAAAAAGTATTGCGTGTAGGGTGTGTGGGCTTCTGGGAAGATGGCTGAATGCTTGAACTAACTAGTATGAATGCAGAAAGGGAACAGAGAAGACTTTAGACATGAGATAGCAGTGTGAAGAGAGAAGGAAAGGCTTCCAGCAACTGTGCTTCCAGCATATGACAGAATTGAAAGAGACATAGTTGTATAAAGAAACTCCATTTAAGGGGCGCCTGGGTGGCTCAGTCGGTTAAGCATCCAACTTCGGCTCAGGTCATGATCTCATGATTTGTGAGTTCAAGCTCTGCATCGGGCTCTGTGCTGTCAGCTCAGAGCCTGGAGCCTGCTTCGGATTCTGTGTCTCCTTCTCTCTCTGCCCCTCCTCGACTTGTGTTCTGTCTCTCTCTGTCTCTCGAAAATAAATAAATGTAAAAAAAAATTTAAAGAAACTCCATTTAAGTTCTTTAAGAGATACAATAAAGATAGGAATTTTCTGTAGTGGATTTGATTATTGGATATTGTTCCTTGAATGTGATGTGCTGAGACTGGAGTCCATGAGAACCTAGATTTTATATGTATCAAACAATTTGGAGTACGTGGTGTTAGACTTCAAACAAGAGCAGACTAACACAAAGTGGTAAATGTCAGGAGTAGAGCACACAGCTTTCAAAGGAGCTAAAATATTCCCTAGATGTCTTTACTGCAGCCCTTTAAAAAAATATTTTGGCAGGAGGTATCCAGAGCCATAAAAATATTTATCCTGTTAGACGCAGAACTAATTCATCCTAAAGGGGGAAAAAAATGTTTGTACACAAGAAAATGCTCGTGGCAACATGATTTATACCAGTAGAAAAATGGAAACAACCAACAAACTAACCAAAATAGAGCATGTTGATTTAACAGAATGATAGGACTTTGTTCAAAATGAGAATATTGAAACTTGGGAAAAAATTTTATGATATCATATTAAATGATCAAAACCCAGAGGAGTGATAGCAATCCTGGAGCTGTCTATACCCAGCTTAAAGGACACAGAATAATAACATACCCTTAGAATTACGGGCAATAGTTCAGCTTGCAGATGCTTTCTGGCCAACCCAGGCTTCTCCAGGCTTGCACAACTCCTTCATTTTCCTCTAAATGAGTTTATAAGAGTAACCCTCGTGCGACTACACTAATATCAACCACTTCCCCCTCCCCAGCTTAAAGAGATCCGGGCCTGGCCCCTCTAGCCCTCCTTTAGTTCTGGTACGAAATAGAAAAAAATATTTCTGGTACGAAATAACGAAAAAGAAAAAAAGGATACAACAAACACTTTTGTACTTATTCTTCTGGTTTTAAAGCTTTTTAAATTTCACATTCTCTGACAATTGAATCCAGAGGGTTGATAAAGGCTTTCACAGCACATTTCTTAAAATAATTGTCCCAGCATGCCTGAAACAGCAAGTAGAGAACCAGGAACAACGCTTTTTTTGAGAGCCTGTGTGATCCCTTCCACACAGGCTGTAGAATTACACCTAGTTGTTTATTTAAGGAATTTGCAAAACACGATGGAAACATAACATCTTAACACCCCTCATTCATTCACTCATTCATCCCACAAGTGAGCACCGACTATGTCCCAGACACCGTGTTGGGTGCAGATGATGTCACGGTCCCAGTTTGCAAAAGATGCACGGAACAGGTAATTCTCATAAAATGTGATGAGTGGCTTGGGAGAGAAAGTAGATGGAGACCAAGGAGGAGGCACACAGCTTTAAGGAAGTCACAGAAGCGAAGATAACATGCTCCTTTAGTTCAATCCTAATACGTTCAAATCAATCATGTAGGCAAGATGAGCAAATAGGCCTCATTCAGACTCTGTCTTCTTGTTTCTGAGTCATAGTCTCTCAGACTGTCCAGGCATTAGGGCGAGTAACATTCTCCCAAACAGCCTCCAACCACCACTTCAGTAACAGACACCATAAAAGAAATTTGCGGAACCAATTCCCGTCAGCAAACAGCAGATGAGCTAGCATTCTCCAACCCCCCACTGTGGGCCAGGCCCTCAAACCAACTGCCAATCTTGCCATTTTGATTTTCTCTGTCCTAGATGAAAATATTCCTTCTCTCCATCTGGCTCTGTGAATGACAGGAGTAGGAAGCAGTTTATTTTGGGTTTAGGAAGTAGAAAAGAAAACATATTTTGTTTTTTTTTTTTGTTTTTTTTTTTTACGGTGGCAGAGAGCATACTGAATCATCTTCTCTTGCCTGGCATTGTATAGACAATATGCTATTTTTGTGGAAAAGATTCCTCTTCTCCAATGCTGATGGTGTCCTGAACAGCCTCAGTGTGATAAGTCAGAGAAACCACACACTGACACCGGCTTGTCACAACTGCCATAATTATCAGGTGCCCCTGAATCTCTCATGCAAAACCCATTAATGCTACTTGTTCCCACGAGGCTGAGACCCTTAGAGCTTCACACAGGATGAGAATTAGAGAAGAAAGGGATTCAACACTGATCTATCTCCATAGTAATCCTCCTAATACAAAACCCCTAACCTTGAAATAGTCTTATTGTTGCCCCTCCAATAAAATTTCAGGAGAAAAAAAATAACTTTAAAACATGCAGAAGCTTGCAAACGTTATCCTCTTGACATAAATGGTCCTAACTTGTGTGCCTGAGTTCTTCCCCCACCCCACCCCCAGGCTTGTAGAAGCCAAGGAAGTTCAGGGAGGACCAAGAAGGGCAGAGGTTTGGATGCCAACCAAGAAAAAGGGCCAGAGAGACAGGGAAAGAGCTCAGCAACCCATCGAAAGCAATGGGAGTAAAGTGGGAGGAGCCGAAGAGAAGAGAAAACAAAGGAGAATGAAACAAATCAGGAGGTGCTTTTTATAGGATGTCTGTGGACAAAGCAGGCGCCACAGAGAGTCCAGACCATCTCAGAAGGCACAGTCAATATGTTAAAACACTTACTACGCTTCTGACCTCTCACTGCCCATCATCCAGGCCAAATGAGGTCTCTTAAAGGGGCAGTTGCCTTGAAAGTCCTTCAGGAAGGTGTCTCATGGACCTTGCCATACCATTTGTCAAAAATTCCAGCTCTGCAACCGGACAAACCAGTTGAAATCTTGGCTCTACCCACCTCCCCTGTGTGACTTGCCAAAATCCCGAGTCCTCTGGGCCTCAGTTTCCTCCTCTATGTCGTTGGGACGTGAACAGTGTATCTACCTTCTAGGACTGATATAAAGATTAAATGATGTCAGCTCCCAGCATTTCATAAACAAAAGCTAGTATTAAGGACTGCGAGTTGACTGTGACTGGTGACATATTTTTTTCTTTGACTTACAAGGACATTCAAATGAATGCTCTGTTCTTCAAAGCAATCATCTTGAAGTATCTTCAGGCAGGATTTTTTTTCCCCCTAAAGTTTCCTTTGCTTAATACGTTTCTGGAGAACTCCTCCTTTGGAATTGCCTCCAGCGTGAGTAACTTTGGTAACAACAAATCTCTCTGCAGATGCATTATGACCAGAATGGTCATTCAGAGCCAAGTGCACTATTGAGAAGAGGAGCATCTTTTTGATCAAACGTGAGGAGTGACTGTAAAGTCCCACTGTGGTCCCAGGACATGTGTCCAGCTCTATCTGCTTCCACCACTCTTCCATCCTATGCCCTCAGGATACCACAAACCTCACCATTCCCCAGACAAGCAGAGCCTTTCCTGCCCCCAGAGCTCTGTGCGGGCTACTCCTCCTAAATGGAATGACACAGCCTTTTCTCCCTAGTCCATCCAGAAATATCCCACTTAACCACCATGCCCCCGCCACATCAACCCTGCTATGAAGCTTTTCCTCTGTGCATGAAGCACAATGAGATAGCCGTTAAGAACACAGAGGTGAGAAGCCAAAGACAAGGACTCAAGGAAAGCATCAGACAAGACAGTGACATGCATGGACATGGTCACAAGCTGTGATCTTAGATGAGTTGCTTCACTTTCCAATGCTCAGTTTCCTCGTTAGTGAAATAGGATGGAGAGCAGTAGCGACTTGAAAGGGCTATTTTGGAGATTATACAAAGCACCTCGAAGAGTATCTAGCAAATGTTTGTTTAATAAAATCCTAGATATGTCATCTCTTGGCTTGGTGGCCTTAAGTGGGCTATTTAACCTGTTCCACCCCTCAATTTCTTGACTTTAGAATGGGGATAAGAAAAAGTAGCACAAATTTCATACGATTGCCCAGGATTAAATAAAATAATGTACATAACTTGCCTAGTATATAACATATGTGGAGCTTATGTATGTTAGGATTTCAACAAAATGAGCTTTTTTCTTGAAGTTATTTCTTTTGAACTCCATAATACCTTATTTATATCTCTACTATGGAACATATAAAATTGTAACAACCTAGACAGAGAACATGTTGAGGACAAGAACTTTGTCATTATTCTTCTGAAAAAGAGAAAACCAGTTCTGCTGGCAATAGGAGGGGGGGAGGAGGGTTTGAGAATTGAAACAGAAACCACAACTTACAAAATTGTACTGTGACTCACAAAAATAGAAAAACTGTACCAAACCATGACATGCAAGACAAACCAAGTTCAGCCTCTTTAACACTCACTCTTTCAGACCCACGGTGTTCTAAACAAGGCCACAAACAGACTAGTCTAAGAATAATGCCAGTCTTATGTCCTACAGACAAAGACTTTTTAACGGTCCACTGACTGTTCCAGCAACTTCAGAGTTTATAAATTCTGACCAATCTCTAGCCAAGACCATCCATGACTAACTCCAGCTTTACAAACTCTTTAGATATTCCTCCCTAATTTCCATCTCCACTCTGTTGAAATGCCCCACAACCCTCCATGGTGTGTGTTCTCCCTTGCTGCCGCAGGCCAATAAACCTAAGTTTGTCTGACTACGGTGCGTCCCTGGTCGTCTTTGGTGGATTCTAACACATCTCACATGCCAAGGGCTTGGCACAGAACCTGGTACTAAGCAGGCATTCAGTAAATTGTGTCTTCAACAAAAGAATGGAGTAATAAGACTCCTGCTTTCATAGCTTAAGAGTTCAGAAGATAATTCTAAACAGTTTCAAAAATATTAGGCGCCACATCAAACAGTCTTGAGGGGCCTATGCACATAATTTTCTAAGCTGCATATCTTAAAGAACCATCCTCAACTAAAAATATGTAATCAGGAACGCTGATGAGAAGCCAGTCTCGCTGCTATGCACTTAATACACATCAAACATAATTCCTGCTTGATAGGAAATGATAAACTAACTGAAGACACAAGGTGAACAGGCAAGTGGACAAGGTCTGTGCTCCCACAGCACCAGACAGAGAGCTTGCCCACAGCAGCTGCTCACAGAAATTTATGCATTGGTTACTGACAAGGATTTTACTCTGTAGGTGATAACTGGCCGAGAGTTTCTGAGCAGAGGCAGATCTTGATAAATATGATGGTCTAGGAAGCTTCCTTTCTAGGAGCACGTTAATACTAGGAGCTGGCGGCCTTGCAAGAGGTTATCTCAATAACCAGGCCATTAGGAAGGTCCTTGCCTATTGAGATAACAGTGGAAAGGAAATGAATCTCTCTTGCAAAGCTAGCACCATGGTGACTAACTGATTTTGAGGGAGCATGGAAGGCACCAGAGTTAAAGATGCATCAGTGTTTACCACCACAGGATCATGGGAAAAGATCCTGACACAGACTGAAATAGCTGCAAGGCTAGAAGTGATATTTACATCAGCACTAATGCCCGTTACCCTGGGTTCAGGTTCTTAGGTTAAAGCAAGTAGCGTGGCCTTGCACTAACCACCACCTACCTGCTCTAACACCTTGCACAGGTCAGATCAATAAGGGCAAACTGGGTCTTTGTATCCACTTAGAGTAACTATCAGCAGCTTATTGATTCTAGCTACTCAAAGTGATGACATTCCCTTCATAAGGCATGATTGACAGATTTTTTTTCTCTAGCTTTGCTCAAAATTGCAATCAAACTCATTTAAGCTACAAAAGACCCTTGAACTTTATTTAGAGGTGCCTGGGTGGCTCAGTTGGTTAAGTGTCCAACTCTTGATTTTGCTCAGTCATGATCTCATGGTCCGTGAGATCGCATGGAGTCTGCTTGGGATTCTCTCTCTCCCTCTCTGTCCCTCTCCTGGTGTGTGTGTGTGTGTCTCTCTCTCTCTCTCTCTCTCTCTCTCTCTCTGTGTGTGTATCTCTGTCTCTTCTCTGTTTCTCTCTCTAAATAAATAGATAAACTTAAAAAAAAAAAGAAAGACCCTTGAGCTTTAAGCCAATCCACCACTAGAATGAATAACTTAAGACCTTTTTTTTTTTTTTTTTTAACCTTTTTACTTAACATTTTCATGATATAAAGGCATCAGCCACTGTGGCCAAAGACAAAGCCAGGCCAGACATTCTTCCAAGCTAAGGAAAAAGGAAACACAGTTGAGAATGATACTGTAAACTAATTAACATATATAAGTAAATAATATTTTCCAAGAGCACGATTTTATTTTTTCCTGGAACCTTTTAGATGCAGGTAGCCCTGCCCAATAATCCATCACAAATGCGGAAAGAAAAAGGGGGGTTAAATAGAACAAAAATACCACAGAAAATAGGAGACTGATAAGCTGTCACTGCATCACACTTTAAAGATTTGATATAAAGTATTAAAGAGAGATAGTCCACAAGGAAAAGGAAAATCAAATATGAATTTCTTTTCCCAATAATACAATTTTCTGGGCACTGCTGATTTGTCACTCACTTAAAACCCTCAGCTAAAGAAAACACATTTTCAGGTCCCTTTACTGAAATTGCTGCACCCAGTCTATTTTCAGCTCTATTTCTCTGAGCCTCCAAAAAAAAATTCTTAAATCATCCCGGGGCCAGGTTTGGTTCAAGTTGCCAGAAGCCTTTATGATGGTTTTGTTACTTTGTTTTTATTTTCCAATAATCTCCAACTGGGGGTATGGGCTACAGTGAACATTTTTTCCCAAAAATGAGCCTTTCTACCATTTGGGTATCTAGGTCTATTTCCATTAAATAATCCATGCACGAATAATCAATGAACAACTGCAAATGATTATTTAGTAATTACACTTAGCTCCAAAAGAAAAAGCCCATTAAAACAGTAAGAACCCATAGTAGTCCCCCCTTATCTATTGGGACTATGTTCCAAGACCCTAAGTGGATGCCTGAAACCACAGATCATATTAAACCATATATATACCATGTTTCTTCCTATACAGACATACCTATGATGAATTTAATTTATAAAGCAGGCACAGTAACAGATTAACAATTATAACTGATAATAAAATAGAACAATTATAATAATACACTGCAATAAAAGTTATGTGAATGCGGTCTCTCTCAAAATATCTTACTGTACTGTACTCCCCCCTTCTTGTGATGATGTGAGATGATGAAACATCTACATGATGAAATGAAGTCAGATGAATGACACCAGCACTGTGCCATAGGGTTAGGCTACTACTGGCCTTCTGATGATACTCAGAAGAAAGATCATCATGTTTCTCATGACGTCAACATATTCCTCACTACACAGTGAGGCTAAGAAAACTTGAGAAAACAGGGTCTTTATGCACTAAAACTTCAGAACAGCCTAGGGGAATAGTAAGTTTTTAAAGTACTAAGACCGGCTCTATAGAAAATTAATTTGCTCATTAATTTAATGCATCCGCTTTGCATATTCTCCAAACCCAATGTCACAAGTAATCATTTTGGGGGCTCAACAGCAACAGACCGTTTTGCTGGTAATTCCCAACCCCTTCTCTACAACATCCCCAACCGTACTCTACCTCTCCCAACCCGAGGATGATCATCCATACTGCCTGGCCCTCTGGCTTCCTGTTGGGTTTGACTAATGGGGGAGCACCAGCCAAAAATGGGAAGGTGGGAGGAGAGCAGTGTGCCGTTTTCTCTACTCTCTCCCTGTTTTACTGCAGTGTCGCACAAGAGTTCTGTCCCTTCACAGCTACGCTTTCCATCAAGGAGCCCTCCCTCCATGATTACAACCTTCCCTGGACTCTACTATCTGTTCCTCCCGTCCTTTCAGCCTGGGCAATGGCTTCCCCTTTGCTGTTAGTTCTTGGGTGCTGAACCACCCCTTGTTTGATCCTGTCACATTGCCCACAGGTCTGCAACAGCCCCGTCATTAAACTCTCTTCATTCAAACCCTCTGAGTTAAATTCTGTTTCCTGCCAAGATCCCCATGCAACCACTGTGCAAAATAAATATAGAAGCACTTGTGTCCTGGCTGAGGATGGTAAGCAAACATAAAAGGAGACCAATATCTATGAAAAACATGCATGAGCAAAACAAACCTCCATCACCCTTTCTGTTTGGGCAAACAAGACATTTAATGTCAAACGTAATGTCAAAAATGGCAAAACACAGCTAATATTCTTCCTTTCTAACTTCTACTCCTTTTTTTGAAATGAGGGGGGAAAATATAATTCTTTTATCCCCACTATCAATATTCTCCCATTGGATAAATTCTAGGAAAGCCAGTTCTAAAGACTAGAGATTCTCCATAAGTCATATGGATGCTTGAAAAAGATGAGATTTGTATCCACTCCTATCTTTTGCAGTTAGGAAACAACAACAACAACAACATTGTCTGAATCTTTTTCTTGGGTGCCCAGAATTCAGTTGAAGAGTGAATTCACTATACTGTAGAAAGGTGATGATAATGCCTTTCAAAAACTAGGGCCAAGTAACAAAATAGAAAAAAAAATTTTCTTAAAGCACTGTTTTATCCAAATTGTACAAGATGGTATTTGACACTTAAAATTCATTATCACTTCTAAGACTATATTTCAGATGGTACTTCTTTTTCTTCAGTCTGGATATTTATTTACTTAGCTGGAGGCTACTGTTCTCTTTAGATCATTAACCCACCAAAAGGTTATTTGCTGAATTTGCAACATGCTGCTAAACTGTACAGTTTCCAAGGCTAAATGTAATGTTTTTATTGGATCCTTTTTTTTTTTTTATTAAGCTATTGGTCCCTAATGACATAGTAGCTATGAATTAATAAGCAGAGCACATGTGTTAACTCAGGCACAATGAACTAATCAGATTCTCCTGCATTTTACTTTACAGAGTGCTGGTTCTTCCCACCTCAAGCTCTCTCTAAATCTATTCTCCAGACCATTCTCCACCCATCCTCCCTCCTCTGTGCCCAGGAACTAAGTCACCCGTCCCCTGCCCTCCGACTCCTTGTAGAGTTCTGCCAATGGGAGGCACCAGCAGAAGACCAGGGTAGAGGTGATTAAGACCCAGGTCAGGCTTCCTCCACGTCCTCTGCACGTTGGAGTTCACGGTTCCAGAAGTGACTGGCTCTCCAACTACACATCCCTGATCACTGCTCCACCTGGGTGGCCCCTGCTTCTCTTGCCCGTGTCCCAAAGAAAGTAAAAACTTTTCATTACTAAGAGTTCCTGGTTGCCTTACAATCCCTTATATATTCCTTTCACTCTGTGTCTGTAGATAGTACTTCTGCTCAATTCTCCTCAGACTCCTTCCGAGTGTGCCTTTTGTTTCCTGCTGGATTCCTAACTGATAGGAATATGACTTGAAATGAAAACCACCAGGTTCCCTCAGGCAAGGGGAGGTCCTCCTAGACTGAACAGGAAAAAGGACATTAGTGCAAAACCTGGTGAAATTGGAATAAAGTCTGTAGCTTAGCATTATCGCACTGATAGTAATTTGTTAATTTCGACAACTATCTTCTGGTTCTATGTAAGAAGGTTAACACTAAGGGAAGACAGATGAAGGAAATATAGAAAATTTCTGTACTATCTTTGTAACTTTTCTATGAATGTAAAATTATTGCAAAATAACATGTTTATTAAAAAGAAAAAAAAAAAAAAAAAAAAAAAGCAGACTCCCAGACCCTGTATCAGACCCCTGAATCAGAATTTCAGCAGAGGGACTGAAGCAGGTGGTTTGAAGACCAAATCTTAAAAGAGCCTCACCCCTTCGGGACTTGGAAACTGTTAGTTCCGGTTGAGATAAGGATGGAAAGACTTGTTTACTGATGCCAAATTACAGCATAATTACTAGACTATTTAAAGAAAAGAGCCAATTGAAGCTTTGTCAAAGTTCGCCTTCTATTC
Organism: Panthera pardus; assembly: GCF_024362965.1. Taxonomy (NCBI): domain Eukaryota; kingdom Metazoa; phylum Chordata; class Mammalia; order Carnivora; family Felidae; genus Panthera; species Panthera pardus. The sequence continues at coordinate 47,323,070 of NW_026527002.1, forward strand.
CCAGTTAATTAGAATGATTCATCCCTCGACCAGTCTCTGTATTTAGTTTCTTGCATAAAAACCCTTGAAAAGGTACAGGTAATTATAGAACCAAACAAAGAACGTGACAGTGGAGTTCTTCCACTTCCTCCTCCCTCTGAGATCAAGGTTTTTTGCAACATGTGTCCTTTTTATTTCCCCCAACCGAGTTTCCAAGGGGGCGGGGCCAACCAACCAGACTGCGAGTGGTTTTCTCCATCTTGTCCAGGATGGGTTTCTCCAAACTTGCTTTAAGTTCCTGAAGGCAGGACCCATATTTTCAGCATCTTCTGTGTTTTTCTATAGCTCAGTTCAGTATTCTTCACCCATTACTTTGCTGGATTGACAACCTGCACTTCCCCACTACATCCACATCACTATTTATTTTAGATTGCCTGTAATTCTTATATTCAACATTTTCTGTGCCACTGGAATTGTGTAAGGAAGGAAGGTAGAGGTGAAAATGATGGCATTGTTATTACTTGTTTATTAACAAAAATGTTAGCTGGGCAATTACTATGTGCCAGGACTATTCTAGGCACTGGAAATCTAACAATAATAAAATAATTCCTACCTTCAGGGAGCTTAAAGTCAAATCAGGGAGACATATGATTGAACAGGTAAGTGCCAAAATAGGCTCATAAGAACTGATTTTAAAGGAGGTATAATCTTTCTCTCAATCCCTCCACTCAAAACAAAACAAAACAAAAGAAACAAAAAATGGGAAGAAAAAAAATTTCTCTCTGCTTTGTAGGGGTTGTTACCCACCTCAAATAACAAAGGATATAAACATTCTCTGAACATTGCAAAGTGTTATAAAAATGTCAAGCAATTAGAAATTAATGATTTAAACAGTCCCTGTCCACTAACTCTAAGGCAAAAAGACAGTGGTTCAGTGGCTTTTTCCATTAAGCAAAAATTTCAGAAAATAAGATTTTATAAAAAGCAATCCTTTCAAAGATCTAAACTCTGTTGCTGTGGAGTCAGCAATTAGTGAGAATTAGATTAACATCAAAGAACCGTATCAGAGGGGAGAAGTCTCCTATGAGGAAAGCAGGCCTGCCATTTTATTCACGGTAGACCCATTTTTATTTCACTCTCCCTGAATAGGAGGGCTCAGTTACCTAGACTCTTCTCTAAAATTGAAAGGGATTTCTTAGCAAGAGCCATTCACATTTCTATTTTATTCAAAAAGAAGTTTCCAGATCAGCGATAAAAGAAAATCTGTTAAAGTCAGTGCTAGCACATAAACCTGCAAGCAGTTTTCAGCAGATATCTTATAAAAGATTATGCTTGAGAGAAGTTTCAAAAATCAGATTTGCTGTTGCAGATAAATATAGTGTCTATTCTCAGCTTCTAAGGTAGAAAATGTTCTATTGGAGCAGTTTACCATCTTTTTCTCTGCCTGGAAAAGTCGATGAGCTTCTAAGGGCTCTCCGGATACCATGGTAACCGCAGGATTCTGATCAAGTCTGTGGTGTCTGGGGTGCAGGTTAAGAAACCTTAAAATGCTACCTAAGAAAATATCCATTAGCGACGCTGCTGGTATGTTTGAACTGGACATACGACCCATTCACTCCAGGTGCACATACAGCTGTGAGCCTCTACTGAGCCCTAGCACTGAACCAGCACTCAGGTAACCAAGTGAATATAAGACACCATTGAAAAGAACTCACAGTGGGTGTGGTGCCCAGTGAGCAGCAAGTTAACTATAAAATATTCAAGAATGTTGGGGCACCCGGGTGGCTCAGTCGGTTAAGCCTCCAACTCTTGATCTCAGCTCAGGTCATGATCTCAAGGTTTGTGAGTTCAAGCCCCGCATGGGGCTTGCTTGGAACAGAGACTGCTTGGGATTCTGTCTCTCCTTCTCTCTGACCCTCCCCTGCTGTGCTCTCTCTCTCTCAAAATAAATAAATAAACTCAAAAAAACTTTTTGAAATATACAAGAATGTATAGGAATTATATCGTAAAGTTTTAGCTTTTATTCCAAATTAAAATTTTATTCTCCAGTTTTTATTGTAACTTCAGTTGTGAAAGTCTTTCATGAAGAGCACTTCAGCTAAGTATAGACCCAAGAAAAAGCTGAATGTTGAGCAGGGGAAGAGTAAGAGGGTCAGAAAGAAGTTACGTTGTTCTCTGGGGCTTCAAATGCAATTAGCCTGAAAAATTATGAAAAGGAAAAGGAAAACTATTGGCCTATAAAAAGAAACGGCATTTTTTGGCTTTCCCAGTAAGGCAAAATCACATCTGGCATGTGGGACTCTGTGAAGTCCCACAGTACCTAGGCTGTCTCCCTAGAGATAACATTTTCCCTTCACCCAACAGTAATGAGCCAATGTCAGATGACAGAGACTTTCTTTCACTGTAGCATATGTGTGCATGTTCACACCAGTGTCAGATTATACCAGGAATCACTTTGGGGCTCACCATAGACAGGAACAAATGAGCACCTCAATCATTTTCCTTATGTGTGAAAGAAATTTGGTCACTGACCCAAATGAGCTTCACAAAGCCCGTGAGTGAGCTGAATTTTTTCAGGAAATATTTAGGAAGTACATCCTAGAGCATCACAGTGAACCGAGAGCTAAAAGAGACACAAAAGAAATGCCAGGCCTGGCCCCTTTTTACCCTTTGATTGAAGAGATAAGACAGACTTGCAGGAAATAGGTAGCATTTTGTTCTATCTCTCTTGCCCCGTAACACTCTCCATTTCTTCGTTGACCTCATGGAGTCCTTCGTCTTGGCATCCGCCCACCCACCCTATCCATTAATCACTTCCTCTGTCTCCAGGATCCTCCCCACCGATCCCCACTCCCCCACACCCTTTGGTCTCCTTTCCTTCTGCCCACAATCTGAAATGCTCGTGGTCTCTTCATAGAGCCCTCAGTATACGTGTCTTCTCTTTTTAACCCTGGATCCAACCTGTATTCTGCGTTCTCTGCTCCAACACTTAACACTGCTGGAGAAAAAACACATAATCACAGAGATGCCTTGAAGAAGCCATGCAGAAAGGGCCACCGGAAAATGTTAATCCCCCAATTAGAACATAAATTCTTCGAGGACAGGAACTGTGTCTTGTGCCGTTTCGTTAAGCCTAAGGGCATCCTAGCAGGTTTAATTATCCTTGTTGCAAAGGAGTTAATACCAAAACCAGAAAGACTGAGGACAAGAAAAGGTCCATACTCATTAGACAGATAAACTGATTTTTTTAAACTTTCACACATAGTTTATGTGAAAATAAACACAGCTATTCCAAAATAAAACATTCAGTAAAGCAGCTTTAGAAGGCACTGATAGTTAAAAAACAGCTGGTAAAAGTTATTCTGTGGATCTCAGTTATTCTGTGAAGAGTTGTAAAGCTCTTCAAACATATTTTATAATTCAGAATAGTTTCTAACGTAAGCTTTTTCTTCCTGTTAATTAAAGCAATGTAGTAAGATCTCACTTACTATACTACATGGCAAAGCACCTCTAAAACTTCACCAAATAGCAGCCATCCTTGGGTCTTATCTGTATACCTCCAGGGGAAAATGAAAGCATCTTCCCATGTTAGCCAGAAAGGTAAATATCAAAGGAATCCTGAAATAACTCATCGCAGAGAGGAGAGAGTCAGCATCCTATCAGGCCAACAGCCACTATGAGGCATAAAGTTTCAGCGTGACATTGCTGAGCCTGAACAGGGGGTCCCACGGAGTCTTGAGTACTCTGAGTCCACACTGCAAATGTAAAATGTTCTTCCCTCACACCAGTGGCGAACCTGTCTCAGAGCCGGGTGGGGGTCACTGCTTTGCCAAGCCAACTACAACACAGGCCACGACCCTCATTCCAGCTTGGCAGGAACAAACCCAAATGTTGCCTGATTCTCCTACAAATGTAATAATATCTAACAAGAGGCTGATTGGACAGCCCAAGATGTCATTTCCTCTAATTAAGGAATGCTCGAGAAAAACCAAAATAGCCACAAAGCACTGTCAGCAAAGCAATCAGCAGCGACAATTAGCTGTCAGCTCACAAGCTTGAGCTGAGCCTTGTGCAGGGAGCAGGGCTTGTAGCTGTGGCTTTCCAAATCAGCATGACAGCAAGAGTCCAGAATGACAAGGCTGCGGAGAGGGTCCAGAACCTGCTGCACACCGATGCGTGAGAGGAGTGGCAGCAGCTTGTTGGTTGGTGGGTTGCTGTGTGGCAATGGAGGGAGACCCTATGAAGAATCCTACAGTGACCTTCCAAAGTAGCTGGAAGTCTGCTGGCTACAGGCCATGCTGCATTCGCTACGAATGACCCTTCTCTACCTGGAACGATGCTACCAACTCTTGACAATGTATAAGCAGCCTGTCTGCATCTCCCTTGTGAGGAATTCACAACTCCAGGGCACGTGAGCTCTCTCCCTTCTCAACTCCCACAGCCGATTTCTGTCTATACTACAAGGTCATTAACAGGAGGAGTTGAGAAAAGTATATAAAGAAGCAAATATAACACAACTGTGTCACACTATGTAATAATACATAAGATTGCCGGGGGGGTGGGGGGGGGGTGGTGGGAGGGGCGCCTGGGTGGCTCAGTCAGTTAACCATCCAACTTGAGTTCAGGTCATGATCTCACAGTTCATGAGTTCCAGACCCGTGTCAGGCTCTGTTCAGAGCCTGGAGCCTGCTTCAGATTCTGTGTCTCCCTCTCTCCCTGCCCCTCCCCTGCACAGACGCGTGCTCTCTCTCTCTCTCAAAAATAAATAAACATTAAGAAAAATTTTTTTAAAAGATTGTGTGTGTGTGTGTGTGTATGTGATAGACATATATGTATATACAATTATTAGGAGGAGCACCACTGTCTCCTCCCCCGCACCTCTGCCTGGGCACATAAAACTGTTTGTCTTCTTAAAACTACTGGAAAGTAATTTCTACCCTTTGCTGCATCCCTTCTCAAGTTGCTCAAGTTGCTGGGGCCAAGTAAGGAAAGGGACTTGGAGGTCTGGGCACCCTCCCTTCTACTTCTGGCCTCACACTTTCCCATGAAAGTGTATTTTACCAACAGAATAATAGGAGACCTGATTATAGCTGACCCTGGCCATAATTTAAGCTCATTCTCAATCCAGCATCACTGGGAATAAAACTGATGTCTTGCTCCCTGTCTGAAGTTTGCATTTAGTTCTTCACCCATAGCAAACCCAGCCTTGATTTCTTTTGCAGCAGCAACATGTCCAACTCAAAGATACATTTCCCAGACTCCCTTGCAGCTAAGGGTGACCACTGACATTAAAGCAAAATTCACTGGCCTCAGGCAACTGAGATAACTCTTTGTCTGGGTTGGCTCAGCTGGGAGGCATGACCTTGGGCTTTTCTGGAGGGCTTCTCTATCTACTTGCTGAGAACAAACACATACATGATGGTCCCAAGTTGAAAAAGATATGTAAAAATAATTTAATAATATTGCCAGGACTCTTTGACTTCATGTCTCTCACTAAGGGGAAGGAAAGGTAGGCCTGCAAATACCTGGGTACAAAAGCAAAAGGAAAGACGAAAGGAAGGCAGGCACTATGATAATCCAGTGATTGTGGCTGGCTTTTTTATGGTATCAAAGGAAAGAGGACAACTTGAGAATTGGGATGAATGTAAAATTAACTTTTATCGAAAGATGGGGAAAAATGAAGAAAACTAGAATTCTGGCAGCACATTCTCATCACTGCATCACAAGGTACTCAAAGTTGGGAAGATTCAAAAGCTGAGGGCTCTTGGCATGGGTCTCCACAGAGGGATGGGTCCTTGGCTAGACCTTGGCTTTGAAGCCTCAATAGTAGCTTCATGTAGGAACTGAAACCAAGGTGGAGAGGAAGGCCAAACTGCCCCTATGAGGCAGGCTTCATAGGTCTAAGAAATACCTTTCTTTATAAGAGGAAGCAACAGAAAATCCCTGCTACCAGACAGAGAGTCAAGGGTTTTGAGCGCTAGGGACCAAAGCTCAAAAAAGAGTTTGAAAATAAAGGCATTAAGTATGCATATCAATCATTATTGTTCAATGAAATCCAATAATTTAACTAGACAATGCATTTAAATGCCTTAATTCTGTGCACTATGTCCCAATTTATTCCTAAACTGGATTACCTTCACAATATTTTGACTTTGAAGGATTTTAATCTCATTATTAAAAGCACAGTTGGCTAAAAAGGAAAAGAAACAGTGATTATGTAAAACACCACTTCTCAAAGATCCAAGTGCGTAAGAATCCCTCCGGATCTTGCTACCTTGTTAAAATGCAGGTTCTGATTCATCAGGTCTGAATGGGACCTGCATTCTGCTAACAAGTGCTCAGGTGATGCTGATGCTGCTGGTCCCCGGGCCACTAGTGGATTAGCAAGGATGTAGAGGGTTAAACATATCCAAGCTGCAAGTCAATGTGACTGTTCCTGAGATGACTGGGGAATCAAGATTTGTCTGGAATCGTCTGGAATTATGATACTGCACTGCTTGGCACCATGGACATCTGGCGTTCTTCAAGATACTGCACTCTACCCCTTTTCTGAGAAGCTGCAAACCTCCAGAATGCCTGCTTGCTGTCCCTTTCTTGTCTTCTTTTAACTTGCTTCCCTTTCTCCTCTTTTCTCATGAAGGCAACTAGAGAAGGGAAAGGCAATCTTGCTCCTTCCCTCACCTCGGCCCACAGAATCAAGCTATTCTATTGTGTGATTCCCATCCCTATACGCAGTTATTTCCTGAGAAAGACAAAAGAAGGCCAAGTAGAGCCAACCCAAGAGAAGAAGAAAATTTAAATCCTCTCAGTGCTCCCATTAAGTTTTCAATTGTGGTTTTACTGCCTTCCTTTATTTCAGCCTTCGTCCATTTCTAGCTGGCATTTTTATTTACAACCCAAATTTTCCTTTATTGACAGTGGCTTTAAAAAGCTGCAACACAGTTCTGCATCCACTGAAGACAAGACCGCCACAGAAAATATCACTTCCTAACAATGAGAAAAAGCTGCATAATTCCACAAAATCACAACTTGTATCGAGCCGGTCGGACAGCTAAGATTACAAGGCAACCAGGTGGACTAATTTAGAGAATGACATGGACCTCCAAGGAGAGATGGGACACACAAACTGTCACCTCTGACAGAGTGCTCTAGGAGGAAAGAGCCATCATAAAAGCAGGGAAGAAAAAAACAGCTGAAATGTTAATGAATCCTAAAGGGCAAGTATGTGCTAGCATGGAATCCCTGGGAGCCTCTCTCAAGTTTCTTTTCCCATCGGCTTCCAGTGGGTACTCATGAGAAGGATGAAGGGAAGGGTCTGAGACTGAAGAGTGATTCTTTATTTGGGCACAGGCAAGAAACCCATCCTCTTCCCACAACTTTGTTCCACATTAAGCAAGAGCTTTCAACCACTGGGAGGGGAGCAGAAAACCTTCCCACTCCCAAGATCCAAGCAAAAAGATCCATGGATTCTTGAGAAGGGCAGAAGCAAAAGCTATCTACCCCTGATGGAAGGACAACAGACTCAGGCCCAGAATCCAGTGCTGACACAAAGAAGAAATCTGCTGCCACTCAGCGAGGGGCAGGATGCTCTCTCCCACCAAGACACCCACAGACACAAGGCAGAGATCGGCTGCTGTGAAGAGGAGCAAGGAACCAGGACAAAGCCCAGGTCCCAAGGTGTGGACCCACAAGGCCCGCCCAAGACTGAGGCTGGACCAGGAAAGCTGACGACCTCACCACCAAAGCGACCACATTACACCGAGCACCGAGCAAAATGAGCACCAACGTGGAGAGAGATCCCCTCAGCGGAACAGGTGCGGCACGTCTGTCAAAGGCTAAGGACGGGGTTTAGACAGTGGGAAAACCCTCTGGAACACCAGGCCAACTAAGCATAAGGTGACTACGGTCCACCACTGGACAACGCTGGAGTCTGGCGGGCTGAAGGTAACTACAGCCACCAGGAGCCCAAACCCCCCCCAAACTCCTTATCAACAACGGTTCCTGTCATCTGCTAACAAGCTTACTCGAACCCTCACATCGATGACCTTACAAAAGAAAAAGTGTCCAACATGAAACCAAAATTATGACGTATTTTAAAAACTAAGGAAAAACAACCCACTGTCAGGATAAAGCAACTTACAGAACTAGACAGCTATGACTCACATATTGGAACACTCAGACTGAGATTTTAAAATAGCTATGATTAATATGTAAAAGGTGCTCATTAAAAGAAGAATAAAATGCAGGAAAAGATGGAAAAAATCATGGAAACTGTAGGAAACAAATTCTAGAAATAAAAATGTATATCAGAAGTAAAGGTTTCCTTTGATAGGCTGATGAGGAGATAGGATACATTTAAAGAAAAGAATCCGTAAACTTAAAGACTGGTCAAAAGAAATTATCCAAAGAGAAAGGAGAATTTTTTTTTTTAAGTATCCAGGAACTGTAGAACAATATCAAATAGTCTGATATGCATGTAATTAGAGTACCAGAGGAGGAGGAGAGAGAAAAAAGTGCCAAGGTAATTAAAAAAGAAAAAGGATAGCTTTTTTAACACATAGTGCTGGAAATTTAGATGTCCATATAAAAAAGTAAACCTTGACTTTTACCTCACACCAGATACAAAAATTACCTCAAAATGTGTCATATAACTAAATGTAAAGCTTAAAACTATGTAATTTCTAGAAAAAAAAAAAAAACAAGAACATATTTGTATTCTTGGTTTTAGAATCCTGACACCCATAAGAGAAAAAAATTTGATTAAGTTGAATTTCATGAAAATTAAAAACTTCTGATCTTCTAAAGCACGTTTGATAAAAAGCTTGTATCCCCAATATATTCGATTATAGATCAATAACAGAAAGATAGGTAACGTGAGTTGAAAAATGGGGGAATGATTTGAACAGACATTTCACCAAAGATACACAGACGCCAAAGAAACACTTGAAAAGGTGTTCAACATTAGGAATCACTAGGGAAGTGAGAATTAAAGCTACAAGAAGGTACCACTATATACGAACTCAAATTGCTAAAATTACAAAGACTGATACTAAGTGCTGATAGGCTGTGGAATAACTAAAACTTTCCTATATTGTTGACTGGAATGCAAAATGGCACAGTCACTTCTGAAACAGCTAGAGGGATTTTTCTTAAATAACGTTAAGCATACAGTTGCTATGCTTACCACGTGATCCAATAATCCTACTTGTAGTAATTTACCCAAGGAAAATGAAAATATAAATCTGTACAAAGACCCATTAATCAGTGACTACAACAGCTTTGCTAATATAGCCCAAAACTATCGATAACCCAAGTGTTCATCAACTGGTGAATGGATAAACACATTGTGGTACATCCACACGATGGAATTCTACTCAGTAATAAAAAAGAACAAACTACTGATATGGGAAAAGCAGGCAGGAATCTCAAAGACTTTATGCTAAATGAAAGAAGCCTGAAATGAAAGTTTACATATTGGACAACTTGATTTACATACTATGAGAAAAGAAAAACCCTGGAACAGAAATCAGATCAGCAGTTGTCAAGGGCTGCAGGTAAGGAGAGTCCAAAGGAACACTCTTTCAGATGTTGGATATACTCTGCATTGTGACCGTGGTCATGGTTACATGATTGTATACAGTTGTTGAAATTTATTAAACCATAAATTTCAAGAGAGTGAATTTTACTGAGTATTACTTACACCTCAGTAAGCCTAACCAAAATAAATAAATAGATAGATAGTACTACAGACAGCTTACTTGACAACTATATCATAAATAAATATTCATTTAAAAAAAAAAAGCTGCTCAACTTAAAAAAAATAGTATTACAGCAAAAGGAATGTGCTTGGTCAAGTGTGTATCCACATAGAAAAAATTAATCTTGACCCTTTACTTCACATCATACACAATACAATCAATTTCAGATGTATTATAGATCAAAATGTAAAAATAAAATCATACAGCTTTCAGAAGAAAACAGAAAACATCTTTCTGATCTTGGAATAACGCCAAAATTTCTTAAATAGAACAGGAGTGCCAACCACAAAAGAAAAAAAATGAATAATTTATATCATTTTAAAGGAATTTCTGCTCATTAAAAACTGGAAGATAAACCACAGGAAAAAGAGGAGATATTTACAATATATATAACCTGGCAAAGGCTCAAATCCAGAATACTTATTATTAAAAATGTCTACAATTCAATAAGAAAGACAATTCACTAAGACAACCCAATTTTATTTCCAAAAGACTTGAATAAGCACCTCAAGTTTTTTAAGATTTGAAAAGGATTTTCATAAACAAGATATACAAATCGTCAATTAATATATGAAGATGTACCCAACTTCATTAGTCGACAGGGAAATGCAAGTTAAAACTACAACTTGATATTATACGCCTACCAGCAGAGCTTAAATTAAAAAAACAATCCAACAAAAACAAAAAATTCCTTGTATTGGCAAAAATATGGAAAATCAGAACTATCACACACTCCTGATTGGCAGTTAAATTTTTAAATTAATGCAACCATTTTGGAAAACTCTTTGATAGTATTTGCTGAAGCAGAACATACACCTACCCCAAGACCCAGAAATTCCCCTCCTGCATACAAAGCCAACAGAAATGTGTCTATAGAGCCACAAACAAAACTTACCAAAACTGACTCAGGAAGAAATAGAAAACCTAGATAAATCAGAAGTTAAAACACAGGGTAAAAATTCCTCCCTCAAAGAAAACAACATGCCCAAACTGGTTCATCATTAAGTTTCATCACACCTTCAAGGAACCAGTAATTCTAATATTTTGAAAACCATTCCTGAAGAGGAAAATACCAGACAGGAAAATTTTGGCCAATCTTGGGACTAAAATTTAGCAAACTATATCTCACTGAGTATAGAAAGGATAATGCACCATGATCAAGTTTGGTTTTATCTTAGCAACGCAAGCTAGCTTAACATCCTAAAATTAATTAAAGTCAATTACCATGAACAAGATTTTTATCAAGGGATAACAATCATTTGATCACCTCAGTAGGTTAGAAAAGCATTTAATAAAATTCAACATGCAGGTGAAATAATTCACTTTGAACAAACTAGGAATAGGAGAGAAACTTCTTAACCTGATAAAGAATATTATTAAAGTAACACCATCAAATCATGTCCCATAATTGATTTGACACAACTTAACTACTGTTGCACGTTTAGATTCTTTCCTCTTTATTTGGCTATTATAATTTGTGCTGTGATAAACAGCTTTGTGCATGTTGATAAAGTTGCCTAACCTCCCTGTGCCTTAATTTCCTCATGTGCAAGATGAAAATAAAGCAGCACCTGACTCAGAAGGCTATGGCAAGGCTCAAATAAGATGTTGGATTTAGGTCTTAGGGAGTCTTGGAAGAAAAGTATGGCTTATAAATCTGAAAAATCTTATTCTATATTTACCTGGTGGCAGATTTCTCAAAGCACACCGTAGGCTCAAGTCAGAAGAAGTCACTCTGTCAAAAACAAATAAAGTTATTGTCTTAGGTTATCAGGAACCAAGGATGTAATATCTGAGGAATGCAACCGACGACGGGAAATACCACGTGCTCCGGGATTCCCCTGCACCATTTGGACTTCTGCCCATCCTGGCTTCCTTCCCCCAGTCAAGTGAGGATGACTACTATCATACTCTTTTCATCTGCCCTTGACCTACAGCACTCCATTTCTGCCCAGCAGCCAGAATGACAATTCTAAAATTTGAGCATGGCACGCTATACCTCTCCTGGAACCCCTTCCACAACTTCCTCTTACTCTTGGGATAAAGGCCAACCTCCTTGCCATGTCTTCTAAAGGCCCTTCATCATCTGCTGCCCACCTACTTCTCTAGCTTTGTTTCTCATCTCTGTTACCACTGTCTGTGCTCCAGCTACACTGGACTTCCTTCAGCTTCTCCTTCGTTGCCACCTCCCTGCTTTTATACACACGGCTCTCCCTTTCCTACTCCCTTCCCCACTCCCTCCCCCTTCCCCACTCACCTCCACATGACTAACTCCTACTGGTCCTTCCATTCTCCACTCAAGTGTCACTTCTTCAGCCAGGCCATCCGCTCCCCTTGACTATCTTAAATTCCTCTATTTACTCTCCCAAAGAAGCCTGCACTTTTCTCTAACATCATGCATGCAACTACTTACTCAGTATATCTCGTCTTCTCTGTGAGCCCAGGGATCACAGTTATTTTGTTTACAGCTATATCCTTATGCCTTGCCTAGCACTGGTCTCACAGTAAAAACTTAATAAATATGTATAGAGTAAAAGAATTACTAAACTCCCTCCTCATTCCTGAGCTTTCTAACTCATCTTTTGATTCATGCTGCTAATTTAACAGACTTCCTCGTTCACTACCACATACCATCAATTGTTAAGGTTCACTGATTGTACAGACAATGCTGTTTTATAGAACAGTAAGAAAAAAAATGGCTGCAAATTAAATTGTGATACAATACTAACATTTAGAACTTTTATTTTATACTTATTGAAAGAGATCTCTATTAGACTTATGTAATACCTGAGTTTTATTATACCCATCAAAAAGGAGAGTATGAAAATGTAAGTGAAATAAATTGGTTAGGTATGCAAATTTACTTTGGTTTAGGCATTCAGTTGGAAGCCACTCTTCAAATGACAGTTGACATAATATCCAATGAGTGTGTTTTCCCACACAATATTGTCCTCTATGCCACCAAAGCCTTTAGTAACGCAGCATTTCCTTTTTTTTTAAAGTTTATTTATTTTGAGAAAGAGAGAGAGTGCATGCACGTGGGAAAAGGGCAGAGAGAGAAAGAGAAAGAGAGAATCCCAAGGAGGCCCCGCCCTGTCAGCACCGAAACCCACGTGGGGCTCGAGCTCACGAACCATGAGATTATGACCCTAAGCAGAAATCAAAGAGTCGGACGCTTAACCAGCTGAGCCACCCAGGCGCCCCAGCAATGCAGCATGTTTTAAAAGTGTTCAAGTATTGTATCTGGGATCTTCTTCTGAGCTTCGGATGCTTTTCCACAAGTGTTGGTAAGAAGGTCTTACTAATAGATACCAGGAGATTTCAGTCAACACCTAGGACTTACATTCCTTTCGCAGATGGTCATCAAATGGATCGCTGACTGAAACAATGAGGGGTTTCCGTTGTCTTGTCCTGCTACCAGAACTACCAAGTTCACACGTGCCCAGGCAATGCAACTACAGCACAAATACCACCGGACCAATTGCAACAAAAGATGCATTTGGTTGTAGACACATTCCGGTATCAGAGTCTCAAAATGTGAGAAAAATAAAACTCGACTCAGAAGCAATGAAACATGAGAGGTTAAAAAAAGACTCTTCAGAGAACTGAGGAAAGTCAATAAAGCAAGAATGCAAATAAATAAAAGGAATAAAAGTCAATAAAAGGAAAAATGCAAATTCTCTCTCTCTCTCTCTCTCTCTCTCTCTCTCTCTCACACACACACACACACACACACACACACACACACACACACACACAAGCATGATCAGAAATTTTGACTTCTCACACACTGAAGTATGGAAATGAGTGCTCAAGGCACTGGCCTGGGAAGGCAGGGGGCAAATTTGGCCCCACTCCACCAGCCAGGTCCTGGCACAGTTGCCTCCACCCTGGAGGAAGAAGGCAATTCCTGACTTTCCACCAGCCCAGCCGTGCCCTCATGGACAGAGTCCTCCCCGAGGTGTGTCCTCTCCCTAACTACTTTTAGCCTCTAACTTTTTACCTATTAAAATACTTTTTCTTCCCTTATTCTGTGTGTATGATTTTTAAAAAACAGACCTGCCCGCTTAAAGTTTTAGCTGTATAATACAGTGCCATTAACTATAGGTACCATGTTATATGGCAGATCTCTAGAAGCTGTCCACCTTGCATGATTGAAACTTACATCCATTGAACAGCAACTTCCCTTTTCCACCTCCCCCAGCCTCTGGCAACGATCACTCTAGCTTCTGCTGTACGAGTGTGACTGCTTTAGACACTTCTGATTAAGTAGAATCATGCAAGCCTGGCTTATTTCACTTCACATAATGTCCTCAGGGTTCATCCATGCTGCTGCAAATGACAGGATTTCCTTCTTTTTTAAGGCTGAGTACTACTCCATGGTATGTATATACCATGTAAAATATCATTTTTAAGGACACCACTTTTAAGTTAAAGGAAAATCCTTAGAAACGTGCCATCACATTAGAGCAGAGCAGACTATAGTGCCAGGGGTTTCCTCATCCCCAGGCCAGTATTCTAGGATCTTGGGGTCTCAATTTGTGAATGCTCATCAATGGCAGAGAAAAGGAGGAAAAAAGAGACACCACCAAATAAGCCAGTGGGCGTCTCTGTGCCCCAGTTTCCTCACCTGTAAAATGGTCATAGTCAGGGTTCCAGGAGGAAAGAGATTACACACTCGAATGGGCGTTTTTTTAATATATGAAATTTATTGTCAAATTGGTTTCCATGCAACACCCAGTGCTCCTCCCAAAAGGTGCCCTCCTCAATACCCATCACCCACCCTCCCCTCCCTCCCACCCCCCATCAACCCTCAGTTTGTTCTCAGTTTTTAACAGTCTCTTATGCTTTGGCTCTCTCCCACTCTAACCTCTTTTTTTTTTGAATGGGCGTTTTAATGAAGGGGATTATTTACAAGGCATGGACAGGGTTAAGGAAACTGCCAAGGGATAAAGTAGGTACCTCCTATTGACCAAATCTGAAGAGAAGCCAGAGGGCAGATAAGCCCATTGATGTAATCCCTGGAGATGAGAGTCCCAAGGCTAAAAACAATGTTGAGAAGGAGATGACAGAGAATTTGGGGATGGCAGAGAATAAACACCCAGCACACGTCATCTCTGAGTTCCCATAGAATTCTAATATTCTGTGACCATTCTGGTACAGAATTAAGCTTTATAACAGCAAGAAAAAAATTCTGTTTACTTCAAAGATTTGAGGATAATCCACCAGGATGCATTTTTTCATCCCTCTGTCTGCTTAGCCCAGATAACGGCACTCATTTGCTGCTCCTGGAAACAGCTCATATTAAGAACATCACACTAAGCAGTCCCTGTTTTCCTTTAACTGAGCTCTTACAAATGTAGTGGGATTCCGTTTGGAGCTAGTAATTGATGTTCCTCCTCCTCGTCTTAGCCCCTGAGACCCTCCCCTTTTCCGGAAGGAGGATCCTGTAGCATCCACGACCTCACAGATGAGATGTTCCAGCAGGAGCCGAGAAAAGGCTTTTGGCTTTCTAAAGCCCAGCACTTAGTCTCAGAGCACAGACAACAGAGCCAGAGCAATGTTTACCACCTGCTCCAGCCCCCAACCCCACACCCAGACCAGAAGATTATTTTGTGGGGAGAAAGTGTAGAGAGAAAGGACCGAGCAGACATTGTGGTTCCTGAGCATGGGGCTCCCACAGCCTTTCCCCACAAGCTGAGACAGTAAATGGTTAAGTACCCCATGGGTTATTTCCCTCTTCTCACTCACAACTCATTTTCAAATCTCCCCTGCTTTCCCTGGCTGGGCCAGGCTCCAGGTACCACCTTGCCCACCGCACGCCCACCCTCCAGCAGCGGCGAAGGCTACAGGCCTCGGGAGTCACGGGGTGTTCAGTCCTAGGACACAAGTGTGAGATTTCTAACTTCAGAAATCAAGGATCCTTTCAAAAGTCTCATCTGGATCAGTGGTTGCTTCTAGAGAAGTTCCTGGTATCACCTGTTTTAAGGACTCAGGCAAAGGTGCTGTCCAGTTTCTAGCATCTGTCCTTTCCGGCATTTCGAGGCAATGCCATGCTCCAAAGTGCATGGGGTTTTGCTGAAACTGTTCTACAGATGTCCAGCTGGGCGGAGGCAGCCATTAGAGAGATGTCACACAGTGGCGTGAAAGCTCTCTCAGAATAGAGGAGAGTCACGCTGAGTTAGAATGAAAACCCATTTGGAAAAAAACAGAAATACGTGTTCTGAGAAAAACACATCTTTCCTTCTTTCAAAGGAGTTAGGTTATTTCCAAGTGGCTTCATGATGTGAAAAAAGACTAACTTCTGGCAAACAAACTAAAAGCAGGAGGGAGGCTGCCATTCTGCCCATTTGAAAGGGGGAGTCTAGGTGGGCTGGAGGGTTCAATAATTATCTGATTGACTGTGGCCAAATTGCCTCACCTCTCTGTGTCTCGTTTTCCTCATGTGCAAAAATACCAGGGGTCTGGATTAAGAGAATTACTGAGGTCCTTTCCAACTCTAAGAATATATGACTTTCGAGCTGGAAAAGAGACTTTCCAGTTCAGAGTCCAGGGATTTGCTATTGAAAAATGAAGCAATGTAAGAGGAAACGCCATTATCAGCCAATGGGCTGTAGTCTGACAAATAACAGAAAAGAAATGCTCTGTGGAGCCTGTCACTTGACACGTTATAGCTGCATTCCCAGCGTGGATGATACCATACAAATGGGTTATTCCATGCATCTCGAGAATGCCCCGACCATATTAGGAACTCTCCTAAGTGGCTCCTCTCCTCTGTAACATTACACAGTGCCGTTCCTGACATGGCCATTTCAGTCAGCTTCAGACTCAACTCTAGATGAAAATATTACAGTTGGATGATTTGTCAAGTGCTAAGTCTAATCCTTGCAGCTCTTTTTCCAGAGTCCTTAAAAAGAAGAGTGCCAGATGTTAGACTTGTATATTTAATGGGAAACTGAATGGGGAAACAAAACAAAACAAAACAAAACGCAGCAAGCCTCGTTGTAATATTTAACTGTTTTTGAAAACCCACCATCTAAACAAACCAAAAATAACATATTTTCAAAACTGTGACAAAGTCAAATGTCTCTTAAGTACAAAAAATAAGTCTGTCATGGGCCATTCAGAATAAAGCAATCTGTCAGTTGTAAAATGCGAGCACTCCTTTATAAGTAGTTTGCATGCTTCCAACTCTCTCAATAAAAACCATGTTAACATATCAAAAATATCCAAAGAGAATTTCATCAATGTCAGAAAACACTAGCTAATCAGTTACTTAGGTGACATCAGGCTGGATCTCCCACAAGCACTTAGCACTTATCAGGGATAAATATAACTCATCATCTATTGCCCAAGCTGGTCCCCTTCTTGCTATCCCTTTCCACTCATCACACCAGCCAGGATACTGGACATCATTTAATACTCCTCTCATTGATAACCAAGTTCTATAGATTGCACCTGCTGAGCGTCTCGGTCTCCTATCCTCGTCCCTACTGTCCCTCCCCAAGTCAAGCCTTCACCCTCTATCTACTGGACAATTTCAAAGTCTCTTAGCCTTTCATGTCATCAATTAATTCATCCATCCTCGACATTTATCTTTTTCAAAGATAAATGACATTTGACATGTCATTTCCCTGTCCATACCCACTCTTCAATGGGTTACTTACAGAAAGAACCTAAACTTCAGCATAGTGTCCCCCCTCACACCATGTGCTCCAACCTGGTCACAACTGCTTAGTTTTCCACTGATTGTGATATCCAGATCTCTGTGTCCTAGCCAACCATCTCCTCCCCATCCCACCTCCAAAAGGGTCCATCTAATAATTCTGCTTCTTGGGAGATGAAAACTCCTCCCTGGGCCTGTGCAGTCCATTCCCTCCCTCTCTCTTCACCTGACACTGCCCTCCTTCACCGCTGCTCAGATCCGGCTGTCCCAGCCCTCTGTAGGGTCTGCCTCGCTCCTTCAGGCAGCCATTGGTACATGTTGAGGCCCTTTCCTAACTACTCTCCACTTGCCTAACATGAACTCATTCTTTGGCTCTCAAGGTCAGTGTGATTTCCCCTGAGAGACTTTCCCTGACCTCTCAAAAGAAAATCTGGTTCTTCTGCTGCATACTATGCAGCCTACTATTCTTTTCCCCTATTGCAGTTAATCACAACCAACGGTTACGTGTTCATTATCATGGTTATTAATTCCAAACCCATCGCCCTCCATGGACACCGACCTCTATGAAGTAGAGACACCTCAGGTCCAAAATTTCCCCCCAGAGGCTAGCACAGTGCCTAGCACACAATAAAAGTTTTTAGACCAATTCATGGTATTGCCAGCTTCACTTGCTTTGCACAAAGCTCCTTTCACTCCTCCCCGAGTCCCCACATCTTCAAGCTACTGGGTTGGGTGGGCTCTAGGGAGGGAGTTTGGCCTTTCTAAAGCCTCAGGACCAACTTCCAAAGCCCCCACCTCTCCTCCCACCTCTCCTTTACTCCAACCCATTAACTCATCTCAGATTGTTCATCCTTCAATTATACAAAGCAGGGAGCAAATCTGGCAAAGGTGGAACAATCTTTAGAGAATCAAGGAGGAAGAAGAAACTTAGTGGGTAAAAGCAAAATTCTCTGAGGGGGAGAGGAGCGGAATTTCATACCCTGCATGTTAACGGTATGTGTTGCTTGTGCATACACACGTGCACCCACATACAAACACGCAGGCAGAGAGACTATGCATGATTAAAAGAGGTGGAAGAGACAATGGCTCCAAAACCTATTTAAGAACACAACAGGGACTGTGTATTAGGTGGTTTAGGAATTACTGTTAATTGTCTTGGGTATAATCATGATATTGCGGTTATGTGGAATAATGTCCCCATTCACTTGAGAAGTATTTGGGGGTGACGTATCACGGCATTCTCAACCTGTATTCAAGTGAGTCAGAAAAGAATGTGCACATTTATAGAAAAAACTTGCTTAAACACAAACTTCATCCGATGTGTGTATATATGGAACAAGCAAGAACGAGAAAGCGCGTGTAGCAAAATGAGATTGTGACTATGTACTATTCTGTCAACTTTTCTGTCAGTTGGTTTTAAAAATAAAAACGAATGAAAAATAAATAAATAATAAGTAAGGAAATAAAGGCCCTTTCACATGTGCACTAAATATCCCCCACAACGCCAAATATTCTTATAAGCTCTCGCTGCACTGACCTGAGGGGGGAACAACACCCACAGCCCTTCATGTTGGGAGCGATTATTTACTAAGCCCTCAGGGAACGCAGCTTTCGGATGGAAAAGTAAGAGCTTCTGGGCAGTGCCTGGAGGAGGACTAGCCCTGGAGGAATCAAGATAACCTCTTGAGCATTTCCTGATGGCCTCAGCACAGCGGCCCCTGCACAAGACAGTCTGCCTTCTTCTTTGCCCTTATACCTCCCCTCCTGATAAATGACCAAGATTCAAACATGAATATGACGCAGCCCCAATCCTCCAGTTATTTATTCCAAGAATGCCTGCTTAATTTATTGTTCAAATGAAGATACTTTTCAGAGTGAAAGAGGATGCTAACCAGACAGGGTGCTAGGACAGAGCATATACTGGGGCTGTCCCAGGAAATCTGGAGCTGTCTTAGGAACATCTGGATATATGGTCATCCTATTTATTTTCCAGGAGTGGGTATATTAGACACGTAAAATGCTGGCAACAACAATGTTCATTTAACTATGTAACAAAATAATACAAAGCAACTGCCATCGACAAATTGCCTGGACGTTCAAAGGTAGGATAAAGTAATTTCTTTGGAGGAATCAGGAAGAAATTCATGAAGGAGGGCCATTTCACATTGGTCTTAAAAACAAGAATAGTATTTCTGTACGTAGAGATGGAAGGGAAGGGAAGGCCATTCCAAATGGAAATAATTACATGAGCAAAGGCCAAAGTAGGAAAGCATGAGAGTTTACCAGGGAAATTGAAGCAATCTAATGTAGCTGATCTGAAGGGGTGTCCAAAGGAAAAAGAAGAGATGAACCTAGAGAGGTAAATTGGAAGCACAGTGAAAAGTATATACTCAGTCCAATAGGCAACAGAGAGTCACTGAGGGTTTTTGAGAAGGACAGTAATAAGGCTGCAGAGGGCCTTGAATGTCAAGCTAAAGACTTAAGGCCCTCTAAGTCAAGCTAAGACTTAAGGATCAGATAGATCTTTTGTAGAACAATCTTCTACAATAAAACACCCATAAGTATCAACCAGTCTGCAAATAAGAATGATATAAACCAAAAGAAAACTGTCACAGAATGAGAGAAGCTATTTGCAAATGACGTATCAGATAAAGGGCTAGTATCCAAAATCTATAAAGAACTTATCAAACTCAACACCCAAAAAACAAATAATCCAGTGAAAAAATGGGCAAAACACATGAATAAACACTTCTCCAAGGAAGACATCCAGATGGCCGACACATGAAAAAATGCTCAACATCACTCATCATCAGGGAAATACAAATCAAAACCACCATGAGATACAACCTTACACCTGCCAGAATGGCTAACATTAACAACTCAGGCAACAACAATTTTATTTCAATAAATAAAATTTAAAGAAAGTATCTTTTAGGGAAATACAAATCAAAACCACAATGAGACACCACCTTACACCTGTCAGAATGGCTAACATTAACAACTCAGGCAACAACAGAAGTTGGCAAGGATGCGGAGAAAGAGGGTCTCTTTTGCACTGCTGGTGGGAATGCAAACTGGTGCAGCCACTCTGGAAAACAGTATGGAGGGGCCTCAAAAAATTAAAAATAGAACTACCCTATGACCCAGCAATTCCACTACTAGGTATTTATCCAAGGGATACAGGTATGCTGTTTCGAAGGGACACATGCACCCCCATGTTTACAGCAGCACTATCAACAATAGCCAAAGTATGGAAAGAGCCCAAATGTCCATTGATGGATGAATGGATAAAGAAGATGTGGTATATATATACAATGGAGTACTACTCAGCAATCAAAAAGAATGAAATCTTGCCATTTGCAACTACGTGGATGGAACTGGAGGGTATTATGCTAAGTGAAAGTCACAGAAAGACAAAAATCATATGATTTCACTCATATGAGGACTTTAAGAGACACAACAGATGAACATAAGGGAAGGGAAACAAAAATAATATAAAAACAGGGAGGGGGACAAAACAGAAGAGACTCATAAATGGAGAACAAACTAAGGGTTGCCAGAGGGGTTGTGGGAGGGGGGATGGGCTAATTGGGTAAGGGGCATTAAGGAATCTACTCCTGAAATCATTGTTTCACTACATGCTAACTAATTTGGATGTAAATTTAAAAAAAATAAAAAATAGAATTAAAAAAAAAACAACTGTCACAGACACTGATGTCATAAGCTTCTCAAAACCACCTTTATTCCTTCTGATGGGTGGTTCTGTTTTTGTGTGCTAGGTCAAGTATTACTTCTGGCAAATTTTCTCAGGAGCCCTGTGGCCAGAAAGCCAGTGTCACAGAAACAGAAACGAGAGAGTTAAAATGTTCAGAATTGTCCAAGCTTGAGAAGATGAAAAGAGAAAGCACAGCACTTGAACTAAAGGAAAAGCAGGTTACCAACAGGGGAGGGATGTGATAAATTTCCTTTGAAGATCGGAAATTATGTTTTGAAGGCAAAGCTAATTTTAATGCAAATTCTTCTACCCCCCACACACAAAAAAGCCTAGGCAATCTCACATTTAATAAGATTAATTATAGTTTTTCCCAAAGGTTAATTTATAGATATGTATTGGATTACATGGAGAATTTTACGGGGAAAAAATTAAGACAGTGTTTTGATCATTTTTAGTTTTATCCCAGATATCTGACAAGAGCACATGCCTCATAGACGAATATGTTATTGTAGAGAAAACTATTAATATCAAATCTTTTCAGCAAAGCAATCTCATTTCCAGAAAGAATGGCCTGACAGGAAGCCAGTGCTCTGGTCTCTAAACACAAAGCCCAGAATATTTGTAAACAGAAAGCACATATGCTCTTTCTATAGAGGGCGTGCCCTGTTCTACAAACACTATTCCCTGGTCAGCTGAGGCCATAAAAGAATGAAGAAAAGGCTGATCTAGAGAAGTAGTTCTTGAATTTTCGATCCATGGAGTTTTATATCTACAAGGACACCCAGGAAAAGTAAGCAGGAGCCAACTTGAAAAGGCTGCCACTGGGCTTTGAGCTTGCAAAATGATAATTGTAACTAAATGAAACCCATTATATGCTTACATCCACAAGGTCACACACGTATATATACCTTTGGAAGATGAAAGGGAACAAATTCATTATTTTGAAACCTGATAAACAAGAAGATCCAAATATTTTTCTTGTCTCTCCTATTATATGAACTATATACCACTGAGTGACCAAAAAATAGAGGGAGGTAAACAATTCTTTATAAAAGTATTCCACCTGATAAATTAAAAAAAAAAAGTCTAAACTAGAATGTCAACTCCAGGACATAAGTAATTCTAAGCACTGAGCATCAACAATTGTTAAGTTTACAAAAAGAGGGATCAGGCAGATATTACACACTTCCTGAACACTCCTTTAAAACTGCCAAAAAAAAAAAAAAAATTCTATCTGAATCTAACCAAACCTTGAAATCCAGCTACCAAGTTGCAGGAAATATGGAAGACAGAGGAACACAGTGAAATGTCTCAGGAGTATGCAAGCGGCAAAATCCACACTATGAGCAACTCTACTAAGGTCAGAAGGCTGGATTTATCCACGCATAAACTATACAAAAAAGAAAAAGATGGAGCAGGACTCTATATTAAAAGAAAGGTGCATCAATTTTTTAAATGAGTGAATATTTTAAAAAGCATTTTCGGGGCGCCTGGGTGGCTCAGTCGGTTAAGCGGCTGACTTCGGCTCAGGTCACGATCTCGCGGTCCGTGAGTTCGAGCCCCGCGTCGGGCTCTGTGCTGACAGCTCAGAGCCTGGAGCCTGTTTCAGATTCTGTGTCTCCCTCTCTCTCTGCCCCTCCCCTGTTCATGCTCTGTCTCTCTCTGTCTCAAAAATAAATAAACGTTAAAAAAAAAATTAAAAAAAAAAAAAAACATTTTCTAGGGATACACATTTGGGTGATTACTATAAAAGTCTGAATAATGGTCACTTATGAAGGAAAGTAGAAGGACTATAATTGAAACCAGGCATGTGGAAGAGGTGTCTGGGGTGAGGGGCAAATTTCTATTTCCTGACTTGGGTGGTCGTTACAAATGTTTTAGCCTTATGGGTATTTATTAAGCTATGTATTTGATTTGGAAGGGGGGTGTCTTTCTGTGCTTTGTTTTACAATAAAGTTGCTTAATTTAAAAAAAAGAAGAAGAAGAAGAAAGAAATGTCCAGCAAACTCCTTAGAAGCATGAAAAAGCATCTAAAGAACCACCCGGTATTTTCCAAATTTGGCGGGGCGGGGAGGTGGGGTGGTGTGTGATAGGTAAATAAGGCAATGATTCCTATTGGGGGAAGGTGAGTTAAAATATACTCACTACATTTCTATGATCGATACTAGAAAAGGGTCAACTAAAAAAACTTTAAATTTTTTTTAATGTTTATTTATTTTTGAGAGACAGAAAGAGACAGAGCATGAGCAGGGGAGGGGCAGAGAGAGAGAGACAACAGAATTCGAAGCAGGCTCCAGGCTCTAAGCTGCCAGCACAGAGTCCGACACAGGACTTGAACCCACGAACCACGAGTTCATGACCTGAGCCGAAGTTGGCCGCTTAACCGACTCAGCCACCCAGGCACCCCCAACTAAGAAAACTTTAAAAGAAAGATATGTTCATTGATATGTAGAACTTTCTGTGGCCTCCATTCCCAATGAACCTCCCCGCAATCCCCAAATTGTGGTAGCCCATCTTCCATGTACAAGAAGATATGGTGTAACAAGCCAGGGGCAGGCCCTATATAAGAATCACAACTTAGAATACTAACATTTTGGAACAAAACCAGCCTCTTCTGCAAATTTTCTCCCTCTGAGAAATAGCTGCTGAGTTCTCCCCTTAAAAGCCAGTTCCTAGGCTCTTGTGGAGACAGGACTTCTGGCCTTGGACATCTGATGACCACATGACCTGAACTGCCCGGTGTAAATTAACTGTGTCACTTGATCCACCAAAATCCACCTGATCCATAAAAATCAGGTAAGTGTAGCCACACTGTCACCGAGTGGAAGTGAAACGTAAGATGTGTCTGTAGCATGTCCTAAAGGTACAAATATTACCTTTAGGTGATTAGGTGACTCAGATTTCCACAGCCACCTCCTCCTGCTACACTGCTTTCTCTCAACCCACACCAATGGCCTCATGAGGAATTCCCTGGAATCAGCTCATGTTGAAAAAAAAAAATGACTCGGGCATATTTTACAGATGATTCCCCATTATACATCAGCACTCACTGGAAATAGATGTGGCCCTGAAAAAATAGTGGAGAAAGAAAAATCTTCCCAGTTGGTAGAACTCTGCAGTACCTCTGGATATCCATTTTCTCTAGACTGAAAGATGGCCGGAAGTACGAATCTATAGTAACTCATAAATAGTGGTTAACGATTTGGCCAGACGTTCAGAGGGAATACAAAGAACAGAATTAAAACACTGGTTAAAAGGAGGACTGAGGAGTAGGTATATGGATGACCTTTTGGAATGGGCAAAGGGTATGAAATATCCATATCCCATGTGCATTCCCATAAAAGAGCATCTACTACAGGGCAGGTAGGTAGACAAGATAACACATTCTGAGAACATCAGTCAGCATTCTTTTCCCAGCTACCCCAGGACTTCTCTTTACAGTGTCCATGGCAGCAATCAAGCAGGTTACACACAGACTGACCAAGGCAAATCTGACTCCTACCATTACTGAGTTTTCAACTCCCCAACAGCAGAAGCCAACAATGAGCTCCGGTGCACTAGCTAGCCACCTGATGGGGGTTGATTTACATTGGTTCCCTTCCATCATGGAGGGGACAAAGATTTGTCTTCGCTGGAGTAAACCCATTCTGGATATGGGCTTACCTTTTGCAAGCGCCACCATCCACATACTTACACAATGCCTTATTTTCCATCATAATCCCCCTCCTATTTCTTCTGGCCAAGACAATTTCCCATAAAAGAAGTCCAGCAACTGGCTTAGGAACATGAAATTCTATGGTCTCGCCACATACTCCATCATCACCAGGAACAGCTGGCCTGACAGAATGGTGGAACCATTTACTGAAGGCTCAATTCCCTTACCAACTGGGAGATAATACCTTGAAAGTTTATGGCACTATCTTTTAAAAAAAAATTTTTTTTTAACGTTTATTTATTTTTGAGACAGAGAGAAACAGAGCATGAACGGGGGAGGGTCAGAGAGAGAGGGAGACACAGAATCCGAAACAGGCCCCGGGCTCTGAGCTGTCAGCACAGAGCCCAACGCGGGGCTCGAACTCACAGACTGTGAGATCATGACCTGAGCTGAAGTCGGACACTCAACCGACTGAGCCACCCAGGCGCCCCTATGGCACTATCTGAACAGGATGCAGTACACACTTTGAATCAACCGCTCATACAGGACGTTATTTCTTCCATAACTAGAACACGTTAAATCTGGGAACCAAAGGTTAATGTTGGAGAATCTGCTTTTATTACTACACCTAATAAGCTAATCACAACAATTTTGTTTCCTGCCCCTGAGATTTGGGGCTCTGCTGGTTTAGAGTTATCAGTTCTCAAGGAAAAATATTTCCATTGCGGCCACAAGAATGATTCCACTGAACTTCAATTTAAGACTGCCCCCTGGTCATTTTAGACCCTCATGCCATTGAGCCAATGGCCAAAAAAAAAAAAAAAAAAAAAAAAAAAAAATTTCTACTGTATGAACTGGGATGATTGGTCTCAATTATCAAGATGAAATAGGCTTGCTGCTAAAGAACAGAGGCATGTCTGTAATCCAGAGGACTCTCTGGGGTTCCATTTATTGCTTCCATGTCTAGTAGTAAAGTTAATAGAAGATTTTACCAGACCAATAAAGGAACGATGACTAAGGGCAGACTCTTCAGGAAGAAAGATTTGTGTCCAACCACCAGAAAAAGAGATCTACAAAGCAAAGAGCTAGTTAAGGGGAAAGAAACATGGAAACAGATAAGGAAAGAAGGAAAATACACAGCTACAGATATGTAATGTAGGTCCTATGTCTATAGATATAAATACATATATATCAATATTGATATATGTGTATATATCAATTATTGCTTATGATCGGTTACAAGAGTGAGAACTGTGGCAACTAAGTTTATTTTCTTCCTTAATTTTGTATATAGAAACCCTTTCCCCCTTTTTCCTTTTGCCTATATCCTATAAGGAACGCTGGTTGATAGTTCACTCCACAAGTTAGTTTTCCAGGCTATAACATAAACGGGATTTTGGCTAACCTATAAAAGAAATTAACATCATCCAAATACGGATGCACTGACTGTGGAACTTGGCACCTCCCTTATCAGGGAAAGAGTGAGTATGTCTTCATTTGTGAAAAGGATAGTGGCATCTGCAGAAGCATTATAATGCAGCCGCTGCTGTGTAAGTTTATAGGGGGGCAGAAGGCTGTGTATGGCTCAGAGGAGACAAAGGGGGGACTTTGCCTAATAGGTCCTGCTCTTACTCAATTCCACATTCTTTCTTCTATGTGCCCTCCTCTGACGACACACCGCATTTCTCAGGCTAACTCACCCCTGCCTTCCTACCGGGTTCTCTCATTTGGGGCACTAGCAGGAGAATGGAAAACAGGAAGAAGGGAGAAGCAGTGGCAGGAGCAATGATGACATCATGGCCAGCACATGTGGGGGCCTGGGCTCCTGCTCAGGCATTTTGGTAACAGAAGTGTATGCAGGGGCTGTCTTCTACTTCTGTGCTCCTTAAAGCTCCTAGCCTAGGGCAAAACTCAGAGTAGGCACCTGGTTGTTCTGTTTTGGTTTTGTTGTGGTTAAAACACACACACAAACACCCCATAAAATTTACCATCTGCAGCATTTTTAAGTGCACACAGTTCAGTAATGTGAAGCATATTCACATTGTGAAACACATCTCTAGAACTTTTTCATCTTGCCAATCTGAAATTCTATACCCATTGAATAACAACTCCCTTTTCCTCCTCCCCACAACCTCTGGTAACCACGACGGTACTTTCTGTTTCTATGACTTTGACTACTTTAGATAAGTAGTCACAGGATTTTTCAAAAATTGACACAATTGTAGACTCTCAGAGTTGAAAATTATCTCAAAAGTAATCCAGGCAAAGGCCTTGCCCTGGGCATGGATCACGCCTCTTTCACCCTAAATTCAGTAAACCTCTATTTTTTGACCAACGGATCTCTGCTGAAAGAATCCCAGTGACCGTCTTCAAATGGTGAGCCACGCTCTGGGTGGGCACTTCTTGTGAATGAATGAATGAATGAATGAATGAATGAATGAACAAATAAATAGATAGATAGATAAATAAATAAATAAATAAAAGGTTCTTCCTTACATTAATCTACGACGTTGAACTTTTACCCACTGCTCTGGGTGTATTCTCCAGCGTGGAGTACATTCCCTTCATCTTCCAAAGGTTCCCTGTCTTTCAGCTGTTTTACAAACATGTTTTTATCAAGTATGTTTTAGCCTGCCATGAGACAGCAAGATCTGCATAAAGAGAGTCAGGAGAATATCAAGTGCTGTTGATATCCAACACTCAGCAACCAGAGTGGCCAGAGGGAAGGCAGCAGAATTCAGAAACTAATTAAAACAATGAATCCTGCTTGCTCCTGGGGTCTGTTACACATCCAGGCCTTTAAAACTACATATTCCACCACATGTTCACAAGATTACTGACAGTTTCTCATTAGGTGACTACTTCGCAATTTAATAAACCAGAAGATTCTCTCCCAGATAGTCATAATATTTGCCACGATGCAAGGACGAAAATGATCACTAATGAAATTTCACTGGCAAAAACCTATCTATTCAAAGTGATTTCTGAAGGTGCAGAGGCAAGACCTCATTCTTGCAATGTTGCTAGAAACATTCATGGCAACCTTTCCCTGAATAATGGGCATAATACATTATTTACTTATATCACAAATTCATACGGTTGTTATAGCTGCATAACCAAAAACCAATAATAATAAAGAATATGAAGAACCCAGACACTATGACAAAACATCTCTGATGGAACATCAGAGGCTGGACCAACTTTGCACAAAAACTTGACTCCCTGAGGCTGCTGCCTCTGCTGCATGTTATACACACCTTGGGCAACTGTCTTCACCAACTTCATCTTCATTGGTGTTAAATGCACCCAATGTGATTTGATAAGAAGCACTTAATGTCACTTC
The DNA here is from genome assembly GCF_024362965.1 of Panthera pardus. NCBI lineage: Eukaryota > Metazoa > Chordata > Mammalia > Carnivora > Felidae > Panthera > Panthera pardus. The sequence continues at coordinate 47,351,186 of NW_026527002.1, forward strand.
AAAAAGAAATGTAGGAGCGCCTGTGTGGCTCAGTCAGTTAAGCATCTGACTCTTGATTTCAGCTCAGGTCATGATCTCACAGTTCGTGAGCTTGAGCCCCGCATCGGGTTCAGTGCTGACAGTGTGGAGCCTGCTTAAGATTCTCCCTCAATCTCTCTCTCTCTCTCTCTCTCTCTCTCTCTCTCTCTGCCTGGCCCTCCTCCACACCCTCTCACTCTCTCAAAATAAATGAATAAATAAACATTTTTTAAAAGAGCAATAATTTATAAAGAATAAATGTAAATTGCAAATAAACAAATGGAAAAATATCTAGCTTGTAATCAAAGAAATGCCAATCAAAAGAATGTAAGACACTACTTTTGGCTTCACAAGTGAGGATAAGCGGAAACAGACACTCTTAGTACTGCAGGTGGAAATGTACATTGGTATAAACTTTCAGAAGATTAATTTTGCTAATAAATAACAACTTTTAAAAGATTCATGCATTTTGGTGTGGGTTTTTTGGGGTTTTGTTTGTTTGTTTAGAGACAGAGCTCAAGTTGGGGAGAGTGGCAGAGGGGAAGAGAGAGAAGGAGAGAGACAGAGAGAGAGAGAGAGAGAAAGAGAGAGAGAATCCAAAGCAGACTCCACACTCAGAGAAGAGCCTGATGCAAGGCTTGATCCCACAACCCTGGGATCATGACCTGAGCTGAAATCAAGAGTTAGATGCTCAACAGATTGAGCCACCCAGGCATCCCAAAAGATTCATATATTTTGGTCCAGAAACTTCATTTCCTGGAAGAAATGATTTTTTAAATGCGCTATAAAGCACAACATAGGGAATATAGTCAATGATATTGTAATAACTTCGTATGGTGACAGATTGTAACAAGACTTATGGTGATCACTTCACAATACATATAAATATTGAATCACTATGTTATACACCTGAAACTAATATAATATTGTATGGCAAGTATATACTTCAGTAAAACAATAAGTCAAATAAAAGTTAACTAAAAAGTAAATAAAATGAACACATTCAAAAATGAGTAAGAGTTTCATAATTTATAACAAGAAAAAATTGAAAACACCCAAATATCAAACACCCAATAAATTCAATAAATTATGGCTCACCCAGAAGATGGAATTCTCTGCAACCATTAATAAAAGGAAACATTGCATAGTATTACAATGTAGCAGGTTCTAATCTAACCGTGAGATCATGACCTGAGCCAGTATCAAGAGTCAGAGGCTTAACTGACTGAGCCACCCAGCCACCCCAAAAGGACCCAATTTTGTTTTAATTTTTTATTTTTTTAAGGGAACCCAACTTTTGACACAACTGCTTGGAATAGACTTACACACTTCACATCTGTTTATCTCCTACTTGACCATGAGTCACTGTTGTTGTTGTTGTTGTTAAATCTTCATGAAAACTAAGAACAAAAGGGGCGCCTGGGTGGCTAAGTCAGTTAAATGTCCAACTTCCACTCAGGTCATGATCTCGCGGTTCGTGGGTTCCAGACCCACGTCCGGCTCTGTACAGACAGCTCAGGGCCTGGAGCCTGCTTCGGATTCCATGTCTCCCTCTCTCTCTGCCCCTGCCCCTCTCACACTTTGCCTCTCTGTCTCAAAAATAAACACTATAAAAATTAAAACAACAACAACAACTAAAGAACCAAGTATCCTGACCTGAATTGATAGCACTTTTAAATAACATCAAAGATTTTTTTTAATTTCAACCCTAAAAGTTTTAAAGCACCCAACCTGTGTCCAAATAAAGTCTTTTTATTCCCCACCTCCACCCCTAAGTCATCTGAATTTAGATATCTGTGCAGATATTTAACTTCACGAACAAAATGCCCAGCCTGGTGAGGACAGTGCTGCTTAGTATAGAACCTTCTGGCCCGTGACTCATTGGGATTTCCTGCCGGCCCTTGCTTCGCTGTACTAGACTGACCCTGGAGCTCCTCCATGGTGACTCCTGACTGAATCAGTTTTGAGATTTAAATTGCCCCAGGAAAAGGGCAAGTGAGACGTGACAGAAATTAAACCAGCACCTTCCCACACAGACTCTGCCCACACTCTACAGAAAGGAAACAACTACGTGCGGGTCAGTGGCACAGAGGAAGTAATTATATTCTCCCAACAATCTCTGCTCTGGAGAAGAAATGTTTACTGTGGAATAGTCTGTGTGGGGCTTGTAGACTCTGTAAGAAATTGGGTGAGCCCTGGAGCCTCCAAGAGCTGCTGCCTCAACTTTCACCAGGATCAAGTCCGCCAACTACCAGGCTGATCTTCACCACCGCACATTTGGTGACCTTGACCGCTCTCATGGCAGCAAAGCCCCTAAAGGCCCCAAGTACACAGGCTCCAGATTCTGCAGCACTAACCAGAATAGCACATGAATACTATTTGTATTTGGCGACATATCCATATTCATTAGTAACCCATTCACAATCTTCTCATACTTCACTTTAGCTATGTTGCTGAGACCCTCTCATGGGCTCCACAACCACAACGACTATAAAGGGAAAATTCTAGACGGCTGTCAAGACTCACCCCCAGGTACACACACCTTGTATAACTGCTTCCCCTTGAGTGTGGGTAGAACCTAGGAATATGATGATATAGCCACTTCTTCAATTAGGTCATGTTACATGGCTTATGGTGACAGGAGAGCCACTCCATCCACTAACCAGAGAGATGGGAAGTCAGAAGGATGCACTCCAGCTGGCCTGAAGAAAGCAAACATCTGTGCTGCAAACTACCAATGGGAGCTACTTGGAAAGGAACTAGAGGTGGCCTCCAGGAGCTGAAAGTGATCTCAGCCAACTGCTAGCAAGAAAACGGAAGCTTTGGTCCTCCAACATCAAGGAAATGAATCCTGCCAACAACAGTGAGCTGGAAAGATGACCCTGAGCCTCCAAGATCACAGCCCCTGCTGCCACCTTAACTTGACCCCGGGCAGAGGACCCAGCTAGCCTGTGCTAGACTCCCGATTCCCAGACACTGTGAGATAATATATTTGTGTTGTTTGAAGCCCAGGTTCCTAAGTTGTGACAACTTGTTACACGGCAATAGAATACTAATACGATGACCACCTATGACATTGTCAGAACACATGCTGATGTTCTCTCTCATACTTCCAGTCTTCAGAAGGAATTCACGTCTGTCACACTCACCCCCAAGGGGAGTAATAACTGGTATATATATCATAGTTTTTAGATTATTTAACTTTCAGACCAATCTCATCTGACTATTACATCATTAATCTGAGCAAGTTCGGGCAGTGGTGATTAGGAACAAAGATTCAGGGGCCGGGCCTCCTGGATTTGAATCCTTCTTCTGCCATTTACTCACTGGATGAGCTCAGGCCAGTTCCTCAGCCTCTCTGTGCCTCAGTTTCCTCACCTGTAAAACAGAGATACAATAATTCCTATCTCCTAGGCTTTTGAGGATTAAATGATTTTACATAAAGTTCAGCTCCAGGTAAGCGCTGGACAAGTATTTATTGTTACCGCTATCCGTGGTAGTACCTAAACACATTAGGAAAGCCAAGTTAGCTTTGTTCTCTTCCCAACATAAGATTCTGCAGGAATCGCAGCCTAAGGTTTTACCAGGTTGTACAACAGTGAGCTTGTGTGTCATCTTGGAGAAGGGTAACCCAAAGCGGGGAAAGAATGGGTCCCCACCCTCTAGCACATGTTCTGAGTAGAATGGGGGAAGCACACGCAAGAAAGAATGAGTTTTCTGCATTCCCCAGAAAGGACCATAGATCCAGTGGCAAGCAGGAGTGTGATGGCTTCCTTAGGTAGCTTGTAAACAGAACCTGGTTGCAACAGAATTCTGGATTTGACACAAGTGGGTTCCTGCCACTGTGACTGGACTCACATGGCCTGTGCCATCTGCATTCTGAAGCACAGATGGGCTGGCTGCCTGTGGTCTCATGCCATGTTGGTCAGGGCCAGCAGGTGTTCCTTCCAAGTGGACATGGTTACAGTAAAGCCATTAAAAGCGTCTCCCCTAAATTCTTCTGGCCAGTTGGGGTGGACCCAGGAAGCCTGGCAATGCCTCCTGAGGTGCTGCCAGATCCATAGGTGACAACGACAATAGTGGCCTCATCAGTGGGACTGTTCCAGGGGAGATGCCTGGTGTACCCACCTTCATAACATAGAGACAGACTCATAACAGGACACTTTCTAGTTCAAAGAGTACTCAAGAGTATCAAAGGTATGTTTTCCCTGTGTGGCTTTTGTCCCATTAAAGTACCACTGACCAAAAGCCTACCTGGTCATGTCTCATCTGTTTTACTAATTTCTCAATTTAAGTTTTAAAGAACTCTTGGCGTGTGTATGGGGGCGGGGGGGGGGAAGTGGTGGGGATACGAGCATCTGGGTAAATATCTAATTCTCTCTCCCTCTCTCTCTGTTATAAATACCCCTCTTTTGTGCCCAGCCGTCACCTGTACAGCCGTCATGCCACATAGAGAGGCATGCCTGGCGTCCCCTTTCTATCTTTTCAGTACTTCCCCATCACTCCTCCTCCCCCACAACAAATCAATCATTGATAAAGTAAATGGAAAACTATAGCTGAAAGCACTTTGCTTTACCTCCCACTTGCACAAAAGCATATTGGTTTTATGTCAGAGGCTTTTACCTTAATTCATACTGGAAGACGTCCTAAGAGATCCAAAAAGAAGGAAGAAAACTCAAGTGCCTGCACGTTGTGTGCAGTCAGCACACAGGAACAGAGTATAATCTAAGTTAAAATGAGCAAGCTACATGACTGGCCTTTTACTACACTGTGCAGACCTAACAAAACACCCAAACAAAAATCTCACAAGTGGGCCATGTATGGCCCTGGGGCCACTAGTTGGTAATGACCCCTGACCTAGAGTGTAGGAGGCTCTTACAAGAGCCAATTTGATCCAAGGAATGCAAACCTCCAGGCAAAGACACGTGGAGCTCAAAGAAAAAGTCAAAGCAACTAAAACTTTCTGAAAATTGCCATTCTAGTTGATTTGTTAGCTCTAAATTCTCCAGTTGGCATGGCCAGAAGTCCAAAGGAAGGCTAGAATAATACAGCAGACTAAACACAAAAGGCCACAATCAAGAAGAAATGCCTCAGCTGCTGGCATCCAATTACCCTTGATATCTTGATGAAAGAAAACCGTTTCCTCTTTCTAATTAAAAAAAAAATCCAACCACCTACTATAGTAGGGTGGATTTCAAACCATTTAGCAGCAAGCTCCACTACTCGAGGCATTCCCTATTGGTAGAAGGTCTGTAAATGCCTTTCTCCCTGGGAGGAATTCCCAACTAACATCCCTAGAGAGAACACTTTGCCCCAGCAAAACTTGGTCTAGAGTTAGTCTTTTCATTATATGTATAACAGAATGTCAGAGTGGAAAATTTCCTCTCAATTTAGAGATAATAATCTCAATGCAGAATTTCAAAGTTAGTGACCAAGAACTAGTCAGAGGACACAGAACCCCTCAACTACCGCAAGAATATCAAGGTCAGAGATAAGAGAAAAGGATTTGTGAGGATGTGTTCGGAGACAGCTGTATGTTAACCCATGGGAAGGGGCAAGGGTGTCTATTCTCACGTCAAGCCTGGTGAAGCGAAATTCAATGGGATCACTCAAAGAGCTGGACATGTGACTCCTGCATTACAGAAATCACGGTGAACTGAAAATGCTCCAGGACAGGAGGTAGACCCGAAGTGCGAACACAAGTTCAAGGAGAAGCATCTGTGTTGGAAATTGGGTGGGGCTGCACCCAGAGCCCATCCACACAGAAGATGCCTACATATTTCCCCTGATGAGGTAGAGACAGGGCCACTCACAGGAGTGTTGGTATGAAGTCACATTAGGTCCTGTCTTATAGGGTCTCCCGGATGCTTGACAAAAGCTGGAGATGACTCCAGATTCCTTGGGATGAAGAAGGAGTAAATGAAGAGCCAGAGTAGAGAGAGTATGTCATCCGCATCAAGGCAGCTACAGATGAAAGGGTCCCAATGATTAGGGTGGCAAATGGGGTGGCAGTGGGGGTTAGAGAGTGGATAAGTTCTGAAAAATCCACAAAAACATCCAAGGGGGAAAAAAAGTTAGCCTTAAACACCTGCCAGGCTCAGAGAGTATACAGCTATCTAATGGCAGTGATAGCAGTAAAAATTTTCGTGGCTTCTCTGATCTTTCCATCCCTGTGGGGAGGACTTGGACACAGTCACAGGGATGGGCAAAGTGAACACAGGTGAAGGAGCCAACCACACTCCTTCTCCATGAGTTCTGGCAGAATGCCACCCCGACAAAAATATCTCCTGATATTTACCTTAGATTTGCTGTCATCAGTGTGTTCACAGCAAAGTATGGATGCACCTCTCACACAAGGAAGTCACATCAGTCACATCTGCTCATTCTGATTTTAACTTTGTCTTAGATAATTGTGGGCAATTAACTGGATTCTCCTATTAGTATATGACTCACATGAGTTCTTTACCCATTTCCATGAGAGGAGAATATTTCATACAACCTGAAGCTTTAGAAACTCTTATTTAGCAGGGAAGGGTTTAGAGCTTGGGTTTTGTTTAGCGGGGTCCTTTTGGTGTTCTTCCTGCCAGTTTCCGTAGTTGTTCCCATAGAGCGACAGCCACTTGTGCTCATTCCAGTCACAAGTTATCAGCATTGCTGATGAAACACGAATAGGCTGTCCCAGGTTGAAAACCTGGATGTGAGCAAAATGCCATAAAAATAATTGAAGGCTGAGAATTTGGGGCTTGGAGAAGGAAAAGTCAAAAGAGTTGAGACCATTAGGAAATGACCTGAAATTGGACTGAAAGGATAAAAGACAAAATGTTAGAAGGTTAGCAAGCAGCTGTTTTCCATCACCATTATAGACAGAAAATGAGAGGAGAAAAAAAAGAAGAAGAAGGAGAAGAAGAAGAAGAAAAAGGAAAAAGCTACATATGTTGTACTAAATCAGGCTGGAGTTAGAAGTGGGGGTTGGAAGAAGAACATTTCGTAACTACTCATTTTCTTTGCTTTCCTGTTCCTACCTGAAGTAAAGGCCAAGCCAGAGAGAAGACATCTGGTAGGTACTCCTAAAGTTCTCGAAAGTTACATCTCTACTGGGAAGAAAAACAAGTTGAGCATTTGTCCAAAGAGGCTAGTTTGCCTCAAAGGACTGAAACCAGAATGTTACCAGACTCCCTGAGCACCAACACTTGACATTTTAACGTATTTTCACTTACTTGCAGCCAGTCATGGCCTTCGTTTGAAGCAGAACATATTAAAAAGTTGCTACATGAGTTAAAAATAATTCTTTTTAAAGAATTTAAGCCTGATAAATATGATGATTTAAGTCTCATAAAATACTAGATGAGGCGGAGAAGAAGAATTTGAGAAGACAGCTGGAGAGGCTGTGAAGTTATGATACATAACTGGAAATAATGAACAAACTGATGGAAAAAAAAAAGTTTATCCTTGCAAGGGAAGCTGAGGATGCATAGAAATGGGGGTCCAGGAAGAGAGGAATATTTGGGAAGTTGTGGACCTAGGGAAAGGTCTACAGGCACAGGAAGGCACTTTAACCTCGCTAAAATGGAGACCGGGAGTATTACGTGCCTACCTTACCACGCTCACCAAGGCGACAGCAAAATTAGAAAATTCTTACATTTTATCCTTTATTACATAACTTACTACATATAATTACATATAGCACTGTTACATACATTTTATATAGCATTTTCCAGATTAAATGTGATTTTTGTAAAAAACTAAAAGCGTTGGCTCATGATAAACATTCAAAATTTAGCTATTCTTGTCATCATTATCATCACCAACAAGGCTCATCTACACAGAGGATACCTGAATTGCCTTGATACCATTGTCTTTTAAACACTTTTCTTAATGTTTGTTTATTTTTGAGGGGGGAGGGGCAGGAAGCGAGAGAGGGAGACACAGAATCCGAAGCAGGCTCCAGGCTCTGAGCTGTCAGCACAGAGCCCGACGCGGGGCTCAGATCTCACAACTGCAAGATCACAACCTGAGCCAATATCAAGAGCCGGATACTTAATGGGCTGAGCCACCCAGCGCCCCTTATACTCTTTTGACCACAACCCATGTAGGAAAAAAAAAATTCATGGTGACTTAGTATGTCCATACATACATATTTGAAGCCAGTATTTTCCAACACGATATTTTTTTCTCAATAGATACAGCATACTCTGGTATTTTACATTCTATTTCATTCCATTTATTAAATACTGGTGATGGCCCTCTAAATTGACACTATTATCATGAACTGGTTAGTTTAAACAATGACACATTGCACTGTTCCTGCCAACTATTTCCAGGAACTCACAAAGACGGCTGAGTTCACTAATGTTGGTTGAGCCTATAAAGTGCGAAACATCAAATGCTTAGATAATTCTCAAGTTATTCAATCCACTCCCCAAACTATCTCCTCATATGTGATAAAAAATACTCTGGCTACCTGATACTCATATGTGATAAAAAATACTCTGGCAATGCTGATATTAATTTTGCTTTCACAGATCATACTTTACTTTAGACCCGGTCTACCAATTACATTAAAATAACTGATTGTTGGGTAGATGCTCCCTGATGTTGCACCAAGTACCTATAAACTGCACTTCACCAATCGGGAACCATGAGTGATATATCCTCCTCGAATCTGAAAGGATCCTCCTCAACAATGTAAACCTAGTCTGTTACCACAATGATATTGGTCTTTCTTGTCTCTGTCTTGTCTCCCCGTATCTGTTGAAGCTTCTCCGTCAGAATCACATACTCTTAAGTACTTCCCTTACACGTTCCTAAGCAATGTTCACGAACCAGAAGAGTAAAAGCAACGCATTCCATTGCCAGTAAGTTTTCCAGGTAGATAAATACTGAATCTCTGGTCACATTTTATTATTATTACTATCACTACTACTGTTATTATTATTATAGCTTTGTCCAACTTCATCTCATGAGTATTTTTTAAATGTTACAGAGGTCATATTTGACAGTGTTAATTAATTCGCTGATATTTGAAAGACTCTTAAGTAGCGCTATGCAGAACTTTCTTGGATGATGGAAAGTTTCTATATCTGCACTGTCCAGTAGGACAGCCACCAGCTACACGTGATATTGAGCCCTTCAAATGTGGCTAATGCAATGGAAGAACTAAACTTTGTTTTATTTTAATTACTATAAATTTAAACAGTTGCATGTGGCTAGTAGCTAGTATATTAATGCAGATGTAGAGTATTTATCATAAGGCATAATAATGATTGTGATGAGAAAGAAAATAACAATAAAAGGAGCCATTTATTGAGTATTTATCAGGGACCAGGCATTAGCCTCAGCCCTTTTTACCTACATTAAATAATTTGCTTCTCAAAACAATTCTACCCAGTAAGTACCATCATTATTGTGTTTTGGGTTGAAGAAAATGAGATCACATAGCTGGTAAGCCATGGAGCTGAGGTTCAAACCCAGGTCTGCCCCCAGACCACAGAGCAGAAATGTATTCCTTCTTACAATAGCTACTGGCTGTGTATGTGTGATTTCAATTTAAATTGATAGGAAAATTAGCTGTACGTGAGACTTGAGAATACGTGACTTTTTCTCTATCCTTTAAAAAAAATCTCCTCCACTCAGTGCCCAAGACTGGCCTCTAAAGAAAGGAAAATCCTATGACTGAGGACTCTTCCAGTTCTAAAAACAAATGTCTCTGTGATTTAAATAAAAGGTTTAGGATCAAGAGGTAAACTAGAATTCAAATTGTATTTATGGTTTGGAGAATCTCTGCCCACTTGAGGCTATGAAACTATTTTTACATTTACTTGAGATTTATTCTTGCCTGCTTCTGAGAGGATTGGGCGGGGGGGGGGGGGGGGGGTGGCGCTTACAGATTAAACTGTGCTAAAGATATTTAAGGATCATAAAAAGCAGAGATCATTTGGAAAAACATTAATGTAAGAAGGTTTTTAAGCACCCAATTTCTGAGAGAGGATTAATTAAAGCTTTCCAGCTAAGACAAAAAAAAAATTAATAATAATAAACAACTAATAAAAATGTGCACATTAGATTGCACATAAAATCTGTTGTTCCCCGTTTTTTTCCTTGACAAAGAAATCAAACTGATGTGCAGTTTAAATTAAAGATACAGCATACTCAAGCACTTCCCAACTCTTCTCCTCTATAAAAGCAGACGATAGTGCAGCAAAATTAAGTCAGTAAAGGCTACTCTCTGAGAAGTCCTATAGCCCAGGAGCTCATCTTTTGAGAGCATGTAAGTGTCCTGCCCATACAGCACCAACGCAGATGTGGCTTCCCTGCCTGGTCCCCTCTGAATGGCCTCTTCTGTCCATTGTCGCTGCTGATCACTCAGGCACCGGAGTGGGGGGTTAGCAGCCCCATCCAGCAGAGGAGAATCGATGGGGCACTTGGCTCTATGAGTATGCTCTCTCATGCTAATGTGGGAAATCTTTATAAGTGAAGAACTGTCTATTGTCATTTACTTGCAACTGAGCTGAGTGTGTGTGTGTGTGTGTGTGTGTGTGTGTGAGAGAGAGAGAGAGAGAGAGACAGAGACAGAGACAGAGACAGAATGACATTTCATTAAGTGTTTTAAGTGTGTGGGTTTTGTCTCCTACTTTCTTCTCCCTATTTGGAGAAAAGAAATAATCACACACACACACACACACACACACACACACACACACACACACACACACGCAATTTCTACTTTGAAACAATTAATTTTTTAAGGGGATTTTCTAAGGAGAAGTGATTTGTCTTTATTAGGTCAGACACTTAAAGGACTTGGTTGCCGCTTACCCTTTAGCACACAGCTGCCTCTAACTCAGCTTTGTCCTCATTACATTCTCTGAGCTGGTGGTGAAGGGAAAGTTAGGTTAAAGAGGATACAAAGCCTTTGACATCCTTAATGTGTGCCTCCAATTCCACTGAGAGAAAAAAAGGAAATGTTTTTTTCTAATTTGTATGCTTACAACGTATGGGCTGCTTTATATGCCTTAATTTAATCCTCACAGATCCATCAATAGCAGGCAGGATCTTTATCCCCATTTTATAGATGGAAAACACTGTGTTAAATCTTATGTCCAAGGTCTCACACGTGTCAAAGCTGGCACCAAAACCCAGACTGTCCACCCCAGATCTCATGACTAAAGTCACCAGGCTGTTAGTCCTTGAAGGAAAGAATCATGTCTGTATTGAATACACATGTACTAGGGCCTAGCACACGGTAGCCTTCAACAAATGTTGGCTGACGGACTGGCTGAATGTTCCTTATCCTCACTTCCTTTGGGTTACACCACAACTGTCCCCTCAGAACACCTACAAAGCCTCAACAGTCTTCTTTTGTTCTAAGTAAAATGGGGTTCACCAATCTTCTCCATTCATTCTTCTATCCCATTCTCACTCATTCCACTCAACATGTATTTCAGTACAATGTGAGTAACAGTGGAAACATAGCCAAATTACTTGTGTAAGAGCAGGTGAACTGCTGTTCTTTCATAAATGGGGTTGAGAGGAGCGCCTGGGTGGCTCAGTTGGTTAAGCATGGAACTTCGGCTCAGGTCATGATCTCGCGGTGTGTGGGTTCGAGACCCGCATCAGGCTCTGTGCTGACAGCTCAGAGCCTGGAGCCTGCTTTGGATTCTGTGTGTCCCTCTCTCTCTGCCCCTTCCCTGCTCATGCTCTGTCTGTCTCTCTCTCTCTGTCTCAAAAATAAATAAACATTAAAAAACATTTAAAATAAATAAATAAATAGGGTTGAGAGTTTCAAAAATTAATGAATGTTAACAAGAAGGGCAATAGATTAAAACCTAGATGTTGCTATTATCCCTGTTTATTTGTTTTTAATTAGACCTTATTTTTTTAGAGCAGTTTTAGATAGAGTTCCCATATATATCTCCTCCTCTCCCACACTGTTTCTGCTACTATTAACATCTTACATTAGTGTCGTACATTTGTTATAATTGATGAGTCAAAATTGATAAATTACTTTTAACTAAAATTCATGATCTATACTAGATTTACTCTTTGTGTTATACATTCTATGGGTTTTGACAAATGTATAATGTATCCACCATTATAGTAACGTACAGAATAGTTTCACTGCCCTGAAAATCCCCTGTGGTCTCCCTCTTCCCTAACCTCTGGCAACCCCTGGTCTTTTTTACTATCTTTATACTTTGGCCTTTTCCAGAACACCATAGAGTTGGAATCATATAACACGTAGCCTTTTCAGATTGGCCTCTTTCACTCAGCAATATGCATCCAAGGCTCCTCTGATCTCTTCATGGCTTCATAGTTCATTTCTTTTTATTGCTGAATGATATTCCCTTGAATGGATATACTACAATTTATTCATTGATCTATTGAAGGACAGCTTGGTTACTTCCAAGTTTGGACAATTATACATAACGCTGCTATAAACATTCATCTGCAGGTTTTTGTGTGAACATATGTTTTCAATTCATTTGGGTAAATACGAAGAAATGTGATTGCTGGATGGTATGGTAAGAGTATGTTTAGTTTTGTAAGAAATTGCCAAGCTACCTTCCAAAATGGCTGTACCATTTTGCATTCCCACCATCAATGAATGAGAGTTCCTGTTGCTCCATATTCTTTGCCAGCATTTGGTGTTGTCAGTGTTTTGAGTTTTAGGTGCATAACGGTATCTCATTGTCGTTTTAACTTGCAATCCCTGTGCCACATGATGTTGAGCATACCTTCACGTGCTTATTTGCCATCTGTGTATCTTCTCTGGTGAAGTCCGTCAGATCTTTTGCCCATTTTTTAACTGTTTGTTTTCTCATTGTTGAGTTTTAAGGACTTACACTCAGTTGTTTCGTTGTTTTAAACACAGAAAAACCTTCCTTTCTGCTCCATAATTCTCTTCCTCTTTTTGCCAATTAGGTACCGAAACTCACCTGCTGCTGTTTTTCCCAATGCTGCCGAGCTCTACGCTGGCCTCTGGGTTAACACTGTTATTCAACAGCACTGTACTCCAAAGGTCAACAGTGATAACGCTGAAGGAAGAAATTATGAAACTCTCTCACTTAGAGCTTGAACAGTCTTGGCCCAATGACCACGCATCCAAACACAGAAGTCGAAAACCACCGTGTGCCATGCAGACTGCAAACTACAGTGTATCGAGTTAGCACAACATTCCATTATTTCAATACTTTTTAAACATGAGACTCCTGAAAGTTCTCATTTCTCTAGGGTGTTCACTCTGAACAATGAGGAGGCATCTTGAAAAAAGAATTTCAGGGGCTCCTGGGTGGCTCTGTCAGTTAATGTCTGACTTCGGCTCAGGTCATGATCTCACAGATCGTGAGTTCGAGCCGCACATCGGGCTCTGTGCTGACAGCTCAAAGCTTGGCGCCTGCTTCAGATCCTGTGTCTCCCTCTTTCTCTACCCCTCCCCTGCTCGCACTCTGTCTCTCTCAAAATTAAGCAAACATTTTTTGAAAAATTTATTTTAAAAAGGAATTTTAAGCAAAAATTAAATGTAGGTCTTCAAATAGGCAGAAAAATGAACATTTTTAAACTTGCTGCAGGAAAGTATATCCATCAGAATTTTTCTATAGAGAAAGAAACTGTATTTAATGTTCTTTGGATTTTTATCAGCAGCAAGGTAAACAGGAAGAATCTCTCAGAAGTGCTTCATGGAGTTATACAAGAACTATTTTTTAAGCATTTTACGGTTGGCAGCTTAAGATAATTTTTTTATTTTTATTTTTAAGGAAAGGATTTCTTGGTTCTTCTGACAGGTTGATAACATGTACCACAGATCTCAGTAATTACAGCAGATAAATTCTGATGAAGCAGTTGAGAAGATTAGAGCCTAAGAATATCGGAAAAGAAAAGGGAAAACACTGCCACTGGGGTATGTCCTTTTCATCGAATACATTTGGCCTGAAACGTTACAGATTACAGACCTCTATTCATAGACTCCTTCTTGACTGCCTAAGTAGCAGGCCCACCTGCCATGACAACCTTTTGATATCAACTGTGAAGGCATTTGCCTTTCCCTCACACACTGCTTCTGAGGGCCTGCACACGCATTACGTCAGGAGGTCAGGAGGACTTGAGGGAGTTAAAACCACACACAACCCAGGAACGTTATCTTTTTTACTTAAAGTCTTCTCTCTCTCACCTCACCTGCTAACAGTCTCCAAAACGGACAAAGCTGAATCTTGCCTCCTTGTTTTCCCACATTTAGAACTGAACAGATGTCAGCAAAAACCTCTTGCAAAGGGCTAGATAGTAAACGTTTTAGGCTTTGCAGGCCATACAGTCTCTATCACAACTATTCAGCTCTGCAGCTGTATATGAAAGCAGCCATAAACACACAAAGGAATCAATGTGGCTGTGTTCCAATAAAACTGAAATTTGAATTTCATATACTTTTTGTATGGTATGAAATATCGCCTTCCTTTTGGTTTTTGTTTTCAGTCATTTAAAAATGTAAAAACCATTCTTACCTGGAGGGCCATACAAAAATGAGCACTGAGTCAGATTTAGCTCATGGATCACAGTTTGCCTTAGAAGAAATCTCAAAACATTAGACAGTCACAATAGAAACAGGAACCAGATGCTTCTAATGCAATTACCCATGGAATCCTATAAGGAGACAAGCTTCCAATTTACATATATAAGAATGCTTTGCCCTGGAAATATTTAGTACATATGTCTAATGAGTTCCCATATATGTTATCTCATTTTATATGTGCTGTGAAATCCAAACCTAATGAAGAAATCTTTAATTCTTCATTTTTTTATGTAAATTTTCTTGTTAAAAAAAAATTTTTTTTATTTCTTTTTGAGAGAGAGAGCGTGTGAGTAGAAGGGGGCAGAGAGAGGGAGAGAGAGGATCCCAAGCAGGCTCCGGGCTGTGAGAGCAGAGCCTGATGCGGGGATCGAACTCATGAACCAGGAGATCATGACCTGAGCTGAAACCAAGAGTTGGACACTTAACTGATGAACCACCCAAGCACCCCAAGAAATCTTGATTTCTTTAAAATTTAATTTAATACATCCTCTCAAAAATTGGGAAAGTTTAAAATGTTAAGTATTTAAATACTAATATTAAATATGGTTTTAATATTTTAAACATTAAATACTTAAAATTGGGATGTTTAAAAATTTCTCTATACTTAACTGGCTATTAAAAGTGGCATACTAGGGCACCTGGGTGGCTTAGTCGGTTAAGCGTTCAACTTCAGCTCAGCTCATGATCTCGCGGTCCGTGAGTTCGAGCCCCGCATCGGGCTCCGTGCCGACAGCTCAGAGCCTGGAGCCTGCTTCGGATTCTGCGTCTCCCTCTCCCTCCGCCCCTCTTCTGCTTGTGCTCTGTCTCCTTCTGTCTTTCAAAAATGAATAAATGTTAAAAAAAATTTTCTAAGTGGCATATTAAATGCTAAACATGAAGAGAGGTGTTAATGAATAACACTACTTGACCAGTTACTGTACAGCGGGCACTGGATTAAGCATTTTCCACAGGGAATTCCTTCAACCCTCATAGCAACTCTAGGCGCTGACCACTGTTATCCCCATTTTACAGTGGAGGAAAAGGAGGCACAAAATTAATGAACAGTGGAGCCATGATCCAAACCGAGACAGACTCGCCCCAAAGTCAGTGTTGTTAACCACCCAGCAATACTGGCATGTGTCAGACTGGTTGAGTGTCATTTCCCTTTGACTCCGAATCTGTAATCTCTTAAGATTTAAATGGATTCTCCTTCCTTTAAGTATTTATATTTACCTTTTACTGCCACGTGAATGCCTATTTTGTTAAGGACCCTCATTCTTAAAGTTGCAGATTCACCAATCAAGGTAAAATACATATAACCACCTAACCACTCACAAAAGTTTGTTTATTCACATACAAGTTATATCCTTCCCAGTTCCATCAGGAACATCTTTCTAAGATATTAGAACACATTAATTATGATTTTCTCACCCTCATGGCATCCCTCACAGGTAAAGAACTAAGTCACATCTTTCTTTCAGCCATTCACTCACACTCATTCCAAAACACTTGTACTGAACTGTGCTTACTATGTGTGAGCTATTATCTGAGGGACAGGAATGTCTAAAAAAATAACGTCCAGTAATGGTTAATTTTTTGTGTCAACTTGGCTAGAACATGTACCCATTTGGTCAAACACCAGTCTAGATGTCACTGTGAAGGTACTTTTATTTTAAATTTTTTTTAACGTTTACTTATTATTGAAATACAGAGAGAGTCAGAGCGTGAGCAGGGGAGGGGCAGAGGGAGAGGGAGATACAGAATCTGAAGCAGGCTCCAGGCTCTGAGCGGTCAGCACAGAGCCGGACGCAGGGCTTGAACTCACAAACCACGAGATCGTGACCTGAGCTGAAGTCGGACACTTAACCGACTGAGCCACCCAGGTGCCCCCACAGTGAAGGTACTTTTAAAATGAGATTACCATTTCAGTCAGGAGACTCTGAGTAAAGCAGATTACTCTCTATAATGTGAGTGGGCCTCATCCAATCAGTTGAAAGCCTTAAGAGAAAAAGATTGAGGTCCTCCAAGAAAGAAAAAATTCCGCCTCTAGCCTGTCACTGCACTCCAGCTGTAGCAACAGCTCTTCTCTGGGTCTCCAGCAAGGCAGCCTGCCATGCAAATTTCAGACTTGCCAGCCTCTACAATTACATAAGCCAATTCCTTAAAATAAATCTCTCTCTCTCTCTCTCCCCCCCCATATATATATTTATGCATAAGCATATATATGCTTCTAGACATCCTATTGGTTCTGTTTCTCTAAAGAACTCTGACTGGGCAAAAGATGTAAAGTTCACTGACTGCTGAGATACGGACCAAGTGAGCTCTGGCACACTGCTGGTGTGAGTGTAACCTCTACAACCACTGTGGGATGCAATCCACTGAAGTCGAGTAAAGATAAAGGTGCACTCATCCCGTGACCCAATCACAGAAGAAAAACCACGTGGCGCCGCATAGCCAGACCCACTGAGAATCACTGCTGAGTTGACAAAAATAATTCCCAAGTTTCTTAAAAAAGATTGCACTTAGTGTGAAAGCTTCAAAACTATCTCAACCCATTCAAGAAAGACAGACCTAAGTCACACCCATTCACGAGAAGCTAAAAACGCCAATGGAACCACTCCTAACACATCTGGACCCCGCTGCACCCTGAGACAGTAGCGGCAGCTGCTCACTTTAATCAGCCACCCACAAATGGCCCGTTGTTCCCACACCCCGGAGTGAAGAGCCTATGTTAATGACAGAAAGAGAAGAAAGCCCCTAGAGCGCTGTCTGCATATAATAAGTGCTTGATAAACATTAGCTATTATTAAGAACATAAAAATACACATTTCACTGTTTTCATTTTAAGTGACTTGCTAAAAAAGCACCTGCCTTCCCCCTGGGACTTCTACCCCCTTTATGGGGGGACCAAGTGAACCCTTCTGATAGAATCACCCCTTTCTGTTGAATAGTCACTTTGCTCAGACATGGCTGGATTGATTCTTTTTTCAGCAAATTAATGAAGAGTGAAAAGTGGTCAGTCATCACTCTGTCAGCTGGTGTGTGAACGACACAATCCTTCCCTTAAACACATAATACTCCATCATGTGAAACCTCTCAGTGAATGGCTGACAGAACAAAAGTAAACTAAAATCTAATTTCTCCTTCAGCTTTCTTGTTACTTTCTTCTTACTTCCTAGTTAATCTTGGTGAACACCAACCTGTTATTAGAGCCTCATTTTTTCCACCCCCTATCAATGTAAATCAAAACAGAGTCCTTCAAAATCTGCACAACGAGGACATGGAAGGCACAGAACAAACGCTGAGAGGTGAATTTCAGTACAGACTTAAGTTATCTTTTGGGGACACGTTAGTATGAAGAACATGCATTTTTATTTATTTTTTTTAATTTTTTTTTAACGTTTATTTATTTTTTGAGACAGAGAGAGACAAAGCATGAACAGGGGAGGGGCAGAGAGAGAGGGAGACACAGAATCTGAAACAGGCTCCAGGCTCTGAGCGGTCAGCACAGAGCCCGATGCGGGGCTCGAACTCACGGACCGCGAGATCATGACCTGACCTGAAGTCGGACGCTCGACCGACTGAGCCACCCAGGCACCCCAGAACATGCATTTGTAGAAGGTGATTTGGCATGCTTCCAGGAGATCAGTCTTCCAGATACATTTTAAAGCTTTTAACCAAGCACTTTTATTTCTTAAAAAATTATCCAAAAGGAAAAATAACATCACTAAATAAGTGGAAAGATTTAACAGCATAGCTTATTTTCTACAATTTCTACAAAGAATTTTTTCAACTGCTCTCATAAGAACAATAAGGCTTATGCTTGTGCTTGTGCTTGTGTTTGTGTTTGTTTGTTTGTTTTAAGAGCATGAGCTTCAGGTGAAATAACCTTGAGTCAGACTTCTAAGGCTGCTCCCTTAATAGCTACATGACCTTGAGGAAGTCACCTTCTTTGAGTGCCAGCCTTAAGATCTGTGAAATGGTAATAATATACACTCTCCCAACCCCCAGAGGATTTTGTGCCAATCTGAAGAGATAAAACTCATTATAGAGCTTGCACACTTACATTTCACCATCAATAAGTGCAGTAAGTGTAACTTTGAAAGAAGGGGTGGATATGTGAGTGAACAATCGAACAAACAATCCCAGAGTCTCTATGCAGGGCTGGTTGGTCATTGGGAGGAAGCCAGGCTGTTTCATGGGCTAGAGTCCTCCACCTTGACTGGACACTCCTGCACTGAGGGAAACCACGAAGACGGTATGGCTCTCACCCTCCCTCTCTATCATACCAAAGACCTGTTCCCTTGTCCCACCCTGGCCGGTGAGCCTTAAAGACCTTTTAAGGAAAGAAGCCTAATATTGAACACCTACTGTGTACCAGGCACTTGGTGAAGGGCTGGGCAAAGCCTGGTCAACGAGATCGATGTGACTCTCATGAAGCAACATTATTTCTTCTTCTTCTTTTTTTAAGCTACATTATTTCTTAAACATTAGGTGAATATAGGATTTACATCATTGACTATTCATGCTTAGATACAGTACCAAGGACAATGGAGGCATCAGTTCAAGTGCTTGTTTATTTTTGAGACACAAACTATTAATTTATTGAGAAGAAAATAGAGTGTGACTGTAGTCGTTCACCAAGAGCCATGACAACAGTCTTTCAAAGACTCCCTAAAGCCCTTAGAATCGGGGCGCCTGGGTGGCTCAGTGGGTTAAGCGTCCGACTTCGGCTCAGGTCATGATCTCATGGTCTGTGGGTTCGAGCCCTGCGTCGGGCTCTGTGCTGACAGCTCAGAGCCTGGAGCCTGCTTCAGATTCTGTGTCTCCCTCTCTCTCTCTGACCCTCCCCCGTTCATGTTCTGTCTCTCTCTGTCTCAAAAATAAATAAACATTAAAAAAAAATTTAAAAAAACCCCTTAGAATCAAGCGAAAACTCATGACATGACCTGCAAATCCCTTGGTAATCTGCCCTGCTTATTCCTATGGCCTCATTTGTGGGCATCCCTTGGTGCAGATACAGCAGAAAATCTTTAATTCGTCTATCCCTCCCTGCTCTCTCTCACCTCTGGGCCTTTGTACATGCTTGGCAGTGTGTCCAGCCCTTTCTACAAATTACCTGATTAGCTCCTCACAACAAGTTTATGAGGTGGCATGAGGCTGTCATGGGGCTGGCAAAGTTGAAACTCACAGAGTTACCATCAACCACAGGCAGAAGATAATACGTCACCCCTGACAAAGGAAAGAACACAGCACTTTACTGCATGAAGGTGGCTTCCAGAGCTGGAGTCTCAGCAGCACACCATGTGACCACCAAAGACCCGGGAAGGTACCCTTCTATCCTTCACACCACCGGACGGAAGTGAGGATCTCCCCTGATCCATCCGGCTTCTCCACCTGGCCCTAGTTTCCTAAAAGAGGTCTTTATACCTTTGTGTCAATTTTCACTATTCCCTGCTGATCTGGTACAGCCAGGTACAAACTCTAAATGAACACTACCCGAGTACAAATGCACACTGTCTTGAAAACATTCACCAGTGAGCTTATGTCTGACCATTCACATTTCAGAGTAGTCCCAGGATGTGATACCAGAGACCAATCCCGGGTGCCCTTGAGATCTGACCATCTAAGTAACTGGCCTCCATTACAGCCCCCAATAACCCCCAGCTTCTAGTATCCACACCTCTGTGTAATTCTCTCCCATATTAGACAGGGTTGGTCACCATTTGTTTCTGTAACCAATAAGATATAACAGAAGGGATGAGCTATCCCTTCTGAGATTAGATTATAAAGGAATACAGCTTCCATCTGGGGCTCCCTCCTCTTGGATCACACATTCTGGAGGAAGCTATATCATAAGCAGCCCTATAGAAAGGCTCCTCGCGTAAGGAACTGAAGCCTCCTGCCAACAGTCAGTGAACTTAGAAGATCCTGTAGTCCTGCAGCAAGATTCCGGTCCCAGCCGACACCTTAACTGCAACCTCATGAGAGACCCTGAACAAGAACCACCCAGCTAAGCCACTCCTGGATTTCTGACCCTAAGAAACTGTAAGATAGCAAACGTTTGCTATATTAAGATTCCTTGGGAGTAATTTGTTGCACAGTAATAAATAACTAACACAGCATCCCAGTGGAAGGAGGCTTCAGACTTCAGGAAGTATTATAATTGAATCTATTTTACAGAAAATGACACACAGGTACAAAGAAGTTAAGTGACTTTCTCATGGGCTACCCACCTAAGAAGGGGTAATGTCAGGATTTGAACATAGTTTTGGCTGAGTCTAGAGTCAGTGCTTTTTTAACCATAGCAACAAATACTTCTTCTACTTCCTCCTCACCAGCCTTGAGTCTGGGGGATCATAGCCCTGCCATTGTACTCCCATGTGACTTCCATAGCACTCCGTATTTCCTGTATCACACACAGTCCTTACCACGCTATATTTTAATGTTCTGCTTAAGAATCTCTTTTCCTCCCACTAAACTGTAAATTCCTGGAAGGCGAGAACCTGTCTGTGTTCATGCATCCATTTGACAAATGTTTATTGCCGGGCACTGGGAATACAATGACCAACATAAATAGACACGACTCCACCCTTGGACAACTTAAAGTCTGGTAGGCGAGACAAGAATCCATAAACTAAATATAAAATTCCAAGTGCAAAGTGCTACCCAGGAGCTCCGAGAAACATCTGACCTAGTCAGGAAGGGCAAAGAGGACTTCCTACAAGGTGGCCGCTGGGAATGAGGCTGAAGTGGGAGCCACAGTGGTTATCCAGTGAAAAGGGGAAAGGTGGGGCCCTCCAGCAGAGGAAACGCACACTCCAAGTTCTCCAGAGGAGGAAGGAAGAAGACGGACACAGCAAACCAAAAGGAGGCCAATGGGCAGAAGCACAGAAGCTGAGACACCTGGAGGGAGAAGAGGCTGGAAGAAGGAAATGGGGCCAACCATGCAGTGTCACCCTGTAGACCACATTCAGGAGCCTAACTTGCCCCTAAAAGCAATGGGAGCGGTGGCAAGGGGTGGGATTACAGAGGTAGAAAGATTCTATTTGTGGTTTAAAATTTTTTTTAATGTTTATTTATTTTTGAGAGAGACAGAGACAGAATGCAAGTGGGTTAGGGGCAGAGAGAGAGAGGGAGACACAGAATCCAAAGCAGGCTCCAGGCTCCGAGCTGGCAGCACAGAGCCTGATGCGGGGCTCGAACCCACAAGCTGCGAGATCATGACCTGAGCCGAAGTCGGACGCTCGACTGACTGAGCCACCCAGGTGCCCCAAGACTCTACTTGTGGTTTAAAAGGGTCACTCTGGCTGCACTGCAGGGAGAGCCTGGAAGGAGGCTGGAGTGAAGGGGGACAGATCATTAGAAGACACTTGCAACTGCCAGCTGAGAACTTGTCCCCATCGGAACCCCGGTGCCTTGCACAGTGCCTTGCATAGAGTCAGCCCTCCATAAGGGACAACCGAAGTGAAATCCATGTTGAAATGGACAAATGGTAACCTGCTGTAAGTAGAACAAGAGAAATAACAGCACAGAAGAGCTCTGAGACCTTCAGTGACTCAGAGGTCACAGCCTCAAAAGGGAAGAAATAAGGTGTGAGGCACTGACAGGTGGAAAAGCCGTGCTAAGCTTGCCTCATACAACATGTCAGCCCTCATCTATCAATTTCCTTTTCCAAAACTTATTACATGGAAGTTATCCCTCCTGATTACACCCCAAATAAGAAACAAATAAAAGATTGTTTGAGACATGAGACATAGCCTGGCTGATATTTGAGCTAGTCTAAAATCGTATGAGCGTCTGCAGCTCGGTAAGACCGCTTCAGAAACTATATATTTTTTTAAAGAGGAAACAAAACATGAAACCGTACAGTGCCCAGGCAACTCTACAGTTTACAGAATTTTGTGACGACTTTGCTAATTTTATCCAAGTCACAGCAAAATGAAAAGAGAAGAGTAAGCTTTAGAAACTTGATTTTTAATTTTCCCTTTAAAAGCGACCATTCCACAGTGATATATATAAGTTATTTCTAAATCCTTATCCCTTTAAATAACCTTCAATGAGTCTTGACCCCTAAAGGGGCCCTTGGTCTGCTGAGCAGCGTGAAGCATTTAATTTTACAAGTTTACAGAAGATTGGATTAAGCAAATTCTGACAGAGAAAGATCTGGAAAGGGAGGGAAGGGTGGTAGAAGGAATGAGAAGAGATCCAGTCACTGATAGGCTAAAACCAGAGACTTAGGTGGCTTAGTCGGTTAAGTGTCCAACTTTGGCTGAGGTCATGATCTCATGGTTCCTGAGTTTGAGCCCCACATCAAGCCTCGCATGGAGCCCTGCATCGGGCTCCACGCTGATGGTTCGGAGCCTGCTTGCAATTCTCTCTCTCCCCAATCTTTCTCTCTCTCTCTCTCTCTCTCTCACTCTCCCTCTGCCCCTTCCCCAACTAGCTCACTCTCTCTCAAAATAAATAAACTTTAAAAAAAAGAAAAGGAAAAACAAAGTTTAAAATCAGAGACTTGGGTGAACTATCTAATGGGGATTTTAAGTGGAGAAAAGCTATAGGGTATGCGATATAACTCCCCACCCCACCCCCAAACTTCATCATGAAATCATCAATAAAGTCTAAGGGCTGCCCTGAGACAGCAGCAGTATGAGTTATTCTCGCTGAAAGAAGCAGTGACTT
Source organism: Panthera pardus (assembly GCF_024362965.1). Classification (NCBI taxonomy): domain Eukaryota; kingdom Metazoa; phylum Chordata; class Mammalia; order Carnivora; family Felidae; genus Panthera; species Panthera pardus. Next base: position 47,374,428 of record NW_026527002.1, read on the forward strand.
ATCTGGTCGGTAGCTGGGCAGCAACAGCCCCATGTGCTCTGCCCCTCTCTCCTTTCCACAGACCTGCAAGCTCACAGTGTATACATTCTCGAGTCCCCTTGTCTCTGCCTTTGAGGTGCACATATTCTCATTCTAGCACTACCGATGGCTGATTCAGGGGAAGGAGCCACAAACCCACTTAGCCTCACATTTAATGCCTGAAATAAACTCGATTAAAGAATGTGACTTTAGACGTGAGGTTAAGTGGGTTTTTAGAGATATATATATAAATACACACACACACACACACACACGTATATATATATACTCAGTCAAGACCACTCAAGACCTTTTTTTTTAATGTTTATTTGTTTTTAAGAGACAGATAGAGCGAGAGCAGGGGAGGGGCAGAGAGAGGGGGAGACACAGAATCCAAAGCAGCTCCAGGCTCTGAGCTATCAGCATAGAGCCCAACTCAGGGCTTGAACTCACAAACCACGAGATTATGACCTGAGCTAAAGTTGGATGCTTAACCAACTGAGCCACCCAGGCACCCTAAGAGACCATTTTTTAAAGACCAAACAAAACATGAAACCATAATATATAATTATATAATGTAACATATGATATATATTATAAATACATATAATTTTATAAAATAAATATATTTATAATTTATATATAGTTTTTCACTGTCTGGCTCCTGTATTTCTTAGTTCTGAACTCAAGCAAGAGAGTTATTTATAGAATGTTATTTATAGAATATATTATAGAATGTTATGTTATTTATAGAATCCCTCCACTTATGACCCCAACATCTGTAAGTATACTGAAGCAGGTTTGCAAGAATACACTAGATATTTCACAGAAATTATCTCTGTGTAAGTAAATTTGATTAGATTTTATGGTTTCCCTGTTAAAAACATGTATTGCTAAAATCTTCAAACTCTAGCCCCTACTTAAAAATAAATGCTTCATTTTACATTTCTATCTGTCTTGATGAGGTAGGATTTAAATCCAAGTCTAATCTTACCCTGTTCTACTGTTCCTCTCAAGGTTAGGTTAAAATTACTTCTTTTGACTCCACTTCCTCCACATTTAGTTCTCAGATCCATCTAGCATTCACCATCTGACTTCCTTCTCTCTTATCTCTCTTCTCTCTTATCACTGCCCGAAAATATTTGTGTATTTTTTCACAATGATTATCCAAAACAGGATAGTTTTGCGGCATGAAGCAGTTGGTATTCACCAAGTTCCTACAGTCTGAACTTTTAATATAATAAAGCATTTGATGGAGACTGGATCAGAGAATATACAGTTTATGGCCAATTTAAAGTCCATAATTGCTGATAAGTATTCAATAAATGTTGGCCGATGACCACTTGAAAATGCATTCTAGATCATACTAAGAAAGCTGATTTCCCAGCTTAGGCACCTCAATGTTAGGAACTTTAAAACAGCCAGTAAGTTCCCTTTTTATGATACACCATCTTTAACTTTGAAAGCAGCTAAAAGAATGAGGACACAGGTCAAATGATGTGGTTAGAAAGGGAGGTGAGCAAGATTTACTGTTATTTCAGTGCAAAGGGACACTGTAACCTTCAGGTACTGTGAATATAAAGTTTTGGTTTTTTTTAACTATAGCAATGCAATGCTTGTTTTTATTGAAGAGAAAATCCTTATAACTTTACCGAAACTCCTGTGATTCACAGTGGCTTACCCATTAAATTTATGGATCAATGACTGAGACAGACACATAAAGTAAGAAAAACTAGAAAAAGAAGAAATGGAATTTCTCTACCTACCTACACCTGTCCCTGTGGCCGATATCCATTTTTCTTCTACAAAGAAAGGGATTATTTTTCTAAAATAGTCAACTGAGTTAAGCTAGCCACTAAAACTCTTAAAACCACTAAGAGCATCTCTGTTCCATTTTGCCATATATACATTTCCACAGCTCCACAGCACTTTCTTTCTCACTCCTGGCAACAGCACAGCTACACAGAGCTTTCTTATTCTCTCTAAAACAGTCTCCACACTATCAGGCATCCATACTTCTGCTGTGGCAGAATAATAGTACCTGAAGATGCTCTAATCCTCACAACATGTGACTATTTTACCTCACATAGCAAAGGAACTTCGCAGATGTAATAAGGTTAACAACCTTGAAATCGATAGATTACCCTAGATTTGTCAGGTACATACAGTCTGATCACATGGGTTCATGCAACCAGATAGATGTCAGTGTGAGAAGGACACGATCTACTGTTGCTGCCTCTGAAGACGGAGGAAGGAGACCACAAACCAAGGATCACAACCTCTTTTACCTGGAAAAGGCACAGAAAGGCATTGTCTCCTAGGGACCCATGGAGAAACGCACCCTGCCAACACGATAATTTTAGCCCATTTAGACCCATGTCAGACTTCTGATCTACGGAATATTAAGTAAGTTTGTATTGTTTAAGCTACCAAGTTTGTGGGAATTTATTACAGCAAATATAGTCCTATATGTATTTTTGTCACCTAGAACATCCTTCCCTGCCTTGACTACCTGGGTAAACATTTCATTCCTGTAGGTCTCTATTCAAATATCCCTTTCCCTGTGAAGACTTCCCAAGGACCACACTTCTATCAGGTTCTGTGGGTCACTCCGTCCTCTTTGTTCCCAAATCTCTTCATATTCACCCCAACTGGGCATAGTGTGATTACTGTTATAAACAGAACTCTATCATCTCTCTATACTACCTATCCATGATGGCAGAGGACATGTGTTTTCATCTAAGTACCAGGTCTATCTTGCACCTAACAGGTACTCCACAGTATTTGAATGAATGAATGAATGAATGAATGAATGTTTGAAAAAAAACTGTGGTCGCAGGCTTCTAAAAGAAGTCAGGGAAAATATGAAATCAGACTATACCAAGGTAAGACTATTAGTAAAATATTGGGGTGCCTGGGTGGCTCAGTTGGTTAAGTGTTCGACCTCAGCTCAGGTCATGATCTCACGGTCTGTGAGTTGGAGCCCCGCGTCGGGCTCTGTGCTGACAGCTCAGAGCCTGGAGCCTGCTTCGGATTCTGTGTCTCCCTCTCTCTCTGCCCCTCCCCTGCTCATGCTCTGTCTCTCTCTGTCTTAAAAATAAATTAAAAAACATTTAAAAATTAAAAAAAAAAAGATTATTAGTAAAATATCAAAATATGATCTAAACATCCATTTTTCTAAGTTTGTAATCTGCCACGAATCACTGCTACACTAATGCAACATTTAGGGGGGGAAACGAATGAGTATTTAATGAACTCTTAAAATTCCCATCCTGCTAAATTTAACTATTGAGTAGGAGGGAAAAATTCTCTTCTGTGATGAGCCCTGCAGTCTCCACCTCTAGTCATGGCTGACAGATTTGGGGTTCCTGGTACCCTTTAGCTCTCCTTAGGGTGTGGTTCCCTAATTTAGGGTTTCCTAGAGGACTTGTTACAAGTCGTCGGGGGCCCTACCCTCAGAGTATCTGATTCAGCAGGCCGGAGAGGGGCTGTGAAGTTGCATGCCTAACAAATTCTCAGTGATTTGGAAGATGCTGGCCAGAAAACACACTTTGAGAACCACTGATCCAGGGCAAGGCTTACCCCAGGCCTCTGGTTCTGACCACTGCCAGCTTCTCTGGACAGTCAGTCTAAGAAGACCTCACTTCCGCATCCGGGCACCGGCCAGCATCCCTTGGCCCAAGCCCCAGGTAAATAATGATTTCCTTCCTCCCCTCCCCAAGCACACAGAGATCTCTCTTATGGAACCAAACTCTCCGTTTCCCTTCAGTTTCCCCAGAACTAATCCTTTCCCACTGACATTGCAACACCTCTCCCTTGACTGGAAATCAGAAGCCTGTGGGCTTAGAACAGACCAGCCACAGCATGGAGGCCCTGAGAAACAGCGTGTTATCAGAGAACCCAAGGAATCCAACAGCCTAGAGAGCAGATCTGATGAGATCACATTACAACTGGGCAACTGTGTCCTGAATGCTTTGAGCTTAACTCAGTCAGAAAAAAAATGCTAACTTCTTCATATAGAAATCAAATGTTTCTAAATGGGTGAGCCGTTTACACAGAAATAAAACATTTCTAAATGGGTGAACTATTTCTAAAATAGAGCTAAAAATTCCCTCCCAATTCTGCCTAGTGGCATTATTTACATCTGGAAACAAAGCAGTAGTAATCTATTCCCCTCATTTCTCACTGTTTAGACTGACCGTGTTCAGGATGGTCAAACTCCTCCCCCAACAACACACTCCACACCCTTGCAATTCATTCCCCTGCACTTCCCCCCACCCCCGCCACTGCCACCCCCCACTTCCATTGCCCCAAACAAGCCAACCAGCAAAAATGGTGAGATATCGCACAGGTTCTGAGAAAGAACAGGGAACATTGTCCCAAAGATTATGGTGGGTGGAGCCTAGGGAGAGATCTGCACGAGCACGACTACCTACAGAATGGCCAGATTCTCTCTGAGAACTACAGACTCCTTACCAATGCTCCCCAGGGTGGATGGATAAAGGTATTTTATGGCTCCGGTGGACACCCAAGTACTTCATGACTGTGCCATTAGGGTTAGACCACCAGCCCTAGACTACTGACATTTGAGGCCTAGACATAAGGAAGCTGGGCATCAAAGCTAAAAAGTTCAAATTTCACCACATTCTAAAGTCCAATAAATCCTTTTTCAGACTGGCTGCTGTTTGTTGTCACCTAACCAGCACTGACCTGGGCAAGCAAGCCTTAACTTCCTTTGAGTTAAACCTGAAGTGGGCCTTACAGCTTTAAGGCCTCCGAGAACTGAAGATTTACAGCTGCATTTCAGCCCTGCTCTCCATGAAGTAAGAAATGTGGATTTTTGCTGCTGATTCCCAATAGTCCTGAATTCATAAAACTGAACTTTGCAGTCATTTGAATAATATTTTTAAATGTATTCAACATTACATTCAAATTCCCTTCCCAGGATGATGTTTTCATTCCAGACCAGCCGCCACCGACCTCCACAGTCGGCAGAATTTTCAGACATGCATAAATATAAGTGCACACACAGCCATTTACCCTGGTGAAACTTCACGTACGCATGGAGATTATTTTTAGTTAAGGAGCCCAGTCAAAACTTTGTATAAAGCAAAATCAAGCAAGAGCAAAATTGGTAGACAAAGTGATGATGTTCTTATTTTTTTCATCTATTTTTAAATTCTTTTCTAGACATTTCTAGACATGAGTCAAGAGCTGTAAATGCCATAGTGAAGACAGTTTTGATGATAATGGTGGCAACATCAGTAGTCAAGTTATTCCCTGACTTTTTCGTTCAATATAAAAGCCATATGTAGACAAGATCACATCTATCCAGATAACTGTCACTTTCCAAACATGTCAGAGAAAAGTTAGTTTGCCCGTTTGGAAAAGGGAAAAAACAAAGCATTCACCAGATACATATGTAGTCAAACAAAAATTAATTGATTATCCACAAGATCATACACTAAGGGCTGAGACTTGGTCGTTTTGCCTGCTGTACTCCTAGCATCTACAGCAATGACTGGCACGTAGTAAATGCTCAATAAAATCCAAGCTTACACACTCCAGTGTATGGCTAACTAATCACTTTGTCAGCTAATCAGTATCAATCAGCTATTGCCACAGTAAGCTATGTGGCAAACAACCACAGATGGTACAGTGAACATTCTTTCTTTCTTACTCACACATCTGTTCATTGGTTAGAGATTAGCTAATCTAGGTTGGGTTCAGCTGGGTTCTGGTCAGCTATACATGTCTGTCATATTCTCCAGGACCAAGAACAACTGAGCCATGATCTTCTTCCAGAGACAGAGAGGAGTACAAGAGGCCAAGCCAAATCACAAGCTCCTTTCAAGCTTCTAGTTTCGTGTCCGCTAATATCCCACTGGCCAAAGCAAGTCACATGGCCACACCAGCATCCCCCAGGTGGGGAAGTATACTCTTCCCACAGAGGCAGAGTGGAGAGGAAGCAAGTGTCTCCCATAGACCAGCGTTTCCAAAACTTGAATAAGGTACTTTCCTTTTATTTTAAAGAAAACAAAACTTGAGTTGCCTTAGTGGCTCAGTCAGTTAAGCATCTGATTCTTGATTTCAGCTCAGGTTACAATCTCATGGTTCGTGGAACCGAGCCCTGTGTCAGGCTCTCCTCTGACAGCACAGAGTCTGCTTGGGATTCCCTGTCTCCCTCTCCCTCTGGCCCTCCCATGTTCATGCTCACTCTCTCTCAAAAAAAATTAATAAACATTAAAAAAAAAATAAAGAGGGGCACCAGAGTGGCTCAGTCAGTTAAGTGTCCGACTTCGGCACAGGTCATCGATCTCACGGTTTGTGAGGTCAAGCCCCACATCAGGCTCTGTGCTGACAGCTCAGAGCCTGGAGCCCACTTTGGATTCTGTGTCTCCCTCTGTCTCCCCCACCCCTGCTCTCTCTCTCTCTCAAAAATAAACATTAAAAAAAATTTTTTAAATAAAGAAAACAAAATTCCTCAAGGACCTCTAGGGTTGGCCAGTGATTTTTATTATGATTCACTTAAATATATAGAACTATAAAGTGACATACCTGTCTTGTGCTGGTAGTCTTATACCACTATTAAAGCAAACGTACAAACTAAATTCAGACGAAACTGCAAAGCCAATAAAATTCAAAAATACCATTAGTGCATGTAAAAGATTAGGTTGTTTTGCTGAAACTACATTGCTGCTTTCAATTTGACTATGGTGCTGACTTCTATGGCCCAGTTTCCTTTGCGTTCATCATGCCTATGCTGCTACATGCCATATGAAGACCCCATTTCCCAAACACTTTTCTCTCTTCTAAAAATAGCACCCAGTGATATCATTTGGTCTGCACTTGATGCAAACACATTATTTTTATATTAAGCCTGCTTCTATTTTTTTCTCATTAGACCATGACAATTAATGAATTTCTATTCAGAGCCAATGCTTCAAAAAACCCAGTGCACCAAAAATAAGAGAAGGATTAATGCTTGCCGTGTTAAGTATCATCAGATGACCCAGAATAAGTACATAAATGGCCATATTTTTAAGACCATTATTTAAGTGAAACTTCAAAATTTTTAACTTCTCACTGAAAATCCCCAGGAAACACAGACCTCGGGGAGAGAAACACTGAGAAAGCCTACCATCTCCAATCTCCGGCTTTCTACCCACAGTGCATTATAAGGCCACTCTGAGTACAGCCTCACATTCTGGCCTCCACAGCTCTGTCTGCTGCCTCTCTGTTGCTCATTCAGAGTTACCAACATGTCCACTACAACCCCAAGCCATGCTCTAAAAGCTCAAAAGCACTTTTGATAGACTATCTAAGACTAAATAGCCAGAAAGATTAGGAAGAAGAAGGCCTGAGAAGTACACTGTCATTTCTTCACCAGGGATGGACATCTGTCCGTGTCTGCCTTCCTAGCATCCACTGGAACTATCCTCCTCAGCTCCCTGCATTCTGGCTGGGACTTCTGTTAAGGGGACATGCAAAATGACCCAGCCACCTTGCTCTTCCAGGAATTTGAATCTCCAGGGAAAGAATGTCCGGATGGAAAACAATTGCTCCTGATTCATCCCGATGTGAGTCCTCAAAAGTCTGTCCCTTGGTTCCCCACTATAAAGAACCCCTAAACTGCCCAACTTCCTTTCTGAGGCCAAGTCATATATCATTCATGCTTCTCCTTCAATTCTGGGAGCTGCATGACAGCCTTCCAGTGGATTCCTTTTTGGCTTAAGTAACCAGAGTTGGTTTCTGTACCCCAACTGATAAATATTCCAACATGAATTTCTAAACATAAACAATCTCAAACAAGGCAATGATTACACGAACAAATGCAACTGTGTTTGCCTTTAGGTTCCCAAAACAGAAGTGATCTCATCCCCAAATGCTGTTTATGCTGTATAGTCAGCTGCTGCAGCCCTGGGGTTAACTCTTCCTCTTCCATCCTCCAGCTCCAGAGCTCTGGGAGCTCCCACCGACAGGAGAGAGCACTGACAAAGGTCACTCCCCAACGTTGTCAGGGTTCAGGGCAAGGGTCACTGGACACTTGTGTGAGACAGGTTTATGCTCCGCTAACCCATCCCCAGACCCTCAAATGGGTGCAGCAGGTCAGGGAAAGCTGAAGAAGGACCAGTGGATGGCTCCCTACACCTCCACAGCACAACTAGATTCAAGTCTTTCAAATACAACTAATACGTGCTAAATCCATTTATATTCTTTTATTCTTTGTATGAGCATTGTTCCCTTCCTTTCTGACACGTGTGGAGCCTTTTCTGCTTCTACAATTGATGCAGGTCAAAAACAAACACCATTCCACAGACAGAGAGTCCTTTGGGGATAGGGACTAAATCTCATTGACTTTTGAAACCTCAGGGTCAAGCACAAGTCTGCATGTAGTACGTGCTCAGTGAACTTGTTCGTTGTGCTGGATGATTGAATCAATTACTCAGTCAATCCCAGAATACACACAGGCACTTCTGGATCACCACCACCACCACCACCAGTATCATCATCATGACCATAGCAAACACTGATAATAGCATCTGCTCTGTGCCAGGTACTGTTCTAAGAATCTCCGTGTATTAACATTTAATCTTATAACAGCTGCAGGAGGTAGTTACAATCATCATCCCAATTTTACAAATTGAGAAATGGCGTAGAGATGTTAGGTAACTTGCCCAAGGTCACTTGAGTAGAAAGTAGCAGAGTAAGGATTCAAAAATAGGCTGTCTGGCCACAGAGTCCCTAATCTCGGCCACTATACTGCACCGTTATGACAAGAATAGGACAGCTCAAGTCCACTTCAATGCCTGAAGAGTGGAGATCCTGCCTTTATCGCCCACAACACCTGCTACAGCAGGTGCAGATTAAATGACCGGCTCAAGATGAACAGGATTCACTCCTATTCCTTCCAACACCTGCTACAAAGAGACTGCAGCAACAGTGGAGGAACAACAATCACACATGTACTTTAAATATATTGTATCCTGAGGAATTCGGGATACAATATATTTATGTTTTATGTATTTATTATATTCAGGATACAATATATTTAAGTTTTATCCACAAATTAGAGCTATTAACCAAGCTCACAGAGAGGCACTTAAAGAAATGTAACACACATTAAGCCAAAGCTGAAGTCACTCTTAGAACAGCTTATTTCTGGATGACATGAGAATATTTATTATTTTTAATTTTATATCTAAAAATAGACAAAGGGAAGAAGATTAGACACACTCCTATAAGACGATGATGATGATGATGATGATTTTGAGAGGGAAAGGCTTTTCATAAATTGCGGCTTGAAGATGAGAACTGAAACAGAAACTTCAACATCCCTTACTGTCATAAATACTACAACTAACCAATTAAAGGAGAAGCCAAATCCAAAGCACTCAGTGCAAGTAAATAAACAGACACATTTAAGAGATTAATCCTAAGATAATTCAACTTAGCAAAGTGAGCAAAGTTGGCTCTTCCTTCTAAAAGGAAAAGAGGTTTTTTTTTTTTAATTTTAGTGTTCCCTAGAAACAAAATATCGACATTAAAAACAATTCTAAATATTTTATTTTATCCCTTGCATGGAATACCAGAAAGAACCTGTACTTCCTTGTTCATGAAATGTAATTCAACAACTTATACAAGTTTTATCTCTCCCAGTTGTCCCGTCCTGGTAAAGAGCCAAACACCTGCACAGGCGCTCAAGCCAGCAGAGGTACAGAGGAGGGAAAAATCACTCACACACACACACACACACACACACGCACGCACGCACGCACGCACAGAGGCCTTAGCCAGCTAACCGCTGTCTGTGACAACTAAACCAAGTTTTTGCTATACTGGTGCTATGAAATGCACAAAATTACCTGCCACACAGGAACACGACCTTTCTGTCATGGATGTTTGAGCCAGTGTGCAAAGTTAACTGGTGTCCATAGGAAGTGCCCTTGCAAAGTGGCCAGGACTGAATCAGGCCCTTAATAGAATTTCATACCTTACTCTTTATTTCATGCTTTGTTCTTCTGTATGCGAGTCCTCATCTGCCCATGCACCCACTCATTCAACTAGTATTTATGGAGGACCCAGGCCTGCTTCAGTTTGAGATCGCTTCAGTTAAGTCCAGCCTATAACAAAATACCAAGTACAACAATTCTTCTCAGCCTAGCAAACAATCAAGAAACCCCAGGCACTGGACTCCATGGCCCTGGAAAAATGAAAAAGCTAACAAGCAGAAGAAGGGGCTTTGGGGCCTGAAGGGGGAGTGGAAAAAAAGAAACAGTTGGAGAGATGCTCTCCAGACCTAAAATAGAAATGCTGAGAGGTCGCAGCAGATTTCAATCTGCTAATCTGAAGAGTCACATTACTTTGTTCTGATACGAATCAGTGAGGCATTTTTTCATATCCGCCCATGTATTTCCATTGCCCCAGACACAGGCACCACCTCCTGACGAAGTCCATGTGCAGGTTACCTGTCGCCCACCCTGACCCCTGGAAATGAAGGGGCAGGGACAGAGGGGAGAGTGGGCAGGGTGGGGGTGTGAACAGCTCGAGACCACTCCAGCCCCTGCCCAGCTCCTGGCAGATCCCCAAGGAATGTTCGTTTCCAACCTTTGTGAGGTTATCCTCTGTATTCAAATGATAAATACAATGCTGAGGCCTCTCCTGTGATGGGAAAGGGGAAACACTAAAGGCAGGGGCTTCAGCTTTTGCCCCTATCACCTGCAACCTCCCTTCTTGACCTCATCCCCAATTTTAAACTCCCCCTGAGTTACAGGAATTATCTACTGGAGTACTAATATTATAAATATCACCACTACCCTCCCTCAAAAAAAAAAAAAAATCCCAGTACATGTCCACTCCACCACATTTCCAAGTAGATGGTGTCATGAGCTTTTTCCTGACAATGTTAAATAATTTTATAAATATACACGGCTCTCAATTATTCATGGGAAGATAGATAAATAAGTTTTGAGAAAACCTACCAGGATTCTTTCAGCTATTGGTTTCACTTTCCTGCACCCAACACAGAGTTGATAACAAGAAGAGTCACTTTTCGTCACATTCCCTTTCTCCTAATGGTCAGGCCAATAAATACCGCAATGATCAAAGTGCAGGCAGCACAGAGAACTCCAAAAACAAAACAAAAAAAAACCCCACAGGTCACGTCATCTGGAATTATCATGAGGACACAGAACCACAAATAAGTCTTGCCTCATGAAGGCCAACACTCTCCTCGCTCACTGCTCCTGAAATGTGTTTTATGTATTGGGTTGTGGTACCCTAGGACCTTATTCATTCGCTATGAAGACCAGTTTAAGCTTTTTGCCTAAAACGAGAGGAGGTTTGTATCTCTGATACCATCTTGCAGTTAATTAGAGCCTTGTTCAGCAGTTCCAGAATCTTCATTGCGCTCCTAGTCTGTAAGCGGCTCTGGACCTCCAGGACACAGCACAAGTGAGACACAGTTCCACCTTTATGGGGTTTAGGACATAGCTGCAGTCCTTAAAGACATAAATAGCCACTTGACTACAGTTGTGACATAGTTTTTTCAAAATACACCTTGTGAAAACCATTTCCTTTCAAGACTTGCAGTGAGGAAGGAGAGAGAACATCAGCAGTGAGGCAGGCACATGCACACAGGGTAACATATCACTATGGGGCCTGTCTGAAAAGGAACCTTCTACCTAATTCTTTTTTTTTAAGTTTATTGATTTACTTTGAGAGAGAGGGACAATGCGTGCACACAAGCAGGGGCGGGGCAGAGAGAGAGAATCCCAAGCAGGCTCCATGCCATCAGCACAGAGCTCTACACGGGGCTCAACCCTATAAACCGTGAGTTCATGACCTGAGCCGAAATCAAGAGTTGGATACTTAACTGAGTCACCCAGGCACCCCTAATTCTTTCTTGTACCCTGAGAAAGTAACATGAGTTTTGTATCCCAAGGCACCTATGCCAGATGCACAAAATTGTTAAACCAAAATATTGTAGAAAAGTCTTCAACCATCGCACGTTTCAGTGAGTCCCCCTGTGCACAGCCCCACATTATGAAGGAGGCATTTGGCCTGAGGCTTGTCCTGGATGTCATCCTTCTGCAGCTCCTGTCAACACCTTGTTCTAACCCCCTCTGACGTCCTCCAAGCTCTACCCACCTCCACCCACCACTGGACACCTACTCCCAAGCTCATTTCTACGAGGATTCGAGGAGGATTCCAGGAGACTAAGAGAAATCTTTCAGATTCTAGAAACTAAAATGATAAAATGATGTCTGCTTGACCCAACAAACCCTGCCTTAGGTACAGAGACCTCCAAACTGTTGTGCAACCCTAGCCCATGGAGAGAAATGGGTCCACTTTCTGAGTTCTCCCTCACATGTGTGCAACCTCTTATTTCTGTCTGTGCTTATTTCTAGCACACTGGCCTCTGGAAACACCTAAGGTGACAGGGAAACATGTGAAGCTATTTTATTTTATTTTATTTTATTTTATTTTATTTTATTTTATAGTCAAAAACTTTATTTTAAAAATCATCATAAGCAAAATTAAGTTGGGAAAAAGAATTTGTAGTATACGTGACAAAGGACTAATAAAATAAGGGGGAAGTAGGGAAAGGGGCCAAGGGTATGAAAAGAACTCAGAGGAGAAAGAATAGCAGTTAATCAATAAATATCTTGAAAGATGCTCATTCTCAGTATTGATTGCAAAATAACTTAAACTGTGGCACATCCACACCATGGGATACTCAGAAGTAAAAAGGAATGAGAATGAATTCTCAGCACATGCAATAATCTGGATCAATCTGCGGGGAATTATGTTGCGTGAAAAAAGCCAATCCCAAAACGTTGCATACCTTATGATTCCATTTGTGTAACATTCTTTTTTTTTTCCATAGTTGTATTGAGATGTAATTCACATATCACACATTTCATCCAAAATGTTAAAGCCAGCGTGGCTTTTTTTCTTTTTTTTGTATATTCACAGTTTCGCAACTATTACTGCAATCTAATTTGAGAATATTTCCATCACCCCAAAAAGAAACACTACCTATTAGCAGTCACTCACAATGACCACCCTGCTGCCCAAGCCTTAGACAACAACCAGTCTACTTTCTGTCTTTATGTGTTTGCCTATTCTGGACATTTCTTGTAAATGGAATCATGCACCATGTGGTCTTTTGTGATTAGCTTCTTTAACTCGGCACATTTTCAAGGTTCCTGCATCCTGTGGCATGCGTCAGTACTTTCCTTTTATTACCATTCCAAAATGTCATATGTAATCAACAACCAATTCTCTAATTCTCTGATCTTCTGATACCAGCTGGGTATACTACAGTTCAATTCAATTCTGACACTAACTACCCAAATGTAGCATTTGTGCAGACTCCACAGGTTTTTATTTTTATGGATGTACTGCCATTTATTTATTAAGTTTAAAAAAATTCTAGTATAATTAACATACAGTGTTATATTAGTTTAGGTGTATAATATAGTGATTCAACAATTTTTTTTTTTCATGTTTATTTATTTTTGAGAAAGAGACAGAGAGAGAGACAGAGCATGAGCAGGGGAGAAGCGGAGAGAGAGGGAGACAGAATCTGAAGCAGGCTCCAGGCTCTGAACCATCAGCACAGAGTCCCATCTGGGGCTCAAACTCACGAACCGAACCGGGGGATCATAACCTGAGCTGAAATGTGATGCTTAACTGACTGAGCCATGAGGTGCCCCAGTGATTCAACAATTCTATACGTTACTCAGTGTTCAGCACAATAAATGTAGTCTTATTCCCCTTCACCTACTTCACTCCTCCCCTCACTCACCTTCCCTCTGGTAACCAATTTGTTCCCTGTTATAAGAGTCTGCCCTTTTGTTTTTCTCTTTTTCCATGTGAAGCCATTTTAAAAACCACATCTAAATCTGCAGCCTCTGCCAGGACACCAAACTCAGATCACAGATTTTTGGAAAAAACGTATTCATTTAACTCTGCTATGGCTTTCTTCTCATCCTTCGACTGGATACTTTAAAGTGATACAGAATCAGGGGCGCCTCGGTGGCTCAGTCAGTTGGTTAAGTGTCTGACTTTGGCTCAGGTCGTGATCTCGTGGTTCACGGGCTGAAGCCCCACATCGGGCTCTGTGCTGACAGCTCAGAGACTGCAGCCTGCTTCATGGATTCTGTCTCCCTCTCTCTCTCTGCCCCTCCCCTGCTCATACTCTGTCTCTCTCTCTCTCTCAAAAATAAATTAAAAACAAAAAAATTTAAAGTGATACAGAATCAGTCTTGTCCCATACACACACACACACACACACACACACACACACACACACTCACTCACTGTCCTTATATGACCTTGACATGATTTCCTTTTAACAAAGACTCTCCAGGAAGAGAATCTAATAAGTACCATGAGGCGTTATCTTCTGGAATGATCACAACTGCCTCCTGATACCATAGGACGCTGGTATTTTGAATTGTGAAATAATGTAAACCAGATTTTCAAAGTTAAACATACACCTTTCAGGCAGCCTAAGCGGTATCATCTGTACCCTCTCTTCCTAATGAGAGGAATTTGTAGCTCAGGACCTCATCCCACACATTGTCGTGTTAACACGCGGCAATCCTGTAGCTGGAAGCAGGGACCCAATGAAAGAGGGGGCCGAAATACAGAATAGAGAACTGAACTGAATCACATCTAGCAAACAGACTTCCCCTTTCATGTTACACTGGCGCCTGTTGTTCCTGTCCTTCTATCTTTCCTAGTGCAATAATATTATTTTCCAGCAGGCCTCACGGTGCCAGAAACCTTCTCATCACATGCACATCTTCTCTGTTCTGCAGACTTGCATTTACATTTCCCATGCTCCAGTTTTACCAGTCTTGTTCTACACAGTTGGCTTTATCTTCCTGTGTCACCCACAGACCCACACGAGAACTAGTTTTGTGATCTACCATGCTCCAAAGCGCAAAATGTTTAAAGGAGGAAGGGATGACACTCCATGGAGTTATATGCCAAATATGCACTGGAGACGTCTATCAGCTTCATCAAGAGTCTGGACACCAAGTGAGGCGCCAGACCAAGAGTGATCAGGAAGATCTCATGCTCCGACTTAAACCCACTTGTGGCTGCCCAGTGTGGCCAGAAAAAAATTCCACTCCTTCCATGGCCTACAACCCCTGCGTGGCACGGCCTTTACCTTCATCTCCAGTTGGAGTTCACATCATATATCATTTCTCTCTTCATGTTCAAACCACTCTGGCCTCTCCCCTACTCCTTTCACATAAGCTAAGCTGTATCTTGCCTCAGGGCCTTTGCGCTTGCTCTTTTCTCTGTCTAGAATGTTCTTCCCACTGCTTTTCAAAAGGCTAGGGCTGCTTTTGTCTTGGATCTCAGCGATCCCCTGGTTACCCAGTCTGAAGGTGCCTCCCTACCCTAACTCAGTTACTCTCGATTCCATCACCTTGCTGATTTCCTTTAGTTTACTTATATTCCTTTTTTTTTTTTTTAACATTTATTTATTTTTGAGAGAGAGAAAGCACAAGCGGGGTTGGGGCAGAGAGAGAGGGAGACACAGAATCCGAAGCAGGTTCCAGGCTCTGAGCTGTCAGCAAAGAGCCCAACGCGGGGCTCAAACCCACAAAACCACGAGGTCATGACCTGAGCTGAAGTCGGACGCTTAACCGACTGAGCCACCCAGAAGCCCCTAGTTTACTTATATTTCTGAAATATTATAGTTTTTTTTCCATAGTAGCTGTATAGTACATATTTGCATGACAATTAATTGCTAAATTAACTTGTGTTTCTTCTCTATTTCTCTTTCCCTTGTTCCATAAAAGTAGCCAAGTCAAACTCTTGCTTTTCAAATCTTTTTTTTCAAAAATTTTTTTTTTCAAAATTTTTCAAAGTTCAAAGTGAAGTTTCTAGCAAGATATTTTCCTTCCTGATGTTATTCCCTAAAACCTGAGTTCACTGAAGGTATTAGCTAAGTGCCCTTAAAGACAACAAAGGGATATAGGTAAAAATTAACTGACATTGGCAAAAAGAGATGGAATGTGGCACAGATAGCTGACCTGCCACCTAAGATTCGTATTCCTTTTCCATGGTGTAGACGTGGTGCTAGGAAGTGGCTGCTTAGCCAAGAACTCCACTTCCTGGACACCCTTGCACCTAGGCAAGGCCATGTGAATAGTTCTCGTCAATAGAAAGTGAGAGGAAGTATTGCGTGTCCCTGTCTGGCCAAGGGCTTCATATTCCATGCTCTTTTCTTCCTTCCACATGGTGGGGAGCAAAGGACTTTGAGTCCCTGGAAGATGGTGAATTTGTAAAATGGAAACAGCTGGGGGCCCTGAGTCAGTGCCTAGAGGGGAAATGTCCAGCCAGAATAAATGCATTCAACATTGCAGGAGGAAAAAATATATATTTATTATGTTAAACACTGAGATTCATGAGTGTGTTTCAATAGCTGTCCACCATGGCAAGTTGGGTGAGCCTGGGAGACACAATGAGAGTGGGCAGGACTCACCATCCCCAGGTGACAATGTCCTGTGGACATGGCAAGGCAAGGTGTGTGTGTGTGTGTGTGTGTGTGTGTGTGTGTGTGTGTGTGTTATAGCTAGAAAGTCTGGGCTTTATGCCCACGTCCCACTATTTGCAATTAGAGGCCTTTTACTGGTCTTCCAAGTACCCTAACCATAAGCCTTCTCCATTCTGGTGTAACCCTGATAAGGAAAGGGGCTCCCGAACAACTGAGATTACATTGCCAGTAGTCTGGAAGATGAGAGCTCCAAAACAAATTTAAATTAATTTTTCAAAATAAACATATAATATTCTTTACTTGTCTAAATTTTTGGACTGAAATTTCTATCTGTTACATCCGTTGAATAAATGAACAATTCCATAGTCACAAAGACTAAAAAGCAAAAACAAAACACTCTTAACCAAAAAAAGTATAAAATTAATGAAATTCAGCTCATCACCACTCATCCAATGCCACAGCAGGGAGAATCTGCTGATTTAAGCAATCATGTTGGGGCGGGGGGGGGGGGGGTGTGTGCAAGATGGCGGTACAGGAAGATCCTGAATTTACCTCCTTCCACAGACACACTGAATCCACAGATACACACAGAACAGTTTCCTCCCGAAACCTAGCTGAGCAGCTGCATCATATCAGCAAACAACCAAAGAGCTACATAAAGGTAGGTAGGATAGGCTGAGACCCGGTATTACCATAAACCCCACCCATGGTTAAGCAACCCTCAATTGGGAGGGAAGTCAAAACCCAGAACTATTCCCTGCGAAGTGAAAAGTTTGTACCCCATGTTGGGCACTTTGTAAGACCTTCACCTGGGAGACAAATCCCCAAAACATCTGGCTTTGAAAACCAATAGTACACACATCCGAAGGACCATCTGGAAAGACCGAAAGGCTATAACAAACTGAGAAATGCTTCTTAAAAGGCTTGCATGCAGACCTACTCACCCCAGAGCCCAGTGCAGGAGCGGCCATTTGAAAAACAACCAGACCTTATGTCAAAGAGATTCACCTGCTGATCTTAAAGCCTCTGCCTGAGGGGACAGAGCCTACTGGGATACTGTCTGGGATGGAGGCCCAGGCAGGCACCATTTTTTCCTGCTCTCCCTCTACCCTACTAAAGCCGGTGGGGCTTCTTGCTTCTTTTTTCTTTTTTAATTCCAGGCTTCTTGTTTTTCTTTACCTTGCAAATAGCAGGTGCCACCTTTTTTTTTTTCTTTTTTTCTTTTTCTGCAGAAGCTTCCATCTTCATGCTCTTCCTCTGACATGCTCCACAAAACCAGTATCTCCTCAAGGGGAGCTTTTACACATGTCTGGTGACCCCATTTTTGAAGCTGTAGCTAAGGGGACACCCCTTATCGTCTGACTCTGGAGGTGGGGGGTAGGGGTTTGTGTTCCTCGGTCCCGTGCAGCTACCGCCCCCAGGGCTCTGCACAAAGGGCTGAAACACACCCTCAGTCTGTGCAAGAGGCCTATTAGCTTGTCCTGGAGCTTCAGACTGAGGGGCCAACTTCAGGTTTGGCACACAATCTGGGGGCTACTGAGGAGAAAATGCAGACTGGCGGATGCCAGCTTTGTGCTCTCCCTCTGCCTTGCTACAGCTCACAGGTGTCTCTCAGAAAGGAGCTTCTATGCTAATTTGAGCCCCACTTTTTGTGACAATAGCCTAGCGGGTCTAGTGGCCACAGGGCTTACACTTGTTATCCCACAGGGCTGTATATATTTGCATACTTCAAAAGCTATTGCCTGAGAATCTGGCTTCCAAACAACCCGAACCTAGGTGCTGAGATCCTCCCATTTGGGATGTGGTCAGGTTTGGGCATATCCTCAACAACTGGGAGCTATTAAAAATAAAATAGGCTGCTTAGACAATCACAAGGATTCAAGAAACAACCAAGAACTAGGGCAAAGTTGAACAATACGTTTCATTGCCTACATGAGACCACTCTTTCGAGACTGGGAGAGGGAGCAGTTTCATCTAATACATAGAAACACAGAGAGTCGAGCAACATGAAGAAACAGAGGAACATGTTCCATCAATCAATCAATCAATAAAACAAACCTCAGGAAAAAAGCCTTAATGAAATGGACAGAACTGATTTACCCGATAGAGTTCAAAGTAATGGCCATAAAGATGTTCTCCCAACTTGGGATGAGGCAAGTGTATTGATGTCTTTTAAACATCTTTATCTGTATGCCTGACACACACTATGCAATTATTTAACAAATATTTATGGGGCACTTCCTACCTGCCAAGCACTTCTTTACAAGTTTGTGCAAAGCTAACAACAATACCTCCCCTACAAAGCTTACACTCATACAATAGTATTGTTTTTAGAATAAATTGAAGTACAGGGGCGCCTGGGTGGCTCAGTCGGTTAAGCGTCTGACTTGGGCTCAGGGCATGATCTCACAGTTCGTGGGTTCGAGCCCCGTGTCGGGCTCTGTGCTGACAGCTCAGGGCCTGGAGCCTGCTTCGGATTCTGTGTCTCCCTCTCTCTCTGCCTCTCCCCCGCTCATGCTCTGTCTCTCTCTCTCTTTCAAAAATAAATAAAAACATTAGAACAAATTGAAGTACAGAACTGATAAGATGATAAGACTTGGTTAGATCAGTAGTAACTTTCCAATATTACATAAAAACAATCCATGTTACTTTCTAATCATGAAGTAAAAGCTCTAATTGCCAAATGGAATGTACTATTTGTGTATAAATAAAAGCCAAACAAGACCTGTAGAAGAAGTAAACATTAAGGAAACTTGACATAGACAACATGAATTGTTGCTGCTGTTAGGTACAATAAAAATAAAATACATAAAGGGAAGCACATTTTGAAGACCGTTTTGATGGGGAAAAAAGTAAATGAAAAATCTCTGTTATAAAAAGTCAGCTTTCTTTGAAGTGCAGAGTTTGTACCCCACATTGGGCACTCTGTTCTGAGGGGGGCTGAGAATCCTGTGTCAGTTAAGAATGTTTCATACCAAGGCTCTACAACCGCCAAAAGGGGCAGGGGTCGGGGGGTGGAATGTCCAAGGGAAAATCAACCAACCTTTGCAGAAGGCCAAGGTCATGAGTGTTCACAGTAGACCACTCCCAAAGGGAGAGAAAGGAAATTTAAATCAAAGCAGAAGAGCCCTGGGAGCAGAGCACAGCAGCCTCCAGAGTAAGAAGGTGTCTGATTAAGAACAGAAGTACTTTGATGGGGTACCTGGGTGGCTCAGTCGGTTAAGTGTCTGACTTCAGCTCAGGTCATGATCTCACAGTTCGTGAGTTGGAGCCCCGCATCAGATTCTGCGTGGACAGTGCAGAGCCTGCTTGGGATTCTCTCTCTCTCCCTCTCTCTCTGCCCCTCCCCTGCTCATGCTCTTTGTCAAAATAAATAATTAAACTTTAAAATATAAATAAGTAAATAAATAGTAAAAAAAATAAAGACTTCTAAGTCCACAATCTGACCAGACCCCCATGCTGAGACCAAATCCAGATTTCCAGATCGGCATCTCCACTTGAATGTCTTACACACATTTATCACATTCAAAACGGAGGCCATTATCTTCCCCCACCTAACCTGTACCTGTACCTCCAGATGCTTTCCATCAGTAGCCTCACTATCCACCCAGAAACTCGCAATTAACCATGATATCTCCCCTCTTATTGCCACTTACATAAAATCAATGCCCAATTTTAGCAATTCTTCCTCTGAAATTCCTTTAATACCTGCCCACCTCTCTTCATCTCCACAGCCAACACTTACCCAATAGAGGCCAAAATTGCCCAACCCCACCACACCCCAGGTTACCAGGGCTCCAAAAGTCCAAAATCACTTACTAAGTCTATACTGCCCTACTCTCTTCTAGCTTCATCATGTTCTGTCCCAGCCTTCTTCAGGTTTCTGGAAGGTCCCATTTTCTTGTCATCTCAAGCTTCACTTATGAGGCTCCTGCTGCACTGATTTCTCCCCCACAACCATCCTCCCTAACTGGCCAACCCATTCTTCTGTCTCGGCTCCCTGTCCTCTCAACACACATCAGATGAGGTCTCTGTACTATGCTTCATTGCACACTATACTTTTCCTCCCTAGCGCTTATTATAATAATTCATTCATCGTGTATTTGTTCATTGTCTGTTTTCCCTGATAGCACGTTTTAACGTTTATTTATTTTTGAGACAGAGAGAGACAGAGCATGAACGGGGGAGGGTCAGAGAGAGAGGGAGACACAGAATCCGAAACAGGCTCCAGGCTCTGAGCGGTCGGCACAGAGCCCGACGCGGGGCTCGAACTCACAGACCGCGAGATCGTGACCTGAGCCAAAGTCGGACGCCTAACCGACTGAGCCACCCAGGCGCCCCCGATAGCACGTTTTAAAAGGGAAGAGACTATGTCTGTCTTGCTCCCTGTGTGACACACAGAAGAAACGTGATAGGTAACTAAAGAATGAATGGATAAACAACTTCATTTTCACTCACTCTGGAGGATTCTCTTCTCTCTGAACCTCAGGTCTTGGCACAGCCTGTCCCCTGTGATGGCAGCAGTCCACCATCAGCACTCCATTAGTAACAAATTTAAACAGACCCTCCATGAATCCTTACAAATTAACCCAGAACCAATCACCACCCCACATAACCTCAGACCAGGAGTCTGCTCCCTCATTTGGATGTCCATCTCCTGAAAAGTAATTTACATGTAATCCATGTATACAAAGTCAGTGTTAAGGTAAGATGAACCTTCTAACTCAAAATAATGCTTGATAACTATATGGTGTTGCATACACTTTAATACATTACCCACATCCTCTAGCTTATTATTCATAAGGGCTAAATGGCTTGTTCAAGACCTCAAAGTTAGTGATGGAGCTGGCACTGGAGTCCAGTTTCCTAGACTCCCTGCCCATGGCTCCTGACAACTGGTTGAGTTAGCCCTGTGCTGAGGTCTGGGGGAAGGAAGTTTACCCAAGAAACACCCTACAGAGTGAAGAGCTCAGATGCTTAACCGGCAGAGCCACCTAGGCACCCTGCACACAGGCATTTTATTTTTTTTTTAACGTTTTATTGATTTTTGAGACAGAGAGAGAGCATGAACGGGGGAGGGTCAGAGAGAGAGAGACACACAGAATCTGAAGCAGGCTCCAGGCTCTGAGCTGTCAGCACAGAGCCCAACGCGGGGCTCAAACCCACCAACTGTGAGATCGTGACCTGAGCTGAAGTCGGACGCTTAGCCGACTGAGCCACCCAGGCGCCCCAACACACAGGCATTTTAAACCAGAGTTTGTCCTAACTCCCCACTCCTTGGTAAGTTCCCTGAAGGTAGGAGCCATATCGATCTAATTGCTGGAACCACAGTTTATCTCACTTGCTCAAAGGCTACAGTGTTCTATACATTTTGCAGAACTTAATGGAATTCTAACCCCTACATTAGGAACAAGTTACTAGCATAATATGCATTCATGTGATATGAAATTACAGCAGGAACCCACAAAAATGAGCTGTCGAACTAAGCAAGATCATCTGCTTCTGCATATTAATGTTTTAAAATGTTGGGACTTCTTGTTCATTCATTTTGACATCTGCTAGCGCTTGCTGGCGGAATAAGCCATAGTAGTGACTGAACTTAATTCCATTCATTAAGTTAACCTCTTCAGCATTTGGAAAACACCATTCTTTAATCGAAGCTGGGAAACAGAAAAGTCCAATTCATGAAATCAACATTCTGAGGAAGCCTACTTTGGGATTCACAGCTGTGGAAAAGAATCCCCTGGCAATTCACCCATCAACAGCTCCATTTTTGTTGGAAGTGCTCAACAAAGCCTTCTGAATGCTGTGGAAGCCAGCAGGTGACCAGAGTATACTGTATCACATACCTGGATCCCCAGAAGGAACCCTTCAAAAAGAATGATAGGTCCATGTCCTAGATTCAAATCCTAAGCAAAAAGCAACAATGTTACGGTCTTAAGTTGTTGACCAAGTAGGTTCCACCCACTTAAAATGATAACCTCAGTCCACCCCAGTTAGAAATTCTTTTTTCCTACAGGATAAGTGATCTTCTAACCATAGGAAGGTGTGAAATTAAAGATAGAGATGAAATAACTCAAACTTATTATACTTTTATGTTAAATTTAGGATTAAGTTTTATAATCTTCAGGATACTCTGGATGCATTTGACATTTAACTGTAAAATTTAAGACTGTCTGGCATTTAAAAAATCTGATGGGTTTTTTTTTTTTTTTTGTAATTTCAATTTAAGATGGATATGACTAGACTTAACAGCCTGAAGGTGAATGTGCACCATTTAATTTAGCATTTATTCACTTCTTTGACAATTATTAGGCACATTCTTTGTACCTAGAACTTGAAGACTGCAAAGGAGTTAATATAGCATTTTAAAGCTGAAAGGGTCCTGTTCTAAAGAAGTTTATGTACTGGTGTTATGGGTTGAATTGTGTGCCCAAAACTTCCTATGTTGAAGTCCTAATGCCCAGTGTCTCATAATGTGGTCTTATTTGGACATAGAGTCGTTTCCGATGTAATTCAATTAGGATGAGGTCACACCAGAGTAGGGTGGGCCCTTAATCCAATGTGACTGGAGTCCTTATAAAATAGGTAGTACCTTAATCTCTGATTTCTAGGCTCCAGAACTGTGAGACATTAAACTTCTGTTGTTTGAAGCCACCTTGTTCATGCTATTTTGTTTTTTGCAGCCCAAGAAAACAAATACAACTCGTTCTTTACCCATTGCCACTTAGCTCCAAACCCAGCATTCCCTTTTCTGCTCTGTGCTGCTGAAGCTGGGACTGAATTTTTTTTTCCCTTACTCCCTTGTCAGTAGGCATCCAACATAGCTGTGCCAACACAAGGCATTAGGGAGAAAGTGGAAGGTAAGAAGAGGGAGAAAGGACTTCCTTCTGGTTTCCAGTTTCTGCCAGCATCATACAAACAAAAGCACAGGCTGGCTTCAGTCCCCAGCTTTTCTCTACACTCCCAACACCAGCCACACCCATGCCCCCCTCTGAGGTGCTGGTAGCTGGGCCACACCAGCCTGGCAGAGTGCCAGCCTCTGCAATCCCTCAGCAGCCAGGCTGCACCCCACCCCAGGCACAGCCCAGCCCTGCCAGGCCCCTCCCCAGAGTTTCTGCTTCTCTTCATTCTACCTCGTCCCTGCTACTTCCTGTGAGTGACTTCACCATTTCCTCTTGCTCTTTCAGGTTTCTAGCACGTGTAGAACCAACTCCTTGTACAAAACCCCTGCTATCTGAATTACCTAGTGTGGCCTTGGGTTTTCTGACTTGATCCTGACTAATTAGTTTACAATCCCCATGAAGAGACAAATGGACAAAAATTTGAAAATATAAGCAAGTCAAGATTTATAATAAATATTGTTGGTCATGGCGCAGGTAAACGTTCTCAATTTGATGTTGCTGAGAATATAAATTAACTCATATTTTCTGCAGGGAAGTTTGGCAGGATAGATCAAAAGATAAAATATACACAGTTTGAGCCTGAAAATCCCACTTCCAGAAATGTATCCTAAGAAACTAATCAGATAAACGCTCAAGATTTATATAGAAGGATGCTCACTGCAATGCTGCTTAAAATAGTTTTAAAAAATCTAAAACAAAAATATCTATCAACAAAAAACTTGTCAGTTAAATTGTTTAATACATGCATCACGCACATGCACACACACGCGCACACACACACCCACACACACACATACACACACACAATGTATCCTGGGTAGCTGTTAAAATAATGTAGCTCTGGATTTCTTGACATGAAAATATACCCATGTCTCTATAGATTAAGTGGCAAAAACAGATTTCCAAACACCAGTTATAGCATGAAAACAAAATATGGAAATTAATTGTAATTATTTTGTACCAAATGATGACTAACAGTAATTATTTCTGGGTAGTAGGAATTTAGGTGATTAGGCAAAGTGCCCATTGCTGGGGACAAAAAGAAGTGTTCTATTAATAATAGTCACAGAAATACTTAGAACACTGTTTTAATGTCAACATGTAAAACTTTAAGAGACCCATATATATAAAAGTTGAAAATTTCAAGTATTTAGAGAAAAAAGTAATCACCTTGCATTTATATTATTTTTTTTTCAACGTTTTTTATTTATTTTTGGGACAGAGAGAGACAGAGCATGAATGGGGGAGGGTCAGAGAGAGAGGGAGACACAGAATCGGAAACAGGCTCCAGGCTCCGAGCCATCAGCCCAGAGCCTGACGCGGGGCTCGAACTCACGGACCGCAAGATCGTGACCTGGCTGAAGTCGGACGCTTAACCGACTGCGCCACCCAGGCGCCCCAACATTTATATTATTTAATCCAAATTTACAAGGGCATGCATTCTATGATTTTCTCTTTTCTATTTCTCTGTCACTTTCATTTTTTTTCAAGGTGATCCTTATTTACTCAACAGCAAAAACATAATTAGCTCATCCATATGCTAGTTCTTTATTGATGTGTCTAATTTGATAGAAAAAAAATGTCAGCTAAAGGGGAACAGAGAGCAGTCCCTGTGGCCTGGAGTCAAAACTGCCTTAAAACACTTTACCAATCTACTGATTAAACAGCTAACAGTGTATCTGCAGCTTGGAAAGAAACAAAGAAACAATGGAATGAATTACCTCCTTAGAAACAAACTCCTCAAGCAATGTAAGAGACAACCTCACCCAGCCACATGGACAATGGAATCTATAAATGATAACTGCAATCAAAATGCAAAAATGGGTATATCAAAGTCCAATGAGTGCTTTTGCTCCTTCCCTGGGTATCTGCAGATTCCAGGCTGCCACTTCTCGGTCCTATGAATCCTCAGAATGGGCAAGAGTGCCTGCTTACTGGGAAAAGACCACCGCCCCCTTATGTGAGCCCTCATCCTCGCTCCTTAATACCATTTCACTCACAAACCCCAAGTGTATACTAGAAATCTAAAAATAGCATTGCTCGTTGGAATTTAAAGGCTCAAAACTGAAAATTTCCCAGGCTTCACTCCAGTAATATTGAAAATGCAGATTCTTTTTTCTACACCAACAGAAGCTTGGGGAATTGGGACTGAAGGCAGTGAGGTCCAGGAATCCATCTGCCACATGCTATCCTGGGCAGAAGCAGTCACTGCTATTTTGGAAGTTTCAAAATGCTTGGCAAGAGTCCTATAGAAGAACCCACTGAATGCTAACATAACACCAGAGAGATATCCAGGAACTGAAAACCACAAACCAGGCAGAATGACCCAGAGAGTCCTCAAGTCACCTGTAAACAACCTTTGCAAATCAAGATATGCCAACTCACAAAAATGGGTTTTAACCAGAATCCTTTTTCTTGGTGGTAATTCACTGATCATATAAAAGAGTAAATTACCACTTTAATTCATTATTTTCCCCATCATAATTTACACAGTCAACCAAAGTTCTCTGAATATCTCCCATGTTTAAAGCGTCGTGGTAAGGCTTTGTCTCAAAAGATCTTGCCTTACAGTTTAGTGGAGGAGGAAAGAAATGCACAGAAAGTGTGCAATAAAGCATGAAAATAAAATAAATAAAAGGAAGAAGTAGAATTTCCTTATTAGCAGATGACATAATTATGTTCCTAGAAAATTCAAAGGAACTTATCTATTAACAACGATGAACAACTATTATGTCAATTAAGGGGAGAAACAAGATACAAAGTTGGTATATAAAAACCGTTGTGCAGGCACCTGGGTGGCTCAGTTGGTTAAGTGTCTGACTTTGGCTTAGGTCATGATCTTGTGGTTCGTGACTTCCAGCCCTGCATTCAGCTCTCTACTGTCAGCACAGAGCCCACTTTGGATCCCCTTTCTCCCTCTCTGCCCCTCTCCCACTCATGCATGCTCGCTCGTGTTCTCTCTCTCTCAAAAATAAAAATTTAAAAACTAGTTGTGCTTCTACATACTAAAAATCAACAACGAGAAAAAAATTTTAAAAATAATACCATTTATAATGACATAAAAATGAGATACACAGGTCTAAATTTAACAAAATACATGCAAGAAATCTAAACTGAAAATACTGCTATTGAGATAATGAAAGGAAATCTAAGTAAATGGAAAGATATACCATATGCTTGAATTGTTAAGACACAAATTCCCCCAAATTTACCTATACACCCAACAAAGTCCCAGTTAAAATCCCAGCAGGTATTTTTTTTTTTGAATTGACAAATTGACAAATTCATTCTGAAATTTATATGGGAATTCAAAGGACCCAAAATAGCCAAGACAATTTTGAAAAAGAAAAACAAAGTTGGTAGGTTTAAAATTCCAGACTTATGACTTAGTATAACTTGAACAGGCACTTTGAAAGAGAAAACATCCAAATAGACAATAAGCATATGAAAATATGCTCAACATCATTGTATTCGTCATGGAATTAAAACCACATGCTTCATTAAAATCACAATGAGGGCGCCTGAGTAGCTCAGTCGGTTAAGCGTCTGACTTCGGCTCAGATCATGATCTCGCGGTTTGTGAGTTCAAGCCCCGCGTCAGGCTCTGTGCTGACAGCAAGAAGCCTGGAGGCTGTTTGGGATTCTCTGTCTCCCTCTCTCTCTGCCCCTCCCCTGCTCATGCTCTGTCTCCCTCTGTCTCAAACATAAATAAAACATAAAAAAAAAAATCTTTTTTAATCACAATGAGATACCACAATACATTCAATAGAATAAAAAAGATGTGTATCATCAATGATACCAAGAAGGTAGATCAACTCTCATATACTTCTGGTGAGGATGTAAAATGGCACAACTCCTTTGGAAAATGTTTCGTGGTTTCTATGAATGTTGAACATCTGCCTAGCCTATGCCGAGCAATCCATTCCCAGGTACATGTGCAAGAAAAAGGATTTGTTCAAGAATATTTATAGCATCTTTATTCATAATTGTGAAAAACTGGACACAATTCAAGTCTCCACCAGCAAGAGAATGTATAAACAAATTATTATATATTCACACAATGAAATTCTACACAGCATTTAAAAAAATAAAAAGAACACGGGCACCTGGGTGGCTCAGTCAGTTAAGTGCCTGACTTCGGCTCAGATCATGATCTCGCAGTCAGTGAGTTCGAGCCCCATGTCAGGTTCTGTGCTGACAGCTCAGAGCCTGGAGCCTGCTGTGGATTCTGTGTCTCCCTCTCTCTCTGCCCCTCCCCAACTCACCCTCTGCCTCTCAAAAACAAATAAACGTTAAAAAAAATTTTTTTTAATAAAAAGAACAAACTACTGAGAGACATATAGCATGGATGAAACTCAAAAGCATTATGTTGAGCAAAAGTGGCCAGATACAAAAGGAGTACGTGTTGTATAATACCTTTAATCTGAAATCCAAAAACATGAAAACTAATCCATGGTGATAGAAATCAGGAGGAGGCACCCTGGTGGCTTAGTTGGTTAAGCGACTGGCTCTTGAATTCGGCTCAGGTCATGTCTCACAGTAGTAAGACTGAGCCCCACATCAGGCTCTGCGTGAGCAAGGAGTCTGCTAAAGATTCCCTCCTCCTCTCCCTCTGCCCCTCTCTCACTTGCACGAGTGTGTACACACACGAGAGTATGCTCTCTCTCTCACTCAAAAAAGAAAAAAATCACAACAGTCATTAATTACCTCTGGTAGCTGACAGTGGCTATTTGCTGGAAAGGAGCATAAGGGAACTTTCTAAGGTGATGGAAATTTTCTGTGTCCTGATCTGAGTGGTTGTTGCAAAGCAATATGCAAATATGAAAACGCATCAAGTTGTACAATTAAAATTTTTGCATTTACTATATGTAAATGATATCTCATTATAAAAGAAAGTACAGAAATAACCAGATGGTAGGAGGAGAAGGTTCCAGAAAAGATGTGCATATAAAAGGCTATCGGAATGGTGAAATCTCAATCCAAGGTGGCAGTGAAGGATGGGGAGGAGGCAGTGATCAGTAAAAGCTTTACATTTAAAATGACCCTTGAAAGAGGGAAAAGATTTCAATCTAAATAAATGTAGTATGAAGGTGAGAGGAAGCAAAGTATATTGTGGGAGAGAAAACATTACACACTGCTATGATCTAAGAGTTTATATTTCCTCCAACAAATTCATTTGTTGAAATGCTAGCCCACAATATGGTGAGACTGGGAGATGATAACAAATGGGATTGGTGTTCTTATCAAAGAGTCCCCAGAGAGCCCCTTGCCCCTCCACCACGTGTGGACACAGTGAGTAAGCACCCTCTGTGAGGAAGCAGGCTCTCACCACACATTGAATCTGCTGGTGCCATGATCTTGGACTTCCAGCCTCCAGAACAGTGAGAAACAAATGTTTGTTGTTTATAAGCCATCCAGCTTATAGTATTTTTGTTATGGTGGCCCCAACAGACTACAACACACATTAAGTAATGAGAATCTGAACTGAGGTAGATACAACAGGAACAGAGACGATGTGAGTAATATTGCAGAGCCAGAGTGGGGCTGACTTGGCAACTCAAAACACAGACACCAGAGCTCAGAAGAAAGATCAGAGCTAACAATGGTTAGGGAGTCCTCCTTAGTGTGGTGACATGTTACATTTGGTTAATAAGTATTTGTTGGGTGGATGGATGAATGGACAGGCAGAACGATAGACAGAGAGAAGGAAGGAGATTGAATCAGATTATCAAGAGACATGTATCAGGCTTAGCCATATAAAATTGCTGGTATTTTATCATTTTTTGACCTTCTAAAAACTGCAGTTTCATACGAGTCAGTCTAAGAGATAAAGAAAAAATAGGGATCAAGGACAGCTCTTTAGGCCACTCCTCCATTTAGGGAGAAGAAAAGCCAGAGAAAGCAGACGGGAAAACACATAATAATAAAAATAATAAAAGGCTCTATGCATTTTGGCAAATATATTGCCTTAATTTAAAAATGTCTCACTGGAAAAAAACTCTTGTCTAAAGACAGGAACTGACAATTTACAGAAGATACACACAGCCAAAATGCATATAAGAAATGTTCAGCATCACAACAGAGAAACAATCATTAAAACCACGGGATACCATTCCAAAGGTTTTTTAAAAAATAATAGTATATATTTCTGGCATGGATTTAGGAAAACATTCTCACATATTTTCAATAGTCAAAATTCACAGAGACTTTCTAGAGAGCCATATATCTGTATGTATAAAATTCTTTAAGTTTTTCATATCTTGTGACTCAGTAACTTCACTTCTAGGAATTTGTCCTAGAAATTTATTATGTGCATAATAAACAAAGCACATTAAGATATATGTACAAAGATGTTTACCATATCTTTATAAAATAAAATAACCCAAATGTCTAATGATAAGTTAAATGTCCAATAGTGGAGAATTTAAGAATATTATATAGTTATTTTTTTTTAAAAAATCATCCTTTTGGGGCGCCTGGGTGGCTCAGTCACTTAAGCGTCCGACTTCAGCTCAGGTCACGATCTCATAGTCTGTGAGTTCGAGCCCTGCGTCGGGCTCTGGGTTGATGGCTCAGAGCCTGGAGCCTGCTTCCGATTCTCTGTCTCCCTCTCTCTCTGCCCCTCCCCTGTTCATGCTCTGTCTCTGTCTCAAAAATAAATAAACGTTAAAAAAAAAATTTTTTTTAAATAAAATAAAAAGTCATCCTTTTATAAGGATATTTAATGCTATAGGAGAAAGATCATCATAAATCTAATCTTCAAAATAACATTTTGAAGTTGTCCCTTTTTTGATGATGAGAAATAGAAATATATATATATATATATATATATATATATATATATATATATAAAGAATATCCAAAAGAAAATACACCAAAATCCCCACATGGTAGGATTATAGTAAATATGGCTTTGTTTTTATTTATTTATTTATTTATTTATTTATTTATTTATTTATTTTGCTCTTTTGGTTTTCGTTTCTGTTTTTAAACAGCATGGATTGCCTATACAATTTTAAAATAAACTAAACATTATTTAAATTTTTTTTCTTAGAAACAGAACGAGTTGGGGGAGCTGGGGAGAGGAACAGAGGGGGAAGGGAGGGGGTAGAGGGGGAGAGGGAGAGGGAGCGAGAGACTCTCCAGCAGGCTTCACACTCAGCGTGCAGCCCCATGTGGAGCTCGATCTCACCACTGACCATGAGATCATGACCTGAGCTGAAATCAAGAGGCAGTCACTTAACCAACGGGGCCACCCAGGCACCCAAACATTATTTATTTTAAAAAAACACATGGCTCTCCAGCTGTCAGCACACCAGGCAGCCCAGAGGGCATGCGTCTGTGCCACAGGCACATCTCTTTAAAGGACTGCACAGAGATAGGTTTACCATGAAGCCAAAGAAGCACGGACACATTCTGAGGGCACACAGGCTTTTCTGGAAGTCTAGGAGGGAGCCTAGTAGTGTGCCTACAGGCCACTTGTTTTTGTTTTTACTTTTGCATTTATAAGCTATAGCAGCAGCAACGGGTTCAAACCGTGGTCGCCTTCCACCGCCAATTCTCCTCCATCATACTTTGTCTCACAGCAGGTGGCGCTGGAGTTGCCCTGCACATTTTGGGGATCTGAGTAAGAGGAAATTAAGTTGCTACACATTTAGTCTGAAGCTTCATAGGGCACATTAGTGAGGTCTGTGATCATTTCCAGGTATAGCTGAGTTATTGCTTGATGTCCCAGGGGAGTTCTGGTTGTCAGGAATGTTCCTACCACCCACTGTGCCGACTACCCAGTATCATTTCATAAAAGTGCAAGGCCAGAGGAGAGGAACATGTCCTGAAATGCGAAGCACTGGAAGAAACAAGGTTTGAAATGCACGGAGGCAGAAGCTCGTCTATGGGAAAGATCTTCGAATCATCCGAGGTGTAGCAGATAGTTCACCTCTCATTGACATCTGTCCTCATTTTTCAGGATTCTAGAAGACTACAGAAGTACCAAGGTAGAGGGTAAACTAATTAAACAGATTTAAGTGGGGAAAAAAAAGGCAGCAGAAGGACAACCTGAGGTCCACAGGTTGCTTCCCGAGTTTTGATTCACCCATCTGGACAAATTCCTGTTCCAATCTGTAATAGTTCTCCCTGTCTATTACCTCAGAAGTTCCTGACCTACGTGTGACAACCCTGAAACCCTAAGAGTCTGACCTAACTTCCTGTTTGGCACATCTACTTCCTTCGAGATCATAATCCTTGTACCCCAAAGCTAGATCGGTGAACTGTCCCCTTTCTCATTGGTCTCTAGGTCTCACGAATTAGACTTGGCCTTCAACCCTCATTGAACTTTATCAGCAACTGTCATGGCAGTTCTGCAAAAATTCCTTAACCTCTGCCTATGGCATATTGACTTCCACAAAACATTCATTATCTATGTGTATGTAGACTTATACCTATCTCTACAAACGACTTGAAGAAGCTTATAAAAATATATTCAATAAACTAGAATAAGGTCATTTCGTCAATTATGGGCATAAAAGCTGTGAATCTTGTTTTACTACTTCACCATTCCACATGCACGGCTTTCTTCCACAGGTCGTAAGATGGCTGCTGTATCTCTACACATCATGGTTACATTCCAGGGAAAGGAAGAAGGGAAAGATATAGCACCACAGACTTCTGCTTATCTCTTTTGGGCAGAACTAAGTTCCATGGCCGCCTTTAGCTGTTAGGTAGCTGAGAAATGGAGTTTTTAACTGGGCCCACTGCTGCTCTGAAAAAAATCAGGGGTCTGTTAGTAAGAAAGAAGGGGGATGCATAGTAAGTAGGCAACTAATAGCAAGTGCCCCCCCAAGAAACCAGGTACAAACCAGGTAGATGTCACCAAAAGTTTGTATGGTCCAAAAAATCTTTCCTTATGTTATGAATATGTATATAATATTACATATTTATATAATACTATATGATTATGCAAGCCTCCTAAAAAATTAAAATTATAATAACCTAAATAATTACTTACAGAACATCTTAGGGCTCTCATTTTCTTCTTTATTTCTCCCTTCCGAAAGTTTCCCCTCCTTATTTAAATCAATAATAAACTCTTAACGATAAACTTAATGAAAATTTGGCAATGTGTATCAAGACTCATGAAGATGTTCCTGGTTTTTTTAATATTTATTTATTTTTGAGAAAGAGAGACAGAGAGACGGAGCATGAGTGGGGGAGGGGCAGAGAGAGAGGAAGACACAGAATCTGAAACAGGCTCCAGGCTCCACACTGTCAGCACAGAGCCTGACGCAGGGCTCAAACCCACAAACCATGAGATCATGACCTGAGTTGAAGTCAAACGTTCAACCGAATGAGCCACCCTGGCGCCTCAGAAAGTGTTCCTGTTTTGACCCCCAATTAGGGTGGCCAGATTTAGCAAACAAAAATTCCGAATACCCAGTTAAATTTGAATTTCAAATAAAAATGAACACTTTTTAGTATATAAGTATGTACCAAATATTACATGGGACATACTTATATTAAAAACCTATTCATGATTTATCCAAAATTCCCATGTTGCTGGGAATCCTATGTTTTATGTGGCAATCCTATCCATATTACTGCCCTAAGATTTTATCCTAAGGAAATAACATTAAAAAAAGGACAGGACCCCTGCAGTGACAGAATAGTGGAAAACTAGAAACAAAGTAAATGCTCTGAGAGAAAAGTAAATAAACCGTAGGCATTCTAATCTATGGAATAGTACTCAGAAAAATAAAACTATTAAATTATTAAAAATTATAGAAGAGTATGCAAGTTTTGTGTATGCTAGAATGAAAATTCTAAAAATGCACATAAATAGTAGAAAGACCAAAAAGGAATATAGAAAGAAAAAAAAAATGTGTTTATTAGGAAAGATTTGGCTGGTTTCCCTCCTTCTCAGCTTTTAAAATATCTTCATAATCATTGCCAAATATTCTGCTAGGAGAACCCTGGTGAATTATCAAGTTAAGCTGAGTGACCGGAGAGGTTTGCAGATGAGGAAAATCAGTCTCATTTTTCCCAGAACAGTGCCGAGTCACCTGCCTTCTAGGTCATTGCTTGGCTGGCTCAAACAGAATGCCTCCCTGAAGAAAAATGTAGGGGTTGGAGTGGAGAAACGGAATAAGATTTGAAGGGCCGTGTAGCATTTGCCACATTTCAAGGGCATTAAACTCAATAATCTAAGTGAGAAAGGTCAACTCTATTATCCACAGTTATAGAGAGAAATAGAAACTCAAAACAACTTGCCAGGGAGAATATATCCTCTCACAGGGAGGAGAATCGAGGGGATGGGCATGAAATAATACCTGCATTCATCTAAGAGGCGTTTGTACTGAGTAAGCACTTTGGCTGTATTTCTGAGCATGTCCCTCTCACGCTGGTGAACAGGTAACTGTAATCATATACAACGAAGGGCACGCTTTCCTTTTTCAAGAATACGTGCTTTGCAGTTTTTCTAATGGTGATGATAGGTTTGTATGATCACCTACACAGTTCACCCCGCTCTGCTTGTGGCCCACCCACAGCTCACATCTGCACAGCTGGCCAGGAGGGAAGATTCAGGGCACAGAGTGAAGCAATGCTAAACCAGTTTCCCCAAACAAGCCCCCCCCCCCCCCCCCCCCCCGCCCGCGGCTTCCATTAGAGGGCATCCCTGAAATCACGTCAGGTCTCTTAATCAGCATCTGCTCACAGCATTCCTGAACTTAAGTAACACTCTCTACTCCTTCTCTCTCTCCTTTGAGGGCAACTGTTCATCTAGACTCCTAGGATGCCTTAGCAGTATTTGGGTGAAAGACTTATTCTGCCAAT
This sequence comes from Panthera pardus, assembly GCF_024362965.1. NCBI lineage: Eukaryota > Metazoa > Chordata > Mammalia > Carnivora > Felidae > Panthera > Panthera pardus. The sequence continues at coordinate 47,408,703 of NW_026527002.1, forward strand.
GTACATGAGATTGAAAGGATCATTTCACCACTGCCTGGAGAAAAGTCAACTGGTGATGGCCCCATCCTGTGGTTCTTCCACAGGATGAGTTGGGGTTATGGATGCTGGATTGCATCCATGAATGTGGACATGGAAAGGAAACTTTCAGGCTGGGCCAAGAAAAGGAAAAAAGACAGAAACATGGGAAGAAATACAGGTCCTGGTGGTACTAAGAGCCTCTAAGATCCTTTGGAAAGTAAAAGGTAAGATAGACCTAGTAATAAGCCTATAAAAATGACATAAATTAAAAGAAAGCTATCATAAAAGAGAAAGGGAGTGAGAAGCAGTATCTTTGGAGTCGGTCAACAAAATTTCAGTTACATTTTAGGCAGGTTTTAGAATCCCCACCCTGTCCTTTCCCCTTCTCAAGATACCGGACTCTGCCCACAAAAGTCAATGGACCTCAGCACGCTTCACACCCCATTCGCTTTGGCCGCTACTGATTGGGCCAGGAGTACTTGGCAAACTTAAAGGCGACCGACTCGTTGGTGGGCTTGATATGAACTGAATTCACGATCTTGGGTATTTGGCCTCCTCAGGCTTCTTAGCTGGCTTCCCCCCACTACCCCACCTCTAGGTGTCAGAGTGCCCTAGGGATTAGTGCTGGGCCTCCTTCTCTGCCCTAGCGATCTCAGCTGGACCCCTGGTGAGAAGTAGCTCCAAACTCAGATCACCAGTCCCCACCTCTCCCATGCTCCCGATTTAAATATTCAAGCAACTGCTCAATACCTCTATCTGCATGTCTAGTATGCACGTCACAGCTGAACACGTCCCAAATACACATTTAATTTCTCCCCTCAGACCTGTTCCTTTCCCAGTCCTCCCATGGTGGCAAAAGTCAATGCCACACAGCTAGTTCCTCTGGAAAAAAACTTAGTCATTAACCTTGATTTATCTCTTTCTCAACACCCCACAACCTGCAATGTCCCTAAACGGTCACTTCTCGCCAGCCCCACCACCACCCACCTGGCCCAGGCCACCACCATCTCTCATTGGATTCCCGCAGCAGCCATGTGCATGGTCTCCTGGCTTCCACGCTGGCCCCTTTACATTCTGTTTTGCACACAGCCACCTCAGTGATCTTTCAAAAATGTGAATCAGATCATGTTAACTCCGCTTAAGACTCTTCCGATGGCTTTCCATCTCACTTAGAAAAACTCCAAACTTCTGACTAAACTACAAGTCCCTTGGTGAGTTGCCCCACTCCCCACCTCCCACCACTTGACCCCTCATTCATTAACTCCTGCCACTATGGCTTCTTGCTGGTCCTTTTACCCGTTGCTTTCATTTGTGACCCAGGGTCTTGACACACGCTGATCCCTTTGCCTGGGCTCGTGTCTCCTAAATCTCGACCTTGCTGGCTCTGCTCCTCATCCAAGTCGATTCAAATACTACCTTCCCCCCTTTCTTTAAAGTGGCCCAACATCTCCCATCTCCATCACCCTCTATCCCATCATCTTATTTTTTTTATTTTTTATTCGTTCATCTATATCTGAAAAGGTACTGTTCATTCATTCATTTGCTTGTTTCTTTGACTGCTGTCTGACCTTCCCGCAGGGGACAAGACTTAAAACAGGCTCTGGAGCACAGTAGGCACTCATTAATACTTGTTAAAGAGATGCACGTGACTCTTAGAGCCCGTAGACAGTCAGTGGTAACTGCTAGACTTCATGGGTCATAAATGCTCAAGGTTGAGGGCCTTACTGAACCTAGGGGAAGAAGTCTCAAAGGTGAAAGGAGCTGGGCAACTCGACCACAGCTTCAGCTTTGGTTTCCAGTCATTTTCCTGCAGCGGCTCCCAGGTAGCCTGGCTGCCTTCCAGTGCCTGTGTTTGGGAATTCACCTGTTGTATCCTTCGCTCCTTTACCTGAGCTAGCTTCAGGGAGCATCAGTTTCTTGCACACAAACTGCACTGAGTACCAGCTTAGAGCAGAGACTGCAATGCTGCAAGCTGCCTGTCATTTGTTCCTTTTCTAACCCTACGTAGGTAAATCACCCTCTGAGGAAGTGAGCTGGACAGAGAGGATACTCTCCACAACCGCAGCATTTCTCCATTTTATAGGGAGAGAAACGGAGAACCAGAGGTGTAGGCGTCTTTCTCATGACAGCCAGCTAGTCCCTGGCAAAGTTAGAATTTCAATATAGGAAGGATTAACTCCTCCTCTCATGAAAGATGATCTCCAGGGGCGCCTGGGTGACTCAGTTGGTTGAGCGTCCGACTTCAGCTCAGGTCATGATCTCACAGTTCATGGGTTCGAGCCCCGCGTCGGGCTCTGTGCTGACAGCTCAGAGCCCGCAGCCTGCTTGGGATTCTGTGTCTCCCTCTCTCTCTGCCCCTCCCCTGTTCATGCTCTGTCTCTCTATCCTTCAAAAATAAATAAACATTAAAAAAAAATTAAAAATAAAATAAAATAAAAAAAAAAGAAAGATGATCTCTATACCTAGTGCATGGAGCCCACTCTTCTGAAGACGATCACAGCATGACAACCTTCGCTTTCCACAAAAGGGGGTATATAAACAACTCTGCCATCCTGAACGCAATTTTCATGAAATAAGGCGTTGAAGTTACAACTGTGCATTCTTTGAAAGGTTAGGAGCGTAACAGCAAAGCGCCCTATCTATAGCAACAACCGCTGCTGTTTTAACAGCCCTTTTCTCACACACCTCCTACAGCTAATCCCTTGACAGCTTTAAATGATTATTAACTGCAGTGCATAATTAATAAATTGGATTACTTTCCCTTTGCACATCTGAACATATAAAGCAATCTGCCAACATTTAAGGAAATCCCGTCATGCCACGAGGCGTTAAATCATATTTAAGGAAGTGAGAAATTAAGACACAGGATAATGGCAAACTTGCCCAAATATTATAAAGCACATCCAGCAAAGTGCCACAGCAACGAGGCGGGGCTACCGATTCTACTGCCGCCAATTGTTCATGCCTTGTCAAACAATGGCAGAGACCTGATTGCAAACACACAGCCATTCCGGGGCACTTCTCAAGCCTTTTAAATAAAAATAGATCCCTGCTGCCACCCACCTTCTTTAAAAAAAAAAAAAAAAATCCGCCCAGGAAACATAATTCATCTCTCTTCCAATGACTTCACACAAAAGGTTAATGGCACGGTGTATTATCAGCAGTCAGCAGCGTTTGCTATTTTCACTTCTCACCTAAGAGTTCCATTATTCCGAACAATCCCAAGCAAATACCTTTATTTAAGCCACCCCCGACCGACCTTTATAGCCTAATACTAGGTTCATCTTGACAGCTTCATTTCAAGGCCAGCCCGCAGAATTATCCAGAAACAATATACTATGTCACACCATGGTATTCTTTCACGTAGCACAAATGGAGGGTGAGGCAAGCCAAATATCTCACTGAGGATTTTAAGGGTTGGCTCCTGAGTACATTATTGTTCTATTCCTGTCGGAGCTGGTCACGAAACTGCAGGGGACCTCAATCCCATTGGATTAAAGTATTCTTGGTAGAGGCTGAGTAGGAGAGGGAATTTCACAGGTGTTCCCATGATTCAAAGAGAAAGCCTTGCGAGTTTCATTTTACTTGGAACAAAGACTCTCAAATAAAAGGATGGGCTCCGCAGAGCCTCTGGGGGATACCAAAATTCTGTGACCACTCCACACGATGGGCATGAAGGGCTTGGAGCCTCCACAGAAACTGTAATTATAAGGAGATGTAAGGACTGGCATAAGTCATACCTTACCAATGGTTCTCAAATTATTTACTACCAGTGGGTTCTGAGCCACTCTGGCTAGTCTATCTAGGTCTCCAGCCCACTCATTAGGCATTAAGGCCAAGCTTCTTTTTGTCTTTTTCTTAAATGTTTTATTTATTTTTGAAAGAGAGAGCACGCGTCAGGGAGGGGCAGACAGAGAGGGAGGCAGAGGATCTGAAGCAGGCTCAGCGCTGGCAGCAGCACGGAGCCTGATGCGGGGCTCGAACTCACAAACCACCGTGAGATCATGACCTGAGCAAAAGTCAGACACTCAACCGACTGAGCCACCTAGGCACCCTAAGGCCAAGCTTCTAAGAGCACGCTAAGGCCTAAGGCTTTGATACATGGGACAAGTTTTGGTGCTAGAGAAAGTCTGAAGGAGGAGTTTTTGTGTGATTTGGTTTGGCGTTTTTTTCTACAAAGTTTGATGCTTAGACCATATGCAGCATGATCACCTGTGGCATTGGTTAAATGTTCAGATTTGTGGGCCCCTAGCCTTTTGTTCTGAATCTGAGCCCTGGTATCTGTATTTTGTGGAAGCTCTCCAAGTTTGAGAACCACTCCCTTAAGAGTAGAAGCAACGAGGCACATCTGGGTGGCTCAGTTGGTTAAGCGGCCGACTTTGGCTCAGGTCATGATCTCGCAGTTTGTGAGTTCGAGCCCCACATCGGGCTCTGGGCTGACAGCTCACGGCCTGGAGCCTGCTTTGGATTCTGTGTCTCCGCTTCTCTCTGTTCCTCCCCTGCTCACAGTCTGTCTCTCTCTCCTACAAAAATAAATAAACATTCAAAATAAAATTTTTTAAAGAAAATAATAGAAGCAATGAAGGGGGTCTTTTATGATCTCTTCTCCTGGTGGTTTGTCTCTTATTGTCAAAAGAAAAAAAAAGTAGAACAAAATATTCATGCTTTCAATAATGTTAGAAAATGTACTGTTTACCATAATGTCAATAAATCACACGAATACCATATGACCAGCCTACAACTGGGTCTGCTTAGAATTCAAATGGATTAGCACATTATTTTTGAGGTTAAATCTCTAATGAGTCCTTTAGTATTCACTGTCTCAACAAAGCCCCTCTCATACAGAAAACTAGTCTTTAATAGCGCTGCTGTCATATGGACGAAAACAAGACTATGCCTTGGCACAAACTGTCCCTGAGCTTAAAAAGCTTAGCCCACTTACGCCAATGATTGATTGAATGTTGAGGAGCATTCAGATAATGGGAAGGTAAAAGCCCAGTGGTTCCCCTCACATGTATGCACGCTTTCTCTCCTCTTCCGAATTAGCACTCCTTTCCTATAAATTCTCCCACTGGTTTGGCCAGCCAGATAAAGTACTGTGCACATACCATAGGCCAGACATCATACTGGTATTTAGAGATGATTCCTTTTTCATCATAAGAGGAAAAATAAATATAGAACATCGTTATGAACAGAATATTTATGTGGCCCCAAAATTCCTATGTTGAAGCCGTAACCACAATGTGATATAATTGGAGGTGGGGCATTTTCAAGGGGATTAGGCTTAGATTTGGTCACGAGGGTGCAGTCCTTTCGTACTTCGTAAGATTAGTACTTTATAAGAAAGGAAGACAGAATCTCTCTCCATGTTCACGCACCACACACACACACAGAGAAAAGGCCCTGGGAGCACACAGCCAGGAATCTGTCTGCAGGCCAGAGAGTGGAACCTTGATCTTGGACTTCCCACCTCCAGAACTGTGAGAAATAGGTATCTGTTGTCACCCACTCTATGGCATTTTGTTATAGAGCCCCAGCTAAGACAGAAATCATTTAATAAACATATTTTAAAAATTGAAGAGCTCGGCTACAAGCCCCTTACGAGGCATTGGAGAAACACTCTGCTGGGCATGGCGGGTGCTTTCACCAATACCAAGCCTCATGGAAGCCACCATCCTAGAGGCAACCTAGAGCCAACAGTTTGGTCTGTTTGGTGGGAAAGGAGTGGCTGACGGTCCTATGCATGTGATCGTAACCCACTGCTTTGCCTTGCAGCAATCACATCACGAAAGGAGCAGACCTGAGCATTGCATTTAAACTGCCTTCCTAACCCACACTCTACACTCCCTCCTTGAAGATACTAATACTACCATAGCTAAGTTAGCTTCTTGGGTTCCACCTTGAAGAGTGCAAAAGGGAATAAAAAGGCGTCAGTATTTGTCCTAAGACACTGTCTCTTTGTGTTTATTATTTTCAGGTAACAGCCCTTTAGACAGTAGCAATTTGAGAAGTAAAGCTCTCTCTGGAGATATGACTGACACATGAGCTCTCCGTGCCTGACAGAAATTGATAAAAATTAAAAGGCCTCTTTAAATTGCGTCTGCTCCCCAAATTCTTCTCCAACTAAAATAGATGTGGAGGATTCACCTCCCCCCAACTTCCATTCCAAATGGTCTAAACATGCAACTTCCATAAATGTCCCACAAAGAAAACACCCCTATGTGTTATTTAATATTTGAAATTAGTATTTCCTCAGCCACGGCTAGAATCATTGTTTTTCTTTCAGATGGAGGTCATCACTAAAGAACTCTCCAGCTTTAACCAAAAAAAATGAGAGGAGAGAGTTTTTAAGATAACACATGGTTAAACAGAATCCTATTCTGTTCAGAAAGCTTTTTAGCAAAAGAAATTGAGCGCTCCCTCCCAGCAGGGTGCATTTGTAATGGGGCTGTGAATGCATGTGAACATTTGGCCTGCCTCTCCAATGCTGGCTGAGGCCCTTCTACCAAGGCTCTGATCAGATCACTCTCCAGTCCGTGGGTGAATAGTGCAATAAAAGGACTCAAAACAAAAACAAGAATTACTACTGAGACGTGACCATCTCCTCCCCCTGCTTCCAAAAAGCAAAAGAAAAATCAATGTATTTCACTTCTTGTGTTTATTAACAATGATTCTTTTTCTTCTGGGGTATAAGGATCGAAACAATAACTGCAGGAGGCAAGACTCTTAAAAAAAATACGACCAGAGTGTCTCCCCTGCTGATGAGTTCATCAAGTCTGACTCAACCTTAAAATGGCAACCAGTGCAACTTTGACTCTGAAATTGTCTAATTGAATCTAAAAACCCAGAGCAAGAAGACACTTTCCTTCAATTCAAACAATCCATGAATAGTATTTCAAACAAGCTCAGCATGGTTTGGACTTAAACACACTGTTCTGGAACCCCTTACAGGCCTTCCCATAACCAGTCACAGCATGATGGCTACTGTCATGAATATAAAAGAAAGGTGTAGTGCCCTGTGGATGGGGACAGTGACCCTTTCTTGTGTAGCACCTTGGATTCCAACTGGGTGATCCAACATAAGGCTAAACAATTCCTTTATTCCTTTTATCTTTATTTATCTTGTTTTTTTTTAATCAAATAACACATGTAATTGTTTTAAAAAGTCAAATCGCACTATAAAGCTAAAAGGAAAAAAGAGCAGCCTGTGACCCCATCCCTTCCCACCTCCCAGGCTCATTCCCCACAGGTAACAACTCTTAACTCTTTTTAGCTATTTCCTCCCAACATTAACCTCCATATTTTTATATTAAATACTTTATTGCTATTTCTTGATTTCTTTTCCCATGTGGACATTATCTACCACTTCCTACGGTCAAAGATTTGAATTTAGCAGTTACATTACTTCCTCCCATTTCCCCACCCCACCATCGCATCGAGAGAGCAGTATCACTATTTTGAATAAAGCAATACAGAATTTACATTGCTAGGACGATGAGCCCAGACTGCCTTGGTTCTAATCCAGCCTCCAATGGGTACCAGCTATGTGGCCTCGTGCATCATTTCCCATCATTGTAAAATGAAAACTGTATCCACACCTACTTCATGAGTTGCTGTGAGGCTTAAATGGATAATTATGTGCACTGAAAAGAGTGCCTGGAATAGAATGAGTGCTCTCTAAATGCACAGTCAGAATAGATATCCTTTCTTGTTCATCCTCTTTTCTTTGTCTCGTTTTTCATTTACTCAATTTTCTATATAACTTTCACTATGATAGCCTGAAAACTCCCAGAACTCCCTAAAATTCCTCATTGCTTATATTACAGTATGTACTAGCTGTTTGCTTTCCTTTCAAAAAAAAAAAAAATCTTTATTTTGAGAAAGAGAGAGCAAGAATACACGCACACCCACGTGCACACGCTCTTCAGCAGGGGAGGGGCAAAAAGAGGAAGGCAGAATCCCAAATAGGTTCCGTGCTCAGCACAGAGCCCGAGGCAGAGCTGGACGTGGGAACTGATCTCACAACCAGGAGATCACGACCCGAGCCAACATGAAGAGTCAGATGCTTAACCAACTGAGCCACCCAGGCACTCCAAATTTGTTTGTTTTCCTTAAGGACATCCTCTTGGAGTGCCCCATCCTCCCGTTACAATCTGCCCAAGCTTCATGAGCCTGATGCACACTTTAAACCAGGTATTCCCAGGGCGCCTGGGTGGATCAGTCAGTTAAGCGTCCAACTTCTGCTCAGGTCACGATCTCATAGTTTGTAAGTTCAAGCTCTGCATCAGGCTCTGTGCTGACAGCTCAGAGCCTGGAGCCTGCTTCAGAGTCTGTGTCTCCCTCTCTCTCTGCCCCTCCCCCACTCGTGCTCTGTCTCTCTCTCTTTCAAAAATAAACAAAAACGTTAAAAAAATTAAATCAACGGGGCACCTGGGGGTGGCTCAGTCGGTTGAGCATCCGACTTCGGCTCAGGTCATGATCTCGCAGTTTGTGAATTCAGGCCCCACATCCGGCTCTGTGCTGACAGCTCAGAGCCTGTAGCCTGCCCCGAATTGTGTGTCTCCCTCTCTCTCTGCCCCTCCCCTGCTCATACTCTGCCTCTCTCTCTCAAAAATAAATAAACGTTAAAAAATTTTTTTAAATTAAATCAGGTATTCCCTTCCCCATTTACTGTGTGGGTCCTTGACCTGATCCCGTGTCTCCTGTTTTCCTCCTTCTTGATTTATATTCCTTTTTGATGGTGCACATCCTCCAGCATATTCCTAAGTCAAGATACATGGAAGTAAATTCCTTCAGTCGTACAACGTTGGAAATGCTTTTATTCTACCTTTACATTTGCCTGAAGTTCTGCAAAATACAGAATTCTAACTGGAAATTATTTTTCCTCAAAATGTTGAGGGTAATGCTCCATTATCTTATAGTTTCCGATGTAGAAAAGTCTAGTTCACCTCTGATAGCTGATTTCTTCTCATCTCTAATAGCTCCTAAGATTTTTCTTCATTCCCGATATAAAATTTCATGGTGACAGGCATCTCTTGTACTGGGCACCCAACAGGCCCTTTAGTCTGGAAATTCATACCCTTTGGGGAATTTTCTTGTATTTTTTTTTCTCTTCTAATTTTCATCATGTTCTTTTTGGAATCCCTATTATTTGGATGTTAACTTCTTGGACTTTCCTCCATTGCTATCTTTTCTCTCCTATTTCCCCATCTCTTGGCCCTTCTGTTCTACTTTCTAAGAGCTCTTCAACCTTACTTTCCAACACTTCATTTTTATTTCTACTCTCATAGTTTTAATTTCCGATAACTTTTGTTATTTTAAGATCCCTTTCTTGTTAATACCATAATGTTCTAGTTTAAGAAGTGCAATAGCATCTCTTATCTCTCCAGAAATACTTTTTTTTAATTTTTTTTTAACGTTTATTTATTTTTGGGACAGAGAGAGACAGAGCATGAATGGGGGAGGGGCAGAGAGAGAAGGAGACACAGAATCGGAAGCAGGCTCCAGGCTCTGAGCCATCAGCCCAGAGCCCGACGCGGGGCTCGAACTCACGAACCGCGAGATCGTGACCTGAGCTGAAGTCCGACACTTAACCGACTGAGCCACCCAGGCGCCCCTCTCCAGAAATACTTTTAATGTTAATGTTTTCTTCTGTTGCTAGCATTCTTTTCTTCTAGTTCCTCTTTTTTCTTCTTCATTTTGTAAAATTTTTTTAAAAGTTTACTTATTTATTTTGAGAGAGACAGAGAGTGCGAGTGGGAGAGGGGTAGAGCGAGAGAGGGAGAATCTCAAGCAGGCACCTCACCATCACCACAGAGCCCCATGTGGGGCTTGAACATACGAAACTGTAAGACCATAACCTGAGCCGAAACCAAAAGTCAAACACTTAACCAACTGAGCCACCCAGGCTCCCCTTCTTCATTTTTAACTCTATTCTTCATGAAGGGACTCTCCTCGACTATCTGGTGAGATTTGGCTGTCTGTTCATAGTTAAGATGGTCTCAAAAAGATGAATGGAAGTTCTGGGAGAGTGGGTACAACTTACGGCGAGTGATCGGCAGGGTCCTGTCATATTGTTGGGAGATTTACAGATGTCAGTATCTTCGTCTTTGCCACTCAACTCCCCAGCAAAGACATTCTTCCATCTCCTGTACTGCCTGTGCATGCACATGTCTATGTTGGGTAAGGAGGCACAGAGTCTCACCCCAGATTTTCACGTAACTCACAGTTTCTCAACCTCAGCACTATTGACATTTGAGGGCATATAATTCTTTGTTATGGGGGCAGCAGTCCTGTGTATTATAGAATATTTAGCAGAATCTCTGGCATCTACCCACTAGATGCCAGTAAGAAATTTCCACCAAGTTGCAACAACAAAAAATGTCTCCAAGCGTTGCTAAGTATCTGTTGGCTTGTCCTACAGTCTGGGAACTCCCAAGTTCATCCTCTCTAGACATAAACTTATCTATGCAGAGTGGAGGGAGGTACTTGTCTAGCATCACCAGGGGAGGGAAGGAATCCTTTTTAAACTAACTAATGCTCCTATCAGCCCCACTTTCAGAGGTATCTAGTGCCACCAATATCTGAGCCTGCCTTTAGTTTTGTGACACAAAGCCATCTTGCTTGTTGTTGGCTATAGGCTTTTAACCAAGTAGGAAAAGCTAAAACCCAAATCAGTTACCATTATTCCATCTACTTTCCAAATCTCGAAATGTAGTTAGCATCTCTTGTATATAGTCATCTCCTTTCCTATTCCTTTTGTCTTCATTGAGCTAATGCTACATAATCCTTTCTCTGACATTTTAGTGATATTAGGAGGGGGGACAGCCAACAATAAACACTGCATTTGGGTGTCATGTTTTTTAACCTGAAACCTCTCAATTCTTTAATTCTCCGATTCTGGTAAATGAAGAAAGTTAACTCTCATAGCAGCAAGGAATACATCATCTAAGCATCTCTCATGACTGTACAAGAGCATACATACAGGTCTTTCATGTACTTTTTGTCAAAATCCCAGAGTTGCTGTTTAGAAAAATACACGAAATAAAAAATACTGCACTAAGACCAAACCAGACCAAATCTCACCTCAACCCAGGGCTGGTAAAGCCTGGGTTATTTTGCAATTGAGCAAATCTCTGGAATAAAATCCTGTTAATATCAATAAATCTACTGTAACCACTTTCTCTTTCACATTAAAGATGCAATTCTGTACCTCAGAAAGACACAAGGAACATCGGCAGCCTTCACAAGTCAAGCGGCCCTAAGAAACTACATTTGTCCTCCTGAATCCATCTACTTCTTTCCACGCCTACAACTACCATCATCCTGCACCAATCCACCATTCATCACTTACCTGTACTCCTGTCTAGTCTGTCACTATTCAATTCAGTCCAGTCCATCCTCTATCCCAGTGATCTTTTCAAAGAGCTAGTATGTTCATTTCACATGCCCCTAGCCCCACTCCACCTTCAAATTCAGTGACTTCCCATTGCTCTTGGGAGGAAGACTGAAATCCTTAACATCCCCACAAGGCTAGTCCTTGCCCACCTCTGTAATCTCCTGGCCTGATGTGCTCCCTCTTGCTTCCTGTGCTCCAGTCACACTAACTAGCCTTTTTCCATGCTCCTCCCACCACTGGCCTTCATTTGTACTATTCTTTCTTTCTGGAATGCCTGGAATTCCTGGAATGCTATTTACCCACACAGCCCCTTCAACCAGTTATTTCCTACCCATCCATCAAATTTCAACTCATCCTTGGAGTCAAGAGCCTTCCCTAACTCTATAACCAGAGTGTTCCTTTTACAGCACTAAAACCTGTCATTTTTTTGTCATCACATAGGAATCCTTCATTTCTTTATGTGCTACTTTGATTCATGCTCCTCTGCTCTTCCATTAGACTGTAATTAGGAGAAAAGGAATTATGCCTGTCTCACTCATTGCTCTGTCCTCAGAGTCTCGTACCTTCCCAGACACTTAGGAGACACAAACAACGTACCACTTGTATAAATGAACGATTTCACTAAGTTTCCATGAGTTAAAGAATTACCCTATGTGCCATAGAAAAAAAAACTACTCTTTAGTTCTTTATGAGGGACTCTTCAGTATGATTGATAATTGTAGTTGGATAAAAGGAAATGTATTTTTATCATACAGGGTATGATCACATGATTTGAGGGAGTCGAGTCAGAGATTGCTAGCTGCCAATGTATCCATTCTCTCCTATCTATATTTTTGGGTGGCAAAGTGCCCTACTAAAAATATTTGCATTTCCCTAGCCTCCCTTACTGACCAGTATAATTACCAAGGTTGAAAAAACAAAACAAAACAAAAATAAAACGGAAAGTAGAGTTTTGAGTAAGGATCTTAAGAGGGTTGATTCAGCTGGGGGTTATGGCCCTTTGCCTCCTCTTTTCTCCATCTTTCTACCCGGAGCATGGATGTGATGGCTCCAGCTCCAGCAGCCATTTTGGACTATAAGGCTATCTTTTTTCTTCCAGCTTTATTGAGATGTTAACTGACTATATAACATTGTACAAGTTCGGTGTACAACATGATGATTTGATATACATATATATTGTAAAATGATTATCACAATAAGGTTAGTGAATACATCAATCACCTCATATAATTACCATTTTTTTATGTATGTAGTGAATATTTTAAGATTTACTCTCTTGGCAACTTTGAAATATACAATACAGTATTGTCAACTATAGTAACCCTGCTGCACATTAGACCTCCAGACCTTACTCATCTTATAACCAGAAGTTTGTACTCTTTGACTACCTTTACCCATTTCCCCCACCCCTGGCAACCACCAATTTACTGTATGTTTCTATGAGTTCAGTTTTTTAGATTCCATATACAAGTAAGATCATACAGTATTTGTCTTTCTGTGTCTGACTTATTTCACTTAGCATAATTCCATCAAGGTCTATCCATGTCATTGCAAATGGCAGGATTTCCTTCCTTTTTATGGCTGACATACATAATTGTTTTCATGTCTTGGCATTATAAACAATGCTGCCATGAACCTGGGAGCATAAATATCTGAGATCCTGATTTCATCTCCTCCAGATATATACCCCGAAGCAGAATTGCTGGAACATATGGTAGTTACATTTTTAATATTTTAAGGAAACTTCATATTGTTTCCTATAATGGCTGTACCAATTTACATTCCCACCAACACTGCACAAAGGTATGTTTTTCTCCACATCCTCATCAGCATTTGTTATCTTGTCTTTTTTATCATAGCCATTCTAACAGGTATGCAATGATACCACATTGGGGTCTAGATTTGCATTTTCCTAATGATTAGTGATGTTGAGTATCTTTTCATGTACCTGTTGGCCATTTCTATATATTCTTTGGGAAAACATCTCTTCAGATCCTTTTCCCATTTTTAAATTATTCTTATTATTTTGCTTAATTGTGTCAATTCCTTATATATTTGGATATTAATCCTTTACCAGATATATGATTTGCAAATATTTTCTCCCATATAAGGCTATCTCGAGAACAGAAATGTGCACTAAAGATAGAACAGAAAACTAGAAGAGGCCTGGGTCACAAGATGCGGCCACACTTTCCCTGGACTGACTGCTTCCCAATATTTGTTGTAAGAAAAAATAATAAATCCTCAAGCCACTGAAACTAGCTCTGTTCCCAGCAACCAAACATAATTCCTAACTGATGTGATAGTTAATAGCAAGGAACAAATCTTGCCCTTAAATACCTCACAAATTGCTGAGGATAAGATAGATGGCCCAGAGCCACAAGAAATCATCAGGGCTAATCAACTCCAACCAAATTCCTAAGGCAGTGGTTTCCAATGGAACCAAGGTATTTGATTATAAAGTTTCCAGGGAGGGACATTATACTACTCCTTTCATGATGAAAAAGCCATTCCCTACTCCATTTCCAAAATTATCAATCACACCCAAAAAGAGTCACTCTTAAAATACAAAACTCAGGTAATGCTCAGACTGGTTAATAATCTCATCATGAGCCATGCATTTATAATAAATTCTATGAAGAGTGCAAAGAAACTTACAAATCCATTTACATGACATCAGCTTGATTTAAAAGGGAAGTGAGGGGGTGTGCCTGGCTGGCTCCGTCAGTAGAGCATGCGACTCTTGATCTCAGGCTTGTGACTTTGAGCCTACTTTGGGTGTAAAAATTACTTAAAAATAAAATCTTTTAATAAGTAAATAAATAAAATAAAAGGGAAGTGAGAGCATTAATCAAACAGTCTGTATCAGGCACTGAGCCAGCTGCTTTGTGTAACCTACGTCATGTGAACCTCACAACAGCTATGTATGATAGAGGTTGCGCTCATTTTATAAATAAGAAACTGAGAATCAGAAAAACAGTATGTGGCGGCGTGTGGGTGGCTCAGTTGGTTAAGCGTCCCACTACTGATTTCAGCTCAGGTCACGATCCCAGGGTCATGGGACCAAGTGCCACATTGGATTCTGTGCTGAGCGTGGAGCCTGCTTGGGATTCTCTCTCTCTCCCTTCCGCTGCCCCTCCCCCACTCTCTCTAAATATAAATAAACTTTAAAAAATCTTCAAGAGAAGGTAAGTGACTTGCCCATGGCTTCTCAAACAAGCAGTGGAGCTAGGATTCAAACACAGTGGTCTCCTTTGTCCACAGAGCATACATTCCAAGACCCCCAGTGATGCCTCAAACTGCGGATGGTACCGAGCCGCGTATATGCTGTATTTTCTCCTAAACACACGTATCTATGATACCTTTTAATTTACAAACTAGGCACCGTAAAGGATGAACAACAAAATAGAACAATTATAACAATATGCTGTAATAAAAGTTATATGAATGGGGTCTCTCTCAGAATATCTTAGTATATACTCACCCTTCTTCTAGAAATGCTGTGAGATGACAAAATGTCTGCCTGACAAGATGAAGTGAGGTGAGTGACGAATGATGCAAGCACTGTGACGGGGTCTTACGCTACGTCTGAGCGGCTGATGATTTGTCAGAAGGAGGCACGTTTTCTTCCCTGCAGGTTGTCCTGGGAAAACTGAAACCTTGGGAAGCCAAACTGCCGCAAGAGGAACCTCAGCTAAGAGGGGACTATGGTACTCCTGCCTCCATGTCCTGTACTGTTTTCACTACCCCATGCTGCCTTGTGGGATTGTGATTTGTATTAAGAAATAAATGTTTGATCTTCATTCCAGTCCCTGGCAAGGAGGTCCTAAAACCTTTGGAATTTTCTAAGGTTGAGAGCAATAGAGATGTCTTTTGTTATGCTAACGAGGTGACTTTTGGGAAGTCCCTAGTCATCACAGGATGAGAGCTGATCTCTGCCACAGAAACCAACCCCATGATAAAAGGGCTAGAACTCAGTCCCTTATAGACCTCTGGGAAGGGAGGAGGCTGAAGATTGAGTTCAGTGGCCAATGACTTACTCAGTCATACCTATATGATGAAGCTTCCATAAAAACCCAAAAGGATGGGGTTCAGAGACCTTCTGGGTTGGTAAACACATGGAGATGTGGGGAGAGTGGCATGTCCAGAAAGCACAGAAGCTCTGAGTCCCTTGCCACATACCTCACCCTATGCATCTCTTCCATCTGGCTGTTTCTGAGTTCAATCCTTTCATGATACATTGGTGATCTAGTAAATACAATGTTTCTCTGAGTTCCGTGAGCCACTCTAGCAAATTAATGGAACCCAAGGAGGGGCCTGTTGGAACCTCTGATTTATAGCTGGTCGGTCAAACGCACAAATGACAGTTGGACTTGTGATTGGCATCTGAGTGGGGAGAGCAGACTTTAGGACTAAGCTCTTAACCTGTGGGGTCAGTCAGTATCTCCAGGTAGATTATGTCAGAATCGAATTAATTGTTGCTGGTGTGGGGAAAAAAATACATGCTGGAGTCGGTATCAGAATCGAAGCCTGAAAGCCAGCAATTATTATTATCCTGACTGTGTGGTTGACTTCACCAAGTCTTGTTAATGAGCAAATGCTCTTCTTCACAGGATTAATCAGTAAGAAGTTCTCATGAGTTGAATTGTGTCCCCCACAAACATGTGAAGATAATGAAGTCCTAACTCTTAGTACCTGTGAACAAAACATTATTTGGAAATGAGATCTTTGCAGGTGAAATCAATTTAAGTTCAGGTCATACTGGTCTAGGGAAGGCCGTAATTCAATGGCTGGTATCCTTAGAAGAAGGAAAACTGGACACGAAACACACAGGGAGGGGAACATCATCTGAAGACACAGACCAAGATTGGAGTGATGTGTCTGAAAGCCAAGAATGCAAAGGATTGTGGGCAACCACCAGAGGCTAGGAAGAGACAAGGAAGGACTCTCTCCAGAGCCTTCAGAGAGAGCATGGCCCTGGCAACATCTTGATTTCAGACTCCTAACCTCCAGAACTAGAAGAGGATAAAATTCTGTTGTTTTAAGCCACCCAACTCGTGATTTGTTACAGCAGTTATTAGAGGAAACTAATATAGAAGTTGGCCCTGACTTTGGGCTGTTTTGGCCTTAGCAGGAGCATATGTTTGGCTGAGTATAAAGTTATGTCCATGTCATGTGATGTGGGAGTGAGGCACTGGTCAGATGAAGCTAGGAATGTGTCTAGTATTTCCTCCTGCCCAGTCCAGGAAGGCAACTGAAGAGGATGGAAGAGATGGAAGGAGGGAGGCAGAACCAAGTGTGGTGAGAGGCTTGGACTCAAGAACCAAGCTGGGCCAGTGAGATGTGAACAAATAACAAGTATTCAGGATGGTGACTCAGGATCCCTCCTTATCCAAAGACTTGAAGGACCTCATTTTTTCCACTCACCCATATTAGGGCCACAAAAGGTAAACCAACTTAGTCCTGTGTTTAGATTTTGAACATCTGTTAGGTTTGGACCAGCTGAAACCCAATGAACAGCAGCTGGCTCCAACGTTATATTTTGTATAATGCCAAAGATGTTGTTAGTGGGTTCATTAAAAGGTTCAATTAACTGAAGCCAATGCTTAAAATCATTGGGGAGATAATTACTCAAAATGTACACCCTGAAATGTATAGAATTACTAATGATACAAACACAAGCCAAGAAAATATTCTTGTTAAAATGAAACGGAGTAGGGGGTAATGGAACTGAATGGTGTATAAACTCATTTTTCATTATTAGGCTTGTTTCATGGTGGAAGTACCCATTTCTAGATGGTTTCCAGGAAAAAAGAAACATTTCAAAGACCATAATTCTCCTATTTGTGACATTCTCTTAGACCAGTCACCTTTCAATGAAGCCAGTGAGATAAAAGAAATAAACGTTGCCAAAACTTTCCTTTTATTAGGGTGACCAACTAATTCCAATTGGCCTGGAAATGTTCTGCATTTAGCACTGAAGGGCCCACATCCCAGAAACCCCTCAGTCCTAGGGAAACTGTCTGTCACCCTACCTCTGATAAATGAGAGATGGTCACGTGAGCAAGCACCTCAGGGTAGGAAAGGGATGAAAAGATCCAAAACTTATATTCAAGGAAAAATCTTAGGAGTCAAATATGTCTAAGAGATGGATCCAAAATGAAGCCAACAGGCTGAAAATCAAAGGCCACTTTTCAAGTTTACTCACCTTGGTAACCTTTGGCTTCTCACTGACCATTCCTCACTCTCCCTCTCCTCAGCCCTCACTATTCCAGGGCTCAGCCATGGACCCTCTTTTCTACACTCATACCCCAGGTCATCCCAACCAGTCCAGGATTTAAGTACCACCTCTAGACTGACAACCCCCAAATCTTTCTCTCTCTGGCATTCATGCCTCTCCAGGTCCACACATCCAATTGATGACTTAACATACCCACTTGGGTCCAACTGGCACCTTAACTTAACATGTGTAAGTTTGCTAAGGCTGCCATAACAAGGTATTGCAGTCTGAGTGGCTTAAATGACAGATACTGATGTTTTCACAATTCTGGAGGCTTGAAGTCCAAGATCAAGGTGTCAACAGGGTTTTTCCTCTAAGGCTTCTCCCCTAGTCTAGTAGATGGCCAACTGTCTTCTCTCTGTGTCTTCACATTGTTTTCTATCTGTGTATGTCTGTGTCCTAAACTCTTCTTATAAGAACACCAGTATTGGATTAGGGCTGGTATCCTTTTCTCCTACTCCATTACTACAACTTTTCAAACCACCATCATATCTTGGGTTACCGCAAAACCTAAGGAGTCTCCCTGCTTTAGCTTCTACTCCCTACAATCCATTCTTATCAAAAGCAACCATTGTTTAAATGTAAAAAAGAACATGACACTTTCCTACCTAAAGCTCATCAATAGATTCCTATTGCCTTTCGAACAAATCCAGACCCACTGCCCTGGCCTCCAAGACCCTGTGTGTCTGCGTAGCCTTATCTTAAGCATGTCTCTTTTGCTGTCTAGGCTAAACCCAATGACACACTGACCTCTCTGCTCCTCCCACACATCAAGCTCATCCCCATCTCCAGGCTTCTGCACCGCCCATGCATCCATCTGGAATGCTCTCTTCGTTATTCTTGTGACATATTCCTTTTTGTTATTCATAATTCAATTTCAATCCTCTTTCCTCACAGAGGTTTTCCCTGACCATCTAACAAAATATAGTCCTATCATCATTCTATTCTATATGAGTGATCATATAATTCTACTTTAATTAGAATTCTACTTTAAGATTTTATTTTTAAGGAATCTCTACACCCAATGTGGGGCTTGAGCCCACAACTCGGAGATCAGGAGTCTCATGCTCTACTGACTAAGCCAGCCAGGAGCCCCTAGAATTGTACTTTTAATTCTCTTTAATTCTACTTTAAGTCTATTTTCTTGAGACCAGAACCCTTACCTGTCTTTTGCAACCCCAAATTCCTAGAGCCTAAAAGGGTGGATGGCACAGAGTAGATGCTTGATAAATATTTATTTCTATTGAAACAAATGAGTTGCACATTCAAGGAAGAGGTGCTACCTTTTCTCCAGGGTGAAGATGAACTAGACACAATGGGTTACTTCTCTAGTGATTTCTAGAAATACAATCACAGCCCTGAAAACATGGGCACAGCCAGAAGTCATGGATGTGTAAGGACTTGAGAAGGCTGGCAATTCCCAGGTAACTGACCTATGCTTCACAGTCTTAACTCACCTAAGTCCTAGCCTATCTAAGCCCCATAATCTAAGATATTACAAAAGGGTCAACTAAGCACTAAAGACCTGAAAGCAACTAGGACAGGAGAAAAAAAAAATGAAGAAAGGCAAAAAAATTGGCCCACTCACTACATCGAATGTTCATATCACACTTGATAGTCTGTGCTTATTTTTCAGAGTTCTTAGTCACAACCAAGGGGACCCCACACCAAGATCCAAACCCAAGGGTGCTCAAGCAGGAGGTGATTTTACTTTATTTTTAAAGTTTATTTATTTTGAGAGAGAGCACATGAGCTGTGGAGGAGCAGGGAGAGAGGCAGAGGGAGAGAGAATCTCAAGCAGACTCCATGCTATCAGCACAGAGCCCAACACAGGGCTCAATCCCACAAACCATGAGATCATGACTTTAGCGGAAATCAAGAGTAGGACACTCAACCAACTGAGCCACCTAGACGCCCCGAGGTGATTTTATTATCCTCTGCTATTGTGTTTGTGCCTTCTGTGGCTCATAACTATAACATGTTTATTCCAGATCCATTACTCCTGACAAGGTCATCACACACAGATGCTGTTGCAACAGAAGTTGAGTGAGTTACAAAGGCCAAGGCCATGAGTTCTGGATGCCCACATGAGGCCGGATAGAGCTTCTTTGTTAGCATCCATTCCCTGGCAATACTCAGTAACCTCTTTTCAAAGTACCTCCTTATTCCGTGCTCTCATCAACTTATCCCATCATTTTTACCACTGAAACCTTAGTCTTCCTGCTCTCTGCCCTGACAGCACCTGTCTGATAATCAGACAAAACAGAGTCTGCAGCCCTGACAGGTACGTAAGTCATCATTTTCAAATTGGAAATTACGGCATAATAAACATTCACCCTATCTCTTTCTCTCGTTTTCCCATGGACTCTCCCACCCTCAACCCCACCCCCAGCCCCCCCAACCAGCCAACACAATTCAGAATGTACTGCAAAGGCAGGGCCACAAAGCAGGCCACACACTGCACAGTTTCAGAGCATACCTTTCATAGGATGTGAATGGCACTCTCCACACAGCCCCAGTCACTCCCTGGCAAAGGCAAGTGGCAGGAGGCCGTAGAATAAGTAGAGTCTGTGCTTGGGGTATGAGTCATAGGAGGTGCATGAGTACATCTAAGAAGATCTGCATGAGGGCTGGGTCGGAAGAAGACCAAGAGTGAGAAAGAACACTGAAATAACCTCTATTCGTCCTTCCACATCCCTGGAGACTGACCTGTGTGTGCTAACCTCCTGGGACTCTCTTGCCCTCTGGCTTCTAGATGGGTTCAGGCAATAGGAAGCACAGGAGAAGACTAGAATTCAAGATGAGAGACAGAGATTAGGGGATTTCTCCTCCCCATTTCTTCCCCGCCAGGCCACAGTTTGGTACATTTCTCTGCCCGAGGCCTTGGCTCCCGTCAGGCCTCTCTCTCCTCAGCTACTACTCTCTCTGCTTCGAGAACAATTCCTCCCCTTAGCCCTTTAGGTCTGAGGATCCTCCCACTTCTAGTAGTTCCTGGCCCTGAGGTGCTTCGCCATCCCTCAGTGGTTTCCCTAACCTTCTTGACATCCTATAAATACTTCTTTTTTTTATTTGGGGGAGGGGGAGCACAAGTGAGCAAGGGGCAGAGAGAGAGAAGGAGAGACAGAGGTGGGACTCACCCAAAGCAGGGCTCGAGCTCACAAACTGTGAGATCATGACCAGAGGCAAAGTCAGATGCTTAATGACTAAGCCACCCAGGGGCCCTATAAATAATTCTTAATTAAACTCTCCTCAATCACCCCTTTTATAGGTTCATTTACTCAGTGATCATTAATCGAGCAACTCTGTTAAGGCCTTTGTGATATGCTGTAAAAGAAATAAAAATGAATAAAACTGGTAGCTCACTGTAGAGAGTCTGTCCTGGGCATCTTTCTTCTTCTTCTGACATCACACCCTGCCCTTCCAATGAGGAACTCATTCCAAACACTTAACTTGAAGGGATTTCCCCTATGTCTTAAATTTAAATGTATTAATTAGTTTTAAAATAAGTTTTTTAAAAAAGGTAGATCTTTTATCGAAAGGCAGTAAGTCTATATCAAGATACAGAATTGATCCTTGAAATACGATTTCATGACTAAGCCCATTTGAAGTGAAAAACGTACCCATACACATTAAGACTGGCATGTTTTCTTAAAACTGCAAGCTCATCGAAAATAATAAAAAGTAGTTATAGCAGGAATTCAGTAATTCAGATGAAGGTTTGCTGCATTAATTTAAAAGTCTAGGTTACAAAACACTCTTAAAGAAATGCAATCATAAAGCTTTTAAGAAAACACGAAGCCTGGAGGCTCTAAAATCTTATGTAGTAGAAAAACAGCTATGAGGAGGGGACCAGCTTTAGTGAAGGGACTAGGATTTGAGATTTGCATCTCAACTGTAAACTCTAACTTCTTCTGGAAGTACTTAGAAGCAATCTGTTTCTTAAAGAATTTAATTTCCTCTATGCAATGTCAGTTGCACTCTTGACTTCATAAACTTACGTCCACAACTGCATTAGTCCAAAATGGTAAATACGTATCAGCAAGCCCAATTCTAGTGCAGTGCCTACCTAAACAACCAAAATTCCAAACTGACATCAAGATTTCGTTCACAGTGTTATAAAATGGAATTGCCATATGCCTAATGTCAGATAATGATATTCAGGCTGATGTTATCATTAACAAAAAGTCAGAAATAGCACTCTGTCAAAAAGAAGAGCAAAAACTTATCTGACCTTTCCATTTCGCACTCAGTGGGAAAAAAAAAAAAAGCACTTTCCCATCTTAATGCAACCTGAAAACTCAGACATAAAATCTAAATTATTTTCACATTTCCCATTTATCAACACCTACAAGAAAAAGGTCTGATTAGCATACGCAGCACACCAAAGCAAGATGAACAAGCTTTGTTCGGATCAAGAAAGCCAAATACATCGCAAATTTCTTCCTCAAACAGGAGCTTTTTATAACTAAATTCAAGACTGAATAACTCACAAGATGGTACTTCCAGATATTTTTATTAATATGATATTAAGTTTTGAAAATCCCACAATAACCAGTTTTTACAATTTTAAAGAATCTGAGTTATTTTTATGAGATGTCTTGAAGAAGGTTTTTCAAAGTGCTTCCGGAAGAAGTTCATTTAAGCCAAAGCCTAGTCCTGGAGGGCTTTGCCTCTAGGAGACCAGGGGAAGAAAGCAAAGCTCACACGACAAGAGCATAGCTGGGAAACTGTCAAGAAAATTGTCCCCAACTGCAAATGCTTAAGGATTCAAACAGATATGTGTGCCACTGTTAATAGCGACATTAGTCCCAATAGCCAGAAGGTGAACAACCCATGTCCGTTGACAGGTGAGCAGATAAAATGTGGTATATGATGAGGCAAGATGACAGGCCGCAACACCTCCCCCCCCCCCAACCAGGTGGGATATATGTGATATTCCTCAGGCACTCCTGGCTACCCAAGAACAAAGAAAAGGGGGGAAACAAACGGTTAACTGATTGAGGTCATAGTCCTGCAGGACCTAAGTCTCCATCACCCCTCCATAGTGATGTGGGAAACAAAGGCAGAAGGAAATGGCAGATAGAACTAAATTTCCTTACAACCTGCAGCCCAATGACAAATACTTGAGGCTGGCAGAGTAAAACGTTTCTCCAGGAATACTGTCTTAATGTGAATGCTTCGCTAGAGGGAAAAACCACCTTAGCTTGACAACAGCTAGGCCTCCCGAATCCTGGGAGTCTTCTTAGCATATGAAAATCTCACTGGAAACTTCCCCTGGACTTTACCTCCCCCAACCCCATAGTATATAACCAGCCTCTCCTCATGGTCCCCAGGGCAGCCCTTCCTGCCCACGGGTCCTGTCCCTGGGCTTCAATAAAATCACCTTTCTTGGTCATCGGCTGTGGACCCACAAGCACCACCGTCACCCCAAGAACCTCATCAGTAGATACGTACAAATGGGCTGTTATTCAGCCTTCAAAAGGAAAAAAAATTCTGACACACGTACAATATGGAGGAACCCTGAAGACATGAATACCAAGTGAAATATGCCAGTCACAAAAGACAAATACTGTATGATTCCACTTATGTTAGGTACCTAGAGTCACCAAATTCAGAGACAAAAGTAGAATGGTGGTTGCCAGGGGCTGGAGGGAGGAGGGAGTAAGAAGTTATTTAACGAGTACAGAGTTTCATTTCAGTTGGGAAAGATGAAAATAAGTTTCGGAGATGGATGGGAGTGATGGTTGCACAATATGTGAATATACTCAATATCACTGACCTGTATAGTTAAACTGGTTAAATGGCACATTTTATATTATGTATATTTTACCACCAAAAAAAAAAAAAAAATGCTTACAGGGCAGGCAGGCCTAAGGAAGGGGGGGAGGAAGTAAAAGTATAAAAAAGTAAGTTTTAGAACAGCAGGAAGAGTAGAGATTCTGGCGAGCAAGGGGGCATGTGTCCTCTCTAAAAAGAACAGATGTTTGGGGCGCCTGGGTGGCTCAGTCAGTTAAGCATCCGACTCGTGGCTTCAGTTCAGGTCATGGTCTCATGGCTTCATGGGTTCAAGCCCCCCATCAGGCTCTGCGCTGACAGCTTGGAGCCTGCTTAGGATTCATTCTCTCTCTCTCTCTCTCTCTCTCTCTCCACCCCTCCCCCACTCACACTGTTTCTCTCTCTAAAAATAAATAAATAAACCTAAAAAAAGAAAGTGAGAGAGAATGGAAGGAAGGAGAAAAGGAGGGAGGGAGGGAGGGAGGGAGGGAAGGAAGGAGGGAAGGAAGGAAGGAAGGAAGGAAGGAAGGAAGGAAGGAAGAAAGGTGTTGCTTGACTTGCCGATTGCTGCCATGTAGAAACTGAACCTAGTATTCTAGGTAGATATTATGATTTTTCAAGAGAAGTCTAAAATCCACATTTTTATGAGACCTCTTCTATTTTCTCTTTTTAAGTCGGCAACAAATTTTTTAAAGTTCAAAAAAACCCTACAGGTCAAATAAAGCATGTGTGCAGGCCTCCAAACCTTTTGGTTTAGACAGCGAATTGACATCATTCTCTTTAGGAATGAAGGCCACATGATCCAGGGAAGCGGGCGGAGTCCGGAACAACATCAGCTCGCGCAGAGGAATTATTTCCAGCCGGTGTAGTGGACCTAGGCACCGAATGGAAAGCCTACAAATGTATCACAAGCATACCCTTATTCTAGGAAGCTACAAACAAGTGGAAATGGGGTGTTTTACGTGTGTTTAGTTTTGCATTTGTATGCCTAAAATGACAGCCTTTAGAATTCCTGAACATGTAAGAACAGACTGTTCAGTTAGTGGCCAGTTTAACAGATGCCCACGGTAGTCTCAGATAAGAAATGAATGTGCCATTAAAGAAAGGGTGTAATAAAATGTGGGCAGCATTTCTCCAAATGACATGAAGGAAAACTCAGCAGTATTAATACCCCTAACTCTTGCAAATGGGGCTGTGGGAACCTGAATTCTAAAATAAAATCCGTGGCTTAATCTTCTGTCTCACAAAGTTGGGAGACAGGCAGTGATAATTTCAAAATAATAAAACATCTTAGAATAAGCTAACATCTACCAGTAAAAGTCATTGTTTGAAAAATACAACTCTGGAACAGAATTAATAGCCCTTAAAATGCATCTTCCGTTCCTCAAAATAGCGAATTTTATTTTTTATGTTTATCCTATTATTCTTGTTTGATAGATGAGGCAAATAATGTCTTTAGGGTAAAAATGCAATCTGAATTCATTGATTGCTAGGCTGTAATATTCAAATAAAATTCACAAGTGTTTAGTGAGCACATTTTGTATGCTCAGTGTTGTAATGGGCATAGAAAATACATAAGGATTGTGTCCATCTGCCTTCCCCACCATTAACATTCCCCCCAAACAAGCTACCTTACATTTCAAATGGGGCAACAAGGAAAGCAAACACAAACGAGTGAGAGGTCAGGAGAGGGCAGAATCCATCCTGGAGCTCCCCTGGGGTCCACACGGTAGAAACATTTTGTGCTATAATATCCTCAACCCTTGTTGAGAATCACCTTTTTTTTTTTTTAAGTTTATTTGTTTTTGAGAGAGAGAGAGAGCAGGGGAGAGGCAGAGAGAGAGGGAGACACAGAATCTGAAGCAGGTTGCAGGCTCTGAGCTATCAGCACAGAGCCCGATGTGGGGCTCAAACCCACAAAGGGCAAGATCATGACCTGAGCTGAGGTCAGACGCTCAATCAACTGAGCCCTCCAGGCTCCCAGAGAGTCGCCTTCTTAAGGCATAAATATCAGAGTTGGAAGAGACCAGAGGACATTCAGCTATCTTCCACCTTCGGTAGGTAAGGATTTTATCTCCATTGCACAGATAAGGCATCTGAGGCTCAGGTAAGGGATTTGTCCAAAGCACATAGTATGTGGGAGAAGGGACCAGAACCCAGACCTCTGCTTCCAAGGCATGACCCCACCTGTCCCCAGTCTACTGCCCATTGCATCACCAGCAGCAAATACTCTTCACTCATGCAAGAGGCATTTAACGAGTGTCTTCCTTCAGTGTGGCAAGCTCTACCCAGTCCCACCAGATGTTGATGCTCAGCTTGTCACATTGTGAAAGTTTAAAGGCAAGAGCAAGGGGGAGGAGAGAAGAGACAAGCTCTCTGTGTTCGGTGGTGCCTCACAATGTCTGCACCTCTGAGGGGTCACTACAGGTCCATTCCTGGTCTGCAGCTCTGCAAATTCAGAAATTTGATTTTCTCTGTTCCTTCAAGGGTGATGAAACCCTGGGGGACCGACTCACGCTCAAGACACAGACTAATAAACCAGAAGGCAAATTTACTTATGAACCATGAGAAATGGATTGTTTTGGTGGGCCAACATATGCTTCTATTCTGCTTTGCAACCCCTTTGGGGAAACCAAATCAGGAAGAGGAGATGCTTCAGAAACTACAGACTCAAAGAAAGAGGGCTTTGGTGGACGGGGCTTCAGACAAACCACATAGCTACTCACAAAATGCCTGCCACATCTTCTCTCCAGTGTCTACCCACGTCTTCAGCCTGTGATTGCCACCTCTCTTCCCCAACACACCCTGTCCCTTTCTCTGCAGGCTAAAATAATATTAACAACTAGCTAATATGAATAACTTATTGAATGCCTACACAGGCTGAGTACAGGTCTAATAGTTTAACATGCATGATCTCATTTGATCTCCCCAGTGTTGTAAGATAATTTTTTTAAAGGGAGAATAATGACAGAAACTAAGACTCAGAAGAGTCAACTTTCACATAGTCACACAACTAAGCAAACCACTGTCAGGATTCAAACTCAGCAAATCAGCCCCCAGACCCCATGCTCTTAACCATTATGCTACTCTGCCTACAGGTACTCCAATTCCCTCAGGGGCCATTTCATGCGGCACTGCCTCTGGTAAAGCCTTTCATGATCCCCTGACCAGATGTGGACTCACCCTCCTCAGGCCCCGTTGCTCCTCTAGCTTTTGCTGCATTTGTAACTACCATCCCCAGATTTAAGGCAACTCTATTTATATTAGCCTACTCAGGCCACCAGAACAGAATATCACCAGCTGGGTGACTTAAACAACAGATACTGATTTTCTCACAGTTCTGGAAGCTGCAAGTCCAAGATCAAGGTGCCATTAAAGTTGGGGTTTGTTTGTTTTTGCTGTTGAGGTGCTCTTCATGGCTTACAGAGGGCCACCTTTTCCCTGTGTCCTCACAAGCCTTTTCTCTGTGCATGTAAAGAGAGAGATCTCTGGCGTCTCTTCCTCTTCTCAGAAGGACCCCATCAGATTAGAGCTCAACTCTTATTTTTATGGCTTCATTTAACCGTAATTATCTTCCTAGAAGACCAATCTTTAAATACAATTACATCGGGGGTTAAGGTTCAATACATGAATTTGGGAAGAGTAGGGGAACACAAGTCAGCCCATGGCAGCATCTAATAGCGAATTATACTATAAAGAAAATCATATTATTGGAACTTTCCAGGAATGCCTTTAAGGCTTTCATTTGCAAATAACTCAGAAGGACAGTGTTGAGGGTCAGCAGAGGTCCATCACGCACCACTGATGAAGAAAACCCTCAAGTTTCCAAAGGCAATATTGCAGAGTAGGCTCTGGAGACAGACTTGGGTTGCATTCAGTGATGGCAGTGTGGCTCTAGGCAGATGGGTTACCCTCTCAGAGCATCGGATGCCTCCTCTTTGCTTTTTAGACCTGTCCCCTGCCTTTGTACAGGGAAGGGATAAAGACTGATTTAGCTGATACTGATGAGGCAACCAAGGGCAGTAAAGAGGCGGGTGGTATAGGAGGTAACTAGATTTCTGCTTAATTAAAAGTAATGAATATCCTCTATGGCATCAGGCCAGGGGGTGCTTCCTGGGGTCATTCAAATCATATACAGTAGGGAAAAGCCCTACTACTAAGAATGGTAATCACTGTTTTAGAACAACAAAGTATCCAGAGATAAGACAAGACCTTTTTCTTCAGGGTGTGTAGGGATTTCTCATATTTTGTGGCCAAACGGCATTCTTTGGAATACTCCTCCACATTTGAGAAACTGCCTACCTTGTGAATCCTCACTTCCCCAAGATGGAAGTCAGGAATTTGCCTACCCAGCCTGCCTTGCACCCAAGGTGCAAGCATGTGACCTTGGCTCCACCAATCAGCGGCATCCATGCAAAAATTCTTTTCAGAAGAGTGGGATTAAAGAAAGAGGTACCACGTGGAATTCACTGTAGTGGGGATTGGTGGAGTATGGCAGAGAAATACCCAGTTTGCAGAGGCAACAGTGATGGTATCCCTGGGACCCCACCAGGAAAAACTTACTCTCTGGTATGAGCAGAGGGACCTATGTTCTTTGGTGGTCACACTAGGGTCCCACTGGAGCCACTAGTGGTATAATTTGCATAGTGTTCCCGGCTGCATGCCCTCCAAGGCTGACTCTGGTGCTCCCAGAAATCCTTTGAGCTCCTTAATATCCTTTAAAAAGAACTCCCTTCAGGGGGCGCCTGGGTGGCTCAGTTGCTTGAGCATCTGACTTTGGCTCAGGTCATAATTTCACGGTCCATGAGGTCCAGCCCCGCATCAGGCTCTGGGCTGACAGCTCACAGCCTGGAGCCTGCTTTAGTTTCTGTGTCTCCCTTTATCTCTGTCTCTCTCTGTCTCTGTCTCTCTCTCAAAAATAAAATAAAAACATTAAAAAAATAATAAATTAAAAAAAAGAACTCACTTTCTGTGTAAACTAGCCAGAGTGAGCACTGTTGTTTGCAACTGAGAACCTCAAACCAGCATAAAACCAAATAACAGTTGTACAATTAAATGAGTCAAGAGAAAAGAAACACATTTTGGCATATGAGGGGGCTTTTTAAATCCTATAAATATAAAATGTTAAAGAAGTAAAAGAAATTAAGGCAGCTGTCTACAAAACTTTGATAGGCAAAGGAAGCTGATCGTCTGTTGCAAAGGACAGCTGGACCATTGATGTGGTGACTTTGTCAGCACACCTACACACAACCTACTACTACTCAAGACTTGAGGTTGCATAGATTCAACCTGTATCTGTGAGCACGAGGACTTGCTATTTTAACCTCTCCTGGACTCGAAATTCCTGATTTACGAGACAGTTAAAAACAAAGCTATTACTTCCCAGTGGGTATTAAGATCAGCGATATCTAAACAGGGCAATTTAATCATTACCTAGATAAACTGGGTCTTAAATCCTAGACTCTGAGAAAAGTTTACATAAAACCTTTATGTAATTCACCAAAGTCATTTCAATGCCAGAACAACTTAGACTTGAAACAGAGGGCACCTAACAAAAGACTTTCAAGTCTTATCACCATGCTTGATCAAAAACTGAAGACAAAACCATCCTGCAATGGGCTTTCTCAAAAAGATACAAGTCTTAATAATAATTTCCTTTGGTTTAATAACATTCTCTTTCAGGATTAATGACCTAACAAATGAAGATGTAGGCCTTTCCAAACACTTTGGATTTCCTAGGGTTTGGGATTTATCACACACAAATAAGATAAGGTCAGTGACCCAGACTCCTTACCTTGAGTCCCAAAACCTTGCTTATGGATATCCAGTTATTTATAATATATCAGAAAGTATTCCAAAGTAGACATGGGTTATTTTTTGCCTGGGCAGCATCCATTCCCATTTCTTTGAGTACTAACATCTCCACTGTCACTGGAGACCATACTCCCTCATTTCCAGTCCATGTGCTTCAATAAGGAGGTGGTTTAACCCCTCTCCAGAGGTCAGCAGCCTGGCTGCCATGTTTGATTGAAAGACTGGCATGTAATCAATTTAGGGCAATGAGAATAAAGAATTTTGATGGAACTATAGAGAAAGAGAAGCTGCTTGTTGGGGTGTCTCATCTAATAGCCTTAGAGCTTCTGATTAGTGTCTTGGTATCATGGAGAGCCTGCTTGATGATGAAACCAACCCAGAAGAATATAGAGCAAAGAGATGGCAAGAGACAGATTTCTGACAATATTGTTTGAGACATGGATCCAGCCACACCTTTGCCTTTACAGTCACGAGAACCAATTAATTTGATTTTTTTTTAAGCCCCTTTGAATCAGGTTTGTAACATTCGCAACCTGAAGAGTCTTAACAGATACACATTCCTTTAAACTAAGACTTTATAAAGATAGCAGAAGCGTTAAAGTATTTAGCTTCAAATATTAAAGTATAAAATAAGCTTGTACCAGAGATGTTAAATCCCTGCTATGAACAACTTCCCATTCCAGCATGAGCTGCCTTACCCACAATCCCCTGCTCAGAGAAACGGTGCTGAATAAGTCTGTGCACAAAGCAGTCACCAATGGACCTGGAAGGAACAACCAACCCAAAGGTAGCTAATTATTTTGCTGGCCAGGCTCCATTGATTGTATGGCCTGGCTCAGTGAGCTGGACCAAACTCTCACTTATGAGTTAGAGCCAGGAGATACTGAGGTCTCAGCCAGCGGCTTTATGGGTTGGCGATTCAGAGGCCAAATGTAAAATGAAGCAACAAAAGAAGATAGGAAAGAAAAAGAGAGAAGCCAATTGAGCAGAGACCACATGACCTCGGAGAAAGATAATTACCCCATTCCCAGTTTTCCTGTCTGCTGTTTTGGCCCCCATGAGCCCAGCTATACTGTTTCACAGGCACAGAATCCTTTCAAGGGGCAGTGTCGTACATGAGTTAGAGAGTATGGCTCCCAAGTGACCACCTGGGCGTGAGTCTTGACTCCTTCTGCCCACTCACATGCCTAAGGCCACATTCTCTACACCTGCCCTTCTACTGAGTAGAATAGGGATAATAACACCCTACCTCCCAGGGTATGGGAGAAAAGTCTATGTGATAATATACTCTGGATAATGTAATGATAGTAGTAGTCATTGTCACGATGAGCCCCTTGTACTTGAATTAGTGTAGTGATATTCTAGTCCTTGACAACTGAGAGGGCCCAAACTAAAGCAATGATTCACTAAATGATTAACTTAAATATAACTCTATTTCTACACAACATATATAGAATTGTCAATGTCCAGATATAATTACAGTGTAAAATCCTCTTTAACAGGGGAAAGACTTAGCCATGAAAGTGCTGAGCTGGTAACACTTGAAAGAGAGTACGATGTTCTCGTCCTCTTTCTGTATCATGCCCTGTTCTTCTTGGGTCCCACACTGACCCCCAGCACTAGTTAACTCCATTTACAAGGGCTGATAGGCCAACTCCCGAGACTTCTCTGTCTGCAACTGCTTGCAGCTTACCTGGGGGTGCATTGTGTGTGCCCCACAAAAGATGCAGATGCTGCGAGAAACAGGAGAATGTCTATAGACTGTCCTGGCTTTTCGCATGAAGGAAACAACTAAGCCAAATCCAGAAGCCTTCTCTCATTGCTCAAACGACTGTACTGTGATTACTTCCTGTTTTGAGCAGGCCCACTCCTTCTGAGGTTGGAAAAACATTCACCTAGTGGCTGAGGGTTTTACTCTGTTTTGTCCCCTCCTGTGAAAGCTACACAAACAACTGTACAGACTTTATCATTCTGAACTATCGATCCATGCTTTCCGGCCTTAAAAAAAAAAAAAAAGATTTTGCTAAAGAAAGATAATATAAATCTGGGGTGCCTGGGTGGCTCAGTTGATTAAGCATCTGACCTCAGCTCGGGTCATGATCTCATGGTTTGTGGGCTCGGGCCCCGCATCGGGCTCTGTGCGGACAGCTCAGAGCCTGGAGCCTGTTTCAGATTCTGTGTCTCCCTCTCTCTCTGCCCCTCCCCTGCTCACGCTCTGTCTCTTCCTCTCTCTCCCAAAAATAAATAAATTTTTTTTATGAAAAAAATAAGAAAGATAATATAAACCACCTTTCAAAGATCCTTTTTTATTTAGAAAAAAAAAAACCCTCTATTTCCACAGCAAAAAATATATGTATATATTTTTTAAATCCACACAAATATGTTTCAAATCTGTTCCCCAACATGCATTAAGAATAAGAGGCATACAGGAGCCCTGAGAAAGGAACAGAAGTTTTTTTCTTAAGGAAAAAAGAACTTTTCGCAAAGACCCTGGTGTATTGGGTTTTGCATTCTTGGCTGAAAGGTAATAATCAAAGGATTAAATCTATATTCCCTAGGTCTTTCTCTCTCCCTCCTTTTGGTAGACTCAGGATGTGAGTTTTTGAGAACAATCACTACTCTAAAAATCAGAGAACTCGTGTATTCTTACAGCTGCAGAAGAGGGCCAAGGGAGAGAAGAACTGAATGTGTCAGAACCCTCCAGTGTTTCAGGCTAGAAGACATTTCCGTGTGGGAATAAGCCACTTTTTGACTCTACAGTCAGTCCCTTGACTTACAAGCTGATCATGTTCTAAGTTTCTGATCAAGGTCCAACCTGGAATGTTTAGAATCTAGAATGTCTTCTCCCCTAACAACAATGTTAAGCACTGACTATGTCACCCTAAAACAGCCATTCTAACCCCAGAATTCCTAGGGGATTACATAGTTTTGTCCTGTGGGTCCTGCACAGTCCAGACATAACTTGTGACCCTCCTTTATGAAAATGCGTTCAGAGTTCCAAATAAGACATAGTGTTTCAGGGCTTCTGACCCTACAGGACTGTCACCAGTGCCAAGACACCAGTGGTGGCCAAGGCCTGCCCTCCTTCCTCTCACCCCACCCACACTGACCAGCTAAGGGCACCAAAATGGGTAAGGGTAGGAGCAGGAGGGGTCCTTCTGGTCCCTCCTTCTGGTCCCCCCTTGGTCACCAGCAGAGAAGGCAAAAAGCAGGAACTTGAGGCCAGCAGGGTGAATGCCAGGGCCACAGTGTGCAGGAATTAGGGGGGAGGGGAGCAGAATTCTCTGAGGCTTGGGCTGGCCCGTTCCCCCAGCTCAGCCAGGGACTGCCTGTGCTCTTAGCTTTCATTTCCACTGTTGGTTGCTAAGTGCTCTACATAATGCAAAAGTAAATAGTTACACAGCGCAGTTTGGAATACACAAAAACACACATCAATCAGCCACGAAAAAAAAACCTCTCAAAGTTTCTAGGTTTATTTTTAGATCCTGGTTGGCCAAATGAGTAACCTAAATGTCCAAAGGAAGAGAAGCTGGGGCTGAAAAGTGTATTTAGAAACAGGAGACACTGATACTGCAGGTCTCCAGGCCGTCTTAGCTTATAAAATATGCATCAGTCAAGTCCTCAGGTGTTTTAAGTACCTCACAGCAGTGCTTGAATAGGGTCCGGGATCCAATGCACTCACAAGACTTGCTCAATAGAAAACATCATCCCCTGTCATGGGGTTTCAAGACATTACAGTGAGTGTAACATAAAATATTGATATCCTTTAGTGAAGGACCCAATTTAAGAAAAGTAACTAAAACAATGCTAAAGTAATGAGTGTAAATCCATTAAGGAGAGTAAAAAGTGTTTATTCACCTTATATTTCCCATGACATCTGGCAGAGTGCCTTGAATAGAGCAGACACACAACAATGCTTATTAAATAAATAATAATACTCTTGGAAGAGCCCTTGTTTCTAGGCAAAACCATTATGACCTCCCTGAGATTCTCCATGTGGTGCTCAAACTAGCCAACCAGACTTGAAGTTTCAAAGATAAATTTATCACTATAAAAGGAAATCAGAAGAAACAACAGAACAACAGATAGCATAATAGAAAATAGCGAACCGTCAGATTGAAAAGCAAGAATAACCCTGAGCAACTCATTGAGATTTGCTTACTTCTTCACCTGTAAAATGAGATTATATTTGTAGCCCGACCACCATGTGGCATCGCAGTAGAGATGGATGAACAGGTGCACTCCAGCCTTCTCAGACAACACCCACAAGCTGCCAGGTCATGTCCAAGTTACAAGGCAAAATCTGGGCCCAATGGGACTAAGTTATTTTCAGTGTAACCACCTCATTCTAGGAAAATGAAAAATCATCCTTCCCTTAGAAAAGACCCTTCTGATTATAATGCCACTTGTTTATAGTTGGAAAAAATGCACAAGTAAAAAAGAAAGGTCATTTGCTTTATGGAAAGTTTTAAAAAACACACACACACACAAAGCACCATTCAGTAAAGGGTGTTGGGACAACTGGTTCGCAAGTTAAAAGAGAGAAATAATCACTTTACCTCCTCATTTCCTCCTTGCTCTCCACCAAAATAAATTATAGTTGAGTTAAATAATAATACGGGTTTTTTAATGTGAAGAATTCTTTAAAACCCGTAGAAAACAGAGCTGATTATTTATCAAACCCTGTGAAAGAATGCAGCAGGCTGTCCTATCAATGGAAGAAATTATGGTGAAACATTTACCCACTTAACAACAGAAAAACTATAATCAATGGGCAAGCAATAAATACACTGGGGAAATAATCATAGCAAATGTGTCTGAAGATATTTTATTACATATTATTAAGGATCTTATGCCCATATGTTTTAAGGGAAAAACAAAGCAAGTTTACAGAAAAATTTGTATACTACGACTGTTTTGGTAATAAAAAATGAGCCCCTTTTGTATTTTAAGAAGACTGTATTTATATGCTCCAACAAGGAGAAAGGGGAGGAGACACAACTCAGGCCTTTAACACTGGCTACCAGGGAGGCATGGGAGTAAAGGCCAGCCAGGAAAGCCCTTCCTTTGTGTGTCTTTGTCCTGAATTGTAATTTGAAAAAAAAAAAAAAAATTGTAACTGATGAGAAAAACATCTAAAGGCAAAGAATATGTAACAGAAAATTAGGAAAAGAAGAAATGCAGCTAGTATACAATATGAAAAAGAAATGTTCAGCCTCACTAGTAATCGAAGAAATATAAAGGCAAATAAAGTATTTTTGGTGACCAAATTAGAAAAAAAAATGTCAAAGTGATGATATCCAAGGTAAGAGAAAAGTAGATGAAACCCACACAATCATACAACACAAACTGCTTAAATTTCCAAATTATTTTCCAAATTTGCATTTAGAAAGCAAATGGCAAAGTGAGTCAAGAGTTTTTAACAAAAGTTCAAAGATCCGGGGCGCCTGAGTGGCTCAGTTGGTTAAGTGTCAGACTTCGGTTTAGGTCATGATCTCACGGTTTGTGAGTTGAAGCCTGGCATCTGGCCGGCTCTGTGCTGACAGCTCAGAGCCTGGAGCCTGCTTCAGATTCTGTGTCTCCCTCTGTCTGCCCCTCCACCACGTGTACTCTGTCTTGCGCATTATCTCAAAAGTAAATAAACATTAAAAAAAAAAAAGTTCAAACATCCAACCTACTAAATCCACTGGAAATATATTATAGGCTATAATCTTATATAGAGAAAAAGATTTTGTGCAAAAATAGAACAAAAAAACTATTTAACATTTTGACCAAATGACCAAATGGGACGGCTAAGTAAACTGAGGTATATCCATTCGACGGAATATTACATGCCCAATTAAACACTGTCTACAAAAAACATATAGCAAAATATAAAATTCTCATAGAAGCAAAAACTTCCATCTCTTTTACTCTCATTTTTTACCTCTGACACGAATGTGTGGGTTTTGTTTTTTTTTTTTCCCCCACACCAACAAATTCTTCAACTCTCCGGATGCCGACTGTGTCCTATAATCCCAGAGTTAGCGCAGACCCCACAGACTGGGGGGCTCAGTCCCACAAGACTGCCCCCCAATTCAGATGCCAGTTGTAAGTCTTGGATACTTGTACTTCTGACCAGCTGGCTATAAATCAGGGGTACCTATGATGCCCTCCTTGGATTCAATAATTTGCAAGAGTAGCTCACAGAACTCAGAAAAACAATTTACTTGCTAGATTGCCAGTTTACTGTGAAAGGATATGATTCCAGAACAGCCAGATGGAAGAGCTGCATAGAACCAGGTATGGAGGAAGGGGTGTAAAGCTTCCATGTTTTCTCTGGGCAAGCCACCTTACCAGCACCTTGATGTGCACAGCAACCTGGAAGTTCTCTGAACCCCATTGTTTAAGCTTTTTTTTTTAAGTTGTTACTTAAATTCCAGTTGGTTAACATGCAGTGTAATAGTAAATTCAAGTGTATAATATAGTGATTCAACACTTCTATACAGCACCCAGTGCTCATCACAAGTGCGCTCCTTAATCCCCATCATCTCTTTAACCCATTTCCCCACCCACCTACC
This sequence comes from Panthera pardus, assembly GCF_024362965.1. Lineage (NCBI taxonomy): Eukaryota > Metazoa > Chordata > Mammalia > Carnivora > Felidae > Panthera > Panthera pardus. The sequence continues at coordinate 47,444,548 of NW_026527002.1, forward strand.
CTCTGGTAACCACCTGTTTTTCTCTATAGTTAAGAGTCTGTTTCTTGGTTTGCCCCCCTCTATCTTTTTGGCCCTTTGCTCCTTTGTTTGGTTTCTTAAATTCCATATGAGTGAAATCATACGGTATTTTATGGAGGCTCCATTATATAGACACGATTGATTAAATTATAGGCCACTGGTGACTGAACTGGCTCTCCAGCCCCTTTTCCCTCCCTGGACATACTCTTCTTACCCCTATCACTCAGAAATTCCAAGGGTTTTTAAGGAGCTCTGTGCCAGGAACTGAAGACAGGGACCCAATATACATTTCTTATTATATCACAATATCACAGCTTAGGGTATATATGGCAAAATAGAAAATTAATTTTTAAATTACACAAAAATATGACTAGGTGACTAAGAAAAATATTTCTTTATAAAAATAATGAAAAGAAATGTTCCAAATATTAACCATGTTTGCCTTTGAATATTTGGGTTATGGTAACATTTTTTCCTTCCTTCTAATTTTCTAAAGTATGCAGATCTTATTTCATGACAATGCCTTACTGTTGTTATAATGACAAAGTCGAGGGTATGGAGGAAACAGTGCTCAAGGTCTAGGGAACATATACTTTAAATGACTGCATTCAAAAAAATCTAAGGCACAGCCTTCCTGTTGCTCTCTCAAGACACTTCAGAGGCCAGAACTGCATTCTGATTCTCACTGCTTGTCCTCTGGCCTGGCTTGGAAGTGACTGTCATGTCTTCCAAAGGGTGAGGCAGTGGGAACTTAACATCACAGGATTCCCACATCCCAGACCTTCTCTTCGGACAAGTCCCAGTGCAAAACCCTATCAAAGAGCACTTCCTGTAAATGTTCTACTAGAAACTTTAGATCACATGTCTAAAGAAATGTGTGTATGTGTGTGTGTGTGTGTGTGTGTGTGTGTCTGTCCATCTCACCTTCTCTGTCCTCAAGGGCACCAAGCCACACTGCAGGACAATGATGCAGCAGTCTACCTCATTTATCAAATGGTTAATCTAAGTGATAATGATAAATCTATTTACCTAAATAGAATAACATTGCAAAAGAGTGAGAACCATAGGACCCTGAGCCAGGACTGTGCCCCAATATTAAATTATTTTAAATAACAACAGATTAAAGTCCATCTCTCCTCTCACACTTGCCATACAATCCAAAGTAATAGCTCAGATTCCTGGTGCAGTATTTCAGGCCCTCTCCCTAATACTGAGTTAGGCTAAATATTTCCCCTTCAGGTGCATTTAATGGTCAGATAGACACTCCAAATCCCTTATTACATAGTACTTCAGAGATACGTATCATATATATCTTTACATAAAAATAATGAAAGAATGGGGATCCTGGCAGGCTCAGTCAGTTGAGCATGTGACGCTTGATCTCAAGGTTGTGAGTTCGAGCTCCACGTCGGGTGCAAAGTTACTTAAAAAATAAAATCTTTAAAAAAGTAATGAAAGAAAATATTCCAAATATTAACACTGACTTATAAAAGAAAATCTTAGTGAAAGATTTTTTTTTTTTTTTTTGAGAGAGAAAACAAGCGCACGAGCAGGGGAGGAGCAGAGAGGGAGGAAGACGGAGGAAGACGGAGGAAGACGGAGGAAGACGGAGGAAGAGAGAGGAAGAGAGAGGAAGAGAGAGGAAGAGAGAGGAAGAGAGAGGAAGAGAGAGGAAGAGAGAGGAAGAGAGAGGAAGAGAGAGGGAGAGAGAGAATCCCAAGCAGGCTCCACGCTGTCAGCGCAGAGCCTGACTCAGCGCCCGAACCCATGAACCGTGAGATCATGACCTGAGCCGAAACCAACAGTCAGATGCTCACCCGAATGAGCCACCCAGGTATCCCAGTAAAAGATTTTAGTAAAAACAAAATTTAGTGAAGAAAATAATGATCCCTCCAATACATCTCCTTAGTAAATTCAAGTATTTGCAATATCTTGCGTGACATTATTTTCTGAAAGGTGGTACACTTACACCTTTGTTAATAAAGCATAACTTCTGCATGTGAGATGTTGAGATCATGCTCACATGTGTTACACACTTAACCTTCTCAACCCTCACAACAACCCCAGGAAGCAGCACCACTGTCACCCCAGTTGTTACCTAAAGGTACAAGCTCCAGGAGGTCACGCAGCTAATACCGGACAATGCCAAGACCGAAACCAGGCTAATCCAGCCCCAGAGTGGATAGGCGCTTTCTGCTATAGCACTACAGATTGCATGCACGTTCTTTTTTACTTCTACCAAAAATATCTCCTGCCTAAGGCTGGCTTGGACGATCTGTGAGAAAAACAACTGGTATCAACTAGCCAACAGAATCGACTATCAGTACAGATTTAGTAATTCTGAATGAAGGAGGTACTGAATTACTACATCAATTTTCCAAAAGCTACAATCCCCAGATCAGAACTGGAAGAAGGAAGTTATATGTGGCCTTCCAATAATGGAAACGGGAGAAATAAACCAATGAAACGGGCTGGTGGGGAAAAAGAGAGGTATAAAAGGGACTAAAAATAGTTGCCATCTTATCTCTGCTGTAATAATAGCAGATTAGCACACGTTCTCTTGGAAATGTCACCTAGGCAACCAGAAATACAAAAAGATGCTCAGAAAAATACATGTATACACATCTATTTTTGCCATCTCTGAACATAAATGATCACTATTGCAAGAAGGACAATCATTAGACCATATATGGAAAAAAGAAAAAAGGTAGGCACACAAGAAAGTTGTGTAAGTAGCTATCCAATGTAAAGTAGGATAGTAAGATACAAAGGTAGGTATCTAACTGTACAAGAAGCCCGGACCCTTGGGGTGCCTGGCTGGCTCAGTGAGCGGAGTACACGGCTCTATCTAGGGTTGTGAGTCTGAGCCCCACGTTGGGTGTAGAGATTACTTAAAAAAATAAAATCTTGGAGGAGAAGGAGAAGGAGGAGGAGGAGGAGGAGGAGGAGGAGGAGGAGGAGGAGGAGAAGGAGGAGAAGGAGGAGAAGGAGGAGAAGGAGGAGAAGGAGGAGAAGGAGGAGAAGGAGGAGAAGGAGGAGAAGGAGGAGAAGGAGGAGAAGGAGGAGAAGGAGGAGAAGGAGGAGAAGGAGGAGAAGGAGGAGAAGGAGGAGAAGGAGGAGAAGGAGGAGAAGGAGGAGAAGGAGGAGAAGGAGGAGAAGGAGGAGAAGGAGGAGGAGAGGAAGAAATCCTAACTCATTGCCTCAAATTTGGCCCAAAAATCTATTAGGAATGTTAAACATACCTTTCCTATGTTTTTTAAAACTCATGTTTTTATCTCATAAACCAAAAGCAGACTAATACAAAAGAGTGTCGGCTGGCAAATTTTAAAACAACATTTGGAAAACTATCTTAAGTCTCACTTAACTAGAGGGCCTCTGTGGCCCGGTTTGCCTAAAACCGCCCCTGCTTGTCCCTCTTGTTTTGGTGTAATTATTAAAAAGTGCTCCTCCCCCACTTTCAAAGGCTTCCTTTGAAATAATAAACTATATGGCCTTATATTTAACCAAGACATATTTCTTGACCAATTAACAATGTGCTGGCAAACAGGTTGAGAACTTAGATCAGTTCAAAAAAATTGCATGAGATAAAATCCCTAACTCCCAGATTACTACAACCTAATGAAGAAGACAGAAGTAATACCCAAAACAACAATGAAGCAGTGAAAAGTTGATAATCATCGGTGTAATCCAGGCAGTAAGTGCTGCAGTTCTGATCAGAGACAGAGTATAGACAGCGTATCCCCTCCGGTGAGACACTCCATAGAAACTGTGTAAAAACACCCATGCTTCCAGAGCACTTACTGTATACCAGGCATCATGCCTGGTGATCTCACTCCATGCTCAAAACAACCCTAGAAGTGAAGAACTAGCATTATGCTCATTTTTATAGGACTCGTCCCAAGTATGACCTGAGAATTCAAATGCCTGACTCCGAAGTGTGTGCTCCCTGCCACTGTGAATGCGGACATATGGCTTCCTGCTGGCCCAAGCTTACCATGAGTTGGCGCAAAAGTCAGTTACCAGAGCCATCAGCTTCTCCTGCTCTGTAGCACTGCAAGGTATGGCCCAACCCTGGCAGAGGGCTGCTGAACCAGCTGAGGCCCAGGTAGGAAACAGAGGGTGCTTTTTAATCCTACTGAAGAGTCCTATTGGAGAGACTACTGAGAAAAGTGTAATGAAGGGTGTAGAAAAGCAGGGAAGGCTGGCAATAGCAGGAAGTCATTACCATCCCTACGCCTGAGTGCATGACTGGGGGTGGGGGATAAAGGAATTCCAAAGATGGAGGCTGGATGGAGAAGACCCCTGGCATGAGCTGTGGCCTTCAGCATACAGAAGAAACCAACCTGCAGTATGCAACCCAGCAGGAGGGAACGCACCCTCCCCCACTCTCCTCCCACTCTCCCAGGGGTGGGCTGGATCCACCATTGGCCAAATTATACCAGAAATCAAAGACAAAGATTGCCCTTGATGCGTCTCAGGGCACAGAGCAGGTGGATACAGGAGGAAAGAGGACATGGAAGAAAGAGCCAACAAGAGATGTCTACCCTGGGGCGCCTGGGTGGTTCAGTCGGTTAAGCATCCGACTTCGGCTCAGGTCATGATCTCACAGTTACTGAGTTCAAGCCCTGCATTGGGTTCTTTGCTGACAGCTCAGGGCCTAGAGCCTGCTTTGGATTCTGTGTCTCCCTCTCTCTCTGCCCCTCCCCTGCTTGCTCGCTCTCTCAAGAATAAACATTAAAAAAAAAATTTTTTTAAGGGATATCCAGCCTGCTTGCCATGTCCTTGTTCCTACATAAGAGTGTGTTCCCACTGAGGCAGAGTAAACTGGCCTGGTCAGTTTACTGACCTTTGCAGGAGCATGTGAGGTGCTATATTAGTAAGAAGGGGTCTAGCTCGGCATATGTGTGAGGCTGGTGCCAGTTCATGGGCAAGTGCCCTAGGTAGTTAGTTACACTAGGCCCCCTGCTTGGAAGGGCCCCACACTTGGTCTAATGCTCTGCTGACACCATTTTGAAATTCTTGATAATCTTTAAACCAGGGCCCCACAGATTATGCAGCTGGTCTTCGGGAAAGGCAAACCATTTTCCTCAGCTGGTAAGACTAAATTCTATAAGTATCACAAGACTCCAGGTATAATTATTCAAAGCAGACAGACCCAAAGTTAATATTAACCAGAGTCACAATGATACAGCAGAATACATAACACAATAAAATGAGGGAACATTTTACCTTTTTTTTCTTTCTTCTTTCTCTTTTGAAGTCAAACTGCAAAGTGGCTGAGAAACCCAAGTAAGCTGCCCCCTGGAGAGAAACGGAACTTAACAAGGGCCTCTCCACAGCACGGAGGGAATGGATTTTGGCTCTTTATTCAGTTAATGTGATCAATGCAGACAAATAAGCAGAATAATTTATGCCCTGGGGTGGACTCTTGATGTACCCCACTTGATGGGATATAGTCTTCAAATTAGCCAGGTAATTGCCAAAGCTACCCTTGACCTTGCCTTGTTTTCCTGGTATACATAAGCCCCAGTTTGAGACAACGTATTGAAAACCCACACATAGAAGGTTCATTGATGGGTCAGCAAAACTTACAAACTATATTTCTAAACTGATGCTTTCCGAAAGCCTAGAAACTAGAGCCTATACTGCTTCTGTTTCCATTTCCTGAAAGATGCCAAAATCCTCAGCCTTCCTCCGAGCATCGTTTTGAAAGCATCTGGGAAAGCCTCAGGTGAGAAGCCAGAACAGGGTCAGTGTCTCTCTCCCATTCGTTTCCTCGAAGGCCACTGGGCAAAGCAAAGCAAGGAAACTTCCATCTGAGGCAGGGGTCAGACTGGTTTTTGATAGCCTCTTTGGTAGATTTTTAGCTGTCTTGTTTGTTTGGTGGTTTAAAGTTACAAAAAAATTTCAGTAGGTCAAAAGTGTTTACAAAACCCCTACTGTGTCAAGGAACCTAGAACCCAAGCAGTAAATCAAATCTAGGGGCATCATGACAGAATCCAGCCACCAGCCCCTGGCATGGGCGAGCAAAGACTTCTCCCCCAAAGCCTCTGGAGGCTCAGCCGTGCTAATACCTTGATTTTGGACTTCTGGCCTCCAGAACGGTGAGAACAAACATTTCTGTTATTTTAAGCCACCCAGTTTGTGGTAATTTGTTACAGAGGCCACAGGAAACTAACATAAGCCCTCAGCCACATCTCTCACCTATGGCCTCAGCCTCACAACCTCCGGGAATGGAAAATATGAGGCCTTCCAATGCAGCCCATTTTGTTTGCACAGGGAGCCTACTTCTGAGCCCAGAATAAAAAATAAAAAAATTTTAAAAAAGCACAGAGCTTTTTCTGGCTAGAAAGCTCTTTAGTCATGCCTTGGGGGAGGTGGGCCCACTAGTGACCCCACACTAGACATTGCTTTCTTTCTCCATTCACTCCTGCCAGGATAGCACAGAGGGAAATACCATCTCCCTGGTACTGGAAACTCTTCTATAATGCAGCCCGAGGTCTCATTAATGTTTAAGAGGCCAGGTTACACTGTCAACTCCTTTGGAGCTTTTCGCTAAAAGCAAAACAAAACAAACATATCTTTCTCACACGGGTTTCAAGGACTTATTGTTATCCCCACCAATTACATAGAAAAGATATTTTTTAATGCTTTATTTATTTTTGAGAGAGATAGAGGCAGAGTGCAAGCAGGGGAGGGGCAGAGAGAGGGGGAGCCACAGAATCTGAAGCGGGCCCCAGGCGCTGAGCTGTCAGCACAGAGCCCGATGCAGGGCTCGAGCCCACAGACCACAAAATCATGACCTGAGCTGAAGTCGCATGCTTAACCAATTGAGCCACCCAGGCGTCCCAGAAAATATTTTTTTAATCTCAATACAATCATTCAGTTATGACACATATGAAATACGTGTTGTTATTTAGGGGGGGAAAGGGGGAAATTCTGAGCAGTCACTTCCTCTACATTTTGAGAGCCAAGCTAAATTTGTACAAATCAGATTATTCCCAAAGAATCTAAACACACAGGTCTGGGGGAAACCTAACATTCCAGATCTGACTGGATGTATAGTGGAAATATTCCCTGGGTTTGAATCCCAGCCCCATTAGTTATTAGTGACCTTGAGTAGGTCATTCAACCTCTTGATGCTTCAGTTCCCTCACCTGTGAAATAAGGATCATCATAGCAGCGTTCCTTCCTGCTGGATCCTCTCTGTTTTCCTCTCCAGATCCAGCCTCACTCCACTCTCAGCCCTAGGAGGCTGATTTCTAGATACAAGGTAGTCCTTACATCAAGTTTTCTTGTCCTCTGGCTTCTGGTTAGGTTGACAGGCAGTTGAGAGGCACCAGCAGAAATCAGAGAGGGAGAAAAGAGTGGTTGGGGACCCTCATCTGGATGCCTCCACATCAGGCCACAGTTTGAGTGTAGCTATATTCCTCTACTGAAGAGTAATTCCAGAAACCTCTCTCTCACATCCCCTTTTCAGGGCTGGGGTAGTAAAGATTTACATGCATTGCTGGCCACTCCTGGTGATTTCCCTTAACCCTGCCCACATATTTATGGGGCGCCTGGGTGGCTCAGTCAGTTAAGTGTCTGACTTTTGCTCAGGTCACGATCTCACAGTTTGTGAGGTCAAGCCCCGCATCGGACTCTGTGCTGACAGCTCAGAGCCTGGAGCCTGCTTCTGATTCTGGGTCTCCCTCTCTCTGCCCCTCCCACACTCATGCTCTGTCTCTCTCTCTCTGTGTCTCTCAAAAATAAATAAACATTAAAAAAGAAAAAACCCTGCCCACATCTTTGTAAATAGTCCCTTCATTAAACTTTCTTCAGTTATACCCTTTGAGTATGTCATCTGCCTCCTTAGGGGACCCTGGTTGATAAACCGTTGAAAGGATTTATCAGAGTCAATTAATTAATTAATGTTTAGAACACTGCCATGTTCACAGAAAGTGCATAAAGGCATTTGGAATCATTACTGTCATTATTAGCAACATCAGTCAACTTAACTTGTCTGTGGCATCTTTGGTCATGAGATATCTCGGTGCCACATTTACCTTTCCTCCCCAAGTCCAATACCATTTAGTGTGGCAATAAATGTAATATCCACAGTTGTATAAATGTGGAGAAAACTATTAGGTTCTCTTTCATCTGAATAATTAAAATAACCCCCTAACTCTTCTGCTGTCTTTCTTCTCTTCACTCTCTCTTTAATGTGGGAAAGTGATCATGCTCTTGCCACAAATACTCAATAGCTCCTCCAAATGAAATTCAGATTCTGCTACCGTCCCTCACAATTTGATCCCAACCTACTTTTAATACTATACTAAACATTTCACACCCACTAGGACGGCTATTACATATTTTTTAAAATACCGAAAACAGCAAGTGTTGGCAAGGAAGTGGAGGGATTGGAACCTGTGTAGACTGCTGGTGGGCATGTAAAATGGTAGCTGCCGTCGAAAACAGTATGGCAGTTCCTCGAAAAATCATATGATACAGCAATTCCACTTCTGGGCCCAGACGCAAAAGAATTGAAAGCAGGGACTCAAACAGATATTTTACACATCCATGTTCATAGCCACATTATTCACAATAGCCAAAAGGTGGAAGTCACCCAAGTGCCCACTGACAAATGAATGGATCAATAAAATGTGGTCTATCCATACAGTGGAGTATTATGCAGCCCTAAAAAGGAAAGAAATTTGGACACATGATACGACATGGATGAGCCTCCAAGACATTATGCTAAGTGACATAAACCAGTCACAAAATGACAAATACTGTACGATTCCACTTAACATAAGGCACCTAAGGTCGTCAAATGCATATAGACAGAAAGAATGAATGGTGGTTGCCAGGGGCTGGAGGGAGAGTTGGGGGCGGGGCGAGTTTTTATATAATGGGTTTAGAGTTTCAGTTTGGAAAGATGAAAAAGTTCTGGAGATGAACGGTGGTGACAGTTGCACAAGAATATGAATGTACTTGATGCCACAGAACTTTACACTTAAAAATGGTTGAAATGGTAAATGTTGTGTTATTTATATTTAACCACAATAAAAAAAATAACATTCAAGAAATGCTTATCGCTTGCCTATCACACAAGACACTGTACTGGGGACATGTCAGCAAAACACACTGGAAGGTCACTGTCCCCACCAAGGGGGCTCTGCTCCTGCACCTCCTCCCACATGGTCCTCCTTCTAATGAGTCTGTCCCCTAATGACGTCTTGCAATTTCATGTTGAAATCTGAACTCCTTAAAGGTAGGAGACTAGATCTTATTCATCACATATCACTGGTACTTAACACAGTGTTGAACATGTGGAAACTGCCAAAAGATATTGGTTGAAAATGTGAGTAAAAATCCAGCCAAAGTAGTGTATGTCTTCCTTTTCCTCCTATCTTCTAGCCAGCCAGCCAATACCTAACATTTCTTGAAGTTAGTTAGCTATATTTTCAGAAATAAGAGGTCAGAGCTTTTTACTAAACTCACTTCAAATTGTTCCGTTAATGGAACGCCTGGCTGGCTCAGTCAGTGGAGCATGAGACTCTCAACCTCAGGGTCGTGAGTTCAAGCCCCACGTTGGACATGGAACCTACTTAAAAAAAAATTGTTCTGTTCACAAACAATTCTACTAAGGGTAGAATAATTATACTAAGTGTAGAAATTGTGGGTTGCAAGTCAGAACTCAACTGTTTACTAGCCATGTGTCCTTGTGCAAGTTACTGAGTGTCCCTAAACTTGTTTCCCTCATCTATGAAAGGGGGATACTAACAGCACTATAGTGGACATCTGTTGCTTTGCAATCCAACATCCATTGGCCCATCTTCTGGTGACAGTATAACAACGTATTCTAACAACGTTCTTCTGGAAAATGACCCCGCTCCTACTCCTTAGCCTATGGCTCAAAGATAAAACCTGTGACCAAGCCCAAGCTCTACTAGTAAATGGCCCTCCAGCCACAGGAAGAGGCACTGGATCCTATCAAAGCCAATAAAGTCACAGCTAGTCATTGCAAGCGATGCTTGGAATAGAGGCTCTCACTTCCTAGCTGGATTTAAGCCCACAATGGTTTAAATGGAGCCTAAAAATGGTGCCAACTTCAAAAAACAAATCAAGAAATGGAGAGAGAGACACCAGGTCCTGATAATGATGCTTAAACCCTGGATTAAGCCATACCTGAAGTATATTTCTCTGGACTGAAGAGTTATAAGAGACAAAATAACGTTCCTTTTTTTTTTTTTAAAGTTGTTTGACACTTGCAACAGAATTGAGTCCTAATTAAAATAAGTATCTCCTGAAAAATTATTACAAAGTTTAAATGGGATCCTCATGTACATACATAGTACACACTTGATAAATGGAAGCTACTAATATTAACTATAGTGATAGTTTATGGTAATGGTAGAAATTTCCTGGCTTCTTCTAAGGATGAATTTAAAAAAATTTTTTTTAACGTTTATTTATTTTTGAGACAGAGAGAGACAGAGCATGAACAGGGGAGGGGCAGAGAGAGAGGGAGACACAGAATGGGAAGCAGGCTCCAGGCTCTGAGCCATCAGCCCAGAGCCCGATGCGGGGCTCGAACTCACGGACCGTGAGATCGTGACCTGAGCTGAAGTAGGAGGCTTAACCGGCTGAGCCACCCAGGCGCCCCTAAGGATGACTTTTTAAATTGGTGTGCTCTGTCCCTGACATCTGCCTTCATTATCCTTCAATGATACTCTCTTTCACGGTGACACAGATAGAGGGGTGGTAAGGACAAAGATTATATGCCACCACTTTCTAATCCCACACCCCAACAGACATCACTAATTGACCACAGCACTCTTTCCTGCCGAGCCTGGATTCAGCCTTGGATTCCTATTCAGCCCGGGTCTCTAGGCAGCCACTATCAATCAATCAAAGATGATATGAGAAATGAAACCTAGGGTCTCAGCTCCAGAACAGCAGTTGACAACGTTTTTCTATAAACCAGTAGGTAGTAATTATTTTAGGCATGGTCTCTGTTGCATATTCTTCTCTGTATTTTGATTTGTTTTGTTTACGGCCCTTTAAAAATGTAAACAAGCATTCTTGATTCCTCAGCTATACAACCCCCCCCCCCCACCCCCACGCCCGTTCTGGAGCCTAGAAATTAGACTCAGGCTGTTCCAGAGAACTGGGAACCACCTTAGCTCCCTCTGCATGGATCCCGGGAACCCGGTAATGGAACGCTTGGAAATGCTGCCTCAGTCAGAAATGCACCCACAGAACATACTGAATCACCTGAAATGTAACAGAAGAACTCTGCTCTCTTCATACCAATTCCAAATCGAGCGGAAATCCACACTCCAGGGGAAGCCACAATCCCAGGAAGAGCTACAAAGTCCATGCATGTGGTAACATTCACCTCTGCCTCCAGAACCAAATTCACTGCACGACCTCTTCAAAGCGCTAGACCTCTATCCGTCACAGCCAAATGTGAGATCCCCCACCTTTTTACGAGTAAAGGGAAGAGTTCAAATCACTACATCTCTCCATTATTATTCTGACCCTTTATAATTTAAACAAATACCTCTGAAATGGTGACAAGATAGCATGCCCCACTGCTTTTGACCAACATCTGATTCCTTAGTTATTTCCCAATGTTTTTTATTGTACGGTACTAAAGATTGGTTTTGTCTATTATTCTCCATGTTTGCTTCTGGCTTTAGTGAGAAGAATTAAACTTTGTTTGACCTGCATTTATTTATTCATTCAACAAACATTTTCTGAGGCCCACAATCCACCCCGCAAGGCACCTGCAGGTAGGGAAGACTGATTGATGTGTAGATGATGATGCAGGGCGCCAAGCAAGGGCAGCACAATTAGCTGGGAACGTGGGGGTGGGGGCAAGAGGTCTGCTGGTAGGCAGTAGGGAAAAATTCACAGGAGTTGCCCAGACGAGGAAGGGTGAGCCCAGCTCAGTGCTGAGCTGAAGCTACACGAGGAGAGGCTTGGGAGATGAGGCTGGTGAGGAAACAAGAGTGAGGTCATGAAATTCCCTGGAGCCCAAACTCTACCCCGAAAGCCACAGAAAACCTCTGAAGGAAATTAAGCAGAATGACTGGAGTCAGATTTTTGCTTTCAAAACGAGCATTCTAGTTGCAGTTCGGAGAATGGACTGGGGCAGGCGCGTCCTGATGCAGAGCAAGGAGCTGGTGTGAAGGCCACTGGAGCAATTCAGGCAAGAGATAAGGTCGTCAACTAAATCAGTGGCAGCAGGAAAAGGGAAAAGGGGGCATAACAACAACAAACGACGAGAGCTCACATTTGTGCCGCACTTACTAATGACAAAGCACTGTGTGAAGTGCTTTCCGTGTATTAATTCATTTTATCTGCCCAACGAACCAGAGATAGGTCCGCTACCTCTTATCAACCTCATGCCACAGATCAGGAAACACAGAGAAGGAGCCCAGGGTCTGGGAGCTACTCGTGTCCCAGCCAGAACTCAGAGCCTGCAGTTTGGCGGCACAGCCCATGCTCCTCACAGCCCATTCACCTGGCACACTTACAGAGAGCGGGTCCTCAGGACTGCTGCTGACTAGCTGAAACGGGGGAGACTCCGGGGCAATTTCCAGGGGTCTAGCTGGGGCACCAGAACACTTGGGTTTCAGCTTCTCGAGCCTCCTCCTCTGACGGAAGCCCCTCCCCAGATCTGTACTCAGCTCCCAATGGTTCCCCTCCCATACGCCCACACTCCCATCACACCACCCCCTCCTCCATTGCCGCCCCTGCGTCCTGCATTTGACCCTCAAACACAGGCGTCTCCCGGGCCGAGGTAAAGACCCACAGGCATTGCCAATTAGGTCTGAGAAGCCTAGACCGAGAATCCTGCTCTTGGTAATACAGCTGCTTAAGTCTGTTATTTTCAAGTCAGACAAAGCTGGGAAAACTTTGAGCAAGCTTGTGTGGTTTCCTTCTCAGCAAGCGAGACCTTGGCAGCCCTACGTCTGTGTTTCACACCAGTTGCCCTGCGAACAGAACGCGTACCAGCATTTGGGTCCAGCGTTTAACAACAGAGGCACGCTTGACCGGCCTGACCTGCAGCCTCAGACCCTCAGGAAGAAAGTGGCCCTGGCGGGGAGGTCTTCAGAGAGCCAAAAGGCTTTCTTTCTCTGGGCTTAAAGCAAGCATCTGCAGCAAGAAACTTGTGCATTTCCTGCGGACAGGGAGACCTCCTGCCCCTCCCGGGCTGATACAACCCACTTTGCACATCCTGCTTCTCTGGAAGCTAAAAATAAATCGGTATGCACTGAAAAACACTCAAACACATCTCCCCAGCACACCCCTTCCCGAGTCCCCGAGGGCAAGAGTCGCAAATCTTTCAGGTCGGAGTCCCAAATGCATGCTACTAACTCCTCTGGGTTCAACTACCGCCTTCGGTGGCTCCCCAAGCCCCCTCCCCAGGTCCCCACATCACACACACGCCTCCTGTAGACTCTCAGGGCGGACTCTGCAGCCCCGGGAACCAGCGAGTGCCGTGGACCCCAACCCCCGCCCTGAAAGGTTGCTCCAGAAGTCCCCGGGGCCACCAGGCGCACGAACGCCCCCTTCCGACCTAGTGCGCCCCCATACTGCCTGCCCCGCGCGCCTCAGCGCGTCCGTCCGCAAAGTTGCTCTCCCCTTTCCGGCCACCCACCCTCACGGTCTTTGGCTTTGTTTTATTTTCTCTCCGAGGCACTGAGGGCAGGACAGGGGAACTGACCGGGTGAGCTGCACCGGGAATGGCTGCAGGGACCAGGTCCTCAGGACCGCGCGCTCCTCGCGCCCACCCCTGTGCCGCCGGGCTCCGAGCACGCGGGTCCCCACAGCAGCCGCTCCCGGCGCCGCCGGCCCCCGCACACCCCGCCCCGCCTGCAACTCCGATGTGCCCAGGCTCCAGAGAATCGGAGGGAAGGCACAGCGACTCACCGCTTTGGCCGCTCCCGGCGTCTGTGTCGCCGCCAGAGAGGCGGCAGCGGCGGCGGCGGCAGCGCCTTCCCTCCGCCCGCCTCCCCCTGGACAGTACCGCCGCCCGCCGCGCCCCCCTCCCCTGCCTCGCCGCGTGTCTCCCTCCCCGCCGCAGCCGACGCCCCCTCCCCACTGCGGCCCCGCAGGCGGCCTCTCCCGGGTGGGCTGGACTGCGGGGATGCAAGGGGGCCGAGCCGAGGCGCGCGGTTTGCAGGTGCAGTGGACGCCCCACCTGCCCCGGGGTGCGGCCGCGGGCATTATCCCCGCAGTGACCGCCCAGTCCCAGCCCGCGGCCCAGGCTCCTAGCTAGGCTGCACTCGCACTTTCCAAGGGGGGCCATTTGTTTGCCTGTTGGGGTCCTGGGTGGGGAGATTCAACCTACAGCACTTTCTAGTAGGCTTTAAGGAGAGCCTTGGATTCCTGATTCGAAGCAGTGAAGTTCAAGAGTACCTTGAAGGACAGGCCTGCAAGGTAGGAGGGGACTGCTCGTGCCTAACACATGTTTTCTCTACCTAGAGCCTTCTGTGAATCCTCTAGGGGAAGGACCTCTGGGGGGAGGAGCGGGGGGGGGGGGGGGGGGAAGAGAGGCGCTCTCCCCATCCCCCACACCGCACCCCGACCCCATCGCCCACTGCAGAATGCCTTCAAAGCTTCCATCTGAACTGGAGATAAGAAACAAAAGTCTTGTCACTTTAGTAAGTCTTTATCAATGGCTGCCAGCACGTGTTCCTGTCTTGCTGTTTTGACCACTCATGGCCTCACAAACCCCTGTTAACTTCTTGTCTTGTCAGCCCCAGTGACATTGCCAGGACCCACAGAAGGTCTCAATAACAACTCAAATTCATTGATTAAAAACCTTGCTGTTTTAAAAATAACAGAAAGGCCCCACTGTAAAGGCATCATGACTTGTCCATGCTTGGTGTAATGATTACAAAATCTTTTAATATGACTAGTTATAAAAATGACAGTTATGTTGAGGTCCAATCAGCCACCCACTCTGCTTTGAAAATCAAGTAAAACATTCACCTAACCAAAACATCCTTTTAGCTTTGCCTTTAATTTCCACATCATTAACTCACTGAGGCAATGGTTGAAAAATAAAAGTTATCTGAAAGGCCATTAAACCTTTACTGGATACTAAAATCTTTTCCTTGAGTTGAATTACCAGATTAGCCCAGTGGCTCGCTTCCCTAGATATAAATTGCAATCACCTAGGAAGTAGGATTTTTTGTTTGGGTTTTTACTGTTAGGCCTGTGCCTGCACCCCCCACCCTTGCCCTGAAGATTCTGATTTAACCTGTCAGGGGTGCACCTTTACATAGGGATTTTTTACTTTGGCCTCAGGAGATTCTGACGTGCTACCAAGGTTAGAAACCCCAGGATTCGCCAGTCATCAAATAGGGCCTGAGGGAATGGGATGCAAAATAAGAAAATTGTGATGCAGGGAAAGGTCTGAGCTGGCAGTGTAAACTCAGATGTCCCTAAGGGACTAAAAAGAAATGACAATGAAATGATGCAGACTGGGTGTACAGGGGCAAACTAGGAAGGGCATCATGCCCTAAAGAGGGTAGTGTCATTTTTGCACGTGGGAAATGTAGGTCCAGTGTGGCCATCAAGTCAGATCTATTTTCTCACTCTGTTTTGTTTTGTTCTCTGGAGAAGCCAGAAATCCACATTTAATGTGAACTCTTCTAGCTGTGCAATGTTGGTAACTAAGCTTGAAAATCTTTTAAATGTGCTAGGGGCCAAGAAAGAAGAGTTTGTAGGCCATGAGGGGTCCCCAGGTCATCAGCTGTTAGGTGCTCCTTGCTTACAGACTGCAGGAAGAACACTGGTTGGTCCAAGACAATAGTAGGAAGGTGGAAGTGCTCGGGGACAACGGTGTCTCTGCGATGGTGACTTAAAAACCCACTTTATTTTTCAATTTTGCTTTAATGATCTCTGCGTTTTTTTTATTTTTTTTTAATTTTTTTTTTTAACATTTATTTATTTTTGAGACAGAGAGAGACAGAGCATGAACAGGGGAGGGCCAGAGAGAGGGAGACACAGAATCTGAAACAGGCTCCAGGCTCTGAGCTGTCAGCACAGAGCCCGACGCGGGCCTCGAACTCACAGCCCTCACGGACCGTGAGATCATGACCTGAGCTGAAGTCGGCCGCCTAACTGACTGAGCCACCCAGGCGCCCCAATGATGTCTGCGTTTTAAAAGCTTTTAGGAGATATGATTTGTAGCAGACAATTCACCCATTTAAGATACTCCGCATTTAGTATACTCCACAGTTGTATAACTATTGACCACAATTTTAGAACGGATTTTGATCACCCCAAAAAGAAACGCTGTACCTATTAGCACACATTCTCTTCGTTCTCCCCAGCCCCAGCCACTGGCAACTGCTAATCTACTTTCAATCTTTACAGATTTGCCTGTTGTGACTGGTTTCTTTCACTTAACATAATGTTTTCAAGGTTCGTCCATGTCATCAATACTTCATTTCTTTTTGTGAATAATATCGCATGGTAGAGAAATAGTATCATATTTTGTTTATCCATTTATCGGTTGATGGACATATGGGTGGTTTCCGCTTTTTGCCAGTTGTGAATAATGCTGCTATGAATATTCATAGATAGATTTTTTTATGTAGATGTATGTTTTTATTTCTCTGGATTCTATATCTAGACTGGAATTGCTGGGTCACATGGTAACTCTATGTTTAACCTTTTAAGGAACTGCCACTTTGTTTCCCAAAGTAGCAGCACCATTTTACGTTCTCACCAGCCATGTATGACGGTTCCAATTTATCCACATCCTTGTTAGGACTTGATATTGGCCATTTTTTTAAGTGATACCATCCTAGTGGGTGTGAAGTGATATCTCGTTGTAGTGTTTTGATTTGCATTTTACTAGTGGCTAATGATGTCTTTCAAAGGTCCAAGTACAGTGAAATTCACTTTTTTTTAAATACTATTTTTTATTTTTTAAAATTTACATCCAAATTATTTAGCATATAGTGAAAAAATGATTTCAGGAGTAGATTCCTTAATGCCCCTTAACCATCTAGCCCATCCCCCCTCCCACAACCCCTCCAGAAACCCTCAGTTTGTTCTCCATATTTATGAGTCTCTTATGTTTTGTCCCCCTCCCTGTTTTTATATTATTTTTGTTTCCCTTCCATTATGTTCATCTGTTTTGTCTCTTAAAGTCCTCATATGAGTGGAGTCATATGACTTTTGTCTTTCTCTGACTAAATTTCACTTAGCATAATACCCTCCAGTTCCAGCCATGTAGTTGCAAATGGCAAGATTTCATTCTTTTTGATTGCCGAGCAATACTCCATTGTATATATATATATACCACCTCTTCTTTATTCATCCATCGATGGACATTTGGGCTCTTTCCATACATTGGCTATTGCCAATAGTGCTGCTATAAACATGGGGGTGCATGTGTCCCTTCAAAACAGCGCACCTGTATCCCGTGGATAAACACCTAGTAGTGCAATTGCTGGGTCGATTTTTAGTTTTTTTGAGAAACCTCCATACTGTTTTCCAGAGTGGCTGCACCAGCTTGCATTGCCACCAACAATGCAAAAGAGATCCTCTTCCTCCACATCCTCACCAACATCTGTTGTTGCCTGAGTTGTTAATGTTAGCCATTCTGACAGGTGTAAGATGGTATCTCATTGTGGTTTTGATTTGTATTTCCCTGATGATGAATGATGTTGAGCAATTTTTCATGTGTCGGTTGGCTATCTGGATGTCTTCTTTGGAGAAGTGTCTATTCATGTCTTTTGCCCATTTCTTCACTGGATTATTTGTTTTTTGGGTGTTGAGTTTGCTCAGTTCTTTATAGACTTTGGATACTAACCCTTTATCTGTTATGTCGTTTACAAATATCTTCTCCCATTCTGTTGGTTGCCTTTTAGTTTTGCTGATTATTTCCTTTGCTTTGCAGAAGCTCTTTATTTTGATGAGGTCCCAGTAGTTCATTTGTGCTTTTGTTTTCCTTGCCTCCAGAGACATGTTGAGTAAAAAGTTGCTGCGGCTGAGATCAAAGAGGTTTTTGCCTGCTTTCTCCTCAAGCATTCTGATAGCTTCCTGTCTTACATTTAGGTCTTTCATCCATTTTGAGTTTATTTTTGTGTATGGTATAAGAAAGTGGTCCAGGTTCATTCTTCTGCATGTCGCTGTCCAGTTTTCCCAGCACCACTTGCTGAAGAGACTGTCTTGATTCCACTGGATATTCTTTCGTGCTTTGTCAAAGATTAGTTGGCTATACGTTTGTGGGTCCATTTCTGGGTTCTCTATTCTGTTCCATTGATCTGAGTGTCTGTCCTTGTGCCAGTACCATACTGTCTTGATGACTACAGCTTTGTAGTAGAGCTTGAAGTCTGGGATTGTGATGCCTCCTGCTTTGGTTTTCTTTTTCAAGATTGCTTTGGCTATTCGGGGTCTTTCCTGGTTCCATACAAATTTTAGGATTGTTTGTTCTAGCTCTGTGCAGGATGCTGGTGTCATTTTGATAGGGATTGCATTGAATATGTAGATTGCTTTGGGTAGTATCGACATTTTAACAATGTTTGTTCTTCCAATCCAGGAACATGGAATATTTTTTCCATTTTTTTGTGTCTTCTTCAATTTCTTTCATAAGCTTTCTATGGTTTTCAGTGTTTAGATTTTTCACCTCTTTGGCTATGTTTATTCCTAGGTATTTTATGGGTTTTGGTGTAATTGTAAATGGAATCTATTCCTTGATTTCTCTTTCTGTTGCTTCATTGTTGGTGTATAGGAATGCAACCAATTTCAGTGCATTGATTTTAAATTCTGTGAATTTGCTGAATTCATGGGTCAGTTCTAGAAGTTTTTTGGTGGAATCTTTTGGGTGTTCCATATAGAGTATCATGTCATCTGCGGAGAGTGAATGTTTGACCTCCTCCTGGCTAATTTGATGCCTTTTATTTCTTTGTGCTGTCTGATTGCTGAGGCTAAGACTTCCAATACTGTGTTGAATAATAGTGGCAAGAGTGGACCTCCATGTCTTGTTCCTGACCTTAGGGGGACAGCTCTCAGTTTTTCCCCATTGAGGATGCTATTAGCAGTGAGTCTTTGATATATGGCTTTTATGATCTTGAGGTGTGATCCTTCTATCCCACTTTCTTGAGGGTTTTTATCAAGAAAGGATGCTGTACTTTGTCAATTGCTTTCTCTGCATCTAGTAAGAGGATCATGTGGTGCTTGTCCTTTCTTTTATTGATGTGATGAATCATGTAAATTGTTTTGCGGATATTGAACCAGCCCTGCCTCCCAGGTGTAAATCCCACTTGGTCGTAGTGAATAATTTTTTTAATGTATTGTTGGATCCAGTTGGCTAATATCTTGTTGAGGATTTTTGCATCCATGTTCATCAGGGAAACTGGTCTATAGTTCTCCTTTTTAGTGGGGTCTTTGTCTGGTTTTGGAATCAAGGTAATGCTGGCTTCATAGAAAGAGTTTGGAAGTTTTCCTTCCATTTCTATTTCTTGGAACAGCCTCAAGAGAATAGGTGTTAACTCTTCCTTAAATGTTTGGTAGAATTCCCCTAGAAAGCCATCTGGCCCTGGACTCTTGTGGCTTGGGAGATTTTTGATTACTAATTCGATTTCATTATTGCTCATGAGTCTGTTCAAATTTTCTATTTCTTCCTGTTTCAGTTTTGGTAGTTTCTATGTTTCTAGGAATTTGTTCATTTCTTCCAGGTTGCCCATTTTATTGGTGTATAATTCCTCATAATATTCTCTTATTATAGTTTGTATTTCTACAGTGTTGGTTGTGATCTCTCCTCTTTCATTCTTGATTTTATTTGTTTGGGTCCTTTCCTTTTTCTTTTTGATCCAACTGGCTAGTGGTTTATCCATTTTGTTAATTCTTTCAAAGAACCAGCCTCTGGTTTCATTGATCTGTGCCACTGTTTTTTTGATGTTTGTTTGTTTCATTAGCATTAATTTCTGCTCTAATCTTTATTATTTCCTGTCTTCTGCTGTTTTTGGGTTTTATTTCTTGTTCTTTTTCCAGCTTCTTAAGGCGTAAGGTTAGGTTGTATATCTGAGATCTTTCTTCCTTCTTTAGGAAGGCGTGGATTGCTATATACTTTCCTCTTATGACTGCCTTTGCTGTGTCCCAGAGGTTTTGGGTTCTGGTGTTATCATTTTCATTGGCTTCCATGTGCTTTTTAATGTCCTCTTTAACTTCTTGGTTGGCCCGTTCATTCTTTAGTAGGATGTGCTTTAGTCTCCAAGTATTTGTTATCTTTCCAATTTTCTTTCTTGTGGTTGATTTTGAGTTTCATAGCGTTTTGGTCTGAAAATATGCAAGGTATGATCTCGATCTTTTTGTACTTGTTGAGGGCTGATTTGTGTGCCGGTATGTGATCTGTTCTGGAGAATGTTCCATGTGCACTCGAGAAGAATGTGTATCCTGCTGCTTTAGGATGAAATGTTCTGAATATATCTGTAAGTCCATCGGGTCCAGTGTGTCATTCAAAGCCATTGTTTCCTTGTTGATTTTCTGTTTAGATGGTCTGCCCATTGCTGTAAGTGGGGTGTTGAAGTCCCCTACTATTATGGTATTACTATCAATGAGGAGTTTCTTTATGTTTGTGATTAATTGATTTATACATTTGGGTCCTCTCATGTTTGGAGCATAAATGTTTACAATTGTTAGGTCTTCTTGGTGGATAGACCCCTTAATTAGTATAATTATGATAATAATGCCTTTCTCCATCTCTTGTTACAGGCTTTATTTTAAAGTCTAGATTGTCTGATAGAAGTATGGCTACTCCTGCTTTCTTTTGTTGACCATTAGCATGATAGATGGTTCTCCATCCCCTTATTTTCAATCTGAAGGTGTCTTTAGGTCTAAAGTGGGTCTCTTGTACACAGCATATAGATGGATCTTGGTTTCTTATCCATTCTGTTACCCTATGTATTTTGATTGGAGCATTTAGTCCATTGATGTTTAGAGTGAGTACTGAAAGATATGAATTTATTGCCATTATGTTGCTTATAGAATAGGGTTTCTGGTGGTGTTCTCTGGTCCTTTCTAGTCTTTGTTGCTTTTGGTCGTTTTTTGTTTTTATTTTTGTTTTTATCTTTTCTCCCCTCAGCGAGTCCTCCTTAAAATTTCTTGCAGGGCTGGTTTAGTGGTCACAAACTCCTTTAATTTTTGTTTGTGCGGGCAACTTTTAATCTCTCTTTCTATTTTGAATGACAGGCTTGCTGGATAAAGAATTCTTGGCTGCTTATTTTTCTGATTCAGCTCATTGAATATATCCTGCCACTACTTTCTGGCCTGCCAAGTTTCTATGGATAGGTCTGCTGCAAATCTGATCTGTCTTCCCTTGTATGTTAGGGACTTTTTTTCCCTTGCTGCTTTCATGATTCTCTCCTTGCCTGAGTATTTTGTGAATTTGACTATGTTATGCCTTGTTGATGGTCAGTTTTTGTTGAATCTAATGGGGGTCCTCTGTGCTTCCTGGATTTTGATGTCTGTTTCTTTCCCCAGGTTAGGAAAGTTCCACTGTGATTTGCTCACATAACCCTTCTACCCCTAATTCTCTCTCTTCCTCTTCTGGGACCCCTATGATTCTGATGTTGTTCCTTTGTAATGAGTCACTGATTTCTCTAAGTTTTAAATTGTGTTCTTTTGCGTTCATCTCCCTCTTTTTTTTTTCTGCTTCGTTATTGGCTATAAGTTTGTCCTCTATATCACTGATTCTCTGTTCTGCCTCATCCACCCTTGCTGCCGTGGCATCTATTCGAGATTACAGCTCAGTTATAGCATTTTTAATTTCATTCTGGCTATTTTTTACTTCTTTTATCTCTGCAGAAAGGGATTCTAATCTATTTTCGACTCCAGCTAGTATTCTTATTACCGTGATTCTAAATTCTGGTTCAGACATCTTGCTTGTAACTGTGTTGGTTAAATCCCTGTCGTTTTTTTGTGCTCTTTCTTTTGGGGTAAATGCCTTCATTTTGTCATTTTGAAGGGAGAAAAGGAATTAATGAGGTAGAAAAATTGAAATTAAAAAAATTAAAATTAAAAAATATTAAAATTAAAAATTAAACACACACACACACACACACACACACACAAATCGAATTGATGATGCTAGATCCTAGGTGTGTTTTGGTCTGGGTGTTGAAAGTGGTTTGACAGATTAGAGAAAAATGGGGGGGGTGGGGAGAAAAAAGGAAATTGTTTGAGAATTTGAAAAAATGAATACACTGAAGTAGACTAAAATAAGATGCTGGGTGTAAAATAGAATTTGAAAAAATATATACAAAAGTAAAGAATATAGTAGAAAAAATTTAAAGAAAAATATTTTTAATAAAAATTAAAAATAAATATGATTTTTTTCTTTTTCTTTGAGAAAAAAGAAAAAACACGAAAAAGAGAAAAAAGATAAAAAGAAAAAAGAAATCATTTGAAAATTTGAAAAAGTGAATACACTGTAGTAGACTAAAATAAAATGATGGAAGTAAAATAGAATTTGAAAAAATTTAGATAAAAGCAAAAAATATAGTAAAAAATTAAATAAAAATATTTTTAATAGAAATTGAAAGAAAAAATGAAGTTTTTCTCTTTCTGCATTCATGAAAAAGAAACGAAAAAGAGAAAAAAAGAAAAAGAAAAAAAGGAAACTGTTTTAAATTTGAAAAGGTGAATACACGAAGTAGACTAGAATAAAATGATGATAGTCAAGTAGAATTTGAAAAAAATTACACAAAAGTAAAAAATATAGTAGTAAAAATTAATGAAAAATATTTTTAATAAAAAATGAAAATAAAAATGATTTCTTTCTCTTTGTATTCAAGAAAAAGAAAAAAATTGTAAAAGAGAAAAAGAAAAAAGAAAAAAAAACAGAAAAAAAAAAAGAAAATTGAATAGATGAACCTAACAGATTGAAGTAGGAATGAAATTGCTTCCCTTTCCCCTAGAAATCAGTCTATGTAGCTCCCTAGAGTCCATAAATTAAGCTGGTGGTGAGACTTGTGTTCTTTGAAGAGCGAGGTTGGCCCAGTCGGGCAGGGCTCAGTGTAACAGCTCTGCACCTCCACTAGATGGCGCTGCTAGCCTACTGGGGTGGATTGTTGCAGGGCTCGTAGGTGCGTGGGCGCATGCGCGGGAGCGGTAAAAAATGGCGCCAGCCATCTACCCAATCTGTTCTCCCAGATCAGCAATCGGGCACCTGTCCTCTGTCTTCAGCTCTCCTCCACTCCCCGCTTTTTCACTCTCCGTTACCAGGCCCCAGGCAGCACCTCTCTCCTGAGTTTTGTTTCAGATGCGGCTGTTTTCCCCGTCCCCTTACTTCTGAGAGACTGTGGCTTTGACCCATTGCGCCCCTCTGAGGGAGGATCTCATCAAGCAATGGCCAAATGAGCGACGGCCGAATATTGGCTGCACCCAGGAATGCTTCGCTGGACCCTGCTGCTGCTGGTGCCCCGAGACTGTGGCCAGGTGCCAGCCCACCCCAGAAAAAGTTCACGAGACCGTATAGCAGCAGCGTTTCAGAGATTATGGAAAATCACAACACACATCTGGCACTAGGCTTCACCCTTAATGACCTTGCCCCAGCACCAGCAACTATACCCACCTTCCGGGGTCTGCTGGGACCCGGTGGCTTCAACAGTCTCTACCAAATGTCCTTCCAGCAGTGGAACCGCTTTCCCCCGTGTGGCCCGAGAACCTCCCGGACCCCACTCTGCTCCTGGGGATTCGCCCTTCCCGCCAGAGCACCGCCAGGTATGGAGCTGCGGAGTTGCAGGCTTTGCGCTCCCCTTGTTTACAGTCTTAATGGAATTTAAACCCTCTCCTTTCTCCTTTCTCTTTTCTCTTTTCTCCTTTCTCCCTTTTTAGTTTAGTCCCTGCGGCTGTTTCCAGTTTTCCAATTTCTCTCCAGCTGCTTTTGGGGAGGGGTGCTTCTCCCGTATTCTCTCTGCCCTCCAGTCTCTATCCTCTCTCCCCCCGCAAAAGTGGTTCCCTATGTTTCGCAGCTTATCACTTCCCAAATTCACATCTCCGTGCCGCGTACTGCTGAATACTGTCTGAAATTCACTTTTTTAAGGAACAGCTCTGAAAAAAAATTTTTTCAACTCTGAAAACTTTGGTAAATGCATAAATTCATGGTTGTGTAACCATCGCCACCGTCAACATCCAAAACAGTATATTCACTCTAAAGATGTTGTTACCCTAGTAGTCAAGGCCTTCCCTTAACCCTAACCTCTGGCAACCAATGATGTATCCTTTGCCTCTATAGTTTTGTCTTTTCGAGAATGTCATATCAGGGGAATCATATAGTGTGCAGCCTTTCAAGTCTGGCTTCCTTCGCTTAGCATAATGTAAGTGAGATATGTCTGTGTTGCTGAGCGCATCTGTGGTTTATTCCTTTTATTGCATGAATGGGCCACAGGTTGTTTATTCATTCACCAGTTGAAGGAAATTTAGGTTATTTCCAGGTTGGAACAATCATGAATAGAGCTACAGTAATATGGGCCTCAGGTTTTTGTGTGAATGGAAGTTATCATTTCCCTTAGGTAAATACATAGGTCTAGGGTTGCTGGATAAGTGTACGTTTACCTGTTTAAGAAATTGTCCGTTATGTGTTATATGTCATTCATACCTCAGTGAAAAATAAACTGCCAAACTGCTTTTGAAATTGCACCCCACAGCAACATATGAGCATTCCAGTTGTTTGGCATCCATTCCAGGACCGGATATTGCTAGGCTTTTGTTGTTTTGGTTTAAGTCATTTTAAAGGGTATATAACAGTGTTAATTTGTATTTCCCTAATAACTAATGTTGATCATCTTTTTTGGGCTTATATGTCACTTGTTTAATTCCATTGAAGTCCCTTTTCAAAACTTTTCTTATTTCTTAATTGGTTCATTTGCTTGCTTATTGTTGAGTTTTAAGTGTCCTTTACATACAATGGACACAAATCTTTTGTCAGTTATGTGATTTGCAAATATTTTTCTTCCAGCCTGAGGCCTGTCTTTTCATTCTCTTATCATGGTCCTTTACAAAGTAAAAGTTTTAATTTTAATGAAATCTAATTTATCAGTTTTTCCTTCATGTATTATCCTTATGGTATCTTGTCTAACTCTTTGCCTAATCCCATGCCACATAGGTCATCTCTTAAAAG
This sequence comes from Panthera pardus, assembly GCF_024362965.1. Lineage (NCBI taxonomy): Eukaryota > Metazoa > Chordata > Mammalia > Carnivora > Felidae > Panthera > Panthera pardus. The sequence continues at coordinate 47,469,710 of NW_026527002.1, forward strand.
TTTTATAGTTTTACATTTTATATTTAGGTCTGTCACCCATTTTAGTTCGTTTTTGCATAAAGTATACTAGCTCTTTCTGTGCATGGATATCCAATTGTTCCAACACAATTTATTTTTAAAAGCTTATTTTTCTCCATTTAATCATCTTGCACCTTTGCCAAAAATCAATTGATCCTATTTGTGTGGATTTATTTCTAGACTCACTATTCTGTTGCAATGATCTACGTGTCTGTCCTTTGGCCAGTACCACACTCTTAATTACTGTAGGTTTTTAATGAATTTTGAAATCAAGCAATGCAAGTCTTCCAACTTTGTTCTTCTTTTTCAAAATTATCTTGGCTGGTCTAGTTCCTTTGCCTTTCCACATACACTTTAGAATAGTCTTGTCAATAACTACAAAATTTCTTCTGATATTTTATGATGGCATTGTGTCTGTGGGCCAATTTAGGGAACATTAGCATTGTAACAACGTTCAGTCTTATAATCCACAAACGTGATGAATATCTCCATTAAGTCATCTTTGATTTCTTTCATCAGTATTTTGTACTTTTGAACATAAACATCCTGCACATTTTGATTAATCTTATAACTATGTATTTTCTTTTCCGTAGGTGCTATTGAAAAGGTAATTTTCAATTCCAAATTATTTATGTTTTGTACATAGAAATATGATTGATTGAGGCACCCAAGTGGCTCAGTCGGTTAAACGTCTGACTCTTGATTTGGGCTCAGGTCATGATCTCATGGTTCGTGGGTTCGAGCCCCATGTCAGGCTCCACACTGGCAGCACAGAGCTTGCTTGCAATTCTTTCTCTCTCTGTCTCTCTGCCCCTCCCCAGCTCTCTCCCTCTCTTTCTCTCTCTCTCTAAATAAATAAACTTAAAGAAATACAACTGATTTTTGTATATCAACTTTGTATTCTGGGACCTTGATAAAGTCACTCACTAGTTCTAGGAAATTTTTGTAGATTCCTTGGGATTTTTCTCTGAAAACAATCATGGCATTGGTGAATAGAGTTTTATTTCTTCTTTTCCAATCTGTATACCTTTTGTTTCTTTTTCTTGTCTTAACTGCACTTGCTAGAACTTCCAGTTCTATGTTGAATGGAAATGAAAGGAGCAGACATCTTAATCTTAGGCAGAAAGTATGTAGTCTGATTAGGAGGGTACTTTGAGTTCTCTCTCTTGGAGGGAGTAATGGGCATATTCTCTATGTAATTTAGATTCAGTATTCTTTAAAAGCACTCACCATACACACTCCTTAGGTGATTTTGATGCCCAGACAGATTTGAAGATGTACAGTCTAGAAGATAACTTTAGTTCCCTCTGGCTCATAAATTCTGTGAGACAAGCTCCTTTATTTAATGACAAATATTTACTCAGTGTTTTCTATATGCCAGGCACAATTTTATGTCTCTATATACGTAAATTAAAGCTCAGCGGCGTATGCTCTCACCAGCCTTAAGGTCTAGTGGGAGAGACTCACATGTAAGTCGGTGTTGCAATGTAAATGTTCTGTGTACTCACTTTACTCGATCTTAACTAGGTCCTTGAGGAAGGAGGGGTGTCTGCCTACTGAGTTCTAACTGAATCCACTGCGACTTAGATCAAAGCTATACTCCTCATAGCTACCTAACCCAGTATTTTCTGGATTTTGCCCACAGAGGAGTTTTCCTCTTGGTTATGGAGCCTCAGAATTTGTGGACTCCCTTTGAGATAATTGGAGTCTGTCCTCTTAAGTAAGATTTAAAATTTAAAAATTTCTCCTCAGATTTCTTTTTTTGTTTCCCCTCTTCATCTTACAAGCTCTATAAAGTGATCTTATTTCTTTTAAATGTCTCTTTCTTCATCTCCAGTCAGGGATGATCATATCCTCACACTTCACATGTGGATCATGTTTTTTCCCTCCTACGTGTGTATTTAATTATATAGTCTTCATGTAATTCTATCTCATGCCTACTAGCTAAGTCGATGCTAACATACTCCACCAAAATCACAACATCACTGTGGGGGCTTAAGGAGAGAACAGTTTCTGTTCAAATGCATTATCTTCTGCTGCTAACACAGTACTGCTTTTTATCTCCAAAGTAGGTATATGGAAAAGTAGACCAGTAGCTTCTTGACAGTGGTACCTGAACAATCAATTATTTTGTAAATGTCTTCATTAATAAGGATTTTCCAAAATAATTTTCATCAATTAATACATTTAATAATAATAATAATAATAATGCTTAATCTGAAAGGGTTTCAGAGAAGACAATAGTAAAAAGTCCCAAAAGTTTGAAGAATATGTAATAAGAGAAGATTATGCAATCAAGAAAATTTTATCCATTAATTTTTCTTATGGTTAGGAAAAGACTCATTTCTCCCAATTAATGGTAACATACCTTACACCAGGAATTTACCAGGAAGCCTTTTTTGTGCCACGCATGGGGGTTTACAAAGACATATAAGCTTGTTTCCCTACCATCAGGAAATTCTGTTTAATAGAGGAAAAAGGCATATAAACAGATGGTGACATTGCAGTTTTGGGTATGCCAGGGTCAAAGAAGGACAGGCGTCTATAAGAGTTCTGAAGAGTGTCTCTAATCCGGACCCATGGTGAGCAAGCATACCTAAATTCTTACACAAAATTGGCTAACATTCACTGAGTGTTTGCTATGTGCTAGGGACTTTTTTTTTTTTAAGCTTATTTATCTATTTTGAGAGAGAAAGAGAACATGTGTGCACATGAGTGGGGGAGGGGTAGAGAGAAAGAGAGAATCCCATGAGATCATGACCCGAACCAAAAACAAGAGTTGGACACTTAACTGACTGAGCCACCCAGGCAGTCCTGTGGTAGGGACTCAAGCACATGGCCCATATCAGCACATTTAATCTTGACCAAAAGCCCACTACTATCCCACTACCAAATGAGGCCTTTTGAAAAATTAGTGACTTGCCCAACACCACACATCTCTGAAGATGCTGGGTTAGAACCCAAAGTAAGGTCATTGTACACAATAATGACCCCATAGAGATGTCCATGTCCAAATTCCTAGGACCTGTGAATATGTTACCCTACATGGAAAAGGGGAGCTAAGGTTGTAGATAGAATTAAGATTGCTGATCCATTGACCTCAGAGAGGGAGATTATCCTAGATTATCCAGGTGGGCCAGTGCAACCTCAAGGGTCAATAGAAATAGAAGAGGAAGGCAGAAGAGGTGGGGAAGGGGAAGGATATGAGCTACAGAAAAAAGAGAGAGATGTAGCATCACTGGCTTTGAAGATGGAAAAAGGGATCCCACAGTCAAGAAATGTGGGCAGCCTCTAGAAACTAAAAAAGGTAAGGAAACATTTTCTTCTAGAGCCTCCAGAAAGGAAAACAGCAGGCTGACACCTTGATTTCAACCCAGGGAGACCCATTTCGGACTTCAGAATTCCAGAACTATAAGATAGTAAATTTGCATTTTTTAAGCCACACGTTTGTGGTATTTTGTTACAATAGTAACATGAAACCCATACATAGACCCAACTCTTTCTCATTTCAAAGTGCAAGGCCTTGATTCCAGAACCCTGTTCCTGAGTTTTAAGTCAGAAGACTGCAAGCCAATATTTTTGAATGTATAGCTTGAAATATTTGGCCCTGAATTCCTAATCTACAGATCCTATGAGCCATACGTAGATATATTTGCAAAGTACATTTATGATTATGTTTGAAAGCCAAGACTGTATCATGAACATGTTTAAAGAAATGGAAACCCCTGTTTCCACCTGGGTGGCTCAGTAGGTTAAGTGTCCAACTCTTGATTTCAGCTCAAAGGTCATGATCTCATGGTTCGTGATTCAAGCTCTGAGTGAGGCTCTGCACTGACAGATACTTGGGATATTCTCTCTCTCTCTCTCTCTCTCTCTCTCTCTCTCTCCTTCCCTCCCTCCCTCCCTCCCTCTCCCTCTCCCTCTTCCTCTCCCCCTCCCTCTCCCCCTCCCCTGCTCTCATGCCCACACTCTCTTTCTCAAAATAAATAAATAAACTTTAAAGAAAAGAAATAGAAACAGAGAAAATACATCTAAACATGCAGAAAGCAAAAGTTGCGTTCCAGGTATTGGGGCAGCATATTAAATTTTAGGAATGAATTGAAATAAATGGAACAGCTGTAAAATATTCTGAACTGTATGCAAAAAGATAATTATTAAAATTCAAAGTATGATAATGATTTTTATGTTACATTCTGCTTCTGACAGGTTTGGGTCTTGCTAGTGATTTCTTTCAAATCAAAAGGAGAATCAATGCTCCCTTCTTACCCCTGTGATTTCTTCACAGATCACATTTTTTATTTCCACTTAAAAAGCACCCCTACCCAAACCCTTATCTGCCATAGGCTGATCAAGAAACATTCCATTTTACATTGACTAGTATTAGGAACTTTTATATCCGAAATGATTCAGAAATACTGCTCTAGATTAATTCTTACATGGTTTTAGAGGTTGAAGTCCTGCTATAGCAAATTCCAGGGTAATTAAAATTGTATGGTGATAAGACTCATCCATTTAGGAGCCCATTTATTTCAAGAAATACTAATAAACAGGAGCACCTGGGTGGCTCATTCAGCTGAGCATCCGACTTCAGCTCAGGCCATGATCTCATGGTTCATGAGTTCAAGCCCCAAACTAGGCTCGCTACTGTCTGCACAGAGCCCACTTCAGATGCTCTGTCGCCCTCTCTTTCTGCCCCTGCCCTGCTCGCTTTCACTCTCTCTCTCTCTCTCAAAAATAAACATTAAAAAAAATACTAATAGACAAAACAACTTGGACTCCAGTTGCAATGGGATTTGATCAATATTTTTCATGTCCTCATGAAAAGTATGAAGGTAAAACTGATGATCTGACACAGAGATACAAAATTTAGAACAAGTCATGATATTTCCAGGATCCTCTTATCTTTCCTGCTGGTACTGCCGTTCATATTAAAATGCCGTAGTTTCCGGTTGTAGTACACTAAGAAGTGTGGTAGTAGATTCATGCCCATGGAATTTGTACACAGCATCACCCAGAAGCAGCTGGTTTACTAGAATGTTGGAAGGGCCTACTACAGACTGAGTTATGGCACCAATTGGGAGACAAAACTGAATGGATGAGGCAAGATGCAGTTATGCTTTAAGTTAACAACCAAGATGAAGAGTGGTGTCCTCAATAAGCAGAATTTTAAAAGTTCCAAGAAGCAAGAGGTAGAAATGAGAGTAGCTTCTCTCACTATTGCACTTAAAAATTTCCTTCAGAATTTTTGCTTCCTCTGCAACTTTGAATTCTGCTGGTTTAGATTGTGGTTATTAAGAGAGAAACGTTTCCACCATCAGACACAACAAAACTTCCATTGAATTGGAAGTTTAAATGCAACTTGGCCATTCTGGGTTCGTTGTACTTCTGAACCAATAGCCAAAGAATAGGATTATCTTTGTGGCTGGCATGATTTATCCCAACTACCAAAGGTAAATAGATTGCTACACAATGAGAGTGAGGAAGAATATATCTGGAACCCAAGGAGTTCTCTGAGGTGCTTCTTAATACATATCCAAGAGTAAAAGTTAATGAAAATTTATTTTTAAAAAGAAATTCAGGACTCCAAAGGATGCAGATCCTTTGGGAATGAAAGTTTGAGTCACCCCTTCAAATAAACAACTCTGATCAACTGAGATTCTGACTAAGGAAAAAGAAAACATGGAATAGTAGGAGTAGAAGGAAGTCCAACAGTCTTCTTGTGGCCATTTATAAACATGAGGACTCTAACAGTCAGGAATAGTTCCTTCCTTGCTTTTTATGTGCATTTGTGTGTGTATGTACATATGTATATGTATGTATGTTTATATGTGTGTGTCTATATATATGTGTGTGTATGTATATATATATTTGTGTGTATATATGTATATATATGGGTATATATACACCCTAATATATAATAACGTAATATCTACTATAATAGTACATATGGTAGTTATCAGTTCATTATTAGTGTGTGCATGTATTGTAATTCCCTCTACTCTTCTCCTGTCCCTTGTTCTTACATACAAGGATTGACAGTGTTAATTAATTTTATAATTCACCTTTAGGTAAAAAAATACTCAGTTGGCACTGCGACTACATTTGAGAAGTAATTAATGTAGCCTAGAGATACCTACCATGATTGTCTCATAAAGATTGATTCAATAACTTTTGAAATTTTTCATTTCTTCATTTTGGGGAGAGGATGAGAAATGGTTTTAGTTATGCAAAAACTAGTTGCCTTTTGTTAGGTGAAAGCATGAGGAAGTTTTTGTTATTGTATGGAAGTTTAAAACATGTATAGAAGGGTGGTTATGAATGCTCACTAGCTAAATGGATGAACCGGGTCAGTTTTTAAATTATTATGTATTCTGCTGTTGTTAAGTGGAGTGTTCTAGAAATGTCAGCTTTATAAAGTCCATAGTATTTTTTAGGACCTCTATATCTTTAATGAATTTCTGCCTACTTGTTTATGCTATCAATTACAAAAGGAGTGTCGAAGTCTCCAGCAGTATAGAGTGGATTAAAATTGAGAGACAATAGTTTAATAACTGACACAGTTCATCCTCTTGGCTACTCTCTCCTCCAAGCTGAAGAAGGAGAGAGTTTGAAAAAAAAAAAGCAGGTAGCCAAGAACTTCAATTTCAACAGAGAGATTAAATACGATGAAGCTCATGAAGAATTCATTTGTCTGGAGGCCTTTTAATGGAGTGGTTAAAGCAGAAGTTGGATTGATTAGATTAAGAACTAAACAAAAGGTGATAAATTAATGGAAAGCAGGTATAGACTAAACTTTGGAAAGTGCTGACAGTAAAGTGAAGAGGATAAAGAGACTGGAAAAGCAAAGGAACTAATCTTTACCAAGAGTTTCCTAAGGGCTAAGAGGTTTGCTAGGTTCTGTATATACTTTATTTTATTGCATCCTAAAACAACACTGTGAGGTATTATTGTCCGCATTTTATAGATAGAGTGAGGCTTAGAAAGATTAAGAAATGTGCTAAAAGTCACACAACTAGGAAGACAGAGCACGAGCTTGATGAAAAAGCAACACACAGGCCCTAGAGCAGACATGGATTGTTTGGGCTATTCAGGGTCTACCTACCTCCCCCTTCTTCTGGTAACAATTCTTGAATTGCTGTAAGTAAACTACACATTCTCAACTTTCATCCCATAGGCTTCAGGTAACCTACAAGTGGGCATGTGATCTAGGCTTCAACCACCACAGCTCATATCACTTGAATTCTCTTTGCAAGCATGTTTTGGGAAAATAACCCAAGGACTAGCATGAATGGGTGATGACCCAAATCCTTTGAACTCTAAGGCATATAGACACAATTCTGGGATTTTCACTTGAACTTTTAGAAAAGCAGCTATCCTCTTTGGAGGGGAGGAAGATTAGAACCGAGAAGCAATTCTGAGTCCTGCAATCACCTTGTCCCTGTATAAGGAGAGAGGCTAGCAGAGAACGAAACCAACACAGCAGAAATCAGAGCGATGCGAAGGACAGAAACCGAGTCCTGGTGACATTATCAGAGCCACTGAATCCAGCTGCCTCTTGGCTAGACAACCCTAGATCTTCAACAATCTCCACAAACCCCCTTTCTAGTTAAGTCGATTACATTTGATTTCCTGTTTCAACCCCGACTTGTACCTGAAGGAATCCTGATGGATAGGAGGTTTCTCTCTCTGGATACGGATGACTTGAACGTGTTCATAGGTTGAAAGGAGGCAAGTGGAGAAGAAAATTATGCAGGAGATAATAATATAAGAGAAGTAAGTGATAGAGTCTAATTTATTTAACTGAGGTAATACCTAGTGTCTTACATTTTATTCCTGTTATATGTACACCTCTATTACTATCCAGAGAAAGTGTCTCTGAGGCAAAGTAGGAACTCAATATCTCAAAGAATGATTATACGCCATCCTTTTTCTTTATATGACTAGCTCCTACTTTGTTTTCAAGAATTAGCTCAGTGGTGTCAAACTCTAGAAGGGTGTCCCTTAATTTTTCCTCAACCCTATCCCACCCCCAAGCTAAATTAGGGTCCCCTCTTTGACATCTCATAATGTCTCCTGCATAAGAGGATCAGAGTCCTTTTAACAACCACCACATGGTCACTTGATTACTAGAACCATGAAGGACGCCCCCTAACTGTGGTATAAACTCCATTAAACCATGAGGGAGGCAGGGCAGAGCAGAGAAGTGAGACTTGGGAAGAAACTAGGTAACTTCTACCCTCTCCGACACCCTCTCTTCAATCCTACATATGCTAATGAAAGAGTCTGTAATTTGCTGCTCTGATACAATGAAAAGCATTAAAACAGACTCACTTTTGCATAATGTCTGTGGTGTACTTAATTAACAGCCTTTTCGGTCTGGCTACACTTATCAAGCTTTGAGGCTAACGGAAAAATAAATTGCACATAATTTACATAAAGTTAAAGGCTTAGAGAGAACCATTTTCATCTGACTGCATGCATTATTGTGGAAGGAGAGAAACGAGCACATACACGTAATTATTTTGCTTTTAGGCTCCCGTTTAATTTGGGGGGGAAAAGCCTACAATGTTTCTGAGTTTGACTTTTACCTGGTATGCTGCTGAAACTCAAAACTGATTAGAGAAGGAAGAGGTCTGTGCCTTTGTCTGTGGGTTGCCCTTTCAACAAATCCCCTGACATTCTCATGAGACTGAGGAGAGATGGCACAAAATATAAGTAGCTACGGCAAGACAGTGAGATGGGACGCAAGCAAAAGCTTGTCCTGGACCATAATAGAATTTCACCAAATAAATTTGAAAATTGTACATTTTTAAAAAGTATTTTAGCTCCATCTAGCTAGTCAATATGACATCTAGAAACAAACAGTCAACAACATATTCAGTTACATTGCCGTCAACTTGATTCTTTCTTCAGTCAGTCCATGTTGATGTTCACTGCCGTCACTGTGGGAGGATGTTCAAAACATGACAGAATGTGACACAAGGTGATACGTGAAATTGGCTCTGTGAATTATCAAGGGTGAGTTGCGGTTCTATTTGTTAGGGTAAAGTATATGCCTCAGAAAGTGTTCGATGAGCTGGAAACGCAAAGCAAAGATCAGCCATGAATACCATCTTTCTCTAATCCCAGGTTCTCTAGAAAGATGAGCCTAAGGCAAGGATTAAGGTATGGATGTTTTCTTTGAGAAGTGTGAGCCTATCAGGAGGTGGGGGGAAGAAAAACGGAAGAAGACACAGAAAGATATAAAGCAGTGCTATGTGATTCATTACTGCACTTGCTAGTCCTTTAATGAGTCACAGAGAGCTGTTGCGGGTCATTCAGGTTCACTTGCTGAGGCTATGAGACTTTTCTAGAAGGGCTACAAAGAACAACTACACATCATCAAAGTCTATGGAAGGAAGAAAGAAAGTGGATTTATCTGCCCAGCTTGCTCCCATCTCCCATTTCCTGTTAGTTAAGGTTGACTCCATGGAGAACTAATTCCCCTGCACTGCCACACTGTTTCATCCAAATCCCTGGAGGCCACTGGGGAAATCAAATTCTACACCTGCAGGATGGAATTCCATCCAGGTCTGCAAGTCAAAGGAGTGACTCAGTGCAGATGAGCTCTGTGTGTGAGGTACATGGCTCACGAAGTCCTGGAGTTTCAAATTGGGGAGCCCTGCAAAGGGCTCATGACTTCCCATTAAGATGTGACCCTCGTGATTAAGAAGTGCACTTGTCATGATGAGCACGGGGTGATGTATGGAAGTGTTGAATCACTATACTGTACACCTGAAACCTGTATAACACGGTATGTCAACCAACTGGAATTAAAATGAAACAGAAAAAAAAAAAAGATGTGCCTCTGATCAAGCTGTTTCAGGGCAGTTCAAGTTGGAATGCATGCCAGTCAATGACTACTAAAGGAACACTATTAGCAATTTGGTATTAAATTAAGCTCTGTGGAGGATATGAAGACGTTTATACCTCAGTTCTTGCCCTTAAAATATCCAAACATATACATAGATCAGAGTTCTGGGCTACTAAGGCTGTTGGAATTTCCAGGGCAGGGTACCTATGAAGAGGGAGCTAGATAGGGGCACCAGAAGTATACATAAGGATTCACTGCATCTCTTTGGCCAATGATGGATGTATGAGTTATATATTGCAGCCAAACACCAAAACTTAGCAGCTTAAGACAACACGCTTTCATCTTCTTGTAGTTTCTGTGGCTTAGGAATCCATTCATGGGCCCTCTCCTTCAGGATTTTCACAAGGCTTGCAGCAGCCAGAGCTGTGTCTCACCTGAAGTCTCAACTGGGGAGGACACACTTCCAAATTCATTTACCTGGTTGTTGGCAAGATTCAGTCCCTTAAGGACTGTTGGACCAAGGGCCTTATTCCTTGTTTTGGCTACTGACTTGAGGTGGCCCTCAGTTCCTTGCCACACAGGCCTCTCCAATATGGTAGCTTGCTCATCTAAGCCAGAAAGTCTGCTAGCAAGACAGAAGTCATAACATGCTATAACCTAATCGCAGAAGTGATATGCCATCACTCTTGCTGTATTCTATTGATTAGAAGCAAGTCATTAGAGGACCCACAAATATATGGCCAACTAATCTTCAACAAAGCAGGAAAGAATACCCAAAGGAAAAAAAAGACAGCCTCTTCAGCACGTGGTGCTGGGAAAACTGAACAGTGACGTGCAGAAGAATGAACCTGGACTACTTTCTTACACCATACACAAAAATAAAGTCAAAATGGATGAAAGACCTAAATGTAAGACAGGAAACCATCAAAATCCTCGAGGAGAAGACAGGCAGCAACCTCTTTGACCTCAACCACAGCAACTTCTTACTAGACATGTCTCTGGAGGCAAGGGAAACAAAAGCAAACATGAATTATTAGGACCTCATCAAGATAAAAAGCTTCTGCAAGGCAAAGGAAACAATCAACAAAACTAAAAGGCACCCTATGGAATGGGAGAAGATATTTGCAAATGACATATCAGATAAAGGGTTAGTATCCAAAATCTATAAAGAACTTATCAAACCTAACACCCAAAAAAAACCCAAAAAACAAATAATCTAGTGAAGAAATGGACAAAAGACATGAGCAGATACTTTTCCTAAAAAGACATCCTGATGGCTAAGAGACACATGAAATGATGCTCAGTATCACTTATCATCATCAGGGGAATACAAATCAAAACCACAATGAGATACCACCTCACACCTGTCAGAATGGCTAACATTAACAACTCAAGCAACAACAGATGTTGGCAAGGAATGAGGAGAAAGAGGAAGCCTTTTGCACTGCTGGTGGGAATGCAAACTGGTGCAGCCACTCTGGAAAATAATATGGAGGTCGCTCAAAAACTTAAAAATAGAGCTACTCTATGACCCAGGAATTGCACTACTAGGTATTTATCCAAAGGATATAAAAATGCTGATTCAAAGGGGCACATGGATCCCAATGTTTATAGCAGCACCATCAACAATAGCCAAATTATGGAAAGACCCCAACTATCCATCAACTGACAAATGAAGAAAATGTGCTGTATATATACAATGTAATATTACTCAGCAATCAAAAAGGATGAAATCTTGCCATTTGCAACAACATGGATAGAACTAGAATATCTTATGCTAAGCCAAATGAGTCAATCAGGGAAAGATAAATATCATATGATTTCACTCATGTGGAACTTAAGAAAAAAAAAACAGATGAACATAGGGGAAGGGAAGGAAAAATAAGATAAAAACAGAAGAGAAGGCAAGCTACAAGAGACTCTTAAAAACAGAGAACAAACTGAAGGTTGCTGGTGGGATGTTGGGTGGGGGGATGGGCTCAATGGGTGATGGGAATTAAGGAGGGCACTTGTTGGGATGAGCACTGGGTGTTATATGTAAGTGATGAATCACTAAATTCTCCTGGAACCATTATTACACTATATGTTAACTAACTGGATTTAAATAAAAAAAATTATAATGAAGGGAATACATTTACTAAAATTGAACATTCATATATGATTATAAACAGAAAGTACTATTTGCAACATGTTAAAAAAAAAAAAAAAAGGAAGCAAGTCACTAGAGGCGCCTGGGTGGCACAGTTGGTTAAGTGTCTGACTCTTGATTTTGGCTCAGGTCATGATCTCAGGATCATGAGATGGAGCCCTGCATTGGGCTCTGCACTGAGCATGAAGCCTATTTGAGATTCTCTCTCTTCCTCTCTCTGTCTCTCGCTCTTTCTCTCTCTCTCTCTCTCTCTCTCTCAAAAAAAAAAGAAAGAAAAGAAAAGAAAAAAGAAAAGAAAGAAAAAGAAGCAGCAGCAGCAAGTCACTGGGTCCATCCCACACTCAAGGGGAGAGGATTACATAAGGGCATGAATACCAGGAGGTGGGGGTCCATTGAGGGCCATCTTGCAAGTCAGCTGTCCACCCTGAAGGGGTATACAACTGGGAAGGCTCCAAATATTTAGAAATTAAACAACACATTTGTAAACAGACTATGGCGGTGGGTGGGGGGGGGGGGCGGGCATCACAAGGAAAGTTGGAAAATATTTTAAACAGACTTGATAGTGAAAATGCATCATAGGAAAATTTGTGAGCTGCTTCCAAAGCCGTAATTAAAGGGAACGTTATAACCTTAAATGTTTATATGAAGGATTAAGAAAGGTTGAAAATCAATGACATAATTTGATACCTAAAGAAGATAGAAAATGATAAGCAAATTGAACCTAAAATACAAAGACAAATGTAAAAATACAACAGAAATCAATAAAAATACAAAAATAAATACAGAAAATTAAGAAAACCAAAAATGGATTCCTGGAAGAGATAACCACTGATAAACCCTTAGCACATCCTAATCAAGAGAAAACACAAGTTACCAATATTAGTATTGAAAGAGGGAAAATCACTACAGGAACCACAACACTGAAAGCATACAAAGAGAATAATATCAGCAATTTTATGTCAATAAATTCAATAACTTAGATTAAAGGGGCAAATTCCTTTAAAAACTCAACTCATCAAGTAATGGAATTGGCACATGACAGAAGCTTCCTCAGCCCTTGTTTGGCACATGATCTTAAACAGGGAAGGGAGAATTACAAGAAATGCTAAAGGAAGCTCTTCAGAATAAAAGGAAATGACACCACATGGTAACTCAGATCGACAGGAAAGAATGAAAAGCACCAAATATGGTAGTATGTGGATGAATATAAAAACTATAGGTTTTTCTTTCTCCTCTTAATCTGTGTAAAATTCACTTGACCTTTTAAAGCAAAAATTATGCCATTGTGTTGTTAGATTTAATATATATACAGGTATTATATTATTTCATTTATAAGACATGTCCAGAATAGGCAAATCCATATAGACAAAAAATAGATGAGTAGCTGCCAGGGCTCGGGGAAGAGGGGAAAGGAGCATGACCTCAAATGGGTATGGGGTGTCTTTTTGGAATGATGAAAATGTTCTGGAATTAAATGATGGTGGTGGTTGCACAACTTTTTAAATATAATTTAAAAAAACACTGAGTTGTATATTTAAAAGGCGAAATTTATGGTATACGAATCATATCTTAAAAAATGTATATAGAGATAATATATATGATAAAGATAGCATAAAAAAACATGGGGGAAAATATAACTGTACTACTGCAAAATTACTATCTTTCTTGAAGTAATTCAACAAAAAGTCTAAGAAGATTGTGTTAAGTTAAAGATGTATGGTGAATCCCTAGAGCAATCAATAAAAAATAAATAAAAAGAGTTTAAAAAGCCAAGGTGAGGGGCATCTAGGCAGCTCAGTAGGTTGAGCGTCTAACTTCAGCTCAGGTCATGATCTCACTGTGGGTTCCAGCCCTGCATCAGGCTCTGTGCTGACAGCTCAGGGCCTGGAGCTTGCTTCAGATTCTGTGTCTTCCTCTCTCCCTGCTCCTCCCGCACTCGCACTGTTTCTCTCTCTCTCTCAAAAATAAATAAACATCTAAAACAATTTTTTTTTTTTTTTTAATCCAAGGTGAAGGGCGCCTTGGTGGCTCAGTCAGTTAAGCGTCCGACTCTTGGTTTTGGCTCACAGTTTTGTGAGTTCAAGACCCGCATTGATCTCCAAGCTGGCAGCAAGGAGCCTGCTTGGGATTCTTTCTTTCTCCCTCCCCGCTTGCACTACCTCTGTCTTACTCAAAATAAATAAATAAACTTAAAAAAAAAAAAAAGCCAAGGTGAAAAGCTTCTGCTTCCAGTCATGAAACAACTATTTTCAAAAATTGGACAACAGGTAACACAGGACAGTGATCCATGAGAGGAGAGAAACGATCAAGTGGGGACTAGACTTTCCCCAGCTTTTTGCCGGAAGGCAAATTTGTGTCCACAGGTACAGGTAGAGGGAATCAAACAGAGCCCAGTGACCTCACTGAAATAAAAATATAGACATTAGAGTTTAGGGAGACCAAGGCAGCTAGAAGTTGGAGGGCAGGGATCTGGACTGGAGGGGATCATGCAAGAAGACAGAATTTTGCATATAGCTCTACTTGAGTATTTAATGAGCACAGAGTTAGGCATACATAGAATGAAATTTCACAAAGTGAGGCCAAAAATGACCAGAGTTGAAAACATAAAATTCCCCAGAGCTCATACATGGTACAAAGACAAAAGCTCTGACCAGCCAGGGTCAAGGGTCCTCAGTGATCACCCAGGGAATTAACAAACACCATAAACTATGATTTCAACTACAGCAACTTGCATAAAGGGTAAACCCTAAGCAAATAATACTAATAATAATAATAATAATAATAATAATAATAATATTGATGCAAACTATTTCTAACTTAGGAAACTAGATTTTTCTTTTTTCCTAATATATGGAAACTCTCGCACATTGCTGGTAAGAATGTAAAAAAATGGTACAGCCACTCTGGAAGACAGTTTAGTGGTTTCTTACAAAACTGAACATATTCTTATTTTATATATGTGTATATAGATAGCAATCATACTCCTTGGTATCTGACCAAAGGAGTTGAAAACTTACATCCACATAAAACCTTGCATAGCAGGTTTGAATAAACTTTAGCAGCCCTGTCATAATTGCCAAAACTTGGAAGCAACCAAGATGTCCTTCAGTAGGAGGACATGAATGGATAGATGAATGGATAAATGGTGCTACATCCAAACAATAGAATATTAATAGCACTGAAAAGAAATGAACTATCAAGGCATAAAAAGACATGGAAGAACCTTAAATGCACACTGCTAAGTGAAAGAAGCCAATCGGAAAAGGCCACATACTATATGATTCCAACATTCTAGAACATCCCAACATTCTGGAAAAGGCAAACTATGGAAACAGTAACAAAATCAGTGTTGTGAGCGGCTAGCAAGGTGCAGGGGAGGGGGAGTTGGAGAGCAGTAGGAATAGGCAGAGCACAGATTTTTAGGGCAGTGAAAATACTCTGTATGCTACTATAATGTGGATACATGTCGTCAGACATTTATCCAAACCCATAAAACGTATAACACCAAGACAGAAGCCTAACATAAACCCTGGATTTGGGTGATTATGATGTGTCAATATAAATTCATCAGTTGTAACAAAGGTACCACTCTGGAAGAGAATAACCTAATGGGGGAGGCTGTGTATGTATGAAGGCAGGGGCTAAGTGAGAAATCTCTGTACCTTCCACTCAAATTTTGCCATGAACCTAGTGCTCTAAAAAAATAAAATCTGTTTTATCTTTTCTATCTCTAACCTAACAATTGTATTAAGAATGTACCTCACAGATACACCTATGTACACAAAACTTTTTAAGGAATTTTATTCCAATATTTTTACAGCAAGACCTCGGGAACATTCTTAGTACTCATTAGTATTGGATTGGTTAAATCAATTATGCTGCATCCATATAATAGAATATAAAGCAATCATTTAAAAGAATAAGACACTATGGAAAACAGTATGGCGTTCCTCAGAAATTAAACACAGAATTGCCATATGATCCAACAATTCCATTTCTGGGTCTCTACCCAGAAGAATTGAAACAGGGACTCAAACTGGTACTCGTACACTCATGTTCATGGCAGCATTATTCAGAGTAGCCAAAAAGCAGAAGCAATCTAAGTGTTCATGGTCAGATGAATGGATAAACAAAATAGGGTATATGCATATAATGGAATATTATTCAGCCTTAAAAGGGAAAGAAATTTGGACACACGCTGCAACACAGATGAACCTTAAAGACATTATGCTAACTGAAGTTAAAACATTAAGCCAGTCATGAAAGGACAAACACTGTATGATTCTAATTGTATGAGGTATCTAGAGTAGTTAAATTCCTTTTTTTTAAGTTTATTTATTTATTTTGAGACAGAGCAGGGAAGGGGCAGAGAGACAGAGGGAGAGACAGAATCCCAAGTAGGTTCCATGCTCCACTCCCATTGCAGAGCCCCATGTGGAACTTGAACTCACGAACCGCAATATCATGACCTGAACCAAAACCAAGAGTTTGTTGCTTAACCAACTGAGCCACCCAGGTGCCCCTGGAGTAGTTCAATTATTTTTTTTCCTTTTTTATGTTTATTTATTTATTTTGAGAGAAAGAGAGCTCGAGCAGGGAAGGGGCAGAGAGAGAGGGAGAGACAGAATCTCAAGCAGGCTCTGAACTGTCAACGCAAAGTTTGACACAGGGCTCGATCCCACAAACTGTGAGATCATTACCTGAGTGGAAATCAAGAGTCAGAGGCTTAACCAACTGAGCCATCCAGGCGTTCCTAGAGTAGTTAAATTCTTTTTATTTTTATTTTTATGACTTGCATTATAGTTTTATTGAGCAGTGTTTGTCTACAGCAAGAGGAAGACAAAAGTTAGGAGGACTGGGGATAGTTTTTAGGTTAGCCAACAGTAGGATTGGCCTCACTCATACTGCCTGTGTCATCTGTACGTGTAGAATATACCTCTTATCTCACCTGTTACCTGGTACAGAGCAGTACTCAATGAATCTTAACTATGATTTGCTGTTTAGAGTAGTTAAATTCTTAAGAGACAGAAACTAGAACGGTGATTGCCAGGGGTTGGGAGGAGGAGAGAATGGTGAATTAGTGTTTAGTGGATGTGGGATTTCAGTTTAGGAAGATGAAGAAGTCTGGAGATAGATGATGGTGATGGTTGTACAACAATGTGAATATACTTAATACCATTGAAATGTATACTTACACATGATTAAAGCGGTAAATTTTAGGTTATGTGTATTTTGCCACAATGACAAAATACTACTCCAAAATAAAATCATTTAATGATGCAACTACTAAGCTCAGAGACAGAAAAGAAGAAGGAGGGGGAGGAGGAGGAAGAGGAAGAGGAAGGAGAAGAAGGAGACAGTTCTGTGTGAACAATGATGAATATTTTTAATGAAAAAAAGTGAGGGCAAGACAATGTGAATAACATCTTGCCATTAGCATAAATAAACAAACCCAAATAGTCTTGCATGTGTGTGTGTGTATGTGTATCTGTCAACAAGAGCTATTTGTAAATACAAAATATAAACATACCTATGTGATTAAATATGATAGAATATTTGTGAAAGGATGCACAATAGCTTGTAGAGTCAAGCCTCTTCAGGGAAGTACTGGTTGGCTGGAAGTTATGGTATCAGAAAAGTAATTTTTAAATATACATCCTTTTCCAATCCTTTGAATTTTGAACCACGTGCATATATTAACCGTTCAAACATTCTAAAAATATGTTTTTAATAAGAATTTGTGCAGTACCTTTGCAGGATGCATACATAGGATTTATTAAGGCCGAAAGGAAACACAGCAGCCTGGCTGATGAAATAAATTGCACGAAGAAAGAGGTAGAAATGGAAACTCCCACGTTGTTTCTGAAGCCAGGCAAACAAATCATTTGGACTCCCTGAGATTAACCGAGAAGGCACAATGGGATGATCCTCCAGGTGGGATGATTGATGGGGACCAGCTGTAAGGGGCTGGCAGATTGGAGTTTATCCAGGGGGCAAAACAGAACCCTGAGAAAGACTCTGGCAGGGAAACAAGACAAAAGAAAAGGGGATTGAAGGAAGAGAAATCCAGCAGCAGCGTGGGCTTAACCCCCAGGGTGTGAGTGGGCACTTGCCTGGGGTTTGGCAGATTGAAAATAGCAGAAAATAAGACAGACAAAATCAAACAATGAGGGCAGCAGAACTCTACAGAAGAGGTCTGAGCCAGAGGATGAGGGGGTAACAGAGGTAGACAGAAAGATCCAAGGGCAAGACCTTGGGAAGGAGGGAAGGAGGGTGTGGTTTCTTATCCCCAGTTGCTGGTTTTGAAAGCTGGCCATGCCTCAGATTCACCTAAAGAATGTTTTTTAAAATACTGAGTCCTCATTTCGGGGCACCTGGGTGGCTCAGTTGGTTAAGCGTCCGACTTCGGCTCAGGTCATGATCTCGCGGTTTGTGGGTTCGAGCCCCGCGTCGGGCTCTGTGCTGACTGCTCAGAGCCTGGAGCCTGTTTCAGATTCTGTGTCTCCCTCTCTCTCTGACCCTCCCCTGTTCATGCTCTGTCTCTCTCTGTCTCAAAAATAAATAAACATTTAAAAAAATTTTTTTTAAATACTGAGTCCTAGTTCCTATACTAGATTTACACAATTGGTTTAATCAACTGAGCCACTTGGGTGTCTCCCCCCCACCCTGCTTTTTTTTAATGTTCATTTATTTATTTTTGAGAGAGAGAGAGAACACAAGTTGGGGAGGGACAGAGAGGTAGACACAGAATCTGAAGCAGGCTCCAGGCTCTGAGCCGTCAGCACAGAGCCCCAAACAGGGCTCAAATACACCAACTGTGAGATCATGACCTGAGCCAAATTCAGATGCTTACAAATCTATAGAATTGGAAGTGGAGTGGATGGGGGAGGCAGTAAAAACTCAGATATTTATACTATCTCCACCATTAGCACCCTAGTCCAAACCACCATCATCTCTCGCCCAAAATATGGCACGTGTATATACTGGGTTCCCATTTCCATCCCCGGCCCTCTCCTATAGTGTATACTCTTCCTCAGGACAGCCAGAGGAATCCTTTAAAACCCAAAGTTCGATCTTGTCAGTTATCTGCTCAAAACTTTCAGTGTCTTCTTATCTCACTTAGTGTAGGATCCTAAATCCTTCCAGCGGCCTAGAGGTCCATCTTAATTTGCACCCAGCCTCCAGCTTCCACCTCTCACCTCCTAAGTCTCCCTCCACCCCAACTTACTGATTGTTAGTCACTGGACTTATTGCTGTTTTTTCTTTTCTTTTCTTTTCTTTTCTTTTCTTTTCTTTTCTTTTCTTTTCTTTTCTTTTCAGTTTATTTATTTTGAGAGACAGAAAGAAAGCACGAGCATGGGAAGGGTAGAAAGAGAGAGAGAAAGAGTCTCAAGCAGCCTCCACGCTCTCAGCACAGAGCCCGATGCAGGGCCCAAACTCATGAACCATAAGATCATGACCTGAGCTGAAACTAGTTGGACCCTTAACCGACTAAGTCACCCAGGCACCCCCTTATTGCTGTTTCTTGAAAAAGAACAATAAAATAAAATAAGCATGCTCTTATCTCAGGTCCTTTGCACATACTATTCCTTCTGCATAATGGCTCTTTACCCAGATGTCCCCCCAGATATCCACATATCTTCTTCCCTCACTTCCTTTAGGCCCCTTATCAGAGGTCTTCGCTGACCCCCTGTCTAAAATAACATGTCTCCATTCCCATCACCTCTATGACCCTCACTCCACTTTATTTTTTTACGGCACTCGTGACCACCTGACATATTTTTATGTGTGTATTTGTCACTTATCTATGACCCTCATTCTGTTTTATTTTCCTTCATAGCACTTGTGACCATCGGAAATATGTTAATGTGTCTCTTTATCACTTATCTTCCCATGCTCAAGTGTAAGCTCCATGTGAGCCAGAATTTTTTTGTTCACTGTTGTATCCCCATGTTTAGAGAATGTGTTAGCACTAAAACATATGAGAAACATAATCAGTATTTTTAATAAATAAAACTGTTTATAAGTTCCCCCAAATGAGTCTTACACAGCCACCCTGGTGTGCAACTACTGGTGTAGCTAATATGAAGTAAACTCTCAAATGTTAAAATGTGGATTTGGCTCAGCATTTCTCTCAATTGGCACTGCTTTCATTGACATCCAGGGAACAGACACCACACAAGACTATCCTTTTAAAGCTATGCCTGGGGTAGGGCACCTGCTCTGGGCACATCAGGAAGCAGAAGTTCTGCTCATTTTGTTCCCTGTCTATTCTCTGAGGCACCCACTGTTGTCATCTGGGTGGAAACAAGACTGCATCACTGAAGCCCTTGGGAAGCAGGATATGCCAGTCATCACAGGAGCCACAGAGTCTGAAGAATTCAGAACTTGCTGAGTGCTACTTTCTTTGGCTGTGAAATTCATCTTTTGGATTTTAATTTTCTAATTGGATGGTCTTAGAACTTAAATCACATGTCAGAAATAACACAACAAAGAATAGAATCATGCTGAATAACAGTTAAAGGGACAACCGGATAAATAATACTTTCCATGCATTAGAACGTCATCATTTATAAAAGATTTCCACATATCTTATCACACCTTGAACCTCTCAACAGCCCTGTGATGGAGACAGTCCTGGCATCGAGGCCCCTATTTTGTAGACAAGGAAACTGGGTGTCATAAAATTGGTTGTCTTGTCAATTAAAAAATGATCCAAAGACTTTGACAGCTCACCAAATAAGGTATTCTGATGGCAAATAGCATATGAGAAGATGCTCCGTGTAATCGGTCATCAGGGAAATGGAATTGAAAACAACAATGAGATTCCACTACACCTTGTTAGAGTGACCAAAATCCAGAACACTGACATCAAATGGCTGATGAGGATGTGGAGAAACAGGAACTCTCACTCATTGTGGATGAGAATGCAAAATTGCACAACCACTTTGGAAAAGTGAACATAGAAAACTAAACATACTCTTATCATATGATCAAGCAATTATGTTCCTTGTTATTTACCCAAAGGATCTGAAAACTTGTGTCCACACCAAAACCTGCACACAAATGTTTATAGCAGTTTTATTCATAACTGTCAAAACCTGGAAGTAACCAAGATGTTCTTCTGTAGGTGAATGGATAAATAATCAGTGGTACATCCAGACAATGGAATATTATCCAGCACTAGAAAGAAATAAGCTATTAAACCATACAAAGACAGGAAGGGACCTTAAACACACACTACTAAGTGAAAGAAGACAATCTGAAAAGGCTATATATCATATGATTCCAACTATAAGACATTCCAGAAAAGGCAAAACTATGGAAACAGTAATAAGATCAGTGTTGTCAGGGGTTAGCAGGGAGGGAGGGATCAACAGGTAAAACACAGGATTTTCAGGGCAGTAAAAATATTCTGTATGATACTATAATGATGGATTCATGTCATTATACATTTATCCAAACCCATAGAATTTACAACACCAAGAGAAATCACTATATAATCACTATGGATTTGGGGTGATTATGATGTGTCAGTGAAGGTCCATGCCATTTCATTTGATGCCTTTCACAAATGAGTCCTAACTCCCTCTTCCAAGTTCATTCTTGCAGTTTCAGTCTGCTCAACTATGGATTATATTCCCAGAAGTCCCCAGACTTTCCTGCACCTTTTTACACAATGCTCTTTTTTTTTCTATTTATTTATTTTCGGAGAGACAGAGAGAGACAGAGCATAGATAGCAAGAGTGGGGGAGGCACAGAAAAAGAGAGAGAGAGAATCCCAAGCAGATTCTGCACTGTCAGCATAGAGCCCAATGGGAGGCTTGATCTCATGAGCCATGAGATCATGACCTGAGCCGAAATCAAGTCTGATGCTTAACCGACTGAGCCACCTAGGTGCCCCTACGCAGTGTTCTTTCTTCATGAGATACTCTTATTGTTTTCTCCATCCAGCAGACTTGTACTCACTGCACTAGTAGCTACAGGTTAGGTTGTGCTATTGAAACAAACAACAAACTCTTTATATCACTCTAGTGATGTAAAACTCAAGGTTTATTTCTCAATCATACTACCTCCCCATGATGAGTCAGCTGGGGGTTCTGCTGAGTCTTTCTTACTCAGAAACCAAGGCTTATAGAGCAGTCTGATTTGCAGTGTTGTCAGGCACTGGGGCAGGGAAAAGAGAGAGAGACAGAGAGAGAGAGAGCACGCCAGAGAGAGAGAGAGAGCCAAATTGAGCATCGGTTTTTAAAGCTTCCATTCAGAAATAGCATACATCAATTCCAGTCACTTTCACTGATCACATCACAAGCGTGGGTTTAGGCAGGGAGTCCACAGATAGTTGGATCTAATTATGTTTGGAATATGCCAGAAAAGTGTAATTGAGTGAGGGTTAAGGAAGGAGTGTTGAAAATGATGGGCTTGGGGTTTAATCTGGGTAAGAAGAGAAGTGAGGTCATAATGTGTTTGACAGTGGTGGGGTCAATGAGTTGGAGACCTCTATAATACTGAAGGTGAATGGTCTCTGGAGGAATTCCATGTTTATTGGGAAAGACATATGTAAACAGGCTTGGACGGAGGGCAAAATTCAATCCACAATAACTACTAATTTTGTTTATTTAAATATACCTATTTTTAAATTTATTTATTTTTTCCCCAACTAAATTGTAAGGTCCATGAGAGCAGAGACCTTGTCTATCTTTCTAACCATTATATCCAAAATGGCAAGAACGAAGCCCAGCACATAGTAGCTGATCAGCAAAAAGCTGAAAACAAATGAATGAGTGAGGGAACAGGTAGAGGAGGAGTAGGTTTCTTTTACTTCCAAGGACTCCTGAGAAAAGCTGGTAAGTGACCCAGTCACCCTGGCCTAATCAATTCCAAAGATGCTACCATCACTTTCTTTCTTTCCCATAGGCCTGCACCTTTCTTCCATTAAGTGTAGCTTATTTCTCTTTCTTTTGAATCTAAGCACACCCTAGGACTGCTCTCATCAATAAAATGCAATAAAAGTATATACATTCTGGGATCTCTTGACCCAGGACTTAAAAAGACTACAAGCTTCTATTTCCTTTCTCTTGGAACTCAGAGACCATGATGCAGAAACAAGCCACATGGAGAGACTATATGGAGGAGAATTCAAGTCCTTTCTTTGGCAGCTCCGGCCGGCACCAACCACCAGTCATATGAATGAGCCATCTTGGACGTTTCAGCCCAGTCTTACCTCTGCAGCCCCAATAACATCACACAGAACAAAACAACCTCTCAGCTAAGATAATTGACCAACAAAATTGTGAAAAATAATACAACAGTAGTAGTCTTAAGCCATTAAGTTGGGGGTGATTTGTTGCACAGGGACAGATGACAAACAGAATTTGGCACCTAGTCACATGATGGTCTATAAGAAAAACCTAAAACATGAAGGACTGGCTTTGAGAGCAAATAGTCGGGGGAGGCCCGAAGATTCTCACAAGTCTATTGGTGAAGACTGGCAGAGCAGTGAGGACATCACTATTGGATGCTGGAATAAAGGGGATACCATTTATATACCAGGAGAAATTTTATTACAACTGTCGCCGGTGTTAACATTACAAACAGAAATGGTGCTTCACAAACCTGTAGATCTGGCTAAGATTTCCAGGCAAAATGTTAAAAGTGTAAGATGGCTCCTTTAAGCTTCCTGTGCTTTGATAAAATACAAGAAGGAAGGAATGAACTAAATAAACAACTATTTGAGCAGAATTTGGAGGAAAAATAGAGGGTACAGGGAAGTCTTCAAGGTAGCAAATGTTCTTCAAGTAAGAGATGGCCTTAAGGCAAAGATCAAATCTAGGGTGCTATCAATAAAACATAGCTTCAGTGTGAAATTCAGAACAAAGATGCAAGATCTTTTGCAAAGGCAAAAAGACTTGATTTGGTGCCTAAGTGACCCTCAGACCAGACAAAAATACTTCTAAATATCTTAAGGGCATGATTTGTAGACCCCCAGCAATAGAGCTTCCAAGCATATTAAGGTTGTTAAAGCAACTTTGATGCTGGTGTATAACTAGTAAACTAGGAAAGATAAATAATAATGCTAACAATCCCATCTGAATGTGGCTTCACGAAACATATTGTTGACAATGCTGTGAAATTGTTTCAGGCTTTCTAGAAAGTAGTCTGGCGATAGGTAAAAAGATGTTTGTGTCTTTTTTCCAAATAGTTTATCTTTAGGAATATTGACCTAAGGAAATGACCCCAAAGAGATAATTTTTAAAAAGCCATTCATCTAAACAAGCCTTCATGGTCACATTATTTATAAGAGAAAGAAACTGGAAACAATCCAAATGTCCAAAAATAGAGATTTGGATGTACAAACTGTGGTATATTTACATGACAGACTGCTCTATAATCACTAAAAAAGACAAGTTTATGGATTGTGTTGACTCAAGATTATGTGGGCTTGAAATATCATTAATAAAGGAGCAAAGTAGGAAATGGTAAGTATATAGCGACTTCAACTCCATTAAAACAAGTACCATCTATATATTTTTCATAAAATAAAGAAAATGTGTATGCAACAGTTTAATATTTAGTGTGCTTTAAAATTGAAGTGCTTGATATCCTAATTTGAAAGGGTAAAGCAGATACTGTGGGGAATTGCTGGGAAAACAGTTAAGGAAAATTAGAACAGATACATTTATGTCTATGGGGTGTGTTTATTAAGAAATGTTGACAGGGACTTTACAATGTACTCAGCCCTGAGTTAGGCATACCAGGTAGGAAAAGCAAGAGTAGGATATGGTCCCTGGGCTCAATAAACATTCAAAAAACAAAAAGGACACAATAGATTATAATGTAGATGAAATTTCTTTGTTTAATTCTGTGAAAAAATTCAAAGGGTTTCTTTTGCAACTAGGTTTTACAAAAACTTCCTAGAATTCTGTCATTTAGATACTGACATTTAGTCAGATACAGACATTTAGTATCTGGCATTTAGATACTTTTGTTAAATTGTTGATTTAAAAAAAAACTATTATTTTTAAAAAATTTTTTAATGTTTATTTTTGAGAGGGAGAGAGACAGAGCATGAGCAGGGGAGGGGCAGAGAGAGAGGGAGACACAGAATCTGAAGCAGGCTCCAGGCTCTGAGCTGTCAGCACAGAGCCTGATGCAGGACTGAAACTCACGAACCGTGAGATCATGACCTGAGCTGAAGCCAGATGCTTAACTGACTGAGCCACCCAGACACCCCTCTATTGTTTTGTTTTTAAAATCTCTCTTAAAACACTTGAACACCATGGAGGAAACAAAAAAGAGAGTAAAAAAACACATCACCTAAAATCAGTACCATTCCTGAGAAGTAATCATTGTTGACACCTTGTCAATATCATTTTAGCCATTTTTACTTAGGGTTCAACCGGGTGAGCAGAACCAGTAGGCAGTATATTTTCATAGACTTATTGCAAAGAACTGGTTTACACAATTGTGGGAACTGACTAGACAAGTCCCAAATCTGTAGGACAGGCCACCAAGAAGGACAGAATAGAACTCTGAGGCACAGGCTGAAGCAGCTGAACGCAGGCACAGTCCGGGCCCACCTCTAGACCTGGGGTTTAAAGTCAATCACGTCCAAACCACAATACTGAGAATAGATGCTGGCATTAAACCAGTGGTGGCCGCTACTCTCTTAGTGCAGCTAACCAAAGGCAAGCATCTCAGGAATCACTCCAAATGTTGCCAGAAGGACCCCATCTGGTTGTTTTGTATAACGTGCCATTAGTTTGACACATCTGTCTAAGGCTTATAGAGACATATGGTAGGGAGACTTGCTCCCTGACCTCAAGCAGCTTACAACAATCCAGTCAACAAACATATATTTTCATTTTAGAAAAGAAAAGAAAAACACCTAGTCCATATAACTGGATATTTCCCTTCTTAGAGTTCAACTCTTACTGACCCAGCAAAGTTCTAAAAGTGAGAGGTTATTAAAATGGTTCATTTTCTTCAATAAGGCATTTAACCTCATTCATTTCAAATCTTCCCTCTGACATTGCCGCCTGTTAAAATTGTGTCAGTTGTCTCCACGGAGCCATATAATGCATCTACTTTCATTTGGATATATCTGGTAACGAGAGGAATTAGCAATAGATAAGGAGACAGAAGACCTGGCTTCTACCTACTTCTCAGCCATCACTAGTAATAGGATGCAATATAAGTGACTTTTCTCCTTAAATAAGAAAGGGGTTTTATTTTTATTTTTTTTATTTTTTGGTTGTCAAATGATTTTTATTGAAATATTTTCCTTTGTAGTTTTTAACTGGCTAGGTGTTCCACTGCACCACTGTTGATGTCATCTATGATGTCAGGAGGGTGGTGGCCATCAACATGGCAGCCCACAGACTGGGCAGCCCCCAGAATCTCTTTAATGGTTCCAGAGAGTTCTCTGGCTAAAGATTGGTGCCTCCGGGCTCTGTGCTGATCAGAGCCTGGAGCCTGCTTTGGATTCTATCTCTTTTTCTCTATGCCCCTCCCCCACTAGTGCTCTGTCTCTCAAAAATAAATAAATGTAAAAAAAAATTTTTTTTTTTAAAATGGGGGACCTGGGTGGCTCAGTCAGTTGAGCGTCCAACTTCAGCTCAGGTCATTATCTTGCAGTTTGTGAGTTCAAGCCCTGCGTCGGGCTCTGTGCTGATGGGTCGGAACCTGGAGCCTGCTTTGGATTCTGTCTGTCTCTCTCTCTCTCTCTCTCTCTCTCTGCCCCTCCCCCACTAGTGCTCTGTCTCTCAAAAATAAATAAATGTAAAAAAAATTTTTTTAAAGATTAGTGCCTCATCTGTCGGGCAATGATGACAATCTCATTAAAAGTGATATTTCTAGGGGCGCCTGGGTGGCTCAGTCGGTTAAGCGGCCAACTTCGGCTCAGGTCACGATCTCACAGTCCGTGAGTTCGAGCCCCGTGTGGGGCTCTGTGCTGACGGCTCAGAGCCTGGAGCCTGTTTCAGATTCTGTGTCTCCCTGTCTCTGACCCTCCCCCATTCATGCTTTGTCTCTCGCTGTCTCAAAAATAAATAAACGTTAAAAAAAATTTTTTAAAAAGTGATATTTCTACAGAGCTTAATGTTTTTCTGTCTCTTGGCGGTTCCTTGAAGGCTTTGATAATCAAGGCAGAGGCAGAAGATACTGTCTTTTCTGAATGGTCAGTTTCACTATAATCCATAGACCCTTCCAATTACCAGTTTCCTTAGTGATGTCATCACCAACCTTTTCTGGAGACAGATTATCTTTCAGCCCAGGACAGACATGGCACCGACTTTGCCTATGGTGCACCTCAGCTGTATGACTCTGGTTTCATTGGGGTTGAACTTAGGCAGCATGGTGGAAGTAGCTGGTGTTGGATGAACCCAGATTTGGGATGACTGAAGGCTATTGCACCTTAGCCTCTTCTGAGCCAAAAGCCAAAAGAAGAAAGGGCTTTTAAAACTTTGCTACAACATGTAAATCAAGGGAATATTGTTCCTGTTAAGTAACTAAGCTTTTCTTTTCTTTTTTTTTAATTTAGTTTTTTTTTTAATGTTAATTTTTGAGAGAGAGAGAGAGAGAGAGCGAGCAGGGAGGGCCAGAGAGAGAGGTAGATACAGAATCCGAGATAGGCTCCAGGCTCTGAGCTATCAGCACAGAGCCCGACATGGGGCTCGAACCCATGAACCGCGAGATCATGACCTGAGCCAAAATTGGATGCTCAACTGAATGAGCCACCCAGGTGCTCCTAGTAACTAACCTTTTCAAGTTTACATTACAAAAAGCTACAAAAAAGGAGCTTCCACTTTTAGGAAAATAAAGATGCTCACCAATAGATATCTATTGAGCACCCACTAAGTGCCAGACACAGTGCTGGGCTCTAAGAATAGAAAAACACAAAAGGCCCAGATCTTATCCTGAGTGAGCTCCCATGTATGGGAGACTGGTAGATAAATAAACAATCAGTGCAATGTGCTGTATGCTATAACTGAGGCATGCATGGGCTGCTATCTGAATTGAAAGGTTGGACATGAGTGTTGATGGTTGAAGATGAGTTTTTCACATGAACAAGGCAGAAAGGAAAGGGGATCAGGGTCAGACAAGCATTTTGGGCAGAGGGAAAAACACATGCATAGGCATGAAGCACAGTGTACATGCTCCATATTCTGTTTGCCTCTCCAAATCCATTCTCTATTCCTGTCCACTCTGCTCTTGCCCTGGGGATGGCCTCTGTGGAATGCATCTCTGGAGCTCCCTTGCCTTCTGGATTCTAACTGATTTCAGCCAATGAGGTACACCAGGTGAAGAATGGAGGGAAGTGAGGGACAAAGTTCAGAGATGTATCCCCTAGCTCCCTCCCTGAGGAGCAGGGAGGTCACAGCTCCCGGGCTAATCCATCTCACCCTACATCCTGGGAACAGCTTTCTCACCTGCCTCTTTAGGTCTAGAGGTGGTAATGACCTTCCATTCTCATTTGCCTTAACCCTGTCCACACCTTTGTAAATAGTCTAGTAAACTCTTCAGTTACTCCTTTTGTGTGAATCATCGGTTTCCTGACAGAACCTGACTGATACATGTGTGGACTACGTGGAAATGGCAGGGCTGAAACATAGAATGTATGTCTGCATGTGACAAGAGTGATGAGAACAGGAAGTTGGCAGGAAGTAGGTCCTTGGGGGCCTTAGGTTCTCTGTAAGGAGTGAGTAAAGATTTTATCGTGAAGGTATTGGGAAGCCAGTTTTTTAATCACTAGAGTACATTTATAAAGTCATTTGTGGGGCACCTGGGTGGCCCAGTCAGTTAAGTGTCTGACTCTTGATTTCAGTTCAGGTTATGATCTCATGGTTTGTGAAATTGAGCCCTGTGTTGGGCTGTACATTGACGATGCAGAGCCTGCTTAGAATTTTCTCTCTCTCTCTCTCTCTCTCTCTTTCTCTTTCTTTCTCTCTCTCTATCCCTCTCTCACACACACAAAATAAATAAATAAAACTAAAAAAAAAGAATCAAAAGTCATGTAAATCACTATGGGTAATATATGTACTATATACATTTCAAAAGCAGCTACTTGCATGCTACCAGGCCATAGTAGAAATGGAGCATGGAGCATCAAGTGACCCACCATGGGACAGGTTCTGTCAAAGGTGTGCAAGCCATCATAAGATGGAAGTGGTACATCCAGGATCAGGCACAAGTAGGGCCAGTAATCAGCAGACACAGAAGGCCCAGAATCTCTCTACTTTAACTCAAAAATATGGCTACATAAGGGGAGAAGGGAGGCTTATTACCAGCTGAGAGAAGAGGAAAATAGGCTGATCTTGATTCATGGATGGGTTGCTCTGTGCTACGGACTGCATTGTGCCCCACCAACATTCATATGTTGAAGCTGTAACCTCCAATGGGATGGTATTTAAAAATGAGGCCTTTGAGAGGTAATTAGATTTAGATGAGGTCGTGAGGTAGGACCCCCATGATGTGACCAATGCCTTTATAAGAAGAGACGTCAGGGAGCTTTCTTCCTCTCTCTATCCCTCTTGCCACCACGTGAGCACACAGCAAGAAGATGGCTGTCTCCAATCCAGGAAGAGAGCCTTCACCAGAACCTAACCATGCTGGCACTCTCGTCTGAGATAGTCTCCAAAACTGTGAAAAATAAATTCTGCTGTTCAAGCCACCCACTTTGTGTTATTTTATTATGATAGATCTAAAAGACTCACAGCTTTATGTGAACCTGTCGCTGATTTACAACACCAGTTAGTAATGATTCTGAAAGATAGGAAAATCCTCCATTGTGCAACATTCCAAACAGTGTATCTAGTCATTCACAGTATGTGGAAAAAAGAAGTGAACTGATGTAAGAATACATACAGACCTGTGACGAGTGGCAATAGCTTGCCTGGTTGGTCAGGGAGCTGGAAAAAGATTGGAATACCAGGGTCAAAAAGATCTGAGAAAGAGATATTTGGACTTATGATGGTTGACAAAAAATATCAATGTATCACATCTTAACACCTGACAGAGATCATCCACGATGGAAGTGGCAGTAAACAACCAAGCAGTCAGGATGACTGGCCAGTTGTCATCAGCCAGCTTCTAACATCACCCACCCTACTGCCGGAATCATAGGCTCATGATTGATAGATGTGGTAGAGATGAAGGTTATGCCCAACAGCATGGACTTCCACTCACCAAAGCTGATCTAGCTACTGTCACTGCCAAGTGTCCAACATGTCAGCAACAGAGCTAAGCCCCCTGGCATAACACCATCTCTCACAGAGATCAACTATTTTCACCCTGAAAGAGGCAGCAATTTATCTTCACTGAAATCAATACATATTTTGGACATAAATTTGCCTTTCCTTCCTGCAGGATCTTGTCCCAAAATCACCCACCAAAGGTTTGCAGAGTGTTTGATCACCTATGTGAAATGCCATGTAACATTGTCTTTGAATGAGAGACTCATTCTCCAGGAAAGAAGGTAGAGTAATGGGAACATGACCATGGCATCCATTGGTCCTATTAGGTTGCACACCACTAAAAGCCATCAGCCTGACAGCAACAGAACAGTCTCTTAAAGACATAACTAGGTGCTAGTTCAGAGATGATAAACTGAAAGGATTGGGTGTCATTCCAAATGAATGACCATTGTGTGGAGCTATGTCCCAATTTGTAGAATACATGGGTTCAAGAGACCAAGGGATGAAGTAGGAGTAGCCTCACGTACCCTCACTTCCAGAACACACAATCAACCAGAATCCTGAGAAAGCTGCTCCAAGGTGGGGCAAACTTACTATAAGAAGCAAGTCAATATAAATGGCATGAGGGTGGGCTGCAGTGGATCCTGTGGTACTCCACCCAGATCTCCTCTTGGGAGATGCACTTATTCTCCCAGCTGCTAATATCAGCTGCTGACAACTCATAGCTGTGCCCCCCACTGAACATTGTTCTCATTCACAGGGTTACACCTTGCCCAGAGCTACAACCCTTCCCAGAAGGCAGCCCACAGCCATGACCGATTGATTATGAAGGCCAGATCCCTTTGCCTCCATGTGGCACAACTATAAAGGGCTTTCCCCCCTCCAGGGATCCTCAAAGGATGACCTGAAGCCTCAGTTGCAACCATGTTGCTGGTTAGCTTCTCAATCTGACCAATCCTGCCTTCCTCAGATCCTTGCAAGTATATGTACCAAGAGCACTCCCCTTGCCTTCTGTATATAACTCTCTGTCTCAGAATCTGTTTCCAAGGGAACTCAAAATAAGATCTAAAACCTCCATTCATTCTAACAAAGTAAACACAATGGAAAAGAAAACAAGGAATTACTTTAATTTTAGGTTAGTAGTAGGTGCAATTAGACTTCTGTTTTGAAATGAGGAAACTTTGTTTTTTAAAGGGAAATATTGTGCATAGTGACTGGAATTCTCACAGCCACCCATGTTTTTTTTGGCAGGTGAGGCACCCATGAAATTTGTTCAAGCCACTCAATATATGGTATTTTGTAATGGCAGCCTAGGAAAACCAATATAAGCAGCCCTGAGACTAGTCTGAAGCACTATCAGGAATATCCCAGCATGGAAAAGAAGGCTTGGTTCAAGCTATCAAAGAGAAAAAAAGGTTGAGAATTTTGTAATCCACGTGGGTTTTATTATATTAAATTCAAAGTCTGTTTATCACTACTAGTAAGTTATTTTGTGGCTGCTTCTTCCCTAGAGGGTTTTGTAGTGGCAAATATTGTGGCAATAAGTGTCTCTAAACACCTCAGTGGCTTACAGCAACAAAGATTTGTCTCTCCCTTATTCTACTTATCAAGTTAGGATCAAGTTCTGCTCTGATCCAGTTAAGTTCACTTTGGAACTCAAGCTAATGAAGAAGTCGTGTTATGTCATTGTGGACCATACATACTGGCTTATACCTTCTACTCAGAAGTGGCCTACATTAGAGTGGTCAAAACAAGTCATATGACCACTTCTGAGTACAACAGGGAAAGGATGTATAATCTTCTTATAGACAGAGATACCATAGAAAAGAGCACAAAATTACTGGTAAACAGTAGTATAGCCTACCACAGTAAGGTGATTTATTTTTCTCCTTAAAGAGTGGTCCATATATGCATAAATCCAATCTAACTGGATGTATAACTATAGTGCTCTTTGCATTTCTATATTCCTCAGATTTAAAGATAAACAACATAAGATAATTAATATAAAGATACCACATATTTTGAGTATGTTATAGGTGTCCTATTATATTTTTCATGAAAGATCATTATTTTATTGTTTTAGCACATAATAAACATATTGCTATTTCTAATCATCTGAAAATTAGAATCTTGAAATCCATAATGTAAGAGGACAAGTTATATAGATATACATTTAATCCATAAATACATATAGAAAGAGAAGAAAGGAGAGGGAGGGAGGAAAGGAGAGAGGAACGAGAGAGAGAGAGAGAGAGAGAGAGAGAGAGAGAGAGAGAGAGAGAGAGGCGTCGCTAGAAATTCAGCACGAGGTTTAATACTAGGAAGTCCTATTATGACTTGGGAGTTCTGTAAGGAACCACCATGGACAGTTCCCATGGTGGGTGTCTGCTGTGGATAAAGTAACCATACTTCTCACAGTTAAGAGGTGTGGAGTTCTGGAGTGAACAGCCAGGTTTATCACCTTTCCAAGTAAGGGGACCATTTGCTTCACCCATGGTATCTAATAATCCAAATATACTTGGAATAAAAAGAGGGTATTTTCAAGTCATAAGCATTTTAGTGGGGTTACAGACACATGTGTATCTTCAGGTGTCAGAGAAATGCTTGACAGGTGATCCTGAGAAGGAAGAAGAAAATTAAAAGAAATTCCTGTCTTGAATCAAAATGTGAGATTCAGTCCTTTGAGTTAATCCAGAACTAACCCAACTTTGTGGAGTTGCATAATTTGGTTTAACAAAGTTAGTGGTCTTTGAAGTCAAGCATACCTGAATCTGATTCCTATCTCTGACTCCCACCAGCCACATGACCTTGAGCAACCTAATCTCTCTGAGCTTTGGATTCTTCATCTGTAAAATGGGGATAATAATATTACTTATTAATTTACTTGTCATGAAGATTAAATGAAATACATGAAATATTCCTGGCACGTGACACCCCTTACTAAAGTGTAGCTGTCATCATTAGTCATCATAATCATTGGCTTCATCAGCTTCTTCATCATGGTAAGTCAGTCTATATAATTAGGGAGGAGGTACAGCACCTGGCTGGCTCAGTCATGCAGCATGCAACTATTGATTGCAAGGTTGTGAGTTCAAGCCCCACTTTGGGTTTGGAGATTACTTAAAAATGAAATCTTTAAAAAAATTAATTAAGGAGGAACAATGGTACCTCAATCACAAAACATTACACAGGCTGGGGAGGTAATTTTTGTTCCCACAAACATGTTCATAGTGTTTCTGATTTTGGAAATGCTGCAATCTATCTCATTAATTAAATGATTAATGATTTAATGCTTTGTTTTAAAGGGTTTTTGAAATCGGAGTATTACATTCTAATTGTTTTTCCCATTAAATTTAGCATCAACCACACCACCACAAAAATGCATGTCTTCTTAACTGAACTATTTCCATCCTCATTGAAACATATCTGAAGTTTGTGATTTCATGAACTGAAATGATTTCTTTGTCTTCATTCAGAAAGAGGAAACATCTGCTCTCTAATAACAATGTCATGGAAAATTACTACAGAAATCAGTCATTTTGTACTTTTTCCTTGGGTATATTTGCAAACTTCATAACTATATAGGATTATTTCAAGGGAAAAGAGACATTTAAATCCATCAAAAAATGTTGCGTTCTAAACCTAATTGCTGCCAAGCTATTATCTTTGCATATTCAGACCATTACTGGGTGAAGCACAATTTGTGGTTTTTTAGGAAGACACAAGGGAGAAAATTAACTATAGAGATCCAGACATCATTTACCCAAGCACAAAGAAGATACACATTAATAAGTGACTAACTAGAATCCATAGGCGCCTGAATATTTCCCTTCTTGAGATAGGAATGAATTTTTCTTATACTCACAGGCTATATAATTGGAATATAGTCCATGAATGGGTGCGCACGTTAGGCTTCAAAATGCCAATTTATGTCACTTGTCTGTTTAGTCATTTCATCAAGAATTTCATTTAATCAATAATTTATTTTCTTGCTTGAAAAGACAAAAATTGGAGATGCTTCCTTACTAACTCACCTCTCTTCCCATAGTACCCAAAGAGAGTGCTATCTATAAGTGTTTCAAGAAAAAGAGAATAGAGCTAGAAACAAAAAATCTGAGACACATTTTAAAAAGCACACATTTCAGAAATTGTGATTTACTTACTTGTAAATTTTTCATTTTTAAAACAAATAATGCTGGCAAGAATATTGAGAAAGAGGTACACTTATCCACTGTTGGTAAAACTATAAACTGATACAAACTTTTCTAAAGGTTGTTGCTATGTCTCCAAAACCAAGAATCTGGAAATCTTAGACCATGACCTCTAGAGTTGGAAATCTGCCTTCAAATCCCTTTACATGTTGTGTGACTCTGGACAAGTTTCTCAGCTTTCCTGAACCTCATTCGCCTCATCTATAAACACTAGAGTAATAATAATCATCAACCTCTTAAGTCTGTCATGAAAATCAATTGAGATAATAACTGTAAAATATTTATCACAGAGCATAATGAATTACCATAAAATGTGTAGTTTACAATAATATATATTTCTTATCTCACAGTTTGGGTGGGTTGCAAGTCTGCTCATGGTTTGCTGGATTCTCTGCAAGGCTACAATCAAGGTGTCAGCCAGCGTTGGATTCTCATCTAAGAGCTTCACTGGAGAAGGGTCTGCTGTTGGCTCTTGAATGAAAGCCATCCTCATCTCCTAAAAGGTACCCTCAGCTCCTTGCCACACGGGCCCTCCAACATGGCCACTTCTTCAAATCTAGCCACGGAGAAAACCTTTAGAATGAGACTGCTAGAGAAACTGAGCGTTATATATGTAAGATGAGCACACTCCATCACCATTGTCATATTCTATTGATTAGAGGTAAGTCACAGGACCTGCTCACATTCAAGGTGAGGAAATTATCCAAAGCCATGAATCCCAGGATTTGGAGATTAGGGATACCATCATATAGTCTATTCACAACACAGAGACTAGTAATAAATGTTAGCTATTGCTCTATATATGAAGAAATTCAGCACAAATTCATTTATGACATTGACAAATGCAAAACAACTTAAATAGCCACCTTGTATTAAGAAATACAAGGTCAATGTGGCTAAAGGATACTGTGTGAAATGCATGAGGGTAATGGAACTACCAAAACAGAAGGAGTAGGTCAAAATTTTCCCGGCATAGCTACAGAAGTCCCTCAACAGAATAGTACAAGTAACCCAACCCAAGAAGGATTGGATTATTCACAGAATTTTAAAAAGTGATACAAGGTATTTCTTTAGCCATAAACATAATTTCTATCAGTCATAGAGAGCACAATTTGGCTCTAAAACACTGGTTGTGAATGACCAGAGGAGAAAGTTTATAAAGGGAAATAGTAAAATAAAAGTTAAGGGTCTGTTGGGTGACAGGAGGGACAGTGTTCTTAACAATGCTCTGTCCCAGGGGGGAGGGACCAAGATGGTGGCAGAGCATGGAAGTGTTTTTTGCATCTCTCATCCCTGGAATGCAGTCAGATCAACACTAAACCATCTTGCACACCTAGAAAACTGATTTGAGGATTAACACAACAATCTGTACAACCTGAACCACAAACTCAGCAGGTATGCGGTGCAGAGAGGTGAACTGGGGGAGAAAGAAGCTGCAGAGGGCAGGGAGCTATTTTGTTTGGAGAGAGAGGATGGAGATAGGGGCGGGGGGGGGGCGAGTACAGGAAAAGCACCCCCCCCCAACAAAAAGCAGCTGGAGAGAAAGTGGAAAAGTGGAAACAGCCACAGGAACTGAACAAAAAAAGGGAGAAAGGAGAAAGAAGAGGTTTTAAATTCCATTAATACTCTGTAAACAGGGGGGCCCAAGTCTAAAACTCCACACCTCAATAGCTGGCAGTGCTCTGGTGAGAAGGGTGAATCACCAGAAGCAGAGAGTGAGGTCCTCAGGATCGCAGGCCACAACAGGGAGAGGTGGTCCCCTGCTGGGAGGACATTTGTTAGAGGCTGTGGGGCCACCCCATAGGCAAGGTCCCAGCGGACCCTGGACAACAACCACATTCACTGGTGTTGGAACAAGGACTTAAGAGTGAAGCCTAGAGCCAGATGTGTATTGTGATTTTTCCATAAACCCTGAAACACTGTGGCTACGAGATCACACAAACTTTTTCTGGGGCAGGATGGCACCCAGCCGTAGTCTCTGGGCATTGGCAAGAGCGCAGTCTCTGAATGTTCCTGGGTGTGGCCAGCACCTGGCATTCCTCAGCAAGACCCTCCCCCAGAGGATCTGAGTGGGTCAAAGCCGCAGTCCCTCAGAAGTGAAGGGTTGGGAAACACAGCCCCATTTGAGATAAAACTCAGGAGGGAGGTACCACCTGGAAGCCTGATGGCTTGGTCACAGACAGTGTAGAAGCAGGGAGTGGATGGAAGCCAAAAACAAAGGATGGGTGAGCAATTGCTGACTGGGGAGAAGAGAGTACCAATACTAGAGACTGGGTATCAGGGTAATGCCATTTTCACCCCTCCTATGCATACACATACATGCCTACACCTGCAAAAGAGCAATCCACTCCAGTAAACTAAGCAGCGCCATCTAGTGGAGAATGGAACAGTTACACTAAACCCCGCCCAACTGGGCCAACTGCACTCTTGACAAACACAGGTCTCTCCACCTGCTTAGTTTATGGACTATAAAGTGCTTCAGAGCTTGACTTCCACAGGAAAACATGTAATTTCAATGGTACTTCATTCTGTTCACTGGTCCTTTTATTCAATTTTTTTCTTTTTCTATTCTTATTCTTAAATACAGAAAGAGAAAAAATATTTTTATTTTCCATATTTATTAAAAAGATCTTTCTTTAATTTTTTCTACTATATTTGTATTTTTTGTAAATTTTTAAAATTCTATTTTACTTTCATCATTTCATTTTGTTCTATTTTATTGAGTTAATTTCTTCAAGCTTTCAAACGTTTTCCTTTTTTTTTCCTTTCTTTTCCTTTTTTTTCTTTTCTTTTTTTCTCTATCAACCTTCTTCCAACAACCAGACCAAAACACGCTTAGGATGTAGCATCCTTTATTTGATTTCTTTCTGTTGTTTTTAATATTTTACTTTTAATTTTTTCCTACATTATTAATTCTGTTTGTTCCTCTAAAATGATGAAACGAAGGAATTTACCCCAAAAGAAGGAACACGAAGAAATGACAGCCAGGGACTTAATCAACACAGATAAAAGCAAGATGTCTGAAACTAAATTTAGAATCATGATAATAAGAATACTAGCTGGGGTTGAAAATAGACTAGAATCCCTTTCCGCGGAGATAAAAGAAGTAAAAGCTAGTCAGGATGAAATACAAAATGCTATAACTGAGCTGTAATCTCGAATAGATGCCACAGTGGCAAGGATGGATAGATGAGGCAAAGCAGTGAATCAGCAATATAGAACACAAACTTATGGAGAAAAATGAAACAGAAAAAAAAGAGAGATTAAGGCAAAGAAGCATGATTTAAGAATTACAGAACTCAGTAACTCATTAAAAAGGAACAACATCAGAATTATAAAGGTCCCAGATGGTGAAGAGAGAGAAAAAGGGGTAGAAAATTTACGTGAGCAAAATAGCAGAAAACTTTCCTAACTGGGGGAAAGACACAGACATCAAAATCCAGGAAGCACAGAGGACTCCCATTAGATTCAACAAAAACCGACCATCAACAAGGCATATCATAGTCAAATTCACAAAATACTCAGGCAAGGAAAGATCATGAAAGCAGCCAGAGAAAAACGTCCTTAACCTATAAGGGAAGACAGATCAGGTTCACAAGAGACCTATCCACAGAAACTTGGCAGGCCAGAAAGGAGTGGCAGGATACATTCAGTGAGCTGAATCAGAAAAATATGCAGCCAAGAATTCTTTATCCAGCAAGCCTGTCATTCAAAATAGAAGGAGAGATTAAAAGTTGCCCACACAAACAAAAATTAAAGGAGTTTGTGACCACTAAACCAGCCCTGCAAGAAATTTCAAGAGGGACCCTCTGAGAGTGAAAAGATGAAAAAAAAAAAAAAAAAAAAAGACCAAAAGCAACAAAGACTAGAAAGGATCAGAGAACACCACCAGAAACCCCAACTCTACAAGCAACATAATGGCAATAAATTCATATCTTTCTGTACTCACTCTAAACATCAATGGACTAAATGCTCCAATCAAAAGACATAGGGTAACAGAATGGATAAGAAACCAAGATCCATCTATATGCTGTGTACAAGAGACCCACTTTAGACCTAAAGACACCTTCAGATTGAAAATAAGGGGATGGAGAACCATCTATCATGCTAATGGTCAACAAAAGAAAGCAGGAGTAGCCGTACTTCTATCAGACAATCTAGACTTTAAAATAAAGCCTGTAACAAGAGATGAAGAAAGGCATTATTATCATAATTATACTAATTAAGGGGTCTATCCACCAAGAAGACCTAACAATTGTAAACATTTATGCTCCAAACGTGAGAGGACCCAAATATATAAATCAATTAATCACAAACATAAAGAAACTCCTCATTGATAGTAATACCATAATAGTAGGGGACTTCAACACCCCACTTACAGCAATGGGCAGACCATCTAAACAGAAAATCAACAAGGAAACAATGGCTTTGAATGACACACTGGACCCGATGGACTTACAGATATATTCAAAACATTTCATCCTAAAGCAGCAGGATACACATTCTTCTCGAGTGCACATGGAACATTGTCCAGAACAGATCACATACTGGCACACAAATCAGCCCTCAACAAATACAAAAAGATCGAGATCATACCTTGCATGTTTTCAGACCAAAACGCTATGAAACTCAAAATCAACCACAAGAAAGAAAATTGGAAAGATAACAAATACTTGGAGACTAAAGCACATCCTACTAAAGAATGAACGGGCCAACCAAGAAGTTAAAGAGGACATTAAAAAGCACATGGAAGCCAATGAAAATGATAACACCAGAACCCAAAACCTCTGGGACACAGCAAAGGCAGTCATAAGAGGAAAGTATATAGCAATCCAGGCCTTCCTAAAGAAGGAAGAAAGATCTCAGATACACAACCTAACCTTACGCCTTAAGAAGCTGGAAAAAGAACAAGAAATAAAACCCAAAAACAGCAGAAGACAGGAAATAATAAAAATTAGAGCAGAAATTAATGCTAATGAAACAAAACAAACAAACAAACAAAAAAAACAGTAGAACAGATCAATGAAACCAGAGGCTGGTTCTTTGAAAGAATTAACAAAATGGATAAACCCCTCGCCAGTTGGATCAAAAAGAAAAAGGAAAGGACCCAAATAAATAAAATCAAGAATGAAAGAGGAGAGATCACAACAACACTGCAGAAATACAAACTATACTGAGAATATTATGAGGAATTATACACCAATAAAATGGGCAACCTGGAAGAAATGAACAAATTCCTAGAAACATATAAACTGCCAAAACTGAAACAGGAAGAAATAGAAAATTTGAACAGACTCATGAACAATAAGGAAATCGAATTAGTAATCAAAAATCTCCCAAGAAACAAGAGTCCAGGGCCAGATGGCTTTCTAGGGGACTTCTACCAAACATTTAAGGAAGAGTTAACACCTATTCTCTTGAAGCTGTTCCAAGAAATAGAAATGGAAGGAAAACTTCCAAACTCTTTCTATGAAGCCAACATTACCTTGATTCCAAAACCAGACAAAGACCCCACTAAAAAGGAGAACTATAGACCAATTTCCCTGATGAACATGGATGCAAAAATCCTCAACAACATAATAGCTAACTGGATCTGACAGTATGTTAAAAAAATTATTCACCGTGACCAAGTTGGATTTATTCCTGGGATGCAGGGCTGGTTCAATATCTGCAAAACAATCAGTGTGATTCATCACATCAATAAAAGAAAGGACAAGCACCACATGATCCTCTTACTAGATGCAGAGAAAGCAATTGACAAAGTACAGCATCCTTTCTTGATAAAAACCCTCAAGAAAGTGGGATAGAAGGATCACACCTCAAGATCATAAAAGCCATATATCAAAGACTCACTGCTAATAGCATCCTCAATGGGGAAAAACTGAGAGCTGTCCCCCTAAGGTCAGGAACAAGACACGGAGGTCCACTCTTGCCACTATTATTCAACACAGTATTGGAAGTCTTAGCCTCAGCAATCAGACAGCACAAAGAAATAAAAGGCATCAAATTAGCCAGGAGGAGGTCAAACATTCACTCTCCGCAGATGACATGATACTCTATATGGAACACCCAAAAGATTCCACCAAAAAACTTCTAGAACTGACCCATGAATTCAGCAAATTCACAGAATTTAAAATCAATGCACTGAAATGGTTGCATTCCTATACACCAACAATGAAGCAACAGAAAGAGAAATCAAGGAATAGATTCCATTTACAATTACACCAAAACCCATAAAATACCTAGGAATAAACATAGCCAAAGAGGTGAAAAATCTATACACTGAAAACCATAGAAAGCTTATGAAAGAAATTGAAGAAGACACAAAAAAATGGAAAAAATATTCCATGTTCCTGGATTGGAAGAACAAACATTGTTAAAATGTCGATACTACCCAAAGCAATCTACATATTCAATGTAATCCCTATCAAAATGACACCAGCATCCTGCACATAGCTAGAACAAACAATCCTAAAATTTGTATGGAACCAGGAAAGACCCCGAATAGCCAAAGCAATCTTGAAAAAGAAAACCAAAGCAGGAGGCATCACAATCCCAGACTTCAAGCTCTACTACAAAGCTGTAATCATCAAGACAGTATGGTACTGGCACAAGGACAGACACTCAGATCAATGGAACAGAATAGAGAACCCAGAAATGGACCCACAAACATATAGCCAACTAATCTTTGACAAAGCACGAAAGAATATCCAGTGGAATCAAGACAGTCTCTTCAGCAAGTGGTGCTGGGAAAACTGGACAGCGACATGCAGAAGAATGAACCTGGACCACTTTCTTATACCATACACAAAAATAAACTCAAAATGGATGAAAGACCTCAATGTAAGACAGGAAGCCATCAAAATCCTAGAGGAGAAAGCAGGCAAAAACCTCTTTGATCTTGGCGGCAGCAACTTCTTACTCAACATGTCTCTGGAGGCAAGGAAAACAAAAGCACAAATGAACTACTGGGACCTCATCAAAATAAAGAGCTTCTGCAAAGCAAAGGAAATAATCAGCAAAACTAAAAGGCAACCAACAGAATGGGAGAAGATATTTGTAAACGACATAACAGATAAAGGGTTAGTATCCAAAATCCATAAAGACCTTCTCAAATTCAACACCCAAAAAACAAATAATCCAGTGAAGAAATGGGCAAAACACATGAATGTAGACACTTCTCCAAAGAAGACATCCAGATGACCAACCGACACATGAAAAATGCTCAATATCACTCATCATCAGGGACAGACAAATCAAAACCACAATGAGATACAATCTCACACCTGTCAGAATGGCTAACATTAACTCAGGCAACAACAGATGTTGGCGAGGATACAGAGAGAGGATGTCTTTGCACTGCTGATGGGAATGCAAACTGGTGCAGCCACTCTGGATAATAGTATCATGGTTCCTTGAAAAATTAAAAATAGAACTACCCTAGGACCCAGCAATTGCACTACTAGGTATTTATCCAAGGGATACAGGTGTGCTCTTTTGAAGGGCACATGCACCCCAATGTTTATAGCAGCACTATCAACAATAGCCAAAGAATGGAAAGAGCC
This sequence comes from Panthera pardus, assembly GCF_024362965.1. Classification (NCBI taxonomy): domain Eukaryota; kingdom Metazoa; phylum Chordata; class Mammalia; order Carnivora; family Felidae; genus Panthera; species Panthera pardus. The sequence goes on from NW_026527002.1 coordinate 47,511,700, forward strand.
CAAATGTCCATTGGCAGATGAATGGATAAAGAGGTGGTGTATATATATACAATGGAATATTACTTGCTAATCAAAAAGAATGAACTGGAGCATATTATGCTAAGTGAAATTTGTCAGAAAAAGACAGATATCATATGACTTCACTCATATGAGGACTTCAAGTAACAAAACAGATGAACACAAGAGAAGGGAAGCAAAAATAATATAAAAACAGGGGTGGGGGGATCGTCTAAATTGGTAAGGGGCATTAAGGAATCTACTCCTGAAAATATAGTTGCACCATCTGCTAACTAACTTGGATGTAAATTAAACAATAAATAAATTTAAAAATCAAAAAAAAAGAAAAACAATGCTCTGTCCCAAAGATACTTTTTTCTGCCAAAGATGATAGGATCAGTGTGTTAAGAATGTAGAAGTAAATAATAAACAGCTTGGTCTTGTGTGTTTGGGTTTTATTTTAACCACTATACAAAGGGAGACCGAGAACTGGTGTTTTACATACCAGAAATTAGAACATAGTTTTAAGAGTGTTAGAACAAAAAACTTAGCTTTTGGCAGGAACAGAATTTAAACTCTTGAAGGTTTATTTTAAGTTTAGTTATATCTGAATTGACTAACATACACAGTTTATGAACCATTATTATTCTAGTCATGTTTTGTGACTTCTCATAATTATCTAGAACGTACTTTATGGTTCTTGAGGGGCACAAGCACATGGCAAATTTATATAGTAGGTAAGTAAAAATAGGTTCTTGTAATAAAATAATTTGACATCAAGCTAGTCCTCATCTTGCCACTCTACACTGAATAGCAAAGAACTTCACCACCTAGAACAGTAAAGTTTGAGATGTTTTCATTAATTATTCATTCTATAATTAATTCATATTCACTGAATAAATATTTAGCTCCTGAAGGTGAAAAATATACTGAATCCTCTGACTTTTCTTATCAGCAAATAGAAAAGAAAGAAATTCACAAGCAGTTTTAGAATAAAAGTTTCAAATGTTTCCTTCAGAGTTTCACTATTAAAATGAATTTCCTTCTTAAAGGATGCCTCATATTTCTGATTCCTATTTTTCTTTCTCAAAGAGAGAACTCGTGTTACTCTGTTTTCAGAGAAGATAAACATACCAACAGACTGATGGGGGAAAGTAACCAGAATAAGCTGTAGGAATATGACCAAGTGGGTGGGAATAAGAATGCAGATTTCTAGGCAGTAGATCTGTGTGTGACCTGAGATTCTGCATGTCTAACAAGCTCCTGGGTGACATGTACAGTGCGGGCATGAGAACCACACTCAGAGCAAGAAAGGTATAAGTAGTTTGAGGTCAGGATGAGCTGGGTGGGACAGCACATCCCATAGTGATCAGGGGGGTAAGCACGATAAGAAAGAACTAGGAGAACAGTGCAAATGTTAACCTCATAGCCAAGTGAACAATCTCTACTAGAGCAGAGTATCCCTACAAGTGTACCCCAAGACACCGACTCCTCAATCTTCCAGTGACTGGAACCCTGACCTGGTCACCCTCATACCCTTAAGCCCCCGGATCTCGCCAGTTTGCAACAGTACATAACAAAAATATCATTTTTTCAGTGTGCTATGATGGGTGAAAGATTGGGAAACACTGCTTTAGAAGCCTGAAATCTGGTGTGGCTTTCATGAACAGATACCTAAGAAAAAGTCTTCAGAGGCCATGCAGAGGGCAAACTGTGGAAGAAAATGTGAGCTAAAGCTAGCTCAACATGGGAAAGTCCACAGACCAAGAGAAGGCAAGGCCAGATAGCTGCATAAGAATGCAGTGTATCCTTGTGGTAAACCCCTGTGATTCCTTGAGAGGTACTGAGGATATTTAGGAGTTTGAGAAGTAAAGACCAGTATGAAATTCTAGCAAAGAACACAGCCTGGGACCAGAAGTACAGAGTTCAGGAAAAGTGGGCTAGGACCAGATTTGAGATTAGCTGTTCATGGCTAGAAGATTTTACCAAAATCTTGAGAAGGTATTGGAATTTAAGCAAAAACACCTGCAATGTATAGTATATGTACTGTTGACATGCATGTGAATGATCTTTTTTTAAAGCAAACTTTGTATCATTCATCTATAGTCATGTTTTTGTTCTCAGCTCATTCCTTTTGTTTTTTCCAAAGACTGGAGCATTCAAGAATGCCTTCATATACTGTAAACCAATCCTCAGTCTCGAAGCCTGGGCAAACCCAGCTGAGCACCTTGATCCTGATGTCTTTTGCAAGGTCTCCCCTTAACTAGGTAACCATGTACCCAGTGATCTGTGTCTGGTTGCCAGCAGCAAAGGAACTATGCACTTAAGTTCTCCTTTTAAACTTTTCCCTAAAGTCCTATACAAAACAAGTTATCAGTCCACCAGTTCCCACACTGAAGACGGTAATTTCGTTCCCTAGCAAAACTCAACTTCACTTTCCCAGCAATATCAATCAGTCTCTTCCCAGGGGTTCAACTTTATCTTCCTTCCTTGCCCTCTCTGGAATCCTCCTTGATCACATGTAACTCTTCAATTTAAAGAAGTCCCAGTACATAAAATTAAACCTTTTTTGCTATTTTTTCCAATACAGGCAATTGTTTAGACCTGTAAGGTAAGTCCAGTCAATTCAAAGCACTTGACATTTCAGGATCTCTCTGTTCTTCCTCTTTCATATGCTAAATTGAGTAGTAAACAAAACGAAACTTTATTTTTGTTCCCCAATGACCTTTTAAAATATGTTCAATGAGCATACTATTTCCCTGACCCTGGGTGAAAACTTAGTAAATGCTATGGTTTTTTCAGTTCCTTCTTGGATTATAGACTCTCCTAGGGTCCATAAATTGCAAATACAGATCAGATGAGTAATTTGAATATCCAGTAAAAGATATTAATCAAAATTTCTAACTTGATTATTAAATATACCAAATACATCCCCCTCCTTCAGTTCAAACAGATTTTCTTGCAGTGGAAAAAAGCTCTGTGTTTGGTTTTGTCTCAGGATCATCACAATTATGCAAGTTGGGTGAAGGGAAGAGTGCCACCACTCATATCCACAGACTTTTCTCTGATTTTCACAAAGAAGCTCTTTGGTGAGGGCCCTTTGTTTTTCCTCTCTACCTCTCCCCCTCTCCAGCTTGCTTGTGTCAGAAGAGGAGGAAGGAAGTATGGAAAGGAACAGAAAATTGCCTCCGGCAATTGGTACATCCTGCAGCTAGATTTGCACTTTCTGGTCTGGCAGACGTGTAAAGCTAGCTCTTTCTTTTGTGGGCTCTTCTGAAGATTTGGGGAGGAGTCTCCCATAAGCCACTCCAGTTGCAATCTCATGACGTGGGTGATCCCAACTTTCCTCTCTCTGGCAGCTTTCCATCACCTTTAGCTTCCAGTCTCTTGGAGGACAACCCAAACATACCCTCACTGATATGTACCCTTCCTTCACTCTTGGTTAGGATTGAGACAGATCCAGGCCAACTCTTTCTCTCTGGTCCATGGGAATTCCTGCAAGGCCAGCCTTGCACAACCACCTCAATTCTGCTGCCACAGCACCAGAGTTCTCTCAGCTGTGAGCACAGCACCCCCGACACCTGCCGTGTTTCTCTGCTGCAGGGAACACACATTAAGCTCTCCAAGGGATCCCTCACTAAACCTGAAATGGAAGTAGCCCTCATCCTTTCCTGGAGAGCAGTGAGGCAACTTTGCCAGCCTCTCAGACTACCTGGGTCTAGGAGATTTCATGGAAACAGGTGAGGGAAGGACTGGGATCTGGGAGACTGGACACAGTGGTCTTTATTTGCACCCATGAGTGATTCACACAAAGACAGCATTTCTCTCCAAAGAAATCCACCCACATCCTCTCTTTGTTCCACTCCAACCCCTACTTATATCTGGCTAAAGGGCCCAAGCACTGTGGAATTGTTCTGCACCATTTCGTGTGTACATTCTGCATCTGGGGGATTGGTCTTGCATGCATTTTCATATCTAATGGCCATTGTCTTGTGGTCTTTTGAAATTAAGCCCCAGTTACATCCAGTTTAGTCACTCTTCCCCTCCTACTAGTAACAAAAGCATTAAGACTAAGCTTCAGGGAAAATCATAATTCTCTTTTTAGATTTAATACAAAAGACAACAGCAAAGTTCACTGAGTAACAAACATTGCCCAGATCCCTGCAGGACCTGTTAGGCAACCAAGTTGAAGGTCAGATCAGGACTCTCTCAGACACCGGCTCCATGAGAGGCAGGCCACCTTCTGGTCCAGTCTGTGATGATGTGGTTCTTTCCATCAAGTTGGTAATTGCCCCAGGGCTAATGAACCAAGTGTTAATACATCAATTTAAAAAACACCCTGTGAGTGACAGAGAGAAACCCCAAGGCATTTGGCTGTGAGATGAAAGTGAATTTCTTATAATTACATTTTTTACAACTTTATTTAACATTTTGAGAAATCCCACCCAGATTCTCCCTTGCTAACCACAGAACAATCTCCAAAAAGTATCTCTTCTCTGAACATCCAAATTTCAGCATGCAAAGGTCTCCAAAGACGCCCTCTGTGCTCCAAACCCTATGACCAACTGTCTGGGATGAAACTGAGTTTGCAAAGCAAAATTACCCACTGTCCTTAGTTGCAAGGAAGATGTATAGTAAGGAAAGACATCTCTCTAGCTACTGGAATCTTGGCTATAACACTGGACAATGGACTGGAAAACCTAAAGTCAAAGTCTTCGTGCTCCTGCCCCGAAGGACTCTAATAAACTTGGTGTCCTAGCATGTGCTGAACTACCAGAATGTCCTAGTTCAGTCCACACTGGAATCTGAAATCTGGTTCCCTGAAGAACTCATGGGTTGTTCAAGGAGTTTATTTTCATGAGCCGATGGATCTAAAAGACATCTGTATACATACATACGTGTGTGTGTGTGTGTGTGTGTGTGTACAGACCTACCCAATCCCCTGTACTATTCTTTAATCCCTCTGAAGAAAATTTTGAGGCAGACCTTGGAGGAACTGTTTTCACAAGGGAATTGGAGACACTGGGCACACACAGTATTACTCTCACAGGGCACCACTGAAAGTCTTTTGCTGAATGGAAGACATGGCAGAGGGAGTGAGAGGCAGACAGGAGATGTGGAAGACCCCTGTGGTGGTTGTGCCTGAGAGACTGAAATGGGAGCCACATGAGGCAACTTTGCCAGCCTCTCAGACTACCTGGGTCTAGGAGATTTCATGGAAACAGGTGAAGGAAGGACTGGGATCTGGGAGACTGATCACAGTGGTCTGTATTTGCACCCATGAGTAATCTCGTGACACTGAACCAAGAAGGAGCCATTTACAAAATATACCTGGATATAACATGATTCACGTTGCATGGATTAAGGCTTATTCTGTGGAAAATCCTGTACTGAAAACAAGTTCACTACCCATTCAAACCTTGGAGTGCACAAGAAACACTTTCAGATTCTCTTTAGGCATGAAGAAGTCTGGGGCACCTGGGTGGCTCAGTTGGTTAAGCACCTGACATTTAATCTCAGCTCAAGTCTTGATCTTAAGGTCGTGAGTTCAAGCCCTGTGATGGGCTTCACACCGGACATGAAGCCTACTTAAAAAATAAAATAAAACATGCAGAAAGTCAGGCTGAGTGGATCTGGGGCCCAAGAATCTGCTAGCAAGGACCCTCAGGTGCTTCTGAAGCTAGTGAACTGAGGCACATGCTTTGACAAACACTGACTTATAGTAATGTACCACTAGGCTTGTACATAAAGCCACAAGTTGGGGACATTTTAACTTCCATGATGAAATTAAAGGTTGAAAACAAATCAGCACACTATTACTGCCAGGGTTCACTGTCCATGTGCCTCTCCTTACATGAATCACAGGAATAACCTTTGAAGATGGTCATGCTGCTTCTAGGCTCAAAGGTGACACAAGTGCCACCTTGCTGCCAGGTGGAGAGCTGGCCTTTTAAAGCAGGAACTTTTCATCCAAAGGCATCTGCCACTCTTCATATAATTGCATTTTGATTAGAATGAGATCAGGAGTGAAAGGGTCCTTGAACAAATGAATTAGGCAGATAAGTGAGGTGCCGTTGTTTTGCTCTGAAAGTTGTGATGAAGAACATGTGTTAAGTTGCCCAATAACAGGGAAGGCACCAGGAACCATCTCCAGTGATGGAGACTTCTGTGCAATTCTTTTCATGAGCTTGTGAGAGATAACTAAATGTTCAAGAAGCTCAGCCTCCAAGATTTCAGAGCCCCAGGACCAAATGTGGGGTGGTATGGAAGGTGATAGATGGAAGGGGGCTATCTAGAAAACAGTGTTACCACATTGAGGGGGTTGGTATCTGCTTTGGCTTGGGAAAGAGCCATAGTGCATGAAGAGGTGGGAAGAGAAAGAAGAAGACAGGCTGATGAGAGAGCCAGGCAGAGCCCAGGGAATACTCTGGGGCTGAGCAGGAGACAGGCCAATAGCCTAGCAGGCAGAAATACCAAGCTTAACCAGGGTTGGCATTCTGTGTGAAACATGTCTGATTGTATTGCCTTTAACATTTCCTGCTGTTATTTGGCTAATATTCCAACATCCTCTGACAGGAATAAATTACCAGTTTTACTCCATTCCCCAGTCCAGTGGTCTTCAAACATTTATCTGCATCGTAAATGCAAATAAATGGAGGGCCTATGAAGACACCCATCTATGGACCTCAACCCAGGTCTTCTTACTCCATAAACTTGGGACAGGGCCAGAGAATCTGCATTCTTACAGGTTCCCAGGTGATGCGACTGCTGATGTGGGTATCACTTTAAGAAACTGATATAATTCATCCTTCCCTCAAACAGGTGAAAAGAGGAGCATAAGAGGAAGTTGGAGAAAGGAGAAAGAAGAGGTCTGACAAGAGGCAATATGTGACATTGCAGGTGGGCCAAGTAATTCTGTGGACAATGTGATTTCAGTGGCCATTGAAAAGTTCAGATTTAAAAAAAAAAATGTTTATTTATTTTTGAGAGAGAGAATGCAAGTGGGGGAGGCACAGAAAGAGAGGGAGACAGAGGATCCAAAGCAGGCTCTGCACTGACAGCAGTGAGTCCAGTGTGGGGCTCAGATTCACAAATGGTGAGATCATGAGCTGAGCTTAAATCAAGAGTCACATGCTGGGGGGAGGAGCCAAGATGGTGGAACAGCATGGATTTTTTTGTGTGTGTCTCGTGTCCATGAAATATAGCCAGATCAACACTAAACCATCCTGCACACCTAGAAAACTGATTTGAGGATTAACACAACAATCTGTACAACCTGAACCACAGAACTCAGCAGGTGCGCAGTGCAGAGAGGTGAACTAGGGGAGAGATAAGCCGCAAAGGGCAGGGAACTGTTTTTGCTTTCAGAGAGAGGACAGAGACAGTGGGGGGAGATGGAAAAAGCACCCCCCCCCCCCGCCAAAGCAGCTGGAGAGAAAGTGGAAAAGTGGAAACAGCCTCAGGGACTGAACTGAAAAGGGAGAAAGGAGAAAGGAGAGGGTTTAAATTCCATTAAGACTCTATAAACAGGGGGAGTGCAGAGTCTGAAACACTGCAGCTAGATACCTGGCGGTGCTCTGGTGGGAACGGTGAATCCACAGGAGCAGAGTGGGGTCTGGGAGGTTCTCAGACCACACAGGGAGAAGCGGTTCCACTGTTGGGAGGAAATCTGGTAGAGGCTGAATGGCCCCCCCACAGGAAAGACCCCAGTGGACCCAGGAGAACAACCACATTTGCTGGTACCAGAACAAGGTCATTGGGGGAAGCCTGGTGCCAGATGTGTGTTGTGATTTTCCAGAATCTCTGAAACGCTGCTGCTACACAATCATGTAAACTTTTTCTGGGGCAGGCTGGCATCTGGCCTCATTCTCTGGGCATCGGCAGCAGCACGGTCTCACAAGCTTTCCTGGGTGTGGCCGGCACCCAGTTGTCACTCAGTAAGACCCTCCTGCAGAGGGGCAGAACAGGTCAAAGCTGCAGTCCCTCAGAAATAAGGGGTCGGGAAACACAGCTGCATTGGAGATAAAACTCAGAAGGGAGGTGCTCAGAAGGGCTTGGTTACCAACAGTGTAAAAGTGGGGAGTGGACGGATGCTGAAGACAAAGGACAGGTGTGCGATTGCTGATCAGGGAGAACAGAGTTCCGATACTAGAGACGGGTTAGCGGGGTGATGCCATTTTCACCGCTACGGCGCATGTGCATACACACTTACAGGCACCACAACATTCCAGCCCAGTAAGCTAAGCAGCGCCATCTAGTGGAGAATGAAGTCATTACACTAAGCCCCGCCCCACTGGGCCAAACTCGCTCGTAAGGAACATAAATCTCTCTGCTTGCTTAGTCTATGGACTATAAGTGCTTCATATTTGACTTCTAGGGGAAACAAAGTAATTTCAATCATACTTCACTCTGTTCGTTGGTCCATATATTCAATTTTCTTTTTTTTTCCCTCTGTTTCGTTTCTTTTCGTTTTCTTAAATACAGAAAGAGAAAAAATTTACTTTTATTTTCCATTTATATTAAAAATATTATTCTTTAATTTTTTTCTACTATATTTTTTACTTTTGTGTAAATTTTTTCAAATTCTATTTTACTTCCATCATTTCATTTTATTCTATTTCAGAATAATTTCTATTTATTCTATTCTTTAAAATTTTTCAAACTATTTCCTTTTCTTTTCTTTCCCCTTTTTTCTCTAATGCATCAAACACCTTTCAACACCCAGACCAAAACACACCTAGGATATACCATCATTTATTTTATTTGTGTGTGTGTTTGTGTTGTTTTTAATTTTAATTTTTTTTTACCTCATTAATTCCTTTTCTCCCTTCAAAATTACAAAAAAAAAAAGAATTCACCCCAAAAGAAAGAGCAGGAAGAAACGACAGCCAGGGATTTAACCAACACAGATACAAGCAAGATGTCTCAATGAGAATTTAGAATCACGATAATAAGAATTCTAGCTGGGGGTGAAAATAGATTACAGTCCTTTTCTGTGGAGATAAAAGAAGTAAAAGCTAGTCAGGATGAAATAAAAAATGCTATAAACTGAGATGCAATCTCAAATGGATGCCGTGGTGGCAAGGATGGATGAGGTAGAGCAGAGAATCCAGGGTATAGAGGACAAACTTATGGAGAATAATGAAGCAGGAAAACGAGGGAGGGGGGAGACTAAGACAAAAGAGTACAATTTAAGAATTAGAGAACTCAGTGACTCATTAAAAAGGAACAACATCAAAATTATAGGGGTCCCAGATGATGAAGAGAGAGAAAAAGGGGTAGGAAATTTAGTCAGCAAAGCATAGCAGAAAACTTTCCTAACCGGGAGAAAGACATAGACATCAAATCCAGGAAGCACAGAGGACTCCCATTAGATTCAGCAAAAACTGACCATCAACAAGGCATATCATAGTCAAATTCACAAAATACTCAGGCAAGGAAAGAATCATGAAAGCATCAAGGGAAAAAAGTCCTTAACCTATAAGGGAAGACAGATCAGGTTCACAAGAGACCTATGCACAGAAACTTAGGCCAGAAAGGAATGGCAGGATATATTCAATGTGCTGAATCAGAAATATATGCAGCCAAGAATTCTTTATCCAGCAAGGCTGTCATTCAAAATAGATGGAGAAATTAAAAGTTTCCCATACAAACAAAAATTAAAGGAGTTTGTGACCACTAAACCAGCCCTGCAAGAAATTTTAAGGAGGACTTGCTGAGGGGAGAAAAGATAAAAACAACAACAACAAATGACCAAAAGCAACAAAGATTAGAAATGACCAGAGAACACCACCATAAACCCCAACTCTACAAGCAACATAATGGCAATAAATTCATATCTTTCTGTACTCACTCTAAACATCAATGGACTAAATGCTCCAATCAAAAGACATAGGGTAACAGAATGGATAAGAAACCAAGATCCATCTATATGCTGTGTACAAGAGACCCACTTTAGACCTAAAGACACCTTCAGATTGAAAATAAGGGGATGGAGAACCATCTATCATGCTAATGGTCAACAAAAGAAAGCAGGAGTAGCCATACTTCTATCAGACAATCTAGACTGTAAAATAATGCCTGTAACAAGAGATGAAGAAAGGCATTATTATCATAATTATACTAATTAAGGGGTCTATCCACCAAGAAGACCTAACAATTGTAAACATTTATGCTCCAAACGTGAGAGGACCCAAATATATAAATCAATTAATCACAAACATAAAGAAACTCCTCATTGATAATAATACCATAATAATAGGGGACTTCAACACCCCACTTACAGCAATGGACAGACCATCTAAACAGAAAATCAACAAGGAAACAATGGCTTTGAATGACACACTGGACCCGATGGACTTACAGATATATTCAGAGCATTTCATCCTAAAGCAGCAAGATACACATTCTTCTCGAGTACACATGGAACATTCTCCAGAACAGATCACATACTGGGACACAAACAAGCTCTCAACAAGTACAAAAAGATCGAGATCTTACGCTGCAGATTTTCAGACCAAAACTGAAAACTATGAAACTCAAAATCAACCACAAGAAAGAAAATTGGAACAATAACAAATACTTGGAGACTAAAGAACATCCTACTAAAGAATGAACGGGCCAACCAAGAAGTTAAAGAGGAAATTAAAAAGTACGTGGAAGCCAATGAAAATGATAACACCACAACCCAAAACCTCTGGGACACAGCAAAGGCAGTCATAAGAGGAAAGTATATAGCAATGCAGGCCTTCCTAAAGAAGGAAGAAAGTTCTCAGATACACACCCTAAACTTACACCTCAAAGACCTGGAAAAAGAACAGAAAATAAAACCCAACACAAGCAGAAGACAGGAAATAATAAAGATTAGAGCAGAAATCAATGTTATCAAAATGAAAAAAACAGTAGAACAGATCAATGAAACCAGAGCTGGTTTTTGAAAGAATTAACAAAATGGATAAACCCCTCGCCAGTTGGATCAAAAAGAAAAAGGAAAGGACCCAAATAAATAAAATCAAGAATGAAAGAGGAGAGATCACAACAACACTGCAGAAATACAAACTATACTAAGAGAATATTATGAGGAATTATACACCAATAAAATGGGCAACCTGGAAGAAATGAACAAATTCCTAGAAACATATAAACTGCCAAAACTGAAACAGGAAGAAATAGAAAATTTGAACAGACTCATGAACAATAAGGAAATCGAATTAGTAATCAAAAATCTCCCAAGAAACAAGAGTCCAGGGCCAGATGGCTTTCTAGGGGACTTCTACCAAACATTTAAGGAAGAGTTAACACCTATTCTCTTGAAGCTGTTCCAAGAAATAGAAATGGAAGGAAAACTTCCAAACTCTTTCTATGAAGCCAACATTACCTTGATTCCAAAACCAGACAAAGACCCCACTAAAAAGAAGGACTATAGACCAATTTCCCTGATGAACATGGATGCAAAAATCCTCAACAACATAATAGCTAACTGGATCTGACAGTATGTTAAAAAAATTATTCACCGTGACCAAGTTGGATTTATTCCTGGGATGCAGGGCTGGTTCAATATCTGCAAAACAATCAGTGTGATTCATCACATCAATAAAAGAAAGGACAAGCACCACATGATCCTCTTACTAGATGCAGAGAAAGCAATTGACAAAGTACAGCATCCTTTCTTGATAAAAACCCTCAAGAAAGTGGGATAGAAGGATCACACCTCAAGATCATAAAAGCCATATATCAAAGACTCACTGCTAATAGCATCCTCAATGGGGAAAAACTGAGAGCTGTCCCCCTAAGGTCAGGAACAAGACACGGAGGTCCACTCTTGCCACTATTATTCAACACAGTATTGGAAGTCTTAGCCTCAGCAATCAGACAACACAAAGAAATAAAAGGCATCCAAATCAGCCAGGAGGAGGTCAAACATTCACTCTCCGCAGATGACATGATACTCTATATGGAACACCCAAAAGATTCCACCAAAAAACTGCTAGAACTGATCCATGAATTCAGCAAATTCACAGAATTTAAAATCAATGCACTGAAATTGGTTGCATTCCTATACACCAACAATGAAGCAACAGAAAGAGAAATCACGGAATAGATTCCATTTGCAATTACACCAAAACCCATAAAATACCTAGGAATGAACGTAGCCAAAGAGGTGAAAAATCTATACACTGAAAACCATAGAAAGCTTATGAAAGAAATTGAAGAAGACACAAAAAAATGGAAAAAATATTCCATGTTCCTGGATTGGAAGAACAAACATTGTTAAAATGTCGATACTACCCAAAGCAATCTACATATTCAATGCAATCCCTATCAAAATAACACCAGCATCCTGCACAGAGCTAGAACAAACAATCCTAAAATTTGTATGGAACCAGGAAAGACCCCGAATAGCCAAAGCAATCTTGAAAAAGAAAACCAAAGCAGGAGGCATCACAATCCCAGACTTCAAGCTCTACTACAAAGCTGTAATCATCAAGACAGTATGGTACTGGCACAAGGACAGACACTCAGATCAATGGAACAGAATAGAGAACCCAGAAATGGACCCACAAACATATGGCCAACTAATCTTTGACAAAGCACGAAAGAATATCCAGTGGAATCAAGACAGTCTCTTCAGCAAGTGGTGCTGGGAAAACTGGACAGCGACATGCAGAAGAATGAACCTGGACCACTTTCTTATACCATACACAAAAATAAACTCAAAATGGATGAAAGGCCTAAATGTAAGACAGGAAGCCGTCAAAATCCTAGAGGAGAAAGCAGGCAAAAACCTCTTTGATCTTGGCGGCAGCAACTTCTTACTCAACATGTCTCTGGAGGCAAGGAAAACAAAAGCACAAATGAACTACTGGGACCTCATCAAAATAAAGAGCTTCTGCAAAGCAAAGGAAATAATCAGCAAAACTAAAAGGCAACCAACAGAATGGGAGAAGATATTTGTAAACGACATAACAGATAAAGGGTTAGTATCCAAAGCCTATAAAGACCTTCTCAAACTCAACACCCAAAAAACAAATAATTCAGTGAAGAAATGGGCAAAACACATGAATAGACATTTCTCCAAAGAAGACATCCAGATGGCCAACTGGCACATGAAAAAATTGCTCAGCATCACTCATCATCAGGGATAGACAAATCAAAACCACAATGAGATACCATCTTACACCTGTCAGAATGGCTAACATTAACAACTCAGGCAACAACAGATGTTGGCGAGGATGTGGAGAAAGTAGATCTCTGTTGCACTGCTAGTGGAAATGCAAACTGGTGCAGCCACTCTGGAAAACAGTATGGAGGTTCCTCAAAAAAATTAAAATTATAACTACCCTAGGACCCAGCAATTGCACTACTAGGTATTTATCCAAGGGATACAGGTGTGCTGTTTCGAAGAAGCACATGCACCCCCATGTTTATAGCAGCACTAACAACAATAGCCAAAGGATGGAAAGAGTCCAAATGCCCATCAGTGGATGAATGGATAAAGAAGAGGTGGTATATATATACAATGGAGTATTACTCGGCAATCAAAAAGAATGAAATCTTGCCACTTGCAACTACATGGATGGAACTAGAGGGTATTATGCTAAGTGAAATTAGAGAAAGACAAAAATCATACGACTTCACTCATATGAGGACTTTAAGATACAGAACAGATGAACACAAGGGAAGGGAAACAAAAATAATATAAAAACAGGGAGGAGGACAAAATAGAAGAGACTCACAAATATGGAGAACAAACAGAGGGTTACTGGAGGGGTTGTGAGAGGAGGGGATGGGCTCAAAGGGTAAGGGTAAGGGTATCTACTCCTGAAATCATTGTTGTACTATATGCTAACTTGGTTGTAAATTCAAAAAAAAAAAAAAAAAAAAAAGAGTCCGGTATGGGGTTCCTGGGTGGCTCAGTCAGTTAAGCGTCCGACTTCAGCTCAGGTCATGAGCTCATGTTCCATGAGTTCGAGCCCCGTGTCGGGCTCTGTGCTGATAGCTCAGAGCTCGGAACCTGCTTTGGATTCTGTGCCTCCCTCTCTCTCTGCCCGTCCCCTGCTAATGCTCTGTCTTACTCTTGAAATAAACAAACATTAAAAATAATAATAAAGCCAGATACTTAACTGACTGAGCCACCCAGGTACCCTGACGTGAAAGGTTTTAAAAGCCAAGTTACCAAGCAAAATTGAATGTGAAAACTAAAGACCTAGGTCTAGTTGCAGTGACTACTCTACCTTGCAATAGCTATGGGACCTTATGCAAGCTTCTTGACTTTTCTGGACCTTAGTTCCCTTGTCTACAGAAGAAGCCTGCACTAGATTATCAGGTGGCATTCTGAGAGTCACAGAGCTCTAAGGAGGGCCTGGCCTGACCACATGAGAGTCAGTGATCACTCGATAACTGTATTTAACTGTATTTGACAGTTAAAACCAAACAGGACCAGCTCAGCCACAACTGGGACTTGGCCCCCACCCCTCTCTCCCAGCACGCTCCTCTTTCCATTCTCAGCTCACATCTGTGTGTCTCTTAATTCACTGCAGTGAAGTGCACACCCTATACTACAACTCCTTTAAATCTTGAATCAATAGGCATTCCCATTTTACAGATAGAAAAACTGAGGTTCAGAGGAGTTTAAGTCACTCACCCGAAGTCATAGGGCTAATAAATAGTAGAACTGAGACTTCCTATCCCATTTTCCCATCTGACTAAAGCATTTCATCTTTCCAGTTTACAGCTCTTCGGGACTCCCAACCCAGCACTGTTTTCACTGCACCACACATTGAGAACTTGGTCTCTGCCTCACTGGATCTTCTGCCCCTCCTCCCACTCTCTCCTCAGTATCTAACCCTGAACCAGGCAGCAGGCTTTCCTTACAGCCTGTCCCTTCCACCCCAGCTGCTCAGCGTGAGCACACATTTCTGCACCACTCCCTCCCTCCCCCTCTGCTGGCTGTTTGTGAAAGTTTGGGCTGTAGGGTGGAATAAGCCCTGTAATTTATTTCTGTTGCAGGAAATTTGAATATTAGCTAAATCACAACAGGAAACCAGCCATTCAGGAGTAATGCAATCAAACACTTCACTCAGTCCAAACATACCTGCAGAAGGGAAACCGATCCCAGCCGTCTCTGAGTCTAAAGGAATCGCTAAGCTCGTTGTCTTCCAGCACAGGCACCTCATGCACTATTTTCAGGACAAAGGTTCTTGTTTGAACATTAAGCCTTTCTAACTTGGTCTCAGCTAAAAGGCACTAACACAGAGATCCCACTCACTGAGACTCCTCCTCAGGAAGGGGGCACAGGCCTAACATGAGGAGCAGGCAGGGCATGACAACTCAGGAGGGCTTCAGACACCTTCTCTGACCTCGCTGCCATGGAGGGGGAGGGGTGCGGCCCAAGGGAGGGGCCACAAGGAAGGCGGCTGACTGTTCAGGGCTCCCTTGTGCCCTCTGCCAAGGCATGGAAAAGCCAGGCTGAACCAGGGCTGGGTGGGCAGGAATGTTTGTGAAGGACGC
Organism: Panthera pardus; assembly: GCF_024362965.1. Taxonomy (NCBI): domain Eukaryota; kingdom Metazoa; phylum Chordata; class Mammalia; order Carnivora; family Felidae; genus Panthera; species Panthera pardus. The sequence continues at coordinate 47,527,207 of NW_026527002.1, forward strand.
CAGAATTGCTGAGAAATGGATCCCGGTGTCTTACATTCTTAAACTTTCTGTAAAGAATGTAATCGGGCCGGGAGTATTTAAACCACCCTATAGCGTCTGGTGACTCAGTCGGTTAAGGGTCTGACTCTTGATTTAGCTCAGGTCATGATCTCATTGTCATGAGATGGAGCCCCGTGTTGGGCTCTGCACTGAAGGTAGAGCCTGCTTAAGATGCTCTCTCCCCACCCCTCTGCCCCTCCCCCACCCCCTCTCTAAGTAAAGAAATACATACATACATACATACATACATACATAAAATAAACCACCCCATGGGTGAGGAATGCAGGATGAAAGGGAAGGGATGATGAATTCATTTTGAATTGTTTTAAAAAGGGGAGGTTGTTTCAAATCAGATGTATTTGTTATAATAGAAGCCATGGGTAAGAATGGCTTAGGTAATCTTGGTACTTCTTGTCTCACAGAACAGAGAATGGGAGGTAGGAGTTATCATGGCTGGTCCATGTAGCAGTATCTTCAAAACCCAGGCATCTTTTGCCTTTTACCTTTTCCATCTTTAGTGTCTTAGCTTTTTTTGTTCTTCCTCATGCATGTTGCCTCACTCATTATAAGGTGGCTGCCGCTGTAGCAAGATTACATCCTCACACAACTTATTGAAGGCAGGGCACAAAGGAGTAGTCCTGGCAGAGATTTTCTTCTCATAAGCCTTACTCTGAGCAGTGAGGAAAAAACATTTCCCCGTAAGACCCAACAGGCTTTGCTTTATGTATTTTTTTAGCCAAACTGGGCCACTTAGCCGCTTCTAGCTACAAGGGAGTCTGAGAAAGCAAGTATGTGGCATTGAAGTGGGCAAGGGTTGGGAATGGCTTTGGAGTAGACAACTAAGAGTATCTGCCATAGGGATAAATAGAAGTGTGGCCAGAAATAAAAATAAAAACAAATTTTTTTCACCTAAGTCCAAAGATGAAAGTTTTAGGGGTGCCTGGGTGGCTCAGTCGGTTGAGCGTCCAACTTCGGGTCAGGTCTTGATCTCACAGTTCGTCAGTTTGAGCCCCACGTTGGGCTCTGTGCTAACAGCTCAGAGCCTGGAGCCTGCTTCGAATTCTGTGTCTCCCTCTCTCTCTCTGCCCTCCCCCACTTGTGCTCTGTCTCTCTCTCTTAAAAATAAACATTTAAAACATTTTAAAAAGAGATAAAAGTTTTAAAATATATCAACAGTTTTAGTAAAAAAAGAAAGATAAAGCAAGAAAGCAAGAAATGAAGAAAGCAAGAAAGCAAGAAAGCAAGAAAGCAAGAAAGCAAGAAAGAAAGAAAGAAAGAAAGAAAGAAAGAAAGAAAGAAAAAAGTTTTGTATGTAAACAGCTGCATTATCTAAAAGAAAAAAAGACAGGCCTGGCTGCATATTTTACTTCCATACACAGTTTAAAAAAAAAAAAGTGAAGCAACTTCAGAATTCTACATTCCTCTGACCCAATTTATCCCAGAGAAAATCACGGATCTGTATAAAGTTGTATATGTACATGTATATGTATAAATATATACGGATGTTCACCACCTATTGTTTGCAATAGCAACAAGCTGGAACAACTAGGCACTCCTACTTCACAATGTTCTGCCAGGCACCAAAGTCAAGTACAAAATTGGTCTGGAAAGGAGAACCGACCCCTCCCTTTGTGTTCCCCTCTGTGTGGTTTGCATCCCAACATGGGCAAGGGTGTGTGAAACCACTCAAGGTCTACCTTCCCCTCTGCTCCGCCTGGTAGGGTTTGTGTAGTGGCTTCCATGCTACATTCAAAATCTCTGCCCAAACCTATCACTTGGGTCAGACCTATCAGATCTGTCTCCTCCTTGCCTCAGGGCTGATTCTCTCCCAGGAGATCCCAGGCTAAGAAATTTCAGTTGAGTCACCATATGAATAGTGAGTCATGACCCAGCCAATCCTAAAGGCCAGTGATAGGGCCTAAGCTCAAACTGAGCTCCCTGTTGCAAATGATAACCAGTCTGAATCCCACCTGGTGCAAGAAGGGACTTTTAAGGCAGAGGACCAGCGAGTCTGCACCCTCAAACTCTCAACGTTATTTTTTTGTTTGTTTTTTTTTTTTTTGGGACAGAGAGAGACAGAGCATGAACGGGGAAGGGGCAGAGAGAGAGAGAGACACAGAATCTGAAACAGGCTCCAGGCTCCGAGCCATCAGCCCAGAGCCTGACGCGGGGCTCGAACTCACAGACCGCGAGATCGTGACCTGGCTGAAGTCAGACGCTTAACCGACTGCGCCACCCAGGCGCCCCTCAAACTCTCAATCTAGTTGCGGGAACAACAGGACCAGATCTACTGGGACCCAGGGTTCTCCTTAGAGCAGTGATACGCTGTGGCGCTAAAGCTACTTGACTTTGCTACTTATAGAACCAAATAGGAATTATTCATTATTAGGGATTGGGATTTGTTCATTAGCCTTAAAAGGCTAATGATAATGACAACGGATGTTAAACCTGTAAGTATAATTAAGGTGAACTGACTTTAACTTACTCCTAATGTTGTAGGAAGAGTAAAACTATCTTACTTGTTAAGGAAGCACAAAAATCTATTTCCCAGCCAATGAACATGCCAGATACTAAGACTGTTTATAAATCTATACTAAAAATTTGGATGACCAGCCTGTAAGAGGGAAATGAAACCTATATAATGATGAAATTGTTAAAGGTGACATGGGAAGAAGCCCATAGCTCAGCCTTGGAGGAGCTATTGACTCTGAGGTCACTCTAGCTAATGGAAATGTTGAAATTTTAATGCTAAGCAGAAGCTTTGAGATAATAGCTTCAATTCCTGAGTGCTTTCTATGTGCTGGGTCTATTTTAAGTGTTCTGCGTATTTCTACAATGACACAAGAAGTCCACACTGTTGTTCCTCCCAGTTGCATATTTAACCTGCCAAAGTCATCCAGCCAGTAAATGCTAGAGCCAGGATTTGAACCCAGGTGGTTTGGTTCTAAAGCCTATGTTCTTCCACACCTCACCATAGCAGAGTCCCATACCTGGAGGTACTTCCTATGAGTTGCAAGGGAGTTAACTGAGGCAAGATGGACTTAGTGGTCATAGGATGGAGTATCATTTAATGACCCCTAGCTCTCAAGAAACCTGCTCCCCACACTTGAATTGTTAAAATATCCTGCCCTGACCATAGATATCACCTTCCCCAGACAGAGGTGGATGGGAGCCTCAGGTATCCAGGGCCAAAGGAATGGCGTGATCCATTCTGGTACAACAGACAAGAGCTAGTACCTTCCCCTCCACTCTCAGATCCTCTCAGAATGGGCCAGAGGGTAAGTGCTGTCTTTCTGCCATTTCTGACCCTCCCCTCTCCACCACCCCTCCCCCAAAGTGATGGATGAGCAAATAACAAAATCACAGGTAACTCTGTGACTAGTCCAGGGCTCCTGATACTTCATAAAAATGTGTGGCTTTGTCAGTTGCTTCATAAGTGCTCAGCATCCCTCTATGGAAAGAGGCTTTTCCTCTTTCAGTTGGTACCAAAGTGCGGGGCTTTCCCTTACGGTACTGTCACCTAGACTTTCATTTCTGTACAACCAGCCAAGGGTGAAATTGCCCAAGGGAGTTTGCCTTTCTAAAGGGTCGGTGCTGAGCAGGAATTTCTTCTGTGTGTCCAGAGGCCTCCCTCCCGCCCAGTAGCCCAAGCTCATCTGGAAACAGCATCGTTCTTCTTTAAAATCTACCTCCTTAAAAAAAAATGAAGTTAGAGTGGGAGAGAGCCAAAGCATAAGAGACTCTTAAAAACTGAGAACAAACTGAGGGTTGATGGGGGGGTGGGAGGGAGGGAAGGGTAGGTGATGGGCATTGAAGAGGGCATCTTTTGGGATGAACACTGGGTGTTGTATGGAAACCAATTTGACAATAAATTTCATATATTAAAAAAAAAAAAAAGAAAAAAAATCTACCTCCTTAATTCCCACAGTGAAGGAGCAACCTCTGAGCAGAGAAACCAGTGGCTCAAGGGCTCCACCATGAGGAAATCAGGAAATGAGACCTCTGGCAAAACATCGTGATCTTGCACCTGCAGGCAGTCAAAGGTGCAGATGGGGAACAGAAGGCCAGTGGGGCAGCCAGGTCACAGTTGTCCAGCAAGAAAGGGGACTTGGTACCGTGTGCCCCCCCCCCCACCTTCTGCCACAGTCACTTCTGCTTCACCCGACCTCAGGGAAGGCGGGGGGGGCCACGACAGCCTCCTTTGTCTTTTTCCAGCTCCGTGCAGGACACATGGGGGCTAGCAACTCTGAGCTTTACGCTGGTAGCAGCTAGCAAGATGCTGAAGCTATTCTTCCCTTGTGGAGAATTAGATGGAATTAGCTTTGCTAAATTCCCATCAGCCCTGCCCACCAAATGCCCCACTGACTGCAACAGAGCCGCCCGGCAGCTGAGGGTAGGATGCGGCAGTGTCTGACCCTCACCTCCATGGGCTTCTCCCCTGCAGCCTGAGCAGCACCTGCAGCTGCTGACCCTCATCTCAGGCTGCACAGCCCTTTGAGGTGGTTTGGGACCCACCTCCCATGGAACCTGGGACTCTGCTCATCAGAGCTGCAGAGATGTCTTTATCAGGGGAGTCTAGGAAAATCATGAACTGTATCAAACCAAACTGGGGCAGAATCCTGGCTTTATCTGTACCACTTTAAGCAAGGAGTAGATAAGGAGTAAACCCTCTCTGAAAGTCACCTTGAAAATAGAGGAAATAACTCTTTCTTTATTATGTGTCTACCCCACTATGCTCCATGAGGCAGACGGCAGGTCTGTTTTTTTATGGTTTGATCTCCGGCACCTGGCACAGTGTCTGACATTTAGGATACACTCAATAAATATTTTTGAAGGGATGAAGGAAAAATAAGTTCCCAATAGGATTAAGAGCATAAAATGATGTGATATATGTAAAGCATACAGGGCACATGTGCTCTGTAAATGACAGTTTCTAGCGACCAGCTTATTCTGATTACATGAAGCCAGGCTTCATGATTCAACTAATAATGACTGTCATTCATTCATTCAGTGAGGAAATACTGATAAACTGCTACGTCCACACGGAAAACACAAATGTGAAAAAAAAAAAACCCAACTTCTCATCTGAAAGTGGCTCAGTTAAATGTTAGCCAGATATAGAGAGCTATGAGCACACAGAGGAAGGACTTTCCCAGAGGATGAGTAGAGGCCAGCCAGTAAAGAAGGTAGGAGCAGAGAAAAAATCTGAAAGGGAAAAAACTCTGTGTCAAACTCTATGGCCCATCGATGAAGCTGAGTTCCTAGAGATAAGTATAATTGTATCACACACAGGAGAGATGCTTGGAACAGATTTTTACTCAACTGTTTTCTCAGAGACGTAAAGGTTGATTGTATCTGGATGCTGCCTTCAGTGGGTTTGACTCCCTCTTAGCCACATGAAGGACGGTGTACATCCTCTGGAATTTGGGACTCTAAACCTAGAGACCCAAACCAACAGATGACAAGAATTAGAGGCATGTGCTCCCCTATCATCTGAAATTTAAACAAATTGAAGCAAGTATGTCTTTGTTTGCTACCACTTTATAACCTGAGTTCCGAGAAGGACTTCTGGGGGAGCTCTGATCTGGACATCTCAACATTTTAGACATGAGAGATTTGGTTTCAGGTTTCCAAAATTGTCATATGCAACCACTGCCAGGATATGCCATTCTGAGTTCCACCTGTACTATTACTTTATCTAATTCTTTAAAATTTACTTTTTACTTAAAGCAATATTTTTGAAGATATATGTCCCAAATATGATTAGAAAATAAGTATCAATTGCCCTTGCAGCTCTGATGTCTTCAAACATTATTGCCAATCCAACCAGGCCTCAGCAGGTAAGCCCTCTCTGCCCCCTCCATTAAGTGATGTTTAAACACAATTCCCAGCAGGCTTTGGGGGAGAACAAGTGAAGCTCTAAATTGACACCTGCCAACAGAGTGTGTTAGGAAAGCGTAGAGGTCAAGGAGATCTATCCCATGAAAAATATCACCAACAGTAGGAATAGAAACCTGGGTGCACTCAGCGAAAAGATGATGGGATTTAAAGCCATAACACCTGCCTCTTTTACTAGTTGTGCGGTCTCAGGCAAGTAACTTAACCTGAGCCTCAGGTCCCTTTTTAATATTATTGGGACATGGCAATTTCTTATAAAATGAGTGAACCAACGAAGTGGTTAGAATAATAGGATTGCAAAATCACCTCACAAGCACTAAAGTATGTACAAATACTTATCTCACTGGGAATTAATTTTTCGCACAGAATTTGGACACTATCATGAACAATGAGAGAATATCAAGAACATACCCCTTGGCCTTTACTCAGACAAACTGGAGGATGCTCTTGTTTCCCGTGATGTGGAAACATGCTAACCTGGAGAAATGAGCAGAGCAGATGTGGTTTGAGTGCTGGCACAGTGTGCAGAAAGCCCATGTGCTCAAGGCTCCTAGAAAGGTCCCATAAAACGAGGACAGCTGTTTTTCTTATTACAGGATGACCATGCAGATCGTGGACACCACATTCATTGGTAACAACCCTGCTCTTCTAAAACTCACAACTCCACTGTGCCTCCCTCTCCTCTTCACCTCACCCTCTCCACAGTACTTCAGTTTCACTGAACACTTCACCTGGCTCTCAGGGGCCTCTCCAGGGCTCTCAGCTTCTTGACTGATACATACCCAGACGCCCTGGTTCTTCCCAATTCCTTTTTTGTTTCCAGGGGCTAATTTTTGTTCTACCTAGGGTCCTTTGGGTTTCAAATCAGGAGACTTACACTATCTTAGGCAAAAAGTAGTCATTTATTAACGTTTATAGAAGATAATGAAAAATTGCAAAGAATGGGGATATCGTTAGGCCTTGGGGGCAGCTGGAACTAGGACTTTTTCTCTAGCTTTGTCATTCGAATAAAAGTGCTTCTGTGCCTTTAGTTTCATTTAGACATGACTTAAGTAAGGATGTGGCTCCCTCCTGGATCGCCTGCCTGACCCCAGGCAGAGACAGATGGGAGTATGCACTTGGCTTGGCAGCCCTGGGAACCCCACGCGGTGGGAAAGGGAACAGCAGCTCCCACAAATAAGTGGCTCTTATTCCCAGAAGGGAGGGGACTGTGGGTGTTGGGCATTGAGGAGGGCACCTGTTGGGATGAGGACTGGATGTTGTATGGAAACCAATTTGACAATAAAGTATATTTAATATTTTAAAAAAAGAACAGCTAATGCCCTCAATCACTCTCTGATTGTAAGGACTCCACAGGACAGAAATCATGCACAGACATTTGTATATTGAGTTATACTGCGGCTTCTTAGGTTCTAGATTTAGGACTCCTCTAATTGTCAAATTTTTCAGCCCAGAATATCGCTCGTGGGCCCACAATTCACAAAGAAAAAGCAGATGACAAAGGCACCTTCTTGGGGAGTGAGGGTAGTAGCAGAAGGTGGGCACAGTGTGGAAAAGCAATTGTGGAGAATGGAGAACAAGTTTACCAGGAAATTGTACTAGAGTTATCAGATAGTGCTGAGGTAGGTGCTATAAACTGAATGCTGTGTCCCACCAAAATTCATGTTGAAACCTAATCCCCAGTGTGCTGATGTTTGGAGGTGGGGCCTGGGTGACTGGATCATGAACAGGGTTAGGGCCCTTATGAAAGAGACCTCAGAGAACTCCCTCACCCTTCTTCCATGTGAGTACATAGTGAGTAGACAACTGTTTATGAACCAGGAAGCGAGACTCACGGGACACCGAATCTGTCAGCACCTTGATTTCTCAGCCTCCACAACTGTGAGAAGTAAATGCCTAATTTCAGCCCCCCAGTTTATAGTAGTTTTCAATAGCAGCCCCAATGGACTAAGACAGGAGGTAAATGTTTACATGGATTTATAGTAAGGAGATCCAATTTGTCTTACATGCCCTTTTCTCTGGCAGCATTTGGCTGCTTATTGAGGGAAATATGGAAAAACTGATTGTCATGTTTGCAACAGGGTGGGGAAATCTCCTTGACTTTTCTATGTATGGTACAAATGCAGAAGAGGAACAGAGTTCAGGGTATTGGTAAAGTACACATATTACCCCTAGTAATATTATGTATTGTGGAATCTCAGCTGGATATAAAGAGACATGGATTGGGTGAAGGCAGATGAGAGGGAGGACTGGGGGAATCCCACTTATGTCAAAAGAACAGTGTGTGTGTGTGTGTGTGTGTGTGTGTGTGTGTGTGTGTGTGAGAGAGAGAGAGAGAGAGAGAGAGAGAGAGAGGGAGTTGAACAAAGTAATACCAATATGTATTTATCTGTATGCACAAAGAGAAAACATATACATTTCTTGATTAGGGTAGCCCCTTCACTTATAAAGAAACACTCTTACTCAAAAAGGACACACACACAATGATGTAGCTATGATACAGTTTATTTCAACACACTAACCCCCAAAAATAACAAAACAACCTATTTCTTTGGGGAAAAAACCCCCCAACATTCTACATATTCAGGGTTGGCTTGATTGACCACAATGCATTTTAGCAAAAAGACTTAGGTACACCACACCTAATAAAGCTCTCTATATACACAGTAAATACCAAATAACTTTGCTAAATTACCAGACATTTGGAAAAAAACAAAACATTATTATAAAAGAATCAAATGCACTAAGTTAACAATCTTGTGAACTTAGAAAAAGACTTGAATTGTTGTATTTTTATCTGTACAAAAAAATCAATCTCTATCCTTCCATTTTTACCTATATTTTCCTTAGACCCCAAATTTGAAAGCTTAAATCCTTTCTTTCTAAGGCCCTGGGAATATCAAGTTTTCCTTCAAATTTACAGTCATCTAAAAAGGAGATTATCTAAAGGCTGGGAAAAACAAAGGAAAACTAGATTTCACTTCTGTACCACTCATGCAGATTCCACTGAGAAGAGCTCCTGAGTTGGCTACCAATTCATGCAATTTAGTTCAAAAACATAATACCTGATTATAGGACTAAACTGGCTTTTATGCAGCTCGGGAACAGATTTCTTTATCACTGAAAATCAGTTATCGACATTAAGCCCTTAGCCTAATCCATGCAAATGCAATTTGGGAATTCTATGACATGGAAGTTAGCATATTTAAATGTAAAATACAAAGTTATGAATATTAAATAATATGTGTTTTAAATATGCAAACTGCTATGTTTTCTCAATACAGTTGACCCTTGAAGAACATGGGTTTGACCTGCACAGGCCCACGTATATGTGGATTTTTTTCAATAAATAGAGTATAGTACTGTAAGTGTATTTCTCTTCCTTATGATTTTCTTAAAAACATCTTTTCTCTAACTCACTTTATTGTAAGAATACAGTACACAATACATATAACACACATAATATGTGCTAATCAACTTGTTTGTGTTATTGGTAAGGCTTCCAGTCAACAGTAGGCTATTAATAGTTAAGTTGTGGGGGAGTCAAAGGTTACATGTGGATTTTCAACCGTGCGGGGGTTTGGTGCCCCTAAGTCCCATGTTGTTCAAGGGCCAACGGTAATCACTTTTTATGAATAAAAAATAAAATGTCAAAAGAAGAAGAAAATTTTGATATTCCAAAATGAGACACTAAGACATGACTCGAGTAAGCTTATAGGTAAAAACAATTGTTTATTATTGTGTGTAACTGAACAACAAAATAGCCTTGTCTGAAAGCACTGAATCAAACTGTCTTCCCAAGTCCTTCCAAGTCATGATTCTACATACTACAATGAAGTTATTTTTAATAAGGGCTGTCATGAACTACAACTTTTTACATTCCTAAATAACAAACTTAACTTTACTATAGCAATGACTTAAGTACATGTGCTATTAAAAAAAAGTTGTAAACATACTCTGAATTTCTTTACCTGTGAGATAGTATTAAAAGGCAATTCCACAATTTCTTCATTCCTTAAGAACTAGGAACCAAAATATTAAACATAATAAATAAATATGCAACCTGAAGGCCTGGAAAAGGATATAGAACACTGAATATAATAAACCAGTGTATTAAAAATCCAGTATTTCAGTATTAAAACTTCTTCATCTCAACACAGTTAGGTTTATTGCTACTATAAATAAGCTTCATATTAAGGCACCTGTCATTACCTATGAGAAAGATCTGGATTCAAAACAAAGGGAATATGCACTGAAAACTTTTTTCTTTCATTCCAATATTATTGCAGATATTCTCAATTTATAATGTTAAGTGTTTCTACAGTAGTATACACATCTTTGAGCATACTACCTGAATATAGGTAAATAATTTACATAACACCTTAATAAAGTACATGATACCTGAATGAGAAAATAGGCAAAATCACATCAAGATGGATGTAAAGGACTAAATACAAGAAAGATGATAATCTCTAGGGAAAAAGAATTCTACTGCAAGGACAGTGATAAGAGCCCACCTTGGCCAAGTCATTTAACTTCTCTGAGCCTCACTCTCTCCTAGCAGTAAAATGTCAATATTAGCTGTCAAGCTTATAAGGCTGTTGTGTGATCACGTGATATGATGTAAAACCAGCTGGCCAACCATGAAGCATTGAACAAACTGAACAAATGGCACTGTCATAGGCCGAAATATCACAGGCTTCTGACAGTTTCCCTAACAAGGTTATGGCCTGGTCCTCTTGCATCCACTTGAGAACTCCCATTTTTAGTCATTAGAACGTTGCTGAATGAATGGAGCAAAAATTTATGCAAAGTGAAAAACCTCTAAATTCTAGGTTGCAGAATGTTATAAAGCAGTTTGCTGTTAAGTGGGGAACCACACTGTTTTGGGGACTCAGGCTACCTGTTGGCTCTTCCTAACGATAAAGAGGGGTCCATGGCCTTTCCTCACTGTCTCCTTTGCAGAAACCTTTGTCTCCCTTGCCATCTGCTATTGTGCAGGATGCATAGTTCCATTATTAGGACTCTACCTTTTAACAGCATAAAAGAGTTTGAAGAGTATTAAAGAAGCACAGCTGAGGTCAGTCTCAGGTACATTACTCAGCTCGGCACAAATATGAATGGTTTAGTAAATCCCTCCAGGTCTCCTTTGCCTAGTCCACAAGTCCTTCCTCTGTGTACAAAATGGTTCTAGGGCAGCCTTTTCCAAACTATATTCAGAGGAATACTAGTTAGGTGAGATGTTAACAGGTAAACTACAGATCTTTGTTAAGTAAGTCTGGGATATGCAGGGAGAAATAAGTTTTACGTCCTGAAGAATTTCTCTCTTTGAGGTACTGACTATATACTTCAGAGAGGAAGAAGGGAGGATAGCATTTCCCAGGTTCATCTGACCACAGAATCCCATTTTTCCCCACAAAATATCTAGAGGGGCTCACAGCTTTTAGAACATTCTTGGGGAAATGCTATTCTAGCTAATTCACCCGGGGTTTAAACATTTCAGGGCTAGCTATGTCTGGCAATTGTTACCTTTTTGATTTCTAAAGGAGCAAAATCATTTTACTTACAAGGTCAACTGCCAGGCTGATCTCCCAAATTTCACTTCATAAGTGTCCTGCCCAAAGCAACTGAGAACTAAATTTCCTTTACTACATGCTGAGGAATTTGAAGAAGCAATTCTCAAGTTAATGAGAATTATAATTTTTAAATGAAATCTTTATATTCTCCCTCAAACATTAAAATATAAACATCTAATTCTAGATCTTAGAACCTAGAATCAAAATTACTTTGAGGACAGGGGAGCATTTTATCACAACATCGCCATACTTAAGACTGTTAATAAGTAGTAATGGTGTTGGTGGGGCTAAGCACCTATTTTGTGGCTTAACCCTCATATCCACATGATAAATTTAGGAGCTACTATTACACCCACTTTAAGGATACATACATTGAAATTTAGAGAGATTAACTGACTTGCCAAGGATCACACAAAGCAGTAAGGGCAGAATCTCAAATCTGACCCCTCACCTCATGCTCTTAATCACTACATATCACCATCTTATATTTTCGTGACAAAACAACAGAACTGAAGTCACATCCTGAATGTCAAATGGGAAAATTAGAGTGTATTTCTATAAATCCAACTTATTGAAATTTGGTTTTGGGTTTCCTTTTAAGCAAACTTGTGTTGCCTAAGGGAGCTACTTTGTTTTTTTGTTTTGTTTCGTTTTTTTGTTTTTTAAAGCAGAGAAAAACAGACTGCTATTTACCAGTGATAGGTTTATCTATGGGGAGAGTTCTAAAAATCTGCATCCAGGGTGAAGACATTATCTGTAGTTTCTGCCATAACTGCAAAACGTTGATACTCTGCAACTCGTTTCTCAAAGAAATTTGTTTTCCCTTCCAAAGAAATGTTTTCCATAAAATCAAAGGGATTTTCTGCCTGAAAAACCTAAAAAGAAAAGAAGTGTTATTAGACATTCTGAAGAAGCCAAATTACACCCATAAGAACAACAACACATAACTAACAAGGCTTCTCATTAAATACAACTTAAGCTTACATTTCCATGCTAAGAAGTTAAAACCTATAATTTCTAATTACCATATACAGTACATTGTAAAGTTCCATGAATATCCAATTATGGTGAATACAACATGACCACTTAGTATGTATTTACTGTATGTCTGATAGTATTTTAAGTGCTTTATGTATCCCAACTCATCAACAATCCTTTCTGGTAAGTATTATTATTATCTCCCTTTCGTAGATGAGGAAATGAAGGTAGAGGTTAAACAACGTGCTTAAGGTCACAGAGCTAGAAAGTGGCAGAGCCAGGATTCAAACCCAGGTAGACTGGCTGCAGCCTCCATCTGTTACGTCATGTGAGAAGCACACGACTTTATGAAATTCAGGTATATTATCTCTGATAAAAAAAAAAAATGAAAAATAACTTAAAAGGCAACTGAGTTCAAAGGACCAAATTATGACAGTTAATGTCTTCCTAATAACCATTTGTATTTAAAAGTATAAACGTTTGGATGCACCAATCTCACTAAATAAGTAAAAGGTAAACACGTTTCTTTTTTATTTTTATAAGCTTATTTTATTTATTTTGAGAGAGAGAGAGCACACATGGGAGGGACAGAGAGAAAGGGGAAGAGAGAGAGAGAGAGAGAGAGAGAGAGAGAGAGAGAGAGAGAGAGAGAACCCTAAGCAGGCACTGCACTATCAGCAGGGAGTCCAATGAGGGTCTCAAACTCATGAACCATGAGATCATGACCGGAGCCAAAATCAAGAGTCAGACACTTAACCTACTGAGCCACTCAGGTGTCCCATAAGTTAAACAGTCTTTAAAAAAAGTATTAATGCAAAAATTACAACACAGACCCATGAGGATTTATGAGGGTAACATATATATATATACATATTAAATCCAATTAAAGATAATCCTATTAAATACCTGCAATTATTACAAGTAATTTATTGAACTTATTAATTCTAAGATTTATCAGCTTCTTCCTTCTGTTATGAATTTCAAGTTTCAAAGGATTTTGCAAAACAAATTTGTTCATGCAAAACAAGGCTGTCACAGTAATTTTAAAAAGTAGACTGATGTGATACAAATGCTTTCAATGAAATATAGTATTTTAGTGGTCTTACTAACATTTTAGCTAGTAGTAATAAATTTTTAAACATCTTACCTTTGAGAATCCAAGTTCCACAAGTAATCTGTCAGCTACAAACTCAATATATTGTTTCATCAAAACACAATTCATTCCAATGAGGCCAACTGGCAAGGCTTCTGTTAGAAACTCCTGAGATACGAACAAAAACAGAATCAAGTACAAAGACAGAACAATAAATAAGTATTTTCCAAATAAAAACAGGGTATTAGTTTTAATCTTCTAAGTCCCTAAGGAAAGTTCACTAGGGTAAATTCTTTCAACATGGCAATATCCATTTGTTTAAAAATGTTTGGGGTTTTGGGGCGCCTGGGTGGCGCAGTCGGTTAAGCGTCCGACTTCAGCCAGGTCACGATCTCGCGGTCTGTGAGTTCGAGCCCCGCGTCAGGCTCTGGGCTGATGGCTCGGAGCCTGGAGCCTGTTTCCGATTCTATGTCTCCCTCTCTCTCTGCCCCTCCCCCGTTCATGCTCTGTCTCTCTCTGTCCCAAAAATAAATAAAAAACGTTGAAAAAAAATTAAAAAAAAAAAAAAATGTTTGGGGTTTTACTATTCACAGTATTTCACATTCTCAAATAGCCAAAGTAAACTGAAACTGTCAAATTACTTATATTTTACAAAGTAGTATATATAGGACCTAAATTCACAGACTTTCCAGAGAGAAAAGAAGGCATACTTTGTCCTGAAATATCCGGAAAAAGATTCACCAGAGATGATCACTGTGGGGAACATGGTTATGGAAGGGGATTAGGAAAGAGAGAAACACATTTAACAAAGAAAATGAGAAAGAGAAATGGATCTGGGGGTTAAACTGAACTCCAACTATATTGAAAGACAGTGGCAAAGTGTTAATCGAGAAAAAAATAAAAATACTAACCATTTGGATTTAGTTCTCAAAATGATTAAAAATACTAAAATGAATTTCATTCCTTTTCACCCCTCCCAATATGAAAACTATGGCTATTGAACTGTATGGTATTTTTTTTAAAGAGTCAAAAGTTTTTATTTTATTTTCAAATGATAAAAACATTAAGTGGAACATCCAGGTCTTTGTAGTCAGAAATTTTTACATTCTATAAATTTTTACTATTTGTGAACTCATTGACTTGTTAATTCTATAAACATTTGGTGCATGCTTCAAGCTAGATACACTGCTTGGTTTTGAAAATACAAAACAAATAAGAAACTATCACTTCCCTCCAGTAGCTGAAAATCTAAAAAATATAAAGCTGAAATGATTAAAATAGTTTGCTATGGCACAGAATGTGACAGATCAAAGGGACAGAAAAAAAAAAATCCTGAAATAGGTTTTAATATACATAAACTTTAATATATCACATTTACTTAGTAACCAAATTATAAACTGACATAATTGAAATGCATCATCTTTTCATAACATACATACATAAACCTTAATGTATAACATTTACTTATGAACCAAATTATAAATTGACATATATACATAAACCTTAATGTATAACATTTACTTATGAACCAAATTATAAACTGACATAATAATTGAAATGCATCATCTTTTCGTACTGTCAGGTTGACTATATAAAATTACTGATATTTGCTTTGGCTTTAAGTGGCAATTTCAAATGAGTCAACCTAACACAATAATTACAAACATCAGAAAAAAAGAGATGTGCTAATCATATAAGCTACCCTGCTTACCTGCTCAATTTCAACAGCATTAACAATGATCTCCCTGACCCTTTCTTCTGATGGCTTATTTACTAAGTATTGAAACATCAGGCAAGCAAAGTCACAGTGAAGTCCCTAAAATAGAAGAAAAGTACCACTGTCAAAGAACGTCTAATTTTCACACAGTCATGTGTCAGGCATCATATAAGTAGGTTCTAGGGATGCAACACAGAACTTATGGAAGATAAAAGAATTCACAGTACCAGGAACTACTTTCCTTCAAATCTCATTAAAATGCCAATTATAATAGCCTATCATGAAAATTTTTCAGTGCCAGCCAATCTTAATTCATAAACATGACAGATGAATTAATCAACAACAACAATAAAAATCTGCAACCAAAATCGTTTCAGAAAGGAAAACAAAGCAAGAGCTAGAATGAAAATTCATTAATTTCTAATGTATAAAAAAAATTAAAAATCATTGAAAATAATAAGTATTTAAAGAAAAAGGTGAGGGGTACCTGGGTGGCTCAGTGGGTTAAGTATCCAACTTTGGCTCAGGCCATGACCTCATGGCTCATGGGTTTGAGTCCCCTTTCTGGCTCTCTGCTATCAGTGTAGAGCCTGCTTTAGATCCTCTGCCCCCCCCCCCCACCTGTGTTCTCTCTCTCTCTCTCTCTCTCAAAAATAAACAAACATTAAAAATAATAACTAAAAAAATAAAGAAAAGATGAAGCTCATGAGATTTCAGAAAGACATTTATCTTAAATAAGAACAGCTCAAGATAAAAATAAATTTAGTGCAATGAAAATGGAGACTGAAGAATTAAGAAAACCATTTGAAGCTATACAAAGCAGAAATGACACTGCAGATAACCAAAGAAAATAAACTTGTGAGATACCTTGAGAACAGAATGGTTATGCAAATACAAGAAATCATAGAGAGCTTTAAATAGAGAACAGAGCAAGGAGATCCAACCTACAGTGATCAGGATTCCAAAACACAGAACAGATGGTAAAAAGCTGAAAACAACAGGAGTAATTGCAAAAAGTCAAAAGAAAAAGAGAGAGAGGCCAGAGACAGAGAAAGATGATGCAGTGCCAAACAAAATTAAGCTAGAGACTGACCTCAAGGCAGAGTCAATGAACATTTCTAAACTGCAAAGAAAAAGAAATAATTTTGTAGGAGGAGGAGGGGCAGAAGGCGGAGGAAGGAATGTGCACTTTAAATCAGAGTTTACTTGGGTTTTTCTAAATAAATCAGCAAAAACCAAAGACAAATTAAAGATAAGACTCAAATCAAAGGTTGTATTCCAAGGATTATTTACCTAGTTATCATTCCCAGAAGAAACCATCAGAAAAAAGCCCCTTTGAACAGCTAATCTTAGAAGCTTTGCTAGTCAAACATTTTTCCCAGACTGGACTCAAGAGGATACTTCAAATTACCAAAGGCTGAATTTCAAATAAACTGTGAAAGCTGTTACAGAAAGTGTTGATTAGAACTGAGAGCTAGCTACCTATTACAGAGATGAGGAAATCAAAGGTAGGCACTCATTCTGCTAAATCAATAAGTAGATAAAATTAATTTTGAGGTTTAAAGTAATTCCAATCAAAATTTCAATGGGATTGTTTCTAGTTAAAAAATTATGGAGCTCCTGGGTGGCTCAAATGGTCAAACATCTGACTCTTGGTTTCAGCTCAGGTCATGATCTCACGGTTCGTGAATTAGAGCCCCACATCAGGCTCTGCACTGACAGTGTGGAGCCTGCTTGAGATTCTCTGTCTCCTTCTCTCTCTCTGCTCCTCCCCTGCTCTGCCTCTAATTCTCTCTCTCTGTCTCTCAAAAAAAAAAACAACAAAAAACAAAAAACAAAAACCCCACATTAAAAAAAAATCTAATCTGAGGGGCACCTGAGTGGCTCAAACAGTTAAGCGTCTGACTCTTGGTTTCAGATCAAGTCAAGATTTCAAGGTTTGTGGGTTCAAGCCCCATGTTGAGATCTGCACTGACAGCATGGAGACTGGTTTGGATTCTCTCTCTCTCGCTTGCTCGCTCTCTCTGCCCCTCCCCCGCTCACACACATATGGATACTCTCTCTCAAAAAGTAAATAAACATTAAAAAAATTAATCTGAGACGAGAACTTAATTATTTGAGTTACCAAAAAGATATAATTATGTAATGTGATAGAGGTCCAAATTATTGTTACAATGGCAATCGTATCACAACAGAAAAATGTATAAAATTAATATGTTACATATCTTAAGTTTGCACAATATTGTATGTCAAATACATTTCAATTAAAAAACTAATCTGGGGTGCCTGGGTGGCTCAGTCGGTTAAGCATCTAACTTCAGCTCAGGTCATGATCTCATGGTTCATGAGTTCAAGCCCCACTTCGGGCTCTGTGCTGACATTTCAGAGCCTGGAGCCTGCTTTGGATTCTGTGTCTCCCTCTCTCTCTAGCCCTCCCTCACTTGCACTCCATCTCTCCCTCAAAAATAAATTAAGGAAACATCACAAACTTAAAAAAAAAATTAATCCTTAAGAATATATGGGCAGAATCTTATAAGAACAATTTTAATAGGATTTAAATTTTCAATAGGATTTAATGTTATGGGATTTATCCTAGTAGTTATCAAAACATAAAAAACAACAATAATTAAAATTGTTTGGCATGGAATTTGATAGGTTAATGAAAAGAAAAAATAGCCCCCAAACAGATTTTAGTACACTTAAAAACTTTAATATATAATAAAAAAGCCATCACAAGTCAATGGAGAAAGATGGATTACTTAACAAAAAGAACTAGAAAAAATTCCTAAGAGTGTGTGAAATAAAGTTAAGTTAAATTCTAACTTATCCTATATTTGTACCAAATTCTATACTTATACTAGACAAATTCCAATTGTATTAAAGTTAAATGTTCAAAAGTCAAGAGGAAAATATGTGTGATTATTTAATTATCTCTGGAAGTGGATCACATCAATTTCAGGGTTTTGTATGTTAAAAGAACAAATAAAATTGAAAAGCAAAGGACATGGCACAAAAACAGACACTCAGATCAATGAAACTGAACAGAGAACCCAGAAATGGACCCACAAACGTATGGCCAACTAATCTTTGACAAAGCAGGAAAGAATATCCAATATAATCAAGACAGTCTTTTCAGCAAGTGGTGCTGGGAAAATTGGACAACGACATGCAGAAAAATGAACCTGGACCACTTTCTTACACCATACACAAAAATAAACTCAAAATGGATGAAAGACCTAAATGTAAGACAGGAAGCCATCAAAATCCTCGAGGAGACAAAACAAGAACTATTGGGACCTAATCAAAATAAAAATTTTTTTAATGTTTATTTATTTTTGAGACAGAGGGAGACAGAGTGTGAGTGGGGGAGGGGCAGAGAGAGAGGGAGACACAGAATCTAAAACAGGCTCCAGGCTCTGAGCTGTCAGCACAGAGCCTGATGTGGGGCTTGAACCCACGAACCGTGAGATCATGACCTGAGCCAAAGTTGGACGCTTAACTGACTGAGCCACCCAGGCGCCCCTGGCCCCTGGACATAATCAAAATAAAAAGCTTCTGCACAGCAAAGGAAACAATCAGCAAAACTAAAAGGCAACCGACAGAATGGGAGAAGATATTTATAAATGACATGTCAGATAAAGGGTTAGTATCCAAAGCCTATAAAGAACTTATCAAACTCAACACCCAAAAAACAAATAATGCAGTGAAGAAATGGGCAAAAGACATGCATAGACACTTCTCCAAAGAAGGCATCCAGATGGCCAACCGACACATGAAAAAATGCTCAACATCACTCATCATAAGGGAAATACAAATCAAAACCACAAAACCACAAAACCACCTCACACCTGTCAGAATGGCTAACATTAACAACTCAGGCAACAACAGATGTTGGTGAGGATGTGGAGAAAGAGGATCTCTTTTGCACTGCTGGTGGGACTGCAAACTGGTACAGCCACTCTGGAAAACAGTATGGAGGTTCCTCAAAAAATTAAAAATAGAGCTACTCTATGAGCCAGCCATTGCACTACTAGGTATTTATCCAAGGGATACAGGTGTGCTGTTTCGAAGGGACACATGCACCCCCATGTTTATAGCAGCACTATCAACAATAGCCAAAGTATGGAAAGAGCCCAAATGTCCATCGATGGATGAATGGATAAAGAAGAGGTGGTATATATATACAATGGAGTATTACTCAGCAATCAAAAAGAATGAAATCTTGCCATTTGCAACTACGTGGATGGAACTAGAGGGTATTATGCTAAGCGAAATTCGCCAGTCAGAGAAAACAAATATCATATGACCTCACTAATACAAAACAGATGAACATAAGGGAAAGGAAGCAAAAATAATATAAAAACAGGGAGGAGGACAAAACATAAGAGACTCTTAAATATGGAGAACAGAGGGTTACTGGAGGGGTTGTGGGGGCGGGGTGGGCTAAATGGGTAAGGGGCATTAAGGAATCTACTCCTGAAATCATTGTTGCATTATATGCTGACTTGGGTGTAAATTTAAAAAATAATAATTATTATAATAAAGATAAATTTAAAAAAATTTAAAAAGCAAAGGACAAACTGGGAATGTATTTACAATAAATATGACACAATTAATATTTTATATAATATTTATGCATAAATATAACAAATTCAAAAAACAAACACTTATTGAAAGAGCCCCATCAGTCACTGTGCATTGGGAATGTATATCAACAGAAATAGAGGCAAAAGACAAGAATAGATAAAAGGGAAAAAAAATAACAAATAACTAATATCATTATGAAAAAAAGTTCAATCTAAGTAGTAATCAAACAAATGCAAATAAAACTAAAAATAAGAAACCATTACCCCTATCAAATTTGTCAAATATTTAAAACAGGAATCCAAATTTTGGTGAGGTTATGGTAAGAAAAGACACATTCATACATTGCTGGGTAGGGCTTGCTATAAAATTTCTGGGAAGAAATCTGCAAATAAATATGGATAATCTTTAAATGTTTAAGCCTTATAATCTAGTAACTTTATGTATAGGCAATCTAGCGTAGGAAAATCATATGAAATTGGGACAAAGCTCATATACAAAGACATTCATTTTGCATTATAGCAAAAGAACTAAACAAAAAAACCCAGAAATAACCTGAATTCCCAATTATAGAATAGTGAAATAATTGATACATTCCTTCATTAGAATATTATATATCTAACATAACTACTCTTTCTAAAATTCCTTAATTTCATAGAAAAATGCTCACAATATTCTAATAAATCTCAGCTCATAAAAATATGCAAAAAGCAGAGTATTTTAAATCATAAAATTATGATGTTCATATATATCTACATAGATTTAAATGTAGAAAATAGTCTAAAAAGAAATACAATGAAATACTAAACGTGGTTATCTCTGTGTTAAGATTGAGTGATTCTATTCTCTGACGTCTCTATAATCACCACATAAGACATTTATGATAAAAATTATTAGAAATTTAAAGACATGAAATAACAAAAATTATAGAAAGCATTTTATGGCACTTAAAGAGTATTTTCACACATACTCGTTCATTTTATTTTAACAAAATCCTATCAAGGTTTATAGTGGAAGAAACTGAGGCTCAGAGAAGTTAACAACTTGACAGTGTCACTTAGAAATAAGCTGTCCTTAGATTCTCTGCCACTCTTATGTGGATCCTGAGAAACTTAACAGAAACCCATGGGGGAGGGGAAGGAAAAAAAAAAAAAAAAAGAGGTTAGAGTGGGAGAGAGCCAAAGCATAAGAGACTCTTAAAAACTGAGAACAAACTGAGGGTTGATGAGGGGTGGGAGGGAGGGGAGGGTGGGTGATGGGTATTGAGGAGGGCACCTTTTGGGATGAGCACTGGGTGTTGTATGGAAACCAATCTGACAATAAATTTCATATACTGAAAAAAAAAAAAAAGAAAAGAAATAAGCTGAGGGGCCAGGGTTAGTGCAGTTAATAAATATGAACTGAAGGCTGTGATGGGCTAAATCTTGAGAACAGAAAGACAAATAAGACAAGGTGTTGCACACAGGGAGCCTAGAGTCCAACAGAGGAGAGAGGAATAAAGTACAGAATATGTACGGACTCTAATATAGGGACAGGTACCAGTTTCAAAGGGACACATAAAGGAAAGAGTGGTCCATTCTACCTAATTGAGTCAGGAAAGTTTTGAGTTGTCACCTGTGAGAAGGTAATCAACAGATGGAAAAGTTGGTAGGAAGATGGAAAGGGCAGTGCAGGCAGATGGAGACAAGATTTACTTACTGGTTGGATGTGGCTAAGAAAGAAAGAATGCAATCTAAAATGACTCCCAGAATTCAAATTTGGATGACTGGATAGAAGGTAGTATCATTCAATGATACAGGGAAAACCGAAGAATGAATCTGGGAGAAAAGGGATGCATTTTATTTCTGAAATATTAGGTTTGAGATATCTGTGGAGCCTTTCAGGACAAACTATCTAACACGCACTTGAACATATGGGTTTGGAGATCAAAAAAGAATGTCTGCGCTAAAGTTGGGGTTGTTATGAGCATCTAAATGGTAGCTGATTCCATGGAAACAGAGATCAGCCAGGAGGTCATGTACAGTGAAGGAGAGAGGCCAAGGTGGGAACCTAGGATTTAATGATATTTAAGGATGAGCAGGGAAGACTGAGGAGGAACAAGAGGCAGAAGAAAAACACAATGTCTTAAAAACCAAGTAAGAAATTACTTCCTATTTTCTTTTAATTACCAGGATATGTGTCATTATAAGCATTTTCCAGGGGAAAGAAAAATAAACACCAAAAATGAATACAAATATAACTAGAAGAATACTTCCTTCCTTACTTCATCTCTGCTGATGAGTTCATTGGAAAAAGTGAGTCCAGGCATAAGACCTCTTTTCTTCAGCCAGAATATAGCAGCAAAAGATCCCGAGAAGAAAATCCCTTCTACAGCTGCAAAAGCCACCACTCTTTCCCCTGGAGACAGAAAATAGTTTTCTTTTCTGAAATATCATATACTGCAGACATTTTCAAGCTTACATATATAAAACACACATATTTTTACATATATATTTATACCAATATCACACCTATTTTGCCAAGAAACAAAACCAACAAATTAGTGACATATCCAAGCATGTTCAGAGGAGGAGACCCACCACCTCTACCTACTACTGCAGAAAAACACGTAGGTGTGTCGAATTCAAATCGTATGTCAGACACTGCACTCCTGTGGGTCTTGGTATCTGGACAGAGGAGATCTTTCCCTACTCAAAAAAAGAGGCAATTTATCTGTGCGCCACAAGTGCCTATGAGTGTAGTATGTACATATAAATGTGTGCATGTATTGGAAATACAGAGTAGAAGAGAAGATCTTATGACAAATGTCTCCCTCTTGACGATTGAGGGAGGGGATGTTGCTGAGGTTTTTATTTTTAGAAACCTAAGATACGTTATAGATTAGCAGTGAACATTCCAAAAAACATTGCCATGCATCTACAATAAAAAAAACAAACAAACCAGATACATCCAGCTAAAGATAACAAATATGTCTATTGGATAAAATACCCCATCATATAAGCAAAAATACTATCTTCTGCTAAATAATAAGGCCCAATTTTCAAAGGTTACTCAATATTATGCAAGGACTTTACAGAAGCCCATCTCCTAAAAGGTCTATAATGGAACCATCTCTGTAACACTATCCCTAGGGACGGATTATAAGTCTGACCCCAGCAAATGTCACCACACTTCATATGCTCAGGAGAAATATTTATAGACATGTCTGTCTAGGGAGAAAGGTTTGGTCTATAGGACTGTGAGATAAAGGCAGGGCAGCTGAGTGCTTGAACCAACCACAGACCTGTTTCAACAATGACATCATAGCTTGTATCCCAGTACTGTCACAGGACCAAACACAGAGAGTGCGCTTAATAAACGTGTTCTGAACTGAATCAATGGAAGCTATATAAGCACTAGGTGATAAAAGACATTACCATGCATTCTATGAAAACTGCTAAAATCTGATCCAGAATATTTATAACTGCCCGAGCAAATGTAATTGTAATATTTAATTTCCAAAAAGAAAGAGAACTTTTAATATTTCTGGCAGTCTCTAAATAGTGCTCTGGTTTGTCCTTGTTCTTTTCCCTGATTATCTTAAATAAATCAAATCAGATCAATTTTATCAAATAATTGTGTATTATTGGCCCCAAACATCAGAAAAACTTTTAGAGTATTTTACTTATACAGACACAATTTTAAAAGTCACTTTGAAAAAAAAACAAAAGAAATGTAAATTAAATAAGTACTTATTGAGTATATACTGTTTAGAAGGAATTATCAAGAGAAGAATCTTTAGTGTACTATACACTAAATATTAAATGTAATAATAATCACTGTGGTCTGCTGACTCTTGAAAACAAAAATGGCTCTTTAGACCAGCTACATTTTTTAAGATGAAGATCTGTCCTTAGCTTAACATACAGATTTCTATATTTTTATCTTGCTATTAGTAAGATAATGGATAGTTACAGCTGATGCATGTTTCATTGTCATTAAGGCAATGTCATATGGACATTTAACTGTAAGAGAACTAGACTATAACACAAACATTATGAATAAGAGGAAATCTTTATTTTAACTATTCTGTGTATTCACGTGAATACTAAAGAATGAAAATCATGACAGAAATAGTTACAGAAGGCTACTTCTCTTAAAGGATTAAGAGAAGTAAACTTGACAAATTTAGACAGATGTAAATTAAAAGATTTCCAAAATATTTATTCTAAAAGATATAACGAATATGAAGGCTTCATGATTTGTTTTAAAGATGGGAAAGTAGGATATATATTTTTTTTCTTTAGGAGGTAACTTTATTTCTGCCATATTCCCTTTAACTTTGTCTTTCAACAATTTCACTCAGAGTGTATAGTTCTTTATTATGTATGTCCTATATAATGAATGACATACAAATTTCTCTCTTCCTTCATTTCAGGAAATTCAGTTTTTTATTATACCTTTTTTTCTCTGAGTTGGCGCAAAGCTTATTCTTTAAAATGATACTCTCAATCTTTTGTTCTCAGGATTTTCTCTAAAATATGTGGAATTATAGATTTTGTTTTGAAAATCCATGTATAATTTTTGACTCCCCAAAACTTAGCTACTAATAGCTCATTGTTGAATGGAAACCTTACAGATAATAATCAATCAACACATATTTTGTGTTATATGTATTATACACTGTATTCTCACAATAAAGCTGAAGAAAATTTTATTAAGAAAATAAGGAAGAAAAAATACATTTACATATACTGTATTTATTGAAAAAAATCTGTGTATAGTGGACCCACCTAAGTCAAACCCATGTTGTTCAAGGGTCAACTGAAATGTTGTTCATGGGAAATGATTCTTTTTTTTCCAAAAGTTTATACATTAGCCTATTTGCTTTTCTGATTATAGACATTTGCCCAATAGACCCTCTTTTCTTTTAAACTTTGACTCCTTTTACCCATTTCTCCTGCCCCCTAGCCCCTACTTCTTAAAACCACCAATCTGTTGTATCTATGAGCTTGGATTTTAGTTTTTAGTTTTTTTGTTCTTAGTTTCCACATATAAGAGTGATCATGTAGTATTTGTTTTTCTCTGTCTGACTTGTTTCACTTACAATGCCTTCAAGGTCCATCCATGTTGTTGCAAATGGTGAGATTTCATTGTTTTTTTTAATGGCTAAATTCTGTGCCATTATTATTCATATGTGTGTGTGTGTGTGTGTGTGTGTATATATATATATATATTAACATATATATTATTCACACCACATTTTCTTTATCCATTTATACATTGATGGGCACTTAGGTTGTTTCCACATCTTGGCTATTATCAATAATGCTGCAATGAACATGGGGGTGCAGATTTTTTTTTGAGTTAGTGTTTTAACTTTTTTCAGATAAATACTGAGAAGAGGAATTGAATCACTGGATCATATGGTAGTTCTATTTTTCAGTTTTTGAGGAACCTCCATACCGGTTTCCCCAGTGGCTGAACAAATATACACTCCCAGCACTAGTGTACAAGGGCTCCCTTTTGTCCATATCCTCACCAACACTTCTTATCTCTTATCTTTTGATAATAAGCATTCTAACAGGTGTGAGGTGATACCATTGTGGTTTTGATTTACATATCTCTGATGATTAATGATGTTCAGCATCTTTTCATGTGTCTGTTGACCATCTGTATTTTTGGGGAAAATGTCTATTCAGATCTTCTCCTTATTTTTAATTTTTTTTTTTTTTTTTTTTTTTTTTTTTTTTTTTTTTTTGCTATTGAGTTATCTAAGTTCTTTATATAGTTTGGATATTGGCCCCTTATCAGATATATGATTTGCAAATATTTTCTCTCATTCAGTATGTTGCTTTTTCATTTTGTTGATGGTTACTTTTGTTGTGCAGAAGCTTTTTAGTTTGATGTAATCCCACTTGTTTATTTTTGCTTTTGTTGCCCTTGCTTTTGGCGTCAGATTCAAAATATCATCACCAAAACCTATGTCAAGGAGTTTACCACCTATGTTTTCTTTTGGGAGTTTTATGGCTTGGGGTCATACATTCACATCTTTAATCTATTTAATTTTTGTATATGGTGTAAAATAGTGATTCAGTTTATTCTTTTGCTTGTAGTTGTCCACTTTTCTCAATACCATCTTTTGAGGAGACTATCTTTTCCCAATTGTATATTCTTGGCTCCTTTGTCATCAATTAATTGGCCATATATGCATGGGTTTATTTCTGGGCTCTCTCTTCTGTTCCATTGATCTGTGTGTCTGTTTTTTTATACTGTTTTGATTACTATAGCTTTGTAAAATAGTTTAAAATCAGGGTGCATGATGCCTCCAGCTTTGTTCTTTCTCAAGATTGCTTGGCTATTTGGGATTTTCTTTGTGGTTCCACGTAAATTTCAGAATTGTTTATTCTGTTTCTTTGAAAACGCCATTGGAATTTTGATAGGAATTGCACAGAATCTGTAGATTGCTTTGGGTATTATGAACATTTTAGCAATATTGATTCTTCCAATCTCTGAGCATGGAATATTTTTCCATTTATTTGTGTCTTCATTTTCTTTCATCAATAGCTTATAGTTTCCAATATCCAAGTCTTCATCTCCTTTGTTAAATTTATTCCTAGGTATTCTATTCTTGTTGATGCAATTATAAATGGGATTGTTTAATTTCTTTTTCTGATAGTTCATTATTATTGTATAGAAACACAACAGACTTCTGTATATGAATTTTATATCCTGCAACTTCACTGAATCTTTTTATTAGTTCTAATAGTTTTTTGTTTGTTTGTTTGATGGAGCTTTTGGGGTTTTCTATGTATAATATCATGTCATCTGCAAACAGTGAGTTTTACTTCTTCCTTTCCAATTTGGATGCCTTTTTTTTTTTCTTGCGTAATTGCTCCAACTAGGACTTCCAACACTTTGTGGAATAAAAGTGGTGAGAGTAGGCATCCTTTTCTTGTTCCTGATCTTGAGGAAAGGCTTTCAGCTTTTCGCCCTTGAGTATAATGTTAGCTGTGAGTCTGTCATGTATGGCTTTTACCATGTTGAAGTATGTTTCCTCTATATCTGCTTTTTTGAAAGTTTTTATCATAAATGGATATTGAATTTTGTCAGGTGCTTTTTCTGTATCTGCACTATAGGTTTGCCTTGGGGACAAGCAATATGGAGAATTTCACTGGAGCCCTCATGTTGCTACATGGTGGCTGCTGCCCTCCTCTATTTTCTCTCTTTCTAAGTTACTTTCTTTGGTAATCATGAAATATATACTATCTGAGAGCCTGATCATCATTTGCCATTGGTACCTGTCCATACTAATATTTTTGACGCATATTGAACACCTTGACGTTTTCCTCCTTTTTCAAAAATGTGTATTTATTTTGAGAGAGAGCAAGAAAGTGAACGGTGGAGAGAGAGACCCAAGCAGGCCCTGTGCTGTCAGCGCAGAGCCAGATGCAGGGCTGGATCTCACAACCACGTTATCATGACATGAGCCGAAATCAAGAGTAGGACGCTTAACCGACTGAGCCATCCAGGGGCCCCTCCTCCTTTTTTTCTTTAAAGCTGGTATTTCTTAAACCACTCATGAGAGAATCAGCTTGATATAAAATGCAGATTCCCCAGTCCTACCTGGGCCTCCTAAATCACTCTCTGGTGAGGACCAGGATTCTGCAGGGTTTTTCTACAAACTCTTGGGTGATTTTTTATGCCCATTGAGAACCATCACTTTTCTCATTCTTGAAATGAACTGAAGGCAATGCAGACATCTGTTTCTTCCCTGATATGAAACAGGCTTGCCCCATACCCTTCTCTACATTGCTGGTTCTCAACATGTGGTCTAGAGGGTCCCTGGAAATCCACACACTGAGGAGGTCTGGGGTCAAAACTATTTTCATAACAATGCTAAGGCACTATTTATTTATTTTTTACTACCATTCTCTCATGAGCATACATTGGTGTTCATCCACAATAATCTAAGAAGCCTGGTAAAGTAGTGCTCCCTTTTCTAATTACCCATCTGAATAAGATTAGATTTTCTTCATAACTATACAATAAACTACAAAAATATTCTACAACAAATTGAATGTAGCAGCAGATATAATCCAGTTGTCTTCTATTAAATCAGACATATAAAAGGTTGCAAAAATTTGGGGGGTATGAAATAGTGTTTTTTCATATATATGTGCTATTTATAATAAAATATAATGAGGTATTACTGTTATTTTATTTATAATAAAATATAATGGGTTATTACTGCTATTTTAAAATGATTTAATAACCCAAATTTCAATGATGTAAGTTTGTTTTAATTTCTAATATGGAAGTATCAACAAACCGCACAAACAGATGAGTCCTCAATATTTTTTAAAAGCATAGGGGTGCCTGGGTGGCTCAGTCGGTTAAGCGTCCGACTTCAGCTCAGGTCATGATCTCGCTGTCTGGGAGTTCGAGCCCCGCGTCTGGCTCTGTGCTGACTGCTCAGAGCCTGGAGCCTGTTTCAGATTCTGTGTCTCCCTCTCTGACCCTCCCCCATTCATGCTCTGTCTCTCCCTATCTCAAAAATAAATAAACGTTAAAAAAAATTTAAAAAAAATATTTTTTAAAAGCATAAAGAAATCCTGAGACCAAAAATTTTGAGACTTGCTTCCCTATATAATGAATACAACCAGAAAGTAAAGACCACCAATTATTAAATAGATGAGAATGAGAAAGGTACTTAGAGATATTCAAATAAAGTATCTGAATATTTTAATTAAATTTAATAAATATTTATTGAGCAACTACTATGTATAGTTTTTCAGAAACTACACACTTGTTCCCTGAAAAAAATGTGAGTTTGACTTGCTTTAAATTTCTAAAATCAACATTCATGAAAGCAGAGACAAACTGTGCTTGCTATAATATTCTTATTAGATTCTATGTGACTTTTATTTACCTGTAATTATGTACTAGTATCTTAACCTTTCAACTTACAACTTATTAAACAAAATAGATAACAGCTTTAGATTATTTTATCACTGGTTCCTAAGAATTAGGAATGATTCCACGAAAGGTGCTTATGGTGACATTTGTATTCCTTTTCCATTCTGTGACTTTGATTAGTACCTGATAGTCATACCACATAGAAAGTGTTATATCAACTGAGCCAAATTTGATGAGTTTTAAATTAAAGCTACTTACCAAAAGTCGATTTTCTATCTGCTATCCATCGTAGGGCCCAATCTGCTTTTTTCTTAACATATGGCATTGTTTCAATTGCATTAAATAAAAATTCCCTGTAAAAACAAAAGAATTAAGAAATTTGTTTTTCTTAATCAGAATAATTTTCATAGTTTAATCATCAATAATAATTGCAACTCGGGGCACCTGGGTGGTTCAGTCAGTTGAGCAACCAACTCTTGACTTCAGCTCAGGTCATGATCCCAGGGTCAAGGGATTAAGCCTTAAAACGAAACTAAAATTCAAATTAGTGGTTTGGATCTGTGCTGATACAAAATTGGCTAAAGTCAATATTCAACTTGTAAAAAGATTATGCTAATAAACAATTTTTTAAATATAATACTCAAAGATGAACTGGTTTTCTACCGGCTTTTTTTTTTTAATGTCTACTTATTTTTGAGATAGAGAGTGTCACCAGGGGAGGGGCAGAGAGAGAGGGGGACAGAGGATCCAAAGCAGGCTCTGCACTGACAGCAGCAAACCAGACATGGGGCTCAAACTCATGAATTGTGAGATCAACTGACTATGCCACCCAGGCGCCCCTATACAAGTTTTTTTTTTTTTTTTTTTTTAACTCAACACATTATTAAACGATAGAAAACATTTGAATAATCTTTCCCTAACATTTAGTTTTGGAGTAAATTCTGCCTTTTTTTTTTTTTTTTTTTTTTTGAGAGAGGGAGAGAGAGCAAGAGTGCTCATGCAAACAGAGGAGATGGGCAGAAGGAGAGAGAGACAGACAGACAGACAGAGAATCCCAAGCAGGCCCTATGCTCAGTGCAGAGCCTGACAGGGGGCTAGATCCCAGGACTCTGAGATCATGACCTGAGCCAAAATCAAGAGTCAGAAGCTCAACCGAATGAGCCACCTGGATGCCCCAATTCTGCTCTTAACATAAGCAATAGCATAAACCTTTATAAATAAAATCCCAGTGGTAATACCTTTTCTTGGGATCTCTGATGTACGTGTCTATTAGCAAACTGTACATCTCTGAGTGAACATTCTCGATGAGAATTTGAAAGCCATAGAAACAGCGAGCCTCTGGAACCTGAACCTCCTGACTAAAGCGCTCCACCTATGAAAACAAGGGAAACATATATATCCAATTCTGTGGGCTCTCATTAAACATTGCAAATCAGAATCTGGACATCATAATTATCACTTAAGAATTATGTCATGCCATGAACAGGTTAGACAGAACTTATAGATTATTTTAAGCAGTATTGTTTATCTATCAACCGTCCACAATAAATTAGTTGCATAATGTATTTTTTCAAATTATTTTATGCATATATACAAATGATTCAGACCTATATCTTTTATTATCTATTTTGCTCACTTAATACTATGCACAATTTGCCAAAGCATTAAATATTCTAAAATATTTTTTTAATATGAAATTTATTGTCAAATTGGTTTCCATACAACACCCAGTGCTCATCCCAACAGGTGCCCTCCTCAATGCCCATCACCCACTTTTCCCTCCCTCCCACCCCCCATCAACCCTCAGTTTATTCCCAGTTTTTAAGAGTCTCTTATGGTTTGCCTCCCTCCCTCTCTTTTTTTTTTTCCTTCCCCTCCCCCATGGTCTTCTGTTAAGTTTCTCAGGATCCAGTTGCATCATGTATTCTTAAGCAATTAAATGAATTGATCTATTAAGTAGAGATACTCCCTATAGCCAAGTACATTGTAGAACATCAAAAGTAAATACTTTGCTTTGTAAAACTGACCTTAAGTCTTTTTGTTTTCACCAACAGCAGATAGATTGAACAAAACCCCTTCTAATTCATGATGAAAGTTTGTATCTTTCTAATTCTCTTTAACAAGAAAGCATGCCTCCTGGCCAACCAGAATACAAGTTTAAACAAGGGGAACCAGAATGTAGAGCTCAATTACACAGTTCTAGAAAGGTTATTAAGGTGCAGGCTATTAAGGTTACTATCTAAGGGTAAAAATCAAACTCATGTCTATGCATTGTAAGTAGTTTTGATTGGCACAATATGCTTGATTTCATGATATTTTGCTGGTCAAATGGGAGAAATGTATCCTTTTCTCTGACACTTCATCAGAAAAACATTTCTGAGAGTTAAGCTACATCTACTTAATTTCCTAGACATTATTTTTCAGGCTCAGACTGTTTTACCACCATTATCATGATTTAGCTTCTGAATGGAAGCAGAAATAAAACAAAAACCTTACCAAATTTTCATTCACAATGCCATCACTGGCCGCAAAAAAGGCTAATATGTGAGAGATAAAATACTTTTCATCAGATTTAAGCTTGTTCCAGTGAGGGAGATCCTTTGATAAGTCAACCTGGAAATAAAAAAGATTTTCAAGAATTTTAACTTGGTGTTTAATTCTTCTCAAAGTGTTTAGAAAACTAACTTTCATCTCAAAGTTCGGGAGAGACATCTCAGTAGCAATAAAATTTGAAAAAGGAAAACAATGTTAACATAACTGCTATAGACTGAATGTTTGCGTTCCCCCACCAAATTCATATATTTGAAACTAATGCCCAGTGTGATGGTATTTGGAGGTGAAGTCTTGGGCGGTGGTTAGGTCATGAGTGGGGAGCTCTCATGAATGGGATTAGTGCCCTTATAAAAAAACTCCCCAGAGAGCTTCCGCACCTCCTCTGCTATGTGAAACACAGAAAGTAAACAGTTATCTCTGAACCAGGGACTGAGACCTCACCAGGTACCAAATCTTCCAGAGACTTGATCTTGGAATTCCCAGCCTCCAGAACTGTGAGAAACAAAATTCTGTTGTTTGTAAGCCATCCAGTCTAATGTATTATTATAGCAACCCAAACCAACGAGACTATTACAAAGGAACACAATAAAAGCATTATGAAGGACTCTATATTCTGACTTAGAAACTGGCCAGGATATTCTTTCAAAGTATTAAAATTAGCATAACTATCGTCACCACAAAAAAGAAACGGTAATTATTGCACAGGATGCAGGTGTTAGCTAACATATTTTGCAATATATGTGTATCAAATCAGTATGTTGTACACCTTAAACTTACACAATATTTTAGGTCAATTATATCTCAATAAATCTAGGGACAAAAACAATCTAGTGGCTCTAGAAAAAATGAAGGAAGGGCCAAAGGGGGGAAAGAGATTAAAAACTGATCAAGAAGGAACTGAGGCAGGGACATCTGGGTGGCTCAGTTGGTTAAGCGTCCAACTTCAGCTCAGGTCATGATCTCGCGGTTCATGAGTTTGAGCCCCATGATGGGCTCTGTGCTGGCAGCTCAGAGCCTGGAGCCTGCTTCGGATTCTGTCTCCTTTTCTCTTTCCCCTTCCCCTGCTTGCTCTCTGTCTCTCTCTCGAAAATAAACAAACATTTAAAAATTCAAAAAAAAAAAAAAAAAAAAAAAGGAACTGAGGCAGAATAAACTAATGACTTTCAGCTGCCATTGCTTTAACATGGTATATAATACTTACTGTAGTGTTAGATTAACTACCTCGTAAACAATAGTAGCTGCTACTTTACTGGCAGCTAATCTACTTTTATACCCAGAAAGTAATGCCAGGCATGTAACGACCCAGGTTTTAAAGTTATTTACAGGTATGGCTTCCTCTGGGAATAGAAATATTTCTGAAAATGCTTATTAGAACTAGTCCTTGCAGTTAATAGAGGAAGGTACTCTAGAGTTTGATGGACTCTATAATGTAAAATAGGATTTAAATGTATCTTGTAGATATTATTTTGTCTTAGGAAGATCTCTGAAGTATTTTTCACAATAACTTCATAAACATTTGAAATATATAACTGTCCTTTGTCCTCCTTTTATTTATTCTTACAAAGCCCTAATCTCTTTCACCATTCCAAAAAGGATTAATGTTTCATGATTTGTGTTCTTTTTTGAAATCTTTTTCCTGT
This sequence comes from Panthera pardus, assembly GCF_024362965.1. Taxonomy (NCBI): domain Eukaryota; kingdom Metazoa; phylum Chordata; class Mammalia; order Carnivora; family Felidae; genus Panthera; species Panthera pardus. The sequence continues at coordinate 47,560,183 of NW_026527002.1, forward strand.
TACTTTATTCTTTAAATGTTTACTTAGCACCTACAACATGCCAGACACTGTAAAAAGTGTTAGAGATACAATGCTTTTGTGTGTGTGTGTGTATGTGTGTGTGGTGGGGGGGGGGGGGGATATGTTGTATATATCTTTTAAAACATGCAAGCTAATAACCAGATCCTATTCTCTTAAGAGTTCAACTCAGGATTAACTTAAGGGTACCTTCTTAGTTTTTGTGTATTCTACTCCTGATATTAAATTTTAATACTATAATATGCTCACTCTTAAACATTAAACTTACCCCTTCAAACGCTCAACTTCAAATAGTCTTATAAATTTCACTTATTCTCAATTTCACTATCTAAATACTGATCCTAAACTACTCGTTATTAGAACTGCCTGGTAGCTTTAAAAGAAAAATCCAAAACCCTAGACCTTTTACTTCTGAATCAAGATTTCTGATGATCAAAAATATTTAGGAATAATCCTAAACTACAGATAACACAATGACTAAATTGGAACTAACATAATATGTTTGAAGGAAAAATATGTGGAACTAAATGTGTCTTACTTCCTTTTAAAAAGGGTATTTAGGGGCACCTGGGTGGCTCAGTCAGTTCAGTGTCTGACTTCAACCCAGGTCATGATCTTACAATTCATGAGTTCGAGCCCCACGTCAAGCTCTGTGCTGACAGCTCAGAGCCTGGAGCCTGTTTCAGATTCTGTGTCTCCTTCTGTCTCTGCCCCTGCCCCACTCATGCTCTCTTTCTCTCTCAAAAATGAAAATAAACTTAAAAAAAAATTTTAATGGGTATTTAAATCTTCCTATAAACTTCCTATAAAATATGTACCAACCTATGTATTTTAATTTTTTAAATTAGTATTTCTTAGTCATAATACAACATGTATTATATTTGCTAAAAGATGCAAGTAATTTTCAAATGAATTCTGAGAAACCCAAGTATCACAAGTAGCTTTTTAACATGACGAGTGAAAAAGCCACCTGTGTACTCCATTTGTTCAGTTAACCATATCTAACAAAACACCTCCTAAAAACGACAGTTAGAAACAATCAGACGTGCCAAGCAGTATGACCCAATTTGAAAATACTGGGGTTTTATTTTGTTTCAGATTTTTGCTCTGTATGTTAATTATAATATAACAAAGATATTAACAATATAACACAGATGGATAAGTGGGTAAAATTAGTGTAATAGAAGCTTCAACAATTCATGCCTTCTGATTTTCCAATGAGGACTGTGAGAAGTTAACCAATGTTCCCGGTTCCACAGCTAATAAGTGGTAGAGTCAGGATTGGTACCTAAGCAGTTTGGCTCCAGAGCCTGCATTCTTTCTTTTTTTTTCTTTCTCTTTTCTTTCTTTCTTTCTTTCTTTCTTTCTTTCTTTCTTTCTTTCTTTCTTTCTTTCTTTCTTTCTTTCTTTCGAGAGAGCGAGCAAGTGAGTGAAGGGCAAAGAGAGAATCCATGGGGGCCAGAGAGAGAGAGAGAGGGAAAGAGTGACCCACCCAAAGCAGGGCTCAAGCTCACCGGATGTGGGACTCAAACCCACAAACCATGAGATCATGACCTGAGCTGAAGTCAGACGTTTAACCAACTGAGCCATCTGGGCGCCCCCAGGGCCTCGATTCTTAACAGTGCATGTTTACATGTGTGAAATCAATCTTCTGAAAAATAGACAAATGGATATATTTAGATAGATTTGGATCTATTTATATAGATAAATACACACGTACACACAGAGCAAGTATGCAAGTATCATCCATTATATTCAGAGAGGAACATAATGACTATTTGTGTGTTCAAACTATGGAGCAACCACTTACATGACCACCTGTCCTTACCAAACCAGCAAGGATTCTAATTTATTGTTTTCAACTCTTTTTCAGACGGAAAATGCCCCTAACATACAGCATTCTACAGCCACCCTGTCTGTTGGAGCAGCAGCGCCAGGTTTGATGTGGCTGAAGGAGGGGCCAGACTGGGAGGAGCTCCAGCTGACAGCTCAGAAGGGAGAGCGCTGCCTTAGTGGTCAGATTCCCTAGCACAGCTCTTTCTGCACAATCAGGTAAGTCTCTTAATGGAAAGCAGGGTCTCTAAGGCTTTCACTGCCATTTTTTGGCTGTGGTGAATTTGTTTTATTCTGCTGGCCAGAAATAAAGACTAGTTTTATTTGGTCATAGCAAATCAAAAGTCTCTTTAAAAATAGAAAATGTTTAGGGCACCTGGGTGGCTTAGTCCGTTAAGCATCTGACTCTTGATTTTGGCTCCTGTCATGATCCCAGGGTCGTGGGATAGAGCCTCAGGTTGGGCTCTGTGCTGGGCGTGGAGCCTGCTTAAAATTCTCTCTCTCTCTCTCTCTCTCTCTCTCTCTCTCTGTGTGTGTGTGTGTGTGTGTGTGTGTGTGTGTGTGTGTGTGTCTTTCTCCTCTCCCCCCCCCCCGATGTTCTCTCTCAAATAAAAATAAAATAATTAATTAAAAAAATAGAAAATGTTCTAAAATATATTGAAAGTAAAAGCCTGGGAGACTGAGGCCACTTTTGCAGCAGGAAACATGTTTACAGGCATAGACGGCAGTCTAAACATAAAACATTGGAGAACACTGTTATTTAGTTTCAGCAATTTCAAACATTATCTTAAACAACTGATCTTATCCAACATATCTTACAATATAAGTTAACATTTTTCAACGTCCTATGACAGAAGATATGAACACTGCACTAGAATATGACTGCTGTCAAAGGTAATGCCACTTACCTCTTCTGCTGTCCAGAAGGATGCCTGTGCCTTTTTATACATTTTCCAAATGTCAGGGTACTGGATTGGAAAGATGACAAATCGGCGAGAACTCTTTCGTAGGAGTGGCTCTTCATTTGATTTCACTTCATTTTCATTGGAATCTGAAGACAACCTCTTTGGAAAATAAAATACACACATTCTGTGTAGACATTACCTCTTTATACATATCTAAACACCAGTCTGGGGGAATTAAACAGACAGCACAGGTTGAGGAGTCCGTCTGCCTGGGCTGAATCCTTGCTGTTATCTGGTACCTGGTTAATAGTGTTTGGTTAGTTCTGTGACCATCGAAAGTTGCTTAACTTCTCTGAGCCCTGGTTTTTTCCTTATCAGTAAAATAACACTTAACTCGCAGGTTAATCTTAATGGTTAAAAGTGCTTTAAACCAACCCTGGTGCATAAGGAGCACTCAGCAAAATTGTCATTATTGCTACTTTAAGGATAAGCACAAAACTAGATCCCTAAGTGTCATGGTGGGCAAATCTCTAAGTCTGTGCACAAAATGTCCCTTCAGTGCCTTTCTCAGAGATAGGATGCTGGCATGAATAGGCTACTATCATAAGCTACTTTCTTATTTTAATGTGTTTTTTTTTCCTAATCTGAACTGAAATATTAGAATACTTAACTGAAAACTCCTTACCAGCAATTTATCAACCTTTGTTCATCTGAACCTTCCCATTTACCAATTGGTTATTACTATTTGCTTGTTAACGTTACCACAGATGGTCTTACTGTGGGCTGGCTCAAAGCGTTGTAGAATTGAGTAAGAAGCACACACCTATATACATACAACTTGGAAATGATGGCATTCCGAGGGGACAGTGCCAGGTTTTTGTTTTTGTTTGTTTTTGTTTTTTTAACAGTCAGCAAGAGTATCAGAAGAGTTGTGCCTTGCATGAGAATGAATATATACAAAGTACATACAAATGGGCTAAAAAATAGATAAATCAAGATTATTGGGATAAATTTCTATTCCAGACTCCTAATTCAAACTGTCTCTTTTTCTCCAGTGCCAGGCCCATCATGTTCCTTCATCCTTTTCATTGCTTCCACCAACCACAACTCTCCGAAGCAAGTGTACTCTCACAGATGAAACTAAAGCAAAGCAAGATGAGAAAAAGGCTCAAAATTGAAGCCTGAGGCTATCCCAATACAGGTAGGGCTTATACACTGCACACATACTGCCACTATAGTGTATATAGACTCATATTTTGTGTTTTTTTTTTTGTTTTTTATGCTCTTATTTTTTAGACTGTCTTATTTCATAACTACTTATTTGAAGGTGTAGGCTTCCCCAGATAAAGCACTTGAGCCCTGGGGAGTAGAAAGCAGTTTTTATTTATTGTGGTGTTCCCAGAGTACTGTGTCAAGCATAACATCAATACACATTAGCTAAGTAAGTGAAGGGGCTGCTAATTTCTCTTTATCCTGTACTCAAATCACTGGATACCTTTAGAATTTAATTTAACATAAGACCACAAGACATCAGTGAGATACCCTAACAACCACTCAAACCAAGCCTTTTCTGAGTACTCCCACATTTCCTTCCCCTCAGGCCCCTAAAGGGGGGATTTGGTCCCCCACACGGCACATAGTTCACTGTAATTTAATTCCTTATTATTCGTCTGTAGTCTTCTCTAGACTAGACTTCTCGAGAGTAAAAACTAACTTTACTCTTGTGGAATCCCTAGAACCTAGCACAGTACCTGGGGTTTAGTTGATATTCATTCCCCAAATATTCAAGCAAATTTTTAAAATGGAAGTCATTTTTTGTTTGTGTCGCTTTTATATATTTTGTCACTGGGGTACAGGTATATATTTGGAGCTGGAATTCTTTACCTTCAGTGTATTTGCTATGTGAACCATCATAAACAGTAACCATTTAGCAGCTAAGCACTCTGGCCCTGAAAGTTTTTAAATGCTGATTAATTGATCAATGTCAGAATCTTTGAAAACGGCATAAGACTAGCACCTTTAAATTGGAATGAAAGTCACTTTTGAACATATATTCTTCCTGTTCCGTTCTGATAATTTGTGAATTGTTAAGAGAAGTAGTTGGATTAGGAAGGCATTATGAAAGAGTTTGCAGTATGAAGAGAGGAGGATTTAATCAACATAAACCTCTGAATTGGACTAGAAATGACACATTACTTATTTCCATGATCCTTAAAAAAACCCACACACACTTTAATACAATGTCAGGAGGGGCATACATCCCAGAGGTCTAGGTTTTCTAGAATATCCTCTATGGACCTAAGAATTTTACAAGAGAAAGCAATGTGAAAAAAAGTCATGATGGCATGTACTTTCTAAATCTAGACCTTACCGTATGTGTGGGACAATAGAAGGAGAAGAAACCAGAAAAAAAATAAAAAGCAGAAAACACTTCCCGATGACTTTCTAAATACGTTCTAAAGAACTCTGGGTCCCTCTAATGTCACAAATGCTAGATTAAAATTTCATTATGAAATATTTTTTACTACAATTTTAACAGGTTAAAACACAACAGATGTTCTGTATATACAGAAAGAATGCCACGAAATCATGCACTTGTGTTTCCAGGTTGTCATTTTTCTTTCCTTTTTTGGGCGGGGAGGGGGAGAGACCTCAGATAAAAGTTTCTCTAGCCATCTCTGCTTAACTAAAGAACACACGAGATTAAGAGACGGGCAGTTTAAAAAAACAACAAAAACAAACAAACAGAATCTGTAATCATTTGTATTTTGTTTTACAAAAATCATTTGTATTTGTGATTTAGAGTGAATCTAGATTTTTTTCAAAACCAAATAAAAAGGATAAAACAATAGTACAATAATAATAATAAAACAGTAGAAGCCCTTTTATGCAAAGTGATCCAAACTGGCAGTTAGAAATTGGCTAAAGGAAGGAACCATAAGAAAATGATATATGCCTTAAAGTATTTAACTTAAAACATGTAATTTACATTTACTTACTCATTTTCTGCTATAAAGTCAAAGCTTTTTGTTGTTGTCAATTTGGCTCACTGATTGGACTCCCAAGTCTTTCTGACATAAACATGATATAACACATCATTTACACTTTCTAGTTTTAACATACTTAAGGTGGAACACTGAGTGCAGAGTCCTTATCTCTTGTAGGATTCCCTCCCAATCTTTTTATACTTGTCTTGCTTACATCTCTTCTACAGAATTTGTTTTTAATGAGTCATCTTCACTGAGTTCTCCATAGCTTCCAATTTAAGTTTTCACAGAAACAACTTCCTTCTCATTCTCATAGTTTACACATTTAATTAAATTATAATAATTACAATGCAAATACAATAGGTATTATAAATGAGATTGGAAACAAGACAACTGATTTGGTAAGGTATAACTCAACCAGTGGGAACAGAAGTATGTGGGTGCATCAGAGAAGAATCTACTACTCTTACATTTTAAAGCCAGTGGCTATCCACTTATTTTATAGGGTTGGTAAATCCACAAGACTGACTAGTAGTAAATTGATTAAGAAAACTTTGATAAGGGGCCCCTGGGTGGCTCAGTTGGTTGAGCATCCGACTTCGGCTCGGGTCATGATCTCACGTGTGGTTTGTGAGTTTGAGCCCTGCATTGGGCTTTCTGCTGTCAACACAGAGCCTGCTTCAGATCCTCTGTCTCCCTCTCTCTCTGCCCCTCTCCTGCTCGCCTGTGATCTCTCTCTAAAATAAATAAAAACTTAAAAAAAAACACACAACTTGTGATAAATATGCAAAGAAATTGTTTGCTAAGTTTGATATAAATCTTCACTTACCATCTGTACCCCAATTCAAAATGATGGGTTCATCAAAACAGCCTCACTATTCTATTAACTGATTTTATAAGTAATGTTCTATACATTAACTTAAGTAAAATTATACTAATAAAACAAAGGTGGATTTTATCTATTAGTGTTGGGCTTACAATTTTGTTTGGAAAATACGGTCAGGTATTAAAGCCATGGGAAGAGGGCTGTCAGTGTAAATATATATGAATTTTGCCACAGTGGTTTTTCTATAGTCATTTTGATACAACTGTTTTGACACTTTCTTTTTTACCTCAAAGTCATCATTCTGCTGAAATGAAACAAGCAAAAAATTTTAACTTTTCACTTTTAAGATATATACTTTGTCTCTAAGCTTTATCTGAAGTTAAGGTAGGTATGTATTTTGCATGTTAAATGGCTATTAAGATGCTGGTTTTCAAAAAATGTTGAAAGTGTTCTGTTTTGATATATAACACTTTAGCATCTGGCCTCTATCACATAGACTATTAGGAGACTTAGAAAGTTTCTAAATCCTTTTTTTTTTTTTTTTTTAATGTTTACTTATTGTTGGGGTGGGGAGGGGCAGAGAAAGAGGAAGACACAGAATCTGAAGCAGGCTCCAGGCTCTGAGCTGTTAGCACAGAGCCTGACGTGGGGCTTGAACTCAAGAACCGTGAGATCATGACCTGAGCCAAAGTCAGACACTCAACTGACTAAGCCACCCAGGTGCCCCAAGACTTAGAAAGTTTTTAATTAGACAAGAGACATAATCAGATCCGCCTTTTAAGATCACTTTTCCAGAAATGTGATCATATTAGAAGAGAAATTGCAGGTGGAGAGAACAATTTAAAGATTATTACCCTACCCATATCCTGCCTGAACTAGGGTACCAGCAGTAGAAACACAAAAGAAGACTGCTTTAAGAGACAGTCAGTGGGAATGCAAGCTGGTGTAGCCACTCTGGAAAACAGTATGGAGGTTCCTCAAAAAACTAAAAATAGAACTACCCTAGGACCCAGCCATTGCACTACCAGGCATTTATCCAAGGGATACAGGTGTGCTGTTTCGAAGGGACACGTGCACCCCCATGTTTATAGCAGCACTATCGGCAATAGCCAAAGGATGGAAAGAGCCCAAATGTCCATCGATGGATGAATGGATAAAGAAGGTGTGGTATATACATACAATGGAGTATTACTCGGCAATCAAAAAGAATGAAATCTTGCCATTTGCAACTACGTGGATGGAACTGGAGGGTATTATGCTAAGTGAAATTAGTCAGAGAAAGACAAAAATCCTAAGACTTCACTCATATGAGGACTTTAAGAGACAAAACAGATGAACATAAGGGAAGGGAAACAAAAATAATATAAAAACAGGGAGGGGGGACAAAACAGAAGAGACTCACAAATATGGAGAACAAACTGAGGGTTACTGGAGGGGTTGTGGGAGGGGGGATGGGCTAAATGGGTAAGGGGCCCTAAGGAATCTACTCCTGAAATCATTGTTGCACTATATGCTAATTTGGATGTAATTTTAAAAAATAAAAAATTAAATTAAAAACCAAACAAACAAAAGAGACAGTCAGAAGTAGAATTAATCATTCTTGTTAAAATTTTGGATTTTAGGTAACAGGATAAGGAAGAGTTGAAGATGCCCTTGATGGGTCCAGCAACTGGATGATCATAACAAGAAATGAGAGAGAAAGTGTTCAGCATCTGGAGAATAACTGAATAAATCAGACAAAAACACTTGCTTCTCACATTAGATTTTTTTTTTAAATTTTTTTAACGTTTTATTTATTTTTGAGACAGGGAGAGACAGAGCATGAACAGGGGAGGGTCAGAGAGAGGGAGACACAGAATCCGAAACAGGCTCCAGGCTCCGAGCTGTCAGCACAGAGCCCGACGCGGGGCTCGAACTCACGGACCACGAGATCATGACCTGAGCCGAAGTCGGCCGCTTAACCGACTGAGCCACCCAGGCGCCCCATCACATTAGATGTTTAACAAAAGCTTAATTTGAATGAACTCCTCCACAGACCCGAGCCATAACAACAATAAAGAGTTACAAACACAGTAGTTTTTAAAAGGTCAACTTGGTCAATAAAAAACATAATTTGTTCAATTTGAAGATATCCAGAAGGCAACTAAAAATATAACACTGCGGCAGAGGAGTGGTGGTGACCTATCCCATTAGTAGTCACCAAAGGGATTATCCTGGGAGAACATCTAGAGAAGCAGCATGGCTGAGGATACTGCCTAGAAAACGCAGACATTGAAAGGACAGATGGAAGAGGAGCCAGCTGGGATTAAAAGTGGCTGAGACGAATGTAGGACAATCAAAAGCAAAGACAGAAGTGATCTGATTTGGCTAAAGCCATGCTCTGTCCACAGATGAAACAGAGAACTGTAAAGGATCCACACTCTGGATATCAATCAGGTTAAGAGGTTAGGAATTAATTGTGTGGGCCAAAGATTTTCGAACATCTGGGGGACTGAGAGGTTCATATTCCAACTCTCACCACTTGCTCTCTAGCCCCCAGGGACTGGCATTCATTGTGGGGCAGTTTGAAAATCATTCCTGTGGGTGGTCATGGAGAGTTTCTGAATATAAATTAACATGAATAGGAGTGGCATGAGGAGGATTCATTGGATACCTATGTGCAGAATGAGCTGGAAAAGAAAAAAAAAAAAAAAACCCTAGATGTTGGTAGCAACTATGGTATTGATCTCAAAGGTGCAAATGGCAGCCTGAGTTAAGATGTGGTGGTTAGCATGAAAAAGCTGCTTATAAGGGCTTTGCCAGCCTAAGGGATTGGGCATTTTTGATTCGAATCGGGACCCTCTCAAGAATTTTTACTTGGGAGGAGTGACATAGAGGCACTGGTTTAGTGAAGGATTAATTTAGTAATGGTTAAAAAAAAAAAAAAAAGATTAAACAGTGGGTAAGACTGAAGGTAGACAATTTGTTGTAGCTGCACAGGTATGAAGTGATAAAACCCTGAAATAAAGTTCCACACGGGCATTCCTTGGCAACATTCTATGGTCTCATCCAGAATGGTGACCCTAGTTCCTGCCTGCCTTAGTTTCTGCTCACTTCATCACAACAGGACATGCCAGGGCAGATTCCCCAGCTAGTCCTCACCATTCACTGGTCTAGGCTGGCATGCTATCAGGCCCCTCCCTCCCAAACAGCCCCAATCCCACCACTTTCACTTGTTTGCCTTGGCCTGGAGAAGATTGAGTGAAGACAATTATTTGGATGCTGATATAGTCATATACTATTTGTATTTGCCCAGGTGTCACTTTCATTTTCATTTTTATATTCCCACCAGATCTGACAAAACAGAATACTGGCCCACAAGCAAGAACTTGGTTTTAAGCCCCGCTCCGCTATTCAGTCATATGGTCCTGGGTATGTCGTTTACCTTTTCTGGCCTAAACTTTCTTACCTTGAAAACAGTACTATCAATTGGATTAATGATAGTTCACTTTGAGAAATTGATGAAAGCCAAGGACCTCTTTCTCAGGAGATTCATATACGCACATACAAAATCTATAAACTCCAGGAGATTGATTCATAAACCCCCTGCAAGCCCATCTATGAATGCTTTAAGGCAGTGTTTCTTAAAATATGTGAACCAGAATCACCTGAAGTACTTGTTAAAAATGCAGGCCCAAATCCATCCTAAGAGATTTTGATTTACTGTGTCTGGAATGCAGTCCCTGTAGTTTATACTTTTTACAACTCCAGTTGATTCTAATGCAGGTGGCCCATGCTACACCATCATATCTAGAGAAACAAAGTGCTTAAGGCATCCCGGCATCTCAAGTTAAAAACTTTTGGACCAGATGCTCACTAGAATTCATTCCAGAGCTAAAGTTCTGCTTCTGTCTTTGTGGGCCTGTGTCATTGAGAAAGGGATAATAAACAAAAGTTAACGTCTAGGTCTTAAGTCTGAATCATTGCTGGTGCCATTAACACAAAAAGAAAACTCTGAATTGTCCTTTTGGAGTGGGGCTATTGGTACTCAATGTATTTGTTTCAAAGGGACAAGAAAGAGTTTAAGGAATATTTACAAGTTGTGAATTAGTTACTAAGTGTTTACAAAATCAAAATCAAATAAAATAAAACCCCAAATCTGGACTCTACAACTTTCTAAAGAAATGTAGGGCAAAGTATGAGTCTCTGTAAGCTGAAACTTGAAGATACCACACACAGCAACAGGTTCAAGATAAATGCAAACAGTATTTCTCTTGGACACAAATGGTTTACAAGTATTTGTAAAGTAACAGGGTACAAAAATTATAAAGCAACAATTTTAACTACCCTACAACAGTCTAATAAATTGATTTACTGTTATTATGCACTTTTATTATAGAAGCAGAAGATAAACATGTTAACTTAGGTTTTGTGAGGCACCCACAATTTCCCTGGCACTTTGCATAAAGCCTTTTACTTAATCCTCTGTGAGAGAAGTATCACTTCCACTGTATAAATGGAAAGTGACACCTCATAGAGTCACAGCTAGTTAAGTGGCCCAGTCTGAGCAAATCTGGCCTCCTAACCTGAGGTTTTTCATTGTGAGGATTTCGCGTCGCCCTTCTACCTATCATCACCACCCCATCCACCTGTGTCAATTTCTGCATGCGTCCTCCCACTCCTTTTAACCATCCCAGAGATGGGATGCATTTCTCCAGTAGATCTACCTGTCTTCGTTCCTTGCCTGGGTTTCCTTAGCCAGGGCTCCAGGCATGCAAGGATTGGGGGGAGGGGCTCCTCGGCCCGGCCTGAAACCTCAGAGCGTTGCCCTTGGCTGGCTCCGGAGCAGAGCAGCGGAGCAGAAACCCGGCTCCCTCGTCACTCCTCCCCTGGGACGGCCTCCCGGGAACTCACAACCACGAAACCAGGCTGCGGCGAGGGCTCGCGGCCGGGCCTGCACCGGATTGCCGACCACAATGGGTAAAATTTCCTACAGCTGTCCTGCACCTTGCAGGTCCCCGCTGCAATTTGCAACCTAAAGGCCAGGCGTGACTGTGGGGCGGGACAGGGAACGGCAGCAACATTTACCTCACCCAGCTCGGGCCTGGCCGCTTCCGGCCTTTCCGGGTCACCCATCGCGCAGATTCCGCCAGAGCTACGGGAGCTGAAGGAACCAAGAGCAGCGGACCACCTCCAACTCTGACAGGACCCAGGTGGCCCACTGGCCCACTGAGCCCGCCCCGCCTCCTGCTGCACAGACCCCTCCCACTCCCGTCGGCTCCGCTTTCTCGCAGGCCGATTGAACAACTCCCCCCTGCACCCGCCTGGCCCGGCCTCCCGGCCTCAGGGACCCGCCTACTCCGGCCGGCCCCGCCTCTCGCTTGCGGCCTGCGGACATCTCTCGGCCTCGACCAACCCCGCACCAACCGTTGCGCGGACCCCGCCTCCCGCCTGCCCAGTGAGGGACTCCCAGCGCCTGCCGTCCCCGCCTCCCCCGTCTCGAGGCCCCGCCCGCTCCAGGAGGCCCCGCCCACCGACCTCCCGGCTCCGCCTCCCGCCGGCCCCCAGCAGAACCAGCCCGGAACCCGCGGGCCTCGCCTACTCGCTCGCGGCGTGAGGGATTCGGCCTGCGGCTTTCGGCCCCGCCCGCCTGGCGGGGTCCGGGCTCTACTCCCTGGTCTCGGAGGTGTCCGGACGCTCCTGGTTTACCTCTCCCGGTCCGGATTCTCCAGCTAGCTCTCGCCATGCCTCAGAAACACGGTATGTCGCGCTAAGTCGGTCTGTCCTGAGAGACTGCCGGGGGGGGGGGGGGGGGCGCGGTAAGACCACTCGCTGGAGGAGATGAGGAGCAAACGCTATTCGTGTGTGAAGCGGTGTTGGGCAAAGCCACACTATTGGTTTAAAAAGAAAACCGCACCGTTAAAAAATTAATGAGGAGGAAGGGCTGTCTTGTTTCGTATTTCGGCAACCGAAAAGAAGCGGTTGAGGGAAAAGTGTGTTTGTGGATGGGGTAGGTGGGGCTTGAGAGCGAGGAGGAGGAGGAGGAGGAAAAGGACTCAATTCGGGGAGACGTTGTGGAAGCCCCGTGAAATTGTTTCAACAAACTAAGCGTTTGGAAGCGGCTGTTGGGCTCTCACCAAGGGGGCGTTATGCTGAGCGCGCTGGTGAGGCAGTCCCTTGATCTTCGGGACCTCAGCGTGAGGCGGGTACAGCCGTGCCCCTCCTCCTGCAGATGCAGCCGCGCGGCCTCCGGAGACCTCACTAGGGGTGATTGACTAGAGAGCGGCGGGCTGCCCCGCCTCCCTGAGTGATCTGTTCAAGGCTGAAAAGTTGAAGTAGTGGAGAGACGAGGTTCTCCCTCCCCGGGGCGTGGGCGGCAGGCGCTGTGCTGACAGCCACGACAGTGTGATTGGAGGACTCCTGCCCATCTCTCGGGGGTTGGGGGGGGACGAATCTGAGAACTACGACCGAAAGAAAGCATGGTTTGGTCTAGCAAATAAAGGCGAGGTGAAAAGAGATGAAGTAGCTTCAAGCTGACATGTGGAGGGAGCCTTGAACCACAAACAACATGCGCCTGTTCTGTGGATAGCCATGTGGAGTATGGTAGATGGGATAGAAGATGAAGCTTGGAAAATGCCTCACAGCTCGCCCTTTCTTTCTTTCTTTCTTTCGTTTTCTTTCTTTCATGTTCACTATTTGTTTTTGAAAGAGAGAGCATGAGCTGGGAAGGGGCAGAGAGAGGGAGACTCAGAATCTGAGGCAGGCTCCAGGCTCTGAGCTGTCAGCACAGAGCCTGATGTGGGGCTTGAACCCACAAACCGTGAGATCATGCCCTGAGCCAGAGTCAGAAGCTTAACGGACTGAGCCACCCCGGACAGCTCTTTCTAAAACCTGCCCTAGAGTCGGGGATGAGGGGTATCCTTTTTCAGGCAATTACTAGGGGTCAGGTGCTAAGGAAAATTTTTTACATATATTGACTTTAACGTTTATTTATTTTTGGGACAGAGAGAGACAGAGCATGAACAGGGGAGGGGCAGAGAGAGAGGGAGACACAGAATCAGAAGCAGGCTCCAGGCTCTGAGCCATGAGCCCAGAGCCCGACGCGGGGCTCGAACTCACGGACCGCGAGGTCGTGACCTGAGCTGAAGTCGGATGCTTAACCCACTGAGCCACCCAGGCACCCCACATATATTGACTTTAAATAATAGCTAAATTTTGTGAGGCACCCCCGAGTCTTAAGGAGCTCAGATAATTTATCATTGGCCATATGGCAAATAAATTAAGAGCAAAGATTCTGTCATTTAATTAAGGTTATCAAACAATATGTCTACTATAGGTCAGTCATAGTATTTGCTATTGAAGATACAAAAATGAATGAGCTTAGTGAAAAAGAAAGTGGATCCTGGAGCTATATCATCGTGGGCATGAGTTCTAGCTCCCCCACTTATTAGCTGTGCTACCTTGGACAAGTTACTTAGCCTCTGTGAGACTCAGTGTCCTCACCTGTAGGATAAGAGTAATAATTCCTTCCTAATAAGATTGTTGTGTGAATTTAATAACACTTCACTTGTAAAGCTCTTCATGGGGTGGGAAATTACAGTGGTAGCTTCCAAGCACACTTATGCTACTAATCAGGCCATCCTAGAGGTCATGGAACAGAAAGGTTGAGGTCAAACTGAATTGCTTGGATTACACAGTTTATTAATTTAAAACCTACATCAAGGGGAAAGAGACGAGGTAGCTAACCTATCTAAAACAGGGTATGGGGAAGGGAAGGAGTGGAAGGAAAGACCTTACCATCCAAATCTGAATGTTCCTCAGTGTTCATATATCCTGGCCTTGCTGCATCAGCTTTCCTGATGGGTGGTGAAGTTATTAAGAACAGAGTTAAGGATTAGGAAGGGATCTCAACAGACAGAAGATGAAGTCAACACATGCTCTTTTGGAAAGGTGCAGGAGCAGGTAGGCCTGCTCACAGGTGTAACTTGCCATAAATTAACCTGCTGATCAGCTGAGTTTTATCTGTGTTTCTCGGGAAGAGCCCTTGTGGGGCCAAAATGGATGTCACCAATTGGCGGCTGATTTAGGGATAAGATAGTTGTCAATCTAGAAGTGACATGATCTTTACCTTATGAATATTTAAGATCTACTTACTCCTTCCAGCCATTTCTTTAAAAAAATTTGTTTTAACATTTGTATTTATTTTTGAGAGAGAGACAGACAACACATGAGCAGGGGAGGGGCAGAGAGAGAGGGAGACACAGAAGCAGGCTCCAGGCTCTGAGCTGTCAGCACAGAGCCTGATGCGGGGCTGGAACCCATGAACTGTGAGATCATGACCTGAGCTGAAATCGGATACTTAACCGACTGAGCCACTCAGGCGCCCTTCCTTCCAGCCATTTCTGTCTGTGACATTCATTTCTTCCATTATTTTTATCTATGTTCAACATATTTTGTCTGTAACATGCCTCATAGGTTAAAAACATATTTACTATTTATCCTTTTAAAAAATCTTTTTAATTTATTTTGAAAGAGAGAGCGAATGAACAGGGTAGGGGCAGAGAGGGGGAGAGAGAGAATCACAAGCAGTCTCAACACTGTCAGTGTAGAGCCTGGGCTCAATCTCAGGAACCGTGAGATCATGACAAGAGCCAAAATGAAGAGTCAGACACAACCAACTGAGCCACCCAGGCACCCCTCTACTGTTTATACTGAACATATCTTATGAATCTTCTTGTGTTTTACAAGCCAGTTGCTCCCACACTTAGTTTCTTTCAATTTTTACAGCAGAATTGAATAATCTTAATATAATAAAAACACATTATAGTGCCTTTAACAGTGCCTGGTGCATAATAGGCAGTATGTATTAGTTTCTCTAAAGATGTTTAGAATTAACAGGGCAGTTATAAAATGTATAACTGAAAGATGTCTGGGAATAAGGATTCTTCATCTTCATGTAGCCTCTGTGGCATATTTTCGAGGAATACCCACAACAATGTTTTTTTATCCCACATGCTGTTGCAGAACTTTGATACCCCTCCCATTAAAAGGTGGAGTCTAATTCCTCTTCTGTGGTCTACATGTTTGTGTCCCCCAAAATCCATATGTTGAAAACCTAATGTCCAAGTTAATGTTTTTAGGAGGTAGGATCTTTGGGAGCTGATTAATTAGATCATGAGAGTGGAGTTTTCATGATTGGAATTAGTGCCCTTAGATTGTTTTGGTTTTTTGTTTGTGTCTGTGGGTTTTTTTGTTTGTTTGGTTTTGGTTTTTGTTTTTGCTATTGAGTTATAGGACTTCTTTGTATATTTTGGATATTAATCCCTTAAAAAGGATATGATTGCAAATATTTTCTCTCATCCAGTAGGTTGCCTTTTCATTTTGTTGTTGGATTCCTTTGCTCTGCAGAAGCTTTTTAGCTTATTTGAGAGTTTGTTGCTTTTGCTTTTGGTGTCAGATCCAAAAAAAATCATCACTAAGACTGGTGTTAAGGAGCTTACCACTTATGTTTTCTTCTAGAGTTATATGGTTTCAGGTCTTATGTTCAAGTCTTTAATCCATTTTAAGTTAATTTTTTGTGTATGCTGTAAGATAGTGGACCAGTGTCATTCACTTGCATGTGGCTGTCCAGGTGTGCTAACACCATTTATTGGAGTGACTGTCCTTTCCCCGTTGTATATTCTTGGATCTTTTGTTATAAATTTATTGACCATATATGCATAGGTTTATTTCTGGGCTTTCTAGTCTTTCCATTGATCTATGTATCTGTTTTTATGTGAATAACATACTGTTTTGATTATTTACAGCTTTGTAATTTAGTTTGAAATCAGGGAATGTGATGCCTCCAGTTTTGTTCTTTCTCAAGATTTCTTTGGCTATTTAAGGCCCTTTGTAGCTCCATACAAATTTTAGGTTTGTTTGTTCTATTTCTGTGAAATGTGCCATTGGAATTTTGATATAGATTGCGTTGAGTCTATAGTTTGCTTTGAGTAGTATAGACATTTTAACATTATTCTTCCAATCCTTGAGGTCAAAATATCTTTCCATTTATTTGTGTCTTCCATTTCCTTTCATTAATGTCTTATAGTTTTCAGCATACAAGTGTCTCATTTCCTTGGTTAAATTTATTCCTAGGTTTTTATTCTTTTTGATGCAGTTGTAAATGAGACTGTTTTCTAATTTCTCGTTCTGGTAGTTCATTATTGTATAGAAACACAACAGATTTCTGTATATTAACTTTATATCCTGCAACTTGACTGAATTCGTTTATTCCAATGCTTTTTTTGGTGGGGTCTTCAGTGTTTTCTATATATAATATCATGTCTTGATAGTGACGGTTTTATTTCTTCCTTTCCAACTTGGCTTTCTTTTTCTTAACTAATTGTTCCAGCTTGGACTTCCAATATTATGTTTAATAAAAGTGGCAAGAGTAATAAGCATCCTTGTTTTGTTCCTGATCTTAGAAGGAAAGCTTTCAACTTTTCAGTGTTGAGTATGATATTAGCTGTGGGCCTGTCATATATGGCCTTTATTATGTTGACATGTGTTTCCTCTCTACTCACTTTGAGAATTTTTATCATAAGTGGGTGTTGAATTTTTGTCAAATGCTTTTTCTCCATCTGCATTATCTAGATGATCATATGATTTTTCTATTTCATTTTGTTAATTTGTTGTATCACATTGATTTTGCAGATGTTGAACCATGCTTGCATTGCTGGAATAGGTCTCACTTGATCTGGGTGTATGCTTTTTTTAACGTATTTTTGAATTTGATTTGCTAATATTTTGTAGAGAATTTTTCCATTTATGTTCAGCAGAGATATTGGCCTGTAATTTTCTTGTGGTGTCCTTGTCTGGTTTCAGTTTCAGGGTAATGCTAGTCTCATAAAATGAGTTTGGAAGAGCTCCCTCCTCTTTTTTGGTAGTTTGAGAAAAATTGGTATTAATTCTTATTTGAATGTTGGTAGAATTCCCCAGTGAAACTGTCCAGGATTTTTGTTTCTTGGAAGGCTTTTGATTACAGAGTCAACCTCCTTACTAGTGATTGGTCTGTTGAGATTTTCTATTTTTTTGTGATTCAGTCTTGGTAGGGTATATGTTTCTAGGAATTTATCCATTTCTTCTAGATTGTCAAATTTGTTGGCGTATAATCATTCAGATATTGTAGTCTCTTATGATCCTTTGTATTTCTGTGATATCATTTGTAACATCTCTTTCTGATTTTATTTTATTTACGTCCTCTTCCTTTTTTGCTTGGTGAGTCTAGCTAAAGGTTTGTCAATTTTTATTTTATTTTATTTTTATTTTTGAGACAGAGAGAGACAGAGCATGAATGGGGGAGGGTCAGAGAGAGAAGGAGGCACAGAATCTGAAACATGCTCCAGGCTCTGAGCTGTTAGCACAGAGCCCGACGTGGGGCTCGAACTCACTGACCGCGAGATCATGACCTGAGCTGAAGTCGGACGCTCAACCGACTGAGCCACCCAGGTGCCTCAAGGTTTGTCAATTTCATTTATCTTTTCAAAGAACCAGTTCTTAGTTTCATTGATCTTCTGTATTGTCTTTTTACTCTATATTTCATTTATTTCTGTTGTGGTTTTTCTTATTTCCTTCCTTCTGCTAACTTTGGGCTTTGTTTGTTCTTTTTCTAGTTCCTTGAGGTATAAACTTAGATTGTTTATTTGAGATTTGTCTTTTTTTTTTTTTTTTTTTGAGAGAGAGAACAAGAGATTGTGAGAGGGGAAGAGGGATGGGGGAGGGGGGAGAGAGGGGGAGAGAGAGAAGGGGGGAGAGAATCTCAAGCAGACCCCATGCTCAGTGCAGAGCCCGACACCTGGGCTTGATCCCATGACCCTGGGATCATGACCTGAGTCTAACTCAAGAGTCAGATGCTCAACTAACTGAGCCACTCAGGGGCCTCTCATTTCTTGAGGTAGGCAATTATCACTGTGAACTTCCCTCTTAGAAGCACTTTATGCTGCATCCCATAAATTTTGATGTTGTATTTTCATTTGTCTCAAGATATTATTTAAATTAATTTACTTTTAATTGAAATATAGTTGACATACAATATTAATTTCAGGCATATAACATAATGATTCAACATTTATATACATTATGAAAATGCTCAAAACAACGAATATAGTTACCATGTCACCATATAAAATTATTACATTATTGACTATATTCTCTATGCTATATTTTACATCCCTGTGACTGACTTATTTTATAACTGGAAGTTTGTACTTCTTAATCCCCTTTGCCTATTTTGCCCATCTCTTTACCCGCAACAACCACCAGTTTGTTCTCTGTATTTGAGTCTGTTTTTGTTTTGATTGTTTTTTTATATTCCACATATAAGTGAAATCATATAGCATTTGGTTTTGTCTGACTTATTTCACTTATCAGAATACCCTGTAGGTCTAACCATTTGGCATAAATGCAAGATTTCATTCATTCTTATGGCTGAGTAATACTCCATTGTATATATAATACCACACTTTCTTTATCCATTTATCCATTGATGGACACTTGGGGAGCTTCCATATCTTGACTGTTGTAAATAATGATGCATTGAACATAGGGGTGCATATATATTTTCAAATTAGTATTTTTGTTTTCTTTGGGTAAATACCCAGAAGTGAAACTGCTGTATTGTGTGGTATTTTTTAAAATTTTCTTGAGGAACTTCCATATTATTTTCCATAATAGCTATACCAATTTACATTCCACCAATAGTACACAAGGGTTCCCTTTTCTTCCACATCCTTACCAACACTTGTTATTGTCTTTTGACACTAGCCATTCTGACAGATGTGAGGGGCTAGCTCATTATGGTTTTGATTTTCATTTCCCTGATGATTAGTGATGTTGAACATCTTTCTATTTATTTATGTTTTGATGTTTATTATTTACTTTTGAGAGACAGAGACAGAGTGCAAGCAGGGGAGAGGAAGAGAGAGAGGGAGACACAGAATCTGAAGCAGGCTCCAGGCTCGGAGCTGTTAGCACAGCACCCTGAGGCACCCAGGCACCCTGAGCATCTTTTTATATCAACCATCTATATGTCTTCTTTGGAAAAATGTCTATGTCCTCTACCCATTTTTTAATGATATTGTTTGTTTGTTTGTTTGTTTTTGGTTTTGGATGTCGGAGTTCTTTATATATGTTGAATTAATCCTTTATTGGATATATCACTTATTGATCTCTTCTCCCATTCAGTAGGTTCCTTTTTAATTTTGTTGATGGTTTCCTTCAGTGTACAATCAATATGTTTTTTATTTCTCTTTTATTTTCTTTAATACATTGATTATTCAGTGGCATATTGTTTAATTTCTGTATATTTGTGAATTTTTTCATTTTGTGCTTGTAAAAATTTCTAGTTTTATACCATTGTCATCAGAAAAGATGCTTGATATGATTTCAATCTTTTTAAATTTAAGATGTGTTGGGGTGCCTGGGTGGCTCAGTTGGTTAAGTATCCGACTCTTGATCTCAGCCCAGGTCTTGAGCACAGGGTCATGAGTTCAGTCAAGCCCTTTGTTGGGCTCCACAATGGGAATGAAGCCTACTTAAAAAAAAAAAAAAAAAAAAAAAAATTAAGATGTATTCTGTGGACTAACATATGATCTGTCCTGAAGAATGTTCTATGTGCACTTGACAAGAACATGCATTCTGTTGCTTTTGGATGTTCTGTTCTGTATATGTCTGTTAAGTCCATCTGGTCTAACGTCATTTAAGGCTGATGTTTCCTTATTGATTTTTCTGTCTGGGTGATTTATTCATTGATATAAGCAGACTATTAAAGTCCCCTACTATTATTGTAATGCTGTGTCTTCCTTTAGATATATTAATATTTGCTTTATTAATTGGGTGCTACTATATTGGGTGCATAAATATTTATAAACGTTATATCCTCTTGATGGATTAACCCCTTTTATCAGTACGTAATGCCCTTCTTTATCTCTTATTAGTCTTTAATAAAGTCTATTTTGTCTGTTAAAAGTGTATCTACCACAGCTTTCTTTTGGTTTCCATTTGCTTGGAATATCTTTTGCATCTTTCCACTTTTAGTCTGTGTATGTCTTTACATTTGACTTGTAAGCAGTATATAAATGAATATTGTTTTGTTTAATTTTATCCATTCAGCCATTCTATGTCTTTTGTTTGGAGAATTTAGTGTATTAGTGCCCTTATGAAAGAGGCTTCAGAGAGCTCCCTGGCCTTTTTTGCCTTGCGGGGGTACAGTGAGAAGTTTGTGACTCAGAAGAAGTTGCTCACTCTATCATACTGGCACCCTGTTCTAATTTCCAGCCTCTAGAACAGTGAGAAATAAATGTTTGTTGTTTATTATTTGTTGTTTATAAACCACCCAATCTGTGATATTTTGTTATAGCAACCTTAACAGGCTAAGATATTTCCCTTTGTTTGTTTGTTTTAAATATTTATTTATTTTGAGAGAGAGCACACGGAGAAGGGGCAGAGAGACAGGGAGAGAGAGAATCCCAAGCAGCCTCCACACTGTCAGCACAGAGCCCGTCATGGGGCTTGAACTCATGAAACTGTGAGGCCATGGCCTGAGCCAAAATCAAGAGTTGGAAGCCTAACTGACTGAGCCACCCAGGCGCCCTGAGTTTGTTTTGTTTAAGATTGCACATATAAGTAAGATCATACATTATTTGTCTTTCTGTGATTTATGTCACCTAACATAATGGTCTCAGTCACAAATGTCAGGATTACCTCTTTTTTATGGATGAATAATATTCCATTTTGTATGTATATGTCACTTTCTTTATCCGTTTATCTGGTCATGGAGACTTACTTAAGTTGTTCACATGCCTTCCTTGGCTGTTGTAAATAATGCTGCTATGAACATGGAGATGGAGGTATCTCTTCAACAGTGTTTTCATTTCCTTCACATATATTTCCAGAAGTGGAATTGGTGGCTCATATGGTAGTTCTATTTTTAGTATTTTGAGGAACTTCTATACTGTTTTTTTATCATGACTGTACCAATTTACAGTCCCACTAAGAGGGCACAAGCGTTCCTTTTTTTCTACATCCTTGCCAGTGTTTGTTATCTCTTATCTTCTTGATGCAACCTGTTTTAACTGGTGTGAAGTAATGTCTTATTGTGGTTTTGATTTGCATTTCCCTGATAATTATTGATGTTGAGCATCTTTTCATGTACCTATTGGCCATTCCTATGTCTTTGGAAAAATGCCTGTTCAGGTCCTTTGACCATTTTTAAATTGAATTATTTGCTTTATTATTGAGATGTATGAATTCTTTAACTATTTGGGATATTAATCTTTTATCAGATATAGGGTTTGCAAATATTTTTCCCCATTCTAGATTGTCTTTTCATTTTGTTGATTGTTCCTTTTGCTGTGCAGCCTTTTTGTTGTATATAGTTCGGCTAGTTTTTCATTACCAACACCCATGTCAAAGAACTCTTTTCCTATATTGTCTGGAAGTGTTATGGTTCCAGGTCTTATATTTAAGTCTTTAATCTGTTTTAAGGTAATTTTGTGAGTATTGTAAGATAGAATTCTAGTTTCATTTTTTTACATGTGAATACACAGTCTTCCCAGCAGCATTTATTCAAAAGGCTTTTTTTTTCCCATTGAGTATTCTTGGATCCCTTGTCAAATATTAGTTGACCAAATATGCATGAGTTCATTTCTGGGCTCTTGATTCTGTTCCATTGGAGTAACTTTTAATGAATAAAATCTATGACTTCCAAGTCTGGCTTATAAAGTACAGTAGAGATAGTATTTGCCTGGTTCTTTCTCTCTCTCTCTTGCCCTTGGAACTTAGGTACCATTCTATAGGAAACCAAAAACTAGCCCACAAAGAGAGACGACATGGAGAGGTCTATGTGGTAAGGAAGTGAGGCACCCAGGCAACAGGTAGCATCAATTTCTAGATGTGTTAATGAACAAACTGTCAGTATTCTAGCTCCTGGTCATCTACTTGAAAGTCTTCTTCTAGCTACATTCTTCTTCTTCATCTATAGTCTAGCTCCAAGTCTTCTACTTGAAGCCCCAGACATCTTGGAACAGAGATAAGATGTCATGACTGTGTTATGTCTAAATTCCTAGCCCACAGAATTCATGAGCATAATAAATGGTTGTTTTATATCACTAAATTTGGGGGTTGTCTTGCAACTATAGTAACTGGAACAGCCTCCATTCCACTCACAGAGATTTGTGTGGTAATGACCTAAAAAGGCAATTTAGCCTATGGCACAGAAAATATGTAATTTCAAGCTACTCTCAACTTAATGTGTATGATTCGATGGGTAGATCCTCGTTTCTCAAACTTGATGTCTCAAACACTTTTAAAGAAATTTCTCACAGCCATTCAGTATTGACTTAAACTGCATCTGTTGTACTTAAGTATGTACAAACATAAAGACCAGTTATAAACTACTTAGAGCTTTATACAACTAAAAAGTAAAAATAAATGCAAACAGAACTATAGGAATGGTAAAATTCAAATTTATGATGTTAAGCAATGGATGATGTTTTGAGGAAACTGTATTGCATCAGTGTGAATTTTGTAGTGACCATTAATGCAGTGTGGTCTTTTGCATTCCAGTCATTGGATAGTGGATTCCATTTTCCCACCACAGCTCTATATATAACTTGCCTTTCATGAGGAACAAATGTGTCACTTATATATTAAATTTGCCTCCTTACCTTTCAGTCATTAAAAGGAGTATTGCTTGACATTAATGCCATCATAAATGGTCATCCTGATAATCTGAGATCTGTATTAAAAATCAAAATAAAAGCCTTGCACAAAATTGGCAGATCCTGAACCCTAGCTTGAAAATCACTAGAATAGATGGTTCTATATTTAATAAGCCATGTGTTTATCATGAAGGAAGTCAATGTGGGAAGAAAAGGCACATTTGGAGGCAGGGGTTAATTTAGAGCTAATTGGAGTAGGCCAGGTGCAGGATAATGCAAGCTTAAAATAAGGCTGTGGCAGTGGGGAACGCAAGGAGATATGCGTGTGAGTTAGGTACATAAACTCAAGGTGATTTGGCCAGTGTTTGGATATGAAGTATATGGTAGAGGGATGATTCTAGGATAACTACAAGTTTCTGGCCAAGAGACTAGGCAGTTAGCAAGCCTTTCATCCACACAGGTTTAGTAGGAAAAATTTCCTATCAGTTTTGGACATGTTCAGATCATGGTGCCTGTGACAAATCCAACTGGAGGTATAATAATGTGGCCCACAAGTGACAGGCTTAGCCCATAGATCTGATCTAGCTGCCAACCTCAAAGCTATACTTAGCCGTATTTTACATTCACCATAAATCATTTGTCTCAAAAGAATTGGCAAGCATTCTTTTTAAATACAGTGTAAAAACTACCCCCCTCCCAACTATTTCAGAGTAAGTTGCTGACATGTCTAGGCTGGCAGAATAAAGAAAGCAAAGGCCCCTTTTCTTTTACTTATAAGTGTGAGAGCACTGGAAAGACAGTAGTTTTTGGTCACAGGATGGTACAATAAGACAAAGTTTCAGAGATGCAGAGTTCCAGGTGATAAAAATGAACAATGAGATTACAGCATTATATTCTTTTTTTTTTTTTTTTTTAACATTTATTTTTGAGACAGAGAGAGACACATAAACGGGGGAAGGTCAGAGAGAGGGAGACACAGAATCTGAAACAGGCTCCAGGCTCTGAGCTGTCAGCACAGAGCCCAACGCGGGGCTCGAACTCACGGACCGCGAGATCATGACCTGAGCCGAAGTCGGACGCTCAACCGACTGAGCCACCCAGGCGCCCCTACAGCATTATATTCTTAAATTGGAGTGAAGTTGGTCACTAAAATTTGTTCATTCATTTATTTAATAAATATACTGAGCCCTGGAGAGACAAAGGTAAATGAGCCACAATTCTTACTCTTAAGGAACTTATAGAGTGGGAAATCAAGCAAATACACTGTTCTTGAGGAGTAGAAAGGAGCATCTAAACCAGCTTTGTTGAGAGGGCAGGTCAGGGAGAGCTTCTTCAGGAGGTGGCTAAACCACCTTCTGAAGTATGAATAGGAATTAACCATTCCAAGATGAAGACCCATGAAGAGATCGCAGGAACATCAAAGCAGTATGTAATTAGGCCCCAAGGTAACAGAGGATATAACCCATCAGAGGACTGCAAGTCTTTCAGTATAATAAGGGAACAAGTATAGATAAGTCTGTAAAACAATTACAGTCATGAAGGGACTTGTATGTTGTGTTAAGGAGTCTGGACTTTAAGGGCCATGGTAAGTCAATATATTTTAAACAGGTAAGTGACATGCTTAACATGCATATTAGAAAGATTGCTGTATCTCTACATATTGAAAAGGAACAAAACAACAGAAACGAGTTAGTTGAAGTAATGTAGGCTGGTAATGTAGGCAAATTAGGTAAGGATTGTAGACCTGAAGAGAAGTAGGCATATTCAAGAGATAAGGATTTAATAATTATAGGGTTTGATGATCAATTTGAATGTGGGGCTAAAGAAGAAGAAATTAAGCATGTTTCTTTGTTTCTGACTTGGGAACTAGATAATTTATTCATAAATTGTTTTTGAGCCAGGCATCATTCTAAGTACTGGGCTTTAAAGAAGTGAACAAGTGGGGCGCCTGGGTGCTTCAGTCTGTTGAGTGTCCAACTTTGGCTCAGGTCCTGATCTCTCAGTTCGTGAGTTCGAGCCCCTCATCGGGCTCTGTGCTGACAGCTCGGAGCCTGGAGCCTGCTTCAGATACTGTGTCTCCCTCTCTTTCTGCCCCTCCCCTGCTCGTGCTCTATCTCTTTCAAAAAATAAATAAATAAACATTTAAAAAAAGTGAACAAGGATAGAATTTCTGATAGTGTTTGCTCTTGAGGGTCACTGGAGAAGTTAAAGAATAAGCAAGTGAACTAGTTTCAGGTAGTTCTTGGACCAAGGGTGGTATGAATTGTGCCTATGCCTTTGAAACTTTAAGGGTAAAGTCATAGCTGTGGGGCAGAGACTGCCAGTCCTTAGTTACTCTTATCAGCTTCCAGATGTCTAAGGCATAGTGGTAGGGGAAAAGGGCAGAATGATAAAAAATAGCATGAAAACCTTGGTTTTCCTCTTTTACTTCCTCAAATCACTTAAACTTTCAGCTGCTCTACCTAAAAAATGTTGGCAAGTTTTTTTCTGCCCTCATTTAATGTTCCAAGATAAAATTTTATTTAAAAATTAAGGAAATATGGGGCACCTGGGTGGCTCAGTCAGTTAAACGTCTGGCTCTTGATTTCGGCTCAAGTCATGATCTCATGGTTCAATAGGATCGAGCCCCACGTCAGGTTCTGTGCTAACAGCACAGAGCCTGCTTGGGATTCTCTCTCTCCCTCTCTCTCTGCCCCTCCTTCCCAAGTGTGCACTCACCCTTGTTCTCTCTCTCTCTCAAACTAAATTTAAAAAATTAAAATATAAAATAAAAATTAAGTGAATAAACATGTTTTACAATCTTTAGGGTGCTTCTAAAAAGTTCATACAATCAAGAAAAGTTCATACCCAACCCAAGGATCACAGCTTTTTCTCTATTGTGCTTTACTACTTATTGTAAATAATATAGTAGGTCCTTACCTATTAAACACCTTTAAGGAATAAATTTTTTCTTTCACTCAACACATATGAGGGTGCTTTGTTCAAGGCTCTTATTTCAGCTTACATAATTTTTTAGAAATATCCTAAACCTTATCAACTTTGGATATACGTTTTTAAATAAAATGCATGGTTCTGTGCCTTCTTCCAACATATATAGAATAGTTTTTAGTGAATGAAAAATTATCCTGAGTTGAAGTAATTATTAGTTAGCTTTGGGTGCTGATTTTGAATTTGAAGGACTGCTGGCATGTCAACTTATGTAGCAGACATGTTTGCGGTATTCAAACTTGTAGATTTGGCATTACCTCTTGGTTTGCAACCACCTTGTTAGTTTCCTAGGTGAAATCTGAAAATGGCTGCTGTTCTCAGAGGACAGAAAGAGGCAGGCCACTCCAGGTTGGTAGGTGGCAGTTTTAATAAAGAAAGGGAACTTACATACAAGGGGTGTCTTGGGCAGCAGCAAGAAGAGTGGATTCCTTCACCCACCCATCAAATCTTAAAAGTTTATATAGAGGGGAGCATGGGTGGCTCAGTTGATTGAGCATCCAACTTCAGCTCAGGTCCTGATCTCACAGTTTGTAAGTTTAAGACCCATATCAGGTGGGCTTGCTGCTGTCAGCTCAGAGCCTGGAGCCTTCTTTGGATTCTGTGTCTCCCTCTCTCTCTCTCTGCCCCACTTGTGCTCTCTCTCAATCTCTCAAAAATAAATATTTTTTTAAAGTGATTTTTTTAAAAAAGCGTATATAGAGGCTTTAACTGGGTTCAGTCATGTATACCTGCAGGTGTCCTCAACGTCACAGGACTTTCTCAAGGCTATGTCCTTGGAACATCCTCTAGGAGTGGGAAAGGCAAATGGAACCCACATTCCAAGGACAGGGGAGGGAGGGAGGAGCCTCTCTTGCCCAGGTCCCACTCATGGGTCAACTGATGGTCATGTCTTCTCAATGACCTTCACCAACACTACCAAATGTTTCTACATTAAATGGTTCCATTCTGCTATGCTTTTTGAGTGTTTGATATCTTCTTTGATTTTAATTTGCTACTTCTAATCTGTAGTGAAGCAGGAATCTGATCACTCTAGAATCAAAGCCTCTGGTTTCATTATTGTAGTTAGATTTGATTCCTGTTTTTTGAGACGCTGTTATATCTGCTTTAGTTTCACTCTCTCCCACCCCAATCTATTTCTTAGTAATTGAGAGGTTTATTATCTTTTTATGTGGGCAGAATTCTTAAGGAAACAACACAAAATTTAGTGTTTGTTACTTAAAGTACTAAATAAATGCCTCAAAAGTGATAATCACATAAGCCTTGCATTTCTATAGGTCATAACTGTACCTATGATTTCATTACACAAAATAGTTAAATGTAGTTGGCTGTCTGAGAGTTTGAGGCATTATTGTTTACCAAATTACTTTCTTAGAGCTAACTTCTACTACTCAAAACACACATAACCAGAACCATGCTATAAGTTTGCAATAGAATGGTAGTGCATTTAATATTCATAAATAGCCAAATTTCATCTTCCCCTTGAAGAAAGCATTGTAAATAGAAATATATGGTCTGGTATCTTTTTTCTGAAGAGTTTTTACATGCATCAAAGTTGCTATGTAAAAATGCAAAGTATTGATTCAAAGACTCAATCTAGTTCCACAACTAGAAATCAAAGATGCGTTCTGAAAAAATATTGAGGAAATTGAGTTATTTTGCTAATGAAAGCCATTCATCTTTAAAAGCAAGCAACTCACTTTATAATTGATGAGAAAACTTAAAAAACTTTTCATGGTGTATAGTACTTTTCATTTTAAGACCTTTAGACTTAAAAGTAGGTGCCATGGTTGATTTTAGAAAATTCCCACATCTCCAGAATTCTAATTATTATTCTTAGAGAAAGTTACTGAATGACAAATATGTTTTTTAGAAATCTTTAGCAAAAAATACATGAATCACTATTTTTTCATAATAGTGCAGCTAGATTCATATTAGAACATTACATTATTCTGTGACTATGATGCTATGATTTATAATAAGAAATATATATTTGATCTTTGTCCCATTTCTGGCACAGAGTTCCTGAAACCCGTTGGAATTCCCTAACTGATCAAACTGATAAAGGTGTCACAAAGCTGTAATCACCAAAACTGTTTTTGTGCCAATACTATATTGACACATAGACCAATGGAATAGAATAGAAAACCCAGAATTGGACCCACAGATGTATGGCCAACTAACTTTGACAGAGCAGGAAAGAGTATCCAGTGGAAAAAAGACAGTCTCTTTAGCAAATGGTGCTGGGAGAACTGGACAGCAACATGCAGAAGAATGAAACTAGACCACTTTCTTACACCATATACAAAAATAAACTCAAAATGGATGAAAGACCTAAATGTGAGACAGGAAACCATCAAAACCCCAGAAGAGAAAACAGGCAACAACTTCTTTGATCTTAACTTCAGCAACTTCTTATTCGACATGTCTCCAAAGGCAAGGGAAATAAAATAAAAAATGAACTATTGGGACTTCATCAAGATAAAAAGCTGCACTGCAAAGGAGACAATCAACAAAACTAAAAGGCAACTGAGACAGAATGGGAGAAGATATTTGCAAATGACATATTGGATAAAGAGTATCTAAAATCTATAAAGACTGTATCAAACTCAATACCCCAAAAACAAATAATCCAGTGAAGAAATGGGTAGAAGACATGAATAGACACTTTTCCAAAAAAGACATCCAGGTGACCAACAGACACATGAAAAGCTGCTCAACATCACTCATCATAAGGGAAATACAAATCAAAACCACAGTGAGATACCACCTTACACCAGAGTGGCTAAAATTAACAACTCAGGACACATCAGATGTTGGCAAGGATGTGGAGAAATGGGAACCCTCTTGCACTGTTGGTGGGAATGCAAACTGGTGCAGCCGCTCTGGAAAACAGTGTTAAAAATGGAATTACCCTATGACCCAACAGTAGTACTACTAGGAATTTATCCAAAGGACACAGGCATGCTGATTCACAGGGGCACATGTACCCCAATGTTTATAGCAGCATTTTCAACAATAGCCAAATTATGGAAAGAGCCCAAATGTCCATCAGCTGACAAATGGATAAAGAAGATGTGGTTTATATATACAATGGAATACTACTTAGCAATGAGAAAGAATGAAACCTTGCCATTTGCAACAACATGGATGGAACTGGAGGATATTATGCTAAGTGAAATAAATCAGAGAAAGACATATCATATGTTTTCACTCATATGTAGAATGTGGGAAACTTAACACCATGGGGGAAAAAAAGGGGGAAAAATAGTTTCAAACAGAGAGGGAGGCAAACCATAAGAGACTCTTAAATACAGAGAACAAACTGAGGGTTGATAGGGGGCTGGGGGAGAGCACTTGTTGGGATGAGCACTGGGTGTTGTATGTAAATGATGAATCATGGAAACCTACTCCCGAAGCCAAGAGCATGCTGTATACATTGTATGTTAGCTGACTTGACAGTAAATTAATTTTTTTTTAAAAGTGATAAAGGTGTCTTTTGTATGTTAATGTGGTAACTTTTGATCTGCACCTAAGGATGGTGAGTAGTTGCCTAGAGACACCATCTGATTAGAGTGTTGGAAATTCCAGTCCCACTCCCCAACCCCCACCCACCCCTTGGAAGGGGAGAGGGGCTGGGAAGTCAAATCAATCACCAGTGTCCAGTGATTTAATCAACCATGCCTATGCAATGAGTCTACCATAAAAATTCAAAAGGACAGGGTTCTGAGTGCTTCCAGGTTGGTGAACATGTGGAGATGCAGAGTCACATGTTTCAAGAGGGCTTGAAAGCTCTGCACCCTTTCCCCATGCTCTGTCCTAGGCTGATCTTCTACCTGGCTCTTATATCCTTTTATAATAAACCAGTGATCTAGTAAACAAATATTCCCCTGACTTTAGTGAATCACTCTAGCAAATCATTAAAACCCAAAGAGGGGTTCATAGGAACCTCTGATGTACAGCTGGCCAGTCAGAACTATAGGTAACAAGCCAGACTTACAATTGACCTCTGAAGTGAAGGGCAGCCTTATGGGACTGAGCCCTTTACCTGTGGAATATGATGCTATCTCCAGATAGGTAGTGTCAGAGTTGAGTTGAATTGTAGGACACTCAGTCTCAGTGGAATGCCTGGTAATGTGGGGGAACACCCACACCCACACACTGGAATTGGGCAATCAGAACCTTTCATTGGTGTCAGAAGTGGGATTTGTAGCTTGGTCCTGGTCATAAAAATGTTGTTTGGGAAGAGAAAAAAATGAAAGAGCAGAGCATGAATAATCTTGGTTTTTTGGATGGCCACGTGTGAAATCATGGTATGGGGTAGCAGCTGTGCTGTACTAAGTTACTAAGGGTAAAGTTATCAATGAAATCTAGAGGTGGATCCAGCTCCTGCAGAGTTGATTCACTGGATGCATAAGGCAATGCAAACTAATAAGAAAAGGGAGAAATATCTGTTAAATAACAAAAATCCAAGTGAGTAAATTTGAAGATCTACTTGGCTTTATTCCGTGACTCATGAATCAGGTAGCATTCCATTTCTAACAAATACAAAGGAGCTCCAAGGACCTACACTAGATGGAAGGCTTTTGTAAGTAGAAGGGAGATGGGATAGGAAGGATCAGATTACCTCATCTTTCTTTGGGAAGTGAAAAAGATCTATGTGGCAGATTGATTACCTCATTGGTGCTAACGAGAAAATTACAGACTGACAGTTAAGACTACATTCCTGGAGAAAGCTGAAACTGCAATTAGGTTAGGCCTTAAGCCTTGGTTTTGTGACATGGGCTTAGTACAAGTGACTTCTTTTTGGGCCTCTTGTTTCTTTTTAATATTTTCCCTCTTTTGATAATAGTCAGTTTAGAGAGATACAATAAAAATTCAAGGCATTAGCACTACTCTTTGCTATTACTTGCAGCTTTTCTTGGTTCTTTGTGTGGTATCCATAAGTCATTGCATTTTTTGCTTATTCCCGGTGATATACATAGGTCATGGCTTTAGATTCACAACCTGTAAGTTGGTTATTCTTTTCATTCCTTTTATGATGTCCCAGTATTAGGGAGATCATTTTCCTGGTGGTTAGCAGCTGCAAACATGCATGTAAAGCGTTTGAGAGAGTACAATATATGAGGGAGTTACTTTGATTATGATCAGGATAATTACCAGTGTTTGGAGTGCACTTTGGAATATGATACCCAAGATCCAAACCAATCAAACTCAAATAAATCAAAGAAAGACCCTGATGAAGGAGTCACCCTTTAAGCCTAGTGCCTTGCTCAGATCTTATGTAACTGAGTTTTAACTTCCCCAGAAGTGTTAATGCAGATGTAGCAGGTGGTGTTGGCCACAGAGCAGATACTTATTTGTTCAACTAAAAGATGTTAAGAATATCCTGTCTCCAAGAGCAACTTTGGCAGGAAAGTGTAAAGATTTTTCTTGGGCAGCTATTGTCTTGTCAGTGGATTATGCAATATCTTAAAGAGTTAAAGAGAGATTTCTAATCATAGGCTCATTTACATTTACTCCAACCATGGAAGTAGGGCCCTGCCAAAGGAAGAGAATTCTAAATCACGAAAGCCTCATGGTAGTTTCTTTCTTTTCTTCTTTTGTTTTTTTTTGTTTTGTTTTTAATTTTTTTATCATTTTATTTTGTTTTGCCTTGTTTTGTTTCATCACGAGAAGTGTACTCTTTAATCCTCATGCCCTATCTCCTCTGTTCCCCCACCACCTCCCTCTGGTAACCATCAGTTTGTTCTCTATAGTTAAGAGTCGTTTCTTGGTTTGTCTCTTTTTTCCTTTGCTTGTTTGTTTTGTTTCTTAAATTCCACTCATGATGATATCATATGGTATTTTCCCCCCTCTGGCTTATTTCATTAGCATTATACTCTCTAGCTCTATCCATGTTGTTGCAAACAGAAAGATTTCTTTCTTTTTTATTGCTAAATAATATTCCATTGTATATGTGTATATATATATATATATATATATATATATATATATATATATATATACACACACATATCTTCTTTATCCATTCATCTGCCAGTGGACATTTGGGCTGCTTCCATGCTTTGGCTATTGTAAATAATGCTGCAGTAAACATAGGGGTACATGTATCCCTTTGAATTAATGTTTTTGTATTTTGGTGGGTAAATACCCATAGTGTGATTACTGGATCATAGGGTAGTTCTATATTTAACATTTTTAGGAACCTCCACAATGTTTTCCACAATGGCTGCACCAATTTGCATTCCCACCAACTGTGCAAGAGGGTTACTTTTTCTCTGCATCCTTGCCAACACTTGCTGTTTCTTATGTTTTTGATTTCAGCCATTCTGACAGGTGTAAGATGATATCTCATTGTAGTTTTGATTTGCATTTCTCTGATGATGTGTGATGTTGAGCATCTTCTCATGTGTCTGTTGGCCATCTGTCTTTGGAGAAATGTCTGTTCATGTCTTCTGCCTATTTTTTAGTTGTCTGTTTTTTGGATGTTGAGTTGCAGGAGTTCTTTATAGATTTTGAATTCTAACCCTTTATCGGATATGTCATTTGCAAATATCTTCTCCCATTCCATGGGTTGTCTTTTAGTTTTATTGATTGTTTCCTTTGCTGTGCAGAAGCTTTTAAGTTTGCTGTGGTCCCAGCAACTTTTATTGCTTTTATTTCCCTTGCCTCAAGGGGCATATCTAGAAAAGTGTTTCTATGACCAGTGTCAGAGAGATTATTGCCTGTGCTTTCTTCAAGAATTTTTATGGTTTCAGGTCTCACATACAGGTCTTTAATCCATTTTGAGTTTATTTTTGTGTATGGCCAAAGTCGTCCATTTACATTCTTTTGCATGTGGCAATCCAGTTTTCTCAACACCATTTGTTAAAGAGACTGACTTTTTCCCATTGGATATTGTTTCCTGCTTTTTCAAAGATTAATTTACCATATAATTATGGGTTTATTTCTGGGTTTTCTGTTGTATTCCATGGATCTGTGTGTCTTTTTATGCCAGTAACATACTATTTGAATTATTACTGCATTGTAATATAACTTGAAATCTGGAATTGCAATGCCTCCAGTTTTTCTTTTTGAAGATTGCTTTAGCTTTTTGGTTGTTTTTTTTTTTGTGGTTTCATACAAATTTTAGGATTGTTTATTCTAGTTCTGTGAGAAATAGTCTTGATATTTTGATAGGGATTGCATTAAATGCATTGGTTGCTTGGAGTAGTATAGACATTTTAACAATATTCTTCCAATTCATGAGCATGGGATATCTTTCCATTTCTTTGTCATCTTCAGTTTCTTTCATCAATGTTTTCAGAGTACAGGTCTTTCACCTCTTTGGTTAAGTTTTTCCTATATATTTTGTTATTTTTGGTGAAATTGTAAATGGGATTGTTTTCTTAATTTCTCTTTCTGCTGTTTCATTATTAGTGTATAGAAATGCAACAGATTTCTGTACTTTGATTTTGTATCCTGTGACCTTACTGAATTCATTTATCAGTTCTAGTAGCTTTTTGGTGGAGTCTTCAGGGTTTTCTATATATAGTATCATGTTATCTGCAAATAGTGAGAGTTTTACTTTTTTCTTACCAATGTGGATGCCTTTTATTTCTTTATGTTATCTAATTTCTGTGGCTAGAATTTCCAGTACTATGTTGAATAAAAGTGGATATCCTTGTCTTGTTCCTGACCTTAAGGGAAAAGCTCTAGTTTTTCCCCATTGAGTATGATGTTAGCTGTGGGTTTTTCATATAAGGCCTTTTTTGTGTTGAGATATTGTCTTTTTCATGGTTTGCTCATTTTCTTTAGTAGTATATTTAGATTTCTTTCCTACTTTGCAGAGCGTTTTCATTCTGAATGGATGTTGTTCTTTGTCAAATGCTTTCTCTGCATTTATTGAAGTGATCATATGATTTTTTATCCTTTCTCTTATTGATGTGATATATCATATTGATTGTTTTGTGAATATTGAACCACTCTTGCATCCCAGGAATAAGTCCTACTTGATAGTGGTGTATATTTTTAAAATATATTTTTTGAATTCAGTTTGCTAATATTTTGTTGAGGATTTTTGCATGTATACTCATGAGAGATATTGGCCTGTAGTTCGTTCTTTTCTTTTCTTTTCTTTTCTTTTCTTTTCTTTTCTTTTCTTTTCTTTCTTTCTTTCTTAACTTCTTTCTTTCTTTCTTTCTTTCTTTCTTTCTTTCTTTCTTTCTTTTTTTCTTTCTTTTTTTGTGGTGTTTTTATCTGGTTTTGGTATCAGGGTAATATTGGTTTCATGCAATAAATTTGAAAGTTTCCTTCCTCTTGTATTTTTTGGAGTAGTTTGAGACGTATGGGTATTAACTCTAAATGTTTGGTAGAATTTGCCTGTGAAGCCATCTGGTCTTGGACTTTTGTTTTTGGAGAATTTTTTGATTGCCGATTCAATTTCATTGCTGGTGATTGGTCTGTTTAAATTTTCTATTTCCTACTACTTTAGTTTTGGTAGCTTATAAGTTTCTAGGAATTTATCCATTTTTTCTAAGTTGCCCAATTTGTTGGCATATAAGCTTCCGTAATATTCTCCTATAATTGTATTTCTGTGGTGTTTGTTATTTCTCCTCTTATATTAGTCATTTTTTTTATTTGGGCCCCCCTTTTTTCTTAGTGAGTCTTTCTAGAGGTTTATGAATTTTGTTGATCTTTTCAAAGAACAGTCTCCTGATTTTATTTGATTAGTGTTCTAATGTTTTTAGATTTTTGCTCTATCTTTTTTATTTCCTTTCCTTTGCTGGGTTTGAGTTTTATATGTTGTTCTTGTTCTAGCTCCTTTAGGTGTATAGTTAGATTGTTTATTTAAGACTTTTCTTGCTTCTTGAGATACGTCTCTGTTGCTACACAGTTCTCCCTAAGAACTACTTTTGCTGTGTCCCAAAGGCTTTGAACCATTATGTTTTCATTTTCATTTGTTTCCATGTACTTTTTTATTTCTTTTATTTGCTGATTGACCCATTCATTGTTTAGTTGCATGTTATTTAGCCTCCATGTATTTGTGGTCTTTCCAGATTTTTTCTTGTGCTTGACTTCTAGTTTTATATGTTATGGTCAGAAATGCCATGGTATGGCTTAGATCTTTTTGAATTTGTTGAGGCTTTTTTTATGGACTTATATGTGATCTATTCTGGAGAATGTTCCATGTGCATTTGAAAAGAATGTGTATTCTGCTGCTTTAGGATGGAATGTTTTGAATGTATCTGTTAAATCCATCTGTTTCAGTGTCTTATTCAAAGCCATTGTTTCCTTGTTGATTTTCCAATTAGGTGATCTGTTAATTGATGTGTGGTGTTAAGCCCCCTACTATTATTGTATTACTGATTAGTTCGTTTATGTTTGTTATTAACTGTTTTATGTATTTGGGTGCTTTCAAGCTGGAAGCATAAATATTTACAATTGTTATATCTTCTTGTTGAATTATCCCCTTTATCATTACATAATGTCTTTCTTTGTCTCTTGTTACAGTCATTGTTTTAAAGTCTTTTGTCTGATATAAGTATTGCTACTCTGGCTTTCCTTTGACATCCATTTGCATAAATGTTTCTTCATCCCCTCACTTTCAATCTGCAGGTGTCTTTGAGTCTAAAATAAGTTACTTATAGGCAGCATATAAATGGATCTTGTTTTTTAATCCATTCTGTCACCCTATGTCTTTTGATTGGAATGTTTAGTCCATTTACATTCAAAGTAATTATTGACCCATATGTATTTATTGCTATTTTATTGCTTGTTTTGTGGTTGTTTCTGAAGATTTTCTCTGATCCTTTGTTGTCTTTTTCATGGTTTGCTCATTTTCTTTAGTAATCTATTTAGATTTCTTTCTCTTTATTCTTTGTGTATTTATTGGTAGTTTTTGATTTGTGGTTACATTAAGTTTGTATATGACCTCTTTTGCATATAGCAATCTATATTAAGTTGATGGTTAAGTTTGAACCCAATCTTTACTTCTCTCCTCCCCACATTTTATGTATATGGTGTCATATTTTACATCCTTTTATTTTGTGAGTTCCTTGACTGCCTTTTTTTAATAGAAATATTCATTTTTACTGCTGTTGTTTCTCCTACCTTCATACTCTCACTTTTGGTCTTCCTTCCTCTTTAATATTTCTTGCAGGGCTGGTTTAATTCTCATGAACTCCTTTAGTTTTAGTCTGTCTGAGAAACTCTGTCTCTTTTTCTATTCTGAATGAAAACCTTGTTGGGTAAAATATTCTTGGCTGCAGGTTTTCCCCTTTCACCATTTTGAATATATCATGCCACTCCTTTCTGGCTTGGAAAGTTTCTGCTTAAAAATCTGCCGATAGGCTTATGTGTTTCCTTTGTATGTAATTGTCTTCTTTTGCTGCTTTTTGTTTGTTTCAAGTTTTTATTTAAATTCTAGTTAGTTGATACATAGTGTAATATTAGTTTCAGGACTAGAATTTAGTGATTCATCACTTACATATAACACCCAGTGCTCATTACAAGTGTCCTCCTTAACACCCATCACCCATTTAACTCATCCCCTGACCATCTCCTCTCCAGCAACCCTCAGTTTGTTCTCTATAGTTCAGAGTTTGTTTTGCTGCTTTTAATATTTTTATCACTGTGTTTTGCCATTTTAATTACAATATGTCTTGTATGCTTTTGTTGATTTTGTTGGGGTTCTCTATACCTCCTGGATCTGCATATCTGTTTCCTTCTCCAGATTAGGGAAGTTTTCAGCTATTATTTCTTCAAATAAATTCTCTGCTTCCTTTTCTCTCTCTTCTTCTGGGACTCCTATAGTACAAATGTTACTGTGTTTGATAGAGTCACTGAGGTCCCTAAGTCTGTTCTTGTTTTGCATAATTCTTTTTTTCTCTCCATTATTCAGTTTGACTTTTTTCTAGGTCATTAATTTGTTTTTCTGCTTCTTCTAGCCTGCTTTTCATTTCATCAAGCGTGTTTCTCATTTTGTTTATTGAGCTCTTTATCTCTGATATGTTATTCCTTCTTTTCATGTAACAGTCTCACTGGTATCCTCAACTCTTTTCTCAAGTTCAGTGAGTATCCTTATAACCATTGCTTTAAATTCTCCATCAGGCATGTATGTTATTTATATCTGTTTTGCTTAGATCTCTGGCTATGGCCTTGTCTTTTTCTTTCAGTTGGTACAAATTCCTTTGTCTTCTCATTTTGTCTAAGTCTCTGTACCTGTTTCTTTGTGTTAGGAAAGTCAGCTACATCTCCTGCTCTTGAGGGCAATGGCTTTATGAAGAAAAGGTCCTGTAGTGCCCTTCAGGGTAGTGTCCCCAGAGCTTGGCACTTCCTAGAGTGTCGCCAGTGTGCGCTGCATGCTCTCTTCGTTGTGTCTTGGCCACTTTATCCTTCAGGCCAGTCATCTGTAGAGGCTCTCTCTTTGCCTGTTGTGGGCATTTGATTTCTGGCTTGAATGTGGTGTGTTTTAAGTAGGTGTGCTCTAGTCAGCTTGTGAAATGAGATGTGTCACCAGAACCAAGGCTTGGCAAAACTCTCAAGTTGGGAGATGCAGTCTTGGCAGGGGTTTGGGCTGGTCTTCTGGGGGAAGGGGCCTGCCAAGCAGGGACTGAGATAAGCATGACGAGGAAGGGTAGTTCCACCATAGCAAAGCGGGGTGGGGGGGCAGAGGGAGGCTTGGTGCAAGCAAGTTACATAGCAAGTGTCTACACTGTGCTTCTGCTGAGGTGTGGGGGAAGGAAATGGTGCCTGCCAGTCCCTTTGTTCCAGGAGGGGTCTCTCCATGAACACTGCTTCTTTGGGACATGCTCCAAGATGAGCAAATAACCTCCCCACTGTGTGCCTTAGGCTGTCTTCAGATAGCTGTTTCCATGCTGTACATCTGTAGGTTCTTTGCCCTGCCTACTGTCCAAGAGTAGCCCCAGTGTCTTCCAAGCTCTCCCAAAGCCAAGGATGCTGACCTTTAAAACTCTAGGCTTTAAGCCCTGCTGGTTGCAAGAACTCACAAAATTCTGGCCCTCTCACTTTCCAAGACAATTGCTATGGAGATTCATTTTCCCTTTGTGCTCCCATGTGTTAGTCTGTGTCTTGCACATCTCTGTGACTGTTGTTCCCTCCCTAGAGAAGCAGCCACAATCTGTTTCTCTCCTAAATCACATCTCCACACTTCCTACCTTCTTCGATGTGGGCTCTTCTCTACCTTTAGTTGTGGAGTTTGTTCTGCCAGTCTTCAGACTGGTTTCTGGGATATTTAGGATGACTTGATAGTTATCTAGTTGTATTCATGAGATGAGGTGAGCTTAGGGTCCTTATTCTCTGCTGCCATTTTCCCTTTCTGTCCCCTTTATTATTATATAGTGCCTTCCTTTATCTCTCATTACAGTCTGTTTTAAAGTCTGTTTTGTCCAATATAAGAATTGTTACCCTGGCTTTCTTTTGACATCCATTTGCATGATGAATGTTTCTTCATCTCCTCACTTTCAATCTGCAGGTGTCTTCTGGTCTAAAATGAATCCTTTGTAGGCAGCGTATAGATGGGTCTTGGTTTTTTCTCCATTCTGTTACCCTATGTCTTGGAGCATTCACAGTAATTAGTGATTGATACGTGTTTATTACTATTTTGACTTGTTCTGTGGTTGTTTTTATAGATTTTTTTCTGAGCCTTTTTTGTTTGCCTTCTTGGTTCATTGGCTTTCTTTAGTGATATCCTTGGATCCATTTTTCTCTATTCTTTGCATATATATTACTGGGTTTTGATGTGTGGTTACCATTAAGTTTGTATATAACATCTTCAGCATATAGCAGTCTATGTTAACTTGATGGTCGCTTAAGTTTGAACCCATTCTTTACTCTTCTCCCTCCCACATTTTAGGCATATGTTGTCATATTTTACATCCTTTTATTTTATGAGGGGTTTTTTTGCTAATTTTTACAGAAATAATTATTTTTACTGCTTTTATATTTTCCACTTTTTATACTTACACTTATGGTCTTTCCATTCCACTCAAAGAGTTCCCTTTAATATTTCTTGCAGGCTGTTTTAGTGGTCATGAACTCCTTTAGTTTTTGTTTGTCTGAGAAACTCTTATCTATTTTTCTATTCTGAATTAAAGAAAGAGTATTCTTGGCTTTTTCCCTTTCAACACTTTAAATATATCATGCCACTCCCTTCTAGCCTACAGTTGTTGCTGAAAAATTTACTGATGTCCGTATGGGGTTTCCCTGGTATGTAACTGTCTTCTCTTGGTGCTTTAAAATTTTTTTATCGCTACTTTTTGCCATTTTAGTTACTCTTTGTCATGGTGTTGAGCTCCTTGGGTTGAATTTTTTTCTCTTGGGTTGAATTTGGGGAGGATCTCTGAGCCTCCTGGATGTGGATATATGTTTCCTCCCCCAGATTAGGGAAGTTTTCAGCTATTTCTTCAAATAAATTTTCTGTCCCTTTATCCCTCTCTTCTTCTACTGAGATCCTGATAATGCAGATGTTACTATACTTTATGGAGTCACTGAGTTCCCTAAGACTTCTCAATTTCCATATTTTTCCCCTCTCCTTTGTTTTGCTTGGTTACTTTCCATTACTCTGTCTTCTGGGTCATTAATTTGTTGTTGTTCTTCATCTAGCCTATTTATTCCATCAAGTGTATTTTTAATTTCCTTTATTGTGTTCTTGATCTCTGATGGGTTCTTTTTTATCTCTCTGTTAAGTGTCTCACTGATGTCCTCCAC
Source organism: Panthera pardus (assembly GCF_024362965.1). Lineage (NCBI taxonomy): Eukaryota > Metazoa > Chordata > Mammalia > Carnivora > Felidae > Panthera > Panthera pardus. Next base: position 47,600,126 of record NW_026527002.1, read on the forward strand.
TCTTTTTTTCAGTCCAGCAAAGGTCATTACTTTAAATTCTCTATCAGGCATATTACATCTGTTTCATTTTGGTCTCTTATTGTGGTTTGGCCCTGTTCTTCCACTTGGGAGATGTTTCTCTGTCTCCTCATTTTGCCAGGCTTTCTGTGTTTGTTTCTCTGTGTTAGGAAAGTCAGCTACTTCTCTTGCTCTTAATGATAATAGCTTTATGAAGAAGAGGTCCTGTAGTGCCCTGCAGTGCAGTTTTCCCTGTTACCCAGGGCCTGGCACTTCAGTGGGTGTCTCCAATGTGTTGTGTGTGCTTTGCTGTTGAGTCTTGGCTTCTTTTTTTCTTCAGTCCAGTTGCCTGCAGAGGCTCTCTTTGCCTATCGTGGATAGCAAAGTGTGTGGGGGTCTGCTTGCAAAACTAGACCTATCCCTGCCATTGCCAGAATTGAGGTTCCACAAATATCCTAAGTCAGGAGGTGTGGTGTGGGCAGGATTTGTGCTGGTCTTCTGGAGTAGGGGCCCACAGTGCTGGGACTCAGGTGAGCATGACTGAGAAGGGTGGATCCAAGGAAGCACAGGGAGGCAGGGCTTGGTGCAAGCAAGTTAGGGTAACCAGTGTTGGGGCTGTGCTTGTTCCGACAGGTGGATGTTTATGCTGGGCAACGGGAGGAAAATGGCACCTGCCAGCTCCTTTGTTTCTGGAGGGTTCTCTCCATGATCCCTGTCTCCCAGGCCACGTTCTGAGATTAACAAATCATTCTCCTTCCTGTCTGCCCCCAGTGTTTTTCCAACTGCTACTTCTACACTCTATCTGCATGGGCTATTTGCAGGGACTCAGTTTCCTAACACTTCCAAGCTCTCCTAGAGCTGAGCCCACTGATTTTTAAAATTCCAGGCTTTAAGTCCCACTGGTTTAGAAAACTCATGGAATTCAGCCCCTCTCACGTTCAAAGGCAAGTATTACAGAGATTTGTCCTCCCCATTTGTGAGCTCCCTGGAGCAAAAGTCTGTTTTCCGCCTTCCACCACACCACCAGCTCCCTTCTACTGCAGGTGGCCACAGTCCACTTTGCTCCCAGACTGCATCTTCACCCTTCCTATCTTCTTTGTTATCTCTTCCCTGCCTTTTAGTTGTGGAGTTTGTTCTGCCAATTTTCGGGTTGTTTCCTGGGTTATTTACGCTAATATGGGTATTATCCACTTGTGTCTGTTGGAGGAGGTGAGCTTAGGATCCTCTTACTCTGCCATTTTCCCAGGCAATCTGATAATTCCTTTCTAACTTGACAGTGTTAATTCAGGGGGATTGACCAATGAGGTGTAACAGTTAGGAGTATAATTGGATAACCTAAGAGGCATTGCCCTGTTATGCAACAGCCATCTAAGCATTCATAGGCCCAAGGAGAGTGATAACCACCACAAAGATAAACCCTGTTGGAAGGATTGGGCAAACCACTTCCATTAAGGTGGCACTGTTAATGGATTCATTCACAAGGATTGTTGCATTTGCCCATTCAAGCCAGGGATCAGTTGGGTTTTCTCCTAACTTGAAATGAAAAGTTGTTCTAAATTCCAGAGGTTGTCCCCCTTGGCAATGACCTGGATGATACAGATGATGTTGTTATCTTTTCAGATCAATGCCAAAAAAAGGAAAGTATGTTTAATTAAAATATGAAGTCTTGATCTTGTGTCTCTGGAGGAAGTAGTCTACCTCCCTATAGGCTACTTCTCTTCCTAGTTGGAGTCTGGTCCCCAACTCCCAACTATCTGGACCAGATATCAAGTGGAGCCTTCTTTAGTTTTTGAGATGTGTATCTAAGTTTCAGGTGCCTGAAATTTTATTGTCATCTTGGTAGTGAGAAGGACCTTCCAAGGAGATTCAAGGACAATCTTTGTTCTTAGCAATTACAAATCAAGAGGGTGAGAGGAAAGTTGGAAACATTAGTTTGGTGAACCTTGGTAATCAGATATTTGAGGAAACCACAAAAAATTCAGGATCCAGTCTAGTTTACAGGTATATAACAGAATGTCAATGACAAGTAACAGGATCATAATCTAATATAGACAAAGGTGCAAATAAAATTTTGTCTCGGCTGTTGCCCCCATTTTTTACCAAAGATAATCATCATAAAACTAATTTGTTTTTGCATTAAACTTGGCCTGATTGTAGAAGTACAGCAGGAATAGTGATTGGCCATACAAGCTCTTTCTAACACAGCTTTGCTGGAATCTCTAAGCAAGCAAGGTGCACAGGTTGATTTTCTAACAACCTTTAGTGGCTCCACAAAGTCAACCTTAGTTTCCCTAAAACTGTCGTCATATTTGAGTCTATACCCATCTGTCTCAAATATGACATTCCAGTTAAAGCCTTGGTACCATAACCTTGTGTTTCCAATTGTGTCCTGTTACAAGAACAGATTCTTACTGAACTTACATAACTAACTGTTTTGTCAGGAAAAGAACACTCAAGATTTCCACATTCCAGAAGGATCAGGGAGGAAGTAAAAGTAAATATTTTATCTTTGTTTACAAAGGTATGCTTTTACCAAATTGTGTGTCATTGATAGCTTAAAAAGTTTTCTTAAATCTGGAAAGACAGCGCATTAAAGAACCAGCACTCTTTCAGACAAAAAGTTATAAAAATGATAATTGTCCTCTTCAGTTCTTTCAGTCCCATGTAATTAATTCTTATTATTCTTGAATCCAGTTTTTTCAGTTGTTCTGGAAATTCTTACCCCAAGTTTATGATCTTAAAGTTATCAGAAACATGTGCTTGTCAAAAATCCTTTCCTTGAATCTTCTTGAAGATAAAGTACTTTTGCAAGAACACTTTTGCAAAACATCAGAGTAAAACAGTAACTGTAAATGACAAAAAGACTTAAAAATTCCCACTGTCAAAGATATATTGAGAGTTCATTATAATGGAATTGACAAAGAAATTCAGTGATTTCTATAACATACAACATTTTAAAAAGAATTATGTCTAATTATCATTATACTAAGACATTTCAGATTTCTAGGAATTTCACCTAATTTTGTAACACATAGTAATAATATATATCTACACAAATATAATCTAAGAAGGTTTGGGGTCACTTATTTGACAGTGCTTCTCATGTAACTTAACATATCAAACAAGCCTAATTAATTCAATATCTCTTTCTTTGTAAGGAGAGTGAACAAATCTTTTGAGATGTTCCAGGACCCTCTGGAAATTCCAAAGTTAGTTTGAGGTCAAAAAGACTTTATTTAAAATTTGATGTGAGGAAAGTTTGTCAAAAATATTAAAAGATTTTAGTATACTTGGTCAGATAGTAGCATAGGTCGCTGTGAAACAATACTTAGTTATCCATTTAACAATAGTGACAATTTAAAAAGATAGTGACAATTGAAGGCTTTACAGGCAAATACAGAAAGTTAAATAGTTGTTAAAAAAAAAAAAACCCACAAAACCTTAGTTTTTTTAATAGAACAGATTCATCTTTGTTAAATAATCAAAGACCTGATAATGAAGATAAAATGAAGCAAGGGAAATGATTTTGATAAAACACAAAGTCTTTGCTTTCTACGAAGATTACTTAAAAAGGTAAATAGGGGCACCTGGGTGGCTCAGTCGGTTAAGCGTCCCACTTGGGCTTCAGGTCACAATGTCCCGGTTCAGGGAGTTCAAGCCCTGCTTTGGGGCTCTGTGCTGACAGCTCAGAGCCTGGAGTCTGCTTTGGATTCTGTGTCTCCATCTCTCTCTGCCCCTCCCCCACTTGTGCTCTGCCTCTCTGTCTCAAAAATAAACATTTAAAAAAATTTAAATAAAGGTAAATAAAATTCTTTATAGCCTCTTATCAAGAGCAACCCAGTAGTCCATGAAAACTTTGTCTTTTTAACAGAGAGAAAAACCAAATTTTGCACCAGCTTACTTTTGATACTGAAATTTTAATATTAGCCAGTCCTGACCACTAAAAATTTCTTTTCCTTATCATTTCTATTAATTTTAATTACATATATTAGAATATTTGCCCTAAAAATCCTTAATTTAGTGAAAATAAAGAAGTAAACAATCATGAACTTTTAGCATTCTATGACTTGACAAATATTAAAAAAAAATTTGTTTAACATTAATTCATTTTTTGAGAGACAGAGTGTGAGCAGGGAGGGGCAGAGAGAGAAGGAGACACAGAATCCAAAGCAGGCTCCAGACTCCAGCCCCGAGCTGTCAGCACAGAACTCTACGCGGGGCTCAAGCCCACGAGGGGGGAGATCATGACCTGAACTGAAGCCAGACGCTTAACTAACTGAGCCATTCAGGTGCCCCTGGCTTGGCAAACATTTAAATACTCTTTATAATTTTTAGAAACATACTTTTCAGTATTTTATCTTACTTGGAATGATCTGGATGGATATTTAATTTGTTGAACTTAACTCACCATTTAAACTTAGCAAAATTTTAAGATTTAAGGTTACTAAAAGATTTGGGAAAACTACGTAAAAAGTTCACCTCAAACATTTTTGTCCTACTTACATCTATTTAATTTACTTATTCTTAATAATTATATTTAGGTTACCTACAAAAGCTTGATGAGACATTACATAAAGTCAGGTATTCATCCCAAGCTATTTTTCTTGCTGACAGATTTCGTGAGGAATAACATGAATGTATTTGACTAGTAAACCCAGTTAGAATGGACGTTGTGTGTCTGCATTATATTTAATGCTGATAACTCTGAAGACGTCTATTTTCAGTAAACCAAACTTAAACCAGCTTTTATTTGCCAAAGATTATCCCAGATCATGTGAACTTGAAAAATTGTTGGGTTAATTTCCTTTTTTTTTGAAATTTTTGTGTATACTTAATTCATATACGCACTTGATTTTCCCTGAGCCAATTAAATATAGCTCTTTTACAAATTAATTTTAGTATCATCCAGAGTCAGAAAATACTGCATCTACAACATATATATATATATATATATACATATATATATATATATATATGGATACACACAAACATAGGGATCTTATTGCTTCTGTACACTTAAGATTTCCTATTAACCCAAGTTCCAAAAGACCTTTCCCTCTTTTGTTTTTCTTATGATAAGAATTACTTCCCTAAAATAATAACAGTAATAGTAACAGTAATAATAACCTCCCTGACATTCGTATTTGAACATTTACATCTCAATGGCACAGGGAAGAATGCAGGTTACAACCCTTTAAGATAAATAGGGGAGGTTTGGGGTTTGGTGAAAAAGAAATGGGTGAATTTGAACTGCCTTTAGAAGTACATTTCTAGTTTTGCAAGGATTATAAGATAAAGATAGTTGCTTCTAATTCCTCAAAGGATTGGGTTGACACTTAAAAGATCTCATAAGTTGACCCACCCATCTAAGTCCTTTATCTTCAATTTGCTTAGGGGAGAAGGCCTAAAAAAAAAAGTTCATATCAGGCCCTGAATATCAGCTTCTAATTTACCCATTTTTTGACTACAGAGCTATTTTAAAATTTCTTTTAATTTAAATATATTGTCAGTTTCCAGCCAGGACAAACAATAAATATTAGTGGCAGTATTGACAACCTCTTAGACTTATGAGGTGTCCCCAGAGAGGATGCAAAAGATATTTTCTTTTCCTTTCTCTGCCTTGTACTGTAGGCAGTTTTTGCTAGTTTTTCCAGGATCCCATCTATAGGTTCTGAGCAGTATTTAAAGTGGAGAGTATAGCTCCAGTATTTATCAGAATTTGGCAAGGTTTTTATTAATTATTTTTAATTTATTTTGAGAGAGTGGGGGAGGGACATAGAGGAAGAGAGAGAGAAACCCAGGCAGGCTCCACACTGTCAAAACAGAGCCCCATGTGGGACTTGAACTCACTAACCTAAGATCATGACCTGAGCCAAAATCAAGAGTCGGATACTTAATGGACTGAACCACCCAGGCACCTTAGTTCTTATTAATTTTTAATTTCAGTTTTACTTTGGCTGTTTGAGGGATTTTCTGGTAAACTGCTACATTATTCCCCTTGAGTCTCATCAACTTTGGGTAGGGCCCATATGGGGGCCTACCTTGGAAGGTAGACATGGACCATTGATTAGGTGGTTTTGATGCAGGCAGGCCAGGTCGAGGACCCAGAGATGGTCCTCTAGGACAAGCAAAGAGGGTTGTTGGCTTTGCACAGGGTGGAAATCAAACATGAGCCAGCAGGAAATGAGAGAAGTTTTTTGAAGATCTAGAGAGAGTCGATACAGATGGAAGGTCTGAGAGGCTCAGAAAAGAAAAGGAGAATGAGTCTCGTATTTGCCTCGGGTCTGGGATTTTTATTAAGGTTGGTCATCTAGTGTATGTGTCCTCTCATGCATCCAGGAACTGTTTGAACAAAGATAGGTGCTCAGGTGTCCTCAGTAAGTCATTTATGCCCTGGAGCCAGGGGTCTTGGTGCCAAGGTTTCTGGAGTCAGTGGTCTTAGAAGTTCATGATGACCTTGCCTGGTCACTCTTTAGATGTTATCTATTGTGCTGGAAGACTCAAAGAGATCATTGACCTTTACAAGGCACGAATTTACATTAAGGCACGAATAAGGTTAGAGGACAGAGGATCTGAAGCAGGCTCTGTGCTGACAGCAGAGAGGCTGATGCAGAGCTCGATCATGAACCGTGAGATCATGACCTGAGCTGAAGTCGGACACCTAACCGAATGAGCCACCCAGGTGTCCCCAAGAATACCATTTTTTAAATAATTTCTTTGTTTAGCTAACCTTTGGGTCAGTTGGATCCAAACTAGTATCTGAAAGGGATATGCTGCTGGGTTGGGAATTGTGTGATTTTACAGTGTACTTCATTGCACAGAAATTTTCTTGAAGTTGGTGTGTGAACTAGTGTCAGTCTAATCCATTCCATGATCAACTGATCTGAACATGGAAGTCTTTGAGTTTGGTGGCGAGCACTTCACAGTTTTTAAATGCTTGCCCTGTGCCCACCAATTTTGTGAGTTTTGTTTTGTTTACTTGTGACATTTCCATTTAGCAGTAGCCTTTATGTAAAACAAAATCTTATGCTCCGGATCCCTCACCCTGGATCCAGTCCAGCTTAAATCAGACCCAGCCCAATTCTGATTTCAGTCTGGTTTTTAAGTTGGACCCAGTCCAAGTCTAGCCAGTAACCACCAAGTTTTCAGTGTGGAATCTGGGGATTAGGGAAAGAGTTGAACCAGCAGACCTCAACAATTGGGAACTTTGAACTGGGGGCTCTACATGGATGGAGAGCTGCATGCTGTCACTAACAGTTCCCATGTGGATCTCAGGACAGAATTAAGAGCTAGAGATTTTCCACTCAAAAACCTGGGGATTGTGGTCTGAAAGGCTAGGGGCTTACCTCTGGGCAGAACCATCTGCCATTTTAAGTTGACTTGCCCAGTGATGGAAAGCCAATTAGATCTGAAGGTCAATGCCAAGAGAGGAGCTCAGAGCCTAGAAGAACTTACCCTTGGTCCTCAGAAACACCAAGAACTCTAAAAGGGGTTCACAGGGACTACATCTATGTTTCTCATTTTTCTGAATAATGTAATTAGCAGTTTGCTTTGGATACTGTTACTGCCACCATATCTGTTAAATAACAAAAGTCCTCCTGAGTAAATTTGAAGATCTAATTGGCTTTATTCAATGATTTGTTAATTGGTCAGCATCCCATCTAGCAAATAGAAAGGAGCTCCAAGGAGCTGGGTACTCCTTCTAACTAGGTGGAAGGCTTTTATGCGTGGGAAGGGATAAGGAGAGAGCGGATTACCTTCTTTTCTTTTGAGGGATGGAAAGGGTTTATGTGGCAGATTACCTCACTGGTACTGACCAGAAAATTTTACACTGAGTGTTACATTTCTGGAGAAGCCTTTGAAACTGCAATTAGGTTAGGTTTTAAGCCTTGGTTTGGTGATGTGGGCTTAGTACAAATGACTTGCTTTTGGACCTCTTATGTTTATTATTTTTTTTAACATATACAATCTTTTGGCTATTGTTATCTATAATAGCAAAAATGAAATTAACAGCAAGTGCTGGATAGAGCATTGATGGTAAACCAAGCTCATATTTGGCTCTGTGCCTTGGCCACTTGCCTAAAAGCCACTGAGAGAAGAAAAAAATTATTCAGGAGCAATAGAAAGTACCTCTAGGACCTGTGGTCACCAGGAAGGTTGTCAGTGCATGGAGAGTATAACCAAACCCATTTGTCTGATGTTCAGCAAAGCCAATCACTGAGACATTGAGTACAAAGCAAGGGAAGAGTTTATTTGGGAGACAGACAAATGAGGTGATGGGAGGGCAAGCCTCAGATCCACAACCCACCAAAGGGTCGGGGTTTGAAGTATTTAAGGATAAGGTCAGGATGTGGAATATGCTGATTAAATATAGGGGAAAAGGATGGTGTTCTCGTTTCTGAGCATGTGCATTCAGGAATCCTGTCTCTTCCTGGGACATATGTCCAAATTATGGCGGCATAAGTGTGACTAACAGAGGGGTAGAGATCTTGGGATGTGTCATCACAGAGGTTCCTTTCATTCACTCTTGGTCCCTTCTGTGCAACTGCAAGAATTATTTCTGGTTTGCTCCAGTCTTAGCTAGTCTCATTAGTCAACTTCTGCAAAAACAGGTTCATAAATCGATCAAGTTAGCCAAAGTTTCTTTAAGGTAGAAAGGTCAAGCATTTGTTAATGTGTAGGTTTTCGGAGGATAAAATCAAGAAATCTTAAAACCAGGGAGTATATACTGTGAAAGAGTTGTTTCACTTCATGAATCGGTATCATTGGCTTCCTGAGGGATCTTTACTGAAATGGATTGTGAGACTAGCAAATATGGCTGTGTCTTTGGTTTTGAATGCTGCAGGATGGGCGACCACGTTTGGGTTGATACAGGACCCACAGCTCACTATGGAACAATCACCGATGGCCGTACACACAGGGGGCTATTCCTGAAGGAACAGCCAGCCTGGTGAACTATATAAAAGCCACTGTAAGTTCCCTTTATCCTGAGAAGGGGGACTGTCCTCCCTCTAGGACTGCCAAGTGGAGCACCCCAGATGAAACGGCTGATATGCATCACATGCAAGCCATGTGTGACTGGTTTATGATGCCTGGGATATTCACCCACTAACTATGCCTATTACCCAGGTCCAAAGGGTTCCTTTCACATAGGCACCCCATATAACCCTATTGCTGCAAAACCAAAAAATAGTTAAGGAAGCCTCATTAAATTTACTGTCCCAGCTTCCCCTCATGGGTCCTCCAGATGTTAATAAACATTAGGTTAATTAACAAGGGAATGGCAAAAGGTCCAAGAGAGCGTCAAAAGACTCTTCCCAACTAGGTGGACATTCTTAAATGATTATTAAGAAATAAAGTGAATAAAACAAATATTGACAGGGGCAAAACAAAGAGGAGTGCAAGGGAGAGGGGATTTTTCCCAGCAGGGTAGAAATCTTCAGATGTTTATCAAAAAATGGGATGAATAAAATGGACATTGATGGGGTTAAAACAGAGCTTTTAATACAGCACTACCTGAGGTTGGCTGGGCCAAATGGAGTCCTGATTGATCCCCCTAATTTAAAGGGCCCCAAAGAAGTCAACTGTATTTATCCCTGTTTGGAGAAATTTAAAAAGCAGGAAGGTAGAGATTACTATGAGAAACTTGATCAGGACTCACTTCAGGCAGGGGTTAGGGAGGTTAATAAAGTTAAAGATTGACAAAAGGGCCAGGGTTTCTTGGCTCCACATCTCACTGGAGATCCAGTCTTTTGTATAAGAGTGAGTAAAATGATCAGGAGGTGAAAAGTTTTCAGGACTTCTGGGTCTCTTGAACTGTGATACTAAAACCCAGTGGTGAAGCCCTGACTCCTGGGTGATAGGATTATGAAAGTTGGAATGTTTCAGCAGGTATGATATACAAATCTTCCTTGACTTACAATGGGGTTATGTTCTGATAAACCCATCCTAAGTTGAAAATGTTGTAAGTAAAAATGCATTTAATAGATCTAACCTACCAAATATCGTAACTCAGCCTAGCCTACCCTAAATGTACTTAGAACAGTTTACATTAGCTTATAGTTGGGCAAAACCATTTATTATTTTATAATAGTGTTGAATATCTCACACAAGTTAATGAGTGCTGTACTGAAAATGAAAAACAGCATGATTGTATGGGTACAGAATGGTTGTAAGTGTATTGGTGATTTACCCTTGTGATCATGTGGGTGACTGGTAGCTGCTGTGCTCCCTGCCACTGCCCAGCATCACAGGGGAGTATCATTCCCATATACCACTAGCCCCCGCAGAAGACCCAAAATCAAAATTTGAAGTACAGTTTCTACTTATAATGCGTATCATTTTTGCACGATTATGAGGTTGAAAAATCATAAGATAAACTGCCGTAAGTTGGGGACTACTTGTAAAGTTGTGTCTCTGTTACCTGGATGTTTTATGGGAATGGATATCATGTTCGACTGCAAATCACTTCTTCCGTCTAGTGTTGTAAAACCAAAATTTGTCAATGAAATCCTAATGGAAACTAGTTAGGAATATAGGAGTTGATGGAATTACGGTAAAAGTTTGTAGAAGAATTGGTATGTTTGAATAGGCTTTATGAGAAGTGGTTGTGTCTCTTTTACTTGATTGTATTTGGGGATAGATGTTGTATCGCACTGAGAACGTTTTCCCTACCTCGTACTATAAAACAGAAGGCATGTAAATCCACCCTTCAAGCAATGTTAATTGGACGTGCTAGGTGGGAACCAGTAAGATTGCCTGAGCCCACACAGTGTGGAATAGAAGCTGGAGTACTGGTAGGGTCAAATTCTCTGTACAATAGCCCTATGTGGAGCATAGACTGGGGCTTATGGCAAGAACCTGCGAGTGCCTCCTAAGGATGACCACTAGGATTTGGGACAAGAGAATCTTCTTTCATTTGAGGGGCATTTACTACCTTGCTATCTGACATTATTTATTGAAGCTATTCCCATGACTGAAAGACATAACATGATCTTGAAGTCTGAAATAGCCACAGGTCTTAGGTGATGTCTAGGAAATTCTCTAATGGAGAGGATAGTGCACAGAAAGTTTCCATAATAAAATGGAAATGGGTTATGCAGTATCATGCTACCTGGGGAATGCAAAGAGGAGATACTTACAAGGAAGGAGGCCCTTATTCCATAGGACTGACTCTGGAACTGTGTGGATTTTACTGTCACTTGGATAGTGCCCTATAGACAGCTCTTGACTGACCAACAAAGAGCCACTTGGTCTGTGGATGGCAGTTCCAAGGTAAATAGACAGCATTCTGTTTGGAAAGCCGCCACTCTGATGAAAGAAGTTAAAAACAGATCAGTCTTGTTGTGCTGAATTGCATGCTGTTTTCCTGGCAGTGATGGAAGAATTGAATGGCAGTAAAAGTCCCTAAATTTTGGTTTTTACTGACTTCTGGGCAGTGGCCAATAGCCATTGGGGAAACCTGGCCCATTAAAGATATGCCCACATGGGACATAGTCCTGTGGAAATTGGAGGAATGAATTAAAGTAGGACATGTTGATGCCCATCAGAATTCCCTTCCAGGTTTGGAAAGGGAGTGGAATCGACCAGCATATATTCCTGTGTGCTCACTTGAGATAGCTATGTGGATCCATGAAATGAATGGATATGAGGACACTGCAGCAATGAACAGATGGGATGAATCTAAATGTTTCCCTCTTGTACCTTCTGAGGCACAAAATGCCAGTAAGAGCTATTCTGTCTGCGAACAAGAGGCAGAGACTATGGGTGGCAATGTAGTAGCAGGTTCTCTGGTTGGATGGCCCTGAACATAGCTGGCAAGTCAGAATGATGCTGGTAGCTGTGGGGGTGCTACGGATGGGTCCTGACAAGAACAGATCCTCACTGTGGAGTGGGCTTTGCATACCCAGTGGTAGATGCAGATACTCAAGAGTATTCTGGAAGAACCAGGACAAATATTGCACCAATTTGGATAACTAGTTGTCACGGCTTCAGACCAGGGAGCAAACATACTTTACAGCCCATAATATCCAACAATGGGCAGAGATATTCCCCCTCAGAAAAATAGTTTGCTAGAGGATTGGAATGGTCAGTTAAAACATTGGTTGTCTAAAACGGGGAAGTAAATGGATGAAGGCTTACATGCCTTTATGAGTTATGCACGGACACTCAACATTAACATGAGTGGGGCTAAGGGAGTGTCCCTGCTAGATAGATTCGTGTTTGTGTTTGTTTTTCTGTTGGATCCAGGGAAAAGAGGCTGGGGGAAGGTGCTGATACTCTTTCTGACATCACTTCCACTTTTTTTCCTCCAACTTGATGCGTTGGTCATAGCTCAGGCCTATTGCAACTACAAGGGCTGGAAGCAGGGATGATTCTTAAGCAAGAGATTGTAACTGTGCTTTTAATCTTTATGTCACAATTCCTAAGGGCCTGATGAGGCAGGATGTACCTTCACCCCGTCTAACAAATTGGGGCTAACTGAATTCAGCTGTATTGCCTGAGAATAAAAATAGTCCATTAGTTTTACACTTGTGTAACCTTATTTGAACAGAACTGGACTTGAGGGGAGGGACGCCAGACCACTGTTGGTGCATGCAATCTAGACAAGCACAGTGGCCAAACCTAATATCCCTTCCAAAGTTAAAGTTTGGGTATAAATGGAGAGAAGGAAAAATAGCAGCTATGGGTAAAAGGATGAATAAATGGTTTATGTAATGAAGGAAATCCAGTATTACTTTAACACCTAGAAAGAGACTCAGAGCAAGTGACCACACAGGAACCACTGATGATACCAGCTGCCTGAAAGGGTGAAGGCATTTATTTCTGACACTACTCCTGCTTTTGGAACCTGACAAGATACAATGGAAGCTTACAGACCTGAGTGGTCTTGCCCTGGGAAATATTTTTCATGATATGATTGATGGACTAGATATTGACTGAATGGAATTCTAGTAATAAGCCAGTATCTTTTGACCTTCTAAAACCCTTGGAATTTAAGTAAGGAGAGTAGTAAAGGTGTCTTTTGTTATATTAATGAGCTACCTTCTGGACCACATCTAAGCCTGGGAGCTAGTTGCCAGTTGATCCCATGTGATTACAGGGTTGGAACTTTCAGTCCCACCTTGCCATGCACACACACACTTCTGGAGAGGAGAAAGGTGCTGGAAGGTTCAGTCAGTCATCAATGGACAATGACTTAGTCTATGTAATGAAGCCTCCGTAAAAACCCAAAGGGTTCAAGGAGCTTCCAGGTTGGTGAACATGTGGAGATGCAGGAAGAGTCGCATGCTCTGAGAGGGCATGGAAGCTCCATACCCTTTAATATATGTTTTGTCCTGTGCTCATCTTCCATCTGGTTGTTCCTGAGTTATAGCCTTTTATAATAAACCAGTGATCTCTGAATTTGGTGAGCCACTCTAGAGAATCATTAATACCCAATGAGAGGTTCATAGGAACCTCTGATTTACAGCTCGTCAGTCACAAGTACAGGTAACAACCTGGGCTTGCAATTGATATCTGAAGTGAAGGGCAGAGCAGTCTTGTGGGACTGAACCCTTGACCTGTGGAATCTGATGCTACTTCCAGGTAGACAGCGTCAGAATGAGGTAAATTGTGCTAGTGTTGCTGCATCGCTTGGTGGATGGAGGAAGTCCCCTACACACACACACACACACACACACACACACACACACACACTATCAGAACCCTTAATGAGCAACTTGCTTATAAGCATACCATCCACAAAATATTACAGCCCAATGCTTGGTGGTATGGAAGAAATCCCCTACATACACATATGTGCATACACACACATGAATTGGGTATCAGAACCCTTAATGACCAACTCACTTGCTTGTAACCATACCTTCCACAAAATTGTATAGCCCAGTGTTTAGGAATGCAAGCTCCAGAATGCCTAGAATCTTTTACTCCAGCACTTATTAGCTATGTAAACTGGAGCAAGTTGTTTAACCTGTGTCTAATTTCCTGTCTGTGAGGATGGCAGTAGCCCCTATCTCAAAGGATAAAATGAGATATTATATGTAAAGCACTTGACAAAGTGCCTGGCACACAGGAAATAATAAAAGGAGAAATTTCATGTTGCACAGTCCTAGCAATGCAGTTAATTTTTTTTTTTAACTCTAAGAGGTAACAATTTGCTTTATCTTGAGATGAATAGACAAGTCACATTTTTAATACATCTCTACCTTAAATGATGTTTAGAGGAGAATTCATCTCTGTCCATGCCTACCCACTTAGGTTAATGTAAACACTGAAAATATCACTTGGGATTCTGTTTTAAGAATGAAGATTTCTGTACTCCACTTAAGGTTTACTGAATCAGAATGTGATTGAAAGGATGGGCAAAGATTAGGAAATCTGCACTAACAAGCTCTACCAGGGAATCTTAGGCATAAAGTACCATGAGAACTACTACTTCACGGGAAGATCTGTTGGAGTTCAGACCTAGAAATCACTGGCTACCTTTAAACAGACAAAAATAATCATCTTAAGTACTAGTGACTGATACCATACTATTTAAAAACTCAAGTCTGTCTCAGTAAGCTACTATTATACTGGATAGTCAAGATATTCAGATGATTTAATGGAAAAAAGGCAAAAATAGGAAAACATTGAAAACCCCTTGGTAAAGTTCATTCTTGGTCTTCTCTTCCTAAATTTGTTTTCAATTCTATTAGATTTAATCACTAAACAAGACCAAAAGAGAACTTTATTTTACATGACTTTATTTTCCATTTAGAACCATTTTATGCTTTACTTAAAAAACAAAACCAAAAAAAAAAAAAAAAACAAAAAAAAACTCACTCTGCTTTTAATAATCCTAAAAGCATTTAACCAAAATCTTGATTTAGGAAGACTTAAGACATTGTGCATTATTTTAAATATTTTCATTCTTTCAATAACTATTAAAAATAAGTTCACAATTAGGGTTTCAAATGTCCTAATCATATCTAGTTTGTTTTCATTTAATATTTTATCCCATCATGTGCATACAGAAGTTAAGATGATAAATAAATTTTATCTCTTTCAGACACACTGATGATAATTAGCTCTTAATCTAATTACTATTTCATTTATTCAGAAATAGCATTTAGACATAAAAATCAATGTCTCACTTTGTAAAATAACCTTTGGTTAATTTACACAAATCTAATACAGCATGTTGTGTAACTTTTAAGTAATACAATGAGTTTCACTACTATCATTTTAGTTTTTAATATTTGTGTCAGCAGGGCTGAGAATATCACATGGTTCAGTCTTCTGCAGGAAGTTATATAATAAAAGCATAGTGCCTTTGAACATGAAAAACATCCCAAAGGCTAGGAGTCCTCTAAAGGAATTGAAAGGTAGAGATTTCAGAGAATTTCTCTCATTTTCAATATGTAAAGTGACTAGTTTTAAGTCACCTTTTGAAGACTTAGTGAAGAAAACAGTGTTCTTTATGCCATTGAGTAAAGCTACTAAAACCATAAGAATTTAGAGATTGGTACTAGGCTACATAATTAATGGGTCATCAAAAAAAGAACCTGTCACTTAGTTACTAAGTATAAGTGAGTGAGTTAACTTCCTATGCCAAGTAAGGGTCACACTTCACGTCCCTCATTTGTAAAAAGAAAAGGTGGCCTGGCCAGTGCCATTCAGGATTCTCTGCTAACTGTAAAATGTGGATTAATTTACTTCTCTTTCTTATAGTCCATGTGTATATAAACTTTCAGTTCTTTAAATCAAAAATTTTTATGCACACAACCATGTTGGTGTATTACCCTTAGTTTAAAAATGTACAACTACATAAATAAAAACTATTGTTTCTTCAATATTACTTGACATTTCTTCTGTAATTTCTTTATTTAAAAAAGTAAATGTAACAAGATACTTAAAAAAGGCTAGATACAAAAGTAGTTAAGCTGCTCACGAACATTTAAAATTTTCCAAAATGTATCTTCAATAATCATGATCTTATAAAACATTTTACAGTTATCAGAAAGTGCCCAGGCTGAGTTTACATAACTGAAATACCTTAGTACAAATGTCTAGTTAGAACTGAAGTGCAGTAACCTCCTGACTGACTGCTCATTGAAATAGGGATACAAAGAAAAAAAAGTTGATTGTGATAAAGTATTGTGCATTGGCCCCATCATATGTACAAAAAAAGTGCCCTTACTCAAATGAACAAATTACATGCAAAATATTAGTGATATCATTTAATATCCTAGAGCTCAATGCAGCTAAAATAAACCGCAATAAAAGTGGTTTTCATAGGTAAAAGTGATTTCATCTCTAAGATCTGAATGTCCAGAACTTTTTACAAGTTCCATATACATGATACACAATTGCAGCCAACCACAAATTAAACACCATAAAAAAAGTTAAAATGAAAACACAGAACATACTTAATTTTTTATTTTGAAATTCCCTATTCCCTCTATACAAGAACCTTTGCTGAAACACTTTCCACAAAGGCAGCAGTGAATTTTCAGAACATTTTACATTTTTCCCCTCAGCAAAAAGATAAATCACAGTGTAAATTATGTTGTTCTGCTGTCATCTTTGGCTGGGGTTAGACCCAGAAGTTGTTGACTAGCAAACCATTATAGTCAAATGTTGCTAGTGCTCCTCAGGCCTTTAAGCTACAAACTCAGCAAGGAATGTTTGCATTTAATCTCTTTAAGGTACCACCAGGGTGTGACAGCATTAACTTCCATAAACTTTTATAGACAAATGGAAAAAAATCTACAAAATTAGCTAGTAATATTACACAGCAATACACACTTTTTATACTCTACACAAAACCAAAATTCTTGGTCTTAATGGCGAGTAGCAACTTCTGTTTGAGAATCTGTTTAGAGGAATAGAGTGGGACGTAAAGTCGAGAAATACAAGTGTTTGCGGTAGGAAGATGTTGGTCATCTGGTGGTCTTATTGTGATTGAGGGCATAGGCTGAAATCCTTCTTCACTGGCTGGTAATGATGGGCTTGATGTCCAAAAGTAAACCTAAACAGGAGTATAATCATTACAATTTTGGCTTTTAATATAATAACATTAACTCTGCCAACATCTACACAGAACCCTATTCTTAAGGTAAAACCTACAAAGGGATAGGATTTTGAATGGGGTTTTAAATTTATTTCTTGCACTGGGGCGCCTGGGTGGCTCAGTCGGTTAAGTGTCTGACTTCAGCTCAGGCATGATGTCACAGCTTGTGTGTTCAAGCCCTGCATAGGGCTCTGTGCTGACCGCTCAGAGCCTGAAGCCTGCTTCGGAGTCTGTGTCTCCCTCTCTCTCTGCCCCTCTCAAGAAAGGTTCAGGGTCAAAAGAGAAAAAAGTGTCAGGTATGTAGAAAAGTGACTATATTTCAGGGCCTCAGTTTCTCTGTGGGCCTTTCTAGTGGTTAAATTCCACAAAGTATCGTTTAGTGGAAATAGGGCACAAAATCTCTAAAGAGAAGTTCAAAGACTCAGTTTATGGGTTCGAGCCCCACATCAGGCTCTGCATTAACAGCTCAGAGCCTGAAGCCTGCTTCAGATTCTATGTCTCCCTCTCTCTGCCCTTCCCCTGCTTGTGCTCTTTCTCAAAAATTGTTGAAAAAAAAAAAAAGTCTCTTATAGTTTGCCTCTCTATTTTTCTTTCCCTTCCTCTTATGATCCTCTGTTACGTTTCTTAAATTCCACATAGAAAAGGTTTTTTTAAGTAATCTCTACATACAACATAGGGCTCGAACTCACAAGAATGACATGTTCCAGCAACCTGAACCAGCCAGGAGCCCACAGGCAAACTTTTTAATAAATATAGTACGATACTATATATTTTCCTTATGATTTTCTTAATACAGTTATATGGGGCGCCTGGGTGGCTCAGTAAGTGTCCAACTCTTGATTTTGTCTTAGGTCATGATCTCACAGTTTGTGAGATCAAGCCCTGCATTGGGCTCTGTGAGAGTACGGAGCCTGCTTGGGATTGTCTCTTCCTCTCTGCCCCTCTCCCACTCCCCCTCCCTCTCAAAAATAAATAAAAACTTAAAAAAAATACAATAATGTACAAAATATGTGTAATGCACTGTTTACTAATATAAAAACTTTAGTAAAATTTTGGGGGGAGTCAGAAGTTATACTCAGATTTTCAACTGTGCAGTAGATTGGTGCCCTTAACCCCCATAATGATTTGCTTTCCCGAAGAATGGTTTTATGAGAAATCTTATCTAATTCTCTAGAAGGGGCAGAAAAAGAAACTCTAAGTGTCAGGTCTACAAAATCTTCAAAGAACTTTACATATATATGTATATGTGTGTGTGTTTATTTTTGAGAGAGAGAGCGCACACACACGAGCAGGGAAGGGGAAGAGAGAGAGAAGGAGACACAAGAGTCCAAAGAAGGCTCCAGGCTCTGAGCTGTCAGTACAGAGCGCAATGTGGGCTCGAATTCATGAGCCATGAGATCATGACCTGAGCTGAAGTTGGATGCTTAACTGAGTCATCTAGATACCCCTGCAAAGAACTTTAAGGACTGGAAGATGCTCTAGAGATAAAGCTGGTCTAATCTACTCATTTTACAGGTAAAAAAAACAAAGTTAATGTAAAATGTTTCTCCAAGGTTGTATATGGCTAGGTAGGGTAGATAACTACCATTGCTAGAAGAAAAGAAATACTACAGGACTTTTCAGAACTTTTACTAGTGAACTGTGACTCTCTAAGAGGAGGATAAACTATGTGGTCTTACCCATTAACCCAAAAACCCTATAATTTGCAAGGCTAGTAACCCAAGGAAGAAGAGTTTGCTCTGAATGGTCTGTTATATTCTTATGTCCTTTAGTTTTTCTCTTCAGCACATCAGGATAAAACCAACAATTGTGAAGCATCCTTCTCAAAAGAGGAGGGGGGAAACCCCTTGATATAATGCTTAAGCCCTGTAAATAGGAGTGACCCTCAAATTAAAGCTGTTAATAGGAAATCCTGAGGCCCTTTACAAAGGGAGATCTTTCATTTTAAAGACTGAATAGTTAGCAAATTTTCTTCCAGTGGAAGGCAGAAACTACAGTGAAATTTAACTTGACTGACTGGACTAAGGATACATTAGGTTTAAAAACAAAGTTAGTACTAGGGAATAGTTTAAAAAAAAAAAGTCCATTAGAACCTTAGAATTTATACCAGATAGCCAATCATTTTTTTTTTATTTTTATTTTTTTAACATTTATTTATTTTTGAGAGAAACAGAGCATGAACGGGGGAGGGTCAGAGAGAAGGAAACACAGAATCTGAAACAGGCTCCAGGCTCTGAGCTGTCAGCACAGAGCCCGACGCGGGGCTCGAACCCACAGACCGTGAGATCATGACCTGAGCCGAAGTGGGCCGCTTAACCGACTGAGCCACCCAGGCGCCCCAGATAGCCAATCATTTTTATCTCTGTTTTTGATAGGTCTTACTGAACCGATAATGGGCTCTTAAAGAAACAAGGTAACTGAATCAAAAAACTGAGTACAGGTGGTCCTGAAACCATGCACACTGGTAGAGACTTTAGGGTCCACAATATTGGGAAAGTTGAATTATATGGAATCCACCTAGGGAACAACCGAAGTAGAAATTACCAGAGTGGCTAAACCAAGAACAGAACTAGCTAAAAGGACTACTGAACAACTTGTTTCACTATAGTGCAGAAATATTGGAAGACTCCTGGGTCCATTTAAAAATTAAGTAGTGCTGGGCACCTGGGAGGCTTAGTCGTTAAGTTAATTAGCATCAGACTTTGGCTCAGGGCACGATCTCATGCTTCGTGGGTTCAAGCCCCATGTCAGGCTTTGTGCTGACAGCTCAGAGCCTGGAGTCTGCTTCATATTCTGTGTTTCCTTCTCTCTCTGCCCCTCCCCCGCTCATGCTGTGTCTCAAAAATGAATGTTTAAAAAAATTTAATGAAAAAAAAATCAAGGATGCTAAATGCAGACTCCCCCACTCCAAAAAATAAGTTACTACTGAGCTGGAGATAAATGGGAAACTGTCAAGTTTTGTGCTTTCCCACACACTAACCATTTCCCCTCTCTCAGATAAAATTGGAGAATATATCTAGACACTGGATTTTTAAAAATATATTCCACAAGAAGTATGGTTGTCAATTACTAAGAACTAAGGCTGGTTTGATAGGGAAGATGTTGCAAAGAACCATGAGGAATATGGCAGAAAGGATCTCTGGAATTTTCTGGGTAAGGAACATCCCACAAATTTCTCAAATAAAGTCTAGTGAAGACTACCTTTCAAGACTGATGGACAGGTTGATTTGGTTATGGATATACTCAAGGATAGACCTAGATTCCACTGACTTGGTAGGCTTTCACTATGATCAAAGTTTATATTATCTAATTTATGATTCTAATAATAAGTAGTAACATTAAAATCACAGACTTAATACATATCATAAGCTACTCTATTCTTAGTACACTATACAGATAGAAATCAAGATACTATTTAGAAATTTTGCAAAGGCTTGCCACTGGTCAAAAGGATTAAGGATATATAAAAGGAGCAGCCAGCATATGTAAACACTATAGGGAAAAAGAAACATTTGTCTCAACAATCAACTGGTATTTTCTTCTGGGACTAAGGACAGCGTATCAATAGCTAAACGTATTTCATTCTGCTTACAGCTTTACAGGTTTTCAGTTCTGGAGTAGAAAAACCAAAACTGCCTTATATTTCTGACCTTCTATAATTTTCCTTAACCAAAATTAAAATGACCAACCATTACAAACTTAAAAGGTTATCATACACAGTATTTTAACATTTCATATTTTGTTTTGCAAATTTTGTAAAAATTTTAACTTACAAGATCTTGTCGTTCTGTCATGCTCATTTTCTCTACTATTGACCAGAACCAACGCTTGAACTGCAAGAGCTTCTCAGCATTTTCTCCTATGAAAAATATAAATCCAATATACTGTACCAATTATTACTTTAAAACACTGCTTCTTATAAAAAATAGATACAGAACTGTTATTTAGGATCAGGGGTTTAATTCCTAATATAGGAAATTAGGACCATTTGCATAATGTAAAACTTCTATAGTTCATTACTCAATCCTGACTTAAGATGACCAAGAAAAATGGATCATCAGCCTCAAAATTGATAATCAATACTTTAATCCTATCTGTTGAACTCACACCAGTGCTTCACAAATTTTAATGAGTTTACAAATTACTTGGGGATCTTTTTAAAATACAGATTCGCATCCACTAGGTCTGGGAGAAGGGAGGAAAAGAACTGAAATTCTGCATTTCTAAAACACTTCTAGACGACTACTGATGCTGCTAATCTGAGGATCATATATGGAGGGTCCTTAGGTATTTATTTTTCCCTCTTAGGTTTTTGGTTTGTAAATGAGACAAATTCTCATCTCACCAGTATTGAAAACTATACTAAAAAGTAGCACAGAAACTATTTTACAATGAATCTATACGTTGTCAAGCATGAAGAAAAAACAAAATTTAACTTGCTATAATTTAGCTGAAGCTGTTTGCAAAATATGAAAAAGGGGGAAAAAATCAGTGCCTTCACGTAGGCAATAATTTTGGACTATAGGTGTAATCCTTCCATAAGGAATTTCATGGCTTCCAGTGTCTTTATGGTATAGTCACAGCTCAAATTCTATTCCTAGGCCACTTGAAAACGAAGTGTTACAGAAAATCAGGCGCTGAAGGTAAATGTTATTCTAGGACGAATATCACTACCTCTTGTTATTCTTTCTGGATTTTCCATGTGTTTGTATGTTATTAAGTCTTTGTAAGTGAGCTCTGGGTCCAGTTCTACAGAGCAAACACCATGCAGTCAAATTCTTTAATTAGAGAGTCTAAGAGATTAGGAGGAATTGGGAAAGGCCAATAGAACTTTCACATGGATTATATTTTCTTAGTATACAAAATCCATTTACATAGCTGCTCACCACAATGAAGTTTTTACTTGTATTCAATCTAAACCATATACTCTTTAAAACCTAGAAATGTTAACCAAAGATTTAAGAATAACCTAATGCTAAGCCATCATAGTTCAGTAATATCTTAAAAATGTACACAAAAAGCCTTGAACACCTGAGTTATACAGCTATTTCTAAACCCTGTAAATTTATCAAGTGTATTCCTTAAATAAACATTCACAAAATTTCCTACCTGATTCATCGTTGAAAGAGGTGAAACTGATCAACATCTGCACATTAACTTCACCACAGCCATTTACCAAAAGTCTAAAATCTTCTGCTGTTAAATCTTCTAATGAATTTTTGGGAAGCACATCCAGTAGACCTTTCCTCATTGCCTACAGAATATTTTAAAAATTACCTTTTTATTACCCTGAGTACTTTATTTTCCATGTAGCATTTTTTGTTGTTAAAGCCCAATATCTAACTTTAGCAGCCTAAGAATAGTAGTTCTCATTTAAACCAGAGAGAAAGAAATAAAATTAAGTATTTTTAAATTGACAGATTCAAAAGAGAGGCAGAGGGGGGAAAAAAGGCATCATGAATAGGCAGGCAATAGGTTCAAAAGTGAAACCATATTGTTATACACCAGGATTTAACTGAAATAATTTACACATTAATAAAATAGGCTACTCATGAAGTAAGAATAGCTTCAATTTGTCAAACATGCTATCCTGTCACATGCTATGAAAAGTACGACAAAAGAACACACACTCAAAATCTAGAGGCTCACTGAGAAATTACAATGTGCCATGAACTGTTCTTAAGCACCTTACACGTATTAATGCATTTAATTCTATCCTCATTTTGCAGAAGAGGGAACCAAGGCACAAAATACTTAAGTAGTTTGCTAGTGTCATATAACAGCTAAAGAGCGTTGCAGCCATGATTTGAATCCTGACAGTAGGACTTCAGAGCCTGCACAATTATTCCCAGCACAGAGATCAGAACACCTGACAAATACAGCAGGCCTGATGTTGCTCTTTAGAAGGCTCTCCTGGAGGGGGATGGTCCTTGGCTGGCATCTGGAAACTTGGTTTTTGGAATGTTCCCCCTACATTACTGATACGGCTGCTCTGAATGCCTGGAGCAATGAACCCTGCTGTGCCAGCTTACCTAGACTATTTGTGCAGACAATGTGACTTATGATGAACACATGCCTCTAACAGTCTCAATTTCAGTAATCAGGGCTGGCTGCATAGGCAGAAAATGCTTACAGGACTGGCCTCTAATATAAAACCTGAGCTGTGACTCTTAAGCAGGCTTCTCTAAACACAAACACTGTCCATGTGTCTCTAATTCACTGTTGGAGGAAAGAAGTATATTCTTTGTGACAACCCACGGCCCCAGAGAGAGAACTTTGGAAGCCTGCACCTAGATTCCTCCAGATTTGGTTTGATGTACTTTTTCCCTTGCCGGGAGTCCTTTTGCTACAATAAACCATAACTATCAGTACTATTGCCTTGGAGTCCTTCAAGTCAGTCGCCTTCAAGTATGGGTGGTGGTAGGACCCCAAAACAGTAGTCATTTCAGTTCCACAAGAATCCTTTCTGAACTTTTACTCACCAAATTGACTTTGATGATCATATAGTTAATCCAAGTAGTTTTACCCAACAGAAGGTGAATGCTTGGTCTGGATTCAGGTGTAACTTACACTGTACATACATTAATTTGGTTTAAAAATTTTAACCTTTTATAGGCAAGCTGAATACACTCTGAAATAGTTTACCACATGAAGACACAAACAGCCTCATCAGATCAAATAACACTTTTGAGAAAATACTCACATGTAATGGCTGTTCTGCAACTACCAACATTCTGTGTTCTGCATATTTCCGCACATATTCATACACATTCTGAGGAGTGACTGGTATATTTACACCATTAGGAATAAGTTCAACCTGTAATAATTTAGCACTGCCATTTAAAAGCAATTTGGTCAAAGCAGTAGTAAGTCTACAGTTCATAAAATAATTCCCTGAAATTCTAAAATCTAAACACAAATTGCTGACCAATATCTAAGGGATGCAAAAATTTAGGCCTAAATAAGCACTAAAAACTACTTTTCAGTCTGTCTCATTAACCCTCCATCCTTCTCTCTATGCCTGTCAGTCTAGTGTGTCTTTTCTCTGCATGTTTGTGTGTGTGTCTCTCGCTCTATGTCCCCATCCAAACTGTTTCTGTATAAAATAAGCACGACAGACTAACCAAATTCTCTTGCCAGAATCAGAAAGTTACATATTTGCTTTACCTGTCCTCCACCCTCTTCTTTACACAAGTCAATTGCAAATGCCAAATCCATTGCAGAGAAAACAGCATCAGCATCTGAACTCTGAGAAGCGAGGATAAGTTGCCGTAAACTCTCATACATCACAGGGTCAAAAAAAGCAAAATCATGCCAATTGACCTAAGGAAGTAATCATATAGAACTCAATCATAAAACATCTTCACTACAATTTTATCTAATTTGAAGGTATAAAGAATAATATTCCACTAAGTATATTAAAACTGATTTAAAAAGATAAAATTTTAATCTTTGGCTCTGATAACATATTTAATTTTCAAGGTATAAAAAATGTAACATGTATTTTGGAAACAAAAAAAAAAGCCAGTAATGGAGGAGTTTAAGTTACAAAATAATTTGCAAAAATCCTGCATTAATTATTAAACAATGATTATGCTAAGCAGCTGGTCCTTAATATATATCCTATTTAGTCTTGATTATAATAAAATAGAAATTATTAATTCTAGATGATGAATCTGATGCTCAAAGGAATTCAATAACTTGTTGACAGTCATATCATTGGGTTATACTGGAGTCTATTTGATTCCATGATCTTTTCCATAAACCTCGTTAAAGAATCCACATATCAACATTTCTGAGCTGTTGCTGAGCTTTAAACCTAGTTCTTCTTTGGACAAGAACATTTAGCTGGAATATTTTAAGAATTCAACAGGGTCAGAGTTAAAATATATACATGTGTGTGTGTATACATATATATATATATATGTATACACATACACCCACATACATATGATATGCTGTATTAATAATAGAAAACTATTCATCAGTGAATGTGATTTAAAAAATCGACTACAGCTTTAACAGTGTTAATTTGTATCAGATGTGCGATATACATTGCTGGAAAAGACTAAAATATCTCATTGTTTTGTGTCGAGTAATTTCTTTATACTACCTTTAAAACACTGGCAGTTACATTTTAAACCAAAAGCTGCATAGTTGGTATTATACATTAATTTTAAAGGATGTGGTTTTTTCCCCTCCTCCCAGTATAAAAAGAATGTGCAGGCAGGCAAACTATCAAAGCATATTAGGAAATTAAGCTAATTCTATCACCCAGAGATAAAGATCAAGCATGCTATGCTGGATTTTCTTACATTCTTTTGTCCCCCCCCCCCTCCTGTACATCTTACATAGATTTTTGAAGCCAACAATGCTCTTTTCAATAAAATACTACTACTACTTCCACTACCACCTGTTTGAACAAATAATAATCGTTAAAATCTATTGAGCACTTACCAGGCACTATATAGTTTTACCATTTTCTAAATGGGAAAATCTGCGATAGGTGTCAGGGGATTTGTCTGCAACAAGATCCAGGTCTGTCAGACACTGTCAAACCCACCTGTGTCACCCACTCTACTATGCTATCTCCTCCAAGTATTGAGATTTTTTTTCCCATGTCACTAAAGGTTTGAAAAGGACTTATAATGGCTATAAAAGGAAAATTTTGCAATTGTAAAAGCAGTTAGGTTCATTAAAATCACTTACTTTCCTACCAAGCAACACTTTAATTACATGTCTATTCAATGTAATAGGACATAGTTCATTCTGTAACAGACATAGTCCAAGAATCCTAAAAATAAAAACAGGGAAATATATTTAAATTTGAAAATAATTCTAGAACATATATAACCCCACACATACATACATAATATATATACAGTATTTTGAGAAATTTTCTACAGCCTCATTTCTAATCAGTATGAAATAGAGCATATACACATTTTAAAAACTGTTTTAGAAAAGTCTTGAACTGAAATTTTATAAAAATTCAAATGTAAGATTAGGGTTATTTTACCTGCCAATGTTTCTGAAACAATTCAGCCTTGCTTCTGTATTTTTGCCAGGCCGTGGAGTATAAAATCCTCTTTTTCCAGGTTGGTAAAACAAAGGGGCATTATCGTCACCATCATCTGTATCGTCTAAATCCATATCTACAACACTTCGACTAGAACCATGACGCTTTCGGTTTTCCTAATAATAGAATATCAGAGATTAAGTCCCCAAACTGATTTTTAAAACAAAACATATAAACTAGTGTTTGAAATGACTAAAGTCATTTCTAAAGTCATTGAAAGTGAAGTCAGGCAGGTAAAGCAACATTTAAATGTAAATAAACTTTTTTTAAAGTTTATTTTGAGAGAGAGTGCATGCACATGGGGGAGGGGCCCAGAGAGAGGGAGAGAGAATCCCAAGCAGGCTCCATGCTATCAGTGCATAGCCCACGAGGGGCTCGATCTCACAAACTGAACTCTGAGATCATGACCTGAATTGAAATCCAGTTGGATGCCCTACTGACCCACCCAGGCGCCCCTGTAAATAAACTTTTAAATTCATCCTTTCAGAACTGTGGTACAGGAAGCTCATGCCTGTTAAATCCTTCTCTGTCCATTTAAAAAAATCACTAATGAAAATGGTAGCTTCTTTCCCCTTAATTCCTCAAAGATATTTGTGCTGGATATAGAATTCTGGATTAACTTCTTGAGAGACAGACTGCAAGCAGGGGAGGAGGAGGGAGAAGGAGAGGGAGAGAGAAGGAATCCCAAGCAGGCTCTGCACTGTCAACAGAGCCTAATGTGGGGCTTGATCTCATGAACCATGAGATCATGACCTGAGCCAAAACCAAGAGTTCGATGCTTAACTGACTGAGCCACCCAGGTGTCCCTGGATTGACAACTCTCTCTTTTTTTTTTTTTAATGTTTGTTTATTTTTGAGAGAGAGAGCAAGGGAGGGGCAGAGGGAGAGGGAGACACAGAATCTGAAGCAGGTTCCAGGCTCTGAGCTGTCAGCACAGACCCTGACATGGGGCTTGAACCCACAACTGTGAGATCGCGACCCGAGCTGAAGTCAGATGTTTAACCGACTGAGCTACCCAGGTGCCCCTAGATCGACAATTCTTAAAGCACTCTGAGGATGATGAACCACTGTCTTCTGGCCTATACCAGTTCTGATGAGAAATCCATGGTCTTTCAAATCAGTTTCTCTATACATAAGGCACTATTCTTTGCTTAGTTTTACAGCAGTTCGATGATAATATATAGTTTTCTTTCACTTTATCCTATTTAGGGTTCACTGAGTACCTTGAATCTATAAATCTATGTCGTGTACCACATTTGGTAAGTTTTCAGTTACTGTTTCTTCACATATTTTCCTGTTGCTACAGGAATATCTCTTCTTCTGGATACTCTAATGACTTGGATGTTTGATCTTTTGATATGGTCCCACAGATCCAAAAATTGTTCTTTTGTTCAGAATCTTCTCTCTGTTCTTCAGAGTAGATAATTTCTATCTACAAGTTGACACTTTCCTATCATCTTCATTCTGCTATTGACTTATCTGGCGAATTTTTTTCTTTTAGATACTCTTTTAATTCTAAACTTTTCCCTTGGTTCTCTTTTAAAGTTTCTATTTCTCTGCTGTGAACCTCCTCTTTCAGTTCATTAGTGTTTGTCTCATACAGTATGAGATAAAATCTGTGGTAGTTCATCTTGAAGTTGGTATCTACTGGGTCTTTTCCCAGGAAAACTGGTTGGTCTTTCCTGGCTCTTTGTATTTTGGAATGCCTCCCGGGCCTTTTAAATATTATGTTGTGAAACTCTGGGTCTTGTTAAAATGATAGGGAGAATGGTGATATTTTGCGGTTTTAGGAGGCAATCAACCTGGTTAGATTCAGACTAAAATGTCACATCTATGTGCAATGATTCCAGTAACAAATTTTCACAGTCTTTTATCATACTGTTTGGATCTGCCCAGCACCATCTGTAATAGTCTGGGACTTGGACAACGGTTTCATACCACAGTTTAGTTCTCAGAGCCTTTTCTATCTTCCAACTATGGTGGGAGTAAAAGGGAATCAGCTTACTCTCGTGCCTGAAACAATACCGCACCAGCTGTTTTTCAAGTTTTGACTTTCCTCTATAATCAGTATGCTATTGTCTACTTTTTAGAATCCTCAGGCAGTTCCTTTTCGCATTTTGTTCAGTTTTTAGTTGTAGTAATGGAAGAGATAAGATTATACTGGGTTTGCTCCACCTTGAGTGGCAGTGAAGTTCTCAGGTAGCTCAAGAATGAAATACATCATGTGCTAAAAAAGCCTTCTTTACTGCTCTCCTCCACATGTCTCATTTTCTCTGCATCTTTGGCACTCAATTCTTCCTTAAGGAATAAGCCCTAAGAAATTCATGACATCTCTAAATTCAAGCTTAATTCAGGCTGTGCTAAATTAGAGTTCCAAGTGCTTATTACTAGCACATGTACAAAATATCTCTTACCTGTACCTTTTCTGAGGAGTCTAATAATCCAAGATCCAGGATACTATCAGCTCCATTTTCCCTAAAAACAAACAAAATAACCTTTCACATTCCAGATAACTGAAACTTCTAAAATTCAGTGTAGAGAAACATGCATTTGAATTTATAAGAATTTATAAATACATTTAAAGTTTTGAAATAAATACCTAGGGCACTTACTAGTCTTAGTGCATATGTAAGAGCAGGGAAGTCAGTATTATATACACACAAAAAACAGATTTTACATGTGTGATTCAAGATAATGAGATAAAGGCTACCTGGTTTAAGACAAAATAAATGCAGTCTTCACAGGGGGACTGAAGATTAGGCTCACAGGGAGCATTATTAAGAGAACAGAAAATGTTCAGAAAGCAATCACAATGGGAACTGAATTCCTTAGTGTGTTTAATTATTCTAGAATACTAATAAATTCACTATTTACTTTATAAAGCCAGCGAAAGCAGTCTTCAAGTCTTCTACTGAATGCAAGTCTTTTACTTGCATTCAGTAGAAAACACTACTAATAATGCAAACCTTACGTATGTTTAAGAAAGATTTTTATAAAATTTATTTATTGATTTACAGAGTACACACATGAGCCAGGGAGGGACAGAAAGTGAGGGAGAGAGAATCCCAAGCAGGCTCCGCCAAAGTCGAGTCCGATGCCTAACCAACTCAGCCACACCCAGGAGCCCCTGTTTATAACCATCTTTTTATCAAAATGCACATTCCTCAAAACCTTTCCTATAATGGGCTGAGCTCTATCATGGTGTTGATTACGTCCAGAGACTGGGAAAAGGAATGAAGAAACAGTACATAAAAGCCCAGAGAAGGAAAAAAATAATTAACAGTAAAGAAAATAAACTTCTAGCAATGGTCTTTTTGCTTCGACCATTCAAAGGCTATGAAACAGATAAGTGGCTATTAAGTTTCAGTGCTTAACCTACCCACTTATCCATTTCTTAGGACTATATCCAATCCAAGTTCCTCATGTAAAATCATGACTAGGAAGAAAAGACAGAAATTTGCATCTAAAATAACACTTTGGGGTGCCTGGGTGGGTCAGTTGGTTATTAAGTGTCTGACTTCAGCTCAGGTCATGATCTCATAGTTTGTGAGTTTTAGCCCTGCATTGGGCTCTGTGCTGATAGCTCAGCCTGGAGCCTGCTTCAGATTCTGTGTCTCCCCTTCTCTTTGCCCACCCCCCACCCCCACTTGCGATCTGTCTCTCTCTCTCAAAAATAAACATTAAAATGATGGGTATTGAGGAGGGCACCTTTTGGGATGAGCACTGGGTGTTGTATGGAAACCAATTTGACAATAAATTTCATATATTGAAAAAAAAATAAATAAAAATAAACATTAAAAAAATAATTATTAACATTTCAAAGCCAAACTGGATATAAGAGTGGCCCCAGAACAGAAGGCACCGAATAAGTTTGGCATATCTTCCTGATGTCACCCTGGGAAAAGAATTATTTAGCTGTTAGATAATTTTAGGTTTTACAGTAAAAGAAATATATTACACAACAGAAAGCAAAAACTTACAGGAATTTTTAAAACAAATCAGAAGTCCTAAAAGAAATTTCATGCTTATGGCAAGAGCTCAGGGACTACACACCAATTCCTTGAAGTATCTGGCCTCTGCCATCAGGGGTATTCTGGTAGAGAATTTGGGATGTACTTCTTTCAAGTAATTTCTAAATTTCAGGTATATAAAAGATTTTTAGAGCATAAGTCACGCTAAAATTCTACCTTTCTAATACATGTGAAACTCAACTGTCACTCGTGAATTTTAAGCCATCTCTTCAAAAAACATTTAATGTCATGTATTTATAGTATAAATTTTATTTTTAGGATGTAGTGCCACCATATCTTAAAGTAGTTGATGTTTAAACTGAAATACCTTCCCAATTATATACTTTACCGTCCATGTGCTATAATGAGTTCCATGGCTTCATCCACTCTTGCTCTCAGAGAATCTTCACTTGCTAGAAGGAGAAGCAGCTGAGCTGGGGATAATTCCAACAGCATGCCGGTGATTTTACTTGCAAACGCCTGCAAACAATGAGCAAATGTTACTTGCCCCTACTCTCTGAAACCTCTTGTCTAAATCAACAATCTTTTATCCCCCCCCCCCCCCAAAAAAAAAAAAAAGGGAGAAAGAAAATTAAGAAACCTGGAAACAAAACATTTCTAAACCAGTAAGGCATTTTATTTAAATGAGAAGCTTAATTATAGAGAACTTTGGTAGTCTTGTTAAAGCTAGTTTAAAATTTGTATGACAAGCTTTTATTTTTGATATCCATGAGTAAACACACAAATACTTGATTTCCATTTTTTCTCACTACAGAGAGGCAGAAACATTTCTTACATGTAGGGCAGAAGAAAAGAAAGGGAGGGAAGAAGTAAAGGAGGGAGATGAAAGATGCCTATGTTTAAGGCTAAGGATTTACTGAAAGAAATATGTTATGTATAAAGACAAACAAAAAAGCACTAGTTTATGTTTCATATTATATGAAAGAAACCTGACAGGACATTCAATATAAAAATCTCCTAGCAACAGGTAACAGCAATAAAGTACAGTATTTGCAATGTTTTAGCTACAACTTGTTAACAGATTAAAAAGTCTGCTTCAAAAGGTAACAGTTTGTACAAATAAAGGTACAAATTGAATGCACAGATAATTCTTTAGCACACAAGGAACTTATCAGGTAGAAGCCAACTTAACATAGGTAGAAAAAACAAACCTCAAGCTACCCTCCAGCACATTTTGCAGCTTTCCCTCTTAAGCTTCCATTTTGTTACTACAGTCCTCAACCACTTGAATGGCCAGTAGCTAACAACTTTTTAAAATACCAACTTTAATCCAAAAACAAAAATGAGGGCGCCTAGGTGGCTCAGTCGGTGAAGTGTCCGACTTCGGCTCAGGTCATGATCTCACAGTCTGTGGGTTTGAGCCCCATGTCGGGCTCTGCGCTGACAGTTCAGAGCCTGGAGCCTGCTTTGGATTCTGTGTCTCCTTCCCTTTCGCTGCCCCTCCCCTGCTCACACTGTGTCTCTCTCTTTCAAAAACAAAAATGGCACAGCCAGTTAAGAGGGACTAAATGTACCATACATACTGGTTG
Source organism: Panthera pardus (assembly GCF_024362965.1). NCBI lineage: Eukaryota > Metazoa > Chordata > Mammalia > Carnivora > Felidae > Panthera > Panthera pardus. Next base: position 47,631,821 of record NW_026527002.1, read on the forward strand.
CATTGCTTGCACTCGGGGATAAAGTCTCTCTCCAAGTGCCTGACGATGTGCTGGCAGAGGATCAGGATCATCACTAGGATTCCCTTCAGAAGCTGGTCTGAAGGGTCTAGTGTCAATGGAAAGCTGTCTTCTAAAGTCTCTGAAAGAAGAACAAAGCTATTATAATTCATCTCCCTTGTCTGCAAAATAACATCAGCACAACCAGTACTAGAGATGGAAAACCAAAGCATATAGGCAGCTCTAATTATCAAGATGGTAGAATGCTTAATAGACGATGGTTGGGAAATAAAGGTTTTCTAGACATTAATACTCAAAAATCTATAAATTTGTAATACATAGTTCAATTTGATTCTAAGGGAGTAGGACCATAAAATACCAGATTATCAAGAATCCACTCACATTTCCTAGAAGTTTTAGTCCAAATTAAATGCCACCCACCCTAATACAAAAATTAAGGTTTAAATATAATATAATTGCCACAATTAAAATTTTAAGACAAATTTAGGAAAGAATGATAATTATGTAATTTCAACTGCCCCTGGGTTTTTAAAGCAGAATATTTTAATAACAGTACAGTTACTATACATATACCCAAATACTAAAACTTTTTCTAAAAAATAGTCCATAATTGAGATCCTCTCATTACAGGCCTACCTCCAATTTCATTCCCTAAGGTGGTATTCAATAAAAGATACAAAATTATCTCACCTATCTCGATCTCTCCGAGAACCTGCTCGCAAGCCACTACTCCTCCTCATTTCCCTTTCTCTCTCCCTTTCCCGATCCCTCTCTCCTCTGTTCCTTAATCTCTGCATTAAACCTGAAAGAAAATATAAAACATACTTTGTTTAGATAAATGTAAATGAAACTATTTTAACTGTCAAAGTTAATGTGAGGACATGAGACCAACTTAAGAACATGACAGGTGAAAATTACCTCCCTTAACATCTGTTAGTACGTTCCACTCATTCTCCCTATGGTTTTGAAGGCTAGGGGTAATTATATAGAATGTACTTCGCTCGTAATAGATGTTCGATCAGTATGTATTTAATGAATTATGTCACAGTTGTGAAATGATATATAGCAACTGGGGCTGTTAGCTTTACCATAAATAATGCTGAAGTTTCGTATGTGATTAGAGTCAGATTTATTTAGTTTTGGGCATTAAGCAAAATATAGGCCACCCAAAACATCAGCTACTATTATTTTCAAAACCTTAACCATAAGCCAGAGTATGGTTTCCGAAAGAATGTGCAGGAGACAGTGATTTCTGAAATGTTATGACTTCCCAAGGCTCCCTCATTCACATCTGCCATTTTCTTTTTATTGTAAGACTATAGAAAGTCAAACGGTAAAACTAATGATGAAAGGCTGCAGGGCTCTCCCCATCTTTTCATCCTCAATCCTTCCTAGAGCTCATCGAGCCTAGTCTATGGTGGCATTTTTCAGAACTCAATACAACAGCACTACAGCCTAGGTGAAATACAGGATTTTCTTATTAGTAATGCCCTCTCGCTGAATTATCCACCTATGAAATGACAATCTTCTGCCCCTTATTTATATGAATCCCCAATTATACCCACTTAAGGCATCTGTCATTTTCACAGATCTTTTTAATTTGAAAATTAGGTAAGAATCCTAATCCCAAAGTGCTGGTCCTCAAAGAGGTAGAGCTTACAGTAGGATATTAATAAAGAAAATCTTATTACCAAAAAAACAATGTCTTGTTAAATTATACAGTGAGGTTAGTAACACAGTCAACCAATCTACATTTGGTTGCAAGCTCTGTGTCTCGTTGGGGACCAGTATCAACTCTGCACATTGTCCTTTGAATAGCACTGCTCTAGAGAAAAGGATTTTCAGTATCTGTACTAATTAAATATACAGGGGTGATGGAAATAATGTAATGTGCTCACTGAATTTTTCTGTTACCATAGAGCTTACAACTTCCCACTCCTCAAAACATGTAACAATTGAGAGGAGAAACTCACTAGTACCATCACAAACATTTATGAAAATATGGCAGTAAAAGAACAAAGTCCTAAGCTGTTGACTAGAATAGGTTAAATAAGAATAAATCACTAATCTAGAATATAATTGTATAAAAATGGAAATGTGCAGTAAAGTTCTCCCACTATAAATACATTTATAAATACATTTAACTGTGACTGTAATTGTTTTTGCTCCAATAAGAATGTTTTTTTCCTCTCAATCCCCTTCACCAAGTCCGTCTATCCAAATAATTTTTATGATGTTTATTATCTGTACTTACTCGTATGAGTGCCTTTGTTGGCATTTTGGATACAATCTAAATTTGGCAGTTTTTCATTTGACAAAAAAGCTTGTGCAATGGCTGTATAAAAACTTCGTGCTACACCACTGCCCTCTCCTGGTTCATCCTTAAATGTGACTTTTACTCGGTGCACAGCCATTGGTGTAGTAGCACATCTTCGACCAAAGTGATTGTTAAGCTGCCTCATGGTCTGCTGAATAAGAAGATCTCGATCGCGATCAACCTATGAAAACACCAGAGAGTAGTAAAGTTCAATGTTAGAGACCACCTTGAAATTTTCCTATGTAAAATCTGAAAATGTAATTTTAGCTTCCTGTTGACAGTTTAACTACAAAGTAATGTGGATTCTTAGAAGCTTGTACATTCCACATAAGAAACATTCTAAAGCATACAGGAATGTCCTGCATTAAATCAGGATAATGGAATTAAACTCAATTCTAACATTTTCTTTGTTGTTGTTGTTGTTTTTCAAAGTTTTATTTATTTATTTTGAGAGAGACAGAGCACAAGCGGGAGGGGGCACAGAGAGAGGGAAAGAGAGAGAGAATCCCAAGCAGGCTCCACTTTGCCAGCACAGAGTCCAACCTGGGGCTCGATCCCATAAAACCGTGAGATCATGACCTGAGCTAAAAACAAGAGTCAGACGCTTAACCAACTGAGCCACCCAGGCGCCCCCTAAATTCTAACATTTTCTAAGTAAGTTCATTGGAAAACAGCAATCTGTTCAATTTTGGAATATACTAGGATCAATTCCAAGTGAATCAAAAGTATGTGTTGTGTAAAAAACAGCAAATACTAGAAAACATGGGATATTCCTTTGGTGACAAAAAAGCACAAAGTATAAGAAAAATGACAAGCTGGGAAAAGCAACTGGTGCCTTCTATTACAGACAGGTATTCACGAATAGTATACATATTACTGTTAAGATGTGTTTCTAAAAAAATTGAGAAAAACTTAATAGAAAATGGGCAAAATGTACCAAATAGTTCACAGAAAAAGTAATATTCTTAGACATATGAAACAATGTTTAACTTGCTCATAAGAAAAAGCAAATTAAAACTACTCTAAGATGCACATATTGGATGGGCAAAAATCTAAAACTCTGACAAAACTGCTGGCAGAACTATAGAGAATCAGGCATTCTTGTATTAATGTTGCAAGTGCAAAAATATGTAACCATCAGGCAGAAGTATTTTCCAGTATTTGCCAAAATTATATACGCATATGCCCTTTAACCCACGTCTAGGTTCTATGTCTAAGAATCTCTTTTTTGTTTAAATTTTGTTTTGTTTTATTTATTATTGAGAGAGCGAGTGAGCGTGAGCAGGGGACGAGCAGAGAGAAGACACAGAATCTAAAGCAGACTCCAGCCTCGGAGCTGTCAGCACAGAGCCCAATGCGGGATTTGAACCCTTGAACCCATGAACCCATGAACCCATGATCTGAGCTGAAGTCGGACTCTCAACCAACTTGAGCCATCCAGGTGCCCCTAAGAATTTCAAAGACACACTTGCCAAAAGAAAAACACACCTAAAGCTATTCATCACACTACTATATGTAACAGCAAAAGATGAGCAGCTGTAAAAGGAAGACAGAACAATGCTCTATACAGCGATGGCTTTACCTCTGGGATGTACTGTTAACTGGGAAATGCAAGATACAGTAAAATGTGTAGCACACTCAGAGTCAGGAGTAGGGGACACAGATGGGCAATGAATTATATGCACGCACATACACGATTGTATTTTTTTTTTTTAAGGAGGGAGGAAAATAAAACAACAAAAGAACAAAAACATGAAAGGCAGAGGAGGGACATGGTGAAAGAGACAGAAATGGAAACTAGATTTCCCTAAATATATCTTCTTCAGTAGAGCTGATCATGCACTATGTAGATATTTTACATTAATAACAAAACCAAAAAAAAGAGAAAGCAATCCCTAAAAACTGAAAGCAAAATGAAACAAAGACCCTGGTTGTATGGAAATTAGTAGCAAAACCACACTAAGAAAAATTATTTCAAATGACTTTAAAACAAAGCAATTGGACTACATCTCTACTTGGATATGCTAACAAAACCCTGCAAATCTTAAGCTCTTTTTGATAATTATTTTGGGGTGGTAGTGTTGATGTTGTGATTCCAAGACTGCTATGTACATGCTGTAGGGTAAAAGCAAATGAGTACTTTTATTAGTGTTGTTGGGAAGTTGGATATTCAGTTTGGAAGAAAGGAGATAAAGAATAAGAGGTGGAAATAAAACAACCTCGTGATCCTAAATTGTGAATTTGAACTGGAAATATCAGTATGTACTTAGGATATAATTTTTTTTTAAAGGAGAATTTCCTAGCTCTGTGCGATGAAAAGACCTAGAAACAACGACCAACCTAGTAGGTAGTGAGCAACCCTACAGCCCAGAGTATAAACTCAAAGTACCTTTTTTCCTACCAAAAGGAACCAGGGCTTCTTGAAGAAATGGCTGATCTAAGGTCTGTGACAGGATATACACAAGATGAGACATACCAAAAAGTAAGGAAGTTATCAAAGATTACTGGAGTCCTGTGAAAAGGACTGAGGAGCCAAAAAAGACTCAGGACTCCCACTACCCAGAGACCACTGGATCATCAGTGGAAAATAATCACCTTAATGGAACGAAGGACATCAAAAATGTTAAAAAACAACAACAACAAAAGGCTGAAAAATTCATTGATCATCATGAGATGTTAGGAAACCAACTGTACTACTCTAAATTTGGTGATTACCATTTATTTAAATTTTTAATTATACAACATATATATCCCTAAACATGAAACATGGTTGTTATAACAGTTTTCAAACTTCATAAGTGACATACTACATATATAGTATTAGAAAATCTAAATACCTTTACCTCTAGTGATAAATCTCTTGACTGCTGGTTTCTCAGTTTTTCCATTTCTCTACGGAATTTTGATTCTTTTACCTCAAAACCACCCAATTCGGTTAGGATCTTTAAAAAAAAAAAATGCATGACAGAATTATTCTCTGACGTATGTTCTTATCAGGCAGAACAGAATTAAAAGTGCTCACAACACATACTGATCCAGGTTCTGCTCCAACATCTTCCATGAACACCCTGCCGAATAGTTCCAAAGAGAGGCGCCAGCGTCCTAACAGCATATCGTGGGAAATAACCATTCCCATGAAGCTACACTGTGGCCTGCAAGAGGTTTAAGAGAAGAGGGGGGAAGTAATTTGGCCAACTATAAGAAGCCCCTGGTTTTTGGTCAATGACAGTAATTTAGTTGGTTTTTTCATATTCTGAACTCTTCATAGCACTTCAGTCCACATCCTCTCTAACAGAGAATCTTTTTATAACTACTCATTCTTCACAGAACTTCTCATTTTTACTCCATTATTCCTTCTGTCCTTTACATAAGGATACATCTCCCAGCTGCCTTTTATCTTCAATTTTACCTCTTCCCCTAAAGTCCAGGGTCCATCTACATTTGGAGGATTCCCAGATCCCTCTCTAGTTCAAATTTCCACAACAGACCAGAATTTCCACAACAGCCCATGGGTTGAATATACCCATGTCCGTGACATGTAACTCCCAACTCAACACGGGAAAATTGAACATGGCTTCTTCACTTCAATGCCACTGCCTCTTGATTTCTTTCAGTAGTACCATCTATTTCCCTACTGCACAAACTTGAAACAAATTTTAATTTTTCTTTCCCCTGTTCCTCCTGAGTGAATAAGCACTTCATGAGTTTCTCTTCCTTTCCATAATTTCCTAACTCATCCCCAAAGGCAATATTCTACACTTCAGCCCCCTTTTACCACTAGCCAGAACCTAGTAACAGTATTCTTTCTAACTTGTCTCCCTAACTCTAATTCTTCTCTCCTTCAATCTATTTGCTTCTACACATTCTACACATCTCAGCACAAGCCATATTGCCTCTGGAAAACTTGGGCCACCCCAGCCCACAATTCTTCCTTGTTTTTTATGGTTGTTAAACTGTGTATATAAAATGCATATAGCTTCCTAAACTCACTTAACTCCTCCTAAGCAAAATTAATTATCTGACAGTATAACCAAAAAACAGCATAAAGCAGAAACTCAACAAATCATTAGGTGATTAACCATACTGAGCCACAGTATGTATATGCTAGCGAATTTTTATTGGGAAAGCAAAGAACCTACCTCTTGCAAAGTAATTACTGACTGTGAACCTGGAAAAGAAGCCCAAGCAACTGAGATAGTCACAAATCTAGAAAGTTCTTTCTAGTCATTCACATGGTCCTCTTTGCTGAGCTGCTGGTAACAAGTCTATAATTGGCAATCTGACATGGACATATACTTTAACTCAGTACTGAACATTAAAAAACACAGTCAGAATACCCTCAATAAAAGAAAATCAGAATGTCAATCAATGACTAAAGTCACCAAAAAAAATCCAGAAAATTCAAATTTAATATTTAAACATCTGATTATAAACGAGGAAAACACAGAAATAAGATTACGGTTAATTCTATTATTTACATACAAACGAAATTTTAAAATACCTAAATAATTCTTACAAGAATTATAGTATCCATAAAGTAATGCAACAGAAGAACTATCTCTACTTAGCAAATACCTGAAAGACGTAAGAGGTGGCCCTTCACTTTCAGTCAGTCCTATTTCTGCTAGTAAACTGCTTTTCAATTGTGCAGCAAGATCATGAGCAGATGGCCCTGGTTTTGAACTTTCAGCTTCTTCTGGCACCATATTCTGTTCTTCCCCTTCTTTTTTTTGTCGATTTTGCATGTTCATTACATTTTTCAAATTGGCAGCATAAGACATTTTAGTTGGAAGGACCTGTGAATTTTTACATTTAAAAGTTACACATTAAAAAAAAAAAAAACTCACTAGATTTCCTTTTCAACTTACTAATATTCCACAGAAATCACACGGAAGTTACGTAATTCCTTTCTGGTGTTTCAACTAAAAAGATGCAGCCTGTTTCTTTTCTCTGATTCCCTGGGCTGACCACCAGGAAACCACCCAATGCAGTTGCAGTGCATTCACCACAGTAGCCTCAGAGAACTTTTAAAGGAATCTCTTTACCTGTGGTTACTCAAATGTCTTACATATTTTCAATATCTGCAGGACTGCACTCTCCTTTATCACTTAGATAATAAAGAAAAAAATTCTATTCAACTACATTCAGTGCCTGCTCTTAAACGTTTCATTACATTTTCACTAGAGAAATAGTATGGATGGTATAATTTTAGGCTCTCAAATCAACCTTCTATCTAAAAACTAGATACGCCACTTAATTAGTTGTGTAATAACAGACATTCCCACAAGAAATGTATGTAAACTCTGCAAGCCTCAATTTTTTTTACCCATAAAATCAAGATAAAAATGTTTTCTACCCAACATGGTTATAAAGATTGAGACAGAATTATTCAACAAGTCATTATTAATATTACCTTATTTATTCACATCCTACAGTCAAAAAGAAAAGTTTCAAGTCAATACTGTGTATGCTCATATATAAAAAGATATATTCACATTATATATACATTTAAAGATTTTAATTTTCAGCAGCATTACAACATTCAACTCTGTGAAACAGGCAAAACACAAAAGGAAACTGCCATTTTACAGATGAAGTCACCTGATAAAACAAGTTAGTATCAAGGCAGGCTAGTGACACTGATGGAATTCTGAAATTATATGGAATTATGACATAAGGCAGGAATTTCTGATACTTAACATTATTTGAGGCAACACAATATTCTGGATTAATGCATTTCCAAAACTCTAGACACTGGGATAAGTCCTCACAAATATTATATTGTGAAGATCTTTACTATCTTACCTCAAGGCAGTTTCTATCCACTGTAACCTCCATTAAGCATTTCCCACTACTGGCAGATGAAGAATAAAGACCCTGACTTGGACGGCCAAAAAGATCCTCCTTTCTAGCGTTTGGCTGGAATTTTAACAGAAATATTCTAGTTACACTGAACACTTAAAAAAAAAAAAAAAAAAAAAGTCACTTAAAAAGAAACCTTCTAAGACTAGTTTATTTAAATCACCTGCAACAGATGTGGCTGATCAGCCAAAGGGATGGCTTCAGCCAGAGGCACTTCAAATGGATTTGGGGGTATACATCCAAGGAATGTCATGGAGTCTGAGCGTCGGAAAAATGGATGGTTTTGACCAGTTTCTGCAGGAAGAGAGTCATCATCCTTATCATTCAAAGTAGCACCTAAACATAAAGAGATAAAGTATTTGTTTTTTAGAAAAAATTAGTTATTGGGGAACAATAAAAGAATCTTAATCTGCTCAATCTGAAATTCCTGTTCCCTCTTTACAAAATTTTAATGCACTCAAAAACAATAGTCCAAAATTTTGATGGTATTTTTATGTGATAATTGAAAATATTAGCAGTTTAAAACGGTTACAATGGTAAATTCTATTAGGTATATTTTAACACAACAATAAGACTTTTTACAAAGTATTAGGAATAACAAATATTGTTTCACTTTGTACTGGACAGACATTTCCCATATCCTCTGTCTTTCTAGAAGATTCAGACCTGAATATAGCTAGATTCCTAAGCACATTCAGGATGTGGCTCACTGAGGAGTCTAAAAGGAGGAGATGGTCAGGAGCTGAGATATGAGCATTTGTTTACTTCCAAGTTCTGCTTTCTCTACAAAACAAAAATGTCTGGGCATCTCCTTCACCTCAACACTAAGTCAGCACAAGAACACCATCTCCCCTTAATGTAATACAACTTTCAACAGTAAGCTTACAGTACATGCTGTAAAAATAGTGAGCTATGGCTGGGTTTCAAACAACAGCAGTTATGTCAGTTGTCTTTCTCTGGGCTGAATAAAAGCACTAGTTGATAAGAAAACAGGCAAGAGGACAAATTTTTTAAATTCTACTTCAAAGAACAGCTAAAAATTACAAAGAGATTGCAGAAGACCCCAAAATTTCTTGAGTTTGGAATATTTTCTTTTTATTGCATTTAATAACTGTTAAGATTTTTCATATTTGGGAGTTATAACTGATATTTCTCATTTTCTTGACTAAATATATCTTGCACCAATATCAATAAAGGTTCTGCTAAGACTTTAAAAATGTAGTACTTACACACTTAAGAATAAAGGTAAACATAAAACTAAAATGCAAAAGGTACAAAAACAAAAAATACTGACTGTTAACAAGTTCACTACATTTCTTTAATTCATCCTTATTTATGAAGCAAATAATGCAAGGATATATAAGGAAAAATGGACAGAAAATGCAAGAAATGGGACATAGAGAAGAAAAGAGAAATTCCCACCCAGACAGAAAATAATGAAGTTAAAAAGCTTGAAGGGGAAATACTGAGGCAGCCATTTCTTGAAGTAGATTAGCAGATTTTCTGTACACTAACTTTGATTGGTGTCATCATCATTTTCATGTTCTGAATCTTCATTATCAATACCCAGTTCCAAGAGTTCTCGCGTCCTTTAAAAAGACAAGTGAGTCATTTTATATGAAGTATGGAGCAAAGGTGATGGGAACTACAAGCAAAAAAGCACTGAAAAAGTCAGTTAAGTATCTAGCCAATTTCAAACACTGTGATCAAGTTTTAGACTTGGGGAATGTTAGACTGACCAGCCAAATTATACTACAATTACAAAAGAGGCTCAAGAAAAGCAAAAGGATAACCACATTAAAAAATAGTGAGGACTTACACAGACTCTAATAGAAAACATGACAAACTATCTCAGGCATAAAGCTTAACTAAATTCTTAGGTTTCCTGTTTTAAGCGAGGAGCAGCAATGGAGAAAGGGTGAACAGACTCAAACCCACTTTCCCAAATGAAACATTCCTATACTATTTTCTCTTTAGTTCACTGTTCTCTTCACTCCAAAAATCAGACAATATACTAAGAGACCACACTGAGCAAACAAGTATTTCCTAAACCAATCCCACGGCAAGTATGGATACCTTTTGCGTTCCAGTTGAGGTGTGTCCAATGTTGTCTGCTGATTCATTGCTTTAATCCAATATATAAGGGCTTGAAAAACATATGCCACATGCTTCAATGAGCAAACATCCAAAACTGGAAGAACATCAGAATGCTCATCATTATGAGACCGCATTAAAGACAGTGCATAATTTAGGAAGTCCCCTCGGGCAGACATCATTCCTTGACGGGCGCTAAGCAATGTGGCACGTCTGTAGGAGTAAAAAGAAATGAAAATGTTTAAAAAAAAAGAAAGCAAATGTGAAACTTACCATTATCATAAATATGCAAAATTAGGAACTGAGAATATCCGTAAATAAAAACTCCTTAACCCTGTGACTCTGCTTTAGAGATAAAAACATTGTGCATGATTTACTGTCATGTACTTTATACAGGAAAGGAATTCTAGTGTCCTTTGGAAATGGACAAGGAACTCCTTCCCTACAGAAGACCCCAGTAGGTCTGGGGTAGGGTCCCCAAATCTATATTTCTAACAAGCTCCTAGGTGATGTTGATGCTGCTGTTCTGAGGATCACACTTTGAGAACCACTGTCTAACATGATACCAAAACACAAGCAACAAGAAAACACAGCACTAGACTTTATCAAAATTAAAAACATAGGTACTTCAAAGGATACCATCAAGAAAATGAAAACATACAAAAGGGGACAAAATTTCTGCAAGTCTGATAAGGAACTCAAGTCCAGAAAATGTTAAGTAACTCATACAACTCGATAACAAAAAGACAAGCCAATTAAAAAATGGGCAAAGGATCTAAATAGGCATTTCTCCGAAGATATACAAATGACCAATAAGCCCATGAAATGATGCACAACATTTAGCCATTAGGGAAATGCAAATCAAAATCAAAATTAGTTACCACTTCACACCCACTAGGATGGCTCAATTAAAAAAAAAACAAAACAAACAAACAAAAAAAACCAAGAAACAAACAAACCACTAGTAACAAGTGCTAGCAAGGATTTAGAGAAATTAGAGGCCTCACATGTTGCTACTGCGAATGTAAAATGATGCAGCCACTTTGGAAAAGTCTGGCAGTTGCCCGAAAGTGTAACAGAGTTACATATGATCTAGCAATTCTACAACTAGGTATATTATCCAACATAACTGAAAACGTATCTATATAAAAACCTGTACACTAATGCTGACAGCCACATTATTCATTCACAAGTCAGAAAGATGAAAAACCCAACTTATGAATGGATAAAAATGTGGCACATCCATACAATGAAATATTACTAGAAAGTAACATATTGACTGATAATGCCAAACCTGATGAACCTTAAAACCATTATGCTAGGTAAGAAAGCTAGGCATAGAACACGACATATTGCATGATTCCGTCTATATGAAATGTCCAAAACAGGCAAATTTATAGAGACCAAGAATAGATCAGTGGTTGCTTAGGATGGGAAAGTAGGGCAAAATGGGAGGTGACCACTAGTAGGTATTTTTGTGGAGATGATAAAAATATTCCATAATTAACTGTGATGATGGTTGTGCAGCTCTGAATATATTCAAAAGTATGGAACTGTACACTTTAAATGGGTGAAACGTACATGAATTATATCTCAATAAGGTTATTATATTAGGGTGAGAGCCACAGTGAAGTAAAGGGAGAAGAACAAGTCACCAATCTAGATCTATTATCAGAACTCTGTTATTCGGGGAGTGACGAGCCTTACAAAGACAAGGCTTGTGTCTATTGGTGGAGCAGCCTTCCTAGGACAGGAAAGCAGAGGCCTCCCAAGTGGTCCAGATCTCTCTGCCAAGCATTCAATTTTGCCTTCTAGACATTTCCACCAAAACCTCTCTCACCTCCTCAGTATTTTCAAAAGCCAAGTATGTCCATTCTACTGCTCTAGATTTTTCTCTTAATTTTCCTATTAGTTATTGAGAATCAAAGTCTAGCTGTAAATTCTGCCTCCTCCTGCTCTACCCCTCAACAAGGCCCTCCACTGTTAGATGATTTCAATGCTTCTCTCTCTCCTCCTTCCTGGCCTTCACCAGCCCCACTTAAATAAATCTATTACCTTTCAATGGCCAATTCCAACCATAATCTTGTTAAGGTTCCTAAGCAGTCTCCTAGGCCCTTGTCTTTCCCCTGTTATGATCCTCCCAAAGTAGCAAAGTTATTTCCCCTGAGCCAAAGCTAGAACCAAATCCTAGGACTCTGACCTCAGGTACCGGGCCCTTGCACTATATGGCACAGCCCCAGTGTTCAATGTTTGGGCTAATTCCTACTCCTGAAAAAGGTCATTTTATAACTGAAAGAAAGAAGACAACAAATACATAAAGAAATATACTTTAAATACAATTCAACAGACTGGGGGCTGTAGAAAAAGAAATTGGATTCGAGGAAATCAAAGAACAGCTTTGGTAATCCCACATACTTTCCTCTTCCCGAATACAAAATGCATTCATACTCAATCATGGTCAAAATCTTCCTATAAATACATGTCTTTCAAGGGACGGGGGAGGGAGGAGGGGAAGCTTGGAGGACAATGAAACAAGGATGTAGATCAACTACTTCAAAAATGAGAAGTATTTAGTATCAGATTCCTAACATATGAATGAATTTTGAAAAAAAAAAGCTTGGATTATAAACTAACTTATTCTGCTTCAACCACACAACAATTTAAAAAGAAGTAATACACTTCCCCCCTTCAAAACAAAGTGAGGTCTAATTTAACAGCAATCAAAAAGCTCTAACTTCCTGGGATATAAGGGCTCTAACATTTAAGCATATATATTAAGAATTTCATACCGTCTGCCTTCAAGGGTTCGTAAACTAGCCTCTTCTCGTGCAGTCATCCTCTCTCTTCGAGCTGAATTCTGAGAAGCATGAAGAGGATGATTTGGATGTCCTGGATCACCAGCAGATGCTAATGCAGAACCATAACGTAATTGAGCTTCAGTAGAATCCATAATACTGACCATCCAGTTCCAAGTGGGAATAAGCTTTTCTTCTACATAATTCTATGAAGACCAAACTAAAATAGTTAAAACTATCCAAATCAAGTTAAATTTGATATATAGTAGTAATCTATAAACATTTAAATATCTGTAATGTTAATTCCTATTACATTGGAATTTTCATAATTGACATCCCAAAATTTATTTGGAGTAACTTTTCAATGTTTTCATACCTGTAAGTTTACTGCATCTTGATAAGTCAATTTCACAGCTGCTGGAATCTGAGAGTACACTAGGTGATTATACTTAGGAATAAGGCCCATCAAGTCCGAGATTTGTCTGATAACAATGCTGTAAGCCCTGGCTAAACTGCTCGCAGATGTTAAGTAGCTGCTGGCATTGCTAGCTTCCAAAGCAGCTGCTGCAGCAGCAGCACTCGTGCTGATGGTACCACTCCGGCGTAAATTTGAAGGATCAATATAAATCAAACCCGCTGAACTTGCTACAAAGGAAAAAGAACAACCACAACAAGCTGTCAGATGTTAATTGTGTTTCTCTAGCACTGTATATATTTAAAAGATCAACTGTTAACGGCAAATATGGTCACGGAGTGAAAAACGTGGTCTTAAACCACACTAATTTAAGGGAGGGCAATGATGAGAGAGACAAGAATTACTATAGTGTTCTCAACCAGATGCAATGTTGCTACTGCCCCTGCCCATAGAGGGACATTTGGCAATGTCTATAGACAGTTTTGGTTGTCACAATAGGGGGGTGGGGTTGGAGGAGAGACTGCTACTGGCATCTGATGCATAGAAGTCAAGGATACTTCTAAACATCCTATAATGCACAGTCACAAAGGATTATTCAGCCCAAAGTAACAATGGTACAGAGACTGAGAAACCTTGATATAATCATATGTGAATACTTTTTTGTATCTGAACTCAGTAAAACAATGAAGAACTATTATGAAACTACTTGATTTGTCTAGATGAACATACATAATTTTTAAAACCTACTTAAGCACTTTCGAGAATACCAAGTTTTCAGACTTGCCTGCTGGTGTGGATGTGCTGGAAGGGGCCGTGCTGGCTGCCCGCTGATGTTGGGTGTTGCGGACAGCCCACTGCATGGACCGGGGAGCTTGGGCAGCACCGTTGGCATGGGAGCTATTTGTGGTTCTCTCTAATGGCTCGTCAAGCATAAAGGTCTCCTGTTCTATGTCATCACTTTGACTACTGCTGCTATCAGAGTCACTTGAGTCATTTGATTGCGAATCATCCTCAGAAAAGAAGGCAGGAACACTGCTTGCACCTAAATTTTTCATTTTTAAAACCAAAATCAATGTCAGTCTGTTGATACTTAACGTTTATTTATTTTTGAGACAGAGAGAGACAGAGCATGAACGGGGGAGGGGCAAAGAGAGAGGGAGACACAGAATTGGAAGCAGGCTCCAGGCTCTGAGCCATCAGCCCAGAGCCCGACACGGGGCTCGAACTCACGGACCGCGAGATTGCGACCTGAGCTGGAGTCGGACGCCCAACTGACTGAGCCACCCAGGCGCCCCTGTTGATATTTAAAACTACAGTGTACTCCGTCATTCAGGAAAATATTACATATATTAAACAGAATGCCAGGCTATACTCAATAGTCCACAAAACTCATCATAAAATAGTTTAATTACTGGGGTGCCTGGATGGCTCAGTCAGTTGAGCATCCAACTTTTGATTTCAGCTCAGGTCATGATCCTGGGATCATGGGATGGAGCCCTGTGTTGGGCTCCACACTGGGTGTGGCGTGGAGCCTGCTTAATTTCTCCCTCTCCCTCTCTCTCTTCCCCCCACTCTACTTCCCCCTCCCTCCCTCTCTCCTTCCCTCTGCTCCTTTCCCCTGCTCATGTGCTCTCTAAAATAAGGGAAAAAGGATAAAGTTATAAAAAAGCTTAGCCACCCCTTGTACAAATCATAAGTATAGTTTAACCATTTCATGCTGAATATAAATATGGCCTTAGTATAAGCAAGAAAGCTGGATAAGGAAAAGGTAACATACCTGCTTCCGAGCCAGCGGTTGCTGCTGTGACAACACTTCTACGCCCACTAGCATTATCTTGGTTGCTATGGTTACTTTCACTGTCACTTTCTGTTTCAGCTGCTGCTAACAAGTCCAGCTCCATGTCACTCCCTAGGAAATATATTTAAATAAGAAGGAGGGAAAAAAATATAAGCGCACTCTGGAACAGATAGGGTCTAATAAACCAGAATATCCTAAGTTAGCGGTGGGGGGGGGGGGGGGGGGGGAGGGAAAAGTGATTATTATTACAGTAAGCATAACTGCCTGCTTAGAAGGAGAAAAATGACTAGGCAAATTATGGTCCTCAGTAGACTATTACACAGCAATTCAAAATCTGTTCTGCACAACCTTAGGTAAAAAGGGTTGGGCAGGAGAACTTCCACCAATGGGTAGAACTCTGGGCTGGGACCACTGCTCCATTTTCATCTGTTTTACATATTGGGATTCCAAAAGAGGAAGGATGAAAGCTAAAAACGTCTATCTAGAATTTCATGGTATATACACATCAAAACATAAAATTATAAATTTGTGCAGTTTATTGTATGTCAATTACACCTCAACAAAGATGATCCCCAAAAGTCTATCCAATGGCTACTAGTAAGAATGGTTATGGTGGTAGCAAAAAGGCCAAAAGAATTAGTCAGTGGGGAAAAAAAAAAAAAAAAAAAAAAAAAGGCACAAAAATTACACATACAGTATCTAAAAGACATGCATGGGAATGGGGCAGCAAAGGGGAAGGCTGAAAGTAAAAATACAAACTGTTAGGTCCAGGTGGGATTATGGGTCATTTGTTTTCCTTTTCTCTAATTTGCAAATATTTCCAAATATGATTATGACTATTTTAACTTCCTTATAAGAAAAGAGAAAGTTAGGGGCGCCTGGGTGGCTCAGTCGGTTAAGTGTCCAACTTCGGCTCAGGTCATGATCTCACTCACAGGTCATGGGTTTGAGCCCTGTGTTGGGCTCTGTGCTGAAAGCTCAGAGCCTGAAGCCTGCTTCGGATTCTGTGTCTCCCTCTCTCTCTGTGCCTCCCATGCTCACACTATGTCTCTGTCTCCTTCAAAAATAAACAAACATTTAAAAGAAAAGAAAAAGAAAAGAGAAAGTCAGGGGTGCCTGGGTGGCTCAGTTGGTTAAGCATCCAACTTCGGCTCAGGTCATGATCTCACGGCTCGTGAGTTTGAGCCCCATGTCTGGCTCTGTGCTGTCAGCCAGAGCCCGGAGCCTGCTTTGGATTCTGTGTCTCTGTCTCTCTCTGCCCCTCCCCCCCTCACACTCTCTCTCTCAAAAATAAACAAACGATACCAAAAAATTTTTTAAAGGAAAAAAAGGGTAAAGAAAGAGGATACATTATTTTATACATATAAATATATATGAGCATATACATATATATTTATAGGTGTGTAGCTGCTTCCTAAAATTTTGAAACAGATGCTACAGAATCCCTAGGCTGGAAATATGTTGAACATTACAGTCAAATGGGGCTTTTCTCTGTGTTAATATCCTTAAAGATACCTGATGTACTCATACTGAATAATTTCTCAAATAACCTGCATACCGTCTTCATCATGCTCATCATGTTGTCCCTCTGCCTCAGCATTTTCTTCCCCATGTTCTTCCTGTTCATCATGATGATCCTCTTCTCCAGCCACACCCTCCACCACCTCAACCTAAATCCAGAATCTCATTTGTAGACAATCAAAGTACATAATAAACCCACAACTCTACCAGTGTTCCTCCACAGCAACGTAAACTTAAATACAAAGATCGCTAACTACAGAGAATATTAGCAATCAAGAGTTTGAAAATCGTTGGCTAGTGACAACGTGCAATCAAAAATTATGTCAGATATCCTAAAATTTGTAATTGTCGTCCCTGTGCAGAACCTTAAAATTAATAGTTTAATAACTGGATGGAAAGTGTATGTTTTTTTTTAACTTCCACAGTAATAAAATTTACCTAATGAATATGCAGTATCCATTCTGCCTTCAAATACATTGCACAAAACTGCTAAAACTTTTTTTAACATTGAGGATATCCTTTCTATTAACCCTAAGTAAAAAGCAAGCTTCTGTTTCCAGTTTTGTATTATCCACTGAATCAAGGATTTAAATTAAAGTATTTTTAACACATACAACCACAAATGAGAACACATAACAAAACTCTAAACGTTAGAAGCAAACACATGTAATGGTAGTAAACTACTATTAGTGAAACTTCTTCCCTCCCAAATAAAAGCGTCTCCTCTACCACAATTAAAACAATTACAACCACCTCTTCCACGTCTGCTGAAACAATGTCATCCTGTTCTTCATCTCTGCCCCGAACAGGCTGCGACTGGCTGATGCGCCTCTGCTGTGGGTTCCGGATGATGTAAGAAGACTGAGACTGACTGGAGCTGTGGAGAATCAGGAGCTTATGAGGCCACTGCTGCCACACGGCACACTTTTTATGCTTCTCAGTGTCATTCGGTGTGACCCACTTACTAGGATGTTATTTTAAATCTGACCTAAAAATTCTTGGAAACTAATAATCCATAGATCAGAAAAGATGGACCCCAGAGAAATTAATTTTACCATAGAGATTTAACTTAGAAACCTCAGAATTATTTCTACTTTTCTGTAAGTCATTTCATATTTGTTAATGCACATAACTGAAGCACATGAGTCCTTCCCACTGAAATAATCTCCAGGAAGTATTTTTCCTTCTCCACTGCCTTCAGTAACAACAGTCCTCAACTTCCAAAGGCTCCGACAGCAGCATTCATCCATTAACAAAGTATGAATGGTGGTGATAAGTATGCTTATTACAAGTGATCTACTCTTCTAAGAGATCTGACATGACCTACTTTGCATCAGCTTATTAACCACTGACTTGTATGTAGAGGGAAAACATTAGTTGAAAAGTATGAATTTGAAAATAGAATCATAACAAAAGGTGGGTGGCCAAAAAGTTCTACTTCCTTAAAAATCTGCCTTGGAAACAAACAGCCAAGAAAAGACAGATGCCTCCATTATAAAAGGAAGGGGAGAATGACAGAATGCAGCTTAAAATGCAGGTCAGAGATCAGAAGATGGTTGTTAAATAATCCTATGACCTACTATTATCCTTTATTTACAAATTAAGAAACGTTAAAGACCTTTAAACGTGTTTACACTGATCCTGTTCTTTCCTCACCTCAGCTGCTCTTAGAAATAAGAATCAAACCAGTTACACATGAAGAATCCACTCAAACTCTCCACCTTCAAATACACAAGTAGTCTCAATATAGCGTTTAATACTAGAAATTTAAGTAACTGGTTCTTCACAGAGCCAGTGAATTACAAAACATATGAGGAAGCTCAAAGAAAATCTGAAGAGATAAAAAGGGTATTTCCAAACTAAGATTTCAATATTTCCAGTATTAAAAGATAAAAGTCAACATTGTGTAAAGCCACAATTAAT
The DNA here is from genome assembly GCF_024362965.1 of Panthera pardus. Lineage (NCBI taxonomy): Eukaryota > Metazoa > Chordata > Mammalia > Carnivora > Felidae > Panthera > Panthera pardus. Next base: position 47,650,564 of record NW_026527002.1, read on the forward strand.
TAGTATTCCTTAAAAAGAAAAAAAAAAAATCCTGGAACAAACATCCACAAGATCTATCGTCCCCTCAAAGAACATTAAGGAGTTATGCACTTAGTATGTATAATACTAATAACACCCAAAATATATGATACCCCCCATTCAGTTTTCTTCATACCACGATTCAACTTTTTTCCCACTAGACTTCCTGGCACAACTATAGTCCTGAAGCCCTGTCTAACAGGAGTTGTTAAAATACTTCCAAATTTTGGGAACTTCTAGTTTCAGCAATTTGCCAACTGAAGAGAAATCCCTCTTGGTGCAGAACACCTAAATACATTAAATGTTTAAAAACAAAGCACAACTATCCTGGTGATAAAGGGAAACAATTGTACTGAATAAGCTTGAGAGCAATGGTGCCACCATTAACACCAAAGCCATCTGCTGATGTCTCTTAGGCAAGAAGGGTTCCAAGGAGCCACAGATTTCACAGGAGACAGTCTGGAGTATAAAGCTTCTACAGCATAGAAATCTGTTCTGTCCCCCCCACATAAATAAAGCCAAACATAAATCGGGAAAGGGTAACCTACTTCAAGAGACTTACCTATCTATATTAGCCACGGCTGGATGGGGCAGGAAAAATATCTCTTCAGAGAACTTTTTGTGGTGGTGGTGGTGGTTTTATTTTTGAAGGAGGGTGAGAGCATGGTGGGGAGGGGCAGAGAGAGAGAAAGGGAGACAGAGGTTCTGAAGCAGGCTCCATGCTTACAACAGAGTGTCCAATGTGGGGCTCAAACTAACGACTTGTGAGATCACAGACCTAATCCAAAGTCAGACACTTAACCAATGAGCCACCCAGGTGCCCCTCTTCAGGGAACTTCTAATTACAAACCTGCGCTCATGAAAGTTTAGGACTTCAATTTGTACTGTAAGGTATGGTGGGTTTGTGATGATTAATCCAAAGTCTCAACACTATCAATAAGGACCAAACAGCAATTATCTCCCCTTACAGTGCCATCTAATATTCAGGAATATAGGAAAAAGGTAAATATCCATCTAGAATTATCTCTACATATGTTTAAACTTTAATCACTGTACGACCTTGGACAAGTAACCTGAGTCTCATATTCTTCACTTTTAAAATTAGGATGAAAGTGGTTATCTATGAGTTATTGGGAAGATTAAAACAGGTGATGCATTTACAACGCTTAAAAGTTCCTAGTTCATATTAAAATTTCAGTTAACAATTTTTGTATGAGGCATGGAGACAGAGAAACAGGTTGATTAATAAGGACATTAAGAGTTTTAAAGAGGTGAAGGGAAGGGACAGAAGAAGGAAAAATACTAAACTCAAAACTTTACGTTCAGTGGAGTGATAATGTACCACCTACCACCCCACACAAGGGAAATCGCAGAGACTAGTCAAATGTGTACTTTTTACTTAAGACATGCCTGAAACACTGATCAAAATACATCCTTACAAGAGGGAGTGATTGTACCGTATAATAATGAAGGACTTTTACATTATATCAACAGTTGAGAAAACATTACACTATTATCTTTCTTGATGATCCAATGAGATCTCCTTCTGGGAAGACATGACAGACTGACTCAATCAATCAAGGGGGATAAAGTGGAGAGCTGAAGAATGCACAATACTTAAATAAAGAGCCTAAGAAGCAGGGCAAAGGGACACAAAAATCTTGATACTTAGTAAGAACAGGCTGATGGGCACTTTTTAAAGTGAAGATCACCCCAAAAATCTTTTCAACAGATAAAAAGTGTTTATGTTCCGGAACATAAACACAAAGTAATACCACTTAAGTAACCAGGGAGCTCCTCACAGGGCTATCAGGCTCAGCAGACATCATATGGCGCCCAAGCAGATTTTGCTAACAGAATCACTGGATAATGGGGTATGTTTAGCAAGTCTGAAAATATACAGCTTGATTCGTAACCATTTCCAGCAAATCCTGAAAGCCTATCAGTGACAAAGCTACCATGAGAAAGCTTTGACAGACAAACCTGGACTTACATTTCAGGGTATCCTAGGAGACCTGACAATAAAGGAAAAGCTGGGATACATACTGGCACATGGAATAATGAGAACAGTGAGAGAGCAGATACTGAACACATCAACTCAGATGAAACCCAGGAATGAAGTCTAGGGAAATTGTGCTAAATTTAATAAGGAAGGCGTGCCTTAGTATCACAGAGATGTTTTCCAGGAAAGAAGAAGAGGGTCTTTAAGTCCCAAAGATCTTCATTAAACATCATTATGATTACACACAGGAACAGAATCAGACGTGAGAAAGCCAAATAAATATTTGCTAAAGATCACTATAGCCCTCCAACTCAAAAGTATGACCGCTAAACCGTGAGCACACTGGCACTACCTGAGAGTTTATAACAAATACAGAACCTCAGGCCCCACCCAGACCTCCAAAATCTGCCTCTGCATTTTAATAAAATCCCCAAGTAATTTGCATGCACATTTAATCAAGCACTGTGCTAAAAGACACCAAAACGTTTCAGTTTCTAAACATTCTGACTCAACAAGGTTACAGTCTAGTTACCAATGGGAAAGATAAGTAAAATTTAAAAAATAAATAATCTTAAACTAGAAATATTAAGTTGCTGAATTGTTTTAGCTCTCTCATAGACAATATGGTTGTTGTTGAGAATAACAACCTGCCCGCCCCCTAGACAGGAAGTATGTCTACAGAAGTCTGAACTTTCTTACCAGATTACTTTGTTGGCATAATAAAAACAGTGCTTTTCCAACCAAAAATAAAACCCACAACTATAAGCCTATTACCTTAGATGTGTAGGCACCATGTATAATTTTTCAAGTGCTCTCACAGGTTTCAAACAAAATAAAATCTTTACCATTTGTTACATAAACGATCATGGACCCCTCCAGAGTGCTTATAGAAAGGTTTAGTAAGCCAAACGTGACATTTCCAAAGAAAGGATTAGTTAGAATCTGTTACCAGATAGAAACTTACCTGCTAGACTGATCAGATGATGGTCGTGGTGGCAGTGGTTCCACGGAGAACAGTTCTTCACTGCCTTGCATGGCATCTATGCTAGTACTAGCCAGAGTGAAAGGTGCAGTCGGGCGAGCGATCCCCATTCTGACAGGAACAATCAGCGACTCTGCTACATTGCACAGTTCTTCTACAGCGTAAGGTAGCAGTGCTTGGAATACACGCTTGCATTTTCCAATTGGCTGCGGAATAAAGTTACTGAAGCAAAAGGAAAAAACAGGAATCTTTTATGAAATCTTTTCATACACACAATGTTATCATTATCACAAAAAACGTGTGTAAAGTGATAGAAAAGCTCGGATCAAAAAGGATGTCTTACTTTTTCTTTTTGGATGAAGCCATTTCCACACTAAGAATGACAAAAACTCTTGCCACTGAACGCAAAAACCTCATTGTCACAGCAATAGCTTCTTCTCTACGTCCAGGTGTGTATTTGTTTTGGAGTTCTTTCACGAGTGTACCTAGTAGAGTATCTAAAAGCTTTAAAAATTGTGATAACTCTATTAATGCTGAGACATCTCTTAAGATGTTTGGACATTTATAAAGCAAAAAGTTCAAACACCTTTTCAATATTACCATTTCATAATAAAAATCTCAAAATAAATTTTACCAAAACACTTCTAGTATCACTGATTAATTTATGCCCATGCCTACCATGTCTTTGACCTACAGTAGGCCTCGAATGTCTGACTTCCGTTTTTAGTCTTCTAGTTCTATGTGTATCATACATAGAAAAATAACAAATATATCAAATCAGAGAAAGAATAATTTCACTCACTATAGGGTACATATGGAAAGAGCAAAGTAGTTTCAAATATTTATATTAATAAGTTCATAATCCCATCCCTCTCACTTAACCATTTTTATTGTTACTTTCTCGGTCTCATTTCTATGCATCATCTATCATATACATATTAATTATAGAGACCATCCAATTTCATGTTATTTTGGGGTTTTCAAATGTTACTTAAAATAACCTTTATTTCTAAGTTGCCGCATTACATTTCAGCAAGTGGCTGGGCTATAATTTGATTCAATAATCTATTATTGGCTCCATCAAGTATTTCTTTTCTATATTTTTTATTATTCTGTAACATGATTTTTTTTCTCATGTCACAAATTATTTCTTTATGATAAGTCGAAGGGCACGGATTTTCTTTCTTCTTTTAAATGTTTATTTATTTTTGAAAGAGAGAAAGAGAACACGAGGGAGGGACAGAGAGAGGGGAGGACAGAAGATCCGAAGCGGGCTCCATGCTGACAAGAGCCCGATGTGGCTCAAAACTATGAACCGTGAGATCATGACCTGAGCTGAAGTTGGACACTTAACCGACTGTGCTACCCAGGCGCCCCAGAGGGCACTGACATTCCTATGGCTTGTGATATTATTGCCAAGTTGTTTTCTAAAAGAATACCAATGCAATGCCACCCGATCAGTGTCTGAATGTGTTCTTTTTCCCATAACCTCACCAGCACTAGGTTTTAGGATTTATATTCTAATTTCAGAGCAAAAAGGAGTACTTAAAAAAAAAAACATTTGCACTGAGTCAATTTTGAACACTGCCCCATACATTTTAATATACTGTTATATTTTTAGCACATTTTAGGGTTTTTGTTTAGAATGAAAGGAGTTTCTGTGTTGAGATATTTAAATCACCCCCAAATTCCATTCCCCTGAATGTACTGTGTAATTAGACCTTATCAGTACTTAGGAGGTTGGATCAATAAAATTATGGGAAACTAAGTCAGAAAACATTCTTTTATGTACTTGTAAACAAACCTCCAAAGAACTTACCAAAATATCTGCTGTACACTTGACTATAAGGCAATGAGTGAAACAGTCCAGCCGAATGGTGCCACTTTGCTGATTGAGGTAAACTTGCTCTTCTGGCAAAAGATGGCCTATCCTACTGCTGGCACTGAGACTTGAGGGGGAAGGAAAGACAATGCATTGTAATCACCTCCATTAACAGGGGAAATACATAAATCTAAAACGTTTTTAATGAATACATACGGGTCTTTATTCTCCTGTGAGCCAAACATAATCATAGATTTCAAAGCATTCCAATCCTGTAGAACACGCTCCAATGCAAGCTGGGCAAACCTTGGGGGCTCTAAATCATGATCAGGCATATCTGAATCTAAGCAGAAAAAGAAACAGTGGGTAAGACAAAAATAAATAAAATCTTTTTTATATGTGTCACAATTGTCAGACTCACCCACCTTCAGGATTGGCTGTTTTTCTATTACGATCCTCCCTGATCCGAGGAGGTCTGTACTGGCAGTGCTCTACTGTCTGCCTTGCAACTGTCTGCACTAAAAACAGTAAGAGGTGCTCTCCCCTGCAAAATGGAACATCATTGTGAGCAGGGAGAGGGGGAGGGCTACTCAGATGTGCTGTGTTTTTCCAATTTGTGTCCTAAAAAACCCCACTTGCCTGCTGTTTGGCAGAGTGACCAGATTAGTGGCAGTGAGTAGGCGATAAAGTAGATCAAGACGAGCAGATTTCTGTCCAGCAATTAGAGTTTTACACTTACATTTCTCCCAACAATCACAATACGCTGTTGGTGATGTCCGTTTGAGTCTAGAAAGAATTCATACACAAGTACAAAAAACAAAATTAAAAAAAAAAACAAAAACAAAACCACAAACATCTCTATTGAAATCATGGAGATATAACTTACTGACCCAAGATAGAACCCTTGTTAATATTTAAATGCAAAGCGTAATAATTCTTAAAGCATACTTAACTACAAGTATTACTTAGTGGCATGAAATCTACAGAGCAACTCTCCTGAGGGATCTTGTAATGATTTGAATATAGTCACGTCTTCCAGAACATCTTCCTTAATTCCCTATAGCCCCCATTCAGTGTAAGTGGTCCTCCTATGTGCATCTAATGAGCCCTAAAACCCTTATGAGCAAATGTTTCTTGCTTGTGTCCCCTGATAGGACTGTAAACCCTGCAAGGACAGAGACTCCCTTGTCCACCACCACCCAAATATCTAGTGTGTAACAGCACTTACTAAGCAATCAATGAATAGATTCACTTTTAGATGTTTAAATTAAGGAAGAAAAACATATTAGCCAAAGTTCTTTTAATAAAAGTAATAAATAAGCACCAATGCAATATCTATAAACATTTTCTACTTGTCCTGTATAATCATTTATTTTAAAGCACAATAGATGGTTTTTACAAACCAATTCTCTGTTAACCATAACATCTACATATCTGTGGCACAATTATAGCTGATATCCCTGCTGAGACTCTAAGGCACTGCAAATGTTCATGCTGGAGTATTTTATTGCTTCTTAAGTCTGTGAAAATTAACACACTAGCCATGGTAACTCTATTGCTGGATGAAAGGTTATTACATTCACTTTAAGAAGTAAATAAAGCACAGGCCAAACATTCACCATTTTTCACTTAATACCTGTTATGATCTCCTGCTAGGAGACCCTACTATAGACTGAGACTCTGGAGAGAGAATATAGACAAAAGCAAATGAACAACATTTCAAAGTACACTTTAAATCAAGAACCACATTTTAATAAATAAACTGGCTTAAAGAGAACAACTTGAGAAAACCTTATGCTTCCTGAAAAATGAAATAAAACATTATCTTGGTACAGATTATTTTAATACAGCAATATGAATCTAAGCAGTTTATATAATTAAAGAAAACTAGAACTGTACTCACTTGCAATCATGACCTTTATGACAGACTCTTGCACATTCTGTACAACAACAGAGTGACTCCAGCAAGCCACAAGTTCGACACTCAAAAATATCCTACAATTAGAAGGGTTTATTTCTTAGAAGAATATAATGTACATTTCATTAGCTTAATTATTTCTAGTATTTTCTGAAGTCCATCACCATGAAAGCAGAGCAAAGCTAATGTGCTATGGAAACAGAATCGTAAACGGGTACAGCACTGGAGGTACAACGAATGGAAATCAAATATTTATCAGTAGGGCAAAAATAATTCCTATCACCACCCCCAAAAAGGTGCTATAGCTATAAAATCTGTGTCAGGAGCTGTGAATCAAATTATGCTACTGCGTGAAGATTTCTAATTTTCGTGATATCTAATAACTAATTTAATGATCATCTCCTTTGCCTCACTTATTTGGGAATAAAAATTATTTTTCTTTGGAGAATTTTATAACTCAGAATAAAAAGAAATATCAGACTCACAATTCCAGAGCTAAGAACTATAGAACTGTAATTCTAGTAATGGTGAAAGGGGAAAAAAGAAAAGAATACCTGAAGACAGCATAAATACAAAGAAGTCTAAAACGGCCTACCTGGTTAATGTGCTCTGCTCCTGTCCATGTAAAACTGCAGGTATCATTACAACATAACACATATAAGGGTGAGTCATCAGGGTTGGTACCTGATGGGCAAACCATTCCCATAAATACATCTTCCTCTTTTTCACTCGAGGATACTTCAGCTAAAAAGATTAAGAACACAGTAGTTCACATACCAAGATAGGCCTTAATCACAATCAGCTACTGCTTTACTCAAATGCAAAAGCTCTAACATTTACACAGTATAAATCAAAACTACTATATATTAATTTTAAAAACTGAAATACAGGGTGCCTGAGTGGCTCAGTTGGTTGGGCATCTGACTCCGGCTCGGGTCATGATCTCCTGGTTACTGAGTTCAAGCCCCGCATCAGGCTCTTGTGCTGACAGCTCAGAGGATGGAGCCTGCTTCGGATTCTGTCTCCCTCTCTCTGCTCCTCCCCCATGCACTCGCGCACGCTCTCTCTTGCTCTCTCAAAAATAAATATACGTTAAAAAAAAAAACCCAAAACTGATACACAAGTCAACATGCAAGGAAATCCAGTCAGTTCTGGTGCAAAATAAAGCAAACTGTAATTATATCATAACCACGTGACAACAATACACCACACCTCAGCTGAATACACAGCTCTATGTTATGCAGTTAAGATTCAAGTTCTAGCTCTATTTAATAAATTATAGACAATCACATAAATTTTAGAGTCTTCTAAAGGCTGGGTGTAGGAACTGATATTCCTTACTGCTTTCTATTAAGCAAGAATTCCAAGTCAGAAGGAAGAACAATAAGAAATCTGGCCTATTATTTCCATAAATTTGTATCATGATCAACAGTTAACCGCTGGCAGGTTCTATCAGTAACCCGTCTTTATTTTCAAAAGATCAGTCATGGGACACCTGGGTCGCTCAGCTGGTTTAAGCACCTGACTCTTGATTTTGGCTCAGGTCATGTCACGGTTCAGGAGAGCAAGCCCTGTACTGGGCTCTATACTAACAGCACAGAGCCCACTTGGGATTCTCTTTCCTTCTCTCTGCCCCTCCCCTAACTCCCCATTCTCTCTCTCAAAATAAATAAACATTAAAAAGAAAGTCATTACGTTACCCATCATGCATTTTTTTTAATTTAAAAACTTATACCAGCTGTTTTTTGGTGGAAAGTTCGAAAATACAATATACTTGAAAAAGGTACAAACATGAATTTTACACACACAAATACACAAAAGAATTATCTTGATAGCTTCTACTCAATTATTTCATCATGCAAAAATTAGGTTTGATTAATTGTATAATAAATGTAGAAAAGAATCTTTTCAAATTAAAAAATAAACAACTCTTTTAGGACTTGTAATAAATTACCTTTTGCAATTTTCTGGGCTGTTTCTAAGATGGTAATTGCAGCTGGATAAGCTCGGCCACTTACAGCTGACATAAATGGGGTCATCCCTCTTGCATCCCTAAAATGAGAAAAATTATGCATAAAAATATTAATTTTTAAATATTTCCTTTCTTCATTATAAAAGAAATGTTCAAGATGAAGCAAAAAAGTCGTTTTGTTGTATTAAATAACGTCCTACCACTCAAAGGAAATCCCTGGTGGTATTTTCTAGTCTCCTATTACCACATGTAAAAAAAGGAAGCCCCTCTCTAAGAATCCTTGTCTCTCTCAACCATGCTCTCCTTTCTTGGTCTTAGTGACATTAAAGAATAAATCAGCAGGGGCTCTAGAGTCAGACTAATATTTTCTAGATGTGGTGATGATAACAGGCTCTATCTCATACAATTGTGATGAGGATTAAGCCAATTGTTACTTAAAAGCTTTTCATTTGCTTAGCAAATAAAATGTACTCAATAAATGTTAGCTATTTTTATGTATTTTCTCTTAAAAATGTACCTTCAATATTCTTCACTGAATTTCTATTCCCTCCTGGATCCTTTGCAATTCCCCAAATTTAGTCCTCAACCACCTGTGCCTCTCTCTCTCTGATCCACCAAAGCAACTACCACTTCTATGATGATAACACAGTTCAAACATCTACACTTGCTTACTTGGTAAGTCTACTTAGGATTTCCCAGTGATACTGCACTTTCAAAATGTCTAACAACTAAAATCACCTTTCTCCCCAAACCCACTCTCTACCTATGTCGGCCAACAGCATCACTGTTCCTGGGAACTAAGACAAAAAATCTGGATTCTTCATGAAGTCCCCTTTCTAACTCAATTTTTTGCTCTTGCATCTAATCCCTTTTTTCCATTTTCCAGTTCAGTTTATTGTAACACATATACTAAAGGCAACAGGTAGACATAAAAAAACAAAGCCTCAACTCCAGTCTCTACTCTTACCTATTTTACTCCTTTTTTTATGCCACCATCACATTATTATTCTTATAAACCCACTTTGATACTATTATAGTCTAACCAAAGCCATCTGAGGATTCAAGCCCAAAGAATAGAGACCAAAGTGGTGGCTTTAACCTACTTCTTCAGATTCAGTGGCTATTGTTCTCTTCTAATCCTCCACTTCTAATCAGATGCATCACTGTTTCCTTAAGTATTTATACTTCTCCATTTTTATGTTGTTGCTCACTCTTCTCCCTACCTATTCCCCCAGCTTCATACTACCTCCCTGCTCAGATAAGAATGAGCCAGCTGAGAATAAAATCCTCTACATCTTTACTAGCCAGGAGGATTTTACCAAAATTTACTTTCTTTAGCTTATGTTATTAAAGCAAACTCCAACCACCCACACCTAGGATTGGAGGGAGTTGGGAGGAAGGGGGGTACGGAATGCTTAAATTGGAAATAATGTTATTTTTTAACAATCCTTCATCCTCATCGCGCACACACACATACACATACACACACACACACACACACACACACCCATCACCATCACAGGCATGCTCTCAAATTAAGATTCAATGCTCTGAAGTATTCTCCTAATACTTTATATATTGCCAAATACAATTAAAGCCAAGAACCTTTCTCAACTGGGTCATCTGTATGGTAACCAATTTCCAGTTATACCCCTTGGAAAATTTTATTAGCAACTCCAGGAAATTCTCCTGTATTTGTAATATAAAAAAGGAAACAAATGACCAATTTGAGAATGCCTATGCTTATTAACTAAAGGGCAAAAGAACTTTGCCTTTCCTCTAATTTGTTTCAAAGCTGTCATCAACAGTACCAGCTTATTAATAGAACGATGTATTCAGTGTTTTCCAAATAGTTCATGTATTTTCTCAGAAAAGGGGTTGGGGGAAAGCAACTACTATTGAAAGGGCACTAAAATAACTGGTGAACTAGAAACACACTGCAGAAATGCAAAATGGATTAAAAATAGAGAGAAAGGAAGTAAGAACATTCAATGAATTTTGAGACAACACCAAATGACTGAACGAATTGTACAAAGATAATACCCTTAAAAAACACCAAAAATTCAAGTGAGGAAATAAAAATAGAAAGACATACCTTTCTGAAACAGAAAGAATATATTGGCATATATACCATTTTTACCTATGCCTCAAACCACTAATAAATTAGTAAGCTTCTTCTGTAATAATAACTTATTTCCAAGTCAGTGACTTATTTTACTAGCGGGGGCAGCCTTCATTCAAGTAGTAAGTTCACAAATTATGTTCATTATGGCCTAAGGTCAATAAGGCTTAAACAAAAATCTCCTTGCCCTTAATAATAAAAAACTCAAAACACCTTCTTGTACTTAAATATGGAGAGGTTGCTTAAGGGTGATGCCTGGGAGTCTTAGTTCTGGAATTAAGACATGGACCACGGTTGGAATTCCAGTCACTCACTAGTTTTGTGACCCTGAGTGGGTTAATTAATCTCTAAGACCATTTCTTCAAATATAAAATGGGGACAGTATTACCTACTCCAGACAGCTATTGCTAGAATTGGAAGAGTTAATCCTTTGGCACAGATAAGAGCTAACTTTTATAAAAATGCTTATTGTTATGAATTTGTAAAGGAACATAAACAATCATGCTGAAACCAGAGCTATACTCTGTCAACGGTTAGTGAGCACTTATCACATAATACTTATCAAAAACTGCATAATCTCATCGTGATTTTGCAAGTCCAAAAAGATTTCCAAAGAAACCATCAGAATCATCCACAGAGTTTTAGCATACAGATTCCAGGCCCCATCCCAGACCTACTGAGTCATACTTTTGCTGCAAAGTTTGGGGAAGAATCTGTAAAATTTTTTAAGTTCTCCAGGTGACAGTGATGGAATTTATGAATTCACATTGGAGAATAGCTATGCTGTGATTTTTTAACACACGCACACACACCTCCTGATCAAACTTACGTAAAATTGGTTTGTATTCATTTAGTGTACACTGTATTATACTGGAGTCTTTCATTGAAGGGAGCTTAGTTAATTACAGAAGGAATAAAAGCTAGATTCTGATCAATTAGTTTAAATTCACATAAGATAACTGTTGCCCATACATTGCAACATCAACTTAAACAGTGAAAGGAGCTAAGCTAGATCTTCATATCAAAAGCATATTAGGGGCGCCTGGGTGGCTCAGTCGGTTAAGCGGCAGACTTTGGCTCAGATCATGACCTCACAGTTTGTATATTCAAATCCCGCATCTGGCTCTGCGCTGACAGCTTAGAGCCTGGAACCTGCTTCAGATTCTGTGTCTCCTTCTCTCTCTGTCCTTTCCCCACTCTCACGCTCTCTGTCTCAAAAATAAATAAAGATCGAAGAAAAAAATTCGTTAAAAAAAGTATATTAAACTTCTTACTTGGCAGAGAGGAGTTCTCGTAAATAGGGCTGCAGAACAACACTGTCACATAACAATTTTAATATAAAATGAGCATTGGCCTTCCGATCCTTGGATTCTACTACAGATGGCTCTGTGGAAGGACCTGTAATTAAGCAAATCCATTTGGTAACAAGAGTAAACAAGAGTGAAAAGAATATTCTGAAATAACATTAACAAAGAACCATTAAATAAGCCAACAGAAAAATATTCTAGTATTAGCAATAAACTGCTAATTTCATTATACAGAATTTAAACACAACACATTTTACAACTCCCAACTGATTTTACAACACTACAACCTCACTGACATATGAAGATCTAATTCAGAGAATTAGATGTTTTTCAAGCCAAGGTAAGTCTCGTTGAGATAAAGTGTGGCTTTGTAGAAACCCAAATGCCTAGGCAGATAAAATAGTACAGATTCTCACCTGGAATGGTGGAGGTGCTTGGTCCTTGACCGGTGCCAGTCGCTGCTGTGGTAAGAGATCCCACAGCAGGGGCCAGGATAAAATCAATGTCACCATCTTTCAGTAAACAGAACAGCAGGATGTACATCATTATAGGCAACATATCCCTAACATTTTCTCTTAACTGGCCTTAAGGCTTTTCTCTGCAAGCCAAAGGTCAAATCAGACAGAGGTTTAGGTGGGAACTTGTTTTCCAAATTATAAGAGAAGGAATCCTCTGAATTACTGATTTGTTATGATGTATTACTAGTTAGCTTCTTGCCAGTGTGGGAAATATATTATCTCAATAAAACAGCTTCTAGAATTTTAATTTTTAAGTTATAAACCCCTTAAACCAAATCTTTGCAACTAAACTGGTTACAATTTACTCATTATGCTACTTTTAAATACTTCAGATTTCTAAATATCCCATTCAAGTGTTCCATCTCCTTTCTCTCAAGACCTTGTTTTTTTGCTAAACACTAAATAAAATAACAGATCTTACCAGGATCCATCGCAGGAGGGTCAGGAACCCAACTAGGGGGAGCTATGGGGGGTGAAACTGGATCCTGGTGGTCACTGGATGAAGCTCCAGCTTCATGTCTACCCAAACCAGCTGCTCTCAACGAACGTCTCATCATTTCCCGTAACCTCAAACTAGAAGAACATGGACAAAATCAGAGCTCACTACCATGGCTAAATGTAATGAAAAGGTGTACAGAACTCATCTGAGATCAAAGTTTGTTCTATAAGCAAATACTCCAGGCAAGGGAAGTGAAGTACAAATGCCAATTCTGGAATCACAAAGTCAGTGAGGGATAGAAATGAAACTGGGGGCACCTAGTACCCAGTTCAGCACTAAAACCACTATATTAAGCTCCCACACAAACTTAAGCACAGGGAACAAAACTTACGGTGAAGATTAGAAAATAATCTTTCATACATTAAGGTAAATGAACAGCTGAACATTAAGACAAAAAAATTTCTGTCCCCTGTTTATAATCGGTGAGAATTAAGTTTAATAATAGACATCAGCAAACATACTAAGTAGCACAAAACCGATATTGTTAGCCCACTAAATAAAATCCCTTTGCTGTGATCTCAAAAACAATTAAACTAATGTCCACACAGTGAGTAGTTTTAAAACAAAGACCAATTTAGATTTATTTTTTATACCCAAAAAAAAAAAAAAAAAAAAAAAAAAAGGAGTTTTTTTTAACAGTACAATTTGTATCCCAAGGAATTTAATGCAACTGGAGCTTGTAAAATGTGTTAATGTCTGGGCGTGATTTTTTTTTTCCTCCTGCTATACAAGGAAAAAAAATACTGCACAGGTGTGCACATCACTAAAAAGAAAAGGAAATAATCACAAACACAGACCTTGTTAGGGGAACTGGTAACTACCTGTATAAAAATCTATACCTCTGAATAAAAGCTTACAAAGCCTACAAAATTAACACATTACGAACTAACAGCAATTAAAGAGAGAGCATATGAGGCAAATCCTTTCCGTCAGCCACAATTTTAGAGCTTCTAAATGAATAAAGACTAAAAATTCAATTATAAGGGCCAGGCAACACATAAGGGACTTCATTCTCCCATGCAGATTTAATCCCAGACACAACACTTCTCTGATGTGAAAGACCTACCACCTTACCAGGTGAGCATTATATATATATATATATGCCTACAAATAAGTTAATTTAGAAAGATTTTTATTAATGTTTGAATCTTCTAATTATAATTGTTATGTAATCCGAGGGTAAATGTGTTTTTCCATATTGATACACTTTCAATTTCAAAAGGACAAATTTTCTAAAACTTTTACAAAAATTTCCTTTAGAGGCTACTTTCAAGAACACATCTATTTTATAAAGCTTATGTATGACGATATACCTCTGGGAACAGAAACATTCTTTGGAAGATTCTGCAAAGTAAATTTTAATGTCTTAAATAATGTATTAGTTATTATAGTATTCACTATCAAAAAATACCTACAAGTAATTCTTTTATGGTATCGAGATCTTCTCTCTCCCAATTTAGATATCTGAGTTTTTATAATATGGAGGGGAACAGGACATAGGGATTATGTCAGTCGAGGTCACTTCCCTGTCCGAAGACATCACCCACAGAGAAAGGCAGTCTCCTTACCAGTTAACAGCACACACCAGGGTGACTGTTCACATTGTGATGTTCCTATACAATTTTAAGCTCAATATATATACTTGGTATCCTAATGTGTCTTACTCAAAACAGAGAAAAAAATCAGTAGTAGCTGGGAGGCACTGCATATAACCTGAAAATAAATACATGTTTGGGGCCTATTAAGAAGAATGCTTACATCAGGGTCACAAACTCAATGCCTCCTGGGCCTGGAAGGCAGTATCAATTGAGGAAAGGGCAGTCAGGTATAAGAAATGGGGAGTAATGGCAAACTAGAAGCATACATGCTCATGTGAAGGCATTCAAATTATAAAGAAAAAAAAAAAAAATTTAACCGTGCACAGGCCAAAAAACATATGTGGGCTATTCTCCAACCTCTAGCTTAGAGCAGATTAAGAATAAAATGAAGATAAGTGGAGACCATAGTCTCATCTTGAACTTGCAAACTCCCAACTCTGTTGTTGTGATGTAGTCAATTCAATATTAAATGAGGGGGTCATTCCTTTGTCATTTTAAAAAATTGTCCTTAACCTCTTTTCTTCATTAGGTCTTGGGAACATTTTTAAGTACAATGCCCAGCTCCTCATATAGATTCTTTAAAAACAAAAAACAAAAAACAAAAAAAAGAAAATTATTCTTCAAGATGTTGTACACAATTCATGAAGATTCACCTGTATCCTCAGTGGCTGAGGACAATACTGAGGAGATACCACCTTGGCTGCTAAGATTCAGAGTTTTGACATTTCTTCGATAGGCTTGCCTGGAGTCATCGTATTTTCTGACAATATGGAAGAATTCAAGGATGATGTAATTTCCTCTTTGTAAGCACGTTATATCCATGCTACAGAAGCCTTAGAATCCAGTCATGTTCAAACATACCACTGTGACAAAAAAGCGAAGGTCATGTGTCTTCCAGATTAACAATCTCTAGAGTACATACACCTGCAATCAGATGCATCAATCAAGCTTTCCACTAAATCTGCCCTTTGTACTCAGGAACTATGAGTCACATAACAAAACTTCTGAGTCAAATCATCATCTGAAGACATTTAACAGTACTCCATTCAATATTGAAATTGCATCAGTTTTGAGCTTACAGCTCATGAATCCCAGCCTGCATACTCATCAAGGGGCATCGCCTAGAAAATCCATTGTAGGCTAGAGGAGGGTTTCACTTCAATGAAGCAGAGTCTGTGGACTTCCTACTGCCCGGCGTGGATAATAAGACTCCTGTGCTTTCATCTGTTCAACCGGCAGCCCTGAGTTTGAACTGGTTAAGAGCACTGCAGTGAAATCTTCGGCAAATGCCTCAAAGGAGCTTACTCTGCAAATTATTTCTGTGAGCAACACATCACCCACTCTTGAAGCTCCTTTTAGTCTTTGCCTTCAAAATAATCCTTACATGAAAAAAAGATGGCAGCACTGGCATTGGACCAACCATATCAGAGTCCAACTTGATCTGCACCTGTATTTTCCCTGAGGAAATGAAATACCTGAAATAATTCAGACACTAATTTCTTCAAGAAGAATTTAAGTTGCTTTCCATTTTAGACCAAACGCTTTGTCTGCCTAGTGTAGTCCTAAACAAATAAGCTGGTGATAATTTCCATTTTGTATCGTCTATATGAGGTCTTTGTACTGTTTTAAATTACAATTTGGTCACCCATAAATAGTTTTTGATAAATTTCATTTCAGGATATTTTTGAACCCGGGAAGCTATCAACTTGGTACCAATTTTAGAAGAATCATTTTTAAAGGGAAAGTTGGATATGGAACAGAAAATAGGCAAAGAGACTCTTCACTTTAAGTAGACTTTACAACCTATATCATTAGCACAGAGAGCAGTGCTTCCGTCAGTGATCTGTCAAGTGTCCAAGAACTCTGGCTCTCGTGTCTAATATACATGTGCTTTTTCCTTCAGAAAAAAAAAAAAAAAAAAAAAAAAGGAAAGGAAAGAAAAAAAAAAACTATATCCTGAATTCTTTATATTTTTCATCTATTCAAACACCTAGTGATTTTTAATGTTATTAAGGTTTGTCCATCCCACAGCCCAGAGAGCTGAAAATTTTAAATACCAAACATTCATAATACACACCAGCCTTTCGTTTCTTCCCAGATCATTAAGACATCTGAGAAATTGATCTAAATAAGTAATCTGAAAATAAAAGATTGAAATTCTTTCCATTATTGTTATTACTTGTTCTCCAACTAAAGAAAGTAATTTCCTAGGAAACAAGGGTGATAAACTTAAAACACATCCAAAGAATCAAGGTTGAACTACATGTCTAAATTATCTCAAGTTTCTGAAGCATCCTAGGTCCTACTGTTCTACACTTAAAATCTAATTAGATATTATCAGATCTTTTTCCCAGGGTGATATTTGGAGGAATAAAAACAAAGCAAAAGGACCTGTCAATTCATGCAAATGATAGGTGAAAGATGTATTTTTCTGAACTTGGGTTCTGTTTCCGCCAATTAAACTTTCCTGGTAAAAATCACATTACCTTCGACTACTTGATGATCCAGCCCGATTACCTGGGCCATTACTTGAAACAACGGATATTGCATTTGCAATGGCCTCAACAGCAGAAAGCCTTTCTGCAAATGTATTTCTTTCAGAGCGCTCTGCTTCTGAAATATAAGAGAAAAAACTAGGATTAATTTAAACTTCAAAAATAATTAAGAGATTAAGTATGTATAGGCCATTAAATGCTAACTACTCTGTACTTTAGTGCTCTAATTCACATACTAGAGATAATAGCTTAATTTTTTCCTCCTTAGAGCAACAGACACTGAAGACAGATTTAACTATGATTTTTAATATGTGAGTTATTTCCTTATTCTGCCTTAACTTTCAACCCCCAAAGGTCAAACATAAGATTATTCATAAGTAGACTGAAATCTAGCTTTCACTACCAAGGGAGAAAAAGACCCATCATTCGGTACCTCAGTCTTGGTTTATATACTACTCATCCCCCTTTAATGATAAGGAAGTAAACCACCACTCAAAAATGCAGCCACAGAATGTCACTGGCAGAATTCAAAATCAAGAAAAACATTATGAATCACCCAGTTGCACTTTTAGACTTTCAGATTTCCCCTTCATGTAGCCAACTAAAACCTTTATGGCAAAAAACCTTATTTTTCCAAAAACATCTCATAACTCACTAGGTTATTTTTCCCTCTACATTATGAAAACTGGGATAAAGATGGCTTCAATACAACTTGCCTTAATTTGTTAAATAATTCTCATGGTAATAAAAATCATCTGCTATTATAAAATCATTACATCTCATTTTAAGCATTGCATATGATGTCTGTATATATCAAAGAATAGAACTCAAGACAACAAAACACACGGATAAAAATTTATTTGCTTATGTTACATACTCATCCTAATAAGACAGGCATCTTCACCTTCTAAGAAATGTCAAAACTCCTAGATTTTACAAAACAGAAAAAGTACACACAAATTCTTCATAGTAATTTCCTTTTCAGTGTTATATTTTCGAAACTGCCTAAAATTCCTTTTATTGTTTTTAAAAGTTTTTTAATGTTTATCTATTTTTGAAAAGGAGAGAGACAGTGTGAGCAGGAGAGGGGCAGAGAGAGAGGCAGACACAGAATCCGAAACAGGCTCCAGGCTCTGAGCTGTCAGCACAGAGCCAGAGGTGGGGCCTGACTTCAACTGTGAGATCATGACCCGAGCCGAAGTTGGATACTTAACCGAGTCACCCAGGCACCCCAAAACTGCCTAAGATTCCTTTTAAAGACCTTGTTATAGTTCTTATTCTCACCCTCTTCTTCTTTAGTTTCCTTATTGCTCGTTGGAAAACAAACTGATACACAAGCATGCAAAATATTTCGGTTTCCATCACATCTGTGGCTGATGAACGTCTGTAGCATCTGCAGATTCTGCTCTAAAACAACCGCTTGCTCAAGATTCATGAGATATTGTCGACAGGCCTCATAGTCACAGCGTAGGATGTGCTGCATTAAGGTTTGTTTCTGTGCTCAGACAAATTACGAAAAAAACTTCAATGAATTTGAATAGCACATCACACATGTAAAAAAACATAATAATATAATCAGCTCTGCAAGTAAGGAGAGACAATTTCAGGTAGCCTGCCAAAGGAGTTAAAATTAAGGGTGCCCTTTAAGCAGAATGTACAATTCACAGGAATAGAGAAGGGTGTATAAATTTTCTGTAAAGGACCAGTAAATATTTTCAGCTTTTGCAACTAACTCAACTCTGCGGCTATGGTGGGAAAGCCACTATACACGATACACAAATGAATGGGAGTGGCTGGATCTGGCCAGCAGGTCATTTTGCCAACACCTGGTCTATATTATTTCTTATGTAATTATCAAATTAGAACCCTATTAGTACTATTAACCAATTAAGCAAAGGGTATACATTCTGTGTATTTTATACAGGCTTACGCATACCCCCTCATGCTCATAAACGTTGTATTACACTGCAGTACGTAAAAACCAATACCTTCAACTCCCCCAGAAACCACGACAGGTGCAATCCCTCAGAGGTTACAACTAATGTAACTTCATTGTCAAAGACATGGTAGCATTAATAATTTATAGAACATGTCATTAATTACATGAGAAACAGCATGCTATAGACTGAATATTTACGGCCCCCAAAATTCGTATGTTGAAGCCTATTCCCCAATGTGATGGTGTGTGGAGGTGGGACCTTTCCAAAATGATTAAGTCACAAGGGTGGGGTCTTCATGAATGGGATTAATACCCTTAATGGGGGCTGAAAAAAACCAGTGTTTTCCCCTCCCACCATATGAGAATACATGGCTGTCTATGAAACAATAAGTGGGCCCTCACCGGACACCAAATCTGCCCACGCCTTGATCTTGGACTTCGAGCCTCCAGAACTGTGAGAAATTTCTGTTGTTTATAAGCCAGTCAGTCTATAGCAACCTGAACAGACTAAGACACAGCATGAACATATCAAGGAGTTCAAATGTACTTCTTTCAGAATGTAACGCTATAGTTAAGGGACACTTATTGGACTAAATATAAAGCTTTAGTTTTGGACTACAGATGAACTTGTAAATTTCAACTAGAATTAAGAACTGGGAAAAGAGTGTTCGGGAATACAAAGGGAAGAAGAAAGGTGCATTTGAACAACTTGCCACTTCTCTCCCAAAGTACTTAAATATCCCATCCCTCCCCCAAAGTGTATGGAAGGGTGGGTAAGGGGTGGAGGCAAGACAAAAAATACAGTTAAACTATTTCCAGTATTTGCCACATTTTAGTGCCTGAGATAGGCTATTTTGATTGCGCACTAAGACTCTGAGGTGACCCCATACGTGGTAAGCTCCAATTCAAAAGTATGAGGTGGGACACACAAGATTAAACTTGCCCAAGTCCAGTGACATATATGCAGTAATTAATATGCTAAGAGAATATGTCAAAGTCTCTCCCAAGAATAAAAAGCACACTACTTTTCAAAGTAAATAAAGTCAAGATATTCTGCTGCATACTCTGTGACATAAAATGTTTTCAAGCAGCCAATCAGTCATTCGGTTGGAAGCAGCTACAGGGAACCCTTATCTCCAACCTGCTTTATACGGGCTCTCACCCTGAGAGTTATCAATACCACAATGACTGTGTTAGAAGCAAAAGAGTTTACTCTGCATCACTATATATTGTATTTGTCACTTATTCTTACAGCCAAAAGGCAGAGAGAGTTCAGTAAAACATTTCTTACAGGTCTACTGTGCACCAAGCCCTGCTCGCTGAGGTACAAAGATAAATGATGGCACACTTTACCCCTACCCATGGGATGATGACACATTTTATCTTTACCCTTGAGATGCTGACAGAGTGCAGGGGTCACAGAACCAAATGCCTACAGATGCATCTGAAGTAATACAAATGAGCGGAGGAGGCTGGGGGTAAAAAGATAACATAAACTGCATCATAAATAAATGGCAACATTTAGACTCCAAGCAATTAAGTATCAGGAACTGCAATAAATTGGAGAGACCACATACAGCCTCTAAAGGGGACACGCTAATGGCTTTATGGTGGCCCAATGTTACCAGATATTCTCATTTTTTAAGAATTAAAAATCTGGATTTTAAAAATAAATCCTGTGGTTTTTAAATGTTGGCAACCAATTACGAATTTTAAAATGATACGAAGGTTATTTCTAGAGGCCAACTCGAGGCCATGGCCACCTCCTTAATCATACCCCTACCAGTCTATAACCTCTAGTCTAGTAGGTTGCAATCAAAACTAAACTAAGAATACAAGCACTGTGTCTCTATGCACAAAGCTCACAGGAAGCTCTCAGGAGTACCTGGATTCAGACTACTTTAGGTGCAATTCTAACAAGTTGCTTTCACCTCCAACCTAATAAAGGGCAAATAAGCCCTCATACTAAGCTCTACTTTCCATCCTTTATAGAAAATCTCCTCACAAGAGCTGTCCATATGGATCTCTAGTTCTTTTTCCATTTTCTCCATGGCTCACTCTAATCAGGCTTTCATCTCTACTGTCCAGAATGACCCAGATGGAGCCAAATCCCCAGTCAGCACTTGCCTCGCCTGGCCCACAGCATCACCACACATGGTTGATCACTGCATCCTACTTGACACATGCTTGTCACCTGGCTTCCAAGACAACACTCATTCTAGTTTTCCTCCAACCCCGTGGATGCTGCTCCTTCTCGGTCTCTTATGCAGGTTCCTCTTTATCTCCCTGTATTTATATGCTGATGCTGTTCTGACAGCTCAGTCCTTAGACCTCTTCTCCACAACCTTGGTAATCTCATTCCATGTAATTCCTCTAAATATCACAGATGCACTGTAGGCTCCTATGTCTAATTCTCCATCTTGCTCCGGGTCTTCAGAATTACACATCTAACTATTCACCACCTTCTCTTGGATACCTATCTGACAAGCACTTTAAACTCTGCATGTCTAAAACCAAATTCCTGTTGTCTGCCCCTCCTCCCTCCTGAATCTGCTTCATCCCTAGTCTCCATCTCTATAAATGCCGACTTCATTCCTTCAGAATCTTTGGCCTTATTGCTTCCTCTGTTTGACACCCTATACTGAGCCATTGGCAAATCCTGTTGGCTCTACCGTCAGCCTATCTAATATACCTAGAATTGAATGAATCCCTTCTCCCTCACAGCTCTACTTCTTGGGCCGAGCCACCTTCCCCTCCCACCCGGACTGTTTCAATAGCCCCCCCTCACAAGCCTCCCTACTTCCACACTGTCCCCTACTATTCTCAGCAGGTCAGCAGCAATCCTGTGAAAATGTTAAGTCAAATCAGGTCAATCTCTGCTCAAATTGCTCCAATAAGTTCCAGTGGTACCACCGCCACATCTAATAAACACCTCAGCTACAAATGTTCAAAACTAAACTCATCCTCTTCCAGCATTCATTTTGTTCCTCCTATTTTTCCTCTCCCCACCAACCACACCCAAATAAGAAGCTTTATAACTCCTTCCTTTCATTTATTGCTGAAGATTGGCACCAAGCTTTAGAGAATCTACTTTCTTAAGAACTCTGAAATCCATTCCCTCTTCTTCATTTCCAAGAGTTCAAGCTTACTTTGTTTCTTCATCTGGTCTCTACACTTCTGTTCTCCACCCACTGCTAATCCTTTTTTAAAAAGCCAGTTTAAAATCCTTCTCCTAGCTTTCAGGGGGAAGCTCACACCCCTTAGGTTAGCACACAGGTACCCCAGTGCCTTTCTCCAGTCTTTGCACTTGCCACTCACTTGACCCATATAAGCCCTACCTTCTGTTTATATCAACAATGTACGTGGTCTTCCAAAACATTAAGATTCACAAAGACTTGGCACCAAGGATAACATCTCCCGCCCTCATCTTGTGTCTAGGAGACCCCTGACTATTCAAAGCTGTGTTCAGGCATCGCCTCCTATGAGAAGCCTTCTCTATAGTCACAGTCTGATTGATATCCCTCCCTTTTGTGCTCCTACAGCACTGTGCACGCCTTAACTCAAACACTTACACTGCCATCTACGGTTCACTCATCTCTCTTGTCTTAATAAACTACTACCACCTATAGAGAAGGGTCAACAAATAATCTATTTGATTGGTTTCCCTAGTTTCTAGCAGTATCATGTGAATTAAAATGTCAAGTAGTTTCAAAAGTCAAGTTACCTCCACAGCCATGATGATAATAGCAGCTTTCTTTTTGATTGTTGAATTGGCAGGAAGATTTATTAAAGAATGTACGCCCATTCCAAGACTACTAATAGGTGGAAGATCAAGCCAATCAGGATCCCTTATTCCTCCCATGCAATCTTTGGCCATGGGGTAGATAGTACCATTTCCATCTCGAAGAATAATAGGAGACTCCTATAATAGAGGGAAAATAATAAAATCTGGCTCCCAATCAAAAATGGATCTTTGATTTTTACAACAGGTATATTTATTTTCATATTAGATTATGCTAACCAAATAAGAAACCCAGTATTAATTGTACTTGATATTCTAAACTCTTCGGTAGTTTAATAACAAGCAAATTAGAGCCCAACTTTAGGCTTTACAAAAATGCCAATGTTGTCCCATCAGTTTTCACAAGCAAAAGTAAGCCTCAGTACCTGTCCAGCAGTGAAAATGGCTACATTCCTCTCATTCTGGCCAAGGAAAGCAATGCTGCTTGTAGGGAAATTATTTTCCTGTTCTGCTTTTCCTGTCGCAAGATCAAAGATACAATACCGTACCCAATTCCCAGTCTTCAAAACAGCATGCACACCTTCAGAAACACATAAATGTAAAAAAAAAATTTATGCATCTTTAATAACCTCCAGTAAGTACCTGCCAAATTTTAACATCTCTGGTCACATGTGAAATGTAGATTTATCTCATTCCATAACATTATACACAAGGAACAAAACTTCCAAACACCCCAAATCACTTATTTTATGCACTTTTTTTTTAAGTATATTCATTTATTTTGGGGGGGGGGAGGGAGGGAGGAGGGAGGGAGGGAGGGAGGGAGGGGGGGAGGGAGAGAGAGAGAGAGAGAGAGAGAGAGAGAGAGAGAGAGAGAGAGAGAGAATCAATCCCAAGCAGGCTCCACATTGTCAGCATAGAGCACGATGCAGGGCTCTATCTCATGAGCTCTGAGATCAGGAACTGCACTGAAATCAAAAGTCAGACGCTTAACCAACTGAGCCACCCAGGCAGCTCCTAGCCTACACCCATTTACTACACAAATATTAATAGGATATAAAGTATGCCAGGTGAAAATGTTACAAAATCTTTACCTTTGGAATCCACATTCACTGCCAATATTTCTGTTTTTTCAGGTATACAAAGCTTTTTAGGAGTCCTTTGGAAACAGTCAGGAACTTTTGGTGTCCCGCCAGTTTTGACAACCTGCATGACACAAAAGGAACTTTGCTCTCAGAAACCGTAACACACTCAAGTAGTCAGTGCCAACATTTACCTGCTGAGTGATCCCTCTACACCTACCTGCAGTTCATCAATTCTAAGTAACCTACAATCCTGCAGGAGAGAAGAAGGGTCAGCATCTGATCCAGAGCTGCTCTGACAGTTTGTGTTATTGGATGTTCCTGGAAATTTTACAGCAACATAGGCACCATCCACTTTTAGCACCTGGAAGTACAAGTAAATATGCTGAATATTACCACCAACTTATATGAAATTAATATGCAAATTATGTTCACTGAACTAATTTAATACTGAAGGCATTTAATTTCTTCTATTTCTTTAATGATCACCAAGTTATAAAATTAACCTGAACCTGGGGGGGGGGGGGGGGGGGGGGTGACCTAAACAGACTCACCAAAGCTTTATTGTTGATGTTTGTATCTGAGACTTATTTTCTAAAGAAAAACTGACCCACGTAGCCAGCGCTTACAGTCTTTGGGATGTTTAGCAATCAGCTATAAAAATTAAGTATAACCCATGAAATGCTCCCCCAAAAAAGCTTATTATGCTTTTTACTAGTTTAGAGCCCCGCTGTGTGAAAGAACTTTTGTGACGATGATAATGTCCCGTATCTGCACTGCCCAATATGGTAACCAATATTAGCATAAGTGGCTATGAAGCACCTGAAATGGAGCTGATGTGACTGAGGAGCTAACTTTTTATGCTATTCAATTTTAATAAATTAGCCACATATATAGCTAGTGGCTACCATTTTGAACAGCACGGGTAGGGAGTCAGCAATGTACAGAAAGATGAGCACAGGACTTGAAACCAGAATACTTGAGTCCTACCTATGCTACTAACTGCTTCTGATTTTGAGCCAGTGTGATCTTCTCAGAAGAAACACCTGCCCATAAGCTACAGTTCTATTTTGAGAATCAAATGGAATCATGTATGAGAAAGGCCTTTGTAAACTGCAGGGCGTAGCATATCTACTCTTTCCCTAAAGTACAAATGAAAGACCATCAATTCAGAAACAAATGAGCAATCAGAAAAACCTTTACTTTGCAGATATAGTTCCATTTTGTTTTTCAGTATGTGTGGAGAGAAAGGTGAAACTGCATTTTAGCTGATGGACTCTACCCACTTGGGTTTCTTAGAAAGCAAGAAACCCTCTCCAGAAAGAAGGGAAAAGAAACTGGAAGTGACTTGAAGACAGTAAGATTTTTAAATGTCAAGGGAAGTTGTTAAGTGTTATGGAAGAGGATCTCTCTCTCCTTCAGAACTCTCTGGAACAAAAAATGGACTGCATCAAAAAGTAATATAATCTCTGCAATTTTTCTGCAAACCTAAAATTCTTCCAAAATAACACTTTAAAAAAAAAAGGCAATATATCACCATAAATACTCAAGAAGAGGCCTCATAATCATCTGTTCATCTTTAGGGAACAGAAGCTATCTGCAACAGGCTAAGGGCTCACTAAAGGTGAGGAATGGAGCAGCTCTGAGGAAAGGGCTGATGAACACTCACCAACCATAAATTCTTGGATAACCAATACTGTTCTAGTTCTGGTAGTAACTAACTCTTAGACGTTTTGAACAAACCTTGCCAACAGGAACATTCTTAACATCTTCCACAAAAACGACTTCCCGAAGAGACCACTGCTCTTCGTTCACCTTTTCTTCCTCTTTCGGGGCAGGGGTGGACCGTCGTCGTTCTTAGACAACAACAAAATGGTAAGTACCAAAAAGAAAATGTGAAAGAGACTTTATAGATTTCATCTAAATATATGAAAAAAGATCATTTGTAAAGGGATACATAACTGAGATATCTAAGTAACAATTCTGTGAACTACCACTTTACGAATTGACGTTTTATGACCAATTTCCACTTCAAATGACTTAGTAGCAAAAATCACGTCTGTTCATGCCTAATGATATTAACACTGCTGCAAACACACAAATTAGAAATAAAAAACTTATTTTGAACCCTTAAAATTAGAGTTAGCTGATGAAGGTTAAAAAAAAAAAAAAAAGACCTGTTGGTCCGTTTTTAAAACTATCATGTAATTATTAAGTTTCAAGTTCCTCAAGGGCAAAGCAAATACACTATAAAATAAATTTATTTTGAGGACCGTTCAAAAAACTCCTTAAATCCAATGTGCAGTAGTGAGTCTAGGTTTATAAATTCTGCAAATTCTGAGCACAAGTTGGGACCAAGCCATAACCAATTTATAATAAAAACAGTCTCCACAAAGGTGGAAAAATATTCTAATTAGTGGCAGTTATTTCCCACTATCACTGCAATGCATTTTACAAATTATAAACTCAATAGAACTCTAAAAAACAACAGGAATAGGCAACACTGTAAATACTATTTTTTCATTTAAATAAAACTGCTCATACACATAAAATCTAACTATCAGAAACAAAATTTATACAAAAAAATACTGAAAATGGTAGAAGTTGCCTCAAATCATAAACAGACTGCACCCAGCTCTCTGCCTGGGACCTTACTTTGACCAACGTACACTACACATAAAACTTACTATATGGCATTGATGCGCTGCTGGCGATTGAGGACGCGTCACTGCATGTGGAGGCCGGAGATGGCGGGGGACCCATTTCTGTTTTCACTGGTTCCTGCTTACTTTCAGGCCTGAGATTAGAAATAAGATTCTCATTATTAGGAAAATGAAATATTAGAACTTGTCAGGTGGTTTATTTTTTAGAATCAAGTTTATTCTTATAAGGGAATGAAATATTAAAACTTGTACAAAATGGTCTATTTCTATGACTCCAGGTACTGAAAAAGGTACATGGTGCATACTTCAAATTCTTAGTAATATTTTTAAAAGAAAGGAAAGAAAACTACACCATATAAAGCTATCAACAACTTTGAACAATGATTCAGATAAGCTTTATCTATGAATAACAACAAAAACTACACTCAATTATTACAAGCTCTTGAGCAAACAAGTTTCACACTTCAGTAAACCCTGACTTGGACATAGCAATTTAATTGAGAAATGGTAAAGGAAAATAAATAAAATACCAACTAGATCTATCATTAATTTCTTAAGAGTTCAAAGAAGGAACTCAACTCGCATGATTTACAAAAATTTATTCTTGAACCATCTGATGAAGAACCATCACCTGTTATAACCTAACTGAGAAATTACAGAATAAACTATCCTTTGTCACTGAATTCTTTCATTATACCTAGGAAGATAACTACAGTCAGCAACTATACAATATTCTACAGATGGTTAAAAAAAAATACACACACACACACACACACACATATATATATATATCTTAGTCCATATATATATATATATATATATGTCCTTAAAAGGCAGAAGTCAATTTTTAGTCAGAAAAGTCACCTATTACTAAGAAATCTGTTATAAATATTGTTATCAAGGCCATCATCTTAACCCCCTCGTCTATTATCCCCACCAGGAATTTCACCTGAGTTTAGAAACAGTCCACAGTAAACCAGTATCATTTTCACCAGCATCTTGGCGAAGTGCTTAGTACAAGTACACGTGAACACTCATGGCTGCTCTGCAAATCTTGTGATGGTGGAAACAGGCTGATACTGACTCATCACTAGCATGCCATTAAAGTGAACGCATCTCAACACTTAGCAAAGAAGAGTCTTTCACATGAAAATGACTATGTTCTTAACACTAAATTTCAATAAGCTCTTTTACTAAGTTTATTCATATAGATGGCAAATTTCAAGGAAGATACTGAAAAACTTTATAAATTACACGATTCCAGTAGCATATTCTATGTGTTAAATATAAACTCATTTATATTTGTGCACATCAAAAACATTTCAATCACTCTTTACAAAATTTCATAAAAAATGAAAATGTGTTTTGTCACTTTTATTTTTAGGATAAAAATCAATGTAATTACAGAGGAAGTCTACAAATCTATTATGTATAACAAGACAGGGACAGTGAGAGAGAGATCACGACAACAAAGCAAAAAAGCCTTAATTTGGCATAAATTACAGTAGCGTTGCTTTATTAAAGAGTATTTGTTTAACTTATTTAGTAGTCATCCATTTTTTTAATTTTAATTAACTTATTTTAAATTCAAGTTAGTTAACACACAGTATAGTCTTGGTTTCAGGAACAGAACCCAGTGATTCATTCATTAGTGTAACACCCAGTGCTCATCCCAACAGGTACCCTCCTTAATGCCCATCACTCGTTTAGCCCATTCCCCCACCCACCTCCCCTCCAGCAACCCTGTTTGTTCTCTGTCTTTACAAGTCTCTTATGGTTTGCCTCCCTATGTTTTTATCTTATTTTTCCTTCCCTTTCCCTATGTTCACCTGTTGGGTTTCTTAAATTCCACTTATGAGTGAAATCATACGATATTTGTCTTTCTCTGACAGTAATCCCTGTGTTTTCTTAATTACAACTTGCATTTTTAACATTAAGAGAAATAGCAAAAAAGGTAGTAAATTTACAATCATTACACTCATTTGAGCAAACAAATTTCAGCATTGTAAAAACCTAAATGTATAGTACAATTCCCATTTCTTTTTAATGCCTGTTAAATTGAAAAAAAAAAAAAAAAAAAGACACCAAAATATTAAAATGTTGTTTCTGGAATGTGATGCTATTACTCATCTATGTTTCTATAATGGTTACATATTTTTATAAGATTAAGAAAAAAAAGTTACTTATAAACTTTATTAAAGGTTTGAAGTTCATGTACCAAACAACCAAATTACACCACACACAAATACTTATAGATGCTTCTAAAAGTACAGGTGTTAAGTAACTATATACTTGACTCCCAAACAATAAGCCAGCCTCTGTATGCGGGCTCCACACAATTCAGTGGTAACTCTGTTCACATACCCCTCCACCCCGCAAGTCTGCAAATCCTTTACAGAACTTCCCTCTCCAGAATGTTAACTTATAAAATCCTTTCAAGGATCAGGATGCAGTTAAGACATTAGGTAGAAATTAAGATAATTACACAGGGAGAGAGGAGGGCAAAGATGGCCTGATAGAGATAAGGCTAAGCATATTCTTCTTCCACACAGTAATGGCAAAGGACACACTCTAATGACAAAACAAAGATATCAAAAGAGAACGCTATATATGGTCATTCTAGCTGCTGAACATCAAGAACAACTATAATATACAAATATTAACCAAGTGGCAAACAGTAAATTTTACCAATTCCTTGCAAAACTTCTGGGCATCTTCACAAGACCTCACCACGGTAGCAATTTTCTAGGTCACTGCACACCTCTAAGTCTGCCTTGACTACCCCTCTCGTATACATAGCAAACTAGAAACTGGTGTAAAATCACGATTCATTACAGTACAGTACTTACTTAGCTTCAGTAGTTTTGCTAGCTTTGTCCATGCTTTTCAAGCTCTCTGGAGATCTTAGTTGAAATCTACAGCTATCATTCATATTCCAAACCGACTCCATTAAGACACCAACTTTAGGAATCCCAGCACTAATTGAAAATGCAACTGCTCCAGCATGATAAAGAGGATTATTCCTTAAGCACACCTAGCAAACAAAAGAAAAATCATCAAGATGACATTTTCAAAACTAGAAGAGTTGTTCCAAATGCATAAAAATACAACACATGAAAGTATTATTTCCTAGGTTTTTCCAAAAACAATCTTACACAATCAAATAAGGCTCTTAAAGCATTGTCTTAAAAGCATTATCTCTATCAAGAATTTGTTCCCAAAATTAAGGAGCAGTAATTATTTTAGCACATTTGTTAAAAAAAAAAAACTTTAAAATTTCATGCAAAAAGGGCTGCCTAGGTGGCTCAGTCAGTTAAGTGACTGACTCCTGACTTCAACTCAGATCATGATCTCACAGCTCGTGAGATCGATGTGAGTTCTGCGCTAACAGTGCAGAGCCTGCAGAATCGAATCCCTGCTTGGGATTCTCTCTCTCTCTCCCTCTCTCTCTCTCTCTCTCTCTCTCTCTCTGCCCCTCCCTGGCTCACATGCACATGCTCTCTCTCAAAATAAACATTAAAAAAAAAAAAAATTCATACAACCTAACAAATTTCATGCAACAAATATCCTGACCATTCTGTTATAAAGAAACAGAATAGAAATAGCAAAGAACTTTTTTTAAAGATTGTCATTAAAAAAATAACAAAATAATTACACATTCTGTCAGTTTCTTAACATCTGAAATGACTTTCCTAATTCACGATGCTATG
This sequence comes from Panthera pardus, assembly GCF_024362965.1. NCBI lineage: Eukaryota > Metazoa > Chordata > Mammalia > Carnivora > Felidae > Panthera > Panthera pardus. The sequence continues at coordinate 47,680,953 of NW_026527002.1, forward strand.
TATTATACAGGCTCTATAAACTTCATCTCTATGGGGGTTTCTTTCCCCCAGAAGACTTGTTTTCTACAAACCAAAAGCTTCACTGGATAACAGATTTCTCTTACATTAAAAAAGAGTGTGTTGAGTCAATGTTAGAAGTTAATTGAGTGCAGGAGTAAATAACCTGCAACTTCTCACTGCCGAGGAGCTCCCTCAGGTCATATACTCTGAAAGCAATAACCTGCAAGGTGGCACCGTCAAACACACCAAGAATAGCTCCAAATGAGAGAGAAAGATTATTTCTGGACATCCCTTTTGAGTTCTCCAACAGCTCAATCTCATGGACATTCTGTTCAGTCACCCAGTAATGAAGTATTATGTTGTCCTTGACAGTGGCACATATGAAGATCATGTGGTGGTTTATAATTAACTGTAAGTGACACAGAAGACGCTGATACATTTGAGTAGTATCACAACTGGAAATCCTGGAGCAGAGTTGCAGTTCCATCAGATAGTTATGTGTCACTAAATATAGATCTGTGGCTTAGAATGTACAGTTCATGAAGAGCTGACTTCTGGAAAAAGGTATGTCCTGCTGAGCTGTGACTTAAAGGGAAGTTTCACCCACAAATTTTCAGAGAAGACTGGTGAAAGCTTACAGTCTGAAAGAGGATCAATAAGAAAGAAGGCTGTATTTTAAAGAGAAATGTGGTAAGATTAGAAGATAGGAGGTTATTTATTAGTGCCTTCTTATAAAAAATAAGTCACCTTAAAGACAAGGTGGTGTGTATTTGGGGTCCAGCATATAACGAGACGTGTCAATGGATAACTGCTAAATACATCATTCTCAACATTATGATCTCAGAGTGTAGGTGTAGCTGATAATTCTAAGTAATCAACAGTTAACACACGAAGGCTTTCCTTATTCTGTGGCTATGACTATCTTAAATCTCTAGTTTTCCACAGCTTTAAAATAAAATCTTAGTTCTATACCAAAATATTTTAATATACCTATCTCTTAGCAATTTAGTTCCAAGCTATTTCGTTTAAAAATTTTCTTCAGTGCACCTTTTAAGTGTTTTTTTCTGCTCTCTCTCTCTGTAGCAACATCATCCTCCATGCTAATAAGGCAAATGCGAGGATATCTTGCTATTGAGTGACTCCAGTGAACAAGGAACTTTAAGAACAACAGAAATCAGTAATTGGACTAACCAGGAAAAGGGGAGCTCTTTGAAGCTCCTGTCCAAAACAACTGAAATAAATAATGAAGGCTGAAGAAGAAAATTCGAAATAATGGGTAATCACTAAACACTTCCCAATTGGGAGGCCAAGCAAGAAATAAGTCAGAATAAGACAACCATGACTAGGACCAAACAACGACGACGACAAGAACAACAACAACAACAACAACAACAACAACAACAAAACAACAACAACAACAAAAGAGGCACAAACACAAAACGGGTATGTATAAGCTGGGTTTTGTTGAAAAGTAACAACTGAAGTAGTAACTCTTTAAGCACTTTATAATCCCTTGCACTTAGACAAATGGTAGTTTTTATTACACGATGTGTCATCTTGCACTCTGAATTTTTCTTTTCCTTATCACTACAAGGTGGGATAACTTATATCTTGTATTTCCTAGATCTTACAAAATAGTCATTGTAGTGCTTGCTAGAATATACACCAATTTTTATCCTCAAGATAAACTATCCTCAAGATAACGAATGAAAAGAACAACAGTTCTCAAACTGTTCTGGTATCAGAGCCCTTTTTCCCTGTTAAATATTACTGAGGACCCAAAAATATTTTGTTTATTTGGGTCCTATCTAGCTGGTATTTAATGTATTAGTAATTAAAATTGAGAAATTTTTAAATACTTCACAGTAATAAATGTCATGTTAATATAAACAATTTTATAAAAAACTGGTTTTCAAAAAAAATAGCAAGAAAAATGGCACTGTTTACATTTTTGCAAATCTCTTAATGTTTGATTTAATGGAAGACAGTTCGATTCCCACGTCTGCTTCCACATTCAATCTGTTGTGATAGTTACTTAGACTAAAGTGTATGCAGACAATTCAGCTTCACAGATATGTAAATGGAAAGAAAAGAAAGGGCTCTGCAGACTCCCTGAAAGAATGGAGGAGCCAGAAGTCCTTGAACCAACCACAATTTGATCCACTGAGGTATTAGAAAAATCACCTTCTATAACATAGAAGCCTAAAATCGTCTCAGAGTGGAATCCATCTCTGGTGGAAACAGATCTGAGGAAGCCTCCTGCCCTATGCTGACAACATCCCCAAGAGCAGGATCTTTCAAAACTGCCTGGCTGTTTATCACCTGGGATGCTTGTTAACATAATCAACCCGAGGCCTTACCACCAGACAAATTGAAGGAACATCCCAGGAACTCCACACTCTTGCATTCAAGTACCAAATGATTCTTAAAATTAGGCAAATCTGGAAACCCTGCCCCATAAGGAAACCTACCGTGACACTGGGGCAGAATCTCCATGTCACTCAACTATTGAATAAAAAAGCATATACATGCTATTGGAACCTGGTCCTTCAAATAACATTCATTTATAAAACTGCTTAGAAGGGAATTAATTAAAGAGGAAGAAAGTGATTTTGAAGAGTAACAACATCCCCTAATCACTTACCTGGGTACCCACAGTGATGTTCGGCATTGAAGAAATACCAGCACTAGATTTGGGCTTTTTATTTTTGGCTCTAGCCTTCTCTAACATTTTTTTCCTTTGACTAAAAGGGACTACACCCCTGAAAAGAAAAAGTATAAATTGGTCAAGCAAGCAGCAAAGAAGCCTATTAATCTGAAATTACATATAATATTTTTGCTTGTTGTATTTACAACTTATTCTTAATCATAACTTGCGCATAGCTTTAATACATAACTGGTCCTGTTTTTATTAAACCTTTAGGGATTAAATTTTTATAGAAAATCGATCACCTGAAATTTTCTTCCAAATAATTTTATTTCATTAGTAGATTCCCCTACATATTATTTCTGCCAATGTAGATTTACTAAACTCCTTAAAACACAACAGAAAAAATACATTTTAAAGTCAATAGTAAAGGGATAAAGGAAGACACAAAATATACATCCAATGAAATACTGTAATTATATTTTATATTTAATTATATTTTAAGTAATACTGTTAAATGAAAAAGCATAAAAAATACCCGATAGCCTAGGTTCCCAATTATGTAAAAGCAAAGTACCTATTTATGTATAGGAAAGAAAGATTTAAAATACTTCCAAATGCTAACAGTAGTTACCTTCAGGTTGCAGGATGATAGGTAATTTTTGTTTCCACTTTATACTTTTGTAAAATTCCATAATTACAGTCACTAAAGTATGTGTTACTTTTATAAGTTTTTTTAATGTTACTTTGTTCCAAAGTGAAATTTCCCTCTCTACAAAGCATTATCTTTTGACCAACCTTCTCATGTTGGTATTCCACTTCTCAAAGCACCTATCTATGCACATAAAAGCATTCACTGATAAGGAATTCCCCCTCCCTGTGTTACTCACCACCAATATAAATTGTTCTCTAGCTGGGCACAGGTGTAAAGGGCACAGCAATGTAAAGAAACAATCCGTTCACCTTGAAGTTCTGAGTAAGTCTGTGCAGTGTGCTCTAATTTAGAAGCCACAGAACTTAAAGTTTCATCTACCCATGTAGCAACCTAAAGAGTAAAATATTAGAGGCTTAAATAAATAAGAAAGGACTGTGGTCAAAACTAGAAAACAACATACATACTCTACGGACTGCAATTCTAAAATGTTTTGAGCTAAATGCCAGAAAAATAAGTAATTCAGAAAAGGCTCTTAATTAAGAATCTAAAATACTTTCCTTACACAAATAAATTGAAGTAGCAGCTATTGAAATGATCGTCTAAAGCCATCTCAAAGAAATTAATCAAAAGTAAACATTTGCTACAACAATTTTAAAAAGTGTTTAGTGACTCTAGGGGCATCTGGGTGGCTCAATAAATTAAGCGTCCAACTCTTGATTTGGGCTCAGGTCATGATCTCAGTTTCATGAGTTTCATGATCTCACAGTTTCATGCACTGACAGCACAGGGCCTGCTTGAGTTCTCCCTCTCTCTCTGCCCCTCCCCCATGCTCGCTCTCTCTCAAAATAAATACATAAACTAAAAAAAAAAAAAAAAAAAAAATTTAGTGACTCTAAAGCCAAAGAGAATCCAAGGCAAAATACCCACATACTTCCCCAATCCATCTCGGACAGCTTTTGTTAGCACTTATCTCAAATATTTTGTCCTTCCCTTAAGGGAAAAAGCCACCTCTAAAGTTGGATTATAATATAGGGATAAACCAGCAACAAAAAGATTATATACTGGATTACTCTCTTTAGGCTTGAGATGCTTTGAAGTTGTGGATTTAGAAAGACAGAAAATTAGAAGATGGAAAAGGGGCAGAGGGAGAGGAAGAAAACCAAGAACTGAAGCATGAAATGTTTCTCAACGAATGCAAAGTATTTCCTACCTTGTTATTTTCTGTAGCTACAGTTGCTCTTATGCTATTTGCAGACAGCAGGACTATCTTTTCATTGGTTAGCCCCAGAAATGTTGCTCGTGGATGATGCAGTGAAGGATTCTTAGAAAGCACAAGAAAAATGATCACTATTTTGTATGTTGATATATAGAACCATTCGATGAAAGCTTAATATAAAATACCTGTGCATTTCTGTAAGGCTCAGATTCACTCCACTTCCACTGATAAAGTTCTCCTTTACTGCTGACAGCCAGAAGCTCAGAATATAGAGCCCCAATACAGATGAACTTTGTTCCATCCTATAAAGTAAAAAATAATACAGTAGTGTAAGTACAACTGGCCAAACCTAATCACTTTAATCACTTCATTAAATCGGGATTAATTCAGTAAACATATAAACCACAGCTGTGCAAAGTCTTCAGCACAGCCTGTAAGGCCCTTCGTAATGCAGCCCTGGCTTCCTCTGTGAAATCACTGTCCTTCAGTCACACAGGCCTTCTTCCAGCTCCTAGACCATGTCCGCAGGATCCTGTCATGTCCTTGGTATTCTCTTGCCTTGTTTCTCAGTGACTCAATCCCTATCCTTAATCAATTCTGCTCAAATGAAGCCTCTGACCACACTACCTACAAAACCACCACTCTCATATTCCACCTCCTTACTCTGCTTTCTTTGTAGATGATAGCATTTCACAACTATACTACATTATGATAGTAATAGTATATTCACAATACTGTATTACTCATTTACGGTCTATTCACTTGGATATAAGCTTTGTCTTGTTCACCACTGTATCCCCATTTTTTAGAACAGTGCACATGGTAGGTGATATAAATGTGCCAAATAAATGAAGAAAACAATAAGCTGAAGCTGGAAAAATCAAGTGTCAAGACAGAAGACTCCTTCTCTCTAGACTTTTCCAAGCTGCTGAAACAAACGTCTACGTTGTTTTTTTTAAGGTGAGAGTTCATTTAGTTTTAAGGTGATGCACACGCCAGGTGTTAAATGCAATTAAATTCTAAAAATCTTTGACAATAAATGTAAATGAACAGTATCAATAATTTTTTTATGTTTATTTATTTTGAGAGCGAGAGAGCAAGAGCAGGGGAGGGGCAGAGAGAGAAAAAGAGAGAGTGAGCGAGTGAGTCAATGAGAGAATCTCAAGCAGGCTCCACACTCTTAGAGCAGAGACTGACACAGGCTCAAACCCGTGAACCATGAGATCATGACCTGAGCTGAACCCAAGAGTCAGACCATCAACAGACTAAGCCACTCAGGTGCCCCAGTATCAGTATTATTTTTAACATAATGTTAATATGATCAGAGTCATGAAGCTACCCAGAAATCACATGGCAAAACTTGCCATTAAGAGATTTTTGGTTGTACTTTTGCTACTGGTCTAAGCACTGCTTCTCTTTGGAATTCTGGCTCTGGAGTATGCTAAACTAATGGTGTCATTTTGCTTTTCTGTCAAATTCCAATCTTATTTGGTCAGATGGGTTACACTGGTCAGCTAAAGCCTGTAAAGTCTGCCACGATTTATAATGTAACAACAGGTTATGCTGCAGAGGTGTACCGAAAGAACCCAAATTTTAATCTTCTATTTTACCAATACCAATCACCCCTATTGTCAAGTCACTTCCACAGAGGGATAGGAGAAACCAAATTCGAAACTCTGCAAGTTACCAATTCCTCTCTTATCCTTCGCCAAGCGTATCTGAAAACCTGTGTCTACTCTCTCCAAGGTGGCTGCATCAAATCCTGACATCTCTACCTCACATTTCCTTCTCCTCCCTTCAGTTAAAGGATGATGGAATCAAGCCAAGTGAGCCCCAAACCTGGATCCAACACCTATCAAGTATGTGACTCTGGGTAAGTTTTATAACTTCTCTGAACCCCCTTTCTTTACCTCTAACGTGGGTTTAATAATATATATGGGGGGAGAATAAAAGCCAAAAGACAGTAACATATATAAAGTAGACAGCACACAGCCCAGCACAAATTAGTGCTCAAATTCAACTATGATTACTCTGCCCCCAACTTCACCTTCTACTTACCCAGAAAAGCACAAGCTTGCTGAATATTCCTACTTCTAGATTTAACAAAAAAAAACACCATTCTCCTCTCCCCCCCACCTTCATCTCAGAGAAAGAACTGTCCTTCTCTCTTATTTAAGGGTAACCCCCACACACAGGATGTAACACTCTCTCATAACCCCAACAATCAACCAAACTAATCCTTCCTTCAATCCTACTCATGGTAAAGTGAATTGCTTGGCATGTTTCACCTTACCAGCTTTCACTCAGAGGTACAACTACACCTCGAACAGTCATATCAATGCCCCATGCATTTAATTAGCCCATCTTCTCTTTAAACTCTTCAAACCATTTGACCCTGTTCATCTGTTCTGGAATTTCTCCTGTCCCTATTCATAGGTCACTATTCCCTATTGGTCTTCCTTCTTTTTTCATGGCTATTTTCTTCATCTCCCTCATACCACCATCCACTCCCTGCCCCAGATTCCATCCACCCTGTTCCTTTATTCAAATATGCTCCACCCTCAGCCTGACAGCAGCCATTGGGGCATCATGCTTATTAAACATGTACATCTCCTACCTCCAAACTAACCTGTTGCAAGAGTTGTCTACTGGATGTCGTAAAGCACCCTAACATCTACAAAATAAATTCATCATCTCCTCCAAAGCTGCATATCCTTTGCAGTTGCTCTCTCCATGAATGACATCCACCACCCACCCTGTAACAGGAGAGACATGAAAACCTGGGCCCTCCCATCACCTCCTCTTCTTCTCTCTTAACAATGTAGTGACTAGTCAACCAGTACTGCCTTTGCCTCAAATTCCTTAGATTCTTCCCTTCCTCTATCTCCACTGCCATTACTTTAGTTGAGATGCTCATAATTCCCTTCCATGACAATTCTATCAGTCTCTGAACAGACTCCAGATTTTTCCTATTCCTATCTTTCTCCTACAATGCCAAGAGCCTTCACCTCATAAAAAAACAAACAGAACCCCATGGACCCCATCATGTCACTTCTCTAAGAACTCTGTTCCTAGTGACTGCAGACCGTCTTAACCCCGTGGCAAGTTGCCGGGGGGCACTCACAGTCTTGCTCCATCTTGCTCTTCTCTACTCCCTACCCACACTGGCTTTCTCATTGTTCCATAACCACACTGTGCCCTTTCCTGACTCTAGGCCCATGCTTGATATGCTTGGAATGCCTCTGCATCTTAGTCACTGCCTCCTTAACCTTAAAAATGCTGCTATCATCTCCTGTGTGAAGTCTCTACCAAATGTCTCAGGTGGCATTAGTCATTCTCCACTGTGAAACTCTAAGCACTGTATTCACACCTTCAAGTCTACCACTGATCACACACTGTGAACACATTATACTGTATGTGAATGTATGTCTTCCCCACTGAGAGGGGCCATATCATACTCACTTCTACATTCCCAAAGGCCAGCTTGGCACATGGTACACAGTAAGAACACTCTTATAACTGAATGAATAGATGAATTTTAACTTCTCCAAGTAAAATGCCTTGCCAGAGCAATACAATCCTGAACAAATCATCCCTATAGCAAGAACATGGCGCACAAAGCCTCTCAGAAGTGACTTTACCTATATCCTCCAAGACAGACCAACGTTCCCCAGGGTAAGTCCTGAATGAACTAACTGAATGCCAAAGGCACTGAAAATCCATTACGGACAAATGTGGAAAATGTGTGTGTCCAACCAAAGGAAGATGATGGAATAATCACCTATCGCTTCTTGCCCGATTTAGATTTGTTATGTGAAGAAATACGAAACAATCAAACACAACAGAAAAGAACAGTATTTTAGCTCACTCATTTTATAACGTCATAGAAAACATTGTTTTTATTGTATTTATGAAATAACAATGGCTGCCTCTGAGCAAGTTAGGGCCTACTTCAACCCAACTGGAAAAAGTAGATGTGCATGTTTCCTGAAAGATCAGTACTCTGTAGCCCTATTTTTTTTTTTTAACAAAAATCAAGTCACTAAAAGTTGAAGCTGCTCAATAAGTTTGCAACTGTCTGAATAACAAGAAATAACTGAACTGAGGCCATCAATCAAACTAGAAATGTCTCCCCAAAAGGAGATGGAAATCTGCCAAAAATGATAGAAATTATGTAGGGGCCAAAACTGAAAAGAAAAAAACAAAAAAAAGGCATGTAGTCCAGCAGCAGTGTAAATTCCTGCTGACCACATCTATATTTAGTGACTTCTATTTTGAAAACGTTGGCCTTTCTATTCCTATATTTCTCCCATAAAACTTGGTTTTCATCTTTTTAAAAAAATGTTCCATCAGCCAACACTACCTCTCCCAGGATGTACCAGCACCAACAGCAACATTATCACATATTATGCCTGAAGTGGATGGAACATAACCAAGGGTTACAACGTGCAATTTGATCAACTTTAGTTATTCACACTTCATTTCTCTTTGCCTATCCACTTTCCCTAGTCTCCTTATGCCTGCCTTCGTTTCCTTTCTATGACAACTTCTCCTTTTAAATTATGTTTGGGACACATTTAGCTAATTCTTAACAGGTACTTACTACCTGCAACATCCAAGTGTCAATAACACAACAACAAAGACCTCTCCCCACTGAACTTGCCCTTCTAGAACCCTGAAGGTGAAGCAATATGATCAACAAGTTTGGTCAACTGGTTCCAACAGTGAGGCTGCTCAAATAGCTTAAGTAAGGAACCAAATGTCATGGCCTATTTGCTCTCAACACCATTCAAACAAACGGAGAATCACATGCAACTCTGCAGTTCAAAAGACCAATGTGAATATATTTTCTTTATTTCTTAGGCCATATGAAAACAGGTCCACGACAGTAAGGGAAGGGACTGCAAATTAACATCACTGACTTGCTCCATCAGTTTGTTTCTTCACCACCCACGACACAACTCTCACCACACTCTTCTCCAACAACTTGCTTAAAAATAAAGGATATGTGCGTGCTTTAAACTGAAAGCATTATGGGGCACAAAGCAAAGTTTTTATGTTCAGTTTCAGCAGATTTACTCAGCATGGATTTCTGTGTAATTACTCCTCCTTCTCCCTCCCACGTCTGTTATTCCCTCTTATCCGTGCATTCTCTTGGTAACAGTGTTTCGTGACTATAGCTGCATCTTTTTTCCCTTATAAGTCACCTTAGATTCTTGTTGGAAGTAAGCTGGCATATATATATATATATATATATATATATATATATATATATATATATAGCTGCATTTTACATGTAGACATTCAGCACATAGAACTAAATTTCTAGTCTGAGAAAAGTAAATTTCAGAACTGAGAAGTGAAATGAAGCTATGTGAGATAATCAGCTAATGGGAAGATTGCATCCTCTTACCAAAGTAACTGAATTATCACAGCTACTTCCAGAAATATAAAGTACAAAAAGCAAACAGGAGGAAGGACAGGAATGAGGGACAGTGGTATGCTGGGGAGGGAGGGAGGAATGATGGATGAAGAGGCAGGGCAGCATAATAAAAAAGTTGACATTCTGGGGTAAAACTATACAGAAACCAGTATAGATTTGGCTGGTTCAACTGTGAACATGAGGAACTTGGACTTAGAGGCCCTCCCTCCATCTCTCCCTTAGGTAGATACAGACAACCCATTAATTTTTTATTATGCTACATTATTATAGCAATAAAATGTTTTCATTTCTTGCATTTTTAGCCAAGGCAGACAATGGACATGGTCGTATCTCTTTCAGCTTGTGCTCAACTCTGTACCAGCAGAGAATCCAGCGCTCAAAATCCTTACTGCCACATGGACCCACTTGGAATACCCAAACGCTGCCGCTGGGGTCTCACCCGTCCATGACTTACAGAAACTGTTCTCTTTGTAGAACAAAGACCCTTTGTTCTCCTTGTTCTTTACACTTTATATATAATGGGTCATCTAATTCTCGTGACAATCTCACAAGGCAAAACCCATTATTATCCTCATCTTATACATGAGAAACAAAGGCCCAGAGAGGTTAAAGGTCTTAACCAAGGCCACACAGCTAGTAAGTGGCAGGGCCAGGATATGAACTCCAGCAATCTGACTCCAGAGTCCACACTCAGCAATCACTCTGGCCTCCTAGGATTCCCCAAAGCCGCCTGTACCGAATTCTATAATGGTACTTACTCCAAAGCATTAATATCATTGTTCTGCCTTCTACAAAACTATTACCCTAACACCTAAGCAAAAGGCCTAACACAAAGATTGCAGTGGGGCACTTGGGTGGCTCAGATAAACATCCGACTCTTGGTTTCAGCTCAGGTCACGATTTCACGGTTTGAGGAGTTCAAGCCCCGCGTTGGGCTCTGTGCTGGCAGCACAGAGTCTGCTTGGGATTCTCTCTCTTGCCCTCTCTGTCCCTCCGCCACTCACCCTCCTTCTCAAAATAGATAAATAAGCTTCAAAAAAAAAAAGGAAGTATGCATTTAATCAAGGCTACTAAATTAATAACGACTGACCTTCACCTGTCTTCATGAAGACATCCTTATAATAATTTCTAATTTTTATATTTTTAAGGTATTGAAAAATTAATAAAGGAAAAATTTTTATGCCTATGTAACAATTTTTAAAACTTTTTCTTTTTACCTTTCAACCCCCTGCCTCTAGTACTCACCAATCTGTTCTCTGTATGTATGAGCTTGGTGTTTTGTTTTGTTTTTGTGATTCCACATTCTTATATAAGAGTGGTCATATAGCATTTGTCTTTCTCTGACTTATTTCACCCGCCATAATGCCACTGAGGTACAATCCATGTTGTCACAAATGGCAAGATTTCCCTTTTTTTATAGTGGAACAAAATTCAATTGTATATATGAGTATATGTATGTATTATATCTTCTTTATCATCCACTGATGAATACTTAAGGTTATTTCCATATCTTGGCTATTGTACATGCTTCAGTGAACACGAGAGTGCATGTATCTTTTTGGGTTAGTGTTTTCATTTTCTTTGGATAAACCCCCAGAAGCAGAATTGCTGGATCATATGTTAATTGTTTTTAATTTTTTGAGGAACTTCCATACTATTTTTCAAAGTGGCTGTACCAATTTACATTCCCACCAACAGTGCACAAGAGTTCCCAAGTATGCTCTTATACTAGCTTTGACATTTAACTCAAGGAATAACTCATAGAAATATTTAAAGTTTAAGGTTACCTGAAATATTTTCAGTTCAATATTAACTATAAAAGGCTTAAAGAGAACACTCATTCTACTATGAAAGAAACTTTATTAGCCTACAAAATGGTGAAACTTGGAAGAAATTGCTGTTTCTCTAAATAGGGAATAGGGAAAAGTCAGTACTAATCCAGAAGATAATTAACCAATGGAATTTCTCATGTACCCCAACACAATGAAGAGTGAAGATACTATGGTTACTACGCAAACTTCCAATTTAAAAATACTGGATTAAGTCATTTCTGAAGTTAAGCTGGCAGGCATTCTTTAACCCTCCTCACCCAAAAAAGAAAGAGACATTACTTCTAAGTAGTGAATGCTGACAACACCCTTTATCTCCCTGCACCCTCCACCTGACACTTGATCACACATCAAGCTCCCCTCCACCAAAACCCTTGTACTTCCCAGGGATCACTACCGCCAATTTGGGGGGGGGGGGGGGGGCAATATGGTCAACTACTGGTATTTGTTGATAACTATGATAATGCTTAAGAGTTTGATTAGGCTTAAGCTATTTTTTCCCTAAACTGCATTTTTTTATATCTAAATTTCAATCATAAGCTAATAAAAAGTAGATCTTTTCCAGTGCAAATATTTTAAATTAGGGGTTTAATAGGAAAAAAAGGTACAGGAAGGATATATTTTGCTTCACACACTCCTATTCCTCCTTGATGTCTAAACATCAAGGAAATAACACATTAAGTGTTATTAAGTCTGCACAGTCTCAAGATATCACGATGTACTTATTAACTGTTTCTGAAAACAAGCTGTACTAAAAACATGCCTATTAGTAAAGAGCAACAAAGACTGTCTAAGCCTAACAGAGCATACGCTGGCCAGGGAAAAAGCTTGCTAGATTTGTACTGTTTAAAACACTTATTCATCAAAAATAGTACATGATAAAGAAGCCCAGACTAATATATATGCGATGGTACTATTAAAACAAGATTCACGAATCCTCTATTACTTCCTGCCAACATGGAAGTAGACACAGGCTAATATGATCCAGGCAAGAGAAATAGGAAACACAGAACAATGTACGGAAGAGAGGGGGAAAAAAAGCCCTAGGTTTAAATCACCTTCTACCACATGGAGTAAAAGCAGAACTTAGGACATGTCTAGTTTTATGGAAAGAAGTAAGAGAATGCCAATACAGGGAAAGTTTGTCAGCTGCCAAAGAAAACAGAATAACCTTTGCTTACAAAGAGACTGATTAAAATTCATGTTCCTTCTTGTATTCAAGCTTTCCACATGAGCTGAATACAGAAGAAAATAAATGAACTACATCAAGATTCGCAATAACTATGAAAAATAAATTTAAAAGTTAAACAGTATTTTCCTTTAATATCCCAAATGCAAATTCAACTTCAAAAAAAGAAAAAAAAAAATCTCTATCAGAATCTCCTTATCTGTTAGAGATTAACCTCAAAATTTTTATGTTCTTTTCCTCCTACTTAAAAAAATTTCCTGCCCACTGGCTCTGGAATTAAGAAGAAAAAGGCACATCAAAAGAGAGATGAAAAACATGGCTTCCTGTAGGAGCCATTACCAAGCACTCAGGACAAGGAAACCTACACAGCATCAACAGGATCAGACACTATGTTTCCTCTGCAGCAGTGATGAATTTTTAAAGATTCACATCAACTTAACAAATCCTGGATGCCTTCTAGAAGCCAGTCACTGTACTTTTCAGGATGCAGAGCCGATCTCCCAGTCCATTCCTGTTCAGCCTACTTTGTCTCCCACAGCATTTAGAGCAAAGGGTCTGTCAGAATTCAGTGCCATGAAACAGGGCAACTAATTAGTCAAAAGAAACACAGATCCCTATCTTGCCCTGACTTGTGGGCTTCTATCAATGACCACAAATTTGCTCTGCAGTAGCAGGGGTCCACTTGACATTATAAAACAAATTTCTACCAAGGGTTATCAGTTACTGGCAAAATTATCACCAAAAAAGAAGTTCTGAAACAGAACGCTGATGTGTTATCTGGAACTACCATTCCGATTTCTCCAATTTACTTCATCAAGTAGAAAAACAACAACAAATAATAGCACCACTGAATCTACATCTAAGATGACTCCTGTAGTGCCAAATAAAGATGTTCTATGTATACTTTAAAACAAAACAAAAATATCACTTATGTCTGTGTGTGCGTGCGTGTGTGTGTGTGTGTGTGTTTTAAATAATGGTAGTACAAGGGCTCCTCCTCGGTTCAGCTGGTTAAGCGTCTGACTTCGGCTTAGGTCATGATCTCTCGATTGGTGAGTTTGAGCCCCTCATCAGGCTCTCTGCTGTCAGCACAGAGCTCACCTCAGATCCTCTGAACCCCTCACCCTCTGCCCTTCCCCAACTCATGCTCACTCGCGCGTGCTCTCTCAAAAATAAACAAGTATTTAAAATAAAATAATGGTAGTACAGGGGCGCCTGGGTGGCTTGGTCAGTTGCGCATCTGACTTCGGCTCAAGTCATGATCTCACGGCTCCTGAGTTTGAGCCTGGCATTGGGCTCTGTGCTGACAGCTCAGAGCCTGGAGCCTGCTTCAGATTCCGTGTCTCCCTCTCTCTGCCCTTCCCCTGCTCACACTGCCTCTCTCTCTCAAAATTAAACATTAAAAAAATTTTTTTTTGTTTTTTTAAATAATGGTAGTACAAAACTCTGAAATAAAATAGAAACCTTGGTGGGGGAGGGAGGCAGTTGGGTTTGCCAGGAATCCATTTAAATGGAAAGGGTGGGAATCTTTCCAAATACCTTATCAGGCCACCACTGCAAATCTTCTCCTAGAGATACTGGACTTTGAACGGGTGTATTCTTCTTATCCAAGTTTGGCTCTCCTTCCTTGCTGGTAGAGCCCCTTTCATTATCAAATGAGGCTCCATCAAGCCACCTTCGTTCACGTAAACGTAAAACGGATTCACGTTCACGCAACAGCTCAGAGTCTCTCTCTAAGGGAAGAAGGAGAACTGGTATGCAATTGGGTCACACCAGTGGGATAAAAGTAAGCCACTCTCTAGTAAAGACCCTTCAGGATGCAACTAACAGCAGTTTATCTACTCACAAAAATTTAATGTAAATGTATATCTAGTAAGCCTGACATGCAACATTCAAAACATTAACTCTTTCAAGTGAATCTATGAAAATTATAAACTAGCATTTTTGAGAACTATGTAGAGGCAGACTTTTTTGAATTCCAACTACTAATTTTAGAACAGAATTACTTTATTTTAAAATGGATTTTTAATGGAATTGAAAATTTTTGGCTTTCATTAAAAATGGTTACCATAACTTTATCTACTAGATAATGTGCATAAATAAGAATTTCAATATATCAGATACATATGTAAATCAAGAGTATTTAGTAGAATGCCTTACAAAAACAAAACCTTATACAAACAAGGAAAAAACCTGAAAAGGATAAAATATAAATCCATTAACATTAACTATAAAAATGTTAATAATTTAAGCCCTTGCTCAGAGTAATCTTATAGACTGGATGTTCATGGTCAGTTTCATTTAAAAATTTTTGAGAAACAGACAAGCTTCTTTTTTTAACTAATCTTTATAGAAAGATAAAAAGATTTCCTTACAAAAATGCTTCCCCTGCAATTGGCCTTCAAACTCTCTACAGACAGTTTGTTGGGGGGGGGAGGGGGGGTGTTTTTGTTTGCTCATTATTTTTTTAAGTAAGTAATCAAAATATACTTCCCAAGACTTGGATAAGAAGGATTAGAAACAACATTAACTTGAACCATATGAAACTGCCATCCATGCAGGTCAAAATGGAAGCAGCAGCAATTTCACATGGTTCAAGTGAAAAGCAATGCCTACATAGAATGACCAAAAAAAGGGGAGAAATTTAGAAGGAGTTATTTGTGCTTGATATTAAATATCTGAAAATGAAATGTTTGATAAAGGCAGTAAAGTATGGATTTATTTAAATTTTTTAAAGCTATTACGTAACAGGTTCAGTATATTGTAAGATCATCATAGGTTTATTATTTTTAAACTCTGCTTTTAAGTACTCGATATTTGTAGCAAGGTCTTAATAAAACATAGCAATTTTTCCAGTTTACTAATGATCAGTAGATAATATAACTGATTCTTGTCTGTTATTTGAATCAAGCAGTTTTACATTCTGGAAACTAAAAAAATTGACTTAATAAAGTTAAAATACAAGTTAAATCTATACCAACATATACAGAGAAAAGTCTTACATTCACAGGATTTCAAAATCTTCTAACCTCTACTATGTACTATACCTTTCAAGAATTTCAAACTTTTGAAAGTAACATTTGATAAGCTATACATTTCCACATATTAATCATTAGCCAATCCCATTTCTATTAAATTTTTTCATACTTCTCACTTCCATCTAGCCAGGATTTAAAATGAACAGAATAATCACTTTATTTTAATCAAATAAACTAAAGAGACTTGTTTTCTGAATGCTGCATGTCACTGTAAAGTAGAATTCTGCTTTTAGTTCAGAATCCATTTTCCTAATTAAAAATACACTTAGGTAAGTCAAATCCCTTGACAGGTATTCCACAATGTAGATAAGATCATCTCTAAAGTGAAGTACTATTTGTGGCTCTTCCAAATCAAAAATAACTAGTTTAATACCAAAGCATTCAAAAAGAGTAATAAGTATTAACGCATAATTACTACAACATTAAAAGTTAAAACATAGTGAACTCTATCACTATCTCTCCATATAGCCAGCCAATGATCACAAAGAAATAAATGCAAAATTACCTCGAGATGAGCCTAGCCTGGAAAGCGATGAACGACGAAAAGAAGGATAACCAAAATAGCTAATGTCTTCAGAAAACATGGCATCTGCATCAATAATAACACTTGGGTGGGCAGAATGAATGTCAGCATCAAGAAGAGACATAAGATCCTCTATAAACAGAAAGAAACATAAATAAAGCAGATACAGAAAATATCTGTAGACCACTGAAAGGTCTCTGAAAATTAAATCAGATTAGAATGAGATGCAGACTACTGACATACCCTGAGGAAAAAGTCCTAACTACCTAGGAAATAATGTTACTAATAAAGATTTTAGGGAACATCAAATGCATGAATGTCACTTGGGCTACCTAAATAATCACAAGAAAAAAAAAAAAGATCTCTATTAAGATATTTGTAACATTAGGGGCGCCTGGGTGGCTTGGTCGGTTAAGCGTCCGACTTCAGCTCAGGTCATGATCTCACGGTCTGTGAGTTCGAGCCCCGCGTCGGGCTCTGTGCTGACAGCTCAGAGCCTGGAGCCTGTTTCAGATTCTGTGTCTCCCTCTCTCTCTGCCCCTCCCCTGTTCATGCTCTGTCTCTCTCTGTCTCAAAAATAAATAAACGTTAAAAAAAAATTAAAAAAAAAAAAAAAAGATATTTAAGATATTTGTAACATTATAGATATAATGTAGCCAAAATCTAAATGCAATCATTACATATTTGGTAATAAGGGCATCAGAAAACAACTTTCCAGAGTCATCTGTCAGACAGTGATAAAGCCATGCATATACATCTATGTCTTTACTGGGATAGAACACAAGTCCACTGAGCAAAAACATTTCCCCATTTTCCCTAAAAAGTATTTTACAAATTAAACACTACAGTGAGAAATACCTACCACCTTGGAAAGAACCATCAGAAAACCCATTGTACTTTATAATTCCATTACCCACTCAAAAAAAAGTTTCTCCCTCTAAAGCTAAGAAAACCATGATGGTGATCCACCAACCTCCAGGCAAATAAGATTCACTGGCTGTATCATCCCCATCATCTCCATCTTCATCATCCCGGCTAAGTAAATTATTTACAGCAAGGTTTACATCAAGATTTGTTCGCTGAAGTTCCCGAATAATGACACTTCTGGATTTGCCTTGTAAAACGACCTGGGCCTGAAGTAAAAAATAAAGAAGAGTGCTATGCTAATTTTCTTGTGACTATACTTTTATCAAAATCAGCTTTCTAGAAGCAGTATTTCACAATTCATGCTGCAAGTCATGACTAAAGCCCAGTATATTCAGTTAAGTACTTAACTGAATATTGTTCTGCTGCCTGTGTGAAGTGTTCCACAAAGTCCATACCTGTGAAATCAGCTCCTCTGGAATGACAGAAGCAGGAATAACTGGCTGGGGCTGACTGCCCAAAAGCCCAGACCCTCGATCCCGCCCAGTCCGAATAACTCGGGTCTGTCGGCGGGAATCTCGAGCTCCAGCTGAGGACCTTCCAGAAGACCCTCCTCCACTTCCACCTACTCCAGAACTCCATCGACTTCTAAAAAAAGGAGAGAATTTAAGACAATATTTTTAACAGTCATTCTGAATAGATCACTTTGGGTCTCACGTTCATTCCCCTAAGTGAAGACAAAGCTATTTGTCTAACTGACGTAACAGTTTATTGTATTTTAATAGAACAACAGAACTGAGCCTCAAACTAAAACTGTTTGTGTTTTAATGCTTAACTTACATGTAAAATCACTCTTCAGAAAGATAAGTATCACATTTATGCATCTTTTGATGTAATGTTTTAAAGCTCCACATACCAAATATTTCTAGTCACAATTCTAAAATGTGTTATATAGGACACACCTTGCCTCTACCTGGAAGACTCATCAGACAATAACTACCAACAACATGTTACACAAAAAGTGTAATTCAGAGTTTAGGGTTCAAACTGCTTTGCACGGAATAAAACATTTATTTGGCAAAGGTATTAGTCCATTGATATTTAGCACTATTAACCACCTTAACCAAGGAAAAGTTATTTAAAAGTCATTAATTTTTTCTTGAGTATGAGAAAACTTAGAAAAGGCATGACATTTCCATCTTTACTTATTGCCCCGAACATGAGCATTAAGCATTTTCAAATCAACAAAGCTAGATAACCATAAACAACTGCTTTTCTGTATTCAAAGAAAATGTTCTCACAAATCACATTAGCCTTAGAAATTATGACAGTGCCAGTCTATTTATTTAAAAAAATTTTTTTTAGTATAGTTGATGCCTCTTTAAAATGAATCTAATATTTAGAGATCATTCAATCTAGATAAAGGTAATTTATTCTCAACTATTGTGCATGGTACTCATCTAAGGCTGAAACCTTCAACTTGCCCACGCAGATTTAGTTTAAATATGATTTTCCAAGTCTTTTGTTCCCTTACAAATGTCTGACTATATTAACCATAACAATTCTAATATACAACAAACTACTGGATCTCTCTTCTTACTTAACTGGAAAGCACAACCTATGTCTAAACAAAAAAAAAAAAAAAAATTTTTAAAAGTTTCCTCAGTAAAATGGAAAAAGAACAAATAAATCTCCAGAAAACCTGGTGTCACCCTTTTTGATGGTTTTCTACACTTGTTGATGCACTGTATCAATTGTTTATGTGGTATTTGTATCTACAGCCTGAGAACTGCCCAAGATAATTTTAGAGAAAAACATTATTGTGCATTCTCAGGACTATACTATGAACCATCATTTAATCTCAGTTATGCAATAGATGTCATAAATATAACAGTAAAGAACCATTCATAGACCAAAAGAAAAACTAAGGTGCATTAAGAGTACATTGCATTAACAAAAAGGAAATTTAAGAAAACAATTCCACTTACAATAGCATCAAAAAACAAACAAACAAACAAACAAACAAAAAACAGTACTTAGGGATAAACCTAACCAAGTAGGTCAGACTTGTATATTGAAATCTACCAATCACAGCTAAGAGAATTTAAAGAGGGCACAAATAAATAAAAACAAACCTCATGCTCCTGGACTGAAAGACTTAATATTGTTAAGATGTCCACATTACTCAACGCAACCTACAGATTCATTATAATCCCTATCAAAATGCTAAGGGCATTTTTTGCAAAAATAGAAAAATTCATCCTAAAATTCATGTAGAGGCTTGAGAGATCCTCAAGAGCCAACACAAATTTGAAAAAGAAGAAAAACAAAATTCTAGAGAACTCATACTTTGTGATTTTGAAACATTATTCCAGAACTACCATAATTAAAACAGTATGGTACTGGCATAAAGACAAACAGACCAATGGAACAGAACAGAGAGCCCAGAAATAAACCCTCATATGGTCAAATGATCTTTGATAAGGGTGCCAAAACCACTCAATGGGGAAAGGACAGTGTCTTCAACAAATGACACAGGGAAAATTACATATCCAAAAGTGAAAGAATGAAACCGGACCCTTATGTTATACCACATGGAACAATTAATTAATTTACTTATTTTTTATTTAAAAAAATTTTTTTAATCTTTACTTATTTTTGAGAGAGAGAGAGAGAGAGAGCGAGAGCAGGGGAGGAAGAGAGAGAGAAGGAGACACAGAATCCAAAGCAGGCTCCAGGCTCTGAGCTGTCAGCACAGAGCCCAACGCAGAGCTCGAGCCCACAAACTGCGAGATCATGACCTGAGCCGAAGTCGGACACTTAACCAACTTAGCCATCCAGGCGTCCCTGGAACAATTAATTTAAAATGATTCAAGACCTAAATATAAGACCTAAAACTATAAAATTCTGAGAAGATATAGGGGAAAAGCTTCATGATGCTGGACGTGGCAATGATCTCTTAGATATGATACCAAAATCACAAGCACGGAAAACAAAAACAGGCAAAATAACTATATCAAACCTAAAACCTTTGTGCTTCAAAGGACATAATCAACACAGTGAAAAGGCAACATATAAAATGGGAGAAAATATTTATAAATCATGTAACTGATATAAAGGGTTAAAATAACCCTATCGAAGTATACATCTACTCCTGAGCAGACCTTACAAACTCAAATCTCCATGAAGGGTAGACAGATTACATTAATAAATGAAGTCAAGATAACAGGGAAGAGTGGAAAGTATCAGCCTACCTAAAACACCCAAGTTCACTGCTGGATTCATCCATCAAAACACCAACGGCTGCCATTTTGTAATCTCTGCTACACAAACCCTGAACTGAGGTGTTGAAAGACATTTGTCAAAATATCTCTGGTTTGTCCATTAACCTGTTACCATGGAGGATACCATGTTTTCCCACTCATACCTGCTATGCAGGGTTTCTTCTATCAGAATCCAAACAACCTTCCAGAGTCTCCCTACTTCAAATTGCTCTTTTACATTTCTTTCTGTAATCAATTTGCTATACTGAACTAAACACACAGTAATATAAATTTATCAGTGGTCAAAAAAGACAGTACTGGAATGAGCGATTCTTGTTATCTATAATTTTAGTAAGCTAGTAAGCTATATATTGTTTAATACTAAACGCAAAAGCCCTGGGGCACCTGGGTGGCGCAGGTGGTTAAGCCTTTGGTTGAACCTGACTTTGGTTCAGGTCATGATCCTATGGTTTGTGAATTCAAGCCCCCCATGGGGCTCTCTGCTGTCAGTGCAGAGCCCACTTCTGATCATGTCTCCCTCTATCTCTGCCTCTCCCCGCTCACACTCTTACTCCCTCTCTTCCAAAAATAAACATTAAAAAAACAAAACAAAACAAAAACAAAAACAAACCAAAAAAACCTCCAAACTCCTGGGGAAACCAGTTTCTACTACCTATACTTTGGTCATCAAAATTAATCCTACAATTCTGATCCCATTACATAGCACTCAAGGTAACAGAATGACTCAAAATCAACTGAGGAAATCACGCCATAGGAATTAGTCCACAGCTTGCAAACTCAAAGTCAAGGGCCAAGCTTTATCCATACAGCTGGTTGGTTAGTTAAAAATATATACATAAAACCCACGGTTTGTGGGATCAAGCCTCGCATCCAGCTCTCTGCTGTCAGCATGGAGCCCGCTTTGGATCCTTTGTCTCCACCCTCTCTCTGCTCCTCCCCCCCACCCCCAAAAATAAACAAATAAACTTCCGGGACACCTCTGTGGCTTGGTCGATTAAGCATCCGACTTCAGCTCAGGTCATGATCTCACGGTTCATGAGTTCAAGCCCTGCATCAGGCTCTGTGCTGACAGCGCAGAGCCTGCTTCAGATCCTCTGTCCCACCCCCCCCCCACCTCTCTCTGCCCCTCCCCTGTTCTCTATCTCAAAAATAAACATTAAAGAACAAACTTTTTAAATAAACTTTAAAAAAGAGCTTATACACACATAAACACCACACATATGCTATATACATATGATTGGTTATGTGTGTCCCTGTGTATATATTTATTTACATAAAAATATTAATTAGTTCTAATATTTAAGCCAAGATGTTCACATAAGGATAGAGAATTGCAGCTTTCCTTGGGACAAAAAAAGGGGTGGGGTTAAGGGGCACATGGCTGGTTCAGTCAGTGGAGCATGCAACTCTCAACCTCAGGGTCATGAGTTCAAGCCCCACACTGGGTATACAGCTTACTTTAAAAAAACAAAACAAAAAAAAAACAAAACAAAATAAAACAAAACAAAACAAAACCAGGTTGGAGAGGACACAGAAGTTTGCATTTGGCAACAATGACTCTGTATTCTCCTATGGGAATAATCAGCTGATCAGCTGCCTCCTCTAAAAATGGGGCATTCGCTTAGTCTGTCGCAGTCTTACTACTTACCTACTATCTTACCCACCTAGCCAGCTTCAATTATTATTTACAGTGACCTACCTGGCTTTTACATTCCAAATCCAGTGCTAATTACTAACTCAGATGAGACTCCAAAGGAAATATAGTAGCTCAAATGAATGAAAAGCAGCTTACACCTATCACCTATTATATCCAGTGACCTCAAACAGAATAAAAAGACTTTAGATACAAATACCTCCATTTAAAATTTACTACTGAGCACAATTAACTCTCTTTCCCAAGTAAATTTGGTGTTCTTACCCTTATCCTGGTCTGAAATGAGTTGAACAAAATTACATAGGAGATTTCTGAAATATTTCCCAGGATAAATCTTGCTAGTTATGAAAGGGAGAAAACAGGAGGAATGAGAAATCTTTAACACAAACACCTGCCAACAGTGAAAAGGCCAAAGGGAACAATACTAAAAATCCCATAAATTCTATGTACTATGCATTCCTAAGAATGATCGGTCAAAATAAATGATCAATTCTCAATTATCTATGTTAATGGAAAAAGAAAAGCCAACTATCCCCAACTCTTCCAAATGTAGCTCTCAGATACAGTCCATTCACTCCCTGATTCACAACCCAGAGGGAGCAAAACTGGACTCTGAAGGAAGGGCAGGGGGTAGGGGTGGCCACAGTCTTCGGGGATGGTCCCTTTCATAGTTGACTGCATTTGGTAAATTTGTGGATAAAAATCCCCTCTGGGAGACTTAAGCTCTGCCTTCCTTGATTCTCTATGACATGTTATAAATTGCAAACTTCTTTAAAGTTCACTGTAATCAACACAGAAAGAGGAAAAAACACCCATTATACAACTCACAGAAAAAATATATTATGAAGAAAAATATTTTTGACTCTATAAAATTTAATTTACAAAATAACTTGATCACA
Organism: Panthera pardus; assembly: GCF_024362965.1. Classification (NCBI taxonomy): domain Eukaryota; kingdom Metazoa; phylum Chordata; class Mammalia; order Carnivora; family Felidae; genus Panthera; species Panthera pardus. The sequence goes on from NW_026527002.1 coordinate 47,704,194, forward strand.
ATTTCACCATCAACAAACTGAGACTTTTCAGAGGCCAAACAGAAACAATTAGCCCTTAAGTGCTTATGCTTTGTGGACATCTGCAGGACCAAATAAAGGTAAACAAATGACTGACAATGACTTAGTGGATGCTGTGATACCTGTGACATTTCTCAATACTTCAACCCATGAAACGCCAAAGAAAGCTCACACAGAGTTTATTCTGCGCATGTGTTTGGATGAGAGAGTGAGGGACAGAAAAGAGTGGGTGCACAAAGCAGTGTGGGCAAGGATAAGTATGGAGGACTCAAAAATTGCTTCTCTCTGCATTTTAAAGTCTTAAGATTAGCCCTAATCTTCTGAAGTAGATCTACAGAGGTTTCATTCAAGATCAAATATCCTATACTTTATTATTATTATATTTGTCACACATTTTATCAGGAAAGTCCTAAAATTCCACTGCTATATTTCAGTCACTCCACTATAATTGGTCATATCCAACTTTTATTTATAAAGAGAACTTAAATCCAAGACAAACTGAGCAACACAATAGTAATGAATTATAAACTAAAGAATAAAACAAATGTTAATGAGACCATAATGATATAAAGAACTAAATAGAAATAAACAAGAAATAAATGGACAAGGAAGGAAAATTCTTTACAAATTCCAATTAGTAAATATAAAACAAATGAAAATTAAAAAAAAAAATTGGAAATTAAAAAAAAATATTTGGCCAACACCACAGAAATAATTAAGGCAAAAAATCATTGTGCTAAAATCAAGCATAAAATAAGTTACATAGTCATCAAGATCTCCCCACAAAGTACACATTAATTACACAGAGGAAAACAGTAACTTAATAATAATTAAGAAACCTGGCAAACACCACCTTAACTAATGAGGGGTAACCTTATCATCAGATGAGACATATCAACATCATGCACCTCCTGACATGATGCACTGAGAAAGGCCCATCATTACTTCTGTGCATTCTTGCCAAAAATGCATCACCTGCAATCCCTATCAAAACCTCAGCAAATTATTGTGTGGATACCAACAGACTAATTCTAAAGTTTATGTGGAGAGGAAAAAGACCTAGCAGAGCCAACACAACCCTGAAGAACTACAAAGTTAAAGGACAGACACTATATCTAACCTCAAGATTCATAAAGCTAGGGTAATCCAAATAGTGTGCTATTGGGAAAAAAAAAAAAAAAAGACAAACAGGTCAAAAGAACAGAATACAGAGCCTAGAAATAGACCCCAATCCCCCACATAAATACAGTCAACTGATCTTTGGGTCAAGGGAGCAAAGGCAACACAGTGGAGCAAGGACAGTCTCTTCAACAAATGGTGTCAGAACAAATGGACATCCATATGCAAAAACAAAAACAAAAAAACCCTGAATCTAGACACAAGACCTCACACTCTTCACAAAAATTAACTCAAGAGGGATCACAGACTTAAATATAAACTGCAGAACTATAAAACTCTTACAAGCTAAATACCAAAGAAAATCTAGATGACCTCAGGTATGGCAATGACACCAAAGGCACAATGAAAATGCTCTGTAAAAGACACTGTCAAAAGAATGAGAAGACAAGCTATAGACTGGGAGAAAATATTTGCAAGACACATATTATAAAGGCCTGTTATCTAAATTATACAAAGAATTCTTAAAACTCAAACATATAAAAACAACCAATCCAATTAGAAAATGGGCCAAAGACCTCAACAGACACCTCACCGGAAAAAATAGCAAGTGAGCATATAAAAAGATGTCCCACATGGTACATCACTAAGGAAATGCAACCTACAACGAGATATCACTATACACCTATGAGAATGGCCAAAATCTAGCACACTGACAACATAATACCAATTGTTGAGGAGGATATGGAGCAACAAAAACTCTCACTCACTGATGGTGGGAAAACAAAATGGGATAGCCACTTTGGAAACAGTAGTCAGTTTTTTACAAAACGAAACATACTCAGTGGCTCAGTTGGCTGAGCATCCGACTTGTTTTCAGCTCAGGTCGGGATCCCAGGGTCATGGGATCCAGCCCTGAGTTGAGTTCTGTGCTGAGCGTGGAGCCTACTTGAGGTTCTCGCTCTCCCTGTGTCTGTCTCTCTCTCCTCCTCTGTCCCTCTCCCCTACTCTTGCACGCACCTTCACGTGCTCTCTCCCCAAAATAAAAAAACAAAAAAACTAAACATACTCTTAAGATATATTCCAGGGACGCCTGGGTGGCTCAGTCGGTTAAGCGTCCGACTTCAGCTCAGGTCGCGATCTCACGGTCCGTGAGTTCGAGCCCCGCGTCGGGCTCTGGGCTGACGGCTCAGAGCCTGGAGCCTGCTTCCGATTCTGTGTCTCCCTCTCTCTCTGCCCCTCCCCTGTTCATGCTCTGTCTCTCTCTGTCTCAAAAATAAATAAACGTTAAAAAAAAAAAAAAAGATATATTCCAGCAATTGTGCTCCTTGGTATTTAGGAGTTGAAAACGTATACCCACCAAACCTCCACCCCCCCCACACACACACACACACAAAACCCTGCACACAACATTAACAGTTTTATTCATGATTGCCAAAACTTGGCAGCAGCCAAGATGTCCTTCAGTATGTGAATGCACAAATAATCTGTGGTACCATCCAGACAATGGAATATTATTCAGCACTAAAAACAAACAAGCTATCAGGCTATATGAAGACATGGAGGAAACTTAAATGCCTATTACTAAGTGAAAGAAGCCAATCTGGAAAGGCTACATTCCATATGATTCCAACCAAATGACATTCTGGGAAAGACAAAACAATGGAGACAATAAAAAGATCAGTGATTGCTAGGGGTCAGAGGGGAGAGAGGGAGGCAGAGCACAGAAGATTTTTAAGGAAATGAAATTACTCTGTTTGATACTATAATGGAGGATACATACATGTCATAAATTTGTCCAAACCCACAGACTGTACATCTAATGTGAACTATGGACTCTGGGTTATAATGATGTACCCATGTGGGTTCATCAATTTTAACAAATGCTCAGGTGGAAAATGCTGATAATAAGAGACTGTACATGTGTGGAGACTGGGAATATATGGGAAATCTCTATCTTTGTCTCATTTTTGCTGCAAACCTGAAAACCACTCTAAAAAAAAGTTACGCTTACGGGGTGGGGGGGGGGGGGGGGGCATCACCTGGATTTAATCATGAGTTAATAGACAAATTCAAACATTCTAGAACAGGACCAACCATTTTTCAAACTAATCAGGGTCAAGAAAGATAAGGAGATTGAGAAACTGTCCCAGACTGGAAGAAATTACAGAAGCATGACAACTAAATGCAATATGGGATCCTGAATTGAACAGGTGGACCAGAGAAAGGGTGTTAGTGGGACAATTAGTGGAATGTAAATAAACTCTGTAGATTAAGCACACTAACCACTGTTAGTAGTTTCTTAGTTATGAACACTGTACTACAGTTATTTAAAATGTTAATAACATTTGAGGAGACTAGGTTAAAGTTTTCACAACTTTTTAAAAGTCAAATTATTTCAGTGATGCACTTCAAGAACAACAGAAAGAAAGCCAAATTATTCCAAAATAAAAACTTTAATTTAAAAATAAATACAGAGTACAGGTTAGCTATGCCACTATAACAAATGCCACTATATAAATGCAGATTAGCTATGCCACTATAACAAATGCCACTATATAAATGCATAAACTAAACCAGAGATCAGCCAACTTTTTCTGTAAAGAGCAGAACACTAAATAGTTCATTTAGGCTTTGTGGGCCTAAGTCTTTATCAAAACTACTCATCTCTGCCATCTTAGCACAAAGCAGCCACAGACAGTAAAAGTACCAATCACGCCTGTGTTTCAATAAAAACAAGAAGGAATGGATTTAGCCCGTAGGCTATAGTTTGCTGACTCTGCAATGAAACACAGCAATTTTTTAAAAGAATACGGTATAGTTTGACATAGTATCATACATAATATTCTTTCTTAAATAAATGTAATCAAACTTCTTCCAGATTTATCAAATGAAAAAAAAAATCTCTTCTATTACGTATCATTTTCAAAATTCTTTCTCATACACTGTTGTTCTGTTGGTTATGTGCATAGGACCATTAAAAGGAGATACTTAATATTTTAGTAAAGATCAGAGCTACCATTTCCTATTAATAGTTCTAGCACAGAATGAGCTAAATAAAGGATGTACTCAAATAAATAACCTTCCTCTCACCTCAAAATAAACTTAGTTCAGCATAAAAACAAAAAAGAAAAAAAATATATATATATATACATATACATATACATATACATATATATACATATACGTATATATATATACATATACATATACATATATATATATATACATATATATATATACATATACATATACATATATATATATATACGTATATATATATACATATACATATATATACATATACGTATATATATACACATACGTATGTGTGTATATATATATATATATACACATACGTATGTGTGTGTATATATATATATATATACACATACGTATGTGTGTGTATATATATATATATATATATATATATATATATATATAAGCATTTGGAGCCCTCAATTTTCAAATCTAACTTTACCTAGAATTTCAGTGTCAAAATATTTTTAAAATGCTTAAAACCTTCCTCCTCCCCTTACTATACTTTAAAACAATTTAAATTGCTTCTAGTTATATTTCACAGATCAGTCTTTGAACATATTTTCTAACTGATTTGGCATTATCTAATCATTCATCAGGTAATTTCAGAAAATCTAGCTATTCAAGAATCAAGGCATAAAATGAGTAAAATCATCTAGCTTGGGATCTGTATATGATTTCCTTAATTTGACAGCTTATCAACTTTAGATAAAATGGAAGAGTTGATTATCTAGTTTAAGAGGTATACACTTTATAAATAATCTAAAAAGTAAAAATAAGGTACAAATTTCCAGTTATAAAATACATAAGTCATGGAGATGTAATGTACAACATGATGACTGTAGCTAATATACTGTATTATTGCCTATTTCAAAGATCTTAGAAGTCCTCATCACAAGAAAAAAAAATTTGTAACTATGTATGGCAATGGATGTTAAGTAGACTTATTGTGGTGATCGTTTCACAATACATAAATATCAAATCATTATGTTATACATCTGAAACTAATATAATGTTATATGTCAAATATATCAATAAAAAACATAAAAATACCTTTATTAAAGGCTGTCAGGTTTAGTCACATGATTTTCAAACCTCACTAAATTAATTCAGAAAGAACTACCAAATTTGGATACTGGAAAGAAACAAACGTTAGATTTTTTTACCCAAGAGTTATTAGCACAAGTAAGACCAAAGGCGGCATCACTGAAAAACTGAAATAACACAAATGACATGGTAAGTGATATAATAAACACATCTCAACATTAGACATTTTTAAAAGGTCAAGGGCCTGGGTTAATTGTAATTAGCCTGCATGGGTTATTTTTATCACACTGCCTCGCCAAGACCCATGGGAATGCCTGCCCAGAGTTCAGGAGTTTCCTCACTACAGAGCCGGATAATATTGAAGACAATCAATCAGAGTGAGAGCATTCACAGAGCGCAGGCCCAGACCAGTGGAGGCCATCAAGTGGTCACAACTTACCCCAACGTGTTGCCTGCCAGCCTGCCCAGAGTCTCAGAACCTGAGAGAAACCATGGGGAATCACTTGTCCTCCCAGGCCTGGATGTCCTCCCTGCTCCCGAGTTGCTGTTCAACTTCGACCTGGGGAGGGGAAAAAACAAAATCAAAGATGGGAGGTAGAACAGCTACAGAACAGTTCCAAAATGCCTAGGCACAAGCCTGGGTCTCCCAGCCTCACTACCCTGGCAGTGACTGTGCTCAAATACCAACCCCACAAATTCTCCCACTGCTCCTCCTGGAATGTATACTTCACATCAAAGAGCAAGCCTAACAAATCACAGGCTCCTGGCAATCCAGCACTCACTCCTGGTTGAAAGCGTTTTCATGGTTTAACTGCAAATGAATTGTTCTTTAGATTTTTTAAAGGAATCATGCTTTCCTTAGAGGCAATCAACTGAAATCCATCATACATTATCCAGTAACTCTTTTAATATATCATCATTTATAAAGACTACAATTTTAAACACCATTGTCAATCTCAAATTGAGTTACTGGATTTGGAAATATTAAAAAGGAAAAAACACGGAGTGCCAGTGCTCAATTGGTAGAGCGTGCGACTCAGTCTTGGGGTCATGAGTTCAAACCCCACATTAGGTGTAGAGATTACTTAAAAATCTTAAAAAAAAAAAAAAAAAAAGATCTAAAAAGTCATTTCAATCAAAGAGCAGATCTGACTTGGGACCTACCACATACATAAATCACTCTTCTGGTAACAAACTTCTGTTAAGTGATCCACTCTTCTGCTATTTTTAATGCTAATATTTTAGCTATAAATCACCACTTGCAGAAAAATTAAAATCAAACTACAAAATAACCAGTTCACTATTTTAAGTCCCTCATTTTCTACAGTGCTTTTTTCTTAAACTTGAGGGCTATCAGAATCAAAACACAGGTTTAATATAATATCTTTTAAGAGCTAAATACTTACTAAATGCAAAGGGCATAATGTCTTACCCATCGTTATTATCAGGTTTGCCTAATTCCAATCTGTCTGGCTGTACTGAAAAACCGATCCTGCAAACTCTACCATCCTGAAAGCAAAAAAAAATTAAAAAAATAGAAGAAATGGCCCAAGTAAAAATGTGTATTAAAATATGAATTTATTCAATAAACAGATTATGTCCCCATCACTGTCAATTCATAAGACAACATATAAGCTCCTTTCCAGAAGGCACTCACACCTGACGTGCGCAAGTATGTGTTACATACATGATCAGGATAGCAGCAAAAATAAGGCAAAGTATCCCAATCTAACAGAATTCAGAGTAAGTAAATGACTGGATATCAGGAACTTCTCCATTCTGTTACTAACTAGTTTCAAGCTGTAGTAAATCATTTAAGCTTTCTCTGAACCAGAGAATGTACACAATAAGGAAATAGAACTGGGTGATCTCTGAAATAACTCTTGCAAGAACCTTCTATTTTAAAAACAGAAAATTTTCTGGCTTAAAAGGAAGACACATGATAATGCACAATTGTTACTTTAACTGTTCCTTTTCATTTCTGTATCTTACAGTAAACGATTTACCTCAAGAAGAAAGGCAGCATGATTTGGTCCTACCACACACTGTTTGATAGTAGCCTGTTCCAATACATTCAAAGGGGGATGGCTAGGGAATAAAAAAGAAAGACAAAGAAAAATAATTTTTTAAATGGCAAACTCATTTTAGGGTTGGTTGGTTGTTTGGTTTTTATCCAATTAACCAAAGGAAAAGATAGCTGGCAAAACTTGTTTCTAAAAATTATTATTTACATATCTTAAAGCAATAGTGAAAAATAATAATTGCGATATCCTCATAGTTACTGTATGTCCTTGGTCTGCCAGATTTTTAAAAAATCAGTATGAATAGAACCTATAATTCAAATGAAACGAATTAATAAAAGTTGATAGCTTACAATATTCTTAGCAGCTTCTACCTAAATGAGTTCTTTTTCCTAGTTAAGAAAAATCGTTTTCAGAAAATTTAAAATACCTTAAAACTATTACCTGTTTAAGTTGTATTTGTTCAGTTTCTCTGAAACTTCCCGTAACCTTTAAAAACAAAACAAAAGGAGAATAAACTACATGTACCAATTATTTTTAAACAAAAATAGTTCTGATAGGTACTCGTATCATTATTTGGTGATTTCTAATAGTAGCACACAAAGAAATTTGCTATGGCAAGAATGTTTTTATATTGTCTTTGACTTTTGTCCCAAGAAAAGAGTCACAAGTCAACTCTACAATTCCCTCATTTCCCTACACTTCCCTCATTTCCCTACAATTCCTACTTTCCCTCACTGCCCCATTAGCAACTTCAATAATAACAACATTAATCCCTTTTTACAGATGAGGAAACTGAGGCTCCTAGCATTTATAATACAAAAGGTGGCAATAAAGCTGGTTCTTGAAGCAACACCGATGGAAAGCCAGTTTTTAAACACTGTGTGCTACATATGTCAAAAGAGATTCTTGCATATCTCTTTGTACATGTATACCATGGAATGAAACTATGGAGGAGCATAGATCTATTAAGAATTTAACATAATGGGACAGAAAAAGCATGAAAGCCTAACTGACTTAAGACACAGTCTCAAGTTCCTGAAGGACCTTCTGATGCAAAACTGTACAAATTAAAACCTCCACGTCATCTATAAAACACGAATAACACCTCCTCCCATTTCTTTTGCTTTTTAATATTTCAAGCTATTATTTAAATTTTAGTTAATATATAGTATAATACTGGTTTCAGGAGTAGAATTTAGTGATTCATCACTTACACCGAAAACTCAATGTTCATTACAGCAAGTGCCCTCCTTAATACTCATCACCCATTTCGCCCATCTCCTCCCTCCATCAACCCTCAGTTTGTTCTCCATAGTTAAGAGTCTTTTATGGTTTGTCTCCCCACCGCCTTTTGTTTCCCTTCCCCATGTTCATCTGTTTTGTTACTTAAATTCCACATGAGTGAAATCATATGGTACTGGTCTTTCCCTGACTGATTCATTTCACTTAGCATAATACACTCTGAGTAGCTCCATCCATGTCATTCAAACGGCGAGATTTCATTCTTCTTGATGGTTGCATATTACTCCACTGCACATATATACCACTTCTTTAGCCACTCATCGATGGACATTTGGGTTTTTCCCATAATTTGGTTAATGCTGATAATGTCATAAACACTGGGGTGCACATACACCTCCATCATTTCCAAGAGTGTCAAGTATGCTTCGAAAAATCTCAAAGGGCTAAATAACTAGAAGACATTAACTCATGTTATCTATTATGATTTTGCAGTTTCTCTCAAGGAAACAGTCTTGAATATAAAATATTATAATACTAATTTAAACTAGGCACTTTTGTCAACTTCTATAACCAAAACAACTGCTTGGTCTTTGAAACTTTTTCATAAATAATTCTCTTAAAACCAATTTTAGAAAGCAATAGAAAAAAATTAAAACATTAAGAAACTCCATGAATTTTGCATTCTAACAAGTGACAAAAATACACAACTTCAAATTTCAATAATTTGTACTGACAGGTGAGAGTGGTATACATACTCCAAAAATACATCATAGCTTAAAGCCAGTTCAGGATTAAAAAGCTGCCACAAACCATATTATATGGGCAAATAATATGTCGGTAAGAGATTCTAGTAGGACCCAGCTGTCTCTCCACTTTACTTTATCCTATAAATTCTATTCTCTGTTTAATGCTGAGGAACATCTTTCAAACACTAACATATATACAGTTACTTTCCAATTCTGAATCTTACTCCTAAGCAAGAATTACTTTCAGACGATGCCATACTTAACTTCTCTCCCACTCACTGGTGACTTTATTCTCACTCCCAAAGAACAGCACTTGACCATGTGTGAATTGGCCCCAAAGAAAATACATTTTCATTTTTGTTGCCTACCGTTGGATTTACTTTCATTAACAAAATGTGTTTTCCTTGTCCAGTCAAGTCAAGCCTTTTCACCAAATCCCAGTTTGCTCATTTACAAGGCATGCTTCTTCTACGTTCCAAGAAAAGATAAAATACCTTAAGAGTAAAGCATTATGGGATTCATGAGCTCTGAAAGAAGACCAACTAGAAAATGGGGATAAAATAAACTGGAAGGCTCTTTCAGAACTCCTGGAGCAAAGGGGCAGAGTTGGAGGGAAAAGGCTAAGAAAGGTTTTACTTCCTAAACAGAACAGTAGTGACACTTTGAGAAGGTATGTGTTTTCCTGCATACAAGTAAACCCATTTCAACCCCATTCCTTTTTCTTCAACCAAACTGAATGGACAACTTTCACAAAGTACACAGTTGTGGAGGAGAGAGAGAGAGGAGTTGGGGCAGATAAAATTTATCAAAGTCTTTTCAAACTGCGGAATAACTGATTTTAAAAATTAAATGCCGCTTTCACGGCTCCAAATATCATTCCATGTACACAGTACTTGTAACACTAAATAAGCTTTGAGAACATAAAAACGCTAAAAGTACTAAGTCAAGAACTCAACAGCAAATTTCAGGCCACTGAGGGGCTGGTTACTACTAATTTTCTAATCTTAAAAATCACAGTGGACTCCTCACCACATCTGAAATGTACACCATCTGTACTGGAAACGATGCCTACAGGATAGCAAGAAATCTGGGACTTACTCCCAGCTCATCTACTACTGATAGGGCTCATTTGAGTCTGTCAGGTTTCATGTTCTCACCCTGTAAGGGAAAATGTGGCTCTTTTCAGTCCTGGAATTCTTAAGAATGAAAAGCAAATACATATATCAGTGGGGAATACATACCTACAGTTTACATGAGAATAGCACCTACTGTCATATTCAATTGCATCTAACCCATCTGAAACTTTCATATACAAACTGATTTTACATGGACATTTAGGCTGTTTCCCCAAGTATCAAGTTTTTTAAATTTCTTAAATTTAACCCCAAAATTTACAAAAAATTTATCATTCTTGCAAATATCAAGACTGTTACTAGTACTAAATTGGTCCCCTAAGCATAAATCCCAGATAATCATGACAAAGAAATCTACAAACAAACAAAAAGGGAGTATTGGGGTGCCTGGCTCAGTAGGCTAAGTGTCCGACTCCTGATTTCAGATCAGGTCATGATCATGGGATTGAGCCCCCACTTCGGGCTCTGCGCTGACAACCCAGAGCCTGCTTGGGATTCTCTCTCCCTCTCTCTCTCTGCTCCTCCCCTGCTCATACTCTCTCTCTCAAAATAAATAAACATTAAAAAATAAAATAAAATACAATAAAATAAAAGGGTATTTAGTTCCCCCTTTTACATCATAGAGTCCTCAGCACACACACAAATCACAGTATCACCGCAGACCAAGGATCACATTCATGTACTAAGTTACTGAATGTCTATACATGATTATTAGGCACTCATCTACTTTAAAGGATCTTTCTCCAAAGGCTTACAATGCTTAAACTCATTAACTATATTCTCTCTTGTAGCAACATGAACAAAAAAATCTCCCTTGTTTTTAAAATAAAAGGAAAACTACCCTAGAACTCACCAAATTCCATTTCAGAATAAATCTTTACATGTGGTTGTGATGGAAAACAATTTTAAGAGTACAGCACAATATTACAAAATAACCTCATAACTCAACATTTAATCTCATTCAGGGACAGGCAGGAAAGCCTTTGTGAAGTGCCTGTAACACACAATGGATAGGCTAGCAATAAGCTCCCGACAATGCTTAGTACTCCTACACCAAAGATTTATTCTATATTCCAATTCAATAACCTATTTCATTCCTTTAAATTTATAGGCATTTTACAGATCCAAAGGCTGGAATTTTTTTCTTAAAGCACCAATGTAAGGTAACAGCAAACTGATGTTTAAAAAGAGACAAGAGGGGCGCCTGGGTGGCTCAGTTGGTCAAGTGTCCAAATCTCGATATACTGGCTTAAGTTGTGATTTCACCAGTCATGAGATCAAGCCCAGCACAGCCCCACTGTCAGGCTCTGTGCTGAGCATGGAGCCTGCTCGGGATTCTCTCTCTCCCCCTTCCTCTGCTCCTCCCCACCCCATCCCTCCCCCCACTTGTGCGTGCATGAGGGCACACTCTCTCTCTCTCAAAATAAATAGATATTTATTTTTTTAATGTTTTATTTATTTTTGAGAGAGCGCGTAAGCACAAGCAGGGCGGGGGGGGGGGGGGGGGGGGACGACAGAGGATCCAAAACAGGCTCCATGCTGACAGCAAAGAAGAGCCTGATGTAGGGCTCAAACTTGCAAACCTCAAGATCATGACCTGAGATGAAGTCAGACACTTAACCGACTGAGCTGTTCAGGCACCCCAATAAATAAGCTTTTGAAAAAACAGACAAGAAATCAAAGTATAACCTACTAGACTCTAACATATTTCATTGCTGCCCTGAAAATCCCCTATAAATTCAATCTCCTTTTCCCCAAATATAATATTCTAATTTCAAAGATAATTCATCTTCTCACTGAGCCTCAACTGGTAATAGCATCAATGCAGGCTCCTCCATTTTAGAATTCTCTATCTACCCGTCACATATCACACCTGCATGTTCAGACCTACATACCCCTACACTGAATGAAACCTGGTGGATTTCTAGCTGAATTTCTAAAACTAAAAAATGGTATATTTAGATCATAGAAAGGCTTCAATTCTCCAGGATGGAAAGATATTCCTGACACACCAGCTAGCTACTACAAGATGATAGCCTTCACAGATCTGCAACTGTAAGACAGGCTACACCTTCCCATGTTTCATGTTTACCAGTAATTACCTTAATGGTGGAAAACTGACAAAATCTGCCACCAGTACATTTCTACCAGCATCACTCCTACTTATTTCAGGACCAGCTCAAATATTACCTCCCCCATGAACTTTTCCTGACAACCCTACTTTTCTTCCTACAGAAGTCAACAACTTCTCCCAAGCAAAGACGGGATAAACCAAGTCTTTCCCCACTCTTCCGCTTCTTTAGACACAGTTCCAACAGTGAAAAATATATAATAATACTTGTATATAATCCATTTCAGAAGAAGAAAAGGTTCCTGATCCTAATCTCAACAAAATTAACTCCCTAGGTCTTCCACCTCAAACTAAAGTTTAAAACAGGCAAGAGGGGCGTCTGGGTGGCTCAGTCAGTTTTAGCATCTGACTTCGGCTCAGGTCATGATCTTGTGATTTATGGGCTTGAGTCCCATGTCAGGTTCTGTGCTGACAACAGCTTGAAGCCTGGAGCCTGGAGCCTGCTTTGGATTCTATGTCTCCCTCTCCCTCTCCCTCTCTCTCTCTCAAAAATAAATAAACTTAAAAAAAAATGGGCAAGAAAAGTGCAAATATACAGATTTCTTTTAGGACAGTTGCCCATATACCTCTTATAAGCAGACGAGTTAACATACAGAAAACGTTTAATAACTCACCACTTAACCCAATAATCATTATTATCATACTGCCTTTAAAGTGACCTCACTCCAACCTTTACCTATCCATCCACAGAATAAAACTTTTGCATACCCCTATCATTTTATTTTTGAATAAATGGTTTAATAATCCATATAAAGAAACAACAGCCAACAGTAGTGTTTACCTACATCACTAAATCGTACAATAAAAATCTGTGCTCAGATTATCTTCTTGTAGAAAAAGAAAACACTGTAGGAATATTGCTGGCATTTCCCCAGAAGAAAACTCCCTAAATCTTAAAGCCCAGAACTCAAGAAGCAATGAAATTACAGATAATGTTGCTAGACAGATGGTAGAGATAGGAGTCAAACTTAAGGCCTTTTCTGCTATATCACCCTGCACTTTTCTAAGTATAGGCACTCAGTCCTTAATTTTCACATTGTTCTTTTACACAACTATGGCATCATACTATATACACTGCCACCTCTGAACAGTCTCTTTGCATGCCAGCTGCTCAACATTCTCACTGACATCAAATTAAAGCTATCACATGGTGATCCCACCTGCCAGCCACTGTCATAGGGAGAAAAGGCTTTGTTTTGGGCAAAATTACCAAGGGCATTTTTACATCATCATTTAATTGTGCCAGCATCTAGTAAGCACACCCTCCCCCACCAGATAACTGAAAACCTGGTGCTGCCTTATTCAATCCAGTCCAGAGGGCATCCAACCCCAAAACCCCTTTTCACACAGTCCCAGAGCAAGGCAACAGGAAACCACCTAAGGCATGTTCCTAGGGAAGCTTCTTTAGGAGGTCTTGGGTGTAAGATGGAAGGGGTCAACAGAGTCTTCTCATCTACACTGTGGATTTGTTTTTCTAAAACCTTTCTTGCTACCCACCCACCCTGTGTTATGACTGAAATATTGGGAGCAACAGATACCCTGACCAACAGGATGGCAGGGAAGAACCTGGAAAGATTAGGGCTGCCTTGGCCCAAGCAAGAAGCACCAACACATTAGGGATGATTCTCTTATCTCTGTGATCATGAAAGACTTTTTCATTGTATGTCTGAAATTTTACTTCAAGACATTCAACTTCTGGATACATTTTTTTTAAATTCATTTTGTACTGCTTCTAACTGAATTTAATTAACACTGCTCATGGGTTCCCCAGCTTCAGGATTTCCAAAATGGCGAATGGGAATGGGAATGGATGAATAATAAGAGAAGCAATGTAGCTATTTGGACAACACACACATGCAAAAAAAAAAAAAATTACTATACTTCATTTTCACAGCAAAAATGTGAGGCCATAATCTTATATTAAATATAAACTAAATAAATTTAGCTCTATTAAAAACTCCTATTTTTGTCCTTAATTTTCCTCATGTCACAGCTGACCACAGAAAACTTCAGAAAATTTAACACTAAGGAACCAAAGAATAAGATTATGGTAAAGACCAAAGAGAAACTAAAAATTTACCAAAATACTTCAGGCTTCAAGAACACAGAGACCATTAAGTTTATTTCTTTCTATCTCCTATGAAGGGTTTTCTCTGAAAGTATATCAGAATCCCTGGATACATGTTTTTCACCTCCCCACATATTCCTAAAGAGTCTTCCCAACAGGGAAGAGTCTCCCTTCCCAACTCCTCACGTACTTTAAGGATTCTCAAAATTTTATCTTAAAACCACTTTACACTCTTAACAATTGAGGACACCAAATTGCTTTTGTTTATAAGAGTCAGAAACACTGATATTTATAATATTAAACACCGAGAAAATATTTGAATATTTCAAAAATAATAAACTCATTACATACGGACAAAAAATACCTTATGAAAAATAACTATTTTTCCAAAAATATTTGTGATGGGAATACATTTCTACTGTTCTACATTTTTGCAGACCTCTTTATTATCAGTCTTAATATAAGATAGCTAGAATCTCAGATTGCTTCTGCATTCAGTATGTTACAGTATATTGTTTTGGTTGAAGTATGTGAAGAAGAGCTGGCCCTCTTCTTAGAAGTTAGAAAAGGGGAGTGATATTTTTAATACTCCTTACAGGTCACAATAGATTTTCTTCTTTGATATTATACCAAAACTCGACAAGTGATCATTTCTTAAAGGTTGGCAGCAATGTGAAACCTGAAACCTACCACATCTTTTGCCCGTGTGTGAGTCTAGAACAGCATGCATTGGTCATTTGGAAAATAATGGTTGACTGACTTAAACAGATCTTCAAAAATCATGTTTGTTAAAGTCACTAACGATCTACAGGGTCAAACACACAATGATGAATACAAATTTCCCAAAATTCTAATATGTGACTGAAAGCTCACTTTTATTACTGACAACAAATAGCTTCAGCTGTTTTCCTTGAAGTGACAGGCACACTACAGTCATTTTTGAGAAAATGTCTGTCAAATATCGTCTTTTAAGTAAAAATAGTATTCTTGAAGAAAGCAGTTAGTTCGGCTTGTAACTAAAACAACTGCAAAGGTGGTTTTCCTCAAGGCAGCCAACGTTCTTTTCATTTCGTCACACTACGTATTAAAGGGGCAGACATCCACAGGTTAAGATTTACTGCTTCACCAAGAACACCCTTGAGTGAAACTGGCTTTTCTTATCCTGTAAGTACAAAAAAGTAAAGAATACAGTAATTTTCAATACAGTTTGGTGCCACTACTTTGATTTGTGCTAAGAAGCCAGTATTTTACCCGCCACTGCTTTTGAACAATAGCACAAATTTCAAAACAGTGGAAAAGACAAAACCTCAGTATTATTATGAAGGTAGTTTTGACCTGCAAGGCCGTGAGAGGGTCTTAGGTAGGGATTCACAGAGTCAACAGACCACATTCTGAGAACTGCAGTACTCTATTCCAAAATGCATGGTGCCATTAAAGTGGCTAATACTAAAGCGATGCTGGAAAACAAGTAATTGTTCATTCTTCTTACTAATACAGCCACAATAATCTAATTATGCACTTTTAAAATAGTTTTTAAATTATGCATATTCTTTGATACTACACTAAAACTCAACAAGTAATAGTTTCTTAAAGGTTGATTGCAATGTGGAATCTGAAACCCTATTAATGAACTTTCCATATTATTACACTAAAACCCATTTGTTATATACTAAAACCCACTGGTCTGTCTTACACTTCGAATAAATCATTTGCCCGTACGTGATTCCATTTAGATGTACAATGGCAGAGTGAAGTAACATGAAGTAGCATAAAACAGATTTAACTTTTTAATAGTGCCTCCCTGATAGTATTAAACTCCTATGAAAGACACTAAGTGACTATAATTCACTTGCCAATGGTTTTCAACAGAAGAGGCAGCAGTGGGGACAAAGATACAGAAGAGCCTCCCTAAGATTTATATACAAAAGCTATAGTCAATTACTAAAAGGGGGCAGAGGGAGCCTCACAAACTGCCAGCCTACAGATGTACACATGATGCTGAATCACATAGCATTTTAAATTTTCTAAAGATTTTTAAAGATTCTTGGCCAACATTTAAACGTGGAGGATTTCACACAGAATTTCAGGTTTTTAGCTTTTGAAAAATGAGATCTACAAACTGTGCTTATTCCCCTTATGGTGACTAGAGAGGTACCCAGGACTGCAGGCATCTGGGTTTGAGACCACTGATATGAAAGGATTACTCCTCCCAACCTCTGAAGAAAGTATTTGCTTGCTAAAGAGGAATCTGATTACAGTTTTATAATTCAAATCTCAGCGTGTACAGTGATCCCTAATATATCTTTGCTCAGCCATAAGCACATTTTATTTCTTTAAATTTGACTTTACAATTTCTAAAATAGTGGTCTGACTTTTCTCACTTTTTGCCTACCCAAAGAGAACTAAGCCAAGCAGACAACATCTGACTTTACTATTAAAAGACCCCAAATCACACAAATGACAGCTTTTACAGAGGGAAAACCCATCTGTCAGCTTCCTGAAGGACAATTATAGGTAGGACTTCTATACATACTTCACACTTATAGAGATGACAAATGCTAGTTTATGTAATATGTTCACTTTGCCCTAAAGAAATGATACAGGACATTCACCTTCAAGTTGCATTCAAGACCAAAAAGAAAATAAGTTTCTAAATAAATACTATAAATTCATTAAATGTCACACATTTTTTTAAATGGGAAGTTCTTTACACTATTTCCCCTAAAATGGTTTTCAGTCAAAACCGTTAAAAGAGTTCTAAAAAATGGGGCACCTGGGTGGCTCAGTCGGTTAAATGTCCTACTCTTGGTTTCAGCTCAGGTCATGATCTCATGGTTTTGTGAGTTCAGGCCCCATGTAGGGCTCTATGCTGACAGCATGGAACCTGCTTGGGATTCTGTGTCTCCCTCTCTCACTGCCTTCCCCCAACTCATGCTGCCTCTGTCTCTCTCAAAATAAATAAATAACCTTTAAAAAAGAAAAGAGTGCTATAAAATTAAAATGAGAAAATTCATATTACAGAAATGTTCTCTCACAGGAGAAAAAAAAATGGCTTTCTACTTACAAATAATTTCTTCCCCTAACCTGGAAAATATCCCGCTTACAAACTCCTATCTAGTGTCATGAATAACATTTTTCCTAATAAAATGAAAAGGAGACCAAAATCCCAAACTCCTGTGCCATTTGAAAGTCAAACACATCTCTGAAAAACTAAATGCCGAACACAACAAAATGAGTCATTTTCCTTTAAAGCCAAAATACCATGTTATTTTCAGCTCCATTCAAAACAGGAAAAGGGAAATACACATGCCAAATGGACAAGAAATTTGGTAGAAAAAGATACAAGATACAGCCTTTATACATTAATTCTTCTTGACAATTGCGTAAGTCCTTCTAATTCCAACTTGGTTAAACAACAAGACTATACACACCTACAAGAATCAAACTATACTAAACAGGTTGAGAAGAATTCTTTTGAGCCCCCATCCAAAAAGCATAGCAGCCAGCCAAATATTCAAGAGAAAATTCTTGGTTTTCTTTACCCTTAGGCCATATCTACATTCTGAATATCGGCAACATCATTCATTAAAGTATCTGCCAGATGCAGCTAATGTATTCAAATCATTATAATCCCAATTTTAACTCTACATACAAATCGAATGTGTCATGAGACAACTGATACACATCACAGGACAACTACTGACATTTGGCAAGTTATTTGATCCCTGAGATAGAACTGTAAACTGAAGTAAAATACCTGCAATGAAATCTGACTTTCCCAGAGAAACAAGACAATTAGGACATTATATTCATAACCAAGGATCTTGATAACATTAACATCAAAGATGAAATAGTTTCACTGCTTTTGAAATGGTCATCTTACATTCCTGAGCTGCCATTCCATCTGCCCTAGGAACCACAGCTGCAGTCTTGTGAGAAGGGGGGAGGGGGGATGAGCTGCGGTGTCAGACAAACCAACCTGGGTTTGACTCCATCCCTACCATTAACTGGCTCTGTAACTTCGGGCAAACTTACTTTAACCTCCCAGAACTTGGAAGGTCTCTTGGTCTGTTAAATGGGGATAAAACCACTTGTCTGGTAGTGCTGCTATAGGGTTAAAGGTAATTTTGTGATTTACCTTGGAAAGAACTAAGCATTTAAATGCTCAATAAATGGCAACCATTATCATTACTGAACTATATTCTATATCCTCAGATAGCCTGCTATATTTTGCAGCTCAAACCAAGTCCTGGCTTAACTGGTTGCCAACCTAAATAGGGCCCAACTCTAATCCTGAGATCAAGGGTAGGAGGAACGTGAGGATCCAGGGAATGGGATCCAGAGAATGAGAGCGAAGTCCGGGAATTCTTGGTGTTAGAAATCTGTATATGCACAATAATTCCTTTGTTTCTTGTGCATGGGTTTTTATTTCAAAAAGCATGAAAAATTCCTCTTCTTGCCCCTACTACCTCTCTAATTTCATCTCTTCGCTCTTCCAGAGCATTCTATACTCCAAACATCACTATCCTCTCACAATTCCTTAACTAGATTATACTCATAAACTACTCTCTTATTTTTTTAAACACATCTATTTCCTCAGCTTAGAGTAACTACATGCCACTGCCTTCTACACATCTAGCTACGAGCCCCTCAAGGCTAGGCTGAAACAACCTGGGAAACCTTAACTTACCTTTCACTCCACACTAACCTAGGCATTTCTCTGAATCCTACTTTATACCTGGGGGCACACTTCCTCCAGAGCACTTCGTATGATGTAACTACTTGTTTGATGAAGTATTTGTCTCTTTCGCAGCCTAACAAACTGTATGAAGGCAAGAAGCATGTTTTACTAACTTCTAAATCCCCAGGACCTGGCACAGAGCAAATCCCTAGTAACTGTGTGCCAATGGATGGGTGGCTGAACCAATGAATAGACATTCATGTCTTGGCTCGAAGTTGCACACTGCCTCAAAATGATGGATTCATAGCTATTTTTAAAGATTTTTATATATTCTCTTATGTGACCAATATTATAAGACCAGGTTTTTAAAAATACACCAAAGGAATGTTGTCCTACAAAATAACCCCCTGGAGTCTCTGCCCTAATTCAAACGGCCCTGCAAGACCATGAGGAATTTATGAAACTCTTGGAGAATCATCTACAGAAAGAGTTGACCAAACAGTGAGGAAAATCACTCAGTACTTTTCAGCCTAGGATACTCTCTCAGTCCCCTTCACCCAGAGAGCAGTCTCCTTCTTTTCCCCTCCCTCCCTCCTTGATGGTTTAATCTGGGTTGGTGTTAAGGAAAAGTGATAAATGGGCCAAAAGGAAGTCGGAAGCAAAGGGAAGGGAGAGAGACAGCTCATCAGTAAGCAAAATTACAGATAAAAGTCGGTGTGCAACCTCCTATTTAAGCGCCTGAAGTTGGTAACACGGATCTAATGGGCTCAGTGCCTTAAAATACAAACTAGAGAAAGTCTAATCACTGCACATTTATTGGCAAGTAATCAAACAAAACACTCTAAGGTAATACCAAAACAGGAAGAACTGGATATAAATGTCTGTATTAATTTTTTGACTGGTTTTGTTGTTGTTGCTATTTAGCCATTCACCGGCATAAAAGTGACCATAAAGTCACATTGAGTGGCAGCCTTGTCCTACCTAGATACCTGCAAACAGCCCCGGGTTTTGAGTCTCAGCTCCACCATCACAACAACAACAACAAAAAAAAAAAAAAAAAAAGAACATGACCTTGAATAGGTCATTTAACATCTGCTCTCAATTTTCCACCCCTGCCAAAAATGGTTGTTACCATATCTGTTTCAGAAAGTTGTCTTACAAACTGGGTAACACACCACATGTAAAAGTAACATGTACCATCTTAAATAATAGTGCCTAAATCTAGCTCATCATCACAATCTCTAGGGAACATTTTAAAAGACATATTCCCAGGTTCCACCCAAACCTACTAAACCAGAAATCTCCAAATGCAAGGCCCTATAGTTTATATTTTAGCTAAATAAGTTATGGCACACACATGAAGTATCTCTGGAAGCAATAACATTAGTCACCTATGAGAAAAGGAAGTAGGCAGTTAGGGAACAGAGCAGGGAGGCAGACTTTTCACTGTGTGCCAACGTACACTTTTTGAATTTTAAAGCACATAAACATATTATCCACTCACAAGCTGGATTTTTTTTTTTTTTTTTTTCATTTCTAAACACCCAAAGTGATTCTGATGATTAACTACCTTTGGAAATCACTACTCAAATCACTACTTTTTTTATATATACATACATACATATGTATATGTATGTATGTATAAAGTTTATTTATTTATTTTGTGAGAGCGAGGAGGGATGGGACGAGAGAGAAGGAGAGAGAAGATCCCAAGCAGGCTCAGCACCCATGCAGGGCTTGATCCCACGGAACTGTGAGACCATGACCAGAACCAAAATCAAGAGTTGGGACACTTAACAAACTGAGCCACCCAGGCACCCCTGGAAATCACTACTCTTAAATACAACAAATACAGGTAAGGATTGCTTAAAATAGTCATAGGATTAGTAGTCCATTAAGAGAGGCATTAAAATCCTACTATTTCAAGTTTTAGGAATGTTGCTTAGGATAGCTCCTGCTCAGAAATTCACAATTCACATATCTCTCTTACACTTTTATAAGCACTGCAATAAAGAAACCCATTTAACTATGCTTAATCTTGTGCTTCTCAAACTGAAGTTGAACAGGACACACTGTTCAGGTCATTTTTTCTAGTAAGATCTTGGGGAACTAGAAGACACTGGTTTAAGATCCAAGTACCCAGGGTGCCTGAGTGGCTCAGTTGGTTAAGCGTCCGACTTTGGCTCAGGTCATGATCTCGCGGCTCGTGAGTTCAAGCCCTACATCGGGCTCTGTGCTGACAGCTTGGAGCCTGGAGCCTGCTTCGGATTCTGTCTCTCTCTCTCTCTCTCTCTCTCTCTCTCTCTCTGCCCCTCCTCACGTGCATTCTGTGTCTCTCTCTAAAATAAATACATAATTTAAAAAAATTAAATAAAAAAAAAAAATCCAAGTTTCCTAAGGCAGAGACCATCTCCTTACCCCAGAACCCTAGAGTGCCTAGCACACAGAAAGCCTCTCCAAAATGTAGAGCTCAACAGTGACAGGCTGTCTTTCCTAAACCAAAACTTTTCCCTTTACCTAAACCAAAACTATGTCCCAATTTTCTTATTGTTCAAGGATTTAAAAAAAAAAAAAAAGTAAATAGCATAAATACTCCTAACATCCTACTCTGCCTAAAATTTTATGGTTAGAAAACACAACTATCTACAACAGATCATTTTTAAATCCAAATAACATGGCAACAGGCATGTTTATCCCTTAAAATGGAAAAATAAAAGATCTTTATGATTTGAAATTATCTACTTGTAGGAGAGGGCAAGATTTCAGTATCATTTTCCTTCTACAATATAAGCAGACATTTGCTAGGCATCTTTAATTCCATGAAGCCAGACTAATCAAGTAAGCCTTACAATCAAACGGCCCGACAACCCCACTTATTAAAAGAACATGTTCACCAGTGTACCTAGAGGGGGTGTGAAAGCTGTATCAAACAGCTTCTTTGAAATTTGCACCTACTAAGAGTTCTTAACATTGGGTCTCTCATCCAGAAAGCCTTCCTTTAGGTATAATTCAGAGAGCTAAACCGGAAGAGTCAAACAAATGTCAAAACTACAAAACACCAGGGTCAAATTTAAGAGCTTTACCAGATCCCTGTTGTTTTATCACCAGGGAGCACAAATGAATACAAAGTTCTTTCTGGCAACACAGCTACCACAGCCAAGGCCTGGCTCCCAAGTTTGGCCTTCAGAAATCCACCAATAAATGCTTCCCATTCTTCATCTTACAATAAACACTCAACCCAATAGAAGTTGACTTAACAGGCAGTGTCCGATTTCCAGACTGACATCACTGACAGAGAGTTCTGCATCCCAGCTCAGTCCCACTCTCTTCATCTCACAACCACTTAACACCCACATACCCACATACACACACACACACACACACACACACACACACACACACAGTGCTTTTACATGGCGTGTGGATAATGATGCTTTAAAAGGGCTAACCCTGGGGAAGATTATGAAGGACATCAGCCTCCTACCTGCCAATCCCTATTTATCCTCCCAAACTGCTAAATTCTTTCCCCATGCTTTTTTTAATGCCTGAAAATCGCTTACTAGCCAGAGAACTAAGTTCTCAATCTTGCAGCACCAGGAGCTAGCAGGTTTACTGGTTTGATCAGCTACCTCCTCTCTGCATAATAAACGTCAATCCCCCAAAAGGGGAAGGTGGTGGAGTAATTTGTGAAACACATCCGGACACTAAACTCATCTCTAGCCTGGCACTCTTCAGAACCGCCTCCGTCGCAGACCTGTCCTAGCAAGCGCTGGGCTAGAACAGGAAGGCCTGCAAAACTCAGTCGCCATCATCAGAGCTGAAACATGCAGCGTAGCCCTCCCGTTTCCCACAAAAATAAGCGGCATCTTTATAATGCTTTAATGCTGACAGAGCAAAACAGCTAACAAATCGAACAAAATGGAGCCAGTCTACGATGGGAATACAATTGGGAAAGATGACCACTTCACAGTAAGACCCTACGGTTGCTCTATCCAGCACTAAGTTCTTTGTACTTTCCTCCTCTTAACCCTGAGCATTTCACCAAGCCTGATGCAGACAGCCTGTGGAAAGGCCTCCCACAGGTTTGGGTGCTCCTGTTCTTTCTCTTCCTTCCATCTGAAGCTGAAAAAAGTGGCTAACACTAAAACAAACAGAAGGAACAAAATGTATTAGCAAGTAGTTACAGATTACGATGTACAGGTATGCGGACCAAAGGGAGGAAAAATGGGTAGAGCAGAGCTGGTACAGTGAGTTCACTCTGGGAAAACCTCCCCTCCTCTAAATATACAGCCATGAAAGACAACTGTAGAGAAGAGAAAAACAAAAGACAAAGGTGACACCACACATGAGATAAACATCTCCTCAGGAGGGAAATGGAAGCCCAAAGTGCTCCCCAGTGAGTGACCCGGTACCAGAGCAGAGTTCCTCATGAGGAAGTTGGAATGGGCTGCCGGTTTTGTTGAAAACACTGCAGCTGAAAATTTTAACGGTAACCACGAAAAGAACAGAAATACAATCTATGGCTTCCAAACCAAGAAGGAAGAAAAAGGGAAGGGAATGCAGAAAACTAGGACTCTAACAGAAGGAAAAAAAGCAGCAGGATAAAAGATAAGAAAATATGAAATCCAGATAGGAGAAATCAATCTACTTATTCAAACTGCTCATCCCACAATTAAAAGTAAAAATTTATCAGAGTAAAGAAAAGAAAGTATTAAGAGGAATAAAGAGACACATTACATATCAATCAAAGGAATAATCCACCAAGAACATTAACATTCATAAATTTGAATACTCTCAACACCACAACCTCAAAAATACACCCAAGTAAAAACTGACCATTTGAGAAATGGTCAACTCCAAGGAGAGATTTAACATACCTCTATCAGAAACTAATAATTTAAGCAGACAAAATACATATTAGTAAAGACAGAGACTTTGAAAAGGTATATTTACAAGCTTGAGCTAACAAATATATTGAAACCTGTCCCCAAAGGGGAGTCACAGATTTTAAGGTATAAAAAAGCATGTTATCTCTGACTTCTGGATTTAACAGATAAATAAAATTTCCTTCAAATTATAAAGACAAAGAAAAGGTTGCCAACCTTTCATACTGCCAAATTAGATGGGGGGGGGGGGGGGGGACACCATTACCAATACTTCATAAAAAGATTACTTTAAAATTTGGAAAGTAGTAAAAACAATCTCAAAAATCTTTTCTCACTAACCATGAACTGGTTAAAGTTTCCTGAACTGTGAACATTTTCTTAGAAACTGCACCAGCACAGAATTATATTTAATTTGATTTCAGGAAAACAAACATACAGATTTTTAATATCAAGTCCTTGATGTAACAGTGTCCTCATTTTCCATTTGAGAAAACAGCAGACTATAGACATAGAGACTGGTTACCTGCAATTGTCAAGTAAAAGGTGGGAGGGAGGGTGTGAGACAAAACCTCTCCAGGCCTCTACTCTTGCTGTCATACCAACACCTGCCAAGGGTCCCATTCAATCAACAATACTTCCTGAACACCCAGAGTATAAGGCCTGGTGTGAAGTATTACAAGTAAATAGCGCTATAAAATGCCCTAGGGGGGGCAGGGAGCCGTATCAAACCACGAGCCACAGCTACAGAAGACAGTGTGATCTACCCCTTAGGAAGCCTGAGGAAAAAAAGGAACATTGAAAACCCACTGATTCAATCCACACACCTTAAGGAGTTTACAATATACTTGTAAAAACAAACTATACACACAGACAGACAAATAATAAAACGGTAAACCAGGTGCTGAGAGGAGTGTTCTAAGCATGAATCACCGAGAAGACAGGATTCATTTGGAGTTAGAAGATTTCGTGAGAGGGGCGCTTGGCTGGCTTAGTTGGTAGAGCATGTAATTCTTGATATCAGGGTTTTGAGTTAGAGCCCCATGCTGCATGCAGAGATTAGTTAAGAGGAGGAGGAGGAGGAGGAGGAGGAGGAGGAGGAGGAGGAGGAGGAGGAGGAGAAAGAGGAAGAAAAAGATTTTGTGAGGGACGGCCAGGGCTTTCAGGAGCGTCAGGATTTTGGAACAGGCCATGAAGGGTGCTGGGATTCATCACGAAAAGGGGCATATTCGAATAACAACATTTATAATGACTTATCTATTAAACAAACAAAAATGTTTGGCTCTTACACAACTAAAAAAATTAAAGTTCTCCAAAAACACTTCAGGAAGCCAAGAAGATAATTCTAAGATGTGAATTAGTTTTCCTTATAAGTCATCTAAACCATGGACGGTGCTAGAGCAATCTGCTAGTCAACGTACAACTATGAGAATGAATAACGGAGGCAAACTATATATCACCTTTCTGTGATCAAATAACTATTTTTTTAATCAAAATCTCCCTTTAAGGCTGAATATCAAAATAGATTACTTAAAGGCAGCTGATAGGACGGAAACACAAAAAAGAAAGACGAATGTACCTCACAGACGTGGACGTTACTAACACAGCAGATACGAGGGGCACAGACACAAGAATCCTTGCACTTGGCTACCTGGTGTGGATATGAAATCATACAAAATGAAGGCTCTACAGAACAACGTAAGTGCTTGGAAGAGAACCTTAATAAAGAAGAAAATACAGTAAAAGAAAATCTTTCTTCCTGCTCCTCACCAGATGAAGAATATAAGAAAACATTCCAAAAAAGGTAGTAAAAGAAAAAAACAAGCCCTGACTATAGTAACTTTTGAAGAACTTTTTTCATGTCTGAAAAGACCAACAGAGGCCTCCCCACATTAAATGTTGAGCCAGGCTTGAGTACATTTTGAAAAATTATTAAGTCTGCACATCCTGGGATACTCATTTTCAGGAGGAAAACACAGGGTTATGGTGAAGTAGTCAACAGTACACTTCAGGCCTCTCCTGAGAGCACAGTGCCATGGCCAAGAACCTCAGATACATAAGCAGAGATTACACGAAATATATACAAGCTACAGAAAGAAATCGTATAAAAATCACACTGGGTGCTATAGAGTCAATGTTTCTGTCCCCCCTCCAAATTCATATATTGAAACTCTAATGCCCAACGTAATGGCATTTGGAGATGGAGCCTCTGGGTGGTAATCAGGGCATGAGGGTGGGCCCTCCTGATGGGATTAGTGCCCTTTTAAGAAGAGATGGGAGAGAGCTGGCTTCTTTACTCTGTGCTTTCTGCACAGAGAGGAGTAGATAGGATGCAAAGACAGTCATCTACGACAGAGGCACCAGGGTGGCTCAGTCAGTTAAGTGTCCGACTTCGGCTCAGGTCATGATCTCGCGGTTCGTGAGTTCAAGCGCTGCAATGGGCTCTGTGCTGACAGCTCAGAGCCTGGAGCCTGCTTCAGATTCTGGATCTCCCACTCTCTGCCTCTCCCCTGCTAGTGCTCTCTCTCTTCTCGTATAGGACTTGTAATTAAACGTGTTTCTCTCCACTACCTCCTGCAATCCTCTAAAAAGACAAGTAATGAATTTTAAAAGACAACAAATGAATTTTAAAGTTACAAGGACAGGGGCACATGGGTGGCTCAGTCGGTTAAGCAATCCACTCCTGGTTTTGGCTCAGCCCATGATCTCACAGTTTGCAAGTTCAAGCTCGCATCAGGCTCTGTGCTAATGGCACAGAGCCTGCTTGGGATTCTCTCTCTCTTTCTCTCTCTCTCTCCCTCCCTCCCTCCCTCTCTCTCTCTCTCTCTGTCCTTCCCCTACGCATGCACTATCTCTCTCTCTCTCAAAATAAATTAAAAAAACCTTTTTTTAAAAGAAGTTACAAGGACAAAGAGAAAGAGAAGGCTAATGCATTCAAACAGCATGTCAACAAAATGCTGGAAGCAGGAAAGCAGATAGAAAAGTGGCAAATGACCTAGTAGACAAGAGAAAACTGAAACCTACAGTATGCAGGGGAGATGCCGAAAATGAACAGACAACTCTTAAGAATTTTAATTGGAGGTGCCAGGTACTTATGAAGTCTGGGGGTACCCAAACAGAAGACTCTTTTGCATAAGGAGCAATTAAGATCCCCATCCTAGGAACAGGAGATTGTCCCTTCGAGACTCTGCCAGAACTGGTCCTTACTTACAGAAATTCAACCAGAGTAACAACCTGGGGACACCCAGCTAGGCAGGCACTGGCACAGTGGAAGAAGTAAAAGCTGTTTATTGAAAAGAAGGCTAAGCCAGCTCCCATCCCAGACATTCGCAGCCAAGCTCTTACCTCCCTGGATTCCACTCTGGGGAAACTGACCCAACAGAAGAAAAAAAGCTTCAACATAATATAAAGCAAAAAAATCAAAGCAATGGAAAAGAGGGGTAAAAAGATAAGTAAATCAGGGTAGCAGTGGAGGTGTCAAACATCCAACTACCAGGAGTTCTCCCAAAAAAAAGAAAAATGAGAAAATGGATGGGAGAAAAGAGTATTAAAGAAATTCTAAAATTTCCAGGAACTGAAGCCCAAATACAAATAAAGAGACCTACCAAGTGTTTGGGGCCCAAAATACAGTAAACGGGGAAAAGACCTACATCAAGGCACATTAGTAGGAAACTTCTCAGCAACAGAGATCGAGAGAAGACCCTAAAAGCCTTGGGGGTACAGGTCAAGTAGAAAGGATCAGGAGTCAAAAGGGCACTGAACTCCTCAAAAGAAATACTGTAAGCTATGCGACAATGATGGAATGCCTTCAGAATTATGAGGGAAAATTATTCCCAACCAGAAATTGTATCTTAGCCAATAACAGTATACAGACAAAACTTAAATGTGCATTTATCTAAATAAAGGAACAAAACAGCACACTAATGAAAGAGGTACAAGCTTTAAGGAAAAAAGAACTCTTTAAAACTTTCAAAACTAGATCCAAAAGTCCTTAAAATGTCACCAAAACAGTTAACTAAGTAAAAAAAAAAAAAAAAAAAATCCACCCTCCTCCCTTTTTGGGCATGGAAATTATATAGATTCACTTATTCAATCTCACAGCAGTGATTATGGTCTCATCTACAAAAGTGATAGAAAAGTAAAGGTACTATTTGTGTTTAAATGTATATGTGCAACTTTCAACTGCTTTAAATACTCTCAAGATGAATGAGTATCAGCAAAGCAAGAGCTTGGGGTAAGGGACAAGAGCTAGGAACAGAGCCAAACAAACAAAACAAACCCTAGGGACAAAGGTCTCTTTAAAAAACTAAAGTTCTCAAACTCTTCCTGAAATTACCAAGTCTAGAGCACCTTGACCCCTATCTCTTTATTTTTAAACTCTCTTACCAGTGAGTTATTGGCTTGACCAGAGTCCATAAAGTAACCAAGCCAGAAAAACTCTAACCACAACCATCAGGACTTAAAAAAGCCTGACCTTTAAACTTAATCAAGAATTTTGATCCACAAACGGTTTCTGAGTTCCTCAACACATCCCAGAAATAACTTGGACCGTAAATTTACTTCTATCATGGCAAATTTTACTCACACACTTGAGCCAACAGGGTATTGTAGCACACGGCATCTTTAGTACAGTCAGGTACAAAATGTTAGTTGTTCCTGCTATTACTGTCATTACCACTTCTGACCGAATGAAAGAAAAGGAACTGCTAAATGGGAACTGGTAACAAAAGAAATTTGGGGACACAGAACTCTATTATCTATGGGCAGTACTACTTTGGATGAACACAGCAAAGAGCAATTCCAAGTATCTACAGTCATAACCTTTTAAAAATCAAGCACTGAGAGACATCTGAAATATATCTCCTCACTGACCTGTAACAATACCAACTAGACAGAACTGAAGTTCGTGGAGAAAACTGTACTTCTCAGTTCCTATGTACTACAACAATGATGAAAACTATGATATCTATTAAAATCCCAGTTATCTCAACTTCTCCAAATTTGCTTCTATCCTACCCACGTTACACATCAAATATCTACAAGTATAATTAAGATACTATGGTCCAGTAGGCACTTTGTCTTTTGACTTCCTCCAAAACTTCTCATCAATTCTATTCAATTCTACAAATTAATTATTTACTGCTTTGAACTGTTCTCTGATATTGCTCTTCTACTTTTTACATTTCTATTTTATTTTCCCAGCTATATAGGTAAACTTCAGGAAATGACCTATGATTGAACTTTTTGCACATCTGTATATTTAGTACGTTGTAGGTACCGCATAGATTAAAAACACTAGAATATTATACAAAACCAGAGACCAACTGTCCACAACCTTCCTTACCCAAACAGCACATAAAGGGCAGAAACAATTCAGTGTCACCATTTGAATGAGTCTAATGTGTCCCCCAGCCCACCATCTCACACACTAGCATGTCAGGATAGAGTGCAGCAAGAGCTTAATAAATAGGTGCCAGCATACTGGCTTCGGAAATGAATGACAAACATTCAACCGAACAGGGTCACTTCATACAGCGGTCCCCTCTCCTCCACCAAACCCCAAGCAAGAAGGAAGAAAAGACACAATGATGATCCTGTCCTCCGCAAACAGATCAAAATTTGAAAGCAAAAAAAAAAAAAAAATTCATGGAGGCACAAGATAAATGTTAATGTACAGCTTTCAAAGACTACAACACAGGCCTTTGCTATGCTATTTTGTTTTCATCTAAGAATGTTTAAAACTTCCTTCATTTCACATAAAAGTACCCTTGAGCCTCAGCAGCAGAGCCCGTTGATGCCACTTAATAACTAAGGGCCTGGGCTTGGAGACCCTCATAACACTTCCCTGCTGTGCAGCCTGGGAACACGCTTAACCTCCTGCAAGTCCAGTTTCTTCACAGTGCTGCCAGAGTGTTAAATGAGAGGATGTTTGGAAGCCATAACGCTTTGTACATAGTAAGAAATAACAACGCTAAAAATAATGTTTAAAATGAGCAAACCTCGTGATGTACCACATAAAGAAAACCTGCGTGTCAATTATAAAACTCCTTGTCCACTGGGCTTTTTAAGATCTCTAACTGGAAAAAGGATTCACTAAAAATTTATCTCAGAGCACGATTAAAAAAAAGTTCCACTCTGATATAACATAATAAGCAATGTGATTTTTTAGCCATTGCTTTTTTGTCTCAGCTTCCAGAAAACCTAAAATACAAATCAACTTAAATTAACTTAGCTGATACCTCCTACCACCTTTACCATCCAAAACTTCTACCCAGTCTCTTGCCCCTCATCCCACTTTGAGTGCTAGACCTGGGAAGGCCCTTAGTAACTGACTGATCCCACATTCTCATTTTCTAATGACAATACGGCCTCTTCTGATTGGAAACAGACAAAATGGCAGAAGGTACTGAATATACAAAATGAATACAGGGTCTTTCTTTTTCACACTGACACAAAAGATGCTGCAATTTCATCACATATTCCATTTAACAAAACTGCAAAACACCGAGAAAAATGACACACGACTGACATCCCTTTAAAATTGACCACAAATATCAAAATACCGCCTCAGGCAAAGCTATGAAATATTAAGGCCTACTTCTAACAAACTTTACATGCAAGTAGACATGGTGTTCCTATTAATCATCTGTTAAGCTATGCCTTTATTTCAACCACAATGACTCTGCCCCAAAAATGCTTGCAACTCTCCTTTTAGAACTGGCTGTTAAGGTTTCTCCGGAATGCCACCACACAGCCATAGCTAGCACAATGCCTGGCACACAGTAGGCATGCAAAGGACCATTAAAATAGACTCAGCAGCAAAATCTAGTCATTTCAAGGCAGATGGGTCTCTGCAAATAGAAAATATTCAATCCCAGAGCTGACTAATCAAATGGATGATGAAGCCGAGAAGCTCTTATCCAGAGAAAATTCTGTTTCATAGAAAATACATCCTGCACCTGAGCACAGTTATAGTAAAGAACTACTTGCCCACACTGCAATCTTTAAGTCTCGGAACATATCAAATGTTTCATTATTTCCTAAATAATGCACCAAATCAACCACCTGACTGTAGGAGTAATACCAGTGATGTCAAAAGAACACTTCCCTTGTGATTTGGACCTAGATGCTTTGTGGGGGCCTCTGCGATGTTCAACTGTTCAAATGTCAAGTTCAGTACCTCTGTCTGGAAATACTAGGTTCGTTAATAGTTCCTACTATCACAAAATGCATTATGTCCAGTGCCACAAATGTCAAATCCTCATTGCTTCTATTTTCAAATACATGATATCAATCTTTTCTAAAACTTTCATGGCATCCAAATCTCCTTCTGATAATCATTAGTTTATCATCTTTTTTAATGGTCACGGAGGTTTAAAAAAAATCTATAGCAGCGTATGGGTGGCTCACAGTTGGTTAAGCATCTGACTCTTGATTTCAGCTTAGGTCATGATCTCCCTTTATGGTTTTGAGCCCCTCATCTGGCTCTGCGCTGATAGCAAAGAGACTGCCTGGGATTCTCTCTCCCTCTCTCTCTGCTCACCCCTCCCTCATGCTTGCGCAAGCTCTCTCTCTCTCTCTCTCTCTCTCAAAATAAACAAACTTCATAAAAAACCTAGAAGTCCTCTGACAATCTTCCCACCTAGAGGTGGAGTCTAATTACCCTCCCCTTTAATGCAGGCCTTATGACTTGCTTCTTGAGGAAGATATCAGGCAGAAGTGACTCTGCATGGCTTCTAAAGCTATGGCATAAAAAGGCATTCCAGGCTGGTGCTCTCTTGGGACAGGGACACACTTTTTTGAAATTTTGAGCTGCCACCTAAGAAGTCTAGCAACGTTGAAGCCTCAGTGCTGGAAAGACCACACAGAGAGACCACTGGGGTTAGAGATGCCTGGGGAATCTCCCTTGTTCCAGCCCCTAGCTGATGGAGTCTTCTCCATGACTCCAGCTACCATTTGACTCCAAGTGCATAAGAATCCTAGAGTAAGAACCACCCAGCCGAGTACCGTCAATCTCCAGAAATAATAACAAATGATTGTTGCTTTATACCATTGAATTTGGAGTGGTTTATTACAGAGCAATAAAAAACCAGAATGAAGATCAAAGAAAACTTCCCCATTTTCTTTGGTCCTAGTTCCAGTGGTATATGAATAAAGCTTCATTTATGCTTCATCTTTGGTATCTTTCTTACCAGTTTCCTTTCAAATGGGCTAAACTTAAAAACAAAACAGTAGTTTATACTATCTACATCTGTGAACTCCTTTAAACACTTCTTTCCAGCAGATTATTTCGAAATCTATTTAACTGAGTAGTAAATCTTATCTCAAAATAAAAACCAACGTTTATGTAACATCAACAAAACCCTACACTTCCATATTCCCTAGTAACTAACAGAATACTGACAGGACAGCTCTCCTGTCAATCACACCAGGAAACATATACTGATAGAATGTTATCATTTCCTCATCCCTGCAGTCAGGAGAGTGCATAAAGAAACAAAAACTGACAAGGCTAAAACCTTCACCAACCACTTATTTCTTATTAAAAGGGTCTCCAACCATCCCTGCACAACCCCGCCTATCATTTCCACAACTTTTGGAGTCAAGCTGTTGCTGATCATAGGATGTTTTCTGACAAGACAATGTAATCCAATGCAAAATATGTGCAAAGTGAAATTGCAAAAGATGCAAGATTTCATGAGGTCTAGGAAAAGCGACACTGGAATGCAAAGACCACACACAATAAGCCTGTCTTCAAAGAGGCCTTCTCTCAGCATTCCCAGATGGTGCTCACAGCCTCAAACTGAAGGAAGAGCAAGTTGTAAAGAGTGGCCCCACACAGTGATGAAAATGTTTAATAAACCACTTAGAGATATTACAAAGAACAGTTAATTCAGTGGGCTTTCCCATACTTCTAAGTGATGGCAATTTTTAATAAAAATACATTTCACATAGATGGAACACGGAAATTAAACACCTCACATCTCAAGAGAAGTGTTTCATAATCATTAACAAAAAGCATGTCACTACAACGAAAACCCCACAAGGGCAGGAATTTTTGCCTCTTTTGTTCACTGCTGTAGCCCAAGAGTCTGGCCCACAATAAGCCCTCAATAAATATTTGTTGACTAAGAATGAATGAATGAAACAAACAAACAAACAAACAAACTTTAGGCCACTTTCTTTTAAATGCTTTCTCCAGAGTGTTCATTTATATTTATGTTATAATGAAAATTCTGTCAGTTTACTAGAAAAAATAAGTGCTTAAGTTTTACCACAATGTTTTTTACAAGCTGTCTTCTTCCTGGGTGAACTATGTGTGCAAAATGGAAATGATAAATTCTTGTCCAAAATCCAAGAGACTTTCATTACACACCATTCCTTTGGGCAAGGCTGTGAACAAATTTTTGTAAGCACAAATCAAAAATTATGCCCAAATATCTAATCCTAATGGGCTTTTGTTCTATATAAAAGCTCAAAATAAAGTTTTTACAATAATAAATTTATGTACGGAACCATCCTTCAATTACTTTTACACAAAGAATTGTATTTCATATAAGAGGTTTCTAGAGAAAAAAAAACTTAATGAAATTAAATAAGTATTCTTTATTCAATGCTTTCCATGTTCTTATTTTAGATGAACAGTTAACTAAACGAAAACACTACACTAGGGACTTACTCTGTTTCTAGTCTTTAAAAAACATACTCATATGGAAGCATATAAAATGCTAAATCACACTGAGACATCAAAAGTAATCACCCATAACCTAAAGACAAGTGCACTGTCATTTTCTTTCAGCACTTCTTATGAAACTTTTGTTCTTAACATGGTTAAGATCATAGACTGTTTCCTCTCTTAGAAAAATGCATTATTACTCATCTAACTGATACTACTAACCCATCTGTAGAATTTGCAGGGTTTTCCCAACAGCAAAGAAGCATCTGAACTGAACCATCCATCTAAGCTGGCTTCTCCTCATTAACAATAACAAACACCAACAACTAGGCTGGACACAGGTGAAGGATGCTACTTGTAGTCATGAAATCAAGTAACTGACCTAAACTGGGATGGAAAATTCACACCCTTCACTTCACTGGTTCAGTTGCTAACCCTAACCTGCTAAATTAACAAGTCACAGCCAGCATATGACCTAGCACAATCAAATATGTTTTTCATGATAATACCAACCTCATTTTTGAAGACAGTTAACACTGCATCCCTTTCTACAAGAAAACTACTCAAATGATATGAAACCCCATGTACTCACTGCTCGAAGCATTCTGGGCTTCCTACAGTTCCTCCAATGTACTGCCCTCTCTCACCGCTGGGTCTTCACACATGTAGTTCTTTCTGCCTACAAAGCTCTTCCAGTCCTCAACATCCGGCCCTGCATCATGCCCTCAGCACCAGCCTCTCAGCCTACCTCCTACTATTCAAAATCCTGATCTTCCCTTTAACCACTTCTTCTGGCAAGCTTTCCTTCTTCACAAGATCACGCTATGTGCCTATGGTGAAGAAGCCCAAACCTCTCTTGCTGTACTCACACTGCCCTGTAATGGCCTGTCTTTCCCACAGACTAAGCTCCACCACTGTAGCACCAAGACTAGAACTGAAAAGTAGCACTAGACCCCCAAATTTGCTGTTTTAATGGCACGTGTGTGTAAACAAAGTGTGTATATTAATATTTAATTGCACTTATATATAGTAGTCAATACATATGAGAAAAACAAGTAACTTCCCATGCACATCCCAAAAAGAAAAAAGAAATAAAACTGAATTAATGCAGTTTAGTCTTTGCCACTTAACTCATCACGTGGGCACTCCAGCCCTCAATTTCCTCAGCTATCAAATATGAAAATTCTAAAATACTCCTTGGTATAAAATTTTGAACATTTCAGCAATGTCAAGTACACTTAAGGTTACTAGAGCTAAAAAGCTAGGATCAACTATTATAGCCTAATATACAGAATGACAATAGGCATCCTAAAAAACAGAACATGAATCCCCGACAAGCACCTGACAGTACTAGAACCTACTAAATAGCCTTGCAAAGAGAACAGTCTCATTTCACTGGAAATCAAAGGCGAGCACACACTCCCAAACCCCAGGAGGTGTTACACTGTCAATGCACTTTTGCTTTATCATACCTCATTTCAAGTAAGTTTTTGCCACACATGTAAACTTCCCCATTAAGTTTATACGGGAAGTATAATTAAAAGATAATATAACTGCACTAAATTCATTCACATCAAGTTAAATACATCGACCCTAGCAATTTAAAATTTTTTAAAAAGACTCAGAAGAGTTGGGCTGGGTTTAGAATGTCCACTGCTTTTACATACTTATTAGAATGAGGACAAAAGGGCACATGAGGTCTGTGGCAGGAAATAAAAATCAAATCTTAAAGTGGCAAAGCTGAGCAATATACATCAATTATGGCTCATAAAACAGTGTCCACAGGCCGACAATCCCACAGATTCAGAGCTGAAATGAACCTTCAGACATCAAACACATCCCCCCCATCTTACGAATGAGTAAACTAAGCCTCATTGCAGGGAAATGACTTGCCCAAGATTACACAACTGGTTAGCAGAAGGACCAAGCCTCCTAACACTGAGTCCAGTGGCTTTTTAGTTCTCACAACTGTCCCATCAGGACCCATCTATGGTACACAAAGTCTTTCAGGTACACAGTAACACTTCCAAATTCTGTACGAATTTGAATACATGATAATGGATGTCAGTATCACAGAACAAACCTTCTGAAGATAAAAACTTAGTACAAAACTTAAAGAATTAAACACATACATCTAAATTCAGATATGTAAGGGGCACCTGGGTGGCTCAATGGGTTAAGTGTCTGACTCCAGTTCGGGTCATGATCTCACAGTTCATGAGTTCAAGCCCCACATCAGGCTCTATGCTGACAGCTCAGAGCCTGGAACCTGCTTAGGATTCTATGTCTCCCTCCCTCCATCCCTCTTTCTCTCTGACCCTCCCCCACTCATGCTGTCTCTTTCAAAAATAAATATTTAAAAATAAATTCAGATATGCAATTCTATTTAAGTAATCTCCATACCCAACATGGGGCTTGAACTCATGACCCCGAGATCAAGAGTTGGATACTTTACTGACCCAGCCAGCCCCTAGATATGTATTTTTGGTTTTTTTTCCTAGATATGTATTTTTGACTATTTTGTCTCACCTTGGGGTCTTAAATCAGATATGAAATTCCATATCCATGAAAATAGTTCTATCCCGTGAATATCTATAACCATAAATAATCCTGGCATATTCATTGGCAGAGCACTATATGAAATTGGGTATTTTATTTTTTAAATGTTTTTAGTTTTTAGGAGAGGGACAGAGCATGAGTGGGGGAGGAGAAGAGAGAGAGAGGGAGACACAGAATCTGAAACAGGCTCCAGGCTCTGAGCTGTCAGCACAGAGCCCAACCTGGGGCTCAAACTCGGGACCAGCGAGATCACGACCTGAGCCTAAGTCAGACACTCAACCGACTAAACCACTCAGGCGCCCCTGAAATTGGGTATTTTAAATGAAGACAATAACAATCAAGGAATCTGAGGACACTCAGTCTCACATTTAAGGGTCTCTGTGCTATGACACTGCTCTCCTGGCAGTTTTCAAGGTGGTCACAGGGTCAATCTCAACCTGTGCACCATGGATGAGCACAAAGGAGTACAGACCCTCTACGTAAACTGTTCAAGTATGCCCCTGCCCCTCCTAGTCAACTCCAACAAAGCAACCTGTTTTCACACACCCCTGAATCACATCTTCTTATCTTATCCCTGGACAGCATCTTTTACAAACCAAAAGCAAAGGAAAAAACCACTGTCTATATGTAAACTACTCTCACACAGCAAAAGAGTTCTGAACTACTATTAAAACTCTATCAATATCAAATACAGGCACCTATGATGAACCCTGGTTACTGACAGTATCTTCCATGTCTCTAAAAGAAAATTCATTAGGCTCAAGAGAACAGAAATAAGAGGATGAACCAGGGTCCACACCCTGCAACTTTGCCTTCAAAGCAATTTCAAAGCCATTTGTAAGCATCAGGTTTAATCATCAGGTCCTTCTTCCCTGTCATTTATACCATCCAGTAGCACTGAATTCTCCATTACATGTTTGCCTCTCCTATAAAATGAATGCCCCATGAGGGTAGAGGCCATCAGCTTTGTATCCCAATGTATATAATTTAGTTGACAAGTTAAGTAAAAGAGTAAACCCTATTTTCCCACTTTCTTTGTTCATTTTTCCATTCATCAATGAAATTTAAGAGAAAGAAATCATAGACAACCATAGACACACTTCCTTCTCCCTCTTAGCCTTTCTACAATACAAAAACCCTTTTCCCTACCACATCCTAAGAGCACAGACACTGAGTGGAGAAAATCTACATGATCTGGCCCAATCCACTCACTTTACCAAAAAAAAAAAAAAAAAAAAAAAAAAAAAAAAAAAGTTGTATCACTGATTCACGGTCACACTGCCCATTAGTGTCAGATACAAAACAAAAACAAATCCCTGACCACTGACTACCAATTTATATTCCACTCACCATCATGTCAAAGACTGACTAAAAACTTAATCACTACCTAGAATATATCTCATCAATTCAAAATCAACTAAGAATACCAAATCTTCTCTAAATTTATGTCTTCTAATCTATGCTATCTTAGCAGAGAAATAAGCAATTTTCAAAAATATGAGGAAAATGCTCCTTTAAATCTCTAATAGTTTGCAAGGATGTCAAAAATACTTGATACGATCAAGATGTTACCATTCGGGTAAGCCAGGTTATGGGGACACAGGCCCTCTGCACTATTTTTGCAACTACTTGTGAGTCTATAATTATTTCAAAGTAAACAGTTAAAAAAAAATACATGGCAGTCACCTGATGCCACTCCCTGGGCCCACTCATCTATCACCTCACTATTCTCCAAACTTGCCCTATAAGCCAGAAAATGTTCCAACTGCCTCTCATCCCAAAAGTTCCAAAAAGGGTAGGTGCAACAAATAAATCACAGTTGTTGCACCAAGGGAAACCTACTCCTTGGTCAGCACAATGTTTGAAGGTGAGAAGCACACAAACATTTACGGAACAAGGAAGACCAATCTAACACCATGGTCAAACTCTGTGCTGGCAACACAGGGCAAATATTTGCACAGGCTAAACTTCGACTACCTCTCCTACCAGTCTTTCCAAGTCTGCTAGTGGTCCGGACCAGGTTCACTCTCCGCACTGAACTGTAACCATATGAGTATTGACATGTGTTTTTGTTTTCCTAAAGCTACCCTCTCGGGGGTCTTATAGTTGTAGGGAGGACCTAATATGTGTATAACTGTACTCAAACTTTTTTAAAATTTCATTTGTAGGAAAAAAAAACCAATTTACTCTAATGCTGAGGAGCAGGATAATACCTTACTCTCAAGCAATAGCTATAGCAGCAGTAGTCGGAGGGGGAAAAGAAAGGCTGCAGGCAGTAAGGGCTGGGCAAGCAGAGCTCTGTCGGCTGTCATCAGTTATTTTAATTTAAATACAAAGGAATGTGAGCAGGAGCCTTTCAAACAGTAATCCTTAAGATTTTGTGCTCCTGATGATGGTGGTCCACTTAGACACTGAAAAACACTACTTACTCAGAAAAGCCACAAATGTTTTTACTACAATTTGGTTATGTTACTCTTATAAAAATTCAGTGTTGTCAGAAAATCTCCATCTCAAAAAAAAAACACCACACCCAAAAAACACATGCTATCACCCCTCAAGAATGTCCCAGAATTCATCAAATGAGCAAATCTTCCTGAAAACTGAAAAAGCTTTTTACATTTCCAAAGAGTCTTCTAAGGAGTCAAGAGGTCCTAGAGAAAAAAAGAAAAAGAAAAAAAAAAAATACCCTAGCCCCTCCACTCAAAAGAGTTTTATGAAACCAGAAACATTCTGGAATGATATGGGGCGACTGCTAAGCACATACGACTCCTGTGTCTGGATGCAGGTGCTGTGTGCATTCTTCAGTAGCCTCCAGCTCTCTGGAGTGGCAGAAAGATGAGCAGCTGTTGCCAAGAAAGTCAGCCCACACGTCATCTCTGACCTATAGACCTTGGGCTGCCAGCCTGCCCAGGGGAAGACACCCGGTCCTGGTTTTGCGTCCCTTCAGAAGTGACAGAAACCTAACAAGGAATCAGGAGGAACATGTGGCCGTAATTTGGATTCATCCCTTGCTGGTGACTGCAGGAGGCAAAGAAAAAGTAGTTCCTATACTTCCTCCCCGAAGAGGAACTGTGGAAAGGAAAGAGCATACTGTCCGCAGCATCACTGCCCCTCCCTTACTCTCCATCTACACATAATAATCAGAACACCTGATAAGAAGGAAAACACAATCACTTACGGGATTTCTGACAGGAGATGAAGACTTCAGGTTAAACACCACTAGAAACACAAGCATGCTAAGAAAATGTTTAAACCTGCTTAGTTTACAATTTAAGACCAATCACTTGATGCTTCCTTTAAAGACAAAATAGATTTCCTACGTGCAGATGATGATACAGAGCAATATATGGACTAGTTCAAATTACTTCTGGACAAGAAACAAAGCCATTCTTACAAAATAAGAAAACAGACATTGAGCTGCAAAAGCCCAATAC
Organism: Panthera pardus; assembly: GCF_024362965.1. NCBI lineage: Eukaryota > Metazoa > Chordata > Mammalia > Carnivora > Felidae > Panthera > Panthera pardus. The sequence continues at coordinate 47,743,991 of NW_026527002.1, forward strand.
CTCTCCCCACAAAGCCCCATAGAGAACTCTGTTTTCCTAATTTAGATATTAAAATAACCCTACCATACTGTCTCTGCTTTCTTAATGGTCTTCCTATTAACTTCCTAATCTTAAATTTGGCCTTTTCTTAAGGCTTAAAACATCAGTCACTCCCCACTTCTCACATCAAAGCTAGCAGACTGTCACAAAACATCTTAAATGAATCTCCACCACGCCCACAAGTAAGAAGGTCTCCAGCTGCTCACACACAGGCCATCTCTGGAGTTTCGGTCATCTGTGAGGAAGATCTAGTATCTGAGTTCGCATAAAGATCTGGAACACCTTGTCACCTGAATTGTGAAACAGCAGACTCATGCTGGAGCAGATCCAGTTTTTTAAAATGGTAGATCTCAATACTTTTTCTTCTGAATCACAAAAAAATGGAGCCTGAACTGATAGGGAAGGAAATAAAAATCTATCTATTCATTCAATCCACAGTGCTCCCTACACTGGACTTATCTCCCACTGTCATAGCTCTATATGCAATCTAGAATACCATCAATACTAATGGATTCTAAAATATCATCGCTTTATATATACAAGTATTTTTTTAATTAACACGCAAACTTGCTGTAAGAACAATGTAGATTTCAGGGTGCCTGGATGACTCAGTCAGTTAAACATCTGACTCTTGATCTCAGCTGAGGTCTTGATCTCAGGGTCATGAGTTCAAGCCCCATACTGGGCTCCATGCTGGGCATGAAGCCTACTTAAAAAAAGGAAGGAAGGAAGGAAGGAAGGAAGGAAGGAAGGAAGGAAGGAAGGAAGGAAGGAAGGAAGGAAAGAGAGAGAGAGAGAGATGGAAAAAGAAAGAAAGAAAAAAAGAAAGACAGAAAGAAAGAAAGAAAGAAAGAAAGAAAGAAAGAAAGAAAGAAAAGAGATGTAGGTTTCTTACAATAACTAGCTTTCTTGTATGAAAAATATTTTAACATACTAAAGTCAAAAAAACTTCAAGTACATAAAATTTTTACCCAGGATGATTACAACTTTATACAAACAAACAAAAATCTCTATGTACAGAAAAAGAGACTAGAAAACCACCAAAATGTTAACACTGGTAGCACCATTGATCTACCAAAGCAAAGAAAGAGAGACGAGAGAAAGAGAGAATCCCAAGCAAGGATAGCTGATAGCTATCTACTGATAGCATGGAACCCAACTCGGGGCTCAATCCCACATGAGCCAAAATCAAGAGTCAGACGCTTAACCAACTGAGCCATCCAGGCTCCCCACTATTAAACTTTTTACACTGATTTTCTATATTTTCCATATCTTCTGCAACAATGTTTTTTACAACAATTTTTTAAAATAAATAAAAACTAAGGAAGAGCCAGAAACTGAAAGCAACCCAAATTTACACCAGCAAAAAAACAGATTTGTGAAACTGTGGCACATCCAAACAATGAAATACTACCACTAATACAAAAGGAAAAAAACTACTACAGGCTACATGAGCTAAACAGAAGATGCCACACACTATTCCATTTCTACAAAATTCTAAAGAAGGCAAAATTACAGTTAGAGAATATAGAACAGCATTTTTCATGGGTGGGAACAAGACAGGGGACTAAGAATGCAAAGGGGCACTAGGGAACTTTTTGGGGTGATGGAAATGTTCCATTTTCTTGATTATGGTGGTTACACAGCTGTAAACCTTTGTCGAAACTCATCAAACCGCACATTTCAAATGGGTGAGTTACATTGTATGTCAGTTATACTTCAATAAAGCCAATTTACAAGTTAAAAGTAGAGAAGGTTGAAAGCACTTCATTAAGGTAAATGATACCATCAGAAACTAAACAAGTAACATTACTTTTGCCACACAGGCAAGACAAATTCTGTATTCTTTACCCTTAAAACAACATTAAAATTTAACACCTTATTTAATATCCTGAAAAAACAATGAGATTGTCACAAAACAGTTATCTAAGAACTCACCATAATTCTCATTTTCAAGAGGTTTATAACCACAACATTGATTCAATCAAGAAGTATGAAATAATATGAAATATGAAACAGAATAATTTCTTATAGCCAAGTTCAACTTATTAAGTCTCACTTCTATACATTAACTTAGAAGAACGTTGCAAAGTTCCACATGACTTAATATTATTCCTCAGTGTGCCCTGCAGAAAATCGCTCAAGTTTAATTTCAAGAATCTCATTACATAACCATTACGAGTGACTGCTAATACAATGCTACCACGGGAGGTTATGAAGTGCCAGCATCAAGCTACAAGGAACCTTAAGATTCCCAGTGTGATACTACCCCTCCTTCTAAGGCTACAATCCATACAAATATTGTCTTATTCTTAAAAATGTCAAAGTTTGGAGCGCATGGCTGGCTTAGTCGGTGGGCCATGTAACTCTTGATCTTGGGGTTTGAGTTCGAGTTTAAGTACTTAAATAAAAATTTAAGTAAATTTTATTAAAAATAAAATCTTTACAAAAAATGTCAAATATTGTAACTTGTTACAACCCATTTAGTTTTATCGTGTAAAACTGTCAATGAAAAACAAGCATTTATGGGGCACCTGGGTGGCGCAGTCGGTTAAACATCAGACTCTTGATCTCAGATCATGATCTCAGAGCTCGGGAGTTCAAGCCCCACTTCGGGCTCTGCACCAATGTTGCAGAGCATGCTTGGGATTCTGTCTCCCCTTTTCTCTGACCCTCCCCGACTTGCGCTCTCTCTCTAAATGAATAAACTTTTAAAAAAAGAAAAAGAAGCATTTATGTGCCAATAGAAAAATCTAAACAAATTGAATTTTAATATTAAGGAATTGCTTTCGGTGTGTGGGTGTTTTTAAAGTCTTCATCTTTGAGGGGCACCTGGCTGGCTCAGTGGTTAAGGTTCCGACTTCAGCTCAGGTCATGATCTCACGGCTCCTGAGTTCAAGCCCGACATGGGGCTCTGTGTGGACAGCTCGGAGCCTGGAGCCTGCTTTCAGATGCTGTTGCCCTTCCCTGCTTGTGCTCTACCTCTCTCTCTCTCTCTCAAAAATAAATGAACATTAAAAAAAATTTTAAAGCCTTCATCTTTGAGATTCATACTGAAGATATTATCGATTAAATTATCTGATGGGGAGAGTGTTGAAACCAAACTGGCCACTGATTTGGTAAGTGCTAAGATTATGTGATAACTGTTATACACGTGTCTTCATCATCCTATTGCCTCTACTTCTGTATATGCTTGAAATTCTCCATAATACGAAGATTAAAAATAATTTTCAGAGTAAAAGTTAAAAATCAAGTATAATAATCAATCAACAATTCACAATCACACAGAGCTAGGAGAGGCCGTTTTCATTTACTTAGGATGCCAAGGTGGCAAAATGACAGAAATACAGACCACAACTGGAGTTTAATTAGAAGTAAATATGATAAAAATGGGGGAAAGAAGACGTAAGTAAATCCTCCTGCAATATAAAACTGCTTCCTTCAATACACCCCATAGTATCTACTGAAGCATAATTTTTTTTTTAAGATTTTATTGTTTTAAGTAATCGCTACATCCAACGTGGGGCTCAAATTTACAACCCTGAGATCAAGAGTCGCGTACTCTACAGACTGAGCCAGCCAGGCGCCCCTACTGAAGTGCAATCTGACACAGCCTTCAGTGATTCAACTTTCCTTCAGAAACTATTTCCTAAATAACCTAATTGCTAGGGGAAAAGCCTGATCTCTCTTAAAATTCACCCCATTATTTCCAGTTGCACTTCCGTGTACTGTGTAATTTCCTTCACAAGTGTGTCTGTTTACTCCCAAGCCTACGATTTAGTCACTGATTTCTTGATTTATAAAATTGGTTTGCCACTGTATGTTTTGATTTTCAATACTTTGTTTGGCTATTTCATACACTGTCTTTATCTTACTTTCCTTAATCAACTTCATTTAATCATTTCAGTTAAACTTGCCTGTACTTCCCCAGCACAGTCCTCTAGTATTACTGTGTCTGGGTAACAATCTCAATAATCGATCAATAAATAAACAGTGAGCTTCCCCTCTGGTCTGGTAATGTGATGCTCTATCCCACACAGACTAATACTTGTGTTTTTTGGTGTAGCATACTGAAATTTCAGACAGCTTTCGACCATTATAACATCTGCCCATCACAACCTTCATTCACCTCCATTTTCAAGCTCCTACTGAGAGGGCAAGAAAACCCTGAGTCTTTAAAACCCAACAGTTCCTAATGAAAATCAGGACCACTTACTAAATGCCAATGGCCTGTGCAAAAAAGCACTTTCTACTTCATTGTTGTCCAAGCCAACTTTCAGTGATAAAGGCACGGATATGTATCTGCACTGTCCTATATGGTGGCCACTAGCTACATGTGGTTACAGAGCACTTGAAATCTGGCTAGTGTTACCAAGGAACTGACTTTTTCATTTTAATGTAAATAGTCACATTATAAGACTAACAACTGCATTGCTGGGATTTTTCTTCACAAAAGTCATTTCTATTTATTTTTACCTCTACATGTATTCAAGATAATCGAGGACAGAATTTCTTAACCTCAGCACAACTAGCATTTGGGCCAGGGTAAGTCTTTGGTGTGGGAGCTGTACTGTGCACTGTGCGATGTTTAGCAGCATCTCTGGCCTCTACCCACTAGAGGCCAGTAGCAATGCCCCAGCGGTGACAAACAAAAGTATCGCCAAACACTGCCAGATATACCCCGGGGAGGCAAAACAGCATCCAGCTGAGAAACAGCGATCTAAGACTAAGGATCTGGATTTTGTATCAATGCTAAGGACATTCTAGAGCAATCCCTTTGATTTCCTGCTTTTCTATGTGAAATTCAGACGACGCACAGAAGCAGTTAAAAGTAACCATCTCTTCGTATTTTCCACAGAACCTACATTATAATTGTTTTCCTACCCACTATCTCAGCTGTTTCTCACCAACCGTGAGATGGGTACTATGCCTGACTTAGAGACTGAGGTGCTGGCGGCAGAGGGAGACACAAGGGAGTAAAGGTTCTAAGTGGTTAAATGACTCACCCACCCATGTTAAGTAGCCTGGCTGAAACAAACCCAGATTTAAGAATTCCACATTTCAAACTCCTCTCCGTATTATCTTACCTGGCAGCCTTACAGCCCCTGAAGGGGAAGCTCCTTAAAGAAAAACCCTTTTGATATGACAAACTCAACCAAGACTGTTTGATTGCACAACACATTACAATGCCAAAAAAGCAAAGCTCACAGGAAAATTCCGCAGAGACAAACAATGAGAACTGGTTCCTATCGTAACGAACTTACATCCTGAGGATTAATTCAGGACAGGGACAAGTCATGGCATACCCACATCACCTTAAAAAGGCCTCTCTTAGGCTAGTTCTAGAAAAGGGTTAAGAGGGTCAGCCACCTGACAAAAGGCGTAAGTGAAAGGAGGACTTGAGAGGAAGGGGAAATCAAAACTCTAAGATGCCTGTTCTAAGGCTGCAATACCTCAGAAGGCAGGAATATCCCAGAATATAGGCTATGTGGAAAAGTGGAAAGAGACCTGGACTTTAAAAAAAAAAAAAAAGACCCGTCATGTGGACCTCATCTGTTGGTAGCCCACTGTGTGCCCCTGGATAAATTCTGCCAATCTCTGGGCCTGTTTTCTCAACTCATTAGTGAAAGACCAGTCTATGGGACTTTTTTGGCACTTAGGGAGATCTTAGTGAGCAGGCATTTCCAGCCCTTCCCTCAGTCTCCACAGCAGAACCATGTTCTTGGTATCCTTTTGCTGTTTCTCTGAAACAATGACTTAAGCAGGAACATAGCACTAACTCAAGAAATTCACTAGAGAGAAAATCAGAATGTCACAAAAGTATATGAGCAGGGATGGTTTCAATTCAACAGTGAATATTTGCATAGAGCCAGCCACTCAGCACCAGAAACCTTGTAATCACTCTGGGAAACCACAACCAACATCCCAGGCTCTCTGAATTCCTCTTCTCCGCCCTAGCCACCCCCACCCATATTCACCAACTACATTCATTATTTGGTGTCCCAGGGCAATAATCAAAGATTTTAACCCGATATACAAAGACTATTAAAGAATCAGCATTTTGAAAAGGCAAAGAAAAAAAGCACACTTTTTTTTATGCTAAGTACCTTTTAGATATTTGATACATCACACCATTACACTGAACAGAATATTTTATTTTTAACAGGATGTGGCTATTTTCTAAAGAAAGCTTATTTGGAGAAGGAAATATTGATGTTTTGAGGCCCCATACGTTTTAACTCAGCAATTTATTTGCAGTATCACACTCCCTGTCCAATCTTACTGCTTTTCATATACAGAATAAAGTCTACTTATTTTTCATCCAAAACTATCATTTATCACTTCATTTCTGTTACAGACAACATTTCTCATATAAAAGTCAAGCTAGAGTAGTACACTCTTTTCTACTACCACAACTTACTCAATCTTGGTAAAGATTTTATCTGAAGATGAAACCATCCTGAGCTTCTGATTCCAGTTAAAAGACTCCAGAAGGCCAGTTTGTTTTGTAAACAGATGTTTCTCAAGCAATGCAGCAATAGTCTGGTCCTATTAGTCTGCAACTAGGCATGCAAAAAGGATCCTTCCTTTAGAAGGGGAGACACAGAACAGCTCCATCCTAAGTCAGCTACATCAAGAGTGCATGCCTGTCTCAAATGCTGTCCTCACAAATCTCAACAAACCATTCTTTACTGCTACCAGACACAACTATGTCCCCCAAATTTTACGGATGACAGTTTCCTATTTGTCAAATTATCTGCCACCTCGATGCACACATTTTATAAACTAAATCAAATCCGCTTCTATTTCATGAAATGAAAACTCAAGATGACCTAAATATTCTTAATATTGTATACTGACATTACAGGAATCAAAAACAAGACTACTTGTTTACCCCAGGAATGGGAAAGAAAAAAGAAAAAAAAAAGGTAGCTTTAAAAAGGATACATTACTTGGAAATTTCTCAGACAAGCTGAAGCAAAAGGAATGCTCAAAAATGAATCAAAGTGCCCAAGACAACTGCAAAATAGGTTTTGGCATGCACAGTCAACTGAGTAAGCTAGTCAGGATTCTTGGTATATATAAAGCAGGACTAATATAGAAAACATGGCCTACTTCTCTCCTGCTTGGTTCAATTTTCTAAGTCACAAGCCAAGTTACACTACAAGCACCATCAACTTTGTTCTATGAATGACAGTAGACCTATCCTCACTACCAGCCTGGTTCCAAAATTTACCAAAAAATCTTATGTTAAAATCTTAAAAAAGATCTCTATCTCTAATGAAATAAAATCAGAGTAAGGATCACATAAACAAAATGTCAAAATAAATGACAAAACTTATTTCGGTATTTAAAGGAACTATGTGACGACTCCAAATGGCTAATATTTTCAGAAAGGATTTCAAAAGCTGCACAAACGTGTTAATACAATATAGCTACAGCAAAGATTAGACAAATCTGAACCCAGTGCCACAAACTGAGTGGCCAGCTTGCCGATGAGAAGCTGTCCCCCGCACCTGAGGCGGATAGACACTGGGAGACCAAGGCCAGTATCTTAGCAAGTTAGGCCTCTTCCTCCCTCCGGGAAGCGCTCGACAAACAGGGCGTCACGCAACTTATGTCACCCAGTCACTTAGCAAAAATCATACCTAACTTCTAAACTTGGGTCCAAATGGCCTTTTATACTCAAAAGAAGTAGAAAGCAACTTATATTATCGGGGGAGAGGGAAGCTTAAAATGCCCCACTTTCTGGCCCCGTATTTTTCAGCCCATCATCAGATCAGAGTCCTAAATTCTAAGACTTACTTTAATGGAGGCCTCCCTCAACCTTCTCCGAGTCTCTTGTTTTGCAACAGTGAAGGAACTTTTCCTGCTTTATCTTAGTTCCCTGAGAGCATGTGGCCCTGCAATTCAATATCCTAAACTGGCAGGGAACGGTGGAGGAGGCAAAGGGAGGAATCCACACAGCCAAAACAGCCTTCTTATTAAAGACAAAAAAAAAAAAAAAAAAATCATAATTCCTCCTCCACCCAAAGCAACCCATCCCAGAAATTTACAGCTTAAGAAAGCAGCATTGCGAACTGCAAACGTAAGAGTTTTCCTTAGACTCTACGCACGGTTTTCAGCTGTCAAATTACAACTCAGGAAAACACTATCATTAGAATAAAAAAGGAAACAAAAAAGCTCGCACCATAGGGGCTGGGAGAAGGAGCTTACCAGACCCGTTTCGGAAGAAGGAGAGCAAAGGGAATCCAATCCACTTCCCCACCCCCGCCTGAATTCATCCCCTCCCGGGGCGGGCAAACCTCACTGCAGGAGCTCAAATTTAATAATAATAACAATAATCATGGCGCTTACCCCCCCCCACCCCCCACCCCCGCGATCTGCCAGGAATCAGCCTCCCCCTCCCCCGGGATCTCTAGGCTTGGCAGGTCCAGATCTCCCCACCGGACACAGTTCCCGGGGACCCGGGCGAACCCAGTCTACCCCGGGGCCCCTCGCCCCGCTTCTCCTCTTCCCTCTCTTTTTACCTCCACCATCCCCCATCCGCATTGTCTGTCTCAATTCAACTTTGACTAATATGGATTCCTCGGGCCTGGGCCGGGCGGTAATTACAGCCCGCCCCCCCCCCCCGGGAGCTGGATTCCCCCCCCCCATCTCCGCCGAGTTAAACGCGGCTCCTCGTTGAGAGACGGGGGGGGGGGGGGGGGGGAGGTTGCAGCGCGCTTTTCTCGTCTACACCGCGGGCACCGTCCACACCGAGCTCCCCCCGCGGCCCCGAGCCCCCGGGACCAGAAGTTTGCCCCGGAAGGGGCCTAGATGGGAGCAGTGAAGACCCCCCCCCCCCCCGCCAGCCGGCCGGCCTGCGCGTAAATACCGGCGCCCGCCGCGGCGCGGCCCCGTGGGGGAGGGGAGGGCGGGGAGGCGCCCCTCCCCCCGCCCGCCCGCCAGCCCGCCGGCCCTATTACCTGTCATTGAGCTGGTCCTCGGTGCCCGGCAGCGGGTGAACCACGAAATGGATGGACGTCATGGTGCTTCCTTCTAGTCCTCCTCCCGAGGACGGCCCCCTCCCGCTCTCGCCCACCCCCCCCAACCCCCTTCCCCTCCCCAATACCCACTGCCGCCGCCGCCTCCCAGTCCCCAAATGGAGGGAAGCAAATGCGCAGGGGCCGCCGCCGCCTCCCTGCCGGGCGTGTGTCCGCCGCCCGGCGGTCCGGCGGGGCGGATCAACACGCCACCCGCTCCCGCGGCGACAGCGCGCTGGAGTGCGAGGCCGGCGGCCGGGACCCAGGCGCGCCGCCGCCGCCGGCGACCGGGCGTCGGGAGAGGGGGCGACTGGGGAGGGAGGAGAGGGACGGGCTGCGGGCTGCGGGGACGGTGTGGTCCCGGCGGCGGACGGGGTCCGGACTAGGGAGGTGGGGAAGGAGATGAGCCCGCACCGCGCGTCACTGGCGAGAAGCCGCCGCCACCACCGCCGCCAGCACCGCCGCCGCCATCTTCACTTCTGCCCCAGTTTCTCCGTCTCGCAGGCTCCGCTCCCGAGCGGCGGGGGAGGGGCGAACGGGAGGAGGAGGAGGTGGAGGGAGGAGACCGGCGGGCGGGGGCACGGCTGCGAGGGGGCGGGGCTCCGGGAAACGGGCGGTAAGGCCCTTTCGATTGGGCGGCTCAACGTTGTCGGGCCACGGCGCTGTAAGGCGCGTGCGGATTGGTCCGTTCGGCCCCGAGCCCAGCCCTCTGGGGGGTGGGATAGCTCCCGAGTGAGTGTTCCGGAGAGCACGTGTTAGGGAAGGAGGAGGCGGAGGGGAGCCCGCTGGGGCGGGGAAGAAGTCTGGGAGGGAGGCTAAGTGTGCGTCCCCGGGGAGGTGGGAGGAAGAGGGGCTCCTGCGTTTCTCGCTCTGATTTCCCTCGGGCAGCCCTAATTATTCTGCGGACCTTTAGGGGGTTTTTGTTGTTTCCAGTCCTTCATCTGCAATTACATTTAAAGTGGAAGTGCAAAATCAGTTAAGGGGCGAGAAATGCACAGCTTTTTATTGGAGAAGTAAGGTAGTTATGTAAGGACCTTTCCAGAAGGTCCTATCGTAGGATCAGAGAACTGACTTTGCAGCAACTTCTTTAATCACCCTAGTCTCCCCAATGTCCCCAGCAACACCATCACTCGCACAAAAACAAAATGGAAATTTCCACTAATTTACTGATTTAAATGATTCATGAGTTTAATGAAAAATACCTCTTCTACAAAGGTGTTCTTCAATTCATGATCATTTGGGTCATACGGCAAATTCTTGAATGGATCTTTTTTTTCTAGGGAACTCCTTTTTTCTAAGGAACCAGTTCATAAGCTTTCTTCTCAAAGGCTTCCATAGCACCTTCAAAAAATCAAGTACCCCTTTCAAAGCAGAGTAAAAACATTAAGCTCCGTCTGCAATTTGTGTAGATGTTCATTAAATCGGGGGTCCTGGGAAAAGTTCTTAAGGTATAATATCCCTATTTTTCTGTTAATGCATTACATTTGCACAGTTCTGCTTAGGAATTTCTTTTGAGCAAAATATATGAAAATTTATTTATAAATCAGGATAGAGTAGGTACCCCCTTGAGACAGATAATGGAACAGTTTTGTAGGTCACCAGCTTCAAAATTGGCCCAGATTAGTTTCGACTAAAAAGTGATTTCAAGGCTGGTATTTAGTCCTCACAAGCAGAAGGGAAGCAGGGTAGACCAACGGACACTGCTAGTTTTAGAGCTAGACAACTGGATTTGTGTCCTGTTTGTGGTACTTAACTATGTGACCTTGCTTAAATTATTTAGCCTCTCATAATGTCTTTTTTCTCATTAGTAAAATATCCCATAGTAACAGATCTGCATAGGGTTGTGATGAGGTCTAGATAAGATAGTGTTTGTCAAGCGCCTAGAGCAGTTCATAACACTTGGTAGGCTCAGCAAATGGAAGCTTTTATTAGTCAACAGTGTTCACTATGTATGACTTTATATACTTACGTCTTTTAATATTCAACACACTGTGGGGTAAATAATATATCCCCATTATATAGATGAGAACACTGATGTGCAAACAGTTAAGTGTTGAAGCTGAGACTTAAACCCAGGTCATCTAACTCCGATTACATTGCTCTTTCCACTATACCACAGCTGCCATCCAGTTAATAATTTAAAAGGAACAGATTATTCAAAGCCATAGGAAAAATGTGATATGATAAATGCAATAAGAGTGCTATGGAAGTTAACGGAGGAAGTGATTCAAGCCAAGACAATTAAGAAAAGTCATTTAAGCTGAGCTTTCAAGAATGTTCGGGGCAAATAAAATATCTAGCGTAAGCTCACTCATTTTATATTTGCCCCTGAACAAACTCCACACCACACCCACACATTGCTTATTTCTTCCAAATCTGTCTTTTTTCATCTTTTCATTGTTCTTCTACTCTGTTTCCTTGATTTACTCACCCCTAGTCTCCTAGTTCTGAGACTTTCTCTCACGAGTGAAGGCCAGTTTTCTCACTTATTGAAACTGCACATTTGGTCTTCGATGACCGTCTTGGCATTGCAATCTTTTTGTTATCCCAGGCTGGCATGTTAGGGAAAATTTTCCTCTTGCAGAGCTCCAACACGTTAGTGGGTCCCACTTTGCAGACAGAAAAACAAGAATAAAGGCATGGAGTTTTGCAAGCCCATCACCTAGGGAAGGAGGGAATACAGATAGAGAATGGCAATAAGCAGGGTTCAAGCAGAATCTCTTTGAAGCATCAAAGTGCAATACAAGCCAGAAAAGAAGACCAGGGGGAGGAGGGTTCTTTTCTAATAATTTGGACTAATTTTCCTTTTCAAAACAAATGAACAGAGAAATGAGACGGGAAAGGGGGAAAGCTCAATGAAAGATGGGCTGATGCATGTTTTACCACTGTGGGCAACAGGAACGCAATCCCACTGGGGACAATCTGGGAGACAGTGGGGGAACACATCTCAGAATTATCTCACCGAGTAGGGAGGAAGCTAGAGGTATTTATCCATCAACTCCGTACCTCAGTGGTTGAGGATTGTTCCTGGGTTAAATCCCTGACACTTTACGCTTTCCACACTCATGGGCAAAGCATACTCCTAAGGCCAAAGAATGAAAGAAAAATAAAGACATTTCCAAAAAAGGAGAGAGGAAGAAAGAAAAAGAAATGTGAGAAATTTTTGGCAGTCAATCCATATCAAAGAGTATTGTTTAAGCAAAAGGAAAATGATTCCCCAGTGTAAGCTCAGATAGGCATAAAGGTATGAAAAAGTATGAAAAGAGAAGAAAATATGTAGGTATATGAATGTTGACTGAGTTAAACAATGGGGCTTAAAAATCCACAACATTGATACCAAATGCTGGCAAAAAGGTAGACCAACAAGAATGAGAATGCAAAATAGTACAGCCATTTTAGAAGGCGGTCTGGTGGTTTTGTACAAAACTAACATACTCTTAACATATGACCCAGTAATCATACTCCTTGCTATTTACCCACAGGACTTGAAATTTTTATGTCCAAACAAAAATCTGTACACAGGTGTTTATAGAAGCTTTATTCAAAACTGCCAAGGCTTGTAAGCAACCAAGATGTCTTTTAGTAGGTGAATGCGTAGTAAACTGTTGTATATTTGCACAACGGGTATTATTCAGCACTAAAGAGAAAAGAGTTATCAAGCATGAAAAGATATGGAGGAATAGTAAATGCATACTACTAAGTGAGAAAGTAGCCAATCTGAAAGGTGACCTACTCCATGATTCCAACTATATGACATTCTGGAAAAAGCAAAACTGTGGAGGCAGTAAAAAGATCAGTGGTTGCCAGAGGTTAGTAGAGAGAGGGATGGACAGGTAAAGCAACAAAGGATTTTTAAGGTAGTAAAACTATTCTGTATAATACTCTAATGGTGGATACATTTCATTTTAAACTGATAGAATTTCAGTCTAAACCGATAGAATGTACAACACCTAGAGTTAATCCTAATGTACTGTATGAACTCTGGGTGATAATAATATGTCAGTGTAGATTCATCAGTTTTAACAAATAGACTACTGTGGTTTGGGGATGCTGATAACAGACAAAGCTATACATGTGAGTACATGGGAGATTCTGTACCTTCCTCTCAATTTTGCTGAGATCCTAAAACTGCTCTAAGAAATAAAGTCAATGAAAAAATCTTAAACAAATATCAGCAAAACAAATTCAACAGGATATATAGCAAGGACAGTGGATGATAAGTAAGTTGGATAATTTAACATGGAAATCAACAAATGTGATTCACCATATTAACAGAAAGGAGAAAAATCATTAAATCATTTCAATAGAGAAAGAAAGAGAATGCTGAAATTCTATAACTATTCGTGAAGAAAATGCCTTAGTAATCTATGAATAGAAGGAAACATCTTTAATTTGATAAAGGATGTTTCTAAAAACCCTACAGAAAACATCTTCTACAGTGGTGAAATGTTGAGAGTTTTCCCCCTAACACTGGAAACAAGAATGTCTGTTCTCACCACTCGTTTTTAACATTGCACTAGGGTTCCAGCTAGTGCAATAAGATAAGAAAAAAATTTTATAGGGATTAATTTTCCAAGGCAGCTGCCAAAGTTAACAGAGGGATAGTGCTGGTGATCAATGGTTGACACCATCTACAGGATCACCTGGAGGCTAGAATGACCAGGCAGGTAGTGCTGGACTGGAAAATGGTGGTCATGCACTATAAGAATATTAACATTTCTGACAACTTCTACAGAATTAGGTGGAGGTACCAGGCTTTGGACTTCTTCCACAAGCACGTAGACACCAACCCATCCTATGGTCCCTACTACTTCTGGATATCCAAGCACATCTTTAGGTAGATTGTGCAATGCATGTGGCCCCACAAGATAGAGCATTTCCAGGCCACTTTAGAACACCTCAAGATGTTTGACAAGAAAAAGCAAGTGATTATTTTTCCTTAAATCTGTGTGTCTGAAGCCCACACATAAGTTTGTCTACTTGAGGCACCTGACTTACGAGGTTGACCAGAAGTACCAAATGTTGACAGCCACTCTGGAGAAGAAGAAGTACAATGAGGCCAAGGTTCACTACAGAAGGAGTAGCTCAAACAGGCCAAGGACAACATAGGGAAGAAAACCAGCAAATAAACAGAGGTCCTCAAGACTCACAGACTTCTGATCTGAGCCCAATAAAACCTGTTCATCTCTTAAAGGATATATATAGGTTTCAGAAAGTAAGATATAAAAGCATCATTATTTTCACAGGACATATTTTAATATATAAAAAATTAGAATAGGCAGGTTTAGCAAAATAATCAGAAATAAGGTTAATGTCCAACAAAACTTGAGCTGTTTTCATATATCAAAAAACCAAAAAGAATTAGGAAAATGAAAATTTGTAAATGCGTTTAATATAAAAACTATAAAATATCTAGTATCTAAGAACAAATTAAAAAAGATATGTGTAAAAACCTCTACATAGAAACTTTAAAATATTTTTGAAAGAAATCAAAGATGGTCTAAATAAATGGAGGAATATACCATGCTCATGGGCTAGTACAACTAACATGGCGAAGTTGTAAATCTTCCCTAATCTATAGTTTTAGCATCATCTCAAAATTCTGACACTTTTTTCTCCACCCCAGTGGAACTTCACAAATTGTTTTTCAAACTTATATGGAAATGTAAGGAGAAACAAAGAAATCAATGAAATAATAAACAGCACAGACATTGACCAAAGGTTAATAAACACATGACTTTAACACCATAGGCACTTTAGAGAAGTTTGGGAAGAAAAGTATGCAATAAGTTGTGCTGGGATAATTGGAAATCATTATTTTAAAAAAAATTAAACTTAGGGGCACCTGGGTGGCTCAGTCAGTTGAGTGTCCAACTTCGGCTCAGGTTATGATCTCGCGATTTGCGAGTTCAAGCCCCGTGTCGGGCTCTGTGCTGACAGCTCAGAGCCTGGAGCCTGTTTCAGATTCTGTGTCTCCCTCTCTCTCTCTGCCCATCCCCTGCTCATGCTCTGTCTCTCTCTGTCTCAAAAATAAAAAAATTAAAAAAAAAATGAAAAAATTAAACTTAACCCCCTACCCACATCATACACAAAAATCCAGGTAGACTGTAGATCTGCATGTAAAAGGCAAATAATAAAATCTCTAAGAATATAAAAGGATATATATATGACCTTAGGATAGAGGAAGATTTCCTAAACTGGACATATAAGCTCTAATCATAAAGAAAAAAAGATCAGTATGTTAGACTATACTATAATTAAGAATTTCTGTTCATCAAAAAGACAACATTAAGAATTGAAAAAATAAGCCACAGAATGAAAGAAGATATTTGCATACATATTACTAACAGAGAACTCATAACCAGAATATATTTTTAAATTCCTAGAAATTACATAGTAAAGTAAAACAGAGAGTACCAAAAAATATTTTAATGAGCAAAAGACCAGAATAGGCACTCCTCTGAAGAAATACAAATAATGCTCACTTATTCAAATGAGCAATAAACATATGGAAAGGTGCTCAACCTCATTGGTCATCAGGGAAAAGCAAATTAAAACACAATGAAATACTACTAAACACCCTCCAGGATGACTGTAATCAAATAGACAATAAAAAGTGTTGGTGATGGTGGGGTGTTGGGTGGGGGGATGAGCTAAATGGGAGAGGGGCATTAAGGAGAACACTTGGTGGAATGAGCACTGGATGTTTATATGTAAGTGATGAATTACTATATTCTATTCCTGAAATCATTATTACACTATATGTTAACTAACTTGGATTTAAATAAAAAATAAATGAATAAATAAACTGTTCACGGTAATAAAAAGTGTTGGTCAGGGGACAGTGTGGAATAAGGACTCTATTTACAGCTAGTGAGAGCTTTAACTGACTGATAACAATCACCTTGTAAAACTGTCATTCTCTGTGAGGGTGAAGCATACACATGTCTAATAATTCCACTCTAAGCTATATATTCAATATATGTTCATGCACAGTGTACCAAGAGACAAGAAAAATAATGTTCACAGCATCACTCCAAGCTCCAAACTGTAAACAATTTCAATGACCATCAAAAATAGAATACTATGGGGGCAGCTGGGTGGCTCAGTTGGTTAAGCGTCTGACTCTTGATTTCAGCTCAGATCATGATCTCACGGTTCATGAGTTCAAGCCCTGCATCAGGCTCTGCTCTGACAGTGCAGAGCCTGCTTGGGATTCTTTCTCTCTCCCTTTCTCCCTGCCTCTCTCCTACTGGCTCTCTCTCTTAAAAATAAATAAACAAACTTAAAAAAATAAAATATTATGGTATGTTCATGCAAAGTAACATCGTACAACAATAAATATGAATGAGCTACAGTTACTTGCAAAACCTGAATAAATCTCAAAAAAAAAAAAATGTTGAGTAAAAGTCAGAGATGGTATAGTTCCATTGATATGAGCTTCCAAAATAAGCAAAGTCAAGCTATATTGTTGGGGATGCGTGTTAAGGTAGTAAAACTAAGAAAAGCAAACAAGAGATTACTTTAAACGGTAGCAGATACTTCATGGGGAAGGGAGGATATTGATTGGGAAGCAGCACCAGAGGACCTTCTGGAATGCTAACCATGTTCTATTTCCTGACCTGGATATTGGTTACAGGATGTTCATTTTATGGTGATCTATTTAGCTATACATTTTTATTTTGTGTACTTTTCTATATGTGTGCTAAATTTCATTATAGGAAGATTTTTTTAAAAAGAAAATGGCTCAGCCTGTGGAGGGGGCAGCCATCCATTACTTTGCATCATGGCTGACTCTGGTGAAGCCCAACATTGTTAAAAAGAGGACCAAGAAGTTCATCTGGCATGTCAGACATATATGTCAAACTTAAGCGCAACTGGCTGAAACCCAGAGGCATTGACGATCGGGTATGCAAAAGATTCAAGGGCCAGATCTTGATGCCCAACCTTGGTTATGGTAGCAACAAGAAAACAAAGCACGTGCTTCCCAGTGGCTTCTGGAAGTTCCTAGTCCACAACATCAAGGAGTTTAAGTGCTTCTGACGTGTAACAGATCTTACTGTGCAGAGATTGTTCACAGTGTCTCCTCCAAGAACCACAAAGCCATTGCGGAAAGAGCATCCCAGCTGGCTGTCAGAGTCACCCATCCCAATGCCAGGCTGCACAGCAAGAAAATGAATAGACAGACAGCTTATGTGCACGTCACATTTGTGTTAATAAAACCATTAAACTACAAAAAAAGAAAAGAAAAATGGCTCTACCTCACACCATACAGAAATATTAACTCAAAATAGAACATAGACCTAAATGTAAGAGCTAAAGCCTTAAGATTCTTAGCAGAAAAGATAGGAGTACATCTTTGTAACCTCAAATAAGACAATTGTTTTTTAGCGACAAAAGCACATACAATTTTTAAAGTAGATAAATTAGACTTCATTAAAATTTAACACTTTTGTACTCCAAAGGACACCATGAAGAAAGTAGAAAGTCAATCCACGGAATGGGAGATAGTGTTTGCAAGTCATTTATCTGATATGAGACTAGCATCCAGAATATATAAAAAATCTTTCAACTCAACAATAAAAAGACAAAATCCAATTTACAAATGGATAAAGGGAAAGAAAAGGCTGTAATGAGCTACAGTTTATGAAAGAAGAATGAGAAAGGATAAAGCCAGGTTTGTGAAGATGTAGAAATGGTAACGCATAGCAGAGAAAAGGCAGAGTGTTTTCCTCCTGATTGTTCCATCACAGAGCTGAGTCTGGAAACTACAGGAAAATAAAGATTTTGAAGGTGGGGGCGCCTGGGTGGCTCAGTCAGTTAATCATCCAACTTTGGCTCAGGTCATGATCTCACGGCTAGTGAGTTTGAGCCTTGAGTTGGGCTGTGTGCTGGCAGTTCAGAGCCTGGAGACTCCTTTGAATTCTGTGTCCCTCTCCCTGCCCCTCCCCTGCTTGCACTGTCTCTGTCTCTCAACAATAAATAAACATTAAAAAAAAAAAGATTTTGAAGGTTGAACAATTAAAGCTCAGATTAGGAGTGAAGACTATCAAAGAGGGGGCACCTGGGTGGCTCAGTCGGTTGAGCATCTGACTCTTGATTTTGGCTCAGGTCATGACTCAAGGTCACGGATTGAGCCCTGCTTTGTGCTCCTTGCTATCAGCTGATGGCTATCAGCTATTCCTGCTTGGGATTCTCTCTCTCTCTCTTCCCCCTCTCCCCCCACTCTTCTCCTCTTCCTCCCCCTCTTCATGCTCTCTCTAAAAGATAAAAAAAAAAAGAAAAAAAAAAAAGACTATCAGCACTGAGTTGTCTTAAATGAAGTCAAGCTTCCAGACGCAGATAAACCATTCACCATACTGGCAAATAAAAAATGTTTACATCTTGAGGAAAAAAAAAAATAGGCAAAGGAGGTGAGTAATGTTTTTCCAAAGAATATATACAAATGGCCAATAAGCACATGAAAAGATGCTCAACATCTTTAGTCATTAGAGGCATGCAAATCAAACCTGCACTGAGATAACACTTCTCTTCTACTGGGATGGGGAAAACAAAAAAGACAAACAACAGTGAACATTGGAGAGGATGTGAAGAAATGGAAACCCTCATACATTGTTGATTGGATTGTGAAATGAAGCAGTCACTTTGGAAAACAGTTCGACAGCTTTGACAGTTACTCAAAAAGTCAGTTACCATAAGACTACTCCTAGGTATGTCCCCAAACTTATGTCCTCATAAAAACTTGAACACAAATGTTCATAGCACCATTATTCCTAATAGAGAAAAAGTGGAAACCACTCAAATGTCTATCAACTGACAAATGGATAAGTTAAATGTGGTATATCAACAGAATAGAATATTATTTGCTATAAAAAGGAATGAAACACTGATACCTGCCACAGCTAGAATGAACCTTGAAAACACTGTGATAAGTGAAAGAAGCCAGAAGACACAAAAGACCAAATATCGCACATTTCTATTCACTTGACGTGTCCAGAAGAGGCAAATCCATAAAGACAGAAAGTAGACGAGCGGTTGCCAGGGCCTGGGAGGAGGAGAACATGGAAAGCGACAACTAATGGACCCGGGGTTACTGGGCGGGGGTGGGGGGTGGGGGTGGGAATGATGAAAATGTTCTGGGATTAGATTAGTGCTGGTTGCCCAATTCTGTGAAATAGTAAAAACCACTGAATTTACACTTTAAAATGGTTAACTTTATGATATATTAATTATACCTTAATAAATTTATTATTCAAAAAAAGGAAAGGAAAGTGGTTGTGTCACTGTATACTTCCTCTAGCAGTGCAGTGAATTCGGGTTGATATGTACAGTTTTTAATTACCTTCTCATTGCATTTTTAAAAAGTCTCTATCAATCACTCAAAGACTGATTTACTGAGTGACTAGTGTATGCCAAGCACTAAGTATTGTGGGTAGATGCAATGGAGAGGCAAGGTCTCTGCTCTTGGGGGGAGGGGGGACGCTTATAATCCTACAGTGGAGGGTGAGAGGATGGGGTTACAGAAACTTCAGCAAGAGATAAATCTCTTGCCCAGAGTCACATAGTTAGTAACTAGGGGAGTCATTAAGGAAAGCAAGGTAAAGTCCAAGAGGACACTAGTGGTCTTTTTGTACCCAATACTCTTATTTCACAGAGGAATCTAAGGCTCAGAGAGGTTAAAGTGCCCAGTGACATGTGGCTTATTACACACTGTCATAAATATATAAGCATCTCAAGTTTGGGAGCCCAAGGAGACCCTAAAAAACTCTCTTTT
Source organism: Panthera pardus (assembly GCF_024362965.1). Lineage (NCBI taxonomy): Eukaryota > Metazoa > Chordata > Mammalia > Carnivora > Felidae > Panthera > Panthera pardus. The sequence goes on from NW_026527002.1 coordinate 47,763,830, forward strand.
TTTTAATTAAAAAATTTAAAATAATTTTTTAAAATGTTTATTCATTTTTGAGAGAGGGCATGAGCCCAGGAGGGCCAGAGAGAGAGGGGAACAGAGGATCCAAAGCAGGCTCTGTGCTGACAGAAGAGAGCTTGACATGGGGCTTAAACTCACTAACTGTGAGATCGTGACCTGAGCCCCAGTAGGATGTTCAACCAACTGAACTGCCCAGGTACCCTGACCCTAAAAAACTCTCAAGGTCAATCCACGTAAGACCTCTTTCGGATAACCGAATGGGGCTTGGCAGCTTAAGATGCCCCTCAGAAATGGAAAAGCCCTTCAATATGCAGCCAACAATTGATCATTGCTGTTTGCCATCTGCTAACCATTGTGCCATGTATCGGGAACCTGGCAGTGACAGGTTGCAAGCAAGACAGATATGGTCCTCTCCCCATGACTTCATGGGGTCTGGCAGCTCCCAAGTACAGGCTGACACCTGTTTCAGTGACTATCTAAGAGTCATCTTCAGAGGCAAAAATACCTGTTTTCTTTTAACCCCTCCTCACTATCATGATTCCATTGGTCTGGAGTGGACCTTGGAATCTGTATTTTTAACACTTTCTGAAGGCCACTCTCATGAGCGGCCAGCTTTGGGAACCACTGACCTAATGTACCCAACAACTTAGCTTTTGGAGCTCAGTGAGGCCTGGAAAGACTCACCCAATCCCAAGGCTGGATAAAATTTGTTTCATGTCCAAACCCTGGGGCATTTATTTGTTCATTAAACAAATATTGAACGCCTACATTTGCTAGGAGATAGGGTTATAGTGAAGATAAGACACTACCTTTCTTACTCTCATGGGGCTTACATCTGCTGGGAGTCGGGGGTAGGCAGGGGGAAAGCCAAGAAAGAAAGAAACAAGATAATTTAAACTCTGATAATGGGAAGCAGTACAAAGTGAGACCAAGTGAGTGCATTCAGTAGAAGAGAATACATTAGGTTGAACCATATAAAATGGTCAATATCTGACCATTTTTGATCTACAGAAACAATTGCTTGTGGTTCGGCTTTATAAATAGGCATTAGAGAGCAGTAGAGTCCTTTCTCACCAGGAAAAAAAAGGGGAAGGTGGTCTTACAAGATGGATATGATTTGACCACAAGAATGACGGATAAAAGCCTAGAGGAAGGGTTTTGTTAGAAGAGTCTCTGAGGAGAAATTGTGGAAAGAATGGACATTCATTCTGGATATGTATAGAACACTGGGTAGAAGCAGCACAGACGTCAAAGAAGTGTACTGCACAATCACTATTCTTAACAAAGTTATTTACACTTTGATTACAGACATCAATCAATAGGAGGGGCTTCAGGGGGGCTCAGTCAGTTGAGTGTCCAATTCCTGGTTTCCGCTCTGGTTTCGGCTCAGGTTTCGGTTCATGGATTTGAGCCCCGCATCGGGCTCTGTGCTGGCACAGAGTCTGCTTGGGATTCTCTCTGTCTCCATCTCTCTCAAAATAAATAAATAAATAACCTTGAAAAAAAAAAAAAAAGACACTGTTAATAAAAACCATGAGTAAAAAATCAAATACTTCTGCACAAAAACTCATGCAATACCCATTGCCACAAACATCCTGCCCAAAGCTGCTTATCCTCACTCCCTGGTTCAAATGCCACTTTCTCCGTGTTGTGATCCCTCACCTCCACTGTCAGGTGGGACTGCTCCCTCCTCTGGACATCTAAGTTTCACCCTTCACACTTTTCCTTTCGCCATCTACTGTAGCAATTACGAAAGGGCTTAACTCTTTTCTGTACGCAATGCACCTGCTCATGGAAATGTCTATGTCATGGGCACCTGGGTTTTTGCGCCAGTGAGAAGCTGTCACCAGTACTGGCTCAAGAGGCAAAAATGAATGCGTGAGTGAATGACAATGACTATCTCCAAGTTTTGTTTTGTATTTAAGGTTATGAAGGTATTTAGTAAGTTGTCCCAAGTAACTAATGCAGGGATGAACGTACAGGGTAGGTCTGGGGTAAGCTACCTGCCCAAATAAGTTCCTATCCCATGGGCCCCTTTAAGCTCCATCTCACAAAGATTAACCTTTCTGTCTTAGGGGTCAGCCCCTGTTGACCAACATGATTAAACTCCTGGACGGCGTCTTTCCCCCAAGTCAGAAGAGGCAGTGTGGCTGGGTACATATTCAGGTCACAAAAGCTCTGGCACTGGCTTTGGCCTGCCCCATCTTTCTATTGTACAGAAAACTCCCATCTACTGACCCAACAGATCCTCATCCTGGCCACCTGCGAGTCCTGTTTTCTGTGGAATGGCACACGGCTGCTTGCTTTGCGTGTCCTCGGATCACTAGGTTCCTTCCCATCTACCTTGTCTTTTGAGGAAATAAGCCCTTTGGCTGATCCTCCTGAGCGCCATTTTCCAGCCACTGAAGTTGCTACCAGGGCTCTATATTGGACCCAGCCTAGTCAAGTCTATATGATTCAGGAGCCGGTTATTCCAGTCTGTGAATTATCTAGCCCGTTTGCTTTTCTTCCTCTCCACTTCTGCCATTTATGTGTGAGGAAATTTTACTGCTCGGTAACATCTCCCTCCGTGTCTGGGCAGAATACTAATACTTACATTTGTTTAGTGCTTTGCAGGCTACAGAATGACATTACATATATAAACTTCCTTTAGCCTCCTAACAGTCTTGTGGAATAGATTTCATTATTCTCCTCTCCCAGCTAAGCAATGATAAATGACTTGTCTGTGAGCACACAGCCAGAAAAGTACAACATTTGGGTCTTGAACCCGGCTTCTGATTCTCTGTCCAGTGTCATTACTGTTAAGCCCATCAGGGGATGCAAGTTTCCCACTTTGCTATCCATGAGAAGTGATGAAAAGAGCTGGATGGGAGAGTGGTTTCCTGATACCACGAGTAGGAATTACCCGCCCATTTAATTCTCTCAGCCCAGCTGCCTGGAGCATCCACTTGGGCAGCATGGTGGTGGCATCCACCCTCGAGGGGCCCACAGCTTCAACAATCATGCAGTCTTGGCCCCCGACAGGCACACCTTCTGAGAAGTATACATTTTCACGTTTATTGTCATTCTGGGGTAGTAACATGTGCACCCTATTGACACTCTGTCCACTGGGTCACAGGGTACTAATCACCCAAACAAACAAACAAACAAACCAAAATCAGTGTTTACGCTGGGCTTTACAACTTTCACAGCATTTCACAACAACCCTCTGAGTCTCACGTGGAAAGAAAATGACAATATCAATATCCCCACTTTACAGATGTGAAGAATAAGTCTCAGAGAGCAACGCTGTGCAACTTTCCACAGTCAACACAATCGAGGACTGTGAAGGAGGCAAGTATCTTCTGAGTCTAAATCTTATGTTCTTTCCAGAGAGACTAGTTATTGACAATATCCATACATAATGATAATATTTAACATGTGTGTATAGGGCTTTAAAGTTTTATTTTCACATGTATTAGTTCATTTAATCTTCAACAACCCTTATAGGTAGACACTGTTATTAATTATCTCAATATTGCTTTTAAATTCCCAGCTGTCTCATTATTACACCCTTTCATCTTACAGTCATAAATGCAACTCTCAAGAACATTCATTTATTCATTCAACAGACGTTTTTGAGCACCTATGTGTAAGATTCTGTCCTGGTTACTGTGGGCAAAGCCTATGTTTTCTGCACTCCTGATTCTCCTGGTACACTGTTACAAGAATTGGGACATCATATTTGTGATTATCTGAGAAATGAGAGGGGCAGAAAGACCAACCTCGTATTTTGTTTTTTTGTTTTTTGTTTTTTTAATTTTTTTAATGTTTATTTATTTTTGAGAGAGAGAGAGAGAGAGAGAGAGAGAGTGAGCAGGGGAGGGGCAGAGAGAGAGAGGGAGACAGACAATGTAAAGCAGGCTCCAGGCTCTGAGGTGTCAGCCCAGAGCCCGACACGGGGCTCGAACCCACGAATTGTGAGATCATGACCCGAGTCGAAGTCAGATGCTCAACCACTGAGCCACCCAGGCGCCCCCCAACCTTGTATTTTGTTTTTTTAAATTTTTTTTTTATACATTTATTTATTTTTGAGACAGAGAGAGACAGAGCATGAACGGGGGAGGGTCAGAGAGAGGGAGACACAGAATCTGAAACAGGCTCCAGGCTCTGAGCTGTCAGCACAGAGCCTGACGCGGGGCTCGAACTCACGGACCGCGAGATCATGACCTGAGCTGAAGTCGGCCGCTTAACCGACTGAGCCACCCAGGCGCCCCCCAACCTTGTATTTTGTAAACAGAAATGGGGTGACTAGTTTTACAGAAGGGAAGTGACCTGCCATAGGGCAAAAAAGGCAGGCTCACAAATGGCAGCAGATGCTTCAATTAGTGGCTGTTTCTACAGACTAGAAAATAGATTTTATAGCACAGCCTTAAAAGAAGCATTAGCCTAGCCTTGGTCTACAAGCCCTGTTCATGTACAAAGAGAGCAATCATTATGAGTAATGTCATCATCAGATGCTGAGAATAATATTACAGGCCATGGTTATTGAATCAACAAATGATTAAAGGTTGGCTCTGGAGCCCTCCCCTGACCGGGTTCAAGTGCCCATGGTCCCATGCACAGGAAAATCAGTGGTATATGATTTCAATGACTAAGAGAGGAGGAAGACAAGGCCACATGCTATTTTTTCTTCACTTCTTCCTCTCTTCTCTTTACTCTTTTTCTATAGCTACCCAAAGAAGAAAGATAAGTGATTACATGGAGACAGAAGAGACTAAATTGGCGAGGGCGTACCATAGCTGGTGGCCTGGGGAGACTGGATTCCATTGGGGAAATGACAAGGTTGGTAGAGCTCTAGACTTGCCCTGATATTTTGATCCATAGGAGGGTAACTCAGCACTGCTCCTATTGTTCAGTGCCATTCTGACTGCTACCAAGATGCTGAAACCAGCCAGTGTATGGGCTTGATTCTTGTCACCTTTCCTTGAAAAGTGTAGCTAGGAGGGGCAAGTGGGGAATAGGAAAAGTATTTCCACCATCTGAAGACAGTCTCCAAAAGTGGTACCACTTCGCAATTATTTAGGTGCTATTTTGACATGAAAAGTCATTAGAAGCAGTGAAAAAGCAACATTATAAAAATGAAAGGAAGGCTTTCTAACGGCGCTAATGATTTATGTGTTTGTCCTGTACCCACGCTAACCTACATGCCCTCTGATCGAGGGTGCAGACCCCCCGCCCCTCTGCTGGACAGTCTGTCTGCCTTTCCAGATCCTCCACGCCCCTCACAGTCCTCTTGTCCTAGGAGGCTGACTTCCGCATTGACTTCTGCATCAGTGGGGGCTCCCTTGACCTCTGGCCTCTACTTGTCTTAGGTCTATGGTAGCACTAAGAGAGTTCAAAGCGTTGGAGGACAGAGAATGATGGGTATTTATCCCCCCAGCTCCCTCCCTATAGGCCAAGGTTTCAGAAGGGTAGCATTGCTGACTGAAGGGCACAGCTGTCTCCTACACCTATGGCCCCCTCCAGGTTCCAGTTATGGTTCCCTTCCCTTTCTTCAGACTGGGCTGAGAATCTGGGGGCTACTCTCCCCCAGGGGCTTCGCCAACACTCGGTGCTTTTTCGACATATTCCCTTCTTTAAATTTTATTATATATCGTCTTTTAAGAGTGCCATTGACTTCAGGCAGACCCCTAACCACTACACCATCCCAAAGCTTGCTCCTCCTGAGGTTTCAACCTGTTTACTTTCCAGCCCCTTCACAGAAATCCTCCTGCATTTCCTTCCTTCTTTCCTCACTTCACAAATCCAAAGCTCCTAATCTTTTTCCTTGCCAGTTCCTTTGGTGTTCATCTACATCATTCCAATCAATCTATATGAAAGTAACATACCCTAAGGCAATGTTTCTTGACCTGAACAACAACAACAACAACAACAAAAATCCTCTCTAGAAGACAAGACTATCCGGCTGTTACAGTGAATTTCATTCCAAATATATGTAAAGTGAAAAAAACAGTGTGTCAAAGAGCAGCTTTGTGAACTAAGCCCTCCCACTCATTTTGATACACCCAATAAAAGGGGCTGCCTCCCCAACTCCTGGGAATCTCAAAAATGTGGATGAGATCTAACCTTAATAGGCATCCTTTGAATTAAAAAAAAATTTTTTTTTTTTGTCCATTCTAAATGAATCTGCAAAAAGTAGAATAAAAAGAGAAAACCTGGCTCTTTCCCTGGAATCTACTCTCTGGGCAGCTTCTTGTGCTCTATAAAGAACTATAGCTGCAATAAAATATTTAATCCAGGAGACTGTGGTGGGATTTATTGTGTAAGAAGAATGCTAAACCAAGTTTGGAACTCCTGTCCACATTCTAGATGCAGGAGTCTTTGTCCGGTCTGAGAGATTCAATGGAAGAAGAGAAAGAAGAAGGGAATGCAGAGGAACCGCATGGACTTCCATTTCCAGAACTCTCGGGGGTTAGAGAACATAAAATCCTTCCCTCCACAAACTCCTTTCAATGCTAGATAAAACACAGCAAACATCCCTGTGTAGCTGAGCTCCTAAGAAAGCAAGCAAGATCCAAAGGTCCAAATGAAAGATGGAACCAAAGACTAGAGAGAGAAGGGCCAAGGTTGCTACTGCATCTGTGTGGATGGGGGTATTTGCCTCCATCCAGGTAATCAGGAAGGACACTTGGGATTTTGTGGCCACAAGGGGACAGTAGAGTAGGCAGAGAGTTGGAACTGAGAACCGGGCCTATAGCTACACCCCTTGAAGGGTTATGTCCTTGGGGAAGGGAAGAAGTAGAAACTATCTGCCCACCAGCATGGAGAGGTAACAAGGAAGTATGTCTGTTTCAGTCCAGGCTCTGGGTGGAGATAAAAAAGAGTCAAAGCTAGTTATTTCCTGCCATGACTTACCCTCCCGTGAGTTCTGAGCCCCAGGTGTATTCCACTTCTATGATATGCAAATCTTCAAGCTAAGATATTAACATAGGAATGTGGTTCTAGGCCAAGGATTCTCCTACCCCTCCAGCAGAAGCAAACACACAGACGCGCACCTTCACTCTTGCACACACCTCTGAAAAGCATACCTTCAACCCAGGTTGCTCAGGGACTGTTCTGGCAAAAGCTTGCTGAAGATGAGATTACAATAGAAAATTCAATATTCACACTAAGTCCCAAGCAGAATAAATAACAATTAAAGTCACACCTTGACATGTTGCAGGAAATTTCACAACACCAAACAGAGTGAGAGAGAGACAGAACAGGTTACCCACATAAGAGCTACACTTAGGCTGACAGCAAGAGCAACAATAAAAACTAAAAACTAATGGAATAATATTTTCAAAGTGCTGAGAGAAAATAGCTGCCAGCCTCGTTTACTGTTGAGGCTAGAAAAACTGAAAAATAGACATTTTCAGGCATACATGAGAGCTCCCCACCAACAGAACCTTACTGAAGGGACTACAAAAAAGTGTGTTTAGGGGAAGGCAAATGTCCCTGTACAGTCCTAGTCTGGTTTGAGAGAGGACAAAGATGTGGCAACATGGGCTAACTTAAACTTCGCCAAATTACACATGCTTCATTGGAGATTTAAGGGTAACTAGGAAAATAATAGAAACTGAATGAATGACTCCTACATCAGAAGAGAAGAAAATGGATGGTGTTCTCGGAGAGGAGAAAGGCAATCGCACTGGGGAAGATCTGGAAGGAATTCCCTACCCACACTGTCTAGTGCTCACGGAGAAATCCAGGCCAAGATGAGAGGAAACAACGCATCCAGAGTGGTCTCCAAAGAGACCAAGGTCATGGAATTCTAGGGAGGTGGAAAGGCCTGAATCCAGACACAGATATTTGAGCCCAGGGGTTAAAGGTGGCATGAGTGAATATTTATTTAGTGGCCAAGTTGTCCAGGAAAGTTGTTTCTTTAAGATGTTTACATACTTGATGCTTGAAGTATATGTGCTATATGCTCTTTCCTGTATTGATTAAACTTCATAAAATAGCATTTATTTCTGATTTTAAGATAATATACATTTAAAATTCAGAGACTAGGGGCGCCTGGGTGGCTCAGTCAGTTAAGTGTCCTATTTTGGCTCAGGTCATGATCTTGTGCATCCGGCTCTGTGCTGACGGCTCGGAGCCTGGAACCTGCTTTGGATTCTGTGTCTCCCTCTCTCTGCCCCTCCCCAACTCCCACCCTGTTTCTCTCTCAAAACTAAATAAAACATTAAAAAAATTTTTAAAAAGTAAAATTCAGGGAATACAAGGAAGAATTCAAATCCTTAACGCAATTATATGGTTAGAGCATGTTTATCATTTCAAGTTTTACAGCAACTCAGCCTTAAGTCCCGAAAACCTCTCCCTCTGGAACGTTTATTTAACCGCACTGAGAGAAGAGATTCCTCTCGTAACTCTGAAGTATTTTGGGGGTTCTACTCCTTTCTCTTCTACTGTGAGTGGAAATGCAGAAAAACAGGATCAGAACTCAGAGAAAGAGCATGGAGCCATCTCAGTAAAACTGAGTATTCTGAAATGGAAATCGAATCACAAATGTCAAGAAGCCTTTTCACGTTTAAACCCCAAGGAAGGTTAAATAAAAATAGTCTTATTCATACAGTCTTCCATTAGTGTGTTTTGCTAAATATGTCAGTTTCATCGTTGATTTTCCCCCATTATTGTTAAACAACTCTTCTATGCTAGGTCATCTGTGGTCTATTTATCACTTGATTTATTCATCTTCCTTATTAAACATATTGCTAACCAGGGAAGTGGTTATCAATAATATGCTAATCTCGATAAGCCTCGATTTCTTAATTGTATTATGGAGATGATTGCATCTACTGCACTGAGTTATTGAGAGATAAATAAACTCATTTTATGTCTATTAACTGGCACTAAACAGGTGCTCAGTTAATATTAATGTCATCCATATTCTGGTAATCTAGGGATGGTCTGCAAGCTGAATCCAGAGAGTATATGAGTTTTATTTGTCTTCTAGGGTTTTGTTTTTAATTGAATTGTTCACCGAATTAAATATAAAGAGATGTTATGGGGCGCCTGGGTAGCTCAGGTCATAATCTCGCGGTCTGTTGAGTTTGAGCCCCGCGTTGGGCTCTGTGCTGACAGCTCAGAGCCTGGAGCCTGCTTTGGGTTCTGTGTCTCCTTCTCTCTCTGCTCCTCTCTCACTCGCACGCTGCCTCTCTCTCCCTCTCAAAAGTAAATAAACATTAAAAAAAATTAAGGAAAAACAGAGATGTCAAATAAATCTAGATATCCAAAATCATTTAAATATTTTTGAAGATAACCCTCACCCAGATTCCCACAATTCAACAATTGCCCCCTTCAGATGGAATGCATACTCCCAGTTCGTCCTCACACTGGGCCACCCTCATGTCCTCTGCTTGACTCTTGTAGGCATTTGACTTTGACATTACTTTAATCTTTTATTCCTATCCTAGCTTACTGCTTCAGATAAAAACTCAATACTTACGGTAAAAGTCTTATTCGAGTGCACATAAGAGGTAAAATGTCAAAAACTAAAGTCCCCTACTATGGGTAACATTTCATTTTCACCTAGTTACCAAGGTTTCACTACCAAATATTTTTACCCTCCATATTCATAATTAATCCATGAATTATACAAGGGGTCAATGTGCAATTATCCTAAATTTTCTTTCTAGACATTCCTGCCTATTTTCTATTAGTGAAAAATTACCTCCTAATCATGTCCTGCTTCAAACTATACAACATCACGAGACAGCCTCTGAAATTATAATTGTTTCAATACCCTTAATCTACAGCAACTTCAATAGCTCTCCAAAATATAATAGAATAAGGGAATGAACTTTTATACCTTTTGATTATCATTTGCTTGAACCATGAAGCAGAGCTTTCTGAGCCTTTGGCACCGATGCTTTTCAGAAAGTTTTTCATTTCTTATCACGACTACCACTCCATAATTTTCTTATATAGTTATCTACTTACAATAGATTTCATGAAGAAAGACATGTGACTGGTGCCTGAATTTATGCTGCTGGCCTGTTTGCTTTGTTTTAGCCAGAGTTTGGCAGACTTTGTAGAACAAAACGAAACCTCGCCCTAAAACTTTTAACACTTAAATAGTCCAAATACTCCAGATTTTTGCTCTGCCAAAAATCTCTGTGCTAATGTTCTAGTGCAGTTAAGCTGTGGGAAACAATATACACAACTTCTCGAGGGGATTCAGAAGTCATTTAGAATTAATTTCTCACCAGTGATCAGAGAAGAATCTGTCAGGATTCCCTCAAAAGCACACAGAAATATTTTATGAACTTCTGCAGGGTATAAAGCAGTATCTAAAAAGTCAAGGTATACAATTGAACTTACTTTTGAGCAGGCTGTGTGCCTACGATCTAGAAAACTCTATTTTCCAAGTTAGTGATCAAAAATTTCAAGGGCCTTTACCTAGTGCTTCTCAAAATTCTTATTTTGCTCTTTTTTTTTTTCTTTCATTTCTTCCTTCTTCAACTTCTTTTCTCAACTTTCTCTCCACAAAAAGTATACCGTTCCTCCCACACCTTCTGGTTCCTTTTCATGGTTTGACAATACAATACAATGACAAAAAGTGTTATCAGTTATTCGCTAAAGTGTGGGGGAAAATGGTGTGCTGTATTACAAAATACAACTTTAGGCAACTACTCATAATTAATATACCTTTCAGTTATTCACAACATCGTGCTTTTTTTTTTATTTTTTTTTTGGTCAGGTAAAGGGGCCATTAAAAAATGAAAAGTAAAAAAAAAGATCTAAAACGCAGCTGGTAATGGGCATGAAATTAGCATCCTTGGTCACTAACAGGCACTCTGTTCTTTTTTTTGGCAGGCATTCTGGTTAGTCGCTGGACTTACCGCTCCCTGTTGCTTATGCCAGCTCTCATGATTCCTTTCTCCCGCTTTTCTCATTCAGGTTACCTGCCTCACCCTGAAAGCATTTCAGTTTGCAGCCCCTGAGACAGTAAAAACCCGAATCGCTAAAGCCAGGAATATATCACCTCGGCAATTCAAGGACTTCTGTGGAGCAGGGAGGCTACTTCAGGTCCTACCCAACTTGGAACTGAAAATTCTTCTGAAAATTCATGATAACCAAGGAAACCGTCTCACATTTACAACATAGACAGCTGCAGAGGGAGGGGGCCACAGTTCAGCCCAGAAAGGAAAAGCCGTCTCAGGATAACAGGCGTCATTTTGCAGAGAGCTTATAGTGAAAAACAGCAATGCACAAACCTAGCATAGCCAGTAACAGCAGGAGTGCAGAATTTTAGGAAAACGGTTGAGAAGCTTTCTTATCAGAGACAATCAGGACTGATAGTCTGTTCATTGCACAACTTGCTTAGAGCACAGAATCTTAAAAAAAAAAAAAAAAAAAAAGACAACAGATACCTTATATATTTTATTTTAACTTAAAACGCATAAACACCAGTCTTTAAATGTAGAGCTTAGTTACTTTCTTGTAGTATGGATCAAGGGAACTCTTGAGTTGCCTTTCCTGCATATGTCTTTCCTACATAGGCTTATGAATTGCCCTCGATTTCCAGTTTGGGTCCTAATACAGCAGAGCAAAATCTTAAGGGCATTTGGGAAACAAACAGAACATATTTTTTCTATCAGATCTTTCCAATCTTCTTTCCAATCTTTTACAATTGTGGTGTTCACATCAAATTCAAAAGTGGCTTTTTCGGCAACTCACCAAATCTTTTTGAAGTAATAAATTTAGTTTTCAATAGTGTATTACTTTCCTATTGCTGTTGGAACAAATTACCACAACCTTAGCTGCTTAAAACAATCCCCACTTACTGTCTCATAGGCCTGTAGGTCAGAAGTTCAGTGGGCTCTGCTTTGGGTCCCACAAGGCTGAAATAGATGTGTTGATAGAACTTCATTCCTTAGTGGAGGCTCTCAGGGGAGAATCCCTTCCACAATCATTTGGGTTGTTGGCAGAATTTAATTCTATGAGGTTGTAGGACCGAGGTCCCTGTTTCCTGGTGGGCTGTTGGCCAGGGGTCATTCTCATGTTCTGGAGGCTACCCACATTCCCTGGCTCTTGGTGTTTTTCCTGAATCTTCAAAACCAGCACTGCTGGGGTAAATCCTTGCACCTCTAGTATTTCTGACCTTTCCTTCCACTTCCTCTCTCCTGACTTCTTCTGCATTTATGTGATGACTTTGAACCTTTCCAGAACATCCAAGATAATTTCCTTACTTTAAGGTCAACTGATTAATAATCTTAATTCCATCCTTTAGATCAGTACCTAGATTAGTGTTTGAATAACCAGGGGGTGGGAGTCTTCCAGAAAATCTTTAGAATTCTGCCTACGCTAAATAGAATCAACAGCTCTTTTGCTTTATACTCATATTTTACACGTTGTGAAATATTTGATTAAATGAGATATTTAAAATAAGAATTACAAGCGGCAAAAGCAATTTGGGCACAAACAACAACTCAACAACTCAGTTCGGAGGAACAGAAGAAGTCTGTAATTATCCTGGGGAGTAGCCTACCAGCTGTGAGCATGCAATATAGCGTAAACATTTGTCAGTGTATTTCCCCAAGAGATGGTGAGTATTGATCAGATGAATGTAAGTCGGTTGACACAATTCTAGTGAAACAGATGAAAGAACAGCCATGTGATCATCTTGAAAAATGCTGATTGGGAACTCTGAGTGGTTGGGGATTGTTCTGATGGCATTCTCTAAAGGGTATTGGATGGGGTCCCAGCCTCTTTTTGGCAACCCTCCCAGATGAAAGTGTCTGAGATTTCTTCTTTGTTGGCTGATCACTTTCTCTGGAGGGTAATCCTCTAGAACTCAGTCTGGGGTGGAGCTGGTGATAGGAAGAAGCCCAACCTCTAGTATTGTGAGAGCCAAGCTTGGGAATGGGGCCAGTGGTACAGAAAGTAGACTTTAAAATGTTTTCTGCCATTGTTTTCGGATCGTACTTTTTCCCTGTGTTCAGAATGACCCAATGCTGCCAATTGCTTGAGTTCTGCTGGTTCATGTTGAGTTTCTTGCTTGAGTTATCTAGGCTTCGGCTCTCTCCTCCCTGCTCAGTCCTACCGCTTGGCCATATGCTTTACAACTTTAAATTTTTTGTTTCCTCTGTCTCTGTTTCTACAATATCTGAAACACACGTCCCCTTGCTTGTCACACAGTGCACTTTTCAAAATGTCCACGTGTGATTTGGACATTTTACCACTTTTATTGGGAATGTAACTTGAGATTTCCTTCACATTGTATTGTAAAAAATATTGTATTGAGTTTGGGGAGTGCAAACAAATTTTTTTCCTATATAAACATCAGCCAAAAAAATCTTATATCATGATATACTTATGTCCTAAAAAATTTGGATATTAAAATTAAGAATCATTTTATTGACAGAACATTGACTAGAAAGGCATTCTATAGGAAATACTTTCTTCGTGAAAAGAAAAGGAAAGCAGAAAAGAAGGACAAATGAAAATAAATGTAGAAATGTCAAATAAGAAATAAATCCCAATATAATATTAATTAAAATAAATGTAAATGGTAAAGTTACTATATTAGGGCATTCCAGAGAAACAGAACCAATGGCATGGATATATACATTTTTTATTCTTCACATATTGTATATAATGTTGCCCTTAATCTTTCATGAAAAATGAGATATGCATGAATCCCACCTAATGAAAAAGGGCATCTCATATCTTTGATGCAGCAATAATCAACCACATGATTTCACACACTTACTAGGAATAAAAGTATTGCATGGAGTTATTTGAGAGTAGAAATACATTAATATATGCTGGTCACAAATCTCAAATAAGGTCAATATAAAAAAGCATATGCTGAAATTAATTATACCTGTCCAAAAATCCATTCCCTTAATCTTTTGACGCATATTAGCAAATACATTATCTAAGGGTTTAGCTGTGGATTATTCCTTTAATAAATACTCTGATTTAAAATAATGAGTTAGAATAATGAAAAGAGTTACTGACTTATTGCTTTCTACTGTGAGTTCTGTGATAATTATTTACATTTGATTTTCACTTAAATACTTTTCTATATTTCTATATCTTCAAAGTTACTTTATGCACCTAAAGTATATATTTATACTTTATATATATTCTCTAAAGTGTTCTCTAAAGTGTATATTTAACACAAAGTTTTAGTTAAATTAATTAAAAACAAAATACAATACACAATATATGAAGAAAATCTAAATGGAGATGATGTTTGTGGTTGATTTATGATATTGATGTAAGTTACCATGAAATAGGTGATCAAATCATCATTATTCTGGGTTAATAAGACTAAGGAATGTTCTGAATTTATTAAGTAAAAGGTTTTGCCAATTGGTCTTTAAGAAAAAGAGATGGTAGTCCAGTAAAATACTGACATGTCTTCATAATAGCAATCGTTTGAAGTAGAGAATAATAGTTGATGTGGTTGAAATGAAGAAATCTTCAGAGATACCAGAAGATAGCTAACTCTTCCTTAATAGGGCATACGATTGTATACCACGTTTCTTTTTCTTCATGATTTCTTTAAAAGTTTATTTTAATTATTTTGAGAGAGAGCAAGTGCATGGGAGGGGCAGAGAGAGGGGGAGAGAGAGAGAGAATCCCAAGCAGCCACCATACTGTCAGCATGGAGCCTGATGCGGGGCTCGGACTCAAGAACCATGAGATCATAACCTGAGCAGAAATCGAGTCAGACGCTTAACTGACTGAGCCACCCAGGCAGCCTTATATCCACGTTTCTTCAAAACTACCTCAGTCCTGAAAATTATGGAAATCATTACTCCCAGATCATTATATCACAAGAATGCTTCTTGAATGCTTGCATTCTGTATTTTGGACAAGGATCATAGTGGATTTGAAATGCATAACTTAGCCTACATGTAAACTTAATATATTTTAATTAATAAAACATAATTGTTCTTAATGTATTTAAAAATGTGATTAAAAAATGGGCAGAGATTTATCCAAAGACATGGAGATGACTAACAGGCACATGACTAACAGACCATGAGAAGATGGTCAACATCACTCATCAACAGGGAAATATAAATCAAAACTACAATGAGATATCACCTCACACATGTCAGAATGGCTAAATCAAAAACACAAGAAACAAGTGTCAGCAAGGATGTAGAGAAAAAGGAACTGTATGACTGTTGATAGGAATGGAAACTGGTGCAGCCACTGTGAAAAACAGTATGGAAAGTTCCCCCCAAAATTAAAAGTAGAATTACCATATTACCCAGTAACCCCACTACTGGGTAGTTACCCAAAGAATACAAAAACACTAATTCAGAAAGATATATGCATCCTTATGTTTTTTGCAGCACTGTTTACAGTTGTCAAAATTATGGAAGCAGCCCAAGTGTCCATCAATAGATAAGTGGATAAAGAAGATGTGGTATGTATACACAATGGAATACTACTCAGCCATAAAAACGAATGAGGTCCTGTCACTTGCAACAACATGGATGGATCTAAGGGATCCTAAGGATGCTAAGTGAAAGACGTCAGTCAGAGAAAGACAAATATACGATTTCACTTGTATGTGAAGTTTAAGAAATAACACAAATGAACAAAGGAAAAATGAGACAAACAACAAAACAGACTCTTAACTACAGAGAACAAACTGATAGGTACCAGAGGGGAGGTGGGGGGTAGGAGGATGGGTGAAATAGCTGAAAAAAATATTAAAAAAAATAATTATATGTATAATGACATATAAATATATAAAATTGGCCCATGTGATTATGGAGGCTGACACATCCAAAGATTAGCAGTCAGCAAGCTGGAGATCCAGGAATGTCAATGACGTATTTTTAGTCCAAATGCTAGTAGGCTTGAGACCCAGGAAGAGCTGATGTTGCAGTTCAGGCCCAATGGCAGGAAAAGACCAATATCCCTGCTCAAGACAGTCCCACGGAAGAAATCCCCTCCCACTTGCTGGATGATCAGCCTTTTTATTCTACTTAGGCTTTCATCTGATTGGTTGAGGCCTACTCACATTGGGAAGCACAGTCTGTTTTATTCAGTCTACAAAGTCAAATATTAATCTCATCTAAAGGTGCCCTTACAGACATACCCAGAATAAAGTTTAATTAAAAAAAATGTTTATTTATGTATTTGGGGGCGGGGAATGAATGGGGGAAGGGCACAGAGACAGAGAGAGAGAGAGAACCTCAAGCAAGCACCACGATATCAGAACAGAGCCGGATGTGGGGCTTGATCTCAGGAACTGTGAGATCATGACTTGAGGCAAAAAATCAAGAGTTAGACGTTTAACCAACTGAGCCATCCAGGTGCCCTTTTTTAATTTTAGAGAGAGAGAGCGCATGCACAAGTGGGGGAGAGGGACAGAGGGAAAGAGAGAGGGAATCTTTTTTTTTAATAAAAAAATTTTTTTAACATTTATTTATTTTTGAGAGACAGAATGTGAGAAAAGGGAAAAGCAGAGAAAGAGGGAGGCACAGAATCCGCAGCAGGCTCCAGGCTCTGAGCTGTCAGCATGGGGCCGGACGTGGGGCTCAAACTCATGAAGTGAAATCGGGACCTGAGCCAAAATCAAGAGTCTAACTCTCAACTGACTACGCTACCCAGGCCCCCTCAGAAGAATGTTTGACTAAATATCTGGGTACCGTGTGGCCTAGTCAAGTTGACACATAAAATTAATCATCACAGTTATTGGTTAAAAAACAGAGATGCTGATATTGGATTAAAGGAAAGATGTTACATGTAAAATACACATTTAAAATAGAAAGACATGGAAAAGTTAGAAATAGAAGCATTGAAATAAAAATACCAGGCAAAAATGAGAAATTAAAAGAAAGCTGAGGTAGCAATCTTAGTATCTGACAAAATCAAATCTGAGTAAAAAATAGCATAAAAGTTAGCAAGTCTGGTGATAAAAACAACATGACATAACCATCATGCACCTATAAGTACTTAATAAAACAGTCTCAAATATATAATAAACAACTGAGAGAAACAGACAAATCAAAAATTATAGCTGGAGATTTTAACTGACAGATCAAGCAGATAAAAAAATAATAGGGATGAGGGAATTTCTGAAAAATGTAATCGATAGGCTTGAGCTGGTTGAAGAAAGTAAAAAGGAGAATGAGATCTTCAGCACAATGTCATTTGCGTAGATTAAAAATAGGTTCACAAAGAATAATGACACATATTTTACTGGCATACATACAAGTAGAAGGATATTTATCGCCCACAGTAAAATGGTTGCCTAGTGGAAGGAGAGAGAGGAGTGAGGAAAGGGGATAAATACAGTTAAAAGAATGAGGGAGGGGCGCCTGGGTGGCTCAACTGGTTAAGCCTCAGATTCTTGATTTCGACTCAGGTCATGATCTCCAGGTTCGTGAGTTGGAGACCCGTGTGGGGCTCTACACTGGTGGCTCAGAGCCTGCTTGGGATTCTCCCTCTCTCTCTCCCCCTCCCCCACTCTCACATTTTATCTCTCTCTCTCTCTCCCCACCTCTCTCAAAATAAATAAACAAACTTTAAAAAAAAACAAAACAAAACAAGAGAGAGGTCTTGCATGGACTGATAATTACAGGAATATTAGCTCAGGTCTTAAAAAACAATGTCAATAGTACTCCTATATCCCTATCATAACTCTTCTCACTCCTACCCCAAAGGAAACACTCCAGTTTATGAAGTGTACATTTCAAACAAGGTTAGAAATGAGTTGAGCAGCTGAGCCTCCTGTTTCAAGATGGTGAACTTATGGGGGGAGTCTATCAACTGCTGAGAATTTCCACACATTTCTGGAGAAAGCAAGCTGAAAATGGAATGTTAACTGATGGAGCAGACTGTAGGAAACTTTCTTGGATTACCTAAGATGTGGCCCGCCACCGAGAAGGAAGCTGATTTGCCTACAGAAACTCTGGTTCAGGACACAAAGATTCAAAAATGGCGGATCCAAAAGAGGGCATAACACTGGAGTGTGCCTATGGAACAGTCATCTTTCCTGTCCCTTCCACAGAATACCAGGCTGTCCCCAAGGTTAGGATGAACAGGAAGGTACTTATCTAAGGAAACTGATCATAAGGACAACTAGGTAACAGTGCAGCACCTCTGCATTTTGGCATTTTGAAGTTCCCAAGCAATTGGTTGATCCACAACTGATCATCTGAAAACAAAGCCTGCCATTCAACAGGGCCATCCACAAAGCCAATCTCCCAATGAATGAAATTTTCTCTTGCTTCATTTTTAAATATACACGAGCAACCAAGTATCACTAGACATTGGAGAAGAGACTGCAACAAGAAAAAGAAGGACCACGGAGCCTGGGTGGCTCAGTCAGTTGAGCTTCCAACCCTTGATTTGGGCTCAGGTCATGATCTCATGGTGGTGAGATTGAACCGTGCATTGGGCTCCACACTGAGCATGGGGCCTGCTTGGGATTCTCTCTCTTCCCCTCTCTCTCTCTCTAAATAAATACATAAACATTAAAAAAAAGAAGGACCAAATTAAACAGAGAAACTGCTCCAAGAAGATATATGAAATTTGGAGAATAGCAGATAACAAACAAAACAAAAAACTTTTATGTATATTCAAAAATAATTGAGAAATAAGAATTGCACTTTCAAAACAAGGAAAGGATGCTGTAAAAATAGAATTAGAGAACAAGAAAGAACTCTTGGAAATTTAAAATGATTGCCAAATTTTAAAAATTTAATAGAAAGGGGTGAGTGGGTGACTCAGTCAGTTAAGCGTCCAACTTCAGCTCAGGTCATGATCCCAAGGATTTGAGTCTGAGCCCCGCATCTGGCTCTGTGCTAACAGCTCAGAGCCTGGACCCTGTTTCAGGTCCTGTGTCTCCCTTTCTCTCCGCCCCTCCTGTGCTCACGCTCTGTCTTTCTCCCTCTCAAAAATAAATAAAAATTAAAAAAATTTTTTTTCAATTAACCGGCTTGGAAGATAAAGGTGGAAAATACAAGGGCAATGAGGTCTATATCTCATTAATTAGAATCACAGAGAAAGAGAACAGAAACAAAGGGGTGGAAAAGAAGAAATCATGGGAAAAAATGGATTTTTGCTGAGTTCTTGTACCTATAGGCAATCTAAGGTTGCAAACGACTAATGACTGTAATTCCAACATGAATCTTGGTTACATTTTTCCTTTCCTTAAGAGTTCACAAAAGTGAACTAACTAAGAGGTATGTCTGAACACTTCACTCATTTGTCAATGATGTGAGCAACTTCACTGAATTGGATAATAGTTTTCAAATATTGGAAGAATAGTTCCTCATTTTTCTGTGCTATTTACAATGTAATCGCTACAGATACGATGTACTTGTAAGTTGAATCTTCATCCTTAACATTTTCCTCACTACTTTCCTAAGTTTGGAAGATCAACAAAACTCAAGCCCTGATGTGTAGAATTTTTGATGTCTGTGCTGCAAATGAAATCGGCCACCACCACCCATTTCAAACTACCAACATGATACCACCGAATGCAGAGCTGGGAAAGATGGGCAGTGACACATATACCTATAAATCTTATATATTTCCTTCAGACAGATACAACACACATAAATAACCTCAAGAGCATGCATAATAATAAAAGGTAGTGAAATCCTTGGAAGGTTTTTAGTGTACTTTATTTAATTGTAAGGTTACGTTGTTTAATTTGTAATGATGTCTGTCTTTAACAACTGGCTCACCAATTCCTGAAAACGAAAATAATTGGTTCTCATGGCTTGTTTGCAGGGTCTCCAGCATAGCACTGGGACATACCCATACAACAAGCTGCAGGTACAACGGACTTTTACCAGTAGCCCAGAAGACTCCTCCTGCCCTTTGCAAGCACTGCCACCCTTAAGGAGAGTCACTCTTCTGATTTCACAGAGAGTACTTTAGAAGTAAAGAATTTTATTTGGGAATGTTCCAGCTATGACTTGAATGTTTGGAATTTTTTTGTTTTGAATGTTTGGGGTTTTTCTAAACGCCACAGCAACAAACAAAAAACAACCATAACAATCAACAAACATTTAAAATTCATTTAAAATTGTATTTTAATCTCTATCAAAGTAACACCAGCATTCTTCACAGAACTAGAACAAAGAGTCCTAAAATTTGTATGGAACCAGAAAAGACCCCAAACAGCCAAAGAGATCTTGAAAAAGAAAACCAAAGCAGGAGGCATCACAATCCCGGGCTTCAAGCTGTATTACAAAGCTGTAATCATCAAGACAGTATGGTACTGGCACAAAAACAGACACTCAGATCAATGGAACAGAATAGAGAACCCAGAAATAGACCCACAAATACATGACCAACTAATCTTTGACAAAGCAGGAAAGAATATCCAATGGAATAAAGATAGTCTCTTTAGCAAGTGGTGCTGGGAAAACTGGACAGCGACATGCAGGAGAATGAACCTGGACCATTTTCTTACACCATGCACAATAATAAACTCAAAATGGATGAGAGACCTAAATGTAAGATAGGAAGCCATCAAAATCCTCAAGGAAAAAGCAGGCAAAAACCTCTTTGACCTTGGCCGCAGCAACTTCTTACTCAACATGTCTCCAGAGGCAAGGGAAACAAAAGCAAAAATGAACTCTTGGGACCTCATCAAAATAAAAAAGCTGTACAGCGAAAGAAACAATCGGCAAAACTAAAAGGCAACTGATGGAATGGGAGAAGATATTTGCAAATGACATATCAGATAAAGGGTTAGTATCCAGAATCTATAAAGAACGTATCAAACTCAATGCCCAAAAAACAAATAATCCAGTGAAGAAATGGGCAAAAGACATGAATAGACACTTTTCCAAAGAAGACATCCAGATGGCCAACCGACACATGAAAAAATGCTCAACATCACTCATCATCAGGGAAATACAAATCAAAACCACAAAACCACAAAACCACCTCACACCTGTCAGAATGGCTAACATTAACAACTCAGGCAACAACAGATGTTGGTGAGGATGCAGAGAAAGAGGATCTCTTTTGCACTGCTGGTGGGAATGGAGGTTCCTCAGAAAATTAAAAATAGAACTACCCTAGGACCCAGCAATTGCACTACTAGGTATTTATCCAAGGGATACAGGTGTGCTGTTTCAAAGGGGCACATGCACCCCCATGTTTATAGCAGTGCTATCAACAATAGCCAAAGGATGGAAAGAGCCCAAATGTCCATCGACAGAAGAATGGATAAAGAGGATGTGGTATGTATATATATATATATATATATGTATATATATATATATATATATAAAATGGAGTACTACTCGGCAATCAAAAAGAATGAAATCTTGCTATTTGCAACTACATGGATGGAACGAGAGGGTATTATGTTAAGCGAAATTAATCAGTCAGAGAAAGACAAATATCATATGACTTCACTCATATGAGGACTTTAAGATACAGAACAGATGAACATAAGGGAAGGGAAGCAAAAATAATATAAAAACAGGGAGGGGGACAAAATGTAAGAAACTCTTAAATATGGAGGACAGAAGGTTACTGGAGGGGTTTTAGGAGGGGGGGAGGGGCTAAAATGGTAAGGGGCATTAAGGAATCTACCGAAATCATTGTTGCACTACATGCTAATTCGAATGTAAATTAAAAAAATAAAATTAAAATTTAAAAAATTGTATTTTAATTATGTTTTTATTGATTTTAACTATATTTCACAGAATACCTTGCTTCTTTTTCTATTTCGTGTCTTTTTTTTTTTTTAAGATTTTACTTTTAAGTAATCTCTAAGCCCAACGTGGGGCTTGAACCCACAACTCTGAGACCAGGAGTTTCATACTCCACTCACCAAGCCAGCCAGGCACCCCTATTTTGCATCTTTTTAAATAGTTTCTTTTACTTATCCTCATTTACCAACATGAATCCCCAGTCGGTATATGAGATCTCTGCTCTTCATTTTGGTTACCATGTACATGAGTTATTGGTTAAACTTAGCTCAACTTTTGTGCAAGAAATGGACGCCCTGGCCCAAAGGGTCCCCGAGACTTTATGAAGCAAGGAATACCACTTAGTGTGGAGTTCTTCCTCAGAAACTGGGAACCAAAGCCCTAGGGGATGTTGCTGTGCTCCCAAGCCTCACTTACAAAGCTGTCACTCGCAGATAGCAGTGGCCCACTAAGCTGGTCACATTGTCATTTCTCAGTTTTTGTGGGAGGGGTAAAGCTCTGTCAGTTTCCTTGGCCTTAAGTCCTTGATGTGCATGTGAAATGGTTCAGGCTGTCTTAAGGTCCTCGTTGAAAGTTCTTTACTCTGCAAGGAGTACTTCACGTGCTTGTGAAACCATTCTCTGGACCCCTGTGATACCCCTGCCACTTATTTGCAGATCTCTGGCAAATAAGGACCCTCGATATCTTGCTACTAAGCTTTACTTCCTTTCTTTCTAGCTCCTTTTATAGTCCTGTCGTTTCTTCTTTGAAATCATTGTCAAACGTACTTGAAAGCATACTTTACAATCTTACTGGTTAATGACCTCAGAGGAGAACACCACAGGCTCCCTTTCTCAAGTACGGAATAAAAAAGTACTTTAGCTTTTATAAAAAGTATCATATACTAAAAAAACAGGCTTATGCCTAAGTGGGTATTCTTTGGTTTCTGGAAGAACTGCATAAATATAATGTCAAGGTAGGGTGACGATGAGGTAGGGTTGGAGATGGGGATGTGGTGGGCCTGGGCCTACACAAAATGCCAGAGGGAACAATGATTATATCTCTCAAACCAGCCATGAGAAGTACAAAATGTAAGTCATGGTTCTATTTGTCTTGTGAAAATGTAAAATTATTCAATTTTTCATGTAGACAAAAAATAAAACCAAGAAAAACTAGGGACCTGCTATGGATGGAATGTTTGTGTGCATGCAAAATTAACATGTTGAAACTCTGCCTCCCAATGGAGTGGTATTAGGAGGTGGGGCTTTGGGAGGTAGTTAAGATTAGATGGGGTCGTGTGGTTGGGGACCTCATGAATGGGGTTAGTGCCCTCATAAGTCATGAGACAGCCTCCTTCCGTTCTCAGCTCTCCACCATGTAGAGACAAGAAGTCAGCCGGAAGTGTGTTCTCACCAGACACTGAATCTAACAGCACCTAAAGGACTTTCCAGCCTTCAGGATTTCTGTTGCGTAGAAGCCATCCAGTCTGTGGTATTTCTGTTATAGTAGCCTAAATGCACTAAGGACACTATGGAGCATCTCACCTAAAATGATAGTGAGTCCTGGCATTGTTGTGCAGTGGGTGTTCTGCCTGTCTCCTCGTGTGGACTTGTTTTTTCCTGTTAACAATTACACAGTTTTGCAAGGCTTGGTATGTGCATTTTGTTGCTGAACTTCTTTAGAAGTGTGATATTTCAGTTGTCGTCGGTTGTGTATACCTGTGTGATTTTGTTTGGGAACAGTAGTTATTTTAAAACATTACGAAAAAAAGTCTCTTGTTATTATTTACAAAGTGTGCTGATATTCCATGGTAAATTGAAAAATGATGTCAAAGATGGTAACGGGCAATGAAGGGCTTTATCATCACCCACAACTGATAGCAGTTCATCTATAGGTGAGACTGTGACTCAACTTCCGCTTGGGATTCTGCATATAGTTTGACGTTCGTGAAATTACATGATAGGAGAAGACATCCAGATGGCCAACCGACACATGAAAAAATGCTCAGCATCAATCATCATCAGGGAAATACAAATCAAAACCACAATGAAATACCATGTTACACCTGTCAGAATGGCTAACATTAACAACTCAGGCAATAACAGATGTTGGCGAGGATGCGGAGAAAGAGGGTCTCTTTTGCACTGCTGGTAGGAATGCAAGCTGGTGCAGCCACTCTGGAACACAGTATGGAGGTTCCTCAAAAAATTAAAAATAGAACTACCCTACGACCCAGCAATTGCACTACTAGGCATTTATCCACGGATACAGGTGTGCTGTTTCGAAGGGACACATGCACCCCCATGTTTATAGCAGCACTATCGACAATAGTCACAGGATGGAAAGAGCCCAAATGTCCATCGATGGATGAATGGATAAAGAAGATGTGGGATATATATACAATGGAGTATTACTCGGCAATCAAAAAGAATGAAATCTTGCCATTAGCAACTACATGGATGGAACTGGAGGGTATTATGCTAAGTGAAATTAGTCAGAGAAAGACAAAAATCATATGACTTCACTCATATGAGGACTTTAAGAGACAAAACAGATGAACATAAGGGAAGAAAAAAGACAATATAAAAACAGGGAGGGGGACAAAACAGAAGAGACTCATAAATATGGAGAACAAACTGAGGGTTACTGGAGGGGTGGTGGGAGAGGGGATGGGCTAAATGGGTAAGGGGCACTAAGGAATCTACTCCTGAAATCGTTGTTGCACTATAAGCTAACTAATTTGGATGTAAAATTTTAAAAATAAAAAAATTAAATTAAAAAAAAGAAATTACATGATAGGAAGTATCAATACACATCTACCTGAAGATTACAAAACATTCCAGGTAAATTGCAAACTTTAAGAAAATGGTTTCAGTGGTTGGAATGCAATATTCCACCCAACAAAGAATGCCATTTTCAATTACTTATATCTATTGGTCTCCCCCACTTAAAAAAATGAGTCATTAAGAATCGCTGAAGAAAAATAACTTTGAAAAATTTCAGGAAACACTGACAATTTTCAGAGAGCATGAGAAACTTCTGTATTTGAACACACTGCAACTCGAGAATGGATATTGATTTTTGTGGTAAAACCATTGATAATAGATTACACCTTCACTCATTCAAGACAAGTTGGAAGACTAAAATATATCCGAAATTCTTAGGTGAAAATATTTCACTTTTCTTGGGAAGTACCACATACTTTTAAATGTTTATTTCATTTGTATATGAAAGCAACGTTTAGCATTCATAAGTTGATTTCTATAAATGTATAAGTTCATAATCATTGGAATGATAAGGACAGGATAGTTGCAGGATGTGATAAACGGATCCTTTCCCTCAGCTTATTCAGTACCATGTTACAAAAAACTGATCGTTCAAAGAAAAAACACAACTATTGATTTATGCAAGATGATACAGAAAACATCAAATTCTATACTTAAAGAAAGTTAGATGATAAAGGCATGGCCAAGACTAGCTCTCCATAGTTATAAGATTATTAGCAGTAAATCAGAGTCAAATATGAATAAAATAAGGTTATGTCTACCTTAGTGCTGCTAACATGAACGGCAAGTTGGCCAAGAGTTTCTGTGAAGTGTAAGAAAAGCCAAGATTATTTCCCCACGTACCCACGTCATGGTCATCCTCTACATTAGTCATATGAGGTCTACAGGGAAATGAAAGAACGTCACAGGTCTCTCAATACTGTCTTTGTTTTCTACTACTCACTCATCTGTGAAAGTATTGGCAATATAAAAACATTTATTTTTTTTAAACTTTTTAATGTTTTTACTTATTTTTGAGACAGAGAGAGACAGAGCCTGAATGGGGAGGGGCAGAGAGAGAGGGAGACACAGAATGTGAAGCAGGCTCCAGGCTCCGAGCTGTCGGCATAGAGCCTGACGCGGGGCTCGAACTCACAGACTGTGAGATCATGACCTGAGCCGAAGTCGGCCGCTTAACCGACCGAGCCACCCAGGCGCTTCTAGAAACATTTATACATGCAGTTGAAAGTATGACACACTGGAAGCTATGTGACTCTTTCTAAACCTACAGAACTGGACATAATAGTTCTATATAAGAGTAGGGAACTTCCAGAGATTTTCGGAAGATTCAAAAAGCTTTTGCAATTGGCTCTTGAATTACACAGTTAGTGAATGGAGCAATTTGCTGGTATAAATCCAAACTTGACTTTCTTCTTGCTTAAATCGTCTTTATCACATGCTCAGTACGTGTGTGGTGGGTAACACACAATTGCCCCTGTTGCCATTTGAGTATTTCTAAAATCATTTCCCATGGATGAGAATTGAATAAAATATACTCTGTCACTTTGAATACAAATATCTGCCTTTGCTTTTATTAGGTCTGGCTTAAATTGGAAATGTTGAAGGAAAGAAAGCATAGCATGACCAAATTTTTGTGCTTTTGGGTCTACTTTCATTGCTGAATGCAATCAGGACCACAGCTCAGTACCCTGGATGAGGCAGGAATCTGCCGATGGGAATCTGAGACCGACGAAACTAAAGGAGCCCATGACACTTCTACATCCTGAAATCTGTCTCAGGCAGTGTGGATTCATAAGAAGGATCCTGTTTGGGAAATACCAGAATCTTATCACATAGATTCATCTCAAATCAAGAACCTTATTTGGAAGCATCTGACAAGATTACTCATCCTATTGCCAAGCAAAGAATGCTTGTCTCCATGTGACTGGAGAGACCTTGGCAAAGCCACATACCCTGAACTTGGACAATGAAGGGGCTTGAAGCTGAGGTGGAATATCTCAGTTGATACTCCAAAATATGTAATATTCCTTTCTCATATTTTGAAGCAGATCTTTGAATAATTGAAAGTGATAATGTTTCTTTTTGTCATGGAAAAGAAAGAAACTATAAGCATTCCTCATGACTTTCTGGGTTTTGTTCATTATTTGCACACTGACCAATGCCATCAGAGGGAAAAAAAAAAACATGTTTTCATTTTTGAAAAAATACGTACCACTAACTTCTTTTTTTTAAAGTGTATTTATTTCTTTTGAGAAAGAGAGAGTGAACACGAGTAGGGGAGGGGCAGAGAGCAAGGGAAAGAGAGAGAATCCCAAGCAGGGTCCACACTGTCAGTGTAGAGCCCAACGTGGGGCTCGAACCCACGAACTGGGAGGTCATGACCTGAGTTGAGATCAAGTCGGTCATGCTCACTCAACCGACTGAGCCACCCAGGTGTCCCCATACTACTAACTTCTTTAAAACTATGTGAAGTCCTGGGGCGCCTGGGTGGCTCAGTGGATTGAGTGTCCGACTCGATCTCAACTCAGGTCACGACCTCCCGGTTCGTGGGTTCGAGCCCCACGTTGGGCCCTACGCTGACAGTGTGGATCCTGCTTGGGATTCTCTCTCTTTCCCTTGCTCTCTGCCCCTCCTCCACTCGTGCTCATTCTCTCTCAAAATAAATAAATAAATAAAAACTTTAAAAACATTTTTGTAATTTAAAAAAAAAAATGTCTTCGCCAAGCAAACTGTGATGGACAGAAAACTCCTAGCTCAGGTTCTAGGAGGCACCCCCTAAAAGCTCAGCTGCCTGCGTGCTCACACTGTCTTCTAGAAGAAAGCAGCTCTCTGCATGTTGGTCAGCAGGCATTGGGGCCATAGACCCCATGGACAGTCTTGTCTATGCAGTGGTTATCTTCATCTTCCCCCAGGCCAGGACTTTGAATCACCATCTTTTTTTTTTTTAATTTTTTTTAACGTTTATTTATTTTTGAGACAGAGAGAGACAGAGCATGAACGGGGGAGGGTCAGAGAGAGAGAGAGACACAGAATCTGAAACAGGCTCCAGGCTCCGAGCTATCAGCACAGAGCCGGATGCGGGGCTCGAACTCACGGACCGCGAGATCATGACCCGAGCCGAAGGCGGCCGCTTAACCGACTGAGCCACCCAGGTGCCCCTGAATCACCATCTTTTTAAGAGACTTTGTCAAATAATAGTAGAAGAAGATTATCAAGCGCACAGAATAAGGCAGGTCATGAAGTGCTTATTGACCTTGAAGCAGAAGTTTGTGTGGGTGCTTAAGACAAAAGGAAAAGGAAAGATGATCCCCCCAGGCAATGCTACTGGGAAGGGTTTGCTCCCAGCTTAGATTATTAGGCACATAGCTTTGGTCACACTGAATGAGGTAAATCCTTCAGTTCAAGGTCCTGGAATCATCGGTGCAGTTCTGCTGAAAAAAATAAAACAAAACTACAAGCTCTTTTGGCCAAGCCTATATACTTGGAAGAGTAACATGGTCGGAAGAAGCTTCAAACTTTCTATCACTGAAGCAAATGCTTCTACAGGCTGGAATTCAGAGGGACAATGAAGATTTCTTGCTTTCTCTGTGGTCAGAAAACTCTAGCAACCCGAAAGCCCTCAGAATACCTCTGAGCGGTCCTGCTCAATCTTCAAGTGGAAAGTGAATCTGTAATCCTTCCCTTGTTGACATAGATAGCAGCGGTGAGGCAGACCTTGCCAAAGATGACTTCATTGACTTGAGAACAAAAGAAATGAAGTAACATGAATTCAACTTGAAGAATTGTAGAGAATCCTGGGGTTCTTGATCCAAGACTATTCTTAACTGGCCATTGATTCCATCTGCTACCGCGGACCTTAGTGAGTCTGGGTACCAAGTCCATTTCCATCAAAGCAAAAGTTGTTAAAGTCAGTTGTATAACAATGATGTTTGTCTCACCTTGTCAAAAAACACACAACTTCATATTACCAAAGGAGTCTCCCTGGAGGCAGTTGTGGAAAAGTAGCTGTGGTAAGCAGAATTCTAAGATGGCTTCCAAGGATCCTACCCCCTGGTAGACACAGTTTGTACCATCTCCTCACCTTGAGGGTGGGGAGAATCTGTGAATATGATAAGATAGCCCTCTTGAGATTAGGTTTCTAATCAGCTGTCTTTGAGTTCATCCAAAGGGAGATGATCCGTCTGGGCCAGACCTAATCAGGTGAGTGATTCAAAGGGACTGAGCCCTTCAGAAGGCAGACACACATTCTCCTGCTGGCCTGGAAGCGAGCAAACATCTATGCCAGGAGTTGTCTATGGATGCCATGTGGCAAAGAACTTAGGGCAGCGCCCAGAAGCTGAGAGTACTCCCCAGTCAACAGCTAGCAAGAATTTGGAAATCTCAGTCCTATCGTTGGAATTCTGCTAACCATCTGAATAGGCCTTGAAGGATACCCTAAGCTTCAGATGACAACTGCAGGGTTCTTAGCTTTACTGTGCATAGACTTCTGAAACCCTGTGCTTTACTGTGCGTAGACCAACAGAAACCCTGAAATAAGAAGGAAACGGTTCCTCCTCCTGCTCCAAAAGAACAAAACAGACAAACCAAAGGAAGAGCAGCATCTTTTTCATTAAAATTACCTTTGAGCAGAATTAACTTATTTTTGTTTTATATGCACTTTTTTTACTTACTGTAATTAAAAAAAATTTTTTTTAATGTTTATTTATTTTTGAGAGAGAGAGCGAGCACACAAGTGGGGGGAGGGGCAGAGAGAGAGGGAGACACAGAATCTGAAGCAGGCTCCAGGCTCCGAGATGTCAGCATAGAGCCGGATGCGGGGCCTGAACTCACAAACCATGAGATCATGACCTGAGCCGAAGCTGGATGCTTAACTGACTGAGCCACCCAGGTGCCCCTGTAATTTTTTTTTTTTTCAAGAAGTGGTTATTAGTTTTTGCTTGAAAATCAAATTAGGAAAGCATAACTTTTTTGTAATTGTCTAAGAGAAGGGGAAATTATATTACTCCAAGGTAATATAATTAATTACATGCAAAGTTTTATGTATGTGTATATCTGCACTTTTCTGGGAGAGAAGTCCATAGCTCTCATTAGATTCCCAGAGTGGCCCATGATTCCAAAAATGTTTGAAACCATAGATATAACTAGAAAACCCAGTTGTTGAAATCTAGAGGCGCCTGGGTGGCTCAGTTGGTTGGGTGGCCGACTTCAGCTCGGGTCATGATCTCGCGGTCCGTGAGTTCGAGCCCCACGTCGGGCTCTGTGCTGACCACTCGGAGCCTGGAGCCTGTTTCAGATTCTGTGTCTCCCTCTCTCTCTGACCCTTCCCCGTTCATGCTGTCTCTCTCTCTGTCTCAAAAATAAATAATGTTAAAAAAAAATTAAAAAAAAAAAAAGAAATCTAAGTAACAATTAACGTTGATTTTTTTTTTAACTCTTTAAGTGGAAACACATACATGAACCTATTCATCCTTTCTTTCCCCAACTTCAAACCTCATTTAATTTCCCCTCCTAGCAACTGGATTTTCATATACTTGTTTTGCTGTTTACAAGTGGTTGGGGAACTTAGTCCAGTTTTGTTTAGATGATCTCGGGTTTCTTTCATCTTTTTTTTTTTTTTTTTTTTTTTTTTTAGAGGGGTGAGTAGCATTAAGGATAACTTTTAGATGAAAACAAAAGACATATACAATGCCCAGCTCTATTCATTTTCCAAAGCGCTTTTAGTTGAGGAGTGAAGAACAGAGAGACACTTCAACCATGTACTTACGAAAAGTATTTTAAGGTTTATTTTTTTATGTGGACAAAGACCAAGCACTTCTGACTTGGATGCGGTTGAAGGAGGTTCGATAAAAAATTGCTTCAATTCATTGAAAAAAACTTTATTATGTAAAAGTCATTCCTACGTGAAGGCACTGCTACCCATATACCATCAATAGTTACATGCTTTGAGGTATTTTAATAGTAGGAGAGACCATTTAGTGCTAATGGTCCAACAGTTTTCAGTCCATGATCTGCATGGACAGGATTTATCCAAAGCTTGGGACTAGAAAACCAACTGGCTCACATGAAGATTTCTTCCACGGCACCATAGGCCCGCCCAGCTGAGAGAATAAATTAGAAACTACTATTTGTGACAATGGCAAGATTTTTATTTTTCTTAGTTCTCTCTCCAGCAGCCCATCCAAGACATGTTTTATAATATTGCCTTTCACAAATGTATCACTTCCAATCATTAAGTTTTTTGTTTAAGATTTCATTTTTTTCCGAGCAGTTTATGGTTCAAAAAACATCGAGGGGAGGTACTTAAATTTCCCATATTGGGGTGCCTGGTTGGCTCACTCAGCTCAGCGTCTGACTCTTGATCTCACCTCACGTCATGATCTCACAGTTTGTGGGTTCAAGCCCCACGTCAGGCTCTACACTGACAGTGCGGAACCTACTTGAAATTCTCTCCCTTCCGCTCTCTCTGCCCCTCCCCTACCAATGCACATTCTTTCCCCCCTCAAAAATAAATAAATAAACATTATGAAAAAATGAGACATTTCCCATATACTCTCTTCCCACACATAGGCACAGCCTCCCGCATTATCAACATCACTCACCAAAGGGTAAATCTGTTGCCAAGGATGAACCTACATCAATACATCATAATCAACCAGAGTCTTTAGGGTACCTTTGGGTTCACTCTGTGAGTTGTACAGTCTATGGATTTGGACAAGGTTATGGTGACATATATCTACCATTATAATATCATACAAGATTCTTCTCTAATTCTTAATATTTCTTTTCTTCTGTTTACTTTGGATTTAACTTGCTCTTCTTTCTCTGGTTTCCTAGGATGGAAACTTAGGTGATCGATTTTAGATCTTTCTTCTTTTCTACAATGCTATGAATTTCTCTCTAAGCACTGCTTTCATAGCATCCCACAAATTTTTATAAGATGTGGTTTCATTTTCATTTTGCTCAAAATATATTTTAATTTCTCTTGAGATTTCTTCTTTGACTCATGCGTTACTTAGAAGTGTGTTGTTTAATCTTCATGTACTGAAGGATTTTCCCATTATCTTCCTGTTACTGATTTTTACTTTCATTCCATTGTGGTCTAAAAGCATACTGTATGATTTATATTCTTTTATATATTTTTAAAAATTTTTAATGTTTATTTATTTATTTGAGAGAGAGGGGGGAGAGAGAATGAGTGGGGGAAGGGGCAGAGAGAGAGAGAGCGGGAGACACAGAATCCAAAGCAGGCTCTAGGATCTGAGCTGTCAGCAGAGAGCCCAATACGGGGCTTGAACTCATGAACCATGAGATCATGACCTGAGCTGAAGTCGGACGCCCAACTAACTGAGCCACTCAGGCACCTCTGTTCTTTCGTTAAGATGTGTTTTATGGCCCACAGTGTGGTCTATCTTGGTGAATGTTCCATGTGAACTTGAGAAAAATGTGTGTTCTGCTGACGAGGTGGATTTTAAGGCTCTTTCTATCTTGAGGTTCTGCTGCCTTCTAGAGCCTGGGAGCTCTTCACTGCATTGTCTGCATATGGTGGCAGGTGATAATTGCATCAGAGGTTTCAGGGAGCAGGCCTGAAATTTCATACTATTCTGTTGGGCAGCACACATCCTATTGGACAAAATAGTCACATAGCCCCACCCAGATTATAGGGACAAGAAAATGTGGGCTACCGATGTGCCAACAAAGGGACAGCATAGGTACTGGGAATGCTTTGCTAGTCTCTGCCAATGTCCATGCTTCTGGTAACCAAATGTCTCTTTCATTCTTTCTTCCACACATAGAACACTGCCCCCCGCACCCCTTCATCCTGCAGAGAGGAATAATTCAGTCGCAGTCAGTTACTACATTCAGCTCAAAACCAGGATCTGCAGATGATGCGTTGATGTGCTGTCCTCTTCAGGCTATATATGGCTCCATGTGTGCAAAGTCAGCCCTTGCACCCTCTGGGAGTGAGTACTTAGCTCAAATTTGCACCCTAAGCAACTCACTTGCCTCACCTTGGTCCTGACCCTGCTTTCTGCACCTAGTAATATAAAATGGTAGTATGCAGAAATGCCGCATAATCACTCACATTTGGAAGACAAAATGGAAAACACATAGCAGTTGTAGGGCAATAAAAATTTGAAAGCCTCTAGGCATTCTTACCCTTGATTAGGTCCTAATTCTGCTCTTTGGGAGGAACCTTCCATTGTTTTCTGCGACTCCTGGATCTACCCTCTGGCACGGTCTTTGCTGTACCTCGTTTTCTCTGGTTACAACTGAGGTGTGTGTTTGGGAGGAGGCCCTCCTTGGAAGTAAGATTGGGGGCTTCAACCTTGAATAGCCAAAAGGTTTTTAGTTTGGGTTCCTGCATTAAAAATCTTTATGAGCTTCTCATTCCTTTACTTCCAACCAGTTCCATTTCCCAGTAACCTCACCCCAAATCCATCCTAGACACAGTTTTTGAGCCTGCCTTATTTTTTGTTCCCAACCACCCTCTTCCCACATGCCTCTTCAGCTTAATGATAGCTACCTTCAAACTGTCAAAAAGGCCACGCCTTCAATCTGATCTTTGATGCAAGACTCAGCCAATTTGTTCAACTGAGAAAGTTTTCTTGGGACTTTGTTGCCCAAAACCTTATGTGTTCTTATAGCTTCCAGTTTGAAGGCTAACAAAAGTTTGATCTTCCAACCCTGTGAGACCCTGACTTTCTGGACTTTTCTCTATTTCCTTTTACTTTTGCTTGTAAATTGGCCAATTTTTTCCTGCTCATCTCTTTCTTTTCATAGCCTGTCAAATGCAGCCAGTAACAACTAGTATATACTACTGATGTGTTGTTTTCTAATTTCTTCCCACAGAGCTACAAGTTCAACAGGGAGGTGGTGTGCATCCAAAATATCACAGGTGACAACGTTACCAAATTTTTGCCACTGTGTTACATAGATTTCTAGCCATCAGTCTGCAATATGTGTTTTCTTGCTGCCTACTGAATGATACCATGAGTTTTGAGATTGCTGTTTTTAAAAGCACTTTCCAGTACTAATTTCTATATCAGTTGGGATGAGAAATTCTGGTTGCCGTAACAAACAACCAACCCCATAAGTCAGTGGCTTGACCCAACTACATATTTCTAGCTGGCATCTCAGTCCTGTGTGGGTCAGCAGAGGTGCTTTGCATCAGGCCGTCATTCAGGAATCAGGCTCTTTTATCTGGGGCCTTAATACAGTCCAGGGATTCAGACTACCCCCCTGCATCCTCTGAATTTGGGGACATAAAGACAGAGAGTTTGAAATATTTTACAAGAAATCTTAAAACCATACCTGAATATAGTCCCCCAGCGCTTTTGTCTACGTGGACTGGCCAGAATTCATTCCCATGTCCTGATGCAAGGGTACCAGGGTAAGTATTCCATGAATGCTTGGAGTGAAGGCATGGTATTTTAACCAGTGCTTGCCAAGATGCATGGCTCTTTGTCCTTCTATCACATGTCTGTCAAAACCAGATTTATTGGAGTGCCTTTCTTTCTTTTTCTTTTTTAATTTAAAAACAATTTTTTAAAATTTAGTTTTCATCTTTGAGAGAGAGAGACAGAGCATGAGCAGGGGAGGGGCAGAGAGAGAGAGGGAGACACAGAATCCGAAGCAGGCTCCAGGCTCTGAGCTGTCAGCACAGAGCCGGACGCGGGACCGGAACTCACAAACCAGGAGATCATGACTTGAGCCAAAGTCGGACGCTCAACCGACTGAGCCACCCAGGTGCCCCTACGGGAGTTCCTTTCTATCGTTTGTAGATTTCTGTCTCTTCCCCTGCTGGCCGGCTGATAACCAGCACTTCCTATTGCCGTTCATATGCCATCTTGCACAGCCCTCTTCCTGCTTCTATAGTCCCAATATGCTTGGGAGTTGGAAGCCAGGTAACACGCTTATTAGAATTGGGTGTAGTACAAGACTACATGGACTGTGAGTCAGGACCCAGTGGACAGTCTTGACTTCCTTAGGGGAAAAAAAATACATGAGTTCTTTTAACATCTATTTTATTTTCTCATTGACGTGTTTCTCAGCTGTGTTCCTGAGAGGCTGCAGATTGCCGAGCTTTAGAGAAGTGAGAGTTTGTAAATAGGTAACATTTTTATCGTAAAGTAGGGAAGTAGCAGCAGATAATTTTTGATTTCAGTCAATTTCAGATCCAGTTACTTAGTTCTTTTTATTTATTTTTATTTTTTTATTTTATTTTATTTTTTTTAATTTTTTTTTTCAACGTTTTTTATTTATTTTTGGGACAGAGAGAGACAGAGCATGAACGGGGGAGGGGCAGAGAGAGAGGGAGACACAGAATCGGAAACAGGCTCCAGGCTCCGAGCCATCAGCCCAGAGCCCGACGCGGGGCTCGAACTCACGGACCGCGAGATCGTGACCTGGCTGAAGTCGGACGCTTAACCGACTGCGCCACCCAGGCGCCCCTATTTTTTTATTTTTGAGACAGAGAGAGACAGAGCATGAACGGGGGAGGGGCAGAGAGAGAGAGGGAGACACAGAATCGGAAGCAGGCTCCAGGCTCCAAGCCATCAGCCCAGAGCCCGACACGAGGCTCGAACTCACGGATCGCGAGATCGTGACCTGAGTCGAAGTCGGACGCTTAACCGACTGAGCCACCCAGGCGCCCCAGATCCAATTACTTAGTTCTGAGTCACTGGGTGCCACAGCAAGCTGGTACCCTACATTTTAAAGCTTTTTAAGTTTAGTTATTTATTTTGAAAAAGGCAGAGAGCACATGCGAGGGAGGAGGGGCAGGGAGAGAGGGAGAGAGAGAATCGCAAGCAGTCTCTGTGCTGTCAGTGTGCAGCCCAACTCAGGTCTTGAACTCACAAAGCGTGAGATCACGACCTGAGCCGAAACCAAGAATTGGGCGCTCCGCTGAGTCACCCAGGCACCCCCAGATTATAAACCTTTTAACACTGGTTTTGCAGGTGGGTTTTCACATCATCTGCTTAAAACTGAGCCAGACTTTAGAACGAATCTCCCCAAGCTTGCCGATTTGTCTCTCCACAGATTTGAGGGTGGGATTAAGACAAAGCTGAACTGGTCACTAAAATCTCTGATAGCTTCAGAGAGACTGGAGCTTCCTGTAGTTTTGATCTGGCTCTCTGGCAAACTGGATGTGATTTGTTTTTTTAACATTTGTATTTCCCCTGCCAAGGGCATGCTATTTGCTTGGACTTCCGATCTCTTTGCCATAATATTTATTCTGTATTATTCCACAGACTCCATGGCAGAATTAATCATTCTTGAAACCTGAATATTAAACTGGCTGGTGGGTTAGAGCATACTCATTTGGAGCTGCTGGAGAAGAGGGCTGCTTCCTTATGGACCCTACTCATAAAGACAGGTGTAGGTGGGGATGGAAAAACCCTCAGATACTTAGGAGTGAGAGCATATGAAGGTAAATCGGGGTTGAGTGGTCAGTCATCGTTAGCGTTATAGATTTTCATTATTGTCAGTCCCAGTGTCAGAAATTGTTATTTGCCCCCAATATCCATCCTCCCTTTCTTTCTGATAATAGAATGGATGGTTGTGTGGGCCCTAAGCTACTCAGAATAAGCACGACCTTACCTAGCCTCCCCTGCCATTAACTGTAACCCTGTAATGGGGTAGGGTCCCCTCCCTAAGGAAAGAAAAACACCTCAAGGTAACCTGACTATACGCATACATGACAACATCCCTCACGACCTTGTAACATGAGACCAGTTAATCAGACTGCGTGTTTGTGTGTTACCATATAAGAGAGACAAAGAAGTAAAAAATATATAAAAAACTACATCACATGGCATTCGGGGCTCAGTTCTTCGGGTACGAACCCAACTGAGCGGTGCTGGCATGAATAAAGCTGCTTCTGGGAAAGAAAAGCCTCGGTGTCAGGACTCTGTGTGAGAATCCTGCTACAGTAACCCAGGCCAGGCCAGTGGGAAGGCACAGTCATGATTTTGAGGCAATCTCACTGTAGGAAAGGGTGTGTCCTACTTCTCTCTGAACCATGATGTGAAAGCCATATGTTGAGCAAGAAGATGAAAGGCACATGGGTCCCTTCAGTGCAGTGACATCACACCAGCTATGAACTGCCCTTTCTGACTTTTATGTAAAGGAGAAGTAAATTACTATCTTGTTTAAGCTACTGTCTGTCTGTGAT
This sequence comes from Panthera pardus, assembly GCF_024362965.1. NCBI lineage: Eukaryota > Metazoa > Chordata > Mammalia > Carnivora > Felidae > Panthera > Panthera pardus. Next base: position 47,800,474 of record NW_026527002.1, read on the forward strand.
TTTTCATGTCACTTGCAGCTGAGTCTAATCCTGATAAAGTCTCCACGTTTAGAATGAATATTCTGGATCAGGCAAAAAGTCCCTTCCTTCCTTCCTTCCTTCCTTCCTTCCTTCCTTCCTTCCTTCCTTCCTTCCTTTCTTAAAAAAGTTTATTTTGAGAGAGAGAGAGAGTGAGGGAGGGGCAGACAGAGAGGGAGAGAGAGAATCCCAAGCAGGCTCTGCACTGTCAGTGTGGAGCCTGATGTGGGGCTCGATCCCATGACCCTGGGATCAGGACCTGAGCATAAATCAAGAGTCAGATGCTTAACCCACTGAGCCTCTCACGTGCCCCTCTTTTTCTTTCTAAGGCAAAGTCTACCTGCACATGAGAATGGAATGGGGAGGTTAAGTCTAAAGTCGTTCAGTGCAATTGGTGACCTATTGCTGGCTGAGATCTATTTAAAACTCTGCCTTCGAGGTAAAATTTCTACTTTTACCATTTACTAATGAACCACTGATAACCCCAAATCAGTTCTATCTACAGGAGTGTTTTGGTAAATGTGGTAGATACTCTCTAAATACCTGCACTGACGAAAATTGGGGATATACAAGTTATTAAAATATCATCAGATTTGAAGATTATACATTTCTCATCACCAAAAGAAACAGAAAATATGAATCCCAGTGGGAGGTTGAGAGTCTGGTTGTCAGACACAGTGATGGGTGTAGATTCTAGGGACGGTTAGCAAACATAAAAACTTGACGACTAAGGTCGTGGAGCCAAAGATCCTGCTTGAGATGCGGGTGACTCTCGCTGATTTACAAAACAAGGTCAACTGCTCAGATCTTTCCCTGACTGAAACCTGGTAACTGTACCTCATTTTAAATAGTTGATCAAGGAGTGCCTGGGAGGCTCAGTTGGTTGAATTTCCGACTCCGGCTCAGGTCACCATCTTGCAGTTTGTGAGTTGGAGCGCCACGTCGGGCTCTGTGCTGACGAGCCTGCAGCCTGCTTCGGATTCTGGGTCTCCCTCTCTCTCTGCCCCTCCCCTGCTCATGCTCTCTTGCTCTCTCTCTCAAAAATAAATACACATTTAAAAAAAAATTTTTTTTAAATAGTTGATCAAAAATAAATAAATAGGTGATGAAAAACTTCAAGCTGAATAAATGCTTGGAGGAAATTTCTATCCCCCCCCCGAAGTTACTTGAAGGATCGCTTAGAACAGTTGGCTCAGGTGATTATTAATCTGCCCACCTTCATGAATCCCATGGGTATGCTGCTCTCTGGTATAACCCAGGGTGTGGGTTTTGTCCATTTTTCAAAATAGGCATGTAGAGACTTATGCGGCTGGGAGGACGGAATATAGATGAGCTTTTCCTTATTCTTCCCACTAAGTACAACAAAAAGCCCTGAACGTTATATATAAAACAAATGTAAGACGATTCAGAGATGGAGAGAAGGCAGAGCAGCTAGAACACTGAAGCCTGAGGAACAGCACAGTTGTGAGTCCTTTGAGTTCTGTTTGCCTTGCGTATCTCGGATTTGGAGCTAAAAAAGCCAGCAACCTAGAAATGCCAACAAGCTAAGAAAAAAAAAAAAAAAAAAAAAGCAAAGCCCCAACAAAAGCCTGCTCTCTCCAGCCAAAGGAACAGAAAAAGGGCAGCCTAGCAAGAACAGAAAACTTTCAGTTGGAAACTGCTCTGCTGTGGCCAAACACCAGAGAAAAAACTATGTCCCCACCCATACCAGTGCTAGCAGAGGTTGAGTGGAGAGACTAGATGTCTACCCTCATGAGGCTATAACATCAAGTGTGAATGCAAAATGTAAAACTCGCAGCCAGGGTGGTGTGAGAGAGGGCAGAATAGAGGGCCAAGAATTTCATCAGCAACGGACCGTTATAATATCCCAGGGGGGGAGCCTGGACTTACACCCCTACCCACAGTGAGGCGGCACCCCTTTCCTTCCCACTGGAGTGATACCAGGAGACTTAGTGGAGGGTCAGGACTTGTACCGCTGCCCAGCTGTAACAAGGCCACACCCCACCCTGTGGTGTTGGTTGAGGCCCCATGCAGAGAAGTATCAAGGCACCCCCAACTTCCCCAGCCAGAGAAGTACCAATGCAGGCTAGTTGGAAAGCTGGCACTCCCATCCCGTCCAAGTAGTAATGAAGAGCACCCGCTACCCCCAATCAGTATCAACAGAACTGACTGGGAAATCTGGATTTCAACCCCTACTTGGCGGCAATGAGGCAGCACCCTTTTCCCCCGCAAAAGAACAATGTCAGAGAAGGCCAGCTAAAACAGGTTTTCCTAAAATCCAAATTCTCATGATACCCCAAATTCCAGGTTTAAATAAAAGCTCACTCATCATGCCCAAATCCAGGAAGAGCCCAAACTGAACGGGCAAAGATAATCAAGAGATGCCAACATCAAGACGACAGAGATGTCAGAATCATCTAACAAAGGTTTTAAAGCAGCCGTCTTAAAAAGAAACTTCACTGAGCACTTAAGAACAGGCTTGAAACAAAACAAAATAGGCCCCGCAAAGAAACAGAAAAGTCTCAGCACAGGAATAGAAAAGAGAAAGCAGAACCAAGTAGAACCTTTAGAACTGAAAACTACAATGGCAGAAATTAAAAACTCAGTGGATGGGCTCAATCACGGAACAGAGGAGACAGAGGAACAAACCAGTGAAGCTGAAGACAGAGCAACAGAAATTATCCAATCTGGACAACAGAGAGAAAATAGACTGGAAAACAACAACAACAAAAGAACAACAACAACAACAAAGCCTCAGGCCAGTGGTACTATAATAACTGACCTAACATGTCCATCATCAGACTCCTAGAAGGAGAAGAGGAAGAGGATAGCACTGAAAGTGTACTGGATTTCTTGAAAAACAAAAACAACCTAACTATACCGAGAATGAAATAGATCATTTGAATAGCCTTGTAACTATTAAGGAAATGGAATTTTTAATTTTTTTAAATTCATATTTATTTATTTTTGAGAGAGAGACAGAGTGTGAGCAGGGGAGGGGCAGAGAGAGAGAGAGAGAGAGAGAGAGAGAGAGAGAGAGAGAGAGACAGAATCTGAAGCAGGCTCCAGGCACTAAGCTGTCGGCACAGAGCCTGACAAGGGGCTCAAACTCACAAACTGTGAGATCATGACCTGAACCAAAGTCAGGCGCTTCACCAACTGAGCCACCCAGGCGCCCCAGAAATTGAATTTTTTATTAAATGATCTTAAAGAGAAATCTCCAGGCCCAGATGGACTTTCACTGGAGAATTCCACCAGACACTTAAGGAAAAATTAACATCAATTCTACATAATCCCTTCCAGAAAATAAAACAGTTCCCAATTCATTTTATGAAGCTAAGTATTACCCTGATATCTACAGGGGATTTGAAGGATTTAAGGGATGATCAAGAAAAAAAAATAAGCCACAAAGGAAGTAACATGCAAGCTTTATTGGGCTGTGTGTGGGCAGTGCTGCATGTGAATAGAAGTCCTTCACAGTATGAGACCATCCAGAGGCTTATGGCAAGAAGGCCACCATCCAGAAGGGAAGGAGGGCAAGGGAACCCCCAGAGGATTAACATGTCCCTAGACATGTAAGTCTGGGTGATTGCTCTTGGCAGCATGGTAGGGAGTCTCTGGGTCATAGAACTTGGAAAGGCAGCACCTTATAACCACAAGGCTCTATCTTATCAAAGACCAGGAGATGCTGGATTAGATTTTGTGGGGTATGTGAGTCAGGCAAGCCCTACATGGCTAAACATTTGCTTGTTGGTACTATTTTTAAATAATTGCATGTTAGTTGTATAAAAATTTGAGTTTGATGCCAGTGTGCTTTTGAGCTAATGGGTCTCCATCTGCAGTGAAGGAAGAATAAACAACCGAGGGCCCAATACACAGAGGCCATCTTTGACTCATTTATATAACAGTAGAGATCTTCCTCAACTTATGGTGGGGTTGTAGATCCAGTAAACCCATCGTAAGCTGAAAATACCGTAAGTGGAAAATGCAATTAATACATCTAACCTGTCGAACATCATAGCCTGGTCTACCTTAAATGTGTTCAGAATTCATTAGACCACAGTTGGGCAAAATCATCTAACACAAAGATAACTCACCTAACAGGTAAATATCTCATGTAATTTATTGAATACTGAAAGGAAAAAACAGAATGGTTGTATGGGTACAGAATGGTTATAAGTGTATTGGTTGTTTACCTTGTGATCTCCTGTGGCTAAGTCAGAGCTGACAAAATTAGACATTTTGCTCTATGAAATATCCTGTTAAGAAGATGGAAAGACAAGCTGCAGACTGGGAGAAAATATTTGCAAACCACCTATTTGACAGAAGACTAGTATCTAGAATATATAAAGAATTCAAAATGCAACAGTAAAGAAAACCAAACAATCCATATAGAAACTGAGCTAAAGGTATGAAGAGACATTTCACTAAAAACAATATACAAATGATGGGGCACCTGGGTAGCTCATTCGGCTAAGCTTCTAACTCAATTTCAGCTCAGGTCATGATCTCGTGGTTTGTGAGATGGGCCCCATGTCAGGCTCTGTGCTGACAATACAGAGCTTGCTTGGGATTCTCTTTCTGCCCCTCCCCTACTCTGTCTCTCTCTCTCTCAAAATAAATAAATAAACTTTTTTAAAAAAGTTAAAAAAATAAGGGAAGGAAAAAAAATAATATTAAAACAGGGAGGGGGACAAAACAGAAGAGACTCATAAATATGGAGAACAAACTGAGGGTTACCAGAGGGGTTGTGGGGGGGGGGGGTGGGCTAAATGGGTAAGGGGCCCTGAGGAATCTACTCCTGAAATCATTGTTGCACTATGCTATGCTAATTTGGATGTATATACTAATTTGGATGTAAATTTTAAAAACTAAAAAAAGTTTAAAAAAAGATATACAAATGGCAAATAAATACCTGAAAAGATGTTCAATATCATTATCCATTAGAGAAATGCAAATTAAAACCACAGTAAGCTATTGCTAATACCTATCAAAATGTCTAATAAAAAATAGTGACCAGGGGTGCCTGGATGGCTCAGTTGGTTAAATGTCTGACTTTGGCTCAGGTCATGATATCATGGTTTGTGGGTGTGAGTCCCACATCAGGCTCTGTGCTGACAGCTCAGAGCCTAGAGCCTGCTTCAAGTTCTGTGTCTACCTCTCTCTCTGCCCCTCCCCTGCTTGTGCTCTGTCTCTCTATCTCTCTCAAAGATAAATAAACATTAAAAAAATTTTTTTTTAAATAGTGACCATACCAAATGCCGGCAAGGATGTGGAGAAACTGTTATCGCTCACATATTGCTGCTGGGAATGCAAAATGGTACAGCTACTCTCGAAAACACTTTGGCAGTTTATTAAAAAAAACAAAACAAAACATGCAACAACTACATGGCCCAGCAATTGCACTCCTGGGCATATACCCCTGATAAATACCCTGTACACAAATATTTATAATGGCTTTATTCATAACAGCCCCAAAATGGAACAATCCATTTGTCCTTCAATGGATGAATAGTCAAACAAACTGGGGTATATCCATACCGTGGAGTACTTCTCAGCAATAAAAAGGAACCAACTATTGATAGATGCAATAGCCTAGCTGAATCTCCAGAAGATTATGGTGAATGAAAGAAACCAATCCCCAAAGGTTACATACCGTATGAGTCCATTTACATAACACCCTTGAAATGACATAATTCTAGAAATGGAGACTAGATTAGTAATTGCCAAGGGTCAAGGAGAGAAGGGAGTGGGAGGGAAGTGGGTGTGGCTATGAAAAGGCTTCATGATAATTTTTGTGGTGATGGAAATGTTTCATATCCCGACCACATCAATGTCAAAACCCAGGTTGTGATCTCGTACTGCAGTCTTATAGCATGTTACCTTTGGGGGAAACTGGGTAAAGGGACACAAAATCTCTACGTTATTTCTTACCATTGCACGTGAATCCTACAGCCATCTCAAAACAAAAAGTTTCACTTAAAAGGTGGAAAACTCTTTTCTGTGCCTGATTACAGATCTAGTAACTTATCAGATGTTCCAGGCAAAGAGCGGCCAGTTTTTATGTTGTAAAATATAAGTCTGGGTTTGCAGGCCATTACATAACATGAGGAACCAGAGGTTTCAGGTGTAACTGTTCCACTATAAGCCACTGTTAGATTCTTTGCTACCTTGAAGAGAAATCTGCCAACAACATAAAAGGTGGTTCTTGACAGGCTTTTCCTTGGGCTGTGACTTTATGGCCCTCAAATGGGTCTGGGCTAAGTTGTGTGACCCCTGACCAGTGACTCTCATAAGAACTTACATTATAAACCATCTTGAGAGTCAGAGTAGGAAAGCTCTCTTGATAAAACAGTTCATAATCTCTAATGGGATAAAACTGGATTTGTTTAGGCCTCGCTTCCTTTAGCCTCAGACTTAATCTACATCACAATAATATTTTTACTACTTTTGGGTCAGCTATGCGCCTAACTTCCTGTTACAGAGAACAGAAAGACAAACATTCTCTTGTATGCAGACTACACATGTAGATTTATCACGATCTAAGGGTGGCCTTAACAGTCATTTGGTCCTAATGGCTAGTTAGTGCCAAAAAGAAGAGCTGCAGGTCAATTATTCAAAAGCCAAATTCACTGTTTTGAGTAGCTATTCCTCAACTTTTTACCAGTTTGTCTCAGATAATTCCATAAAACCAGCAAGCTCATTTATGGTCTGAGATTTATGCAGAAAAGGAAGAGGGACATGATCTGCCCACCTAGAAACAAGAGAGTGTGCTTTTCCAGGGAAGGTGATCAGACTGATTCTCAGGAGGCCTCAGGTGACACCTGTTACCTTTGGCAATTTTCCATGTTCTGCTGGGTGATCCTTGGTTTTACAGGCTCAGGAACCTAGTTTTGTTACGCTTACCTTCACCAGGCATATGAGATTAGATATAAAACCAAAACACCAATGCACTGATGTCCTGAAAGGCATGTTCCATACATGCTTCAATATCTTTGAGGCTACAAAGAGGATATTTTCTAAGAACCACGAAAAGAAGGTGTCCACTGAGACTTTGGCCTACGAAATCAAAACATAATGGAGACCGTAGCCTGGAATACCTAAGTGGGCATGAGCAGCCCATTTTCTCCCTGTAGTCAAGTTGTGTGGGAAGCCAAATCATAAACTGAGTAACAATTAAATTCATTTACCACATCAAAGATAATTGTTGTGATGGGAATACATAATGCCTATATTCTCCTTACAAAAGTCCTCTGTAGGGACACTGACACGGGAAGCCAGAGTAATCAAGAGATTGCTCATAAACATGGAAAGAGAACAAGAGAAGTGGGATTAATTGAATATTTAATGGTATCAGGCACACACACAGCATGATACATTCAGCTCACATTAGGAAGGTCCTTGTCCAGGAATTTGAACATTTGTGGCCACCTGGTGACAATCTCCTGCTTCTACCCCCACATGGGAAATGGCCTTTACAGGCAAAAAAAGAGTCAAGATTCAAAAGCTGTTGACTAAGACTTCTTAGTGCCCTACACAGTACCCTGTGGCCAGGCAATGCTTGTATTTCCCTCCATGCCAAGCCCCTCCGGGTAGCGTTGTCTTCAGTGAAGATTTCCATGTCAATCCACTATGTTTTGATTTTATAGTTTAGCTCTCAGAGGACCATCTTATTCCAAACTCTTGGGATTCAGCTCAGTAGCCAACAAATAGCAGCAAACAAATATTTTGCAACTTGTTTATCTTGGAAACCACCCCAAGAAGCTGTGTGTCTCAAATCAATAAAGATTTTTCTTTTATTGACCCAGGTGGTCATCGGTATAACTTCTCTAAAACCTTCAAGGTCAAAATAACTTCTGTATTTCTATGGAGGTGGAGGCTTGAGGCTTTTTCCAACGGTCTATATTAGACCAGGCTCCAAATCATTTGCCAAGTAATCACTTCTACCCTCGGTATGGTGTACATAAACAAAAGAAAGCAACATTGAGCCTACAACACGCAGGCCAGTAAGCTAAATATTACTTCAAAATATTTGTATTTAGTTTTTATAAGAACTAATGTATATATATATGAAAATAGTTTTTATTTCTCCTTTCAAAGAGTCTGCATTTGTTGTTTTCCACCAGTGGTTCTGATATCTTACTTCTGTCATGGGGTGACATTGGGTGACAAAGCAATTCGTCTGCCACAAGGAAGCCCTTCTTGAGGCTGGGTTCGTAAACATTATCTATTTATGCCACGGACAGTAATTCCTCTTTTCAGCCATGACATTGCTAGTGAAAAGTGCTTACATTTGCTGTGGAATTTTAAGCACAGAATTCCTCTAAGTGGAATGAGAATGGGTCTTTGTTCTTGTACACCCTTAATGTGCAGGTGTCAGCTTTGTTCAGGAGTTTATCATTGGCAATGACAAAGACACACACTGGTTTCTTCACCTGGGTCTCTGGTTCAAATCAGCTTGAATGATGACACACATTTACTGCCACATCCTTTATCAGTTTGTCATCAGATAAAAGAACCTGGACTAGGGATTCAAGTCTAGGTGCCCTCACCACCAGAAAGCAGGAGCCAGAGGCATCGGAGCCAGGAATTGAATTAGGGAGAGCTTCAAAGTATTTCAGGGTCAGACTCCAGGGCCTCGACCATGTGGAGAGCCTGGTGCCCTAAACTGTGCACATTCAGAAACCTAACTTTCTGGGCCTTTCAACTACATATGCATGCCCAGCAGAGACCCCCCCCCCTCCCCCCACTGCAAATATAGACCCAAGGGGTTATGAGGCACCTGGCTGGCTCAGTTGGTAGAGCATGCGACTCTTGATCTCAGGGTTGTGAGCTTGAGCTTCATGTTGGGTATAGAGGTTATTTACAAGAAAAAATAATAATACAATAATAAAAATAAAATAAAATATAAAAAAAAAATATCTTAGGGGTTAATATACCCAAACACTGCCCCACCATCCCTCCCAGATTCTTAAGGGTTCTGTGTTGATGAAACAGACTAAAACCTGTGCAGGTGGTTGGTGTTGTAAAGGCTTTCACATAGAAGTTTCTGTCTCACTATGACCTTCATACATTTTCTTTGAAGTTCATCAGTCCAAAAATCACTATATTTTTCCTGGAAAGTTATGCTCAGAAAGTTGCCAGACTGAAGCTTTTTCACCCCCTGACATTTAGCTTTACTAGCATACTAATTGTCAGTTATACTAATACATTAGACTGCTTGGCTGTCAGTGGAAATATAGCCACACACTTATGTATGTCCTTCTTTTCAACCATAACTAATCTATCTTGTGGCCTTGCAAAAATAATTTGGCTCTTCTGTCCTAGGTAATTCCTGTCCTGCAGACATCGGTGCATAATGTGAGATTATAATAATACAACTAACACCAACCACCGTCACCACCCAAATAATAAGAGCATTGAGCATTTCTACATTTTAAGCACTGTTCTAGGTACTTTACATATATTAGCACATTTCACCCTTACCGTCTCATCCAATGGGAACGATTATGATCTCCATTTTATAATGGAGGAAACTGAGGCACAGGGAGGCTAGCTAACTTGCCTAAGGTTATACACATATCAAGAGATATGTATAACTGCTCTTTAGAAAAAGAATATTTTTGTTTTTCATCCGTAAAAAAGATGCATGCTCTGTTTTTTTTTTAAAGTTCTTGGGGTGTCTCGGTGGCTCAGTCAGTTAAGCAGCCGACTTCAGATCAGGTCATAATCTCACAGTTTGTAGGCTGGAGCCCCACATGGGGCTCTGTGCTGACAGCTCGTAGCCTGGAGCCTGCTTTGGATTCTGTGTCTCCCTCTCTCTCTGTTCCTCCCTTGCTCGTGTTCCTCTGTGTCTCAAAAATAAACAAAGCATTAAAATTTTTTTTAAATACAGTTCTTACAAGACTGAGAATTACAATTTTTAACAGTTAAAAAAAAAAAGGTGCACCAAATTCTACCATCCAGAGACAACCACTGATAATATATAAGTGAACTTTCTCCAAACATCTCTTCATATATTTATATATTTAGGATCATATTGATTTACGGTCATCGCGGCATAAATGGGATCAAGCACACAGTCTTGTATTTTACTTTTTCCACTCTATCACGTCACCTGGATGTCAGCCGCCCTTCATAGGCATCACAACATTATGTACATCCCTCTGGTTATTAGAACAGTTAGAGCGGATGGGAGCCTCCTGGCCTGGTCAGAAGGGGGGCACTCCAGACCAGAATGCTTCCAGTCCCTGAAGGACTCATGCCTTGCTTCATGGCAGATTTTATTTTATTTTTAGTTTTTACTATTTTTAAACTTATTTATTTATTTTGAGAGAGAGAGAGAGAGCGCGCACGTGCACGAGTGGGAGAGAGAATCCCAAGCAGGCTCTGCACTGACAGCGTGGATCTCATGAACCATGAGGCCATGACCTGAGCAGAAATCAAGAGCTGGCTGCCAATCGACTGAGCCACCCAGGCGCCCCACAGATTTTATTTTAGTCTGATGTTTAACGTAGCCATCCCTGAGCATGCCACAAAAATTCTTCCTAGAATGCAAGCCCAGACGTGCTGCTGGCCAGCGACTCGGGCGTGAGAGCCTGACCCCAGCTCTCTGGGGAATTAGGGTGGGTTCTGGGCCGAGGCTGGTTTAGTGACATCTGAGTCACGTGGCCGGCTGGCACAGTGGAAGCCCAGCATGCAGACACATACCGTTGGTGGTGAAGCTGAACTGAGTAGCCTGGGTTATGTTATTTCAGCCATACGGTGACACGTGACCGGCTGAGAGAAGTCTGAACCTCTCCAGAAAGCCATGCAGATTGCAGTGATGAGGACTGTTCCCATGCACCACATGAGGACACACTATCCTCATCAATCTATGTGCACAAAACCTTGCATCATGGCGGCGTTGCTGCCTTAAGTGACGGCCCACACTGGTCAGCTGGGGTTGGGCCCATAGGACTAACTGATATCCTGTGGCCAGCTGAAAGAGAATAATTCCAATGGAGTTCCAAGCATAAAAGCTGATGCCCTGCAGGACACCCTCACACCCTAACTTGAGGAATCAAGTTAGGAAAGTGGCAGTTTGAGTGGAAGTGCCTACGTGGGGAAATGGGTTTCTAGGCTGACTTTTGAAGGAGAGAAACCTCTGAGGCAGACATACTCATTTTGTCATTATGATCTTTTCAGGGCAGTCGGTGCCGGTCGATGTAGGAATGAATGACTCCAGCTCACCAGAAACACTGCTGGCACATTTTAAGAACTGTTTTAAATTCTATCTTCAGGCTTAAACGAAACAAAAAAGGGTGCAAAGAAGAAAATAGACATCGTCCATGATTCTTTCACCCTCCCCCAAAAGAACCGTGGCTAACATTTAGGTCTATTTCTTTCCAGTTTTTTCTACTCAGCGTTGTTTTTATTTTTATTTTTTTGGAATGTTATTTTACTTCATCTTTTTGGCGGGGGGGGGGGGGTGGGGAGAGGCAGAGAGAGAGAGAAAATCTCAAGCAGGCTCCCTGCTTAGCTGGGTCATGATCTAAGCTGAAATCAAGAGTTGGGCGCTCAACTGACTGAGCCACCCAGGTGCCCCTACTTTTGTTTTTAAAGAGAGACAAATATCTATCTATACGAGTTCACTTAATATTTTAAACATATGTCTCATTATCATTTAAAAAAATGCTACATAAATGTAAAGTGTAATGGCTGCACCGTATTCCATAATCCAAAGTTCTACCCCATGTTCTACAGCCCCCAAAATAGTCCTTTAAAGCAATGGTCTTTCTTAAAGAGATTGTCTGGGAACCAATGCTTAGATCACTTCTCCCCGGATTCCTCACACACTTTCATAACATCTTCCCTGAGTCGCCCGTAGTGTGGGAGGATGGCACTAGTGAAAGGACGTTCTTCTTGCTTTCGTTTTTAATTTAAATATTTTAAATTAATTCCTATATATGGTAATATATGGTAATCTAACAAACACCCAGCAATATATGTATACATACATACATATATGTAAATATGTTGAATATATATATATATTGAAGAAAAGGTTCATTTCCCTGCCCCCAAATTCTCCTCTGCAGAGGTGACCTTGTTGTCAGTTTCTTGGGCACCCTTCCGAAGATGTCCTGTGCATGTGTAAGCATGTCTGTAACAGTCATCCCCAATTTTGCTCACACAAATGACAGCATGCACCATACGCTGCTCTTGCCTTGCTTTGTGCCTTTCATATATAGGGTGTGGCCTTGTGGCTACAGAATCTGGGAGCCAGATTTCCTGGGTTTAAATTCTAGCACTACCATCAATTAGCCATGTACCCTTGACCAAATTACCTAACCACCCGATGCTCCCGTTTCCTCATCTGCAAAATGGGCGTTTGCGTGGTGTTATGGGTTGTTTTGCATGGGTGATATGGGTTGAATTGTGCCTCCCCAGAAAAGATATGTTGAAGTTCTAATCCTTAGTACCTCAGAATGTGACCTGATTGGGAAATAGGGTATTTTGAGAGGTTAATTAAGTTAAAATGAGGTCATGAGGGTGGGCCTTACTCTAAAAGGACTGATGATCTTATAAAAGAGGAAATTTGGACACAGATATGCACACAGAGAGAAGGCCACGTGAAGATGATAGTGACGTGCCCAAAGCCAAGGAATGTCTGGGGCCACCAGAAGCTGGAAGAGAATAGGAAGGACCCTTCCTTACAGGCTTCAGAGGGAGCAGGGCCCTGCAGACACCTTGCTTTCTGACTTCCACCTGCAGGATTGTGAGAAAATAAATGGCCATTGTTCCAGCCACCTAGTTTGTTGTACTTTGTTACAGTGGCTCTAGCAAACAAACTCACATGGATTAACTGAGTTAACATATACCCAGAATTTTAGACTATATCTGATAGTCATCAAATACTATAGAAGGGTTAGCTGCCATTATTACATAGATCTGCCTCATGCTTAAAATTTTTTTTAATGTTTATTTATTTTTGAGAGAGAGAGAGAGAGAGAGAGAGTGCGCAAGTGGGGGAGGAGAAGAGAGTGAGGGAGACACAGAATCCAAAGCAGGCTCCAGGCTCCGAGCCGTCAGCACACAGCCAGACATGGGGCTCGAACTCACAAACTGTGAGTTCATGACTTGGGCTGAAGTCGGATGCTTAACCGACTGAGCCACCCAGAGGCCCCTGCCTCATGCTTTTTAATGAATGCGTATTTTTTCCTGTGGTTTTGAAAAAATTTGTCATTTAAATATATATTATCAAGCCCATAGTATTGTTTTAAAAAAATAGCACTTCAAGACTTATACTGAAAAATAACAGTACCTTTCTTCACCCACATTAAACCCACAGTCTCACTCCACAAAGGTAAACATTTCGGTCACCTGGATCTTCCTTCCGCTGTCTATCTCCATATTTCTAAGTAATGTGCTTATACTGTTACTTCTTGATTTATCAGTTTGAGACTCTTCTGCCTTCCTGTTATGATAAATGAGGATTTTAATAAAGGACAACCTCTATCCCTACACACACACACACACACACACACACACACACACACACCCTCTCATAATATTCACAATATGATTATATAACCATTTTTAGTCATGTGATTGTTAAAATAGATTTTTTAATCTCTGAGACTGAATGAAGATACCAAAGATGAGAACAATGGGTACGAAAAGCTCCCACATTCTAAATAGATAGACAATTCATGCAAGGCTTGCAAATAGGGTGGCCCCAAAATGATTCTTCCAGCCTTACCCACTAACTACCTGCAGTCTGAAGAATTCACTAAGGGATGGGGTGCCTGGCTGGCTCAGTCAGTAGAGCACACAACTCTTGAATTTGGGGTCATGAGTTCAAGCTCCATGTTGGGTGTAGAGATTACTCAAAATCTAAAAAAAAAAAAAAAAAAAAAAAAGAATTGACTAGGGAGTTGAAGTGGCCTGTGTTGAGGAATGCTTTGGATAGAGTTAGCAGTGTTGTTTTTCCACCACATCCCCAAGCCATGATGGGAGGACTCCTTCCACTCACCCTAAACTTAGTAAAGGGGGTTTTAAGAGGACCCTCAGAGAGAATGATAGGTGTTCCCTGAAGTTTGAGGGGGGCAGGTGCATACTTGGTGACTGACACTTGAAAAAAGCACAAAGGCCAGAAGCTGGCTGGAGTTCAGGACAAAGAGTCAAGGTTGGCCAGCATTTCTGGGGATTAGTAGAGCAAGGATGTGGTTTTCTGCAGGCCAGATTGAATTCTGTGGAAAAGAGCTGCCAATAGGTGGCTCTCAAAAGTTCCCCACCCAACAGTATCACATGGAAGGATAAAAAACGACTCCAACAAAGAGTGAACAACCAGAAGCCAAGTGCCAACTGGCGAACGGTCAGTGTGGTCAGTCAAATGAGGCACTTCCCAGCTAAAACACCCCCAGAGATGGAGGTACTCCCATGAGTCAGCCTCCTTCAGACCTTGAAAGAGGGTACTCATGCCAGATGACAATCCTACGGGCCAAGAGCTTTCCTTCCCCTCCTTTCTAGCCTTTCCATGTCTACATCTAACCCTAGAGGAGCCAAGGGCAGCAGAGTGAGCCAGATGGAATGAAGAAATGTCAATCCTCTACCTAGGGTGGCCAGATTTAGCAAATAAAAGTACAGGATGCCCAATTAAATCTGAATTTGAGAAAAATGTTTCTTTATTTTTCTTTCTTTCTTTCTTTCTTTCTTTTCTTTTCTTTTCTTTTCTTTTTCTTTCTTTTTTAGTATAAGTACAGCCTATGTAATATTTGGGACACAGTTCTCCTAAAAGTATCTGTTGCATTCTGGAATTTACATTTAGCTGGGCGTTTTGTGTTTGATTTGGCAGCCCTCCCCACCCTTCTTGCCCACTGCAAATTTCAAGCCTGCGTCAGCCCCAAGCTGTGGGAGAGGAGAAGTATAAACTGGATAAGAGCTTAGTGTTCTGATATAATATTACATTGGACTTTGGATAACCTGAAAAAAATTGAGACTATTCATTAATAACCTAAAAGTACTTAGAAAACTTACAGAAATTGTCTGATATTTCAACCATGGGGCTGAAAAACTGAGAAAGGCAGAGGAGCCTTCCATGTCTGTCTTGTTCAATAAGCTACTTACAGGTATATTAAGTTCAGCATTTAGGTTATTATTTTTATATAAATATTATTTGTTGCTGAGCCACGTTGTGAAGTACGATTGCATTTCTTTGACAACGTTCTAGTTTTTCTTTGAGTTAATGATTGCTTACTTAAAGCATTTTTCCGATTTGAAAGCCATTTGTTCCTTTCTCCGTGAACTGTATGCTGATGTCCTCTGTTGAACTGTTGAGTTTTCTCTTATTAATTTAGAAAAGTTATTTATTATTATTTAAGTAATAATATTATAATTATTATAAAATTATAATTAAATTAAATTAAAATTATTCTAAAAGTTATATTATTATTTATATATTAATAAAATTAACCCCAAAGAATGTTCTCCTAAGGGGAAATTGGAAATGGCAGTAACAGAGGATGAGTGGAACTTTTCCCACATTTGTGTTGGGAAGCTTAGATTTTTCACTATGCCCTGTTGTTAATATCTGGTCTTGCTCTTCCAAAACAGTTTTTCTCAAATCAGTAGTGTCTTTAGATATTCCTTTAATGCTTACATGCTCAATTCTTGGTTAAAATTTTCCCAAGGAGGATGTATATGATTAAGCCACAGCCTATCAGCATTTCTCCCCTTTAGACATAATCATTCATCCCTGGGATTTATTTCCAAGAAATTAACCCACAGCAGGAAAATAGCTGCAAATCACACCTCACAGAAATTCCAAGAAATTTCTCTTAAGATACTATTACTATGTGGCTGGAACACAGAACACAAAGATTAAAATCTCAAATTTGTTCCTTCCTCTGTTCATGATTTCATGATTCTAATCTCATAACAACCCTCATTATTACTTTCAGTTTCTCATTAGGAAATCAGGACCTTGCTGAGATTTAGTCTCTGAGCTATCTTTGAAGTACTGGGAATTGCATGATAAGGTAAATGTTACATTCCTGACTACTGCCGCCGCATAGAAATTTCCATTGTAAATGGCTGCAAACCACTCAGCTAATTTTCACATGTAATTCTTTTCCAAGAACCCTTTTGTTCTTTAGGGAAATCAAACATTCCAAAAACAAATACGTTAAAATAGGAATACAAAAATGATTTTAGAAAACAATAGAGAGAAAAATTGCATTTCAGATTCGATGTCAATGAGCCCCACATTTATCAATAATTCCTCAGAAGAGCCCAGGATGAGTTCCATTTTCTTATTTTTATTTATAAATTCAATTTTAAGACTGCAAGGAGGCATGCTGATCCTCCTCTTTCTCTAATTAACTTATTTCTTTAGAATGAATGACATGGAGGAAGGGCTGGATTCCAGAATCCCTTGGCCCTGGAATAAAAAAAAAAATCTTTGCATGTCTTGCAGATGCCAGCCCTGTTTAGTCTCAGCGATGCCATTCTTAGCATATGTCATATTCTGCATTCTTGTTCTGCTTTTCTCTCTTCAATGGAAAACTAGCTTCTTGGGAACCCCCGCCTTAAAAATTGACAAATATTTCCTTCCTTTGTCCCTCGGCAGCACACAAGTTCATCTATCAGGTTTTGTGCTTATTTGACACAGTAACAAGATAAAAAATCCAACCACGCACAGATGAATCCGTCAATCAAATATAACGCAAGATAGCCAAAACATGGTAGAGAAAAAACATGAGTGCTTGCTGAGGGACCATTATCTTCCTGGCACATGTTAGGTGCCTTTGTTTTTGCAGTTTTCTTGAACTCTTGCAATGGCTTCCTCAAAGTAGAGAAGAAATCTGAAGGCCAGAGAGTCAGCTACTTGCTGAATGCCTCCCCCTGGTAAATGTCAAGGTGTTCCCACTGCTCCCTGCCTCACACCCAACACTCCAGCCATGCTGAACTGTAGGCAGTCCCTAAGCTGGTAATCATTGTCCAATGTCTCTGGTTCGGGATACAAAATCACCATAATGGGAACAACCCCGATGCAGGGTTTCATGAAATTGATGCAAGGGACGTAGGAGAAATGCTGGAATCACAGGCAAACACTGATAAATAAGAGTCTTTCAGAGTGAGACCAGTTAACAATTAAAGAGGAAGAAATGGACATACTAGAGACATTTGAAAATCATAGATTAAGGGAGGCAGCTGAAAAAAAATGAAGGACTTCAACATAGTCCTCAAATGAGCTACCAGACATTTTTGTTTTATTTTTTAAAGAAGCATACTCTCAAGCCATAAATCAACTAATTTTGTCTATTCTAAAAATTAGGACTGACCACAGCTATTACCTAACTTCTATCAAATATATAACAACATAGATTGTATTTATAAGTTTTCTTTTCACTTTTCAATATCAAATTCTAATCAGTTTTTCACCTATCTTTTTTTTTTTAATGTTTATTTATTTATTTTGAGAGAGAGAAAGAGACAGTACAAGCTGGAGAGGAGCAGAGAGAGAGAGTGAGAGAGAATCCCAAGCAGGTTCCACACTCAGCGTGAAGCTTAACACAGGGCTTGATCCCACAACCCCGGGATCATGACCTGAGCAGAAATCAGAAGTCAGATGTTCAACTGACTGAGCCACCCAGGCATCCCAATTTTTTCCCTATCTTACATGAAACTTTTGTGTTGGGTTCCATTCATATCTTCTGTAGACATTAACTATCTTTGTGAGACCTCCTGTGCTTTGTCTTGCTGTTCCATGCTCTGAGCCTTTGTCCATGGCGTTCTATCTGCCTGCTAGACCTTTCTCTGTTCTGTAGGGAAATGCTCTTCATTGCTCTCAACCCTTTTCAATGTCATCTCTTGTGTGAGAGTTTCCTCTAACCTGTCCTGCCCCATCAGCCAAATGAATGAACATAGGAAGAAACACACAACTTAACAGAAAAGGTAAATTACAAATGAAGTCATTATTTGGTGTCAGGAGATAGTTTTCCATGGTGGTTCAGGCAACAGATTTCCTGGATTGAAACCTGGGCACAGATAAAGAACATTTCTGCCATCATAGAAAGTTCTACTGGGAAGAACTGGAACATACTTGTGAAAACACAAGCAACAGATTAAAACAATAACAAAACACCAAAGACAGGAATTCTAGATTTCTTTTTAAGTAATGGTAGTATCACAGGAATGATTATGTGCTCTGGGACCATGTTGGAGGAGTCCTTGCCAATGGGAGAGGCTGGATGTTTAAGCTAAGATTTGAGTAGGAATTAACTAGGAATGTATGTTTAGGAGGGTGAGGGTGCTATGGATTGGTTTGGAAAGACAGTCCCAGGGATAGAGAACTCTGGACAGGGAGAACCTGAAGACAGGGGGCACAGGACAGCTTTGAAGTACACATATCCATCAGGCTCTAATTCTGCAAACAAATTCATGGGTGACATTGTACCTGTATTGAAAAATAAAAGAGGATGTCCTAAATGTGAATTAAGTGCCATAGGAAATAAACTCTCTTGGTTATACCAGGTCAGGATAATCAGAAAGGATGATGTGTCAGGAGGTTTCCTATTAATTCCTTATTTTCAGTATTTGTTCATTCCACACTTATCACATGTCAAATGGTGGTAAGAATTCTATTAAGAAACTCATTGAATGCCCCAAATAGACTAGAGATGTTACATAATGAATGGAAGTTCGTGATCTTTTTATCTTCAGAAGGCTTTTGTTCCAACTAAACTCACATCTTATTGATGGACGTAGTAATGACGAGTAGAATATCATATTCGGTTTCCAGTGCAGTGTGTCTAAAATGTGGCATTTCAGAAGCCCTTGTAGTGTTTATTAAAAATGCATATTCCATCTTTTCCTGCCATCAACAAGATGGGCAGAGGCAGAGGCTCAGGTCCTTTCAAGATTTGGCTTCACCTGTAGGGCGCTGGGGTGGCTCAGTCACTTAAGTGTCCGACTTCAGCTCAGGTCATGAAATCACGGTTCATGGGTTTGAGCCCTGCATCGGGCTCTCTACTGTCAGTGCAGAGCCTGCTTGGGAATCCTCTGTCCCCCTGTCTCTCTGCCCTGCCCCTGTCCTCTCTCTCTCAAAAATAAATAAACATTAAAAAAAAAAAAAAAAAGATTTGGCTTCACCTGTGATGCACCATCATGATTACTGGCGGTGAAATGGCCAGTAATCCTACTTTCTAAGAGGTGCTGAGGACTGCCCTCTTCCGCTGTGTCCTGGCATGTGGAATTTGTGAAGCTGCCCATGTCTCAGTACCAAGGCCATCTCCGTGTGCTTGCATCCAACTATGAGTCTATGTATGTCAAATTGGTGGGGGTTCTTTGTAGCTGAACAACAACTTAACCTAATTAAGGCTCAAGACAGCAAGAAACTAGGGGGATGGGCAGACCCTAGTAAAACTGACAGAGAGGGGGAATCCTGTAGAGTTGTGTGGTAAAGCACAAAGGTAGCAAAGAATTTCAAGGATGTTATGAAGAATGCTTCAAATGCAAAAACTAAACAAATAAAACACTTGGCGCTGGCTTAAGAATATGTGTATCTCAAGCCCACTATGAAGCTACTTGGAATTTTTCTGCTGGGATCTATGGAGCTAAAAGGTTCCCTGGGTGATTCTACTGCAGACCAAAGTTTGAGAACTTCCGTCTATTGATGTGATTCTAAAGTGCTTAATGGCAGCCTGGAGCCATGCTGGCTAAATAACTGCCTGGAGATTTGTTTGTGTTTTTAATTATTAAGTTAATTCTATACTTTATGTGGAGTTCACTCATTTTTCCTACTCCGGGAGCCTATCCAGGGTACCACATTACATTTTGTCATTGTGTTTTACAGTCTCTTCTGGTCTGTGATAGCTTCTTCGAGTTTCCTTGTTTTGTCATGACCTTGATGGTTTTGAAGAGTCCTGGCCAGGTATCTTGTAGAATGCTCCTCAGTTTGAGTTTGTCTGATGTTTTTCTCATGGTGAAACCAGGGTCATGGATTGGGGGAAGAATACCTCAGAGGAAGCATCCTTCTTATCACATCATATCAAAGGTATATATCCTCAATAAGACTTATCACTGTTGATGCTAACCTTGATCACGTGGCCAACATAGTGTTTGCCATGTTTCTCTACTGGAAGTTACTCTTCTACTCCAACACTGTAGTCTTTGGAATTGTAAAGCACAACCCACAATCAAGGGAGAGGTGGGAATTCGGCTTCACTTCCTGGAGCGGAGAGGATCTACATAAATTATTTGGAATTCTTGAAATCTTTTTGTAAGGGAGATGTATCTCTTCTTCCCTATTTATTTATTTTTTTCACCATTTACGTTTACCAATATGGGCTCGTAGATATTTATTGTATATTCTGGGTTATAATCTAATAGTATATTATATATCTTATGCTCAAATTTTCCAGCTTTGGCCATTGGGAGCTTTTTCAGATTGACTCCTGTGTCCCTTTGACATAGCCCCATCCTTTTGTTTTTTGAGCATGTTTGTTTTTTTTTTAATTTTTTTTTGATGTTTTATTTATTTTTGAAAAAGAGAAAGAGAGACAGAGTATGAGTGGGGGAGGGGCAGAGAGAGAGGGAGACACAGAATCTGAAGCAGGCTCCAGGCTCTGAGCTGTCAGCACATAGCCCGACCTGGGGCTTGAGCTCGTGAACCGTGACATCATGACTTGAGCCGAAGTCTGATGCTTAACCGACTGAGCTGCCCAGGTGCCCCTGTTTTTTGAGCATCTTAATAAGATACTCCAAGTTCGTCTTGTGTATTCCCTGTCTCAACTCTAGAATCAGCTATTTCTCCCAGTAGAGTTTTTCAAAATATAAATTCCTGCCTCTCAACCTCAGTGACTAAAATCCAGTTGGTCTTAGGGAGAGAGCCCAAAAATATGTTATATATATTTTTTAATGAAACAGAACATGCTTATACATTTTCATTCATGTGTTAAGATATCACTATGTTGAATTAGCAAGAGTGAAACACTGGGCCAAAGGGTATATGCCTGTAACATTTTCATAGATTGACAAACTGCCATCCAAAAAGGTTATGGTAAGATATATTCCCACCAACAATGTATGAGAATGTTCTTTCTTCACACTTGACAATGAAGTATACTGTTAAACATTTTTATCTTTGCCAGTCTGATAGGTGAAAAATGGTACCTCAATGTTCAAATGTTCACACTTTAATTGTGACTGATATCAATTATATTTTCATGTTAATATTAGAATTTTTGTATGTGTATGATCTTCCTATTCATACTTTTGTCCTTTTTTTCTATTGTTATTAGTACTTTTCTTACGGATTTGCCAAGTTCTTTCTATAGTAAGAAAATAAGGATACCCTTCCTTTCTGTGTTGTATTTTTTTCAGTATACATATTTTTATAGTTTCCTGGGTGATTCTGAGGACAGCCACATTGGAACAACTGCTAGCAAATAGTGTATATATATGTATATATGTATTACATATGTATACATATGTATATATGTATTACATATGTAATACATATGTATATATGTATTACATATGTATACATACGTATATATGTATATATATAGTATATATATATATGTATATATATATTTTGAGAGAGAGAGAGAAAGAGCATGAGTAGGGGAGGGGCAGAGAGACAGGAAAGAGAGAATCCCAAGCAGGCTACATGCTGTCAGCACAGAGCCCGACGTGGGGCTTGATCCCACAAACCATGAAATCATGACCTGAGCCGAAACCAAGAATAGGATGCTTAACTGACTGAGCCACCCAGGCTCAGTATATTAATTAGGGTGAATATATTCCATGTGTTAGCCACCTCCAGTCATACGAAAAGGTAACTACTGCCTAGCAGGTGTGGTTTCAGGGTAATGAATATCCCTGTCTGAAATCACCTCAGCTAGTGAGAGTAGGGATTCCCGGTATTAAATCCACCCTTTGAGGGGTAAGGCAGCAATTACCATGGAGATCAGCAGCACACTGACCCATTATTGTGCAATAGCAAGACTGCCCCTCCCCCTTCCTGGGATTGTCCCTAGGATTGGAAACAGTTCAGTCTAAGATAAGGGACACTCTTTCAGCGTATTACTCCAGGACGTAACTGTGGCATTGTTAATCAGGCAGCATGAAAGTTCTGATTATCTTGTATACAACCTACCCTGAGGACAGAAGTCATGGGATGCCTCTTTTCCCCTTTTCCACCTTCCATTCCCCAGGTCCTGAAGTCTTGTGATATCAAGATGGAAAGAAAGAACCAAATGTGATATCAAGATGGAAAGAAAGAATCAAGATGGGGCCAAGTGGGGAAAGGGGACAGGACAGGATGTCTGGAAGAAGAGGTTCTTCCTCCAAAGGGAGGGCACTGCCACCTGGGTGCCTGAGGGTCACAATGAGGTCCCTCTTTAGTGAGAGAGCCCCAAGAAGGGCAAGCTGGTGGAACTGAGCATGTGAGTCACTCCAGACTTGCTTTGTGGTCTCCAGAATGGATTAGAACTTCTGCTGAACGTAAAAGGGCTGTTTTTCACGTAACTTTGAACTCTGTGTCTGGCTAACCATATCTGCACTTCCAAGTTTGTGTAGAGGAAGGCTGTGTGTTGAGGGCTCCATTTTGGGACTGGAACCAAGCTGACGAATTAGGGGCACCTCAGATGAAAAGCACAGACCGGTGTTTCTCAAAGTGTGGTCCTAGGACCAGTAGCATCAACAACTAGGAACTCATGAGAAATGCAACTTCTGGCACCCCATCCCAGACCTACCGAATCAAAAACCTTGGGGATGGAGCCTAAGAGACTCTGTTCTAATAAGCCCTCCAGGTGATTCTAAAGCTAATGTTTGAGAACCACTGCTCTTGATAGGAGCCACTGACATTTGCCTTGGCAACCAAGTTAGCAGAATGGAGCCTGTAAGCAAAAAGAAGGCACCTTGCACAGTACAGGCACCCAGGAGATTCTCTCTGGGTAGAGCCACACAGTGTATAACTGCCATCTGGATCCTAAAACTTCTGGGTGTTTGTTGGAAATAGATATTTTCCCCAGAGAACTGGTGCCAGTGCCGTGTGCATTTCCCAGATGGGTTTCTAAACAAGAGCCTCCTTGGGGCACCTGGGTGGCTTAGTAGATTAAACATCCAACTTCAGCTCAGGTCATGATCTCACGGTTCACGAGTTCGAGCCTCGCGTCAGGCTCTGTGCTGACAGCTCAGAGCTTGGAGCCTGCTTCGGATTCTATGTCTCCGTCTCTCTCTCTGCCCCTCCCTTGTTGATGCTCTGTCTCTCTTCTCTCTCTCTCTCTCTCTCTCTCTCTCTCTCAAAAGTAAATAAAAACATTAAAAATAAACAAATGAATAAAAAATAAAAATAAAATAAACAAGAGCCTCCCACAGGAGGTTCCAGGGGAGGCCCTGGGGAACCATGGCTTGTCTACAGGCAAGGAATTCTTATGTCTGCCCCCACCTGCAGAAGTGGGACTTTGAAGGAGAGCAGTAAGGCTGGGAGGCTCATTCCTCTGTTTCAACAAAAGCAGAGTGGGGGCTCATGCAGGTCACTTTGCCTCTCTGGATTTCAGAGTGGACAGACAAACCGGGCTTTATTCATCCAACCCGAAAACGTTTGCCTTGGCAACATGAAAGAATGAGATTTTATGCATAGATCTTGATAGATTTTTCATGGCTCCAAAAGAATTCTGGGCCTGGATCATTTTTTCAGTTGTCTCTGTCAGCAAGTAACCTTAATGAGTTACCATCTTGTGATTTATTGCCAAGTCACATTTTTTGCAAATATTTTCCTATAAAATATTTAAGGCTACATCTGACTTTGAGTCTTTGGAAGAGATTAAGTTTCCCCTAAACGTCTAATGCATTCTCTCGTGTTTTGGCCACAGTACTGCCAGTGGGAACGCGACGGTCGGGAAGCTGCCCTCGGGACAGCTGGCAGCTTGTCACCCTCCCCTCAATGGACCTTCGCATCAACTGGAAAAGATGCAGCCTACCTAAAATTTTCAAACGATTTCTCAATTACATTCCTCTATTTTAATTCCTTTGCTGGGAGTCCAATTCAAAAATGCCAAATACCTAAATGATTCTTTAAAAAAATGTTCAGGTTCCAAAGACATCTTAGTCTCTGCCTGAGGTCAGAGGGCCAAAGGGGGCTGCGTGGACCCTGCATGGGGAGACTCTGTCTCATCAGGGATACTGGGTGAAAGCCTGAGGCTTCCAGCAAGGGGCGAAAGAGGCTGGCCATGCAGCAAGCTGGACACCGCATGGTCCTTGCGGGAACAGACATCGTGGTCCTTCCGCGAGACCAAACGGGTCTCTCTAAACTTCCGGTTTCAGGGTGAGAGAAGCTAATTCCAAGGCTGGGCTGCTGGCATTTACACTGGCATTACACTTCAGGATGCAAACTAAGAGCTCTGGAGAAGCTGTGCTTAATTTTTTAGGGTTTCAGCAGCTTTCACACACACACACACACACACACACACACACACACACACACACACACACAGGCGTGCGCGCGCTCCCTCTCTCTCTCTCCCCCCCTCCTTCCCAACTTTCTGCAAAGAGAGCACTGTATTTATATTTTATTTTAACAAGTCTCTCTGGTCTCTTTACCACGCATTTCTAACAGCTGTTCTGGAGGTCAAAAAAAGCTAACCTCTGGATCCCCTGCAGTCGTGCAGGCTCAGCCGGAGGCCTACAGACCCTGTAACGTTATCTGCCCGGTTGTATGTATGGACATTTCCCCTCCCAGAATCAAGAGGACACAGCTTTCATCAGAGGGTCCAAAAGGTCCATTGGTATTTATGTTGTTCAAATTTAAATGCCATGACACTGATTAATTTCTCTTGCCTGCAGGTGGACATTCCTCCAGGACCGAGTGAAGGTCATTTACCAGCACCTCCTCACCCAACACGGCCCAAAAGACAAATATTGCTGATTGAGACAAAAGACTCAATCAGCCATGCCTTTGTTTCTGAGAAGAATATTCTCCTTTAGAATAGAGTTCTTATACCTTCAGCCTCAATTCAGTTGTTAATATTTGTCCTTTAAGGCTTTTTTTTTTTAATTAAAAGAGAAAAAACATTATAGATACAATTTAGGTCTTCTTGATTCCTGACCAAATTCCTCTTTATGAAAGTAACGACTATGATAAATTCAGCTTCTATCCCTTCAGCCCATTGTTTAAAGCTTATACAGGTATGTGTTCCTGAACAATCTATATATTGCTCTTATACATTTAAGTGGGAACATTCTGAATGCATTGTTCTGCAACTTGTTTTCTTCACTCAAAATTACACGTTTGGAGTCTATCCACAGTGATGTATTAAAACCTAGTTCACGCCTTTCCATTTGCTATTTTAATGTTTAAATGCACATTTCATGTATTCATCATTGATGGATGTTCAGGTTGCTTTAATTCCTGGATCTGATAAACATCTCCTTGAGTGAGTCTCCTTGTGCGAGCGTCTTCCTAGGGCAGAGACCTAGAAGCGGAACTGCTGGGCCATAGGGTATGTACATCTTCATATTTAATAAATACAGCCAAATGGATCTCCAAAGTGGAGCAGATCAGTTTTCACTCCTCCAGCAGTATCTGAGATGACTCGAATATTTTCCACTGGGGCTCAGATGGGAACATACCTGATGGGAGCCCTCCTGTCTCCGCCCACTTTCTGTGTTCAGACAGCCCCTTCCCCAAGCACTGAGATGAGCGCCCCCCCACAGAAAGGCTTGGGAGGAGAATCTCTCCTAAACTGTGTTCAATCCATAGGGCACTAGTAACATGCTGCGGCCTACACCGGGGTTGTGCCCCAGCCTAATTGTTAAGACTCTTAGCTTTTATTTCTCCTGATCTGATAAAAACAAGTGGAAACTCTTCACCTGCTTATACCGGTGTTATAAACTGACCCCGCCCAGGGCCTTGATACTGACCAGGAAGGGGACGAGTAGCATCCTGGTTTGACCTTAGGTTAGCTGAGGTCAATATTGCTGCTTGGTTTGGCCTGTCCATTCATTGCACAAATATTTACTGAGCACCCGAGTAAGGGGGTGCAAAGCTAAAGAGGACAATACTGTAGTTGCCATCTGTGGAGGGCATGCACCAGCCACTTGGGTTCTGATCTCATCCAGTCCTTCCAACATGCCTATAAAGTAGGTACTATTATTATCTCCATTTTACAGGGCAGGGGACGGAGGCTTTGAGTTCAGGGTGATCTTGTTTTCCCAGAGCTAAGATTCCAGCCCACATCTCTGTCTTCAGACACCACGTCTAAATAAATTACGTATTTTAATGGGAAATGACTGTGGGAAGGGGTAGAGGATGCACAAAGACACAAGGTGGGAAAGAGCAGAATGTGTAAAGGAAATTGTAGGAGTAGAGTAAGATATACAAACAGAAAAACAAGTTGGGGTTGGATCACACAGGGCCTTGAATGACAAGTAAGGGCATTTTAACGTGATTCAGTGGAGAGGATGAGTCATAGCAGGCTTTGGAGCTGTGGAGTGATAATAATCAGAGTCAGAAGCAATAAAGAGAATGGAAATTGTGGGCAAGAGCAGGGAAACTCGAAGTCTAGCTAGTTGGTGAGGGAGGCAGTGAGGACCGACATGCTCAACATCCATTCTAACCTGTACCATGAAGGCTGGCAAGCTGGAAACTATAATTCACACACTTCTTTGTACCTGGACTTCTGGACAAAGATCCATTTTTCTGACAGTTGACGGTACAGAGGCAACAAGGTGCTGGGATAGCTTGCTTCCTAATCTGAGGACCTTCTGTAGTGACAGGAGTCACTTGCCACTTTGTGACAGAGACAGTAGGATTCCAAGGGTTGTGGGTGGGTCTCGGAAGCTCTGTTTCAAATGCCCTCTCCAGATTTTTCAACAATTTGCTGGCGTTCCAAACCCGACTTCTGATTAAACAAACAAGTTCAAGTGGCTTCTAGTTTTGTAAAGGAACCCTAAAACAAGGAGGAAGCAGAAGGAGTAAGGACTCCAGAGTGGTTGGAAGCAACAGGCCTGGAAATGAGGAAGAATGGGTGTGTACGTTTCAAAAGCAGAAATATGCAGGATGAGGCAGAATTCGGGAGGGAGGGTGGAGGAAATTGTCAGTTGATGCTGAGGTCTTACCCAGCAATGGCAATGATGCAGGGAGTGATGAGGTCATTAGTGGGCATAAACAACAGATTGTGAGAAGCTGGCTTTAATCTGGAACTTTGGGGAAGACCAAAATTTTGAGAAGGGGAAAGAAGAGTCAGTTATGATGCAATTTCTCGTTTATAAGCCTCTTTCCATTGGAAGCTGGAGCCCCATGAGGTCAAAACCTTTGCTAGCTTACTCACCATCATGAACTCTAGGCCTGGTTCAGTGCTTGGCATATTGCAGATACTCAAGAAATCTTTGCTGAGCAATAAAGTTAGGTGTGCCAGGTGCAGGAAGAATTATGAAAGGAAATGCATTTTTAGAGCCAGAGGGTAGGAAATAATGTAGGAGGGATAAAAGAGGCAAAAGGTAAGAAAAAGGCTATTAGGTATGACAATTGGTGGTGGATAGCCAGTGCATTGTAAAAGCTTTTCTAAAAATAAGCTTTAAAAAATTTTTGAAGTAAAACACACATACAAAAAGCCTAAGTCATACGTGTGTGGTTTAACGAATTATCAGAGGTTATAATCACCTTCCCGATCAAAACCCAGAATATGCCCAGTTCATCCAAACCTCCCTCATAACATCTCTCAGTCATCAACACCCACTACTAAAATGAGTAAAGGAAACCACTATCCTGACTTCTAACATAATAGATTCACCCATTTTGAGCTTTATATAGAGTCTTGCACTGTATATTCAGTTCTGTCTGGCTTCTTTTGCTTAAAATTATGCTTGTGAAATTCATCCATGTTGTTGCATGAAACAGTAGTTTGTTCATTTTCATTGCTGTATTCCACACATGTACCAAAATGTATTGATCTGCTCTTTTGTTCATGGAAATTTAGCTTGCTTCCTGGTTTTGATTATTAGTAAAGTAGCTATGGACATTCTTAGATAAATACATTGGTAAACCTACATACATCTTTATATTGGGTACATATCGAAAAGCAAAATTGCTGGAATATAGGGTGTGAATATATTCAACATTCGTAGACGTCATCAAACAGTATTCTAAAGTGGATGAATTAATGTATACTCCATCCAACAACTGTACTTTATAATCGTTCTACATTTTCTCCAAAAAGAAGTGTTTTTTCTCCACAAAGAAGTGCATTTGGGTTTTATTTAGGAAATCTTACCCAATTTGGGTAATGTGTCATGGGAGTTAGTCTCCTATTTTATCTTTTAGCAGATTTATTGTTATGTTTTAATGTTTATTTATTTATTTTTTGTGGGGGGGAACAGAGAGAGAGAGAGCAAACACGCAGGGGAGGGACAAAGACAGAATCCCAAGCAGGCTCTACGTTGTCAGCACAGAGCCCAACAAGGGGCTCAGTCTCACCAACCGTGAGATCATGACCTGAGCCAAAATCAAGAGTCGGATGCTTAACTGATGCTTAACTGGGAAGCCACCCAAGCACCCCAGCAGATTTATTGTTTTATCTTCCACATTTAGATCTATAATGTGCTTAGAATTGATATTTATATATGTGGTGAGGTAGAAGGTCAAGATTACTATTTATTCCATTTGGACATCCAATTGACCCAGAACCATTTATCTGAAAAGACTATCTTTTCCCCACTGTTCTGTCATATATTCTGTGTCTATATATGTGTGAGTTTGCTTATGGACTGTCTGTTCTAAAATTTGACCCTGCCATTTACCCAGATCCTATAACTTTTCTCTCTTTGTTCTTTATTCTTTGTTCCAAGAAGTAGAAATTAGCCATCAGCCATTTTTCCAATTTGCAGTGAATACTGAGATTCATAATACATATTGTACTGGATTGTTCTACTGGGAGCTGTTTCCTAGAATTCATTTCTCTGTGTGACTCTGGGTTGAGTGGGCCATAAGTGAAGTGGTATGAAATTTAGAAAGCAGAAATGAAGCAGGTACCATTACAGTCGAAAGGCGGTCATTGGTAAGAGGTGGTGAGAAATGGACAGACAGACATGTTGGCAGGTTCCAGTGTGCTTCATCCTTCCCGGTGCTGCCTCCAGCCCTCCTTCCCACCTGCTTGCTCTGCCAGCAGCAACCCCAGGCCTGCCAGCAGATGCTATGAACATACAGAAGCAGCTATCATGAAGAGCCAACCATCCCCCGTAGGCCTCTATCTCGGCCCCCGCCCCCCTCCCAATTCTATTCCAGTGGCTGGATTTGCCTGGCTTCCACATTTCCCCATAAGCCAGGGCTGGTTAGTGACTTTTCTCTGGTTCTTCAGCTCCCCTTTCCAGGCCTTTGCTCCCCCATTTCTTCCCCCAATTATGTAAGGTCCATTTCCTATAATACATTCCTTATCCCATAACTCATAGTAGTTCTGCTTCCCTGATCAGGTCCTGATAGACACATGTTGAAATAATCAACACAGCGTAACAGTGGCAAGCCCTAAAACTGCACCATGGTAAACTTTCCAACAGATGAAAACTTGACAGAAGAACTGCATAATGGTATTCAGGGCTGACAACACTGGCAACATGATCACATTGCTGACTTTGACCTTCAGACCCTGAAGCTGGCAACTGTACCTCTTTGCTTGTCCCTCCTCCACTCATTTGCAGCTTCCTTGCGTCATTCCCTTTCAATATGCCCACATCTTTCTTTCCCTCCAGACTGTAAATTCATTTCAAGGCTTGCCTGATGCACCTGAGCACTCCTCCTTGCCTGCAGGGAAGTGTAAACCCAGTGCCACAAGAATGCGTGGAGGGAGGGAGCTAGACTGATTAGCTCAGGCTGGGAAAGCTCACAGAAGTCTCCACGGGGGTGCTGGCACTTGATTTGCACCTTCATGTCTGAACAGGACCTCAGTGAGCAGGAAGTGAGGGAGCTAGTAAGAATAGGTGACATTTTCTTGTGAATCCTGTACCAAGGACTGTGCTAAGGACTTTACACATTAACTTACTCATCCTCACATTCCTTCTATGAAGCACGTGCTGTCATATTCCCATTTTATAGATGGAGAAACTGGGAATCAGAGTAACTAGAAAGCTAAACCATCACCATATTGCCCTACTAATTAATATCCTGACAAAAACTAGGATGGCGGTTGATTTGTCTTAGAATTTAAGAAAAGCCTTTTCTTGGGGGTAGTAATTTTAAAACTTCAGTGTGTCCTTGAATATGTAAGGGAGGCCCAGAAAATGGGAAGAATTTGCGGGGAGTAGGGGTGATTTTTGTGTAGCTTTGTTTTCTCCTGAGAGAAAGGAAAAGAAGCAAGGAGAAGGAAAGAAAATGGAGAGGAAGTGACATAAACTGGCAGAAGGCAGCAGAAATGGCAGAGGGATGTTTTTAAGAACATGACCAAGGAGGCTATAAAGAATGGGTAAAGTAGGGCCGCCTAGGTGGCTCAGTCGGTAAAGCACCTGACCCTTGATTTCAGCTCACGTCATGACTTCATGGTTCTTGAGTCCCACAATGGGGTCTACACTGACAGAGATTCCCCCTCTTTCTCTGCCCCTCCCCTTGAGACACTCTTTCAGTCTCTCTCAAGACAAATAGGTAAAATACAAAAAACAGACAGACAAAAAAAGAATGAGTAAAAGCAACTTGTCTGATTTTCTGTGATACCCAGCCTTCCTTCTTCCTGAGTTTTTAGCAAAAATTACAGTCTGCCATACACCCAAACATACGGCCATGTGAGTTTATAGAAAATAAGGAAATAGTGGAGTCTCACGTTTGGGTTACGCAAAGCAGCAAGATACAACCTGAGTTGAACTAATTCACAGGAACAGCAGGTCAGCACAAGAGGTAAGCCAGAACTTAGGTCCCCCCACCAGAATGTGCTTGGAGAAGGCACCAGGCTTTCCAAAGTCTGTGGAATGGGGTACTTGAGACAATTCCTTCTGTGTCTTAAGGGCTAAGAAGGTTCCAGCTGACACCTCCACTATGTAAGGAGCTAGGCAAGTGCACTGAACCTGAAGGCAGGAGATATTCACTGTACTTGGAGAAGAGCCTAGTAGTGGAGGGAGGGTGGGGCCAGAATGAACTGCTGTAGGGCTTGAGATGGGAAAAATACGGTTTCTTCTCATGGAATGCAACATCTATTTGGGGATCCTTGCAGATAAAAGTAAGGGAGCGTCATACAAGACAGTATCTCATTCAGTGGGTGATGGACTTCTTTCAAAATCTATTCATCATTCAGTTATTTTGAAGGAACTTCAGCAGCAAAACTGTTGAAAACAGGCAAAAGGATGTCTTAAAACACTAATCTCAATGTGTGTACATAGCATGGACAGAAGCACCAACCCTATGCCATCTTCCCCCACATTCCCCTCAAATCCCACCCTGGGAACTGCCCCCTCTGCCTTCCTGACTCTTGATCCAAATTAGTAAGGGACAAGGAAATTCATGGCTTTGATCAGGGACTTCATTATTCCAAAGTATTTTTACCTTTGGGAATTTCTAGATCCCAATTAGTCTCTAAGTGTTAATAATCTCTTACGAATGCCCAAGTCAACAAATATTTATAGTGTATAGACCGTGTCAGGCACTGGGGTTACAGGGAGAGTCAAGACCCTCCCTTGATGGGCATAGTGACTTATAAGAAAGAACCCAGGCATGAGTTTTAAATGTGTAATGACTTGGCCAAATAGAGTCTCGGAGGAATGTTCAACATTTGAACTTCATAATGCTCTCTCCTCCTATTAACCCTCTTTCCTTTGGAGACTTTCCTTGTCAAAGGGGTTTTCGTTAAATATTAAAATATCAGGGATGTTCTTTAAGAGATTTTTCAATAGGGCTTTATGTTTCTTGGCAGAAAAGAGATGTACAAATCCAGTAACTACATGAAACAGAATGACGGGGACTATAATGTTGACATCATGCCTGAAGTTGAGCGACATTAAATTTATTTTTCAGAGCTAATTAAGCCTGCAGCCCCTGAAATACCCCATCCCCAATCATTATAGAAGAGGGAAGCAAATGACTTGAAATAATGAAGAAAAAGCAAAACAGCGTCTTAGGATTTTGTCAAAAACATTAAATCCTCCAAAGACCGTTAAGAGCAAACTTAACTCCAAAGAGTTGGTACCCATCCTCTCGTCTGAAAGCTACTTTTGGAAATTAGGACGGGCTTCGCCCCTCCCAGGTGAAGCCCTCTTCTGTGCATTGTGTTTAGTAACAACTCCAGGACAGGGCCTGCCTATTGCTTCTTACAATTCCTTCTCCTTCCAAGCTCATGGAAATGTCATTGCTTTTCTCAAGATTTCTGATAATTCCCAGGGGCCTTCTGGCCTCTAGCATCCGCTTCTGTAACACAGGGTAAATCTGCAAATGGGCTTTATTGTCCTCAAGTGTGGTCCCTGCTTAGAATCCATCAACGGAGACCTGAAACTCTGCCCGTTTCATAACTGCCATTAAAAGCATCTCACACAAAGTGGTGTGTGTGTGTGTGTGTGTGTGTGTGTGTGTGTGTGCGCGCGTAGAAAAGTTTATTGGGGGCGCCTGGGTGGCTCTGTCAGTTAAGCATCTGACTCTTGATCTCAGCTCAGGTCACAATCTCATGTCGTGGGTTTGAGCCCCACATCAGGCTCAGGGCTAGCTCAGAGCCTGCTTGGGATTCTGCCTCTCCTTCTCTCTGCCCCTCCCCTGCTTGCGCACTCTCTCTCTCTCTCTCAAAATAAATAACAAAAAAAGAAAAAAAAAGAAAAGAAAAGAAAGAAAAGTTTATTGGCTTGGCAAAATAGGGGGGGTCAACATCAAACATATTAGCGAGACCGTGTTCTCACAAGTCTTTGCCAGGCTCATGCTCTCTCTCTTCACTTCCTTTCTGTCCTTCTTCCCTTCACTTGACCTATAGTTCAAATTCTTCCCACTTGTTTATGTGGAGCAATCGTGCTCTCCTCAGCCCCTGCTCCTGAACCTTTGCATAGCTAACTTGACTTAAATCACCAGATTAAGTTCTTCGATGAAGGCCATCTTCTTCTCATGGAGTGTGGGAGTTTCCAATATGTCCACAGATTCTCTGATCCTTCTTTCAAAGGGTGACACCAAATCCCCCTCTCCCTTGGCGTGGGCTGAATTTAGTGACTCACTTCCAACAAATACATGTGGCAGAAGTCATGTGTGACTTCCCAGGTGAGCACATAAAAGGCACTATGACTTTCTTCTCACAGCTCATGCACCCTGGGGCAAGCCAGCTGCTATGTCACCAGGACACTCGAGCAGGTCTGGAAACCTCTAGAAAGAAACTTCTTTCTTCTCTTTCTCCGTTGCTTATTATTCCCACCAAACATAGTTCTGGGTCAGAGTGTGAAGTGTGATGGGGGTGAGAGGAAGGTGTCAGGTCACAGCAGAGGAGTAGAAAGACAGGCAACACTGGGGTGACTGCATGCAGTAGAGAAGGCCACAGGCTCCGGAGTCCCAAAAACCTGGGTTTGAGTCCCACTCCACTTGTTATTACTATCCCGTCTAAGCTTCTGAAACTTCAGTTTGCTCATCTGTGAAATGGGGCATTGTCTCCTTTGGAGAGATACTATCAGGAGCAAGTGGACTAAGGCAGAGATAGGCTTAGTCCCAATGTAAGTACAGCACTCACTTAGCGATAGTAATTATTAAGATTATCACTGGTTGAGGGGCACCTGGGTGGCTCAGCCAGTTAAACATCCGACTTCAGCTCAGATCATGATCTCTCGGTTTGAGGGTGTGAGCCCTGCATCCGGCTCTGTGCTGACAGCTCAGAGCCCGGAGCCTGTTTCGATTTCTGTGTCTCCCTCTCTCTTTGCCCCTCTCCTGCTCACACTCTGTCTCTCTCTCTCCTCCAAAAATAAATAAACTATAAAAAAAAAAAAAAAAAAAGATGACCACTGGTTGAGTACCTACTGCGCGTCAGGCTCTGTGGTAGCTGCATTACGTATATTATCATATCATTTTTAATACTCACACAGCAACTCAGAAAGGTAGAGAGGTTGTAATAATGGCATAACGAGCCCCCCCAAAAGATATGTCCAAATGATAGCCCCAAGTACCTGTAAATGCGAACTTAATTGGAAACAGGGTCTTTGCAGATGTAATCCAAGTTAAGGATCTCGGGATGAGATCATTCTGGATTTAGAGTAGGCCCTAAACTGGAAGACTTGGCGACCTCAGAAGAGAAAGGAGGACGCGAGACAGGAGACACGGGAAAGGCCCCATGAAGCTGGAGGCAGACAATGGGAGTTATGTTGCCACCAACCAAGGAAGATCAGAGCTGGAAGGATTCTCCTCTAGAGACTTTGGAGGGGATGGCCTTGCTGACACCTCAATTCTTCTTGCCTCTGAAATTATGAAAAGAATCGATTTCCATTGTTTCAAGCCACTGTGTTTGTGGTCATTTGTCACAACAGCCCTAGGAAACTAATTCGTAGGCTTTTATCCCCACTTTACAGGGAAGGAAACGAAAGTGAACTAACTTGCTTGGGGTCTCTTTTTATGCAAAACACCGATTCATGCTACACAAACATAAAGCTACTGAGTGCCCACAAGAGAAATGATCAGGATCCAAAACAGGAAAATTAGGACGAATGTGGAGCTCCAGGTGTCTGCTGGAGAAAGGGAAAATGAGCGCACATCATTTCACTTAATGTGCAACTTCGTGCAAATACCGGAGCTTACTTAATTAGGCCAGGAGAAACCCTCTTGGAAGGAAACAGCCAGCAAAATAGAACTCAGGGTAACATGTAGAACAGCTCAGTGCAACTCTGTGGAAGAGACCAGAGCAGCCAGAACCAGCCAGAACTAGCCCTGAGGACCCATGACTTACACTCCAGGGAGACGCTGAGCAGATTAAATTAATAGAGCAATTAGGGGCCAGGAAGCAGGCTAAGCCTCTTAAAATCTAGGAATCGAAGGGGAAGTTTTCAGAACAATTTGGTTTGTAGAAAGGAATCGAGTCTCACGCTTTAATTTCTCTCTCTCTCTTTTTTTTTTTAAGATGCTGAAATGGCAAGTCCAAAAAGCAAGAAGATTTCTTATGAAATGCAAACAGTGGGGAACCATTAATTTTAAAGGTCTACCCATTTCCCAAGGAGCCAAGAAGCCATGCCTAGTCTTGAGGGTTTAATCTACGTACACACAGGGGAAAGATCTCTCCTAACCTACACCACTCACTGTCCTCCCAAGAGGCTTCACGCGCCTTTCTTTTGAAAACTCGCATTTTCCATAGTTGCAAAAATAACAAATGCTCAGTGTACAAAACTAGGAATACTTGAAAAAGCACAAAGAAAATGAAAAAATAAACACCGTAATCCCACCTCCCACGTGTTGACATGTTTTCCTCTGATATTTTAGATGTAGCTAACACACACCTCGCTTGAAACCAAATTGATTATAGCGGCCACTCCCGCGTGTTCACGGGAGGGGTAGGTGATGCATAAAACATATCTGTGGAGAAAAAAATATATAAAATAGCTAACATTTAACAGTATTAACTCGGTGCCAAGCATCCTGGGCATTCCTTACATATTAACTCGAGGAAACTTTTGCCTACCACCAAATCCAAAAGATATTCTTCTGCATTTAACTCATTTAATACTCAGCACCCTTTTGTTACTGTCATATTTATTTTGCAGATAGGGAAACGGAGGCACATGAAAAACCGTGCCCCAAATCACACTGCCTGTCGGTGGTGAGGGGGGATTTGCTCCAGTCTCTGCCGGAAGCAAGAACTCAGGTACCCACCTGCGCCCACAAGGCTCACTGCTTCCCTTTTAGAGACTAGCGGAGGGGAGGGACTCACGGTTCACTTTCCCCTGGTTGGTCGGTTCTGGCCCAGAGTGACCGCTGCTAGAGTCACCAAGGAGTCCTGGGCTGTAATCTTGCGGTGGAGAGCAATAGATAAACACGGGGTGGGGGAAACTGATGCAAGGAGAGCCTAGAAAGAGGCCTGCTCGGGCCTGGCGTCCAGCCTCAGGCGGGGCCCGTGGCCACACCCACGCAGGCCGCCCACGGACCACGCCCACCACCCGTGCAGCCAGGCCCGCGCCCACTGTGGGCAGAGCCTGAGAGGCAGGGGCGTCCTGACGTGCTGCTGACATCAGGGAAGGTAGCCACCTAGTGCTCTGAACCTTCAGAAAAAGTCTACCACCCACACATTTGCCTTGTGCACGTGGTTTTGGAGAAATCCCAAATGTCTCCAATTCCAGAGAAGAGGCCCGAGTCCCACGTCTGAGCTGGGGCAGTGAAAGGGGAAAAGAAACCTGAGTGGGTAGAGAGTCTGGAGAAAGTTGTGAGCCGATGGGAATCCGGATAGATCTTGAGTAGGACATTGTATATTGAACTTCACGTAAACGTGAACTAGAAGATGCAACCTATTCTATTTCAAGCCCAAAGGACTGAAGTCCACATCTGGAAGAAATATACATTCATGCATGCATATACATATGCATGTATGGTTTCTATCATATGTATGTGTTATGTTATGTATAATATACATGACATAAAACATGTACAATTAGATATGTAGATCATTCTTTACAAAAGTGACATCATATCTAATGTAACAAATCTAAATAATATACAGTACATATTATATAAATGTGACATGATTACATTATATAACATGTTACATAACATACACGCACGCGACAAAATAAGCATATTTTATGTATAAGATATACAAGCACATATTGATACGTTTTTATTAAAATGTAATATGTATCGTTTTAATTTTCTGCCTCATTAATTTTTTTATTTATAGAAATGGGACATTATTATATATACAGTTTCATGGGGTTTTTTGCTTAGGAATATACTGTACTATTTTATCCTTTCGGTAATATTCTTTTACAATATGATTGTTACTTTATTTTTATGTTCTATGTGGAGGGACGATAATTTGCTTAACCAATCTCCTCTTTTGGTTATTTGGGCTGTTTTGAGTTTCTGTTATTATAAATAATTCTGCTAATGAACTTTCTTATAAATAGGTATTTGATCTGACACGTACAGCCAGCACAAGTTAAAACTTGACAGGAAACAGGTGGCACACTAAAACTGGGTAATTGAGGGACGTCTGATGGTACAGTGCCCAGAGATTACCCCTGGGCTTGAGGGGCAGAGAGGAAGCAGTTACCAGAAGCTAGAGAGGGTAGCTTACGGGAAGGGTCACCTGATAGGATCCTTTCAGTGCAAAGATGGCAGCAAATCCAGGCAGCAGAGGAAGATGCTTCCCAGGTCCTTCCCATGATTCTCATTAGCAGGGCCCAGCCAGAGGCCAGAGCCCTGGGTCACACTTGGTCAGCCCCCAGAGGCACAGAAAGATGCACTAGGGTAGAGAGTGGACCTGGAGAGGCAAACTGAGGTCAGCATGCTGTGAAGAAACGTGTTAATAACTTCAACTCTGACTGCAGTGTGAGAGAGCACCTATTTTTTGGAATATCCATATAATACTGGGCATTACCACTTTTAGGAAGCTGAGTAATGATTCTCAACAATCAGGTCCAAATCCCTGGACCCTCTAAGTGTTACCATCTACTGAAGAAAGATCTTTGCAGATGTGATTAAGGATCTTGTGCTGGAGAGATTATCCAAGTAGGTACTACATGCAGTCACAAAGTATCCTTACAACAGAGAGGCAGAGGGAGATTTGACCCAGGAGAAGGCAATGTGACACAGAGCAGAGAATGGAGTCATGGGGCCACCAGCTGCCAGAAAGTCTGCCTTTGAACCCAATTTCAACTCTTATAAGCTGTGTGACCTTGGACAAGTTCCTTCACCTCTTTCAGCTTCAGTTACCCGTTTGCAAGGTGACAATAATACCTCCTACCTAACAGCGTTAACAGGATTAGATGCAACAAAGTCAATGTATTCAATGCAGTACCCGGACTCCCCCTCTTCGCTGATCTAGCAGGGGTCAGCCAATTTCTCTCCAAAGGACCAAACTATAGATATTTTAGGCGTTGAAGGCCACAGTATGTGTTGCTGTTACTCAACTCAGTCCCAAAGGAGTCGTAGACAATTCACGAACGAATGGGCAAGGCTGTGCTAATAAAACTCTACCTATAAAAGCAGGCAGTGGGCAGGATTTGGCTCACAAGCTATAGTCTGTCAATCTTTTATCTAAATGAGAGAGGAGTCCATAAACTATGGCCCGTGGGTCAAATCTTGACCGCTTCCTGTTTTTGTAACTTGTGAGCGAAGGATAATTTGAACGTGTTTTTAAATGGTTGGAAAACAAAGAGGAGAAGAATATCTTATGATACATGAAAATCATAGGGAATTCAAATTTCAGTGTCCATAAATTAAGTTTTATTGGAACACATTTTTTTTGTTTGTTTGTTTGTTTATGTTTCAGCTATGGCCGCTCTCATGTTGCAAAGGCAGGGTTGAAAAGGTGCGACAGAGACTGCGTGTGGCACCCTCACTGATCTGCACTGTGGCTCAGTGGCTGTTGTGTGATAGAGGTGGGCTGGCCTGTGTCCCTGGTTCCTGGAAGTTACCCTGTAAATTCTTGGAATTTCCCAAGTGATAGAAGCATCTTTGTCATTCATGGTGTAGCCTGGTAGTTTATGCTAGAGAGGTGACACGTGGTCCTCCCTGGATAGTTTGTGCTAATGAGATGATACAGATTGGGGACAGGCCACACCATGTGATTAGAACCTTTTGAGGAACTCGATATCAGTTTGACCTCTGGAGAAGGAAGTGGGGCTGGAGCTTGAATTAATTTGCTTGGCCACTGATTCAATCGTGTCTGTGTAATGAAACGCCATTAAAAACTCTAGACACGAACCTTAGATGGGCTTCCCTGGTTGCTGAAACACATTGAAATGCTGGGAGACTGACACGTCCTAAGAACATGGACGACTTCACGTTTGGGAATGGGAAAACTTCCCCCTGTGCGCCTTTGCATTCTGCTGGTCCTGATTTGTGTCCTTTATAATAAAACAGTCATCGTAAGTATAGCACTTTGCTGAGTTCTGTGAGTTATTCTAGTGAATTTTTGAACCTGAGGGGATAGTGAGAGCTCCTAAATTTATAGCTGGCTGGTCAGAAGTGTGGATGACCTGGAAACCCCAGGCCTTGAGACTGGTGTCTGAAGTGAGAAGAATCTTGTGGAGAGCTATGCTCTTGTGAAATGTGACACAACTCCAGGTAGTTTGACTCAGAAGTGCATGGCAATGGTGCACGACAAAATGCAGTGGCACGGTTATGACTCAACAGTATTTTCAGAGTCAATCACATCGCAGTGTGGTGGCATTAAATGTATTTTGTTATTTTATGCATATATAATATGTGCATATATGTGTATACCAGTCATGTCAAAATAAACAGCAAACAAAGGACCATCTGAGTGGCTCAGTTGGTTGAGCGTCAGACTCTGGATTTCAGCTCAGGTCATGATCTCAAGGTTTGTGAGTTCGAGCCCCTGGCACCCACCTCTGTCTCCCCCCCCCCCCCACCACCCTCGCCGAGTCAGGCTTTGCTAACAGCACGGAGCCCGCTTGGGATTCTCTCTCCCATTCTCTCTACCCTCCCCTCCCCCCGCAAACAAATAAATAAAATTAAAAAAAATTTTTTTAAATAAACAAAAAAAGAAAAGTAGACTTGGAATGTCACATTTTTGAAGTACAGTGGAGTGTGGGTTATTGCTGAATCTGATGGCAAAGCAGAGGATCACACCGTAGCTGTGCTAAAAGAATATAGTACACACCAGCATTGCTAGATGAAGCACGCATCACAGCGCTCCCAACTCACAGGAAAGCAACAATCAGAAAAGTCAGGAAATTTAAATTTTTTTTTTCAACGTTTTTTAATTTATTTTTGGGACAGAGAGAGACAGAGCATGAACGGGGGAGGAGCAGAGAGAGAGGGAGACACAGAATCGGAAACAGGCTCCAGGCTCCGAGCCATCAGCCCAGAGCCTGACGCGGGGCTCGAACTCACGGACCGCGAGATCGTGACCTGGCTGAAGTCGGACGCTTAACCAACTGCGCCACCCAGGCACCCCAACGCTCCCAACTCACAGGAAAGCAACAATCAGAAAAGTCAGGAAATTTAAAATGGCATATCTCATGATAGGAAAATTTCTTCGCAGACATAAAACATGAAAACACACCCGCAACCAAAGTGGCTCATTTTTGAGTGGCCCATTGTTAGCCAAACAAGGAAAGACAACTATCGATAATGAGTTAATTAAATAACGTTTGGTCACAACAGCTGCAGAAATATGTCCAGAGAAAAGAAATGTGTTTATTCGATTTTCTACAACTGCTTAGAGAACTGAGGACTTTGGGGTGACATAAATAGTCAATTAAAAAACAAAGCAAATAACGGTGAGTGGTTTTCTACGGCTCTTGATGAGTTGATGTTACTGATACTAGTCAATTGTTTATTTGAGAAGTCAGTGCCAAGTTTGAAAGGGTTGAGGAAATAGCCTCTGTGAATAGTCTGCCTGGAACGCCTAGAGTGGAGAATATTTTCAAAGAACTTAAGAAAATCAATTCAGTACAACCTGAAGTGGAATCTGCTACGATGTGTCACAACTGAAAATAGGTATGGAGCAGAAAGAGAAAGTATTTGTTGGGAAATTTACAAAGCTTGTGGAAATGTAGGATATTTAAAAATCTGTGGTTATTCATTGTATTATTCATCAGTTGGAACTTGGCAGAAAAAAATTCAATCTATCCTGTGGGATTGAAACAGTATGTCATTTTTTGTGGACTTAATCATTGTCAGTTCTGTGGATTTTTGTCACAAACAGAAGTCAAACACCCTGACTTTCACCACTACAGTGCAGTTCCGGGACTTAGCACGGGTGAAGATTTATAGCAATTTTTGAACGTTGGGCCTGAGATTCACATTTTTCTGAATGAGAAGCATTTCCCTTCAATATGTATTTGTTTGTTTATTTATTTAGCGCTCGTTATTATCGAACACCAAATGAATGGCTTTGAAAACGAACTTCTGCTGCAGGCTTGATAATGCCTCTTGAGGAATTCAGTATAAAATGAAAAGAGAAAACTGTGTATGTATCAGACTTACATACTGCAGCAATGTCATTTTGGTAATACCTAATGTTGCTTGAATCACAAGTAGTACCAACCTGCTTTATATACTTTCCATGCTTTCGAAAGCTAAAATAAAGCGGGAGATTTCCCATTGCCGCATACGTTTTCAGGGGAAATACTTTCAGAGCTCAAACCATAGTTCTAGCAGCATTTTTTGAGCCCCCATGGAAGTATAAAGGGAATTTCAGTATTAAAATCCAATTGCCTGCAATTGAGGGGCTTCCACATAACCTTCAGTTGGAAGTGATTATCGCATTGTAATGAGTTGCAAACAGGCCAATAAGAAGAGAGTGCAGAATTCTAATAATGCCTCCCAAGCAATGAAGACGCTCAGTTAAAATTATGTTCGTG
This sequence comes from Panthera pardus, assembly GCF_024362965.1. Lineage (NCBI taxonomy): Eukaryota > Metazoa > Chordata > Mammalia > Carnivora > Felidae > Panthera > Panthera pardus. The sequence continues at coordinate 47,841,949 of NW_026527002.1, forward strand.
GGTCGATAGTGGTACTCGACAGTGCCCAGCTGTGTGAAAAGACATTTTCAAAGATGAAATATATGTGGGGCGCCTGGGTGGCTCAGTCGCTCAAGCAACCAACTTCAGCTCAGGTCATGATTTCATGGTCCGTGAGTTCGAGCCCCACATCGGGCTCTGTGCTAACAGCTCGGAGCCTGAAGCCTGCTTCGGATTCTGTGTCTCCCTCTCTCTCTCTCTGCCCCTTCCCCACTCACGCTTTGTCTCTCTCTCTCTCTCAAAAATAAACATTTAAAAAAATTTTTTTAAAAAGATGAAATACATTAAATTTCATTACAGATTCGTATCAACAGATGAACATTTGCAATGGATTTTGACGAGTGCTAGTAGGAATACTAAGTTTGAGCCCTAATTAAGCAAAAGGTTAGTTCTGAAAAAAGAATTGCATTCTTAGGATTAGTAGACCTACATGACAGAAAATTATCTGTAATTGTTATTTGTAATTATTTGCATTGTTATTGTTGTTGTTAGATTTTGAATTTCATCAGTAAGGATTTTATGGCAAATTGTATTCTCTCTCGTTGTATAAGTACCTATATAACATCCTCATTTTTAGCTCTCGTCCTGTACAGCCTGCAATATCTCCCATCTAATCCTTGAAGGAAGAATCTGCTGAGCTTAGATCTGGAGGATGTCTCCCAAAATGTTAAGAGTGAGTTTTCCTGAGTATTTACATTATGAATATTTTACTTTACTTTTCACCCCTGCTATCTGTATGTTCTCATTTTATTGGTAATGAACACATATTAACTATGTAATGAAGAAAATAAGCTATTTATAAAATCAGTTCTCTAAAGAGAAACTATTCCTCCAGTGATGTTGATAAATGTACCCCTGGTGGAAGTGCTCTGTTGCATTCTTGCTTGGGAAGTAGGCTCACTCTATGGAATTCATTCTTTCTCCTTAGGAGTGGAAAACTGCACTGACGTTGAAGCCCTTTCTATGAAGAGAAGCCCTTGTGTTTTGCTCAGAACCGCATCGGAGCAGAGGCTTTCTAGGAGAACACTTTCATCAGCCCCAAGTTTGAATCGGACTTTTCCGAAGTCCCGCTCTGCCTTGTGGGGACAGGCAGAATGGGTGGCCTCCAGGGTGACCTCCAGCCACAAAGTGTGACACCCTGCCCCCTGAAAGTGCTCCAGAGCAGATGGCACATTTGATTGGAAGTGACTATCCCAAGACTGGGTCCATGATCCCAGTTTAGAGGAGATCCAGGCAGCTGAAAAAAAGATGAAAAGTGAACTCTGTCCTCTTTGTCCAGTAATGGTCTGCACCAGTGGCGGTCTGGCAAACCTTTTATCTGTTTTCAAAGAAACTTTACACTGAATTCCTATATATATATATATATATATATCTCCAGTTTTAAATCTGTATTAATTTATTTTATAATTTCCAGTGGCAATATTTACTGCTTATAGTAATCAAACAACAAGGGAAATGGGTTGTTTGGTTAAAAGTTCAAATTGAAATTAGGTTTAGATTATGTTCGGATTATGTGTCTGTCGCATGGAATCAATAAAACTCTGATTCTCACTTGTGTGTGATTGCAAAGGGTAACAGCTTCTAACGGCCTTCTCTGCAACCTCAGGGTACTCTCCAATTAAACTCTCCCAAAGCTTGAAAGAAGAGTAATAGAGACTTTTTGTCTCCAAAACCGAATCACTAGCATTCTCTTCTAACTGCTAATCTTCCTTATCATGGGTATAAAAGGCAATCGAGTATCATCCAAAACTATGACAAACATCAAAATGATTAATACGTGTTCATTACCGGAGTATCGATTATTATACAACTCACTACGATGTTGGGTTCGGTTTGAAGTGAATAGAGATGAACAGATGTGAATATTTTTCAGAAATGAGGATAAAGCTATGATCTTCCTAATCGATACAGTTACAGGAAGGTCATAGAAGCATATCGTACATACTCAGTGAGCATGTGCTAAGGGAATGAATCCATGAATGAAACTCTCTGCAGAGGGGTTAGTCTGGCGGCACAAACATCCACCATGTTGCAATCGGACACGGAAAGTCAGAGTCCGTGTTTGTGTTTATTAGAGCTTTTAGAGACACCGTAGTGAAGAAGCTACAAAGAAAGGCTCTGGAGGCAGAGTCCCTAACTTCGAATCCCAGCTCTGTCATTTACTAGCAACGTGGCCTTGGGAAAACTACGTAGCTTCTGTGTGCCTTGGTTTTCTCATCTGTAAAATGAGTGTAATAACAGCACCCACTTCATAGGGTAGTTGTAAAGATTAAATGAATGATTCATGTAAAGAACTTGGTGGAGCTTTGCTATTTGAAGCGGATAATTAAAATATACTAAAGAAATGTACATTGAAAGCAAACGATTCTTTTAAAATTTATCTTAAGTAATCTCTACACCCAACGTGGAACTCGAACTTACAACCCCGAGATCAAGGGTTGCATGCTCTACTGACGCGGCCAGCCAGGCACCCCAAAAGCAACTGTTTATAGAATTCTCCAAGGAGCTGTAAGACTTCAGGGAACATAGCTTGGAAAACAGTAGTTCGAGGTGAAAAGGGGCATGTGTTTGCGCATCTCAAAGCAAAATGAACGCCTCCTCTCGGTCCAGTTGCTCAGTTTATCCCAGAGGAACCCTCTAGTGGGTTTCCACACCCCTACTTTGACCTACTTCCCAAATCTTCATTTCTGTCCTGTGCACAACCAAGTTTCCTCCGTTAGAAGGGTGGTGTAATAGTTTCCTAGGGCTGCCCTAACAAATTAGGACAAAGTGGATGGCTTAAAACAACCAAAATTTATTCTTTCACAGTTCTGGAGACTAGAAGTCTGAACTCAAGGTTTTGACAGGGCTGTGCTTCCTCTGAAAGCTGAAGGGGAATCCCTCCCTGCCTCTTCCAGCTTCTGGAGGTTTACCAGCCATACCTGTCAGTCCTTGGTTTGTGGATGCGACGCTCCAGTCTTCACATTGTCTTCCGTGTCCACATTTTCCCTTTACAAGGTCACCGGTGAGATTGGATTCTGGCCCACCCTCATGACCTCATTTTAACTTCATTACCTCCGTAAAGACCCTATCACCAATTAAGGTTAGAAGCCCCGGGGGAAGGACTTCAACATATCTTTTTTAGGAGAGACACAATTCAACCCATAACAGATGGCAGTGAAGACTGTCCAACCTGCTAAGGTTTGAGCAACTGCTAAGCAGCCTAGGTGTCCCGGAGGGACTGAAGAGACCTCAGGGATGTGGATGCGTTAGAGTCTGTACCGGGTTGGAGAAGGAACCTAGCATGAGTTCAGTGCTGTTACGCGCACAGTGCCATAGAAAGCATGTTGCCAACATCACCCGTTAAGTCCACACCATCCCCTTGCGATGTAGGTGTTACTGTGACCATTTTACAGATGAGAAAACTGAGGCCTGGTGAGGCCAATAGACCAGGACTTGATCAATTTGGGATTCTAGCTGTGGTCTACCAGAGAGAGCGGGCTTTGCTGCTTGTGCTCGTGACTACGTCATTTCCATTCCTCCTTTATTTCTGGACTGTGGGTGTGTTTAGAATCTAGTCAATGATTACAGAGACAGTGTCCTCTCTCAGTTTTAGACATGACTCATTGAGTCACATCCTTTATCTGGATTTACCCATGAGCATCATATGAAAGAAGAAGTGAAACATCTTGCTCTTTTTCTCAAAGGTGCCGCAGCTCTGACTTTTACAACTAGGCGCTGAATCGAAACGCTGATTTTCAAGTGCCCAGCATGTGCGGAAAGACATTTTTAATGGAAGAATAACCTGTAACCTCGTGTCACTGAAACACGTTCAGAGATGGTACCAAGAATCATTACCCCACGCCAGGCCCCAAGTCTAAACACGCATATATACTTTCTCATTTAACCATCAGGAAATGGCCAATGACGTCGGTATTCTAGCTCCACTTCCAGATGAAAAATTGGAGGCCCACGGTCTAATTGAAACTCTTTTAAGTGGGAGAGTCAGGGTTTGTTTGGTTTGAAAACCCAGGCTCTGAATCATGACTGCCCCCCAATTACACAACACACGGGCCTCCCCTCCCCCGCCCACCACACACACACCCCCATCACCACCGACAACAAATAAACCCTCAGCCTCGGTCAAGTTTAGGGAGACGCAGAGATCTTCACCTTGAGAGTGTTCAAGTGTTCATGCCCTGCTCTCCAGCACCGTTGAGAGGGGGCCTTACCCCCCACCCACATCGTACTGTAAGAAAGGCTCAGGCACCCAGGGGCCCTCTCTCCCTGCTGGAGCAGGTGGCTATTTCGCATTGAATGTCAAAGTACACAGACTGAGGTTCCTCTTCACGCTGCGTTTCCTTTGTCTCCCACACCCACACCCACCCTCTCACTTTGTACTTATTAACGCTGCAGGCTTACCCGGCACCTTTTATTTTTAGGATCTCAAAATGTGGAAACAAGACATTTTTATTATTTTCCTGTGCTCGTGACTAGGGAAATCAGCATCACAAAGACCGTTACGATCGTGATGACTTGGACGGTTACGCAACAAATCATACAAGATAAAAGCATCGGAGGTGGGGTGGCGGGGGGGCCTGCCCGGCGCCAGCGGCGGGGACAGGGATCTGGCTCAGAACGGGGAGCAGAGCAGCCACACCGCGGCTGCTAAACCCGGGAGTCCGGGCTTGCCAACGCGCGTGCAAGCGGTTTCTTCCTTCCAGGACCCTGGCCGCCGCTGCTGCAAGGGGCGTTATTGACAGGCAGGGAGGCCGACAGCCCGGCCGCCTCCAAGTGAGGCGCCCCCGCGTTAGCCATTTTACCCGTGATTTAAAATTCATTTCCAATACTAGGAATAGCAGTTTGTCACTTTCTCTGTTGTTGTTTTTTTCCACTGACATATTAATATGGATGCGGCTGGCGGGTTCCAAGCTCTGAATTGTGCTCATTAAGTCACAGCTGGCTGGGAATACGTGTCAATCTATGCCTTTATTTCTCAAGCTGGTTTTGTAATGAAATTAAAATGGACTCCTCCAGACAGCCCCTTCCCAGCAAGCAAAGCAGCCTTACCCTCTGGGGAGTGGAGACCGTGTTCCGATGATGCTCTTTCCTCGGAAGGAACGCATATATAATTTCAGTAATTAAAACATTTAATTGGATGATTACCCTCACAAAAAGGAGCCACTTGAATGAACCCTGGTGGGGGACCATTGCATCCAGCTGTTAACAGCCGGGGCTTTCTGGGAGGAAGAACCCACCTGCTTGGGGGTGCTCCCTCGCCACTCACCATATACCGGTTTTCTGAGTGGAAGTGTCACTGGCCAGCCGGCCCCCAACATTACTCACTTTCCTCTGCGGGAATGCGTGGTTGGGTTTCTAGAACTCGGTTTTTAGTTTTAAGAAGAGCTGTGGAAAAAGCTGATTCATTGTTTCTCCAGAGGAATTCCTTAAGGGAAGAGAATACCCTGAAGACTAGACGTTTCATGTAAAACTTTTTGCTGTAAATGAAACTAGCTAATATTAAATAAATTCACCTGGTGAGCTTGTTGAACCAGGGGTTTCCCGGATCCACCCTGGACATTGTGTAACAGGAACCTGGGCAGGAGCCTGGGAATCAGGCTTTTTCACAAGCTCCTTGGGTGATTCATTTGCATCCTGAAGTTTGGGAGTCACGGGGCAGAGCGGGGGGCTGGGGGGGGCACCCACTCATCATCAGTGCAAAACTGGGGTGCAACGATGAGTCAGGGCATGATGTGTCTGACCTTCGACTGGGCGCAGCCGAGCTCCCCTGGCAGCCTCTGGGCTTCATTTGGAAATGACAAATTAGAAAATGATGTGCAATTGAGCTTCTCAAGAGGCAGGTAATCCGTTCACCCCCTCTTGGACCTCCGAGCCAGCCTTTGTGTCCCTGGGTCATCAGGAAGGTCACCGAGACTCCCCATGTCTTCCGGGCTGAAGGATGACCGAGCAGAAGCCCTCAGACGTTGCCTGTCAACCAGGAAAACCCCAGCTGGCTCTGAACAAACACACAAGCTGCCTCAGAGGAGCCCCGCATATCCGCAGACACTTATGCAGCGGTTTCCAAAAGTCTGCCCCACCCAGGTTTCTGGGCCTTGGCTGCCTCCACCAGACCCACCCGGGGAGCTTATTCAACATACAGATTCCTGGGCCCCAACCCAGAGCCACGGATAGACTGTCTTGGAGGCTGGGCCTCGAAATCCATATACATAGCAATCCTCCCTAGGGCTCTGGAACCCCTGTGAGCAGACAGCCCTGCTTGTTGGCTCCGAGGGTTATTAGGAATAAACCCACAGAGAAGGCAACGTAATGAAAAGAACATGGCAAGGGAACTGTGGTTCTGCAGTCAGTGAAGTCTACCAGAAATCCTGATAAGGGGATGGCGATCGATGAGAACTGAAAAGAAAACGGGCCCTTCCAGAGAGATTGTGTAATTCACATTTGTTTTGCGCCCACTTAGCACCGGAGCTTCCAGAGAGGTGGGGAGTGGCATGGAGAAGATTCTAATTGCACAGGCTGCTGGTTCCTCTGAGAGATTTTTTTAAAGGGGTATTTCCAGTGACGTGCTGTCAGTGGGCGCTCTGGGGGAAAAAAAAGAATTAGTCTTGATTTGTACTGTTTGCTGGTTTCCCTCGGGTAAATACTGCCCCCATGGCCGTACCAACTACCGACACAATATCACTGAGCATGAAGGTGAGAGGAGAGGCACAGATTAGGTCTCTCCACTGGCACAAGCCTGTTTTAGCACACCTCGGCCAGTCCCCAGATTCAAAGGAGATCTTCCTGCAAAAAAAAAAAAAAAAAAAATTCCAGCAGTATCTGCAGGACCATCACTGAAATGTGCCATACTGGAACCCCCTGGGACCAGAACAGGCGGAGGGAGTAACTGGGCCCGAGGGCACACTGACCGTGCATCGAGGGTGAGCTCTGCACCCAGCGGTGTGAACACCAGCCTGTTCCCCACCAGGAGCTGATGATTGATGCCCAAGCACATGCTTCCTGAACAAAAAGTCAGCAGCCTGCCTACGGCGGAGCCCAGTTTCCTAGGGAAGTGGGGACATACAGAAGAAACAGGAACTAAGCATTTCAGGTCCCGGAAGTGGCTAGGGTTTTCTTTTTGAACTCCACTAGTAATCACTCAGTAAAGACTCAGAGTTCACACTAAAGGAAATGGAGATGTTGCCTGCAGCCGTGGTATACGGATAGGGAGATTCTTCAACATTAGCTGCAGCCACAGGCAGGGGTGGGAGAGCTTGGTAGAACACATTCTGTACAACCTGAATTGAAGTGGAGTGCAAAATATCCAATTAATCATTCAGATTTGTGTCTAAGTAACCCCGATGCTCAGGTATGAATTTGAAGTACTTTAAAGAACTGCTCTGGGGAGAGATGTGAAACCCATGATGGATATAAAATTGGCACATATTTTCCCAGGTAGGCTAACATGTGTTTCCATGGGGAAATGGAAAGAAAGCAGAGGTTTCTGGGAACTACCTCTTTTGCACGGGTGAAGAAACAAGGAAGAAACGAAAATGCAGATCTCACGTTAGATGGGAAATATCCTTGCCACTTTCGACCCTCAAGGGGAACTGGTTCCATAAGTGTGCCAACTAGATTTCGTGCACAAGATGAGGAGTAGAGAGACAGCAGGAAACATGGATGGCTTTATTTTCAAGCTACTTCCGGTTCTGAGAATCCTAGCCTAGGGGTGGGAATAAGGCAAAGCTAGTAAAATACCATTAACAACAAAAACAAAAACAGAGCCTGGGTGGCTCAGTCTGTTAAGGCTCAGGTCATGCCTTTGGCTCAGGTCATGATCTCACGGCTTGTGAGTTTGAGCCCCGCGTCAGGCTCTGTGCTGACAGCTCGGAGTCTGCCTCAGATTCTGTGTGTCCCTCTCTCTCTGCCCCCCCCCCCCCATTTGTGCACTGTCTCTCTCTCTCTCTCTCTCTCTCTCTCTCTCAAATATAAACATTAAAAAAAATTAAACAAAACAAAACAAAAATAAGCAAATGAGATCCTGCTATACAACGAGCTACTATAAATATTTGCTCCTGGGATTGGCTGACAAACATTGGGCCACTAGCTGGTGGGACTGCTGGTGACATTTAATGGCATACATCTCTTCTCGGCTTGGTAGATCATCAGTGATAGCACACCGCCACCTTAAAATGAGCCACGGTAAGGACATTTACACCACAGTGCCTGGCAAACCCTACAAATCGGGCCAATTGTCGCTGGAGCAGCAGTCCTCACAGGTCTACCGCTGCTGGCAAGTTATCCTGTTGAGAAGTTGGATCATAACCAAGTGCGTCGGTCTGGTCGGCTGCCGTAACAAAAGATCACAGACCAGGCAGCTGAAACAACACACGTTTACTTTCTCACGGTTCTGGAAACTAGAAGTTTAAGTTCAAGGTATCTGCAGGGTTGGTTTCTTCTGAGGCCTCCCTCCCGGGATTGCAGATGGCCGCCTTGTCACTGAGACCTCACGTGGCCTTTCCCCTGTGCACCTCCCTCATGTCTTTTCCTCCCCCTTATAAGGACACCCGTCATATTGAATTAGGGCCCGTTTACACGGCCTCATTTGACCTTAATGATCTCCTTATAGGTCCCAACTTCAAATAGTCATATTGGGAGAAAGGACTTCAACATATGAATTCCGGGGGTGACAAAGTTCAGCCCATTACACTGTATGACAGACACTTGGGGAGGACGCATTTTATTTTCAGGGCAGTGTAGGTACAGGGATGTCAAGCCTGCTGGCATGGTCGGCCATGGGGAGGGGGTAATAATTTTGTGGATCAAAGGAACCTTCACTTTGGCCGTGGTCCTACTAGCAACGTAAGTGTCAGGAAACACTCGTCTGCTCCCCGGGAGCCCTGGGAGACCTTGGTGCCAGGTCCTGCATCATTTACAACTTGGTGAAATAGAGAGAAAAGGGCAGCAGCTATCAGCCTTGTTCTTAAAGATGGAATCCCAGAGAAGCGCAGACTTTGAAATTTCCAGACCGAGTATTTACACAGGACGTGCTGAGCACTATCATAAGAGTAAAGGCTTTTTACAGCAATAAGGACTAGGCATGTGACATCAGTTGGTGCCATCAGAACGAAGCCCGGGACTCACTGAGAGCTATAGTGCAGACACTGTTTCTCATCCAGGCGTGACTCAGGAAACGTGTATCCTTGGTTACTATTATTAGCCATCTTGTGAGCATAGGGGAAGAAGGCCTGAGCAGGAGGCCAACCCTCTGAGGAGGGCAGAGAGGGAAGAAGCCCAGAGAGGTGAAGCCTTGATCACACCATGCCTGCAGCCCTCCTGTACACACATGCAGATTATGTGTGTTAATTATCTAAGTTAACAAATCCCTTTTATTTTCTAGCCTCGTTTGCACTTTTACTGGGCTTTCTGTTACTCACAGTAAAAATAATCTTCTTAGGGGTGATAATACAAGAGTGCTGTGTGTGGGAGGTGTGGGAAGTGGTTCAAGTAAGCTGTAGGTACCAGTTCAGTGTTTCAGTCACATTATCATACATCCATTCAAATCACTCACTATCCCCATCTCGACCAACGAACGGTTCAAACGTGCATATGCACGTATAAATCCCACGAGAGCGAAGAGGGAATGGTGGGAGGAGCAAGAAAGTCCTGCAGGACGGGGCTGTGGCAAAAGAACTGGACGAAGTCTCCTTCAGTCGTCCCCTTGAAGGTGCCAGCGGTGTGGGAACCTTAGAACCCCCCACAAGGATATGCCTGGGCTCAAAGTCGGGGAGGCTGGTCTCATCCTTTGGCGGTGCTGGCTATCGGCTGAGCAGTCCACAGCCAAAGGGGAGGAGACAGGTCCGGGGGGAGGTGCGGGGTGGGGGGGTGTGGGTCTAACAGACACCCCTGCCTGCCTGGCGCTTCCTCCCCGCCTCTGCTTCTCTGCCATCAGCTGCAGCCTCTTGCGTGTTCTGTCAGTCCCCTCACCCAAACGATCCTCTCTGTCGTCTGTGGTGTGACAGGCACTGTGCCGGGCTTAGGCTCTGGACATGTGAGCACACTGTCACCACTGTGATGCATGCTTGAGGCAGGACAAGACACAGGAGGAGAGAGGAGGCGGACGCCCAGGGGAAGTGGTGTTTGAACTGAGATCTGAAGCCTGAGTAGTGTTAGCTAAGCAGAGGGGCTTGAGCATGGGTGACACAGAGCAAGCCGCTTTGCCAAGGCACCGAGGAAGAAGGAGCGAGGTGCGTGTTGATGTCTGCGGTCACTGCTCCCCTTCACTTTGGGAATGTGTCCTGTCACCCCCTCACCCAGCTCAGATGAACCCCGGAGTCCTTGTTTGGTAGGGAGGGGGCGAGAGGCAAGGAGGAACTCATAGGCTAGAGGGAGGGGGAGTAGGGGTGGCGGGGGGATTGTTCAGGGACTTCAGTCCCCCATGAGTGTAAAAACTAAATAAATAAAACCTTCAGGAGGCACCTAGGTAGCCCAATTGGTTAAGCATCCAACTTCCTCCCACTCAGGTCATGATCTCATGGGTTCGGGTTCGTGAGTTCGAGCCCCATATCTGGCTCACTGATGCTGTCGGTGCAGAGCCTGCTTGGGATCCTCTGTCCCCCTTACTCTCTGCCCCTCCCTTCCCTCAAAAATAAATAAACAGTAAAAAACAAAAAACAAAAAACCTTCAGTATATTGTTGAAAAAAAAAAAAACCAACAAGAAAGTTAGAGACTGAGGGACTGAGTTGAGAAAGTGGAGTTTCCCGAATTAAGATCAGAGAGACGAGGCAACTCCAGGAGATGATAGAACCATCCCCTCACCCCCCACCCCTGACCATCCCCCCACCCCCCACCCTCACCATCCCCCCCCAACCCTCACCATCCCCTACCCCCCTCACCATCCCCCCACCCTCACCATCCCCCCACCCCCCACCCTCACCATACCCCCACCCCCCACCCGCAACCATCCCCCACCTCCCCACCCCCATTTCTCTGCTTCTGGCGGTGAACTGTACTGCTGTGGGGGGCGGTGTAACTAGGACCCTGTGAAAAGCTGGGGCTTGGGGACAGATCTTTGAGAAACATCAGGAAAACAACACTCCAGTTTTGTTTATGTAAGAGATAAACACTTGTTTCCAAAACTAGGAGTAAATAAAATTTAAAAAGAGCAACATAAACTCAGGCATTATTAGTATTCTGACTATACCCTGGCTTTCTGGCCACCCAGATGCACCCCTGGAGGAGAAACTTAAACAGTAACAAACCACTCTTCTTTGGGGGCGCCCACCCATGGTTGGGCACCCCCAGCCTTCTGCTGGGCCTCTCCTAGTTATTTCGGGGAGCTCTGCACAACTGTTCCCAGAAGCTCACAATGGCCCTCTCCGGCCCCACTGCGAGTCTACTGCTCCAGCTCATTCTGTGGACGTTCCCGGTCCTCTAGCCTAGAAGCCACCTGCAGGTTTCTCGTCACCTTTCCCAGGGCAGTTCTGACATCCTAGCTAAGGGTGCCATCTCCTGGGACTCCCAGCACGGGTGCTGCCTCTGGCAGCTTCCTGGAACCGCACTGCTCTTGGATGCCTCTGTTAGCACTGCTGGGACCTCCTCGAGGCCTCCTGCTCTGGGCACATCTGGGGCCATTGCTGGGGAAGGGTGGAAGGCGACGGAACTTGGCTCTGTGTCCCGGAGCCTTTGGCGCAACAAAGCCGTCTCCTGCTTCATGTCGAAGTAAGCAGACTATTTCCCTTCTTTTCTGTGGGTGATCCAAAGTCGGCTGAGGTCCCTCTGGCCCTGGCTACTTAGAGGCTGGGTCCTGCGCATGCCCACGGTGCCCTCTAAGATCCCTATAGAGGGCTGGCATTCTCATGGTCATCCCGGGGCTTGGGCTTCTGGTGTCACCCACAGCTCATGGGTCCCTTGCCAGCTCCCACGTGCTATTTTCTGTTTTACATCAGCGTGGCCCTGCCACGAACCTCAGCTTATTCTTTGATTTTTGTCAAAAAAAAACCCCTCCGTTCACATAAGTGATCTGTGAGATGTGCTTGATATTACCGAACATTGAGGAGGGGGTGGAAGTTTCTATCCCACTAGCACAAATGCATCCAGAGACTGGACATTCTCTCGTCCTAAAAATAACCCACTCCCGGGGTGCCTGACTCAGTCGGTTAAGCATCCAACTCTTGATTTCAGCTCAGGCCACGATCTCACAGTTTGGGGGCTCAAGCCCGGCACCGGGCTCTGTGCTGACAGTGCAGAGCCTGTTTGGGATTCTCTCTTCCCCTCTCTCCGCCCCTCTCCTGCCCTATCTCTCTCTCAAAGATACATAAACATTAAAAAAAAAAAAATAGCCCACTACTGATTGCATACGGGTACACACACTTGGCAAAACCGTTCAGCAGCATCTGGTTGAGTTGAACACGTGCATACCTTATACCCTGAGCCAGCGATTCATTCCACAAAAACGCTATGAGTGTTCGCCAACGTGTGTATGAGAAAGACCACACATGGCCTTAGTCCCAACAACAGCCCCAAATGGAGAACGCCTACACGTCCACCTACACGTGCCCATCCACGGAGGAAGCACGCGTTTGCGCAACGCATTTAGGTCCCAGGTTACCACACGGCGATGAAAAGGAACAAAACACAACTGCAGGTCCCAACGGAGATGAGACCACTGGAACGTTGACTCAGAGAAGTGAGATGTGAGAGGCAGATTTTTGTATATTTCCATTTACCTGAAGTTCAAAAGCAGGCAAAATGAGTGTTTGGCAAAACCAGAGAGCAGGCGGGGAGGCTAACGCCAAGAAAGAGGCAGGACAGGGACTTCTGGCATGCTCAGAACGCCCTTTTTCTTGATGTAAGTATGTGTTCTGTGGGTATGTTTACTTGTGAGATTCACCCGGCCGGATGCTCCTGATTTGTCACTTTTCAGTATGGATGTTATTCTTCAATAAAGAGTATGTTAAGTAAAAGACCCTCCTGCCCGAGGAATTTTCTATTGGCCATGTTGGCCTGCACCTCACCTTCCTCCCTCTCCTCCCCCTTCTGGCTCATGTCTTGGACCCCGCAGGTCCTGTTTGCTGGTTTCTAAGGCACAAGGAGTGAATGGACTCTCTGCCCTGGCTCCCGATCCCTCAGGGTTCACTCCTCTGACGCCTCTCCCCCTCCCCTTCTTGAACAGAGAGAGTTTCTTCCCTAAGGGAGATCCTTGTGCCCGCTTCCAAGAATGCGATCTCCCACTGGAAGTGTTAGGGGGGCTGGTGGAGGGGCAGGCGGCCTTGAAGGCCTGTGGTGGTCATGCCTGGGGCCGCAGGGATGGCCCCAGGCACACCCTTCTCCTCTGGGACTTGCCAGCTGGGCAGTCATGGAAAGTGCCTTCACTTTTGGGTGCTGCAGATCCCTCATCTGTGAAACAGTGACAACAGCCACCCCAAAGGGTTGGCAGTGGGGACAGAATGCACAAACACGTGACCAACACCTCGAATATTGCCCAGGATGTGTAGTTATCATTGCTGCTTAGAACCCTATCTTACAGAACAGCTAACAGAGAGAGCGGCTTTTTCCTTTTTTGGGGAGAGAGAGAGAGAGGGCTCAAATGAGCAAGGGGCAGAGAGAGAGAGGGAGAGAGAGAGAATCCCATGAGGGACTGAGAGAGAGAGAGGGAGAGAGAAGTGGGGCTCACCCGAAGCAGGGTTGCCATTGACCTTTGGAAGTTTGCTAGAAGAACAAATAAATGGGATAATAAGTTAGCAATGCATTAAAACAGGAGTCTCACCATTGGAGATTTGAAGGAGGACCTAGAAGTCACGGACTCCACAGCTAAGGAGGTTGACCCACACTGTCAGCCTCGATTTCTTAGTTCAAATTCCCTTAGTCCGTGTCCCCAAATGCTCAAGTCCTGGAAGAAAGAACCCGGCTGAGTAGCTATGGTTGGGGACCTCACTTGGTGCAGAAATTTAGACCTAGGATGGGAAGCAGGTCGCGTCTTAGAAGGATTCTTACCAGGGTCTCCCCAGATGTTCCCCCTGATGGGTGGGAGTTGGCTTTAGTTCTTTTATTTTGAGAGACAGAGAGCAAGCACAAGCAGGGGGGTAGGGGGGCAGAGAAAGAGAGGGAGCGAGAGAGAATCCCAAGCAGGCTCCGTGCTGTCAGCACAGAGCCGAATGCTGGGACTGAACCCACCAATCACGAGATCATGGCCTGAGCCGAAACCCAGAGTCGGACGCTTAACCAACCGAGCCACCCAGGCGCCCTGGGGTTCAGTTCTTTGAGAAGGGGACCAACAGGTAGGTAGAGGCCTCAAAAGCTCTATAATAAAGTTCCACAATGTGAGGCTGACTTAAATGTTTTAGGGAAAGTGTAGTTATTGTGACTTTGAAGCGCCAAGGTACTGAATAACTTCCAGAACTATAAGTAAAGCACCGATTCTCAACATGTGATCCTAAGACCCTTTCAGGGGTGTGAAGTGTTCTTCCTTTTCAACTACACATTTGTGCAAAGCAAGATTCTCTTTTCTACTTAACGCAAATGTACGGTGACAAAAGAGGACATATCACAACAGGCTGAAAGGCAGCAGGAGATATTTTAGCCGTCCTCTATAAAGCAGAACATTGGAAAGATTTGTAAAAATGCAAAATATTGCCGCCATTTTCATTTTTTTTTTTGTTATGGAAAACAGAGCTCCCATAAAAACGCATTACACGTATTAACATGTAATGGGTTTGCTATTACTATTTTTAAGTGATTACATAGTCTGTAATAATATGTACATATTGATGAATAAGACCCACCTAACCTCCTCCTTGGGCTTCCTGTCCCTCAGCTCAGAGGGACCCTGGGTCTTGGTATCTCTCCAGCTCTGGCATCGAGGGTCGTACCTTGTCCTGTCTTTGCTGGGTTTCTGCAGGGCGTTGAGAAAGAGTCAGGAATCTGAATATATTTCAGCTCCCAGGAGCTTTCCCTGCAAAGCCAAGTCAGAAGAACATTAGGTCAAAAGAGGGATTTCCTTTTCATGTTCTTTGATTAAAAGCAACCCCAGCTAGAGGCAGAAAAGCCACTGCCTTGCGGAGAACCA
The DNA here is from genome assembly GCF_024362965.1 of Panthera pardus. NCBI lineage: Eukaryota > Metazoa > Chordata > Mammalia > Carnivora > Felidae > Panthera > Panthera pardus. The sequence continues at coordinate 47,857,011 of NW_026527002.1, forward strand.
CGGCAGAAACAGGTGGCATCTCCTTTGTGGGAATTATTTGTTCTGCATGCATCTTCCTTGGCATGGGTTGACAGAGAAAGTTCTTGCTTCTTTACAAAGTAAGCCCTCCATGCTGCGCGAGGGAAGGAATTCTTGGTAAGAGGTGTTCTTTTGGGAGAGAGGGGAAACTTGTTTCCTGAGGAAACAAGTCCTCCCGAGGACTGCATCCGGGTCCCTGAGGAGGCACTCAGGAAGCCGTCACACCCATGGCAGGGTGACTGTCGGTGGGACCCAGGGCAAAGCAGTGCAGCAAAGCACATTACTCCATTTGAAGGACAAAATGTGCAGCAATCAAGCTACAGGCGTATGGCTAATGACAGAAGCAGGAATCCCCCAAATCCTAATGTTCAAATTGAATTTCTCTTTCATCTTTAAGGTGAAGAGAGAAGAGAAATTGTCTTAAGGGTCACTGGTCTTTGAAGACACAGAGACTGGAAGCCGACCGCCTGGGTGAACCCTAGCTTTGCCACTTGGGGGTGAACTCTGTGCCTCAGTCTCATCTGTAAAATGGGGATAGTCTCTACTTCATAGCGTTATCGTGAGGATTAGCCTGACACAGACAGACTCACGTACTCATTAAATGTAAACTATCATTACTGTTCAAGTAAGCATCTGTTAGGAGTTAGGCACTTACGTGGTGGTAGATGGAGAACAAACATTCTCGACCCCCTCAAACTAATCAGGACACTGTCTGCGGTAGAAGCAAGCCCTTCTGTTTCTGGCAGGCGGACAAGGAAATGTGCTCTTACGTGTGAATGATTCCAGCGTGAAGTTCAAGGAAACGTTTTGGTCTCTGTCGTCATCAAGAACAATCCAGATTGGAGCTAACCATTTGTCTTGCAGAATTCAAGGGGAGGGGGAGGAGAAGGGAGCTGTGGGTACATGAGAGGGTGGGGGAAAGAGGAGTCAGAGCCTACCGCTGTCACAGACAACTCAGCGCTCAGGATGAGGCTCCTTAGTAGCCTTTAAAGCAGAAACACAGGACTGCACCTTGCTGAGGCCAGCCCCGCCATTTAAACTGGGCGTGCTGTGGATGGACCACCACAGGCACTTTGTATTCCCACCTTCTTCTCCAGCCTGCATCCCCTGGCCCAGTTTTGACATTAAAGGCCCACATCCAGGAAATTATTCAGTCCCAGGCAAAGCAGGATGGTGATCACGAATACCATATCCACTCCTCAAATCTTAACGAGGAAGTTTACTCATGTATATACGCAGCCTATAAAAGTCCCATGGTCCAGGTTCTATCTGGACATGAGCCAGGGTAGATGGGAGCCTCCACAGACATACTGCTATGTGAGAAAGACCCCCACCTCCATGTTAGAGCCCATGGAAGCTCCTTGTGCTTATGCTTCAGGAGACTAATTGTAGATCACTCCTGTGGGTTTCTGTAGAATCTGGTGAGTTTCTACTCCTTCTGACATGAATAGATCCCGTTTCCATCTGATCTTTAAAGGAGCCGTTAACCTTTGCTAAGTCACTTGAAATGATGTCAAAAATATGCTTTATGATGAAGAGTAAAACCACTGGCAGAATAGGATCACAGGAGAACCCTAGCTAAAATAAAGCTGTAACCATCTTCATAATGTGCCATGTATATTCAGGTGTGTGTACTTAAATTCCTGAACCTGTGTATTTAAGAATCGAAAACCAGAAGCTTGCTTGTTTTAACCTTTGCTGACATTTGCTAAGGGATAGAATTCATCATGATCTAAGAGTTCAGAAGTCTATCACTTGGAGCTAGAGAAATCTGTATAATTCCCGCAGTGAGCCCTCAGGAAAAAAGTGGGCCATATTCCTATTAACAGAGTTCACTCTTCGGTATTGGGTGGAATCACTCTTGAAAGACTTTAGCATTTGTCTATAGAGGAGGATGATTCATTTTTGCTTTGACATATCCCATGTGAGTCAGGGGCCAGCCTCCCATTCTAATACCTCCAGGGAAACTTATTTTCTTTACTAAGACATCTCATCTGCACAGAGAGGGGCCCCCTGGCTCATAGCTGGAGAACACTGGGGAATACTGGGGAATACTAGGCTTGGTCTAGTCATACACAAGGGACTTCAGTGTAGGAGGCTCTCACCTCTCTATGAGTCATCATGAACTCCATCACTTCCTCCATTTCTTGTTATTGTTCCTTGAGTGATTCTACCTGAGCCCTCTTCTTTTCTCAATCTATTTCTTCTGCTGAATGATCTTGGCCACTCCAGGATTCCAACTGTGTATGGAATTGTGACTCCTGAATTTCTATCTCTGGCCAAGCTTTCTTTGGAGTTTCAGACCCACTTATCTGCAGGCTATTCCACATTGCCACCTTAAAGTTGTCAGTACCTCGTATTCCACATATCCCCCCAACTTACTTTTCTTCCTCAGTCAATGGCAACGATTCTGCCAAGCTAGAAACCTAGGAATCATTACGGATTCCTCCCTCACTCCGTCCTCATTCTGTTCACGAAGTTCTGTTTAATTCACTCATTTGTTCACATAGTAAGTCTTGAGCCCTAGGCATTGCATTAGGTATCTAATGGTGAGCAAAAGTAGACGAGGTCCCTGCCTTCATAGAGCTCACAGTCTAGTCGGGGAAACAGAGAAATGATGTTATGAAAGGAGTATGCAGAGTTATAAGTGCTTAGTTGGGGGACCAGGAGGGCTTCTCTGAGGAAGGGACCTTTAAGAAGAGATTTAAAGAATGCCTCAGGAGTTAACTAGATCAAGGGCATGGGGTGGGGAGTTTAATTTCTAAGCAGAGAGAATAGTGTATGCACAAGTCCTGAATGAGGTGGAGTGAGTGAGACTTTGAGAAAGGCCATCGTGGCCGAAGCATAATGAATTACAGGAATAATGATGGGGGTGGAGATGGGGAGGTAGGCAAAGGCCCTATTATTCAGCATCTTATAAGGATTTTGGCCCTTGCTCTAGGAGGACAGAAAAGGGTGGGTGGGATTGGGGAGGATGACAGATTTACACATGAAAATCACTCTGGCTGCCATGCGGAGAGTGTATTGGATGTGCGTGAGTGGATGGGAGGGGAAGGTGACCCCACTGGGTTCCTTCTTGCCATCCTACAGCCATGATCCCCAGTCCAGACTTCGGCAGTCCTTGCTTTCCATCAGGAGTCACCTCTGCTGTTGTCCCCTTACAATGCTGGGGACTCTATGCAGCTATCAGACTCTCCTTTCAATTTCTCTCAACAGAAAAGAAAATTAGTCATTCTTCATTGTGCTCAGTGTTCAAACTCGTTAGCCGGCCCACAAGTCCCTTCAAACCTGGCTCTTACCTCCTTCTCTGGTTGCCACATCCAACTGCTTGTCCTCAAGTACGCTACGTCTTAAAAGGGGGATTTAAGAGCTGGAGAGCAGGTTGAGGGGAATGGCCCAGAGGAGTAGAAGTACCTGAACCAAGGCTGAGGCTGAGCCCAAGGTCCGGCATATTGATCCAGCTGAGAGCACAGGAAACTGGCCCAAATGAGGGTTTCAGGCAGTTGACTTCAAGCAACTTCAGGCAGTTGGCTACAAGAGTATCAAGGGTCAACACTTGGGAATCCCTTGGGGACAAGGCATCTAGAGGCTTGGACACAGACCGAGGTGAAGTTGCTGGGAGGTGGTGACGGACAGGAGCCTGAGCACTAGGAGATGGGAGCTTAAGAGCAGGACCCCAGGCACTGGAGAACTGAGGTTCTGAGACAGCAAGGATACCAGATAGCAAAGAATGGGCAGGACTCAGAGACTTGGGGCTAAGAAGGTCAAGGACAAAGGCTGACCTGAGATGACTTGGTAAGAAGAACCGCAGGAAAGCTCTGTGAAGAAAGCAAGCTTTTTACACGTAGAAAGGCAGGGGTCAGAACAAATCCTAGAGTATAAGGGGCAAGGCTAGATGTCAAGTCAAGGCTGGAGCTGGAAGGGCATAGAGAAAGGAGCCAGGCAGCTCCTTCCATCACCCACACCAAGACCTTTGCAGCCGTAGCCAGGCCTAAGGGCAGACACAAGCCAAGGACATTGACGGTTACCCCCATGGACCCCAAAGGGCCATGACTGCTTGAGGGGACCCATCCAACTTCAAGGTAAATGAAATCTCAACATTAGGATGGTTCTGCGAGTAGCTCTGTAACTCTAAGGAGGGCCTCTGGAGACCGTGACTGTGTGCAGTTCACATGGTAACCAGAAGACTATGACATACTTTGGAGGGTGGTGAGGTCATAGAACACAAGCTTTAAAGTAAGTGAATCATGTGGGCCTCATTTATTTTTAAAAGAAACTTCTGAGAAGAGCTTAGAACAATTTTTTCCCCCCGAGTGCCATTTCCCAAAGGTACTCACAAAACAATAAGGTGTGACTGTAATGGCTGCACTGAGTTGTCTTTTGGACAGTGTTAGAAGGGACATAAAGAAGGTGGACCGAGAGCTAAGGCAGTTGAGATGCATCGACGAATGCACGCGATGCCTCTGCGACTTGTACATGCACCCATACTGCTGCTGCGACCTGCACCCCTACCCGTACTGCCTGTGCTACTCGAAGCGAGCGCGCTCCTGTGGCCTGTGCGACCTCTATCCGTGTTGCCTGTGTGACGTCAAGCTTTACTGCCTGCGACCATCTCTCAGAAGTTTGGAGAGGAAAGCCATTAGAGCCATAGAAGATGAAAAGAGAGAGCTTGCCAAGTAAAAGCACGTTTTAAGATTTTTCATAGCCGGTGTATTAACCTTCTGAGCTGAAGTGGGGGAGGGGATGCCACAGCTGGTACTCGGACAAAGACGAAAGGGGTTCAAGATAATAACTCTGGTGATTTAGCAAAGACTTAAGAAAAGAAGAGTAAATGGGTCCAGGACAGGAACCGTAAGATTCTCAAAAGACAACGGAATGATGTCGATTGCCAAGGTTGTGTTGGTTTATGGTAGGAGTGCCGACATGATAAATAATGCGGCTTTAATGAGGGAAAGAAATAGGAGGTGTCATTAAAAAGCTATTGGAAGGAGCAAACTAAACATTTTTTCTGGTTATGAGTAAAGTGATTTGAGTAGATTTGGGCTTACAGAAATGACTACAGGAGAAGCAATAACAATTGATCAAATCCTTAATGTTCGCCAGAGGCTCTAAGAGCAGGGGAGAAAATTGAACAACAGAGGCGTTCCCTCGGTTTTGTAGGAGAACCCTTCTCCCATGCCCCAACCCCAGGCCGACTTCAAACCCATCTGGAGCTGGGCCTGTTACCTCGGCGCCCTCTCCTGCAGTAGCAAAGGTTGTGCTCGTGAACCACAGACCTGAGAGTCGCAGCTTTCAGAACAGAGTCGAGAGGGTTTTAATTGAATTGGGTAATGGTTAAAGCCACTTTTTACAATTTTGTTTGATTGCATTTCCTTTTATGGCCTGGAGAAGGTTTTCTACCTTTCCGCTACATGCCATCCGGTCTGGTACAACTGACGAAAACAATTGTTGAAAGTACTGTCCTCTGGTTAAATAAATTATGGTACGTCTATACACTAGGATGCTAAGTAGATGTAAAGCAGGCTGATGAAGTATTTTATGTGTTGATGTATTACATGAAAAAGACAAGAAAAACTACTTAATATGCTACTATTTTTAAAAAGATGGGCACAAATGGATGATAGATTTTTTTGACTGAAATATACTTGACATGTAACATTGTGCAAATTTATAGCGTGTTTGATACATTTCTATATTCTAATGATTGCCATTGTAGTGACAATTAGCACCTCTCCCGTGTTCCATAATTATCATTTCCTTTTAGTGGTTGGAATATTTACATTCTAGTCTCTTAGCAAGTTTGATGATTATAATGCAACATTGTTGTCTATATTTACTATACTGTGCACTAGATCTCTGAGACTTATTTACTACTCGCTGCAAGTTTCTATCCTTAAACAACATTGTTCCTATCCCAACAATCAATTAATAGATTTTGAGACTGACGTGCTGCCTTCTGTGCTAAGGAGGCAGGTGATAGATTAATAGATTAGACAGGTAGGTGGATGGATAGATGGATGGACAGATGGAGAGATAGAGTCTGAGACAGAGACAGATACTTGATAACAGTGACCAGGATGTTCCAGAAGAAAGGACAATAGGGCAACTATTGTCCAAAGTCATCAGTCACCAAGATCAGGAATGGACCTCTGACAATAGTCTGGGATGGGGCTATTGCGTTTAAATAAATCTACACTCAATTTGAAACGGTTTTTTTTTTTTTTTTAAGATTTTATTTTAATGTTTATTTATTTTGAGAGAGAGAGAGAGAGAAAGAGAGAGCAGGGGAGGGGCAGAGAGAGAGAGAGGGAGTGAGAGAGAGAAAGAACCCAAAGCAGGCTCCACACTGCCAGCGTAGAGCCCAACTCAGGGCTCGAACACACGAACTGTGAGATCATGACCTGTGCTGAAATCAGGAGTTGGATGCTTAACCGACTGAGCCACCTCTGTGCCCCTGAAATAGTTTTTAGTTTTACTGCTCAGAGTATCAAGTTATATAAGTTTTGCACACTGGGAGTTAGGAATTCCTTCTTTAATTGGTCTACATGAAGGGTTACTTGTGAGCAGGCCTGTATCTACTGTCTTTGTGCCTCTGAATCCTTGAATACCCTTGATCCAAGTTCTTCCAGCCTTTGTCTCCTGACTGGCCCTCCTCCCCAGACTCTTGAGATAAGGGTGCCTCTCTGTTGTTCACCCCCTGGGTGCCCTCCATCAGCTCTAGGAGCCCCTACTTCTTGGCATGCAATAGACACAACCTCAAACTTACTTCTCGGCAGTGTGGTTTATATAAGAGATGATGCTTTCTATGCGTTGTGATACTTTTCCTGACGATGTCTGGATTTTGCTGACTTTTTTCCTGTGCCTGAGGCAGTATGTGAAGCTGGTGATGTCTTTACATTAATTCCCTGGTCTCTGAACTGACAACGCTGAGTCCTTTCTGGAAATGACCTCAGTCTTGCCTGCTGTGTCTCCTCCCAGCCACTTTCCTCCCATTCATACCACCTTGTGAAACCCTCCTATGCTCTATTTCTGATAGCTTGACATTTCACTATCCAGAGAGGCTTTGTGTTGTTACCTGCAAACCTAAATATTCAATTTTCCTGACCATGGATGAAAATGTTAAAGCCTGATCCAGCCCCAATCCCAGAGGACTCCTACTATTAATATTTTTTTCTTCCAGTGAAATGCCTCTTTTTCCTTATTTCTCAGCTAGCTCCCAATCCATGACTAAGTAGATCTAGAAATATCATGTTGATTCACTTTTTTTAAACAATCTTTGCTGTGAAAACTTGCCCAAGGCTTTGTGGGTTTAGAAGTCATATTCACATGATCTTCTATCCCTTTAAAGAACGTTAACAGTTTGGTTAGGTATGACATGCCCTTTCTGATGCCAGGCTGCATTGTCCCGAAGGTTCTTTGTCCAACAGGAAAGATTCCCTGGTCTATAGCTGCCATTACCCCATTGGAATTGTCTTTCTGTCTGAGAGTCAACCTGCTCTTTTAACAACTGGTTAAGAAGGCTCATTTCTCCCATAAGTTTCCTGAGCATTGCCGCATGTATGTTAGTTGATTGATGAGTGTGTGTTGTACGTGTGTGTTTTTAGACCAGGTATAGAAGGTCCAATCCATTTCCATTGTTTACCTAGCACCTTGGCAGTATCTTCCTTAGTAGAGACTCAAGTAAGTACTTCCATTTTTTTTTTCACCTTCTTTGATATTCTCTTTTCCTCCCCCAACTACCCTTTGCACCGCAAGCACGAGCAATTTCCCTGACTCTCCCTTCCTCTTCTGGATTTAGAGGGACTACGGTGACTGAATCTGGTTCCCTTTGTTAGAAGCCATGCCACTAGCCTGTCTTAAGTTTGCGCCCGATTCACTACCACACTTCGTGGGCTTCCCTTTCCTCTATACCGAAGGGGCACAGACAAATGCACACCAGCCCTTCCTCAGCCCTGCCCTTAGGGGTTGACCATCTAATGGATGGAGGCCCCTTCTCAGCTCCGGCCCCCGGTGCCTTGCAGACAAATGCTGGATTTGCAGCTGAGCTGGAGGGGCTCATTGGGCTCAGGCTCGCACCCTTTGCTGCTTAATACCCAGAAACTCAGCCTGATTTCCTCCACTCACCCAACTATCTGTGATGGGTCTCAATCTCTCTTGAAAATCCCCACATGAGGGGCACCATCTTCTGCAAACTTCAAAAACTGGCCCTCTCATTTCGTTCCTTGTTTACCCCTTTCTGTTCTAAGACCAAGGTTTTCACCGACTCGCTCTTATTTGGTGGGGCTAATGACAGCCTCTTGGTGAGTGCTTTGTGGGCCCAGTCGTACCTCAGGGAACTCTTTCTACCTCCCCATGCTCTGATCCACAGGCCAGGGCAGAGCAGTCTCTCCCTCAGAGTCCCTGCAGAGGGGGAAGAGAGCGTGGCCCCTTGTTACCCCTCCCCATAATTCCTTCATACCCACAGGTCTCCGAGCCCAGTCACCCCAGGGGGTAGGGGCAGGAATGGCTGTCCATCTAGGCCAAAGGCATGTCTATTATCTGGTTTCACCTTATTGGTTAATGACACAGGACTTGAGGCTGGGTCACTTAAAGCCTCAGGTTTCAGGGAAGTCTGAGGAAGGTGGAGCCGGGTCCAGCCTGATAAAGACACTTACCCTTTATCGAGCGAAAATTATGTGCCGCCTTTCATCTTCACCGGATCCTTGCGACGTCTTGGCTGTTTTAGAGATGATGAAACAGATTCAGGAGCAGTGTTCTTGACCACTAGGAGCTGGGAAAGCCAGGTTTGCCTGAGTCTGGGATTCCTGTGCTTAACCAGCCCGTCAGTGGTTCTCAAAGAATGGGCTCGGGACCAGCACCAGGTGGAACTGCTTAGAAATGTGAATTCTTGGCTCCTCCCTCAAGCCGCTGAGTTGGAAACTCTGGGGGTGGGGACCAGCCACCTGTGTTCTAACAAGCACTGCTGGGGCCTCTGATGCCCCTGTATTTGCTACCCTGCCCCCACGGAGTGACACTGTTCTTCAATATCATCCAAAAGTCAGAAGAGAGACAAGGCAGGAAAGGGGAAGAGACAGAAGGAAGAAGAGAAAGGGAAAGATGAGTTGGAAAGGAGGAATAGAGTTTGGTGGGTCTTTGGAAGGGGTCTAAACTTAGGAGAAAAAGCACAGTACTCCAAGGCCCACCTCCCTTTGGTCCTGGGTGGAGATAGGCCTCTTTTTGACACCTTCATTATTTTATTCAGCACCAGGCTGAAGCTCACTTATGGCTTTGTGAAAATGGCTGACCGTACAGCTCACCGTTGCTGAGGGCAGCGTGTTGCACATTAGGGAGCTTGGTGATACTGCAGCTCGAGTAGGGAAAAGATGCGTATTCCTGAGTGGCAGTCATGGACCCCATCTGTCCACTCGCTTTCCCTCAGCTTCCCTGAGAGGATTCTGCAACGAGCCAGGGGGCTGATTTCCCTATGTTTGCTGTGGCCAAGCTCCAGCCTCACAATAACAATTATAGGAGGCAACCTCCCCCCTGCCCCGCCCTTACCACCTTTGCCCAGAACACTACAGAGCCATGGAAAATCCCTTGTGGGGTGATAGGTACCTGGCCAGACAGGGGTCAGTTAAATCTGACAAGTAAAATGTGGCTCCTGCAATTTCTCCTAAAGCCACCCCACCCCACAGATCAGCCCTGACCAAGAAGCAAAAGGAAGGAGACACCTCCCTTGGTCTAGAATTTTTAGGCAATTTCCCAAAGACTCAGATTTGTGAGACCTCTGTGCAGCTGCCGCAGGGGCAAAGGGGCCAGAGTGACCCGGCCAGAGAAAGAGGGGGAATCTGAACAACAACAACATGCAATTGCACTCCAAGACTTCAGATTGATGACAGGAGGAGAAGGATCTGGAAGCCCACTTTGGCTTGTAGAACTGGCTCCCAGATCCATATCTGGGAGGGCAGGAGGCCTTCAGCAGAATCAGTTTAGCAGTAGTGAGGGGTCCTAGCACCCCTGCCTGGGGTCCTTGGTCCTGTTTTGTGAGGACCTTCGTGGTCCTTCGTGCCAGGGTTTCAGGTTTCTCATTCCACGTCCACACCATGGGAGGTTCCGGAGAGATCCAGGGGCACCCATTCTGCTCTCTGTTTCACTCTTGCCTTTGGCTGTTCAGACTTCCCGGCCCTGGCCCATCCAGAGAGGGCACGGGACATCTTTGTGAGCTCCTCTCTGCCCATCCAGGGAGAGTAGAGGGCGTTTTCTCCTGTTTTGTTTTTTCCACAGAGATAAAGACCTTTTTTTTTTTTTTTTTAAGTCCAGTTCTCTTCCTTTCTCCTTAGTATGGCCCGTGGGTACCCTGGCACACCCAGGGCCTGAAAGACATCTGTACCCCATGCTCCCCAGGTTCCTTGGGGCCAGAGGTGGAAATGCAGCTCAGTGACCCTCACAGTCCTCTGGGTGCCTTGCGCAAGTTGTCTCTGTTGGCCTTGGTGTCTTCCAGGACAGCAGTCCATTGCGTCATTTTGTAAATTAGCCTCTAAGAGCCTTGCTTCGGAACCTTTGGTACAAGGGCTCACGCTTGTTAAGCCAACCATGTGAAAAATACAGATTCAGATCAGTATGTAGAGCATGACTTCATAAGAACACACACAAGAGTCTACATATGTATGTAGAAATACACACACACACAGAGGAAAATCGAGCACCAAAATGTGAGATGCTCTGTACGATTACGGGTATTTTGCGACCTATTCCATTTTTTTTTTTTTTTTTTTTTTTTTTTTTGCTTATCTGTATATTTTCTAAGTTTTCTGCAATGAACTCTTATAACTTCTTTAACAAAAAGCAGGGTACAAACAAAATTCAGCCTAAAAGGCAAGAACTAAAAAGGTATCTCAAACCAATCATCCAATTGCAAACTTCAGACTTGTCAAACTGGAAGAAGTTCTAGAAATCACGTGCTCCAAAACCTTCCTTTGGAGGCCAAGTGTGGCAAGATGTGCCAGGAGTGTCTCTTAGAACACGGAGTTTTAAAAAAAAAATTTTTTTATGTTAAAGGATAAAAAGAAGACCATTTCAGAACATTAGGTTGTCTTTGGAAGGATCGCCAAGTAGAAAGAAAATGGACCCTAGGGAAAGCCAGAGCACATAAGGCTAATGCCGGGCTGCCAAACCTGTGTGCCAAGCACTACAATAAATCCTTTTCGTTCATTAACTGATTTAAACCTCCCAACAACCCTAGAAGTAGGTTACTACTCTTGTCCCAATTTGACAGATGAGGAAACTGAGGCACAGAGAAGCGAAGTAATTTGTCCACGCGGCAGAACCAACGCTTGAACCTAAATGCTCTGGCTCCAGAGCCTGTGCCCTTAGGCACTTTGTGTTACTAGTTCTCGACACACCACAGGTGTTCAATTAGCCTGAGCTGCTGTTGTTATTTTGTTGTTATGAAGGATTCACACAGGACTGTTGAGCGGCAACAAGGCAGCTCTATAGGGACCCCGGGGACCCGTGTTTGCCGCTCCAGGGGCCGCAGACAGTGGTATTTAACAGCTAGCCACGTGGGGGTGGGAGACGGGAGATAAAAAGCCCTCATTTGTAGAGTTTTCCCATTTCCATGGTATAAATACCCCATCACATGGATTTCAAACTGTCAACAGGAGGTCAGTGGGTAGGAGGCGGCCAGGGAGGTACACAATTAGCCCTTGCACGCTGATGGGACCCAGATCCGGTTCACGACCCCTCCAAGCTCACTGTTCCAGAGGGTGCCAGCCATCCAGCATTTGGAGCAGTCTCACAGTGGCAGGAAGAGACAGGCCCCGGTGGGCAGGGCAGAGTCAGGGCACTTTTGCCTTGTCATTTGTTGATGGAACTTTCAGGCTGGGTCTGTGTGACGGCCCAGGGTGGCTCCAATCTTGTGGGTAGCAGGGCTGGGTTCTGAGGCTGAAAGACATCTTTATAATGATTTTAAATGATATCCTATTAGTTGCATCCCCTTAAAAAAACTCTTAAGAGTCTACATATGATAGTAGTAATAATAATGATCACAGTAATAATTAAGCGAGATTTCTAACGCACTAAGCACCATTTTAAGCAACGCTCATCATTTCATCTAATCTTCCAAAAAAACCTATGGTGTAGGTACTGTTATTATTTCCATTGTACAGATGAGGAAACTAAGGCAAGTTTCCAGAATTAATAAAAGGAGGATCTGGGATTTAAACGCAAGAGAAAGATCCGGAACGCCAAGCAACCATCTGTTGTTAACAGAGGTTTACCTGTGGCAGAATGCGATTTACACAGGTGGACTCTCAGTGTTTCCTTTATACATTTGGGGAAAAGTTTGACTTTTCACAATGACTAGTGTTCCTTTTACTATTAAAAAAAAAAGAGAGAGATCAGGCGCCTGGCTGGCTCAGGTGGTAGACTATGTGACCCTTGACCTTTGATCTGAGTTCAAGCCCCAAGAGGGGCCCAGGGCTAACTTAAAAATAACAATAATAAAAATAATAATGAAAAACAGATCAAAATATTGCTTCTCAAGCTGTGTCTGAGATCTGAGCTTCTTCCCCCCACCCTCTCCTTTTTTCTAACTTCCAGATTGAGAAGAACAACAAATAGAATCCTGGCCTCCTCTTGCTGTAGCAGTAACATTTTAGGATCGGTAAACGTGTGTGGCTTTGAACCGGATCAAGTCAAAGTTCGGGTGAAGGACGGAAAGGTGTGCGTGTCGGCAGAGCGGGAGAACAGGTACGACTGCCTCGGGTCGAAAAAGTACAGCTACATGAACATCTGCAAAGAGTTCAGCCTGCCGCCCTGCGTGGACGAGAAAGACGTGACGTACTCCTACGGGCTCGGCAGTTGCGTCAAGATCGAGTCTCCCTGCTACCCCTGCACCTCTCCCTGCAACCCTTGCAACCCTTGCAACCCCTGCAACCCCTGCAGCCCCTGCAGCCCCTGCAACCCCTGCAACCCTTGCAACCCCTGTGACCCTTGCAGCCCTTGCTATCCCTGCGGGAGTCGCTTTTCCTGTAGGAAGATGCTTTTGTAAAGCGTAGGAACGCATGACTTAGTGAAAGGCACCTACTCCAGACAGGCAGCTCTTCCAGTGTTTCTCTCCCCCCTTCCCGCGGCCCATGTTAGTTAAGTCGGTAGGAAACTGAATACATAACTGCAATCCACCCGCGCTGTGTGCAGGTCTCTTGGTTCAATCGCTGCGGGAACCCTGCCTGGTGAGTGGGCGTAGGACTGCCGGTGGGGCACGAGAGATGAGCTGGGGAGGTCTGCCCTCTCTGAGTCCTCCTCCGCACCAGCTACCGCCAAATTCCAGGAAGAGATCGTTTCTGGGTGGGCATCCCCACAGTTTTTCCAAAAGATCCAGTGAAATGGCCTAGCCCACAAACCAAACTGGGAAAGCAGACACGGAGACTCGGTAGGTAGAAGGCAAGCACTGTTAAAGCTGCCGCAGTGGGGAGCACCGCAGAGTGTGGCTCGGCCCGCGAAATGGGCCGGGGTTTTACTGGGGCAAAGATGGGAGTGCCAACGCGCGGGACTGAGGGGAAGCATGTCCACGGACCGAGGGTGGGGTGTCCCTAGGCAGCTTTCGTTTCTCAACATAACTGATTGGGGAGAACGGCCAGCTCGGGTTCAGGATGGTGTGCAACCTCCCTGTGACTGATTTCAACTATCTGCTCTTCTCAATCCCTGAAACTTCTTGTAGGCACAGAAGTTCAGTTCAAAGTTCATGAGTGGAGAAATACAGCTTTCCCAAAGTGCTAGCTAGCACAGACTGATAGCCTAATTCACCTGAATCGGATCCTCATGGACATGCCCATGAGCCATCCATGATTGCCAAGACAGAAATAAGTGTGAAGGAGGAAGGAACCCTTGGGGAGGGATCAGGATGAGACACGGGCCGGTTGCAGAGCGGCCTCCTGCAGGGAACACAACAAACATCCTCATGTTTGCACGGTGAGTCGTTCAATGGTCTCAGCTGTGGGTGGGTTGAACAGTGGTTCTCAGCCTTTGGCCGCACATGGGAATCACTTGGGGGAGCTTTAAAAATATGGATGCCAAACAAACAAACAGAGGAAGGAAGAAAAAGGAAGGAAGGAAGGAAGGAAGGAAGGAAGGAAGGAAGGAAGGAAGGAAGAAAAAGAAAGAAAGAAAGAAAGAAAGAAAGAAAGAAAGAAAGAAAAAGAAAGAAAGAAAGAAAGATTTAAAAAAAAGAAAAAAGAGACCTTTTTTAAAAAAGAAAAAAAAAAAAAAGCTGATGCTTGGGTCCCATCTCCAGAGACTGTAAGGTAGTAGATTTAAGGTACAGCCTGAGCCTCAAGACTTTTAAAAGCCTCCCCAGGTAATTCAAACATGCAACTAAGGTTAAGAAACTCTGCATGGGATCTTAAAGCTCTCCCAGCCTTTTTTCTTTAAAAGCTTCCTTCAAGTGCAAGGTTAAAGAATATTGATGGTGATAGCAGACCTATTTTGCTTTCAATTGAGGGAAGTAATGGCCCTCTAATACAGGTGGTGAAGAAAAAACATTTAACATCTCAAAAACTGATTACCCAGGAACTAGGTATAAATATGTTTGTGTGGACCGAATCGTAGAGTTACACTTACAAGTGTCTTGCCATGATTTGATTTATAAATACTCTCGTGTCTCAGTCACAAATTTTTGAAAATGATTTTGAAAACATTTCACCCGTAGAGTCCATGGAATCCCCACACGGGTCCTAAACAAATAGGAATCCCTGTCCTCTGGAAGGCGCCACCCAGGGTGCTCTCGGCAGTGGTACGTTCCTTCATTTCCCCACTTACCTACTCACCCTCTGTTAATCTAGCAGTTCATTCATTCATCCCACCTGCCAGCCAGACTTTATGATTTTAAATGCCCGTACTGTGCTCTGCGGCAGGGATGGGGAGAAGAAAATACCCCTTTCACAAATGCCTCAAATTGAGTTCAAGGAGGGGTAGCGGGGAGGGATCGGGGAAGAAGTGCCAAAAAAAACTGAGTTTACAAGGGCTAGGAGAGGCCAGAGGGGCCTTCCGGGTCTTGGGCATTTCCCTGGAATGCACTGTGGACATCAGTGCCTCCTGAAGCAGGAGGCCACCCCTCAGCCCACAGCCTGGCCTGCAGTGGGTTGGTAGCCCCACTCTGCTCGCCCGCCCTCACGAGGAAAGTCTCTATATAAAGGCAAGTGTTTGTCTGGTGTGTACCCGCTATGAGCAAAGCACAGTGTCAGGAGCTATCGTCAATGAGCAGTACCTGTCCGGGAGCTTCTCATAGTGAAGACAAGACCAACACCCGTGATCTAATTGTCATGACACCTGGCAGCATGGAATCAAGAACTAAATTGTGCCCTGTAGGTGTTAAGTGCCTTCCGTTCAAGGGGAAGGGGTGGGGGAGGGTGAAGCCAGGCAGAGGAGGCAGAGCTTGGGTGTGGGTCTTGTCTGCATCCTTGAGGAAAGGCATAAAGCAGGGTGCGTTCCGTGAACTAACCAGGCTCCGGAGAATGAGGAAAAAGCAGAGACGAGCGAGGAGAAAGAAGGAACATTTGCTGTTCTCAGAACTGTCTTTCACTGGTCAGACGGGCCGCTGGGGCTTAGATAGCTCTGCTGCGGCCTTTGGTACACTTGCAGCTCAGAGTCTAACTGAGACACCGTCCTTCATCCACCAGGGTGGGAGATGGGAAAGGGGGAGACTCTGGAGTGAGCAGAGGTGAGAAACTGGCCCAGGAGGTAACTGAAAGATGAGGGAGCCTCTGGGCTACTTCACTGTCCAGCATGTTCTGGCGAACGGACGTACAAATTAATACACCACCTTCTAATACACGTGCTTGGTAAATACTGTAGAACTCAGGTTGGAGAGGAAGATTGTTGCATTTCTTAGTGGACACCGAATACATTCTAGAGCTAGGGAGCTGTTTAATGGCATTCTCCTGAAAAAGCTTCTCAGGGACAGGATTGCGGGGAATCCATACCCCCCGGCTACCATGTACTGAGCGTTCTCTTTTAAAACTTGTGTAGGAAAGGATTGTATAAAGTGACATTAAAGATCTTCAGTTGACTGTTCTTCAGTCATCGTAAAGTCGCCTTATTTACAAGTTGTTCATGTCCCCAGAACTAATGGAACAGGCACACACGCACGGGCCCCGCAGGCACGCACACAACCCCGCTCTGTTGGAGTCACTTCCGCCCTTAGTAGAATGGGGACCACCAACCATTGGACCATCTGGAATCCCAACTTCTCTTCCCTGCACAAAAATTCCTTCTGTCTCTGTCTCCCTCTGTGTCTGTTTCTCTTTCTCTGTCTCCCTCTCTCCCGTACAAACCTAGGAGTGTCACACACTGGAAGAGGTTGGGACACTCCGATTTAGCCTTCCGGCTGAGGACATTATGCTGCAAGTTAAGGGAAAATTGGTACCTGAGCCAGAAGAAACTGTGGGTCTGTAAGAAAAGTAAGGGAGGGAGGGTCTTGCTGGGTGACCTAGATGAAATCAAGCGAAGTTTGTAGGGTTGTGGGCATGTACCGTAGCATTCTCAACAGACTCTCGGAGGAGTTGCATGATTTGTGATCATGGGTAGAAGATGAACTCGGAAGTTGCCCTCAGGGAGCACCTGCTTTCCACGCTGACCCAGAAGCACTTCTTTCCAGTCTGGAGCTGTACAGTAAGTATTGGGGGCTGTTTCTAAAATTATAAAACAAAAACTAACTACATCACTGCTCAGGCCACTGGATCTTGATGAATGGCTAAAATTTGACAATTTTACGTACTCTTCTCCCTAACCGCTCCCAAGTTCTGGTACCACTTTTAGTCACCCAAAGGTCAATAAACCTGGCTTTGACAGGTGATGAGGCCCATGATTCGAGGGCCTTGGGTGTGTTTTCAGAGAACGTGTCAGTAACGGAGGACTCCTAGAGCCAGGATGTAAGAAGAGATGTTGGAAATCCAGAATTCTCTGTTCCTGAGGCAACTGGTCTACCAGCTAGAACCTTTTCCAGTAGGGTCATCTTTCTCTTTGCATAGTAGAGAGCTCCCCTACAGGCATGCACATAACCCTGCACAGCTGGAATAACTTCTTCCCTTAGTAGAACTGGGACCACCAAGCATTAGAGTATCTGGAATTACTAGCCTGGAAGGTTCTGGGGGAAGATACCCCTTCTCTTCAACTGAAATTTGAACTGTATAACTATTTTCACACACTAAACTAAAGAAAATGATCTGAAAAGAGTTTTACCCTGGTTTGTCAATTTATTTTTTACACTCATAAATTCATAGGTAAGAAATTCAGACAGAGCATGGCAGGAATCTTCTGGAGGCTTCTTCACTCACTCTCTGGCACCTGGGATGGGATGACTGCAGGGTTGAGCTTAGCTGATGTGGTCACCTGGTCAGTGATTTCAGGTGAAAAATCTTAAACAGCGGTATACAAAATGTCATCATATGTGTAAACAATTGCTTTCATTGAAAGCAATACAACAATATTAAAACATAATATTCAACATTTAAAAATATTTTTACTCATGGAACATTTGAAATTAATACTGCATTAAAAGATTATAGGAATACAGTCACCATGCCTGTGAAAATAACTACTAGAGTCAAACACAAATAAGTTTTGTTCACTAGTTTCTTTCCCATATGTTTGTGGTTATTAAAACCATTTAGATTGAAAATGGATCAAGGCTTACTGTTGTTTCTATAAATATAGTTTCTATAAATTATATAAATATAGTCTGTATCGCAGGTTTTCCGGGACAGCCCGGGGACCGAGTCCTGGTTTGGGGATGGGATATTGCGGTCCAGGCGTATTGCCCGTGTGGGAGTCGGGGTCTGCTGACTGAGGTGTTAAGGGGCTGGGACAGGTTATTCAGATAACAGCAACAGAGTGAAAAGGCACAGTAGCAAAAAAGGTGTTTGAGCCAAACTGGCAGCCCTTGAAGAAGCTTTCACAGGAGGCAGGAATGCCTGAGACCAGCATGTATCTGGGCAAAACAACTCGATGATAGAGTAGGCAACTATTTTGGAAGAGGAAGTTGGTTTTCTTGAGTCAGCAGCTTAGTCACCTTCCGGTATTATCAGGATCCAATATTTTTAGCCTTCAGGACCTGGCCAGGGCCTTCTGAGGCGGATCCACCTCCTACGAAGGGGTGGGTTCTGGAAGAGTGGGCCCATGGGGTTCAGCTGTGGGAGGAGCCTTTGTTCCTTCTTCACGTGAACCCTCACAAAGACGCGCTCTGTGCCCAGCAGCCTGAGAGAAGCAAGCAGGATGCAGAAATGGCCCACACCCAAATCTTTGCCTTTGATGAGTTTTCAGTCCAGCGTGGGAGACACATAAAGTGAAAAGTTATAATTACACCTTATCAAGGATTCCTACTCAGACAGAACCAAGCACTGAGGGACACACAGAGGACAGCTCCACTAGCCACAGGGCAGCTGGGGTGACTCAGGTGGCCCGTCGGGTGGCAGGCCTCACACACGCCCTTTCTAAGTCCTCACTCCCTCAGTGGACAAATGAACTGCTCCTCCTGGGTCTGTGTGAGCTCTTCTGAGGAGCCCCCTTATCTTTCCAAGCTCTTTTGCTTCTTTCCCTATTTTCTGCCCTTTAGGGATCTGTCAGAGTCCAGGCAGGAAACTGAGCCTACACTCAGCTGGAATTTTTTAAAGCCTTAAGTAATAAGGGATGTAGATGCCCACGGTAACTACCAACAGAGAGAAGCTGCTCTCAACCTGACCTGCAGAGGCAGGGGAAGAAATGGGATCACCGGTGTCCAGATGACATCTGGGACCCTGGGCAAGGAGCTGCTTGAAGGGTGTGGCTATAGAAGGGTGCACCTGCCGCCAGAAGGACTGCCCAGCAGGTGGGGAGTGAGAGGAATAGATACTCTCGCCCACTCTTTCCTCCCGGAGAGTGCATCCCATTGACCAACCACAGTGGAAGCTGAGGGAGCCCTGGTGATGTGCTTTGATGAGGTTAGCCACTAAGGGCTTACAACAAAACAGAGAAGACCTTAACATGAAACTTCAGGGTTAATGGAAAATAGCCAAGGCTCTTTCCTTTTATCTTTCCTCCTTACCTGCCTTCCTGCTAGACAGGGCCTCATGCCAGGCATTAAAGGATCAAGGATCAACAGGCCAGACCTGGATCTTCACTTTATGGAGCTCATAGTCTAGGTGGGAGGCAAATATAAAGCATACAAATAAAGGGATCAGGAATGGGATGGACGAGCTCAGGGAAACAACCCTGAGGTCTGGTTTTGATTCTCCAAAGGCGGCCACATAGCTCCTTGCTCCTAGAACTACAGTGTCTGAAGAGACCCCATGAAAACTCTCACTGAGAGCAGGTCCTAGAAAGCCCACATGATGGACCACTCAAAATTCAGGGGCAAAACGCTTCTCAGCCCCACAGTCACTGTCCCCAGATCCTCTGTTATCCTTCAGCATTTCTACGCCTTTTGCTTAAACCTATACATTCTTCCATAATATGTAACAGAAGAGAAATTCAGGAGGATGTTTTTTAACCTTGGGAGGAGGAAAACCATCAGAGCAAGATGGGGTTCCCAGTGCACAGTGAAGGAAGCCATTAACAAAACAACAAGTCAACCTACTGAATGAGAGAAGATATTTGCAAACGATATATCCAATAAGGAATTAATATCCAAAACAGATAAAGAACTTATACAACTCAACACCCCCTTCCAAAAAAAAAAAAAAAAAAAAAAACACCACCCGGGCAGAGGAACTGAACAGACCTTTTCCCAGAGAAGACATGCCAATGGCCAACAGACACACGAAAAGATGCTCAGCATTGCTAATCAGGGAAATACAAATCAAAACCACAATGAGATACCACTTCACACCTGTCAGGATGGCTAGTGTCAAAAAAAAAAACAAGAAATATGTGTTGGCAAGGATTTGGAGAAAGGGGAAGCCTTGCACACTGTTGGTGAGAATGCAATTGGTACGGCGACGGTGAGAAACAGTAGAGAATTTCCTCAAAAGATTAAAAGTTGAAATACAGCGCGATCCAGCAACTTCACTTCTAGGTATTTACCCAAAGAAAACGAAAACACTAATTTGAAAAGATACCTGCACCCCTATGTTTATTGCAGCATTATTTACAATAGCCAAGATATAGAGGCAATCCAAGTGCCCATCGACAGATGATTGGATAAAGAAGATGTGGTATATATATACAACGGAGTATTACTCAGCAATCAAAAAGAATGAGATCGGGGCGCCTGGGTGGCGCAGTCGGTTAAGCGTCCGACTTCAGCCAGGTCATGATCTCGCGGTCCGTGAGTTCGAGCCCCGCGTCAGGCTCTGGGCTGATGGCTCGGAGCCTGGAGCCTGTTTCCGATTTTGTGTCTCCCTCTCTCTCTGCCCCTCCCCCGTTCATGCTCTGTCTCTCTCTGTCCCAAAAATAAATTAAAAAACGTTGAGAAAAAAAAAAAAAAAAAAAAAAGAATGAGATCTTGCCATTGGCAACTACGTGGATGGAACTAGAGGGTATTATGCTAAGTGAAATAAGTCAGAGGAAGACAAATACCATATGATTTCACTTATATGTGGACTCAAAAAAACAAAACAAATGAACAACCAAAACAAAATAGAAACAGATGAATGAATACAGAGAACAAACTGGTAGTTGCCAGAGGTGAGAGAGGTAGGGGGAAATGGGCCAAACAGGTGAAAGAGATTGAGAGCTGCAGACTTCCAGTTATAAAATAAGTAAGTCATGGGGTGGACAGTCCGGCATAGAGAATATAGTCAACGATATTGTAATAACTTTGTAAGGTGACAGATGGTGACTACACCCAGGGTGAGCTTTTCATAATGCATAAACGGATATAATATTGTATGTCAACTGTAAGTTTTAAAAATGTATTTATAATCTGACAAGACCTCAAAAACGAAGAAACAAACAAACAAAGATGGGGTATCCAGTGGCCATAACAGAAAATACAGATGTAGTCAATTACGTTTTACAATATTGAGGCAAAAATCAAGTCAAAAGAAAAATAATAGGCTAGAGAAAAATAGTTGTAACTTGACAAAGTATATATCCTTAATGGACAATGTGGAAAACAGAAGACAAGCAACTTAAAAATGGGCAGGAGGAAGGCTCATGGCAGCTTTATTCATAATCTCCCCAGACTGGAAACAGCAAAGATATCCTTCAATAGGACACTGAGTGGATAAATAAACCGTGGTACATCCACAGAATAGGGTGGTAATACTTTTTAAAGTATCAAGTCATAAAAAGACACAGGTAAAACTTAACTACATATTTCTCAATGAATGCCTATCTACTGTATGATTCCAGTGATAGGAGATCTGGTAAAGCCAAACTAGAAGAGACAGTAGAAACGGTGATCGCTGGGGGTTTGGCAGGAGGGGGTGGAGGCTTGGATAAATGAAGCAAGGGACTTCAACAAACCAAGGCCTGAGCATAAGATATGCCCATTGCTAGTTGAGTGTTGCTGCTTCTACGTCCTCTCAGCTGACAAAGCAAGGAAATATATGTGTGCCATAGAAACTAATGTTTATATACATATCGATAAGCATTTCCATATGAACATGAGTTCATTCCTATGTCTGCAACTCTAGTCCATGGCCACTCCAACAGTGAGAGGCCTGGCTCTTCTGTATGATACTGAGACTATAGGCACAGGACTCTACATAATTTGTTAAAACGCACAGAATTTTAAAGCACAAAGAGTGAACCAGTATATACAAATTTTAAAAAACCATTTAGGAGGTCAAGGGATACCAGGATAGAGCATAGACCGTGGCAAAATAATCTGTATTATAAATGTATTAAAACATCTTACTGAAGTAGGTGGGAGAAGAAGGTGGTGACCTGAGTAGCTTTGGAAATGAGTGGAATTATAAGACTGAAGGCAAAAAGAACTGTACATAAAACTTTACTCTTGTTGATGAAGTTGTTTCCCATCAGGGGATGGAGGTTAACAATTCTGATACAGTGAGACCTGTCCGCTGGAAATGAACAGTTAAGTAAATATTGGGGGATGGCGGGAGCCAGGCTTCTCACTGTTGGAGTGGCCATGGACTAGAGTTGCAGACATAGGAATGAACCCATGTTCATATGGAAATACTTATGTGTGTAAACATTAGTTTCTATAGCGCACATATATTTCCTTGCTTTGCCAGCTGAGAGGACGTAGAAGCAGCAACACTCAACTAGTAATGGGCATATCTTATGCCCAGGCCTTGGTTTGTAAAACCGTTCTCCAATAAAGAAACCAAGACTGCTTGGAGAAATAGCTGATTCTAGGATAAGGGAAGGAATATACAAGAGGAACCTAGAGGATCCTGTAGTGGCACAAAGCAAGGAAGTACTCATAAAACAAAGAAACCAAAATCACATTGGTGGGGGTATGTCGAAGGGACATGGGAGCCAACTGAAAGAGGTCCCAGTGGTCAAAGCTGGAACAACCAGAATATCTAAGGTAGTATCGCATTAAGCCCAAAGTGTAAAGTAAATATCCGTGCATCTACAAGGATAGAAATGAATGCTTAAATAATTAAATAAGGGAGAGGAAACAAATCTCTCCCGCAGAAGAATTCCAAATTATTCACAAAGACTCTGTCCTCAAAGAGGCAGAGCATAACTCCCTACTCCTTAGGTGTGAGGTGTCTACATGACCTCCTTCCAAAGAATATACAGGCGGGAAGAGTGACTGGAGCGGAGAAATCTGACAAATACAACCTCAGCCAGGTGATCAAAGTCAACACCAACAGTGATGAGTCACATTGATGGTATGTGTTCTAACACCCGTCTTGTCACGAGAAAAGGCTCAGGCAAATCTCCGTACAGGGACATTCTAAAAAAACAACGCCTGACCAGTACTCCCCACAACTGTCAAGGTCATCAAAAACAAGGCAAGTCTGAGAAGCTGTCAAAGCCGAGGGGAGCCTGAGGAGATACAGCAACCAACCGTAAAGTGGTATTCTGGAACAGAAAAAGTACATTAGGTAAAAACTAAGGAAATCGGGATAAAGTATTCACTTTAATAAAAATGTATCGATATTCGTTCATTCATTGTAACAAATGTACCAAAGTAACCTAAGATGTTATTAGTAGGGGAAATGGGTTTGGACTCTACCCGAGCTTCACAATTTTTTCTGTAAATCTAAAACTCTTCTTAAATACAAAATGCATTCAAAAATAATAAAATAAAAAAAAAAATTAAACGATAAGCAAGAATATAAGCAGGCAATTTGTGGAAGAGAAAATGCAAGTAGTCGATAAACACGGAAAAAACCCCACGACGCCTGTGGTCTTCGTGGAAATAGGAATCAAAATAACAATGGCACACTCTTCGTTCGCACATCCAACTAGCATACGCTATAGAGAACAATACTATTTCACTGTGGCTGAGAGGCAGTCTTGCAGGAAAGTGGACACACTCATCTCTTGATGGTAAAAGTGTAAATTACTAAAACTTTTGGAAAATAACCTGACATTGTCCCCTAAGAATGTGCTTATCTTTGGAGGCCCCATTCTGCTTTGGGGAATCTTCCGGAAATAAGAGCAGTAGTGCAAACAAACAAAAGGGCACGTTTTGAAGCTGGGTTTGAAGGTGGGGCTATCAGAACACCATCTGAGTATCTCCCAACGAGAGAAGAGCTGAATCACTTAGTCTACCCATCCTGTGGAATATTTATTTGGCTAGTTAAAAGAAATGATGGGTGAGGTCCCTCTGGGTTGGCCTGGAGGGATTCCATGACACATGAAGAGGAAAATGTTGCAGGTTAATGTTTATGGTCCTGGTTCTGTACCACGCAGCACAACATGCAGATCTGCATGTGTGAGGTTAGGCATGGACGCAAGGCTGTTTCCCCACAGGAATTATCAGGAAAGGGTGGGCCAGGCCATCATCTTTTTCCTTACGCAGCTCTGTATCGTTTGTAACACAGAACAAGCGTGTGTTAACATTTTAAGAAATTTAATGACGTTTAAATGGGAAAGTTTATGGTCACGTAGTAGGCAGAGTGGTTTCCCCACCCACCCAAGACACCCGGTATTAATCCCTGGAACCTGAGGATATGTTACTTTACATGACAAAGAGTTTTAAGTCATATTTGCAAGTGTGAGTAAAGATTTTGAAATGGGGAGAGTATCCTGGGTTATCCAGGTGAGCCCAATGTAATCACAAGGGTCCCTCGAAAAAGGAGGCAGGAGGGTCCCATCCAGAGTAGGACAGAGCAAAGGTTGTAGTGATGCAAGCCAAGGGGCCACGAGCCAAGGAATGCAGGTGGCCTCTGAGAAGTGGAAAAGGCAAGGAAATGAATTCTCCCCCAAAGTCTGCAGAGAGAACACAGTCCTGCGGACGTCTTAATTTTAGGACTTCTGACGTCCAGAATTGTAAGCAGATAAATTTGTGTTGTTTTAAACCACCGAGATTGTGGTACTTTGTCAGAGCAACAATAGGAAATAAACACAGGGTCACATTTAAGATATGACCCGTCATTTTTACTTTAGTGTTCTGAGTTCCCAAAGGAAGATTTTTATGGGGTAAAAATGAAGTAGCCAAAGTATCTCAGATTTCAGCTAGGGAGGAGTCAGTCCCATAGAAGAGATGTGTGAAGAAGGCCTTCAAAGATCACTAAGTTTGTTGAGGAATGGCAGTGGTCCTCACCCCTGGCTGTGCATGAGATCAGAATCAGTCACAGATGCTTAGAACACTCCTCCGAAGGGGAGTTCTCACCCAGGCTCACGAGGGGACGTGCGTGAGGACGCTCGCTGCAGAACTGCCGGGGCCAGAGGCCAGCTGAAGGCAACACAGGCGTCCATCCCTAGGCGACGGACAGTCAAGTGCGAGGGATACCGTGAAGAAATGAGAAGCCATGAATAGACATTCATACGTCCATCAGCACAGAACCTCAAAACATAGTATTGAGGGCAAAAGGTAAGAAAGCATACAATTTATGAATGTACGTTAAAAACACAAAGACTCAGAACATGATCCATTTACAAACATAGATGCGTACTTAAGAACATATATAAAGTCCATGGGGTACCTCGGGTGAGAGGAGGGATCAGGGACCAAGAGGTCAAAGAAAATAAAAAGCAGGACTCTTTGAATAACTCAGTGCTGGTAAAGTGGTATATATGGTAAAGTCTGACCAATTCAATTCTGCACCCGGACCCCCAAATGGAAGAAGAATAGATTCAGGTTAATGAGATCCAGCTCAGGCCTGGGCCCTGGCCATTTTTAAAAGCTCCAGAGATGATTCTGATGTGCCTCCAGGTCTAAGAACCTGAGGTTCATGCTGAACACAGGCAGTTCGGTGAACAACCGTCTAGACAGGAGGAGGCTCTGGAGAGAAGGGAGGGTAGTAGGGGAGACACGGACCCCTAAAATGGCAGCTATTGTGTTTGGATGGGTGGCATTATAAGAAACCTCCTTCCTGTCTCTTCCACACTACTCTGAATGATGTTGCATTGCTTTTATGTATTTTCAATGCCATCGACTTTTGTTTTTAAGTAGTTCAGAGTTTCTAGGGAGAGTTAAAGGTCATGAGGGAACTCAACAACCACTTGAGATTTTAAAGCTCAGAATGAATAGTAGCAGTTGCCAAATTCAGCAAAAATCAATGTTCAAGTGCAGTTGAAACGACTTAACTCTGGAAGGTCGGAAGAAGTCTTAACAGTTATACTTAAAACATTTGTCCTTATGTGTTGCATTTCAAAGTTCAAATGAGGAAGTACATTTAACTAATATTTGCTATCTAAATACATGATATACTTATAAAAAGGAAAGTGAGCGTACCGAATGGGGAGAACAGGTTAGTCTGGGTCCTCCCAGGAGCAGATGTGAGATGATAAAAGGTAGGAGAAATTTATTAGGGGAGGCATCAGAGACAGCAAACTTGGAGGGAGCCAGAAGAGAGTGGGGGAGCCTGGCTTCGAACCATAATGTGGGTCTGGCACTGAGCAACGGAAAGGGGGAAGGCACTCTGGGGGAGAATTGACTTACATTGCCTTGCAATCTACAGAAGGACTGATATGGCTGTCAGGGAGTTCCCAAGCAGTCGCAAGGCAGAGGAGGCCACGCCCTCTAGCAATGGGCATGCCCCCTAGCAATGGGAAGCATGGTGGGGAGGCGTGGCCTTGGCGTGAAACGTGAAAGATTTTGGAGCTAGGCACCTGAGGCCTTTGGTCAGTTGCACTACCGGCAGTTGCATATGAGTGATGCATTCTCGTAGCCACCACTGGCAAACTCAGTTTTGTCCACAAATGTTTGTGAACTGGCCTAATGTCTATGCTTGGACTACGGTCATGACATCATTCAGGGAGTGGCGGCACCTCTATTTAAATGTTTTCTAGGACTTGTCTGAAACTTTCACTCAGCTTGTTTTTTTGCGATGACAAGATCAAGGACCGTGGAAAGCAGAGGACAAAGACGTGTAATAATGACAGGAAACTTGAAGATGCGGCAAGATTCCTGAGGTTGGTGCCTTCCTAGGGAGTTAATGGACCTGGTCCTATTCTTAGAACTGTGCCCAGAGAACACAGCAGGGCTACTGAGGACTTTGGGTACTCCCTTTACGAATATCAGTGCTGAATCAAAGACCATAGGCCTTGCCTTGTTTGGGGACACCACGCTGGCCTCCTGCACACTATGTGACATTGAGGAGAGGGTTGGAGCACCAATAATGCCTGCAACTGACCTTCCACCACTTTGGCAGGGTGGAGGCTTAGAAACTAAATTTAATTTAACAAAGTAAAAATGTGTGATGTTTCTGGCATACCCGTATTGATGGAGCACAAGTCACTGCAATTTCATATAATTTTTCATGTGGGTTCTAGGAAGTCGTTTTCAGTCGTTTTGGGGGGCACTCTTCTCTTACGGTTGTACTCGGGTCCTGGGGCATACAGGGTCAAGAAGTCCTTTGGCCCGCAGCTCTGCTCTTCCTTGGCCCATTTCTGGCTATGGAGACATCTGAGTGGGTCACCCTTGTCCGGTGTCCTGCGGACAAGTCTGAGACAGGTTTTCTTTGGTTGAAAGATGGCTTTCAGAAACCTAGGTGCCTTTCATCTTGTGGCTCCTTTCTCCTACAGCCTTAAAGATCTCCATACCCACCCAACAGCTTGTGCATATGAGAGAGAAAGCGGGGAAATGGGTAACTTCCTTAGCCAGAAAATGCCACAGACTTATAGTCAATTGGCAACTAGTCACATGGCCCCATCTGGACATGGGGGAGTCTGGGACGTGTAGTTCCTAGCTTGTCTACTCTATAACATGGAAGGGGAATGTGAGGGAGCATGAGTCTTTGCTGTACCAATAGCCAAGTTTGTCTACCTTCCATAGCCTCAGTTCCAGCTAATGACCATACTTCATTCTTCTCTGAAAAACAGAACCATTCAGACATTTCCTTATCTTCCTACTACCAAATCCACCAGGAAATGTATGTACCCACACTTCTCTCTTGACACTGGTGTAACGGGCTGTCACATGGTCCTTTCTTTGTTGTCTACATCTTGACTGAAGACAAAGACGGAAAACAGTGCCATAGGTGCTAAGTACCCCTCAATCCTGAAGTAGAGTGCCAGTTGATAATGGAAAGCAGCCCCTAAGATAGCTCCCCATGGTCCTCATCTCCTAGTATTCGTGCATTTGCCTCGTTGCCTCCTCTCGAGGGTTGACCTAGGCCTGGCGATTCACTCCTAATAAATAGAATACTGTAAAAGTGGCACATGTCCTTATGTGATTAGTTATTAAAAGACTATGGCTTCTGTTGGGCTCCCTTGCTCATTCGGAGTTAATCCAGCTGCCGTGTTCTGAACTGCCCTATGAAGAGGCCCACCTGGCAAAGAACTCACATCTCTGGCCAAGTCAGTGAGGACCGGAGGTCTGCCAGCAGCCATGAAAGTGAGCTTGAAAGTGGATGCTCCCAGTCAAGCCTTGAAATGACCGCAGCCTGAAACGGACATCTTGATTGCAGCCTTGGGAGAGAGCCTAAGCCTAAGGCCCCCAGCTGAGCTGTGCTTTGCTGACTCACAGTGTATCAGTTTGCTGAGGCTGCCATGACAAAGTCCCACAGACCAGGTGGCTCAAACAACAGACATTTATTTTCTCACAGCTCTGGAGGCTGGAAGTCAAAGTCAAAGCGTTGGCAGGTTCGGTTTCTCCTGAGGCCTCCCTCCTTGGCTTGCAGATGGCCACCTTCTCTCTGTGTCCTCACGGGGCCTTTCCTCTGTAGGCAACAACCCCTGGTACCTATCCCACTTCTTACAAGGACACTAGTCATATTGGATCATGGCCCACCTTATGACCTCATTTAATCTTAACTACCTCTTTAAAGTCACTACCTCCAGATCTAATCACGTTCTAAAGCACTAGGGGTTAGAGTTTCAACCTATGAATGCTGGAGCCACGCAGCTCAATCCTTAACACACAGAAACTGTGAGATAATAAGTATTTGTTGTTTTAAATGCTAAAATTTGGGGCAATTTGGAACACAGCAATAGATAACAAATACAAATGCCTAGGTGAGACTTTCTAAGAGACTGTGAAACTGTCTCTGTCCATGACCCCCCTCCAAGCATCTCCAAGAAGACTGGGGGGTTTCACTGGGCATGGAAGCAGGCACTAGTGAGGCTTTCCGTAAGGAGAGATGTATGTCAGTGTGCTGAGCTGTTACCATCCTCCCCAACCCCCATCGCTGGAAGCAAAGGAACATATCCACCTCACCTCAACTGGTATGGGAAGTGACAGATGTCAGGACATGCTACCCCAAAATACAGCAGCACCTTGGCATTGTTAAAAAGAAAACCACAGGTCCAAAATGGAGTCCCTTGTGCTAGGCCCATGCCACCAAAGCACAGCTTAATTCCTAACCTAGTTACAGTTTCAACCTTTCCCTGGAATGTAATCTTAACCAGTCAGTCTGGAATTTCCTGGTCAGCACCAGTGAGGTCATCTACCTAATAAGACCCTTTGGTCTGCTGAAGGGAGGTGACCTGGCCCAAAAGAATCCTTTTGTTGTTGTTTACACGGAGGTCTTTGCCCCACCTCACCTCTGCCTTAAAAAAACCCCTTCCATCTGGTACAGTTCTTCAGAGCTCCTTTCTGTTTGCTAGATGGGGATGCTCCCCAATTCATAAACTGTAGAATACAGCCAATTAGATCTTTCGATTTACCCAGTTGAATTTGTGTGTGTGTGTGTGTGTGTGTGTGTGTGTGTGTGTGTGTGAAAATTAATAAAAGGAAACCTCATTTACAATGGAGTAGGGCAGCCAGCAGGGGGAGCTCTCACACCCCATCACTCCTCACTTTTCATCACAGACCCTACAGAAGGCCATGACCATCTGGACACCACTTTACTCTCCCGCAAGAGGAAGGAAGGCTTTCCTCCTCCCCAGCAATAGCCCAGCCAATGAGACACTGTCACAACAAAAAGCCACCGTACATCAAACTCCCATTTTATTCCGGTGGACTTTTTGTTTACACCAGCCTTGCCAATTTCTCCTTTCCTCCATCACAGAGCCTTCATCTCCTTTGTTCCCTGCACTTGCCCATGGTTTTGCCTTAGCTTGCTTGTCCTGGATTGCAGCTCTCTGCTATTCCCGACCAAACTCATTTTTGCTGGTAAAATAACTGGCATTTTTATTCTTAAGGTTAACTTTTTACAACAGCATATTGAATATGGGGCGCCTGGGTGGTTCAGTCGGTTCAGGGTAGGACTTCGGCTCGGGTCATGATCTCAAGGTTCGTGAGTTCGAGCCCCACATGGGGGCTCTGTGCTGACAGTTTGGAGCCTGGAGCCTGCTTCGGATTCAGTGTCTTCTTCTCTCTCTGCCCCTCCCCCGCTTGTGCTCTGTCTCTCTGTCTCTCTTAAATAAATAAATAAATAAATAAATAGATAGATAGATAGATAGATAAATAAATAAATGTTAAAAAAATTTTTTTAAACAGCATATTGAATATTTTAAACTGGAGGAGTTTGAGAAAACAACAGAAGCAGGATGTTCACTTTGACCTTTCCCTGCCCTTCTCTGAATGGGTCATAAAACCCTCCTGTGAGAGGTGGCCTCCCTATACCTGGAGGAAAGGAACATCCTAATATCGGAAGACAACAGGACACTGTAGGAGCAGAAAAGTTTTCCTTTCTTCCCTTCTAAATTCTTTGGCTGGTCTAATAATTAAATTGACATAAGACAGAGTAACATGAAGAAAACAAACAAAAGTTTAATAACTGATATACCTCCGGTATATACGGGACAGATCCAGGAAAAGGAGGTATAACTCTCCAAAATGGCTGAAGCCATCACTTCAAGTACCATCTCAAGCTAAGGACAAAGCAGGTGTTGGGGTGGGGAGTCAGTTATGGGAGATTACCAGGAATTGCAATAAACAAGGAAGCACAATAAATAAGGATAAGGTTATTATGCAGATTTAAATTACTGCCTCCTTCATCATAAGAGTTTCTAAAGATTTGTTCATCCTCCTCTTCAAGTTACAGATGGGGAGACACCCTTGCTAATGGAGATTTCCTTTGTAAATGTAAATGTCTTTTTTTTTTTTTTTGTAAATGTCTTTTACAAAAGGGGAACTTCTCCATTTTCAAAGCTTCTTCTGTGTCTGCAGCTTCTTAAAAAGAACCAGCTTAAAATAATCAATATGCTAAAGAAGCATTCCTTGGGGTGGCAAAATCTGCTCCCCTTCAATGCCAAGAAGAACCCCAATAAACAGGTCTTCTCCCAGCTCACTCTGCTTACTCCATACTCCTCAGTCTATCATATTCCTAACACAATTTCATCTATACCACTCCTCGTCAGACACAGCACAAAAATACACAGATCTTCATTTCCTTATGAAGGCTCCCATGTCATGTAAAACTTACAGCAAATAAATCTGTATGCTTTTCTCCTGTTAATATCTTTGTCAGTTTAATTACTAGAACTAGCTGGTACCACCTAAGAGAGTCAAGGAAAACTTTTTCCTTCTCTACTGAAGCTTTGAGAGAACTGAAGAGTGGGACATGTGTCCCCTGGATTTAAGGGGAAGAGTGGCTGGTACCTGACCCCACCTTGGGAACACCCTTCTGCCTGAGGGTGCCTCTATCCGGCTTCAGATCTGAGAGGGAAAGAGGCGAGCAGGTGAAGAGTAGCAGAAAAGGACACCCCCAACATTTCTACTTTGATATAAGGATTATTTTGAGCTAAAGGCAACTGAGAAAAAGCAGATACAAGAAAAGGTCTCTGCCTTCCCCCTATTTGCCTAAAAGCAGGACGTTTGTAAAGGTATACCCCCACCCTCTCTACCAGGAAGGACAGAAGTTTATCACTGGAGTTAATTCTAGACTCTTACAAGCACCAAAACCTTGCTAAAAGTAGCCCTTATCCATTCGTTTCCCTGTATGTTTGCTTTCCCACAATCTGCCAGCCTGAGGAGCTCAAAGGTTTTTTTCCTTTGTCTTATCACTTCTCTACAACTTTCTTGTTCTTTTGTCACGCTATATAAGCCCAAGTTCTAACCACCCCTCTGAGTTACTCGTGGCTGAATGCTCCCCATGCAAATGTACATGTTAATACACTTCTGTTTGTTTTCTCTTATTATTCTATCTTTTGTCAGTCTAATTTGTGGGGCCCTAGCCAAAGAACCTAAGATGGGCAGAGGAAAAAGGTTTTTCCCCCCCTCGCCTACACATGTTTCCAGGGGCCAGGTGTAGATGGGTGGAAGGGGGCTACACTTGGAGGCCTGAAAAGGGACACTGGTGAAGGATCTGTCTGGAGGGGCAAGATGACCCAGCAAAGAGGGATGCTGCTGGAGGTTGGGGGGCTGGGGGAGATGTAAGCCAGAACTCCTTAAACTGGACTGCTGATCACATCACCTGGGCCTCTTATGAATGTAGATTCTGATTCAACAGGTGAGGTGAGCCTAAGTTCTCCATGTCTGGCGGGTGATGCCTGTGCTGCTTACCAGCAGAAGGCTGGAGAAGGTACCCGCTGTGGATATAACACCCCTAGAGATGGGGAAAAAATAAATGGTTTCCTCCCTGCACTGAGTCTAGCTGGTGCCATAAGCTGGGAGCAAAGCGGATGCAGTGGCCCCTGCCATCAGACCTTCCCAGGGACCTTGGTCCTGTCCCCTCTCTCTGACTCCTAAGGTTGCAGCCCCAAACCTTCCCTCCTTCTCTGATATCATCAGTGACTTTCTGCCTGTTAGATCCTCCCCAGCCACACACCAACATACACATATTCTTTAACAAAGCAACATAAACCCTTTGTCCACCCCTGCCCCCTTCAGCCACAGTTCACAGTAAAATTTCTCCTCAGAACATCCACATTTTCTCCACGTCCTTGCCATACATTCACTTTTTAAAAGCACATTTAAATTGGGAAATATGTATACATAGGAGGGTAAAGAAGGTTTTTTTTTTTTTATTCCTTGGACAAGTAACTAGTTTCTCTGAGGCTTCTTTTTCTTATGGTAGTAAGGATATGGCCCTGCTATGCTTTGAGAGCACTAAATAAGAATCAGAGGCACAAAGTAGGTCCTCAATAAACCACCTTAGTCTTGGCTGAAGATAAGAAGAAACCCCCAATGGCGGATGCCTGGGTGACTCAGTCAGTTGAGTGACTCATGATTGTGGCTCAGGTCATTGTCTCACAGTTCGTGAGACAGAGCCCCACATCAGGCTCTGTTGCTGACAGCACAGAGCCTACTTGGGATTCTCTCTCTCTCCCTCTCTCTCTGCCACTCTCTCACTCTCTCTTTCTCTCTCTCTCTCTCTCTCTCTCTCAATAATTAAACATTAAAAAAGAAGAAAGAAACCCCCAGGGCTCCAGGTACAGCAGGGCTGGCGTTGGCTGAGATGTGCCCAGACACGTCCAGGCATGTCCCTGGATTTCTCTCTGCCTCCCTGCCCCCATGCAGTCATCACCTCGTGGCCTCCATTCTCTGTGGCCTGGGCTGGAGCTGAGGATTGAAAAATGAATCAGCCAGGAAAGGGCAAGAATGAGAGGCCAGCAGACTATGCATTCCACCCCCCCAACCCCTGCAAGCTCCCTAAAGTACAATCTATCCCTCAGGCCCCAGGGGTCTGGTGATTTCTGGATCTCTCTCCTATTAAACAATGAAAACTCAACTGAGTAAATGTTAAAGATAATGATTGGCTTTACTGAATCATTCATGAATCGAGCAGCATCCCACCTAGCAAATAGAAAGAAGCTCCAAAGGGCTACAAAAAGGAAAATGTTTTTAAAGGCAAGACAAGGAAGTCATTTAAAAAAAAAAAAAGAAAGAAAGAATTATTTCGGGCAATATCACCTCCCTTTGGGGGACGAAAAGGCCTGTCTTATTAGGTGAATTCCCTTACCCATGCCAACCAGGAAATTCCAGACTGACCAGTTAAGATTACATTCCTGGGAAGGGTTGAAACTGCAATCAGGTTGGGTATAAAGTCCCAGTGTGGCGACATGGCGTTAGCACAAGGGACTCCATTTTGGGCCTGTTGATTATTTTTATTACTCCCTTATTCCATATATTCCATACCCTGTTCTTACTGCATGTGCCCCGAGGGGCTAGGATGTGCCAGCCGCGGGGCCAGGCGCCAGAGGGTTTCAGAGACTACGACCCAACACATTTCCTGTCCTCCAGGAATTCATCAGAGGGGAGAACAAGGCAATCGGTTCCAAATCGGGACTTCATGGGGGGGGATGGTTATGTGACATTGACTGAGACACTTCCAAGGACACTTCCCATCTCTTCAGCCACAAAATAGGGGGAGTAACATGTACCTTTCAGGGCTGTTTTGAAAGTGACAAGGTGCAATCTAGCTCTTCGGATTTACACAATAAGAATTTTTCTGTTTTGTTTTCTCTGTCGAGAAAAAAATGGAACAGCCTCGTAAGGAAGGGAACTTACTTCTTTCTAAAGATATGCAAACACATTGGAGATAAAAATAATAATAATACATGGTAATGCATATTATAACCTGAAAGACAGAAACGCTGTTTGGGGAATTTTTGAGTTTTATTGAGAATTAAACCCCACCTTGCTGGGTGAAAGGTGAAAGGTGAAAGGTGAAAGGTGGAAAGGTGATAGCCTTGTCCAGGCTTTGGTGTCGCCACTAGGTGGCATCAGTCTGTGGAAACTAAACTGGCCTGACTGCAAAGTGACTCTGCTTTCCCTGTGGAAGGTAGAAAAGAGAGAACACAGCTAATTGTCAAGAACTAAGCTGAGGCAGGTATTGAATTTTCATCTCATTTCTAAATTTAGTTCTTAAGCCGTGTGACAAATAGAATAAAAGAGACAGAATTACAACCGAGTGAGAGAAATGTACATATTGGTCTTTCTCTTGTAAAATACCTCCTGGAGGAAAAAAAAACAAAAAACGTGTTCTACTGCAATGCTGTTAGATGGTCAGGGCTTTGCAGATGCGTTCTTAGAGGAATTTGTGAATGCAGATCCCACAGTAATGAGTGGACACGAAACATCTTGCTTTGGGAGGTTTCTTATTTGATTTCCTGAGGGATTTCTTTCGATTCATATCTACCTGGAAATTCATGGAAAATGTGAAAATATTGTTTGCCTTCATTCCTTTCTTAAATGTTGTCTGTTTTATTTTCGCTTCTGCGGGGCTGGGGAGCACCCTGGGAGCTGTCCTTCTCACCCACTTTATTCAGGATTAAAAAGAGGGTTTTCACTCCCCTCTAGTGGCTGGCTCTGGTCTCCTTGTCAGGTTGAAACCGCAGAGGAGCTGGGTCAACGGGGGTGCGGGGCACGCGTCCACTGGGAGGAGAGCCTGAGAAGGTCTCCAGGCTGTGCAGGGGAGGGACAGAGGAAGATTCCTGCCCCAGGGAGGCCAGGCTCTTCTGCCCCACTCCCCGCTCCCAGGCAGGAAAACAGGCCTGGCCACCGGCAGCCGCAGGAGCTCTCCTGACTCAGGGCAGCACCCAGAAGGTCCCTGCCCTGGGGATGGCAGGAGGGCCCAGCCCTGCAAGGGGAGCCGGCGTGGAAGCCACTCGGGCCTTGTGGTTGTGTGCTGTGAGAGGAAGGAAGAGGCCACAGTATGGGACAGTGTAGTTCTAGACAGTGGGAGAGGGAGAACTTTGTAACCCCAGTCATGTGCATGAAAAGGGCAGTCACAGGACTGGATTCACGATGGACCGTGCAAGCTCGGAAGTGAAGGCAGGCATCAGACAGACGCAATCAGACGCATGCATCCATCCAGCCAACAAACCTCCTCCCCCCACTTTTATGATAATGTCCAAATATGATTTAGTGCCTTCCCCACGAGTCAGGCAGCTGGACCGCTGCCACTCTGCCCTGTTCATCCTATTCATTTTGGTTTCCCCAGCACCAAACACAGCACCTGACATGTAGTGGAATCTCAAAAATTATTTGCATTGAAGGAATGGAGAGTGCTAGGCCCTTGGAGAGATGCCCAGGTCAATCAGACCCAGATCCTACCCTCAGTGACGTTATGGCCCAATCATAAATACGCAACATACTAGACACGATAACTATTTGTTCTTTCCTCCCTTCCTTTCTTGTATTCTCCCCAGAACCTACCCTCCAAGATTGCCCAAAGGGAGAAAGTGCTCAAGGCTTTAGAAGTGGCAAAGATGAATTTTGTCTGGGAGAATCAATGAAGGCTTCCCGGAGGAGGGAGCATTTGATCTGGCTCATCCAGGACTCTAAGCAGCATGAACACGGACACAGAGATGCGTGGGAAAGTAGAGACGTGCGTGGAGAAATGCACAAAAGTGCAGTTTTGTTTGTGGAACTATATGAAGGGGAGAAGTAGAAAACAGGGTAGGAAAGTCCCTTGGTTACTAGGTTAGGGGCCCTAAAGCATGGTGTGAAAAACCTGGATTTCACTACCAGAGAGATCAGATAGCCCTGGGCCTGGCCCAGACTCTGTTGTCTGACTACAGACTATGTGATAACTGTGGGCAAGCTACCTAACTCCTCTGAGCCTCACTTTCTTCACCTGTAGAATGAGGATAATACTACTTACTCTTTAAAAACGTGAATGAGGGCATGCTGCAAATACACGCCGTTCGCATCTTTTTCCACTTTGGGAAAAATCTGCATATTATCACATACAGGGTTAACTCTATACTCACTTATATGCCATTATCACACTCTAATTAACAACTTTTCTATTTATGGATATTTAGGTTGCTTCCGATCTTTAAGTAGTTTGTGTCTGGGTATCTACAAGATGAAATTCATAAAGTAGCATTGCTAAATCAAAGCGAATATGAAATTTAAATGTTGACAGAATCACCAACTTAGTCTCCATAAAAGAGGGAATCAGGTTCCACTTCTATCAGCGATATACGTAAAGGTCCCTTTCCTTATGCCTTCACTAAATTTTTTTGATCTTTGCCAATCTGAAAGGCTTTGTGTGTGTGCATGCATGCGTGTGTGCGTTTTAAGTTTATTTATTTTGTGAGAGAGAGAAAGCGCATGCAGGAGGGGCAGAGAGAGAGGGAGAGAGAGAGAATCCCAAGCAGGCTCCATGCTGTCAGCGCAGAGCCTGACGTGGGGCTCAAACTCACAAATCGTCAGACCATGACCTGAGCTGAAATCAGGAGTCAGATGCTTAACGGAGCTACCCAGGCACCCCTGAAAGGTTTTAAGTTGGCATCTCATTGTAGTTTTACTTTACATTTTTATTATTAAAATTGAGGTTGGGCACCTTTTCAACTTTTAAAAGCCATTTGCATTTCTTCTCTGGGAACTGTTTGTAGCCTTTTATCATTTCCATTTGGTTGTTAGCTTTTTTCTTATGGATTTATAGGAACTATTTATTTATTTATTTATTTATTTATTTATTTATTTTTTTTTTTTTTCTTAACGTTTATTTATTTTTGAGACAGAGAGAGACAGAGCATGAACAGGGGAGGGGCAGAGAGAGAGGGAGACACAGAATCGGAAACAGGCTCCAGGCTCTGAGCTGTCAGCACAGAGCCCGACGCGGGGCTCAAACTCACGAACTGTGAGATCATGACCTGAGCTGAAGTCGGACGCTTAACCGACCAAGCCACCCAGGTGCCCCAGGAACTATTTATTTATTAAGGAAATTAGTTCTTCAGGATATGGTCACAAATGTTTGCACAATTTGCCACCTCTCTTTCACTATGTCTATTTTATTCCCCTGGAAGATATTTTTTCTTATCTTTATGTAGTCATACTGACCATTTCTTTCCTTCACAGTTTCTGTATTTTGAATCCTGCTCAGAAAGGCATCTCACTCCCAGATAATGAAAGAAATCCTGGCTTTATTTCGGGGTGAGGAGAGAGGCAGGAAATTCTGCTTTATTTTTTTCCAGATGGCAGTCACACTAACCCCATTTCTCTGGATTCCTTGAAGCAGCAAAAGCCATTCAAGAACCAGTCAAGGGGCCCTGCTGAGAGGAAGAACACAGATTGACGTAAATGTTCTAAATGTCATTTCATCCCCACAACCACCACATGAGGTGTCAGCATCTTGTTTCTCAAATGAGGGAGCCAAGGTTCAGAGAGATTGAGTAAATTGCCCACAGTGGCACAGCCAGCAAATGACAGACCTGGGATTTGAACACCAACCAATGTGTGTGTTCACTCCACCCAGGAGAATTAAGAGTCCGAGGGGAGGCATGGTATATACCATACAGGGCTTTCTGGAAGGATTAGATGACAGCTTTTCGGTCTCGTCCTCCTCGTTCCTTCCTTCCAAAGGCCTCCTACACTCTGTGGCCAAAGCTCCCTACAGCCAGCAGACACGGGTGTCTGTCCCGGCAACGCTGCCCCTGTTCGAAATGACCAGCAAGGAACAGTCACAGGAGCCAGAAATAAACCTTCGTCGTGTTCACTGAAAATTCTTCAGTTGATGGGTAGCAGCAGCTAGCATTAACCTGAGTATTAGAATTGTCCAGTCACAACGGATCCTTGAGGGAACCACAATGGAGGGCAGTTAGTTCATCTCTGAGACCATCTCCTTCTTTCCACTTGCCTGGAGGCAGTGGTCCTTCTTACCTGCGCTGTCTCAAGAGCATCGCCCACTCCATCCCTTCCCTTCCCTCCCTGTTTCCTCTCTTTTCCCACAGCCCTAGTCTGAACCATGCTTGGAGAGCTGAGAAGCTCCCTCCCAAGCTGGCAACACTCACTCAGGTCTCAGGCTGTGCACAATCTTTGTATCTATTTTGGAATGGGCTAGAGCAGTGAGAGCAGGGAAACTCACAGGAAACACACACAGCTCCAAGGTAAACCCTTCAACCTGCCCAGGGCCCCGCTGCAGGTGCTGCATAACTAATTCTTCTCCCGTCCCTCCAAGCAGGACACAGGCCCAGTGGGGAGTGCCTTGGCCTGGTTATAATATCTAGCTTTTATTACTGCTCTTTCTATATCTTATCAGTGGGGTAAAGGGCAAGGGCCTTAGGCATGTGTCCAAGGACATGCACCATGCTCACAGCAGCTCCCTGGCCCAATTCAGGCAAGTTGTGCTCTGAGAGGTCTAATTTCGCAAAAGGCAGGTTAGGCTGTCTTGCAGATGGTGGCGGTGGTGGCAGCAGCAGGGGTGGTGACAAGGGTAAGGGGGGGGCGGTGATGTCAGAGAGGAAAAGACTCCAAGGGAGGTGGTCTCTTGGTAGCAATTTTAAAATGCCTCTGTGGGGGCGCCTGGGTGGCTCAGTCGGTTGAGTGTCCGACTTGCTCAGGTCATGATCTCACAGTCTGTGAGTTCGAGCCCTGCATCAGGCTCTGTGCTGATGGCTCAGAGCCTGGAGCCTGCTTCTGATTCTGTGTCTCCCTCTCTCTCTGCCCCTTCCCTGCTCATGCTCTGTCTCTTTCTGTCTCAAAAATAAATAAAAACATTAAGAAAAAAAAAATTTTAAATGCCTCTGTGGGATGAGTGTCTGGGTGGTTCAGTCAGTTAAGTGTCTGACTTTGGCTCAGGTCATGATCTCACGGTTTGTGAGCTCCCCCTGCCTCGGGCTTGGGGCTGACAGGTCAGAGCCTTTAGCCTGTTTTCAGATACTATGTCTCCCTCTCTCTCTGCCCCTCCTCCACTCACACTCTGTGTCTCTTTGTCTTAAAAATGAATAAACATTTAAACAAATGCTTAAATGCCTCTGTGGGAAAAGTTACGGACTACCCTTGAGATCAGATTTTATTTTTTCTGTTAATAACAGGCGTCTCCTGAAGTAATGTCTTTGACATCAGCCATAGAAACACTTTTCTACATCCGTCTCCTCAGGCAAGGGAAACAAAAGCAAAAATAAACGATTGAAGCTCAGTAAAATAAAAAGCTTTTGCACGGCAAAGGAAACCATCAACAAAACAACAAGGCAACCTACTGAATGGGAGAAGATAGTTGTGAATGACAACATCCAATCGGGGGCTAATATCCAAAATATATAAAGAACTCCTACAACTCAACACCAACGACAACGCCAAATAATCGGATTTAAAAATGGACAGAGGAACTGAGTAGACTGTTTTTCCAAAGAAGACATCCAGGCGGCCAACAGACACATGAAAAGATGCTCCACATCACTCATCATCAGGAAAAGGCAAATCAAAACCCCAATGAGCTACCACCTCACACCTGTCAGAATGGTTAGAATCAAAACGATAAGAGATAACAAGTATTGGGGAGGATGTAGGCTCATACACTGTTGGTGGGAACACAAATTGGTGCAGCCACTGTGGAAGACAGTATGGAGTGTCCTCAAAAAAATGAAACATAGAATTACCATATGATCCAGTAATTCCTCTGCTGGGTATCTACCCAAGAAAATGAACACACTAACTCAAAAAGATACACGTACCCCTATGTTTACTGCAGCATTATTTACCATAGCCAAGATATGGAAGCACACGTAAATATATATATAATATATATAAATACACACACACACACTGTAATATTACTCAACGGTAGAAAAATGAGATCTTGCCATTTGCAACAACATGGATGCCTAGAGGGTATTACGCTAAGTGAAATAAGTCAGTCAGAGAAAGATAAATACCATGCGACTTCACTTATGTGTAAAATTTAAGAAACAAACCAAATGAACAAAGAAGAGATAAAAATACAGACTCTTAAATGCAGAGAACAAACGGGTGGTTGCCAGAGCAAAGACAGGTGGTGGGATGGTTGAAATAAAGGGGATTAAGAATACACCTAAGGGGCACCTGGGTGGCTCAGTTAGGTACAGCGTCCAACTTCGGCTCAGGTCATGATCTCACGGCTTGTGGGTTCGAGCCCCGCATCGGGCTCTGTGCTGACAGCTCAGAGCCTGGAGCCTGCTTCCGATTCTGTGTCTCCCTCTCTCGCTCTGCCCCTCCCCTGTTCATGCTCTCTCTCTCTCTCTCTCAAGAATAAATAAAACATTAAAAAAGAAAATTGTTTTAAATGAAAAAAGAATACACTTAATTATGGTGAGCACTGAGTAATGTAGAGAATTGTTGAATTATTATTTGCTACACCTGAAACGAATACAACACTGTATATTAATTACCAGAAAAAAACAATAGTGTCTTTATCATCCCAGATGTTGAGGGGCATCACAGTGGATGACGTGATCTACTTGGTGCTAACTACTCACTGACCTTCTTGAGTAACCACTAGAAAGTCGTTGGGTCTTGAATTCCTCAAATTTTAAATTGATCATTCTCACTGCCTAAGCATTGCCCGGTGCGCTGCGAGGAGAAAGACCTTTATACCTTCCCGGTTCTGGCTACCTTATTTTTTCTCTACAACTCAGCTCGAATGTCATCTCTTCTGGCAGAACGTCTCTAAGCCCAGAGTCGACTGGTCTAAACTCCCATCTCTGTGCTCTCAGCAATCCATGCATTCTTTTAACACATCCCCACTGTCTGTTCATATCTTGCCCTCTCATCAGATGGCAAACGCCTTTCAGGTAGGGATTGGGATTGTTCCTTGCCCGACTATGGCCAATTCATCCCAGTGCCTGGCAAAAGGGCAAGTGTGTTCAGTAGAAATCAACCTTCTTAGCCAAAATGGAATATTTTTCAATAGATGGTTTTGGAAAGGGAATCTTAGGACTTGGACACTGCACAGACCTAAACCTTCAGAAGAGGAAAGGAAGGCCCTGAAGATGAAATGGCTTGCCCAGAGCAGAGCCACGTGTCAGCAGCCCGGCTGACACATGAGCACCTTTCCTGGTGGAACAAAGCTTGTTAGTGACATCAGAAACTATCCCCAGGCTGAGGTCTGCTGGTATGAAATACCCCGAAACACATTCATTAGTCGGTATGGTCTTTCACCCCAAAGTCTAAAAAATTCTTTGGCCTCTGTATTTTCTGTCCTTTTCATTTCTACTAGATATTTTTCTTTTAATAAATTTTACCTTTTATTAATTTTGATTATAAAAGTTTACATGTTTATTGTAGAGATTCTGGAATATGCTAAAAAGTAAAAGAAAGAAAGAGAGAAAATTAAAAATACCCTAGAATTCCATAAGCCAGAGACAGCCGACATTAGTATGGGATATTGCCACCGATAAATCTATGTGACTGAGATCAGGTTATATGTTGAATTTTATGCTTTTTCTTACTGTTGGGTTGTGAGTAAAGTCCTTAAAAATTAGGTTTTCCAGGGCACCTGGATGGCTCAGTCGGTTGAGTGTCGGACTCTTGATTTTGGCTCAGGACATGATCTCACAGTTCATGAGTTCGAGCCCTGCGTCAGGCTCTGTGCTGACAGTGTGGAGTCTGCTTTGGATTCTCTCTCTCCTCTCTCTCTCTGCCCCTACTTCATTTTCTCTCTCTCAAAATAAATAAACTTAAAAAAAAATTTTTTTAAATCAGGTTTCCTTTGTAGTGTTTGTGCTGGAAGCTTCTCAACCAGTACACTTTGTACTGAGTTAATTTATAAATAAAAAGGAGCCAATGATGAAATAAAAAGGAAAAATGATACATAATCTATTATTTGTAATAGCTACACTTTAGCCTATCGGAATAGATCACCTTTTCCTAACATCTGGGTGGCTCACAATTTTTCCCTGCAATACATGAAAACTGTGTTTATTTCTTCATCTCACTGTGATGAAACATCTCTGTATGAAATCTCGATCTGTATTTCTAAGTATTGCTTTATGAGTCCTATGTTATGTCCTCAACTTTGAAGGAAAGGTTTTAAAAAGGTGAATTATTTTAAAACTTAGGATCGGCTCAAAAGATCATGCTGTTTTTCAAGTTGCCTTAAAAGCACTGATCCCAGGGGCACCTGGGTGGCTCAGTCCGTTGGGCATCCTACTTTGGCTCAGGTCATGATCTCACGGTTTGTGAGTTCGAGCCCCACGTCAGGCTCTGTGCTGACCTCTCAGAGCCTGGAGCCTGCTCCGGTTTGTGTGTCTCCCCCTCTCTCTGCCCCTCCCCTGCTCATGCTCTGTCTCTGTTTCTCAATAGTAAATAAATGTTAAAAAAAATTATAAATGAGGCTGAAGAGGAAGAGACAGATCCAGATGTGGTTCAGTCTTCTGGAGACACATGAAAAAAAAAAAAAAAAAAGCACCGATTCCATTTCGGTAGAAAAAGGAAAGATAATTCAATAAACAGCAAAAAATATATATAATAGGGTCAAATGGTGTTAAGTTTAGCTTGTAACATTAGACACTTGACTCTGAATATTTGAGGGAGGGATTGATTTCTTTTTTTACCTAGAGCTATAAATTACATGTTAATTGCAGTTATGTAATGCTAAAGAAGAGATACTGCTTTTTGAACTATTTATGCCATCTGTATAAAAGTTAAATAGTCTGAGGAGCACCTGGCTGGCTCAGAAGAGCATGTGACTTTTAATCTCAGGGTGGTGAGTTCGAGTACCATGTGGGGTGTAGAGATTACTAAAAAAAAAAAAAAAAAAAAAAAAAAAAAAAAAAAGTGAAATAGTTTAAGTTCAAAGATAAAGTAACTAGAAAGACTATCTGGTTCTTAGAACAGGGAAGCCAGCTCCTGGATTTAAGTTTGTAGCCATAGGAAAACTGAAGTACAAGAAAGCTGTTTCCCTAATAATCTGTTTACGGAAAAAACATACATCTTAAGCTTCATCACATAAAGTTTAAATATCTGCAGATTCATTAAAAAATATTTTAAACAAGGTAAAAGCTAAAATAAAATTCAGACTTGAGAGATTAAAAATAAAAGCAAGCAAGAAAAATAGACCCCTAAATGTTTCTATTTTTTGGTTCTACATGTATTTGTGTTGAGGACATTATATCGATACTAGCTTATGGGGATTATACTTTCATTTCACAAACATAAAAATGTATTTTAGGGGGCGCCTGGGTGGCTTGATCAGTTGGGCGTCCGACTTCGGCTCAGGTCATGATCTCACGGTCTGTGAGTTCAAGCCCCGCGTCGGGCTTTGTGCTGACAGCTCAGAGCCTGGAGCCTGTTTCAGATTCTGTGTCTCCCTCTCTCTCTGCCCTTCCCTGTTCATGCTCTATCTCTCTCTGTCTCAAAAATAAATAAATGTTAAAAAAAAATGTTTTTTAAAATGTATTTTAGTATATTAATATGGTCCAACTCTCAAATTTTTGCTTATTATAAAATGAACAGTAAAAATAATTATAAAAAGGCAACCTATACACCTCAAGACAGCTTTCAGTGTGGCACATATTTTCCAACTTGCCTGTATCATTTGTTCTTTTTTAATCGCTTGAGGAAACTGCTTAAAAACAGGATTAAGGATGGGCAAACAAGATTGCTGTGGAAGTGATTTCAAGGCTACAAAGCAATTTTTGAGCCCCCAGGGGACTAAACCACTGAGACTCTTCAAAACAAAGACTTGTGTTTCAGGGGAGAGCCCCCCAGTGAAGACGGGCTATGAGGCTGTAACAAACCTTCCACGCAAATCTCTCACTGATTTCCAGGAAGCAAGACAATCACCCACTTTCCTGACATACTAATCACTATATCCCAGGAACTGTGCAGGGCACTTTGCAAACATCATTCCTCCTAACCTCCACCCCCGCCCCATGCACAGCCCCGTGAGATAACTGTCATCATGATCCCCATTTTACAGAAAGGAAAGCTGATGTCCAGAGAGGTCTACTCTCTCCCAAAAGTCACATGGCAAGGGGGTGGCTGGGATTCAGTTGGGGTCTGTGTGATGCCCTTTTAACTTCCCACCTCTCACACTGCCATATTAGGCATGTTTTAACACTGAGACAAAAAAAAAAAACCCAGTAGGAATCAATGTAGGAAGGAGGGTAGAGTCCCCCCAGATTGGATTTCTAAACTAAAATGCAAGAAAGACTCAGTGCTTTGACAGAAGAATATCTAGGTTCTCAGAGGACTCTCCATGGACATGGGGCTTAAGGAGATGAGGACCGTTAAGGCAATAGTGAGTGGAATATTTGAGCTGGCAAACTCCCTTCTCCCTTCGCTCAGCCTCCCCGTGGAGAGGAAGGGCTGCCCTGACTGCTCCCCAGTCCTACAAGTTCCAGGTTGCAGCCTGGCCTCATAATACAGCTTGTCTGCGGGAGGCCTAGGGCAGCACACCCACCCGCAGGCTGTGCTGGGGCCACTCGTGCGGGCCAAAGTCCAGGCAGCTCCACCCTGAGGGGAGAGAAGAAGCCCCGTTTCCACCCAAGTGTCCTGAGTCATTCGATCTAATTCCACTCGTGGTGAAGCTCACGTTTCACTTTGCCGCTGTGGCTCCTGCTGTCTATTTGACAAAGCCCAGGAGGGGAACAGGATGGGGCAGGGCAGTCAGAGATGGGGTGGGGGCTCCCACCACCCTTGGATTTCAGGTTAAACCTCTTTACCCTCCCTTGACCCTCAAGACCAGAAGGAGTTGGGCTGGTGGGGACCTCTTAGATCGCTTTGGACCTAAAATCCTATGAAATTTATCCAAAGGGGGAAAAAAAAAAACAAAAGACTAGAAAAAGGAATGAGGGCAGGTCTCCTACCAAAAAAAAAAAAAAAAGGTTTCCAAGG
Organism: Panthera pardus; assembly: GCF_024362965.1. Taxonomy (NCBI): domain Eukaryota; kingdom Metazoa; phylum Chordata; class Mammalia; order Carnivora; family Felidae; genus Panthera; species Panthera pardus. The sequence goes on from NW_026527002.1 coordinate 47,901,949, forward strand.
ATTGTCACAGATAAATCTTTGGATAATTTGAACTTATAATTATCTTAGGCTTCCAGCTTTATTTACTTCAGTAACCCAAGGCAGAACCACTCGTGGATCCTTTTCATGAACTGTAGCACTGTTTAAGCCTCCACCCCCCGAATTCCCCTCCCTGATTACACTCTCCTACCCTCCTAAATCTAGCCTTCCACCTCACCCGACAGTGAGGTCTTCCATTCCTGCTGTTCCAGCCCTTTAGGAACATGGGTCACTCGTGTCCCTGGGATCGATCTCCCCTCTGTCCTATACCTGCCACCGTTCCCACACAGTCACTATGGTCTAAGGGGGGAAGTTACGGGGACCTATGACTCGGGCCTGGTCAATAGATACTTGCTGCTTATACTGACCGAGGCACTCTTCTAAGTACTTTTTTTTTTTTTTAATTTTTTTTAATGTTTATTTATTTTTGAGACAGAGAGAGACAGAGCATGAACAGGGGAGGGGCAGAGAGAGGGAGACACAGAATCGGAAACAGGCTCCAGGCTCTGAGCTGTCAGCACAGAGCCCGACACAGGGCTCGAACTCACGGACCGCGAGATCATGACCTGAGCCGAAGTTGGACGCTCAACCGACTGAGCCACCCAGGTGCCCCTAAGTACTTTTTTAAAATATATTTTTTAAGTCTATTTTTTTGTTTTGAGGGGGGGAGGGGCAGAGAGAGTGGAAAAGAGAGAATCCCGAGCAGGCTCCACACTGTCAAGGCAGAGCCCGATGTGGGGCTCGATCTCATGACCTCAGCCAAAATCAAGAGTTGGTTGCTTAACAGACTGGGCCACCCAGGCATCACCCTCCTAACTACTTTCTAAATGTTAACTTATTTAGGCTACATGACAACCCTATCGGATGAGTACCATTCTCATTTTGGAAAGGAGAACACTAAGTGAACTTAAATCACTTGCCCAAGGCACACAGCTAATAAGCTGTATTTTCCTCTCACTAGTATGATTGGTTCAGCATTGTACCTGGGAGCAAATAAGAGCCTATATGATGCAATTGCTGGGGCTTCTCCATAAGAGACTTTTGTTCTCACTTGTGCTTGAAGTAGGGTAGATGTGAAGAGCAGTGCAGCCAGCCCTCTGGTGACCACATTCTTTATGAAGGAAGCCATTATAGGACTGAGGGAAAGAAAGAAAGAAACTAAGTCTCAGCAACAAACTGGGAGCCCCTGATCAAACTGTGCCTGAAGGCAGGCCTACTTCTGACTTTTTCAGTTTGGTGAGCTAGTGAATTACTTTCCTGTTTAAAAAAGACTGGTTTGACTTATCTTTGACTTGCTGTAAAAAAAAAAAAAAAAAAAAAAAAAAAAAATTCCTAGCTATGGGGCACCTGGGTGGCTCCTTCGGTCGAGCATCTGACTTTGATTCAGGTCATGATCTCATGGTTTGTGAGTTTGAGCCCCCAAAGCAGGCTCTCTCTCTCTCTTTCTCTCTCAATATAAAGAAAACATTAAATTAAAAAAATTCCTAGCTAGTACAGCTTAGTGCATCAACTGCATAATTCTGCCTATATAACTTCTCACTATTACAAAGTCAACTGACGAGAAAAATAAGCATGCTTTGATGAATAGAAACACTTAAATGCTTAAAAGTTTTGTGTTGGCATCATATTATACCACCAAAATCATGATTCATGCAGATAAGCACCAGTATGCACACGTGTATCGCCTCGATTGTTTTTAAGGCCAACGCAATGTTTAAAAGGCCAATGCAGAACTAAAAATGTCCAAATCAGTGACACCTTTACAAAAAGTCTGCCGTCTGCACAGGGATGGCCTCATTGTGACTCTTCCCTCCATTCTGGTGTAAGCCCCTAGCCTCACTTCAGCCCCTGTCAATCTGCTGCGCTGCAGAGCGTCTCTTGATGACCTTTGTTTTTGTAGACTTTTCTGCTGCATCTAACCCTATTTGCCCTCTGCTTTTTTATTCTCTTCCTTTGGATACCCGTTAACAGTTTACTTTGTCTTCTCTCTTTTTTTTTTTTTTAAAGCAATTTCTTAAAAATGTTTATTCATTTTTGAGAGAGAGAGACAGAGTGCGAACAGGGGAAGGGCAGAGAGAGAGAAGGAGACACGGAATCCAAAGCAGGCTCCAGGCTCCGAGCCGTCAGCACGGAGCCAGATGTGGGGCTCGAACTCACGAACCACATGACCTGAGCCCAAGTCAGATGCTTAACCGGCTGAGCCACCCAGGGGCCCCTCTCTTCTCTTTTTTATCTCCACTTTCCCCCACTTGTACATCACAAGTGTTGGCATCTCTCAACATTTTCTTCTCCACAGAATGAAACTTAGTGGATCTTAGGATACAGGCTTAGCTGCTGTGGCAAAAAAGACACTCTCGCCCTCCGGCTTCCCCACAGAGTAACCCACGACACCAGCTCCCACGAGAGACAAGTGTGTTTCCCTTTCACTTGCTAGCCGTCTGTGTTCCACAGACCATCCGGGAGCCGGGTTATTTCTGTCTAGCTCTCCCACCATTCCTACGAGGGGTATCATTGTTTTGGTGATCAGAGCTGCCTCCCCCTCAGCCCCAGTGTTCCAGCCTGCTGACAGTGGGAAAAGAGAATGACAGAAAGGAAACAGTTTCCTTTTTAAAAGGCATGACCTAGGCGTTGCCCACATGGCCACTTCCACTCACATCCACTTGGTCACGTGGCCACAGCAAGGTGGGGTGAGGGGGGCGGTCAACCTGGGAAAGAAACACCATCTCAAGCTGGGTGGCCATGTGCCCGGCTCCAACTAGGGACAGTGGATCCCGGCAACAATGAGCAGTCTCTGCCAGCATCCCTGGCTTCTTTCTCTGTCTTCTCTCCCTGGGCACCTCACCCTGTCTCCTTGCAGTGGCCCTGTCCTCCACACGGTGACCCGCAAGGCTCCAGCCCAACTGCATCCTGGGCTGCCCCACACCCAGATCCACCTGCACGCTCTCCCCACGACCTCCCTCTGCCTTCCCTGTCCTCTAGAGGAGCCACCACACTCCTGGTCACTCAGGCCCCAAATCTGGTATCATCAACTCCCGTCCCCAAGCCCTGGCGCCTCGTGCTCCCACATGACTGAGTGATCCCCAGATAAGGGCTCCTGTCCGTTCCTGTCCATTTCCTTCTTCCCACCACCCGAGCTGCCGTACAAGCCTCCTGCCCAGCCTCTCCGCATTCAGGCTCTCCCCTTCCAGCCTGGCCTTACTCACAGCCATCCAAGAAGCGTTTATAAAGTGTAACTCAGACCACGATACTCCCTGTTCAAACCCTTCTTTGACTCCACCTGCCTATGGCTGAAAGTCAGAGGTCCTGGGGAGGCAGTTAACAGTATACCCTCTGGAGATTCTCCCCGGACTCCCAGAGTTATAAACCATAGGTACAAAACCTCTCACCAGCGGGCCCAGAGCCCTCCTATTTCTGGCTCAGGCTATTTCTTCTGTGGCTCTTCCCGCCTACCCCATACCCTGTGTGCCCAGCAAATCCTACCCAGCCTCCAAGGTCCGGCAGTCAACCTCCTCCCATGTCCCTGCCTCGAGTTCTAGCTCCCACCCCACCCACCCCCACCCCAAACACCCAGGCTTCTCTGCTTTTGTGGCCCTTTGCTTATAAACTCTTGTTTGGTCCTAGACCCAGCCTGCCTAGATGCGTCCAGATGCCTTCTCCTCGAGGGACAGCCCTGAGCCTTGTCCCTTGGCACACTGTCTCCCCTACATGCAGGGTCGCAGGCATCTGTTCCTTCCTCTTGCTGCGAATCTAACTCTATGACCACTTTCTTGCTAAAGTGCAAAACTTCCTGAGGGGAAAGGGGACCCGCGGAGGGAGCTAGGTCGCTGCTGAAGCTCAGGGCTCCGTGGTTTTGCACTTGAGCTGGCCCCCCGTGCTGGCAGCTGTCCCTGTCAGCGTGACCTAAGAATCAGCTGCTGGGCCCTCTCCTGCCAGCTCCTGCCAGCACAGTGGTCTGCCTTCCAGAGCTGTTCAGCCTGTGGGCTAAATGCTTTCTGTAACCTGATCCAGAGTTAAAAATAACTCAAAGGTCTGACCCACTAAGAGCCTCCTTGGATCTTCCAGGTGGGGTAAGCTTTTCCTGGCAGCTTAGGTACATGCTTTAAAATGACCACACACCCCCCCGCCCCCCCCACTTCACCTCACTTTCACCTACACTGCCGGGGGCCTTGCCTCTCTTGGCCCAGGTTTGGTGAAGGCCTCTGGCTTTCTCCCTCCCTGTGGGGCTGGCTGAGTGCAGTGGGTCCCACCCGCCCCTGGGCTTCCTGGGCCTTGGGTAGAATTGCTGAGGTCACAGCCAGATGTGCTTCTGCTAACAGACACTGGGCAGACACCAGTCCCCGTGAGTTCTCTTGGCTGAGCGCCCCTTCTCACCCCCCCCAGCCCCGGCCAGCCTGCCAGAGGCCTGCAGCCAGCAGCCACCAGAGGGTGAGCTGAGGACAACCACTTTGCCCTCCCATCAACCAAGAGTGACACTATCATCTCTGTTCCCTTGGCCTTCTTTCCACCCAGAATCAAGGCCAGATGGAAAGTTCCAAATGGTATTTCTTCAGGAGGTGGCCTTTGGTGGGTAGCAGCAATGTGGAAAATGGGCTTCTCTTCCTGCCCAGGGCAACAGTCTCATCTTCAGCTAAAGGGAAGCTTCAAGCCTCTGCCATTTGGAACTTGTCCCCAGGCAGCCAATGGAACCTGCAGCTGGGACTGAGACCAGAACAGCCAAGGGGAGGCCTGGCAGCGATCCGGACCCAGGTTCTAGGTGTTCCTAAAGCCCAACGATACATCTGCCCTTCCTGGGGTCACGGAGCTCAGACATTCCACTTTTAGCCATTTGAATTGGATTTTTGCTAACTGCAACAAAAAAGGACCTGGTAAATATATCTCCTAATTGGTCTTCCTGTCTCCAGGCTTGCCAGCATCCAATCCAGATGGATCTTTCTAAGCTGCTGATCTAGACACCACCTTCCTGCCTAGAACTCTTCAGTGACCCCCAGCCATTGAGGAGAATGCCCAAATTCTTCAGCATGGCCTTCTTTAGACTCTGGCATCTGAGCCAACCTTTCCAACCTCATCTCCTGCCGTTTCCATTTCTTCAGTTTACATAAGACCACTCCTTGGTGCCAGAACCATGGGCCACGTGCTCACAGCTCCAGGGTTTGCTTAGACTTTTTCTTCTGCATGAGTGCCATTTCTCACCAAATGGGCACCCACCTGTCTTTTGGGTTCCATCTCTCACGACGATGATGGCGACGACTTTCTCAACAATACTCATACCAAAAACAGTTGTGTCCTTAGCTTCAATTTCAAAACACTTGATTAATTCATCATTCAACAAATATTTGTCGAGCACTCCTATGTGCCAGGCACTGTTCCCAGAGCTGCTGAACTCAAACGACACAGCCTTTGCCCTCATAGAACTTAGGGTCTAGGTGGATGGGAGGTGGGTAGGAAGTATAGACAAGTTAGAGTGCTCTTGGCTCCAAGAAACAGACTAATTCATTCAAAGTGGCATAAGCAGGGGCGCCTGGGTGGCTCAGTCAGTTGGGCGTCCGACTTCGGCTCAGGTCATGATCTCACAGTCTGTGAGTTTGAGCCCCGCATCGGGCTCTGTGCTGATGGCTCAGAGCCTGGAGTCTGCTACCGATTCTGTGTCTCCCTCTCTCTCTGCCCCTTCCCTGCTCATGCTCTGCCTCTCTCTGTCTCAAAAATAAATAAAAACACTAAGAAAAAAAAGTTAAAAACAAAAAACCAAAAAACCAAAGTGGCGTAAGCAGTGAGTGCTATATTATGTAGCATAAGAAGTCAGGAGGTAGGCAAATTGAGAGTTGGTGGACTCAGTGGGTCAGTGATGTCTGGGACTGGGGATATGAGGTAGAATAAGGGACCTATCTTACAGGACTGCTGTGGGATTAAATGAGTTTACACATTTAAAGCAATAGAACAGTCCCAGGCACATAGTAGGTGTTCAGTGAGCATTAGTTATTTATGAGCTCAAAGATGTATCAGCAGCACATCGGTGAGTGAATGGGTAAGCAAATTGTGGTCTGTTGAGCCATAAAAGGGGATGAAGTGCTAATACATACTACGATCACGATAAATGTCAAAATTATAATGCTAAGTGAAAAAAAGTCAGGCACAGAAGGTCACGCAGTGTATGATTTCTATTTACGTGAAATATTTGGAGTAAGTAAATCCATAGAGACAGAATGCAGATTGGTGGTTGCCCGGGGCTCGGGAGAGGGGAGAGTGGGGAGTGACTGCTTAATGGGTAAGAGATTTCCTTTTGGGGTGATGAAAAGTTTTGGACCTAGCTAGAGGGGGTGGTTGCACAATGCTGGGGGTGCCCTAAATGCCACCGGATAGTCACTTTAAAATGGTTAATTTTATGCCGTGTGAATCTCACCTCAGTAAAGTAAACATATCCACGAGGCTGTTCATGGAGACACGGTTTGAAAAAGCAAAACACTGGATACAATCTAATATCCATCAATGTTAAATAAATTAGGGTCCACCCACACCATGGCATATCATTTAGCCATTTAAAAGAATGAGCTAGAGCTGTATATACTAATTTGGAAAGATCCCTAAGACATACAGTTACATAAAAAAAAAAAAAGTCATAGAATATTCTAGTGTGATTCCATTTTTTTTTTAAGTCTATTTGAGAAAGAGAGAGAAACAGAGCACATGAGCAGGGGAGGGGCAGAGAGAGAGAAGAGAGACAGAATCCCCAGCAGGCTCTGCACTACCAGTGCTAAGCCTGACCCCAGGGCTCGAACTCACAAACCGTGAGATCGTGACCTGAGCCAAATCCAAGGGTCAGACACTTAACCGACTAAGACACCCAGGAGCCCCAGTGTGACTCTATTTATTAATTATAAAATGATATGTAATGGGGCGCCTGAGTGGCTCAATCAGTTAAGTCTCCGACTTTGGATCAGGTCATGATCTCACAGTTTGTGAGTTCGAGCCCCATGCCAGGCTCTGTGCTGACAGCTCGGAGCTGCTTCAGATTCTGTGTCTCCTTCTCTCTCTCTGCCGGTCCCCTGCTCGTGCTCTGTCTCCCTCTCTCAAGAATAAATAAACATTAAAAAAATTTATAAAATGATATGTGTATGTGTATTAGTTTATAAATGCATTCAAAGGGGCCTGGAAACCCAACTAACTGTTGAGAATGGTTACGTCGGGGGTGACCTAAGAGGTGAAAGGGATCTTGTGCTTCTTAACTTGTGTACTCAAGCATTATTGTTAACTTTTATGATGAGAATCTTCCCAGGAAATACAAATTAAAGTAAACAGGAGAAATCACTTTCAATGCACCAGACTGGCGAAATCAGGAAAAAAAAGGATAAGACCTACTGCTGGTGGGATGTGGGAAGAGGGTGTTCTCATTCAGCGCTGGGGGAAATGGGAAGAGCTATTGCTTCTTTGGGACCTAGAGTGCCGGCATCTATTCAAATAAAAATACATATACATGTTGACCCAGTAATCTCATTATTTTCTTAATAACAGCTCTCCTGAGCTATGGTGTATATGCCATACAAGTCACCCACTTAAAGTATACGATCCTACGGTTTTTAGTCCATTCAGAGTTGTGAAACCACCACCACAACCAATTTCAGATTCTTTTCATCACCCCCCAAAAGAACCCCGACCCTGCCTGGCATCCGTTAGCAACCAGTCACTCCTCTTTTCCCACCCACCCCTAGGCACCCACCAACAATCTATATCTGTCTCTTTGAATTTGCCTATTCTGAACACTTCATATAAGTGGAATCGTATTTATAACTGGCTCCTCTCACACAGTGTCATGTGTTCAAGGTTCATCCTTGTTGCAGGAGTCTCATTCCTGCAAATCCATTCCATAGCAATAAAAGCACCTGTGCCTCAGGACATATGTACGAGGATGTTTATGGCAGAAATGTTCGCGACAGTAAAAGGAGAGAAAGAAAAAAGGAAAACTGGCAGTGTCACGGATGGTCATTAATCGGAACGGGGCCCGGAATGTCACACCACTAGAAAAGAATGCACGAGCACCAGGCCACTTGAACTGAAGGGGATTCCCTGAGCAAGAAAAAGGACGATAGAGAAGGATGCACAAAATATTCAAATCCAATTTTTGATCTACAAACTCATTTTAAAATACTTTTTGGGATAAGTTTGTTTATTTTGAGAGGGAGAGAGAGAGCGCGCGCTAGTGGGAGAGAGGCAGAGAGAGAGGGAGAGAGAGAAACACAAGCAGACTCTGTGCTGTCCGCACAGAGCCTGACGTAGGGCTCAACCTCACAAATCGTGAGAGCATGACCTGAGCCGAAATCAAGAGTCAGACGCTTAACCGACTAAGCTAACCAGGTGCCCCAACTTACAAACTTATTTCATTTATTTACATTTTTAAATGTCCGTTTGTTTTTGAAAGAGAGAGAGATTGAGGGCCAGAGCATGAGCAGGGGAAAGGCAGAGAGAGAGAGAGAGGGAGACAGAATCTGGAGCCGGCTCCAGGCCCTGAGCTGTCAGTGCAAAGCCTGACGTGGGGCTCGCGAGAGAACCGCGACATGAACCGCGAGATCATGACCTGAGTCAAAGTTGGAGCCGCCCAGGGGCCCCTATACAAATTCACTGTATAAACACTCCTCCATATTTAGGCCTTATACCTGAATCTGAGAAGACCTGAACTGGATTCAACGATGGCAGAGATGAAGGTCTTTAGTATTGCTCAGTCCTACTCACAAGCTCCACCGAGGGTAAAAAGTTACGAGAACAGCACAAAGAGTGCATCAGAGAGAGGGAGGTTCCGGGGATTGCCTTCTGTTCCTCCTACAGAAGGCCCCAGCCAGAGGAGGCTGCCCTAAACAGAGGCCTCCTGGGCTTTACCATCCACCCCCACAAAGGCCTGGCCAGCATCTGATTATGTCACATGTCACCCAGCAATTCAGGTGCTCTGCGAACCCGGCCGGCCAAGCCCGCCATCCACGACTCATCCATACCGAGCGACTCCCCTTTGCGGTGCCCGAGTCTCAGGTCCTATGGCTTCCCAGCATCCGTGTCTGCATTTACATGATCCAGGGCTTTACCATTCAGGTCCACATGGGAGCTTTCCGTGGACAGGCCTGGCTATAGCTTCTTACAGTGTGTGTAGATGGGGAATGATAAGGACGGACACGTAGTTGGTTGTAATCATGCACTACGGGAGTGCGTAGGTAGTGGGTAGGGACCATGTGGTGAAGGGAAGACCAGAGAGGGAAGGGGGGGCCAATAATAAATGGAAAAGCAAACCAGAGTGGAACCACATACAATTGCATTTATGCATCTGGAGAAACTTTTGCATAGGCCAAGGCATATAAAAAGAAATTAAATTTAAAAATTAAAAAGACAAAGAGAATATCCACGCTACTTGGGTGATTAAAAAAAAATCAAAACAAAAAATGCCAGCTGCCTGACTGCACGAAGGACTGAATTCGTCCCTCCCTTCTTCCAGATCTTACCTCAGGGAAGGGTTTTGTGCAGAGGACTGTGAGCTCACAAGCTGCCGTTTGCTTCACGTGTTCCCTGAACACAGCTTCCTGGAACCCATTAGCTGCTTTCCTACAAAATTCTACAATGAATAATTGAAATTAAACATTCCTGGTCAAAATAAATCAACACTGAATGACACGTTGCCCTGATTTTTCCTGTTTCTCACATCGTTCCTAATCCACCAAATGTGGTTAATTTAAATTAAATTGAATTTCCTCGTCTTCTTGCTGAATTTGCCAGGTTCCACTAAACTGACCATCAGGTGAAAGCAGCAAATGAACTACAGTGAAATCCTGAGCCAGAGACCTGACTGACGTGTGTGTGTGTATGAGGAAGGGTTGTTCTGAGGCTTCTTGATTAGCTGACACAAGGTGACAGATCATAGACTCGAACGAGTGGCTCAAAAACCATCCATGAGTGGATAATATCATTGAGAACCCTGGATTTCCAACATTCTTCTCTTGCATTCTCACGTGTTGACTTTCCATCCTAGATTTGTTACCTCGTTATCATGAGTGAATGGTGGCCTCATGGGGTGCCTGGGTGGCTCAGTCGGTTAAGTGTCCAACTTTTGATTTCAGCTCAAGTCATGATATCGTGGTTTGTGAGATTGAGCCCCACATCGGGCTCTGTGCTGACAGTGTGGAGCCTGCTTGGGATTCTCCCTCTCCCTTTCTCTCTGCCCCTCCCCTCCCCTGTCATGCTGTCTCTCAAAAAAAAAAAAAAAAAAAGAAAAAGAAAAGAAAAAGAAAAAAAGGTGGCCTCACAAAAGATATGTCCACCTAGAACCTGTGACTGTGACCTCATTTGGACCAAGAGTCTTTGTAGATATCATTAATCTCAAGACAAGATTATCCTGAATTAGGATGGACCCTAAATCCTATGACAAGTGTCTTTAGAAGAGAAAGGGAGGAAAAATACCAAGAAGGAGCTGTGAAGACAGAGGCACAGAATGACAAATTCTCACTCAGAGGTTCTGGAAGAGACCAACCTTGCCGGTGTCTTGACTTCAGACTTCTGGCCTCCAAAATGACGAGAAAATAAATTTCTGTTGTTTTAAGTCACTGAGTTTGTGGTCATTTGTTACAGCACTTCTAGAAAACTAATACACTTCTGGTCTAAATATGGCTGCTGCCTCACAAGCATCACATCCTCACACCCTTTTATTCACAGTGGAAAGAAAGAGAGCAGGGACAGGAAGGAATTTTATTTTTCATTAGCAGAATTCTACTCCCCTTATTTCTTATTAAAAAATAAGAAAATTTTGGAAAATGAGTATTTGTCAGAAAGAAGCAACAAGAGTTTGAAAATGTGGGGGATGACAGTGGACAGTGAGGAAGGCCTTTTTAGTGGTCAAAAATAGTTACTGTCATTTAATGAGTGGGGACCAACTATCCTAAAAGTCTTGTAATGTGTCCTCTATGAGACATACTAGGGATCAATTATGAGTTATCCTTGCAGGCTGGATCCTGGTTGCCCTGTTAACAAGAAACCAGGTGGGGGGCGGGGGGGGGGGGGGGGGGAGGGACGGGACAGGAGAAGTGGCAGACCGGCAGGCAACTAACAATGCCTGTCACACATGGGAATGACTCACTGTGATATAAAGCTATGGCACAGAAACTGACTTGGTTTTGTTGGTGTGTGGCCAGATTCATTCATTCATTCACCCACTCATTCACTGATTCAATGAGCACAACTCAAATAGACTTAAGCCAAAAAAAAAAAAAAAAAAAAAGTATTATTAGTACATAAAACCAAAGTCCAGAAGAAATTTGGGGGAAGCTGCAGGGGCTCCAGTGCTGTCATCAGGACCTGGTCTCTCTCTACGTGTGTCCTTTGACTGCTTTCTCTGTGCTGATTTCATTTATTTTTTTTTTAATTTTTTTTAATGTTTATTTATTTTTGAGACAGAGAGACACAGAGCATGAACAGGGGAGGGGCAGAGAGAGAGGGAGACACAGAATCTGAAACGGGCTCCAGGCTCTGAGCTGTCAGCACAGAGCCCGACGCGGGGCTCGAACTTGTGGACGGTGAGATCATGACCTGAGCCGAAGTCGGACGCTTAACCCACTGAGCCACCCAGGCGCCCCTGTGCTGATTTCATTTAAATAAGCTCCTCCCATTCAGAGGTGAAATGGCTAATAGTTATTCCAGGTTCACATTCCAATCAAAAACATCCCCCCCACCCCGCCCCACCTGCTCCAGGAAAGAGAGATCCTTTTTACAAGTGTTCCATTAAACCTCCCGACACTAAGTGTCATTGGGCCATCTGGACCAAGTGCTCACTCCTGTGCCATCTCTGTGCCTGAGGGTAGATTACACAGCCAGTTGAGGTTGGATTGCAGGTGGCCCATGTTGCAAAGGGGAGGGGACATTGCGAGGGGGCTCGTGGATTTAGCCACTCCAAACATATGCACTCAGAGTGGGGAATTGGTTTCCCAGGGAAAATCAGATTAAAAAAAAAAAATTAATGAATTTAGAGCAAGCAAATGTGACCAATGCCCACTGCACTCCAAGTCTGTGAAATGAATGTCATCGTACATGAGCATAAGATAGATGTGTATGGTCCAGTGCAAATTCATCATTACTCTTGATGGGAGGAGGGCAATTTAGAGTACAGGAAGGGCCTTCTAAAGGGGGAGGGGGTCAGTAGCGTCATCTAGACGGATAGTAATAATTGAGTTCCACAAAGGGAAAGCTGAGGATGCTATAGGAAACTATACTGGCAAAATTACGTGAAATTAGGATTTGTAATACTTACTCTATCAGGTGTAATAATTGGACATTGATCAGACCATCTGGTTTGATGTTTAGAGAGCATTCCAAACATCAAAAATATCAAAATGAGGTCCAAGATCCCCTTCTATTTAACTACTATGTTTGGTCATACAAACTACACAGCTCATTTGTGGAAAATGATGTGAGGTATGAGTGTTTGGGAAGATTTTCAAGGTGACGCTTTGGTTTCCACTTAGATAAGGAGGTTAACCTATGGCTAAATACGCATTGACCTTACCAGATGAAGAGGAGGAAGAAGAAGGAGAAAAAGAAGTCCGAAAGAAAGAAAGAAAGAAAGAAAGAAAGAAAGAAAGAAAGAAAGAAAGAAAGAAAAAGAAAAGAGAAAAGAAAGAAAAAGAAGTCCTGTAAAGTCACTAGTAGCCACATGGACCCATGGGCAGGTCACCAAGCAACAGCGTTAACTAGCATTGCTACTCATGATTTCAGAGTACAAGCCAATTGCTGAAATGATTCGGTCCCATCAGTGGAAATGGTCTTCTCTGTATAGTTCTGTATTATGTGACCATCTCACGCCAAGATCCCAAACGTTGGCCCTTGAGTACAACCGGAATACGAAAACCTCCCTGCGTTCTGTTAAGCCAGCTCTAGGCACTGGCACAGAAGGCTGTTGTTCACAATGACGTGACTTGGTCTCATTCTGGGGTTGGATCCCCAGCAAAATTCTGTCTTGCCCTCAAAGATGACCCATGTAAGACAGGTTAAGGAATATAGAACACTCCAGCCTGGTGTCCCAGAAGTGCCGTGGTGGTGGGAGCACCGTGTCAGATCTGTGTTCTTTCGAGGGCAAGTTGCAGAACTTCAAGTTCTCCGCCTCTGGTTGCCTCCTCAGACATGCAATTCAGTGCCAAGTACGTGCGTTTAGTTACCGCCCGTCTGGACGGTGAAAAACCAAGTGCATTTCTGACATTCTTTCTCCTTCTATGATTCCCTAAAACTTAGGGACGCGTAATCTGCCTGGAAATGCTCAGTCTTCCAGGTGTCAAAACAGCACGTGCGTGGGCTGGGCACCCAGGTGTTTGGAGAGCTGTTGATACTGCAAAGCACTTCGCAGAGTTCTGCATTCTCAGACGGTCATGTTTTTCTCCGCTTTTTACTACATACCGATCACTAAAAAGATATATAGACTGGGCGTGAAAATGTCTTAGAAAATATTACAAATGAAAGTCATGCATAAATACATTCTTCTGCTTGAATGTCAAAGTAACAATTACAAGAACTAGCATATTCTGTTGCAGACACCGCTAAGCACTTTATATGGAGCATCTCACGTACCCCTCACAATATCTCAGTGAGGTACCTACCTAGTATTCCCATTTGATAGATACAGAGAATGAGGCTAAAGAGGTCAAATAACTTGCCCAAGGTCACACAGTAAGTGACAACACTGGGATTTGAACCCAGGAAGATTGACTTTTCATTACTTTCCTTTCTAACCCTCACCATGTATAAGGTCGTACTTGGCATATTAGTTTTGATAAAGAATATATTCCTTCACAGGGGTGCATGGGTGGCTCAGTCGGTTAAGCATCCAACTCTGGCTCACGGTTCGTGAGTTCAAGCCCTGCGTCAGGCTCTGTGTTGACAGCTCAGGGCCTGGGACCTGCTTCAGATTCTGTGTCTCCCTCTCTCTCTGTGCCTCCCTCACTCGTGCTTTCTCTCTCAAAAACAAATAAACATTAAAAAACATTTTTTTTAAGTAATATATTCCTTTACAGTAAGATCAGGGCGACTCCATACTGGCTATTTCCAATAATCACAGGAAATCCCTAATTTCCACATACTTCAGGTTTCCGGATCTTGGAAGATTGAGAACAGTGCAGGACGGAGGCAAACAGAACTCATCAGCCCAGCCCAGTCGGAGTGTGCCCGTAATAACCAGGAGCAACTCTGACACAAGCTCATCCTAGGTTTCTGGCACTAAGGAGCATTCCAGACAGAGCAACAGGGGATGAAAAGGTGACAGGAGCATTAATTATCTCCAGGCTTAGCCAGTTGGGGGCTGTCAGACACCCTTTCCTATCTAGACCAGGGTCAAAAGTTCTCCTACTAATAATAGCTGGGCCAGGCCAGCTTTGCTGCTTCAAAGGTTTATCAAAGCTCACGCAACAGCTCTGGGGTGGCCAAAGCGCTCTCGGAGGGGTCAGCAAAGAGTCAAGAAATGGCGCCTGTGTTTCTTTAAAACTTACTCAAGTAGGTGCCCTCCCTGCCCACCACCTACCTAGTTGGGTTCAAAGTTTGGTCCTTCCTGTAACACGGACGTGGGTGGAAGAACTGGGAGGATTGTTCCAGTTCACTGATCTTTCCGGAAGCAGTGGGCGGGCTGAACCACAAGGTGATTGACAGGCCCCAGGAGTCCAAGAAGGCACTGCATCCTGTCTAATACCAGGACCCCCGGACCCTCTGAGACAGGAATGAGACTCTGTTTTTCCTGTCGGTAAAAACGCTGTCTCTTTGATAATTAACAGTTCTGGTAGCTGAAGAAAAAACACTGCTAGGGAAAAAAAAAAATATGCAAAATTTCCTGCAACAATTGAAGCTTTCTGTGAACGGAAGTTGTAGCCGGTGGTCCAAGTCTCCAGGCTAACAGGAAGTACCTGTTCTCACCCCTCTCCTCCAAAATAATCCCTGATGCTCCCAGGCCTGACATCCAGCTGAAGTGTGTGCATATAAACCTCACACAGTGCTCCGACAAGGAGCTGGCTTGGGCTGGTGATAGGAGAACGGTGTGTCCCAAGCTGTCCACGTTACCAGATTTACTTTTTCTTGAGAGAAGGGAGGTAAAATACACACAACAGAATGTATCATTTTAAGCACTTTTGAGGGTACAATTCAGTGATATTACACACATTCACATTGTTGTGCCTCCATCACCACCATCCATCTCCAGAAGTTTCTCATTTCCTGAACTGTTCCCATTAAACAATAGCTCCAATCTCCCTGCCCCCTTCCCCCTCCCCCGAACCTCTAGTCTACTTTGTCTTTTTTTTCATGTTTATTTATTTTTTCTGAGGGGCAAAGAGTAAGGAGAAAGAGAGAATCCCAAGCAGGCTCCATGCTGTCAGCGCAGATCCCGATGTGGGGCTCGATCCTAGGAACCGTGAGATCATGACTTAAGCTGAAATCAAGAGTCTGACACTTAAGAGACTGAGCCACCCAGGAGCCCCTGTTTTACTTTCTGTATCTACGAATTTAACTACTCTAGGTGCCTCATATTAGTGGGATCATGCGGTATCTATTCTTTGTAACTAGCCTATTTCATTTAGCACAATGGATTCAAGGTTTATCCATTTTGTAGCATATGTCAGAATTTCCTCTCTTTTTTTAAGGCTACTATTCCATCGTACGGATATACCGGTTTTTATTTATCTGTTCATCCATTCATGGACATTTGGGTTGTTTCCACCTTTTGGCTATTGTTATAATGCTGCTATGAATGTGGGTGTACAAATATCTGTTCAAGTCCTGCTTTAAATTCTTTTGGGTATATACCCAGAAGTGGATCAGGTTTACTTTTTAAAATTAAGTGTTATTGACTCAGACAGCTTGTAGTGTATGCTCATCCCTGGACTTTGCACTTCCTCTCTAGAAGAAGAAATAAAGCTAGTATATAAATAGCAGCCTCACACAGCAAAGTGTGGCATAAGCATCTGTGATATTGTAATTTAGAATAAGAAACATATATTTGGTCTTCCATCCTGGAACTAGCTCCTAAAACCTTTTTAATTTCCTAAGTGATATGAGCTAAAGGAGGCATCTCTTTTTCCTGGTTCCTGATGTAGCTGCAGAGCCATAAAGGCGAAATGGATTGTTATTTTGTTATTCATGACAAGCCCCTTTCAACCACACCCTATGTTAAGGAGGTGACTTTGGAAAGCTGCTAGTAACCTAAGGATGGGGGCTGGTTGCCAGGGGCAACAGTCTTGATTAGAGGATTGGATGGGGGAGCCTGAGTGGCTTATTTGGCTGAGTGTCTGACTTCGGCTCAGGGCATGATCTCATGTTTCACGGGTTCGAGCCCCATGACGGGCTCTGTGCTGACAGCTCAGAGCCTGGAGCCTGCTTCGGAGTCTGTGTCTCCCTCTCTCTGTCCCTCTGCGGCTCGTGCTCTCTCTCTCTCAAAAAATAAAAAAATAAACATTAAAAAAAAAAAAAAGAGGGTTGAAGCGTCAGAAGTGAAGCAGGTTGCAGTAGAGCATTGAGTATAGAGGAGACGCACAAAAGTGGTTTTCCTTCAGAGTCTGAGCGGGATCGATCAAGTATAGCAGGAAGAGCAGAGGGGTGAAACTCCGTGGCCAGGCTATGAGCACTGAAGAACAGGGACTGCTCGTTTCCAGTGGCTCATCCAGCCCCGCACACAGTGGGGCATCAGCGGGTGTCTGTCGACTGAATGTATGACTGAGGGAGTGAAATGACATTTTGTGGGGCCGTAAAAGGACAACTTTTATCAAGGACAGGGCACTGTGGGAAGAGGTGGGGAGCATTGCAAGGTTTGGGTGTGGGAGGAAGACATCCTCAGGAAAGATACCACCTAAGCCAAGGTAGAGACAGAAAGCCCAAGGCATAGTCTGGAAGGAGGGGCCGTGATTTAGATAGTCCCTAAGAGATACGCATTGGCAGGGAGAGGCCTGAGAGATGCTCTCCTCTCTGGTTCAGCTGGACATATGGCCCCTGATGTGAGCTGAATTATGTGCTCCCCGGATTCCCATGTTGAAGTCCTAACTCCCAGTCTCTCAGCATGTGACTGAGAGCCTTTACAGAGGTGATTAGATGAAAACTAGTCCCGTAGGACTAATGTTGTTTTAAGAAGAAATTTGGAGAAAGACGCACAGAGGAAAGACCACGTGAAGACACAGCAGGAGGATGGCCATCTGCAAGCCAAGGACAGAGGCCTCAGGAGAACCCAAACATGCCGACACCTTGATCTTGGACTTCCAGCCCCCAGAAGTGAGAGAAAAGAAACTTCCACGGTCTAAGCCCCCCAGCCTATGACAGCCCCAGCAAACTAACACCAAATCCCTGTGGTTAACAGGCTGCCGAGGGCATAGCATGTGCAACTTTCAGATCATGTGCTTACGAAGCGAGGACCTCGTGCTTCCCTTTCGTCTCTCCTCGTGGGCTGTGGATTGGGGCTGAGCCATGTTTGTGCAGGGAAGGCAGCATTCTGGAGGAGCCTGCAGGGCAGGATGGGGGGGAGCCTGGGTCTCTGACATGATCAAGCCCCCCACGCCAACCCCGGAGTGTCGGCCAGAACTGTTCCGTGAGGAAAGTAAACTTCAGTCCCCTGTTGCAGCCACCTAGCCTTTGTCCTAAATATCACAGCAGGCAGGCTACTCGAGTTCTAGCCTATAACTAGGACCTGAAGAGTGAGGCCAGTGGGACAGACAGAAGGTAGATGGAAGGAAGTCTGCCATGGACAGGGTCCCAACTGACAGCATGAAGTGAAGGAGTCCCAGAGTGCCTTGAAGCATGCATTAGCAGAAAGAGGGGAGGGCACCCTGCTTTTCAGGTCAATGCCCTCATCTCCCCTCGATTTTTCCTTGAGTTTTTCCCTCTGTCCCTCTAATCTCTTCCCTCTTCCAACCCCTGCTCAACTCTCCAAATATTCCTTGTCACTCCTCATTTTTCTCCTGCAGTCTTCTGATAAGAGACCTCGCGGAATAGAGGGGACCATCTGTGCCTAGGGCCCTGCCAGCTCAAGGTTATTCTGTGGGACAAGCCAGGCAACCGAGAAATTGGAGGACACTTTCTCAGTTACAAGACCCCTCAAGAAGCTCAAGTTCATTCAAGTAAGAAGAAAGCATTGAGCACTTACTCTGCATGCCCCTTGGTAGGTCCTTTGGGGTGATTGATGATGGGACAGTATGCTAAGGTATAAACAGGAGGACTTTGACATTTCTTAAATGACTATAATATGCTAGATGCTTTATAAAAATGTGCTTTCTCATTTAAATCTCATAACTATCCTGCATTTTCAAGATGAGGTGGATAATTTCAATTTCTGAATAACTTATTGATCATTCATAAATTGCTCTTATCAGCGATCCTCTATTTTTCTATATAGACAAAGACCAGAGTTCATAGTGGTAAAGTGTTTCCTCAATGATAATGGTACACGTAGACTCAAATGAAAGAGCTAGTTTGCCCCGTAACAGCTGTGCAACCTTGACAAGTTCCTTATCCTCTCTGATTGAATTTCCTCATCCACACTCATGTTAACAATAGAGGAACTTCACCACGCAGGGGTGTTGAGAGAATTGAAAGAGAAGTGGCATGTAAAGTTCAGAACCTGGCATTACACTATTCAATAAGTGTCACTTTGGGAAAAAGTCCCCAAAAAGCTTAGCTAAATGACGGAACTAAAGGGGCTACTACCTTAAGGATGAGAGAAAACTGTATTCCTTAAAGTGGCCACATTTTACTACAGAAAGCAACCTAGTGGACTCTAACACCGAGAGATGATGCTAATGGTGATAAGGAAGGTGATGGTGAGGATGATGGTGATAAGGAGGCTGATGGTGAGGTAGATGATGATGAGAAAGGCGATGGTGAGGAGGAAGGCAATGGTGAGGAGGATGGGGATGGGGACGGTAGGCATTTATTTTATTACATCCCGGTGTCAGGCACTGTACTGCTAAACTCTACACAAATTATCTTACTTAACCTACAAGTTGGTCCTCGTATCCTCATCTTGCCAGTCAGGAAACGGAGTTTTTCGGAAATTGGGAAGCTTGCCATGTTGCAAGTAGTGGAGCCTGAGGGGAGCCCAGGCAGAGAACCACTCTGGTTTGTTTTCCATCCTTTCCAAATCACTGCAGTCAGCATTGGTGCTATTTTCCCCATGGTGCAACAAACCGTCTAAACCTTTCTAGAATATGGAAGCTTCGCTTTTTGCGTTTTCATTCTTTTCTTTCATTTTACTTTCTAGAACCTTTCCAGAGACTGCCCCCCTCCCTTTATTAAGCACTAGAAAAACTCTTAAAAATAAGTAGAATTGAGAGACCCTCAACTGGAGACGCTTGCCCCAGACACAACAAAATTCTTACACAAATGTATTTTGGACACAAGATTCAAGACCCCAATCGGCTTTCCTCCAGACTAACATTTTTCTTAAATCTGGTTATTTTCCTTTTAAAGAAGTGTTCTAGTTTTGATAATAACTTTTTTAAAACTTGCAGCAGGGGGTGGGCAGGTGGTGGTCAGAGAATAGAGTCCTGATTCCACTGTGCATTTACTAGGCCTCCTAATCCAGATTCTGTATTAAAATGGATTTGAGGGTGAGTAGGGTTAATTACAGTAGCTTTCTGAGTCTGAACAGAGAGATAGCGTTTAAGATTCTAGAATGCATGAGAAGTACAAAGTTACCCAGGCTCACAGTTTGCCAGGAAACCAGGATGGAAAATAATCAAGGGGCGAGGTATCCAGAAAAAAACCCCAAAAGGCACCAGCCAGGCCAGCTACAGACAATTACAGAGCACAGGAGAATCCAGCCCAAATGAGCTTCCAGCCAGGCAAAACATCTTACCTCATAGGTTGCTGAAAATCCAAGGAAGAAGGAGGCTGGCTGGCAAGGGGGCTTGACTGATGGAAGGTGGGTAACCCAATGCAGAGAAAGTGCTTCCCCAACTCCCAACATCAGCCTTGTTCACCAGTGTGCACCCTCTCCTTCCCTGTCTAAAGCTACCTATGGGTAGTCCCCATGGAACAGGCAACATTCTCCAGGCTGCATTTCACCTCGTCTTGCCCAAAGTTTTGGGCTATAGCAGCGTGTCTCCAAACCTGATGAGAAGACACACACACCCCGCCCTCCCCAGGATAATCACGTGAGATGCTTGGTGCCCCTTCCAGCCTTGCTAAGTCAGAATCTTGGGGCTGCGGCTCAGGAATCAGCCCTTTGAACAAGGTCTCTAGGGATTTAGATCCAAACTCAAGGGTAAGAACCACTAAACTGTAAGCAGTTTGAAAACAGGAGTGGTGTATTGTCCACTGTGGTTTTCTTGGAACCTGGCACAGGGTCTGTGACTGGTGAGTGATCGGCAAGTATTTAGCAGACGGTTGAATGAACGCCGGGAGCTATGTCACCACCATTTGGGGTGGGGGTCAGCTCACGGAAGGGTCTCCTGGTGGGCTCAGGCCTGCCTAGGCCAGGGCAAGGCCTCCTGGACCCTTGCTTGGGGACTGGCATCTCTGCCCCTCTTGCCTTCCTTTGCCCTGCCCTGTGGCTCAGCCACGTCTGAGCAGCCCCAGCCCTGGCCCAGGGCCCAGCAAGGCCACCCTGCAGTCAGACGCTTCTGTCTCCAACAAACTGCCAGACCAACCAAGTCGGGCTCTCAGGATTGGAATTTGACAGAACAGGAACCGACCTCAGACTTGGAGACAGCCACACCACCCTGAGCCTAGAGGGTGGTGCTGGGGTCAGCCTGAAGAGAGGCCGCAGGAACTCTCGGCGGTTTAACCCCATGAAACCACACAGAGCCGCCCTCCAGCCTTCCCTAGAGTGAAGTTTGTCCTTCCTGGACCAGGTCTAGTTTGTTAAAGCAGTACAGCACCCCCCCCCCCACCCCGCCCCATTTGCTCTCCCCCAGAACACTGAGTTCTGAACTTTCTAAGTTGATGAAATTATCTGATGTGGTCACGCTGCCTCATTTTGCAGAGCACTGTCAGCTTTCAGCACGCTTTCGTTTCTGTTATTTCTATTATCTCAGTTTGTCCTCCAGGAAGTACGGGGGTGGGGGAGGTGGGGGGGGGTGGGTATCTGACAGTACAAAGAGGTGGAGCCAAGAGCTCAGGGTCACAGACCTGCTGAGTGGCAGAGCCAGCGTGGGGACTAAGGTCTGAGTGTTTGCTCAGAGCTCAGCCAGCAGACCTGGGGAGGCAGCTGGCCACCTGCTTCTCTAACATGGCTATGATGAACTCCCTGGGGAGTGTCTATGCAGCTCTCCAGACCCTCCTCTGAGCATTAAGCAGGTTCAGTTCCCCTAGAAATCTGCATTTGAATCCGCAACTCCAACTGAAGCGAACATAGCAAGAGGCCTTTTAACACACTTCATGGAGATCTCACTGGTTTATGTGGTTTGACAAAAATGAGTGATTTTACTGGTGAGAATTTGAAAGCCCTTCGAAAGGAAAATTGTGCCTGCAACCCTCAAGCCCTTGGCTCAAGCTACATTGGAGGCCCTGTCAGAGTGATTAACCCACCAAAGGAAGATAAATACACCCTAAAGCCCTTAGCCCACTCTCGGGTACTTTGGCAACGCCCAAAAAGTGTTGGTTCCTTTCTTCCTTCTCTTCAATACCAGTAACTTTTGGCTGTATATTCTTAGGCTAATTTTGAATTTTGTCCCACTTTTGCTTGTAGCTGTTTGGGTTTTTTTGTCTTTTTCACCACCATTAATTGTCACTTTTTTTTTTTCTCCTGTCTCTCAAACTCCTGAAAGCCTGACCTTCTCTTTCTCACAAAGGCTCCCTAGTTGAAAAATGTGTTGGGGCTCACAGTGGAGCCATCAATTTATTTCCACCTGCGCCCCACTTGGGTATCAACACCCTTCCCACAGTCAGACCTCGGGTCCAGAGCCGGCGCCGCACCCCCCAAAGAAGCCACCTGTGGTATTTATGTATATTTACTGTGTTTCCTGGGGTAGGCGCAGAAGGGTGCCTCCAGGCCAGCAGGCCTCCGCCTACGTCCTCCTCTGGGGGAAATTGACTAGTTGAGTGTTACAGACAATGAAGACCGTGGGGGCGTCTGGGTGGCTCAGTCCCTGTGGGACTTCGGCTCAGGACATGATCTCACAGGTCATGAGTTCAAGCCCCATGTCAGGCTCTGTGCCGACAGCTCAGAGCCTGGAGCCTGCTTGGGATTCTGTGTCTCCCTCTCTCTCTGCCCCTCCCCGCCTCTTAAAAATAAACATTAAAAGAAAAATAAGTGGCGCCTGGGTGGTTCAGGTGGTTAAGCGTCCGACTTCAGCTTAGGCCATGATCTCACGGTCTGTGAGTTTGAGCCCTGCAGTCTCTGTGCTGACGGCTCAGAGCCCGGAGCCTGCTTCGGGTTCTGTGTCTCCCCCTCTCTCTGCCCCTCCCCTTCTCATGCTTTGTCTCTCTCTGTCTCTTAATAATAAATAAATGTTAAAAAAAAACATTTTTTTAAAAAGAAAAGAAAAGACTGTGTCTCCTAAGGTCTTGCAGACTTACAGATGCTGGTGTGTCTGAGGTTTTGATGAAAGTCTGCTGTCATTTTTTTCCAAGTGAAGGGCTAGTGTGCTCCTCAAGGGCTTGTTACTAAGATGTTTCACCTACTGTTTCTGTTTTGCTCAGTTCTAGTCTCTTGAAAATCTTTGCATTACTTGTTTGCTAATTATAAAAATGCGTGCTCATTCAGAAAATTTGGAAATCCCGGAAAGGTATAAAATAGAAAAAACTCACAAAGCTCCCTCCACCCAGACTCCCTCTATTAAACATTCTGCTGTATATAGTTCCATTTTTATGTCTGTTGAATTTTGAATAACGTATTTGGGATCACACTATTTTATTTTTTTAACTAAAAAAATTTTTTTTAATGTTTATTTTTGAGAGAGAGAGAGAGAGAGGGAGAGATGGAGTGGAGGAGGGACACAGAGAGAGAGAGACACAGAATTCGAAGCAGGCTCCAGGCTCTGAGCTGTCAGCACAGAGCCTGACGTGGGGCTTGAACTCACGAACCGTGAGATCATACCTGAGCCAAAGTTGGACATTTAACCGACTGAGCCACCCAGGTGCCCCTGGATCACACTATTTTATAACTCAAGTTTTTTTTTGCTTTTTTTACTTAAAGATCATGATACTTCCTTGGGTCATTATATTTTCTTCCAAAGCATGATTTTTTTGTAAAGACTCCCATGGAATGGAATTGTTTGTGCCACAGTGTACTTACTAATCCTTAGGGAACACTGTAATGGATGTTCATCATTCTTGTGGTACTTAGTACTTAGTAGACTTTGTATCTGAACCCTTTCCTATGTTTAGAGACTCCCCTCCCAGTGAGACAGAACCTGCCTCCCACAAGGGAAGTTGGAAATAATACTTTTCCAGGCTACCTTGCAGCAAGAATGTGGTCACGTATCCTAGGCCATGCCAATGAGATGAATTTGCCCCAGAAACTGGAGTATGAAGAAGCAGAGGGATCACAGGCCTGCAGTCAGGTAAAGGTGAGGCAGGGTGACAGCTCCAACAGGTTCCAGAAGCTTCCAGAACCCTGTCATTTAGCAGCTGTGGTGCTGACAGCATTAGCTGCAGTGTTTGTGCCCAGGAATGTCAGCAGAGCGTCTTCATTAGACATACTGTGGCTTATTCCGACTGTTTTTTCTGACACCCTCCATGTCTGATTTCCTGCTTTTCCTAGAGATTCTGTGAGCTATCCACTGCCCTTTAATAAATTCCTGGGTTTTTTTGCTTTTTTTGTTTTTTTGCTTAAAAGAGCCAGATTTGGTTTTTGTTGTTTGTAACAAAGATCCCTGCCTAATTTAACCAAAAAAAAACCCCCAAAAAACAAACAAAAAAAACACCCCATACACGTCTTTGTTACAAGCAACAAAAACTAAGTATGGCTCTTTTAAGAAAAAAAAAAAAAAAGGAATTCATATATATATATTATATATGTATTAATATATAGTTTCAACATTTGCCATTTTATTTTAATTTTTTTTAAGTTTATCTATTTATTTTTGAGAGGGAAAGAGGGAGTGTGGGAGGGACAGAGACAGAGAATCAGTGGAGAGCCTGATGCAGGGCTGGAACTCACGAACTGTGAGATCATGCCCTGAGCCAAAATCAAGAGTAGGTCACTTAACAGACTGAGCCACCCAGGTGCTGCTCAACATTTGCCATTTTAAAAAATGTTGGGGCTGACATCCCTAGACACAGCTTTCTACATATCTATCCATTTCCATTGGTTAAATTCTAGAATTGGAATTCCTGAATTTAAAGTATAAACATTTCCCGGGCTCTTGATAAATGTTGCCAAATTATGCTCCAGAAAACTAGGAATTTTTAATGTCCCATTTTTGCAGTTCTCTGGGGTGTTTTTTTTTAGCGGTGATATTTCTTTGTAGTGTTTATCATTTTCCCAGTTTTCATTCATTCACTCAACAAACACAAACACCGAATGTGTCAGGCACTATCCAAGGCCTTTAAAAATAAATGTGTATTCAACTAAGTAGTATGCAGTTAAAAAGACTGTAATAGAGATATCAAGTCTCAATCAACAGACCCCTCTTCCCAGCCTGATGCTAAACCAAATGAGAAATACAACAAAAAGAATAAGGTGTTTAGGGTCAAAAATATCACCTTTGTTAAGCTGATATTGAAAAATCTGGGTTATGTCTGCAGGCAAATCAGCTTCCTAATTCTGAAGCCCCAAACCAGGCAGGCTAGAGGACCGGAACATAACTTGCAGTCCTTATTAGAAACTAGCACCCAAGAAAAAGGAAACAGGAAAAGTCTGGGTTCTACCTTCCAAAATTACCAACCTGGTTTGTCTTGTCTCCCTCCAGCCAGTAAGTGATAGAAGGTTACCAGGAGTGCCTAGGCCGAGGGAACGCTCTCCCATGGAAGGAAGCGACTGCAATGAGGAATAAGTATTTTCCCCTGACAAGAGGTATAACAAGAGGAGGGAGAGACTGCCTAGGAGGGTGGGGAAGAATTTGCAATGGGCCCAGGTAATCTAGGACGCGAGGGCCTTGAAGGATTTCACCTGAAGGACAAGCTGTGAAACTAGCTCTGTTAGCTCATACAAGCACCTGGAACAGACCTTGAAACTTGATAATCAAGGAGAAAATGTCTGATGGCAGATCAGCCAGTGTTTGCCACAGGCAAGGGGACTAGATAAGAGAGATGTCAGTATCTAACTGGTTCTGCCTAAGGGAGAGTCATTCCTTCCCCTGGGAGCCTAGGCTTTCTGGTCCTGGACAAGGACCCTCCCCTCTGTTCCCTAAACCAGTTTGCTAGTTGTTCTGGGCACAGATCAATTACAGTTTCCAGTGTCTCTCATAATTAGGTACATCCACGTGACTAATTTCTGGCCAGTGGAAAGTGAGCACAAGAGGTGAAACATATCCAGGTGTGCCCTGTAGCGTGGGATGCAGTGTCTCCCCCGAAATTCATGTCTACCCAGAACCTCCGATGTGACCAAAAGAAAGACTTTTTCTGTACCTACAGAATACTTCGGACCCCAAACATTGGGGAGGGGAGTTCCCTCATACCAAACAATTCTCCACTTCTCAGTGGACACCAATTGGCTATCCCCCAAGTTAAATCAATTGGGACGCTAACTACCTGGAGTTAGCACAGACCCCACAGGTTAAGGGCTCAATCCTACATGACTGTCCCTACTTCAGACACTAAGCTCAAGTCCTATGTTGTCACCTGTACTTCTGACCAATCAGATGTACCTATACATTGGGGGAATCTCACAATCCTCTCCTCAGGTTGAGAATTTGTTAGAACAGCTCACAGAACTCAGGGAAATACTCACTTATATTTACTGGTTTATTACAAAGGATATAATAAAGGATACAGATGAACAGCTAGATGAAGAGGTACAGGGGGCGAAGTCCAGGAGGGTCCCGACTACAGGACCTTCTGCCCCCTTGGAGGGGGAGCACAGTACCTTCCCAGCCCATGGAAAGTCCACCCACCTGGAAACTCTCCAAAGCCCATAGTTGAGGGATTGTTATGGAGGCTCATCACGTAGGCATGATGTATGATTAACTCATCTCCAGCCCCTCTCGGCTCCCTGGAGGATGGGGGTGGGTCTAAAAGTTCCAAGCTTCTAACCATGGCTTGGTCTTTCGGGTGACCAGCCCTCATCCTGAAGCTATCCAGGAGCTCACCAAGAGTCACCTCATTAAAACAAAAGATGCTCCTGTCACCCAGGAAACCCCTAGGGACTTAGGAGCTCTGTCAGGAACTAGGGTCAAAGACTGAATATTAGAACAAAAGATGTCCTAGCACCATTTTTTTTTAAAGGAAACATTTTTATTTAATTAATTAATTTATTTATTTATTTAACTTAATTTTTTATTTTTTAAAATTTACATCCAAATTAGTTAGCATATAGTGCACCAATGATTTCAGGAGTAGATTCCTTAGGGCCCCTTACCCAGTTAGCCCATCCCCCCTCCCACCACCCCTCCAGTAACCCTCAGTTTGTTCTCCATAATTATGAGTCTCTTCTGTTTTGTCCCTCTTCCTGTTTTTATATTATTTTTGTTTCCCTTCCCTTATGTTCATCTGCTTTGTCTCTTAAAGTCCTCATATGAGTGAAGTCGTATGATTTTGTCTTTCTCTGACTAATTTCACTTAGCGTAATACCCTCCAGTCCCAGCCACATAGCTGCAAATGGCAAGATTTCATTCTTTTTGATTGCCGAGTAATACTCCAGTGTGTGTGTGTGTGTGTGTATACCACATCTTCTTTACCCATTCATCCGTCGATGGACATTTGGGCTCTTTCCATCCTTTGGCTATTGCCGATAGTGCTGCTATAAACATGGGGGTGCATGTGTCCCTTCGAAACAGCACACCTGTATCCTGTGGATAAGGGCCTAGTAGTGCAATGCCTGGGTCCTAGGGTAGTTCTATTTTTAGTTTTTTGAGGAACCTCCATACTGTTTTCCAGAGTGGTTGCACCAGCTTGCATTCCCATGTCCTAGCATCTTTATGACTCAGATTAGAAGGGTTTTAGGAGCTCTGTGTTAGGTACTAAGGGGCAGAGGCCAAATATATATTTCTTTTTATGTCCCTGTGACCTTATTTGGCAGAATGGTCCATAAGATTATCCTGGATTACCGTGGACCTTAAATCCAACAACAAGTGTCCATATAAGACAACAAAGGAGAAGTCACAGAGAGACACATAGGGGAGCAGTTCATGGGAACGGAGGCAGAGAATGGAGTGATACAGGTATAAGCCGAGGAATGCCCAGGATTGCCAGCAGCCACCCGAAACTGGGAGGGAGGCATGGAACAGGTTCTCCCTCCGAGCCTCCAGAAGGAATCAACTCTGCTGACACCTTGATTTCGGACGTGTGCTCCCCAGAACTGTGGGAGAATACGTTCTTGATATTTTAAGCCCCTAGGTTGGGGTGGTTTGTTATGGCAGCCCTAGGCAATGAGACAGGCCTTAAACCCCTCCCAATCAGTCTTCCCTGCTCTCCCCCTCTGGCCGGCTGGCATGGGGACAAGCCCCTGGTGATCTTGTTGAGGCCGCAGGGGCCACCAGATGGAATGAGCCTGGGTTCCTGCATCACTGTTCTGAGGGAGCAGGAATGCCTGTGGGGCAGAAGTCACTTGGGCTTCTGGATTTATCTGTTATCGGCACAGGTCATGATCTCATGGTTCATAAGACTGAATGCCACGTGGGGCTCTGCGCTGACAGCACAAAGCCTGCTTGGGATTCTCTCTCCCTCTCTCTGCCCCTCCCCTGCTCGTGTGTGTACGTTCTCTCTCTCTCTCTCCCAAATAAATAAATAAACATTTAAAAATTTCAGTGTTTTCCTCCCCATGTAACGTATTTCAGTGTCTCTCTCTTATACACACACACATGTCCCACCAGATCCTAAAAGCAAGACGTTATGTGGGTGGCTAGTTTCCAGTGGACTCCCCTGAGAGCAGGCTGCGTGCAAAGTTCTCCTGCCCAAGAATGAGCCCACGAAGACAGAGGTCACTGAGGGTAAGGATTGGAAGTTCCAGATCCAAAGCCAGAAAAAAGGCTACTTCAGCCATACAGATAACATCACATCACCCTCAATTTGTGCTCCATGAATGTAAGACACCCTTGGACAAGATCCCAGCCAGTGGCGGAGTCAGCCTCCCAGCTACCGTGGAGATTTTAGGCTAGTGAGATTTCCCTGGAACCCAGGGTTTTGTTTCCTGTTTGTTTTCCCCTGTCTCTTTTCCTTTCCTCTCTTCCTTTTCTTGTCTGGCCTGAGAATGTTCTTGGAAGCCTGTGGTCCAGAGAAGTCATGGTGGGTCATTTGTGACGACGATAAACCCCTCACTTCAAGTAGGTGAGTTGAAGGAGAGTCCTGGGTAACTCGGTGGGGTTGACTCGATAACAAATACGTCCAGCTCAAAGCTCTGCCCAGGGAGAGAGATAAACATTGCATCAGACACCGAAGCTGCCCAGAGAAGGTGATGGGTCATGGACAGGTCAGGACAGGACAGGGTTTAGCCAGGGGCTGAGGAGCTTGGGAGAGTGGACACTCAGGAAGGAGAGAAGGTGGCGGGGAGCGCAGAGGCTCCTAGGAACACTTTATGGAAAAGACGGGGCTCAGCACCAGCATGTTAAGAAGGTAAGGTATCCGAGATGCCAAGGGGACACAGACCCACTGGAGAGAAACCCAGAACTGTTCCAATTCCATCCTTCTCAGCTCACGAGGCTTGGGCTCCAGATGCCCATCCTCCTCCTGGAGCCTCCATGCTCCTTTACTCTGACCTGCTGCTTGCTGCTACAGTCCTGGTCCTAAACCTGGTCTGCCTCAGTTGTAATGCTGGGTTCCCCCTTTATCCCCTGAGACCCTCTGGGAGGGACACTTGGCCACTGCCCAGACTGGGCCTTTGGACTGAGCGTCTGTGGGCAATGCCCCACACCTCAGCTTCCCACGCCTCTTGATTGCATCAGGGGATGAGGCTTCAGAGTCTTTTCTCTAGGCGGGACACAAAGAGAAGGGGATTTTTGATAAGCCCCATTCTCGGAAATAAACACGGAGGACAGAGGTTCAAAGGGCCGCCTGGGACCACCTTGGGAGCAGGAAGGGGGCTCGGGGAGTCAGGAGCTGTAGACAAGGAACCGAGTGTGAATGCCCATAGACATCACACCCAATACGGCTACAAACCACTCCAGGCCTCTAGGAAGGCAAGAAAGGTCACATTTGATCAATCGGATTCAATCCATTCCAGCTTCAACTTGCCAGCGTGGGGAAAAACCCGAAGTCGGTCCCTTCAGAGACTCCCTTCCTCCACTCTACACAAGAAACCTCAGTGCTTCCTTAGTTCAGACAAAAATGTCTTCTATATAACACCTGTGCTAAGTACTGGCCCGTGAACTTGGCAGCTGCTCCTGTGGGGGGCCGCTCCTCTGAACGGTCACCCCTGCCAGGCTTTGCCTCGGGGCTCCAGGGTTTGGGGCCTGTCTTGCCCACCATTCATGACACCTTCACCATCCCAGGGCCAAAATAGCAAATAATCACTTCCTGGGCCTAGGAGTTCCAAATTGGCAACCTGCCAACACAAAATGTTTATTTTTATATGACTTACATGCCAAAGTTAAAAATCAAAACATTTGATATAAAAATCTAGATTTCCATGGACAGTGATGATGAGTGTGTAACATTGTGAATGTACCTAATGCCACTGAGTTGGATACTTAAAATGGCTGAAATGGTAACACTTTATATTACATATATTTTATCACAATAAAAAAAAATCCAGATTTCCAGCTTCTTCAAAAAATCAGATTCTTCTGAAAATTGCTTTTCCACATAGCAACATTGGTACCTCAGCCATCTCTGCTCATTTTCTACATGTCAGACTTGGTTCCTCTACAGAATTCACCCAACCCTTCCTATAGATATTTGGGTTTGAGACCCTGGACTCTCCCTTCTAAAAGAATCTCAGGGTTGGAGGAAAGTTTCAAGGTGGCCAGTTCCTACCTATACCACCCGCCATAGACGTTATTCTACTCCCCCTATATATTACTTCCTCTCAAGGGAAGGGAGCCTGAACATCAAGAATCCAGGGGTCTAGTATGCTTCTATGAGGATCCCCAGCTGCCCCAGGAGCTCAGATCTTTCCTGATTTGTTAACAGCCATCTGTTTCTCAGTAGTCAATTACATGGGAAGCCTGTCCTGTGAGTCTGTCTTAGAGGACAGCAAAGAAGGAAGGAAGTCAGCAGGGATAGAGGGATAGGGCAGGCCCAGGAAATGAGAGCAGATGGGGTCCCTGGTTCACAGAGACTGGGAATCCTGAGGAGGAATCCCAGGGTTTAGAACTAGACCCTGTAGGGGTCCAGTTGTGTCCCCACCCCCTGCCCAGTTCATATGTCTGAATCTCTAATACCTGTGAAGGTGACCTTATTTGGAAATAGGGATGTCGTTAAGATGAAGTCATTAGGCCAGGCCCTGATGCAACATGACTGATGTCCTTATATAAGGGGGAAATTTGGACACAGAAACATGCCTCCTGGGAGAACACCATGTGAAACGCCATGTGAAAATGAAGGCAGAGACGGGAGCTGCTTCCACGATCCAAGGAAGGCCAAAGATTGCCAGCGAACCACCAGAAGCTGGGAGAGAGGCATGGAACAGATTCTCCCTCGCAGCCGCCGGAAGGAACCACCATGCCAAGGCCTTGATCTCAGACATCTGGCCTCCAGAACTGTGAGACAATCAGTTCCTCTCGCTTAAGCCACCCAGTTTGTGGTAGTTTGTTACGGCAGCCCTGGTAAACTAACACAGATTTGATCCAAGTGGTTCCAGGACGGGCCCTTCCCCCTTCCTGCTCGGAAATGGACATCAATAACGAACAAGACTTGTGTATGTGCAGTGGAGAAAAAAGAGACACTTCGAGACGAGAGACAAGCGAAGTAATGTGAGCAGAAATGAGCATTGGCGGGATGCTTTTGCAAAGGCGGGAGTGCAGGTAATTGCTAGCCGACATTTCTCGGGCGCCTCCTGTGTCAAACACGTTACGGAGGCCTGTCCTTAAAACAAATTCGTTTGAGGTAAGTATTGATATCCGTCCATTTTACACATGAGAAAAACGTGGTTCAGAGAGTGTAAACAGTATGCCCAAGATTAGGTAAGTGAGAAAACCACAGTTTGAAGCCAAGATCACGATGTTTTCAACTTTTCAAACAGAGGAGGACGGAACTGGTGCCTCAAGGCTCCCTCTGATCTTCCACTTGGCCTGGGATCACTTGGGCACTGAGCCTGGGGCCGGGCTGAACTAGGACAAGCTTGACATGAAGTAGCTCCTCCCTGTTATCCCCAACCCAGACGCGGCCACTGGGCAGACTCAGCGTTGAGCCAGCCGAGCCAGAACAGAGGAACCAGCACTGGGGCCAAGTTCTTGTTCCAAGTCTCTCCCACAGTGAGTAGTGGCTACTACTGAGGCCACCCAGGGTGCCTGCACACTGGCCAAGAGATGCAGGGTGGTTTGAGTACAGCCACGCTCACTCCTGCTGAAAAGGATTTACTTCGCAGCTGCCAACGAAAGCCTGAAAACAAAACCGAACAATCCCTAAAACATTCAGATTCAGAAAAAAAAAAAAAGGTTAAACACCTCTTCACCCAAGCACCAGGCCCGGGGAGAAGAAGCCGGCCTGTAGTGCCAGCTTTAGCTCAAAGTAGGGGACAATCAGGGAGCCGGCTGTCTTGCCTAACCTGAATCTTCAGGATTGAAGAGCCTAGAAAGTCCTCCCTTAGTCCAAATGCTTATAAAGTCCTCAGTTAGAAACCCTCCCCCTTTTTATTTCCCCTGAGGGCAGAGATCGCAAATGGATCAACCTTGTACCTGACAGGATGCCGGTGGCTGGGGCATTTGAAAGGTAGAAAATCATCAACTCATCAACACTTCAAGGTTGTGCTCACTAGGTGCCAGGCATTCCTAGGGCTTTATAGATGCAGATTCATTTCATCGTCATACTTAATCCTAGCTTGCCCTAAGTCACATAGTCACTAAAAGGTAGAGCTGGGATTTACAAGTCAACAGTCCAGACCTCATGCTCTGGGCCACCATGATACTCTGCCTTCTTAAAATATTTAGGGAAGAAGATCAGCATTTTACCCACTTAGCGTTTGTGATATCCTCACCATCAAAACCAGGCACGAGGCAGCAATGGTCAGCCCAATACTCTTTCTCCCCTACTCTTTAGCGCTGCAAAGTGCAAAATGCTGGGAGAGACCTGCTCACCCTTCTCTGTCACCTTCGGAGCTCCTCGGAGGATTCCACTCCCCAGCTTTCCTCCCTACACACAAGATACTTCAGGTGAAGGGAGTAGATTGTCCCCGTTAAATACTTGTGAGTCTCAAAACCAAGGCATTAATTCCAGGATGCCTTGTGTGTGATCCAAGATGGCGCCATTGCACTATCTAAACAATGGTTTCTAACCTTTGCTTTGTCTCCACCAACTCAAGCAGGGCACTGGTAGTGTGAAGGGGGATGGTGTGACTGCTGGTGCTTTTCTCTCTAGGTAGATGTGACCAAACACCTTGTAGAAGCGCTTCCTTGTTCAGGATCAAAAATAGGATATGGCCCCATTTAGTTATGCAAATATAAGACACCCAATGTCATGGGGGAAGTGTAACAGGCCTTTTTTTTTTCCTTTAAAGTCATACATGTCAGGGACGCTTGGTGGCTCAGTCAGTTGAGTGTCCAATTTCAGCTCAGGTCATGATCTCACAGTTCATGAGTTTGAGCCACGCGTCGCTGTCTGTGCTGACAGCTCAGATCCTGGAGCCTGCTTCTGTGTCTCCCTCTCTCTCTGCCCCTCCCCCACTCACGTGCACATGCTCTCTCTCTCTCCCTCAAAAATAAGTAAACATTAAAAAAATTAAAAAAGAATTTAAAGTCATACCCCTCAATACCACATGATATGTTGAAATGATCCCTGGAGGGAGGGGAATAAATTCATTTGGAGCAAAGCAACCTCATGGGACAAAAGGGCTTGTATCAGTCAGTACACCTTTCCAAGTAAAGGCTATGAGGTGGCAACCAACGATCCCCCAAATCACATCTTAAAACTACAAAAGTTTCGTTCTCGCTCCTTACCATACTCATTCCAGAGCTAAGGTTGACTAGCTGGAATTTTGCTGGTCACCATAATAGAGGGAAAGACAGCTCTGGAGGGCCTAACACCAGCAGTTACATACTCTGGTCCAGAAGTGACACATATCATTTCTGTGACCAGACCAGAATGCATGACCTCTCCCAGCCACCAGGGAGAAGTGTAACGCTAACATGTGTCTGAAGCGCAGAGAGAGCCTGAACTATTTGATGAACTCACTATTATGACCCCTACAGGGATGGGGACCCAGGCTCCCTTTCTGTTTGAAGATCACTGTTCTTAGAACCACACTGACACAGAACAGAATGAATGTGATAAATGGAATTGGAAGGTAACACGGCTGGGTTATGTCTCCAGCCTGCAAGGCTGACTACAGCCTTGGCTGAATTTCCCTAGTTGAACTAAATGGAAATTTGGGAAGAGAATATTTAATCTCGTGGACAAAATAAAATTGAACAAATCCAAACATGGGTATCAAAAGACCACCATTATACCTATTCTGTTCACGATATTGTTGGGATCAGGCAGAAGATGCTGTATCTGCTTTATGTCTGAGGCAGAACAAGCTTATTTTTAGAGATAATTAAGAGAAAAAAGGGGATTGTCAAATTACATTGCAAATAAAGTTTGTAAGTACGTAATGAAGGAAAGCTTTGTCGAGGATAAAGATTATTTCATGACTAAGAAATACCTGGGTGCATAATAGAATAATATGTCTCCCTTATGGCTAGGAATTACACACTGCACTGGGCATGATGTCACTGTGTGACACGCGGTAGGGAGTCGAGGGTACTTAGTTCTCATGGGAAATTTACCAGATACTAAAAATAGGAACTTAAGACCAGTTCACTGCTCTCTGTGTATTAAGATGGGGCAGTATAGACTGACATAGGTTGCCCAATGAGTCACATTGCGTTGTCTCAAAATTCCAGGACCTCAGAATGTGACTGTGGTTGGAAATAGGGTCTTTAAAGAGTTAACAAGGTAAAATGAGGTCATTGGAGTGGGCCCTAATCCAATATGACTGGTGTCCTTAAAAAAAGAGGCGATTAGGACACAGGCAGATACAGAAGGAACACCACGGGGAGACACAGACAAGACAGCCGTCGATAAGCCGAGGAGAGAGGCCTCAGAAGAAACCAACCTTGCTGAGACTTGATCTCAGACTTCTAGCCTCGAACTGTGAACATTTTTCTGAACATTTGGAACTTGACCTTCCCTCGGAACAGGGACCACGCCTTCACAATTTCTAACTAACGTTAGAAACTTTGGAGCCTGTTCTGTTTTCACAATTGGTCTGAGTTGTGACAATTGCAGTACCCGCTGCTTGTACTGGGGCAGCTCCCTTAGCATTTGTTTGCTTGTTTTGTTCACAGCTTTCCGCCTAATTCTCTCTTGGGCAGCAGGTCAGATAAGCATCAGAATCCCCATTTTAGGGCTAACAGAGCTAACAGAGCCATGAAATGCATTGCTGAGCTCATAATTACAGTCAGTTCAGAGCTCATAGCCCTACACAGGCTCCGTGACCCCAGGAGATGTTTCCTGTTACAGGACCACACTGCTTTACTTTGAACAGTGGTAATAAACACTTGATGCTTGTATTTATCTTTTCAGTGAGACTGTGCAAACTAAAAGGCTGCCTTTTTAAACTATGGTCAAGGTTTGGATAATTGAATTTAATCAGAGGATCCAATCTCATCTACCGACACCTACCAGTGATCATCCCTTCATCACTTCGGTTTATTCCTAACTTCTCTCTTTCTCCCCAGAACCTCACACGGCTTTTTCCAAACCTAGGCTGTGCCTCCACTGACCAGTAGCTACGCTTAGAATGAAAATCAAATTATCCTAAGAAAATCAAAGGATGATCAGGTATCATCTTATATTTGGGGGTATTTCCACCCTTTTCACATCCCACTTCCACACTGGTCAATCAAGATCAAACTGGGATTATTGGCATCCACGGGGAAGAAAGCCACAAATTTCTAAGTCTCTGTCAAGATTAGGATGCCAGCCGGTGGGGGAAGCTTAAAACAACAGACCTCATTTATGTGGCCCCATTTGGTTTTATTCCTTCCGCTGGAACAACAAGCCGAAGATGAGAGATTTCGGAAGGTGCCTGTCAATAGAAGGAGGTCACGTTACCTGGGCAGACCTGGCAGAGGTGTGACCTGATCAGTTTCTGGGAGGAAAGATGTTTTTGTCACTCCTGCTGACCCTGGGGCTCCAACTCCTAGAGGTCTGTATAGCATTTTTAGCCATTGCTGGATAGAACATCTGATGTTGGGCATCTATCATAACTAAGCCCAGATACGGAGAATTCACACAAGCAGGGGTCATTACAAGGGGAATAAAGGAAGCTCCATTAACTGGCTGACTCCATAAAGGTAGTTAAGTTCAGATACTGGGTGCTTCTATGGTAACTCTGTCCAAGTTTGTACTTTATAATCAAATGACAATTGTCCATGCTTTAGCTATGCTCAGCAAATAGCCATGGCTTTCCACTTTGTGCTTTCCTTCCCATTAGGACTGGTCTAATTGTAATGACAGTTACTGCAAATGGGTCACCCAAATAATTAGACACATTGAGAGAAGTATGGAAACCCTGGATATCAAAATTCTCTAATCTCCCTAGCTTTGAGTGGCTTTCCTTTCCCAGAATAGGTGGCCACCTTACATGGGAATTTTAATCCATTTACTGCCATATTTATGTTCCCACACATGGGTGCTATACAGTGCCAGGAAATGTAAAATGTATTATATTTTCCAAGAGCTTTTGTATACAGAGCCTTGTTTGAGCTTGCCAGTAGCTCTAGGAGTGTGTTCAGCCCTGTTCTTAAAAGCGGATGCTGAGATGCAGAACGATTAAAGCAATTTTCCCAAGGAATAAACTAGTTATCAGTTCAACCACAACCAGAATTCAGGTGTGATGGTTAATTTTGTGTGTCAACTTCATGCAGCCACAGAGTGTCCAGATATTTGCTCAAACATTCTGGTTGTCTCTGGGAGGGTGTTTCCGTATGAGATGAACATTTGAATAGATAGACTGAGTAAAGCAGATTGCCTTCCCCAATGTGGGTGGGTCTCCTCCAATCAGCTGAAGGCCAGACTACTACAAAAAGGCTGAGTTAGGGGAAATACCTGCAATCTGACTGTCTTCAAGTTGGGACTTCAGTTTTTTCCTGTCTTCTGACTGTGACTGAAATTTCAGCTCTTTTTGAGTCTTGGGCCTGCCTCCATTTGGACTGGAACCATATTATTGGCTCTCCTGGGTCCCCAGCTTGACCACCGCAGATCTTGGGACTTGCCAGCCTCCATAATCACATGAAGCAATTCCTCATAATTAATCTCTTGATACGAATCCTACTGATTCTCTTTCTCTGGAGAACCCTAATACACCAGGTCTTTCAATTTGATCAGTGCTCTTTCCCTATACCTTCTCTAGAGCACAGCTACCTATGTAGAAAATTAGAGGTATTTCTATTTGAGAACCAACTCTAAGCCATTTCTCAAACTGTTGTTAAGTTGGTCAGAAAAATGCCAGAACTGGATTAAGACAGACAGACACACACACACACACACACACACACACACAATCAGTGGGACATCTCTAGAGACAAGGCTTCCCTTAAGGTGTCCCTGGATTTCATTTCCTCCAAAGAGAAAGAACAGGTTAAGAGCTGAGCCATTACAGGCTGAGGAATTAGACTCACTGAGAGGGACTTGGTGAGCCTTGTATATGTCCGTCTTGATCAGATGTCTTCCCTGCCCAGTTAAAAATGCAATGAAAAGAACCTAAATTCCAGTGGCGCTTTGAGAGCTTTGAAGGCGTAGTGAGAGTGCTTCTAGCACTAGCAGAGGTTGATGGGAATAAGAAAAAGGCAGTCTTCAGCTCTTCATTGCCTTCGTCTGTACCCTGCATGTCTTGCAACAGCTCCCTAATTGTTCTCTCCCTAAGCTGCACAGACCTCTCAGTTTTCAGTCTGACAAAATTTAGTGAGCCCCTGCAGTGCGTCAGACACTGGTGACAGAGCAGTGAGCGAGATTCATGGAGTCCTTGTCTTCATGGAGTTTTATAGTGAAAGGGAAAAAGATATTAAGCAATTTTGGCAAAGTGTAATTATTAAAGCAGAAATGTCAAAGCGAAAGGGCAGGAAAATATTTCCAGCAGGAGAAATCATGTGTATGAAGGCTCAGAACTTGGACATGGTGTAGAGAATAAGGTGGAAAGTGGTGTGAGAGGTTGTTAGAAGCGTAACCGTGTGGGGCCTTCCAGCTCTGCTCTGTGCCTTCAGCAGCCATCAGCCACATATAGTTACGGAGCACTTGAAATGTGCTTAGTTCCAACTGAGATATGCTGTAGACATTTAATTCATACTGGATTTTGAAGTGTGGTGCAGAAAAAGATAGTATCTCATTAACAATTTTATATTGATTATATGTCGAAACGATCAACTTTGTGGACGTATCGGGTCAAATAAAAATATGAAAATTAATTAAAATTTTTTCTGATGTGGCTACTAGAAAATCTCAAATTACGTACGTGGCTCACATTATATCGCTATTGGTCAGCACTGTTCTGGACCATGTTAAGAAACCTGGACTTGATCCTAAGAGCACTGGGAAGGTTGTGAAATGTCTTAAATGAGGAGGTGACATGGTCGGGTTTGCATTTTCAAAAGACTGGTTGAGGGGGCTGGATGGTGGAAGACAAGATGAGACCCATTAGGGATAGCTGTGGTTGTTCAAGTGAGAGAGGGTGGTAGCCATGAGGACAGAGAAGACTTCCAAAAAGTGAGATGACTAACACCAAACAGCTCTCATTCCGGTGAAACATGAACATGATAGGTTGAACCCAGATAAAATTTCCATCTTTGTCCATCAAAAATGGTTGAATAGTGAGAGACCTAACAAGGGTCAAAGTTGGAACATAAAGAATGACATAAATATCCCTAATTCCACAGTGACATAAATAAATGAATACATAAATGGGGGGGAAGCAACAACTCTTTTCCCCAGAATTCCAATTAATAATGAAGAACATATGAAATCGCTATTAGCATATCACAGTAATAACTGCCGTATGCAAGATCTATGTAAGCATACTGAGTGGGCAAAAGTTTAAGCAGAAACAGGTTATCCATCTTAAAGTATATCTCCCCAAATAGTTAATAATTATAAGGAGAAAAATAATTTACATCGGAAAATTCTAGCAGACATCACTAGCTAAGTGACCAAGCTTAGCATCACCAGTAATACAGACATCATGTATTTCCTATGATGCAGTGAAGACGTATCACTCTGTGGTATCTTCCCAATTAACACATAACCTCATCTAGTCATGAAAAAACATCAGACAAACCCAAAGTGAGGGTCATTCTACAAAATAACCAAGAAGGACTATTCAAAGAGATGAGAGAAGACAAAATGAGTGAGCATAGATTGGAAAAAATTGGATATGACAAGTAAATGTTTGAGATCCTGGATTAGGTTCTCTGATAGGAAAAAAAAAAAAAAAAAGACATTGGTAGAAAAAAAAAAAAAAAAAAGACACTGGTAGAAACACTAGTGAAACCCAAACAGGTTCTAAACTTTAGTAAGTATTGTAGCAAGGTTAATGTCTTACTTTTGGGCTCCTGGGTGGCTCAGTTGAGCATCCGACTCTTGATTTTGGCTCGGGTCATGATCTCACGGTTTGTGAGTTCAAAGCCCCACGTGGGGCTCTGCGCTGACAGGCACGGAGTCTGCTTGGGATTGTTCCCGCTCTCTCGGCCCCTCCCCCGCTTGTTCGCTCAAGCTCTCTCTCAAAATAAACATACATTAAGCAAATTTTAATTTCTTGGTTTTGATAAATGTTCTATGGCTATGTTACCAGCAGAAGCTGGATGAAAGGTAAATGGGAACTCTATTTTTGCAACTCTAAGTCTAAAATTATCTAAAAAGAATGAACTATTAAAATAGCCTGAATATCAGTAATTTCATACAGTCCAACTTATACGGAAGTCAGACAAGAAGCAGCCAAAACTACTGCTAAAGCTACACTAATACCGTAATTATCATTACATGCTGCAAATGTTCTTGTCTGGGGGCAACTTTTGCACCAACATCAGTTTGCGCGAACATTCAACTCAAATTCATTACTCTGTTCAAATGATTTGATTTCCAAAATTTTGAAGTTAAAGTCTGATGCCAGCTAGGACTGGGAAGAACACAGCCACGGGTGGCACATTTCCACTGGCCACGTCATCACAAGGGTGTGGGCACTAGGGCAGCTACCTTCCTCTACTCCCACTTCTGGAGACCTACCACCATGAGGAAACCATTAGGATGGTCCAGGTCCCAGCATTGAGACTGCAGAACAATACCCTCCCCAACGGCTGTGCTGTACTTACACGGTGTTAAGTTTCCAAGAAATAAGTCGTAACAGGTGCACAGATGACCCGAGATGCTTGTCTTATAACTGGTGCCAAGTGAGCACATTGCCCCTTACCATGCGTGTTCAACAGCGAGCCAGACTTTAGGTCAATGGCTAAGTTGGATACTGTGGACAATGTTCTCTCATGACAAGGGGATTTCAGAGCCAACTAAAATAGCAACCTCCAAAATTACACTCAATACACCCAACTAGCATTTACAGCTCCTAATTCCACTGACAAGTGACTAGCAAGTGTTTCTCCTGCCAGGTGTATTACCTTTCATGCAGCGTAAGTATCAGCATGTTTATTGCATTTAAGGTTTCACTTAATGGCCTAAGCTAATCTAACTTCCAGAGGTAATTCACTCTCCATTTAACAGGTCAGGATTCTTTTCATTTGCCACAGCAGTCCTATTGCTTGTAATCATTCATCGTGGTATGCCCCTTAATTTAATGCTACTTAAGGTTTTGCTGAGAGCCAGAGCTATATCTCAATCCCAAATCATCAAAATGTACAAGAATGTTTCAAGATTAAAACGTGTTGGTTTCTTGAACTGGGCAGGCTTGTTAAGTTATCTCAGTGAATATATGGATACCAGTCCTCACTTCGTATACTAATTTGATTCACAGTAGAGATACACCCCTGCAGTTCTAAATTTGAATGAAGCTCTTAGAAAAATGCAGACACTAAGTCTTTGGATACACTCGTAAGTGATCAATGTCATGTTTAGAGTGAGAATGGTTTTCAACAAATGCCATCAACCAAGTAAATATACCAAAGGAAATTTTTATTGTAAACAAGATATAAAGTACAACAAAAGAAATATTGTGCAAATTGTAAATCACAAAGTTTTTTTTATTATTAAAAGAAAATTCCTGTTTTCCAAGGGTCCAAGTTTTGATGTCAGAAATCAATACCCAATAGAGAAAAATGTTAAATGGAAAGATATAGTGCCATTTTTCACTGTAGATTTTAAACAGTTTACTTTTGTTTTACCACTGTATATATCATCCACTATATAACAGAATATAACAGAAATACTGTTAACAAAAGTGAATGTTTTAACAACTTCTATTCACCTAATTCCACTTCCCTCCCCCCCCAAAAAACTCCTATAAATTAACAGGACAACACTTGCCCATGTGAATAATGGTCACTAACTTTCTAATTCAATAAAGCACACATTATATCCTCATAATATAAGGGTACTTTACTGATGACATAAGTCATCTTTTTCAAGGAGTTATCTAAAATTCTTGGTATCCCTTCTTTACAATATATATTTTTATCTTCCACTTTTTTTTCTAAACAAAGTGCAATGTATCTTAGAGTCTACAGAAAACACATTGGTATACAATTTTCAAATCTACACAAGAAACTGCAGGCAAACTAAAGCTCAAAGCATAATAAAATGCCTAGATATAGTCATCTGTTAAACTTTCAAACAAAAATGCAAAAAAATTATAGCTATACTTCAAAGCAATTAAATTACTGAGGATTCCAAATCTTTGGGCCCTCTTTAGCAATATACAAGCTGCTTAATTCCAAATGGTAGCAAGTATAAAAATGCTAGTTCTAGATCATATTTAACAACTACATCCACGAAATTGACTGGAAAGACTAGGAATTTAAGTAAACAAGGTAACTAGGAAAAGATGCCAAAGTTTGTAATACAAATCAATTTTCCATCTCCATCTCCGTACCATAATGTTTATTTCCAGTCTCTATTCTTGAAACCAGTGCTTTAGAAGAATCACATTGAAAAGTTGGTCTCAAGTACAAACGGTGAAAACGAAGTAATAAATTGTGCACACAAATTCAAAATCTGTGCTACCTGTGTTGACCTCATCTGAAACCTTCAAAAAATATTTAAAGGAATAAAGGCTTTCTCATCTCTCTTATGTGATAAGAAATGAATCCTGCCACTCTGTGACCTGCTTGTGGCTGCAGCACTTCTTGTCCTCCAGCCCAGGGCTGAGGCTTCTCCTCAGGCTGTGGGGCTTCTGCGTTCCGCCGCACCGGAGGGCCACAGACTTGCAGTGGAAGCATTTTTACATCACCGCTGGCTCCTGGCTGTGACCAAAGTTACTTCGGATTCTCACCTTCTGAGCGGTCACTGCGTGGGGGCAGGGGTTGGAGGTAAGGCCATGTCATTTAACTTGCTCACTTCCATCTGCCAGTTTGGTAGCTTCTTGGCGGACAGATGGCGCCGGGCATGCTTGGTCAAATGGTCGCTCCTCATGAACCGTCGGTCACACATGGGACAAGCAAATTTCTTCTCACCTGTGTGGGTTCGCCGGTGTCTGGACAGTTCATCAGAACGGGCAAACCTCCTTTCACAACCTTTCCAGCTACAGCTAAAAGGCTTTTCTCCTGAGACAAAGAAATTCAGATCATCGTCACTATGCATTCATCAAGTCACTATAAATTGCAGATCTAATTATATCCAAAGACATACATTTTAAAATATCTTAAGAGATGCTCTTTAAAATAAAAGCTACTAAATGAATCAACTGTTAACTGAATGCTACATATATTTCCAACTTTCACTCAATCACATTTATAGGAATCTTCCCTTTATAAATGCCAAACACAAAAAGGTTTTCTGACTTCAACTATGGTACAACGGCTTTAGAGATACTTTATTAAAGTAACTACTCAGACACATAAAGAATCATCGTTTGAGAAATTAAAATAAACACCTTGATGAAATCTTTGAGAAACCTGTAAATATCCCCCACTGAACTGGCTAATAAGGCAAGTTCTTCTTTAACATGCCTGGCTTGTACCTGTGATCATGGCCAAAAAACATTCAACTAAATCTCAAGGACACGAATAAGAAATGGTCGGTACCTGTGTGTGTTCTCATGTGGGCCTTCAGATGAGAGCTCTTAAAGTACGTCTTGCCACATCCTGGGTGGCTACAGATGTGACTTCGTATCCTGGATGAGTCAATCTGAGGAGTGACTTTTGCTGTGGAAGGGGAAAACCCTGGAGCGGGGGCGATGGGAGAGAGTCTGGTGCCATTTGGGCTCACCACCGGAGGCTTTGGGTTCTGAACAACAGGCTGGGGAACGACAAACATGACAGCGCCTTTGGGCACCTGAGTGCCCATGAACACGACAGGTGGGCACACAGCTGGTGGCTGACTGGGTGGAGTGCTAGGAACAACTGTTGTCACAACAGGGTTGTTTGCAGGGAGGGGAACCATCTGACAGATGACCGGCATAGGTGGCACTCCCCCTGTTGACACTGCAGGTGGGGAGACCAGCACCGACTTCTGCTGTGGGGACACAGGGGCGGGCTGAGGTCTACAGATGACTGTCTCTGAGGAAGGCACAGAAAAGTCATAAAGTGCAGGACTTGCTTTCTCATTAACATCTGCCGCTGTGTTTCTCTCACGTTTGGATCTGTTTGGTGACACAGCTGCACAGGGTATGTTTTTTCTTGCAGCCTCAACGTTCAGGTGGGTTCTTCTTCGAAAAGAATTGTCCTGATAGTTGAGGATGCTGGCTGCTTTCACTGGGCAAGATCTGTGGTTACACAGCTGGGCATCAGCTGTATGACGGATCACACTTGTTGCCTGAGCCTTGGGGAGTTTGGGGGCAGGTGCCGGGCTCTTCTCTTCCTCTTTGAAAGGTGCAGCAATGTGAGGCTTGGCAGGATCTGAGAATGATTTGAAGTGTCCGGTAGATGGCGCTGATGCCATCAAATTTGACACTTGAGAGGGTTCAAAGTCAGAAGGGCTGTAAGGTGGAGTCAAACACTAGAAAAGAAATACACAGAAATCGGCATGAGAAATTAAGTTTGTTATGTAAATTATAAAAAATTAGACCATCTACAGTCCCATGTTAAAAACAATGAAACTTACAAATGCTGGGATCGTATGAAAGTCAGGTGTACTCGGGAGTAGATTCTCTTCCTCCGACATATCGGATACTGGAGTAACAGGTCTGTTTTCAGTGTATTTCTTAAAATCAGACTTCCAACTGCAGCTCATTGACATAAGTGCTTCTACAGCTTCAAAATCACTCTTTTCTGCGGTTTTGTTCCAGGAATACACACTCTCTTTCGATCTTTCAGAAATCATTTCCATCCTTTCCTCCTTTAAGAACAAAAGATCAAATGCTTATAACCGTATTTTTGTCATCCAAATAACACGCAAAGGAACGTACAATTTTTCCTTTACAGTTGCACAAATTCCCAAGTTTGTGAAATAATTTTTTCTCTCGCCCCTACTAAAGATAAAATTTTCCTCATTCTTTCTCTAATACTTAGGGTTGAACACTGATACCCCTGCAAGGTAGAAGAGAAGCATATTACCATTAAAGAGACCAAGGCCAAAGATAACAATGCATGTATGATCCAAAAAAGAGAACTTGATTTAGAAATATTATATTCTTCCCAAAACAGCCATCTGCAACTGAGATCAAATGAAATAACTAAGGGCAGGTTATGCAAAAGTTTTTTCAATACTGCAGGTGAGGTATGAGGACTTTTGAGGTACCAATTCCCCACAACTGGTAGTGGGGAAAAGGCAAAGTGTAGTGGACAGAACTCGGGTCTGTCGATATGGGTCTGATCTTTTCAAAGTCACTTGGCACGTTAGGATAATATCAACAGAATAGAAATCTTCAGTGTCTTTTTAAAATTACTACATTAGGTTATTTTAAAGGTAAAATACCTTTCATAGCTTGATTATCTATGGTAGAGAGGGATAAAGTGAAATATGTGGAAAAATCCCAAAGCCATATTTAGGCTTCAAGTTCTTCATATTTGTGTTCCCTTTCACTAGATTTAAACAATGGCTTGCCATGCATAGCTATGACCAGCTAATGCGATACTAAAAAATGGACAATCAAAATGTAATCTTCCACCCAGAATTTGCAAAAACTGCCTGGTGAGTCTGCGATAGTCCAAACATTTTTTAAATTTTTAAAAATAACTGCCAGATGACAAGAATGATAGTGCATGCTTGCCATTCGTAC
Source organism: Panthera pardus (assembly GCF_024362965.1). NCBI lineage: Eukaryota > Metazoa > Chordata > Mammalia > Carnivora > Felidae > Panthera > Panthera pardus. The sequence continues at coordinate 47,946,491 of NW_026527002.1, forward strand.
AGCTCCCTCTATCAAGTGTTTAATGTTTCATATTAAAGTTCCTTAAACTGCACTTAAAAAAAAAAATGGCACTACCCACCACCTTCCATTTTCCATTAATGTGATGCCATTCTTTTGGTTGAAGTAGAAATTGTGTAAAAATACCGAAAAGCATTCTTTACAAAGTACTACTCTCGACGCTAGTTTCAAAAAATACATAAACCCTTCGTGTTGATAACCTTAGAAAAGGAGCCACTGCTCTGGAGATTTCACCAACAACGCTATTGCATAATCGCGCGCCCCTTTATGTAAGCTGCAACGGACAGCGCACGTATGTCTAAAAGCCTCAAGACGCCAATGCAAAGAAAAGAAAAAGGAGAAAAGGCAGGCAAGCAAGGAAGGGGAGCGTGAGCTGGGAAGGGCAGGAAGAGAAGCGGGGAGGGGAGGAAAGGGAGTGGGGCGCAAGGCAGGAAAGGGAAGAGCGGGTGGAGGCGCGGGCGGGGGAGGCAGACGAAGGGCGGGGGAGGACGGCGGGGGAGATCCTCGCTGGCGGGGACAGACGGATGGGGCCGCCCTAACCTCAATGAGGCTCGCGGGTGAGTCACTGGGAACATTCCTCGCCGCTCGCACGTCCCCGCGCCCCTGCCCCCGCCATTGGCCAGCCTGCCCGGCGGCCCAGGCCCGGATTGGCTGGGCCGCGAAGGGCGGGGGGCGCGGGGGAGGTGGGGGCGAGGCATGTGAACAAAGCGTGATCGGCGGCTGCTCCGGGCGGCGCAGGAAACGTGAACTGGGAATTGCCGCGCCGTCACCTTTCACCTACTTCCTGAGCCCGCGGGCCCCCGCCCTCGCGCCGGCCCGGGGGAGGGGCCGCGGGCGCCGCCGCCAACCGCCCGGCAGTGCGCGCCCCAGCCCGCGGGGAGGGGCGGGGCCGCGGGCGCCGGCTCCGGGAGTGCCCGCCCCTCCCCGCTCCCGGAGAGCCGCCGTTCCCTTAGGAACCGACAGCAGGGCTGGGCCTCTCTGCCGCCCCTGGCGGAGGCCGGGGCTGGGTCACTCGGGGACGAGAAGCTCCCTGGGCGCACCCGCTCCCGGCCCACCCCCGGCCTCCGCCTCAGCTGCCGGAGGAGGAGCCGTGTCCCCGCGGAAACCCAGCCCCCTCCCTCCTCCCGGCCGCAGCCCCCGGGGATCCGGCCGAGCCCTCGGCGCTTCCCGCCCACGCCGCCCACGGGACCTCAGACCACCCCGTCTTTCCCGCAGACGCGGCGCCCCCTCCCCGCGGTTTCCGGCAGCTCCGGCCTCCGCCCGCCGAGTCTCCACAGGTTCCCAGACGTGCAGCCCCCACGGGCTCCGGCTCCAGACGCACGGCCCGCGGCTCCCGCCTCGACACGCGGCCCCCGCGTCTCGCGGCCCCGACTCCCCCCGCCCACGTCCCCCGCCCCACGGCAGGCTCCCGCTTTCCACCCTCGCATCCCCAAGGCGGCTCCCTACCCCCCTTCCAGGGGGCCCTCAATAGGTGGCCACTTGCTCCCGCCAGGGATGGGGAGTCCCCTGCCGGCGCCTCGTCTCCCCTCGGCGGCCCGGGGCCCACGTGCCATTCCCCCGCGCCCACGCCGGGCGCCCCCTCCCCCAGCACCCGGCTGTCTGCTGAGCAGCCCCCGTCCTGCAAGGCTCGGCTCAGACCCCTGAGAGGGGCAGCCCCCTCGCCTCGCCAGTGGACACCCCGCCCCTCAAATGCTCGCCAGAAGCCCCCTCCCGCCCTGGGTCGCATTCCTGATCCAGACGGCGGCATCTCTCTCGGGTGCCAGGTGCAGGGTAGACCCCTTGTCCCCCCCTCCCCTCTACACCTTCCCCAGTCCTCGCTGCCAGGGCAGCAGCCCCCTCCTCACTCTTCGCGCTCCTCCAGCCATCCTCCCCCTCGCCCACCTCAAGTCTCCCTGCGGAGCTGCCCCTTCCCTTCCTCATTATACACCTCTCCCTTCGTCTCTAGAGCCCCGTTCGCCTCTCCTGACCCACTCCGCGACACACACGCTCTCACCAATGCCCAGTTTGCAGGAAGAAAGCCCCTTTTTCCTCCACGACCCCGCTGCACCCCGGTCTTCGGGCGCCGCTGATGTCAAGGGCTCGGGGTTGGCGCCCCGGCTGGCCCCTGAGACGCAGCAAGGAGAGGAAGGACAGGGGCATCCCCAGGTGACTTACCGAAGCCTGCTGGAGAGAAGCGCCGAAGTTGAGCATGGTTGGCTGCCTGGCTGCCGGCGGCGAGCTGACTGGCTGCTACGCTGCTACGCTGCTTGGCCACAGACGGGCGCCCGGAGACACTCGACGTCGCTCCCGCCGCCGCCGCGCTCCGCGCCGTCTGCCCCCTCCCCATTCAGGTAGCCTCTCCGCCTGCCCCGCGCCGCGGGCGGGGGCGGGGGCGGAGCCTGAGGACGGCCAATCAGCGGCAAAGGTGTGTGAGGCGCCGGCCAATGGGCTCCCGGGGCCACGCGTGATCAGCGGCTGCCCGGCAGCGTGAAGCTTGTGTCAGTGGAGCGTGTACACAATCCCCGGCAGCGTGTTCCCTCGGCCCGGCCCGAGGGAACTCCCGCCGCCACCTGACTCAGTGACACCCTCTCATCCCTCGCCCACCCCCCCAACAGCGGTCCTCGGCCCCGGCCTAGGGGGCGGTGCCGCGGGCGGGGGCCTAACCCGGAGGCGCGGCCGCGGCGCGCCCAGGCAATGCGGAGGGCCGGCCCCACGTGGGAGGTGGGGAGGGATGCCCGCTCCGCCCCGTCCCCTCTGCTCGGGGCCCCATCTCGGCCCGCCACGGGGTGGGCGGGACGCCGGGCAGCCGGGCGGGGGAGGCAGCGGCTGCTAGCCAAGGGGCCCGAGCCAAGAGATTTGCATTTGGAAGCGCCGTCCTTAGGCGTCTGGCAAGAAAGCAGAGCCCGCTGACCGACTGAGCTGCATTTCTCGAGCATTTACTGGGTTTTGCCTCGCTGAGCCGTGGGGAGCACCGAAGCGGGGAGGGGTGAGGAGGGAGGGGAACCCGGCCGCAGAGCCGACACCTGCTCCTGCGCCCCCCGCCCACGCCCCCCGCCGCCGGCGCGGGCTCGCCCTCCCCATCTGCGTCGCTGGCAGCAGTACCCGCCCCGTCCGCCCCGCCCATCCTTCCTCCAGGCAGCTGGGAGAATGGTGTGGGGACTGCAGGAAGCCCTGAGGACTGGACCAATGGGGTGATGAGGGGCTGTAGACCCGAGTTTTTATCCTTCTCCGGAGCCGACGCTCGGTTGGAGAATCGAGTTTTGAGCTCGTTGTAAAGTTTAAATTGCAGTCTACAAGCTGTTTCAAAGGTAGACCCCACCACCCCGGGCCAAGGCCTCCGGAAACGCCCTGCCGGGAAACGGCTTGTGGGGAGGGGTCTCCTAGGGTCACCCAGCGCAGGTCGGAGCACGCCTCGGGGCGGGGTTGCTGCGGGGAAGCCCGCCTAGTCAAAGACACACCCGCCCCTCCAAAGCGCCACCGGCCCTCCTCTCTCCGACTACCCCACCTCCGACCCCCAGGGCTCCGAGGCGGGCTGAGGCCTCCAGATGGGGAGCCCGTGACTTTGCTTTCGTTCCCAGTTTGCCCTCTTTTGGCCGTTTGGTCCCGTTCACAGCAGCTGTTGTTGGAGAGTTGGGCAGTGATAACCCGGCTTAAGGCAAACCAAAGATTTTACCTCCTTTGGACCGGCTGAACACGTGGCAAAAATCACGGCCCCTCCCTCAAGCTGTCTCACCTCTCCGTGTAACTGAAAGGCTAATTTAAGTGTCCTTCCTTTCCCAATAACCACAGAATGAGCACAGAAGGGAATTAATTATTTTAGAAACTGTTAAATCCGTGAACATCTTCTAGTGGTTCCTTCTGGTATATCTAAGATCCAGGGTAGCCAACAACAGTAGTAATAATACAGTTGACCAGGGCCAGGGGTTGAATGGCCTCTTGTCACTGCCCCTCCTTAATCAGCTGGAGGGGGGCCAGCTCAGCAGCCCAGGCAGCTCTTCCTATCTCCCTTCCACTCCCTGCCTCCACTCTTGTCTGCAGGGGTGTCCCTTCCTGTAGGCTTCCTTCCGCCAGGGCTGTCCCATCCTGTTGATCTGAGCTGGAGGGGTTGGAGCAGCTGGCCCAGGGCACCTGCTGCATTAGGGGAAGCTCCCCTCGGCGCCCAACCAGCAGGCCAGCCTTCCTTCCTGTCAGGGATCCGCCCCCTCCACAGGCCAGCCTTCCTTCCTGTCAGGGATCCGCCCCCTCAGGTGGCCACAGCCAGCCCTCCAGGTCTGAATCCAGTCCTTTCTTCAGGAATGTGGGGCCTGCTGGCGTGATGCCCTAGCACGCTGAGAAGCAGGGAGCATTCATGGCTTGTGGGAGTGATTCAAAACAGGAAAGAAAAGAGAAAAGGGGTAGGAGGAACAGTGTGGTGGTGGCACAATTCCTAGAGATTCAGAGAAAGATGTTCCCCAGGCACCTCAGACTCAACATTACCAAAACTAAAATCATTTCTGCTCCTTCCTGTATAGGTTCATCATCTCCCATCCAGCCTTCACCTTCTCCCCCAAAGTCCTAGATCCAGTTGGGCCCCAGATTGCAAAAGTTTTGCCTCAGAAACGTCTCTCTTTCCTCATTTTTCATTTCTCTCCTTTAATTGTTGCCATCAACTCTCCTTTGGATTGAATAATCTGCAGTCTCCCCATCCAACCTCCAACCCCATCCCAGTTGATTTCTAGTGCCCAAACTCTCCATACTGCCTCAACAGTGGTGTTTTGAAAGTCACGATCCAATCATGACACTCCCTACTTAAAAATGGTCCTTGGCTCCTGTTGTCTAGGAGATAAGAAGCTATTCCATTCAGAGTAGTATAGTCTGCCCCCAACTCCCCTCCCCATCCTTCTAACTCCTCTCCTATCTAGACATACCCTTGCCCAAAGCCAGGGCAAATGACTTGTTGTTCTTCAATGTGTACAATTCCACATCTCTAAGCCACAGTCCTCATTTAGCAAACATTGTGTTGCTCATTTACCCAATCTGTTCAACAAGTATTTGCTGAGCACCTACTATGTGTCCTAGGTACCAGAACAATAGCAAGGAACCAGTCCAGGTCTCTGCTCTCAGAAAGCTTGGATGGGAAGGCAAAGACAAGTCTCTCTGTCTCCATCTCTCTCTCTCTCTCTCTCTCTCTCTCTCTCTCTCTATATATATATATATATATAATACAATCACTTATGATGGTGAAGCTAACTAATGCATAGAATTACGACGGGGTGATATGATAATATGATTGTGCCTATGATTGTGATTTGGTTTAGGAGATAAGAGAATCTTGCTTTCGGGGCACCTGGGTAGCTCAGTTTGTTAAGCCACTGACTTTGGCTAAGATCATGATCTCATGGTTTGTGGGTTCGAGCCCTGCATTGGGTTCTGTGCTGACAGCTCAGAGCCTGGAGCCTGCTTCAGATTCTGTGTCTCCCTCTTTCCCTGCTCACATTCTGTCTCCCCCTCCTTCAAAAATAAATAAACATTAAGAAAAATTAAAGAAGAATCTTGCTTTGAGGAAGAGACTCTTAAGCTGAAAACTAACGATAGGATAGGCAGATTCATGGAGAATGTGCCTGAGTAGAAGACACAGCTATGACAGTGTCCTACAAGGAAGGAGCTCACTTGGTGATACAGTGTGGCTGGAGGTGTAGAGGGTGCTGGGGAAAGTGGGGTGTGGGGGGACAGGGTTGGAGAGTGAGCAGGAGCAGTCAGACTAGGAGGAATTTACAGGCCACAGTGCGAAGTACAGATTTTCCTCAAAGTGTAACAGGAGCCATGGTGTCTTGGAAGAAATGTACATTTTTACCTTTGAAGGGCTCCTTTGGCTTCTTTGCTGTACAGCCACCTTGTTGAAGCCTTCTTTGGTAATTTCAAGATGAATCCATTGTTCTCTGTTCCCATAGCATTTTGTCCACACTCCATGCTAGGAGTGGAGCACATATCACATCTTATTGCAAGAAGGTATCTTACAACACCTCCTTCAAGATGGCAGCCATGTCATAATCTTTCTGGTCCAGTGTCTGTTCTGTATTAGGCACTCAAAATTAAAAAAAAAACAAACAAACAACTTTTTTAATGTTTATTTATTTTTGAGAGAGAGAGAGACAGAGTGTGAACGAGGGAGGGGCAGAGAGAGGGAGACACAGAATCTGAATCAGGCTCCAGTCTCCGAGCTGTCAGCACAGAGCCTGATACGGGGCTCAAACCCACCAACCGTGAGATCGTGACCTGAGCCGAAGTCAGCCGCTTAACCAGCCGAGACACCCGGGCACCCCTAGGCACTCAAGACTTTTTTAACGGAGGAAATAGAATTGTAGGTTGTCTCTGAAGACCCAATGGAGTTACAGACAGAATGTGGACAAACACCGAGGACAGAAGTATAGATCCTTCTTTACCTCACCCTTGGCTTCCATCGGTGTAGGACCACGCATGGAAAACTGTCATCTTGGGTATGACTGAAAAAAAGTCCTGGGCAGTAGTAAGCGGTACCTCAGATAGATGCTGACCCTTCTTACTGATGGTGCTGGTTTCTCCTTCCATCAGAATAATGAAGAAAGTGGCAGGGGGACTGACATGTAAAGATCCCTCAGTTTAGTTATGGAATTAGAGCATATTGTAACCAACAGCCATCTTCTCATTGCTCCTTAAAGTCAGTGGGTATCCTCACCATTCATCTGTTGCCCTACCATATGCCAGGCACTAGCTGAACACTGGGGAATAACACTAAAACCAAGTCAAAGGGGCTTCCAGGACAGTGGGAGGAGTAAACAGGAGAGGGAGCCATTATTATAGAGTATGGCTAATGCCAGGAGAGGGGTGTGCACAGTGTCCCAGGAGGACCAAGGAAGAGGTCAGGGAAGGCTTCCCTCAGCTGATCCCTAAGCTAGAGGACAGCAGGGGTGGAGGTAGAGAGTAGACAGACCGCTGGGGATCCAGGATGCTCTAAACTGTCTGGATCACAGATTTGAGAGGTAGGGTGGGGAGCTTAGGGTGTTAAGGGAAGTAGCCCAAACATAAAGGGCCTTTGCACAACAGGGCTAAGGAATGTGGATGTAGAACTTTTATCCTGAAGACAATAGGGATCTACTGAGAGATTTTAGCAAGGAATGATGGTATAGAAAGCCCATTTGGGCTCATTATGGAGAATGGGCCAGAGAAGTGGGGTCTAACACCAGTGAGAAGGCTTTTGCAGTAATGTAGGCAACAAAGATGATGCTGGCCTAAACTAAGGAAATGGTGGCAGGCATGGAAAGAATGGAATAGAAATACCAAGAGGGGATCCTGGGTGGCTCAGTCGGTTAAGCGTCCGACTTCGGCTCAGGTCATGATCTCACAGTTTGTGGTTCAAGCCCTGCATCGGGCTATGTGCTGACTGCTCAGAGCCTGGAGCCTGCTTCAGACTCTGTGTCTCCCTCTCTCTCTGCCCCTCCCCTGCTCATGCTGTCTCTCTCTGTCTCACAAAGAAAGAAAGAAAGAAAGAAAGAAAGAAAGAAAGAAAGAAAGAAATACCAAGAAACAACAGAATTTGGCAATTCATTGGATGGAGGCATGAGAAAGAGAGATGTGGAGGAGGGCTGCCAGGTTCTGACTTGATTCACTGGATGAAACAAGACCCAATTGCTCAAGGTAGGGGCCATGGGGAGGCAGCAGGTTTTGGTGTAGAGAAATAAAATGCCAAATTTGAATTAGGACCTATAAAGATAAGATTACCTGTGGGACTTCCAAATAGAGATGCCCAGGAGGCAGTTGAAATTTCAGGTCTGGAGCCCAGGAGATAAAGATCTGGGCCAGAGATTAAAATCTGGGAGTAATCAGGGTATAGGTGATAGTTGAAGCCAGAGGAGTAGATGCAATCCCCTAGGAAGAGTAAACAAGAGATAAGAGAACTGAGGTTGGGTCTCTTGGGAACTATGGGCTCAGGAAGGAGACTGAGAGGGAACGGCCATGTGGTGAAATCGTGACAAAGGGGGACATGGCGAGGACTTCTCTTACATACCCAGCCTAATATGACATAAAGTGGAGATGAGAGGCAAGTAAGGGATGATTCAGGAAGTGAAAGTGTCACACAGATTAGGAAAAACATCCCTACTGACTAGTGAATAGTATTTGTTATTTTCATCATACCAATTACCATGGGTTTTAAGCTCATTAAAAAAAATTTGTTTTTAATCTTGAATTCAGGGGCACCTGGCTGGCCAGTAGGAAAAGCATGCAACCCTTGATCTTGGGGTGGTTGAGTTCAAGCCCCACGTTGGGTATGGAGATTTCTTTAAAAATTAAAAATAAATAATAAATAATAATAAAATCTTGAATTCTTTGTGTTGAGTGGATTGTTTCTAAGATGGACACAACAACCCATTTCACTCCATGTAACCTTTTCCAGTGTGACTGCCATTCCTGCATTAATAGCCCCCTTGAATGGGGGCTGGCTCTGTGACTCACTATGACCAACAAAATCGGGGGTGGTATGGTAGGACTTGGTGCCTAGGTCTTTTTATTTTTTGTAATAATTTTTTAAAACATATATTTACTTATTTTGAGAGAGAGAGAGAGAGAGAGAGAGCGAGCAAGTGAGTGCACGGGAGGGGCAGAGAAAGGGGGAGAGAGAATCCCAAGCAGGCTCCACAGTGCAAAGCCCAACCTGGGGCTTGATCTCAAGAACCATGAGATGACGACCTGAGCTGAAATCAAGAGTCGAACGCTTAACTGACTGAGCCACCCAGGTACCACTTGTGCCTAGGTCTTAAGAAGACTTGGGAGTTTCCATTTTCACCCTCTTAGAAACCAGCCATTTGGCAGAGGCATTTGGGCTGAACTACTGAAAAACGAGAGAACATTTGAATGGAGGAGGTGGAAACCAAGGCACCCCAACTGACAGCCAGGCCCAAGACTCCAGATGCATGAGCAGACCCACCCAGGGCCCTCCAGCACCAGTCACACAGGCCCAGGTGACCCAGCCTGGAGCAGAGAGGAGTTCTCCTCGAATTCCTGACCCACAGAATTAGGAATGATAAATGAAAGGGCAACCCACGTAGCGTTTCCTGCCTCCCCTCCACCAGGTAGGCACTACCCCGCCCCCCAATTCTGCATACAGGACTGTCCCTGGGTTTGGGTGGGTTTGCTATGCCACAAGAAATAACTGAAACAGTGGGTGTGTGATTGTATCAGCTCTGGAGTGACAGCCAGTTTTCAAAATATTCATCTTATAAAAAAAAAAAAAATCTCAAGCAGCTGGGAGAAAACCCCAGGAAGGAAGACTAGAAGAACCGATGAAGTAGGAAAGGAAGAACAATTAGAGTAAGAAATAACTTGGGAAAATGGGAAGTATGTAGATCTGGAAGAAAAATATGCCTCCGACCTTCCAAGCACTGTACTGAGCACTGTGCACTGGAAATGAACATGTAACAGGAAGGAAGGGAGTTCACTTTGATGGAGGGCCTGCTATGTACCAGTTGCTGCCTGGTTCATTGAGAATATGGGGGACTTGATTTGACCCACTATATAAAGTCCATGGTATAGCATAGCACGTTATGTTAGAATTTTTTGTACACAATTAAATTTTTTCCCACTTTCCACTCTGCTCTTTTTCATCTCCCCAAGAGGTATGAAGCTAGTTACGCGGTTAAGTGACTCTGCAAGGTTCCAACTAGCAGTAAACTATACTTGTTAAACATTTTGATTTTTACAAAGTGAAAATAGGCTTACTGCCTTTTTTAAAAAACAAAAGTAGTACATGCTGATCACACAAAGGAAAAAGAAATACAAAAAGGAATAAAAGATGAAAATCTCCTGTAATTCCACTCCCCAGAATTAATATTATTAACGTATATATTTTTTTCAGACTCTTTTTCTCTGCCCTGCCCTCTCACTTTCCCCTCTCTCTACAGAATAAAATGTGCTGTTTTGTAACCTGATTTTTTTTTTAACTTAATCTATCATGGACATCTCTCTGTGCATTGATAATTATCAAGGTAGAATTCTTACAGCTTACATAAAAGTCTGAGCCTCCATTTTCTCTGGATAGTGCAGTCACTAACTTACCTTTTCAGACTTCAGAATCTTGGTAATCTTGGTTAATGTCATGGGTATGAAGAGAGGGGTGTTCCTTTTCAAAGGCCAAACATCTTCCAGCTTCTTTGTGAGTTATAACTGAGATCATGACACAAACCTGCAGAAAGGTAAGTGACCAAAGAAAGCTATAGTTAATGGTCCCTCTGTCCAACAAGTGGCATGCATTTTTAACTGAAATCTTCTGAATGTTGAGAAGATCTTCTAGAATAACAGAAGGGTCATAAATAGTCTCCCTTGGAGTTCTTCAGCCCTCACTCCCATCGAGCCTGGCTATGCAATGGAGCACAATCTTCTCAGGAAATCCTTTGTTTCACACCTGAAGACAAACATATAGGCCACTTTGGTTTTACGTGCTATGTTGCTGACAAAAACAAACAAACAAACAAAAAGACCTAAAACAAATATAGGGGGTGACCCAAACCAACCAAAAACAGCCTGGGGATGTGATGGTTTCCAAAGTTTGACATAGTCCTTTTACAGTTTAGTAAAGCCTATGAGTTCCTTCTCAGAATGATATTTTCAAGTTCATAGATGAAATTTGTAAAATTACAAAGGAAACTATTCTCTTGATAGTTATCAAAATATCAAAAAATAAAGTTGTAATTTAGCAATATAGTGCCCTTTTCTGAACATATTCAACAACAGGATCTAGTGTGGGTCTAATACCTAAAGTACTGGAGTCAAGAAGAGCATGAACAAGATTTCGAGGTGTGCAACAGTTGCAACTCAGCATGGGAATATCTGTGATTTCTATTAGTTACAAAGTCACAGGTCCTGCTGATGCTACTGTGGGTTTGTTTCCTTTAGTTAGGGTGGAGATAATGCTAAGTTCCCAGACTCCTGAATTCTACGCACAAATGCTTTGGGGATCTGGGGAACCCCAGATTAAGCAACCCCTGCTTGGCTTGCTTTTAAGAAGGAAAATGGAACCTGGTAGACTTTGCTCAAGGGAGGGACCCACTAATATCTCCACCTACTTCACACTCCGTGAGATCGGGCTGCCCCTCTTAGCTCAAAGCTGCAGTGCAGCAGGAGGGGGATCAAGGCTGCACAGCAGGGAGTGCTTCTTGGTCTCAGTGGCCGTTTACATCCCTGAGGAGACCCGGAGGCTTCACCTCCACTCCACTTTCTTTTGGCTCTGAAATGAGCTCTTCCTGGGTGGTTTCCTTTTGGACTGAGGGAAAATGGGCACGGGGAGAAGGGGGCTATAAATAAAGTATGACCTTGAGATGCAGTTGCAGAGTCTGAAAATCTGTTTGCCCTGGGCTCTTCTGATACTCTTGGGCTAGTCCCTCTCACCTGCCAAGCCCGTTCTTCAACCGTAACAGGGGAGGTATGTAACAACTATGCCCAAGGAAATCAGGGGTGTTGGGAAGAGGTTAAATGAGACAATCTATGTGAAAATGTTTGGCAAAGACTGAAGCCGTGCTTATGTGCACAGAACCCACTGGCGATCTTGCCAACGGCAGATTCTGATTCAGTGGGCCTGGGGTGGCCCCCAAGATTCCAAATCTCTAACCGTGTCCCGGGTGACGCCTAAGCTGCCAGTCTGAAGATCACATTCTGAGTAGCCAGTACTCTACAAATGTTCATTGTTACTATTTATTGTCACTGTAATATTCCACCCAACCCTCAAGGGGAATGACAGCTGAAGACAGGGAGGGAGACAGAGCTCACCAAGTGAGGCCAGGCTTCTGCTCAGCGGGACACTCTGATCTCACAGCTCTGCCTCTTCCCCGCCTCCTGCGACCAGCCATGGCAGAGACCGGCCACGGCCAAGTCAAACCACATTTCAGACCAAATCAGCACCAACTAACCAAACATGGGAAGAAGGAGCAAATACCGAAGAGGACATTTGAACAAAAAAGGAAGTATATGTACAAAATAGTTTTTATTTGTCACGCTAAACATCTCCCAAACCTCTCAGAGAATACATATATATATATATTGCATCTTTTGGTTTTGCAAGTCAGATCCGTTCCTGCACAATTCTTCTAAAGCAGCCCCTTTCTCACGGTACCCACAGGTGAAGAGCTTTCGCCAGCTCTCCATGACCTACTGCATCTACCTGAGCTCTGCCTTTGCATGTCTAAGAATGGTCAATGTCAGAAGGGACAAAATGGTGCAGGTGAGAATACAGAACATGGAAGTCTGGGGCACTGCTGGAGGGAGTCTCGACTGGTACCACCACCACTCAGGAAGGTCATCTGGCAGTTGTTGAGCTCCAGCATGCGCATGCCTTATGATCTGTGGGAAAATGCTAGAATACATATATTCGTAGGAAATTCTCCCGCAGACTCAAGGATGTGTACAGGGTAGCTGAATGTTGGAAGCAGTTTAGATGCTCATCATAGAGAAGGGGGTGAGTAAAATATGGCAGATGTGCGCTGTTGAAAACTAAATCCAGAAGTGTCAACCAGATGCACATTAACAACGTTGATGGATCTTAAAACCTAGCATTAAGGGGAAAAATATAGGAAACAGAACACGTTATCACCAGAGCACATTATCCTTTCTGTAAAGACACATTGGCATAAAAATAATACACCTTTTGTAAGAAGGCATGCATGCCCATATAAAGATATATTAAACATATTAGAGTGGGTGCTACGGGAGCAAAGAAAAATAGAATCAGGGTTTGGAACTAAAAAGAAAAAATAGGGAAGAATCTTGCGTAGGTTAATGGCGAATTGCTTAAAAATTGAGTTTTCGAAAATTTCTTCACCTGGGGTAAAGACCAAAAAGATAAAAGCACACGGGGTGCCTGGGTGGCTCAGTCGGTTAAGCGTCCGACTTCGGCTCAGGTCACGATCTCACGGTCCGTGAGTTCGAGCCCCACGTCGGGCTCTGTGCTGACAGCTCGGAGCCTGGAGCCTGTTTCCGATTCTATGTCTCCCTCTCTCTCTGACCCTCCCCCATTCATGCTCTGTCTCTCTCTGTCTCAAAAATAAATAAATAAACATTTAAAAAAATTAAAAAAAAAAAAAGATAAAAGCACACAAAACCCCCTAAAACTCTCCTCTACCACATGTATAAAGGCTTTACAATCCAGCCCCACACGACCTAACCCAAAATTAGCTCCCCATTTCAGGTGCCGTGTTCTTCACTGTTACCTCACAACAGATCACAACATACCCTCTTTGCCGTCATCTTGGCTGCAGTCAAATTCTTTTCATCAAAGCTTCTTGCTACATTCACCTTCAAGTGGTCCCTAGCAGGCAGGGTCTGGGCCCCAAAGTGATGAGGCCAACTTTAGCCAAAGATGTGTTAGGGTATGTTAAGCCAGGGGGTTTGCTTTCCTGAGGTTTGGTGACACCATTGATTTGACAGAGAACCTTAGGAAGTCATTTATTTTATTTTTTATTTTATTTACTTACTTTTAAGTAGGTTCCGTGCCTACTTGGGGCTGGAACTCACAACCCTGAGATAAAGCGCCAGATGCTCCCCTGACTGAGCCAGCCAGGTGCCCCGATTTTATTTTTATTTTTTAAGTAAGGAAGTCATTTAATCGTGCGTCTTTCTCCTGCATACTATATCACACAGCACAGTTATCTATAATTCAAACATCTCCGTTTTCCATTAGACTATAAACTCAGGGAGGGTCGGAACTTTATTTGCCTGTGTCCACTGCCCAGAAGTGATCACATAAGGGGCACGTCCCCAATAAGCTCTGAGAAATGGCTTCCCTGGGCCCCTAAGCCAAAAGATGGAGCAATCTGGCCTCTAATTAGCTTCCGCACCTAATTCAAAACTGTAATTGGTAATAGTTCGTATTACGCTTCGTATTGTTCTAGAATAAGCCACAGATTTAATACATGATAAGGAGAGTGTTGCTCAAGTTCTTGTGTCCTGAGGTATTAAAGTACCATTTCTACTTTGCTATCCTTCAAGAAACTGTGGAATGAATGCTCCAGAAATGCACTGGATAAAACTAAAACAGAGTTTGAATACCGTTAAGACGAACTGCCGGAGTCCTCTGGTTTGGGATGGAAATCCAAATCGCTTGAAACTGCAGGTGAAAGCCCATGCAGGCAAGGAGTGGGTGTTCCTCAGTGGGCCCGTACATCTTTCAGAGAAGTGGAAGCTACTTTCTGCACGTGCAGTCAGCTCCGGGGTGCGCAGGGCCAGTGGGTCGGAATTTGTCTGGTCGGCGGTTCGCTGGGAAGCCTGCACTTCCGCTTTTGGAGTGGCGGGAACCGGAAGTAGCTGCCGGAACCCACCTCCTAAGCAACAGGTTATTGTTACAGAGCATCATGGGAATCCCCCAGTCGACTGCTGACCGCAGTGGGCCTGTCCTGATTGATTCATTCTCCAGGAGGCGGGGTCAGAGCTTCTCGACAGATCTGAGAGACTGGCCGTGATGGCCTTTGGAGATGGAGCTTGCATACCCTCGTGAGCCACGTGGGCCTGAAGCCCAGCACCGCAAGGGCTTGGGCCTCTGGAATAGGCTTGTCTCCTTGTACTGATCACTTTTCTCAAAAAGAGATTAATTTTTTAGGTCTGCTCTTTCACCACGGCTCCTCTTGTGGTGGGATCCAACACTCATTTTTACGCACGCAACTAAGGGGGGGATGTAAAGGCCGTCTCACAGCTGAGGGCAGAGCAATTAGGTAGTGAAGCGGGTTGGTCCAGCGCCTGGTCATGCTCCCATTATCACAGCAGTCCACAGTTTTCAGCTCCAAAAGTCATTGCTGTTTGCTAGGACTTGGGTAGTTAGTTTCTGCTGTCTGTTGCTCCAGGAGAGAATCCAAAGCCTGAGCATATGCAGAATATTTAAACTTAAATTTGGGTATACGGCTGCTGCTAGGGTGGCATTGGTTCTGTGCTACATTCGGCTTTGAAATTCAACATCTGTCCAGTGTAAGCAAGGGAGGCGACTAGGTGCCCACTGCTCTGTGGTCACACAGCCCACCTTTCGAGCATTAGGGTTTGATAATTATTGGGATATGACAACACCAAAGAAGAACTAGGATTAATTGGGAGAGAAAAGTGGAAGGTTGTGAAAGACTGTGGTGCTAAGTGACATAGGTCCTTTTGCACGAGCAAAAATTAGGAAAGATCAGGATCTCAACCTTGGCTGCATGTTAGAATCACCTGGGAGCTCTTTAAAATCCCCAGTTCAGCCGTACTCAAGACGAATTAAGCCAGAGTTTCTGGGGATGACACCCAGACATCAGTAGTTTTAAAAGCTGTCAGGTGATTCCAGTGTGCAATCGAGGTTGAGAACCACAGCTGTACATTCAGGGGACTTGGGTCTTGATTCTAATTGAGCCATTAATAGCAAGTGTAGTCTGGGGAAAGTCACATGTCCGCAATCTCTTTAGTTTTCTTACCTATGAAATGGGGGGATCGATTCCAAACGTATTTGACCAAAAGCAACACAATTTTGACCCTCAGGGACCATTTTGTAAAATGGTTTTCTAGGTTTGAAGTTCTACGAACACAGTCAAGCAGCGATTCAGAGTCAAGTTGAGGTTCAAACTCTGAGGTGCTTTGAAGTATCTGATTTGAATGTTGCAGTCTACTTCATGCTCACCCTACAAACTCTTCCAGTGAAAGTCTGGGAAAAGAACCCAGGTAACTTTCTAGGGCTTTCCCTCGTAAGAGGAAATATCTTTCTCCCTCCATGGCACAAGACTTTAAAGAAAGGACAGTGGGTCTGTTTGTCTCACATTGCTACTTAGCTGAAGAATTAGGCGACTACTGAGAAAGGTCTCTAGTGCTCACTCACACTCCCTCTCTTTCTCTTGCCATATCTGGGGATAATTGCTGCCAGGCAAGGACATTTAATGTGAATCCACTTAATAAGAGAATCATGGTTTGGTAATGGGGTGGGGGGAGCTTGACTGGAAATTCATACTGAAAAATGAAACTGAGTGGTACTAAAACATGCTTTCTTAGGTTTAACAAATCTAGGTTATAACTGAAAATGTGCACTAATTCTCAAAGAATGAATTATACGTTACTTTTCTCAGCATACATTTCCTGACAAAATTATATACTGTAACATCTTTCACTTTACTTGGCTTTTAAAGCACTATCACAGAAGAGGCCAGGTTTGGGGTTTTGTTTGTTGCTTTTGCAATATATTTAAGAGTTTATCAATTTTTCCTAAGGCTTCTCTTTATCCTTTGATATTAAATCATTTGCTTCTGAAGGGCTTGTATGGCACACCTTTCTCAGAGTGGCTTCTCAATTGTAAACTGGTTTACACATGCCACATCTTTATTTACCGATGTCTTTGCTTGAGATGCAAGCAATTCTCCAAAATTATTTTGGCAACTTCATGAAATCCTGCATCTTTCGCGAGTTTGGCACTTTTACTATATTATATTTCCTAACTTTTTTAAATAGCAAGAGATTGACTCACACAGACCTACTTGGTAAGACAGGAGTGTTAGCTGAGAAATGTTTTAGTAGGGACCAATGTTATAAGTGATTTGTTTATTAAAAAATATTTTCACTACTCAGTTCCCTAACTTCAAGGAATTGGATAATGGAGACTTGAATAATTATAAATATACATATAAATACTTACCCCATATATCCCCATATATACACAAAAGAGGAAACTGTATAAAGTATATCCTATTTAAACAATACATAAGTTACATAATTACAATAACATAAGTTATTGTAATTTGTGCCGATATGGAATTAGGCAATGTCACTATTTCTGTACTTAGAGAAGCGGGGATGTTAACCAACTTTTGGTTTCTAAACTCAACAACTTACCTCCCCCTACTCTACCGCTGGCAATTTTCATAGACGTTTAGTAATTTCTGGAAGGAGGCCTTTTTAAATTTTTTTTTAAGTAGACTTTACACCCAATGTGGAACTTGAACTCACGACCCCAAGGTCAAGAGTCACATGCTCTACCAACTGTGCCTGCCAGGCGCCCCTCTTTCTAGTAATTTCTCTAGCTGTTTAATAACTGTGTCTTGAGAAAGAAACTGCCCGTCTAGTTTTTATGCATTATAATGCTAATAATAATCTCTAACACTTATTGAGCCGAGGCTCCCTTTCGAGCACCTTCCCATATTTGCTCACTTGGTATTTACAGCAGTCCTGTGACCGAGGTGCATAATGCCCCCTCCATTTTGTAAATAAGTTCACGTGCACGCTCTATTTTGGTAACTAGCTGTTGAAACAACTGGGAATATTCCGGAACAGGTCTTCAGAGGTAGAAATCCTTTCTCCTTAATCCAGTCTGAAAAACATTTCCCCGGGCCCTCTACAGAAGATAAGTCCGTCCAGATAAGGTAGAGAGCTTTCTAGCCCACACCATCACAGGGTCCTAGACCTGGGTGGGACCTCCTCTGACCTCAGCTCGGACCCATCTCAGCATCTTGACTGGTGACACTTCCATCCCCTGATTCAATACTTCAGTGTTCGGGTGCTCACAGCAGCTTCAACAGCACTTTGTTTTTATTTTTCTTTGAAAATAATTGTTCAAAAGTTTTTCCTTGCGCCAAATGGATGTCTTCCTTCCCGAAGCTCCCATCCCCACTAATCCCAGTTCTGCCACGGTGGGCTTCCTCCCCCAGACAAATAGAATTCCTTTGCTGTGTGGATGCCTCTCATATATTTGAAGCATCTTATCACCTGAACTGTGGTGAGAATCTTCCTCCTGTGTGTACACATCTTAATCATTTTTTTCAGTAGGCTGTAAACTTAGAACCAGAGCTTTTTCTGGCACTGGGCATCAATTAATAAAGTGACTTAGGACCTATTAAGTAAAGGTTAAACACAGGCCAATAAATGACTGGTAAAAGTGTTTGCAAAATCTCACGATTGGTGAGATCAAGCTCCATCAGGCTCTGCGCTGAGAGCACAGGGATGGTCTCTCCCTTGGGATTGTCTCTTTCTCTCTGCGCCTCCCCCTCTGCCCCACTCATGTGTGCTCTCTCTCTCTCTCTCACAAAATAAATAAACGCTTTTTAAAAATGGTTCAGGGGCGCCTAGGTGGCTCAGTCGGTTAAGCGGCCGACTTCGGCTCAGGTCATGATCTCGCGGTCCGTGAGTTCGAGCCCCGTGTCGGGCTCTGTGCTGACAGCTCAGAGCCTGGAGCCTGTTTCGGATTCTGTGTCTCTCTCTCTCTGACCACTCCCCGTTCATGCTCTGTCGTTCTCTGTCTCAAAAATAAATACACGTAAAAAAAAAAAAAGGTTCAGATGGTAAATTTTGTGTGTATTTTCTCACAATAAAAGATTGGGGAGAAAAAAGGAAAAAAGCATACCATTAAATGCATTTCAGCGTATATTAATAATCTAATAATGATTAATATTCAAATTAAATTATCTAATATATACACATCAATAACAACTAACACACTAATAACCAATAAGCATAATAATCTAACCACCAATACTATGATCTACAATAATCTGCCAATCTACCAATATTATTATATCGATATAATTGCTATATATTAATAATTAATATATCCATGCTAAATGATTATTAATAACCTAATTACTAATACTATGATCTAACTTCTATTAAATAAACACTTTTTAAAACCAAAAGGGGTCACCCAGCTGGTTAGTAGGCGTGAGCCCAGGCACGCTGCTCTCTGAGCCTCACCTGCCTCTGCCTCCCCACCTGGCCCGGGGCTGTGGGAGGATGTGGCCACTCCTGAAGGCTGGGATCCAGTGCTCTCTAAAAGCTGGAGATTTGAGTCCTGATGAGAGCAGTAGTTCCCAGGCCTGGGTGCTCACGAACTGCGCCCAGGGAGTTCAAATCCGGATCCCTGAGTTTAAAGATCCTGCTTTGGCACCTCTGGGTGGGGCCTGGGAGTCATTATTTTCCAAACACTCATCAGATGTTTTGGATCATCCAGCCAAATTTGGCAACCACGCGGCTCGATTGTTAGCGGGGGCCTTTGTCGTGAGCCTCACCTAATTCCAGGCACCTGCTTTACCGGCCTTAGCTTCAGTTATAAAGCTACACAGCACACCAGGGTATATCTCTAGAAGCTGGAGGCTTGCGCTTACCACTCGGTCACTTGACAAATGTATATTGTGCCCACCACGTACCTACCCATGCTGTGCCAGGAACAGAGAATGGCACGAGAGGCCGGGGCCCTGCTCTCACGGAACATGTTGGCTGACTCCCTCTCTCCTGCCCCCAGATTTCCATTATCCACCAGCCTTTGTTCCCTTGCATTTTTTATTTTCGGGCTTGCCAAACTTAACCAGATCAGAAACTTCTTTCGGAGGTAGATCTGGGTCCAATTCGTTTTGAGGGTGTCATTGCCTCCCGGACCCACCCCCCACATCCAGTTGCACACACCGAGTGTAAAGGCTTGGGCTTTATGCGATGTCTGTTAAATAGATTCATTCAGTCAGTCAACAGATATTTACAGAGTGCCTACTCTGTGCCAGGCACGGTTGCAGGTGCCAGGGCTATGCTGAGGGGCGACATTTAGCAGGTGCCCTCCCTAGGGTCGCACAAGTCCAGGGCTGGAAATTGGGAGTGAGAGCCTCCTTTAATGCTCCGGGCGCCTCGTTTGCCCCTCCCTTGTCCTCACCCTATGAGATGCCAGAGATACAGCCATGAACCAAGCAGACTGGGATAAATGGATCCAGGCGATCTCCCTTCCCAGGGTCTTTGTGAAGCTATGCGTGTTGCCCACCCTGAAGTCTTTTTCATTTGTGTACCATCTGCCTTCCCACCTAGCTGGAGTCGTACTCTCCCCCATCCTCCTCTGCTCATCCCACCTCCACAGGCATTCTGCCTGGGGTGGTGTTCTCCAGAATCTTGTCCCTGGCCACTTGAGTGGAATCCCTGGTGACTATTTAAAACGCAGTTTCCCAGTCTTGCCTATGGAGTCAGGTTCTTTGAGGGTGGAACTCAGGAATCTGTGTCACTGACAAGCTCCCTGGGTGGTCAAGGCACTTTACTGGTTGAGGATCTGCGCCCCCTTCCCCCCCCCCCACCCCCCCGGCTCAATTTGTTCAGTCAGAAATGCTAAAACTGACCAGTAGTAGGAGAAGACAGGGTGAGGAGGGCATTTTAATGTGCCTCAATTCCTCTGTGACTTTGTTTGCAAAGGCAGGAAAGGCAGGCATGGGAAGGGAACAACTTGAGGGCTGCATGCTGGCCTTGACTCTGACCCTGTGGAACTCAGCAGGAAGATCTTCTCTCAGCTCTGTTTTGCACCTTAGCTGGGCCACTCCAGACCCTGCCCCATCCTTCTTTGAGATTCTCAAGCTGCCTGCCTTACCTCCCCAAGGAGAGAGAGGCTGGCACTCTCAGTAGCCTTGGAAGCTGGGTCAAAAGTTTCCGTGGTGCTGGGGAGGAGACAGGTGGGCAGGTGTGTTCCCCGGGTGAGGATCTGAGAGCCCCAGGGCCAACAAGAACATGGGAGGGTCTGCAGGTCTGGTCATCCCTGACCTCCAAGACAGGTGCCTATCATTTTCACTTGCGACACATAGCACTCTGCATGGATGCCCACGCACTTCAAGGTGTCACAGGCATGCTGTTTAATAGTGATCACCTGAATGAGATAAATCAATTGTGTGATTACCAGTAAACCCAGTTTGCAGGGTGGAGCATACCTCTGGCTTTCCCAATCCATCAGCCCCTTGGCAGTGTCTGCGTGAGATTTCTCCGGCTGTCCAGCCACACCCAGCTTCCTCAGAGAAGAGTTCAGGAGTGAATCTTGAGTCTGAATTTGAGAGGGTTCCGGCAGGGAGATGGGGGACCCATCAAGTCCAGCTCAGGAGGGAATTTGGGGTTGCGTCGAACATCTGGGTCACCATCTCAGTGTCCCTAAATGGCAGGTAATTGATAAGGGCTTCCAATAGGCGGTCATTTGAGTTGCATTGATTAATAACCTATTTATTTGCTTGTAAGGTTGAGGATAGTGGGTCTCAAGCTTTCGTGCCCATCAGGATCACCTATAGAGCTTGCTGAAATAGGCACCCAGCTGCACCTTGGAATCTGGAGAGACGAGCCTTGGGAATTGGTCTTTTTATCAGCTCCCCCAAGCAATTCAGCTATACCCATGAGTCTCAGGACCACCGGTGCTTTGAACTGGGGACTTCTGCAGAGTTGGTTTCTTTATTAAAACCAGGAGGTTTATTAACTTTGTTGAATTGTTTCTTTATTAAAGAAGGTTGGAGCTGCCCTCACCCACTATGTTTTCTTCAAGCATGGCGGGCTGCACTCTGGCGACTTGGCTGAAATGGAACTCCCTTTCCCAGACCCCCTCTCCCACATGGTTCCGAGTTAGATCTGGCCCATGGAGGAATTTGTTCAGGATCTGGAAGGTGAAACTGAAGCAGTGGCCATTACACTTGGAAGGTCATCGGGGTTAGATGTGGTGATAGGCAGATACCAAGGTGCCAGGGTCTCACTTGTCCTCACTCTCTTCCCCTCCACATCCTGCTCCTCTTCCTGACTGCTGATTCTAGACGTGACAGCAGTCCCAGGCTCTTCCTCAGATGCTTCGTGGCAGATCCACAGAGAAGGAACCCACACGGGCCCCTCCCCCCAAAGACCTCCCACAGGCTTCTCCATATGGTCCCTCCACAGTGGTGGATCTATTTAGTTTGCTTGACTAACAGCCTGGTGTCTCCTTCTCTGACCTTCAGGGCCTCCTGTGCCTTCACCTCTCCAGCGTCTCCTTCAGAGGGAGGCTCATGCCTGTAATAAAACCCTTAACCAGAACCCACAGCTTCGGCTTCTCTGCGTGAACCCTTCCATGTAGATCCAAAGAAATGTCTGGATGTCCATTTAGATCAAAGGATATTAAGATGTGTAGACACCATGAAAGCAGCTAAAAGGTAATCCAGTCCGTCCTACCTTCCATGGTTATAGGGTAATTGAAAGATTACCTCTTTGGGCAGAGTTAGTAAAAGTTACCCTTTCCTCCCTCCTGTTTTCCCCTTTAAGCCAGTTACCTTGTGTAAGCCACAACCTGCATAACTATAAACAGCGGCCCTGGGTACCTATTCCGCCCCTTAACGCAAAGAGTCCAGCCTCTACCTGCTTTCCTAGTATCATCAAGACCCAGCAGGTCACAAAACAACCTCACCAACATGTTTCAGGGAAGAATAGGGATTCTTTGCCTCATTGCAGAATGTTCTCTGCCCCCAGTGTTATGGGCAGCCATCCTTTCCTGACTACCCGTGTGAACAACCTCTGGTAGGATTCTGCATTTCCCCTCTCATGGCCCTCACTATACTGCAGTGTTGCTATTTATGTGATATCTGTCTTACCCACTTGACAGTAAGCAAGCACCCTGAGGACGGGGTCTCTGATTTGGTCACTTTAGGATCCCCAGTGTCCAGCAGAGGATCTGGCACAGAAGAGCCCGCAACAAAAATATCCGTGGACGGAGTCAATGAGGCCAACAGAGCTAAAGGAAAACTCTCGTCTTCCTCTACTCCCTTTGGACACTAATCGAAAGTCCCAGGTGGTCATTTGTATTTCTGACCCACTGGCCATAAATCAGAGGTTTGTCTGCATGACCCTCTCCTCAGGTTCAAGAATTTCTCACAGAACTCAGGGAAACACTTACACTTGCTGGCTTATTGTAAAGGATACAAAGAATACAGATGAACAGCCAGAAGAAGAAGTACACAGGGCAAAGTCTGGAAGGATTCCTAGTGCAGGACCTCCTGCTCCTATGGAGTTGAGGCACATTATCCTCTCAGCACATGGAAGTGTTCACCAACCCAGAAGCTCTCCAAACCCCATAGCTGAGGGATTGTCATGGAGGTTCATCACGTAGGCATGATGGATTATTAACCCAACTCTAGCCCCTCGCTGCTCCCTGGAGGATGGGGGTGGGTCTAAAAGTTCCAAGCTTCTAACCATGGCTTGGTCTTTCGGGTGACCAGCCCTCATCCTGAAGCTATCCAGGAGCTCACCAAGAGTCACCTCATTAGAACAAAAGATGTTCCTGTCACCCAGGAAACCCCGAGGGACTTAGGAGCTCTGTCAGGAACTAGGGTCAAAGACCAAATATTAGAACAAAAGATGTCTTAGCATCTTTATCACTCAGGAGATTAGAAGGGTTTTAAGAGCTCTGTGTCAGGAATCACAGGCAGAGACCAAATATATTTTTTTATTATGTCACAAGAGGTCACATCTGGTTCTAGAGCTGGGGCTTTCTAGTCATGCTATGTCCTCATTCGAAAGGGTCTGGAACCAGGAACCAGATCTTTACTTTCCTTTGAGTATGTGACTAGGGTCACACAGCAAGACATAGGCCAATTACTGGGCACCATGGACCTTTCTGGTCTGAGGCCTTCATTGGTGCTTGGCTAATCTTGACTGATCACAGGCCACATCAGGGTTGATAAATACG
Organism: Panthera pardus; assembly: GCF_024362965.1. Classification (NCBI taxonomy): domain Eukaryota; kingdom Metazoa; phylum Chordata; class Mammalia; order Carnivora; family Felidae; genus Panthera; species Panthera pardus. The sequence goes on from NW_026527002.1 coordinate 47,969,907, forward strand.
TGGTGTAAGAGCCCCCACTCCATTCTCCAGAGCCCATGATTGCAAATCTATTATGATCCTTGAGCCTTCTTAAGACAACACCCCGGTTAGTTGCTGCCAATGGATCAGCGTTGCTACACTAGATAGAAGCCATTCTTCACCTTTGGGCAGCCTCTGAGAACTGTCTTTCTGTCACCTGGCATTATCAGGCATTAGCAGTTTTGTTTACAGGGAGGTCTTTACCAAAGGATACCAACAAGTGAAGCAGAAATCGAGTCGTACATAAATGGCCCCAAGTTTATCCAACTTAAGTAGCTAATAAGTGAACCACAAGTAAACCATGTTTTCCCCAATGAAATGGAAAAGGCAAAAAGATGGTTTTGTGCGTATGATATAGTGCAACTTTAAAGTCGGGGTTGGATATGGTCTCAAATTCCTGGGGACAAGTCTGTCCCCACTGGGAGCTGTTTCACTGCAGAGACGTCCCTCCCAACATGCAGGCTGGTTAGTCTTGAATCCAGCATGGCTGTTAGGGGTCTCTGGACCCCACCCAGCTCTCTGCTCTGCGGTTGCCTCACTTCAGCTGCTGCGCTTGGCATTCGGCAGCAGTCGAAGCCCCAGTGTGTTGTTGTTGGGCGAGGCCAGGAGAGGAGGAGAGAAGATTGTGGTGCAATGGAAGGAGGTGGATGGGAGGGGTGCAACCACTTGTCTTCTTGTTCTAGTTCTGCCACTTAGAAACCACGTGACCTGGGATAAGTCAATAGTTTGAGCCTCCATTTTCTCATCTGTGAAGCAGGCCAGGGAAAGAGTAATTATTAGCTGCTTATATGTGTCTCATTGGGATATTAAGAACGTGAAATCAAATGGAAATGGCTGATGTGAAAGCGCTTTAAGTTAGGGAGGGAAAGGCTTTGTTCTGTTCACTACTTTAGAGCACAGAGCCTGACCCATAGCTAGTGGGGTGGTCAGGAAAATGTCTTTTGAATGAATAAATGTGAACAAAAAAATCTTTCTCCCCTGGAGGTAGAGGGAGGGATGGGATCAGGAAGGAGTACACAGAAGACTTTAAAGGTGGGAGTGATATTCTATGTCCACAGCAGCATTGAAGTTATGTGCTTCATTAGTACTCTGTGTATTTGCATGTTAAATATTCTTTTGTATGCAAAAACAAACCCAAAAATGGACTAAAGACCTAACTGTAAGAACCGAACCCATAAAAGTCCTTGAAGAAAGCACAAGCAGACGTCAACCAGAGCAATATTTTTCTGGACATGTCTCCAGAGGCAAGGGAAACAAAACTGAAAATAAACTTTTGGGACTACATCAAAATAAAAAGCTTATGCACAGCAAAGGAAACAACCAACAAAACTAAAAGACGACCTACTAAATGAGAGAAGCTATTTGCAAATGACATACCTGATAAAGGCTTAGCATCCAAAATATATAAAGAACTTATACAACTCAACACCCAAAAACAAATCATCTAAAAAATGGGCAAATGACATGGACGTTTTTCCAAAGAAAACAGAGATGGCCAACAGACCCATGAAAAGATGCTCAACATCACTCATCACCAGGGAAATGCAAATCAAAACTACAATGAGGTATCCCCTCACACCTGTCAGCATGGCTAAAATCAAAAGCACAAGACACAAGTGTCGGTGAGGATGTGGCGACAAAGGAACCCTCTCGCACCGTTGGTAGGAATGCAAACTGGTACAGCCACTGTGGGAGACAGTATGGAATTTCTTCAAAAAATTAATTTTCTTCAAAAGTTAAAAATAGAAATACCCTAAGATCCAATAATCACACTACTGGCTATTTATCCAAAGAATACAAAAACACTAATTTGAAAAGATATACACACCCCTAAGTTTATTGCAGCATCACTTATAGCCAAATGGTAGAAGCAGCCCAAGTGTCCATCAATAGATGAGTGGATAAAGAAGATGTGATACACACACACACACACACACACACCATGGAATATTATTCAGCTATAAAAAAAGAATGAAATCTTGCCATTTGCAGCAACGTGCATGGAGCTAGGGGGTATTATGCTAAGCAAATTAAGTCAGTCAAAGAAAGACAAATACCGTATCATTTCACTTATATATGGAATTTAAGAAACAAAACAAACACAGGGTAAAAAAGAGAGAGAGAGAGAGAAGCAAACCAAGAAACAGACTCTTGGGACGCCTGGGTGGCTCAGTAGGTAAGCGTCCGACTTCAGCTCAGGTCATGATCTCACGGTTCGTGAGTTCAAGCCCCACATTGGGCTCTGTGCTGACAGCTCGGAGCCTGGAGGCCGCTTCAGATTCTGTGTCTCCCTCTTTCTCTGCTCCTCCCCCACTCACACTCTGTCTCTCTCTCAAAAATACATAAACATTAAAAAAAAAAAAAGAAACAGACTCTTAACTGATGGTTGCCAGAGGGAAGGTGGGTGGGGGGGGATGGTGAAATAGGTGATGGTGATTAAGGAGTGCACTTGTCCTCATGAGCACCGGGTGATATATGGAAGTGTTGAGTCACAATATTGTACACCCCAAACTAATGTAACACTGGATGTTAATTATACTGGAATTAAAATTTAAAACTTAAAAAATATTCTTTTGTATGTATTCAACATCTCATTAAAGCACTTAAAAAATTAATGCAAAAAAAAAATAGTAGAGAGAGAAAAGCCCTATAAAGTATCTTGCCAAAAGAAGATAGTATTATTCTAACTCTTGGTGTTGCTTCTGCACAAGCATTAAAATCATTCTGAGGGACCTCAATTCATCGAGGTCCTATGTTTGGGTCAAGCATTGTTAAAGAAAGAGGATTTCATGGAAAGAAGGTTATATCAGAAACCAAGACTGGAGGGGATCTACTTTTTAAAGTGTAAGTATGTGGACTAATATTCTTTTCAGAATTCACTTTTGAAAGTTGGCTTTCACTCCTGTGTGGGCCACACCTATGCCTCGTCAAGGTAAAGTGCAGGCAAGGGGTCATGTCTTTGCTTGTGCAATGGCCTCTGCTTTGCTTCCCCTTGCTAGTTCCTACACGTCATTCAGGACCTACCCCAGGTGTCATCCTTTCCAGGAAGTTTCTCTGAATCACCATGTTGGCATCCTGCCACGTTAGCACATGCATACCAGTGGTTCTCAATCAGGGGTGACTTTGATCCCGAGGGGACACCTGACAACATCTGGAGACATTTTTGATGGTCATGACTGTGTGGGAGGGTATGGGGTATACCAGTGGTGTCGAGTGGGTAGTGAGTGCGTCATGCAACGCACAGCTCAGCCATCCCCACAACAAAGAATTACCTGACCCAAAATGCCAATAGTGCTGCTGTTGAACCCTTCTTGATGGTATGAAATTTTCCGTGTCTCGCTGAGACCCAACCTCATCCTGAGCAGTGACCATGTTGATTCAGTCTTTCATCCCCAGGACCAGCACACTGCTTGGATACACACACACACACACACACACACACACACACACACAGGCAAAGTGCTTTGGGAGAACTGATCATTAAGTTGAACCAAATGAAGTTGCTGACATTCTACCTTTTTGACTAGAAAAACAGCAATTTTGTATGGTGCGGCCACAAATGTGGTTTAACCTAAATACTTTGGACTGAGTTGGGGGTGGTGATCAAACTTCACCGAGGAGGAGAGACACAGGAAGTATTTGTTTCAGATCTTGCTCCTCTGCTGCATAAAAGCAAGGACCAAATTTTTTACTTTGTATTTGTACCCAGTCTTACTTCTTTGTATTGTCTCCCCGCCCCCCACCCCACATCATACCTCCCGGGACAGTACCTTGCATTTAGAAGGCACTAGTCATTTTCGTTGACTAGGGTTCGGGTAAGCTATTTGTACTTCAGGTTTGATTTTATCCTGGTCATTGCACTTCAGCCCCAGGGAACTCTGAAGAACAGTGTCTCTTGGCAAAGTATGCAGTTTTCCTGATGGCAATGGGCGCAAGAAAACATAGTCCCCCCAAATCATCCCACACCACAGCCTGTCAGAGGAGCCATAATGGAAACTGCCAGAAGCTAAAAGCCCAGACGCTTGGCTGGTGGCCATCTGTACGACCACGTGACTCTGGCGTGTCAGGCAGCACCACACATACCTAGCCCACGAGCCGTGGCACTTACTCACCTCGTGTTTTGGAGCAGGCGGTACAGGATAAACATTTCAAAGCTGGACTCGGAACTTGGCACAGTCCCACTTCCAACCACACGCAAGCCAGAAAACTCTGGAGAACTGAACTGTTGATAAGGGTCAAACTTCAGCGAGTCTGATAAAGTTTGGCTCCAGGTGTCCATCTAGTCTCTTGGAAGAATTGCCCAGAAGCTCGTTGCCGACTGGTTGGATGTCACCGGTAGTGTGCAGTCTCTGCTTGTGTATGGAATCCGGCCGTTCAGACAGAGCCCCACAGCTCAGAGGCTTGCAGCCAAGAAGATAAGCCCAGGGTAGCCCTGTAGGCTATCCAATCATCTGCCAGCTGGACTTACTCTGGGCCACTGGTGGCCTCTGCAATGACATCAGACACCAGGAGCAAGACAGCCTGGAATCCAACATGCTTCTCCTTTCCTTTCTGTGCAACTCCTAGAGAGTAGAAATGGCTCCTACCCTTCCAGATGCAATAGTCACCCCGGGGACATTTATTCGTGCGGATCTCAGATGTTTGGATTCCGTCCTGACCAGACTTTGTTTTCAGAGCCATGGATTAAACCACTTGATTCTAGCTCTAATAAGGCAAGTTCTAGGAGTAGAGGGTTGTTTTAAGTAAAAGAAGAATTCAGACTCTGAGACAGCATTTCCTTAGCTATTTTCACCTAGGTATATTTTTTTGTTTTAACACTGGTTTGTGGGAAGAGGGTCTGTGGAAATTTGACAGACTGATGAGGATGGGCTCAGATTCTTTGGAATTTATCTGTGAGGTTCCATGAGGCGATAGGGCTTCCATCATTTCCCTGGGGAAACGTTTGAAGCCCCACACGTTTCCAGCATTTGCTATTGTAATCTCACTGTCCTCGAGATTTAAAAATCCTGTAACTGTGGCAATCGCTCCGTGTGGTCAGCCCTTCCCAAACGTACCCACCTTCTTCTTCCTCCCGCACAGTACGCTCTTGGTAGAACTTGCCATTGCTCCCTTAGGATGAGAGAATTTCATTTCTGCAAAACTGAGCTAAAAGACTAATAAGGAAGACTTCATTTTAATTTGTGGTGTTGGACAGAGAGAAATACTCTCCTTAATCTTTATAATCTTACAACTCGGAAATGGAGCTTCATTTCTAGACACTGCATATTAAAGCCACCAATGTTTGCAGGGGCCATATTTGATTTCCCTCTTTCCCTCCCATGCTAGTAGGTATGATTAATGGTTGTTAAAGGACTGTGTGTTCCCAACATCATTTCTAGCTTTCATATTTTCTATTGCAGTAAGTATGAAACTTATGTAGAGTCCAAGTCCATCGTTTGAGAAGTAAAATTAAATATCTTTCATGTTTTGTAAGATTTTCTGACTTGAGCCATGTCTTACAGTTAGAAAAAAATACTTAAAAAAATCCTTCTATTCGTCTATACCAGAGGCTCCTTAGAATCCTATTTGATCATGTCCAGATTTTGTCGCAGTTAGTATTTAAAGCATTTTCTCCAAAGGTTATAGGGATAATTGTGGTGGTATGCTAGAGGTAGTTCCTATTAACTCTTGGGAGCCAAGTGTGTACCCTCTCTTCCCAACTCTGTGCTCAGTGACCTCACACTGGTAGCTTGAAATCAGGCCTGGAAGAGTATTTACACCAGGAAAATTGGAAAACGCTACAAATCAGGGCTTTTCCCCGCCCTGGAGAGCTGTTTTTAAGTACTTACTACTATTTCACTGAATAATTATCTCAAATATATAATTGTGGCTATGTTCCATATGTCATGATTTTTTAAGTTAGTTTAAAAATTTTTTGTTAATGTTTATTTATATTTGAGAGAGAGAGAGAGAGAGAGCACAGGCACAAGTGGGGGAGGGGCAGAGAGAGGGAAACAGAATCTGAAGCAGGCTCGAGGCTCTGAGCTGTCCACACAGAGCCCAACACGGGGCTTGAACTCACAAGCTGTGGGATCATGAGCTGAGCTGAAGTCAGATGCTTTACCGACTGAGCGGCCCAGGCACCCCTTTTAATTAGTTTTTTCATTGAAAAAGGCAATATATGCATATGTGTGTTAGATACGGCAGAAACTTGTTAAAAATAGACCTACAAATATAGTGGTTTAAATATGATACAAGTTTGATTTTTTTTTCCCTCAGGTAAAATTCCAGAAATAGACTTCCCCAATTTAGTAAGGTAGCCCTCTTATCCTCAACATATTGCTTCTGTCTCTAGGTCCAAGGTGGCTGCTTGAGCTCCTGTCATCATAACTACATCCCAGCGATCCAGAGGGAAAAAGGCTAGGGTAACCTTTCTCCATTCCTTGTAAGGACATGGCCCAGAATTTACATATATCCTTTCTGCTGGCTAGAACTTAGTCACATGGCCATACCTATTACTATAGAGGAGGCTGGGGAGTATACACTCAAGATGGGTTCCCACATGCCTAGCTAACACTCAGGATTCCTATAATTAAAGGAAGAAGGGGAGAATGGATATTGGTGGCCTGCTGGTAGTCTCAGTCACTATAGTGTAAAAAATACAAAAGGGCAGACAGTGAAAGCTGGAATCTTCCTTCTCCTTCTAGCTTCTGGTCTTCCTTCCTACAGGGAGTTTCAGAAGCTTCCTATGCATATAATATCACCTGTGTATATATTCTTTCTTGGGAGGCCATTTAGCCCAAAGGACTCAGGCGTCTAAGTGGCCTGGGTTTTAACTCCAGTTCCACAGCTAACTAGCTGTGTGAACTCGGGCAATATATTTAACCACTATACTGCAGTTTCTCTATATATGATATGGAAATAATAATAGTACCTCCCTCCCTGGGTTCTTTTGAGGACCAATTATGATTATACACTTGGTGTTTCAATAGTCCTTACACAGAGTAAGCACTCGAATACAGGGTGTTGTTATAATTACACTTGCGTCAGTTTAATAATACAGATATCGATTTATTTTAAAATAATAGCATTGATTTTATTAGTCTCAACTTTATGGTCTCCTTGGCACTTCTGCTCAGAAGATTTATCTACTCTCATGATAGAAGAAACAGGTGGGTTCTGGAGTCAAAAGACTTGCATTTGAACCCAAGAGCCATTGGATTTGGTCAGTGTTTGGATCCATCATTTAAACTCTCTGAGCCTGAATTTTCTAATTTTTAAAGTGGAAAAAATAATATGTACTTCCCAGGATTGCTATGAGCCTCAAATATGACCACGTGCATGGGCATGGGTCACAACTATCAAACAGTGCGTATTTCTACCCATAGCCATAGCCACGTCGTTGGTGTTCTAGATCAATAGAATCATCGAGTTGGGAAGGATTTTAGAGTCATTTGGCCCACTAGCTGTATGGCCAAGGCCGTAGGATAGACCACCTGGAGCACCTGCTCAGCTCACCCCCAGAGGGGGTGCCAGCTGGTACAGATACATCCACAATACCTATTGAATTGGTCCTGTTCTGTCTCCCTCCACTGCCGCCGGCACAGGCCAGGCCAAGCGAACAGCATTTCTCAGCGGGACGAACGCGATGGCCTCTGAAATGGTTTTCCTTGTTCGGGTTCTGTCCCCAGTTCATCCATTCTTCCCACAGCTGTCAGTCATCTTTTACAAAACAAAGCAAAAGGGCTGATAGTATGTGATTCCTCTGCTTAAGAACACTTAATGGACTTTCCTTTTCAGTAACACAGTGAGATAAGGATGTGGAATGACCCTCCAGGGTACACCCTCTAAAAATCCTCCAGGTATCAAAGACCTGGCAGGATATTGAACTGGCAGATAGACCCAAATCCAAGTAAAACTGGGAACCCAGAGAGCTAAACAGAGGATGGGAGTCATTTTTCCCCTGAGCAGATTTGCCATAACTGGTAAAGTTTGTAACATACGCTACTGTCTGGCAATGATATTCAAAATGGCATTAACAAAATCAAGCTTGGGCCAGATCTGGTCTTCAGACTGCATGTATGCTGGGGGCGAGAAGTGATGATGGTTGGTGTTCCCCCAAAGCCCTCTACTTGTGCTTATATATTTTTTAAATTTATTTATTTACTTTGTGTGTGTGTGTGTGCATGTGAGAGAGAGAGAGAGAGAGAGAGAGAGAGAGAGAGAGAGAGAGAAAGAGAGCACGGTGTGGTTTTGCTCAGAAGATTTATCTACTCTCATGATAAACACACATACACACACACGCAAGTGTGGGAAGGGCAGAGAGAGACAGAGGGAGAGAGAGAATCCCAAGCAGGCTCCGAACTGTCAGCACAGAGCCCAACACAGGGTGCTGAGATCATGACCTGAGCCAAGATCAGGGCCCTTAGAGATCAAGGCCCTTACCTGGGCCCTGAGATCATGACCATGGATCCTGAGATCATGACCTGAACCGAGATCCGGAGTTAGACACATAACCGCCTGAGCCACCCAGGTGCCCCATACACTTGTGCTAATTAACATTGCCCTCACTTCTGATGTTGGTTCTCAGACACTTCCCCAAGCCCCTGGCTATGTGCTTACTACCTAGGGAGGCTTCTGCTCAGCCGATGAGAGAGTTATAACAGGGTTTAACAGTGTTAAAATAGTGTTTTTAAGTTCCCAGGTTTCTTTTCTCCTCCCCAGTTTCTGAGCCATTTTTCTGTTTTCAGGCAAGATCCCCAAGGCCTAATAGCTAGTGATGCCCCCTCACTTTTCAGGAAGTGCAGATCTGGTCTGTAGGGCTCATCCTTGGCTGTCTGGGCTCACTTACCAGCGGCTTGGAGCCAGATAGCAGAGACAGGAAAGATCCAGGTAGGCAGCCTCTGTGTTGACTGGAAGGCTCGAGGCTCTTCAAGTGGGAACAATAGTGTTTCAGTTTCTTGGTACCCCAGCTTCGTAGAGGGTATGTCATGCTCCTTGACCAAATGGAAGGACAAAAATCCAAGAAAGAAACAGGGAAGGTCTGGGAGGCAAATGGTTAGACATTAAGGGTGTGGACCTTAGGATAAAAGAGGTCTAAGACTGAATCCTGTCCCTGCCGCTTGATAACAGTGTGACCTTGGCCAAATTATTTAAGGCCCAATTCCTTCCTCTGTAAAATCGGCATAATATTAGGTTGAACAATAGGAAGTTGCTTTCCGGTAAGTCAAATGGTCAAATACTGGCAATTTCATAGGCGCTTAACCCAACATGGTACCCACCTCATAGGATTGCTGAGGACGAAATGAGATCATTTACGAAGAGGGCATAGCACAGGTTTTGAGAAATATTTGAGGCGGGAACTAAGGGAAGTGGGTAAGCAATCGGGACAGAAGGAACGCTAAATGCCAAGTCTCTGAAGCAGGAGCGAGCTTGCAGCAAGGAAGCTGGTGCGGCTGGAGCCTGTGAGGGAGAGGGAGGGGGTGGGAGGTGGTCAGGGAGGTGGCTCAGGATAGATCACACAGGGCCATGTGGGCCCATGTGTGTGTGTGGGCTGGGGGGGTGGGGTGTGAACCCTAATGACAAAAACAAGAGGTGATATTTATTGTGAAATATGTTCTGTGCATTCATGCGGTACATAGCAAAGTGCTCACTAAACAGAAGCGCAAGAAGGGGCGCCTGGGTGGCTCAGTCGGTTGAGCGTCCGACTTCGGCTCAGGTCATGATCTCACGGCTTGTGCGTTCCAGCCCCGCATCGGACTCTGTGCTGACAGCTCGGAGCCTGGAGCCTGCTCTCTGGATTCTGTGTCACCCTCTCTCTCTGCCCCTCCCCTGCTCCTGCTCTGTCTGTCTCTGTCTCTCAAAAAATAAATAAACGTTAAAAAAGAATTAAAAAAAAAAAAAAAAAAAAGCAGAAGTGCAAGAAACCGAGGGTGTAGACAGCACGTAGATGGATGGGACAGGAGAAGGAGGAGCAGTAACTCTAAATGACAGGACTGCACCACACACGGGGACTTTCTCGGGAAAAGCAGGGTATTTGCTCCCAGGCCCTGTGCGGAAGGACCCTTCAGGCCCCTAGATACGGAGAACTTTGCTCTGGGCCCAAGATGAACACGGGTGTCCCGGTGCTTGGCTCATCATTCACTGAGGGCAGGCCAGGAAGTTAGTCATATGTAACGTAAAGGCAGCAAATTTAGCGCAGACGGCAGCTGAGCACACAAGGTCTACCGGTTACCAGTTATGTGACACTGAGCAGATTATTTAACCGCTCGGAGCCTTAGTTTCTTCTGTAAAATGGGTGGAATGATCGTACCTACCTCACAGAGTTGCATGAGGATTAAATAAGACAACTTAAGCAAAGCACACAGTAAGCACTCAGTAATTATCAGTACTTCTGGATCCAATGTATGGGATGTTGGTAAAGCATCTCTAAAGATGTTCCAAGCTCGTTAACCACTACTCAGTGTTAGGGACTCTCATGAGGACCCAAATTCTACGTCAGAAGAAACCTAACAGGCATCTCTAAGGTCAGGAAATCCCGGATAGGAAACTGAAGGCCTTGAAGACATGCTTCAAATCAAGTGTTGGGATTTGGGGAGAGAAAAAAAAAAAAAAAGTGGGAAGTGCACAGAGAGAAATAGACTGTTTTTGCAAAATGGGATTTTGTTTTTTTAGACCATGAGTTAATAAAGAAGAACGAGTATCTTCTTGCTTGAGACAGAATGTAAAGGGGACACAGCCCCTTGCAGAAATAGCCCCGAGCACACCCCTCATTCAAAGCCCTTCATCCCCTGCAAAAGCAGTTAAGTGTCCACATACCCTATAAGGAAACTCACGCTTAAAGGGGCAGAGCTGAGAATGCAACCAGTCTGACGGAAGCCAGTATTTCTGCTCTTCAGATGAGACCATAAAAGACATCACCACTGGCAAGAGGGTCAGAATACTTATGGCCTGATATTTATGTGGCTAATAAAGAGATGTCAATTATGACATCTAGGAGTTAAGATTCTTTGAGTCGGAAGAAGCAAGAGTCAATTCGAATTAGAACCAGCTCAAACAAACAAATAAAATTATTATTTTTGGTGGGGGAGGATTCCAGGCAAAATGGACCAACCAGATTGCAGAAGGGACAGAAATTGGGGATCCAAGTAGCAGGAATTTATTATAGACTTTTTGGAGAGCTGCCGCTTACATGAACAGGACAAGGGCCTAGGTCTATTGGTTCAAAATTCCGAATTTCTAAGAAAGAGAATCTGATGGGTCCAGCTCAGGTTAGGGGCGGGGCCTAAAGTGCCAAAGTGGCCACAGTGGAGGGAGGAGGGTCCACCTCTGCCTCCAGGCAGCCTCCAGGTAAGGGAATCCCTGGGAGGGAGTGGGGGGGGGGGGGGTGGGAGGGGGTGTCTCAGGTACCGTTGGTTTCAGATGCTCAAATGGGATCAGGCAATGGAAGAATAAATCTTCATTTTTTTCTGAAAAATAATGTAATCATTTTTGAATTTTAATAAACTTCATTAAACAAACGTATTAAGTGCAGTTTAGATACGGCACAGCCTATACAGATGACATTGTCTATGGTCACACTGGGGATCCAGGTGGTAATTCAGGGAGCAGGTAGTAATTGTTCATTGTGAGGTTACTGCTCTGGAGACACGACCTGGAGAGGGGGGTAGGGAGACCTACGTCTGGGGACACCATCTGGAATTTTACCTTCTAAAGTATGAAGGTACGTTGGAAGCTACCTTTAGAAAGAGGAGGAAGGGAATTTAGAAAGAGGAGGAAGACACCACCCATAATCCTTCATTCCATCATTTCTCTTGTCACGTTAGATGCCACGACAGAGTTCATACAGTTTTTGTCACCTGCTCTTTTCATTGTCGTGAGCATTTGTCTGCCTGGTTTTCCTAGTCTTCACATCTATGACCTTTAAAATAGAAACATACTAAGAATGGTCTTTGTGTAGAAGACTTGACATGAGGGGAAGTAAAATTGACGTTTTCGTCAAGAAAATACTGGCCTGGGGCACCTGGGTGGCTCAGTCGGTTAAGCGTCCGACTTTAGCTCAGGTCACGATCTCACGGTCCGTGAGTTCGAGCCCCACGTCGGGCTCTGGGCTGATGGCTCAGAGCCTGGAGCCTGCTTCCGAATCTGTGTCTCCCTCTCTCTCTGCCCTCCCCTGCTCATGCTCTGTCTCTCTCTGTCTCAAAAATAAATAAACGTTAAAAAAAAAATTAAAAAAAAAAAGAAAAAAAAAAGAAAATACTGGCATATGTGGAAAAATCCGGAAACCCGATGCCAGCTGCCAACCTACCTGACTTCTAGAGATCACCTGTTACTGAGTTCTTCACAGCCACTCTCTTCCTGCCCATCCTGCTGTGGGATTGCCAGGTCTGTTGCTTCAAGGTAGGAGTACGCAAAGCATAGAGAGCAAAGTTGGTGGGGCAGGGATGAGGTGTTGAGTCCCCGTTGACGGTCTGGACGTCTAGATGGGTGGTTCCAACTGAGGGCAGTGTCTTCCACCCAGTGGACACTTGGCCCTGTCCGGAGATACTCTTGTTGTCACGACAGGTGGCGGGAAGGGATGTTGCTGGATTCTAGTGGGCAGAGGACAGAGATGCTACTAAGCATCGTACCACACACAGGACACCCCCCCCCACCCCCACCACCAAGAATTATCCCAGGCAAAGCATGCGTAATGCTGAGGTCGAGAAGTCCTGATCTAGATCGCACTGGTATTGCCTTCAAGACATTAAGGGACAAGCACTCCACGAGTTCTGTGTTTTCTGCCCTTAGCTGAGCTGGGAATGATTCTGGGAGTCTTGCTAAAGGCGATGGGAGTGAATGATAATGGATCTGCCGGGTACCTGAAATACACATGAGGCAGGGGGAGTACAGGGGCTAAGCGTCAAGACTTTGCAGTTTGAAAGAATCGAGTTTGACTGCTGGGTCATGAAATACGTTCTCTGGGGCCTGCGAAATGGGACGATGATATCTGCTTCACAGGGCTCCAAGGGGGTGAAATTAAGTAACATGTCTGCCGCGGTTGGCACAGCACCTCGCCTTGGTGTGTGACACCCGGCGGTGGCAGTGGCTATCATGCCAAAGCTCAGCTTCACAGTGTTTCCCACTTTCCCAGCCTCTAAAAGGCAACAGCATTCCATAAATTCTTATTTTAGAAAAAAAAAAAAAAAAAAGGATTTGAACTGATTTTTGTTATCTGGGTTTTAGAGACCCAGGCAATGTGGGACAGATACACGATCTACCTATTTTTACAAGAACTTTTTAGGTGAGAGTTGTCTGGTTGAAATCTCTTTTATATTTCCTCTGGTGTTCTTCCTCCTCCTCCTCCCCCTCCTCCTCCCCCTTCTCCTCCTCCTCTTCTTCTTCTTCTTCTTCTTCTTCTTCTTCTTCTTGAAAGATTGGGGTGGTGGTTCTTGTTAATTCAGAAAATGCTTGCTTTCTGACATTCTTGGTTAAGCTGCTTTGATCTACGGAGAATTCAAGAGTGGGCCAAGCTGAAATAAAAGTTATTGGGTATCAAGACAAAAATTATTGTCCACAGATGTAACGAGAGTTGCCAGAGCAGTGTAAGAATATCTCCGGTCCCCATCCTGAGCGAGGTGTCTGGTTATCAGAAAGCAACCACAGGAGAGCCCCGTGTACATTGAGCCCCATGTAACCACCCTGTTATCTACAGCTTGTTCTTGGGTGTCTGAGAATATCTGAGCAACACCCAATGTCCCTCATGAAATGCATGTTGAGCTCCCTGGGGTGGGCACAGTTCTGAGTCCCAGTACAGGGAGAAGGGAGCAGACGGAAGAGAGAAGGAGGTGGGATGGAGAAGGAGAGGGGAGAAGGAGAGGAGAGAGGTAAGAGGGAGGAGGGAGGGAGGAGGGATGAGGGAGGAAGGAGGTAGGGAGAGGGAGGAAGTAGGTAGGAAGGAGGAGGATGGGGGGGAAGAGGGTAGAAAGGGAGAAGGAGGAGGGAAGGAGGAAGGTATGCCCCACCCCCCACCCCCCACCCCCAGGGTCAGCCCAGTTGCGGGGGGGGGGGGGGGCAAAGAAAAGGGCAGGGGTGGAGCACACCGAAATGCTGGCCTCAGAAGAAGAAAAAGGAGAAGCACCAGCCTAGGACAACTGCTCCTGACAAAGAACAAACACTGGTTCTGGTGAAGGAAAAAGGCCAAAGGGCACAGAGGGAGCCCAGAGAAGCCTGATTCAGTTGCCCCGTTGGGACGCAGACCCACAGCAGGGCGTCTGCAAGCTTCCCAGCCAGAATGTTCCTCTTCTTGCTCCTCCTCTCACCCACCCTCAGCATTGTCCTGAGGCCAGGACACCTCTTGTTTCTATGAGATCCTGGGTGCTCTGGGTCCCCTGGGAGCCCTCTGTGGGGGAAGGCTACTCTTTTCCTTTTCAGGCAGTCTGTGCCTTGAGGCCCAGCTGATGTGGCCTCTCCATAGTCTGGAGCCCGTGCTGAGGACTGAGAAGCACCCATGTGTGGTCTTCGTCCGTGACTTTGACACAGCACCTGTCATGGTGTCTGTGTGAGCCATTTCTATTCTCCCGACATGTAAGCGAGCTGCAAAGGTAGCTGACATAATAATGTATTTGGCCTCTATAAATAGTGTATGCAAGGGGAGGGGAGAGGGCTGCGATAGAGATGTAATGTGTGGCATTGCAGGTGTTGGGGAAGTGGGAGAATAGGGGGTTGAGAGAAGGGACCAAAAGGAAGCAAATTAGTGGAGGAAAGATCACATACCCACGTTTCAGCCTTGGAGGGCCGAGGCAAAGGCAAAGCCAGAAGGTCTGAGGTTAGAGGAAGGCAGAAGGAGTTGGGTCAGAGGATCCCACTAGAGTTTGCTCTAGCCTAGGACCATAGGAAGCCTTAAGACTTCATATTGTGTAGGGTAGTGAGTATAGTTCAGCATCTCTCAGGGATCCCTTAAAGCTGTTGGCAGATTTGTAGGGCGGGGGGGGGGGGGGAGTTTTTTATTTTCTACATGGAGGGTCCAGAGCCCCCCCTTAGTAGGCAGCTCTATGTAGGGGCTGAGGTGTTTGTTGGGTGACAGCTGGATGTCTAGATTGGGAGGGTGGGCAGCGTGGAGAAGCCATCTGGGGGTGAATGGTCCTGCAGGGGGTCTAGACTGGGCATAGGGGCTCAGATGGCTCCTGGTAAACAAGTAACAGGCCCCAGAGAAAGAGGATCCAGAAAGAGCCAGAAAGGTAAGGGGGAAACCAAGAAAGTGTTTTATAGCAACCAGGAGAAATGGGAATTTCATAAAGAGGGAGTGAGTAACAGATCCGGTCAGGTAAGGCTGAGGCCACAAGTGTTTGCCGGACAGTAGGAACTGAGAGGCCAGAGGTGTCCTCAGTTCCTACGTGGGTGTGTTTGGAAGCTGGATGGGCTGGGCTGACAGCAGATGCTCAAAGGACTGGAGAGAGTGAGCGCCAACTGTATTTTAGAAGCTTGGTTTGAAAAGGGGGCCGGGACACTTGCTGCGAGCTGGGTGCGGGATCACAAGAGTTATTTTCCCCTGTGTTTTTGACAAGGTGACAGGCAGATGGAAAGAAGCCAGGACAGGGCAGATAAAGGTTCAAGAAAGAGAGTGGAGAGTGTGTAAGTCAAGATCCCGAGATGTTCTTGGAGCCCCGTTCTTGAAGCAGGGGAGGAGGAAGTGAAGGTCATGCAGAGAGGCTGACAGTTGAGGTCAGCTATGCCCAATGACCTCTACCTTCCCTGTGAAGTAGGAAGAGTGGCGTCTGCTCAGGGAGATTGGTCCAGAATAGGGTCCACTGTGGAGGGAACAGTGGGGAGGCAGAGCTGCGCTGGAGACCACACATTTGCAGGCACGCCAGTCATGCCTCCTGGGTGTTCTCTCCAGCCCTGTCACCGGCCATGGGCAACCCTCTCTACCAGCCCATTTCGTTCGTCTGGCCTCCCCAGGTCCCCACCCTTCCTGTCTACCCACTGTCTCTCCAGAAACCCATGCCAGGCTGATCAGAGAGTGTATTTGTGTGTGTGTGTGTGTGTGTGTGTGTGTGTGTGTGTGTGTGTTTTACAAAAGCCCTGCAACCCTTCCTTACCTGAAATGAGTTCAGTCTCATGTTAAAGTTCTCATCATGTTGATCCCAAACCTGCTTCCCAGACAGTGGGTGCCTTAGGGTCCCAGGAATTTCTGCAAAAACAGTTCTCATTCTACCTTCCAAAGTCAGACCAATCCTGTTTTTGCCCCTGACTGACTGTATCTCCTAGGGCAGAGTTTTACCTGTCCTCAGTTTCCTCAACTATAACATCAGAATACTAATACTGTCTTAGGGGGATGTTGAAGGATTAAACACAAGGCATTTTGTGTGGTGTCTGACATAGGGCACGAGGTAGATACATGATCACCATAATGACAATACATTAATGGCCATGCTTAATGTTCATTTTTCTTTTAACACTGATAACGACCCTTCAAATATTTAAAGTCAGCTATGTTTCCACTAACCTGTTTTCCAGCTTAAAGATCCTCAGTTCTTTTCATGTTTTCTCCTGGGGCAAGGTTCAAAGAGCAGGTCTGTCAGAGGGCTGTAAGCCCCATGTCCCCGGAGGAATTCAAGCAGAACACGACGTGTCACTGGGCAGTGATTTTGTACATGGCCTTGAACTTCTGATTGAGGCTGAAGCTGGAAAACCCTAGAAGTCCTTTCCAACCTTCTGTCCTTCCAACCTTCTGACTTAAAAAGCAAGTTTAGAGGGGCGCCTGGGTGGCTCAGTCGGTTAAGCATCCGACTTCGGCTCAGGTCATGATCTCGCAGCTCGTGAGTTCAAGCCCTGCATCGGGCTCTGTGCTGACAGCTCGGAGCCCGGAGCCTGCTTCAGATTTTGTGTCTTCCTCCCTCTCTCTCTACCCCTCCCACACTCATGCTCTGTCTCTCTCTCTCTCTCTCAAAAATAAATAAACATTAAAAGAAATTTTTTTAAAGCAAGTTTAGAAAATAATGTGTTCAATAAACACTACTTCATATCAATAGTATCAGTGTCAGGTCCAAGGTTTGTTTTTATTTTGAGAGAAAGAGAGGGAATGAGTGAGGGGAAGAGCAGAGAAGGAATCCCAAGCAAGCTTCACACTCAAGACAGGCTCTATGTCACAAATGTGAGATCATGACCTGAGCCGAAATTAAGTGTGGGTCTCTGAGCCAACCAGACGCACCTAGGGCCAAGGTTTTAATAGGAATGCCCGTCTTCCAGACTCTAAAATCAGTGGGGAGGGCCCAATTTCAATCATAAAATGTCAACGGCATCATGCTTCACTCCTAGGGCTGTAAAGGTGTATAAAGTGTTACTTTTCTTGATAAACGTCATAGCAACAGCTCTGTATGTGTATTCATTTCCTTGGTCCTCATAAAACGTGCGAGGAAATTCCTGCTGTTATCCTCATTTGACAGAGGGGAAACGAGGTTCAAGAGGTTAAGCAATAGGCCACACTGTTGCGGCGGGGGGGGGGGGGGGGGGGGGGTGCGGGGGCTGGGCAGTAGCTGCACCAGAACCCAAGCGCTCTGGCTTCAGAGTCCTTTCTTGGCCACTAAGCTATGATGCTTATAGCTCTGCTGAGGATGGAAACTGCAAACATGTCGCTCTGAGTTTTTGGACCATTTCTCAAAAGAACCCCAGCCACTTAAACCCATTTCGTAACCGGAAAGGAATCTTTGAAATCTCTTTGTTCAGCCACCATCTTGTAGGCGAGGACCCTAGGGCCCAAGATGAGTGTGGAGACTTACCCTGAGCTCACGTCTTTGGTTCTCAGCACAGTGGCTTTTCCATCTCCCACACTGTTCATCCCTGTCGCTTCTCTTCAAGGGGGTTAGGCCCCTTCTCTGACCTTGATGGATGCTGGCAGAGAAGACGGGGGGCACAGTTCCCTCATCCCAAAGACATCACAGGCACCAGGCCGTGTCTGAGCCTTTGAAGAGGCATAAACTCAGTCCCTGTTAGAGGCCCCTCTCACTGGACACCCTAACTCAAAAACTGGCCCTTCCAGGCCAGACTGAGAACCCTTTTTCTCCTGGTCTGCCCCCGCCTCCATCTGTTTGTGCTGAAATTAAATAAACAATCTCACCACCAGGGAAGTGTTAGGAGCAAACTGGGAATTCTTTATCAGAGACACAACTTGATTGGGAAGCACTCCGGATGACTAATTATGACTTCAAGGGGAATTCGCTTAGTGGCTACAGCGTTGGAAGAGGTACTCTCTGCATGTAAACTGGGCCATCTCACAGCTCTGAGTCTAATAATTTAATTAGCTCTGTAGATAGTTAGACATTATAGAAGCCAGTGCAGCATGTCAAATAGACAGCTTTACAATGGCCGTGCGGGGAGGAGACGTCTTGTGCTGCTGAGAAGCTGCTGCCCGGCAGGGCTCCCTGGGGCTGCCACCTCTTGGAATCTCACCACATGCCAGTTTTCCCTTTGATAGGAGCCTGGAAAACTCCTCCGTTTCAGCTCTCAAGATTTCAGAAATTAATTGTATTCATTTAACTTCTAATGGCATTTTAAAAACATACACACATGTAGAACGGAGGGCAATGAAGCCCCATGTATTCACCACTCAGCCTCAAGCACTGTCCTGCTGTTTCATTCAGTCTTCCCCAACCAAACAATTTTAATGGTCTGTTTGCTTTTGCTGGAATATTTTAAAGTGAATTCCAGACGATGTGCCATTTCGCTTGTAAATACTTCAGGATTTATCGCCAACCGATAAGTACTTTAATAAAAATATAACATGAGACCGTTATGATACCTACAATTACCAAGAACTTTTTAACATCATCTAATATCCTGCTGGTGAGATATAATAACAATACACTCGGACTCAATTACTGTCCAATTGGCTCAATTTCCCCCAATTGTCTCCAAAAAATGCCATTTTTCAGTTGGTTTCTTTGAATAGGACCCACACAAGTACCACACTTTGCATTTCTTAAATCCCATCAGATCTCTAACAATTCTCAAATGAATCTCTAACAATTCCCAAATTAAAAAAAAAAATCCATTTATTTGAACAAAAGTTATTTGTTCATTTGTTCTATAGTTTTCCTGGCTCTGGGTTGGCTGATTGCATCTTTATGGTGTCATTTAACATGTTCTGTTTCCCCTGGGTTTTCTATCACATCAAGTCTAGAGACTTGATTGGAGTCAGGTTCAAGTTTTTATTTTTACTTTTTTGTAAGAATTCTTCATAGGCAGTTCTGGGATCTTCCTATTGTGTGACCTCTAGAGGCACAGAGTGCTTAGTGGAATTCAGATTGATCAGGGACTTCAGGGAATGTTGGCCTGATCCACCCCCCCACAAAGTCCCCATTGTGTCCAGGTCTGTTCTTTAATTAGGAGTTGCTCACTCAACCAGACTTCCCAGAGTCTTTAAGACATCAGCTCAGTTCCCATTAATTGCAATTTTTCAATCATAGTGTCAGATTTCTTGAGTTTGATGATTCTGTGTGCATTCTGAACGCTCTGTGTTCTTGTCCAAAAATGTTTCTCCCCTCAGGAGAGCTACTCTGACCTCCAGTGTTCTCTGTTCCAGACCAGCTGGGATCTCTACGTGGGGAGTTTTGCTTGACACGGAAGCCAACTCTAGAACGCCACCACCAACCCCAAATCAGTGTGACCAGAAGAATCAACGTTTTTGATAGTCTGCTTTCCTTCCTTCCTTTTCTGCTCCCTTCCTCCCTCTCTTGGCGATTTTAGATAGAGGAGACAGGGAGCGTGCTCCCGGAAAGCCTGAACACTTGAGTTCCTCACATTTTGACCTGCAGGTCAAGCTGACAGTGGTTGAGCATTTCCATGTAACTGCGCCACGCAAAACATATTCCCGGGATGATTTCACTCGATCCCCACAACCTCCTTCTGAGGTGGGGTATTCTTTCTAGACCCATTTTTCAGACAGAAAAGCTGAGATTCTAACAGATTTAGACTCTAGAGCCCCTGCTCCAAGCCACTATGTCATAGTATCTCCCAAACATACGCCGGGAGCTCTGTTAGGTTTGTTTTTCTGCTTGCCAAGAGTGCTCACTCTTGGTTACAGGGCCCAATCTGCAGGGCATTGGGGCTGTGGAGCCAGTGAGTCAGGCCCAGTGCTTAGCAGGAACTTCATAATAAAAATTTATTAAATGGGGGCGCCTGGGTGACTTGGTTCAGCGTCCAACTCTTGATTTCGGCTCAGGTCAGGATCTCGTGGATCATTAAGATTGAGCCCCGTGTCGAGTTCTGCTCTGAGAGCGGGCAGCCTGCTTGGGATTCTCTCTCTCCCTCTCTCTCTGCCCTCACCCTGCTCGTGCGCTCTCTCTCTTTCAGAATAAATAAACTGAAAAATTTGTTAAACGGATGAACTTAGTTAGTCTTTCTGATCCTTAATTTATTTTTATTAAAGTAGAGATTAAAGAAGACCTTTTCAGGGTCGTCGTAAGATTCATTGAGATGTTAGCACAGTAGCCGGCACAAAGCAAGTGCTTGGTCATTGGAAATGATCAGCATGTGAATAATCCAAGAAAGCAGATAACCCCAGTTATCCCAAATTTAGCTTTGAGAGTACGTTGTCTAATTCAGGTAAAGTTTCACTTTCCTAATTATGTTTTGTCTAGGCTAGCACCACTGAACACCCGGTGGTCCATGAAACGCTGGTCCTTTGAGATAAACTGAGTTCATGGTTCTGGCCAGAGAGCATACTAAATGCTGTGAGCTGGCCTGCAGTAAAGAAAGCTTTTAACTCAAAGTTTTCCAAACATCTAATCATAGAATTCCTTTTCCAAGTAATATTCATTGAAGTCCCCCAAAACTCTTTTCTGTAGTCCCCTCCCTTGGGGAATGTTGGCATAGCAAACATTAAAAAGAGTTTGCATCCCCTCATTTTTCAACTAAGGAATGCGATACGCTCCATCACAACAAGGATACGCCCCAGGGGAGAGCCCTGATTAAAGTTTGCCACCCGCGATCCACAAAGTGGGTGAGCTAGGCTGAGTGTTCATAGCAAAGGATGAAAAAGGTGAGCATGTTTATAGCACCTGAATCAAGGCTAGACTTCCCTAAAAGCTGTCGCCTGACTAGTAGCAGGAAGCCTAACGCTCTAGGACTGTCTGGTTTTAATTATTTCAGTTTATCTATTTGAATTTGACTTTTTCTCTGTTGGGTGCCCGAGTTTCTGGCTTCCATCCATGAGATAGGATTTAAAAGCATTTGAGAATATCACAAAGGCAGCTTCTGCAGAATTTCTGCTTTGCCAGTCCCCACCCCCCTTTGTCTATTAAGGATCTTGCTGTTGACAATGATTCTCTGTTATGGAAAAAAAAAAAAAAAAACCTCAACAAAAACTAATCAGGTAGTAGTGATTTGATGCGAGGAATCAGCCATTAGGACACCTCCCTCATAATTTTTGGCCATGTCAGGGTCACTTCTGTATTATTATTGACATATTATTTGTCTTTAAATCATCTCACTGTTTTAACATAAAGAAATATATACATTCACTTATTTATTTTTATAAATACCATCCTTAATTTTTTTTTAATTTGAGAGAGAGCGAGAGAGAGCAGGGGAGAGGGTCAGAGGGAGAGAGAGAAAGAACCTTAAGCAGGCTCCACATGGAGCCTGATGTGGGCTCAACCCCACAGCCCTGAGATCATGACCTGAGCTGAAATCAAGAGCCAGATGCTCAACCAACTGAGCCACCCAGGTGTCCCAAAGAAATATATTGTTTTTTTTCCCCAAAGAAATATATTTAAATGGGAGTTTATAGTACTTTATAAACAGAAAGCCAATATCACTCACCATAAAGAAGAAAATTTAAAAATTACAATAAAAGCAAAACAGGCTGTTAAACTTGAAATGTTAAGAGGATTAAAAGACAATAATGAAAAGCAAATAACATATCTACTGACATTTTTAGAACACATTCCTAGACATCAAGAGCTATTTATTACATTTGTTAGGTAAACATAAGTTCTTTATTTATTTTTATTTATTTTTTAAAATTTTTTTAATGTTTATTTTATTTTGGGGGAGAGACAGAGTGTGAGCAGGGGAGGGGCAGAGAGAGAGGGAGACAAAGAATCTGAAGCAGACTCCAGGCTCTGAGCTGTCAGCACAGAGCCTGATTGGGGCTTGAACTCATGAGCCATGAGATCGTGACCTGAGCCGAAGTTGGACGCTTAACCGACTGAGCCGCCCAGGCGCCCCTTTATTTATTTTTTTAATTCCTAATTGGAAAGGGTAAAAGAAGGCAGTTTCTCATTAGCTAGCTAAATGACACATGCACAGACTCCATGACCCTGTCATTCTCCTTCTAGAGGTTAATCCTATAGACACACTCTACACTTTCCAGATAAGGGTACAAAGCTGTTCACTACAGCATTGTTTGTATCGCAAAACACTGAAAACAACTGAAAGATTGGAGACCCCCCCCACACCTGTCCTGTGGGCTCAGTGAAGGTAAATACAACATAATATACACTCATGGAGTGGAGGATGATGTAGACACAGAAAAGAAGGACACCCAGATCTTTATATATCAACCTGACCGATCTCCAGGACATAGCTTTTAAATGAAAACAAGCAATATGTAGGACAGTGTTTGTAGGGAAGATCAAACAATTAAAAAAATAACAAATATCCATATTTGCCTTTACATGCATAAAATATATCTAGGACACAGGATAACATCAGATGCTTCTGAGGAAGGGAGCTATGTGGCCAGGGAGCAGACATAGAGGGAGATTATCCACTGGACACCGTTTTGGGTTTTAAGTTTCGGGGTGTGAACTAGGAAAGTTACGGTTGGCAGGATGGCGACCTCGCTAAGATATCCATGTCCCAACTCCCGGAACCCGTGAACATGTTATGCTATGTGGCAAGGAGTAATTCAGGTTGCAGATGGAATTAGGGTTGCTAGTCAATGACCTTACAATCAAGAGATGATCCTGGATTATCCAGATGTAATCTCAAGTGTCCTTACAGGCAAAAGAGGGAGACAGGAGAATCATTGTCAGAGTCAGAGAGAGAACCGAAAGTGTGACACTTCTGCCTTTGAAGATGGGGGAAGGGAGCCAAGAGTGGAGGGATGCAGGTAACCTCTAGAAAATAAAAAAAGCAAGGAAACAGATTCTCCCTAGAGCCTCCAGAAGGAACGCAGCCCTGGTGACGTCCATTTCGGACTTCTGACCTCCATGATGCTAAGATAATAACCGCATGCTGTTTTAACCAGTAGGCTTGTGGTCATTTGTTGCAGAAGCAATAAAGTACCACTTATGTTAAGTATATACATACATGCATATTTATATATTTAAAAAATATAGCGCAATGGTTCAAAGTTTGCCCTTGGCAGGCAGAACTGTCTGGCCTTTAATCCTGGCTTTTCTACCTGTGCGACCCTGGGCAAAGTGCTTAACCTTTTGTGCCTAAGTTTCAATATCTATAAAACAAAGATAATAACAGTCACTTATTTATGGGATGATATTACCTGACGGTGTCACTGAGAGGATTAAATGAGTATGTGCGCTTCCAACGGTCCCTTACACAAAGAAAGTGCCAGTAAACGTTGACTCCTGCTCTGTTTAACTGTCTCCTCTGACTGGATCAGATGCTGAAAGATAATTCCCACTCAAAATGATGCGAGTGGAAGAAAATGATATAAATGACTGTATTCAAAAACAAAAACCCCGAACGAAAGAACCAGAAAAGTAGTTTGAAGAAACCATCTGACACTATCTCTAGGATCCACTCTTCATACTAAGGTCCAAAATTATTTGGTGATGTCCTAAAGTAGTGCAGTAAAAGTTTCCTTGTCTACTAAACCACTTCCAGTTTGACTCCTTAGCCTTTTTATTAAGTCGTCTAATGTCTCTTCCTATTTTCAGATGAGTTAAAAACCAGGTCTTTCAGGCAACAGCAAAAACCTCAAGTCCCAGGATCAAAGTCTCTGCCAGACGGGGCCAGGTTTCTGCCAGTGCATCTCCCGGGTGTCGATGGCCGACTCCTCATACACTTGCCTGGTAACAGACTAACTTGTAAGCCACGCCCACTCTGCTATACTATCTCACCAAAGGAAAGTTTTCTATGAAAAAATAAAGTTCCCCTTATAACTTGGTAGAGTAAAAACTTTTCTAATCAAAAGACAATGAGCTTTCATTTGAAACAGTGGTTCTTTGTAGTCACCACCCGTCTCTTCACTCAGCCAAGAAAAAAGGTCAGGTCTTTATTGAACTGCCTGCTTGTGACATGATTGACAAGTTTATCAGCTTCATTAAGTACTTGTCTTAAATCCGCACACGCATTCTGGAGGGCAACGGTTTCTTTGTATATAAGGGCACTGAGGAGACACAGCTTTGCGGTAACAGCTTGACTATGGAGACAGATTTCTCATGTTGCCAGCCAGAGCTTCAGCCCATCCATGCCTACCCTAAATTCTTGCTTCCAGTCCATACCGCAAGTTATCAGTCAGTTGTCCGTACAAGCTGGCCAAACTTGGCAGCATAAAATATTTTCATGGGCTTCTTCACTTGACTCATAGGCTGTCATACTGACAATCCTAAAAAAAAAAACCACCAGGATTCAGAATTTCACTTGGGTTTGCCAGTTTTCAGTGACTCATTTCACTTTGTTGTACCGATAAAAATGGCTGCTCTATATCGGCTGCCATTTCTGTCATTTATTTTGCTGGACAGAGAGATCTCGTCAGTCATTATGTTTACTTTGATCATCATTCTCCGCTTTTTTTTCTTTTTTTTTTTTTGGTGTGAGGACTGACAATTTGTCAATAAACTTAGCAGTTCCAGGCTTTGCAATTAAATATAATCATATACATTTGGCTTCAGCAGAGTTTACACTTTTATCTCCTGATACACTGTGTTCTGGTTGTAATGTTAAGTTGCTCTGATCATTTTTATATGGTATTCCATGTACATTTCAAAGTGATGCTTGATGTT
Organism: Panthera pardus; assembly: GCF_024362965.1. Lineage (NCBI taxonomy): Eukaryota > Metazoa > Chordata > Mammalia > Carnivora > Felidae > Panthera > Panthera pardus. The sequence goes on from NW_026527002.1 coordinate 47,994,857, forward strand.
GGATAAATTTATGCCAGAATTTAGGAGCATCTCCAAAATATGTGATGCATGATAGCATTGGTTCATTTTCATTGCCAGTGCATTGGTAATCCACATTTCAAAGAATTACCACCACATATGTGTATGCGTGCTTTATTGTTTTGTTGTCATTTGCCTTGTTTGTGTCTGATATTTTTGCAACACTGACAGGCAGTTCTGATATTTATTCATGTGGTCATTACCCTCGTCCAAAGACAAATGCCTTTTTAAATCCCAATCAGCAGGAGTGCTCCCAAGTCCTTCACAATTTCCACCTGTCTTCAACCATTGGATTAGATAAAAAATAAGATCAGAATCCCAACTCCAGTGCACAATGATGTATTCTTACACACTGGAAACTAAACGATTGTCAATTTCCAAAAGGGATGTTTTGATTTATCTTTGAAAAGAACACACAACACATATAGGACTTCAGTGTTTGAAAATCCACTCTAGCAAATGGCTTTTTTTTTTTTTTTTACATAGCACTTATATGTTATTTACTTGTGTATTGTAGTCATTTTTATGATGTCACTACTCTCCCCACCACCTCCTGCCCCAGGAATGGAAGCTCCATGAGGTAGATTTTTGTCTGTTTAGATTTACAGCATGTAAAATGGTACTTGATGGATACCAGGTGGTCAATCAGTATTTGTAGAATAAGGGAATGAATGGACCAGCAGTACAGACATAGGGTACATTGAAGACCCAAACTCTTTCTCTCTCAGCTCTGCATGCTCAATGACAGCTTTGTCCCTGGCTGGTTTTGTGGTCACAAGATGGCTGCCAGAGACAGTTGGCATTATCTTGTCCACATCTATTAGAAAAGAGAAAACACTTGAGCGGGTCAACTTCCGTCTTGTGCCCTCCTGAAGGGGGTGGTAATATACATGCAGATAGATAATGGCTTAAACTAATCAGGACCCATCCTTTCTCTGACAGCCAAGTTGAAGAGTTAGAGTGAGCATCTCCTGGACAGGTAATGGGCCATGTGGAGTTTGATGGACACCTGAAGTATGGAAGTTGGGGTAGAAATGGGTGATAGGAAGCCAACGCTCTCTAGTACAACTCTATTGATTTTTAAAATATCAAATAGTTCAGGGGCACCAGGGTGGCTCAGTCGGTTGGGCATCTGACTCTTGGTTTTAGCTCAGGTCATGGTCCAGGGTCATGGGATTGAACCCCACGTCAGGCTGTGCACTGAATGTGGAGACTGCTTAAGATTCTCTCTCTTTCTCCCTTGCCCCTCTCCCCTGCTCATGCGCTCTCTTTCTCTCTCTCTCTTTCTGTCACTCAAATAAAAAAAAGACCTACTATGTGCCAGGTACTGCTCTAGGCACTGGGATGCAGCAATGAACAAACTCCACCCTCATGGAACTTATCTTTTATTGAGGGGAGATAGGTAATTAATATACTATTAATAAACTATGTAGTATATCAGGGAGTGATATGTGCTATGGAGGAAAATGAAGCAGGAAAGAGGTTGTATGTAATGACTAGGGAACAGGCAGCTGCAGATTTCAATAGAATGGGTAAGGAAGACTTTCCGGAGAAGGGAACATTTGAACAAAATTTAGAGATGAGGAATCAAGCTCACGGATATTGGGGAAGGGGCTGAGCTTAAGGCATTTTAAATTCCAGATACTTGCAGAACATCTAAGAGCTTTTCTCCTATAATTAAGTGATGATACATAATACAGCTATTAGGCTCAGATCCCACCCAGAATGGGAGATAGTAGGTTGCCCTTTTAAAACCTGGATCAACCCAGAGGGGCTGATCCCTGAAAAACAGATTAACAAAGACTGAAGAATTCTTAAACAAAATCTTTCCTGATTGCTTCATCAAACTTGAACTTTTTAATTTTATTTTTATTTAAATTCATGTTAGTTAACATATAGTGCAGTATTGGTTTCAGAAGGAGAATTTAGTGATTTATCACTTATATGTAACATCCAGTGTTCATCTCAACAAGTGCCTTCCTTAATATGGGTGCCCATCACCCACTGAACTTTTAAATAAACTTCTATGAGAGAGTATTACTATGTTCTACAAATTTGGGGCACTTAAATTCGGTTTATAACACTGGGTACACTGGGTAAAGCAAACTTTCCCTACCAGCCTTACAATTTTGGTGGAAGAAAGGAGACAATGAAAATATAAAATGAAAAATGTAAGAAGTGAACACACACACACACACACACACACACACACACACACACACACACACACACACTATTCAGAAAAGCCTTCCTGCCTGAGGAGTCACCAAGAGGTGACATTTGAACTGGGATGGCAGGATGGGGGAGAGAACATTCCAGACCAAGGAAAGAGCATTGCTGGGGAGCAGGGGAAAGGACAAGAACATCCCAATGTTGAGGGGACAGGAAGAGCACAGGATAAAGGGCTTATGCTCACTTTCCTCTCCGGAGATGAAGTAGATTGTCCTCGCTTTGGGAATCAGGAACACTGGTGAACATTTCTGTTTTGGACAAGGTCATCGGACCATTATCTGGTGAGCATCTCCCTTAACCAAAGCACATGCTTGGGACCCATTGTTCTGCTAGAGGTTCAAGAAAGAGACCAGGGATGGAGATGGACGTTGGGAAGCCAACGGTGAGGACAGCTGTGATAAAGCGGGGAAATGCAGGGTGAGAAAAGATGGGGCAGGACTGAAGCAGCCCCACATGGGGTATGAGGAAGAGCTGGTGCTCTCCAGAGAAGGAGAGGGACTGGGCTGGAAGAGGCATGGGCCAGATTTGCTTCAGTCGGCCTGAGGAAGATGGTAGCTCCTTGAGGCATTTGCTCTTCTGGACAACTCCCTCCTGTGCAACTCTTTCCTCCCCGGTCTATGGATCCCCAGTCTCTCCTCTCCCTCCCATGCCACTCCAGAACTTTCCTTGGTAGAAGCTCTTCTTTGGCTTGGTTATTGGATATTGACATCTCTTAGAATTCTGCCATGGCCCTCTTGCTTTGTACTTCAGCTGCACTTTCCCACTGCACCCAAGCCTATGGCCTTCATTTAGGCTCTTCCTGCTTTGGAAAGAAGGAGATGGATTGGAAGGAGGGAGGGAGGGAGGCAGGAAGAAAGGAAGAAGTGGAAAAAACTTCCAGAAAGCACTGCCACCCAAGTTATTGCTTCGTTGCCTTATTTTACTATATTCAAAACTTTTTAGGGATTTGACCTTTGATTTCTAGAACTCAATGAAATACTGGCATGATAATAGTGTTTATTAATCAGGGCTCAAGATATCTATGGTACTTCATTTTTTAACCCGGCATTTTCTCAAAACTGAAAAGTACACAAGAGAGTCTGCACATGGGCTTGGCCAGGTGTTGGTCTACTTCTCCGACTCTCTTGTTAGAGTGCAGGCTGACCAGCAGCCCACCTTAGATCTACCTAGGCAAGAGGAGCCCCTGTCCTGGTCCTGTGCTCTGTGCCCCTTCTCCCTGGTCAAGGAGTCCACAGAGCCACAGGACCAAACCTGTCCCTAGGCCATTCCAGATCCCAGAAATTCCTAGATCCCAGAATTTCCTGCCCCAAATGTCCCACGTCAACTCTAGGGCCTATGCAGGGACTCTTTTCTGGGCCAGTCCTCTGGAGCCACGGTGGTGCTCAGGCCTGAGGGTGGCCTGAGGCTCTGTTTGTAGGAGCGAGTGGCTGAAGCTTGGCTCTGGGCACTGGTGTAAGCCTGCATCCTGGGAGGCCCCTCCGGGTGTGCTGTTGAGCAGGGAGTGGGAGGAGAAGGGGCCGGGAGGGAGCCCTGCCCATGTTCCACATTCCAGGGCGAACTCCAAAAAGCCTGCTGGTTCTGAACTTGATCTGGGACTTCCAGGGCATTAGGAAGTTATTCGTCAAGGTAGAGAGAAACACTGCATTCTAATTAACTGTTTACGGGTTTAATAATTGAGAGATTGTTAGATATGCATTACACAGGCCTCTATTTGTACTCTTGGCCCAGGCCCTGCAAATGTTAGAGGCATACCAGGTGCTAAGAGAGGAATGTCACTTTTGCAATATCGGCGAGTGGACCATTTTGAGAGAAGTGATAAAGAGGAAACTGAAGCACTTCCTCTGCCCACCCAGGGGCCCTGGGAGAAATTTATGCTATGCAATTTCAGAAACTAACAAATACTATTTCTGGCACTTCCTTCTAATGTATACTCCCTTCTCCCTATATATTCTCCGTAGTGTCAGATGTAAAACGGGCTCGTCTCACATCAGACCCAGAAGAAGTCCAAGGAAGTGCAAGCATTCCTGACTTAAAATAATCTGATAAAAATATTCTTTAATCTATTGGGAGATATTAAAATGCATATAAACATATTCTTTGGTATGAACGTTACATTTCATTGATATATATATAGTGTGGGTGTTTGGTTATATCAGTGAGTGAAATCTGTTTTTAAAAATCTGGAAAGCTCTTGGTTCTGTGCTTCTGAGAGAGAGCTTCTGGAGCCATGTTCCAGGGTCCCCTCAGAGATAACACTGGTTTAAACTGCCACCTGCTCAATGGGCTTCCAAAGCTTTATCTCCAGCCCTGGACTCTCTCTCCTGAGGGGAGCTCATGCACTCGCCCAGTCAACACCTCTATGTGCCCCCCACCCCAACTCAACGCGGAGGAGTCCGTATTGGTATCCTGTGGCTGCCATAACAAATTAGCCCATTCTTGGTGGCTTACAACAACAGGAATTTTAGTTTTTCACAGCTGCGGAGGCCAGAAGTCTGAAGTCAAGGTGTCAGCAAGGCCACGCTCCCTCTGAAGGCTCTAGGGGAGGATCCTTCCTTGCCTCTTCCAGCTTCTGGTAACCCCAGGCATTGCTTGGCCATGGCTGCCAAGAATCTAATCTCTGCCTCCATCTTCACATGGCCTTCTCCTGTCCCCTCTGCGTCTCAGATTTCCCTCTGCCCTTCTCTTACACGAACACCTGTCATTGGATATAAGGCCCATTCTAACCCTCGGATGATCTTATCTCAAGATCCTTAATTACATCTGCAGAGACTGCTCTTCTAAATCAGGTTACATTCACAGGTTCACAGGATAGGGTTGGACAAAGGACATGTCCAAGTGGATAAACCACTATTTAACTCACTACATGATTCATCGCATTCCTTCAAAACCAGTTCCTTCTGCCAGCTCCGTCGAGGGTGGGGAGGTGTGTACCCACGTTTCCCAAGTTGACATGGGAAGTCACCCTTAGACCACCCCCTGCTTCCCCCCGCCCCCCCACCTCATATCCAGTCAGTCACCAGGGCCGTCGATTCACTTGTGCTGGCGCTCGAATCCGTCTTCTCCCCTCTGGTTTCCACGGCCACCCTTACTAGCCTCCTTTGTGTTTTTCAAACTCCCACCTCAGGGCCTTTGCATGAACTCTTACCTCCCTCTCTGGAAGGTTCCATCTCTTAAGCTTCCCAGGCAGACTCACCCTTTTCACAGAGCTCTCAGGTCAAGTGTTAGGGCTTCTGAGAGGGCTTCCCACCCCACCCCATGTACCTCAAATAGCTCCTAGTGATTCTACCAGGTCACTCTACTTGATTCTTCCAACCCCCACCCCCCCAACACACACACAATTCCATCAGGACAGTCCTGTCTGTTCACTTCTGTAACCCCAGTCTCAAAGATAGTGACGTGTGCATATCTGTTATCTGTACTGAGCTCCTTTTCAGATGTCAGCATGCACGTACTTACCACTTCTTTCCTCAGAAACCTCTCTCAAAGTCAGCAGTTTGCCAAACTCAACTCCAGCGGACCACTTTGCAAACACCGCTTCCTTGTTCTTTCCGTGGTATTTTACACCTGTGTTTCCTCCTCCCTGATGCTTTCTCCTCCTTGACCCCTGAAGGAGGGTGAATATATCATTTGTCTTCCAAACTGGGCCACTATTTAAAGAGACAAAGGGCACTAATGAATTATTACGCCAGGCTAACCGTCATAAACTAAGACTCTCCCAGGTGAACCCAGACGTATGGTCTCCCTCCCTCCAAAACCTCCCTCTCCCTTCCGTGGCTGTCTGTCCTCAGACTCCTTTTCCTCCATCTACTCTTTAAATGGGTCCCGGGCCCTCCCCTGCTGTCGTGCTACACCATCTCCCTGTGTGACCTTACCAGCCGTGACTCAATCTGTCTACATGTCCCCATCAGTCCACCTTGTCTTGATTTCTGTACTCCACGTACAAACCCAGCTGCTGGCCAGAAGCCTCTACCTGGATGTCTCAGCAGCAATTCTATATCGACATCTAAACCAAACTCATGATCTTCAGCCTCAAACACGTTCTCTTGCTGTTGATGAATGGTAAATGGTGCGGGTGGGTGGGGTATGGAGGAAGTGGTGGTTAACAGCATAAGTTCTAGAACAGGTTCTAGAGTTATGGCTGCCTGGGTCCAAAGCCACATCCTAGCCATGCGTGGTAGGGCCATTATTTAACCTTTCCAGGCCTCCGTGTCCTCACCTGTGAAGTGGAGACAGAAGTGCCTGTCTCTTAAGTTGGTTGCGAGGGTTCAATGAGACAATAAGGCCAAGAGCAGATGTTTATAGGATACCACAGATGCTGGGCATTTCTATGGGACTGATGTGTATTATTTCATTTAATCCTTGCAACAGCCTCGTGAGGTAAGTGCCATTATTTATCATTATTACTGATGATGATGATGATTCAAAAAACAATCGAAGTAGGCTCCAGGCCTGCGTGGGGCTGAAGTCAAGAGTCGCCTGCTCTACCTACAGAGCCAGCTAGGCGCCCGGGGAAGTATCGTGATCATGCCTCCTTTACAGAGGAGGAGCCCGAGGCACAGAAAGGTTAAGTAACTTTCTCTGGCTTAATGACAGAATTGAGCTTCAGATTCAGCAAGTCTGGCTCCAGAGACCTTTTCTCAAGCACCTCGATGTCCTCTGGGTGCCAGGTGCTTAGCACAGTATCCGGCATATAATAAGTGCTCAGCAAGTTATTTCCACTTTCCATCCAGTCCACCAAGCCATCTGCCCAGGAGAAGGCCTATTTTCCCTATCCTTCCTCATCCCATGTCTGTCAAGTCCTGTCAACCACATTTTATTTTATTTTATTTTATTTTATTTTAATTTTTTTTAACGTTTATTTATTTTTGAGATTGAGAGAGATAGAGCATGAACGGGGGAGGGTCAGAGAGAAGGAGACACAGAATCCGAAACAGGCTCCAGGCTCTGAGCTGTCAGCACAGAGCCCGACGCGGGGCTCGAACTCACGGACCGCGAGATCATGACCTGAGCTGAAGTCGGACGCTTAACCGACTGAGCCACCCAGGCACCCCATCAACCACATTTTAAAGTGCTAGGTGCTTCTCCCAGAATTTGCTTATTTAATTATTAGTCTATATTCCTAGTTCATTGCCCAAGGTGTCTTGATATTGAGAAGTCCACTAGCAGGAGACCAGGTGTGAATGGAAAGACCCAGATCTCTGCCTCTAGCTTGAGGCTTTTCCTGCAAACCTCAACTCTGCTTTCTTAGAAGCCTGATGCTGCACTGCCGTAAACACAAGCCCGGGCCCACATGCTGGAGGATGAGAGAGAACATGGTGTGGGGACGGGCCGTCCCCCCTGGGGCCACCTGACCTGCCAGCACCCAGCCAAGCCAGCAGCTGGCCACAGACACACGAGTGGGCCTGGCCAAGGGCAGAAGAACCACCTTGCTGAGCCCAGACCAAACCGCTGACCCGCAGAGAGGGAAGTTAAATACGTGGCTGTTGTTTTCAGCCACTAAATTTTGGAATTGCTTGTTACGCAGGCAAAGCTAACTGATCCGCTTAGATGTCCTGTTAGCTTAGGCTGCTGTAACAAGATGCCACAGGCTGGGTGGCTTAAATTTGTTTTCTCACGGCTCTAGATGCTGGAGTCCTAGACCAAGGTGCCAGCAGAGCTGCTCTGTGGTGAGGCTTCTCTTCCCGACTTGCAGATGGCACCCTCTTGCTGTGTCCTCCCATGACCTTTGCTCTGTGCGAGCCCAGAAAGAGAGAGAGATCTCTGGTGACTCTCCCTCTCCGTATAAGGACATCAGTCTTATCAGATTCGGGCCCTGCACTTATAACCTCACTTACCCTTAATTACCTCCTTAGAGGTCCCATCTCCATATACAGTCACACTGGGGGTTGGGCTTTGACATAGGAATTTGGGGGGCACACGATTCCGTCCCTGACAGGTATCAATCATCAAGAGGAAGTCGGGCCCATGAGAGCTGCTAAGATCACTTGAGTGGAGTGTGAGGGGGCAGAGGAGACCCATCAACTAAGGACAAACGCAGGGTAACGATAGCCTTCCTGGGGCCGGCAGAGGATGATGAGGCCCGGAGGGGACGGAGAAGCGAAGGCAGAGGACGGACACACAAGGAGAAGCAAGCGAGGGCTGAGGAGGCATTGAAGCCGAGCCTGTTTGTAAAGAGGAAATGAGCAAGAGAGTCCAGTGCAGTCGGCAGAAGTTAGGGACCAGGTGGTTTTGGCCAGGTCCTTGGTGGACTGAGGAACAAAAGATGAGAGAGCCGATAAAGCTTCCAAGAGGCTTGGATGAGAAGGAACAAGAGAAATCTGGAACACAGGATCAAGAGGAGCTTTTTAGGACAGAGGGACTTGTGCATCTCCGTGCAGCAAGAGGCGAGAGCTAGAAGCAGGAGAGGCTCGCAATGACAGAACAAGGTCTGGAGGAGGCAGGGAGCAGCTGACAAGAACTAGCCTGTGTTAGCACTTGCCAACGTGCCAGGGCCGTGCTGAGCTCTCCGTGGGGCTTATCTCATTTAGTCCTTCCGTCAACTCTATGAGGTAAAGGCAAGGATGATCCCATTTCCCTGATGAGGAAACTGAGGCACCGAGGAGATTAAGAGACCTACCCAAGATCACACAGCCTACAAGTGATATAAATGGGATTTGAACCCTGGCAACCTGACTTTAGAGGCTAGGGGGACCTGACCTGGATTTCGGCCTGCTTCTAAAATTAACAGGAAACCGGTAGGGACGGTGATAGCAGGATCGGTTGGGGGCAAGAATTTGATGGAGATCATGTGCTCCCGGTGGCCTCAGTTTTGTTTTCCGGTAGCAGACAGGGAGCTGAGCGTTGTGCCTGGGGTCAGGAGGGAACATAGAGGGAGTGAGGAAGGCCCAGAATAGGAGGAGGTTGAAGACGACAAGACTCAGGCCCGCTACTCGTGCTGGCGAGTGGCGCTGAGCTGGGAATCCCAGTTGGTAGCGGTGGAGGTGGCATTTCTCCAGCGGCGCTCCGGGGTCAGGAGAGGGGAGAAGGGGGCACACTGGCTGCCGTGCCAGGGTAGGAGGCTTGCCGAGGGGGTGCTGCCAAAGGGTGGGGGAGAGGGCCATGGCTACTGGTGGGAGACCGCGGTTCCCAACCCTGGCTGCATTTGAAGGCACGGGAGGGCTGAGCCCCGTTCTGTAGCAATTACCCCTGAATCTCCCGAACTGGGCGTGTGTTCGTGGTCCCTGGTGAGGACTTCTGATTCCATTCCAGTAGGGAGTTGAGGCCGAGGCCGGGAGGGTAGGGAGAAAGAGGTACAAGCGGAGGAAGGGAGTGGAGGAGCGTGGAAACGGAGGTGTGAGCGCGCTAGCAGGGAAGGAGGGACACCTCAAGGTCTGAGTTGTTCTGCCTTAAGGGCTGGGAGGGCTGCAGAGTTTCTACCCCCTCTTCCACACCCATATTCCTGGGGCCAAAACAGGACGGGATTGTCTCCAACTTTTCCCTTCATCCTTAGAACAGAGACCTCCGAGGGGCTGGACTAGGGGAGGCCTCAGGAGCTGCCTGAATGGAATTTTCTTCCCATGTGACCAGTCCAGCCCGGAAGAGCCACCCAGGAGCGACATCAAGAGTGGGTTATCTGCAGGTCTGGGTATATCCCCCAGCTGAGGAATTTCTCAGGGAAAAGAAGAGTGGGGAATGGGTTAGGATGGCTGAAAATGGGAGAAGCATATTCATTTTATCCAACCAATATTTATTGAGGTCCAGGCAAGGAACTTGTGCCATATTGCCAGGCAATATCTAAACATGACAGGTAATGTGATCTTGGGTGGCACTTCCCAGAGCCTTCTCTGGGATGGAAACAGTGTCCCTTTAAAAAAAAAAAAAAAAAAAAAAAAAGGTGCGGGTGGGGAGGTGGGATCCAAGTGCAGATAAGTTTGGGACACATTGGGTTACAGAGAGTTAAACGGATTTACTCCCTGCAGGACTTCTCAGAGCCTTTAATCTGTTAACATGTTCTGAGACTCTCCAAGAAGTCGAGAGGCTAGCATCATCCTAGCATGCTTGACCCCAGGTCTCTGTCATTCCTGGCCGACCTAGAGGAATGAATGATTCACGGAACATGCTTTGGGAAGTGTGATATGGTGGCAAAGAGCTCAACTTTGAAGTCATAAGACCTGGCTCCCGACTCAGGCTGCGGTGCGCGTGACCTTAAGCAACTTGCTTGTGTCCATTTTCGCATCTGTAAACTAGAGCTCCTAGTGGCTCTTTCCTGAACTCGTCGTCAGGAGTAAATAATGCCCCTCAAGCATGAGTGCGGTGCCCGGCACACAGAAACTGCTCGCGAAAAGGGCACTGGCCTGGTTGGGGAGATCCTGGAGCCTGTGTTCAAATTCTATGACGTGCTGGCCTGAAAAACTGACTGGGGACCAGGAGTCAGAGCTTCTGTCTTCTACCTAGTTACTTGGACATAAAACCCAAATGGCTTTCAAAGCCTGCGACCTGACCAGAGAAAGAACAGTCAAGGGGAGGAAGGCAGGCAAGGGACGGGGGAGGGGGAAGGAGAGAGACTTCTGTTTCCATTCCTGCCCGAGGGAAAGAGACTATGGGAATCTGCTGGCGGTGGGCTGGTTTGGCTTCTCGCAGAGGGTGGTGACAGGGAGGGGAATGGCCAGCCAGCACCCCTGCCCCCGGGACCCCAGGACTGTGACCGTGCGAGCGGGCACACAGGAAGCCACTCCAGGCCAGGCGGGTGCTGAGCAGCTGTGGGACTTGGCCCCCATCCCAGCAGTGTCCTTCCCGGAGGTGACGCTTCGAGAAGGAGATTTCCAGAAAAGCTCCGCAGCCCTGCTTCTGGCTGACGTTAGTGCCTCTGGAAGGCTTTGGGCTTGGGGGGACTTCTACCTTAAGGGACGACTGGGGAAAGGATGTCCCTCGCCCAAGTGCTCTGTCCCATTTCTTTGGGGCCCTGTTGACGTGGGAACAGACGACGGTGCGGAGGGGGAAGGCATCCGAACTGGGAGACATCGCGTAAGGAGGGCACCCCATCCTGCAACTGGGGTGCTGCTCCAGAGGCCCTGGGGTATGTGCCCGCTCCCCGAGGTTCCAGACCCCACCTCTCCACTCTGGCCCCTAGAAACCAGCCCCCATGGCCTCCGTGACACAGGAAAGGTCTCTTTTCATTCTCCTGACCTCGGGGGTGAGGGAGGGGAGAGAAGTGCCATCAGGGGACACCTACGAATGACCGAATAACCGTGATCTCCATTTCACAAGACTCGGAGGTCAAACATCGTGCCCGAGGTCAACAGCCACACCAGAATTTGAACCCACATCCTGTTCAACACCACGGCTTGCCCTAACTGGGAGGTTCGCGCAGGACCCCCAGTTTAACCTCTGCCTATGTCCTGGTTGGCTGCAAAAACAAAAGAAAACAAAGCCAAAACACACACATGCATAAATCAGTAGGACATCTCTGATGGAAGGAATGTGAATCCTGCTTTTTGTCTTTTCGTACGGAAAAGACAGAATCGCAGAGCCCTGGTTCACAGAGCTCTGTCAGCTGCCTGTGACCAGGACCTATCGGTTTTTCCAGGAGCATACCCCATCACCACCAGACAGTTCAGACAGGCCCCCCCTTCCCCTGGCTTCTGGGCTGCCCCCCACCACTCCTCTAGTCTCTTTTTCTAGCCAGGGTGGGGCCCCTGGGGCTCATGGCCTCGGGCCCAGAACTTGCCTCGCCTCCTTTCTTGGCAGCTGCTAGCCATCTCTGCAGTTTTTGGCCTAGTAAAACCCTTTTTCTGCCTGCCCAGGGGAGAGTTTTGATTGGCTTCAGCTGGGATGACCTCATCCTCTCCAGAATTTGGGGATGTTCCCATTTTCCACTGCTCCACCTTCCTCCGCCCCCCGCCCCAACCCGCCCAGGCTGTGGAATCCCCCAGCCTCACTGGAGAAGGCGAGCATGTGCCCTGGATTCCTGCCCTCTCCCCACCCTAGCGCTCCCGCTCCCCCGGGGCTGTCTTTGCTGCCCCCCGGCTTTGCCCCAGCCCCTCCTGCACATTCCCTTGGCCCTCAGATTCTCCTTTCCCCTCCGCGGGCCCCTGCTGTCTTTCCGGGGCTCATGGGAAACTGCATGATTTAAAATAATCATCTTACCCTTGTGCCTGCCCTTTTTGGTCTACATTATCTAATTTAATCTTCAAAATGATCCCGTGATATAAGGATTCTCCGGTTTACGGGTGAAGAAGTGGGACTTAGCTGATGTAACCTACTCAAGACAATCTGTTAGTGTGGATGGGGTCGGGGTCCACACGTAGGTGTGTCTGGCTCCAAGGCCGCGACAGAGGGCTTGTCACATTGAGAGACGCTGCTGGCTGTACTCACACGAGGGATCCTGCCAGCCACACATCTGGCTTCCCTGGAAGGCTCAACAGCAGATCCCATTAGCTCTACCTTCCAAACGTTTCCAAAATCTGGCCACGTCTACCGCAGCCCCTCGGCTGAGCCACCTCTGCCTCCCACCGGAATTTACTGAGATCCCCCACCTAATGGGTCTCCTGCCTTCACCCTCCCTGGCCGTTCTCCACACAGCAGAGTGAACCTTTAAGGTGTTCCCTCTGATCATGTCTCTCCTCTGCTCAGAGCCTTCCAGTGGCTCATGTCTTACTCCGAGTTGATGCCAAAGTCCCCACAGTGGCCTAGAAGGCCCTCCACACCTGCAGTCCCATTATCCCCCCACACATGACCTCTGATTTCACTCCTTACTGTTCTCCCTCTCTGCTGCAGTTCCACCAGCCTCCTTGCTTGTGCTTCAACACGGACAGCAAGCTCCTGCTTCAGGGCCTTTGCACATGCTGTTTCTGCTGTCTGAAAGGCTGACCCTCAAATAGCTTCATGACTCAGTCCCTCACCTCCTTCAGGTTTTGCTAAAATAGCACCTTTTCAGTGACTCTGACCCTATTCGCCTTATCCCCTTTGTCCTGCCCAAACCCTCTCCACTCCCTGCTTTTTCCTCCCTATAGTACCATCACCCAGTGACATTATTTTACTGATTTATTAGGTAATTATTTGCTCCCCCTGCTAGAATGTAAGCTTCATGAGTTTAAACACTTTTCTCTCTCTTTTTTTTAACTGCTATATTTCTAGTGTCTAGAACAGCACTTGGCACATAATAGTTTCTCAATAAATCTTTGTGGAGGAGAGGGAGGGAGAAAGATGTTGGTCAGCTAATTTTGAGTGGTGCAAACAGAAGGGAGTCTGGACAGGCCTCTGAGCATCCTGGCCAGATGTTGGGAAAGCTCAAGTTTGGGGCCCATCCCCCAAATAGAAGTAACCTGTGGACACTTAGTGCTGCTTCTTTGCAGCTTCAGGACCAAACTTTGACTTGAGTCCCTGGAGAGGCCAGTCTCAGGGCAGGCTCTTGGGAAGCAGACTCTGGGATGGAATTGAGTGTGGGGGCTCATGAGGGCGTGCTCTTCAGGGCAACACCCAAGGAAGGGAGGGGCAGGAAGCTGGAGTGACTTGGAGACGTTGAGCTCTGATTTAGGCCCGAGGACAAGCTCGGCAGACACCATGGGACCCTGGAACTAAAATAGCCCCTAAGAATTGCCACGTAGTAGGCTGAAACTCTGGGCCTTTATACCCCAGCCTCAGCCCGTCACCAGCGGGGGGCCTGGCCTCGGCCTCGTGATGCTCTCTGCAGGGAGGGCCTCCCCACAGCTGGGGCGGCAAGTGCTTTCTGAAGGGGGGTCCAGGCGCACGGCCATGCCACTGCAAGACCCTCAGTGAGCGTCTGCCTTATTCACTGACGACCTCACCCACCCGGAGGGGTCCCTGAGACCCCAGAAAGGAGTGAGGTGGATCCCAACATTACCCCAGTCGGGTGTGACGCAGTCCGGAGCTGACCATCTTCTGGCGAGCGAACCAAGACAAAGTCTAAATTGGGGCTATACGGACGGTGCTTTTTTAATTAAAAGAAAAAAAAAATTGCGGGAGGGGAACGCTCCTTCAGTAGAGCAGATGTCCGTCCGTACCTACGTGGAAAAAAAGACTTGAGCCATCGGCGTGGCCCTCCAGGAGAAAGCATAGAAAATAAGAGATTATAGTTAGGAAGTCCTCGAAAGTGGTAGGTGGGCTTTGTCCTCTATAGTCACGGGTCCCATGTGATAGATGTGTCCTATAGGAGAGAGGCTGGTAGCCAGGAAGAGCCGGGAAGGAGGCAGCATAGGGTTTGGCTAAGAGCTGGCGTCAGACTGTCTATGGTTTTGAATATCGGCTCTGTAACTCTTTGGAGGGGAGATCTTCAGAGGCGAGTGGACTGAACTGTGTCCGCTTCTCTCCCGCAAGACAGGTCCTAACCCCGGTACAGAGAACGGAGTCTTGTTTGGAAATAGGGTCTTTACAGAGGTAATGGTTCAAATGAGGTCATGAGAGTGGGCCCCAGTTGAATACGACCGCTGTCCTTTTGAAAGGGGAAATTTGGACTCAGGCGCGCACCTGGGGAGAATGCCGTCGAAGATGAAGGCAGAGATTGAGATGACGTAACCACAAGCCACGGAACGCCACGGATCGCGGGCAAACGTCGAAAGCTAGGAGAAAGATGCATGGAACAGGTCCTCCCTCACAGCCCCCAGAACCAGCCCTGCAGGCACCTTGTTCTCAGACTTCCACCCACCAGAACCAGGAGGCAATAAATTGCTGTTAAGGGGCCCGGTTTGTGATGCGTTGTTACGGCAGCTTCAGCAAACCAATATACGGTAAGTTTCTTAAGCTCACGGATTCTGATTCTCTGCTTTCTCACCTATAACACGGGGAGGATACTACCTCTCACAGCTGCAGCAATGACGTACGATTAACCATCTCTGTCGTAATTCCAGGCACAGAGGGTGCCCTCTCTATGTCACTGGTGGCGGCTCTTAGGCGTGAGAGCAGCTCATGGCCAAGGTCTTTTCCTCCGCCTGATTTTCCCCAGCCATCCCTTTCTTGTCACTGTCCCAGATGAAGAGAGCCTCCCAGCAGCGGGTTCTGTACACTGACTGCGGTCACTTACAGTTACTGCTGCTGGGTGGTCCGCAGGAAGGAAAGGATGGGAAGGCCGGACTTTAGAGCCTGTGGCAGGCTTCCTACGGCCCACGTTAACCCGATGCCGATCCCTGTCTTGTGGCTTTCAGTACGCAGACGTGAAGGAAGGAGAAGTTGCCAGATCAGCCCTTCCAGATATTTAAAATGACTTCCGGGTGCCTGGGTGGCTCAGTTGGTCAAGTGTCCAACTTTGGCTCAGGTCATGATCTTGTGGTCCGTGGATTCAAGCCCCATGGTAGGGTCTGTGCAGACAGCTCAGAGCCGTTAGCCTGCTGCATCAGATTCTCTGTCTCCTTCTCTCTCTGCCCATCCCCTGCTCACACTCTATCTCTCTCTCTCAAAAATAAATCAACGTTAGGGGCGCCTGGGTGGCTCAGTCAGTTGAGCGTCTGACTTCAGCTCAGTCTGTGATCTCATAGTTCACGGGTTCGAGCCCCACACTGGGTTCCGTGCTGACAGCTCAGAGCCTGGAGCCTGCTTCAGATCCTGTGTCTCCCTCTCTCTCTGCCCCTCCTCCCCTCACACCCTGTCTCTCTCTCTCTCTCTCTCTCTCAAAAATAAGTAAATGTTAAAAAAATTATAAAAAACTTCTTTAAAAGATAAATAAACATTAAAAAATCAAAATTACTTTCAAAAATAAAGAAGCAGGAATGAAATGAAATAATAAATAAAATAAAATAAAATAAATACAAGACTTTCAGTAGAGCATCATTATCGAGAGCAAATAGACACTTAAATCACACCCCTTATGCTCAGCGCTGATCTCCAAGGAGTGATCTTGAACATCCCTGTTTGTTTCAGAGAAAGGGAAGTCATGAGACCAAGCATTGCCCCACTTCTAAGGTGGAAAGTGAACATAACTATTGTCAATTAAATGTGTACTGTTTATTATAGCTAACCTACCATGCCTTGCTATGTTATAAAGGTTGTGAAGTTGTGGGTGTTGTTTAATATATGATACACACACTTAAAAATTCATTGCAGGCTTTTATATAATCAATGTGATGTGTGTATTTTGTAGGGCCTGGAAAATAATTTTACTCTTTTGAATAATTGTGGAGATTTATAGTCACTATGGCATTGGTTTTATGGTATATTTTTTGGCTGTATTTATGATTCATTTGTTTAGGGACCTCCAATTGTAACATTATTCCTTTTGGAAGATTTTCTACTTCTCCTTGACACCTTAAAATGTATCTTTCTTTCCTCTTTGCTTCTACAGCTTGTGTTGTTAATTTTGTATTGTAACAACATCTACCACACCTAAAAGCTTTTACTGGGGAGTGGGGATTGTGAATGCGACATATGCTTATTTTCTTAATTTCAGAAAAGATAGCAGAGTATAAAAAAGCAAATAACGTTTCCCAGAATCACAGCCTCTTAGAATATTTCCTTCTTGTCTTTTTTCTCAATCTGAGCATAAATAAGTAGTTCATGTGTAAGAGGAACAGGGGGGAGTAGAGAGCTGTGTCTGTGGCAAAACTGGGACAGGTGTGGGCTTCTGTAGGGAAGTGGTGGGGCAGCTGCCAGGGGCTGATGCTCTAGAAGGAGTGAGGAACCTTCTGAATGAGGGCTCGTCCCATGGGGACAAGAGGTCAAGCAGATGTCTTTGCCTTAGTGAGTGAGCCCTCGTCATTAAAGAAGGGCCGCATCTGAATATAATAACCTAGCTCAGCCTGAGAGCTCAGAACCTATGGAATCAAGTCTGGGTCATGTGGGGAGGGGGGTGGGGAGGGGTTCCTGACGTGGTCCAGCCATGTCAGGCATTGCAGAGTTGTTTCACTGAAGAACAGGTCCTAGACCTGCTTCATCATCAGCCTTAGGTGCCCAGCAGGGGTGTGGTACATCTTACACCAGGAAGAGGGGGAAGCGATCATGGAAATCACGTGTTAGCGGCAATGCCTGGACTTAGACATGAGCCCCATGGGAAACACCCATGGGAAACTTCTAGAAACACTTGGTATGAGCTCGCAGAGGCAGATGGGAGGAAGAACATGCAAAACTCAGGTGCCTTTTGCTGCGATGTGTTGCTTCATGACTCTAGCCAGACAGTGAGACCGCTGAGTGCACAGTCATGTCATATTTAACTTGACTCCCGTCACCTAGCTCATTGCTTGCCTGGCATATAGTAAGTGCTCGGGGCATGAAATTTTTGCTGATTAAATATCCTCTTTTAAATATCTTCTTTTTGATCATCTGATTTATGACATGGTTTCCAGGAACATGCTATGGTTAAAAATGGGACTCCCTGACCAGAAAAATGAAGTCAAGATGCTGCTCACAAACTTAGCATCAATGAATCTTGGCATTCCCTTCCCCCAAATTCTCTGGCTCCCAGAAACCCATTACGTTCAGAAGCACTGGGATTAGAAAAATGCTGGAGTTTTCCATCAACGGATGCCCTTGAGCCCTGACACTTTTCCTCATTATTTAAATGGATCTAGGAATAGAAGAGAGACCAGAACCAACCAAGCCACCTCCTCAGATGGACAGGAGCCTGGAGACCTGGCCTTTGTTTTACTGGTGAACTGGGTGTCAGCCATGTGTCTGGCACTGTGCTGGATATCCCAGGGGTTCTAGACAAACAGATCTCAGCCCTTGTCCCTGGGGACTTTGTCACTAGTGAGAGAGATTAACTGTTGCAAAACCTCGGTACCACAGAGCTGTTCAGGGCAGTGTGCAATCAGGGAGCAATAGCACAGATGAAGTGGCCAGAAGGATCTAGTGAGACAGAGACCCTGGGGGGCCAGAGGCAGGAGAAGACTTGGTGAAGAAGGTGGGGAACGAGTGGGCGTGGAGGACAGGGTCATCTTGAGGTTGAGAAGGAAGTCAGCTAGCAGGGTTCCCCTCCAGCTCTACCCTGTCACGCTGTGTGCCCTCAGGTTAGTTATGTCACCTGTCGAAGACTTAGTGTCTATAAAATAGTTCCTACCTCGCAAGGCTGTTGAGGAGTAAACGATATGCACAAGGTGCTTAACAAAGTGCCAGGCACAAGATAAGCACTCAATAAATGTCAGCCATGGCTTTTGTTATCAAGAAGAGTGGGTGAAATTTGGAGACGGCTAGGGATTGGGAGGCCCGACCAAGCTTCTGGAGTAGTTCAGTTCTATTTATTTATTAAGCACCAACTATGTACCAAGCATTGTGCTTGGCTCTGGGGTAGTGGAGACAGGGGCCCTGCCCTTAAAGAACTGACAGGCAAGCTGGATACAACAAATAGGCAACACTCCCTGTTGTGTCCCCCACAATAAAGCAGGGAGTGTGTAGGGTCGGAGGAGGTCATGTGGCCAAGGCTACAGGTAGCCAAGGAGCCCTTTCCCAGGTGGAGGATCTCAGCTGAGATCTGGGTATGAGCAGGAATTAGCCCATGGGTAGAGGAGGGCCGGACAGGAGAAGAAAGGGAGAGTCTTGAGCAAAAGGAAGGACATTTCAATCATCTGGAGAGTTCAGTCCATTCAAGCCGCTACAAGTCAGTTCAGTGTGTCTGGATCCAATTAGATGGGGAGGGAGGGAAACCGGTCACCAGGGCTCTGAGGCCAATGGAGACCCTGAAAGGGAGGGCCATAAACTCACTGGTGCCTTCCGAGGATTACCTTAATGCCCAATGGGAGGAGACAAGGCCAGAGGAGACAGACCATGATATTTTGTGATCATCCAGGTGAGAGACTGGGGTGGCCTCAACTAGGGTAGTGGTGGAAAAGGGGACAAGGGGACACATTCCAGAATTACTTAAGAGCAAAAGTGACGGCAGCTCTTTCTGCCTCATGGGCCCTGCCCCCGTGCTTTAATAAAGCTCACCTTTTTCGCACTGAAAAAAAAAAAAAAAGTGAATCCTGGTCCTCGGGGATCTCCCACTCCCACCACACTTACATCAGGCACGTGAAAGACAGACACGTATAGACCACGCCAGATGAGTAGCAATGGAGGTACGCAGGACACTGGAAGGGTACAGGAGAGGGCTCAGCAAAGGCTGACAGACAGGGCCAGGCCACAGGTAGAGGCTCCTGCCAGAGGTGATAGTGGTGGCCTGGGAGCCACTGGGCAGGGTGTGGACTTATGCTCGTCCTCAGGATCCCAGCAGGGTCACACTTGATGGTATGGGTTGTAGGGGCCTTTGGGGAGCCCCCCCCCCCAGAGGGAAGGTGGGAACGGAAGTGGAGTACAGAAGGAAGCAGCTGCCTGCAGGGTTCATCGGAACGGGCGGGGGGGGGGGGGGGGGGGGAGTGGGAGCCCAGAAAGGCAGATGTGCTGCTCTGGGCCCAGGGGAGAAAGAGGAGGAGGAGTGAGCAGGAGAAACTTCGCAGGAAGTGACTAGGCTGATGGAGGGAAGGAATCCACTGCGGCTCGGGGCATGAGACTGAAGCTGAGGCCCTGTCCAGACGGTGCGGCCAGAACCAGGGCACTCGGTACCCAGCACAGGGAGGTCAGTGCCACGGCTACCCTTTCCTGGGTGCCTGCTGCCGCCAGACCCAAAGCCTGCAGACGGGCAGACATCGTGACACCATTTCCTCCTCACCACCGCCACCGTCCATGCTGTGGTTCCCCACTTTACGCACGCGGCCACCGTGGTCCAAAGAGGCTAAGAAACTCACCAGGCGCGCAAGTGATGGGAAGCCGTGAATTCAACACAAACCTTGAATGCTGACTATGTGAGGTAGGGTTGAGCATTAAGTCCATGGATGTGTGTAGAGGACATGGAACAGTGCCCGGGACAGAGGGGGCATTTTCCAAGCGTTCCCCGTTATTATCATGTCGGGACACAGCGTCAGGCCCTGGAGATATTGTGGTTAACAAAACAAGAGATTCCTGCCCCAGTGGACCTTAGCGTCCCGTGAGGAAGACAGATGTAAAGGAAAGATGCAAGAAAACATAACACAGATCACAGGAAGTGCCAGGAAAGAAAATGGACTCTATGTTACAAAGTGCCCAGTTTGACCCCAAAGCCCAGGCCGCTGGACCACGAAGGGCTGAGGCATTAGTGGTCGGGGACTGGTTCTGATGCAGTACGAATCATGGTGGCACCTCCACAGCAGGGTTCCTTTACGGGAAGAAGCAGAGACAGACTAGAGCAGTGGTTTTCAAACTGTTTTAGCTGAGGAACCTTTTATTTAAACAGGAGCGTAAGCATAAGCCAAATCCAATGAGCAAACACAAGCTCTACTGCTCTGACTGAGGGCCGAACGGCCCCCCGCCCCGTCTGCCTTTCCATTTCCATTCTCCACAGCCCCAGAGGGGCTCCACCAAATTCCCAGCAGGAATGCCACGGGATCATAATAGGACTTAACATTAAATGAGCACTTACCGACAGCTATCATGACTTACGCTGTCTCATTTCATTTTCTTTTTTTTTTTTAATTCTTTTTAACGTTTATTTAGTATTGAGAGACAGAGCATGAGCATGGGAGGGGCAGAGGGAGGGGAAGACACAGAATCTGAAGCAGGGTCCAGGCTCTAAGCTGTCAGCGCAGAGCCCGACGCGGGGCTCGAACTCACAAACCGCGAGATCATGGGCTGAGCCAAAGTCAGATACTTAACCGACTGAGCCACCCAGGCGCCCCTCATTTCATTTTCCCCATGACCCTATAAAGTCATCGTTTTATAATGAGGAGCCTGAGGCTTAAAGGGGTTGATAACATCAACCAATCAATGGCTGCTTGAAAGAGCTGCTTGGCGGTCACGGTCTGGCGCCTGCCCAGCTGTGTAGCCCCATGGCTGCCACCCCCTCACACACACTCACACGTACACACCCACACATACACCCACACATACATCCCGACCACACTTCCTTTCTTTAAATCACAGGTACCCATCTCGCATCCCTGGCCTCGGCTCACGCTTTTCCATTCTTCAACCAGTATGTTAGTCTCTTATTGATTCTGTAACAAATGATCACAAACAGTGGCTTAAAACAACACAAATTGTCTCATACTTCTGAGGATCAGAAGTCTCCAAAGTGGGCCAGCAGGGCTTTGCTCCTTTTGGAGGCTCTAGGGGGAGAATCCATTTCCTTGCCTCTTCCAGCTTCTAGAGGCTTCCTTGGCTCACAGCCCCCTTCCAGCAACGCCATCACTTGACTTCTGCTTCCATCTTCACATCTCTGACTCTGACCCTCCTGCCTCCTTCTTATAAGGCCTCCTGTGATGACATTGTGCCACCCAGATAATCCAGGAGACTCACAGCTCAACTCCTTAATAGAATCACAGGTTTCTTGCCCTGTAAGGTAACACATTCCTACGTTCTGAGGATGTAGACATCTTTGGGGGCCATTATTCAGCCTATCACACCTCATAACCCCACACTCATTCTTCACACCTGAGGTTCAAGAGCATGTCCTCAAGGAAACTGTGTCTGACAGCCCAGAGGAGACCTTCTGGAGGCGGGGGGTCTCACAGCAGCCTGTGCCTCTGCGTCACGATGCTCGTCAGAGTCACAGTTTAGCGTCTGTTTGGACCTTATTTGATTAAGGCCATGACTCAAGAGTGTGGGGAGCCGCTTGGTTTTTCCATTTGTGTTTTCAACAGAGTCTGGCACACAGAAGTGGCTCGATTAACATTTGCTACATAAATGGATGAACAAATACAGGACCTACCCGAGGCAAGTAGCAGAGGCAGGATTTGAACTCGTGCAGCCGTTTTACAGAATCCCATCCTGTAAGCCTTGCACCCTCACAGCCTTACCTCGCGCAGGCCTGCCGCGGGGCTCAGGCGCAGGGGGCATGTGAAGTCACCTCCGGGACATCCCACCAGGTCATGTGGCTGGCGGGCCAGACCACGCCTGAACACCTCCAGGGGCACCAGTCTGACGTCAAGTGATTTAGGACATGGGGTGGGGGTAGGGTAAGAGTTCCGTAAGCCCTAGCCACGTGGGACTGGGGGCTACGGAGGGACGGCAGCCGCTGGAGAGGCAGCAGTGGGGGGGTGGCACGAGGCAGGGGCGGAGGGGGAGCCCGTGGGCACGCAAGCGGGAGGAGGGAGAGAGAGCCCAGGGCAGCGCCTCGGGCAGGCCCACGGGGAGAGGCTGAGTGGGGGGGTGGGGGGGGCGATGCCAGCGAGGAAACGAGCTGTCAGAAACTCGGAGGCGGCGTGGGAAAGTGCAGTGTCATGGAAACCAGGGGAGCGAGCAGGTCCATCCGGGAAGAGGCGGCTGCCGGAGCATCGGCGCCGCAGGGCGGGAGCGGGAGTGGGAGGCCCAGGGCCACCTGTCCTCGCGGGGCAGGCGGGCTCGGTCGACCTTCAGCAGGGTGGTTTCAGCAGAGGGCAGGGGAGCCGGAGGCGGAGGCGGAGGCCTAGCGGCTTGCAGGGTTCCGGAGGCAGCAGCGGACCAGACCGCCCGTTTCCGGATCTGGCAGGGGGAGCGGAGGGCGGTTGCTAGGAGGGGCGGCGGCGGGACGGGAGCGCGCGTGTGGGCGCCTGGAAGCGCCTGGGAGGAAGCAGTGGAGAAGCGAGAAGGAGGGCACGTCGTGGGCGTGCACCCGGCTGGACGGGAGAGTCCGAGCATGAGTCAGCACCCGGGGCGCTCAGTCCGTGAGAGGTGGGAGCCGCCCGGGCACCGAGAGCAGCTCCTGGCTCCCGCCGGGGTCAAACCGGCATCGCGCTTGGGGCGGGGGACCTAAGCTTTTCTCCCTGCAGGTGCGAATTCAGGTTGCTTTAGAGAGGACCCTGGAGACCTGGGGCTCAGGCACCTGAACGCAGAAGCCCAGCATAGCCTCCTGCTCAGAGGCCGAGTGCTCCCCAGGTTCTAGGAGACCTCAGAGGGCCCCACGCCCTGGGCTGGGAGCCTAGTATGAAGCCACTGGGGAGGGACTGGATGGGAGTGTGTAGTACGTCCTGCCCCACTCCTCTAAAAGGTTCTAGAACTGCTCTCCCCAGCCCAAGGGATCTGACAGCCATATTTTGAAGATGTGAGCCCAGTTTTGCACTTTCCACTCCTTTGGCGGTCTGGTGAAGCCTATGGACGTTTTCTCAGGATAAATGCATAAAATATATCAAAATACCAACAACGTCTTTCACAGAACTAGAATAAATCTAAGCACAGAAGACCTCGAATGGCCAAAAGGATCTTGAGAAAGAAGAACAAAGCTGGCAATATCACAATCCCAGATTTTAAGATATACTACAAAGCTGTAGTAATCAAAATAGTATGGTACTGGCCCCAAAATAGACATATAGATCAATGGAACAGAATAGAAAGCCGAGAAATAAACCCGTGCTTTTATGGTCAATTAATGTAGGACAAAGGAGGCGAGAATATACAATAGGGAAAAGATAATCTCTTCAACAAAAGGTGTTGGGAAAACTGGACAGCTAGCTACATGCAAAAGAATGAAACTGGACCACTCTTATGCCATACACAAAAATATATTCAAAATGGATTAAAGATCTACATGTGAGATCTGCAACCATAAAAATCCTAGAAGAAAACACAGGCAGCGATTTCTTTGACATTGGCTATAGCAACTTTTTCTAGATAGGTCTCCTCAGGCAAGGGAAACAAAAGCAAAAATATGCTATTGGGACTACACCAAAATAGAAAGCTTTTGCACGGCAAAGGAAACCATCAACAAAATGACAAGGCAACCTACTGAATGGGGGAAGAGATTTGCAAATGATATATCCCATAAGGGGTTAAAATACAAAACGTATAAAGAAATGATACAATTCAACAACAACAACAACAACAACAACAACAACAACATCTTATTAAAAATGGCCAGAAGGCCTGAATAGACATTTTTCCAACGAAGACATACAAATGGCCAACAGACGCATGAAAAGATGCTGAACATCACTCATCATTAAGGAAATGCAAATCGGAACCACAATGAGTATCATCTCACACCTGTCAGAATGGCTAGAATCAAAGAGATAAGAAATGACAAGTGTTGGTGACAATGTCACCCTCCCCAGCGGTTGTTGGGAGCACAACCAGTGGGAATGCAAATTGGTGCAACCAATTTGGACAACAGGGTGGAGGTTCCTCAAAACATTAAAAATAGAATTACCATATGATCCAAAGAAAATGACAACTCTAATTTGGAAAGATATACACCCCTATTTTATTGCAGCATTATTTACAATAGCCGAGATACAGAAGCAACCTAAGTGTCCATTGATAGATGAATGGAGAAAGACGTGAGATATATAGATTAGATATAGCTACACAGATATAGATATAATGGAGTATTACTCAACCACAAAAAAAGAATGAGATCTTGCCATTCACAACCACAAGGATGTACCTAAGAAGGTATAACACTAAGTGAAAAAGAGAAAGACAAATGCCATGATTTCACTCATGTGAAATTTAAGAAACAAAATAAACAACAAAAAAAGCTGAACAAGAATACAGACTCTTAAATACAGAGAACAGACTGGTGGTTGCCAGAGGGGAGGTGGGTTGGGGGGTGGGTAAAAAGGATAAAGGCGATTGAGAGTACACTTATGATGAGTACCGAGTACTGCACAGAATTGAGTTATTATATCATACACCTGAAACTAATATAGCACTGTTAATTATACTTCAATTAAAAAATACTCAAAATGCATAAAACACATGGGATTACAAAAGAAACCAATTACACTGAAAATCAGTTATCACACTATATTTTGAAAATCAAACTTGTAATATCACAACAAATGTGCTTCTTTATCAAATGCATTAAAGAACGAGATCTAGTGACAGGCCCTGATGTTAGAGTAGCAATAAACACAAATGACATTCGGAGACATCCCCAAAGCTCTAATGTGATATGCAAATGTCTGTGATTTCTTCTGGTGACAAAGTCACAGATCCCATGACTATCATGATCACTGCCTACAGTCATAATGGAAGGAAAGTTCAGTTTTAGGTAGAGCCTCATGAAAATAAACGTATCGTTTTTGCCCCCTCACATTCGTGGATCCCCTGAATTCTATCCATAAC
This sequence comes from Panthera pardus, assembly GCF_024362965.1. Classification (NCBI taxonomy): domain Eukaryota; kingdom Metazoa; phylum Chordata; class Mammalia; order Carnivora; family Felidae; genus Panthera; species Panthera pardus. Next base: position 48,020,078 of record NW_026527002.1, read on the forward strand.
CTTTAGAATGTTAAGAGTTTCTGTCCTGTAACAAAAGTCAAAAGCCCCAGTGCCCACAGGGGCCAGATGGGTGGCATCACGAAACAGTATGGAATGGCTGTGAACTTGGCGTCCAGGAGAATTCACCCTCCTTCTAGGGGGAGCAAGATGGCTCAGCTCCTCGTCCCGCCCATCTTCACATTTTTAAGAGATACCGCAGAAAACACCAAGTTTTATGTGAGTTCTCCTAATTTTTAAATGTTAGCAAAAATATCCACACTTTAAAGGATACTTTGGGGGCCAAGTATAACATAGCTGTTGGCCAGATGCATACTGGAGATGCTGAATTTTGGATCCCTGCTGCTGGGGTCCTTTGTGGGGCCGGGCCTCACCCTCCAGGTCTACAGTCTTCCATAAGAAAATAAGGGATCAGGGGCGCCTGGGTGGCTCAGTCGGTTAAGCATCCGACTTCGGCTCAGGTCATGATCTCGCGGTCCATGAGTTTGAGCCCCGCATCGGGTTCTGTGCTGACAGCTCAGAGCCTGGAGCCTGCTTCGGATTCTGTGTCTCCCCCTCTCTGACTCTCCCCCGTTCATGCTCTCTCTCTGTCTCAAAAATAAATAAACATTAAAAAAAGAAGAACAAAGGAAAGAAAAGAAGGGATCGTATGTACCCCACAGCTCTGGTCTAAAAGCGTACTTACTAGGCAACAACCCCAATCCACAGTAAAGTACCACATTAAAGCTAGCAATTGTCAACTGCCACCTCCCCGCCCCCCGCCACCCCCCCAGGGACCAACAGTGTCAGAGCTATGTTTTCATGTGCACTCCTCTACCACGGGAACCCTACCACAGGAGCTGGATTGGAACCAGAAGCTCTGAGTTTCAGTCTTAGCTCTGCCACTGATCAGACTAGTGACCCTGAGAAGTCATGACTCTCTTCCAACCCCTACGGGCTCTCCTCTACAAAATGGTTTAAGGGGTTAGTGGCACATCCAATGTCGTAGGTTGCTGTCCACATGCAAGGAGTACTGGTTATTTCTGCCCAATTTCTTTTTGTTCTCCGCTCCAGTCGGCTGGGTCCCTGTGAGGTGAGGGTGTAAGAAATGAGGGAAGCCGGGTTTGTCCCACAATGTAGCATAATGGACAATATCTGTCAAATGCCTAAAGCAAGAGTATACCAACGCAAGGCAAGGCAATTGCCTGACTTATTCAAACGATAATCACTCTGGAAAGGTCCAGGGATTGGGCAATTACCTCGATTTTTTTCCGGCGGCACCAGAATCTGGGTGTTTTGTAGATTTAAGAGGGGAAGGGAGAGAAACTGCAGACTTGAGGGATGCTGGCTGCTTTCATCTTGCACACACTGTGTTAGGCTGGCTCCCGGGGGTCTCACTCTCATTTTCACATAGAGCAAAGGGATGCTCTGAGCTGCTCAGCAGCAGGTTCTCAGGGGCTGGGCTGTGATGGGAGCTGGGAAATGAGACTGGGTAAGATTCCTGCCACCACACTGTCACATCAGAGCTTTTTAAAAAAAAAAGAAGAAGAAGAAGAAGGCCCTGTGGTTCTGTGGGAGTTTTGCCTGCATTTTCCGGGTAATTGCCTTGCCTCCGCCCTCTGTGAGCTGGGCTGTGGCAGGCGCTCAGGCTGGGGGAGGTGGCCAGAGTCTGAGCCTCCTTCCCTGAAGTCAGGGGCAGGGCTGCCTGGGACCCGATAGGGGACCTGCATCCGCCTTCAGGGCAGCGTATGAGAATGAACTAGGGCCCTAGGGAAGCGGGATCACAGGGGCACAATCCATCCCAGAGGCACAGAGGGAACCCAGGAGCCACTGCTGGCAGATGAAACTTCCACGAGCCACCCACAAGAGGCAGATCCAGTAAAGACCGAGGGCCGGTGTTCTGAAGGCAGAAAGCTGGGCTGTGCCCTTGGGTAGCTTGAACTTAGGCAGGTACTTAAATCTCTCTGCACCTCTGAGTACCTATCTGCCTCACGGTTTTTGGTGAAGATCAACCAGTTGATTCAGGGAAAGCATTGAGAGTGGCCGAAAGGAAAACAGAACAAAACAAAACTGTGTTTCTTCTACACTCACAGAATACTTCTGACACCCAACGGGTGGGGATTTTCCAACCGTTCGGACATCCACTGGGTGTCCTGTACTTCTATTCTGACACTAACTGCCCAGAGTTAGGGTTGAGGCTCCTGTCCCACAACACTGCACCCCTCCCCCCACTTCAGATGCCACTGATAAGTCCCAGGCTGTTACCTGAACTCTGACCAACTGCCTAGAAATGGGGCTCCCCCAACCCCATCTTCGGGTTTATTTGTTATAATGGCTCAAAAAAACTCAGGGAAACACCTATTTATTTACATTTACCAGTTTATTATGCAATGATGAGCAGCCAGATAAAGAGGTGCCTAGGGACGAGCTATGGGAGAAGGAACGTGGAGTTTCCATGCCTGCTCAGCGCTCACCGCCCTCCCAGCACCCCATGTGTTCGCCAGCCCAGAAGCTCTCCGAACCCCACGGTGTAGGGATTTTTATGGAGGCTTCATCACGTAGGCATGCTCATTATTAATTAAATCTCTAGCCCCTGTCCACTCCCCAGAGGGTGAAGGGTGGGACTGGAAACTCCAAGCTTTAATCAGGCTTGGTCTTTCTGGTGACCAGCCCTGATCCAGGAGCCCACCAAGAGCTGTCTCATCAGAGCAAAAGATATTCCTGTCACCCCGGAAATCTCAAGGGATTCAGGAACTCTGTGTAAAAATACTCCTGTAACTCCCGTCACTCTACCAGGAGTGTAGAGTGTCAGGAACTGGGGTCAAAGACCAAATATTACAACAAAAGATGCCTCCAGCACCCCTCTCACTCTGGACGTCCTACTCTGTACCAGGAACTGAGGACAAACACCAAACAGATTTCTTAGTGCACCACAGTGGCCCATGCAAAGGGCTTAACAAATGGTAGCTCTTATTATCCGAGCAGAGGCATCCCTTGCGGTCTCTAATGAGGCCCATGGAGACATCCCTGCAAAACCTGGGAGATGCTTGTGTTCCTGGTACCCTATTTGGAACCTGGTAAACCTTTACTTGTCCGTAAAGACTCGGTTCAAGTGACACCTCCTCTGTGAAGCCCCTTTCCCATGCTTATTTATAAATGCATTTTATTTATTTCATGCTTATCATTTTTTAATTTTTTGAAGTTTATTTATTTATTTTGAAAGAGAGAGAGAGACAGAGAGAGACAAAGAGCGTGGGGCAGGGGCAGGGGCAGAGAGACAGAGGGAGAGAAAATCCCAAGCAGTCTCTGCATTGTCAGTGAGGAGCCCAATGCGAGGCTGATCCCAGGAATGATGAGCCCATGACCTGAGCCGACATGAAGAGTCAGATGCTTAACTGACTGAGCCACCCAGGTGCCCCTATTTTTTTAATTTTATTTTTTATTTTTTAAAATTTACATCCAAATTAGCTAGCATACAGTGCACCAATGATTTCAGGAGTAGATTCCTTAGGGTCCCTTACCCAGTTAGCCCATCCCCCCTCCCACAACCCCTGCAGTAACCCTCAGTTTGTTCTCCATATTTATGAGTCTCGTCTGTTTTGTCCCCCTCCCTGTTTTTATACTATTTTTGTTTCCCTTCCCTTATGTTCATCTGTTTTGTCTCTTAAAGTCCTCATATGAGTGAAGTCGTATGATTTTTGTCTCTCTCACTAACCAATTTCACTTAGCATAATACCGTCTAGTTCCATCCACGTAGTTGCAAATGGCAAGATTTCATTCTTTTTGATTGCCAAGTAATACTCCATTGTATATAAATGCCACATCTTCTTTGCCTATTCATCTGTCAGTGGACATTTGGGCTCTTTCCATCCTTTGGCTATTGCCGATAGTGCTGCTATAAACATGGGGGTGCACGTGTCCCTTCAAAACAGCACACCTGTATCCCGTGGATAAATGCCTGGTAGTGCAATGGCTGGGTCCTAGGGTAGTTCTATTTTTAGTTATTTGAGGAACCTCCATACTGTTTTCCAGAGTGGCTGCACCAGCTTGCACTCCCACAGGTGTGCCTATTTTTACATTATTAAGTTATTACTTTATGCTAGGATCTATGCTGAGCACTCCACATATGGTCTCATGCGGAGGCAGACTCAGGTTTTGTGGGCCCTGACACTTAAGCAACTTAGGAGGCCTTCTTTTTAAAAGGGAGTGAAAAATTATCCCCCCAAATGACCTTGTGAACAAATAGCTAGGGCTTTGGAAGGAGCCTGGGCAAGTAAGGGCCTTGACATTCAAGCTTTGTCAGATTCACAGTAAACTCCTTTCTAGTCTCATGTAAACCCCACAGCAGTCAAGTGAAGTTGGTAAGAATTGTCCCCATAAGTATCTCCATATCCAGATGTTGACAGGGAGACTCAGAGAGAAGAAGTCATTTGCCTAAGACGGTGCGCTTGGTCACTGTACCACACCGGCATTCCCTGCTGTCCCGGATGGGCAGGGACTGTCATCAGTCTCATCCCCTCCATTGCAGGGCTCACCCTGTGAAAACATGACACTGTAAACAGGAGTTGCCCAGCTGTCTCCACTATAATGTCAGTGTTTGCATGGGGGGAGGGGTGGTCCATAGAAGGCACTCAAAGGCATGTTGAATAAATGCACACACTCTACCTTCTCTGTTTTGTGCCCTTGGTCTCCACCAACTAATCTGTTTCATGCTCATGGGTTCCCAGCCCTACCTTAATGTTTTGGATAGAGTTTCTAGGGAGCAGCGGTTGGGGGGAGGGGGGGGAAGAAAGAAAAGAAAAGAAAGAAACCTTCCTATAGGGCCTAACAGGGCTCTAGAAGAAGATAGTCAATTTATACATTCAATAACTGTTTCTTAGGTACTGTTCTAAATAAATATCCCTGCCTCCAAGAAGACTGCATACTACTGAGGAGAAATACACTGTAACAAAATAAATAATATCATAGCCTGGCAGATGCTGATAAGTGCTATGGAAAAAAATAAGGCAGGAAAGGAGATCAGGTTTGCTGGGGGAAGGAGGGTGTGTGGGAGGTCCTCATGCAGAAAGTGACACATGAGAAAGCTCTGAAGACGGTGAGAGAGGGAGTCATGTGGCCATCTGGGGAAAGGCCTTCCCAGCAGAAGGAACCACCAATGCAAAGGTCCTGAGGCAGGAGCATGCCTAATGAGTGAGAGGAATAACAAAAAGGCCTATTGTGAGTGAGGGGAAAATAACAAGAGAGGGATCAGTAAGGTGACAGGGACCAGATGAGATAGGTACTGTGGGCCATCATGAAGAATTTGGACCATACTCAAAGAGAGATGGGGGACTGACTTTTATTTTGGAAGGATCCCTCCATCTGCCAAGTTGAGAAGAAACTATAGAAGGCAAGCCTTGAACCGGGGAGACCAGTTAGAGACTATTCCAAGAATTCAGGTGGGAGATGGCTGCAATGAGGACAGGTTTGGTGGCTATGGAAGATGAGAAGTGGTGGCCTGTTTCCAGGTGATTTTGAAGACAATGACAACAGGAGGTAGGATGTGATGGAAAGAGTGGAATAAGTATGACTCTGAGATCTCTGGCCTAAAGAACTGGAAACATGGGGAAGTCTAGGGGAGGCGAAGCTTTTGGGGATAAGATTAGGATATGAGATTTGGACACGTGAAGCTTGAGATGGTTTTTGAAGTCAAGTAGGCAGCTGGATACATGAGATTTGCATCGGGGGAGACCAGGTGGGGAAATAAAATTGGGAGTTGTCCACATATGGTTGGCATTCAAGGTCATGAGAATGATTGAGACCATCAAGGGACTGTGGACAGAGAAGGGGGCCACGGTCTGACCTCTGGGGCTTGCCAGTGCTGGGTCAGGGAGAAGGCACAAACGCCCAGGTCACAGGGAAACCCGGAGAGCGTGGTATCCTGGAAGCCAAGGAAAGACTGTTTCCAGGAGGAGAGAGTGATTATCTGGGCTCAGTGCGGCTGCTGAGTCTGGTAGATGAGAGGAATGATCACTGAATTAACAACACGAAGATCTTCGGTGACTTTGTCAGTAGAAGTTACTACAGAGTGGTGGGGAAGGAAGGTGGCCTGGGGTGGTCTGAGAGAGAAGCAGAGAGAGACAGTGTGGAGAGCAGGTACAGACCACTCCCAAGGAGTTTTGCTATGAAGGGGGATGAAGAAACGGACAAGAGCTGGTGGGAGAAGTGAGGTCAGGAGAAGTTTCCTGAGGATGGGGAAGTAAGGGTATGTTTCCACGGCGGTGGGAACCACATAGTAAGGAAGTGATGGTGCAGGAGAGGAACAGAGAATTCGGGAGCAAAGGGCTCCAGTGGGCAGAGGGTGACGATGGGGGCACAGTGGGAGCATTAGCCTAGGAGGGGAACACGCAGACTGGCAGATAAGAAGGATGGAGTTCTGGACCCTTATGCCAAGTGAGGGAAGACAGGGAGTTGGGGTGTAGGAAGGAACTGAAGAAGGACTGGGTATGGGGTGTGGCCATGAGGCAGACAGCAGGAATGGTGAGAAGGTGATGGCTTCAGAAGATCCGGGTCCTGATGGGGCAGGAGAATTGTTGGAGATTGTGGAAGACCCTTAGCTGGTCCCCAATCCATTCTTTCCTTCCTCCATAACTATAGAGTCCTGCTGTGCACATTCCTGCCCAGGGAAAAACCCTATTTCCCAGCCTCCCTTGCAGCTAGGTATAGCCATGTGACTAAGTTCTGGCAACAGAGGATGACAACAGTGAAGCGTGCAAGTTCCATATTGCTTGCACAGAAGGAATTTGTTTGTCCTGCACCTGTACCCTTCTCCCTTTCTGGAATGTTGACAAGCGGTGGCCTAGCTCCCAGCAACAGCAAGAGCAAAGCACAAGGCAGGGCTGCTTGGGTTTTTTTTTTTTTTTTTGCTTGTTTTTTGTTTTTTGTTTTTTTGTGCCTCAGACCCCTCTGGCTGTCGGAGAAGTCAATGGATGCTTCTCAGAAGAATGTTCTTAAATTCATAGAAAAAAAAAATCATAAGATTACAAAGGAAAACAGCTATATTGAAATACTGTTGAAATATTAAAGATTCAGCCTAATAGTACATATTACTAACTACCCTGCTTTCAAAGTAATGGCAATCAGTATAAGTGGGATTTCCCAACATCTACAACAACTAAATGTGATACAAAAATATCTGTGGTTTCTGTCAGAGACGAGGTCGCAGGTACCACCAACACTCCTGTGTTTGTGGCCTGATGTCATGATGGAAAGAAATGCTAATTTTCAGGTACACCAAGGTGGAAATCAAGAAGTGATGTTTTCTCATGCAAGTTCAGACAGCCCCCGAATTCTGGCCAGCCCTGTTTGGAGCCCAGGTTTAGAATATCAGTCTCTGGGGATGGTAGAACCACAAGCCTGAAAACCGCCTTCAGGAATGACTGCTGAGGCCGAGCCACGCCGGGGAGGTGTGGTGGGGGGCCCCCCCGGCTGCTCTTTGAGGTAAAGTCCTGCCTCATTTACACAATCGTCTGTTGGGGGCTTTTTGTTACAGCAACTTAACCTGCACCCTAACAGAGAGGCGGAGGGTGACTAAACAATTTTCAATGCACAGCTGCATGAGTCAGTCGATTGCCTTGTCCCAAAGCAACCTGAAACCCAGCTGAGGGCTCCGGACTCCCCGGCCTGGGAACTGGGAACGCCGAGCAAGTCCTTTTCATTTCTCCATGCACCTCCTCAAGCCCAGACGTGGGCCGCCTCACGTCCCACCCCCATCTGGGCCTCAGCAAAGTCCACCTGTTTCCTGTTCTTGGCCTGGACAGGCTGTGCCCTGGCCTCACCCGCCGTGACTGGCTGACAAAAGAGCAGCTGTCGCTCGCTCCCCCCCACCTCCTCCACCCCCTCCCTCCCTCCCAGGCACGGACACACCCCGCCAGACCTCGGCAGATCCCTGACTACAGTTAGCAGGAATGTGGGCGGAGGACTCGGGTTGGTTGGGGCTGGGACTGCTGGCAGGACCTCAGGACTCCGAGAGGGTCTGAACTGGGGCTGACTGCGCAGCGGGAGCTGCAGAAATGCCCTTAAAAAGGGAAAGGAGAGAGATGCCAAGGAGAGAGCCGATGCCTGTGCCAGGAGCTTAGAAATCTCAAGAGGTGGGCAGAGGGAACGAAGTCAACAATCATAATGGCAGGGGCTATCATCGATTGAACACCTACTAACGGTCAGGACTGTTCTGGTGCTTTCCACAAGTGGCCTCTTTTAACCCTCACAAGTATTTACTGCACTTTACATCTGGGCAAACTGAGGCTCAGAGAGGTTGAGGTGCCTGCCCGGGGTCACAGAGCCAGTGGACTACTGAGGGTTCAAACCTCCTGTTAAGAAGGACTGGAGCTATGCATGAAGTGTCTCTTCCCTGGGAAAAAAGGAGGACCAGCCTTCACTTTAGAAATTCCTGCTGTTCTGGGTAAATGTGTAGGCTTCACAGGAAAACGGCAAGGCTGGCATCTCCAGGGAAACTGCTCTGTGTCCCCGGGGTGGTATCGGACACCACGTGATAGCCGTGCTGAGCTGTGGGATGATGACAGAACCAGAGCCAGGAGCCCCGGGCCAGGCCACTACCAGGGCTGGTCAGCCTGGCCATCCTTGCCCTGGCACAGCACAGGCTAGACACGACTCTGTCCTGGCAAAAGGCCACAGCGATGGCCTGCGGAGTTCCAAGAGCCCTGAGGCAAGGAACGAGATGGTCCCAGACGCTGTGAGAGGCCCTGATTTCTGGGGAAGGGTGAAGCTAAAGGAGCGCCCGCACAAAGAGCTGCACTGTGGGGTCAGACAGACCCAATGTGTCCCAGATGTGTGGACGCATGTTTCCGCACCTGCAAGGGACAGTCACCGTCCCGGCAGCATTGGTGTCAGCTGGATGACTCCATCATAAAGGGACAGTGAGGAGAGCACGGGGCACACCGTGTCCTCTACGTGGCCGCCCTCATCACTGCGTGGAGAAGGCCAGAACAAGGTGCAGCAGCCGTGAGTCCTGAGAAACAGGTGAAGGCTCAGGGGGAGGTGGGCAAGGTGACCCCCGCAGAACGGACCGCCTGGCTCCCTGAGCGGCAGACAAGGAAACTGTGACATCCATATGCTCTCCACAGTCGCAGAGAGCACATGGGACTGCACGTGAGGGGGATCTGCCGCCCCTCGGTGCTCAGGGAAGGCTTCCCGAAGGAGATCGCGTCGGAGCCAAGTGCAAGGGCTCAGCCAGGCAAACGTGGGAAGTACCTTGGGGTGAAGCACAGAATGACGCAAGAAGGTTATTAGAGGGAGCTTGGCATCGCTTTAAAGATCTGCAAGGAATTCAGCGAGCAAGCCAGTAAGGGAGGCAGTAGGAAGGCGAGCAGGAACCAGGTCAATGGGGAACCACTAAAGGGCTTTACAAAGATGGAAACTTGACTGAACTGATATTTTAGAACCAACTTCTGGCTGTAGTGTGAAGAATGGATGGGAGGACAAGACAGGAGTCAGAGCGAGGAGTCTGCTGCAGAAATCCAGGTGCCAGGTGGGAGTGGCTGGAACCAAGGTCACAGCAATGAGGGTAGAGACTAGGAAGTGCAGGTGAGCCAGTGGTTGAGAGGATGTGGGATCAAGGAGAGGAAGGAGAGAAAATGACTCCCAGGATTCTGTCCTGGGCTTCTGGGTAGATGGATGGTGGGGTTAGTCTCAGGGATCCAGAAGGAGAACAGGATTGGACAGAAGGGAAATGATGATCCCATTTGGGACTTTAGTTTAAGGTACCTGTGGGGCCTCCAAGTAGAGGCAATCCAGAAGACAGATGTACACAAGAGTCTGGGGCTCAGAAGACCACTTGGGATGGGGGCCTAAGGAGGCACATAGGTGGGGCTGGACATCTATGCTGGGAGGCTCAAGAGAAAGGGGAGACTCTGGGGGGAAAGAACAGGCAGAAAGGATGACATGTTCGTGCCCAGCTCAGGTGACATAAAGATACACTTGGGAAACAAAAAGTGGTTCCATGCAGCTGGGACAGGTTAGGATGGGCAAGAATGTTCTAGAATGATGGCACGCTGAAGAGCTATATGCAGGGGGGACTATAAGCCATGTTAAAGAATGTGGGCTTTATCCTGAGGGCAATGGGGGAACCACTGAAATGTTTTCAGCAGGGCAGTGCCTTGATTATGGACTTTCTGATCATCTCACCAGCTTTCATAAGACCACGGTGGCAGAACCTGCTATTGTTCTCCAACATCCGCTTTTCCTTTCTTCCATAATAATGGAGTTTTAAGCGGGAACATGGTTGCCCAGCTAAGGACTATGTTTCTTGGCCTCCCTTGCAGCTAGATGTGGTCATGTGACTGAGTTCTTGGCAATGGGGTACAAACAGAAGCGATTTCTGTCCTCTTGATTAGGTGAGTGCTCGCCTGTCTCCCTTTCGCTCTTCTGGTCAGCTGGGAGATCCCAAGAACTAAAGCAACTCGGAGCCAGAGGTCTATGCAAGGAGAATGGTAGAGTCTCCCCTAAAAGGTCTCACTGACCTGCAGGCAAATAAACTCCTATTTTGTCCATGCCACTGCACTGGCCTCGATCCTACTATCGAAAAGAGCAGTGATGGGGCACCTGGGTGGCTCAGTCAGTTAAGCAACTGACTTAGGCTCAGGTCGTGATCTCACGGTTTGTGGGTTCGAGCCCCGCGTCGGGCTCTGTGCTTACAGCTAAGAGCCTGGTGCCTGCTTCAGATGCTGTGTCTCCTTTTCTCTCTGCCCTCCCCCCGCCCCCCCATCGCTCATTCTCTGTCTCTGTCTCTCAAAAATAAATAAATATTAAAAAAATTTTTTTTCTTTTAATTTTTTATAATGTTTATTTATTTTTGAGACAGAGAGAGACAGAGCATGAACGGGGGAGGGGCAGAGAGAGAGGGAGACACGGAATCTGAAGCAGGCTCCAGGCTCTGAGCTGTCAGCACAGAGCCCGATGCGGGGCTCGAACTCACGGACCGCGAGATCGTGACCTGAGCCGAAGTCAGACGCTTAACCGACTGAGCCACCCAGGCACCCCCCCAAAAAAATTTTTTTTAAAGAAAGAAAAGAACAGTGGCAACAGAGCCCAGTGGGCCTCTGACTGCACGGGTTCTGCACGCTTTTCTGGTGTCCCAGGAAGTCTTGGAGGGTCCTGTCCTCACAGTGGGTAAGGCCGTTGTGGCGACTTAAGGTCAGAGAGATGGGCAGAAATAAACAAATACAGTCTTCTAACGTCCTGTAGGTACTGATATGCCAGATACAACCACATGGAATCTTCATAATAGCCCTTTGAGATGGATAACGGACTGCTGCTTACCCATCTGCTAGCTTCCTTGTGGAATCCCACCTTCTCCCTGATGGGAAGCCAAGTCTAAAGCAACTGGAACCGGGGTGGCTGGGGCAGCAGAACACCCACAGAAACCTGGAACTGGGACCCAGAGCTGTGGCCGTTCAGCTCATTCATCCGGCAGCCATCTGTGGAGCTCCGATGTGTGCCAGGCTCCGAGCGAAGCATTAGGGGTACAGAGGTGAGCAAGCCGACTAGCGCCTACCCTCCGGGAGCTCCCTGTCTATGTGGGGGAAGCTTAGGCTAAAAAGAGAATCACGCAGGTGATGGGTCATTCCAGAGAGACGAAAGGAAGGAAGGAAAAGATTACTGGGCCAAAGTCATCAGCAAGTTTCAAGCTGGGGATATGGTACCAGGTATGGAACCGAGACGGGCCCTGGACCTCTGAGAGTTTGAGGAGAGCAAAAAGGAATTGGCTCCCCCAACAGAGGGCTTTAGGAGTGCTGTCAGCACAAGGGGGACATCTGCATGTTTACTATGATGCCCTTGGACCACGCGTGCCATGACTATGCATGGCACCATTGCCCAGAGAAGTCCTAAAAATTGGACTCAAAGACTTCCTCACAGATCCTTACTTTTACTCCAAGATGATTATTTTCAAAACGTGATTTAAAAAGAAAGAGCTGGGGCGCCTGGGTGGCTCAGTCGGTTGAGCGTCTGACTTCAGCTCAGGTCATGATCTCACACTTCATGGGTTCGAGTCCCACGTCAGGCTCTGTGCCGACAGCTCACGGAGCCTGTTTCAGATTCTGTGTCTCCTTCTCTCTCTGCCCCTCCCCACTCTCATGCTCTCTGTCTCTCTCTCAAAAAATGAATAAACATAAAAAAATGAATAAACATTAAAAAATGAATAAACATAAAAAATGAATAAACATAAAAAATGAATAAACATTTTAAAAAATTAAATAAATAAATAAATAAATAAATAAATAAATAAATAGAAAGAGCTGTGGGGCGCCTGGGTGGCTCAGTCAGTTAAGCGTCTGACTTCAGCTCAGGTCATGATCTCACAGTTCGTGAGTTTGAGCGCCCTGTTGGGCTCTGTGCTGACAGCTCAGAGCCTGGAGCCTGCTTCGGATTCTGTGTCTCCCTCTCTCTCTGCCCCTCCCCTGCTCATGCTTGGTCTCTCTCTGTCTCAAAAATAAATAAAAACATTCTTAAAACTTTAAAAAAAAAAACAAAAAGAAAGAGCTGTGGGGCGCCTGGCTGGCTCAGTCATTTGAGCATCTGACTTCCGCTCAGGTCATGGTCTCTTGGTTCGTGGGTTCAAGCCCCACGTTTGGCTTTATGCTGACAGCTCAGAGCCTGCTTCAGATTCTCTCTCTCTCCCCCTCTCTCTGTCCCTCCCCGACTCACACGTTCTTTCTCTCTCTCTCTCTCAAAAATAAACATACATTAAAAAACAGAAAAAGCTCCTACTTTAGCTATTAACAAAACAACTCCATCATGTTCTTACTGAAAATGTAGCTTTTTATGAGCGAAGAACTTCAGACCCCACTTGTGGAGAGATTAAAAGAGCCCGACTCCTTTCTCTTTGTGCCTGTCCATGCAGCACAACAGGCCTTAGAAGTTTCTGGAGACTGGTCTGCTTTATCATTTGGAGATGGATTTGTCTGGGAGCCTCCCACTGATAACCTGAATCCTGAGGCCTGGCACATTATCATTTCTCAGGGTCACAGTGCTTGTTTTTGCGGCTCTCCGATTTAACAAAGGAGTAAGTAAGGTAGTGGTAATATTTTATGGAAGAATTAGTAGTTTAAATGTTAAACAAGCAAAACTCTGACCAGCCAGCAGTTCAGGAGTGAGCAGCTAGCTGTGGGGGACTTCTTATGAATAACAATGTTGAAATTGAATTGTAATTGGCATACAATATTATGTAAGTTTCAGGGGTACCACACAGCGATTCGGTACTTTTATACACTATGAAATGCTCACCTCCATCGCTCTAGCTACCCTCTGTCACTCTGCGAAGTTGGTACAATGCGATTGTCAGCCCAGCCTTTGGGTTTGAATCCCTGTACAGGTATCAGCTTCTGCCCAGTCTGGATAGTCATGGGAAGCTGGAGAGCCGCAGGTAAGGCTCCCCTAGTGGTTTCTTTGTGGGCGGTGGTGCCACTTTTCTCTTCCATGGAAATGGGGGCCTCGGGTGGGGGAGAGGGAAGAGGCACACACGGAACACGTGGGTTTTGAGTTAGGCGTCTAGGGTGTGGGTGGTGTCAGTGAGGCCAGTGAGGGAGCAGTCAGGTGGCCGGGGAGGGGACAGTAGCTGTGGGAGTGACATAGAATGAGATCCATTTGGGAGCACCTTGAGAAATAGTCTATACTCCATACAGGGTCACTGGAAGCAGGCCCAGCCTTCAGGCCCGAGGTCCGGCTCCCTTCTGGTCAGGAAGAAGGAGCTGATAGCTCTCAGATGGGAGCCGGTCCCCGGCCTGTCTGATTCCTTCCCTCTAGGAAACCTCTGAGTCTCCAACTCAGTCTGCCCAGCAGCTGTTCTGCCCCCAGGACAGGAAACTGTGATTTCCTTCCAGCAGCAGCGCTGGGAAAGGAGAACCCCCTGTGCACACACGCACACATGCACACACGCACACCCACACAGGTGCACACGTGCACCCAGGAAACTTAGTTGAGGATAATCAATTCTAGTCACCTGCTTTTAAAGTTGAAAGCAGGGACATAACAGCTCCTCAATAAATGTTTATCAATTGCATGATCAAGTGCCAGCTGAATGGAGGCAATGGCCATTACCCCCCTAGTTAAAGGAAAGGGAGGAGAGAATCCAAGGGGAGAAAAAGGAGGGAGGAGGGAGGAGGGAAAGATGGGGTGGCAATGAAATGAGATCAATGAGATCATTGAGAGATCAGTTGAGAATGAGAGGAAGGAGGAAGCCCACAGAGCTTTGCTCCTGCTTCGGTCACTCCGCACTGGCTTCCTTTGTCACGCCTGAACACCTGCCATATGCATACTCTTTCCTTCCCTCACTGACTTTGACTTTCACTACAAACCTAGGAGTATGATAAGCCCTACTTGTAGATGGAGTAGACGAGTTTAAATTAAGGGGACAAGGCTACACCATGGATCCAGAACTGGCGCCAGTTCTGCTGGGCCGCAGGGCCCTTGCTGGCTGCCCCGCCCCTCCACAGGCGGCCCTCACTGGCTTTGTTCCATGTGAGTGCCTTCCTGGAGCCCATCCTGGTATCTCACCTGGATCTGAAACTCCTAATGCCTGTCATGGTGTCTATGCCTGGGTAAATGTGCCGTGAATGACAGAAGAGAGGGTGTGGGTGCCGGTGGTGAGGGCAGAGCCCCTGCACTGTTACCAAGATGGGCAGGGAAGGAAAGGAAAGCAGAGGTGACCAAGACAGGAACTCCAGTGCCAAGGAACCATTCCTCGGGGACGACCAGGCTGGGTGGGAAAAACCGTGTGAGTACGCTTGCCCTGCTCAGCTCTCACACAGGCTGCATTAAAGTGAAGCACAGTGAGGAAATGGGAGAGGGGGTGCAGTTGAGTCGGGGCCAGCCTGGGTGCCAGCCCCAGCTACGGGGCAGTTGCATTCTATCCTGCGGCCCTACGCCTCTCTCCAGCTGACCGCCCTCAGGAATCACTTGGGGAATTTTGAAAACAACCATAGCTTGGGCCCCACCGCCCAGAGGTTCTGTGTTCATTGATCTGGGATGAGTCCTGGGCAGAATTTACTAGAAGTCCCCCCAGGTGGCTCTAAGATGCAGCTCACATCGTGAATCTCCGCAGAACCACTGCGGACCCAACCTACCACTTGAGGGAGGAAGGAGGAGAAAACTAACATTTCTCAAGCCCCTATTATGCATCGCCCACTGCCTCACGGCACAGTCCCCTCCTTAGCCAGGGAGGTCAGTGAGAGCTCTTGCCATTAATGACAAAGCTCCATCTGTACAGTTCTAAGCGTCCACAGGGTTTTCCCACCCCTTATCCCATTTGGGCTTCCCACCTGCACCATGAGGTGAGCCTGAAGGAATGATCGTGAAGTTCATGTCACCGTGGATGGAACTAGAGCGCGGAGAAGCTCAGTGGTTTGCCCCAGGTCACAGAGCTAATTACTTGGCCCAGGGGAGCTGCGAATCTAGTTCTAAGACCGGCACTTTTTTTCTGCCTCATTCTTGAATCAGAGTTGGACAATCTAGTATTGCTAAAGGAAGCCATAACTGGTGACAGAACAAGCCACCCAGCTTAGCCCAGTCAGGGACAGAGCTGCTCTTTAATGGCATAGAGCACTTAGAAAAATGCCAACATGCAAGTGTTTACAAAAGTGTTGGTTACGATTATTATTATGTTGCACAAAAGTGTTATATGCCGTGCTGAGTCGAAAATCAAGAAATCAAGAGGGAATTGGAGAACCGTCTCTCAGTTTTGAAATAACCCTCTCTAGCAACTGTCACTGGGCCAGGAAAGGAAAGAGCCCAGTGGCATGATCTCAGTGCCTTCCTGCCTGACAGAGAATGTGTTCTCTGACCTTTGGCATGTCCTATGACCTTGGCAAGGTGAGTCTGTCCTGTTGGAAGTGAGACCATTGGGTGGGCCAGGTGTCAGACAGCACATGACTCAGAGGATATCTCCTGCTCACCACAGGTCCTGGGGACTTTTGACTCGCCTGTCTTGGTCCAATGGGATTGCTAAGAAGCCTGAGAAAAAGGAAAAGAGAGAAGAACTAGAAAGCCGGGAGATGGATTCCCAGAATATCAGAGGCAGTTCCCAGGACTACTTCTCCCTGGGACAGTGTGAGGAGACGCCACAGGCTGCTGCTTGTCCTCAGCTGACCCAGCCAGAGCTGGTCCAAACTCCAGGAGAGGCCACAGTCACACAGTTGGCCCCTAACATAGCCCTAATCCTAGGCATAGCTGCATGGACCCTCTGAGAGCAGGAGAGGAGAGACGGGAACCAGAGGGCAGGAGGAGGGTCTAGGCCACCAAGGGGCCCAGACTCCCAGCTGAAGCTGTGCCACTTCTGGAAAGTTGTAGGGCCTCACACAGCCTTGAGATGCTCCGCACGGCATCTCTCTGGCTTAAACTGGTTGAAGATTTTTTTGGCTGGCTTGTATTTTCCCAGTAAGAATGAGTATGTCCCTGGAGGGAATTGAATCCAACCACTGAATTCGTTTAATAAACACTGATTGAGGGATTAGGACTATGAGCTTGCTCAGGGTAAAGGGTACAGAGTTAGAAATACTCCACCTTTGCACCAAGAACAGGCCCTCTACCTTCCCTTGCTCTCTTTTCATCTTCTCCTTGTGTACCCCACCCCACCTCCCACTGAAGATGTTGCACTCCTGCCTGCCTTGATGCCTTTGCACGTGCTATTCCAGCTGCTTAGATGCTCTTGCCTCCCTGCCCCCACTTCCAAAGGTGCCCAGGCTTCAAGATTAAGCATCGTGAATCATTCATGTTTACTGGGTTCCAAACCATGGCCGCTGGACTCCATACCCGTGTCATTACCAAACAGTCTCCGACATCACCCAGGAAGTGAAAGGTTCACTTCCGAACCTTTCCGAAAGGCACCCCGAAGAAGCAATTAATTAACGGGCTCAAAAACAGAGTTCCCTTGGGGCACCTGGATGGATCAGTCAGTTAAGCGTCCGACTCTTGGTTTCAGCTCAGATCATGATCTCACAGTTTGTGAGATCGAGCCCTGTGTCAGGCTCTATGCTAACAGCATGGAGCCTTCTTGTGATTCTCTCTCTCTCTCTCTCTCCACCTCTCCCCCACTTGCTCTCTCTCTCTGTCTCAAAACAAATACATGAACATTAAAAACAACAGCAACAGAGTTCCATCATTGTCCATATCTCATTTCAGTGTAGCTACTGTCCTGACTGTTGCTCTGTGTAGGAACTTCTCCAGGGTAGGGGTTCTGTTTGATCTTTGGATGTCCAGGGGTTAGCAGAGCACCTGGTACACAGAGCATAACAAATGTTGACTCATATTGAATAAATGTTGAATGAACGAATAAATAGGCAAATAACAATATACTAGACAGACTGACAAATACTAGAAGGGGGATCCAAACAACAAAGGAGTTTGGAGCAGGAAGTGGTCGCATCTGGGTGGGGAATCAGGAAAGCTTTTCTGAGGAAAGGGGAAGTGGCATTGAGTTTGAACCTTGGGCCCAGTTGGGTTTTAGCGCTCAGCATGGGGAGGAGGGAGAGAGGATGTCAGCCAAGGGAAGAGCATAGGCCTCCCTAGGAGCTTAAATACAGGGTATGCTCACAGCTATGCATTCGGAGGACACAACAGCATACTGAGCAGCAGTGGGAGAAGAGGGTAAGTGCACTATACTGGCGTTCCCCCAAAAGATATTGACAACCCCCAGTACTTGTGAATGGTGGCTCATTTGGAAATAGGGTCTTTGCAGATGATCAAGTTAACGAGGTCATTAGGATGGGCTCTGACCCAAAAATATTGCTTATAACAGGGGGAAATATGGGCAGGGCGAGACCTGTGCACAGAAGAACACTGTACGAAGAAGAAGGTGGAGATTGGAACGATTGTGTCTGCAGGCCAAGGAACACCGACGGTTGCCAACAGACCATCAGAAGCTAGGTGAAAAGGCATGGAACAGATTCTCCTTTGCAGCCCCCAGAAGGAACCCCCCTGTCCACACCTTGATCTTAGACTTCAGTCTCTAGAACTGTAAGAGAATAAATTTCTGTTGTTTAAACCACGCCCCCCCCCCACCCCCAGTTTGTGGTGCTCTGTTGTGGCAGCCCCAGGAAGCTCACACAGCGTGAGGGGCTCTCCACTGGCCAGCTGTGGGCTTGCCAACAGGGATTCAGCGAAGGCTTCTGGGCAGGAATGATCCCAGTCAGATATTTGTCCCTCTTTGCTACCCAACAACAGGAGAGGATTCTCTGGGTGGAAAGGTCGCGGTAGCCAGCCTCGAAATAGAGTCAGGCTGACGGAAAGTGTTCCATCCATACTAATGGATTGCATGGCACAGGCCCAGCTCTCCCCCAGGTACGGTGAGTAGATGCTATGGTGCCTGCACCACACTGCTCACAGCGCAGCTAAGGGGCAAGACACACAAGCAGGGACAGCGGTGAACGGTGCACAGCCCAAGTGTGAGCCCAAGCTCTCTGTGATCTGACATTGCCAGGATGAGCCGTGCATGGGCGCGCCCGGGACAGCGCCAGACCTCCTCCCCGCTCTGTGGGGCTAGGGTGGCTTATCAGCTCAGGTGGTTTGGGTTTCGAACTATAAAATACAATTCCAACTTGAGCAAAAAGAGAATTTACTTGGCACATATAATCAGTGTGTGAATAGAGGTTGAATCAATGGAGATGAACTGCCAAATAACCATAGGCAAGTCAGAAGGCGGCAAATACTAAAAGAAAGGTCTGAGCAAAATGCTAAAAGGCAGGAATTGGTCACATCTGGTTGTGCGGGGATCCAGAACCAGATCCTGAAGGAAGTTCATGAATAAGGAGGAATGGCTGCACTCAGGAAGGACAAGACTGGGCGCTCTGGGGGCACACTGGGAACCTGGAGGTCTCTAGAGGGTGGCCCACGAAGTGGCAGCTTTAACTCTCTCCTGGACTCGAATTTTCAGGGAAAGAGCTGGATTGTCTTACTTTGGGCCGTGGGCCCAACTGTGGGGGGTGGGGGGGAGCGCGTGGCCTGTGATTTGGAACTCGGGTGGAAGGGACTAATTCCTCAAAGGAAAAGTAGAGGAGACCACTCTCACCAGCACGCAGTAGAACAAGGCAGGCAAACAATTGCCTGGGCAAGCAAAACAACAGACCCCCTGTGCAGAGGAGAAGAGGAGGGTCTGAAATTCGGAAGGCTAAATGACAAAGAAAAGAGTTGGAATGAATCATGAATGAGACATAGGGAGGAGACATCCCTGACCAGAACCCAACGTGAGTGCAGGAGTAGTGGGCACCTATGGTTCATGGCCAGGAAGCCACACCCCACGCCCCTTCCCTACTGAAATCTTTCTCTGCTCCTTCCCCGCCCCACCTGCATCTCCGTGGTTCCCACGGAAGCCACTCTGACATCATGTCCTAATGGATTAATCCGAGGGTGGCACGGGGACCCAGCTTGGGCCAACCCTGGTACATTCTCAGCCCTCAGTGCAAAACTTTTCCCTAGTAGGTCCTTAAGTGAGTTTGAATTACATTTCTATTCTTGTGGTTGTCTAAATGTGGGGTCCTAGCTAACGTACAGTTCGTGCCCTCGGGGAGCTTACAAAGCAAGAGTGACAATTACAAACACAGCTCGAATAGAAGATGAATATACTTCTCCCATATTTAGTTGCTCCCATAAGTGAACACAAGTGAATACTTACAAGTCATATATATACTCATGTACAAAGGTACTAGAAACACAGATGAAACCTGGTAGAGGAAGCAAGACATTCCAGGAGATAGAGCAGCTTGAGCAAAAACCAGGTAGGAAAGCACCCCACAGTTTTGGAGAATTTAGTCCAGCACGACTGGAGGGCAGGGTTACATGACAGCGAGGGGCTGGAGGCAAGGTGAGGGCTTGAGCCGAGCCTGGCATGCGATGTGAAACAAATGAAGTTTGGACTTCATTCTTAGACGTGGGGAGAATTGGAGAGCCAGGGAGCGAGCTGTGTTTTATGAAAGCACGTGGTGGTGATGGGAACAGTGGTGGGGAGTCTGGTGATCGGTCCTCCTCAGGAAGACAACGCCCGAGGTAGTGCAAGCCCAGGGGACAAAGGTCTCAACAACCGGAGAGCAGACCCCATGGGTGGTCTATATGGGGACGTGCAGGTCAGAGCCAGCAGCTTCCACACTGGGTCATCAGTCCAAAGGGTGGATGGAGCTTGTCAAGGAGTGGAGGCCCAAAGGGGAGGCTGGAGGGGGAGGAGAGGTCGGAAGGAGGGGGAGGCCGAAAGCAAGGAGTGGCAGAGCTGGCCAATAGGAAGCGAGCAGAAACAATGCTGGAGCCACAGTGGACCCCCACTGGCTCTTCATAGCATCACAGAGAGAACTTGCAGGAGCAACCCCCCCCCCCCTTCTTAAAAGGGCCTCAATGGAAATTGCAGAGCAAACAGCCAGGGGCTCTTTTCATAGTTCTGGCAAGAGTGCATAAGGATCTAGGGCAGTGGTGGTGGGGATACAGGGGAGGAGATAGCCCAGGGGCATTTTTAATTTAAATTTTCATAGAAAATTCATGCTTATAGTTAAAAAGAAACTATTAAAGTATTAGAGGACACTACGGATGAGCATTGTTATTATTCTGAAATTAGGAAAGACTTTCCAAGCCTCATACGAGAGGAAGCCCAGCTCTCATCAAGGAAATGGTCAATAAATATGATTACACGAAGAGTTAAATTCCTCAGTAATAAAGAAAAATCGACACATACGCACGGGAAGGGGGAGCAAAAGATCGGGGAAAATATTGACAACATATTTGACAGTCAAAGGTGCTAATTGTTACATTCTGAGAAGGGTTTGTAGAATTTGATAAAAAAAAAACTACTATATGGAAAAAGTGGATAAAGAACATGCATGGATAATTTGCAAGAGAAAAAAAACAAATGCCCGATAAACAGATGAAAAAAGATGGTCAACCTCACTAACAGTCAAAGGCTTGGAATCAACACATGCAGCCTCCCGAAGGCTGAGTCTCAATGGGTGGGTAGGATTTCTAGCACTGGGAGCACGTTTAGTGAGGCAGGGCAAGGCCAGCCTGGGGACACCCTGGAAACTCGGGCCAAATTCCAGATTGATGGGGTTTGGAAATAGGAACCTGTGAAGGTTTCTGGGCAAAGGAATAACAATGAGGAAGTGGCACTCTAAGAAAACTTGTCAAGGCCAGGCAGAAGGGACAGGAAGCTTGGTGGATTTTAGGGGCTGTTTATTTAGCAAACATTTCCTGGGAACCAAGTATATACCAGGTATGAGGTGTCGACACAGAGATAAAGAAAAGAACAAAGATCTGGGAGAAGGATCAAGAAAGTCTTCCTGAAGGAGCTGGGTCTTGAGGGATAAATAGGAACTCGCCCGCTAAACTCTCCACTGCTGGGAAATGCCCTTATTTAGCTTTAGAAACACGTGTGAAAAAGACAAGCGATACACAGGGATATGCAGTAAGAGTAACTCTCCAGCACAGTTTGGTCCCAAGCACTATGAGTCCCATGCTTCTTGTTCTGATTAAAAAAAAAAAAAAAAATGCAAAAGGAGGAAGACAAAGTTTCTCTGTACCGGAGTGTCTTCACCACTACCTACTGCCAGTGCATCCCTTTTGCCATGGAGGCTGAGAGCCTGAAAATTACAGAACCCCGAATCCTTCACTGGCAAGGATCGGGGTTCGAATGCAGTCCTTGGAGGTGCCTGTGTAAGACTTGGAAGAGAAGGAAGGAAGAGAAGAGGGGAACATGAGAATGTAGAGTGGCCTCTAGGAATGCGCGAGAACATCTCCCGCTGTGGTCTGCAGCGACCTGCGATCATCCCTGCGGCTCGTTTTACCTTTGCTCCTCCAGCCTTTTCAGCAGTTGTGTAACCACTTAATTCCATGTGTAGAGCTCCTTCCTGCTGGAAATACCTAGAGTGGTGTCTGTCTTCCTGCCTGAACCATAATTAAACACTTTTTTTTTTTCTTTTTTCAGAAAAGAAAAACGTTCCCAGAAATCCACCATCAGACTTTTACTCACATCTAAGGGGCTAGTGCTGATTTCAGACCCCAGCTAATTGGCGAAGATAAATGGGATTACCGTAACAGGTTTAACCCAGCCACATTCACGCTCCCCACCCGCTAGGCTTGGGCATATTGCTGCCTCACACTTGAACAAAGAGGCAAATGGCTATGGTGCTGACGCCCATAGTTTCTGTTTCCCAGGGCCTGGGAGACCCCCATCTGGTTTGGAGGGTCCTAATAAGACAAGCTGGACTGGGAGTGGGGTTTGCCTTCCAAGTTTGGCTGATGGGAGTAATGAATGTCTAAGAAACTGGGCGTCGTGATCAGGCTGAGAACCCATAAGAAAAGAATCCATTGTGTTTGTGCTGATTTGAGGTGAGCATTCGTATTTTCTTCTCTGCAAAACTAAGCATTCTTGGGACATATTAAAAAGCAAAAGTACAGGGGCGCCTGGGTGGCTCAGTCGGTTGAGCGACTGACTTTGGCTCAGGTCATGGTCTCACAGTTTGTGAGTTCGAGCCCCGTGCCGGACTCTGTGCTGATGGCTCAGAGCCTGGAGCCTGCTTCCAATTCTGTGTCTCCCTCTCTCTCTGCCCCTCCCCTACTCATGCTCTGTCTTTCTGTCTCAGAAATAAACATTAAAAAAATTTTTTTTTAAAAAGCAAAAGTACAGTGCAGTAGAGCAGGACTAAACATTATTTGCACATTATCTACTGACGGAATAAATAGCATGTCTCTCACAGCTATCCTATGTCTTAATAAAAACTGTAGCAATTACTTTCATAGCACTTACAGTGTGCCTAGGACGTTTCCCCAATGACGTTGAGTCATTTATTCCTCACAATAATATAAGGTAGGTATTATAATTGTTCCCATTTACAGGTGAGGACCTTGAGGCTGAAAGTTGAACCTGGAAGGTCTGGGAGAGAGCTCATGTTCAGAATGAATGAATGAATGAATGAATGAATCTATCACCTGGTATGAGCCGGGTGTGGGTTATACTGCTTCTCAAATGTTTGTAGCTGCTGTGTGCTTAACAAACTGTAAGTGCATTACTGAACTCGAGGTGGCCTATTGTCATTATGAATTCTCTTCATCAATCCAATGTGGCTGAAAACAATCATAGGAGGAGCCATGGCGTTTGCTCATGTGTATATTCGCGCCCAGTTCCTGCTGCAGCAAATTACGGCAAGTTTAGTGGCTCTTCACAACCTACGTTTACTCTTTTACGGTTCTGGAAGTCGGAAGACTAAAATCGACACGGCTGCTTTCCTCCTGGAAGTTCTAGGGGAGAATCTGTTTCCTCGCCTTTGCCACCTTCCCGGGGTCATCTGCATTCCTTGGCTCTGACCTGTTCTTCCGTCTTCAAAGCCAGGAGATGGCCCTTGTCTCCTCTCTGACCTGCTGCCTTCCCCGTATAAGGACCTGTGTGATTACTTTGGGCCTGCCAGGTAATCCAGGAAAAACTTCCCATTTCAAAATCCCTTACTAAAATCATATCTGGAAAGTCTGCTTGACCATGTAAGGTTACGTATTCCCAGGTTCCAGAGATCTGGACATCGCCATCTTCGAGGGGCCATTATTCAGACTACCGCAATGTTGTAAAAAGATCCTACCCCTGGAAAAGGCAGAAGAGGGCCATATTAACATAAGTCTACCACACGGACAGGAGGAGGCAGAGGTCATTTTCTGAAGGTCCATGCCCTTCCCTAACTCCCTCCTGCACATGGACGGCGCCAGCTGGGCTCCTTGGCCCTGAGGAGAAAAGGGCCCTGACCGGCAAAGCAGCCAGCCTCCCAAGAGTGCCCTTGCCCTTGGCTTGGCACAGCCCGCTTTGAGGGGCCTTTCCAGGTGGGCTTTGTTCTTCCAGAAGAAAACTGACAGAGAGACAACAGTCTCGAAACAGTAAGAGTTAAGTAAAAGCTCGGAAGACATCCAGACATCCAGAGCTTTCTGTCTCTCACGCAGGGTCCCTCAGATTGCAGCAGCCATGTGACGCACGGTACGGTCCAGGGAGAGGGGGCGGAAGGCCTACGGTGAGAGGCCCGCGGGCACCGGGCTACGGCTGTCTGGGATGACATCTGGTCGGCACTGTCAGGTCACGTGGGGAGCGTGGGGCTGCAGAGGGGCAGAGGGGAGGCTGCTGCTTCCTTTCCTGTGGAAAAGCTCGGCCTTCTGCACGGAGGCCAGCTCCTCTTCCTCCCCGCTGTCCCTGACAACAAACATCACCCACAGCTTTTACCGGCGGCCCTAAGACTAGGGGCAAGGCAGTGGGGGTCTGGAGGAGAGGGGCAGGGAGGTTGCTACCCGTAAACATCACTTTTGCTCCCTGCCCTCTGCAGCTTGCGGTCTACCTGAGGAAACAGGGCCCGGACGCAGAATGACCACCGCAGGTAGGGCACATCACTTAAGCGTCGCCTTGCTCTCTGGACTCTCACTTGTACACGGAAATCATGGAAGAACAGTTCAATCCGCTGCTCTCTACAGAGCGCGCTCCCAGATCCCCCAGCGAATTTTAACCTGCAGGAGCAGTCACAGTGAAGCTCTTTCTCCAGCGGCTCCCTGTCACGCCAGCTGAAAGAGGTAGTCCCCCACGGTGCTCCCCTCCCTGGAGGCATTAGGGAGCCAGTCATGCCTGCCAGGAAGTTTCCCCTTCACTGCGCCGCCGATGAACGCAAACTCTGTCAAACAAGAGTTCAGGTCTGCACGTCGCCTGCGAGCACAGCCAGCTGCACAGGGTTTATTTTCATAGCAACCCTCCCCGTTCTTGACAACGGCGGCCTGGAGCCTGGCTCCAGGTGACAGGTACGGTGGTGACGTGCCACGGTGACTCTGGTCCCATGCACCCACAGATGTCAGCTGGGCGTGTCCCTTGTGAGTCTGAGTTTGGCTGATCCCTACCCCTGAGCTCCCCAGGCTAAGCGGGGGCCCTACACCTCACCTCCCCAGACTCGGTCAGGGGAGAGAAGGGTTACAGAAAACACGGGAGACGAGAGAACACTGAGGAGGCAGTCAGAGCCCTCCATTCCTCACAGCAGTGGGCAGGGCCGGCCCAGCCTTCTTCCAGCTCAGTGTCAAGCCCGAAGGCCAGAGCCGTGAGACCACATACCCGGAGTCCCCTCCTGAGCACAGAATCCCCGCGTGTGAGGGCAGGAGGCACCTGAAGATGATGATCAAGACCAATTCTGTCATCTAGTAGATGAGGAGACGGAGGCCCGGAGAGGCTAAATGACACGCTCAAATCCAGACAGAGGGTGGGCAGCAAAACTAGAACCTGGGACCCACCAAAGCAACACCAGTCACACCGGCCTTCAATTTCCACCCGCAACACATATACACACACAGGTGGCAGGTGACCCTTCTGTGACTTCTGCGCCCTAGTGAGAGTGTCCTTTGACCTGAATACATTTGCATACAAATGAGGACTCAGGAGGTGCCTGGAACTCACTATAGGATGATGACAAGCTTAGTTTTGTGCCAAGTACGGGACCAGGCCCTACCTGCATTAGCTCATGTAATCCTCATGGCCTCGGTGCAGTAATGATTATCTCCAGCTTACAAAGGAGGACGCTGGGCTGGGGGAGATTCCTTCACTTGCCTAAGTTATTCAACCCGAAAGAGACAGAACCAGGATTTGTGCCCAGGTCTGCTGACTCCAAACCCACTCTCTTAGCCATGCCAGGATCTGCCCCCCTTGAGACAGGACCTGCTTCTATTCATCCCACTAAAGACCTCGTGCAGGCCTCTGGGATTCTCCCCTGGGCCTTCTCTTCAGGTAGCAGGCATAGTTTTTGGCAGAGGGGAGGGTCAAGGGTTGTAAAGTGTGATGAATATCAATCCAAATGCAAAAGTGTAAGAAGCCCAAGAACCGAATGGGAGCCATGTAGACCCCTCAAGTTCACCTGAACCTGGACAGGGTTGGTGGCCTGAGGGAAGGGGCCGGGCGGGGGCAGCCTGCAGGCAGGGTTGGAGGAAGACTGACTTTGCGGTGTATACTATCTTTATACTTTTAAATCTAGTATTATGTATATATCTGGCCTTTTAAAAAATAAAACAGGGGAGCCTGGGTGGTTCAGTCGGTTAAGCATCCGACTTTGGCTCAGGTCATGATCTCCCGGTTTGTGAGTTCGAGCCCCACGTCCGGCTCTGTGCTGACAGCTCAGAGCCTGGAGCCTGCTTCCGATTCTGTGTCTCCCTCTCTCTCGGCCCCTCCCCTGCTCATGCTCTGTCTCTGCCTCTTAATAATAAATAAATGTTAAAAAAAAAAAATTAAAAAAAAATAAAACAGATTTTTTTTTAAAGTTAACTCAAACATATTCAGAAGGTGTTATGACCTCAAACTGACCCACAATACATGCTTTTTGTAGCACAAGCCCTTGTGACACCTGCCAGCCTCCAGAACCAGCCAAGCGCTTCATGCTTTGGGGATTTATTGTGATAAATAATAACCTGTCACCACCTTGGCAGAGCGGTACAAGTGGGTTCTCGCATCTCCCGGCCCAGTTCACAATTTGACTAGCCTGAAAGTTCCACTGAGCAGAGGCCCGGGTGTTCTAGCCTCCTCCTGACTCAACTAGAGAGATGGATAGAGCAATACAGGAGATATGGCTGTCATCAACTGCTACTCACCCACCCCCAGCACATCATCCCCTGTTACTTTCTTAGGTTCACTTAGCTACTTGAAGCCATCCCCTTTATGTGTTTGTTCCCTGCTAATTATATCTCTGCCCAGGGAGCAAACACCATGGGAACAGGGACTTGGTCCTGTTCCCACCACCTAGAACAGTGCCTGGCACGTAGTGAGCCTGTTTTAAATAAATGATCACATAGGCTCATAGACTGTCAGAGTAGAGTTGCGTATCTACCTTATAGAGCTGAACTGAGAGTTAAATGAGATCATCCACGATGCATGTAAAGCTCTTATGAGTGAAAGTATTATGCCTAGGGGTGTCCGGGTGGCTCAGTCAGTTAAGCTTCCGACTTGGGCTCAGGTCATAATCTTGCCGTTTGAGAGTTCCAGTTCCATGTCGGGCTCTGTGCTGACAGCTCAGAGCCTGGAGCCTGCTTCGGATTCTGTGTCTCCCTCTCTCTGCCCCTCCCCCACTCACACTCTGTCTCTGTCTCTCAAAAATAAACAAACATAAAAAAAATTTTTTTTTAAGTACTATGCCTAGCACAGTGCTTTAAACATAGGAGTTTAAGAGATAGTGAGTGAGTGATGAAGATAAAAGGGAGCCTCACAATGAACTGGCCCAGCCCAAATATTTAACTGAAGACAGCAAGTGGCCTTCACTCATCTCAGCACCCTTGAGAGATAAGGAAAGCTGTACCCCCTCCTTTTGGTTATGAGCCAAACTTGGGGATCTGCTAAACAAACGCCAAACCCCGCCTAGGCTCTGCCTAGCCCAGCAGCCCACAAGAACATTCAGATCCCTATCCCTACCCACCCCTGTCTGGAGAGGAGGGCAACAAAGCAGGATATTAGTCCCTCTTTCCCCACTGGCTTATGGGGTTTAGAAAAACTGACCTTGACACTATAGTCCCATGGGCTACTATCCCTAGAGAGTCATGAGTTTCTCTCTCTATCTCTCTCTTCTAGGTATTCCAGAATATTTCAAGGAGAGGTCAGGCTGCCCTCACAGCCATTTCTGCTGGGGTCCCTCAGGCTCCTACTCTCCCAGGCTGGCTCCTACGTTAGCCTATTAACCCTTACACCATCTCTGTGCCACACTTTGGAAGCTCAGGCCCTGTTGTGCTCTTTCAAATCAGATCTATACCTGGAACTGGCCTGCAGCTCCCTGGCCATCATTTGGCCTTGAGCATAACTGTCCAGGGCTTCTCTTGAGACTGCCATTTCAGCCTCACTGGCCGTTCACCCCTCAGTTTTGCTTGTTCTTGCGCCTTGCCTCCCAGCATGCCCCAAGCCCAGCAGAATACCCCCTGCCCTCCTGGAGGTCAGAGGTGATAGCAGAACGGAGGCCGGGAGCAGAGGGAGGTCATCCTGCAGGGAGCTATTAATTAGTTACCGCCTTTACTCTTTACCAGGGCCTCTGTGGTTCCAATCTCTCCCAAGCAATGATGTGCACAGAGCAGGTGTCCAGCGACTCCCCACCGACTTGAATTTCCCTTCATTTTTTGTCTTCCCAGAAGTCCCCTCGTCCCTCTAATTCAGTTACCCGGATGGTGGTGAGCACAAATACTTCCTAGACGCTCGGTAACTGAATAAGCCGACAGAGTTAGAAAAGGACTGGAACACATATCCTGAGAGATTGTATTTTCTGCTTGCTCCTCCATAAGCCAGCTTCACATCCGGTTTCCTGTAGGTACAGAGACCCAGGCAGACCCAGGCAAACTCCCCAGAAGGAAGGGATCTGGCTTCCGAATCAGAGGGAAGAAGTCTGTAAACAGCCTTAGTAGGCCAGAGGGCAGGGAGAGGAGCCATGTTGAATTTACCTTTTCCAGGTGTGGGAACAGGACAGTTCAGCGATGGATGGCGGGTGCCAGCGCACGGCACAGAGAAAATACTTCTGACTGGCATTTCCTGGCACACCTGAGTGGCTGGGTAATTTCCTGCTCCTGAGACACATGGGTGCTTGGGAACATTTTAACCCAGAGGCAAGTAAGGGAAGGCTTTGTGTTGATCAAGACTCTTCCAGCCGAAGTGACAGAAAATTCAACTCGAGCACAAGTAATAATAGGTCATGTTGCAGAGCGTTTACTGTGCGTCAAGCCCTAGCTAAGTCCTCTATACCTTAACTGCTGCTCCTCTCAACAATTCTATGAGGAAGGAATTATTATTCTTGTCCCCACTTTACACAAAGTCACTGAGTCATCTGCCCGGGATCACACAACGTGGCCAGCCAGGGTTAAAACTCAGGGAGGCTTTTCCTCCTAACCCCTCCACTTTCCTGCCTCTTGAGACTGAAGAGGAACAAAGAGGTTTGTGCTAGCTCACGTCCCCTGGTCACACAGAGGCAGGATGCAGGTGGGGCCTGGAAAACAGGTGACAGGAACAAGGGTGCCTGCAGATGCCCCTTCTGGGTATTTAGTTCCTCTTTTCCTGTAGGCTAGACTGGTTTTCCTCTACTGCAGCTTGATTTTTCTCGACCCATAGAGGGGCACCGACATCTGGCAGCTCCAGAACTACATTCAGTCCCCACAGAGACACAGACTGCCCTCTCTCTGTGCTCCCAAGTTGGAAACTTCCAGAAGAGAGCCCTGACTGGCCAGTCTATAGAGAGTAAGGAGAACGGATCTGTAAGAAGATGGGAGCCCCCATTCCAATTCTTGGCCAGAACTGTGGGAGGGACCAGTTCCAAGAAGAAGGGGGTAGAGAGTCCTTTTTAGACCCAAGTGCCCACTGTCCATGACACAAATGACAGTGGTGAGAAAAGCCTTGGAATCCAGGCCCAAATAACACCATGGGCCAGGATCCTCACAGGGCAGCAGGGTGGGGGCAAAGGGGAAATAAGAGGACTTCATTGCTCTGAAAGGAGACGAGGGTAAGCAGAGAAGGAAAGAAGTCAAGAATGGAGGCTGGCACGATAGACTACTGTCCCTGAGACAGGCTGGGAGACGACCATGAGTATGAGGGGCAAAATGCTCTTGGATTCCTGGGTCAGGGGTGAGGAGTCAACAGGGACCCATGCTCTGCTTTCTTCTACAATGACAGTTTCTAGGGAATGTCAGGATGCCTGCTGGAAATTAGTCCCCACCGTCCCCCCCAGCTTGCATTAGACTTATTCCTGAATAATGACTCATCCCCAAATTAAAGCAACATTATTCATTTATTATCTCTCACGTTTCTACTGATGGACATTTAGGTGGTTTCCAGGTTTTTCTCCTTTATAAACACTGACACAATGAATGTATATGCACATGTCTACCTAAGCTGTGTTTCCTGGTATAATTTAGAGGGTGAGGGGTGTATCTGGCTCAAATTCCATCCCCTCTGCCTAACAGCTGTGCAAACGTGGGCATGTTTAAGTACCTGACACCTCAGTTCCTTCGTCCCTGAAAAGGTAATAATGCCTTCCTATAGGGCTGTTGGGAGGGAAATCTCGCAGGATTGGCTGAAGGATCACATCATATAAAACATGTAAAGCATCTAGCATATTCAGCCTCTAAGAGGCACTTTCCCTGCCCGTAAAATAGTGGTATTACTTCCCTGGTTGAATGGTTTTGAGGATTAAATCTCACAGACTTGTGAAGATTAAATGAAATAACCCAAGTAAAGCACGCAGTACTGACCTGGCCCATAGAAAGTGCTCGGCAAATGTTAGCTCTTGTTATGACCCATGATCTCCACTAAGTTTGCTCTCTTATTACAGGGATTAAGACTACCATACCGCTTCAGAGCAGCTATATTTTGTGTTGATTATGGTTCTTAACAACTGACAATATTTACAGAGGGCAATCTAGGCAGAAGACTTAAAAGCAGACCCTTTAGGGATAGAAATGTACATGTCTCATTAATTTGTTTCTTGTTATTTTCTGTTGGGGAAATCAAAGCTTCTTCCTTAGCTGTAACATGTAAATGAGTGTTCACAGGCTGGTGGGGTGAATGGAATGGATCCCTCTGATAATCGTCCCCGGGAAGACAAACCCCAGATTGATATTTTCCTTCATGTTGCTCTCTCTACCAACAGGTTTGCTCCTCCCATGTGCCTTGCCCTAGCGAGGGGATTGCGGGACACGGAGAGGGAAGGAGACATTTCAGAGTTCTTGAACTACATGCCTATAAATATTGGATGGGAATGCTAACCCCACAGAGCAACCAAGTCACTAGGTGAACCCTGTGAAGTGTCATGGTGGCTTCAGAATAAACACCTCCAGAAGCCAGGTGGTTCCCGGCTGTTAAAGAGATGTCTGTGGGTTTTCAGAACAAACACCCCCTGCCAGAAAACTGCCAGTTTTAACTGTGCTTGTGACAATTAAGCAAGAGACCTACAAACATATTGCTTAACACCCATCCATCAGCACCCAGGCTGTCCGGAGGGCTGCGCCTGCCTTGTCCTAGAACTTGACATCTCTATTTGGGCCATCTCCCCACAAAGGGTTCCCATCCAGAGAAAGTTCCCCAGGAAGCAACAGGCATCAGGCTGGCAGTCGCACTGCCCACTAGGGTAAAAGCCACTGGGACTGACATCAAACCATGTGGGGCTGTGGAGAGCCAGCGCGAGGCTGGGAGGGAGCACGGGCGTCTTCTTCCTACGGGGCCCCTCTCTGCCTCTCCCTGCTCTTGGCACAGAGAAGTATGTGCTCTGGACACTGTTTGCCCTGACAAACTGGGACCAAGCCACAGATGCTCCATGCCAGCGCAAACAGGGAACGTGATCCTGCCTGCCCAGTCCGCCACTCCATGGGAAGCTGCTCCAGCGTGGTGGCTCTCAGACTCCACTGAGCACCAGACCACCCTAGAGGTGAGGGAGGGGACAGAGAGGAGGCTTGTTTAGATTCCCCCCCTCCGGGGCGCCTGGGCGTCTCGGTGGGTTAAGCGCGTCTGACTTTGCTCATGGCACGATCTCACGGTTCGTGAGTTCGAGCCCCACGTCGGGCTCTGTGCTGACAGCTCCGAGCCTGGAGCCTGCTTCGGATTCTGTCTCCCTCTCTCTCTGCCCCTCCCCCGCTCACGCTGTGCGTCTCTCTCTCAAAAATAAACGTTAAAAAAAAGAAAAAAGAAGGCAGGTTCCCAGGTCCACCCCTAGACATTTGGACGCTGTGAATGACGCTCCGTATATGGCAGAATCACATACTGGTAGACAGTTCACCAAACCTGGCCCGCAAACCATGTTGTAAAATTTCTGTGCCATCATTACCAACGGGAAGCTTTTGTGTAAAAATCTTATCTCTAGCCTGTATGAGGCCAGGCCCAGGCCCACATTACCACTTGGCAGGAAGAAGCCAGTACAAAGCAGTTTCTGCCCTGGGAGGCAGGGCTGGTGCCCCCTAGTTCACCTTAGCACCACCCCCCAATACCCGTACAGACGCAGGCACACTCACCACTCTGTCCCTCTTCTCTGGCAGCCCCGTAAGCCTTTGAGTTTACAACCTCTGCTCCATCCCGCCAGGGTGAGGAGGGATAGAAGAAGCCCGAAGAGCTTGCGTTTCTCTTTCCCCAGCTGCAACCAAACGATACTAATGTCCCTGCTAACTAATGGAGTTAAGTCTCCTAACTGCGTTCTCCTGTGTCACCTCCCTACCAGGATGAACTTCCACAAAAGCAGAGTCTTTCTCTATTTTGTTCTCTGTAGTGTCCCCAGAGCCTAGCACAGTGTCTGGATCACAGGAGGGCGTCAAAAAGAGGTACTGAGCAAATCAAAACCACAACGAGAAGACACTTCACGCCCACTGGGATGGCAATAATCAAAACATGGAAACTGACACGTGTTGGTAAGGATGTAGAGAAATTGGAACCCTCGTACATTGCTGATGGGAATGTGAAATGGGGCAACCACTATGGAAAACAAGACTAGCAGCTCCTCAAAAAGTTAAACATAGAGTTACCATATAATCTAGCAATTCCACTCCTAGCCATGTGTCCAAGAGAACTGAAGACAGTTGTTCAATCAAAAACTTGTACGGTGTTGTTCCTAACACTATTCACAGTAGCCAAAAGGCGGAAACAACCCAACTGTCCATCAACTGGATGAATGGATAAACAAAATGTGATATATCAATACAATGAAATATCATCCAGTCGTAAAAAGGAATGAATTACTGATACATATCATGACTTGGATGAACATTGTAAGCTAAAGAAGCCAGACACAAAGGGCCACACGTTGTATGATTCCATTTACATAAAATATCCAGAATTGGCAAATCCATAGAAACAGAAAGTAAATTCATGGTTGCCAGCAGCTGGGAGGAGAGGGTAATGGAGAGTGACTACCTAATGCACTGGGAGGAGGGAGGGAGTTCTGTTTGCAAGTGATTAAAATGTTCTGGAACATTGTGACTATACTAAAGGCCACTGGATTGTACACTTTATTTATTTATTTATTTATTTATTTATTTATTTATTTAGGAAAGAGAGAAAGCACAAACAGGGGAGAGGGGCAGAGGGAGAGAGACACCCAGGCACCCTGAATTGTACATGGTTAAGACAGTGGGGCGCCTGGGTGGCTCAGTCAGTTGAGCATCCAACTCTTGATCTCAGCTTAGTTCTTGATCTCAGGGTCGTGAGTTCAGGCCCCACGTTGGGCTCCGCATCGCATCAGGCTTCAAGTTGGGTTCCACATTGGGCATGGAGCTTACTTAAAAATATATATTAGGGGCGCCTGGGTGGCGCAGTTGGTTAAGCGTCCGACTTCAGCCAGGTCACGATCTCGCGGTCCGTGAGTTCGAGCCCCGCGTCGGGCTCTGGGCTGATGGCTCAGAGCCTGGAGCCTGTTTCCAATTCTGTGTCTCCCTCTCTCTCTGCCCCTCCCCCGTTCATGCTCTGTCTCTCTCTGTCCCAAAAATAAAATAAAAAAAAAAAACGTTGAAAAATATATATTAAAGCGGTTAAGATGGTAACTTTCATGTTACATGCATTTTACCGCAATTT
Source organism: Panthera pardus (assembly GCF_024362965.1). Lineage (NCBI taxonomy): Eukaryota > Metazoa > Chordata > Mammalia > Carnivora > Felidae > Panthera > Panthera pardus. The sequence goes on from NW_026527002.1 coordinate 48,053,583, forward strand.
AAAAAATAGGGTGCCTGGGTGGCTCAGTCAGTTAAGCGTCCAACTCTTGATTTCAGCTCAGGTCACCATCTCACGGTTCATGAGATCAAGCCCTACATCGGGCTCTGCTCTGATAGCCCAGAGCCTGCTTGGGATTCTCTCTCTCCCTCTCTCTCTGCCCTCCCCAACCCCCCTCAAAATAAATAAACAAACATTTAAAAATACAAGAAAGGAAGGAAGAAGCCACTGCCGTGGTTTTATAATGCTGGGCCCTGGAGAGACAGATAACTAAGTCCCATCCTGAGCCTCAAGAATATTCAGGCCAGAAGGGGAGCAAGGAGACAGATGATTCAGTGCAGGGGGAATGCAAATGACCGAGGTGGAGAAAGGGTTTCCAGAAACGGCCCGAGCTGCAGGAGGCAGGGGTGGGAGACAGCTCCGCCTTTGGAAGACTGCTGATAGTTTTGGTAGCCTGGAGAGCAAGGGAGAGGAAGAGGTGCCTGCAGCGGTGGTCCGGCTGGCCGGATTACAGAGGAGCTCACGCACCTGAGCCAAGAGCTCTCCAGTTCCCCCACAGGCAATAGGGAGTCACTGAGGGATTTTAAGAAGGGGAGTTACGCAATCAGATTTGCAGTTTGCTGGTCCTTGAACCTATGGATGTTCCACGAGGCCCCCAGAGCAGCGGTGGTGCCCTACCCCCTTCGCACCCCTCGGGCCCTGTTCGTTCTTCACTCACACACACATATTAAGGGACTTTCTCATAGGTCAGCTGCCCCGGAAACGGAGACTGAGGTAGAGGTTTGTGTGTGGGGTGGCCTATTGGGGAGAACAGAAGAGTAACACCCATAGGTGAGTAAAGGAAGCAAGACAGCGTAGGGGCAGAGGCTGGACCGGGGTGCATTTGTGACAGACACCTCTTTAGCTGATCCCACGGAAAGCTCCGAAGCTGGGATGTCCTAAATAAGGCAAGGGGCGGGTCTCTGTGCCCCTCACTGACTGGCCAGTCACGGGGTGCAGGCTGCTGTCCCTGAGGGGTACAGCCTGGAACGCGGCAGCTCCCTTCATCTGGGGGCACCTCCTGGGGAGGGGCCGGGGGCAGAGTGCCTGGGTTCTGAAGGCAGATCTGGGCAGGACCCCACAACATCCACTGCCAGCCTCCTGGGCTCAGAGCTCTTTGCAGTCAGGGGTTCACAGAGATGAATGTTGTTCCCTCAGCTTATGCCCCCATCTGTTACCAGAGAGCCAGCCCTCAGAAAAGCTTCCCTCAAGTGTTTTGGGACATCACCTAGAACGTGTTTCCTATCTTCCCCCCACCCCGTCATCACCAGCTACCGCTGCTGCAGCTGTTGAATTCCTCCCCTACCACACCACCTGGCTGCCTGCGCAGGAACAGAGAGCCATAAGGTCTTTTCTGGCAAAATAGGGAAGGCTGCCCCCTCCCCTTTGTAACACACTCGCCTAGAGGAGCCCTCAAGAACTCCTGTGCCTCAGTTTACAGGGTTAGCTCTTCATTTGGCCCTTACGGAGCTAAGGGAATAAAAGCCTGGAAAGCTACGGTTCTCAGCCCGGGCTACCCCGTAGAGTCCCCTGGGAAATTAAAAACAAAACAAAACACACCAGTGCTTGGCTCCACCTCCGCCCAATGGAATCAGACACTCGGAGGGTGGGGCCCAGGCACCCGGAGTGCTTTTTCAGTCTCCCCTGGTGATTCTAATACGCTGCCAGGGCTGAGAACCAGTGACCCCGATTTTTATTTACAAAGATCAGTCAGGGAGTGTGGGGGACAGAGATGGTTCCGGGGAGAGAAGTGAGGGCCTGACCCAGACTAGAGGTGATGGGAATGGAAAGAAGAGGGTAGAGATCACAGAAGTAGAATGAACAAGGGTCAGAGCAGGGGAAAGTTGGAGGAATCACGGGGGGGGGGGGGGGGAGCCAAGAAATACTCCTACCTGGGCCCTGCCCCCAGGGATCTTGATTTGATTGGTCCAGGTGGCTGGGAGGTGGGGGTGGGGGTGGGGCGGGTTTCATTTCCCCGGTGAGTCTAATGGCAGATTCCACTGGCAGGCCAAGCCAATAGACAGAGCTCTGGGTCATGGCACCGCCTCTTGCCTTGGGGACCTCACCAAGCAGGTGTCCAAAGTGTCCAGGTGGCCTCCACCCATTGTTGACAGGCCAGCCACGTTTCTCACCGTCTGGACCCCGGGCTGAGGTCTTGAGCAACACCAGTTTCCATCCAATCTAAACTCTAACCCTGGCACGCCCGGCTGGCCTCCTGGGAGAATGTTTGGGGCTGTTCTGCAGGATGTGGAACTGGACAGCTGTTTGGGACTCTCATTCCCCGGGGCGGGGGCTCAGCATGCTGGGCTGTCTGCCTTTCCCACCAAATGCACTGGCATATGGTTTATCCGGTTTAGCATTTTCTTATATAGGTGATTTGTTTTTCCCAGAAAGGAAACAGCTGTTTTCTAAAGACAAATAGATTGTCTATTTGTTGTTGATTGTCGTCAAAAGAATCCTTTTTTTTTTTTTTTCCAGAATGTGAAGTGGAAAGTAAAAATCACCCTTCGTGCCAACACCTGGAGGTGGCCCCATGCAGGTAGAGCAAAGCCCCTGACAGCCGGGCGCTCGCCTGGCTCTCACAGCCGAGTCTGGTTCTGCTGTTTAGCGTGGCCAGTTCCACAGAACACCAGCCAAGGCTACTGGATTGTGAAGGTCAAGACGAAAACAAAATCATTCTGCAATCATGTCTGAATGAGACAAAAACAAGAACGTTGTGCAAACGACAAAAACAACCAAGCATCCCCCTATCCTGGCTAATGGCAACCGTTGTTCCTGTTTTTACCAATTATAGCCTAGCTCCCCTTCTTCGTTCTTAGCACTCCATTGACCAGAATTATTAAGATATCCAATCATAAAACTACCCCGGCGCCTCCGCCGCATCCGACCCAGAGCAAAGCCATGCTTGCTGGAACCGTCCCCCCAAAGCACCAAGCGCAAGCCCAAGCCTGGAACTAATTGCTTTCAGCCTCGTCCTGAGCTACCTCGTGTTGCCCATGATGTGCCCCCCTCCCTCACTGTAATAAGCAGATAAACCCCACTACCCGTGTATTCCCGGTGGCCTTCAGCTAAAGAGCATTGACACATAGATTTTGGAACATATCCTTCCAGATATCATTTCCTTATTCACATAGATATAGTTTTATTTTAAAAATGAGAAGGCACTGTGATTCTAATTTGCACTCTACTTTTTGTTAAATTAACAAACTTTTTTTTTTTTTAAGACAGAGCGCGTTCTCATGGTCTGTGAGTTCGAGCCCCGCGTCGGGCTCTGTGTTGACAGCTCGGAGCCTGGAGCCTGTTTCAGATTCTGTGTCTCCCTCTCTCTCTGCTCCTCCCCTGTTCATGCTCTGTCTCTCTCTGTCTCAAAAATAAATAAACGTTAAAAAAAAAAAAAATTTTAAGACAGAGCGCGAGCGCAAGCAAGGGGAGGGACAGACAGACTGAGACCGGGGACCCAAAGCAAAGTCGGCTCTGAGCTGCCACCATAGAACCGAGGTGGGCTTGAACTCACAAACTGCGAGATCACAACCTGAGCTGAAGTCAGTCACTTAACCGACTGAGCCACCCAGGCGCCCCGTTAAAAAAAAAAAAAAAAAAAAAAAAATCATCATTTTGAACACCCTATTTTGTTGAGATCCAACTTTGGCTCAGGTCATGATCTCATGGTTCGTGAGTTCAAGCCCCACGTCGGGCTCTGTGCTGACAGCCTGCTTTGGATTCTGTGTCTCCCTCTCTCTCTGTCCCTTCCCCGCTCACTCTCTGTCTCTCAAAAATAAAGAAACATTAAAAAATATCATTTTAAACAGCTGCGTCTCTTGTTGTGTGGCTGTTGTGGACTTGCTGATACCATTCTCTAATTGTGTGATGCTGTGTCTCTTTAAGCCCATTGAGAGCAGGCTCATACGCTTTTTTGCTATCAGCCCTGGGCTGCTGGCTGTCTTCGAAAATCCCGATGAGGATCCCCAATCCTTCAGGCTTTGGTGCGGGGAAGCCACAAGTGAGGGTGGGGGTGCTGCAACTGGTCTCCGGGGAGGCAGAGCACAGGTGAGGCAGGACAAGTGGCCACAGATGCAGAGCCACGCTTCCGAGCTGGCCCTGAAAGGAGGCTCCCACTCCCTACTCTACTCCCAAAGGGTCACCCACCCAAAGATCGGGGACATGGAACACAGCTGACCCTCAGCTTCGAGAACATTCACTGCCTTAGAAGGGTGTCCGCTTGAGATAATCAGGCTTGGGAACCATTTCGGTAGATTTCTATTTCAGAGGAAGTTTCTCCAAAGCAGCAAAGCCAACAAAATTCTGAAACGGCAAGGTCAGTTCAGCTCTGAACTAATTTAAGATAAGTCCATTAAATCAATGCCAGGAAATAGGCCTTGTTCTAGCTCAGTGCTTCTCAAGCTTTGCTCTGCTCCCCAATCACCTGGGGATCCTTACAAACAAATCTTGATTCTGCAGGTCTGGGGCCAGGTCTGAGTGAGTCTTTCTTTCTTTCTTTCTTTCTTTCTTTCTTTCTTTCTTTCTTTCTTTCTTTCTTTCTTCCTTCCTTCCTTCCTTCCTTCCTTCCTTCCTTCCTTCCTTCCTTCCTTCCTTCCTTCCTTCTTTCTTTCTTTCTTTCTTTCTTTCCCTTTTTCACATCCAAGTTAGTTAGCATATAGTGCAACAATGATTTCAGGAGTAGATTCCTTAATGCCCCTTCCCCATTTAGCCCATCCCCCCTCCCCAACCCCCTCCAGTAACCCTGTTTGTTCTCCATATTTCAAAGTCTCTTCTGTTTTGTCCCCCTCCCTGTTTTTATATTATTTTTGCTTCCCTTCCCTTATGTTCATCTGTTTGGTCTCTTAAAGGCCTCATATGAGTGAAGTCATAGGATATTTGTCTTTCTCTGACTAATTTTGCTTAGCATAATACCCTCCAGTTCCACCCACGTAGTTGCAAATGGCAAGATTTCATTCTTTTTGATTGCCGAGTAATACTCCATTGCATATATATGTATGTGTGTATATATATATATATATATATATATATATATATATATATATTTACCACATCTTTATCCGTTCATCCATTGATGGACATTTGGGCTCTTTCCATACTTTGGCTATTGTCGATAGTGCTGCTATAAACATGGGGATGCATGTGACCCTTTGAAATAGCACACCTGTATCCCTTGGATAAATGCCTAGTAGTGCAATTGCTGGGTCGTAGGGTAGTTCTATATTTAGTTTTTTGAGGACCCTCCATACTGTTTTCCAGAGTGACTGCACCAGTTTGCGTTCCCACCAGCAGGGCAAAAGAGACCCTCTTTCTCCGCATCCTCGCCAACATCTGTTGTTGCCTGGGTTGTTATCTTTTTTTTTTTAATGTTTATTTACTTATTTTGAAAGAGAGAGAGAGTGTATGTGTGCACACGTAGGAGGGGCAGAGAGAGGGAGAGAGAGAATCCCAAGCAGGCTCCGCGCTGACAGAGCAGAGCTCGACATGAGGCTCGATCTCCCAAATTGTACACTTGTACACTTACCCGACTGAGCCACCGAGGCGTCCCTGAGAGTCTGCCTTTCTAACAAGCTCCCAGGAGATGCTGAGGCTGCCAGAATAGCCAGGTCCTCACTGTCAGGCTGAGACTTACCCCTAAAAGTCTGGTCAGTCCAACCTCATCACTTACCAACATGCAGGCAGAATGTGATGATCACCAAGTGACATGTTAGACATCTCTTCCCACCTCAGAGAAGTCTTCCTGTCCCTCTGAGAGATGAAACCACACCCAGGTAAATGTCCTGCTCTGTGGCAGTTAAAACATGAGTTTTGACACCACATTCTGCTCATGTGCAGCTGTACTTGGGTAACACGGGGCGGCTCAGACAGGAAGGGCTCCCAACCTTCCCATTGCAGAGTTGCCCGGGAGCTTAAACAGACCTGCTTCCAAAGAACCCGCTTTCAAAAATCGAATGACCCTGAGGCTCGAGAGTCCCAAACTGGCACCCCCTACCCATCTCTATGGTCAATTAAAAAATTTAATTATTAAATTTTTTAAACATTAAAAAATTCATTAATTAAAAAATGATTAAAAAATCATTATTAAAAAATTCATTAAAAAATTCATTATTCCCAGGGTGCCTGCGTGGCTCAGTCAGAAGACTGTGCGGCTCTTGACCTCATGGTTGTGAGTTTGAGCCCCATGTTGGGTGGAGAGATTAATTAATTAAATAAAAACTTTTTAAAAAGTTCATTATTCAAAATCAAGGGAAGAAAACAAAAAATAGGTTCAAAAGAGTTTAGCTAACTTCATGACTGGCAGATTCATAAAAGATTGCTAAGGGATGTGGGGAATCAGCAAATTGGAGAGGAAACTCTTACCTCCTCAGGCAACCCTTTCTCTCTTCCTCCTTCAGCTATTGGGTCCTTGCACCATCCGGGGTTGGGCGTTGAACAGTATCAGTGGAGTGTGGCCATACGGCACTGTCTAGATTTTCTCAGCAAAACCCAACAAGGCCATAGGGTGCCTTCGTGTGTTTCAGAAAAAGGTACCCCTTCCTCAAGACACCTTCCTGACGCTCGCAGGAACAATTGAGCAATAAGCAGTCACACTACAACCAAGCTGTAAATGGCACCCCCACTGTTGTGCAGTGCACAACCTGCACCATCATATGCAGCCACCTCAATGAAAGTCCTCCATTGATCCTTTGAGTTTCACCTTGCTCTGTCTTTCCCACTTCAGACCATGGCCAAGGTTCTCTTTTCCTCTTGGGGGGAGGGGGGGGTGGTTTGCAACTGGTCCTTGTATTAGTTTCCTAGAGCTGTGGTAACAAATTACCACGAACCGGGTGGCTTAAAACAACAGAAAGGTATTCTCTCACAGAAGCTCAAAGACAGTGTGTCACACGCTCTCTCCAGAGTCTTCCTTCCCGGCCTTGTCCAGCTTCTGGTGGCTCCAGGCCTTCTCTGGTGCGAGGCCACATCACTCCAACCTTTGCCTCTGTCTCCACATGGCCTTCTCGTCCGTATCTGTGAATTATCTTCTGCTCAAAGCACACTTGTCATTGGACCTAGTACACCCTGGATAATCCATGATGCTCTCTTCTCAGGATTCCTGATTACATCTGCAAAGATCCTTTTTCCAAATAAGGTCATAGTCCCAGGTTTGGGGGATTAGGACACGGACATACCTTTTGGGAGGCCACCAGCCAACCCACCAGAGTCCTGTTGCATGAGTGTCTTGATTGCAACCTCCAGCTGGTCACACTCAGCAGGCTTCTGACAGATGAGCTGTCCTCCAAACTAGACTGGACATAAAGGCGAAGTTCTCTCCTGCTACCGGGAGATAAACTTCCTCCTGTGCAGGAACGAGGATGCTCATCCATCCCAGTGCAGTGGAGGCCGGCTCTCCTTTCCACCTAAGGATCATCTGCAGGGTCCCCACGGCTTCTCCAACACCCGGCACAGGTTCCCTGCCATGTGAGCATCTGCAGATTTCCAAGCCACCCATGCCACCCTCACCCAGCCTGCCAAGGCTTTGGGAGGACAGTGGGGTGATAAAGATCGAACTGCAGATGTGGGGTAAGAGGGAAGGGGAGAGAGAATAATCATAATAGTAACAACATTGATCGCTACCGACAATTACATGGTGCCTGCCGTGGGCCAAGGCTACTTTCCATCTTTTAGGACTGTTACCACGACAGTCCTTGCAACAACTTTAAGCAGTACGCTTAAGTAGATGTTCTCAACCCACATCAGAGTCAAGGGATCTGAGGCAGAGAGAGATTAAGTAACATGCCCAAGTCTGATAAGTTTCTGAGCCAGGATTAGAACTCAGGCAGTCTGGCTCCGAAACCCACACTCCAACCAAGAAGAGACATGGTGTAGGCTGGATGGTTCTGGAAACTTGGAGGAGCTACGAATGTGAAAGAAGAAAGGCACTTCTGAGAAGCACAGCTGAGTTGAGCCTCAGCAGAGGAAGTGCAAGGAGGGCTTGGAAGTCCATTTTAATGACTTCCTTGATAGACAGCGCACTTCTTTGAACAGACCTTGAGCAAAGAGCTGTGTGGGCTGTCAAGCCCAGCCTCCAACCCCTCGTGTGTTTCCCCATCCAGCCAACATATACGCAGGGCAACCAAACGAATACATGAGTGAGGTTCATGATCAGGAGAAAGAGAACTCTCTGTCTTCCCTCCCAGCTCACCCTGCTCAAGCCTCCCCTCACTTTTTCCCCACCATGCTCAGGACTGGAAGTCTTTTGTCATCTTACTGCTGTGAGGTGTTGAGGGGGGGAAGATTAGTGAGGCGAGGTGGTGTGAGAGTCAGAGAGCATGGAAACACTGAAAGCTAAAAGGGGAAGACAAGGAAGGCTTGACTCCCTGTGTGCGGAGAGATCTGAGGAGGGCTCAGGTGGCGGGGATAACACCCAGCATTCCTTGTAGGTGGGGAGGACGTCTTGGGGGCCTATATCCCACAATTTGACCAAACTCAACCAATCACATGGTTAGATTTAGGAGTTTGATCACCAGGGAGTGTGGTTTTTAGTCTCAGGAATTACCAGGTGAGTCGTGCAAGGGCAGGGACTGGGGACAATTCCCTGTGTGCTGAAACCACCACAGCCTGGCCCTGAGCACCCACTCGGCTCTGTGGGAGGAGGGTTGAGAGCCCAGGAGATGGAGTTCCTGGTGTAGACACAGAGGAGCACAGCTGTGTCCTTTCAGCATTATTTTCTAGTGGAAATTTCAGTCACAGCCAAGTCTTGGAGGTCACGGGGAAGCCAGGAACCTGACAATAACAGAGTAACAGAGTTGACAGTAGATATTTCCTCCTGAGCTAGACCAGAATTTTCCTGGGCAGTCAAATGGAATAGAATGGGCCCAGATTTGGGAGTCAGAGCAGTCTGGGTAGGATTTCTGCCCCCCATCCCCCACCCCCGACCACTTATTAATTGTATGACCTGAGGAAAGTTCCATAACCTCTCTGGGTCTGTTTCATCTTCTGTAAAAATGGGATTAAAAGCACCTCACAAGATTATCAGAGAGACGTTCTGCTCATGGGCCGTCCTTCCTTTGTTTCTCAGCACTGCCGTGAATGCTCTGGTCCAACATACAAATTGAAACTTCCCAGAGCAGGCCTGCCCTTTCTCCCTCCCTCTCCTGCCCTGTTCACTGGGAAAGGACACAAGAGCAGCTCCCACACAGCCCTGGGAAAGGCCCTGAGGAGGCCTATACTGCATCAGAGCTAGCATAGCAGGGAGGCTGGGAGGGGGGTGGACCTGCGGCTCTCAGGCCTGGGGGTGGGGGTGGGGGGGCTCCCTGGCCTGTGGAGGAGACTGCCGGACTCTCTCACCCAGTGCTTTCTCCAGGTTCCTGGGTACAGGTGTCCACGCTTCGCCTCCCAGGGCACCTTTGTGCAGTGCACAAATAACTCACCCAGCTCGTGCCCCTGGGTAGGCACTCCAACCTTGCAGGAAAGGCCCAGAGATATTCAGTGACCTCAGCCCCAGAGAATGTGGGGGAATTCAGTGTGAGGCAGGGCTGACACAGCCAGACCTGAAGGGGAGGTCAGTGTAGGCTAGGAAGCTTAGAGGGTCAGCTGAGGCGTGGTGCCGTGTTTCCATATCCTTGGGAGTCAGTGTGACCCCTCAAGCCCGTAGGAGACAAGCCAGACACGTTGCCAAACACCCTGAGCCTATCTTCTCCTGCACTGGCAGCTGCCCAGAGAAGAACTGTTTTCAGGTTGTTTTCAAGGCTTCCTTCTGCAGCCGTTGGGCCCTGCCTCTTCTGTCCAGGGAGACAGGGCTCCGAGAAGAGGCCCAGAGCTGCTTCCCAGGGCCCCACTGCAGCAGCCCGGGAGCGGGGGCGGCCTGGCCTCCCTGGAGTCCCCGTGATTTGGCATAGGCCTACCAGCCTCTTTTCTAGAATTCTCCCCTCTATCTTCCCCTACTGAGGTGGATATGGATAACACCTACCCAAGGTTGCCAAATTGAACAAATACAAATACACAATGAACAGTTAAATTTGAGTGTCAGAGAAACAACGAATAATTGTTTTAGGATAGATATATCCCATGCAGTCTTTGGAACATACTTCTACTAACAAAATATTCCTTGTTTTATCTGGCTTTCAAATTTAATAGGCCACCTTGTATTTTAACCCTGGCCACACCTCATTCTTTAAATTCTGAGCATGTCCTTTTTCTCTACATCTTATCTGTGGGGAGACAACCGGACATGAGGGTATACGCAAGGCGTTAGGGTTTCTCATGTTTTACAAATATGTATTAATCGGGCTCACCGGTGAATGGCAACCACTCCCAGTGCATGCATATTCTTGAAATTGTGTTCTAGACTTGGAGGATGTGAGGTCTGAGGCCCGATCCATTGGGCCAGGGCCCCAGGGGAGCCTCCTGTTTGGGTATGCTTGGGGATATAAGAACGTATCCTGTCTATTTTTGCCTCCTTGTGCAAAAAGTTAAAAGAAATAGCAATGTTCCAATGTCCAGGGTCACAGGAGTAGGGAGGGGCAAGGGCTCCTCCAGGGCGGGCACAGAAGTCCCAGGTCTCTGCCTCTGGGCAGGTGGCAGGTACCTGAGCCACCTTTGCCACAGCTGAGGTGTTCAAATGCACCTCAGCTTGGAGGGTCTTGCCCTGGCAGCCACCTGGTCCCTCCGAGGCCCAACTCTAGGTCACCGGAGAAGATTTCGTGGAAAAATGCCGGTCCTCTCCAGGCAGCACACTGGCAAGGGACCGGCTTGGGCCCTCCCTGCCCTTGCAGGGAAACAGGCTTCCAGCTGCCCAGCCCAGCTGAGTCTGGAAGCTCAGAAGCCAGTGCCGTGACGTAGGCCTTCCTCAGGCACACCAGGCAGGGCCTCCTGGGCTGAACCTCCTGGACTCTAGCAGCAGGCTCGCTCCTCCTTCCCACCCCCCACCCCTTCCCATACCTCTCTCCCAGGATTCCCAACGACTTTGTCAGTGTGTCTCAGGCCAGCACCACACCCACCTTGACTCAGAGAGTGTGACAATGTACATGCCACTCAGGGGTAGTTCCGTCCAGCTCATGGCACGCATCTGCCTTCCCTGAGCACTGGTTGGGGAGGCTTTTCCTCCACTTTCCATCTTCTTCCATCTCTATTAGGAAGCACAGTGGTTAAGCTCTCAGTCTCAGACTGAAATTGCTGGGTTCAAATCCTGGCTTTCCCACCTGCTAGGTTAAGTTACTTAACCTGTCTGTGCCTTAGTTTTCTCATCTGTGAAAGGGGGCTGATAATCACCCCTATCTCATAAAGTTGTAAGGATTAAATGAAGCAATGCCTATAAAGAGCTTAGAAAAATGTCTGGCACATAGTGAATGTTTACTAAATGTTACTTATTGGCCGCTATCTAGATTTGCCAGGTGTCCTCTGTAGGCATCAATATTTTGTCCCTATAGTGAACAGCACCTAATACTAGGCACTAAAGGGAAGCCATAAGAAATGGAAGCTGTGGGGGCACCTGGGTGGCTCAGTCAGTTAAGATCTGACTTCGGCTCAGGTCACCATCTCGCGGTTCGTGGGTCTGAGCCCTGCATCGGGCTCTGTGCTGACAGCTGGGAGCCTGGAGCCTGCTTTGGATTCTGTGTCTCCCTCTCTCTCTGCCCCTCCCCCACTCATGCTCTGTCTCTCTCTCTGTCTCTCTCTCTTTCAAAAATAAACATTAAAAAAAATTTTTTTTAAAGTAAGAAATGGAAGCTGTTGTCACCATTCTCTGCTCTTGTGTCCCCTTGGAGAAATCCTGAAAGTACCTGCATAGCATTTCTGTTGTGCTTTGTGGCCATCTTTGCACGAATCCTTTGAAGGTTCTTCCTACATCTGGGGAAAATCCCACAGTAGAGGTCCATGCCTCCCCAAGGTAGAAGCCAGAAACTTGATTTCCCAGCCTGCCTTGCAGCAAAGAGGCACATGATATAGGCTCCACCAATCAGGTGCATTCACATGAGACCTTGAAGAAGCAGGAGATACCAGGTACCTCAAGGGCAAATGACTCTCCTCCATACTTTCCTAGGCTTTTCTCTAGAGGGTGTCATAAACTGAATCGTGTCTACCCCCGCTCAAAAAAAAAAAAAAGATATGTTAGCATCCTAACCCTCAGTACCTCAGAATGTGACTTTTTTGGAGATGGAATCTTTTCATAGATAATCAAGTTAATGAGGTCATTAGGGTGGGCTCTAATCCAATATGACTGACGTCCTTACGAAAAGGGAAATTTGGACACTGACAGACACATAGGGAGAAGATGAGGGCAGGGATGGGACGCTGCATCAGTAACACAAGGAAGACCAAAGATGGCCAGCACACCACCAGAAGCTGGGAGACAGGCATGGAAGAGATTCTCCCTTGCAGTCCCCAGAAGGAACCACGATGCCAAGACCTTGATCTCAGATTGCCAGCTTCCAGAACTGGGTGAAAATACGTTTCTGTTGTTTAAGCCACCCAGTTTGTGGTACTTTGTTACAGCAGCCCCAGGAAATGAACACAGAGGGGAAGTTCCTATGCTTTTGTGTCAAATGGAAACTCCCAGGAGCAGGCAATTTTATCTGGTTTATTTACTGGCACATAGATGGTGCCAAAGAAATAGATGTTCAACAAATGAGTGTCTTCTTCCTCGTTCACAGCTCAGGCCATACAGGACAGAGAAAGGTCCTACCTTCACAGACGGCAATTTTATCCATTACCATCCAGCTCAGCTGTGGTCCCACCTGCCAGACATCTGCAGAGCTCCGCGATGCGACGGGGTCTCAGGCCCTGTGCGGGCAGCAGGTTCTGGTGGATGGCTGCCTGGCCTTGTGGCTTTCAGGCCTGGACTGATTACTGAAGAGACTTTAGAAATCCTACTTGCACTCTTTCATTTTAAAACCCATGAGGCTCAGTGAGGGTTTAAATACCTTCCCGACCCATCCCTTACCACAGCATGGCATAGCCACGCAGATAAACCTCAGGTTCTGCTAAAACATACATCAGCATGGACCTTTTCAATATGTCTTCCATGCTATTTTGCTTACCCCAAAGTTTCTCCCTTCCCTTCCCTTCCCTTCCCTTCCTTTCCTTTCCCTTCCCTTCCCTTCCCTTCCCTTCCCTTCCCTTCCCTTCCCTTCCCTTCCCTTCCCTTCCCTTCCCTTCTTTCATGCAATGCAGAGTCACAATGAGAAGGTGCCTGGTGGCAGGGAGAGACTCCAAGTTCTAAAGAAAAAAATGATAATTATGCCTGTGGCCAGTACGGTGGTTCTTGCTGCATACTTGCTAGCCCGATTTCTTTGAGACCTAGTCTAATTTCTCCGTGACAATGACTTGGGGGTGGGGGCAAATGTCTGCACAGCATGTTTGACTAGTCTAAGTATGGCTGGAGATCTTCTCTCATTTAGACTGAGTGTATGATTGCATGGATATGAGTATATGTGTCTGAGAAAGAGAGAGCGTGTGTGTGTTGTGGGGAGTAGACCTAGGAAGGCTCTTTCCCAGAGGACGAAGAGGCAATTGCCCATGTCCTGTGATGTTAAGCTGCCTGCCCAGGCCTCTCTCCATCTTCGTGTGCAGACCAGATCATAATGAGGACTGAAGTCACCCAGATGGGTCACCAGGAGTCCACAGGGCCCTACCCAGCAGGGTTCAGCCTACAGGCCACACCCAAGCCTGTCTGGGAATGGGCCTCCCTGTGGTAAGAAACGTGAGCCTCCCTGATTGCACAGGGGCTGGGCGTGTCCCTCACAGAGCGTCCTTTGTGCCCAGGAGAGGATTGGCCCGGTTTGTTCTGGCAGACTTCCAGGCACTGCCCACCTCCAGCCACCCTGCCCCGGAGCTCCCCGCCTTTCCTCTCCAGCTGGCCCTCCCTTCCTCACAAAGTGCAACCACCTTACTGAGGTGCTTGGGGGGAGGCCTGTGCCACAAGTGTGACCCTGGAGCCCCTGGCTAGAGGTCAGGGTGACTCCAAGGACTGCTGTCACGGAGAGGAGAAGCTTCTGGGGCCAGCTCACATGACTGGGGCTGCTGACAGGCCCACCCTGGGGCACCGGGGACAAGAAAGAGCCTGCTGTCGGGATGGAGGAGAGAATACTGGAGCAGAAAAGCCCCTCTCGTTCAACCTGCCTGCACAGGGGTGAGATACAGCATCTGGTTTGCTGCTGGGGAGACACCATCACTGAAGGTCCACAATTACAACTGCAACTGTTCGTGTTCCTTTAAAAAATTAAATTAAAAAAAGCCCACTAGAAATCTCATGCTTGTCAGAGCCTTCCTCCCCCGCCGTCGGCTCCCATTATGAATCCATGGCATCTTCTGCTGAGAGTTAATTACATGTTGTGTGAAAGATACAGGGCTTCCTTTTACATTTTTTTTTTCCTCCTTGATGGGTCCTAACCCTTTTGGCTGTCTGCCTCTGCTTCTTCCCTGTGCTGCAGGAAAGAGGGGCACGCGGCGAGGAGGAGCAAGCCTGACTTCAGGCCCTGTGCTCCTCAGAGCCTGGCTCTCAGATGCTGACAGCTCAGGGCCTCCCTGCACCAGTGAGCTGGCGACAGCCCTACCCATCCAGGTCCCCGTGCGCCACTGCAGGGAGATCCCAAGTGCCAGGGATCATGACAAAGCGCAAATGGAAGGTGTTGTTCAGGTGCCCGGCACTTCGCCCCTCTGGAACCTACCCCCTTTTGCCCTCCTCCCCCACAAGCAGGGGCGTCAGGTGGAGGGCAGCGTGAGGATGGCATCCTGAAGCCATCTGCGCGAAGGCACAGAAAGGGAACAGGACCCCTTCCGGGAGGCTTGATTCAGAGTTTCACAGTTGCTGTTCTCCTTGGTTCTTTTCTCTGATTGCTCCCACACATAGCCAGATATTTCATTCTTGAGATGGCTCACCTTTTCTCTTAAGAGGCTATGACCAACTCCGGAAGCAACAAGTGTGGACTGATACCTTGAATTATTGCCTCTTTCAGGTGTTGAATTTCACCTACAGATGACATGGCTAATTGCACAGCTGTTGGGCCCTCTCCGAGCATGCTACAACTCCCCTTGGCCTTGACAAGTCGCAGCACTGCAGGGCTGAAGGGCGCTCTTGGCCAAACCCCGCCCCAAGGCAAGACACACCTTAAAGTGGAGAACTTTCTACCATCCTCCAATATCATTCCAGTAAAACAGGCAATAAAGGAAACCTCAAGGTTGTGAGTTAAAAGCAATCAGGTCTATAATTATGATTCTCAACTAACTGCACACAGATTAACCACTTTTTAATGGGGCAAACCTTTCATTGTGGGCTGATGTCCTCCTGCAACTACTTTTCCTAATTCCAAATTAGGGCCCAGTCTGGGAATGTTAATTCATTTTAATTATTAGCCTTGCCTAGTTTAAGAAGCGCAATCTGCTGCTACTGGATTCCAAAATAAAATACAAACGTGAATTTTCTATTCTTCCGAATATGGTGTTTTGCAGCTTCCCGACTTAGGTACAACCAAGAGTAGACTTCGTAAAAAATAAAAATAAAAATAACTCCTCTGTTTGGCTTGATTCTTCAAAGCCCGGTGTAGGCTGAGAGGGCATACATGGCTGGTGTGACAAACCACACTGGATTACTGATGAGTGGGTTGTCCCCAGCCTCTAAGGCAGGGGGAACTCAGCCCAAATGCACAGAGCCTGTGAGAATGCCAATTCCTGGGCCCTGCGCCCAGAGATCCTGATTTGGTGGGTCTGGGGTGGGGCCTAGAATTCTGCATTTTAAAATAAAAATAAAATAAAATAAAAATAAAAAAGCACCGTGGGTAATTCTGATGCAAGTAGCCACAGGTTAAAAAACTCCAGAGGGCTATGGCTGTGGCTTATAAGCATAGAAATCAGCTGGGCACCCAGCATGCTGCTCTACTCCCAGCCAGAACCTTCCTGGAGTGTATATTCCAGGAAACTATTTATATATCTATTTTTTCAATGACATAATTTTTTTCCCCTTGGTTATATAGCGATTGCAGAGAACTTATATAATGCCATAATAAAAAAAAAAAATAACAGCCACTCATAATCTCTCCAAAAGGGGTGGGACTATCAGCATCACGTTGTGGTTTTTTTCTTCTTTGTGTATTTTTTATAAAGTTGACAACATACTGAACAGATCATGTTATTTCATTTTCCCTCGTGTCACTATTTTTTCCTGAATATACCATTTCTGAGGCTACCTAATATCCCCCTCGTGTGGATGTGACTTATTTTAATAACCACCCTTACCTGTTAGATGTTGAACAATAATTAATGATAGTAATATTGAGTCGGATATCTCTACGCATAAAGTTTTATCAACATTTTTGCTGACTTCCGATAGCTAGGTTCCTAGAATTGGATCACTGGATTAAGGGATGTGAATGTTTTTGAGGCTTCTGATAAAGAGATTGCCAGCGTGCTGTTCCAATTTGCCCCCTCACTGGCATATAGTGGAAGGCCCCTGTGTTGACTAGCCCTCAGCCTGTACCACAGCCTGTTACCAAAGATATTACTCTTACTGTATGTTATGAGTTGAATTATTTTCCCTAAAAAAAAAAAAAAAATTGTGGAGTCCTAACCTTATTTGGAAACAGGGTCTTTGCAGAGGCAATCAAGTTAAGAAGAGGTAATTAGGGTGGGCCTTTATCCAATATGACAGGTGTCCTTACTAAGAGGAGAATGCCACGTGAAGTCACAGATACACAGGGAGGGCATCACGTGCTAAAGGAGGCAGAGACTGGAGTGATGTTTCTGCCTGCCACGGAATGTGGCCTGAAGCTAGGAAGCGACAAGGAAGGCTTCCACCCAGAGTCTCAGTGGGAGCATAGCCCTGGTGACACCTTGATTTCAGACTTCTAACCTCCAGAATTCTGAGCAAATCAATTTCTGTTGTTTAAAGCAAGTAACTTTCTGTAGCACTTGGTTATGCATTCCTGGGAAATGAATACACGTGTATTTCCTGGATTGGTGTCACCTCGACCAGAAACGGCTGAGGTGCAAAGGACAGAAGAGTGTCCAGTGCAGCCAGTTAATCCGTCCTTCCTGGGAGCATTTCCTGCTCCTGTGCACAGGAGTAAGAGTCCAGGGCCCAGCATGGGACTCTGGGGCCCATAATCCGTTAGAGCATCTATTTCCCTCAGTCACATCTCATGGTAGATGGGCACACAAAACATGAACTTTGCATTTTTCTTTCAAACTCTTGGATTTGACTCAATGGAATAAGGATTTATTGGGCTCTTTCAACACCTCCTGGATTAAAGCCTTGTTCAGCGGTTCAGACATGCCTAAGTGTCTGCGCAAAGGTCATCTTTGTCACTGATATGGCCTCAGACTGATTCAGGATCAGGTTTCTCCCAGGCCCTAAACCCACGATTGGTCAGTAGATTATGCTGCAATTAAATTCCTTACTTCTAGAAATGTTGGTCTTTACTCCACTGGCTTCTGAAAAAGAGCCTGTTTCTCTCTCAAGTTGACCTTCTTGACCCTGGACATAACCTGGACCTAAAGAACCCCAAGTGGAAAAAATTATACATGCTAAGGAAGTTTTTACACCCACAGTTTGAAAATCTAAAACACGTTAAACTACTCTTTACTGAGCATCCCTGACTTCTGGTCCTCACAAGAACCCTGTGGGTGGGTATAATGATCTCTATTTTACAGGAAAAGAAACCAAGGCCCCAGCAGATCAGCCGGCAGATGGCCCAAGGTAGCAGAGCTCAGACATGGCAGAGCCAGATGTGGAGCCAAGATTTTCTAAAACAGTGTCCTGGGCCCTCTGGTCTATTATGTGGCCAAGGAAAGCTTAGGGAAGGTTAGCTCCTCAGTGGAGTGATAAATGCTACCAGAGGAAGCCAGATGTTTTGAGGAGTTATGCCCAACTTTCGGAGGCAGATATTCCTAATTTAGCTCAGTCTCATGCCCAAATTTTCTGGTATCTGCAGTAATACAGAATTTTGTTACATGACCCCTGAAAATAGTCTAATCTCTGCTAGTTCATCTTTTGACCTTATATCTCACTTTCAATATATCTGCTCCACAAGAGTTGCAAAAAAAAAAAAAAAAAAAAAAAAAGTAAGCCCTCTAAATGCAGATGAGGACTCTTACATTTAATGGAATGCTTTGAAAAAAGTTTTGTGATGAGACAGAGCCCCTCAGGGGGGAAAAGAGAGAGAGACAGCCCCTAATATTTTTTTGTATTAATGAACGTATTTACACATGACAGGTTAGCTTTAACGAAGTCCATCGGTATTCTTGAGTATGGACTTACACACGATGGGCTAGCTCTAGTGAGGTGCCCTTATATTCCACTGGCCCTCTGCCCTAGTTCCAACTGCTAAGGGAAGGAGCAAAGGCTCTTCCTGCCGAATGGCCGCTGGGAATCAATGAGGATGATGAGCCAGGGGGCACGGAGGCTGAGCTCAAGCCAAGAGCAGACTGGGTCAAAACCCAAGCTGAGGCTCTCATGGAAGCAGACACAGCAAGCCGGAAGCCCCGTCAGACACAAAGGAAGAGTATCAGGCCAAGCGTGGGGCAGAGGAGGGCAGAGATGACAGCTAATTCCTTTCCTCAGGGGTTCCACCAAGGGGGAGGTGCAAAGATGAAACCCTGGGCCTCCCCGTGGGCCTCCGGGTGGAGAAAGAAGTTGAATTCAGCAAAACTGCTCAGGCCAAGCAAAGCAAAGTAAGAGTTACGTGGATGCGTTTAGAGCCAAGTGCACTCAGGCAGGCAGGAGAAAAGAGTTTTGCAGAGAAAGTGGCAACTGAACTGGGCCCAAACCAGAAACATGAAAAATCGGAATGTGAAACAGTGGAGGAGGCAAATCCTACCCCAGGGAGTTCTCAGCCTGAAAAAAAAGATGTGGAAGTTGGGGGTGGCAGTGTCTGTGGCTTAGGTATCCGGCCACAGCTCCCCTCCTGCACCTGGCCTTAGCTCCCAGGATAACCCCCACTGGTCCAGCCCACCAGCTTCCCCGAAGGGCCACCACACAGGGCCCAGGACCTTCCACCACTAACACTTTCCATACCAATCCCTGGCCACTATTTCTGCCCTCTGATGTCACAGGGCTCTGCATCCTGACCCATCTCGGCAAATTAGACCTCTCGACTTCCCAAGAGCTGTCATTCTTAACTCTTTTCTGCAGAGGCCTATAGCGCAGAGCTTCCCAGAAGTCTGGTTCAGTGCTATTTTGAGCGGGACTGGATTGGCAGAAATGAGCCACCCACCCGCACACTTGGGAAAAGGCTGCCCAAGGAGAAGGGGGCCAGGAGCTCCCACTCTGCACGAGTTTGAGTGAGGGTCATATGGGGCAAGCAGCAGCTCACGTGGCCCCTGTCGAGGCTGTACCCACAAACAGCTCTGGACAGATCCGGGCGGGTTCTGTTCACCCAGCTGTTGCGCTACGTCTCCTGCAAGATGAGACACGGACACCCCCCTCCCCGGGGGTTGGCATCACTTGTTGAGCCGTGGCTTTGGAAAGAACAGCAAGTTAAATCCCGGAAAGAGACTGAGAATGAAATCCAGCTGGAGGCCCACCAACGACAGTTGTGTCTTGCTCATCCTGGCGGCCACAGCCCCCCTCCTGCACCTGGCCTTAGCTCCCAGGATAACTCCCACTGGTCCAGCCCACCAGCTTCCCCGGAAGGGCCACCACCCAGGGCCCAGGGTGGTGGGGGCGGGGTGGGATGGACAGGGAGTCGAGGAAGCCCAAGCACCTGTGGGGCTCCTCTGCCTTCCTTCCTGTCTGACACGGGCAGGGAAACCTATCAGGGTTAAAGCAGCTTCCGGGTGCCTCTTAGGCCACTGCAAGTGGGTGCTTTTTAAAGGGTCTTTTGCCCTCTGTGAGCACCCTAGAACCACAGGATGCAGCCTCCCCGAGTGGTTACTGAACACCGACTCAGGGGCAGACCATAGTGCCCAGAGCCGCTACAGCCTTGTTATCCAGACCAAGGCCAGACTCCTTCGCATGTCTCATTCCTGCCTACAGCTAACCTGTCTTCTGTCCTCAAGGGGCTTTGACCTAACATCTCAGGTAGGAAGCAGCTCACTTTCCCAGGAGCCCAGTCATGTTCTTCACACATTCTTAATATTCTTCCTTCCTCTTTTCATACAGCGGCTTCCTTCCATCTTCCTATCACCACCCCTTCACTAAACCACCACCCACCTTCTATTTCCTGAGGTTCTGGAAAGCCTTTCGGCTAGGATACACGTCCTCTTTGAAGGGTGTGAGGTGGGGAGAGTCACCAGCCTCAACCCCATCCCACCACGGGGCAGGGGAGGGAGGGAGGCTAGGCCAGTGCCCCTCTTCAGGCTCGGCTAGAGCCGCTCCCACCGAAGGGAGCTGGACCACCTCCTCCAGACTCACGAGCTCCCCGGTGCCCCGGGGCCAGGGTGTTCACCCGGGCTCCCCTTCCTCCCCCGGAAACTCGGCCTGCGGCCTTTCCCAGCATGCCCCCCTTCCCCAAGCCACTGTGGGGCGGGTCCAGCCACCCACCCAGAGCCGGCTTCAGCACGTGGCCGTGGGGCGGCAGGTTTCCTCTCCGCCCGGCTGCACCGCGGGGCGGTTCTCACCCTCTTTCGCCCCTACCCCCCGTGACTTCTTGTAAAATGCTGCGCCCGTCCCCACCCACCTCCGCCCTCCCGCGGCTGCCAGACCGGGGCCGGCCCCCCACCGCCTCCCCCGGAGGCAGCGCTTTCTCCGCCCCTGGCAGCGGGATCCGCTTCGGAAACTGTTGACTCAGAGGGTGGCCGGGCGGCCAGCGTCTGATGTCAGCTTGGAGTGGGGCCAGGGGAGAGGGGGCGGGAACGCTGGGGGCTGGAGGCGCGGGGCGCGGGGCAGGGCCCACGGGCGCCGGGCCGCGGCGGGGGGCTGTGCGGCTCGCTCGGCGGCTGCGGCGGCCCGGGCGCCCGTGAGTCACGGTGCGTCACCGGAGCAGATGCCCGGGGCGGCCGGAGGCTCCCGGGCTCCCGCTGACTCATCAGAAAGCCCTGCTGCACAGCCCGGGGGGCGGGACGGCGCGGCGGGGGACGCGGGGGGGGGGGGGGAGGAGTGAGACGAAAGGGGGGACGGAGGGAGTGAGGCAGGGGACAGAGGGAAGCAGGGGGAGGCAGGGGGAGGAGGAGGCGTGGGTGTGTGTGTGTGGCGGAAAGGCTCGGGCGGGCGGCGGCCGAGGTCGTCTGAGGCGCGCGGGGCCGGAAAACCCCAAGAAGGCGGCCGCGGCGAGGGCGCTGGGGCCGGCTGGCAGCTGCAGGGGTCACCTGCAGCGCGGGCGGGCGGCGGGCGACCGGAGAGGGAACAAGTCCCCGCCTCCCCGCAGCCGGCGCGCCGCGTCAGGGGCCTACCCAGCCCCCCGTGCGCAGTCTGTCCCGGCGAGCGGGCCCCCGCAGGGTGCGGTGGGGGCGAGGGCTGCGGGAGGCCCCTGGCCCCATGTCGCACACGCCCAGCTATCGGGAGAAGGCGGTCCCGAGACACCAGGGCTGGCCTCTGTGGCGCCCGAGGTCGCGGGGTTCTTCCCTCCGCCCCCTAAGAAAGCCTTTCTGTGTGTCTGGGAAGAGACAGCACCAGCATGCAGGTCCTCGACCGTGCATTCCTGGCCTCACTCTTTATACCCCTTCCCTCTCCTGGGGCGTCTACCCTGGTGCTGTAGCCACCACGTGCTGGGTCAAGGCCTGGTTCCAGTGCCTTCCTGTCACTGTTGGCTACCTACAAGACCCCGTGGCTCTCAGAAAATTGAACAGAGGGACCAGAGAACTTCAGGAAGGCTCATGAGCCGGGAGAATTTCTCTGGGTGACTGTCCACCCTGTCCTGCAACAGGGATAAATTCTGTAGCATTCAAGAAATATGAGACTCTTCTATGCAAGGCGCTCCCCATCCCCTGTGACAAGTGGGGGAAGAAGAGGCACAGAAGAGTCTAATGGTTCTCACTCTGCACATACAACCTAACCAGGGAGGCACCCAGGGCACACGTTGAGCAGAATGGGGGTCAGGGGTAACAAGAGCACACAGAAACCCTGGTGGAGGCTCCCTGGTGGGGCTGGCATTAGGGTAGGGACCTTGAAGAGGAATGATTTGAACAGATGGGGAAAGGACATTCCAGACAGAAACAAATGCCTGGAACTAAAACCTAGAGGCGGGAAGGAGCAGGGTGAGTTCTGGGAATGGCAAGCAATCTAGTTGGACCGGAAGAACGGAGGCTCACAGGAGCATCAGCGGCTTGGCCCAGCAGACAGATGTGGATCTCAGAAGCAGGCACAGTGGCCCAGAGGGACCTGGAGCTACAGGGTTCCGCCCTCTGCCCCAGGGCACCGAGTCATGCCAGTTCCCAGACAGATGGATTCCTTCCAAGAATTCCATAGTCCTGCTCAGTCACAGCTGCTGGAACCTCCCTGCTTTGGATGGCTTTTATTACTTGGTGTCTAATGCAAATCCTCTTTTGTTCAGATTTCAAACTTTCCTATTCTGTCCCTCGATCACTATCTATATGTATTGATCTCCCTCAGTGTTTCTCCATCCCAGCACATTAGAATTACCCGGGGGTGCTTCCGAAAACAAAAATTTAGATGCATGGGCCCCCCTCCCTGAAATTCTACTTCCTTTTTCTGGGGTGGAGCCCAGGCATCAGCTTTCTTTCAATGGGCAGCCAGGGATGAAAAGTACGGATGCAGATGTCACCGATGAGTGCATCCAGGTCAGGCCCACCCTCAGAGTGGGGCCTCCTGGCCTTCAGACTTCCCAACTCCGACAAACCCGGAGAACGGCCTTGGCAGGTCTCCAGGAGCAGTCGGACTCCCTGAAGCTGGAGTTGAAATGTGCTTCCCAGGCATCCACTCTGTAGCTGAGGCCAAAGTTTCCGACAGGAAGGGAGGGTGAGGCTTCTGTTTGCTTCCCGAGGGCCAACTGGCCTTTTAAGAGCCAGTGATAGCTAGCCACCATGAGCCCCACCAGCAGAACTGGGCGTCAGTGGGAACTGTAGGCAGGTCCCATCGACTCCACTGGTAGGGGGCTTAGATGTGGCACCATCTCCTGCCACACCGGCCCTCGGAAGTAGAAGAGGACCACTGGGGATAGACTGGGGACCTGGCCTACAGGTCCTCTCTTTCTTACAGGCAAAATGGAAGTGATGGTTCCTGCCCCTGTGAGGATCTTGAGATAAGTCACCTCAGCATAGGGAAGGTTTTCAGTAAACATGCTCTTCTTCCTGTTTTGCTGGTAACTCTTTTCACAAATTTAGGAAAACTCTCCAAATCTGGGCCTCACAACTCCCTCGGTATTTGTCCACCCCCACCTCCCCAGTCCACAGCTTTGGGGAGGAACCTGAAGTCATATCTAAGGCCCTGTGGTAGGAAGGTCAGGCTTAGGAACTTGGCAGTGGCCTCCCTGCTGCAAGGGAAATGGCATCGACTAACAAGAGGGTAACCAGCCAACCTCTCCCAGGACTAAGAAGCAGAATTATGGCCTTGAGTCCAGGGAGGATTTAGACCTAAAGGAAGAATTTCCTGACAAATGACAATGTTGCCTATAGGACTCATGGAGTCCCTAACAGTTTGAGATCCATCCTGAGCACCTGACCCTGTCCCCACCAAGCAGTGTTGTTCCCATTTGACAGCTGAGAAAACTGAGGGTGAGAGACATTCAGTAACTTGGTGAAGCAGCCACGTCCAGCGGCAAGTGGCAGGAAGGAGACTGGAATCTGGAAGAGCTGCAGTTGAAAGTAGTGTGGCAATCTGTCCCTGCCTTTTGACTCTTCTAATATCCTAGGATTTTGCGTTTTTCATCTCAAGCCTTGCACCCAGAATCCTAGAGAGGCCACACTTAATCCTACGGTGGGGGCATTAAACCCAAGGGGAGTCATTGATATGCTGGACACTCTTCTCCCTTTGAATCCCCATCACGGCTAGAGGAAATGCTATAAAGGTAACCAGTGGTTATTGGAAGGTCTTTCCTGGCCAAACTGAAGGCAAGCTAGAGAGTGTCCAAGGTCTCGAGAAATGCAGCAGAAGCGCCACGAGACGGCCCTTTGTCGGATTTCCGCATGGACAATTCTGTTCTCTCTCTGGATTCTACCGGGCACCTCTACTTACAGCGTCGCAAGCTTCCCGGTGTGGAAGCTCCAATTTTACAGATTAGAAACTTGAGGCTGGACAGAGGTACCACTGGGAAACAACTGTGTCTGGATGGGACGCCACCGGTTCCCTCCCCCGTCGCGTCCCGAAGCCAGGCCCGACCACCTACTGCGGACGGGACCGGTAATCCGGGCGCCCTCCCAGGTCTGGCCCTCCGGGCTGCACGGCGGCCCAGGGCGCGGCGGGGCAAACAGGACGCACCTTCTCGCCGCGCGCGCACAAGCCCAGGGCCGGGGCCGGGGCCCCGAGCGCCGGGGAGGAGCCCATTTCCCTTCCCCTTCCCCTGGGAACCGGCCGCTGGCGGTGGGGGTGGCCGCTGCCCTCCCCACCCGGCCCGGCCGCCAGGTGCCCAGAAACTCGGCCTCCCTCTCCCTCCCCCGCGCCTGCTCTCCGCGCGGCCCGCGTCTCGGAGGTCACGTCTCCCCATTCGGCTCCAAAGTACTAGTCAGCCGCTGCCCCGCCGACCGGGCCGAGAGGCGGGGGCCGGGGGAGGGGAAGGGCGGGGCGGGGGCGGAGGGGGCAGGGGAAGGAGAGGCGGCCCGGACGGGCGGGTCAGTGCGCTTGGCCCCCTTTCCCTCCCGCTCGGCGCGGGCGCGGCCGGGCCCCGCCCACTGTGCCCCAGTCGGCCCGAGCCCCCGGGGCGAGGCGTGGGCAGGGCCGCAGCAGCGTGGCCACCGCCCCTGCCGGGCACTCCGCGGGCGGGGGGCGGGGCAAGGGGAGGCCCCGCCGGGGAAGCCGCGAGGCCGCGCTTCTGGAGCGGCGCGCGGGCCGGTGTTGCTGGGGAGAAAAGCGCCGCCGCGGCCCCGCCCCGAGCCCAGGGGACGCTGCGCCCTCTGCTGGTAAAACCTCAGAACTGCACGCGGGCCCCACCTGCACCTACAGCGACGACCGGCCTTTGGACACTGAGGGGGCTGCTCGGGTCTGGTCAGGAGAAACTACTGGTTAATTAAAGATCATAATCCCCCCCCCCCCCCCGCCAAAAAAAAATCCGATTTCAAAAGCGATTCCTGGGCATTTCAGGAAAATTTGGAAATTTGGAGAAGAATAAAATCACTCATAGTTCCTAACACTGTTAGGAGTTTTCATGTCTACCCTTACGGTGCTTCACATCGGCAAGTCTGTGTGTGTGCACTCTTTATAGAATAAAAAATACAATATTGCCGGCTCTGTGAACGCAGAGGCCTTATTTTATTCATTGCTCCGTCCTCAGTGTTTAGAACACTGGCAGCATTCTAGATGCTGAGAAACCATTTGTCTCTATCTACAGGGGATCAGGCTTTATACGCTATCAGGATCGTCGTTATCATGCTTAAATTTTCTTTTATGATCCCCTGACCCCACAGATGTGAGTATGCAAGGGATTGATGGTAAAACGGTCCACTAGCCCTCGTAGCAGATGAGCTTGGGGTTCACAAGTATTCACAGTACACATTTAAGGTACCCCTCCCCCCCCCCCCAACACACACCTGGAATCTGGACAACACCCTGTAATCAAACACACGATTCCTGCAGCAAAATGCATGGCTATTCACACGAAGTAGGATACACAAACACCATCAACAGCTGCATGTCAGTTCAGTCACGTTTTGAGGCCAAATGGGTTTTCGCCAAACCAAACTAAAAACTTTGGGTTTCCCGGGCAATTTGAATTTTGAATTTGCAGACACTGTGGACCCTGCACTAACCTCTGGCCACACCCGAGGGTAGGCGACACAAGTCTCTGCTATGCGCTCATGCTTTCCCGTGCGCCTGTCTCTCGCATCCTCCGTGTGCCTCGTAGCTCGGACAATTGAGGTGCCAACTGATGAGATGTGATTGAATCTGGGATGTGGGATGTGAAGGAGTGGGATTTAGGGGGGTTGGACTTTTGGACGTGGTCACACCTCCTTCCCTACTCGCAGCCGCCTTCGAACCAATGGACCTCAGCACGTGTGCGGTCACGTCTTCTTCCTGGACTCGCTTCCAGGGCGAAGCTGGCCCCAGTGGACCTCCCCTGGGGATTTTGAAAGAGAGGAGCCCAGCTTCCCCCGAACACCCCCACCCTCCCAGAGCACCACCGGGACAAAAAGGACACTGCTGTGACTTCTCAAGAAAGGTATGGGAACCAAGGCATTTGTGTCTGGCATCTCTCCAAGCTCCAGACTGAAGATCCAACCTCCTGCTGACATTGCCACTTGACTCCCACCCCCAAATTTACCTTAAATGTGATATGCCCAAGACCACACTCACAAACCTCCCCTCAAACCCTGGTCCTCTTCTGTTGGGACCCGTGTCAGTGATGAAGCATGTCATCTGTGCAGTTACACCAGCTAGAAACTCGGGCATCTTCTGCTTCCTTTTCCTCCCGCCTTTTTTGGGACTCATCTCACGTCTCTGTCCATTTACCTCTGAAACAGCCCTCCCACCCCTCCCTGCTCTCCACCTCCACCTCTGCCAATGCAAGGGCCTCACCAGTCTCCACTTCCAGCTCTCGATTTACTCAGGTCCTTTCTCCACAATGCAACGTGACGAATGCCTTTGAAATACAAACTCGGTTATGTCACACAGAGACACATTCCAGGGCCACCAGGAGCAGCCGCCCAGGAATACGAGCTCACCTCGGATTCTGCGGCACGTGACCTGCAAAACGCACATCGTTTGACAGCTCTGAGGCGCACCCCACCCGTAGCTATAAAAACGGTAACGTCTTTCCCATTTCTCCTAGGATAAAAATGCATGGTGACTGCATTATGAGCCTCTATAAGGCTTCTATAATTGGCTGCCTTCCTCAGTCCCTCGAGTTTCCACCCCAGGACCTTTGCACATGCTGTGGCCTTTACATGGACCATTCTCCCTCCATCTCTTCACCTGTTTAACTCCCACTCTTCCTTCACATCTCAGTGCAACTATTCTCTAACCAGGAAATCTTTCTGATCAAGCCAAATGCCGCATCGAATGCTCTTCACCACCAGGTGCTACTTCTCCATAACCGTGACTCTTGTAGTCTTCCATGTATTGGCTCGACACTTGTCTCCCTCAGGATACTGGCACTTCTGGTTTGCCCATAATGGTGTTGCCAGCACCTGGCCCAGAGCCATAAATATGTGTTCGGTAAACATGTGAATGAACAGATGATGGCTACCCTCCCTGTTTGCTCACCTCTGGGGTAGCGTGTGGCATTCTGCTCACCCATCTCAGGACAAGCCCAGGAAGAGAAGCAGAAGCAGAGAAAGGAGGGGGAGTTTGTGAGTTCCGACAAAGAGCATCTGTTATGTGCCAGGCTCTGGGGATACGTAAAAGATGTAGCCGTGTCCTCAGGAGATGGCACACTGAGAAACCAATTCACTGAATGCCTTCAAGATCTTAACTCCTAAATCACAAAACAAACCCATGGATCTAGCAAAGCCACAACCACACAGGGAACTTTCCCCCACAGATAAAAGGTCCCTTCTTTGACCCTGAACCAATCAGCAAAAAATCTCCTTTCTCCCAACCAACCAACCAGTCCTAAGGGTTCCCTGCTTTATGAGTGCTTCAACCACCTCCGAAAAGCCCATCCTAACCCTACCAGGTTGAGAGGCTCTGAAGGCTTGCCTGGTGTAGGAGTTCCTTGCATGTGTCAAGCTAAGTAAACTTGGCTTGTGGGGCCACACGCCTGTCCTTGGTGGGCCTGGCATTCTAGCTTGAAGGAGTTCAAAACCCACCTGGAAAAAGCCACGCAAAAGTTTACCAACCACATCCCTTGAGCATCCAGGTCTTCTAGCCTTTCGTTACATTTTCTCACACCCAGGAACACCAGTTCACATTGGGCTCAGGGGTCCAGAAGTTGTCACAGTACCTGGAAACCTGCACTTAGTTTGGGATTTACAGTGGCAAAGGCTGTTGCTTCTAGTAGTGGGTATATGGGGGAGGGTGGGGAAAGTGAGGCAGAAATGCCCCCTTCCTCCTAGCTCCTCCCCACTACAAACCCCACTGTAGCAATGCAAAGGGTGGAAAGGCGGGAGCACTCTTGAAGTTCAGAAACATGAAAGAACATTAGAACTTAATACTAAGTGAAATCAGCTTGAGCACATTGGGGGAAAAAATGGGGTAACGTCATAGGCACTAAGCAAAAGGTAATCAACGAGCGCCATCTAGTGGGAATATCTGTCACTGCCGTCCTCCCCGTAAACTTTAAGCTGTGGTGCACCGCGTGAGATACCAGAATTTTTCACATCAGGAAGTAGACCCGCCTGGGTCCTCATCAGAGAAAACTTGTTGAGCTTCATTACCCCTATCGCTGCGCTCTGCGTTGTAAGAAGGAAGCCAAGAAAGCCTCACTCATCACCTATAGGTGCTTTAAATTTTGCTAAACTTCTTTAAAAATTTGACTTAGATGTGATTTTCCTCTAACTGTGGCTGCTAGGAATCTCCGAGCCAAAACGGGGCCAATCTTTATCAGGATCTTATAATGATCTCTTTTGTATTAACCCCTCCTTCGTTTTATCTCATTTTTAAGGTCCCCCCCCCCCAACACCCAGCTTCATTGCCGTTTTCCTTATCTAGTTTCTATCTTACATGAAAAATATATTTTTCAAATCTTTGGGAAAAGTTGGAGTCATCCGTATTTCACACAGACTCCCCGTCACCTTCCTAAACATCTTATCCAGGAGTCATCAGGAATGAGAGGGTTCAGAACCCCAGGATACATCAAGCTAAAATTCAGTGAGCAGAAACAAGGGAGACGTAATGACTACCACATATAGAAACTTTACTATACACTGGGCACTTTTTTAAGCACTAAATGTAAAATTCATTGAATTCTTACAATTTTTGTAGGTGGGGAAATGAAGCTCAGAGAGTTTGGGGGCAATTGTCTATGCAGCATTAAATAACTAATATGCCCTTTTTATGGAAGAGGTAACTGAGGCTCAGAGAGGTTACATAACTCATCCAAGGGCACACAGCTAGTAAGTGGTAGAAACAAAGTTGGAATGCAATGCCCCAAATCCACATTCTCAAGCTCCACTGCTTTATGAGCTCTGTGTCAGACATCAGCCAAAGCCAGAGTGGGGGGAAGCGGGGCTCTGTTTTAGGGTCACAGGCTGGAAGAGGAACTTGCCAGCAGAGAGGGGTGGGGGCTGTGATACAGAACCACCTGCAGTTTGCTTGGTATGTGATTGGGGTTGTGTGGATATTATAGTCGTTTCCTCCTGCCCAGCCTGGCATCCTGGACGAGAGATATGAGGCACTTACAGGGTCAGACCATTTGCTCCGCCAGGTCCCAAGATCCAGCAGAAGCTGGTTTGTCTGTCAGACATTATCTAGAAGTCAGTTGAAAGAAGTCAGTTGGCTCCCTGGAAGGGAAGTGCCACGTGGGCAGGGATTTAGGGCTATTTTGTTTACTGTTGTCCGAGTGTTAAGAGTGTCTGGCCTCTAAATATGAAAAGGTACTTGGAGAATAAATGATCACCCGAGTGAATGAATCAGTGATGAAGTTGGACCCTCCCTCAAGCTTTGCCCTGCAGGAATCAAGCTATCTGACAGGTGATGAGGGATCTCATGGGATGGGTAACAAGATGGTTCCTAAGGCCGACTGAGGCCTGCCTGGAGAGCACAGATCCCAAACAGAATCTTCCCAAACACAAGACTGTAAAGCGGCTCAGTCATCCCATCAGACCAGTGACAGAAGCCCACTTTGCAGCCCTAAGGATGATGGGCTGAGGGGGAGTTCCTAGGGGCAAGGAGACCAGGTAGGAACTATTGCAATAGTCCAGTGAAGAGACAGGAGGGAGTCAAACTGGCAAGTCTCTAGAACCAGGCGTGGTTTCTGGTGTGCCTGTTGCCCTCACCTGGGTGTCTGGGTAAGTCTGGTGCTGCGTATCCTCTGGGTCACGCAGTACGTGGAGGTGGTCAGCAGGCTGGAGCTGGGAATGGTGAGTGAGGTACAAGGAAATGGGTGAGGGCCTTCTGAGCTGCTGGTCTGGGGGCCGGGTTACGGGGAGGGAGACGTTAAAATGCTGGGAGTGAAAAGTGGCCACTCAGACTGAAGAAACTAGTTCTTGGACAAAGTCTCATGCCCTCAGCTACAGGTGCCCTCTGGGCTAGGCCATGGAGGTCTGCACCCTGGGCTTCCCCTTCCCCTAGAGAACCATCTGGAGAGTTGCAAAGTAGCCACACCCCTTTGGTACAATCCGAACCCACCATTTCCAGGTGTACCCGAGGGCTTACCTGAGGGGTGGACTCACTTCAGAGCGTCTCTCTGGATTTTCTTCTCCGGAGTCACAGACCCCTGTAACACTCAAAGCCAGTTCACTGCACTATTGGAGGAAAAAAAACGATTGGAAATGGCAGAAGTAAAACGCTGGGCGCTCGGTGTTAATGAAGCCATACTTTTCCCAGGAGGAAACGGAGGGCTGGAATGTTGAGGTGGAAACGGAGATGTCTGGAAGCCAGCGCCACATGGCATTAAAAGCATTTGTCAAGAGTCTTCAGGTGATTTTTAAAAACGGTCTTCTTTATACCTTTCTGTATTATTGGAATTTTTATAACAAAATCACTTCATAATGGGAAAAAAACAAAGATCTCTGTAGGAAAAAAGGAAGATAAACAAGAGAAAGAAGGAAAGCTGGAGAATGTAACAGGCAACGGAAAGGGAGGGGACAGAAGAAAAGAGCAGCCGCTGAGAGGAAAGGAGTGGACAGGCAGGCACACTAAGGCAGTCAGGCCAGGGTCCCAGGGTCAAGGTGTTGCCCTGTTCGGATTGGCATTGTTAGTTTTGTACCCCTAAAATTCATGTTGAAGTCTTAATGCTCAGTACCACAGAATACGACCTTACTCGGAAATAGGGTAATTGCAGATGTAATTGAAGTTAACATGAGGTCATTAGGGTGGACCCTAATCCAATGTAACTGGTGTCCTTACAAAAGGGGAAATTTGGGCACAGACGCACATACAGGGAGAATGCTAGGTGTACGTGAAAATGGCCATCTACAAGGAAAGAGGGAACAGATCCTTCCCTCATGGCCCTCGAAGCAACCAACACTTACCCTGACCTTGGAATGCTAGCCTCTAGGACCGAGACAATGAATGAATCTCTGTTGTTGAAGGCCCCCAATTTGTGGTACTTTGTTAGGGCAGCCCTAGCAGCCGCTAGACTTCTTAGCAGAAACTGCTTTTGACCTTAAACAGACGTTAACACGATCTAGCCTTTTTCTTTTAAGGACCGGATACTGCGGTGCTCCTCCAAGGTTTCCTGCAAGGCTGATGGGACTCATCCCCCACTATCAGGAGTATCAGGTGCGTCTTAAGACTCACAACTGCAGCCAACGGCTTCATTCTCCACTTGGAATGGACTCACAACATTGTCCAGAGAATTGTCCTTTGCCACAGGGAACTGCTCACCCAAACTTACGTCTTGCAAAGTGCAGCCGGTAGCCAGCCAGTGACTGGCTGATACTGTGATACAAAGTCCCAGCCCCCGCTTTTCAATTGGCTTTAACTCTGAAGAGCCATCCCAGCTCCAGGACTACCTGTAGCATCAGCTGAGGCCTCCTCTGGAACTGCATTGTTGCAACTTCCTCCTCTGTCCATTCCTGCCTCCCATCTCCCAAGAGCACTTCTGACCAACATTCTGCATGTGGCTGTGCATCCGGGAAACCCAGTCGAAGACAACGACACAGGTTTATCGAGTATTAGGCTCAAATCTCTGCTCTGACATGTTTTAGCCATAAAAATCTCAGGCTAATTCCTTAACCTATCTGCGTATCCCAGATTTCTTCAAATGCAAAATCAAGGAAGTTAGAGGGAAACCCTTAGGACACTTAGAGCTTCTCATTTGTGTCATACAATAGTGTCCCGAGGCCGTTGAGATGTTGGTCCTTACACAGCTTAAGCCTAGGCTTTTAGTTCCAATGTCTGTGCCCTTTTTTAATCTGCTCGATTGCCGCAGTCACTCGAGTAGGGTTGCTGATAGCTAAGGCTTGAGCCTAATCCTTTATTATTGGTACTTTTCAAGCCTACTCCCTCCTGGGAGGTATTTTGGAACCGCTTTGTCCCAAGGTGATTGGTTTTATTAGGGATCAATGTTAAGATAATATTGCACGGACAAAATGTTGTGCTCTGAACCCCACATTTTCCCCAAGGGTCCATGGTGCAATTTCAGCGCACTTTTTTTTGAGAGAAAGAGAGCACAAGCAGGGGAGGGGCTGACAGAGACGGAGACACGGAATCCGAAGCAGGCTCCAGACTGAGTGGTCAGCACAAAGCCCAATGCAGGGCACCAACTTTGGACTGGTGAGATCAAGACCTGAGCCAAAGGGGGACGCTTAACCGACTTAACCCAGGTGCCCCTCAGTGTAAACATGTTTTTTTTTTTAACGTTTATTTATTTTTGAGACAGAGACAGAGCATGAACAGGGGAGGAGCAAACAGAGGGAGTCACAGAATCTGAAACAGGATCCAGGCTCTGAGCTGTCAGCACAGAGCCCGACGCGGGGCTGCTCGAACTCACAGACCATGAGATCATGACCTGGGCCGAAGTCGGACGCTTAACCAACCAAGCCACCCAGGCGTCCCTAAACATGTTTAAGTAAGAATGTCAAGTTAGAGCAAAAATGTACCTAAAAGGGAGGCGGCAATCGTGTCATGCTATTTGGGAATATTTTCCTCCTCAATATGAACTTATGTCCAGCTCTACACCCTAATGCCCTCCCCCTTCAGTCTAATTCTCAACCCAGTTCTTATTGGGGCAACATGAGATATAACACATTCATAAACATTTTTAAATGCTTTTCTTTTGGGAACCACTAAAGTTCTCCCTCTCCCAGCAAACTCTTGAAGTGTATTACATCTTTTTTTGAGAGAAAATCCAAGCAGGGTCCACACTCAGCACAGACCTCAGCACGGGGCTCAATGTCACCATCCGGAGATCACGACCTGAGCCAAAATCAAGAGTCGGAAGCTCAACTGACTGAGCCACCCAGGCACCCCAAGTGTGTTGCATCCTTGTAGAATTAAAGGAAACTGAACTTGAAAAATGCTCTTGCTTCATTGCTGTTGAGAACTTAAAAGTAAGGAAAAATGAGTAGGTTTAAGTCATGAAGAATTCAGGGACAGTCTCCTGCATAAAAGATACTGCACCCTTAGCTTGGAAATTAAAAAGTTGCCAAAGTGAAAAATAGACTTGGAATATGGAGCGGAGAAGACCTCCTAGAAAGCAATTTGAGACACCAAGTGGATGGGAGGAAATCAATAAAATCCAGAGAATTAAAATTCCTAACCTTTAGTCATAGGTCTTCTGCATACTACTGCTAAAAATCGAGGTGGTGTCAAAGTTGTAGATACAGGCATACACCAGACAGTCTGGCACCATTATTTAGGAAAAGCTTTTAAGTTATCTGGCCCTAAATTGAATCTGAATAATATCCTACTAGTTTACAAGATTTTCTTTTGCACTCTTACAAAATCTTTCGGGGATAGGGGGTGGGGGGAAACGCCAATGCACAATCAGGTCATCGGTCAACTGCAGATTCTTTTTAACTTCCCATAGTTAATCCAGTAGTAATCTTCTCACTAGGCCATCAACTGCACAGGTTTTAACAGGCATAAGCAGTGTTATGGTACAATCAGGATTAGAAAGACCATTTACCAATGAATATGCATTTGAAGCTGAAGTCAAGATAGGTCAAGGGAGTCAGAAGTTAAGAGATGGTTCTTACCTGCTCCAAGACAACACACAAAATGAGCATGTTGGGTAGATTAAACCTTCTACTCATTGCCATTAAAAAAAAGAGTTTGCCATTTGCAACAGATAAAACCTAAATCCTTCCACTGTGCAACACTGGACAGAGTGCCTGTAGCAGTTCTGTCTTCCCCTATCTACACTGCATTCTGGGTGAAGATAAAAAACTGTGATTAAGATACATGTAACACCCACAATCTGTAGTAAGCAAAGGAAAAAAGAAGTCCTTCAGTAAAGAGTAGGCACTGCTACTTTTCAAGTTAATTTGCCCAAACTGATGATCATACGTTACCAGAATTTCTTCAAACTTAAAATGCTTTCCTATTTCTATACTTTTGAAACCCCATCCTGAATTAGCAACAGACCTAGGGGAAAAAAATCTAATCCAAACCATCCTTAACAAATTTGATCGCAATCCCAGCAGAGTAAAAAGGCTTCAGAAATTCGTATTTTTGCTATCAAAAGGCCAGAACAAGTTTTTTTTGTTTTTGTTTTATTCCTAGGCTAGGTTTATTCTCATTATGAAAGCATCAATCTGCAAATAGACCATTCTTTTATTGTGCCTTCAGCATGGACAAGACAGGAATTATAAAGTATTTGTAGGATTTATTCACAACTTGAATGTGCAAGACTACGGATTTTTCTCCTCTTCTACTGTTTTAGTCAATTAAGCAAGTATTCTTGCTATATAACTGGTCAAGTTGCCAATATTAACAGTGAGAAAACACAAAGTCCCCAAAAAGGGACAAAAAGATTGAACAGTGGCTTTTTAAACACAGTATTTTCAGTGAATGTTATCAGTGCCCACATTTATTTGGAATATCTATTTTAATTCATATAAATCAATTTCGTTTAGTTTTCAGTTTAAAATTATTAAAAGGCTGGTGAATTAATGGATCAATCTAGAAAATGTGGCCCTGGAAACATACTCGTGCTCATGTATGTATTGAACTTTACCCAAAATCTTCCATGTGTAATGCCCAGCATGTTATCGGATTTGCTACTTTATAATTAAGATTCTGAAAGAATAATTGGAAGTTCATAATATTCAGAGTTGAAATGCAGAATTAACTCTTTCACAATAGAAGCCAAAGTAAAACATAAGGAGGAATAAAAACATTTTATCTGTGTATTCAGAATCACACACAAATTACCTTTACAGTTCAATTTACTATATAGAAATCATTTGGGTTTTATATTTTCAGTTAAATTCTGAACTGAGATTACAATATTGTTTAAAAAAAAGATTGTTACATTAATTCAGTACTTTTTAGCATACCAAATTGAAATACATTAGGTTCAAACCTCAGATTTTATGGCAAACAGTCTTCAAATACAATACAGACATTTCTTAAGGTTACCATTTCATTCACATGTGATATTTGCTACTCTGAGCTGTATACATAGAACAGCTCTCCTATGAATATGGCAAAGTCGACAAGCCATGAAAACTCAAAGCTGTATACTCAAGCCAAGAACTCAAAGTTGTACCATCTTCTAAAAGGTCTGTCATTTCTGGACCACAAAGCACGACATGTAAAGAAGGTTGGGAAGAATTCCTCCTCTTTATTACGGTTAAAAAAAGTTGCATGTAGCTTGGAACTTTGCATAAAACCCCATATTATGCCTTGGTAAAGTCCAAGGGTAATTAGATGACAATGGACTGGGGTCTTAAATTTAATTAATAGAACCCATGAAATTCAAATGGGCATCAATCAAATCAAAAAATATTAAGCACCTACTGGTTTAGATCGAAATTTATTAGAGATTCATGATCAATTTCTTTCCACCTTGAAATCAAGGTGTAAAAACCAGCTATTAAGTGCATTCCAAACTTCTCCTATGTAGCACAGGTAGAATTTTCTGTCCATTGGCACCAAAGTGAAGTCACATTTCCTCTTGGGAGACAGAAATTCCACATCTGAACATAGAGTAAGTTAGGAAAAAATGACCCCTGTTGTTTATATTTTATTACTATTGTGATTCTGAGATCTAGGATTACTAATATACTAGCAGTGAACAACGTAAACGCCTGGCAACAACTGTCAGGTTAGTAACGCTAACTCCCTTCCCCCAGTCACAAGATTTTAGTATGAAAAGAATTAAAATTACTAAGCTGAATGGGAAATAACAAGGAATGGAGAGTAACTAAAACAAAGCAAATTCCTAAAGTTTGAAATCATTGCAATTGAGAAACTGAGAACAGGTGTGCTTCACCCCACCCCCTTACAACTCTGAATTTAAATAATGTTCCGTGCAAAAGAGCATCAGGTTTCTGGATATAGATGTAGCCCTTCTTTAAGTTTTAGTGCGCTGCAGACTCTTCTGCAATTTTATTTCCCTCCCCCCAAGTTTATTCAAAGTATTTAATAGAATCTTCCATTTCAGCCGAAAGATTTGTAATTCAAAGATTTACTAAGGTATTCTATGCATTCTATCTATACAGAAACACCTATTAATTATTACAATCGGTTTATGCAGAATTAACATTTTTGGTGTTAAAATTGTTAAAACATCATGCTTACTGCACATCGACTCTCCATAATGAATCTGAACTTCACAATGATTTACCAAACATTTTACTTAAATTACTAATTAAATAACTGAAAAAATGTACTGAGCCAAACTAAACTTAAATGGGCTATAAAGGAAAAACAAAAAATAAAAAAACCTTCATAACAGTCCATATACACATCTATTTCAAAACTACCTTTGCTAGCTAGCCCCTTTCCCAAAGTTTTAGCCTGAAAAAACAGTAAAATCTACACAAAATTTTATTGCAATCATACAAGGGTTACATTAGGTCAAATACAACAAATACTATGATGCAATTTTACATTTATTAAACTACAGTTCAAAGCACAAATTTACACATTCTAAATACACTAAACGTATCTAATGAAGTCACACTGGTCTTCCACTGACATTTGATATATCTGGGTGAAAGACATTAACTTTACAAGACTTTTTAACATGAATCCTTAGTATAAAAACTGTGTACTTGTATGTAAACGATTTAATGGGGAACCCAATTAATGGGCTTCCATCTCCACTAAGTCATCCATTTTGTTGCATATTTTATTTTAAATGCTTAAGGGGTAGGACAAACTGGTTAAGTTTAAATCTGGATACATTATCTAAATCTCCCAATTACCCCCCAATGAATTATAGATGAAAGCTGATTTCGTCTGGTCCCAAACAGCTATTACTAATAGATTTTGTTTCCAAGAGAATTAACAGAATAAGATTGTTTGAATTTGTTTCACACTGGAATGTAGACCAGACAAGCTTAACCTGCAACTTCAGATCTAAAGAAGCATTGATGCCTGTTTAAGCTTCAGAGGAAAAGCCATCTTCTTGGCTCAGCTGAATGCAAGAAGGCACAAAGAAGAAGTTCTTCATCATTGTGTCTGAAGTAATTCCAGCATCCTGCATCTCATACCTAACATTAAAAAAAAAAAAAAAAAAAAAAAAAAAAAAAGTGTAATTCTAAATTTAAACACAAAGACCACACTACTACAAAGCAAATGGACAAGACTATAAAAATAACTAGTCTTCCAATAATCCTTAACAGAGGGAGGGGCACTTTGCTATTTACTGCTTGTTAGGCATTTGTTACAGAATTAAAATTATTAGCAAACATCTTATGTCATCTCAAATATCCAATCAGCTTTAAAATGAAAACAATACCTTACCAATCATTGAATGACATCATGTAGTAAATCGCTGGCCTCTGAAAATCATTAAAAGCAGATGGTTCATGGAGAGAATCTGCTCCCATGTTATCAAA
Organism: Panthera pardus; assembly: GCF_024362965.1. NCBI lineage: Eukaryota > Metazoa > Chordata > Mammalia > Carnivora > Felidae > Panthera > Panthera pardus. Next base: position 48,091,188 of record NW_026527002.1, read on the forward strand.
GATAAGCCAATCTCCCACATTCAGCTCAGGAAGAAGACAGTTTTCCACAATTTGATCAAGCTCATCACAGGATGGACCCCAAAGGCTGCTTGTAAACAGAGGCTCATCTTCCTTGTATTTCTGTAGGAAAAGGTTTTATTTCTTCATTAATTTTTACTCGTGTTCATGCAGGTAATGAATCCGAGGGAGGATGAGAGCATTTTTCACTGAGTCAGACCCAATGCACCTATGAAAGGCAGGCCTGGAGCCAGGGGCACTGGTGCTCCTTCTTAACTCCACCTAAGGAGGGCAACTCCTCAAAAAAGGGCAACATTTCCCATCCTAAAGTGTATCTCCAAAACTTGGGATGCATCTTTAAAAAAAAAAAAAAAAAAAAGGCTCAGTTTATAAACTGCCAAATAAGCAGCTCTGGTATTTGTAATAAAACTTGCCTTGTGAACCTCTGGAATGGTATTTAAGTCCTCAGACAGTTTACTTGCAAAAGAACCATAAACACCATCATTCATATAATACATGAAGGCTGGTTCATCACTTCCGGTTTTTTCTACTGAAATAAAGCAGAAAAAACAAAGATGAATTTATATTGAAATTTCTAATAGAGTTACTATGCAAGGCATAGCAAACAGACTGAATATTTATAGAGCAGACTTACAGCTTTCACATTTCCCAAATATTTAATTTAAAAAAATATACTGACATACTTTAAAACTGTTAGCCTAAAAAACTGAAAAGACATTTCATACAGGAAGATAACCAATAGACATGAAAAAAGTTCCCTACAGAAGTTACCAGGTAAATGCAAATTAAAACTACAATGAGCCATCACCACCACATACCTATTGAATGGAGAAAATTAAAAAGTGACAATACTGAAAACATCCATGAAAGCGGGGAAACAATCAGAACTTGCACATATATACCACCAGGAGGATAAAATACCACTGAAATCTTCGGAAACATCTACTCTGTGACCTGGCAATTCTATTCTTAGTCATTTCCCCCAGTGAAATGAAAAATGTCCATAAGACTTACACAAGATTGTTAAGTTTTACTCATAATAGCCCACAACTGGAAACAACCAGTTGTTATTCATTGTTATTCACTGCCAAGGAGAATGAATAAATTGCATATTCACAGTGGAATATCAGGACTGAACGTGAAAAAAAATTGTTCAGACGCTATACTGAGCTGTCCTAAAATATATGCTAGAGGATTCCATTTATATGAAGTCTGAGGATAGCCCAAACTAATATATGGTGGAAAAACCATCAGAATGGTGGCTATCTGGCAAAGGAACAAAACTGGAGGGAAATTCTACGATATGAAATTTATGTTTTTATAGGGATGTCAATATATGCCTTCATTATTTGTCAGATCGTGTATTTAAGACTGTACTCACTGAATAAAAAGGACACGTCAGAAGTAATGAACACAATCAATACTCTTCTTGGTTTTTAAAATACCACTCTCCATTAAAATGAATTGGAGCTCTTTGGAGAAATGGCCAACTCCAGGTCTGAGGCAGGGTAAGAAGAGCTTGGAACATCTTGATTTACCAGAAAGTAAAGAAGCACTCAGGAAATGATGGGGGCATGTCAAAAGGACCCAAATTTTGGGCAGTAAATAATGAAAAGTAGTAGATTACATAACCTATTGAATAAGTACCCAGGAGTCTAAACTAATATAAATAGGAAGGTAGAAAGAGAAAGCTATTCTTAAACTGAATAATGAAGTAAAAATATGAAGAGAAAAAGGTTATTTACAATGATCTTTCCAATTCATTATGAAGAAAACTCACGTGATACCATCTTAACCAAGTGATCAAAATGTAAAGTTCCTTGTATCCTTGCAGCTCTTCAAGTTTGACATTTTTAAAAGACTGTTTATAGAAAAAAACTTATTCCTGTTAACTTAAGGAAAAAAACTATAGGAATAAGTCTTCTTAATGTTGAACAGTACTTTCTACATTTTTTAAAGTAGTATTTGTCAGGAAGACAGACTGACTAGTGCCTTTTTGTTGGTTTGACAAGAGAGATGAAGACTGTTGGCCCTTGTTATGAAAGAAAGCATAAAGTACATTGTCCCCCATGAGTAAAAGTTCCATGACAAGAGACATTACAATAAAACACCGGTTCTTAACAAGATAGGAGAATCAATCAGCTGGGGAAGCTTACCTAAAATATGCTTATCAAAACACCAGAACCAAGAGTTAGATTCACGAGGTCCTTCACAACATATAAACGTCCATGTCCTACAGTATTTTACACTTGACAAGTATCTGATCATTTCAATTCATTTGTAGATGAACTGATCTAACAGAAACCAAACTATAAGGGGGCACCTGGGTGGCTCAGTTGGTTAAACGTCCAACTTGGGCTCAGGTCATGATCTCACTGTTCGTGATTTCGAGCCCTGCATCCAGCCCTCTGTCAACATAGAACCCGCTTTGGATCTTGACCCCCACCTCCGCCCCTCCCCTGCTCACTCTCTCTCAAAAATGGGGAGGGGAAAAAAAAAAAACTTACCTCCAGAGGAAAATTTATCATTTTCAACAACTTTCTTTGCAATGATATTAACTGCAAGTGTAAATGCAGAAGACACATAGTAGCTTCCGGGTTCTGAAATTATCTTAATGCCAGATCCTTCAGGAAAGTAGACATCCAACAAAGGGCTGATAACATGATTAACCTATAAATTTTAAACCCCACATTATGATTTCAATATTGAATTAGATAATTCATCACACAGTCATGTTCTATAATCTAACCCTAGCAAATCAGTTTCTAAATATTATAGAATGAGGGATGGAGGGGAGAGCAAGAAGGTGAATAGTAACGTACATCTAGATAAAACAGCTTAAACTATCCAAATGATAAATTCATTTGTGCCATCAAGTACCCCTAAGGGCAGAAACGCAACTGTATACAAATTTTTTGTAAATAAGAAGTTATGTTAGAGTTCACAGAATTTTATTAAGCTTAAGCTTTTCAAAGTTAGCTAGGTCTTCTCATTGTCTCTTTATCTTAGAATCAAATTAAAAATTTTTAAAAAATATTTGTTAGAGCATGCGAGCGAGAGCAGGGGAGGGGCAGAGAGAGGGAGAGAGGGAGACCCAGAATCCGAAGCACCTCTAGGCTCTGAAACTGACATGGGGCTCCAACTCACAGACCATGAGATCATGACCTGAGCCAAAGTCGGATGCTTAACCAACTGACCCAGCCAGGTACTCCAGAATCAATTTTAAACAGATAGTACAGGGTTTATTTCCTGCCATTGTTAAACTCTAGTCTATATCTACCATTTTAGTAAAGAATGAGATTATTCCAGCACGTCCATCCACTGAACAAAGTTTACCTCTTCCAACTGAAATTCAGATCCTGTGAAGCCTCCACCAATGTCTAACATGTTCATTGTGAAGCCAAATTCTCCCTAGAGATAGGAAAAAATACTTCAAATGCTTATCCAAATGGTTATGGCTACAAGGACATTGCAAACACCCCTTCCCAAGGAGGTAAATAAGATCTGTTATAATCTTTAGTATAGAAAGGGCTTTGGTCTCTATTAACCGAAGAAGGTTTACTCAATGGTATATGTATACAGTACAGTCTTCCTGAGGTCTGTCCTGGCTTGTAGTCATATGCAAATAAATTACTATTTCATCCCTTTACCTAGTTAAAAAATGTGACTGTATGGAACTGATTATAAAAAATAATGCAAATGTTTTAAGTATATGAGGGTACTTCAGAGGTAGTAAAAACACTGGATATTAACACCCTGGCTTAAAACATCGAAATAACGTAAGGAAACAACTTACAGCCATGTCAAACACACATCGAGCATCAGACAGAGCATGTACATATACTTGAGATTCTTTGCAAGTACTTGAAACATGAAATCTGGAAGAAAGAGAGTAGTAAATTTAAAGCAACAGCACATCTTAGAGGTCCTTCCTGTAATTCTTTTTCAGTTCTCATTTACCAGACGTAACATTACCAAATATTTAAAGAACTGGAAGCACACGCCTCTAATTATCCAAGTTATAATAGCAGTGTTTTTTTGTTTGGTTGATTTTTTTTGTTTGTTTTCTAAGAAAAGGCAATGTATGGGTAACACTGTAATTTTACAAAGAATTTAACAATGAGCTGTCAGGCTTCATAACTATCAGAAAGGGACAGGCTTTTATGTATATGAAGCATCAAGCACCACCAATAAAACTGGGTCACAAATTAATTTGAATGTACAATTTTATCTGACAAAATATAAAAACGTGTCTATTGTAAAATACAAAGGTATTGGGTGGCTTAGTCGGTTGAGCGACCGACTTCAGGTCACGATCTTGCGGTCTGCGGGTTTGAGCCCCGCGTCGGGCTCTGTGCTGACAGCTCAGAGCCGAGCCTGGAGCCTGCTTCGGATTCTGTGTCTCCTTCTCTCTTTCTGCCCCTCCCCCACTCATGCTCTGTCTCTGTCTCAGAAATAAACATTAAAAAAAATTTAAATACAATTGTACATTAATTCAGCTGAGTAGTACTAACACTTGTTAATGTTACTTATTAAGAGAAACTTAGAGACTCGTAACAGAATACTTAAGACTATGGCAGTGGTTACACAAATCTGTTAGAATTCATAAAAAGCCAAATCCAAAAAGTCAATTTTACTGAATGTTACCTTAAAACACAGAAATACGAAAACCCTCAAATCGGTCAATATTGTTACCTAAGGCAGAATTAAACTTAACAGTGGTGACTTTTTATCCATCTTTATGAACAACTTAAAAAGCAAGACTTTGCATTGGAGTGAGACTAGCAATGGACTGGCAACTCAAAAAATGCGGAGCTCTGTGCTCCAAATTTGACCCAGACCATAGTTCTGACATTACGATCAAATCATGAAATCTCTTTGGGCCTCAGTTTTTACACACATAAAAATCAAGAAAAGTGGAACAATGTCTGATTTATTGGAGTGGCCAAGAGATTAAGATGAAAAGGAAAAAAATTTAAAGATGGGAAAAAAATAAAAGCACACAACTCAAATGAATGCCATCTTGGTATTCATTAGAATTCTAGTACATCCTCTCCCTTCAATTTAAAAAAGGGGGGTTTTAAATTACTAACTGAATTTTTATTTACTATTTTATCTCTTAGGGAAGGGGAAGGTATAGGCACAAAATTACATGAAGGATAAAGCATATTTAGTTGTTTTTCCTAGACTAAGGGAAAAAAATACATTAAACTGAAAGTTGAATCTATTAGAGTTCGTGCAAAAAGTCTTAAAATAAATCAGAAAGACAAAGATTTATCACCATAAAATGAAATTTAAAACAAATACTCACTTAACCCCAATAATTTGGACATCAAGTTCCTTAGCACATTCCAAGAGATGCCTACAGTTCTTCAGGGTAGTGCCAAACTTCATGTTACCCTCTTCGCCTCCAATATTATCTTCTGTTGCAATATGTAGTAAGACCCTAAGAGAAGGGGAAGATGATTGGGGCAGAGTTGGTTTACATCATCATCAGCACATGTGAAGCCTGAAGATTGTAGAAGTATGTTGATTATGTTGCCAGTGCTCCCAAATCCAGCGACGGTTGAATCAGTGAACCTAATGAAAAACAATCCTGTACAGAGAAAAAACTAGCCATTAGGGCCTAAAGCATGAAGCTCACAAGGACGGGAATTTGGAAAATGCAGGAAGTTAAGACTCTGTTGTAGCAGCAAGAGTCAGTTGGGCTCTGTAATGAAAGACGACATTACTTTCAAATGAAGTCCATCAGTCCATAAAACCACCTAGAAAGACTAAATTGAACAGCAATGCCATCATTGTCTTTCGGATGAAAATATCAGGGCTTTAAATGTTTCAAATTTCCTAAATTGTTCTAGCTACCTAAATTTCCACCACTTATTCTGAGAACTCCTATTAATCTCATACATCTTACCAAAAAATTGGCGAACTTGGGAGTTATTTAAGCATCTAAAACAGTAGCCTTTTAAATACTGATTCAACTCCATTTGGTATTTCCTTCCAAATCATGACAACCAAGACAAAATGATCAAGACTGTCTCAGGAGACACACAGTAATTACAAACTACTAAAACCCAAAATATACAAATGCTGTTTGTAAAACTGTTTTCCCAAAGAAGTCCTGATGAGTGACTGATGATCAGAGGGGCCAAGTCTGATAAAAGCAAAATTACTCTTCCTATAGGTATAATCAGCTCTATCAAGAATATAACATCCACTTTACAATTAACAAGGTAAACATCCCTAATCACTGCTGTCTTTAAAAGATCACAGAACAGAAAGATTTTTTGAGAGAGACAAGTGGTTCACTAGAATTTTCCCCAAAAGGCCTTTATTCAAAGTTTTTTAGAGTAATCAATCCTGTCAGGACACCTAAGAGTACCATTAAAGTCAGTAAGAAAATTATAAATATACAACGAAAATATGGGTATGATACACATTTTCAGGAACACAATGCATTAAAAACAAGCAATTTTGTATTAATACACTATACTTTTAGTATATCCTAAGGTCTTCTTGACGTACCAGTTCATGACAAGATTAAATCTGCTTTTTGCTTTTAAAAAGTACACATTTTAATTTAAAAAATCTTGAGATGCATGCAGGAACAAGTACAAAAAAAAAAAAAGTAAACTTCCTATGCAAAGAGAAGAGTGGGCCTTAGAAAAGAAACCCCTTGAACCTACAGAGTAGGCTCCTAAGACACTGTCACTAAGGACAACCATTTAAGAACTACAGCTAAAGGCAGATTAAACCCTCAGCTAACCAGGAAAAAAAGCTGACCAACACATATCCTGTTCCCAGCATGACAACTAGTAGGGTTGATATGATTATGAAAATAGGCTGTGGCCCTGATTTTATTATCCCAAGAACCCCATTTTCTTCCTCGAGTTCAAGATTATAAATTCATATTCCAAACTGCCCTTATCTCCTCCCAACTCTACAAGAAAGATCAGAAATAGGTAGCCAATAAGATGCTATCAGCATTTTTGATATAGGAACTTATTAAATAAGTTAAAAAAAATAATTATAATACAAATCACTACTCTACTAAGCATTGCCTTTTCCCAGGCCAAAGACAAACCCAAACCCTAAAGAGTAAGATAAATATTCCCATGTACTTAGTTTTACACTTACTTGGCATTTGGGTGATTACGTGCAATTTTCTTCAATTCAACTTCATTGTCACATGTCATGATGTTCACTCCAATTTTTGCTGCATACTTTATTTGAGACACTTGTTTGCAAGGACTTATGTAAATGATGTTTTCTGGAGATACACCCAATTCTTGCACTAAAGCCATTTCAGTCTATAAAAATATATTTTAAATAGTGTCATCTAAAAAGCAAAATTTCTATTACCCCTTTTCATTCAATTACCACTTTATAACTTTTATTTTTTGGTTAAATTTAAATCGTATTAAGTTAAATTGGGATTGCATAAAGTCACAGTTCTTATTCTGGTAACACTACTCTGTGTTAAAACCCTTTTAAAAGCTATAATTACCACCAGAGAAATCTCCTGGTTTAGAATTATTTTGCTGTCATCAGAAGTAATGGTCTAGCTCTAGCCTAAGAATGAAGAACAAATAAAAAGTTGTTGACAAAAGATAAAGCTTTTCAAAATCTCATCTCACTGAAACTTTCCTTTCATTGGTACACTTGAAAAGTTTGTAAATTTCCATCAGGCTGCGAATTTACACAAGAGTTTAAAAACATCCAAAAGAGAAACTTCCTTGCAATTTTTCTAACTGCTGTAACCAAAAGTTAAAGTGAGTTCTAAAATGTTGCAGTTCAGTGACAAAATAATGAAAAATACTCACTTTACTGGAACAAGCAAATCCAGTTCCAAGAGCTGCCAAAATCTCAAGTACAGCTGGAGTGGAGTTGCACTTTACTGTGTAGAATGGCTTTATCTGAGCCACTACATTCTGCCACTGACTGTGTTTCTTCACAATCTTTCCAAGATCTCCCACAAAAAATGCATTTTTCCCTGTCTATTATGATCACACACAAAAAAGAGAAATAATAAAGGAACCATTGAAAACAGAGTACCAAAAGTAGTAAAGAACTCCCTTTTCCTCCATAAAGGAGCGAAAATACACATTTACACACACTACTATATTTAAGGCTTAAGAGTAATTAAAGCTAAATAGAGCAAATACAGGAGAATCCAAATACCTTTTCTTTTTAAAACTTGACTTTTTGCTGTGCTATGCTGCCATATAACATATTCTCTTCTTTGCTTTTTCTAAAAAACTGTATCAATTGTAGTGACTTTCTACTTTACAACTGCCTCAGTTTGGGGGAGTAAAGGAGAAGAAAACCACCTGTTTCCTTCCATGCTTTTTTCCTACACTGTTTAAAACTACTCTGGTAGTTCAGGACCTGATTTCCTAATACGGTGAGTAGAATCAGGAATGCTAACCAAAATAAGCTATGTATCTCCATTATAAATTGCACGTAAAGACAGGATGGTAAAACAAGAAAGCAAGGACACTAGGAACTGATCTTTAAGGTGACAAAGCTGGTAGTCTGTATACAGAGATGGCAAAATTATATTAAAAAAAAATACAGAAGTACACTAAATACCAGCTGAACGGGAATAAGGATATTCTTCCTTCAAAACTAAGAAAACAGATTTTAATTAGGGATCTGGGGAAATCTGTAATAATTTTAACATGGCTACTCTAGGGTAAGAGAAATGACTGTAACATGTCAGGCAGAGAGAGCATAAATTATTCAATGTTACATGGCAGACCAAATAATCTTATTTAGAATACACAACTATTGTTTGAAAAGCCAAGACGATATTACTGTTTTCTATTCCTTAATACACATTTGAAAATGTACATTATTGGAAAATACTGATCAGGATTATAGACATGATTGGAAATTAAGGTTTTTGCATAGCAGATATGGGACAGCTGTACTCAAATTACTCCATTCTTTCAAGATATACCATCCCTAACGTTCTAGAGACAGAAAATTTATTTTTACTTTAATATGGAAAAAACAAATAAGGCAATTATTGTGGCTACCAGCAAACTGGGATTAAAAAACAACAACAAGATTTTCAGTTGTAACCGCCCTTGAACCATACAATTAGATGACACTGCTAGGAAAGAACAGGGCTGTAGACTAACCCTCACTAAACGTGGGATAATTCAACATTGTGGGACAAGAATGAATGAAAGGAGTATTTCGAAGATCATTATCTGACCCACAAAGAATGTTGCAAAAGTTAGAGGACTAAGAGAAAGGTCAGCATACTTCCACGAGGAGGTTCCTAGTGACCTAAGAGAAGGAACTGCAGAATGGTATGGCTATACAATTGACTGAACAGTATGACAAGTGTCACTTTTTTCCCCAAAATTTTGATGCCAGGGGAAAGAGATTTGCTGAGGTGTGGGGAGACTGGAGCACACCTGTAAAGGTCAACAAAATTACTTTGGTATCCTATTACTGAACACCAATAACGTGAAAATCTTTCAGTAAATTTGGGGAAATGGGAAATTAGCTCCAACAAATAAATTTTATTAGCAAGGTAATAAACAAAGATAGTTCTATTAGTAAGTACAAAACAAAAATAATCTTAAGTAGCAATGAATATGAGTCAATAGAAGCTGACATCTGGCGCCAGAAACATTTCAGTGTAAGTTACCAAATTCTTAGCCAACATACATGACCAAAATTATATTAAATATAAATTAAAATCTACTCAAGCATATAGTTGAGAAAAACGGAGTAAAAAGCCATAGTGATTAGGAGGAACATAATCAAGAAAATAGACCATACAAGAGCTGGGCACAGCAGAGAAAGAACAATTAAATTAGAAAGGCACTTGTTTAAAAAAATTTTTTTTTTTTTTTAAATTTTTTTTTTTTTTTAATGTTTATTTATTTTTGAGACAGAGAGAGAGCATGAACGGGGGAGGGTCAGAGAGAGGGAGACACAGAATCCGAAACAGGCTCCAGGCTCCGAGCTGTCAGCACAGAGCCCGACGCGGGGCTCGAACCCACGGACCGCGAGATCATGACCTGAGCCGAAGTCGGCCGCTTAACCGACTGAGCCACCCAGGCGCCCCTAAAAAAATTTTTTTTAATGTTTCATTTATTTTTTGAGACAATGTGAGAGACAGAGTGCAAGCAGCGGAGGGGCAGACAGAGGGAGGCACAGAATCTGAAGCGGGCTCCAGGATCTGAGCTATCAGCCCAGAGCCCGACGCCGGGCTCAAACTCATGAACTGTGAGATCATGACCTGAGCGGAAGTCGGACGCTTAACCAACTAAGCCACTCAGGCGCCCCAGAAAGCCACTTGTTTTAATCTGGGCTACGAAGAAAACCTCATCACTATGCAAGGGAAGTGGGAGTGTCAAAGACAACCTGGAAAAGCGAACATCTGAAAAAAGTACTTTTATCAGATTAACATCTTAGAAATAGAGCAATGTTTTAGAATTCAAAAATCTGTAAACACTGAATTTGAGAAATGTGAAACGGCACACTTACCAGGGTGTGCTCATAAACATAATTATCAATCACATTCCCAAGGTTTGTTCCTTCATCCAACAGGCCAACGGAGTAGTTTGCATCGTCAATAAATCCTTTCATCTCAGCCGTATTCCACAAAGCCGAAAGTCATAAACCAGGAAAAACAAGAGACGGGCCACCAAGCCTTATGTCTGGGTCCTTAGAATATGCAACAAACTGTCAAAATAGAAGTTATTTCAAAGTCTGTATTATTTCACTATTAACCTTATAATGTAGGGGATGTCAATGAAAGCATGCTAAGTGCCTAAATTAGTGATGAATCTATCACTTAACACTTGCAGAAACACTGGATCATTCACTATCTTTTAATGCCCATTTTATAGTGAATGTGTATTTTATACATTTAAAAACCAAGCTCAGTATGACATAGTTTAAGATAATCCATATACGTGCAATTTATTACCAGTCAGTATGGTCACCTTATTGCCGTGGAGTTGCAGACCCAGCCTGTATTATTTGTTTTACCGTTCTTCCATAACACAATTTTCAGTGAAAGCACATCCTCATTTTGAGTAAAGAAAGCTAGAGAAATATTATCTGCAGCCAAGAAATTAAAATACTAGTCTAAGCTTCAATATACTGCCAATCACCTCCCAGTGTGTTAGCAGGTAACTGTAGATAGAGGTCTTCTAAATTCTACAGGAGGGGAAAAATGAAGTAACAGAAATGGATAGAAGTGATAGAGAGTCACTTTAGTGGACAATCTGTAGCTTTGATACAGACTGTCTAGGTCTCAACTCAAGCTCAAATGGTACTGGCTACATCAGGTTAGCAATGTAATTCTCTTATGAGTTAAGCTGACTTAGAGAAATAGAAGTCAGAAAGATCTGGTCGTGGCTATGTCATTTAACAGCTATTTGATCCTAGGTCAACTTCTCTGAACTTCAGTTAATTATCTTAACTACTTCCTCAAAAGGTTGCTGTAAAAAAAAAAAAGAAAGAAAGAAAAGTATAGCATATGAATACAAAAAAACACAAAAAAACAAAAAAACCCAAACACTTGTTTAAATGTGTTTAAGTTGCCAATTGCCAGTAACACAAAAATGCCATCACAATTTAAAACTAGGCACAAGCTAGGCACCTGGTACATCCTAGACCATTTACTAAGAGCTCTAAAGGCTGACTAAATCCAACATTTCTCTTAGCAAAGAAATCTTTCCCCTCCCTACCCCAGATCACCCATTCTCCTCAGGGCAGCATATACTGACATAAAAGTTTATCTTTGCTGAATTCACTGGTCCTTAAAGGTTACTTTAGGCAAGGATTTAACATAAACAAAAAGTTCGTTAGCAAAACAAATCTTCCAGACAGGATACTACTCATTGTCTGGTACTGACTTCTGGTTACATTAGTAACGGGCACAGACCAGCTATTGGCAACCTATTTCAAAACTTGCACAGCCTTTCCCATGTCCTTGATTCTCCCAATGCTATTCTATGTGCCAGTGTTCACTTTCTGTGATGGCCCTCATCCTAAGGTATACTCCATTTCAATGGTTCCCAAAGTGCATTTTTGAATGCACCAGAACAAACTCATCAGTAGACCATAACATTAGATTCCATGAAATAAGTTTTTTAAACTTTTAAAACATCTTCATCTCCAAGAAGTCAACTACATTCAGTTTAGCTCATCAAATCTCCTTCATGCAACAACAGAAACAGAAAAGTTGAGAATATTTTTATTTTAACGAAGTAATTAACTTAGGCATATCTACATTAGACTTAATACTTATGCAGTAAAGTCACATTGTAGCCTGGACACTCTCTAAAGGTTGTTATACCAGCAATGATGTAAACCTGTGCCCAGGAAGCAGACATTTTAGGCCTGAGGATACATATTTATTTTAAACAACCTAACTCCAGTTACAGTAACAATTTAGGGGGCTATTCATCTATGCACTAAGGGAAATAGAAACAATAAAAGCTACTTTTTAAAAAAGATCAAAGGAAAGTATAAGAAAGAGTACAGCAGAAACCTTCAGTTCAGTTTAGCATCAAAAATCTTTTTGGTCCAACAGCTTTCACTTAATTCTATTAATAATGAAAAAAAGATCTTCAGTCTAATTTTTCAGTTCATGAAACTCCTAAGTCTGTATGTACTATTCACCTGGGAACTTTAAGTTAGGAATTATGGACCTCTACAGGCAACTGCTGCCACATGCAAAAGTCGTTTACAGTCACAATGATATGTACCTCAATTTCCTATAGCTGCAGTCCTTACAGAAAGGGTGATTTTCCTCTAGTAGTAGGATCCTCAGTACTTACAAAAACATCCATCTTACCTGCTGAATGCCTACATTCTTAACAGCAAAGATGTTATGGCAGTGTGCCAAGCACTGTTGTAAGTACTTTATCTATATAATTAGATCTCTAACCCTTAAAAAAAAAAAACCGTAATAATGGTACTGCCCACATTTTAGAGGTTAAGACACTGAGGCACAAAACAATTAGCTCCAGAGATGCTGACAATCAAATTATGTTTAAAAGGAAAAAAGTCTCTCCAGCACCCCTAGAAAATACAGGATTGCTTTTTTGGAACTCCAACTTACATACAGCATAAAAACATCCTATTACGCTTATTCATAGCCTTTTAGCCTCTATGACTAGTCTCTAGATTTTAACCTTGCTGTTCTTCTGTATCTTTGGTCTAATTCTCAGGCAAACCCCAAATTTGAAATTATTTTTCCTTTTTTATCCATCATATCAACAGTTTACATGAAACGACGTGCACCCATTTTGACAAACATATATTATCTGTGTAACCACTAACCATAAAGGTAAGTTCCCTCGTGTCCCTTGGTAAATCCCCAAATCCGCTTCAGGTAACCATTGAGCTCTTTCTGCCACTATAGATCAGACTTTTGTAGAAGTGAAATAATTTTAAAACTAAAACAGTTGACAAGTAATGAATAACATGAACCAAAATACTGGACTGCTCTAAAGGATACAATGCTTGTGGAATGGCTGTATTATTATCATTGAAATCGAACTCTCACTTCAAAAGTAACCCTAGTGTTCATTCACCAATCCCTAGTTGATTCACAAAAGGACTCAGAAGGAAAAATAAAATTCATTTGCTACACTGGCTGTACTTAATGAAAGAATTAAGGGACTAACACACCTAAACCACTAAAACAGATGTAGTACATGTAATATTTGATTTCCTTATTTACACTGAGCACTGCAATAAAATTGTTAGGCCGACACTAATAAAACCTATACATAAAAGATAGTGAGCATAAGTGAGCTCTATCTCTTCTTATATGGTCCCTGAAGGTTTTGATACCCCTTTATTTCCTAGCTCAGAATAGGTGCTCACAAACAGATGGGACAAAGGACTTCACAACTCTTAAGAATGGGGAGTTCTTAAACTTAGGGTTGGCTTGTGACAGCAATGAACTCCTTCAACTTCCAAGTGTGTTGAAAAAGATGGTCCAGTCCATCTTTCACCTTCTCAAAAGGAGCCCAAAACTTGATACAATAGTGACCCACATGTAAATGCAAAGCTCAAATGTCAGTTACCGTTAAAAGCTAAAAGTTAACATGCAGGAAAAACTAATTCTGCTATAGAATCTGCAAAAGATAAAGGCCTTCAGGAGAGAGGTTTTCTAACACATCTTAAGCCGACAAACCCTTTGTTCACATGAAATGTCACCTGGAAACCCAGTATTTCCAACAACTGAAAAGGCTGAAGTAGGGGATTATGGGTAGGCTGATCTTCTTTCCTACCTCTAATAATTATGCCCCTCTCACTGAAAGAGTCCTAAAAGTAGTTCATAATCCTACCTCCAGAAGCCTTTGACTAATTTTCTTAACATGTTAGCAAAAAAATATTTAAAGCTCCACTACCTCAAAAAGGTTTATGTTCTACATTTCTGCCTTAGAGCACTAAAAAAATACTTCGCTAGTTTCCCAAAAAGCATTTGAAGTTACTTGGTAACAATACATTAAACCAAAAATCTATGACACATACATACAGTATGTTCTATGCACCCAGAATGAAAATAAGTGTGTATGTGTTGTGGGTGAGCAGAGTTTGTATTGTATGCCAGATCACCAAGTTAATCCACCTTAATTTTAAACACCACAGGGAATTTCCAGACACCTCTCCATTAAGAATGGACTCAAACCCAGGTAATGCCAAACTTCCCCCCAATGCACCAATCCTAGGTATAATTTCCAACAGACATTGCACCATTTTTTATGGCTTATAAATCAAAAACGGGACTGACTTACTGGCTCCAACACATTACGACCCGCTATATACTATGGTCTGGTGCTGCTAGACACTGAAGTATTTACATTAAACTTCAAAAAATCTACCCTATATAAATCTTAGATTCTCTTCAACTGGAGCAAATTCATTTTCCATAAAAGCTCTCAAGTTTATTTTCATCAACAGATACTAGGAAGTATTCTCTACTTCAAGCCTTTAAGCCATGTTCACAACCAAACACCTTATCAATATATGGTGAAAGCAAGCTGTTTATTACACTAGCACAATGGCTGTAATCACAATACTACTTTTGTAAGGAATTTCCTCTTGGATAGCATAGCTGGGAAGAAAAAAAATGTTTAACATTCCTTATTTACACCTTGGTGTTTTCTGGTAATACATCTTTTAATGAAGAGCTGCCAAAGAAACAAAAGGCTCCAAAGAACTGCACACAGCTCCCTGGAGCCTTCCATGAGGCCGCTGAGTCCTCATGTCCATTGAGAGGGTAGCGCCAAGAGAAGTGGCTGCAGCAGCTGGGCACTTGCCTTGTTACACACCTGCTACAAAGGCTTCTATAGTTGATTGTACTTCAGAAGAAACTGATACATCTCTCAAATAATCACAAGATAATTCTGGCAGCAACAGCCCACTTGACACCAAGCTGGATGAATATGAGTCTTGGGTTTCTGAAGTGAAGACCTCCCTGGAAGTAGAACAGGGAGAGCTGAAAGGTTGAGAGTACGGTTTCAGAGACATGTAAGCAGGAAACCCAACCTTAATATATCAACCACTTTTCTAAAAGGACTTTTTACTCATTAAAAAAATGAGAACTTGAGACATTTTGAAACTACTACTGTAAAGAAGCCAAAGAGCACTTTTTTTTCTTTTTTCTTTAACATAGTCAATTGATGACTTAAAACTCAGCTAACAGCTTAAAAAGACACAATGCTGTCAAGGTCACCTCTGTATCCTACCGCTGATAGAAATGTTACTTACCACACAGAATACCTTTAGAAATAACTGGGCAGGAGAGTATTAGAAGAGGATTCTAAAGGATGACTTTGGCACTATAGATGGGAGGCCTGGAGTAGGTTCAAACCACCAAAAACAGTGCCAGGAAGCTACATACTGGAAATGGTAGGAAGTTTCAATAAACTGTGCAAAGGCAATATGGATTTTTTGCCATACTGGACCAAAAATAAGTGATGGAGAATAACAATAACCTACACAGAGTACTTAGGATAATCAGGACAGAGTATGCTTTTATCAACAGTAAGTGGAAAGCCAGTAATGACAACAGGCACCCTTAAACTTATTTTTCAGGTGATAAGGTGGGGGAAAAAAAAAAGAAAACCCTAAATAACCCTAGAAAAAGAATATTAAAGGTGACTGCTGAAGAATTATTTTAAAAGACAAGAGCAAAAATGAACAGGAGATATTTAAGGGTGGGGGAGAAAAACCCTAAAGGAAATGAGCTCAACGGGCTAAGTTTGAAATGCCTAGGTAAAGGCTGCCGTGTGAAAGGTCTCACAATTCTAAAATATGTCTTAATGAGAAAACAAAATACAGGATTTTCATACCATATACTTTTACATGTGGAATTGACAAGATTAGTCTTTTAAAAAATCTGTCTTGACTATCTGATGTAAAGATTAATTTTTTTCTGGAAGAAGTGTATGTACCCTCACTCAAGTAAATACTTAAAGGGCTTTTGGTAATTAAGATGTAGTGACATTAAAGGTAACTACTGTAATCCACATGAACAGGAAATTTACAACCATAGTAACTTCATGCTTTCTAAGCTTTTCAGGTGCAGTACAGGTACAGAATAACTCTTTATTTTATTTTATTTTTTTTAATTTTTTTTTAGTGTTTATTTATTTTTGAGACAGAGAGAGACAGAGCATGAATGGGGGAGGGGCAGAAATAGAGGGAGACACAGAATCGGAAGCAGGCTCCAGGCTCTGAGCCATCAGCCCAGAGCCCGACGCGGGGCTCGAACTCACGGACTGTGAGATCTTGACCTGAGCTGAAGTCGGACGCTCAACCGACTGAGCCACCCAGGCGCCCCCAGAATAACTCTTTAAATAAATGCACTTAATTACTATTTTGATTACCTTAGAGCAGATCTCAGTCATCTTTCCAAGAAGAAACCTTAATTATCATTATATATAAAACACATGTGTAATACAATTATTGCAACAAATACAAGGTTAAGAGAGAGAATACCCTAGAAGCCCTATACAGCTTTCCCAGGTGGCAGTGGTTGCATCTCCCATAGAATAAGCATGTTCATGCTTTTCCGATCATCATTCCCTTGTTATTTAATATTTATTGTTCTATGTGCCCCTAAACCACTGGCTTTGCTGGTTTTGAACTATAAATAGCATCCCTGTTATTCTTCTACCATGACTGACTTCTTTTGCTCAACTTTAGTCTCAATTCACCCATGCAGATAGACATAACCAAAGTGCATTTATTCTCCTTTCTGGGTAGTATTCTGTGTAGGTATGCCATTTATTTATCCGAACTGATCTATGGGTTACTTCCCATTTTTTGCTGTATTCTTTATGTTATTTATGACCTAACTTCTATTACTTATGTACCTAAGGGCAGCGCTATGCAAACTGTACTGTAGTTCAAGAGTCTAGCTCGCTGGCTGGCAGTTTAAGTAGCACTGGTCTAGGGCTACATACTAGAAGTGAAACTGCTAAGTTTTTGGTGAAAAAAGGTCTTCAAGTCTTTTCTTCATTTTCCCATTGTTTTTTGCTTTTTCTTGTGGGAGCTCTTCATGAATTTAGGATAGCAAATACCTCACTGAGGATTATTTGGGGATGGTTTTTGTTAGATCATCCATGTTGAATGTACTAAAGCATTTCATCCTACTTTTGGTCATGCCTAAACTAACATGTTTGGTCATGTTGAACGTAGGTGAACTGAAGTTCATCTAGAACCTAGAACTATACTTATTTAGGAGCTCTCTAGGATATCAGAGGGTCCTTGCAGTAAAAACCCAAGAAACAGATGAAAAATCACATATTCAACATAAACTTAATATTAATTTGTCTACATAAGCACATAAAATCATAGTAGGGAATTACATCCTAACAGCATGATAAAGAATTCAAAATATAAAACTGAAAAGCCCCTACAGTTAAAGGAAATTTTTTATTAAATGAAAGGAGAAAGATGAGAATGCGTAATTTTTATGATTAATCGGTTTAAGATTATTACAGCTAATACTACTCACGTTAATAATACCCCATTTGCAACGTGGATGGAACTAGAGGATATTATGCTAAGCGAAATTAGTCAGAGGAAGACAAATATCATATGACTTTACTCATATGAGGAATTTAAGATATAAAACAGACAAACATAAAGGAAGGAAGCAAAGTAATATAAAAACAAGGAGGGGGACAAAACATAAAGAGACTCTTAAATACAGAGAACTGAGGGTTGCTGGAGGGGTTGTGGGTGGGGGGATGGGCTTAAATGGGTAAGGGGCATAAGGGAGGACACTTGGGATGAGCACTGGGTGTCATACACAGGGGATGAATCACCGGAACTACTCCTGAAATCATTACAGCACTATATGCTAACTTGGATGTAAATTTAAAAGAATGGATATACTAAATACAAATAGTTTAAAAAGAGGTTTAAAATTAGTCTGACTTATAATCCATAACAGTTCACATCAATGAGAAAAGAAAACTTAAAATATGCACCTATAATGTTGGTTAATATATATAAATAAATAATCTAGTATAGGTGGTAAACTGCAGGACCTTAAATTCAGGAATGTCAGTTTTCCCATGCTACATACAGACTGCTGAATAAAATTCAATAGTTCCTATGGGGGGGCGGGGGGGGGGGGGCGGGGAGGGGAACAAAACCAAAAGCCAAAAATAACAATACCCTAGAACAATGCTGTCCAATAGAACTTTCTGTGCTAAATGCAATTTTCTTTATCACTGCCCAAAATAATAGACATTAGCCACATATAACTCCCCAGCACTCACAATGTGGCACCTGCAACTGAGAATGGAATCTTAAAGTTAGTTAACTTTTAAAGCTCACCACCCCCAAATAACTTTGATCAAGGTAACAAAGATCAATTCACAAGCTTACAAAGCTAGACTGTAAGGGCACAAAAAGTAACAAAATAACAAACTCCACAGCAAATTCTGAAGAGAGATTTAAAATGCATGCTTACATAAGATAATGAAGAAAAGGCAAAAAAAAAAAAAAAAAAAAAGTTTGGAGAGGAGCATTCAATAAGAATTTGTTATCTTGGGTCCTTCTCCAAGTCAGTCAGTTCTAGGCATTTAAGCTCTGATCTCATAGTGGCTGAATATGGCTGAGGCAGGCTGAACGTCATCAGTGTAATCCTTGTAACTCAGTACAAATATTTTCTATTCCTTTCATAATGTTCTTCACATTATTCATTAAATTAAAGGATGGCTAAATCTTTGCTTCAGTTAGCTTGTGATAAATCATTTAAGTGTACATGGATGACCCTGGAATGAAAGGGAAGGACAAAAAATACCGTCTTCCTACGCCTTACCAATGTGAGAGCACTTCACTTGCAACAGCCTCTTTAGGCTTATCTGAACGACAGTCAGCCTAAAACAGCCTACTATTTACCTAGATTTTATAGCATGCAAGGTACAAATAACTTATTTACTCCTATTTGAAATTAAGAGTATCAAAATTTCAGGGGGCTAGATTAAGAGTCTCAAAAATTCTGAAATAACACCAGGTGAAAAGAGTATAATGGAACACACAGACTGGTAGCCACTGTTGATTCTCTTGGCTCAACTGTCTTTTGTGATAAATGCAAGAACCATTTTATGCCCTTTAAAAATTGGTCTACATTGCTTTCCAATCTTTTTGGCCCTCCCAGAGAAGATTCTAAATTTGCTCAAAGGAAAAAAATCCATGTTCCCCAAATGCTGTTTAATCCATTAGCATATTTCCACATTGTTCTTGTACAGAATACTTTTCCACTAATTTACACAAGCAGTGCAGAACCATCAAACACTATTTTATGTATGCCAGGGGATACATATGCCTTAAAAACTGGTATTTCAAGGATAGTTTTATTTGACTTTTTTGTCAAAGACACTAACAACCATTAATGAGTGTTCTGCTGAATTTGCTTTCATCACAAAATCTGTAAATTACCAAAACCAAATTTTTTTCCAAAGTCAAAAACCTAACTTTACTACTGACAATTAACAGCAAAACACGAGGAAACAATACTAGTACATACATACAGAACATTTTTCCCTTAGTTACAATAATTCTAATTTAGGTAGGATGGGTACTATTAAGGCATATGTAAATATTACCAATCAGGAGACAGAACATGAATATTTAAAATGCTGATGATTCAGGGTGCCTGGGTGGCTCAGTCGGTTAAGCCTCCAGCTTCAGCTCAGGTCATTAATCTTGTGGTTCTTGAGTTCGAGTCCTGCATCAGGCTCTGTGCCGATAGCTAGGAGCCTGAAGCCAGTTTCAAGTTCTGGGTCCCCTCTCTCTCTCCCCCTCCCCCACTCATACGTTCTCAAAAATAAACGTGAAAAAAATTTTTTTTCAGAAAAAACAAAAATGCTAATGATTCTTATTAAGTTCCTACATGAACATAGTCAACTGACAACCACATAAAATATTTTAGACAAATTTTAAGAGCCCATTTAAACAAATCAATTGTAACCTTTTTCTAGATTTAGATACAACTTACTAAAAAGTTTAAGGAAATGATTAATTCAATCTGACTTCATCACCAGATCTGCTAATAAAAAGCAGTTGGTTAGAAAAGAATTTAGTTTTCTGGAAAGGCCTACTTCAGATTTTTCCATCAGGCTTATTAATTATAAAATGGAGCTCTGGCTAAAATAACTTGAGAATCTAGCCCACTGAAAAATCCACTCCAGCATAAAGCCCTAAGGATTTTTTTTTTAAAGGCATGCAAAAGCTTTTCCACAATTAGAGGCCCTTCATTAATTTTAGATACTGTTAGTGTTAAAACACCTGTCAAATATCTTTACAGTGCTCACATATTACATCATACATATATTCTAAAGAAAAGTTTTCAAAGAAAAAGCTCTTATATAAGCAACTACCTAAGTTCCTAAATACTTAATAAACTATCTCAAAATTCACATGGTTACCTGATTTAGAAACCTAACTCTGGAGGGAAATCCTAGAGCTCAGACCACCTGCACAGAACTATTGGAAGTATTACAGTGTTCAAATAGAGTTCACATAACTATATGCTTTGCAATGCTATGCAAATGCAAGGATTTTCTACAAAAGCCAGCGTGATAAGCCCTTTTAATGACTTCTCGTTTTCCAAACAGTATTGTTGCTCCATAGGATTTTAAATATCCAGTATAACAAACTCCTATTGATATCTAAAGACCTTTCTGGAATGTAAAATTTTCTCTTGCCATTTTCATTAATTCTACTCAAGAACCTTTGGAGCCAGTGATCCTTCCGGAATTTAAAATTTCTCAGATTTTAGAATGGCCAGGAGGCCAAGTCAACACCCTGTAATCACAATATTCTTGCAACAAAATTTAGGAATATTGGCACTACATGGGATAAGATAAAAAGAGCCTCAAGTCAGCTCAGACTCAGGTCAAGTTTTTGTTCCCAAATCAGTTTAGGTTACTATAAGAAGGTCATAAAAAAATTTTTTTAAGTAACTTTTGAATTTCAGAATTATACACATAAGGGATTATGGACCTGCAGCTTTGCAGCAAAGCACCAAGTACTAAAGTTTCCTTCAACATAATACACATTGTACCTGGGCATAATAAGTAAAGTCAGTTACTTTGGCTGCCAGAACCTGCAGAATAAGTATCTTTAGTATATTCTACCTGTACTCATCTGGCTGCAAAGGAGGTGTTAACTATGGATTTCCCAAGTTCACTATAAATACTAAATATACTGCAAAGTTAAGTTTTCATTAGAGAGTTCAACTAAATGCCTGTTTTAATATGACATTCCTTAAATCATGAAGCTTGTCCTTAAATTTCCATCATAGAATCTATTCATGACTATGTCATCAACTAGTCCCCACCCCAGAAAAGTTAAATCTCCAGGCCAATGAGGGAGGAACATCAGATATATCGGAAATAGACAGATGACTAACAAAAATTAAGAGATAACTGACTTGGTCCTGAGATGGCAGCAATAGTGCTTCTCTTTAATATGCACGCAAGACACCTGGTTAAAATGCATTGAGTCAGGTTTGGGTGGGGCTGAGATTCTGCATTTCTGTTGTAGTTGATGCTAATCCCAAAAACCACACTACATTCATTAACAAGGGGTGGTTAATACACTCAAAAAAAAAAAAAAAAATCATTGTATCAGTTTAGGGCTAAAGGAACTGTTCCAGTTACAGCTGAAATCTAGTTACAGCTAGATTTTAAAAATAAGTAATTTAGGGGTGCCTGGATGGCTCAGTCGGTTAAGCATCCAACTTCAGCTCAGGTCATGATCTCACAGTCCGTGGGTTCGAGCCCCGTGTTGGGCTCTGTGCTGACAGCTCAGAGCCTGAGCCTGCTTCAGATTCTGTGTTTCCCTCTCTCTCTGCCTCTCCCCTGCTCATGCTCTGTCTGTCTCAAAAATAAATAAAAACATAAAAAAAAAAAAAAAAGTAATTTGCTCAAACTCACACAACTAAGAGAAAGCCAGTAGGAGAAACCCTCTAGTCAGGTTTCTAAGTCAACAGAACTTTCAAGGAATTTTATTAAACTTATTCCCCCACTCTTTAGCTTTACAAATGTGTTGAAAACACATTTTAATTAGAGAAAACATTTTTATTCGATATGATCTTTTTAACAAAATCAGACTACAGGAACACTAAACTGATAACCTATGCTTCCCTGAAAATGTCAGTTGTTATTCCAAGTGTCTGCACAACTCAGAAACATGCAAACTTTGGGGCACCTGGGTGGCTCAGTCGGTTAAGTGTCGGACTCTTGATTTCAGCTCTGGGTCACATTGGGGAGTTTGAGCCCCAATGGAGCCTGCTTCAGGTCCTCGGTCTTCCTCTCTCTGCCCCTCCCCTACTTGCACGAGTGCTCTTTCAAAAATAAATAAATGTTAAAAAAAAAAAACAAAAAACAAAACCCGAAACCCGAAACCTCAAAACCCAAATTTCAATTGCAAGAAACCTAAAATAAACTATACAAATCCAGCAGCAAATTCAAATTTAAACATCAGTTTACTGTGGAACTGTATTTTGCACAGACGTTCAATTCAAAAGTCAAATCCATACATAGAAAATCAAGTACTGGCAAAAATTATCCAAGAAAATCTGTTCAGAAAATAGCAAGCTAGGAGACGTACATATATCATCCCTCAGTAAGTCCTCTGAAAACAACCAATTTTTCCTCACCAGCTGAGTATTACATAAAGTCATCTTATAAAGCAATTACAAACTCTAGTAGTCACTTTATACCTGGCAAAATGCTCATAACTATACAAGAACTAATATTCACCTCTCCTACACCATGCTGTGAAGTATAGCTTCAATGAGTACAATGATGAACAGAATCTTTTACTCTATTTAAAAATGTCTTTTTTTTCTGATTAAGCCCAAATACTTGAAAATTTACCAAATGGTTGAATGATGGAATAAGCCACTGCCTACACATTAAATTACAAAAAAAAAAAAAAAAAAAAAAACAACCCACCCAAAACTCTCCAACAACTTATATTAAAACCTGGATTAGTAAGATTTCCTAAAACTTGGTCTACAGTATGTACTTAAGTAGAGTAATACTTGTTATATATTCAAAATAAATTTTAAGTGATTCAGTGATTGGTAAACAATGCATATAAAACTGAATCAGTAAACCCTTAACTGTCAAGCCTTTATTTTTTTACTTTTAGAGAGAGAGCGCGTGTGCACAAGAAGAGAGCGAGCACACATAGGGGAGAGAGAGAGGGAGGGAGGAAGAAAGAGTATTTCAAGCAGGCTCCATGCTCAGCTCAGAGCCTGACACAGGGCTTGATCTCACAACCTTGGAATCATGATCTGAATTGAAATCAAGAGTTGAACTCAACCAACAGACTGAGCCACCCAGGTGCCCCTATTTTAGAACTTTTAAAAAGCACATTAAAGATCACTGCATTTTAAGAGGTAAATACAATTTCAAATTCAGAAAAAAAGTGAGCAACAAGAACTCTCCTTTACTTCAATTTTACAAGACCCCCAGTACAGATGTGAAAATACTTACATGGACAAGTTAGGAGATGGAACCCCCCTATCATCAGCTAGGTTCCCAAGGTGGCTCAGCGTTGAAGTCGAACTGCTCTCTATACAGCACTTCTCCTAGGCCCTCTGGGTAGTTGTATACTCGGTCAGAAAGTTCGCCCTAAAGAAGGAAATAAAAGTAGTAGTAAATAGTCATAAATTAAAAAATACGTTATACTGTGCTTTTCAAGCAAGTTAAATTGATTTATAGATTAACTATGGGAGTATGTTTTAGTTTTAAAAGTGTTTCATTAATCACATTACACAAATAATGTTTTCAAAGGATTTACCATATTACCAAGTACTTTTTTATGTAGTAAAAATTTCCAAGCTCTTATAGTGCAAAGTTCACAGAACTGGTATCATCTTACCAAGTTGCTTTATCCACCTACTCAGTTTCCAGCCTTCATCTAATTTCATTTTTGCTTTTATTTATCCTCCAAAACCCAAATTTCTCAGTGGACCAAAACTGCAAAATTCCCCAAGTACCCTGGTCAACCTGATGTGTATAATGTTCTAGTATGATTTGTAATCTGCAACTACCCAGAACATTTCTTTTACTCTCCAAATTGCAAGTTCTTCTTTGCTTAAAGCATAAAATCTTACTACATACCAAAAAGAAGATCGAGGACTTAATGCATTATGAATGTGAAATTAACATTTGAGAATTGCCTTATACATTAAGGCAAGTCACTTGGAAGTTTATACTTCTCTTCCTCATACCTAACCTACCTCGCGTCTTTTTACTATCGCTAGAACAACATACAAATGTTAAAGTGCTTAGCATGTTACAAAACGCTAAGTTTTAGAAATGGTTATTACCTATTATGGTTTGATTGGATGGACTTCTCACCTCTTAACTAAACCGCTACACCTATACTTAGAAATCATTATTCAGTGGTTGCTACTTTAAAGTAATATAACCGAACAGCATTTGTTAGAAAGGGTGATAAGGAAACCAGAAAAATGATCTAACTAGAGATTATAAGGTTAAGAATCAGAGAAATTTGACAAATACTCTAGGTATATCTAAAGCATCTCAAAAAAATTTTAAATTAAAAATAAAGCATCTCGGGGCGCCTGGGTGGCTCAGTCGGTTAAGCTTCCGACTTCAGCTCAGGTCACGATCTCGCAGTCCGTGAGTTCGAGCCCCGCGTCGGGCTCTGGGCTGATGGCTCAGAGCCTGGAGCCTGCTTCCGATTCTGTGTCTCCCTCTCTCTCTGCCCCTCCCCCATTCATGCTCTGTCTCTCTCTGTCTCAAAAATAAAATAAAACGTAAAAAAAAATTAAAAAAAAAAAATAAAGCATCTCTCATCTCCACCAGAACAGAAGCATCCTTGTGGTTCTTTTAATTTACTAAAAAAATATGCTCACATATTCTTGATGAGTCAAGAACCCTTACCAACATGCAACGGTGATTATAACCTTACATTAGATTCCAAATAATGTACTCAAAAACAAAGATTTTGAGTCTTCCCACACCAAGATAATTTTAAAAATAAATTAAAAGTTGACTCATGCTGCAAAGACAGAGTTTATAAGGAATAGGATAATTATCCTGGGTGAGACACTCTCATCTGCCCGCCCCCCCCCCCATGTATCCACATTCACACAACTGTTTTTGCTTAATGCAACCTCAAGAGCAGTGATGTAAAATATTAAGGATAGTAAACTTCAGACATTCAAAAATCTTCATCATCTCGAAAATATTTCCATCTAGCAACAACAAAAGAAACTAGTAGGAAATGAAAACCCTAAAATATGAAAAGCACATTTTGGTAAAATAAAAGGGGCATATAGGGTAAAAGAGCTATTTACATACAGGATAAATATTTGTACAGTTAGGATAAACCATAAAGGAGTTAGATGAAAATGTGGAGAAAAGGAGGTACAGGAAAAGATGTTATTCTCATTTAGAATGGTCTGTGTAAATCCTTTGATTCATGAACACTGCAATCAAGTTCCTTAACTGAAGACAATGTCTCTCCTTACATCTAGGTGAACAGCGCGGAGAGAACTAGTCCTGACCGAAGTCAGCAGGAGGTCACTACCACAAAAAAAAACCAAGCCTCCCATCACTTTTACAGTACTATCCCAAAGCCTAGTACTCCCAAATTATCAGTATTTCTCTGAACAAAATACATTGCATTTACCAATGACTTTTAAAATCGCTATGTAGTATCCTCTCCAAAAACCCCAAACTCCAGTCTAATGATGAGAAAAGTAGCAGACAAAGACAAACTGGGCGACATTCTACTGGGTATCTGGCCACTACTTCTCTATGCTATCAATGACATGAAAAACAAGGTTAAGAAACTGTCACAGATCAGAGAGAACTGGGGAAGATATGGCAACTAATGTAACATGGTACCCTGAATTATCCCGTAACAGAAAAAGGACATTAAAAACTGATGAAATTCAAATAAAGCCTAGAGTTTAGTTAATAGTAATGAATCAAAGTCAGTTTCTTAGTTTTGACAAACGTACCACAGTAAGATGCTAATAATGTGAACTGGGTGAGAAGTATGCAGCTCTATACGATCTTTGCAACTTTTCTGTAAATCTAAAATTATTCCAAAATAGTCTATTTTACAAAATCAAAGTATTCACATAATCGGCTACCACTAAGAAATAAAAGTAACAATCTATTGATATATGCACTTCCGATGACTATCAAAAACATGAATTAAAGAAGTTTTTCAAAGAAAAGAAAGCAAACAGTATAATTCCATTTTAGAAAAAGCTAATCTGTGGTTTAAAACAAAAAAATCAGAATCCTGGTTGCCTCTTAAGAGTGGGGGATTGTCATTTGAAGGGGCAAAAGAGAACTTCTGAGGTAAGGCAAATGCTCTACATCTTCATAGGTCTGGATTACACAACTCTATTTTTCGTCAAAACTCATCAAATGATATACTTAAAGATCTGTGCATTTTAAGGTTATGTGGATTTTATCCAAAGATTTTTTTTTTTAAGAAATAACCAGTATTAGGCTATGATATATGCTCATGAACTGAAGTTGGAGGCGTTAAGTGTTCTGATGTCTCCGACTTTGAAACACATGGGAAAAAACCGACATGAATTGATGAATGGATAGTAGGATAGCAAAGAAAGCAAAACGTTAAATCTAGGAGAAGATGTAATTCTTTCGCCTTCTATGTTTGAAAATTTACTAAGTTAAACGTGAGTGGCAGGAGAAGGCACTGATATTCTATCACCTGTAATCATTAGAAGCCTACCTTTCTACTAAATGTAAACCCCTCAGGGCTTCTTTGTCTTCTTGACCAGCATCTGCACTCACATTTGCAAAAAATTAAAGATTAGGGCCTTGCCCGACAATCCTTAGCCCTATTTCTGCCAGATCACACAGCACTTCTCTCTTCCTTAAGGGTCCTCAGGTTTGCACCCAAGCTGTGGGGCTTAAAGGTGGAAACACGAAGACAGTCAACACCTTAACGTGTCCAAGGCACCACCACAAAATCCAGTTAAGTCTGAACATCAATGGGGCTGTAAATTGTGTACCCGACCTCAGGTTTCCCAACCAGCAGGGTAGCCCAAAAAACAAACGCTCAGAATGTATTTTGGGCAAGAGTTAAAACACGTCACCATCATTCCTGTTGGCAGTCAAAATAGTACTTGATAAGCCACCCAAGCCTACCGTTCTCCCTCTCACTGCCCAGGAATCGTGGCGCGGACGGGAAAACGAAGCCATGGTGACTAATCCTCAGGCTCCAGGAGGTGACTGGGGTGAGTGAAGGCAACTTGGCCCAATCAGGAGAGCCGCAGGGGGCGGAGCAGCAGCCCCGAGGCTTCCAGAAGGGGCCAAGGGCCTCTCGCTAGCTACCTGACACCGGGGCTTCCCTGCCTCCGGGCCCCGAGTGGCGTCAACTTTCCTCCACCAGAGGGGGGCCGCACTCCCCGCACCCCCAAGAACCCGTCCTCCTCCGGCAGCTGTCACAGGAGGCCGCCGCCGGGCCCGCCCCGCTCCATTCATAACCTAAGGCCCCGGCCGTTGCAGCCCTTCGCGCCGCCCGCGGGGATCCCGGAGGCGAAGTCGCAACGCGCCTCCGGGCCGGGGCTGCCAGACCAAGGCCCCTCAGGGCTGCGGCCCGGCCCCCTCCCCGGAAACAGCAATGCACCACGGGAGAGGGGTGGGGGCCGCACGCCGCCGGGAAACGACGCCGAACCCCGGCGGAGACCCCCGCGAGCGCCCCCACACGCACACGCCCCCTCACCTTAACCGCGGTGGCCCCCTGCTCCGCCGAGCGGCAGGCGGCCGCCTGAGGGCCCCGAGGCGCGCCCGCCACCCCAGCCCGCCGCGCCGCCGCCGCGGAGACACCGACCGCCGCCACACACACCGCCGTCCGCCATATTCGAGGCAGCCGGCCGCGGGGCACTGCGGGGCCGCCGGCCGAGTGGCGGGGCCCAGTCTGGAGGCACCCGGCAGCTCCCCGAGGCCGGCCCCGCGCCCCCACGCCCCTCGGGTCACTACTCACGTGAGATAACGGCCCAAAGAGTCGGGTAAAGCGTCTTCTCTTTTTCGGCGGAATTTTTAAAGAGGGATGTGGTTACCTTGAGCAGAAATACCCAAGGCGGCCTGGGCCATAGGCTGCGGGGACGACGTGGGGGGAAAAGCGCGGCACCGACACCAGCTGTGCAGCAGTGGCGGCGGCGGCCGAAGGGGAGAAATAGAACAACAGCGCAGGTAAAAGAAGAATGGCGAGGACTGGGTGGGGAGAGGATTCGGCCTCGTCACACTGCAGAGCGGAGGAACGAGAAAGGATGAGAAGAGGCAAAGAAGGCGGAAAAAAAAGAAACACTGCAGCCAAGCGAAGAGCCAGAGAGTGTGGGAAGGCGGTGCCGGAGACGCCACTATTTATAGTAAGTGGGCGTGGTCTTGTGACGTCACAGCCATCCGGGCTGCCGCGCGAGTGGGGCGGAGTCGGGCTGCGGCCCGCGGCGGAGGGAGGCAGCGGAAGAGACAGGCGTGAGACGCGGGGGGGGGCGAAAGGGGGCGGGGCGGGCGACCCCGAGTGCAGGTGCCGACCGCCTGGTGGCTTCCTGCCCTCGCTCCGGCTGCAGCTCCTGCGCCACGAAGCTTCTGAAGCGCGAACGTGGGCGGGTGAAGGAGAAAAAACGCGGCTCGTCCGCAGCGCGGCGTGGCCCCGCTTCTCCACCCCCTTAGGTGTCTGTGCTCACGCCCGTCGCTGGCCCCCGCTCATTGGGAGCTGGACCCGGGTCTCTGGTGGCCGCGACGCTGAGTTGTGCTGGGTCAGGGGCGGCGGCATGCTTCTGCTGCCTGCAGAGGCTGTAGGGGAGGCCTGTGAGGGCCTTCGCCGGAGCTCCCACTTCGAGTGCGCTCCGCGTTTTGAGGGTTCCATAGGCTACGCCTGGGGACTGTCCTCCCAAGGTGAAGCTCCGGCACTCGAGGGATACCCCGGTCATTTCTGGAAAAGAGTTCCTAATGACCAGGATGGGTTCCTGACTCCAGCGCTGGTGAGGTTACAGAGCCTCGTGACCCCGCGAAAATGTCCCTCGTGTATGTTACAATATGGTGCAGTAGGAATTTTTCTTTAAGCAGTGTAGACTCTCTGTCCTCATTTGAAGGCAGTCACACCCAGTCCTTATTAATCAAGGACCCGTGTTGGAGAGGGGATTACTGATGTTACAAATGCATATTACTTTAATCCCACACGTCTCATTTTCGCAGTCATTTAAATTTTACTACTGCATAACAAACTTTTTTTTTTTTAACTGGGGAACCTAGTACGACCCACATAGCTTTTAATTTATTCTCATCTTTTAAAAATGTCTTCATACTAGTGATCAGAAATCGTGAGTCTTGTGCTAACTCCAACTCACAGTGTCACAAATGAAATAGGTTTTTACACATCGCTTTCAAGTTAACATCTATGAAATTAAGACCTTGACTTTTTTTTCTTTCATTCTTCCGCACCCTCTATTTTGTGAGCAGCATTGTGGTTGATTAATGAATCATAAATTAGGAAAGAAGAGAAAGAGCTTTCCTGGATGGAAAGGTAACAAACGGTAGCAACGCTGAAATGTGGGGTTTGGGAGGAAAGTATTTGGTAAAAATCGGGAGTCTGGACTCTTCCTAATTTCATTTTTCCATATTTCATTCTAATATATCTTGGCTTCCTCTTTCATGCCTTAAAAATTCTTTTTGATTCAGAACATTTATAAACACAGCATTTTACTAGACCCCCTGGTGGAAGGAGGAGGCTAGAGATGAATACACTACTTGAAATCTTGCTAACAATCTGGCAGGGGAAATAAAACAATTACACAAAATAACTAAATTGTTGATAGATAAATAGGTAACATGCTGCATGGAACCTAGTGGAGGGAGGAAATGATTACAGCTAAATGAAAGAAAGGCTGCTGGGGAAAGGTAGTGATAAATTTTGAGAGCAGATATTCTAGGCAAGGGAAACAAGTGAGAGGAGGCACAGAAATGGGCCAGTCTAGAAAACTGTGAGTGGGCTTTCTGGCTCCAACATAGAGACATGGTTGCATGTGAGATTGAAAAGGTAGGGTCCGATCAAGAAGTGATCAGAGCTTGGACTTTATTCTGGAACCATTTAAGCAGGGACATGATATATTCAAAGATGTTTTTAAAAGATTATTCTGGCATCATGGGATTGGAAAAAGGTAGACAGTTTGGAAGAAACAGTAAAGGAGACCCCAAACAGTTAAGAATACTAAGGGATTCAGAAGGAATGGGAGGGAGGGGTCCCAGGGTGGCTCAGTAGGTTAAGCGTCTGACTCTTGATTTCCGCTCAGGTCATGTTCTCGTGGTTCATGAGATTGAGCCCCACATGGGGCTCCTCACTGATAGCTGACCAGCGGAGCCAGCTCTGGATTCCCTCTCTCTGCCCCTACCCCCTGCTCATGTGCACGCACTCTCTCAAATAAACATAAATAAAAGAATGGATGGGAAGGAAAAGGCATAGCAAAAGCAGAAGGTAATCTTGAATGTCAAGGGAGGTAAGAAGGTGTCAAATGATTTGGGGATATTAAGCTAATCAACAGGGAGAATTCTAGAATCAGGAACACAGGTAGAAATAGAAGGTCCCAGTTGGGAGGGAAGAATATGAGCCAGCTTTGAGCATAGTTTAAGCTGTTGATGTAATAATGTCCATGTAAAATGGTCAAAAGGCTCCCATAAATACAGAGATCTACATAGCCTCTTGGCTATGAATTTGAGAGCAGACGTGATTATTAAGGAAATGTTGAGGTCTACAGGAAAAGGGATATAAGCACAGGACTTCAAGAAATGCCAGAGCGAAGAGAGACTGGCAGAGAAAACCAAGAGGACCAGCCAGAGAAGTAGAAGGAGAATCACAATAGTACAATGTCAAGCCATGTGAGAAGGAGGGTGATCCAAGATGGAACAAATGATGCAGATGTCCCATCACTCAAACAGGATGGGAAGGGTTCTGATTCTGGCAAATGGCAAATCATTGGTAAACTCTGGTCTCATGTTAAGTTTGGATTTTTGTCTCCCAAATTTTTCAATCACAGAAGTGGTTTGGATTTCAGAAAAAGAATGTGGGGA
Organism: Panthera pardus; assembly: GCF_024362965.1. Lineage (NCBI taxonomy): Eukaryota > Metazoa > Chordata > Mammalia > Carnivora > Felidae > Panthera > Panthera pardus. Next base: position 48,122,822 of record NW_026527002.1, read on the forward strand.
TGGAAAGAAGATGGGCTATGAGTGTATGGCAGAGAGAACACTGGGAAAGGTATTGTAGTGATCCATTGAGAAGAATGATAAAGGCCTGAAAAGAAGTTATCTGTGACCTTTAACTGAGTAATTTCAGTGGAGTGGGAGGTACAGAAGTGAAATTTGAGTGAGGAGCAGCTGAAGTGAAGTCACTGAATGTTAACCACTCTTTCACATGGAAAGTACTGGACCTGAGCCTAATTCAACATCATTTATACCATAAAGTGATTCAACAACCTATTATTCAAACTATGTGCCCTCACGATTAGTGTTTGTGTATTCAGAATTAAAGAATAATGCAGCTAGCTAGCATCATTGTATTTTTTTGTCTTTGATGAATACAATAGAACCTTAAAAACTGTACTGCAATGGACTAGCCAACATAGTGTGTAACCTTAACAGAAGGATAGCTTCCTAATGAGAACAGCATATTTAATTGTGTTTGGGGCTTGAGGTTTTGGGTTTTTTTGCCAAGTCAGGTTACTCATATACAAAAATACAGGTAATGCCAGGGAAAGTATTATTATTAAACGGAGAGCCCTAAGACAAAATGATACAGTACCATTCACACTTAGATCATCCTGGTCTATTGATTCAACCTCATTTGCTTTTGTGCCAATAGACAATCACTCAAAAACAATAGGTATACCTAAAACCGCCAGCCTATAATAAAAATATCTTGTCATCACATAGATCAATGTGACAAATGTAAAGAGTACCACTGTAATCGAAGGTAAAAATACCAGTTTAATGGGAATGTTTAAAGGGAGCTTCATAAGTATTTTTTTTTTAATGCTTATTTATTTTTGAGAGAGACAGAGACAGACTCTGAGCGGGTTAGGGGCAGAGAAAGAGGGAGACACAGAATCCGAAGCAGGCTCCAGGCTCCGAGCCATCAGCACAGAGCCCAATGCAGGGCTTGAACTCACGAGCTGTGAGATCATGACCTGAGCTGAAGTTGGAGGCTCAATCAACTGAGCCACCCAGACGCCCCAAACTACTTCATAAGTATTTTTATTGCTAAGGTACATTCTTAGAGTACTCCTTATTATATAGAAAACCAAAATATATAGGTTTTGTTTTGGGTATTTTTTTTTGAGACTTTTAAAGTTTTAATGTGAAGTTTTGCAGGAAACGGTAATACTCTCTGAAATTCGAGCATGTGAAAGAGTACTCTGTAAAAATAACATTTTCAAACTGATAAACAGGAAAAGAAACATGACAGGTTAATAATTTTTCACCATACTTCCACAGTTCAAGTTTTCACATAGACAAAATATATAGGTTTTGAATAGTTAAAACCTTTCCCTTTCTCACAAAAGTAGGGGCATCTGGGTGGCTCAGTTGGTTAAGCATCCACTTGATTTCAGCTCAAGTCATGATCTTGTGGCCGTGAGATGGAGCCCACATCAGGCTCCATACTGAATGTGGAGCCTGCTGAGTGTAATCTCTACCCCCAAACATGGGGCTTGAATTCATGACCCCAAGATCAAGAGTCATGCACTCTTCTGACTGAACCAGCCAGGCGCCCCTAAAACATTCACATTTTTTTTTTTAATTTTTTTTTCAACGTTTTTTATTTATTTTTGGGACAGAGAGAGACAGAGCATGAACGGGGGAGGGGCAGAGAGAGAGGGAGACACAGAATCGGAAACAGGCTCCAGGCTCCAAGCCATCAGCCCAGAGCCTGACGCGGGGCTCGAACTCACGGACCACGAGATCGTGACCTGGCTGAAGTCGGACGCTTAACCGACTGGGCCACCCAGGCGCCCCAAACATTCACATTTTAAAACATGATGCTATTTCAGTTGTCTACCACATCTTTTGGTGCACTGATAATCTTCTAAAAAGCTAACTTGCTTTTCAAGGACCTGGTGCTCTGGCTTTTATGTACTGGTAAAAATGGCTAAAAGTGTTTCCAAATTACTTCGCAGAGTACAGAGTTCAGATTATATACCATTCTCTCCTTGGATGGAATAAATATAAGGCTCTGTCCTTTATTTGCTAAATATCTGTTGTTAAAAAATCCTATAGAGCTGTAATTCCTTTACCCAGGTTGATTTTCTCCTGAGAAGTCACTTACTTTGAAGAGGCATTTTTTTTATTGTCATGTTTAATATTTTTTCTCACAGAATTTAGGTACCAGGTTGGTAGGTTTCTGGGGCATTCCAACCCAAGTGCCCTGCATCCCTGCACTGACTTGAAGTTGCTCATGTCCGTCACCCATCTTTGTCCACAGAATAATTTAACCTATAGAATGGTGTGCCTGGCAAGCAAAGAGTGATAGAGCCCAGATTCAAACCCTGGTGTAAGGGAGACTTTTTTTTCCTATTTTCATTGGCCATGTATGTCATTAGATATGGGTCAGCATTTTGCCTCTCCCAAGTGACTTAGTGTCTGTGATAAGCAGGTCATAAGCAATACAGTGATGTCTTTTACTACAAATGAAAGTAGTAACAGATTACTCACTTAATTTAAGAGGACTGCTACAGATACCTATGTAATCAGCCAAAGCAATAATCCAGTTTTACCAATTAAGTGTAACATACATGACTAGAATAATTGATGGACATGAACCATGAGTTTGCTCTCTCATATCTTCATCTAATCCTTGGAAGTGAAGAAATCCTTGGAAAGTTCATTTCATTGTCACTTTGCTGCCAGGCATTATCTGATAACAAGTGTTTTATTTGTTAGGTAATGTATAGCAATATAGGCTTGTATCTCTCTGTCTCAAAACAGCTGGCTGGCAGATATTCCTAAACTTTTTGGTTATGGGCATAGAAAGTAGGAGCTCTGAAATCTACTCTTGTCCAGTTTGAATTATGGTTTACTTTATTTTCTTTAATAAATAACCTAGCCAAGGTGCTGTCACGTGAGCACTTACATGATTGTTAGTAACTGCAAGCTACGTTGTATTTAACAAGAATTTTTAAATTACTTTTGTCATTTGAAGTTTTGCAAGTTCCCTTATAAACTTTTATATCATTCTGAATTTGTCTTATCTAATTTTAACTAGAAGGAGAAAAGTCCATACAAGAAATAAAACTTCAGTTCTTTACCAAAATAGGGAGAGTAGAAATGACTTACTTTCACAAAAATAATTAGTCTTTTTGTGCCATTCAATCATCTATTGTATAACAATAGTTTTAGAACCTTCATTTAGTCTTGGCTGTGCTTGACTAAGTCACTTAATTCTAAGCCACCTCTATTTCTTTTACAAAATGTATTCCGGGGCGCCTGGGTAGCTCAGACAGTTAAGCGTCTGACTCTTGATTTCAACTCAGGTCTTGATTTCACAGTTTGTGAGTTCAAGCCCAGCATCTGGCTCTGTGCTGATAACTTGGAACCTTCTTGGGATCCTCTCTCTCCTTCTCTCTCTCTACCTCTCCCCCCTCAAAATAAATAAGTAGACATTTTAAAAAAAGTATTCCTTATTCCTTTGGAAGAACTTCTTGCCTTTCATACCCTGAGTTCTTCTGGTAACTGCCATCTTCTTAACCCTGGCCTCCCAAGCCACAGGAACTGGTCTAAGAGTTAACAGCTTCTCATCACTGGGGGGCAGGGACAGCTTAATAATCATTGGTACCTATTGATTTTCAGACCATTCTTTCCTTGGTTGGAGTAGTGAGGACTGGACAAGGAAATAATTAAAAAAAAAATTTTTTTTTTTTTATGGCTCAAGTTATCCATATGAGCTGGTAGTTGCCAGTAACCTTGGTCCCAGAAGAAATCTTTGTGAGAAAAGGAAGCGAACTCGTATCATGAAGAAGGGAGAGTCAGCATTCCAGTCGTCCCATTTTTCTTGCTCTTCAGTTATACCAAATTCGTCTTTCTTGTCTAAGTTAATAGCTTTCTGTCACTTACAACCAAAAAATCCAGGCCTACACAAGAGAAAAAAAGATCTTCGTTTCATTCAAAAAGTCAGTTGCACAAGTAGAAGACAGGAGAGGCCCGATTGTTCTCTATCTAAGCAGCACCTAGAGAAGTAGTCGGCCACAAGCCTGCCATGAACCAACAAAAGCATGGAATTGCTAAAAGCAAAAACAAAAACTCTGAATGCAATAATTTGGGGCTGCATTAATAAACATACAAGTCAGAAGGGAGGTAGCAGTTTGGTTTACTGTTTTGGTTAGACCCCAAATGTAGCTTTTCTGTCTTGGGGTTTGTAAACAACGACCAGTTGTAAATAAAGTTTTGTTGTAAAGTTCTAGGTAGTACAGGAGAGTGAAAACTACACCACTTGGAGGAAGATAGCCATAAAGGAGAGGGGTCTAGAAAACAACATTATCTTTCAATAAGCCTGCCAGGTGGGTCTTACTGTGCCCAGTGTACAAACAAGAAAACAGGAGTACAGTGAGGTGAAGCAGCTTGCGGAAGGTAACCCACCTGAAAAGAGAAGGCCCAGATTCATATCCAAAGATGTCTAAAGCCCAAGGTCCAGCTTCAAGCCCCTCAGCCATATCGTCTCTTTGAACACATCTAGAAAATATGTCAAGCTCTGTAGAGAGAAAGAAACTATGGTGACAGTACAGATGGGAGAGCCAGGACCAGTGGGTTCCCTCGCCTAGCTGTGCTATCTCATCCCTCCCCCTGAGCTTCCACAAGGTTTGGTTTGTGCCTTTCTATGGCCCTTTTAATTGCTTGTCTTATGTTGTTATTGTCTGAACTTAGTGAATAAGGTATTAAGCTTCTTTAGGGCAAGGACTTTGATTTTTTTTTTTTAATCTCACAGAACACTCAGCACGGTGCCTTACACAGAGACCTCTAATTACTTCCTAACAATGTAGTAACTGACAATGTCATGGGATGTCTCATGGAGCAGAAATCTGTCTTGCCACTGGGTTTTGCTCAGAGATGCAGAGGAGATTTCTGCCCTGGGAGGATGTTGGACCAGAGGGACCTCTTAGACACTTTCCTTCTTTAATCACAGTGTAGAGGTGAACCATATTCATTGCTATTCATTATGTACTATTTTTTTAAAGCAGAATTTAACATTATTTTAACTTTAAACATTATTTTAACTTCATGATGTCTGCATATTGTCGTATAAAGTTCTGCTTCTTTGTGATTTGTTACTTGCTTATACTAAAATTAGGACGTGTTTTATCTGTGATTGGCCATTTTATTGATTCCTTCTCTTCCCCCTGGGAAATCCATAGCCTACAATAGAAGGAAGGAAGGAAAGAAGGAAGGAAGGAAGGAAGGAAGGAAGGAAGGAAGGAAGGAAGGAAGGAAGGGAGAAAGGAAGGAAGGGAGGAAGGGAGGGAGGAAGGAAGGGAGGAAGGGAGGGAGGAAGGAAGGAAGGAAGGGAGGAAGGGAGGAAGGAAGGGAGGAAGGAAGGGAGGAAGGAAATGCCTGTGTCTAATTTGAGAGGAAGAATGGTATTTTTAAAATAAATTTTAGATTGTAGTCATGAAAGTGGGAATGAACTGTCAAACAAAAACTGAGATGTTTCATATTATTTGTGTACCAAATTACCAAGAAAGGAGTGTTTGCTATTCAAAGAAAGTGAATGAATAGAAAATGAGGGACAGTATAATAGTACAACATCAAGAATGCTTAAAAAAAAAAAAAGCCCCATTGTTCTTTGTACACAAAAACAATAGCTCTTAACAGCATATTGACCTCCTAAATCAAATTTGCAGCTGCCAGCAGCAGCCCTCGAGTGGGAGATGATTTAATGCAGAGGGTGTGTGTTGTGGCATGCCTCCTGTTTCCCAGGCACCTTACCCACTGACAGCAGAGTTACATGACTTTGGAGCACTGGGATCCAACATTTAGTTGCTAATACCAAGTGAAATGATGAACTAAACCTTTTAGTTGTTAGAGAACAATGGTCAGAAAAGCAAAATCAGTATTCTTCCAAAACGATGAGCTGGCATTGCTTAGGGCCTCCCAGCAGTGCTTCATCTGCCCTCTGGTTGCTCGGATCTGGGGGAGACAGATCAGATTGGGCCAAAGCCAGGGTGATCAGACAGCCCCAGAGATTAATGCAGACTTGCAGGGAACAGTATAGGACAACCTGTTCTATAGTGATGGCCCTAGTTCTAAGAAGAGAAGCCCTTGGAAAACCCATTTAATGTTCTGTCAGTTTTGCCACTTTGGGAAAACTGCCAAACTAGCTTATTTAAAGTTCGACCATACTCTTAAACCTAAGCATCCAGAATACTGAGTCTGGAGGTGAAGAAAGCAAGAAGGTGCTAGAATGTGGGTCAAGTATGGAGGCATACAAAGTTCACAGAATTAGTAAAATTAACCATGAAAAACAAAAGTCAAATATCAGCTTTATTGTAATAGAGTAAGAGCCTTGAAATGGGAGAATAGCCTTTTTATTTTCCCTGGGTACATCTTAATTGTAATCTTAATTTCTAAATAATTTCATGCAAGTTTTTACTAGTGTGTTCATAAAAATATTTTTGGAAAACAGGTGAAACTTAGGAGTGCTAATTTAGTAAACTGGCCTATCAAGATCTCATAGACTGAGTTAAACTATTAGGATTTCTAAAGATATACATTAAAACCTTGGTTTGTGATTCATTCCAGAAACATGCTTGTAATCCAAAGCACTTGTATATCAAAGCTAATTTCCCCATAAGAAATAATGGAAACTCATCGGGGCGCCTGGGTGGCTCAGTCGGTTGAGCGGCCGACTTCGGCTCAGGTCGTGATCTCGCGGTCCGTGAGTTCGAGCCCCTCGTCGGGCTCTGTGCTGACAGCTCAGAGCCTGGAGCCTGTTTCAGATTCTGTGTCTCCCTCTCGCTGACCCTCCCCTGTTCATGCTCTCTCTCTCTCTGTCTCAAAAATAAATAAAAACGTTAAAAAAAAAATTAAAAAAAAAGAAATAATGGAAACTCAGATGATTCGTTCCACAACCTAAAAATATGCATATAAAAGTGATTACAATTTTGTAATATAAAATAATAAAGCAAATACAAAATATAAAGAAAAATAAACAAATTAACCTTCCTGTCTCTTTTCTACCTCTTGATTCAGTTTTCTGCTATCTCCTCCTATGTCCTCTGTCTTCTCTCCTCACTCCATTCCCTCTCTCTTGAATAATTCATCCATTCGTACAGAATTGTTTGACATGGCTATTCATGTGACTCGAAAATGGGTATCACCAGTTTTGTTCCGTCACTGAAGTACAGCTATGAGTGGCCAACTGCCTCTGGCAGGATGTCCTGTGTCCTTTCAAACTCAAGATTTCCTTATCTATAAAATGTGATAGTTGTCCCATTTGGTCAGATGGAGAGTCTCATTTACCTGTATGATTCAAACAAATCTAGGTCCCAAATCAAAGTCATCAATGCCCTCTCCTTCCCCACAAACTGATCCTGTTCCTTCTTTCTCTCAATCAGCCAGGTCCAAAATTTTGAAGGCTTTTAATTCTTTTCATCACCTCATCCATATATAAAACGAGCGCTACTCGTTTTCATTTTGAAACAGTGTTTTCAGGGGCGGCTGGGTGGCTCAGTCGGTTGGGCGTCCGACTTCGGCTCAGGTCATGATCTCACGGTCTGTGGGTTCAAGCCCCGCGTCAGGCTCTGTGCTGACAGCTCAGAGCCTGGAGCCTGCTTCAGATTCTGTGTCTCCCTCTCTCTCTGACCCTCCCCGTTCATGCTCTGTCTCTCTCTGTCTCAAAAATAAATAAACATTAAAAAAAATAAAAAAAATAAAAAAAAGAAACAATGTTTTCATTTTGAAACTTGTTTTCATTTCTTGTCCTTCCTAGTCCAATCCTACACCGCATCATGTTTAGGTAGAAAAATCGATAGCAAGTCCAATCTTTCTGGCCCCTATCCACTTTTTGCATGGATTTTTCTCACACTAATCTTCCTTAAATGGTGTTTTCATCTGTCCCTCCACTGGCAAAACCCTGTAATGAACCTGTTTCTTACAAATCATGTCTTTTTTTTTTTTTTTTTTTTTTTGAATTTACATCCAAGTTTGTTAGCATATAGTGCCATAATGATTTCAGGAGTAGAATCCAGTGATTCATCCCCTACGTACAACACCCAGTGCTCATATCAACAAGTGTCCTCCTTAATGCCCCTTACCCATTTAGCCCATCTCCCCACCCACAGCCCCTCCAGCAACCCTGTTTGTTCTCTGTATTTAAGGGTCTCTTATGTTTTGTCCCCCTCCCTGTTTTTATATTTATATTATATATTATATATATTATTTATATATTCCCTTCCCCTATGTTCACCTGTTTTGTATCTTAAATCCACATATGAGCGAAGTCATGTGGTATTTGTCTTTCTCTGACTAATTTCGCTTAGCATAATACACTGTAGTTTCATCCATGTTGTTGCAAATGGCAAGATTTCATTCTTTTTGCTTGCCGAGTAATACTCCGTTGTATATATACACCACATCTTCTTTATCCTTTCATCTGTCCGTGGACACTTCCTACAAATCATATCTTAACTCCTCTGCTGGCTTTTAAATCTCATCAGAACCCAGCCGCACCCTTAGGAGATAGCCTTGTAATCCCAGCCCAGACCTTCAGCTTTAGTCTGGTTTGCTCAAGGGCCCCCAAGTAATCCATGCTAGTGTCTACTTCTGTGACTTTGTACTGTTGTTTTATTGTCTATCCAGATCCTACCATCCAGTGTCCCAGCTAAAGTCCAGCATCCTGTTCAGATCCCAGGAGGCCTATTCCACTGTTGCTAAACTTGACATCACGGGTGTCTCTGGGCCCTTAAGGCTGCTATTCCTCACTGAACCATGCTGTTTGCATACTATGTAAGTGCCTCAAATGTACATGCCTCCAGTCACCCATCTTACCCTGTACACTGGACCCCACACCACCCTGGGCGTTCCTACACTCATTCCCCTGCTACTCCTTTCTTTCTCATGCCCTTCTGCTATTTCCTTTGGATCCCCATTTCATGTTGAACAAGCCCTTCACATCCCTAGACTGTCTCCCATTGCTTGCCTTAACTGAAATCTGGTTATCTTACAAAAACAGTTTCCCTTCCCTCAGTCTTGTGTTGAGGGATGTTTGTTCTACCAAGCCTCGTATACCTGAGGGTCGGGAAGCAGAGTTAGCCATTTCCCAGCTCCTCAGTACTATTGCCAGACCATTACTCTGAAAATAAATAAGAGATTAACCCAGCTGGCACGCCCACTCCGTATCCATGCCTGTATCATCTAACACCTTCCTGACATTCCCATGGTAATTTAAAAAAAGGGGGAGCACCTAGTTCATTAGCTTCTTTTTCCTAAATTAAAGCTCCTATATTACAGCTTTAAGACAATTTTCATTATTCTTTCTCTTTAAAAAGATATTATGATAATAAAATTCTCCTATAATCCCATCTATCTCCAATGCACCCCAGTGATGAACCCCATTCCCAGCCTCGCATGGATCCTTCTGAAACCGTAGACTTGAATCTCCTTGCGAGGAACTAATCTTCATGGATACTTTTGGAACACCTTAGCCTCCCAGCATTTTTTTTTTTAATTTTTTTTTTTTAACGTTTATTTATTTTTGAGACAGAGAGAGACAGAGCATGAACGGGGGAGGGGCAGAGAGAGAGGGAGACACAGAATCTGAAACAGGCTCCAGGCTCTGAGCTGTCAGCACAGAGCCCGACGCGGGGCTCGAACTCATGGACCGCGAGATCATGACCTGAGCTGAAGTCGGACGCTTAACCGACCAAGCCACCCAGGCGCCCCAACCTCCCAGCATTTTTACTGCTCAACTCCAGGGACCTTCACCTGCCCTAAAGTCTTCTGCATTAGAGTTCTTCAGACGCAACGTCCCTCCTTGCCCTTCCCGCTGCCTCATACCACCTGCATACTGGCTCCTCAGACATAATTGCCCAATCTTTAAAAAAAAAAAAATGGACCTGAAATGTACATAACCTACAATTAACGATTTTAAAGTGTACAATTTAGTGGCATTTCATGAGTTCAAAATGCTATGTAAATACTACCTGAAGTAATTTACAGATTCAAATATAATTGCTATCAAAATCTTGATGGCTTTTTGGGGGGCAGAAGTAGAAAATAGTACTCCTAAAATTCATATGGAATCTCAAGGGACCCTAAATAGCCAAAACAACCTTGAAAAAGAACACATTTGGATGACTCACACTTCCTGATTTCAAAACTTACTACAAAGCTATAGTAATCAAAACAGTGCAATCCTGGTGTAGGACAGACATATAGATCAATGAAAGAAAACAGAGAGCCCAGAAATAAACTCTCAATTATATGATTTTCAAATGATTTTTATAAGCGTGCCAAGACCATTCAATGAGGAAAAGACAGTCTTTTCAACAAATGATGGTGCTGGGAAAATGTACATCCACATGCAAAAGAATGAGGTTGGACCCTTACTTTACATCATCTACAAAAATTAAATGGATCAAAGACCTTAAACTATAAAACTCTCACCAAAAAAATAGAGGGATATCTTCCTGACATTGGATTTGGCAATGATTTCTTGGATATGACACCAAGGCACAGGAAAAAAAGGAAAAAAAATAGACTACTTTGACTTTATGAAAATTAAATACTTTTGTGCATTAAGAGACACTGTTAACAGAATAAAATGGCAACTCATGGAATAGGAGAAAACATTTGCAAACTATATCTGATAAGGGATTAATATCCAGAATATGTAGAGAATTTTTATTTTTTTTAATTTTTTAATGTCTATTTTTGAGAGAGAGAGAGAGAGAGAGAGAGAGAAACAGAGATGAGCAGGGCAGGGGGAGAGAGAGAGAGGGAGACACAAAATCTGAAGCAGGCTCCAGGATCTGAGCTGTCAACACAGAGCCCGACATGGGGCCCAGACCCAAGAGTAGCAAGATCATGACCTGAGCCAAAGTCAGCTGCTTAACTGACTGAGCCACCCAGGTGCCCCTTAAGAGAATTTTTAAAAGAAGAATGTTATCTTACTAACTATTTTTGTGAGCTAAAAGATAATTAAAATGTAAAGGTTTACTCTTGTATACATGTACATATATATATATGTATGTATACGTATGTATGTATATATATATATGTATATATACATATATATGCACACACATGTGTATATAACATAAAACGGAGAAGAGTATATATAAAACTGTATTATATACACACACACAAAGAAAGACTGTAAACTTCATGAGAATTGGGACTGTGTCTGGCATGCATAACATTTTTTCCTAAGGCCTAGTACAAGGTCTTGGCCCACAGTAAGTTTTCAATATATATTTTTAATGAAATGAATGAAGGAAAGAGAAAGAATACTCTAATCCTCACATTACCACCAGCATTGTTTTTTTATTATTCAGATCTGATCATGCCCTTCTTTGCTCAGAATTCCTGCATGACTTCCTGCCCAGCATGGACTTGTTTTGTTTTTTTAAAGATTTTTAAGTAATGTCTGCACCCAACGAAGGGCTCAAACTTACAACCCCAAGATCAAGAGTCACGTGCTCTCCCTACTGAGCCAGCCAGGCACACCAAGTGTGGACTTGTTATGTAGCAGGAAGACCTCCCTCCATCTGCCCTGTCACCCACTCCACCTCATCCTCATCATGGCACAACGGAGAGAATGGCTTCAGCCTTTGTGCTCTTGGTGAAATAGTGACAGTAGATGCCATCTCATGGATTGCTGAAAGGATGAAACAAGGGAACGTCTAAAAACATCAGGCGTATAGCTGAGGCCAGTGGGTTCATGCTGGCTTCTTTTTCTCTCCCCCGCACCCTGCTCTTTAGCCACACTTTAGTTTTTGCCCTCTCAGAGTCACACGTAATTTGTTCCCATTTTTTGTTCATTCTTTTCCCATTACTTCATGTGTGTCCTCCTGACCTCCCATCTCTCTCTATAAAAGTTAAATGAATACTTCAAGACATATCTCCATGGGAATGCAAGCTGGTGCAGCCACTCTGGAAAACAGTATGGAGGTTCCTCAAAAAACTAAAAATAGAACTACCCTAGGACCCAGCCATTGCACTACTAGGCATTTATCTAAGGGATACAGGTGTGCTGTTTCGAAGGGACACATGCACCCCAATGTTTATAGCAGCACTATCGGCAATAGCCAAAGGATGGAAAGAGCCCAAATGTCCATCGATGGATGAATGGATAAAGAAGATGTGGTGTATATATATAAATATACATATACATACACACACAATGGAGTATTACTCAGCAATCAAAAAGAATGAAATCTTGCCATTTGCAACTATGTGGATGGAACTGGAGGGTATTATGCTAAGTGAAATTAGTCAGAGAAAGACAAAAATCATATGACTTCACTCATATGAGGACTTTAAGAGACAAAACAGATGAACATAAGGGAAGGGAAACAAAAATAATATAAAAACAGGGAGGGGGACAAAACAGAAGAGACTTATAAATATGGAGAACAAACTGAGGGTTACTGGAGGGGTTGTGGGAGGGGGGATGGGCTAAATGGGTAAGGGGCCCTGAGGAATATACTCCTGAAATTATTGGTGCACTATATGCTAACTAATTTGGATGTAAATTTTTAAAAATAAAAAATAAAGTTAAAGAAAGAAAGAAACACATTCAGGAAAAAAAAAAAAAAAGACGTATCTTCAGTTGCACTTACTCAGTGAAACCATCTCACTCCCCCAGGAAATGTAATCCTTTTCTATGCTTCCATGTAATTTTGTAAGAGAGTTTTTAAGAAACTTTCATAGACTGTTCTATATTACAGCTATTTGTGGACATATCTTGTAGACCTATGTGTCGATCTTCAGAGCCCGACACAGTATTTATTAAATTGAATTGATTTTTTTTGACCAGGAAATTTGGGTCTTAAATTTCATAATTGAAATTACATCATAAAATCATTCCAAATACACTCTACCTATAAATAGTTCCTCTCTCTCTGTGATAACATCCAGCCTGACAATTTAGCACCCTTGCCACCCACAGCTCTCTGGAAGCTGCACAAGATAATGTGAGATAATGTGACTTCTAGAGATGGGTGGTGGTGATGGTGGGGGTGGGAAACCCCACAGCCGATTGGACCAGGAGTGAGCACACACCTGACCCAGGAAGAACCAATCACTTGCTCAGAAATGACTTGTCTGATCCAGGCTAATTCCTTCATCCTTGGAGAATTTCAGGGCGGAATGCCAATTGTGGGTGGGTGCTGGAACTTAGTGGTCACAGTATAGGTCCGGGATGAGCAGTCCTGTTGTGTGTGTCTCACAGGATGATTGAATGGAGGAAGGCAGGTAAAATGGAGAAAAGGCTGAACCGGCTCAGAATCAGAGACCAAGAGATCCAGGGAAGAGCCATCCTATTCCTGAGGGTTTCCCAGTTCTCTGGCCAATTTGAATGAAGCCCGACCAATACTTTGTTTTCTATCCTTGGATCCTGGGAGAGATCTCTGTATACTCAGTAAGTAACCCTTTGTACCTCAGTGGACTGATGGTTTCGTACAGTCACATGCATCCTACTGAAAAAAAGAAATTGTTCTGATGAATCAGTTCCAGCCTCTAACCTGTCCTGTCACTAGAATTTATATCTTATCCTTGGCCCTCCCTTACTAGCTAATTATGACTTTGGGCACATTTTTTGTTCACTCTGTGTCTCAGTTTCTTCAATAGATAAAATGCAGTGATTTCCTAAAGTACCATTTCTGTACTTTCCATACATTATCTCAGGTGCCTTTTTTAAAAAGTTTCTTAGAATACAGGCAAAGAATTTTTCCCGACATTTTACCAACTTTCCCAAAATCTCACAATTAAGTACTAGCAAAAATGGGACTCAGATACCAGTCTTCTGACTTTCTGGTCAGGTCACCATCAGGTGTAACTCAGAGAATATAAATAATTTCTTAAAAGGATGATAAATTGTAGATTGAGTGCATGAATGAATGAATAAACAAGCGAATGAATAAACTCTAAGATCTCTCTCCTGAGAATTTTTGTTGAAAGACCTTCAAGTCACTAAAGCTAACAGTGACTTCATATTTATAGGAGTCCCATGTCAAAATATATTGATACTGGGTTCAGTAGTAGGGACACTAGATGGAATGCTTATCTATGATGGTAATCAAGTGCTCTATTTAGAAAAATATGCATAATATTCCTACTTGTGGCATGTACTTCATGAGGATTCCAGTTACCATCTAGAAGTTCAATTTCAAGGTCACAGGCTCAAGACCCATGGGCAATACCCTGTACTTCCCCACTTTAAAATGTGCGCACTCAGGTCACAAAGAACTTCCAGTTCAGTTCCCCGGACCTTCTTCACACTGTCCCCAAGCCCACTGACACAGCCTGACCAGGTCCTACCACGGACCGCTTCCTTCCTTTCCTTCCCACAGACCAGGGCTGCCTGTTGGGCTGATTTTGCTCAGAGCACACGCCTCCCTTGCGGCCAGGAAGAGGCTGATCTTTGCTGCTCCTCAGAGTTGCCCCTGCACTGTTCCGTTCACAGCCCTGCTGAGTCACCACCCTTTCCTCCCAGCTGCTGCCACCAGACCACATGGCTTCTTTCTCAATTCAAGCCGAAAGAGAAGAGCACGTTATGCAAACTAGATGCCAGCACAAGACTGCAACCCCTTTGGTCCCCTCCCACCCAAAAAGCACACAGAGGGCTTCTTATGTAATTTAGGAATTGGCCAACACCGTGCTTGCCTCAGCAACACATATACTGAAAAAAAAAAGGGGGGATTGACCAACACAGCATGTTGTAATTGCGCCTGTGTGAGAAAGAGGTGGAGGGAGAAAGCAGGTTGGGGGCTAGTTCACTGCTGAAAGGGCTGCCCCCCAGTTGACCTGGTCAATACGGCTCAGAGAAAATCACTGAGTGTGTAAGTTGAAGAGATCATAACATTACAAGCTCTTTTGCTATAATGCTGCTATCTACCATTATAGTGGTATATAATAACATTAGTAACACCGATGTCTTTACTATATGCCATACCTCATGTTAATTCCATTATATGCAGTGTGTATATAGTTTAATACAAGTAAAGCCTTTAACATAGTATCTGACACAGGGGCGCCTCAATGGCTCAGTTGGTTGAGCATATAACTTGGGCTGAGGTCATGATCTCACAGTTCGTGGGCTCGAGCCCAATGTTGGGTTCCTGCTGTCAGAGCAAAGCCTGCTTCGGATGCTCTGTCCCCATCTCTCTCTCTGCCCCTCCCCAGCGCACATGCATGCTCTCTCTCTCTCTCTCTCTCTCAAAAATAAATAAACATTAAACAATTTTTTAACATAGTATCTGACACAAAGTAAGTGCTCAATGAATGCCAAGTATAGCAATAATATTATCTTACTTATCCTTAAAACCAACCCCAAATCTTTGCTATGCCTTTGATCTTCCATCAGTCATTTCTTCAGGAACTATGTACTGAGCAGTACTATGTATCAAGCACTACGGCCCTGGGGACACAGAAGAAAAAGCCCATGCGCTTCCAGACATGGGTTCCAGTTTAGCTCAACCACTATCTTTCTGGGTGACGTTGGGTGTCCTCCTTAAGCTTTCTGAGCTTAAATTAGTTCAACTGTTCAATGAGTAGAATAATTTCTATGTCATAGGTTGTTGATAGGATTAGAAATCCCATCCAAAGAGTTGAACCCAACACATCACTCATACGAGGAGAAGCTCCTAATACAATCTTAGCATCATTTAATAGAGAATTTTTATACATTATTCTTGAAGGAGAATACTAAGAGAGAATCCCTTTTCAAGCTCATGAAGTAATTAGTAGAACCTGGGAGTTGAACCCTCGTCTACCCATAGGCCATGCTATCAGCCAACGCAATTCAAAGTTTGAAATCAGGATTTCTCTGAGACACACTGGTGTATCTAGATTCCACATCTCCCCTGGACAGATGAGGTACCAATATGCATGGAAAGGAGATTTTTTAAAAATTGAGGAATCCAGGAGCACCTGGATGGCTCAGTCGGTGGAGTGCCCCACTTCGGCTCAGGTCATGATCTCACGTTTGTGAGTTCGAGCCCCGCGTCAGGCTCTGTGCTGACAGCTCAGAGACTGGAGCCTGCTTCAGATTCTGTATCTCTCTCTCTCTCTCCCCTCCCCTGCTCATGCTCTGCCTCTGTCTCTCAAAAATAAATAAATGTTAAAAAAATTTTTTTTTTTTAAATTGAGGAATCCAGCTCAAGCATAAAATCGAATCCTGTAGAAATCTTCAGATACTTGGCATGACATGAAGTTAAATACAGCAGCAGCCCTGTCGATGGAAAAATCAATAGCTGTGTAGCCAAACAAACCTCAATAAATGCTCCTTAAAAGAAATTTTGTTGTTGTTGTTAATTACTATTCAGAGATAACATTTTTGGATATTTTGAACAGAATGAGTTTGTAAGGATAAAACCCTTGCTCCCACCCAACCCTCCAGCCCCTTCCCACATCTCATACTCTAAGAACATTAAAGTCTTTGAATCCGAATGATTTGCAGTCCCAAAAAAGAGACTAAAATCAAAACTGATTTGGGGAAAAGCAGTAACTTTCTGACCTCTTTGTACTCACTCTTCAGGGAATTTTTAATGTCTCTTAGTTAGTTTTTTTATTTTTCTTCTTGTTTTGGTCTTATATTTGAAATATTCCATCTGTGGATTCATTTTCTGGATTCATTCCCTAGAATTTTATGTATGAGAAAGTTTAGAGCAATGTTTGTCAGACATCTTTTTGTTCCAATCCACAAATATATTTTACGTTATGGCCTAAATGCACATATATGTACATATGTATCTAAAACAAAAGTTTCATGAATTGGTACCATACTATAATGTGTGCACTATGATTTTTAGAATTTTATGCTACCTTACATATAAAAAATTGAACCAGAGGTCCAGGGGGAGTAGGGAAGGGATTACTAGGCTGAGCACGGGACACTTGCAGGGCACGGAGACTATTCTGTGTGATATGGTAATGATGGGCACATGACATAATGCATTGTCAAAACCAACAGAATGAATGACACAAATAGCGAACCCCAGCACATACGATGGACTTTAGTTAATAATCCTGTATCAATATTGGTTCATCAGGGGCGCCTGGGTGGCTCAGTCGGTTGAGCGTCCGACTTCGGCTCGGGTCATGATCTCGCGGTTCGTGAGTTCGAGCCCCACATCGGGCTCTGGGCTGATGGCTCAGAGCCTGGAGCCTGCTTCGGATTCTGTGTCTCCCTCTCTCTCTGCCCCTCCCCCGTTCATGCTCTGTCTCTCTCTGTCCCAAAAATAAATAAACGTTAAAAAAAAATTTGTTTAAAAAAATATTGGTTCATCAGTTAAAGCATATGTACCTTCTGTGCCGTTTTCATATTAACCGAAAACTGCTCTAAAGGATGAAGTCTATTAAAAAAATTTAAGTAAAATAAAAATAAAAAGTTGCTTGTAGCTTATAAAATTGATTTCACCACGCACTAATAGCTCACTCTCCACAATTTGAAAACTTGTGGTCTAGAGAGAGTGCTCAGGCCTTCTAACCAGCTCTATCAGTCCACGAGCCTGGCCTTAGACAAACCACATGATACTGTGTCTCACCTTTCTCATCTGAAGAATGGGGCGTCTGATCAGATAAATGCCAAGATTATTGTTGCATCCACACAACTCCTGAAACAGAATGCTACGGGCACCAGTGACAGTCACAACAAAATTTATTGCAATAAGAGGCAAGGCCAACCGATCGGGACCCACACTCTTGACCAGAGTGCGGTCTCCAACAGCCAGCGGGGTACAGAGTTTTTATAGCCGACCATATCGTCTTATCATCACCTGGGGACAGAACAAAGAAATAGTTCCCAGATGGGGGTGGAAACAGTTCAGATATGCCCTTGCCCCAATCCAATCAAACACTAAACCAGTTGATTTTCCTTAAACTTTTGTTCCCTTGATTGATAGGACAAGGCTGTTATCTCTTAATCTACAGTGTTAAAACAAAGCTGTTATTTCTTAAGGCTACAGGTTAGCCCTACACTACAATTTAACCCTTACAATTCTTCCCAGCTCCAAAATAGTATAAGTAGGGGCGCCTGGGTGGCTCAGTCGGCTAAGCGTCCGACTTCAGCTCAGGTCACGATCTCGCAGTTCGTGGGTTCGAGCCCCGCGTCGGGCTCTGTGCTGACAGCTCAGAGCCTGGAGCCTGTTTCAGATTCTGTGCCTCCCTCTCTCTCTGACCCTCCCCCATTCATGCTCTATCTCTCTCTGTCTCAAAAATAAATAAACGTTAAAAAAAAAAAATCAAAATAGTATAAGTAGAAATTCTCATTTTAAACTGTCTTGGAATGAAAGAAAAGTTTATTAAGCAAAAGTTGTAAATTATATATATATATATATATATATATATATACACACACACATATATATAATTATGTAAATTATACATAGTTATAAAATAATTTATAATATAACTTATATAAGCTATGTAAATATATATAATTATGTAAATTTATATATATATACATATATATATATATACACACACACGCACACACACACACACATATATAAATGCTGTTTAGGCCAACTGTATTTTTACAGACATCTCATGGGCACTCTTATCTCTCCTATTTAAAATAAATAAGATGACGGGGCACCTGGATGGCCCAGGCGGTTAAGCGACCGACTTCAGCTCAGGTCATGATCTCACAGTCCATGAGTTCGAGCCCCGCATCGGGCTTTGTGCCGACAGCTGGGAGCCTGGAGCCTGCTTCAGATTCTGTGTCTCCCTCTCTCTCTCTGCCCCTCCCCTGCCCACACTCTGTCTCTCTCTCAAAACAATA
Source organism: Panthera pardus (assembly GCF_024362965.1). NCBI lineage: Eukaryota > Metazoa > Chordata > Mammalia > Carnivora > Felidae > Panthera > Panthera pardus. The sequence goes on from NW_026527002.1 coordinate 48,141,603, forward strand.
AAATAAAATAAAAAAGATGAAAGGTAATGGTTTCTGAGCAAAATATATAATTACATTTGTCTCTGGGTTCCTAATTCACAACCCTGTGGGTGAAGCAAAGAGCATTTGGGAATGATGCAGACGGTACCTCCTTCTCCCCTACTGCCATGGTCTGGCAAGACTCACCTGAACTCAGTTCTCATTGGCTCCATTTGATGTCTGCCAAGAGCTTGCCATAGGCCAGACCCCATGCTAGGAATAAGCCCCACGCTGTCCCACCTCCTGTAAGTTGGGTCAGGACATGGAAATTAGGTTACCTCATCTCAGATCTTTCTTGCTTTCCTTACCCTAGGACCACCTTGGGAAAGACAGCAAACTGGGAAGAATGCATGTAGGCTCTGGCCCAGGCAGACCTGGGGTGAATCCCAGTGTTCAGTGCTGCTTCTCAGCGGCTGTTGAACCCCAGGTAAGCTATCTAACCACTCCTCTCAGTGTTCTCAAGTGAAAATGGGGTAATAAAATCCCATCTCCTAGGACTTTCTGAGAATGAAACAGGGAATGGAGCTGACATGCTGGTCCTGCACCATACTGCAAAGCAGATGTCCTTGGAACACCTTCCCCATTTTTCATATTTGCTCTGCACCCTCTGCACCTCACCCACACTTTCTGCAACCAGCAATGTTACAGACCCATCCCAAACACCCAGTGCTTCCCCTACCCATTTGACTTATTTGCCTTATTTTCTAAGAACGGGTGACCCTAAGTGAGTGTGGAACAAATCACCTTGTATGTTTCCCCTTCTGTGCCAAGAAGTCCTTGTACGAGAACCCAACTGACACTGAACTTCCCTCTAGGGGGAAAAGTCATCACTATGAGATGGCAGCTCTCTGGGAGGTGCAGTCCCAGTCTTCCAGCTTGGTTTTAGTGGGGCTGCTTTGAGGTTGATTGCATGACTAATACTAATGATAGCAAACAAGTTATTATTTAATGAAAGTCTCTAGTAGCTGGGCATGTGTTAAACAGTGTACACAAATACCTCTATGCCTCACAACCGTCTTGAAAGGCTAGGCTTTCCCTTTTACAGATGAAGACGTTGAGTCTCAGATTCATTTATTCATTCAGGGAAAATTTTTAATGAATGCTTACTATGTGCCAAACATGAGATTAGACGCTGGGGATAGAAAGCTGAGTAACATGTAGTCCTTGCCCTTGGGAAACTTATGGTCCGGTGGAGAATCTTGTGGATGAAGACAATTGCTATCCTGGAGTTCACCCAGGGAAGGTCGGAAAACACAGAAGATAGCACCTGACCAGACTGGGGTTGTCAGGGAAGGTAAAGATAGAAGCCTAAGTCTTTTCTTAAGCCTAGTTGATCTGAAGTCTCTCCCCTCTTTCACCCCCTTTCCCCCTGCCCTTGTTGGCCCCCACCAATAGAACAAACCTAGAACAATATCTCAAAGTCCCATAAGGACTTTTCTGTACCTTGGACTGGCACATGCAAGTGCCTAGGGACCATGCACATCTCAACGGGAGTCCCCCAGAGAGAAAGTGTACTAAAACTAGGAGGACCAGATAGTTCATGCCCAAACCGAGACACTTTTGAGAATGAAAGGGACCCTATTAACAATTATTAGGATAACAGGTATAAACTAGGTGGCAACCTGGAACACAGGCTTAGGTTAAATACAACCTAAAGGAATACTTATAATGAAGAGATGTAAGTCTATCTTTGGCTGGATGGTTGATTAGTGGGGAGGATACTTGGGGATACTAGATGTCCCTTGAGCCTTTCCACTAAGCAATGACATGGGCCTGAGTGTTGGGTCTATTTCTCTGAGCTCGGGGAGGCCCTGCCTGACAGTGGGTGTGGGGTAGGGAGTGATTGCCTTAGCAACAATCACAGAAGCCCCTCAGGAATAGTTACCAGGATGAGAGCACCAGCCAGGGGAATACCCGAGAAAGAGCAGCCCCCAGCAGGGAGAGCCTCCCTTGCCGCCACCACAACTGGTAATTGGAATCCAGCAATCACTCTGATTGGCGGTAGTGAGCCAAAGCCACGTCGGCCCTCACTGATGCATGGCTGGGCTGAAGAAAGAGCTCATTGAATAGTTCGTGGAAAAGAGTGGTGCCCAAGAGGCCAGACTGGAGAATGTGGCCGCCTCAAGCACAGCGCTTGGCAGGACATCAGGCCTGAAAGGTACAGCAAAGGCCGCCCAGAATCGGTGCTTGGGGCAGGGTTTTGCATCACAAACTGGCCATGGCAGGGACAGAAGGGATCTCACGGGCCTGGTCTGTGTGTTTGTGATTCACCGCTGCTGAACGTGTCCAAGGGTGTTTGAGCTGCAGCTTGGCCTTCGTGTGAAAGAGAAAACCCAGACCTGGGTGAGCGGGAGAGGCAAGGCCATGCCCCCAGGGCTTTGTCAGCAGCTCCTTGCTTCTAGTTTCCTAGAAGCTCCCTGCCCAACCTGGAGCCAGAGACCTGGGCGGCCAGATAACTTGGATCTAATCCTCAGATCTAATCTGGCTCCATAGCCTCCCAGCTGGGTGAATGAGGTCACAGTGATAACGCGTGATTTACTGTGTGCTCGGCACTGCTCTAATCACTTTGTGTCTCTTTTCTCACTCTTCGCAGCTACTCTAGGTACTATTACTGTCCCCATTTTACAGATGAGGACACTGAGGCACGGGATACTTAGGGACTCTGCTTAAGGTCACAGGGCCAGATGGTGATGGAATCAGGAGTTGAACCTAGCCACGTGACTCAAGCAACGGCGTGTTGGGCCACTGTCTTCTACGCTGGCTCAGGAGTTGTAAAATGGGGAGGAACGTGATGCCTCCTCCCTAGGGTGTTGTGATATTCGAGTGGGGTAATCCGTTTACAGCACGGGGGCGGTGTGAGCTACTGTTGGTGTGATTTGTCACAGCCCCTCTGCGGCCTTGTCGCTCTGTTTCTTCTCAGTCTCCTTCAGATGACTTTCTGATTGAACTTCACGAGAGTTGGAGCTTCTGGGGTTTGGACACGTTGTCTGTTTGGCATGTGTGGAGGGGCCGGGCAGCAAAGATCAAAACCCTGTGGATAAGTGGGGATTCTCTACTCACCTAAACAGTGTTCCAGGAATCCTTCAAGGATTGAAGGTTATGTTTAGTCCTCTGCACCGAAGTTTAGAGGTTCTTCTGTAACTTTGTTTAACTGCTAAAAAAAAAAAAAAAAAAAAAAAATCTCCATAGCGATAACAACAACCCTCCTGTTTTGTTTTTGTTTTTTGTGGCTCCCATGCACACACAGAAAAACAAAGAAAAGTGATCAACTGAAGCTACTTGTATCCAAGGCTCCCATATATAAGGGAAGGAAAGCTTTTCCCTCCGGGGGCAGGGGCAGATATATAGAGGCAGGGGTGGAGGTGGGGTTCCCACCATCCTGGTGCCTCTCTCCAATTCCAAAGCTGAGGTAAGACTGAGTGGCCCGAGAGAAGCCCCAGGGAAACTCCAGGTCTTGCTTCCCTGCATACCAAAGAGATTCTTGGTCTCCTCTTGAGGTAGGCAGCCCCTCGTGCAGCCCAGCCCTTTTGTTTTTCTTAAATGTTTACTATTTTTGAGAGAGACAGAGACAGAATACGAGTGGGTTAGGGGCAGAGAGAGAGGGAGAGACACAGAATCCGAAGCAGGCTCCAGGCTCCGAGCTGTCAGCACAGAGCCCGACGCGGGGCTCGAACTCACAAGCTGTGAGATCATGACCCGAGCTGAAGTCTGTTGCTCAACCGACTGAGCCACCCAGGCCCCCCAAGCCCAGCCCTTTTTTGTGGAGAAGTTCCCGCTCGCTCTCCTCATAAAGAAGGAACATAGGAGCTTGTAGATGGGGAGACGCTGGGGTTCTTTTTTCGATTTTGGATTCCTTTTCCAGTCCTCTGGGGCTCATATGCCCCATCGTCTGGTCAGTAAGGAGCTGCACTCCAGGACACTCAGGTGCTGGGACCAGTGGGCCGCTTCTGAGATCACCCCAAGAGACCTGCAGAGATTTGGCGGGCTTGAGGATTAAGGACAAGAGAAGAGTCCACAAGCCAGTGACTCAAGACTTCTCCAGCCGTCCCGGGACTGCTCTGGTTGCTAGAGGATACTGTGCAAGCTTGGAAGCTGTGGCTGGGTTTGCCTTTCCGACCATCTCTACTTCCATTTTTATGCTCTGCAGGGGATGGATGGTGCTGGTTTGCCTTCCTCCAGAAACGTCCACGGAGGGGAACAAAGGAGAAGGAGCTAGGAAAGATGAGGGGAGAGGGAGAGGAAGAGAAAAACCCATAGCCAAGATTGTCTTAGGAGATTTTTCAGGGAAGGTTAGTCTACGACCACCCCCCACCCCATCACGAGTTTTGTTTTTAGAGCAGATAACATATCTGTGTATGTATAATTACAGGCCCACTTAGAAATGCCACAGGGAATTTTGTGTCTTCCTAGATCCCCCCCTTTCCCTTTCGCTCAACAGAAAGCTTCGTTTGGGTTGCACAAAGCAACAGAGGAGTACTGCTGAGTCCTTATGGCCACGTTACCTCCGACTTTCATGAAGCAGGGAGGTTGGAACTCCATACTGCCTGATGGGAGGAAGGACCTCAGGGGGCCTTTGGGCCCCAAAGGCAGCAGCCCCCGGGAACTCCGAGAGGGTCTGGGTCGCCTGAAACTGGCCTGTCTTAAAAGCTTGCCCTCAGCAAGGAAAGGCTGGATTTGGCTAAGAGATAAGCAGGGGCATGTTTGACCCTTTTGTGTCCTTCATTTGATATTAATATAACTAGACAAGGAGGGAGGAGGCTGACCTCAAAGAGATAAAGACTGTTTTCCTATGAGTTAAAGGACCCAAGATCTCTTTGTTTTGTTTCTGTCTGGAAGACTCGAGCTCATTCCAGTCCTGTGAAAGGTCGTCAAATACCCAGCCGGCCGGCCCCGTTGTAGTAACTGTCTCTGTGAACTCACTTCAGAGGACACCATTCTGCTTAATATTGGCGAAAGGCACCTGGGTTTGTTGTTGTTTGTTTTGTTTTGCAAGAGTGGGTATGATGAACAGTTGAGAGTCTGGTTACCCTGGTGCCAAAGACAAATCCTAGTACCGCCTGCTTCTGGCTCAATTGTCCCCAGCCCTCGAGAGTAATTCAGTTAGAACACAGAGAACAGAGAGGCACTGACTTCCCCCTTCCCGTGGGTGGGTTCCATGAGAGTCTTTTTTTCCCCCCAGATCAGCCAATAGCAGAGCCTGGCATCTAGGACCCTGCCACGCTGTCCTCACTCCCACCCCCCCTTCCCCCCTGGTTCAAACGACTTCACAAAACAGCAACAGTTAGCTGCCTGGGGCAAATGGTGCCCTACAATCTGGACAGCTGGAACAGTTTGTCACGAGCTGGTTTGTAATTTTATTTGTGAAATGTGTTTGTTTGTAATTTTAGATGTACCTGCACCCACCCGGATTTCGGCGCTTAGTAATTATCCCACTCCTAAAACCTGGAGTCCAGGAGGAAGGAGGGAGCAGGGCTAGGGATTCAGAAGAGCAGCTGCAGGGCCTGGCTGTGCTAGCCTATGCTGGCTAATAATAGCTCCCAGTTATCTCACCCCAGCTCTGCCAGGTATGCAAGGGCTCCTTTATCTCCTGTAATCCTCCCAACAGCCCTGGAAGGTGCAGGTGATCCCCATCGTGATGAGACGGAAACTAAAGCTCTAAGAGAGGGAGCGATTGGCCTAAACTCACAGCCAGTGACCGAGAGCAGGTTCGAACTGTCCCGATTCGGCACTTTTCGGCATCAGGCTGCACGGCTGCTTCCAGCTGATGAATTTAACAAGAGCGGGTGCCAGAAAGGCCAGTTGAGCCAGGAAGGGAACCATTGCCAACATGCCAAACGCAAAGGGGTTTGAAACCTGAGAACTGGCAGTTTACCACTGGGAAAACACAGGGCGGGTGGAGGTGTTTCTGGGACACCAGGCAGGGACGCAAACGGCAGCCGCCTCACGCCTGTTTGGAAGCACCCTCGGCCGCTCCCTGATACTCATTTGGGCATCGCAGGAGTGTAGAGAGCCACAGATGGGTGTTTTTTGTTTTTTGGTTTTTTTTACAATTTATCTTAATGTAATCTTGCAGGGAAAGGCTGGTGGCAAAACATAACGAAGCCGATGTTGCTGAAGTCAGATGCAAGTATAAACTGGTCTTCTTCCGAGAGATTTTGAATGGAATGAGTGCCCCTCGCCTGGGTACCTCCCAATACCCATTCCCAAGAAGCCCCAGTGAAGCTTCTTTATCCTTCTCCACCTCCGCTTCCTATTCCCACCCCGCTGGCTGCAGGTGTCTCTGTGTGATAGCGAGGGCGGCCACTCCGGTAAGTGCCAACATCAAAGCATGCTGCCACGTTATCTTCTCACTCACCACGCGTCCCGACGTGCTGCTTGGTGGACCCGGGGTCATGCTCTCCATCTGTCTCTCTTTGATAGGTACATTTCTCTTCCATCACTGTGTGTTCCGTGGTTGATGAATCCAGAGCATGACATGTATTTCTAAGAGAAGGCTTACCCTACGCCAGGCACTGTTCTCAGCCCGATACACGTATTAACTATTCATCCTCACAAAATAGCATGAGGTGGGCAGTGCCATTGTCTCCACTTTACAGGTGATAATAGTTGAGGCCCAGAGAGGTTAAGCTCCTTGCCCATGTCACACAGCTGGTGAGTAGCAGAACCAGGGTAGGGATCTGGGCCTCCTGACTCTGGTGCTCACATTCTTAGCTGCTCCGCCATAGTGCTTTTGGTCTGAGCCAGGTGTTCATTCATGCATCTCTTCCTGGGCGTTCCATGGTTGGGCCGCTGCCGCCATATCTGGCTCTTGGCTGCAACGCTGAAATTCTATCAGATTCCCAGGTGAATGCCATGCTATTTTGGGCAGTCAAGGAAAATATCACATAGCGCTGTCCATGCCCTCCGCAGGGCGGCTCTGAAGGATTCATCTTCCTCTGGGACAAACTCTTCTCCTCTTTGGATCTGGGCACTGTGGCTCAGTTTCTAATGTTATTGAATATGATGCTGGACAAACTGGAAACATCACTACCTATTTGTAGAACATGCAATCAGCCATCTGGGAAAGGCACGGAGTAGAAAATCCCAACAGGAGCAATGTCTGGGGTCATTCACGGGAACACGCCAATTCCAGAACTTAAGAGGCACCTTGGAAGGAATGAGGATAATAATAGCTAATGCTTATTAAGCCCTCACAACGTGCCATCCCTAGTCAAAGCACATTCCAGGAAGTATCTCATTTAATCCTCACCGCAGCCTTCTGATGTAGATCCTATTATTATCCCCCTTTGGCAGATGAAAAAAATGAGACTTAGAGAATTGATTTGCCAAGATCACAGGGCTCATAAACAGGAGATCCAGGATTCAAAAGCAGCCAGTGGCTTCAAAGACTGATATCAAACATGGCGCTACAACTGATGCTATTTTCTTAACCGCAGCTCTATTTTGGGGAGATGGGGATTTTCAACCATCTCATCATCAGCTACATTGCCTGCCAGCCTTGAATGAATGAGGCCCCAGAAACAAAATGAAATGAAAGGCTGCCCTGAAATAATGTGAAGTTCCCAGTTGGGGAACAGGGTTGGGAGGGGAGAAGTTGGGATAGGATATCCCCAGGTGGGCACTAGAAAGAAATCAGAAGAGTCTTTCTCAGTCAACATCCAAGGAAGCAGGGGACACGGGGAGGGACAACCCAGGGTCTTTCCCTTGACCCTCTGAGTTCTGGTCATCCTTCCCTACCCGCCTTGACCCCACTGGGTGCTCATTCTTGTCACCTGTTGCTGTTGGTTGCTTGCCCCCATTTCTGAGGTGCTGACTGGAAGGAATCATGTCTCCCAGCTGGCAACAGAGTTTTCATTTTAGCATTCAAAAGGCTGGACGTCATGACTTTGGTGACTACTAGTTGTAACATTGCTACATTCTTTTGAATGGAGTTTAAAATTTTCTCCACAAATCATACATCTGATAAGGGATTAATATCCAGAATATATAAGGAACCTCTACAACTCAACAAGAAAAAAACCTGATTAAAACATGAGGCAAGGACTAGGGGCGCCTGGGTGTCTCAGTTGGTTGGTGTCCAACTTCGGCTCAGGTCACCATCTCATGGTTCATGAGTTCAAGCCCTGTGTTGGGCTCTGTGCTGACGGCTCACAGCCTGGAGCCTCCTTCAGATCCTGTGTCTCCCTCTCTCTCTGCCCCTCCACTGCTCGTTCTCTCTCTGCCTCTCTCTCAATAATAAATAAACCTTAAAAAATTTTTAAACAAAACAAAACAGGAGGCAAGGACTTGAACAGGAATTTCTCCAGAGAAGGTATACAAATGGCCAACAAGCCCATGGAAAGCGGCTCAACTTCTCTAGTCTTCAGGGAAATGCAAATCAAAACTACACAACCCATTAGGATGGCTCTCACCAAAACAAAACGAACCAAAACAAAACAAAGTGTTGGTAAGGTTGTGGAGAAAGCGGGACCCTTTTGCATTGTGTGTGGGAACGTAAACTGGGGGGCTGCCGTAGAAAACAGTTTGGCGGGTCCTCTAAAAGTTAAACATAGAGTTACCAGATGATACAGCAATTCCACCTCTGAGTATATACCCAAAAGAATTAAAAGCAAGGCCTCAGATCCTTTGTACACCATTGTCCGTCGCAGCATTATTCACAATAGCTAAGAGGTGGCAACAACCGAAATGTCTATCGATGGGTGACAAGAGGAACAAAGTGTGGTATAGCCACACGATGAAATTCGGCCATAAAAAGGAATGATGGTCTGGTACCTGCTACAACATGGATGAACATTAAAAACATCATGATGGGGGCGCCTGGGTGGCTCAGTCGGTTGGGCGTCTGACTTCGGCTCAGGTCACGATCTCGCGGTATGTGAGTTCGAGCCCCGCGTCGGGCTCTGTGCTGACCGCTCAGAGCCTGGAGCCTGTTTCAGATTCTGTGTCTCCCTCTCTCTCTGACCCTCCCCGGTTCATGCTCTGTCTCTCTCTGTCTCAAAAATAAAGAAATGTTAAAAAAAAAAAAAAATCATGCTCCGTAAAATAAGCCAAACACAAAAGGACAAACATTGTATGGTTGTACTTGTATGAGGCACCTAGAATAGGCAAATTCATAGAAAGAGAAAGTAGAGTGGAGGTTAGCAGGAACTGGAGGGAAGGGGGTAAATGAGAAATTTGGGGGGGGGGGGCAAAGTCTCTGTTTCGAATAACGCACAAGTTGTGAAAATGGGTAGTGGTTATGCAACATTGTAAATGTACTCAATGCCATTGAACTCTGCTCATTAAATGGATAAAGTGGTAAATTATGTTATGTATAATTTTACCGGAGTACAAAACAAAACAAAACAAAACAAAACGAAAATCACACAAAAAAAGTGTAATGTAAAAAGTTCTGTGGGGTTTAATCATCCAGCAGTTTATAATTCCATTAACATTCACCTCACCTACCCTGCAGAGAGGAGTACCATGTGAAAACTACACTTGGCTCTCTAACTGGAACTAAAAACACCCCTACTCTACTCCTTGGATTTCCCCCAAAGCGAATCTGTCCACACGTGGTTGCTATTGGACCCTACCTGTTGCTACAGTATCACCATGCTGTTACCAAGAAATGTGACATGTCCTGACTTTCAGAGCATTCACATAGTGCATAAAACCACTCTGTGCCTTGGTATAAGGCCACATCTCCTTCAAATACTTAATCATTAAAAAAAAAAAAAAAAAAAGTAAGCTAAAGATTTATCTGGCTACAATTTAAACCCCAGTCATTGTTTAGTCAGGGACAGAGCCAATTGTAGTGTTTAAACTTCATTATTATTTAGACAGGGACAGAGCCAAGTTTACAGAATTCTGGAAGGCAAGCTTAACCTTAGAGTACCTTAGCAGTTGTTCTCTGTGGCCGGTCCCGAGGATTTAATTTGAAGCAAACCGTTCATCCTTTTACAACCCAAGGTTTTTTTCTGTGTATTGGAAATAGAAAGACGAAGAGAAAAGTACAGCATAGGGAATACAGTCAATAATATTGTAATAATGTTGTGTGATGGGGGCACCTGGCTGGCTCAGTCAATAGAGCACGTGACTTTCAACCTCAGGGTTTAAGTTTGAGCTGCACATTGGGTATAGAGATTACGTAAAATCTTTAAAAAATATACAATGTTGTATGGTGACAGACGGTAACCACACTTATCATGATGAGCATTGATAAAATTGTGAAATCACTATGTTGTACACCTGAAACTAATATAACATTGTATGTCAACTATACTTCAATAATAATAAAAAAAAAAATTGGGGGGGCAGGCGGATGGGTGGCTCAGTCGGTTGAGCGTCTGACTTCAGCTCAGGTCACGATCTCACCGTTCGTGAGTTTGAGCCCCACTTTGGGCTCTGTGCCGACAGCTCCAAGCCTGGGGCCTGCTTCAGATTCTGTGTCTCCCTCGCTCTCTGCCCCTCCCCCGCTCATGCTCTGTCTCTCTTTCTCTCTCTCTCAAAAATAAATAAACACTTTAAAAAGTGTAAAAAAAAAATGTGGAAATAGTGCTAATAGAGTGAAGTCAGTGTTCATAGGCATGTGTCCAAAGTATTGTGGGGTGAAAGGTCATGGTTGGGGGGCAAGAAAAGGGGCCAACATGGATCACAGAGAAGATGGCATTTGAGCCAAATCCTGATGGAAGAATGGAGCTTTCTGGGGTGACAAAACAGGAAGAGGGGCTTCAGGGTGAAGGAACGGCATAGGTGAAGTCATAGAGCGTGGCAGGATGGGCCATTCGGAAAACTCCCAGCAGCCACGTGTGGGTAGAGCAGGGTGAGTGGGAGAGTTTGAAGAAATTTAGAGGTTATCATATGCTCAGTGGGCAACTGCAAAGGACATTCAGCACGGAGGGGAGCTGGAGGGGCACGATCCGGTTTTCATTTCCAAAAAGAAATTAAAAAAAAAATTTTTTTTTTAACGTTTATTTATTTTTGAGATAGGGAGAGACAGAGCATGAACAGGGGAAGGTCAGAGAGAGGGAGACACAGAATATGAAGTAGGCTCCAGGTTCTGAGCTGTCAGCACAGAGCCCGATGTGGGGCTAGAACTCACGGACCGCAAGATCATGACCTGAGCCGAAGTCGGCCGCCTAACCGACTGAGCCACCCAGGCGCCCCCCAAAAAGAAATTTAAAGTTTGGTGGATGGATTTGAGGGATTAGACGCTTGGCACATGGAAGCCAGTTGGAGGCCTGTCAGAGTTGTGAAGTGAGAGGTAAAGAAAGGCCAAATTTAAGAGCGAGTTCAGAGGTAGCAGAGGCAAGATAATAATGGTAACTATTTTACTAGAGGGAGGTCCAAACTGAGGCCACATTTCTTTGCATCTTGGACTTACATTCAGGTGAGTCCCACAGGGCTCCTGTGGGAGCCCCAGCCTGGCATAGGAATTGGGTCTGTAACTGCTGCTTCCCCTCCTTCCTCTTCTCACCCTTGCCCAACCTCCCTGAATCATTTGAAGACCTGGTTTTTATTTGCTGATTTTAATGTATTCTATTTTATTTTTTGACTCCGTTTCACAGATGCTTCAAAAACCAAGAAAGTGTAAGAAGACAGTGAAGTGCTCCTCTCACCTGTCCTCCATCCACTCAATTCTACCACAAAAGGTAACCACTGTTTCTAGCTTCTTATGTATCCTTCCAGAGATAGTTTTCAATGTATATCCAAGAAAAGAGGATGATACATTCTTCCTTTTCTCCTTTTATTTCCTTTCCTTCTTGGGGATCCTTCTTAGGATAAGTTTAGGAATCCTAAGAGACCTCATTCAGTCTTAAGGAGTCAGTCCCGGCTACCATTATGTCTACTGATAAGCCTTTCTCCTCTTCAGCACCTAAAGGTATAAGGGCCCCAAAGCAGAAAGGCATCCAGCAGGACGAGGCCTTATCTCAGCAGCAGGCCCTGTCCATTCCTGGGCCTACTGCAGTAATTGAGGTATGCATGCTGGCCAGCACCAGGCATTCCAGGCGAGACCCTGAACACGTTGGAAAGAGCAGACATCCCTGAGGCCTCCAGTCTCAGGCTGCGGAGAGAGAAGCCCTGTGTTATGCTTAGATACGACTGCTCCACAGACAAGGGGACCCACGTTTTCAGTGACCATTAGCCATTTTTCCCTGGGCCCACCCGTGAGATTAAGCAGCGAGACCACAGGGGATCAGCCCTGGGCACTGCTCCCAGGGTCAGCTTTCCAAAATGGAGCCCCACTGTGACCCTGAGCCTGCAGAGGGGCACTGCTGGCTGTTCTTTCCTGCCAGCCGGCCTCAGCTCAGGCCACCTTGGTCTGCACCCCGAGGCCACCTCGGTCCGCACCCCAAGGCCAGCAGGGATATTACATTAACTTTGAAAGTAAAAGAAGAGCCTATCGGTCTTACTGTTTCCTTCCAGAAAGTTCTTGCAGGTTGCAAACCTGCGTGCCTTTGAGAGGAGCACCACCTCCCTTCACGCACAAAAGCAGCTGAGCCCTGAGGTCTTAGGGACAGGGAGAGGTATTTGATTTCAGATGGTTCTTTTCAGTGTGTCAGGTGGGTAAATTTGTAATAATAAAGGAGGGGGACTGAGTTTGGGGAGGGCCTGGGAGGTGACATCAGTCCTGAACGTGTTGAGTTTGTCCCTGTGATCTCTCAGCCTCCTATTATAAACACAAATCCTGGTTTTAATGAGGTTTCAAATCTGCCCATTATCGAATTTTCTCAAGTCTGTACCTTTCATGGTTAACTTTAAGCTCCTCCTGGATTTTCTTAACTTAAGCAAGTCACATACTAGAATTTATGTATACAGGCTGTGCAAAACAAAAACCAAAAAACAGGGGCGCCTGGGTGGCTCAGTTGGTTAAGCGTCCGACTTCGTCTGGGGTCATGATCTCATGGTTCGTGAGGTTGAGCCCCGCGTCGGGCTCTGTGCTGATGGCTCAGAGCCTCGAGCCTGCTTTGGACTCTGTGTCTCCCTTTCTCTCTGCCCCTCTCCCGCTTGCGCTCTGTCTCCTTCCATCGCAAAAATAAATATTTAAAAAAATTAAAAACCACAACAAAAAAAACCTCCCCAAAACTACACCGTACGATGCTCATGGGATACAACTTGACACCCACCAAATCCAATTATAATAGTGTTTAGTAACCTCACACAGATATTTCAATGCCAATGAAACATGGCACAGGGCAGCTGTGCCAGAGGCTATCCTGCCATGTATATAACTGGCATTCAATAAGTCTGCTCCAGTGTTAATAATAGCTAATACTTATAAGTACTTACTAGGTGCCAGACATCGGTCTAATCATTTTACATGCTCTATCCCTATGAGGAAGGTATTACTACCGTTGCTGTCTCTACTCTTATTATATTTTCTACAACACACAGATGACAAACCTGAGGCCCCTAGAGGTTAAGTAACTTGGTTTTCATCAGTTACTCTGTTAGGATATCCGTTTGGCTGCTAGCAGGGCCCAAAGTAACAATGGCTTAGACAAGACAGAACTTTACTTCTCTCTCACGTTGGTGTCATGGTGAGCGGCCCACGGCTGAGGACGCAGCTCGACCTTGTCGAGGTGGCAGGCTTCTTTCACGTCACCCTGCCTCCCTGAGGGGCTATGCGATTCGCCTTTGTCAACGATGGAGCGACGTCTCTTCGGTTTTCCAGCTGAGGAAGAAAGGACATGGGGGATCCAGCAGCCACTTCGAGGGCGGGACCCGGAAGTTGTGTTCAGATCCCAGTGGCCGGATCCCAGGGCTGGGATCTGGATCCCAGTTGTGTTCAGAGCCCAGTGGTCACCTGGGACTATGCCTCGTTGCAAAGCAGGCTAGGAAATGTAGTATTTATTCTTGAAGGCCACATGTCCAGTTAAAATTTAGGGAAGAAGGGGAGAATGGATACTGGAGAACAAATAGTGACGTATGTATGGCTGCACTCCTGATGCCTCTCTTTTTTCTCATCCCTGTAAAAACAACTTTGTCTGAACCTCCCAAGACACTTGAGACATGTTTTACAAAACCAATTTTAAGAAAGTATTAATTCAATGGAGCATTCCTGGTGTGGCTCTTTCAGCTGTGCAGAATGCCACAGCAGTGAGGAAATTGTTTGTTTCAGAGCAGGAGATGCCAATGCAATGACAGACACTTTTTTAAGGCATGTAGCTGGTGCCTGTTAAATTTACGTTTCCTGACATTCATAATGGCCCGTTAGCCACTGGACGTGAGCAGAGAGTTAGTTAATACTCGGGCCTTCATTTTCATAGTGTGTTTAACAATGCAGAGTGCTTTTAAATAATTATTTCATCTAATCTTAACAATAACCCTATGAGATCGGTAGGGACATCTTGGCAACATAAGAACATCCTAAACGTCATTCTCACAAGACAAAGGCCTGCTCTTCCTACTTTAGAACATGAGTACTCCCTAGTAAGTAGAAAGCACACTTACATTATTTTATTAATTAATTAATTTATTTATTTATTATTTATTTATTTGGTGGAGGTACTGGGGATCAAACCCAGGTCCTCATACAATTAAAGTTTATTATTTTCAACAAATATTCACTGAGCCCCTCCTATGGGCCAGGGTGCTGTGAGATGTTGGGGAGCCCCAGATGAACCAGACACAGGTGCTTCTCTCAAAGAATTCCAGCTGTCAGGGGAAAGATGAGAACACTACCCTCTATCATCTGATGCTAACGGTACCATCACGGATGGTTTCGGGGAAAGCAGGGTGGGGAAGAGAAGGATTCAAAGAATTGGAGGGGATGCTTTTGTTGAGTCCTGAAGCATAAGTAGGGTTCTGCCTGGCAGGGAAGTGCAGGGAGGACATTCTAGAGAGTGGTCACAGCATGTGTGGGGGACAGAGGCACAGACTACCTGATTTCTACAGAGAGTGGAGAGAAGTGGGTGGCTGGAGCGTGGAAAAGGGAGGAGGGACACATTTGATTAGGCAGATGGAGGAGGGCCTTGTTTGCCCTACTGCTGGGTCCGGATGAGTCCTGCCATTCAGAGAGGTAAAGAACAGATCTAGTTGGCTAGAAATCCAGACTCCCGTGGCTTGCTGCGTTGGGGAAGTTACTTAACCATCACCTGTAAAATGGAGGTGATACTCATACTTATGGGTTAGTTTTGAGTATTAATAAGCTCGTGTATGTAAAGTGCTGAACACACAGTAAGTGTTGAGTAACTGTTAACTTTCCTCCAGCTAATATTTCTTTAACTTTTTGGAATCAGACTTCCTGGAGAATGGATGAATCATCTCCCTACACACAATATTTTGGGTATAATTTAATGGAGTTCACAGATCCTCTTAAATTAGATTCCAAGATAAAAATCCTGACATTTTAGAAAAGATGCTTTTTTTTTCTTTTTTTTCTTTCTTTTTTTGTTTCTTTCTTTCTGTTTTTTTTGTTGTTGTTGTTGTTTGTTTTTGGTTTTTTTTGGAGGGAAGCACTGGATACCAGAGAGAGGAACAATCTGTAGTTCTCAAATCTGACTGCCTACTGTAATCAGTTGTGGAAATTTTTAGAAATACCAGTACTCCAACTTCACCCCTCAGACATTCTGATTTAATTAGTCTACGTAAGCCTGGGCATCAGGATTTTTTAAATCTTCTGGGTGATTCTAGTTGTAGCCAGCTTTGAGAACCACCGAGTTAGGCTATTGTGGGTCAGGTGAAAAAAGGATAACAGTCTCGGAGGAGGAACAGAGAAAAAGAAGGAAGATTTCAGAAACATTTTGGAGACAGACTCTACAAGTCTGGGTGACCAATTAGATGTAGTGAGAGAGGACGGTGTGAGGTTATTCCATTAATGCAGACAGAAGGGGAAGAGGTGTTTGTCTTTTTTGATTGCTTATTGCCTTTTCTCTAATACAAAGGAGATGGGCATGAGCCAGGAAAAAAAAAACAGTTCATTCAACAAATATGTACTGTATATACATTTATCAAGTGCGAACAGTGGGTCTCACTTTTGCTTTGGATGTCTCCAGTATGGCTGCAGAACATGGAAATGTCACATAGGCAGCTGCAAATACCAGTTTAAGCTGTCATCAGCCATCAGTTCACGACCATGTGATTGTGGAAGCATATGGGTGAGATCATCCAGGAGAGGGCAGAGAAGGAGACCAGACCACCAGTTGTGGAACTCAGAGGGTTCTGGACCCCAAGGCCACACTGAGGGAGAGGAAAGCATTTGTGTGGAATGGGGAAGGAGGCGAGAGTTTCCAGAAGGAAGGGGTGATCATTGTGTGAAACGCAGCACTGACACTGCAGAGCCAAGGGCCTCGAGGGGCAGGCCCTGTGTTTGATACTGAGGAGGTGGCCGTGGCTTTGGAGACAGTGGCAGGGACAGAAGCCAAATTCCAGGGGGTGCAGACGAGAAAGAAAGTGAGGAAGCATGGGCATTGGTGTAGGAAGTTTGGGGTAAAAGCCATGAAAGCAGTAGCTGCGGGGGAGGAAGGGCGGAGGAACAGAGCTTTATTTTAGGTTGGAGTGGCATTATTGTAGTCTGAGGGGAAGGAGCCAGGCTAGAGGAAGCCATCAAAAATGCAGACGAGGGAGGAGACGTCTCCGCTGTGGAGCCAGGACTCAGCTCGGGAGTCCCAGGGCCCACAAACACTGGGTGAAGAATTCATTGTTCTTGGAGAGGAGTAGGGATGCTTATTTCTTCGAGGTGAAAGTGCGCAAGTTTCCAGAATGGTACAGGCCTTCTGTCTGAGAAGCCGTCCATGGTCATTGCTGAATCCCAATGTGGCTTCCTCCCTTGTCCCCTTTCCAGGCCCAATTCCCAGAACTCAGTCTGTTTCTTTCTCCCCTCAAATGCTGCCACCACTCCAGGACATGAGGCTGGCTGGACAGACAGAGCTGTAATATCTGGGGTTTCTGCCCTCTTCACTTTCCCAGGAGAAAAGCACTTGGAGTTGACAGTTGATCACGATGCGTGAAGAACCTAGATGTGGTTATACTTATGGATTCTCACAGTGTTCTTCCCCCACTTTGGCTGGGTCTCCTTTTCCTTTCCCAGGGGGTGCTCTTCTCTGCTCTCTGGGTCTCTCATACTGCACCTTGCTTCCAGTTATGTGGCTTGCCCACTGCTTCCCCTGCTCATCCTGACTCTACATGTTGGATGCCCAGGGCTCTGTCCTCTGCTGCTTCTCCTCCCCAATTACACTCTCTCCCCGGGCTACCTCCTCCTGTCCTGTCACTTTAAATTGCATCCCAGGCCTGACCAGTTGCCCCAACACCAGAACTCACCACCTCATGACTGACATTACTACACGCCCACAACATGCCCACCACAGAACTCTGGATTTTCCCCCCTCTATCTGCTCCTTCTCTTGTTGTCTACTCTCAACATATGTCGGTGGCATCATTTCTTCAGTTGCTTAACCGAAACCCCAAAGCCATCCTTGATTCTCCTCTTTCCTTCATCCCCCAAGTGCAATCCGTTACCAAGTCCTGTGGGCTCTACTTCCGAAATATGCTGAAATCTGTCCACTTCGTCCATCTCCAGTCTAGACCGATGCTGCTCACAGTGTGATGTGCAGACCAGCAGCGTCAACACCACCTGGGAGCTGGTTAGAAATGCGGAAATCTTAAGAGTCTTCTCCAGAACTGGACACTCTGGGGATGGGATCTTCCAGAGGATTCTGATGCCCTAAAGTTTGGGAAGCACTACTGTGGTCCAAGCCTTCATGGTCTTCAGTCCAAGCCGCTTCAACGACCTCCAGCTGATCTCCATCTTTGCTCCCTTGCCTCACTATTATCTGCTGTCCTCCTAGCAGCCAGCGATTGTTCTTAAGAACAATGGAATCAGATTATGTCACACACATACACACACTCCCATCCCCCCACGCTGGTTTAAGACCTCCTAGCTCCCCACTGAGCATGGTGGAGTCCAGGTTCTTTCCTGCTCCTCAGAGCCCTGAGGCGGGCGCTGGCTACATCCCTCACAGAACCTTCCTTCTCCTTTCCCTGGGCTCCAGGTAAACCGGCCTCTGCCTTTAGCAGATGCGCTCGGCCTCTCCCCGACTTGGGACCTTGGCACTGACTGCTCTTCTGTCTGCAGTGCCCGTCCCCTGAACCACACCAGCTGGTTCCCTCATGTCATTTGCTTCTGAGTGTCACTGACACCTCTTTTAGCGAGGCCTTCACCAACTCACGTACCCAAAGTAGCCTCTCTTCACCAAATGACAAGGTTCTAAGGTTCTGCACAGTATTTGTTATTATCAATGTTTTCCTTGTTTATTTATTGCCCAATATAATAATGTAAGTTTTATGAGGCCAGGAGCCTGGTTTGTCTTGTGCACTGTTTCCGAGGGCCTGGTGCATAATAGATGTTCAATAAATGTTTGTCGAATTAATGAACTTCACTTCTTCCTTACTCGTAGGCCTGTGGTTGCTATCGGTGAACCGATGTCTGCTCGGATGCCCAATGGCTTCTCGCATGTGGCTGCATTCCTCTCTGTGTCTCATCTCTGTGAGCCCTGGGTCTGTGTGATAGCACGGTCCCTGAAGAGCATGTCTCGAAAGGAGGCTGGGACGTGAGAAGACATTATCCTCAAGGAGGTAAGAGTGTGAGAGAACATTAGTAGGCTACCTTCATGGAATTTTGGGGAGGGAATCTGGGAGTTGGTGCCCAAAGGCCTCTGTTTTTGTTGTGTGGTTGCTGAGTGGTAGGTAAAGTTGCCTCGTTTCTAGGAACACGGACTTTGTGGTCAATGAAGCCTGTGTTCAAGCCCTGGCACTGCCATTTATTGCTCTGCGACCCTGAGTAAGCTACTTCCACGCTCTCTGCCTCAGTTTCCCCATTTGTGACTTGGAGACAGTAATAGTACCTACAACAACAGGACTGTTGAGAGGCGTAAATGAGATGCCTGTAATATCCTAGGCTGGTAATTACCTAGATGGTAAGCCACCCCATAAGCATTAGCTATTAGTATTGTTGTTGTTTATACTGAGAGAGAAAAGTATGAATAGTACTTGAGGACTCAAAAAAGAAAAAAAAAAGAGAGAGAAAAGAAAAGAAAAAGGAGGAAAGAAAGGAAGGGGAAAAAAAAAAAAAAAAAGCAGGGGCGGGGTGGGAGCATAGCCATACTCAAATTAAGAGAAATGCAAGCCAGAGGCCCCTGGGTGGCTCAGTTGGTTAAACATCTGACTCTCAATTTTGGCTCAGGTCATGATCTCACGGTTGTGGGATCGGGTCCTGTGTCCGGCTCCGTGCCGACAGTGCGGAGCCTGCTTAGGATTCTCTCGTTCTCCCCCTCTCTCTCTGCCCCTCCCCCACTCTTGCTCACCCTCAAAATAAATAAATAAGCTTTCAAAAAGGAAAAACAAAAATGCAAGCTAGAGTTACACTGAGATGTCTGTCATTCATCACCTTCCCAATTGGCAAAGCTTAGAAAGTCAGCTAACAGTGTCGGTGGAGATATAAGGAAGCTGGTGGAAGGATGAAATGGTACAACCACCTTCCCAGAGAGAACATTGGCAATAGTTCACAGTTTCACATGAACATACCCATGGGCTCAGCTAATCCACTTCCAGGAATTTATGCTACAGATATCCGGGCGCTCGTGGAAAATGATGTCTGTAAAGGTTATTCCTTATGGCCCTGTTTGAGTATCAAAACACTGGAAGCAGCCTCTATGTCTATGAGCAGGGAGTTGGTTAAACACATCATGGTGCATTATATAATGTAACCAATAAAATGAGAAAGCTCCTCTATACACTCATTTGGAACACCCTCCAGAATAGATGAGCCGCTAAAAGCAAGGTGCAAGGTCCGATGTATAGTTGGATATAGCAAAAAGCAGGCAGCGGCGGGGGAGGGGGGAATGTACATATTTATGTGTGCTTTTGTATAACCAGAACTCTGAAAGGACAGAGTAGTAGAAAAAAATTTTATTGTACACTCTTTTGTATCTCTTGAATTCTGAACCATGTGAATGCACTATCTGTTGAAAGGATGTCATTTTGGTTTTTAAAAACTTAATCGTTAGCATTAATGCTCAATGCTTCTTGTTAGCTGATGACTAGTTCTAGGAATGGTGACTCTCTTTTAAGGTGAATCTGCCTTAATGTCAGAGGGAAGATCATTGATAACAAAGGTACTAAATATCCAGACATTCTTTAGGTTCTGTGCTTGATGGTCTAATAGTTGGCTTGCAAGGGAGATGCCCACAGGCAGATAATAAATGAGATAATAAACTGTGCCTGTGGGCATGTATATCAGCTTGCAGAGAATGTTCTGAATTTCTCCTAAGTTTTTGAAAACAAATTTTTCCCTCTTGCATTTTTTTTTCTAGTATTAAAAACAAATAGCATGTATCTGGAAGTTTTACAGCATTATGGTTTTATATGTGCTCTTTTGGAAAGAAACAAGAAAAAAAAGGGGAATATACTTTTCTTTACATTTCTTCTGCATTCCTTTTAGCTAGTGACTGTATGCAAGTACCTAAAGCTTAAAGGAAGGTGAAGTCAGCCTTCCAAAGGGTGCTGCCTTTCCATTTTGAGAGTTTACCTATCGTTTATCTATTCTTTTAAGTTTATTTATTTATTTTTGAGAGAGAGAGCAGTCAGAGAGAGGGAGAGAATCCCAAGCAGACTCCTCACTGTCAGTGTGGAGCCCAGCTCAGGGCTTGAACCCACGAACCGCGAGATCATGACCTGAGCCAAAGTCTCAGCCACCCAGGCACCCCTTATCTATTTTTAATTTAAAAAAACTTAAAGCAATTTTTTAAATGTTTATTTTTGAGAGAGAGACAGAGACACAGAGCACGAGTGGGGGAGGGGTAGAGAGAGAGGGAGACACAGAATCCAAAATCCAAAGCAGGCTCCAGGCTCTGAGCTGTCAGCACAGAGCTCGATGCAGGGCTTGAACCCACAAACCGTGAGATCATGACTTGAGCCGAAGTCAGACACAACTGACTGAGCCACCCAGGTGTCCCTATTGTTTTATTTTGAAAGATTTTATTTTTAAGTAATCTCTACAACCAACATGGGACTTGAACCTACAACGCCTGAGATCAAGAGTTGCATGCTCTACCGACTAAGTGGGAAGATACCTCAAGCCCTATATATTCTTTTCCTTGCCTCTGACTTCTTTCTAACCCCTTCACTCCCAGTAAGTCTGGTTGTTGGGCATCTACTACCAAGGCCTCAGGGAATATACATGGGTGTTGACATTAATTAGTTGATTATTTAATTCCATAAACATTAGCTGGTTTCCTACTATGTATCTGGCACCCTATCAGGAGCTAGAAACTAAGGCGTAAGAAATGATTCTGATAGTTTTACCAGATAGCTCACAGTCGTTTGGGAAAACAGAATTATAATACTGTGTGAGAAGCACAGGAGTGATCTGTACGCACCAGAAAGGGCCACCTAACCCAGTTTTGGAGGGAGAAGGGTATTAAGGAGGCGTTCCTGGGGAAGTGAGGTCTGAGAGGCATCTTGAAGGATACGTGGAAGTCGGCATGAGGGGAGAAGGCTCTGGACCGTGAGGGGGACAAGTCAGGCTTGAGACTGGAGGTGAGGACTAGACTGAGGAAGAGCCTTCCATGGTGATGGCATTGGTAGTTGCACAAGAGCAGAAGCTTGAAAGTGTGTGTGCGTGTGTGTGTGTGTGCATGCGTGTATTCCCTCAGTTTAATTAGGGCATGATGACGTACTCAGCAGGATGTGGCAACAGATGAGGCACTAGAGGGTTTCAGGAAGGAGGAAATAACCAGTAATGTCAAATGCAATAGAGGGCCATCCACTGACAAGTAGTAGGTCACAGGTGACCTTTTCAAAGAAGTATCTCATGAGCCATAAGGCCCTGAGCCAGCTTCTGGTACATTGAAGAATGAAAGAGAGAATGTAAGGCTTAGATAATAGTTAACATTTATTGACCACGTTCTGTATGACAAGGTTCTGTGTTGATGCATTAATTCTTAGAACAACCTAAAAAGCAGGTATTATCCATAGCCTTATTTTACAGAGGAGGAAACTGAAGCACTAGAAAGTTAAACAAAAGATCCTACAGTTAGAGATGGCAGAACTGGGAGCTAAAGTTTCCAGAATCCAAACTTTTGACCGCTAGAAATCTGGAGTTCCAGAAATGTGGCAGTTGCTGGAGAGCGACATGAGGCCAAGGTTATTAATTTTCATTATTTTTTAAGGCTGCTGGAGATTGGAGAACATTTATAGACTGAAAGATAGGTGCCTGGAGATACGGAGAGAATGATGATTAATAGAGCAAGGTCCAGGAATATAAGGCTAAACTCTGGATGTGGCGATAAGAATGTCACTGGTAACCTTCGAGACCTCAGTTTCAGCAGCGTGGGGGCAGGGAGTGGGCATGTGGAGGAAGGCCAGGTGGAAGCAGAGTGAGGAGAGCAAGTCCTGGACAGCTGCCACGAGAGCAGAGGGGTTAGGGATGGCCGTGGGTAGGATGGAAACAGCCGACCGCAGACACAGCAGAAAGGCACATGAGGGCGTGACTCACACAAATCTGTGTATCGGAAAATGTAAAGTTCAGAAACTGGTAGTCCAGGACTTAGGGTGACTGCCTGTCCCAAGGAGCGTACAGGCATTGAACTAGAAATGATACTTAGATCGACCTCAGCTAGATCCCCAGGGCAGCCTGACATTTTCCATTCCTCAAACCTCTTCACCAGAGTGGTCGCCTAATGCTAACTAGCACATTAACTATAATCCTTATTATTAGCCAAAAGGTGCTGGTTTTCGATCAGCATTTAACAATTCTGAGTCATGTTCTGATGATGACAGCCGCTTGCGACTTGGTCATTTGCTTGTATTAAGCACCCGATTACATGTGTTCAGCCGGCAAAACGCATCAGCCCCTGTACTTTTTCACAGAGCGTGAGTGAGGCTGGGCCATCCAGTGACCTGTCTGACCTCTGTGTCTCAGCCAGGAAGCTTCACAGCCAGGATGTAAACCCACATCTATTAGACTCTAAAACCAATAGCTCGGCCACCATGCAAATACACCTGTAATCCACACTTTCCATCAGATTTCTTTTTGAAGGGTTTTATAGGAGGAATTTTATTTTTTTTTATTTTTAATTTTTTTTAACGTTTTATTTTATTTTTGAGACAGAGAGAGACAGAGCATGAACGGGGGAGGGTCAGAGAGAGGGAGACACAGAATCCGAAACAGGCTCCAGGCTCTGAGCTGTCAGCACAGAGCCCGACGCGGGGCTCGAACTCACAGATCGCGAGATCATGACCTGAGCCGAAGTCGGCCGCCCAACCGACTGAGCCACCCAGGCGCCCCAATAGGAGGAATTTTAAATGAAGGGCTTAAATGAAGACTCTCCAAGAAAACAGGATATAGCTGCTGTTTTACACTTGCTTCAAAGTACATAAAATACTTTATTTTTAAATTTTAAGAATTTTTTCATTAGACAAAATTCAAATGTGAATTTCAGATAAAAACCACACAGAATTAACTGTCAAATGTTGCTACGTTTCCCCTTAGACTTTCTGTAGGATAAACAGCCTGAATGTGTATATATGTGTGCGCAGATATGTATTTTTAAGTGTACATTTATTTATTTTGAGAGAGAGGGACGGAGAGAGAGAGCAGGGGAGGGGCAGAGAGAGAGGGAAAGAGAGAATCCCAAGCAGGTTCCACCCTGTCAGCACAGAGCCCAGCACAGGCCTCAAATTCATGAACTGTGAGATCACAACCTGAGCCAAAATCAAGAGTTGGATGCTTTGGGTGGCTCAGTTGGTTGAGGGTCCGACTTCATCTCAGGTCATGACCTCGCAGTCCGTGAGTTTAAGCCTCGCGTCAGGCTCTGTGCTGACAGTTCAGAGCCTGGAGCCTGCTTCAGATTCTGTGTCTCCCTCACTCTCTGACCCTCTCCCACTTGCTCTCTCTCTCTCTCACTCTCTCAAAAATAAATAAACATTAAGAAAATTAAAAACAAAAAGAGTTGTATGCTTAGCTGACTCAGCCACCTAGGTGCCCCGTATTTCTTTACATGAAGAACATCATTGTGAACACATACACACATAAAGATATAGTTTCAACACCATTTTTGATACCTGCCTTGAAATACTTTTATAACAGACTTCTCTGTGCCACAGCGTGCCTGGGAAGAGAAATGATCATGAATAAGAATATTTTGCAATTTACTTAATAGATGCTAGGAGGAAGTCTTTGGATTTTTTTATAGTTTGTATTGGAATGTCCTAACTGTTCTCTATAGAGGATAGGGTTAAGCATAGAGGCTTTCGGAAGCCAGACTGCCTGGGCTTGAATTCCAGCTCCCAGTTTCCCCATTTATTATCTGCATGACTTTGGGCAACTTTCTTATCTTCTCATTGCCTCAGTTTCCTGACCTGTACGAAAGGGAATAGTATCTAAATAGTACCTAAATGAGTCAGCCCATGTAACATGCTAAGAACAATGCCTGGCCCATCATAACATTCAATCAGTGTTTGTGTTTTAAAGCACATTCATCAGTATTATGTAAACATTCAAGCTGGTGAGTCATTTAGTCCAAAAACCCAGAGTCAGTTTGACGCAGCTGAGGCAGATATAGAAGTTTTGGGGGTTGATTCCTGTGGTGGGGACTGGGAGTCTGTATTGTTACAAACCTCTCCAGGTGAGTGGGTCTTAGGATCAGTCAGGTTCGTAAGCCATCGGTCTAGAACACTGGACATAGTTGGACAGAAATTGGATGGCGGGTGAGACCAGAACGATTCAGAACGGTGAGTTTGAGATAGTGCCACTAAGACACATAGTAGCCTTTTGTTAGTAGCATAGCAGGGTGATGTGATATTTAAAATTAGAACTTTGAGGGGCGCCTGGGTGGCTCAGTCGGTTGGGCGGCCGACTTCGGCTCAGGTCATGATCTCGCAGTCTGTGAGTTCGAGCCCCGCGTCAGGCTCTGTGCTGACAGCTCAGAGCCTGGAGCCTGTTTCAGATTCTGTGTCTCCTTCTCTCTGACCCTCCCCCGTTCATGCTCTGTCTCTCTCTGTCTCAAAAAAATAAAGAAACGTTAAAAAAAAAATTTTTTTTTAAAAAAGTAAAAAAAAAATAAAATTGGAACTTTGTCAGCTGAGAACCAGTTGAAAGAGGGTCAAAGTAACGAAAAGGCGGAAGAAACCTTAGTTAGAGTAGGTTTCTTTCTGAGGTTAATCAGAACTTTTTTGCAGAGATATTTTTCTACTTTTGGTACTTTTTGTTTTTGTCTAGATGATGATGATGATGATTTTTTAATGTTTATTTATTTTGAGAGACAGAGAGAGAGAGAGAGAGAGAGAGAGAGACTGCTTTGGTGGGGGAGGAGGGGGCAGAGAGAGAATCCCAAGCAGGCTCCGTGCTGTCAGCGCAGAGCCCCCCCAATGTGGGGCTCAGTCCCACAAACCATGAGATCATGACCTGAGCCGAAATCAAGAGTCAGTCCCTTCAACGAACTGAGCCACCCAAGCGCCCCTGTCTAGATTATTTTTAGAAGTACTCAGAGATACATTTTCTCCTTGTTATGATACAAGCTGATATTTATTTAGCATGTGTTGGGCACTGGGCTAGCAGTTTTTAGGTTTTATTTCATGTAACCTTCCAGTTAGCTGAATGGGGCATGTACCATTGTTCCTGTTTTACAAATGAAAAAAACAAACAAACAAACAAAAAACCTCTAAAACTTGGGGGAAGTTAAATAACTTGCACAAGTTACAATACCCGTTCTCTCTTTCTTCTTTAGTAACACAAGGCCAATTATATTTGGGGCGGTAAGGCACCCAGTGAAAAAACTGCATTTCCCAGTGCCCCTTGCCAGTGGCCGTGTGTCTAGTTCTCGCCAATGAAATGCAAATGAGAGTCCTATGTGGGTCTTCTGGGAAGGTTCTTTAAAGGGTATTGACTGTGCCCTGAGGTCCTTCTTCATCCCTCCTTCCTGATGCCTGAAACGCACATGTGGTGCCAGGAGCATCAATAGTCATCTTGGACTTTGAGGCTATAAATTGTGTGTGAGATGATGATGGAGAAAGAAGGAACTTTGGTCCCTGATGACTGTGGACCTGCTGTATCTGCCCTGGGATGCCTAGCTCTAACTTATATGGGAGATAAACTTCTATCTTACTGAAGTTTCTCTTACCAACTCATAAGCACAATCCTAACTATAATAATAGCTCATGCTTATATTGTGCTTTATCAAAGCTAGCCGTCTGCCACACACTTTTCTAAGTCGTTTCTATATATTTACTAATTTTGTCCTCGCAACAATCCCATAATGTAGGTAGTATTATTATTCCCATTTTGCAACTGTGGAAGTGGAAGCAAAGAGAGGTCCAGGGGCTTGCCCAAGGTCACATAGGTAGAAGTGGCAGAGCCAACATCACGCAGCTGGTAAGAGTTAGACGTGGGAGTAGAACTCAGGTCTGTCTTATGCCCAAATCCATGCAACACGTGTATTACCCTTGTAGCAACTGTAACTGTCTGTGTGGCCTCCTTCATGCTCAGTGTGAATGTGGTGCCCTTTGTGCTTTTCCTTACCTTAATTTGACCGTCTGCTTTAACTCACAACGTGGAGGGCCACTAGCTGGGGGACATGAGAAAGAAACCCACGGTTTCTCCGGAAGATCAAAACAGCCTTATTGGGACCCACCTAAGGTCCCTAAACTCCTTAGTGAAACCTCCCAAAGAAATGCCATGGATGGATTCCAAAAAGTTAATTATTTTAAGAAAGCCTTCATGAAATCCTGTTTGCCATTACTGCCATTACAACATTATTTTGCTTCTTTCATCAAGTAGAACCCTGTCATGAACAGAATGGAGCGTTCCATCCACCCGTCCGTCCACTCAACAAACGGTCGGCAGCTGCTCTCCGCCAGGCACTCTGCCCGGGGGTGGGATAGCGCAGCAATGACAGGCATTCACATTCTGCAGAGAGCGAGGCAGAAAATTAACAAACACACGGGAAAATATCAGGTACGTGCAAGGGCTACAACGAAAAGTGGAGGCTCCCTTAGGAGGGTTTCACTGAGGGGCAGATATTTGAGCTGAGACTTGGTAGTGAAAAGGAAGTTGCTGAAAAGATCAGGGAAGGGCCCTCCAGGCTGAGGGAACAGTGATTCCCTGGGGTCAGAACGAGTGTGGCACGTTCAAAGGACAGACAGCTCATGTGACAGGAACAGGAGCAAGGAAGAGTGGGGCGAGGTGAGGTCCGAAAATTTGATGGGCCAGATCATGTCAGCCGTGAAGGCCAAGTTAGAGGATTTTACTCTAAGTGACAGGGAAGCTACTGGACGATTTTAGGCAGCACAGCAGATATTTATCACTCTGGCTGGCCAGCATGCAAAAGTTCTTACTGGCGGTAATCACAAAAAGCCACGGAAGGCAGGGTCCCAGTTCTCACAATGGAAGCCAAGGCTTAGAAGGGATGATGTCTCCCCTGACATTTAGAACAAGGCCAATCAGATGCTCCAGTGTGGGACTCTGAATCATGAGGGTGTGTTTCAAAGGTACAAGGCCAGTTAGAAGTTATTAGGTGGCCATGGTGCAGTCAGGAGCGCAGAGATGAGTGTCCAAGGGCAGCGGAGTCCAGCCTGCGGTGATCGATGGCCACTGACACGTGGCTGCCCTAAGTGTCCTGGGGAAAGGAATCAGGCCCTGCCTCCTCAGCAAACTGTTCCAGGAGCTTCGCTGTGCAAGCCTTCCTCTGCACTTTGTTCCCCAGTCTTCCTCTCGGTTCTTTGGAGTTCCCGAGTACCTTCAATAAATTCCTCGTCTGTTTGAAAGTTAGCCAGTGCCGGTTTCTGTCATTGGAAGCCAACCGCCTTGGCTAGTACAGCAAGGGAGGGATGCAATCTGAGGCACGTTTTCAAAAGATAACTGGCTGCTAAGTGGAAAATGGATTAAAAAGGGAATCAGCCAAGGGCCAATCAGAAACAGAAACCACAAGCGGGTATTTCAAACAGAGGGGCTTTAATATAAAGAAGTGCTTTCACAGGCCTCAGAAGGATGAAAGTAAAAGGAAGAATACAAGAAAAGAAAGGAAGAGGGTAGTAACCCAGGGATTAGTAACTGCAGTAGGGGCGCTCCTACCTCCTAAGGCTGGAGAACAGGTCATGTCACCTGTACCTAGGAGCTGGGAGGAGGGACTCCATGGCCCCACCTACTCCAAGGAAGAAATGACCCAGTATTTGAAGAAGTCATGATATTCAAATGACTGCTGTTATCAGTAGCTTTGATATGTATGAATATCGCCTGGATCCAGGAACAGCATGCCTTCCATCCCTAAGCATCACGCACTCCTTTCAATGGTGGCTCGCTCTTCCCTTTATGTTATGACAGTTTCTGGAGGGTCAAACATGTTCATATTGAAGTGGTCGTTATTGAAAGAAAAAAGATGGCAAGAATTGATTTGCGATTAGAGATGGAATTGCCAAGAATTTCCTCCAAGAGCTTGGGTATGGATTTAATGTTAACATTATCAAGACAGCTACTGGGTATCCACTGTTGGGCAGGGAAGAGCCCAAGAGGGGATGGAGAAGCACCCAGAAACTCAAGCAGAGGGAAGCTGTTGGCACTTCTTGGCCCGATAGGGCAGGGGAGGGAGCTACAGTCAAGGAAGAAGAGACACCAAAGGAGCTAAGCCTCCCATGGGAGAGTAGGTGCCCATCTCAGCCTTTCTCTCCCCTCATTCTCAATCTCCTGCTGTATCTCCCAACCTGCTGTATCTCCCAACTGAAGACCAGAGGCTCAGGGAGTCCAGGCACTGCAGGGGGTGGAGACCACCCTTCCAGGCACCAGACAGGAGAGACAATGGATCAAAAAGAGAATATCAAATGTATACCTTGTAGGCAATGACTTTTTTCTCTACTTACTACATTGTATTTGTATGGCCCCTGAATGTCTAAGGTAGTTTCAAATCGGTTATTTCATTTTATATACCCGAAAGTACTTGACGGTTAATTTTATGTGTTGACTTGACTGGGTCACTGGGTGTCCAGACATTTGGTCAAACATTATTCTGGATGCTTCTGGGAAGCTGTTTCTGGATGAGATTAACTTTTGAATCCATAGACTGACTAAAGCAAATTGCTCTCCCTAATGTGGGTGGGCCTCATCTAATCCGTTGAAGGCCTGAATAGAACAAAAGGGCTGACTCTTCCTTAACTAAGTCCTCTGCCTGACTGCTTTCCAGATGAGGCACCGGGCTTTTTCTTGCATTTGAACTTGAATTGGAACATTGCTCCCCTTGGGTCTTGAGTCTGCTGGCTTTTGGACCAGAAATATACCGTTGACTTCCCTGGGTCCCTGGCTTTCTGACTACTGATCTAGGGCTTTGTCAGCCTCCATACGCATGTGAGCCTATCCTTATAATAAACCTCTCTCTCTCTCTCTCTCTTTTTCCTCCTTCTATATTCTCCTGTTGGTTTTGTTTCTCTGAAGCATCCTGACCAATCCCTATGAAATAGGTGGGGAGGTATTATCTCCAGAAAGAGGCAAATAGGACTGTTTGGAAGCCTTAGTAAAAGGACAGAAATTATAACGTAGGTGTTAGCTCTCATTCCTTTGCACCATCTGTTTAAACTATGTTCACTCTGTTTATGGAACTGTCAATAGTGGCAAAGGTCCCAGGGATCATTTTTTCTAAACAGCATCTACCCACTCAGCCAAATAAGACCTTGAAACTCCCTCTCTCTTTTCTCCCCACCTAAATTGCTACCAAACTTTCCAATGATCCTTTTAATCTGTTCCCTTGCATCTTTTGCCATAATTTAGGCCCTCCCCTTTCTTCCCTGGAGTATGCTCACAGTGAGCACCTACACATCTGTGTGATTGTTGATTAAATTTATCGCCTGCACCAAGCTTAGGGTCCACAACCCACTATTGTGACGCTAACTCTTGTCACAACATATAAGTCTCAAAATATTCGTTGTTTAATCGTCTTCCTGTCTAGTCACTTTCTGTCTCTAATCGTGCTGCCAAGAGTGAACTTTTTGTTTTACTTGTTTTAAGAGTGAACTTTTAACATGCAAATATGATCTTTCCATTTATCTGTTCTTCATTCTAGCAGAAGTCATGAACTAGAGGCCTGTGGGCAAATCTAAAGATGTTTTGTGGGGCACCTGACTCAGGCGGTTAAGCATCTGACTCTTGATTTCGGCTCAGGTCACAATCTCAATTACAGTTCGTGGGTTCAAGCCCCGCATTGGGCTGTGTGCTGACAATGAAGAGCCTACCTGGGATTCTCTCTGTCCCTCTCTCTCTCTGCCCCTCCCCTGCTTGTGCGATCTCTCTCAAAGTAAATAAATAAACTTAAAAAAATAGTATTTCAAATCTCTTTGAAAAATTAAAATAAATTAAAATTTTTTGGATAATTGCCAACTCTAAAAATCTGGGTCTTTAAAAATCAGGAATTTAAGCTTTTCTGGGCAAGATTTGGTAACCTGGGCAAGTTTCCAGGTCTTGTTCTGGCTTCTAGAGCCTTCTATTGTCTCACCCTGCCTCCAGTTCCTCCTGGGCTCCAAATTCACAGAGATTATTTACAGGGGACAACAGTATGCCTTCCCGCCTCTGTGCTTTTGCCCTGGGAAGTGTTGGATACCCTTCTGACCAATGTCCACATGTCATCATCCACCTTCTGACTTCTGCTCAGCCTACAAGATGGGGCTTGGTTCTTCTCCTCTATGAAGGCTTCCTCCCTGGCAGTAGTCATTCCTCTTCCTAATGGACTCCTCACATTGTTCTGGAATTATTTGCAACTTGTACGGCCCCTTTTACCAGATTAAAGTAGTAATACAATTGCATTTCTCCTGTGTGTTAAATAAATTGCTCATAGCCTTCCTTCACTAATTAGTGGGACTCCGACTTAGAAAATGAAGATTAGAAAACCTCATCACGTTGATAATCCCCTAGTAGGCCCCTATTTTACACTATGGCTGATGCTGTTACTACTCTGTAAGGTTGAAATTGAAAATTGGTTTTCGGGGCGCTTGGGTGGCTCAGTCGATTAAGCATCTGACTTGGGCTCAGGTCATGATCTCGTGGTTTATGAGTTCGAGCCCCGCGTCGGGCTCTGTGCTGACAGCTCAGGGCCTGGAGCCTGCTTTGGATTCTGTGTCTCCCTCTCTGTCTGTCCTTCCCTCACTCATGCACTGTCTCTCTCTCACTCTCTCTCTCTCTCTCTCAAAAATAAATAAACTTTAAAAGAAAGAAAGGTTGGTTTTGTAAAATAGTATGTTTATCTACTACAGGGATGATAGCCTTGCAAGTTCATATTCCTCAACTGTCCTCTGAGGGGAGATTCCTTCCGGGTTGTCCTTAGTTAGAAATGTTTCTCTTTGACTCTTTAACTTACAGTCTCGTGCTCATCCCTCCTCTCAAAGCCCACCCTGCATACCAGGTCGGCTGGGACAGGAGGGGCTTTCCAGGGACTCCCCCTTTGCCCTCGTTAAGTTCCTCTTTGGGGCCTGTTTCCCCTGTCTCACCAGCGGACCTCAGTAGGGACCATCCCATTTATCAGAGAGATTATAATAACATTGCACCTCACAAAGGAGAGGGTCCAAGCCTCTATTCCTCTCTTCCTGGGAGGCTCCTGGTCTACTATGCAAAATACCCTTTTTCTCCTCAGCAGGCCAACTCCATACAGGGGAACAATGGGGAAGGCCAGGCTTTCTTATGCTGGGAGGAGTGTTCTGTTACTCTCTTCCTTTAGACCAAAGGGTGCCTTCTTTCCTATATTTACACAAAATAGAGGGACTCTCCAGCTGATTCTTCAAGCAGAGACTTGCTAGCAGAGACTAGTACTTTCTATCTGGAAAGCAGGCTCTGGAAATTTGTGACTATGACAGCTTTACTCGATAAGAATTTTTTCGATTTGTACCTTGTCTTAGGTGGGGTTTTCTGTAAGATAGACTTAGAGGTGGAAATTTGCATGCAGACTGTTTTGGGGAGAATGTTCTCAGGAACAACACCTATAGGTGAGAAGAGAAGCCAGATGGGGCAAAGGGAGGGGCTGGACTGTGATACAGTTGTAGCAAAGACCTCAGCTGATCCCACAAGGAGCTCTGGGGCTAGGATGATCCTTCAGTGTTATCTCCAGGAGGAAGTTGGCCTTATATCCTCTCAATGACCAGTCATCGAACAGTCGAGGATGTGGACTGCCCCGGCTCTCGAGGTCCCTTCCTTGGGGAAGGCAGCTCCCATCAGCCAAGGGCATTTTCTGAGGGTAGACTCATCTGTGAGCCTTTAACGTTAACACACTCTCCACAAGTGGGACCAAAGCATCTCAGTCTTATTTGTTTGTTTGCTTACTTACTTATTTATTTAAGTAATACACCCAACACGGGGCTCAAACTCACAACCCCGAGATCAGGAGTCATCTGCACTACCAACTGAGCCAGCCAGGTACCCCAAAGTGTCTCAGTCTTGAAGGGAAAACCTGGCAGTGCACCACAGTGCCCACTGTATACTTATCCCGACACAGTTTATTTATAGCTGTCCTCTCCGCTATACTCTAAGCGTCTTGAAGGCAGAAAAACAGGTGTGCCCAACCGAGTACCTGAAATATTATAGCCACTCGATTGGTAAGTAACAGATGAAGAAATGCATGCATGCATGAATGAATAAATGCATGCATGAAAGAGTAAACAGAAGGTCAATGATTCAATAATAAATTATTATTAGTTGCATTTGTGCAGAACTTTACATATGCAAATTATTCATCTAAAATATGTTATAAATATGTAAGTGCTGCAAGCAATAATTTCTAATAAAACCTGTCATCAAAATGAATTAGTAGTTAGTGGGCACAAACTAGGAGCACGACCCTGCATTAGTCAAGCCTCCCAGAATGCATCTGCCTTAATAGTAGAACTACTTAAAGGTTTCAGAGCCGACATCCTAATTCATCTCTTAAATTGCTTTTTAGACCCTCTACTTTGTTAGATAAATTTCCTCTCATCATGCCTAAGTCCTGTTTTCATTATATACTGTTACCAAAGTTTATTGAGCATTTTATCCTTTCTGTCAACTGTTTTACCTTGGCTGTTTTTGCATCTCTTCTGATGTTTGTAATCTTCTTGCCAGTAGTCCAGTTTCTCATGCGGTTTTTGTTTTGACTCTCCAGGAGAGCAGCTCCCGTCTTCCGGGAAAAGCTCTGTCACAACCCCATGTAGCCCCCATGTGAGTCGGGGTTGTCAATCGTAGAACCCTGCCCCCAAGGCCACAGTGATTGGCTCAGGGGTGAGCACATGACCCAAGCTGGACCAATTACAGTTCTTCCCTGGGAACTTTTTCTACCTTAGGGAAAAAGGAAAAGAAGCCAGGACAGAAGAGGGCTTTTTTTTTCTCTCAGCTTGTGGGGTTTCTTGTTAGGGTGCACAGAGCTGCCAAAGACCACCCACCACTACCACCACCCTTGAAGGGACCCTCCAACAACAGGAGAAAATGAAGTCAACTCAAGGAGAGAAACAGGATGAGAGGTAGGAGAGTCCTGAGACCTTTCAAATCCCTAATTCCGGGAGCCGAAATCTTAGAGACTCCCTGTTTCCTGAGCTCTCAAGGCTTAGCTGTCAAATTCTTCATCCTGGGAGCCACCTCAGTCTACTGCCAGAAGTCTCCCTCTCAGCTTAAGCTAGTTTAAGTTGTGTTTCTATCACTTTCGACCCAGAGACTCCTCCCCCAATCCCCTCCTTTTGCTAAGATCACTTTGTAGCTCATTGGATTTAAGTGTTAGTCTGAATACTAACCTTGTGTTATCAAGGTAGGCCACCTACCAGAGGTGACAGAGCACAGGGTTTAAGAGCATCAGCTTAAGAGCCTTGGGTCCACAGCCTCTTTTCACCACCAACTAGCTAAGTGACCTAGAGTAAGGTCCCTGAATTGTCTCTGCCTTAGCTTCTCATCTGTACAATTTGCAAAACTGTAAAAGGGTCATTGTGCACATTAATGGGACTATATCCTTACAGCTCTAGAACAGCACCTGGCACATAGCAAGAACTCAATAAATACGGCTATTAGAGTCTTTTCCCTCTCTGGTCATTGATGTCTCTCATGGCACCATCACCCTGTGGGATTCAATACACATTGATTCAATACAGGACCTCAAATTTCTTTCACTGTTACTTTCAGATTGTTAAATAAGTGTCTACCTTTGACATTTCATGGCCTTTTTCTTGGACCACATTCTCCGTCTTTTTCTTTCTGCCCATGGTTCCATTCCAATTTTTGCTCCCTGGTGTTCCTTCTTGGTTCTTTTTAACAGCATCATTGTCTTCCTTCTTTGCAAAATACTTTTTATTATACTCACTCACTGGAACATTCCTACTACAAGGAGCAATTTGCTGTATGTTTATTTTCTCTGGAGTCATCTCTCCTTTATGGAAACAGAGTTATTTATCAACCTGTGATTGAGCTCTTCCTGGTTTGGTTAGGGCATGCTGAAAACTGCCCCTATAATTGCATGGCCCTGTGATAATGCTTTTTTTGGCCAGGACACAAACCACAGTCAGAAAGGTCTTCCTGAGTTCCGAAGGTCAAGCAATTAGAATTTTCTCAGGCTTTTAGAGGAGTGGAAGCAAGGCCTCTCCTCGGGGAGCATTTGTTGGTCATTCTTTAAATGAGTACTAGGCACCTGGGTTCTAATCCTGGTTCTGTACCTCCTCTCAGGGTACCTGACCTCTCGGAGCCTCAGTTGCCTCATGGGCTGCACGGATTTACAGCACAATAGCCTGATTTTGCATGAAAGATTAAAATGAAACAATACGGTAGTTTGTGAATTGTAATGTGCTGCATAAATGGGAGATGCTATTAACGCAAACTTTCGTAGGAACCCGGTGACAGATATAAAATAGGCTCTTGTTTTCTTTAATTTCCTTTGCACACAGGACAAACTCAGGATACTTTGGTGAAAAGCCACACTTAGGATTTTCTTGAGTAAGCCAGGAAAATGTCCCTGTAGAAGCTCCAGAGAAAAGACACATCAAGGGATACTTTCAATTTGTAAACCTCACTGGGGAAAAGGTTTTAGGAGAATAAAATAACCCACGTTATAGCCTCTCAAAGCGGCCTTCCCTTATTTTACCCTCCTTGCCATCATTCCTGGATCCTCCATTCTTGCCCAACTAGGCCTGGAAGTGTCATCCAGAAACTCTCTTGCCCCATCTAGCTTATGTAATACAGAATGGTCTAGTGCCCACCTCCAGCCCCACACCTCCTCCCCTCCCCCCGCCCCCCCCCCCCCACCTTCAGTTGTTATATAGGCTCAGATTTCCCCCACCTGCAAGACGGGAATAGTTAAATCCAGAACACATGCCTGGACAGAACATTGTGGGAATACAGAGAGGTGACTAACGCTGCCTGGGGAAGTGGGGAAGACTTCACAAAGAAGCTAATTTTAGAGCTAAATCCTGAAGGGGAAGGAGGTGTTGCCACAAGGTAAAGGGCTGGGAAGGAGCCCTGCTCCCTGTGCCCCAGCAGAGAACAGCTTGCCTTTGACAAAAGCATGAAAGAACTTGCTGTGCACAGGAAACAGCAGGTAGTTGCTCCTGGCTGGAGTCAGGGCTGTGTGGGTGGAGATGGGCCTGGTAAGCGAAGGCCGATGGTTGGGGAAGGGGCTAGGGAGTCCGGGCCATGCCAGCCTGCAGCACCCACTGCTCCACAGCTTCCCCTAAAGCTGCAAGGAGGCATCACTTTTCGGTCCCAACCTTTGAGAGGCAGGAGTTAAGAACACTTCCAAGGTGAGCTCCCTGATCAGTCTGAGGTGTCAGGGTTAGGGTGGCTTCATCTCCCTCATATTTTCTGTCATGAGTCCTCCTTAGTCTTTCTCTCTGGGGACAGAGGGCCTCTTATGCAAATAGGACGCTGGTGGCCTGCTGTAACATCCCAAGGTTGCCGGGGCCAGTATTCAGATCAGGGTTTCACTTCTCCTCTGCTGTGCCCTAGCTGCAGACGGCGGCGGCCAGACTCTTCTCCCTGCCGGCTTCCACCTTGGTTAAGGGGCTTTTACAAGAATTAGATTATGTGTGGGCTCCTCTGCTCCCAGGCTTGCCTCTTTCCCTGTGATCCCTGTCTTGGTGAAAGACATCAACATTCACCCAATTGCTAAAATCAGAAACCTGAGAGTCATCCTTAACTAATCCCTCTTCGGAATACCCATCAGCTGGTGCTGTCAGTTCTGCCTCCAAAATCTACCTTTTCTCTCTCCGCCTCTCCTTCCTTAGTCCCAGTCTTATTTGACTACCAGACCATCTCCATAGTGTCCCAACTGCTTTTTTGCCACTCGTCACCGCCACAAAGTAGCCAGAGCAATCACTTTTGTTTGCTTTGGTTTTTGTTTTTTGAGAGAGAGAAAGAGACAGAGGGAGAGGGAGAATCTCAAGCAGGCTCCACACCCAGTGTATATCTGGATATCATAACCATGTGCTCGTGACCTGAGTCGAAATCAAGAGTCGGATGCTTAACTGACTTGAGTCATCCAGGCGCCCCCAAAGCAACCATCTTAAAATGTTAATCAGATGTATCTCTCCCCGGCTGAAAGCTCTCTAGTGGTATTCCATCTCACTGATCATAAACTCCAAAGGCCTTATCCTGGGCAAGGTCCCATAGGAGTTGGCATCTGCCTTCCTGTGCCCCGTCCTCATCACTACTTGCCACCAATCTCCACTAGCCTTCAGACAATGCCTAGAACATGCCAAATGCAGAGCGCTTCCATGCCTTGAGAACTTGTCCTTCACATTCCCTTGAGAACTTGTCCTTCGCATTCCCTCCTCTTGAAATACCCTTCCCCTGACTTTTCATATATCTGGTTCCTTCTTGGCTGAAATGTCGCCTCCTTGGGTTGTCTCGTCTGTCCTCCTCGTCTACAGTAGGTCCCTCTATTTTCCTCTATCACCATATTCCTTTCCTCATAGACTGATCACAGTTTATCATTACTTATTTACTTGCTTGCTGTTTTAGGTCTCTAGGCATAGATCTTGAGAAGAGCATTCAAGTACAAGTGACATATCAAGGAATGATTTCCAGGGGAGATGGCTAAGGGAGTGGCGGTAGCAGAGTAGGAAGGGGGAAGAGGACAGAGAAGGGTGGGATTTCGGGTAAAGCCCCAGCCTCAACCTGATTCCATAAGGCAGCTCAACAGCATAAATCCTGCCTAAATTTATCTCAACTTGAAGCAGATGTGCCGCATTTTCCCATTCCTTCACCGGTCAGTCATTGGCCAAGGGTTACTGGGGGCGGGGTCAACACCCAAACACTTCCAACTCCCTGCAGCTGCCCAAGAGCAGGTGTGGCCATCAGGGCAGACACACACAGGAGCCAGAGCAGAGGCACACAGAAATAGTGGAAGGGATCCCAAGGAGGAAGGCTAGGATAGGATAGTACTGGCTACACTTGCTGATTGACTGCATCCTGCATAAAAAAGGAAGTCCCCCCAGAGCAGATACCTTATCTCCTGTTCACTCTCATATCACAGATTCTATTGGCATAGCACCTGCCACATAGTTGGCAATCAATACATTTTTTAAATGAATGAACGAATGAATGAAGCTCCCGGTACAGTATGTGGCATAAAGAATGTTCAATTAATATTATTGGAAATTACATGCTTTTTCCCCCCTGCTTTTAGGTTTATAACCATAAGAGAGAGATGCTTAGGCATAGGGCTTCAGAAACGTGGGCTATTAAGAAAAAGTTCTGGAAAGAGAGAGACTGACCCTGGAGAGGCATCTGAGGTATTAATAAATGGATATCTCAAGTATAGTTGGAGGCAAGTAATAGAGGTGGGCAGGGGAACAGGGAGAGTCTAACCTCCAGACAGTTGCCCACGTCAGGAAGTCACAGCGTCAGGGTTCCAGGCAACACAGGATCTAATCTCATGTGAGAGAAGGCGGGGTTTCAGGGCCTCAGTAGAACAGGCTTGGATTCAGTACAAAGATTTGGTCCTGGCAGGACATGGGAGCACAGAGATCAGATAAAGCAAAAGCCCAGGCCCACATGCTGTGGATTAGGCACCTAAAAGGACAAGGTGCAAGGATGCTTTCTGGTCACCCAAGTCACAAGAGTTCTGTTAGAATTCCTGGTTGCAAGATAGGATGATTAATTCATCTGAGGACCCTCTCCATCCTGGGCAGACCAGGACAGTTGGCCACCCTATTACAACATGTCACAGGTTGGGTTGCCTGGGGAGCGGACTCTGTGACAGAGGTCACCTTGCAGCAGCTACCCCAGGGAGTGGTCTTGGGATCACCACCTAAGGAAGGGAAAAGAAGAGACAGAAGCAGGTGTGGGCAGAGGCAGGAGATGTGCTGAAATGCATTCTGGGTAGAGGCCTCAGTCAATGCCATGGAAGGTTCTGTGGCTGGGATGGACCTTCGGAATTGACTTCAGTTTAGTGTTGCCAGATTGACCGGATAACAATACAGGATGGCCAGTTAAATTTAAATCTCAGATAAATAATGGATACTTTTTTTTTTTTTTTTTAAAGATTTTAAAGTAACCGCTACACCCAATGTGAGGCTTGAACTTACAACCCTGAATCAAGAGACACCTACTCTACCGACTGACCCAGCCAGGTGCTCCAATAATGGATAACTTTTTAATGTAAGTATTTTCACACAGTACTTTTAATATATCTATACTAAAAGAGTGTATCACTATTTATCTAAAATTATCTGAACATTGTGTATTTTATCTGGCAATCCCACTTGAATTGGGGTAAGGGGCCAGGTCTTTCCCTCTATTTTGACCAGTCCCTGGATTCACACTGGTTCAGTAAAGCAGGCGTGACCTTAGGTAATGAGGCTCTTCAGCTGAGGCCGTCCTGAAGCAAGCTGACAGCTGAGGGCCTCCTGCCAGCAGCCCACTCAACAGCTGAGAAAATAAATCCTTCAGACTTAAAAGGGATTTTGGAGAGCCCATCACAGTGTCTACACAGAAACAGGCTCTTGATAACTTGTTTACCGGAAGGTACTAGAAGGGTAGTGTGTTCACAAAATCAATGGGAAGGTGGAGAACGGGGCTCAGAAAATAGCCATGAGAGCTGAGCAGCAGGAAAAACATGTCAGGTCACCACAGGAAAAACAATCCGAGTTGTGGAGTTACAACTGTAGACGCCACAACCTGTTTTCATCTTCCAGTGGCTTCCAACCCTGCAGCTACCATATTGAATAGTGTGCCTGCACTGGACTGCTGTGTCAGTCCTTAGAGAGGGCACGTCCTGATGTGACATCTGATTGGCTACTTGGGATCACATGTCCACCCTCCGGCTCCTGTAGTCCTGCTTTCCATCTTGTCTGTCACAAATGTGAATTTTCCTAAAAAATAAAAAGGTTACACCAGGGCCTGGCGCTTGGGGCAATATTAGGGGCCGGCAATGTCTCTAAGACCACCTCATGGTTTGGATTAATCCTCTTCCATTGGCTCCGTGGAATGTGATCACAAGACATGGGAGAGAAAACCATGTGTGACCACAGAAGATTTGATTTTCTCAAATATGAGATACAGATAGCAGTCAGTGGGTTACCCTAAGAACTCTAGGAGCAGGAATGAATCTAATTATGTACATACTTTACTCAAACCCAAGTGTGACTTTACAATGTGGAGAAAAGTGCCTTTCTTGTGTGGAATTTATTTTCTGTGGCTATAGGACCAGCCTCGCTGTATTTTATATCTGAGAGAGAAGAGAAGACAGAGCACTCTTTCAAATAATAGATAATATCCATCCCGTGTTTAAGAAATATTCTTAGGTTTGTATGCTAATATATCAGCAAGGAGTATTAAAAAAATGGGACATTTTTGGGGGCGCCTGGGTGGCTCAGTCAGTTGACTGACTTCGGCCCAGGTCATGATCTCACAGTTTGGAAGTTCAAGCCCCACATCGGGGCTGACCGCTCAGAGCCTGGAGCCTGCTTCGGATTCTGTGTCTCCCTCTCTCTCTCTCTGCCCCTCCCCCGCTCATACTCTGTCTCTCTTTGTCTCTCAAAAAATGAATAAATATTTTTTAAAGATGGGACATTTTACAAATGAATGAGTTTGGAAGGACATCCTAGCAAAGGTGTGCAGAGGCTTTTCCAGAATAGGTTTTAGTGGGTAGATGTGACCTGGTGGGGTCACCACACCTCGCAGGCCCTCAGTTCTGCAGACTCAGAAACTTTATTTTTTAATCTTTCTTCACCCATGCATTTATCCACCCATCCATCTTTATATCATCTATGCAGCCATCCAAACATCCATTCAGCGAATGTTTATTAAGTATCTGGTATGTGTTAGACATTGTGGTTGTACTGGGGACGCAATAGTGAACGCGACAGTCAGGGTTTTACCTTGTGTATACATTCTACTGGGGAGACAGACAAAAAAGCAAGTAATCAGACAAATTAATTTGCCTGTTTTCATCTGTACGGAAGGAAACAGGAAGCAAGTCAGAGGCTGAAGTAGAAAATAAAGGGTGGGGAGCTGAAGACACTTTGGCCCAGAGAGGTTAAGAACCTTAGTCAAGATCACATGATGGGAGGCGGAGAGCTGAGATTGGAGCCTGGCAGGCTGGCTTTGCATTCACACTCGAAACCACCACACTGCCTCATACAAAATCTCTGTGTCCGATTTCTCTTTTGTGAAGGAAGACCTGCATGTGTCCCCCAAACCCCTGCCCCAGGTTGCTGGTTCTTTTCTGCCCTTGTCCTTCTCACTGGTTGATGAGACCCATCCAGTTAACAGAATTTGTCCTGAGTTAATGCCCACCCCCACTATACGTCTTTAGCTTCACATCTTCCTGCCCACGATGTGCTTGATAATACCCTTCAGAAGTATCAAGGTCATCAAGAATAAGGCAAGCATAGATGGCAGCTATATTTGTGGTGAGCCCAGCTTCACGTACAGAGTTGACGAATCACTGTGTTGTACGCTTGAAACTAATGTAATGTTG
Organism: Panthera pardus; assembly: GCF_024362965.1. Classification (NCBI taxonomy): domain Eukaryota; kingdom Metazoa; phylum Chordata; class Mammalia; order Carnivora; family Felidae; genus Panthera; species Panthera pardus. Next base: position 48,182,498 of record NW_026527002.1, read on the forward strand.
TGTGTCAACTACACTTCAGTAAACAACAAGGAAACGCTGAGAAACTGTCACAGAGGAGCCCAAGGAGACGTGACAACTAAATGCACTGTGGGGGCACCTGGGTGGCTCAGTTGGTTAAGCATCTGACTCTTGATCTCAGCTTAGGTCTTGATCTCAGTGTTGTGAGATCAAGCCCCACCTTGGACTCCATGCTGGGTGTGAAGCCTGCTTTAAAAACTACCATACTGAGGGTATCCTGGATGGGATCCTAGGACAGACACAGGGTCTTGGGTAAAACTAAGGAAATCTGAATAAAGCTATAGTCTTCAGTTAATAATGTTTTAATATTGGTTAATTGTAACACATGTCCCATACTAATGTAACTTGTTACGTGTAAGGCTGAGGTATATGAGAAATCTGTTCCAGCTGCTCAATTTTTCTGTGCTTTAAAGATTTTTCTGTAATGTAAAAGTGTTGTTAAAAATGAGGTCTATTTTCAGAAAAATTCCAGGTGGTTCTTGCTTCATAATGGGTATAAGAATCAAGTGTATCCTGCCCTATTTCCCCACAAACTGATGTTACCAGCTTTGTGGGCATTCATCATTCATTTCTCCATGCCGTAACATCTGATGTAGACACTTCACATCTTTGTACTGGGGAATTATGTTATATTTTATTTTAAGCTTTTTAAAAAATGTAATTAAGTAATCTCTACACCCCCTGTGGGGCTCAAACTCACGACCCTGAGATCAAGAGTCATACGTTCTTCTGATTGAGCCAGCCAGGCACCCCTCGTGTTATTTTTAAAATGAAATTATATCCACCTCTCTAGATCTCATTCAACAACAAATATGGAAATCTTTCCAAGTCAATATAATTCATTTTTTTAAACGTAATTCTTTTTAATAGGTGAATACTATTCTTCACACAGATGTACCACAAACACTACATTAATGGGCTTCCGTGATGTTTCCAAATTTTGCCACTATGAATGTTTTAATAAACATTCTGGTTCTATGGAATATCTTGCTTGGAAAAGGATTACTGGATCAGAGGGTATATTTTTATTGTTTTGCTTATTAGAATATACATACAGAATCAACACATTAAAATATAACATATATAAGTTGTACACCTTGCGGAAATTTTACAAACTGAATATCCCTGTATAACCAACACCTGGATCAAGAAATAGAAGATTACCAAGACCTTAAAAGCATGCTGCAAGGATCTATGTATTTTAAATTTTAATAGAATTGCTTGATTGCTTTCTAACGTTTTTTAATGTTTATTTATTTTTGAGAGGGAGAGAAGGCACAAGAAGGGAGGGGCAGAGAGAGAGGGAGACACAGAATCTGAAGCAGGCTCCAGGCTCCAAGCTGTCAGCACAGAGCCCAACACAGGGCTCAAACTCACAAACCGTGAGACCTTGACCTGAGCCAAAGTCGGCTGCTTAACTGACTGAGCCACCCAGGAGCTCCTAGATTGGTTTCTAAAAACCTTCACAATTCCCAGCAGACGACCGAGAACATCCTTTTCCCTCCCTGCACCGGGCTACAAGCTTGATCAAGCTTGGTGGCCTCAAGCTGCACTGTCTGAAGTAGGACACAGAGCCTGAAGGCCATTTGCGGTGGCCCGGGAATTGCTGTCTTTATCACTTTTTAACTTTTCTTGTATTTGTGAAACTGCATCACACTCCTTCGTATGCATTCCTCCTAGCAATTGGAACACGGTAAGCAATTGGTAAACCCTCAAGAAATATTGATGGAAGGGCACCTGGGTGGCTCAGTCAATTAAGTGTCTGACTCGACTTAGGCTCAAGTCAAGATCTCACAATTTGGGGGTTCGAGCCCCACTTCCAGCTCTGTGCTGACAGCATACAGTATGCTTGAGATTCTCTCTCTGCACCTCCTCCCCTTGGCACATACACACTCTCTTTCTCTCTTTAAAAATAAATTTAAAAAATATATACATACGTATATATATACATACACACACACACGTATGTATGTATTTGCTGATGGATTGTTAAAGAGATAAAAACATGTCCCTTCTTCTTCTCAAAGAATCTTCTAAAACTTTACCTTTAGGGTTTAGTAGTGGATGTTTTGTTCCATGCAGAGCAGAAAGAAGGTGGAATTTGCAACCAGAACACGTGAACGCAGGCTTCAGTTATGTGATATCTGGAGATCAATGTGCTCTCTGTGAGTCACAAATTGCTTACTACGTAATACAGAGAAGAAAAAGAAAACCACCAGCAATTATTCCTACCTCACAATTATAAAAGTAAATTTCCAGAATGTATTCGAAAAGCTGTTTGGGGGCACCTGGGTGGCTCAGTCGGTTAAGCGGCCGACTTCGGCTCAGGTCACGATCTCGAGGTCCGTGAGTTCGAGCCCCGCCTCGGGCTCTGGACTGACAGCTTGGAGCCTGGAGCCTGTTTCGGATTCTGTGTCTCCCTCTCTCTCTGCCCCTCCCCCGTTCATGCTCTGTCTCTCTCTGTCTCAAAAATAAATAAAATGTTAAAAAAAAAATTTTTTTTTAAAAAAGAAAAGCTGTTTGTACACTGATAAATGCTACTTATTTAATATAATATCTATTCGTCTTGATATATTTTTATTGATTATTAAAATACTTTACAAGGTTTATTTCTAATTCCACATTTAAATGGATATTTTATTCCTTGAGCATATATTGCCTTGCTCTTCTTGTTGATTTGAAAAGAAACTAAAAAATATTTTTCTTTGCTACTTTATTTTTTTTCCTCTCTCTGTCTTAATGGAACTACCAGAAGAGGCTTCTAAAAGCTTACTACTTTTTTTGTGGGCAGTGAAAGAGTTAAATTTCAGTGGCCTTCTGATTGGATTGAAGACAATGAGAACTGATGTCTCTGCCCAGCCCACCCACCCTTCTGGGCCCCCTTCTTCACCTTCTTCTGCCCATTACCTTCTTTGAAAGGCTGCTATGGTTCTTTAAGCTCTTTGACCTTGGGCTGCAGTGGCTGCCTGTTCCTTCTTGCTGAGGCTCATCTCCCCCATACTTCAGTTATTCTCCTATTATACCATGATTTGTGATAATGTATGTACTTGCTATCCATATAGATACAGAGTATTTACATGATGTTTTTACTTTTTTTAATTTTGATTGAGATATTTTACTTTTTTAAATTTTGATTGAGATATAATCAACATATAATAGTGTGTGAGTTTCGTCGTTGATCTGATACATTTATGTTTGCCACATGATTACCACTTTAGTGTTAGCTCATACCTCTGGTCGCATAATTATTTTTTTGCCAAGGACGTAATTTTTTAATTTAAATCAGCTTACTTTTATAAACTTGCATACATCTGTACCATGATTATATTGATTCATTTTGAAAACTGTGTTTCACTGCTCTAAATGGGTAGTTCAGTTACTGCTAACTGTAAAGACAAGTAGTACAATAAAGATAAAATAACGTCATTGAATTCCAGCTAGATAGCATGACTAACTGCAGGCCTTGAGCCCTAAGACTGTTTTATGTTTAAAAAAAAAAAAAGTGGCGGGTGCCTGGCCGGCTCAGTCTGTAGAGCATGTGGATCTTGGATCTCTGGGGTCATGAGTTCTAGCCCCACGTTAAAAGTAGAGACTACTAAAAATAATCATTTAAAAATTAAAAATAGCAAGTGTTAGGAGTCTTAAAGGCAACTAATGGCTGAGGCTTCCTTCTGGAAGTCATCAAAAAAGGGTTAAAAGGAAAGTTAGAGTCTGTTGAGGCAGCCTACACAATGCAGCTGGGGCCAGGTGATGGTAGGGCCCCAATGCTGGGGCTCTGGGTAGATGGGAACTGGCTGGGAGTGCGAACCTTGTACGGCAAATCTAAATCTTAAAGGAAAAGGAAATGCTAAATGGTACACATCAGCTTAGAATCATTACTAAAGCGTAAGTGCACACACACAAAACCACAGCCCCAAGGCTGAATCAAAGGAGAAAATTAAACGACCCTTGTTGCCCCTGACTGCCATGTAACTCTGTGAATCACTTCTTTAGAAAACAGGCACGAATGTTCCAATTAAAGCACGTTGCTAATCTGGTAGAGGACCATGATACAGATGTTCACGTAACCATTTCCCTATTTAGAATGAAAATGCCAGCCAGAAGAAACAAGCACGATTGATTTTAATATATGTCCAGCTTCCTACAGTATCTTTTGTCTTGTCACTCATTACCTTTCAAGGCCTTCAAGGGCAAGAGTTGAGCCTTCCTTAGTTGCTTTGAAACCCCTCCAAGCAAACAACGAAACGTCCTGCAGGCAGTGAGCCTGGATTGGTACGGACTAGTGTGAACCAAAGTCTTCAAAAGTAAGTGAGAGGTAGCAGTCGAGTGGGAGGACTCCTATTTAGGTTTTCTTTACTCCCTCGGGTCGTCCCAGGAGCAGGAATGGCGAACAGCAAACAGAGTCTCTGCAGACAGAACATTCTAATCAAGCTCTCTGAATTAGAATGCTAGTTGGTATTTGGTGACTAGCATTCAGTCTTATGCATCAGCCTAAATTAAAGTGAAGGTCGTCAGGGCTCCCCTCCTCCCATTTGGTAAGAAAGTGACCTAGTTAAGTATAGGCAAACCAAAGCTGGAGGGCAAAATCTCATCCTGTCACCTGTTTTTGTATGACCTTCAAGCTAAGAATGGCTTTTATGTGCTTAAATGGTGGAAACAATAAAAACGTATTTTTTTTTTTAAATGTTTTATTTATTTTTGACAGAGAGAGAGAGAGAGAGACAGAGCATGAGCAGGGGAGGGAGACACAGAATCCAAAGCAGGCTCCAGGCTCTGAGCTGTCAGCCCAGAGCCTGACGCGGGGCTCGAACTCGTGAACCACGAGATCGTGACCTGAGCTGAAGTCGGATGCTCAACCGACTGAGCCACCCAGGCGCCCCAATAAAAACGTATTTTTATGCGTGACACATGAAATTATGTGAAATTCAGGTTACAGTGTCCAGGGTCAGTTTTATGGGAATATGACCACACTCATTCATTCATATATTGGCTTTGGATAGTCTCCTGCTACAATGGCAGAGAAGTTGTGATTAAGATAGTATGGCCTAAAGGGGCGCCTGGGCGGCTCAAGTCGGTTGAGCATTCGACTTTGGCTCAGGTCATGATCTCACAGTTCGTGAGTTCGAGCCCCGCATCAGGCTCTGTGCTAACAGCTCAGAGCCTGGAGCCTGCCTTGGATTCTGTGTCTCCCTCTTTCTCTGCCTCTCCCCCACTCACGCTTTGTCTCTCCTCTCTCAAAAATAAACATTAAAAAAAAAAAAGATAGTATGGCCTATGAAGCCTCAACCATCTACTCTCTGATTCTTTACAGTAAAAGTTTGTGGCACTGACCTAGACCATTAGTTTCTATATTGGCTGCACATTGGAATCATTTGAGAAACTTAAAAAATACTGATGGTACTGATGCTTGGTCTGATTCTGATTAATTGGTCTAGAAACTGGGACTTTTTTTTTTATTTTTTATTTTTTAACATTTATTTATTTTTGAGACAGAGACAGAGCATGAACGGGGGAGGGTCAGAGAGAGGGAGACACAGAATCTGAAACAGACTCCAGGCTCTGAGCTTTCAGCACAGAGCACGACACGGGGCTCGAACCCACGGACCGTGAGATCATGACCTGAGCCGAAGTCGGCCGCTTAACCGACTGAGCCACCCAGGCGCCACTAGAAACTGGGACTTTTAAGAACTGTCCAAGTGATTAGAATATGCAGCCAAGTTCAACAACACCTGACCTGGACTAGTGCTTCTCAGACTAATATGATATGAATCACCTGGGATCTGGTTAAAGCACAGGTTCTGATGTAGTAGTCCTGGGAAGGGCCTGAGATCCTGTATTTTTAACAAGCTCCCTCGTAGTGCAAGGCTGCTAGTCCCCCGATACTGCTTCGAGTAACAAGGTCCTATTCTAGTTTCTCCCAGAAAGAAAGGGGGAAAAAAACCCAACCCTTTCCATGTGTCTTTTATCTTCCCTTAAATATAAGTTAAAAGATGCCACAGAACAAAAATGGCTTATCTCACAGATTTCTTAACCAACCTCAGTAGATGGGAAATTCACCCTGTAAACTGAAAGGGATTTTGATCCTTTCCCAAAAAATAAATGGCCTTGAATACCTGCCTTCACATCGATCTATTAAGACTTCCCATTTTCACTGAAGCAGTGAAAGAATGATTACAGCTTTCTCCTTTCACCCTCCTGTTCCTAGGAGAAAGGTTTTAAAGAGTGTGTATAAAGAAATCCTCTGTTGGTTAATGGCCTTGAAATTGTGTGTGGATTAACAATTAGCCTGAGTCCAGTGACTGGAGGAACAGCTCCCCGACTGGCTGGAGTTGAACTTTAGGAATTAACTGGTGGAATAGAATGTCTTTCCGGGCATGGAATGTTCTGGAATCTTAGTTGCCCAGAGTCATTTGAAACCCCTCTGGGGTAAAATTGAAGAAGGAGACACTACGAAATCCCGTGAAGACATTTATCCCTAACTTTTCCACTCTCTGCTATGAAGAGGATTAAGAATTTCAGAATCCCTTTCCCTTATTTTATTGTTAAGTTGGTGGACATATCCTTTTAAACACTTTGCTTACCAATTGCTGAGGGTTTATCACCCTAAACCTGTTTATTGTTGGGATCTACTTAATCTTCTGAAATACAAATATGCTTGGACGATAAATGTTAATACGATGGTGATGAGTTCTATGGAAAAAAGTTCCACTTCCTAGTTCCTGGTCTCTGAAGTGAAAAGCCATCGCAAGGAAACTATTTTATGGCAGCCCTCAGCTGCATAGGAGAAGTCTTCTTTCCCTAAGTGTCAGAGGTCTGCTTTTGAGATGACTGTGACCTGACAGAGACTGAAACTTTGATGACTCAACCCCATATTCCACCCTGCAACTGAACGCCCGTACAGAATGAAGACCCCAGGATGCCTTAAAGTTATGGCAGTTAATGCCACCCGGGGAGGAAGCAGCTCAGCTAGAAACACCCCTGAATTAGCCCGCATCCAAGCAGGTGTCAGTCTCTTTAGATACACCCTGCCCCGCCCCCCCCCCCTTCTCCACCCCCAGCCCCTGCTGTTTTTAGAATTTCTTGAATCAGATAAAGGAAAACAATAGTGAGGAGAAGCAGAAGTTTCAAAAAATGTGTTCTGTGGTTTTATTGAGATATAATTCACATGCCATAAAGTTCACCCATTTCGAGTGCACCACCCAGTGGCATTTGGTACACTTACAGAGTTGTACAACCATCAGCACCACTGTCATCACCCCCGAAAAAACCCTGTGTCCATGAGCAGTCACTCCCCATTTCCGTCCTCTCTCCGGCCCTGGCAACCACCAATCTACTTCCTGGCTCAATGGAAGAGGAAGAGGAAGAAGGTTTTTGTAGCCAGAATCCTGGGTGCTAGGTTCAAAGTGTAGGACCCTCAGCCAGCTCTTTTCCTACTTCACGTCTATGGGCGTCAGTTTCCTCAGCTGCCAGATGGGTGGTTCTCAGTCTTGGCTGCCATTAGGATCAGTTGGGGAACTTCGAAGAAACGCCGATGCTCAGGCCCTACCCCTAGAGATCCTGATTCACTAGGTCTGGGGTGGGGGCTTAGGCACATGAAATTTTTTTTTAACGTTTATTTATTTTTGAAAGAAAAAGAGAGACAAAGAGACAGCGTGAGCAGGGAAGGGGCAGGGAGAGAGGGAGACACGGAACTCCGAGTGGGCTCCAGGCTCTGAGCTGTCAGCACAGAGCCAGACTCGCGGCTCAAACTCACGAGCCATGAGATCATGACCTGAGCCGAAGTTGGACACTTAACCGACTGAGCCACCCAGGTGCCCCAGGCAAGGGACATTTTTAAAAGTTCTGTAAGGCACATTTATTCCAAGGCCTTGCTATCAAAACGTGGTCCTGGGACCAGCTGGGAGCTTATTGGAATGCAGACTCCCAGGCCCCTCCCCAGACCCACTGAATCAGTACGTGGGCATTAACAAGACCCCAGGTGATTTGTGTGCACAGTCCAGTGCAGGGAGCTCTGCTCCGGCATCCCATCCAGCTCTAACAGTTTGCAGCTTTGTGATCCCTGCTCCTGCCTTCGTGGGCCACCAGGTGATTTTAGTGATCGGTTCCCACAAACCAGAGTTTACCCTGAGCTGGAAAATTGGCTCTTCGTTTGCTTGCTGAACAGGATATAGGAATATGCCATTGGCAAAGCCTTACAAGAAGTTTGTTCAGTGATAGTTAATTACACAGTAATTTGGAAGAACATCAAGTCATTTTAGAGTTGTTTTATCTACTGTCCAGAAGCAAAGAATGGTATTTAGGTCTCCACCTGTTGCCAATTTAGTATTCTGTACTTAGCAGACATCATGTGTCAGGCAAGCCGTCAGTTTTCATTTAAGGCTGTGCAAGCAGGGGCGCCTGGGTGACTCGGTCGGTTGAGTGTCCGACTTTGGCCCAGGTCGTGATCTCATGGCTTGTGAGTTCGAGCCCCGCATCGGGCTCTGTGCTGACAGCTCAGAGCCTGGAGCCTGCTTCATATTCTGGGTCTTCCTTTGTCTCTCTCTGCCCTCTCCCACTCATGCTGTCTCTCTCTCTCAAAAATAAATAAACATTAAAAAAAAATGTAAAGCTGTGTAAGCAGAGTTTCTCAGCCACGGCTGTCCATTTGAATCGCCTGGGGAACTTTTAAAACTCCAGACAGCCAGGCTCCCCAACCCAGACCAAATAAGCCAGAATCTTGGGAGTTTTTATTTTATTTTTTTAATGTTTATCTATTTAGAGAGGGAGAGAGTGTGTGTGCATGAGCAGGGATGGGGCAGAGAGAGAGGGAGAGAAAAAATCCGAAGCAGGCTCCACACTGTCAGCACCGAGCCCCACGTGGGACTCGAACTCATAAAACCTTGAGATCATGACCTGAGCTGAAACCAAGAGTTGGACGTTTAACCGACAACCACCCAGGTGCCCCAGAATCTTGGTAGTTTTATTTAAAACTCTCCAGGTGCTATCATTACCCTGTTCAGGATGTACTGAAAACTCCTGGTTTTGTCCCTTCTTAAGGTCTAAGGCTGTTTCGAACACATTATCTTTGGTCTGTTCAGTACCCGTGTGCTGAACATCTTCATGTCTCAAGCCCCACCAGTAGGACTTGAGGGAAGGAGCCTACCTGTCCCAAAGACGGAGAATGCAACCACCTTGATGGTTTGCTTGACCAACCTTCTGACAGTGGTAACCCTGACACTTTGTATTGTTTCTCCAGGGTTCCACGTGCAGGAGAGAATCTGCACTGTCAGTCTCAGGGAGTAGATCATTTAGATACACGGGTTTGACTCTTTTGGTCCTCGCGTCCATGACGACAGCACTAAAAAGTTAATCAGTCAAAAGATAGGTACTGAAAATGGGGCCCAGCATGAAAGGGAGAGGCTGGGAGAAGAGGCCTCTAGGATCTGACTGATGAAATAAGGCATCCATAAATGGGACAGTTAGCAAGCAGTACATGGGAAAATTCAGTCAAGGGTCCAGTTTGTGGTAAAATCATCAAGGACTGCAGAAATTCAGAGGCTGTGAAATCAGTGCCTCTGGAATAAGACGGAGAAGCGGCGTAGCAAAAGTAGCTCATAGAGGGGCGACTGACTGGCTCAGTTGGTAGAGCGTTTGACTCTTGATCTCGGGGTCATGAGTTCAAGTCCCGGGTCTAGAGTAACGCTTAAGTGGAAAAAAAACAAGATGGCTCATGGAGGGAGTGAGGATGGCGTTCTTAGACTATATATTACCTAGCATACTATTGGTTACATTTACTATGAGCCAGGCATTGTGCTAAATGATTCCCCTGTATAGTTTTTTTTACTCCTCTCAACAACATAAGGTAAGATACTGTAGATGATGAGACTGAGGCAGAGAGAAGTTTAACTTGCCCAAGGTCACGCTGAACCTGGTCTATATGATTCCCAAGGCCATGCACTCCACCATACCATATGTGTGCCAGCAGGCAGATTCCTAACATTATATATGTATTATCTCATTTAATCCTCAAGATAAAGAATGCTTGCTGGTAGGCAGCCCCGGTATTCTCAAGTTCTAGAAAAGGAAATTTGGACACAGAGAAGTTAGGTAGCTAGCCTGAGGTCTAGGGTTACCAGATAAACTGCAGAACAGCTAGTTAAATTTGATAAATAACATAATGGTTTAGTATAAACATTTCGTGGGATGTACTTATACTGGAAAGTATTCATTGTATATCGGACAAATTCAAATGAGTCTCCTGTTGACATTTGTTTGTTTTGGCTAAATCTGGCAAGCCTCCTGAGGTCACGTTGCTGGCAGGTGACAAAGCAAGATTTGGATCAAGTGGTCAGACTCTAGGGTCCACACTTTGAACCACCGCGTTTCGGTGCGGCAGAGTGGGTTAGCGTGCACGGGAGGAAGGGAGCAGACTTGCCTATTTGGCTCCGAGGTGAGGCTGAGGGGGAGTGAGACAGAAGCGGCAGTGGAGTTTTCCACCTCTCCCTCACCTCCTGTGCTCTCCTGCTGCTGCTGCTGTCCCCACCTGCTGGTGGTACAAGAGTTCAGGGAGCTGGGCAATGCAGCCTTTGCTAATAAATGCTTGGTTCCGATGCCAAATCCAGAAGGAAAAGGAAAACCGGAAAAAAAATAAGAGAGAGAGAAGGAGAGGGGGAGAGAGGTAGAGGGATGGTATGAGATTCTGCAGGCACTGTCACACTCACCCCTCCCTTTTTAAACCACAGAGCCACCCGTGAGGATACATGCCTATGCCTGGAAAGCGTCACAGCAATGTGTGGCCGAGGCACAGAGGTGGCAGTTACGTGACCGTCTGATGGACCACTATTGACCAGGGAGCTCTGTCAGGGAGCCTTCTGGACAGTCAGCTGACATAGACCCAGGGCCATGGGCCGGGAGTGGGGCTTAGGCCAGGAGGCCTGAGAAAAGTGGGACATCTCCAGGGTAGATGCTGAGTTCAGCAACAACAACACGTACCACCTAGGCAGTCTGGCTCATCACCATGAGCAGCAGGAAGCTGCAGCTGCAAAAGCGAACTTTTCTAGTTCGTAGTGAAAGGGGGTGAGCACTTGCGTCATTGAACATCAAATATATCACAAACACGAGAGCTTAATGGGGCCAGTGTGATACTCAGCAAGAGGCAATAAAAATTGGTAAGAAGGTCAGCAGAAGCAGATAAACTATTCCCTGTTGCGGAAGAACAGGAATTCATAAAAGAATTCACTGGGTATAAACTCACATTTCTGTTTGAGAAAGCCGCGCATTATGTTGTATAGTTTGTATTTAGGAGTGTTTTAAAAATTATGTTTATTTCTTCTTGTCGTTTTCCGGAGACCTGAGTTAAAGAACCCCATGAGATAGGGTATCTATGAGCATGACCGAAATGGCTGAGTTGTGGTCCAGAGATGCCAAGCATTGGCCGTTTAGAGCTCTTTTCAAGACTGTCTTGAGAATTTATTGACCAGTCACCTTCCTCCCAGTCTGTCTGTCCTCTGGCAATTCCTGCATACTGCCGCTAGAATTTAGAGGTAAATCCTGGATGGTTTAGATTGCTATCAATTGCATAAAAGAGAAAGTTGCAAAAGTTCGATGCCTTTTGTAATCTCTTTCCAAACCGCTTTCCAAATTTGTTCAAGATCTGTTTCTCCCAGTACAGGCTACATCTATCTCGCCCTTGTGGATTTTCTGGTTCAGACCGTGCAAGGTTCTCTGGTTCCATCTCTTTTCCAGACCCTAACTCAGATTCTTCAGGACAATAGCCAATTGATCACCAGACATTTTTGGACCTCCACACCTTAGAACGTGCTGTTCCTTCCATCTGTCCTCCAGTGGTATGCTGGAGCTGGCTCTTGTCGGCTGAGGCACATCTGTGGTCCCAACTCTGCTCAGTGGCATCCTGTTGGTACCCTGAAATCTGCCACAGTAGGAGAATGTACACCGTGGAAATTAGCAAATCCTACTCGTCAGGGCTTCCCCCCTCCCCCCACCGCCCTTGGAGTTCCGGTTGTTAAACATTCACTAGCACACTGCCGTCACCTCCTGCTCTCTGCCTGGAAGATTCCTACTTATTCTCCAAGACAGAGTGCTTCTCTGTGAAGCTTTATTTGACTCCCACAGAGAAACAGGGAGAAGAAAGCAACCCCTCTGTGCTGAGCCTCTGGGCTGGGTGCTTTACATACATAATTGTCATGTCTTTACTAAAGCAGTTGTATCATATTATAATTATTGGTGATTGCCTCCTTGGTAAGTGCTAAGTGTAAGGATTGCAGTCTATATTGATCTGTAAAATTCCAGGGACCTTGAAAGTATCTTTTATAAATAGTGTGTTCTTAGTGAATGTCAAGTATTTAATTAAGCAAACACTGGGAGGAAAAATTGGATTGCTTTGTTTCTTCTGTCTCTGTTCTGCCAAAGAGTACCCCCTCACACCACAATCAAAGCTGAATATTTGACCAACGTCTTCTGCTGGGTGACTTTTTAAAATTTACAATAAACAAATTTATACAAAGGTATCACTAAGTATAATACTTGTGGCATGTTTATAAATGTAGAAGGGGCTGTAGGAACTGGTATATAAAGATGGATATTTTAGGGGCACCTGGCTGGCTCAGACAGAGCATGTGACTCTTTATCTCGGGGTTGTGAGTTCGACCCCCACATTGGGTGTAGAGATTACTTAAAAATAAACTCTTTTAAAAAAGATGGAAATTGGGGCACCTGGGTGGCTCAGTTGGTTAAGTGTCAGACTTGGGCTCAGGTCATGATCTCGCGGTTCATGAGCTCGAGCCCCACATCGGGCTCTGTGCTGACAGCTCAGAGCCTGGAACCTGCTTCAGATTCTGTGTCTCCCTCTTTCTCTGCCCCTCCTCTGCTCATGCTCTATCCCTCTCTGTCTCTCAAAAACAAACAAACAAACAAACAAACAAACAATATTAAAAAAGATGGAAATTTTAGGTCTATGGGAGGCAGGTGGGGAAGGCATTTTTGGTCAGAGGTGCTTTTTAGTGACCTCTCTTATTAAATCTGTGGGGGTAAAAGACATGCTTAGCATCATACCTGGCCTGAAATATGGACTTTATAGGTAGCTACCACCGCCACCCCCACCCTCATCATCATCATCATCATCTTCTTCTTCTTCTTCTTCTTCTTCATCCTCATCATCATCATCATCCAATATTCCTGAGGAACAGAGCTAGGCAGAGCTAAGAAGCCATTTGATTGACCTGGATCTCTGTGTGGAAGCTTGCAAACTCCTTGTTTTGCCCTCTCATTTTCCCTTAAATTTATTAAAGCATGGAAGCATTGTGAAGAAAGCTTTTTTTCTTGTGGCGGTTAGGATGCTTTGTACATACGCCTCACCGCTCCCCCCCCCCCCACCTGCCAGTGGGAGAAGCAAGCGGTAAATATTACTTTGATCTGATCTGAATAGATGGAGTAAAATGATTGGCTGAGAGGACCTTCCCTGTAATTTATTCAAACCAACTTAGCCAAAAGCTAGGATGTAGATGAAAGATTATGTCACATCATCCTTACGAGAGCAAACAGTATATGCAGAAGCAGCAGTAAAGTTTGCCCGCTGTATTCTGATCTTACTGCTACAGGAATAAGTATTTTGCAGTAACAGTGAAGTATTCTGATCTTACCACTCATCGGTCTCTGTCCAAAGGCCAGAGAGTTGCAGCAATAAAATCAGAACACAGACAGTTGTGGGTTACGAAGGGGGTTTCATGGAAGAGATGAGACCTGCAGCAGAGGGAGGGATAAATTACGAAGGATGTCCTGAGGGAAGAAAGTTAACTGGGGTAAATATTTAGAATCGCATTTCCTGCTCTGTGCTTTTACAAAAACGGCATTTGGCAAAAAGCATTCTAAGACCAAAGAAGTTTGGGAAATGGTGCATATATCCACCTTGGGTTACGCTATGTATCATATGCTCTGGGAACACCTGAAGTGAAGAACCCTGATCAGCTCTGTTTAATCTGTTTCCCAGCTGTGCTTGATCGGGGCATCTCCTTTTGGGGCATACCTATTAACATCTTCGAGAATGTTCAAGTACCATCGGGCCTCAATTGGGACACACTAATTTACGGGATGATGTTTCTGAAAAACTAGCATTTATTTATGCCTTTTTTGAGACCTCAAAAGAGTCCGTCTCATCCTCAGTTCACACTACCTTATGATCACAATTTCAACAGGGCTTCTCTTGTATTTTATCTTTCCCTTTTATCCCCAACCCCCCACTCCCCACCTTAAGTACCCACGTTCGTGTGTTTATTATCTTCCTTAAATATGCCTTTATCTTGATTAAAACAGAGAGGGGGGCAAACCATAAGAGACTCTTGGAACAAACTCAGGGTTGCTGGAGGGGAGGTGGGGGGCGATGGGTTAAATGGGTGATGGGCACGAAAGGAGGCACTTTTGGGGATGAGCAGTGGGTAGCATATGTAAGAGATGAATCATTGGGTTCTACTCCTGAAGCCAAGAGTTCACTGTATGTTAACTAACTTGAATTTAAATTTAAAAAAATGTACCTTTATCTCATACAAGATAGTGTTTTGTGCATATGTGCTTTATGTTTTATTTTTTCGTCTATTTTTTTCTCACCCAGTACTGTGTTTTAAAGAGCTAAGATTGTTGTCCATTCATCTCATTTGCTGTTTCACCTGCTGCACAGGATTCCACAGTATGCAGCCCACCTACTTACTCATCCATCCCTCCCCTAATAGACACCAAGTTTGATGGCGTTGGGGACCTTGAGACTGGGACACCAGAACAGAGAGAATAGTCATGTCTCCTAGATAAATAGTTTGAAAAGTTCTCTTCTATTAAATAATGAAATAACCTGGCCAATTTTGGCAAGCTGACCTAATCAAGTCCTGGTCATTTTGAAGAGTGAATTTCGGAAGAAATAGCCTTCAAATAATTTTCTAGAGCAGGCAGGGACTGAAGATCACTTGGTTCAGATTGTCCACATCTGCCATCCAAAACTTTCAACTTTATGCAGTTTTCAAGATTGAGCCCTTAACCTTAAATATGACTGTTGAAAATAAAACATTTTCTTAAAAACGCATAAAGGAGAAGAAACATTATAGCTTGTGGCAAGTGGTCTTGAGCTGGGCGTTGAACAGTCTTCCCAGTTGACCACGTCAGGAGAGCAGGGAGGGATTGACATAAGGTCCGAAAGAGTCTCATACTGAGGCACCTTGACCTTCTCTTGATTACCCACCCCCAGGACCTTTCAGTTCCCGTTTAGTGTGCTAAACAAAGTATTTAATATTAACCCCCTGCTTCAGGTAATAACTATGGAAGAGAATCATGGCAAATTGAGAGAGTCAGAGGAATGCCAACTTTAGAGGAAGCTTCTAATGGTGTTGAACAGGAAGTATCATATAGTTCAAGAACTTCTTAGCAATAGAGGCAACTCTTCCAGGTAATTAAAGTACCTGGAATTTGTTCCTTCAACTTGGACGCTTTTTATTTCCTTCAAAAAGTGATTCCTGCCATAGCCAATATTAATGAACTCTATTGCCAAAGAGATGGCTGAACTTAGAGAATGAACTTTATGTACAACTGGGGAGAGGATTTTCTGCAGTTGGGATTAACAGCCACTGATTAAACTCTTGAGTGAGGCAGAAAAGGTTTATTGGGCATCAGAAGAAATGGAGCTGGTTGAACCACACAGAGAGACTTCTGGATCAGAATGTCTAAGGGTTTTTACCAATTCACTCAAGAGGGATAATGGGTTCATACAAAAAATTTGCATATTATTTGTGGTGTTGCCTCCTGCCTTGAGCTCAGTAGCTCAGTGCCTAGACTGTAGGAAGCATGCAGTATATTTTTAGAATGAATGAATAAATATAAGCAGCTTAAATTAATTGCTTAGACTTCATTTTATCTACTGATTTATTTATATTATTAAGATCTTTTTTTTTTTTAGAACATGTTTAGCTTCACAGAAAAATTGAGGGGAAGGTACAGCGATTTCTCATATAGCCCCTGCCCCCGTACACATGCATACCCTCCCCCATTAAGAAAATCCCCCAGCAGAGCAGTACATCTGTTACAATTGATGAGCCTACATTGACACATCATAATCATCCAAAGGCCATAGTTGGTCTTTGTGTTCTCACTCTTTGTGTTGTACATCCTGTGGGTTTGGACAAATGTATAATAATGTGTATCTATCATTATAGTATCATACAGAGTGTTTTCACTACCCCCCCAAATCCTCTGTGCTCAGCCTATTCATCCCCCCCCCCATCCACTGAAAACCACTATCTTATGATTCTAGTTGGAATTATGCAATATACAACCTTTTCAGAATGGCTTCCTTTACTTGGTAATATGCATTTAAGATTCCTCCATATCCTTTCATGGCTTGATAGCTTATTTCTTTAGTGCTGAATAATACTCTATTGTCCGGATGACCCACAGTTTATCTATCCATTCATCTACTGAAAGACATCTTGGTTGCTTCCATGTTTTGGCGATTATGAATAAAGCCGCTAGAAACATCCATGTGTAAGTTTTTGTGTGGATATAAGTTTTTGATTCTTTTGGGTAAATACAGTACCAAGAAGCACAATTGCCACAAGGTGTGGTCAGAGCATGTTTAGTGTGCAAGAAACTGCCAACTGTCTTCCAAAATGGCTGTACCAAGTTCATTTTATTATATACGTTTATAAAGCTGTAAGTCGAAGAACCCCTTTAGATACTTATTGGGTGATCCACACCTAAAAACTGTAGTCAAGACTAGTGACCACAGTGAAAAGGCCAGGTGAACGGCCAACTTACAGAAGGAGGTCTTAACAAGGCTTATTTTTCGTAGGACATGTTGCCTGTTGGATTATCGTGGGTGGGGGAAGGAAACCAAATGTTGGACCTAGTACCTATGTTTGATTATTGGATTAGTCATTTGATGTCTCTTAAATCATAGGAACAAACACCCCCCATCTCAAGTATGAGATCTCCATGTTTATGTCCTCAGCTGAGAGCCTTTTCCTCTGTCCTGGTATGATATAGCCAAACGAGCTGTGCCGAGATTGGCCTCCAGTGTAATACAGCGCCCGGCCACATCTGTGACTCTGTAGCCAAACACAGCCCAAGCTTTCCAGATGTTTCAGCGGAGCACGCAAGCCATCTGTTCACGGGCACTTTACAGAATCATAATGGGAAAGGGGACAGATGCAAGGGCCTGGCTTCCAGCCCCAACAACAATAGTAATGACTTAAGAGGAATATTTATTTTGTATGTTTACTCAGATGTTTGGAAATGAGCTTCAGAAAAAGTCAATAAAAATAACACAAACTGTGGGGGAACTTGGAGAAAATCAATTCCTTCTCCCTGGTATTGAATTATAATTATCCTATAACTTTACACATTTTGAAGGGGGAAAAAAAAAACCTTTATTTAAGTGTTTCTACTCAGGCATGAGTCTAAAATGCAGATAATCTCTTTCCACATATGTGTTCCATACACACACACCCACATACATATATCTATTTATGTAATATCTATGTAAATGCATATAACATAAATCTTTTTGTATTACACATATACGGATATATACTTCAACATCTTATAGGTATAGGAGGAGGTAGAAAAAATGTAAGTTACCATCTTTGTCCATTTCTGAGAAAAATTTTTATCTTTGGGCACTCGGTATTTCTACTAATTAACCGCTTCTGCCAGGGGTACTTAGTAGAACGGCCTGCATGAGGGGCCAGGATACCTGGACTCCCTCACCCTTCAAGCAAACACTGCAAAGAAGTTGTAATCTTGTGAATGTCATTCATTTTTCTGGATTCAGAAATGAATCATTTAATTTTCTGAAGTCACAGGAGGGGGTTGGACTGCAGTCACATTGAACACCCTGGCAGTCTGACCTCCTTCTTGACCAGCCTCTCCCCTCTGGAGCATCTGAGGGAAGACTGTGTGGACATTGGTGGTCTTTTTGCCATCTGGCATTTTACGTAGGAAGGAGTATAGCAGCCACTCGGCATCCACGGCCCCTTCTGTTGGTAACATTCTGAGTTCCTTTAGGGAAGCCATCCCTGCCCATACTCTCTGCCCATGTGCTTTGTCCGGGACAGGCCTGGACATCAGTGCCCCAAATCCTCCAGGACCCATGGCCAGTCCATCAGAATGAGTCCCAGGACTTTGTCTTTCTACCTGAACCTGCAAGGATGTGAAGCAAGGATGTGATTGCTGCAGCAGTCTTACCAGCCCAGGGGAGCGCCTGGCTCAGCAATGAGCCAACACAGAAGCAGAAGAGCCCAGAGTTGGGGGAACCTAAGAGATCCCGATGACATAGTCTTGAGTGCCCAAAGCCTTGGACTTTTCAGTTCCTTGAACCAGTAGGTTTTCTTCTTGTCTTAACGCACATTGGGTTTTCTATTAATGTGCCGAAAGAGCCCAAAATTTTCCAAATCTTGTTTCAGTAACACCCAATGTTATTAAAAAGGACTCGATAATTTGAAATGTTAACGTCAGTTGTCAGATCCTGACATGACAAGGTAGTTTCCCTTCGTTCACTGTCTACTTGAGCTTCTTCAGGTATTTGGAATTTCTTACATAAAAGACATGTAAACTCACGGTTAAAAATAATATGGGGCATCTCGGTGTTTTAGTGGGTTAAGCTTCCGACTCTGGATTTTGGCTCAGGTCATGATCTCATGGTTCGTGGATTTGAGCCCCACATCGGGCTCTGTGCTGATAGCTTGGAGCCTGCTTGGGGTTCTCTCTGCCCCTCCCCTAATCGTGCATACACACTTTCTCACGCACTCTCTCCAAATAAATAAATAAACTTAAAAAAAAGAATATAACTCAAAAATCTTTCAAACGGCATAATAAAACCTAAAGAAATGAATCACCTCAGTGCCGGTGCTGCCCTACAGAACCACTGCAAGAGCCCAGCAGGCCAGTACACTGAAAGGAGAAGTCAGAGTAGCTAGGCACCAGTGAGACGCGCAGAGGAACGAGCGACGACTTCCGTTTTGTGACACCCAGTTGCTGGAGAAGCATTGCAAAATATTCTTCAATACGCAGCATCTTCTTTTCATTTTGTTTTGCAGTCATTAACACAAAGGTTAAGTCAAGAGAAGAACCGGGGGAGGAAATCAGTGTTCCTCAGTTCCTCCATTATTGCTTTTCTTTTATGTTTGATTTGTTTTGTAGCGTACTGTTTTGATTCCTTTTTTATTTCCTTTTCCATTTTGTAAATGTTTTGTTTATTTGGTTTTAGTCATATTCTTAATCATATTCATACTCTTACTCTGGAGATCACAATTCCACTCTTAAACATACAGCGATCAGTTTTGAATTAATACCACTTTAGCTTCAATCGTATATATGAATCTGCTTCTGTGCAACTCCATTCCCCTTTCATGTTGTTATTTTCATCACAAGTTACATCTTTGTACATGATGTGCCCATTAACATAAATCTGTAATTGCTGTTCATTCATTTGTATTTCAAGCCATAGGGGGAGGGGCGCCTGGGTGGCTCAGTTGGTTGAACACCCAGCTTCAGCTCAGGTCATGATCTCCCAGTCTGTGAGTTCAAGCCCCGCATTGGGCTAGCTGCTGTCCGTGCAGAGCCTACTTCAGATCATCCGTCCTCCTCTCTCTTTGTCCTTCCCCCACTCGATGTCTCTTTTTCAATCTCTCTCTCAAAAATAAATAAACATTAAAAAAAAAATGTACGGGGAAAAATGGGTTACAAATTAAAAATATAATACTGGCTTTGTATTTACCTTGTGGTTATATTTCAATGCTCTTTATTTCTTCATATATGAAGCCTTATGAAGCCTTCATAAGGCTTCACATTATGCCTTCTATTTCTGCATTAGCATTTCTTCTGGGGAAGGTCTACAAGTTGCATATGTGAGGATATGAAGGTGTGCACCAACCGGGGAGTGTCTGAAGAAGGCACCTGGCAGTCTTTTCCCTAGAAGCCTAGATCAGAGCCAAACTCCACCAAAGGACCCCATTTTGAGCTGAATTCAGAGACCTGCCATTTTCTCTGTCTCATACAGGCTTTGACCTGGGAGTCAAGGCATCTAAATTATAGTCTTAGTTCTGTCTTAACTGCCATGTGACTTTGGACCAAGTCACTTATCTTATTGGGACTTTTTTCCTTCTCTGTAAAATTAGATGTTCTAGATCAGGTGGTCAAAACTTTTCTGCAAAAGACCAAATAGTATTTTATTTTATTATTTTTTTAAAGAAAAATAAAGAAATAAAGAAAAAAAAGAAAATAAAAATTTAAAGAAATTTTTATTTAAACGTTTATTCATTTTTTGATAGGGACAGAACACGAGTGGGGGAGGGACAGAGAGAGAGGGAGACACAGAATCTGAAGCAGGCTCCAGGCTCTGAGCTGTCAGGACAGAGCCCGACACGGGGCTCAAACCCACGGACTGTGAGATCATGACCTGAGCCGAAGTCGGATGCCCAACCGACTGAGCCACCCAGGCGCCCCTCAAATAGTATTTTAGATCCTGCAGGCGGTAAAGTCTCTATAACAAGTACTCAACTCTGCTCTTGTAGTGCAAAAGCATCCATAGACAATAGGTAAATGAATGGCTGTCTTCTAATAAAACTTTATTTATGAAAACAGGAAGCAGGCCAATTTGGCCTGTGGGCCGTGGTTTGCCAACCCCTGAGAGTCCTTCTAGCTTTAAAAAATATAAAGAAGTCTGGTGCAGCCACTCTGGAAAACAGTATGGAGGTTCCTCAAAAACTAAAAGTAGAACTACCTTAGGACCCAGTCATTGCACTACTAGGCATTTATCCACGGGATACAGGTGTGCTATTTCGAAGGGACACAGGCACCCCCATGTTTATAGCAGCACTATCAACAATAGCCAAAGGATGGGAAGAGCCCAAATGTCCATCGGTGGATGAATGGATAAAGATGGGATGTATATATATATATATATATATATATATATATATATGCAATGGAGTATTACTTGGCAATCATATATATATATGTATATATATGTGTGTGTGTGTGTGTGTGTGTGTGTGTGCGCAATGGAGTATTCCTTGGCAATCAAAAAGAGTGAGATCTTGCCATTTCCAACTACGTGGATGGAACTGGAGGGTATTATGCTAAGTGAAATTAGAGAAAGACAAAATCATATGACTTCACTCATATGAGGACTTTAAGAAAAAAAACAGATGACCATAAGGGAAGGGAAACAAAAATAATATAAACACAGGGAGGGGGACAAAACAGAAGAGACTCATAAATATGGAGAACAAACAGGGTTACTGGAGGGGTTGTAAGGGAGGATGGGCTAAATGGGCAAGGGGCACTAAGGAATCTACTCCTGAAATCATTGTTGTACTGTACGCTAATTTGGGTGTAAATTTTAAAAAATAGAATTTAAGAAAGTGTATATATAAAGAAGTCTGATGATCTGCACTGCTGTTAAGGGTATCCTTTTGTCTACTCCTTCGTGCCATTCTAGAGCATTATCTCTATCAACAATACAATTGTAAGAATCTACTAGCCTTACTTGTGTACCTGGAGACCAAGCTTATTTATTTATTTATTTATTTTTTTGTACTTTATTCATTCCTCCCAGCAAGGCTAGCAGGTGGATACTATTATAATCACCATTTTGGTAAAAAAGAACGAAGGTGAGAGAAATTCCCTAACAGGTCCCAGGGCATAGCATTGCCAGTAGCAGAATGCAGGCCTGTAGGACCCCAAAACCTTTGCTAAGTTTTCTCCATCTCACATCTCCTAGGTAAAAGGTTTTTAGCACAGTCGAGAATCCAGTTTTCTTGACAGGGGGAAAAAAATCTTAAATATGCCAATCTGACGATTAAGCTACACACACTCCACCCAGGCCATCTTGTATTATAAACCACAAAAGTGATCAGTTGCTGACTTAAAATGTAATCTTTCAAGTTGCAAAGCTGGCAAAAGAATATACCGATGCCCTCGAGAATCTCCCCATCTCTCCGGCAAGACATAGGAAAGAATTAGTAAACAAAATACAGTGCCAAGTTAATTACAGAAGTGCTTTTGATTCCTCTTCACCGGCTGCACTTGCCAGACAGACTGACGCATGTCCTCAGTGCCACTCTGCCCCCAGCACTCTGGGTGCCTCTCCAGAGCACGACACTTGGGTCCCGTGCTAGTACCAATGGAAACCGCAGCAATTACCACACACACAGTGGCTTAAAACAACACACTTCCATTATCTCACAGTTCTGGATGTCAGAAGTCCAGAATCAGTCTCACTGGGCTAACGTCAAGGTGCGAGCCAGGCTGATTCCTTCTGGAATTTCTGTGGGGAAAATCTATTCTCTTGCCTTTTTCAGCTTCCGGAAAGCTTCTGTGTTCTGTTTCACTGCTCCTTCCTCCTGTCACTCTGACCTCTTGTTTGCATTGTGACATACTGTGCCACCAATTCGGACCCTCCTGCCTTTCTCTTACAAGGACCCTTATAAGAGATTATGTTGGACTCATCCAGATAGTCCAGGAAAATCTCCCCATCTCAAAATCCTTCTCTTAATCACAGTTATTTTACCAGCAAGATGGGTTTAGTTGAAAATAGCAAAGGATTTGCAACTCAGAATAAGCAAGCTATAGCTTTTATAGCTATAGCTAAAGCCATAGGCAAAGTCCACAGCACCAAGGAGAGGAACACTCTTATTTTTTTTTTAAATGTTTATTTATTATTGAGAGACAGACAGAGTGCGAGCAGGCAAGGAGCAGAGAGAGAGGGAGACACAGAATCCGAAGCAGGCTCCAGGCTCTGAGCTGTCAGCACAGAGCCCGACGTGGGGCTCGAACCCATGAACCGTGAGATCATGACCTGAGCTGAAGTCGGACACTTAACCGACTAAACCACCCAAGCACCCCAAGGAATACTCTTTCATAGAGGAAAGGGGCAAGCTGGGAAGACTGTTATAAACAAAAAGTCCGTAGGAATAAATTCAGAGCTCAAAATGTAGTGGCTTTTCATTGGCTGAGTTGTGACTGTCTCTCATTGTCTGGGCTGTTGCCAGGCAAAGAGAAAAATCTTCCTTCCTCTTGCTGGTGTTAGTAAAGTCGTATCAAGTGGCAACATGCCTCTCTTCCTATTGAGGTCCTCCGTAAGCTTCTTCTGTTGAGGGTCTGTACTCGATGGCAAGTGGTAGTGCCTGAGGGCTCCCCCTTGTGGTCTCCTGACTCTATTTTAAGGAGGTTTCCCTTTATTAATTTTCATGGCCATATAAGGTAACATTCCTAGGTTCCTGGGATTAGGAGAGGGGCGTCTTTGGGGAGCCATTATTCAGCCTACCACAGATCCCACTCCTCCACTTCCTCTCTCACAGATGAATCATACTCCCACCAGTCGGTTGTGTTTGTTTCCAGCTCTGTTTTTGTACTTGTTCTTGCAACTCCCTAATTTAACTTAAATATAATGAAACCAATGAATTCTGGGGGGCAAAAAGAAAGAGTTGCAATATCTATGGAACAAGGTAAATAAGCTAAGGCAAGTCGTTTTAAAAATGTGGTCAAATTAGGTATGGCCAGGAAATCTGTGAAAATTTGAGGGAAAAAATGTCAGATCCAAAACAATTAAATAATATGTAATAGGGATGATTTGTGTAAGAAAGACGAAGCAGAACACGTTTTGGTTTTTTGGTTTTTTTTTTTGAAAGGTAAGCGTACTCATTTTAATTTCCTTTTAAGAAAATATTTATGGGGGCGCCTGGGTGGCTCAGTCGGTTGAGCATCCGACTTCGGCTCAGGGCATCATCTCGCGGTCCGTGAGTTCGAGCCCCGCATCGGGCTCTGTGCTGACAGCTCAGGGCCTGGAGCCTGTTTCAGATTCTGTGTCTCCCTCTTTCTGACCCTCCCCTGTTCATGCTCTCTCTCTCTCTCTGTCTCAAAAATAAATAAACGTTAAAAAAAAATAAAAAAAAAAAAGAAAGAAAATATTTATATTAAGGGGCGCCTGGGTGGCTCAGTCAGTTGAGGGTCTTGCAGTTCGTGAGTTCGAGTCCCACATCGGGTTCACTGCTGTCAGTCTGTCCGCGCAGCCTGCTTTGGATCCTCTGTCCCCCTCTCTCTTCCCCTTCCCCGCTTTCTCTCTCTCTCTCTCTCAAAAAATAAAACATTTAAAACATTTTTTTAATGTTTATTTATTTTTTTGAGAGAGAGCGGGAGACAGAGCTCAAGAGGGGAAGGGCAGAGAGAGAGGGAGACACAGAATCTGAAGCAGGCTCCAGGCTCCAAGCTGTCAGCACAGAGCCCGATGCGGGGCTCGAACCCACGGACTGTGAGAACGTGACCTGAGCTGAAGTTGGACGCTTAACCGACTGAGCCACCCAGGCGCCCCAAAAATAAAACATTTTTTAAAAGACTTAAAAAGAGGAATATATTTGTATTTTAAAACAGGACACATATACATCTGACTAAGCAGCATGGCTGACACAGACCAAATCCATGCTGGTAAGCTTTTGAGAACCAAGGGGTATGCCGACGTTAACACTGGCACAGGCAGACAGAATAAGAAAAAATAGTGCTTCAGGGAGAGCAGTAGTGATCCATAGGGTAGGTAAAGACGAGGACACTGTAGCAGGAACAACTTCCTACCTAGTACTGATACGTGCAAAGTTCCAAATCTCTACCATCGGGAAACCTACTTGCACAAAAGAACTAGGCCTCGCATGAAAAAATACATTGGTCAGGGGCGCCTGGGTGGCTCAGTCGGTTAAGCATCAGGTAACAATCTCACGGTTCATGGGTTTGAGCCCCACAATGGGCTCTGTGCTGACAGCTCAGAGCCTGGAGCCTGCTCCGGGTTCTGTCTCTCTCTCTCTCTCTCTCTGACCCTCCCCCACTCACGCTCTGTCTCTCTCTTTCAAAATTAAATAAGCATTAAAAAAAATTTTTTTTAATTGTTAAAAAACTTGGTCAACAAGGTGATTTTAGATGATTTTATTAAAAGTGTAAAGCAGGTATATTTAAATTATATTCCCACTTTAACCAAATTTTTAGGTTAACTAACCAATCTCTCTCCAGCCTTATTTTTTTTTTAATTTTTTTAATGTTTATTTTTGAAAGAGAGAGAGAGAGATGAGTCGGGGGGTGGTGGACAGAGATTGGGAGACAGAGGATCTGAAGCAGGCTTTGCTGACAACAGAAAGGCCGACGTGGGACTCAAACGCACAAACCATGAGATCATCACCTGAGCCGAATTCAGAGACTCAGCCAACTGAGCCATCCAGGCCCCCCTCTCCAGTCTTATTAAATTTGATTCAGGGCTTCAAAGACGATATTAATCATTTAGGGTTGCAAAAATTTGGGAAGAAGGCTTAATCGAAAGAGTGGAGCTTCTGGGGCGCCTGGGTGGCTCGGTTGGGCATCCGACTTCGGCTCAGGTCATGATCTTGCAGTTTGTGAGTTCGAGCCCCACATCGAGCTCTGTGCTGACAGCTTACAGCCTGGAGCCTGCTTCGGATTCTGTGTGTCCTTCTCTCTCTTCCCCTCCCCCACTTGTGCTCTGTCTCTATCAAAAATAAATAAATGTAATAAAAAAATTGAAAAAATAAACAGTGGAGCTTAAAGTACTCCTTGAAAGTTATAAAGGATCTGAATAGGTGATCAGGGGTCGAGGAAGGCACATGGGATGAAACAGTATATTCACAACTGTCAGATAGAGATAAGTAGGAATGATCATTTTTTTAAAAGGTAATCTCCACACCCGACGTGGGGCTCAAACTCACAACGCTGAGATCGAGGGTCGCTCGCTCTTCTGGCTGAGCCAGCCAGGTACTCCAAGAATGCCTGAGGTAGAACCTTGATACTTCAAGTGGATCTCATTCCAGCAGCATCAGCAACACGAGGGGGCTAGAAATTTGGCCTGCCAGGCCTCGCCCCAGACCCACTGAGTCAGAATCTGCAATTTAACAAAATCCCCAGTTAATTTTATTTGCTTGGAACCTGTGACAAGTGCTGTTTCAGAGAGAGCAGGAATCTTCTTAAACTGCACCGAAGACTTAATATGGTACACGCAAAACAGAATGCCAACTGAGTTTATTAAGCACCTACTATGAGCCAGGCACACTACCAAGTGCTTCGCAAAGCCTGTCTACTTAATTCTCAAATGTCCCAGTCTTATGAAATAGAGGTGATCTTTACTCTCAGTAACGAAACAATCTTCTCTGCTGTCTGTGATCTCTGTGGTTGAACTTGGTGTAAAGAATACATTAGTGTCTCAAAACCTCAAATAATTGCTTTTTAAAATTCAATATGTAAAATATTTTGACATAATATTTTTTGCTCTCTTTGTTCCCTACGTTGCAAACTCTCACAGCTGGGATGATCTCAGATGCCTGGATAATTTCAACCTATGAGAAGTGGGAGACAACTCAGAAGCACTCTGGTTAGAACAGGGGTAAAAAAAATAAAAAGCAAGAAATACACACTGTTAAGTGGACTTCAAAAATGATAAATCAGATTGAGCCAAATCTTAGAGAGTTTAGAATAGGTTTGGGGTCCTCCTACAACACTGCATTCATCAACAGTTCATGCAAAAAGAGGCTAAGCCCTGTCTTACCAGAGGAGGCATGGAGACCGTCTTTCCTTGCCTTGTCCAGACTAGGAAAGGATAAAATTGTATCTTCTTGCTTCTCCCTGAGCTCAGTGCTCAGTCCCACTGAACAGGGTAGAAGAAACCCAGGTGTGGGCACTCTCCAGAGCCATGAACATGTGTGTGCCTTGCTCACTGGGTCGGTTTTCAATGGACCTCCCGTTCCGATTAAATGCCTTTCTATAAGAAAGATTCCATGGGCCTCCACCCAGCTGTTCTCTTTATACAGTCTGGGGGTGGCAGACAGAAGGCTCCTAAAACTGCCCCAAGTGCTGAGTGGTAGGCGGACTGGTGCTCACCGCCACTGGGCTTAACCCCGGAACTAAACCTCATTGTGATGAGGATGGGAAGGCACTGGGGGGCTGGAAGGGCTGGGGTGTGAGGGGCATTCCTTTGCCTCTGACTTTCACAGAGCACACGTTGTATTCTAGAATCAGAAATCTGAGCGTGGGAAGGAGTGGGTTAGCCCTAGAGAAAGGGAAATGAGGATCATGAGTCTCTGCAAAGAGCTGGAAGTTAAAAAAATCAAGCTGTGCTTACTTACCAGCCATGATTCAATGGGGTCTTTCTTTGCCAGGTCCCAATGTCGCCTTAAAAGTATCTTGAATCTAAGGACAATTCCTATAAAGCAAGGGACCTTCCATGTCTTTATGCTTTACCACCTAAAGCCTTGCAGGGAGTACAGTGCCTTTCTTTCTTTCTTTCTTTCTTTCTTTCTTTCTTTCTTTCTTTCTTTCTTTCTTTCTTTCTTTCTTTCTTTCAAGTAGGCTCCAGCTCCTCCCAATGCGGGGCTTGAACTCATAACCCTGAGATCAAGACGTAAGCTGAGATCAAGAGTTGGATGCTTAACCGACTGAGCCACCCAGGCGCCCCTCTAATCAGTCTTTTTAAAAATACTTAAGGGGCGCCTGGGTGGCTCAGTCGGTTAAACACCTGACTCTTGGTTTCAGCTCAGGTCACGATCTCACAGTCTATGAGTTCAAGCCCTTCATCAGGCACTGACAACACGGAGCCTGCTTGGGATTTCTCTCTCCCTCTCTCTCTCTGCCCCTCTCCGGCTTTGTCTCTCTCTCTCAAAAATAAATGTGTAAACACTAAATTTTTTCTTTTTTTAATTTTTAAAAATACTTCAAAAAGTTTGAGGTGCCTGGCTGGCTCAGTCTGAAGAGCATGAGACTCTTGATCTCAGGGTCATGAGTTTGAGCCCCATGTTGGGTGTAGAGATTACCGAAATAAAATAAAATAAAATAAACTTAAAAATAAGAATACTTGGGGCACCTGGGTGGCTCAGTCGGTTGGCGTCTGACTTCAGCTCAGGTCATGATCTCACGGTTTATGAATTTGAGCCCCACGTGTGGCTCTGTGCTGACAGCTCAGAGCCTGAAGCTTGCTTCAGATTCTGTGTCTCCCTCTTTCTGCCTCTCCCCCACTCTCTCTTTCTTTCTCTCTCTCTCTCTGTCTCAAAAATAAATAAACATTAAAAAAATAAAATAAGAATACTTAAAAAATTCTATATATGTATTAATGCTTAGTATTGTTTTTACACTATTTAAAAATTTATTTAAATGATATCATAGTATATATATTCTGAAATTTTCTGTTCAGTGACTTAATATTATGTTCAGAGATTTATACTGAGACTTGATGTAGTTTATAAATGATGTATTACATTTCATCTGTTCTAACTAACTATATGGTATTGTAATTGATGATCAGATCACATTGTGTCTAGTCCTCTACTGAGGGGCATTTAGGAATGTTCCAGCCTCTCACCATTTCAATTTTTCACTTATGTGAATAACCTTGTATTTACTCCTTGAGCACAAGTGGGGAATATTCTCTGGGATTTATGCCTAGACATTCTGCAGTTTATCTTAGTTTGGGTTTGTTTTTTGTTTTTGTTTTTTTCTGGAAAGAATACAGATATCTGCCTAGTGCATGGAATGGCTGCTTGGAACAAGTAACCCTGTAAATATAAAAATGCTTCGTAAATTGTGACACATGGCATAAATAAATAGTATTATCGTTCACAACTTAGTGATCTCTGCAGTCTGGCTTGCTGGAGATCGTATATTTAGGGGACTAAGAGCTTTCTTCCCCTCTTAAATTACTTACAAAATAAGATTGAAACATGAAAATTACATGATAGGTGGTTTAACCCAAAAAGTTCTTAGGATATGGACACCTACTGTTGGAGAAGTAGAAGTAGGCATGGGAGGAAATTTGGGGGATGTTTGTTAGGGATCAATACTTATAGGGGTGCCTGGGTGGCTCAGTCGGTTAAGCGGCCGACTTCGGCTCAGGTCATGATCTCACGGTCCGTGAGTTCGAGCCCCGCGTCAGGCTCTGTGCTGACAGCTCAGAGCCTGGAGCCTGTTTCAGATTCTGTGTCTCCCTCTCTCTGACCCTCCCCCGTTCATGCTCTGTCTCTCTCTGTCTCAAAAATAAATAAACGTTAAAAAAAAAATTAAAAAAAAATACTTATAAAAGGGTTGGGGGAGGAGCAGGATTGGGCAGAGGTTGAACTGTGATATACCGCCACAAGCTTTCAGCCTGGTGGCGAGCCCTGAAGTGCATATTCCCCATCGGTGTCCTGCCTCAGGTTGGAAGGGCTGGGTCTCTATACTCCTGCCTTACGAGGCACCAGAGAAAGGTGCAAGCTCAGGTGACGTGGCTCTCTGTAGTTGTGACAGCTCTGAAGAAAAGGACAGCTACAGGCTATCCATGAACCCCTCTTCCTGCAGCTGGGCTGCACCTCAGGCCTTCTTTGAAGGGAGATCCTGGGCTGGCGTCTCCATGTCCTTCGTCTCCTTATGCTGCTTGAATCCATTCTTTATGGGCATTGAAAAAGCAGCTTCCCCAGGATTCCAGCGGCCTCTCTGTTTGAGGTACACTTTTTGAGAAACAAATTCTGCCTCCGTCTCTACAATTGGTCTGGGGCAACAATTGACCTACATCATTTTCCTCCTACACCGTCCATTGTAGATCCCCCTCACCCTCGGCTACCAGCTCTTCTGGCCTTGGAGTCTTACCTGGGGGCTTGATCTGGACTGCCATCAATGAGGGGCCTGAGCCCTGGTCACCATTTCCTTCTCTGGCCAGGCTCCTGTACTTGTCAATTTACAGTCATGATTGGGCACGAATGTCTCCCCGCCCCATTGCGTAATAATAGCCTTACCTGTTCCTGATGATCAGGGTCAATTACCCCTGCCACAATGGTGACTTCTCTTCTTGCCTGCTGGCCCCTGGACACAAGAAGCCCAAGGTGTTTGGGCAATAGCTGTAGCTTATGATTCAATGCGCTCTTGCTGGGTCCCCTGGAAAAAGTGAATCCTCTTTGGGGCTGAGGTCCTCTAAGCCTGCAAAGCCCAGCAATGTGGGGACAGGAAACACAAAGTCCCTCAGAAGTGGGTCATTGAGAATGATGGTAAGTGAGGCCATCTGGACTTATTTACACTTCCTATTGGGAATACAAAGCTACCTAAAGACTTTGGTTCAAGGCACATGATGTGCTCTGGAAGATGCATCCTCACAGAGTAATGTCTCTAGCTGGCACTTCAGCTCTGTCTTCAGCAGGCTGCTCCAGCCCCATCAGGCTGGCAGCGTCTGGGTGATATGGTCATCGGATCCCACGGTCACGGCCCATTTCCACACCTCCTTTCTGGTGAAGTTAGTTCCCCTGTCTGACACAACGTGGGATCTGGTACTGGTGGGTCAAACACTCTGTAAGCCCTCAGATAGTGGTGCTGGATGAGGAAAGGAAAGCTCATACCGGAATATGTCCTGTGGGAACAAACTGTTGACCTTTCCAAAAATGGAAGGGGCCCAACATGGCCAACTTGCCCCCAGTTGGCCAGTTGGCCTCATTGAGGAGTAAGGGGCTCAATATTGGTCTCTGTTGCAGGCAAATTGGACGTTGGACAGTGGCAGTAGCTACATCAGTCTTGGAAGTACAGTTAGTCCTTGCTTTGCATGGTTCCAATACGCACAAAACTTCAGTTACCATGATTTAGTTAAATAACACCGGTCCCCCAACAACACGGTTCAAATATCTGTTACCACACTGTATTAACTGTACAAAGTGTGCAGAGCGCAAACCCCAATGTTAGCTCTGTAGGCCAACGATCACTACGTAAATAGAAGATGCATGTCATGATCGGTGCTGATCACATCACTTCTTTCAAAGTCAGGTGGTGACCGGTCACTGCCCACCTTTGTTCGGTTCACACACAGGCGAGGGCAGCCAAGCATCTAGTTGTGTTACCTGGTTCCCAGCGAAGCTACCCATGTGACGGTTGACTACGATGGATACTCGAAAAAGGGAATTGGCCAAAGAGATGAAAGCGCGGCAATGAATCCCCACAGTGATAAGGCTGGAAGTGAAATTCGAGTCAAACGAATTATAGAAGAAACAGCTGACTCTGGGAACACACCCCCAGCTGCCTTTTGGGAGCCTCTAGATGCACAGCAGAGGAACTTAGTGAAGGCCAAAGGTAGCGACGGAACTGAGAACGAGGTGGCAGCAAGAGAGCGGAGGTGTCCCAGAGGAAGCGGACCTGGCAGAAACTTCACACGCAAGCGGCTCTTTGAAAATTCTCATGACATTCCCGTTCAATTTCGTGGAAAGCGCAAAGCATCAAATGTCGGAAACTGATCCAGACTTAGAAAGGAATACAACAGTTCTCCACAGAGGCATAAAAGAGATGCTCTCTCCATATAGAAAAGTATACAAGATGGTAAACATTGTCCGAACTCTTGTTGCTAAGTTTACTTATACAGGAATAAACCACTAATTTCCAGACTTTCTCATGTTTTCAGTCATAGTTGACTAACAAAATATTAGTCGCACTATTTTTTTTTGTTTCCCTATACATGTATAACCAACAGTAAAACAGTTTTTAATATTTTGACAAAACGTTTTTAAAGTCGCAGCATGATCATC
Organism: Panthera pardus; assembly: GCF_024362965.1. Lineage (NCBI taxonomy): Eukaryota > Metazoa > Chordata > Mammalia > Carnivora > Felidae > Panthera > Panthera pardus. The sequence continues at coordinate 48,214,057 of NW_026527002.1, forward strand.
ATTTTTCCCCCACTGATTTTTTTAAAATGTTTATTTTTGACAGAAGAGAGAGAGAGCACATGTGCGCGTGTGCACGCACACGCACGGTTGGGGAGGGGCAGAGAGAGGGAGACACGGGATCTGAAGTGGGCTCTGTGCTGACAGCAGAGAGCCCCATGCAGGGCTCAAACTCACAAACCATGAGATCATGACCTGAGCTGAAGTCAGGGGCTTAACCGACTGAGCCCCCCGGGGCGCCCCTTCCCCAGTGATTATTAACACTGCACGGTTTCAGGGTGCATGGTCATTTTTACCATCCCGCGCTACTGTGCAAGGCAAGAACTGCCTTTATGTGCCCTTGGAAATATTCTCAGCCTCCATCTCTGTCACGGTGGCCTCTCCATTCATGTGCCCATCATGCCAGTTCTCGGGTGGCCAACGGCCTAGGAAGTTCAGACGGTGAGATGTCAAAATCTTTGGGGACATCCACCAAGATGTCTCCATTCCATCTGTTAGGACTAAAGGTTTTTCTAACCTAGTCCCCTCTCTTGACATGGGCCTGCTTTAATTTTTTATGAAGTCCAGTCTCTTAGCTGGAAGAGTCCAAAATTTTTTCTGATCCCACCATTGCAGGTCTAAAGGTGCATCTGTGAATATCCAGTGAGAGCCTTCTGGCGTTCACGCCTGGATTTCATACATGGTTTTCACCCTCAGCTGCTCCTTAAGTTTCTGTAGCCATCAGTGGGACTTAGCCAGAGCCACCCGATCCAATTATCCTTATATCTACCTTTTCCTTCCAAGTTTCAAATACCTGATACATCGCACCCACTAGTGCATTGGCTTCTCCTGGTACTCGTGCCCAAATCACCCCCCACCCCCCAGCCCCCCGCCCTGGGAGATGTAACAATTGAATGGCCGCCGGTGCTAGCAGCATCTGGACTCTACTTACCACCAGCGATGGGGGCCTCACGGCCAGCCTGGTGGTGTGTGACCCACTTTCAAACCCTCACTTTGTCGCCTGCTTTCTGGGACCACGCCCAGCACCGATGGCCACAGGTTAGAGTCTCTGGAAGTCTGGGGTGCAAGATGGTTGTCAGAGATGAACACCCGTAAAAGGATGTGAGAGGAAGCAGGGCTGCTTTGGGGAAGAAGTTAACTGTTACATCCACCCAACAAAGGCTTCAGCAACCCAACAGGACAATCTGGAGCAAGCATTTATTGTCATGCTTTCCCCAGTTAGGTCAAAACAATTAGGCTTTAATACCACCCCCCCCCCCCGCCCCACTTTCCTCAGCCACTGGACTCAGGCTTTCCTGGGAAGGGCATGACCTTCCACGAAGCCGTTTAGGCAGCTGAGACCCACCAAGAAGGAGCTGATGGCCGGCTGGGCTGTTTGCTGACTGCACTCCCCGCCCCCAGCCAGACAGCACATACCTCCTTGAAGGGGGATCTGGGCGGCACCCCTCTGTGTCTACCAGATCACGGGAGTTGCCTTCCTCACTCCGATTCTGCCTCATATAACGGCATTGACAACGTTCATTCTAATTGTGACCGGACTGTAGAATACCACAAAACTGGAGTACAAGTCTGACAGTGTAAATCTCATCCTGAATAAAAAAAAAAAAAAAAAAAAGAGTCATTTATTCACCTGTTTTGGCCAAAAAGCCACTCTATGTGATTTCTCTATTCCGACATGGATATTTACAAAGGAAATAGTCATTGATGTTTCCCTCTTTTCGGTCTCCTAGAAAAAAAAAATCTTGAAAAAGTTTTCCTCGGAAAAGCAGAGTCATCTAGCAGACCCTGTGGCTAATGTACAATTAAACCGTACAAAATTAAACACATCTCACATGACTGTCACGGGTTCCCTCTGAAGAGCTGAATCACATATACGAAAGCAAACTCCCCCTAGAAGAATAACAGAAACATGGAAACCGGGAGGCGGCCTCGTGCTAAAGACCCAGCAGGGAGGGAGCTTGGAGGTTAGCCACGACCTAAATTCCTACGGTGCTGAAATACTACCATTTTAGTCGACCCACAAGTGTTTACTTGGCATCTCCATTGTTGCCTCTGACGTTGCACGGGGTCCGGAGGGGAAGCTGAGGGCCAGCGGGACTGACCGACTCCCCCAGGGTCACGCTGCGGCCCAAACCCTGACTGAAACCCAGGCCTCCTGACTGGAAGAACAGTGCTTGCTGCTGCTCTCTTCCTGGTGCTTGTTCTCCAGCAGGGAATGTTATCCATACAGATAGAACACAACAAAGTCAGAGTTATATGTTGTTGTTTCCCCCCCCCCCTTTTTTTTAAGTTTATTTATTTTGAGAGAGAGAGAGAGAGCAGGGGAAAGGCAGAGCGGGGGGTGGGGTGGGCAGAGAGAATCCCAAGCAGGCTCTGTGCTGTCAACACAGAACCCGACATGGGGCTTGATCTCGTGAACCCTGAGATCATGCCGTGAATGGAAATCAGACGCTTAACTGACCGAGCCACCCCGGTCCTGCTCCTTTCTTGAGGTCCCCTCAGTAGATGCTGTCAGTGTGCCCTGACACTGGGTGTGCTTTCTGCCACCAGCCACCCCATCTCTGCCGTAGCCTGCTTTACCTGTGCTGCAGAAAGCCGGGTCTCCCTGGCGATTATCCCCCTCCACAACCTGTAGTCCGTAATGGACCACAGGCAGAAACGGGGATACGAATGTTCCCATCCCTGTCCTTGGGTGGGACAACTCTTGAGGTGTGAGCTACCCCTCCCCAGGTCACCTCGGCTTGGTATCACAGCCTTACTTGGTCCTCTTTTCTTCCCTGCCCCACTTCCTTATTCCCCTGATGATTTTTCCTGGGAACACTCCCTAATACATCATTTTCCTATGAATATTCCTTGTCTCAAAATCTGTGTCCAGGGAATAGAAGTGAAAAACCACTGACTCTGAAACTTTTGTCTAAATTTCCTTCTGTGTAAACATGGAAAATTCTCTCTCTCTCTCTCTTTCTCGGATATCAACTGCTTATTTTAATGTGGGTGTGGGTTGGGGGCTTGGCACTCAATTAGAGAGAAGCAGGCCAGGTCAGTGCTTTGGTGAGCACCGAGGCTTCAGCCAAATAACTTGCTGACGTGTCTGTCACTGATGCCTGTGACTACAGGGTGAAAAAAGTGTTGTCCAAAGCTGACTGATCAGTGGGGCAAGAGAAATGGTATTTTTCAGTATCTCTCACGGGACGAGACCTCTGAAGGATTTTGTAAGCATTTGTTGGCAAACTGGAAAACACAACCGGGTAACTCCCAGAGGGGACAGGAGCTTTTTAGGGGACACAGTGGAAAGTAGAAGCCCAAGGGGAGGGAAGGGAACGGACCCAGGCTGGAGCAGCAAGCTGGATGGGGGAGGGGAAAGGGGGCCTGGCCCAGTAAGGGCCTGGGAGCCAATGAAGATTCCACAGAGAGATGGGAGGGGGATGGGAAGGCCTGGGGGCATTACCAGAACAGGTGAAGTCTCCAGGGGACATAAAACAAATAAACACCCAAGGAAGAGAAGCCTTGCAAAACATTTGTAATCCCTCACTAACTGCCAGGCAATATGGTGGGTGACTTTCAGAGACTCAAACTCAAACACGCTCTATTTGTGTAGGAAAAGCCTGCACTGGCCAGCCACAGTGACTAAATTTCCACAATTAATCAAACCATTTGATGAAGGCAAGATTTCTTAATCAGGATCCAAGGCCCAAGGACATTGAATTCAGGGGGTCCGTGAACTTGGATGAAGAAAAAAATTATATTAAATTATATCTGCATTCTCACCTAACTGAAATTTTAATTATGAATGTAGTCAACACACCTTAGCACCACCTAAGACTTCGTCACCAATAGAAATCATAGGTATTTTTGTATGACGTTACCGTCGCTATGAATATTTCGAGATACCATTGATGCTCACGATATTTTCAAATTAAGAAAACTATTAGATATGCCTCTAGGTCTTGTTTTCTGATATATCAATAAAGAAGAACACGTTACTATTTCACATTTCAAAACATATTTTGAGAGCAGTATTTCAATACAGTTGGTTTCCTTTGTATTTCATTTTATGCATTTCAAACCACTTTCTGACAAGAGGCCCATGGAAGAACAGAATAATCATAATGAAGGCATTGAAAGTCACATATAAAAGCTCATGTGAGTAATTGTCACTGGTGTCCTTTAACACACATCAGAAGAGCTTCGTCCCCCCCAGGAAAGAAAGGGTGCTGCAGAAAAGGTGAATACTGAGGAGGCAAAAAGAAAAGGAAGATCTGCTTCAGAGGACAGAGCTGGGTGTTGGCACCATACCTGGGGAATCTTCAGCACCCCGGAAGGACACGCTTCAAAAAAGAGAAAGCCAGAGGATCTGTTGCCACACGACAAACAAACGAAGATAAAACAACCTTCTCTGCAAGGTGATGTGGATTGAAGGATGAGTCAGCTGAGACATGGGTGTTTGTTAAAAATACAGATTTTCAGGCCTTGGGTTGAGCGTGAGAATCTGTATTTTTAAGAAGCACCCCAGGCGGTGTGGCGCTAAAACCCAAGCAGGGAGTCTTGACTATAGAAGAATGTTGGGATGGAAGAATATGCTGTAGCTTTCCAGGGAGTAACTCGGCTATCCTTGACATGCTAATTTGTACCTGAATTCCCGAGAAATGGAGATTGCATCCCTGTGTGTCATAATCCAGCCCCCTACTGAAGCAGGTGGACCTTCTCCCTCCAGGAATTTTAAATCCTGTGTCATTCATGAACGTATGGCCCCATATTTTTCAAAGCACCAGATCGGGGCTTTCCTTGGTCTAAATGAATCTTTTTAAGTAGGTCCGAACTCTAACTACACTTCCCATCTCAGTTTTAGAGGACTGGGATATTTACTTATTAACAAATACTTATTATGCAAATCATAACGTTCTAACCTTAGTGTAACTGAATGTAGTTTGGGATTTGGGGGGGGGGGGGAGAAATTCTGAGGAGTAAATCCACAGTATGTTTCAAAGAGAGATTTAAATTGCTAATTTCCTAGCATCGGAATGTGAGTAAGGATTGTCACAGACTTAGCATGCAAACCACGTATTTTACATTCCTGTGTAGTAACGGTCTCTGAAGTTGTGTTTTGGTTTGAGAAACAGCAAGAATAAATATAGCACGAGGGGGAAACTTTGTTGTTTATTTTTAAGGGGATAAAAATTTATGAGGAGCTTTTGCTCACCAGAAAAGAGCTTTCTCTTTAGTCTCCCACATGATTTTATACCTCTAATCACATTGGAAAGAACTTGTTTCCCAATGCTCTCGGAGTTCTGCATTTCGCTTCCCAGAACAAGGAAGTGAAGGGCTATGAAACACACACACACACACACACACACACACACACACACACACAATAGAAATGTGAAGAACAAGCATATCACCAGACAATATATGTGATTTGAAACAAAGACATAATTATTTGCCTGCGACTCGGAAAGTTGTGCTGGGGGTGCCGTGAGGGACTGGAACTGGGTCTCTCCTTTCCCAACCCCCCTGGTAATCTTAACCACTTCCTCCACATTCATTCTCTTTTGAGTAGCCAACACATGGCATTTGGACTGCAGCAAAACCTCATTGTGACATTTCAATGGCATAATTAGTGACAATTCAGTCAATGTGTGTTGGGCACCTTCCACATATACCAGGATCTGGTCTCAGCCTTGTTTGTACACCGGCTCATTGACTCTTCATAATAACTCCATTAGGTGGGTTTTATCATCCACATTTTACAAGTGGCTGGCATAGAGTAAGCACTCATTGAATAGTACTTATTGTTTTAAATCGTCATTATTACTTTTATGAATAACTTCCATATGAGGCAATCAGGACACTTTCAGACTCTTACTTGAGCCTTGGAAAACAGGTTCAGTGTTGGTGGCTGGAGACAGGGAGGAGGCAGAGGGTAGTCCAGTATAAACCCAAGGCTGAAGGAAGGAAACTGTAAGGAATACATGAAAAATGAGTAAATTTGCTTGTTTGTGTTGAGTTTGTAGAGAGGCATGTTTGGAGCCGTGCCTGGAAAGATAACTGCGGGTCTCATTTTGGAGCCTTGCTTGGCCAGAGAGTTTGGACATAAATTTAAAGGCAGTGGAAACTCACTGAAGGTTTCTGATGGGGCAGATGTTCTGGACTATGCAAGAAGGGCTGGGCACAGGGCAGGAGGCAAGAACAGAGAGGAATGCATTAGAGAGTTACTGTGGTATTCCAGGTCTAAGGTGATAAAGTCGGAGCCTGAACCAGGATAGTGGCCGTAAGAACGGAAGGAAAGGATGTGTGAGGGAGAAATTATGCAAGAGGGCTTGTTAGGACTTGGAGCCAGGAGAAAATGATGGGGAAGGTGGAGAAATCAAAGATCACAATCAAGGTCTTAATCTTGAAAAAATTATGGTATCGTTTCCAGATAGAGGAGATGGTGTTCAGATAGAAACGGGTAGGTCTGACTTTGAACACACTGATTTTGATTAGAGGATAATATCTAGGTAAAACTGCCTGCGAAGCAGTCAGAAACTCTAGTAGAGTGGGAGAAATGGAGAAGGGAGGAGTCCATTCTTTGGAAAGACTCATCTTTTGTGGGTAGAGGAGGAAGGGAGCCATTGAAGGAGAGGGAGAACAGTGTTGACATGTAAGGAAGAAAAGCGACATAGTAAGCAAGTGTCAGATAAGCCAAGGGAGGAGGAGGATTCAAGCCAGGGGGTGGAGGAGGTGGCCAAAAAGCAAGAGGGCAATGGTGGCCACTAGACATTTTTGGGAGCCACCCACCTTCTCCTGACCTTCCTTTGTCTGAAAGGCACATGAAAAGGTTATAGGGGCTTAGGAGAAAGAAGGTAGCTCTGTACAGATTCTAGGTCTTGCATTGATGTTTTTATTTACAGCCCCACAAATAAACCTCACTTGTGGTCAGTAGTGCCATCTGTGAATATGGAAAGCCTATCATTTTATTTTTGCAGTCATTGTCAACATCATCTAGAATCATCAGTGTGCTTTGGCTGCAAATACAGAAATGCAGACTTGGGGCGCCTGGGTGGCTCAGCCTGTTAAATGTCCGACTTCAGCTCAGGTCATGATCTCATGGTTTGTGAGTTCGAGCCCCGCGTCGGGCTCTGTGCTGACAGTTCAGAGACTGGAGCCTGCTTCAGATTCTGTGTCTCCCTCTCTCTCTCTCTCTCTGCCCCTCCCCTGCTTGCCCTCTGTGTCTCTCTCTTTCTCTCAGTGAATCGGAAGCCCTAAGGTAGAGTAGATGTCACCATTGGTTGATTAGAGGCTCAAAAAAAAATTTTTTTTAATTAATTAATTAAGGAACGAAGTATTTCCCATTTCTCCTCTCTGCTGTCCCCAGTGGAAGCTTCTTCCTCAGAGAAGTAACAAGATGGCTGCCGCAGTTTCAGATAACACAGCAGAAGTATCGCTATTTGGAGGAAAAAGAGAGACCACCTCTTCCTGTAGCTTTCTTGGAGGAGGCAGGAAACTTTGCCAAAGCCTCCCAGCCGACTTCCCCTCATGCCTCATTGGCCAGAATTAGGTCACATGCAAATGCCTGACACAGTTCTCGTAAGGGTAATGGCATTACCTTTAGAGGAATCAGACTCATTCCTGACAATTTCCTCTGAAATACTTGGCTATGCAGATGAGTCCCTGGACAAAATTGAAATTCTGTTAGAAAGGAAGGAGGGGGAATGGACCCTGAGGGGGCAACTCTTAAATGGAGGCTATATTATCAGTCTTTAGGATTATGAAGAAATGTTTGCTTAGGATCCCTATCTGAAAGGGCCTTGTAATCTGGTTGGTGGTAGACACTCCAAAAAATGACAGCAGAGTTTTTAGCACAGTTTGGATACATAGTAGGCGCGTATGAATTTGCTGGATGAATGAATACGTACCAGTACACCCTAAATGCTAAATGAATAACACAACCATGCACAGAGATTCAGATGTATTGAATCAGTTCTAGTGCAAAGATTTATCAAGTATAGTGAAGTTCTATTAGAATACAGATACCCAAGTCACAACCCCTAGAATTCAAATTCAGGTTTTTTCACGGCCCCAGTTACCTGCATTTTTAAACAAGAAGCCTAGGGGGTTCTAGTACAAGCTCCATGAGAGTTAGGGAGGGTGGCTGTAAGGGTGTGGTTGGAGTAGGTAGGTAAAATTTTGTTTAAAGCCATCTAATGAATCATCAAATTAAAGAACTGGTGATTTACCTTCTGATATTTGTAAAATGGTTGCTAGGATCCACAAAATAGTGTTTTAGAGTTCTTATCAAAGAACCGTAAGTACAAAGGGAACTTACTGTGCAACTTTTCCCTTCTGGGCTTAATTAAGCTGATCGACTGCTGAGGAAAAGGTGAATCAAACAGTGTTTCCAAATTCCAAATTCGAAGGTATTTGTTTTATTTGAGAATACAATCACATACAATGATCAGGCTGCTGTTTTATAATGGATTGAAAACATTTGCTCATTCTTATTCTTCCCCAGCACCAGTACCCCCTGCCCCAATTTCTTTATAATTTATTGTACTCAGAAACTTGTAGGTGTAGGGTGAGACTATTCTTTCCCTCTGAATTGCAAAATTTACATTTAGACGGGAAGAAAACCTTAATTTGCCACAGCTCTTATTTAACTGTCTGAAGAAATAGGGTCTAAATTCCAACCAGCAGGTACACGCGTGCTTGCTTTCATGTTGCCAATGTCATTTTCATTTATATCTGGTTAGTTTTTACTTCCCTTTCCTAATTCACCCTTTTATTTCTGCATTGTACTCACTCCCTTTGCTGGGGTGTGTGTGTGTGTGTGTGTGTGTGTGTGTGTGTGTATTTTATTTTCTCAGTGAATGCACTGGTATTGATATACCATTTGGATTGGATATTTGTAAAGCCTGGTTGGAGAATGTATGTAATAATCATAACTATAATTATATAGCAAGCATGATTTCAAAGCACTGTGACTTCCATTATCTCAAACTTCAAAACTTATTAGGTGCTAATATGCATATCATTTAGCAGGTTAGGAATTTGATATTTTTCCAGGATCATACAGTTAGTAAATAGGGCAGCCAGGGGGAGAAAAATTATAAGCCATGGTGGATTTGGTAGTGTCATATAAACTGGATTTAATTTTATAGGATTATTTTTTAAAACCTAAAAGATAGATCATCTTATCTGCTTTCATTCATACAATAGTAGCTACATCTGGATGCTCTGTAAGTAAATTGATATGGTTAGGGTGTTATTAATGTCAAGGATTGTTTTAGTGCAATCTGGATGCTTAATGTGAATTTAACCTCTAAAAGTGAAGGCTAGGGGCCCCTGGGTGGCTCAGTCAGTTGAGTGTCTGACTTTGGCTCAGGGGAGCCCCACATGGGCTCACTGCTGTCAGTGCAGAGACTACTTCAGAACCTCTGTCCCCCTCTCTCTCTGCCCCTTCCCCACCTGTGCTCTCTCTCTCTCTCTCAAAAATAAATAATTAAAAAACATTTTTTAAAAAGTGAAGGCTATGGGGCACCTGGGTGGCTCAGTCGGTTGGGCGTCCGACTTCAGCTCAGGTCCTGATCTCGTGGTCTGTGAGTTCAAGCCCCGTGTCAGGCTCTGTGCTGACAGCTCAGAGCCTAGAGCCTGTTTCAGATTCTGTGTCTCCCTCTCTCTCTGACCTTCCCCCATTCATGCTCTCTCTCTCTCTGTCTCAATAATGAATAAACGTTAAAAAAAAATTAAAAAAAAAAAGTGAAGGCTATGGGGTGCCTGGATGGTTCAGTCGGTTAAGCATCCGACTTCGGCTCAGGTCATGATCTCACGGTTCGTGGGTTAGAGCCCCGCATCGGGCTCTGTGGTGACACCTCAGAACCTGGAGCCTGCTTCGGGTTCTATGTCTCTCTCTCTCTCTGTCTTCCCTCCCCTGCTCACATTCTGTCCTCTCTCTCAAAAATAAATAAATATTTAAAAAAAAAATTAAAAATGAAGGCTAAAAAGCTTTACGAGTGTACGTGTCTGTGTGTGTTCATGTGTGTTAACAGAAAATAGGTTATGATCATTCACAAGGTTCTTTAGATACTGCTTGTGTTCAGTTTCTGCAGCAGTTTTTAAATTTATTTAATTTATTTAATTTTTTCCTGGAGGCTCAGGACTCTGTTCCAGTTTCTGAGCCGAGATATGAGGCCCTCTAGCTCACCATGCTGAGATTCATGATCATCACCCTGTGCCTAACACACCAGCTACTATTCTAGGAACTTGGCTGCCTTTTTGAGACTCAATTCCCTTTCTTGTGTTCCAGTTTTATTCATAAATGATAATGATCATTATAGCTAGCATTTTGTGGGGACTCAATGGGCACCAGGTGCTTGCATAAGTGCATGATCTCATTTAATCCTCCTAATAAGCCTATTGCAAGGGTTATGGATGAGAAAACTGAGATTCAGTTACGGTAGCAAGTGACAGAACCAGGGCCACCCTTAACGGGTGCATTGAGTCCCTGCCCAATACCCAGTCTGTCTAAGATCATGCTTTACAATGCCCCTTCCCTTTCCCAGCTCACTCCTGATGTTCACAAAACTCTCGTGGTCCCCAGAGAATCAGTTATGCCAAGAGTATTTTGCGAGATGTTAATTTGTGTTAAATACACTTTCCGTCCTCCACAAGTAAAGTGATGTGATGATATTAATCATAAGTCAAGATAATGCCTAGATTCTAGGCAAGCAATACACTCCTGGGGGTGTACCTAGGAGCCCTGGAAAGAAAGTGTTGTTTACAATTGTCGGAGCCCCCCAAGTTAAACCTACGTCATTCAATGGGCACAGGTTGACAGTTCCACTAATGTGGTCACCCACCAGCTGTTAAGTCCTAGAGTTCTCATGTCACTTGGAATACTTGAGCCTAGTCTTGTTTGAGGAGCTGCCTGGGGGCAGTCAGACTAAAATTGTCCGTTTGTCCGTGTCACCAGGCAGGTGGCATTCATCCACCCCTTGGAATGACTGTGCAATGACTATACGAGTGGGGCTCGGCAAGACAGCCAGGAGTGTTGACAGGTGCTTTGTGTAGGACATGCAGGAGCTGGGACCATTCCTTGCTCTTTCAGATAAACATGGCGGTAAGGTTAAGGGGAAGAGGATCAAACCTCCAGTTGTTCTCAGAGCCAACAGGCTGGGAAAAGCAGTGAATGAAATGGAAAGTGCTAGGAAAGTTTAGGAGAATCACAATAGGATGTTCTCCTTTCTGAGGAAGGCTCTGGGGATGATCTAAATGACAAAGATCCTCAAGGTCCTTCCTCCTCCATACCTGCTAAGGTCTAGGGTGTTACTTGCCCAGGGGCTGGGTTATTCTCCCTCCTCCAACACAAAATCCAAGTGTCCCATTCCAGCGGCTCCCCCTTCACCTTTCCCCAGTCATTCTCTGTGCTCACTTGGACCTTTCATCTGGAAGAAACTTGCAAGAAGGATAAGGAATTTTTATAAACTTACCGTGATTTATTATGTCCCCACTCTGGCCCCCAACAGGCCACTCTAGGGAGACTTGATGAATAGTGTGTTCAGCCAAGTGTTCGTTATCCTTATGATCTCTGTAACTGTTCTTTGACTGGGGTGGGGGCAGGGGCGTCTGCTCACCCAGGACACGTATCAGTACCAGTCATTATAAAGGGAAGAGCTGAGGCTGATTGCCAGAATGGTGAGGAAGTGCCTCCGCCTGGAGGAGAGTTAGCAGCCCAGCAACCCTGGCCCCAGCTAGTCTTTGAGACCGCATGACTTGCAGCCGCCTCCCCAGTTCCTCCTTGGCAACAGGCTATAAAGCAGAGAACCATTTATTGCTCAGCAGACATTCGATGTAGCCTACAACTGATTCCCAGGGACCATACAGCTTGGCTTATTATCTGTTTTCAGGGACTTCTTGCAAAATCCATCAATCAGCCCATGAGATCCTCATCCTTCCTCTTCCAGAAAGCTGTGTCTGCGATGTAGTCCGTAGTCCCTGTCACAAACACTATCGAGAGCTGGGAAAGGTCTGAGATTGAATACTACAAGTTAGCCTGGCCTGTCAGAGCTTCATGGATGCTAGTCGCAGACATAAGACCCCTGGGTCAGAAACAGAGGTCTTAGACTCACAGTACAGTATGTGGTGGGGGCCTCAGTGTATTTCTATCCGTTCCTCCACCCCGATGCCCACGGCGGGGACATAGATGGATGCGGGGACACATAGTCGATTTCATTACAGGCGTGTAACCCTGAGCTTAGGGAACCCAGATCTTTCATACGGTACAGTATGTGTGGCTGTCCAGCACTTCAGAAGGAGACGCTGTGTGCTATACAAACATCCTGGAAAAGATAGTCTGGGGAAGTTGGTGCTTCTACTACCAAGACGTGCAGAGATGTGAGAGACCCATGAAGAATTCTTTCCCTACATGGGTCACATAAATACATTTAATAAAATAGTGAGGGCTGAGATAAAAGTATTGAAAAGGCACTTGAAACCAGTGTTCATTATGTCTGCTAATTTGTTTTAACACACTTTCCCTTCAGTAAACCCATTGTATTATTAACTGTTTGGAAAGATGTTATGTTTGTAAATTGAGGAATTAGATGTAACAATAAATGAGGGACTAAAGAGAACATGTTTATGATTATTATCAGGGTTTTTTTGGCATGTTTTTTCCTTTAAAAAAAAACCTGATTGGTTCATTATAACTACTGGATGCTAACTTCCTGTGCTATTACTTCTAGGCTATTAGTGTAAATAAGAGGAAAATTAAATTGGTTTGGTCTGAAGCCAGCCACTTCCCAGTACAGAACAGTACTTGTTCAAAATCTTGCCCACTGTGTTATTTAAAGCTGGAATGAGCAAATTAGAAAGTAATGATAAAGGGAACAAAATCTTGAAATACAGATGAAAGGACTGAATTGCTTTTTTTTTAAGTTTATTTATTTATTTTTGCGGGGGGCAGAGAGAGAGAGAGAGAGAGAGAGAGAGAGAGAGAATCCCAAGCAGGCTCCATGCTGTCAGTGCAGAACTGATGCAGGCCTCGATCTCACAAACCACGAGATCATGACCTGAGCCAAAATCAAGAGTCGGTGCCCAAGGACAGAACTGCTTTTTAAAAAATATATTTTAGGGGTGCCCGGGTGGCTCAGTCGGTTAAGCGTCTGACTTCAGCTTAGGTCATGATTTTGCAGTTCATGGGTTCGAGCCCTGTGGACAGCTAGCTCAGAGCCTGGAGCCTGTCTTTGGATTCTGTGTCTCCCCCTCTCTCTCTGTCCCTCCCTTGCTTTCTCTTTCTCTCTCTCTCTTAAAAATAAATAAAACATAAAAAAAAATTTTAAATATATTTTATCTTCCTACTTCTATGAATATTTGCTGCTCCCAAGAACGTTTCATAACATTTCCAAGGAGACAATGACAAAGGTGATAATTTCTATTAGTTCAGGGACCAACAATGCAGGGAACAGAAGAAAGGAACTGACAGGTTTAATGACTCAGTAACCTCGTCCCTTCCCCTCTGTCACTCAATGTTTGAAAATCCTGCCTTTCTTTTAATTATAAAATCTATTTAATCGTCTATTGGATGCTTACCATGTACAATACCCATTCAAGACTGAGTAAAAGGTGGTCTTGGTTAGGCTGATAAATCGTAATGCAAGTGAAATTAAATGCCCTAAGAATGCCGTGAGAATTCAGAGTAGAAAAGGAGTATGTCTCAGAGTGCAAAGAGAGCTTTATGTAGCAGAGGCTAAGAGCATGGACTCAGGAAACAGCCTGGGTTCAGAACTCAGATCTGCCGCTTACTAATTAGTCAAATGACATTATCCCATCGTTCTTCAGTTTCCTCATATGTAAAATAGGGATAATAATACTTGTCTCAAAGGGTTGTTTTGAGGATTAAATGAGTTAATATATTCAAACCACACAGAACAGTGCTGGGCACAAAGCTAAGTGCTTTAGAAGTCCAGCTGTAATTGCTGTTGTTATATGTATGATTGTGGAGCTCAGGAAAAAAAAAAAAAAAACAACCTTTATGAATGAGAAGTCACTACAGGTGATCCTGGTTAACAGCAGGGAATGGAATGGAGACAATGTCAGACATCCCTTTTCTGACAGCCCAGCTGAGGCCCTAGAAACATGGATGTCCTTGGGTCTTGCTCTGGGGAAGGCTAGACAAAGACATTCCACACCTGCTGCTCTGAGCCTAGGGCAAAGGTTGCATATGTGCATACATCTGAACTGAAATATTCATGAAGGATGTACCCAATTGATTTTCCCTGAGTCGTGGAATGACAGGTGATGTTTACTTTCTTATTTTTGCTTGTCTATACTTTCTAATTACTAATAATTAATATCTATTATTTGTTATATTAGGAATAAATGAAACCCTGTTTTAAAACGCCATTATTCATTAAACAGTTGGCATTTATTGATAAAAAATTGTGTTTCTATTCTTTTCAAGCAAGGACTATAATATGCAGAAATTTGTGACTACGATGAGTCCAGAATTCACTAGGAGGGTGGCATATGGAAACCAATCTCTTCGCTAGTAAGTGAGTCTGGCTGACAACCCAAAATGGTAATGTGACCATAACATTACTTGATTCCATTTAAATCTTACAGCAACAATAGAGGTAGATATTATCGTCTCAATTTTATAGATGAAAACTCAGAGTATTATATATCATATTGGTAATCAAGAATTTGGGAATCTAATGGGATGCCTGGCTGGCTCTGTTCGTAGAGCATGTGACTCTTAATCTCTGGGTTGGGAGTTCAAGCCCCACACTGGGCATAGAGATTACTTAAAAAAAAAAAGTTATAAAAACTTTGGAATCTGAGAATATCATGCATCTAGTCTAGGGTTCTCAGCCTCAGCACTAGTGACATTTTGGATCAGAAAATTCTTTGTCATGGGGACTGTCCTATGCATTGTAGGACATTCAGCAGTAGCCCTAGGTTCTACCCCTAGACACCTGTAATATCCCTTTCCTCACAGGTTGTGACAAGCAAAAACATCTTCAGACATTGCCAAATGTCCTCTGATTGAGAACCACTGGTCTAGTGTATTCTATTCATTAATTATTAATTATATATCATTAATCATTAATTATGTATGAATTAATTATTCATATTAAACTCAACATTCAAGATATAAACCTCAAATCATTTTCAACACTTCACCTTTATAGGGGGCTTAGTCCTTCAATTAAATCTTTAATTGATGTTGCTGTTGATGAAAACAGACATTATGACATAATGGACATATTTTGTGTAAATATTTTCCTGTCTTTTGAATTACTTCCACCCTAATGTTATCAAATGAACAAACATTTTTTTAATTTTTATTTTAGAGAGAGAGAGAGAGAGCATGAGTTGGGGAGAAATGTAGAAAGGAGAATCTTGAAAAAAAAAACTTTTTTTTTAATGTTTTTAAATTTATTTTTGAGAGAGAGACAGAGAATGAGTGGGGGAAAGGCAACCAGAAAGGGAGACACAGAATCCAAAGCAAGCTCCAGGTTCTGAGCTGTCAGTATAGCACCTAAGACTGGGCTTGAACTCACGACCTGTGAGATCATGACCTAAGCCCAAATCAGACACTATAACGGACTGAGCCATCCATTCTCTTTAGGTGCCCCTAAAAAGAATCTTAAGCAGGTTCCATGCTCAGCCCAGAGCCTGACTAAAGGCTCAATCCCACGACCCTGGGACCATGACTAGACCTGAAATCAAGAGTTGGACGCTCAATCAACAGAGCCCCCCAGGTGCCCCAGGTGACATGATTTTGATTCCTATTGTGCTATTAGTTTGAACTACTTTTCTCACTTTGTTTAATTAAAATATTTATCTTTTTCCCCTTGAAAAAATTGTAAGAAAAAAAATAAGTGTTCTCTATGCAGTTTTTCAGTGCCTTTAAGCTTAGAAGGCACTTCCTGGTGGGGAGTATATATTTGGAAATGGAGGGGAAAGTGTGGCATGCCTGTTATACACACTGACATACTTAGTAAGCATGCTCCTACATGTAGTATAGAAAAGTGAGCTTGCTCTCTTTTGTAAAACACATTCTCCTACTCTTAAAAGCAATCATTCCCTGCTTATATAAACACTTGCTAGGTTTTTAATTGACATATGCCAGACCTAGTAATAATTAGAGCTAACATTTACCGAGCACTACATTACACGATCTCTCAAGTATAACATGGTGTTTACAACACTGGAATGTGTCGGGAGGCCAGAATTGGATGCGCTTGAGTTTAAAATTTAAGAAACTGGGATGAGAATTCTGCTTCAGGGCCACACACAAACAAAAACCCCGGAAAGGTTTTAAATGCAGACCCTAAAATTGCACTGTCCAAACCGATTGCTACTAACCTCCCATGCGTATCTAAATTTTAACTAAAGTGAAATAAATTTTAAAATTCAGTTTTGGCCACACTAGCCACATTTCAAGTGTTCAACAGCCACATAAGGCTAGTAGGTATCATATTAACAGCACAGAGTAACATTTCCATCATCGAAGAAAGTTTTATTGGACAGTGCAGAGCTAACAGAATATTGCTTTCAGGGCCATTTTTGTGATACCAGATAAAGCTTTTGGAATTCCTGACAAGTTTCCAAAGCTGTGTAACAGAACTGGTTGTTGGAGTTGCCTGAACTTCCTCCAGAATTGGTGAAAAGCATCAGGTTGGGGATAGTTTGGTTGGTTGTTACTTTCTGTCCAATATAATACTAAGGCTCTAAGAAATTCTGTGGTGAATTTCTTCTACAGGAACACAAGAGCAGAAAAAGCCCAGGATAGCTCAGAAAACTTCCGTCCTGTAATATCCAGTAAAACTGGTGACCATTCACTGGGTGTTTCCTATGTGCCAGTCACTGTGCTGAATGCATACTTCCTTCAATCCTCACAAAACCTCTAAAAGATGTGTATCGTTGCCACCATTTCACAGGTAAGGAAGCTGAACTTTAGAGGCCTAAGGTCACACAGTAGCAGAGCCAGGATCTAAAACAAGATAGCTTTATGCTCATGTGTTAAGCACCCCTGTAAACCTCTGGTTCTTCACTTTCCTCATCTGCAAGTCTAAAAGGACTAAATTAGAAAACCCCAAAGTTCTCTACCATTTCTAAAACTATGTTCTAAATTAGAATAATACCCCCCGCCCCCCCATTTTCCCAAGCCAATGAACTATGCAGGGTTTGGAAGAGCGCCTTGCTACCTAAGGATATGCTTTCTCCCATCCATACTTTTTCCTGAAACCTTTCTCGGCTTCCCATTATCTAATGTGGTTTCGACTGTTGTGATGTTTATCTCACGCCACACATACTCCTGAACTAGAGAACGTGCTCTCGTGGCAAGGAGGGATTCGCTCCGGTAAATTCTTAAAAACTTAGCAGAACGCCTAGTGCACAGTAAATGCTCCACGAACATTTATGGAATTAACTGGAAGTGGACTGGCAGGAAAACGTGAACCACTTGAAGAGAACTATTAAGGATATTACTTAGAAAACGGGGCTGTCTGAAGAAAACCCCGAATGGAATAGCCCGTATGGGGGGGCGGCTGGAGACAAATTCTGAGCCGCAGACACCTGACGAAGTGGAATAACGTTAGGGATGGCGGTGGTGACGTTCGCAGGGGGCGGAGCGGACGGCGCCAGGACTCTGGGAGAGGCGGCAAACTCCACCCACCCCGGAACAGCGGCCGCCTGCCCTCCCGGGTCTTCCAGGTTCCCGGGACCGCATCCCAGCCCCGCCCCTCCTCGGAGGTCGCTGCTGCGACGGCAGCTGCGGCTGCGCAGTGGCGCGCGCGTAGGCGAAGCGGCGCGCGCCGCGGTCAGCTGATTGCTCCGGCTGGCACGTGACTTGCTCCGTAGACGCTGGGGTCGTGAAAGCCGTGGGGCCGGAGCTTAGGTCCGGGAGGGATGGAGCGCTGAGCCGTTAACGTCTGCCGGGCTGTCCGCCTCCGTACCTGTTAGTGCAGCCACTTCGTCGTTTGACATCTTCCTGGGTCAGTGAGCGATGGTTACCCCGGATGGGGAGTCCTGGCCAGGCCGAACCTTGCGCTGCGGTCGCCGTCTGGGAGGGATGGGGGCGGGCGCAGGGGCCGAAGCTGTGGCGTTGGAGCTGGCTGGGTGGCTGTGGCTGGTTTCTCGGCGCCAGTTCGTTGAAACCTTGGGCGTAGGTTCTGTTTCTAAGGAAGAGGAAGCAGGGAAAAAGAAATGGCCCTAGGGGGTACGGAATAGCAGAGACAGGAAGGCAAAACACTGAGGGTCTGGGACATTTCTCCTTGCATTGAGGGTGGGGAGCAAATCCACGCCCCCTGATTGAGAGGGATGAAATGTGACAGAGTGGCCCAGATGAGGATCTGGGGTGGTGTTGTGTGAAGTCACCGCGAGCTCGAGAGCCTTCACTGGGTGTACGCGCTTGTGAGTAGGGGGATGGCAGTTTAAAGGGTCTGCGAGCCCTTCACTACTGGCAGGGGTCTCTCGCACAGGATGCAGGATCTTTGTAGGCAGGGGAAAGAGTGAGAATCCAGAGAACTCAAACCATTTTTTATTAGAATGGGGGAAGGGTAGGCAAGAAACCCTGCAAAGGAACTTGAGAGAGTCACGTAAGGCAAATTGAATCATCTGAAAATGAGTAAATAGAAGCTGATACTCTTTTCAGAGGAAAAGTCTGGTATGTTAGGGAAAGATAAAATATTTCAGTGAGAGCTCAGAACTTAGCACTGCTCTAGGAATGCGGGAGTGGGGTGTAAACAGTCCAGCCTTAGGAGTTCCCACCAGTGTTGGGGAGAGAAGTCACACACACATGAAACATTGAAGTACTATGAAGTTGCAAGAAATGATCAAAAAGAATGCTAAGTGCTTTGGAATTGTGAAGTAGGGATGGAGATATGACCCGACAGTATCATGAAATGTCCTGGAGGAAAGATAACTGGGGCTGGGCCTTTGCAAGCCAGTGGGATTTGAACTGGTGGAGAGAAATGAGGAGAACTTTCTAGGTGAGGAAATCCACAGGATCTGAAGGCCTGAAGATGAGAAGAAAGTGCTTCTAGGGGAGTAAAAAATCCATGTTTGTGGTGGATTTGAATTACGGAGAAGTGAGAAATAAAGTTGGGGTCTGATAATGAAGACTACTGAATGATATTTACTCATTCATTCAACTGATACTCATTCAACTGAGCTATATATATATATATATACCAAGTACTATGCTGCTATTAAGGTTTAGGAAACAGGATCTCTCTCGTAAAGCTTACAGTCAAGTGGAGGAGATGGGTTTTAATAAATAATCGTGCAAGTGTGAAATGTGCTTGGAAGGAATAACAGTGGTGTGAAAGAGTTTGTAAAGGAGATGCCTTTTTAGAAAGTACAAAGGAGGCTTTTTGGAGCATGTGACTTTCAAACTGATAGCTGAAAAGAGGCTAGAAAGGAGGAGAAGGTGTGACTGAAAATGTTCCAGGTGGAAAGAACAGCGTATGTATGTCCGTGCCCTGAGATGTGAAGAGGAATAAAGCTTTTGAGAAGTTGTAGGAGGACTAGCATGGCCAAACCTGGAGGGAGCTATGTGAGAGAGGCATGCAGAGGAAGGCTGGGATCAGGCCCAGCAGGGCTTTTATCCTAAAAGTAAAGGGAAGCCAGTGAAGATTATAGTCAGTAAAGTGAGTTAGACATGTTGTTGTTGTTTTTTAATATTTATTTATTTTGAGAGAGAGAGTGAGAGCACGCAAGTGGGGGAAGGGTGGAAGGGTGGGGACAGAGGATCCAAAGTGGGCTCTGTGCTGACAGCAGAGAGCCCAACATGGGGCCTGAACTCACCAGCCCTGAGTTCGTGACCTGAGCCAAAGTCAGACATTTAACCGACTGAGCCACCCAGGTCCCCTAGACGTGGTTTTTAAAAATAAAATTTTGTTGGGGTGCCTGGGTGGCTCAGTCACTTAAGTGTCTGACTTCGGCTCAGGTCATGATCTCACAGCTCATGAGTTCGAGACCCATGTCAGGCTCTGTGCTGACAGCTCGGAGCCTGGAGCCTGCTTCAGATTCTGTGTCTCCCTCTCTCTCTGCCCCTCCCTCACTCATGCTCTCTCTCAAAAATAAACATTAAAAAATTTTTTTTAAAAATAAAATTTTGTTGAGAGAGTGGAGGGTGCAAAAGTAAATGAGGGGAAACCACCTTGGGAGGACGTTGTTGTAATTCCTGCCAAGAGATGGCAAAGCAATTAATAGATCCTCCTGTAAGAAATGGAGAGCCACTGAAGGGTTTGAAGTTAGGATACCTTCTCTCTCCAGTAAGGAATTGAGAAGGTTTAACTGTATTCACTTTTGAGACTCAAGGAGTCAGGGAAGGGAAAGAGTGATTAGATTCTATATTGACCCTTCACTGAGGGCAGTTCTAACTACCCCCTAAGCAGTCCTGAAGTCCACAGGGAATCGTTTGGGAGTTGACTAGAGATTCTTTTGCAAAAATCTGTCTTTGGTCTCTCAGACTTATCGTCTGGTAATGTTATCTTCTCCAGAATACCTTTTATTGAACAATAGTAAAGGGCGGACTCAGTTACCTTTCATGTTTATCTTGTTCTCACAGGTCTTTGAGAGAAGGTAGATGAAAATGCTGTTCATTGTAAAGGTAGGAACCTGTTAAGACCCTTGGAGCTAGAAACAGTTTTGTCTCAGTGTGGCATAACTTCCAGAGTGTACTGACTCCTGGTATTGTTCCTGCTGATACACCTACATAATACTTAACCACAATCATATCTAGAGAGAAGGCTGAGTTTCCTAAAGTACATTGTAATCTTTGATTCAGCAGTTTTGGTGAACTTTTTCTAGTAGGACACCTTCAAAGGATTGGCAGTGGTGGTCAGCGCTTTTAAAACTGCTTTTCTGTAAGCTTGGGTAAACCTAGTCAGTACACAGCGGCTGGAGGAGATAATGAGCAACAAAGTAGAGCTCAAAGTGCTCAGGTTGTCAATCACGGTTCTTTGGCAACAAGCAGGTTTTAAGGTGTGCTGAAGACGCAGCGGAGCCTCAGGGTTGTGTCTCAGAGCTCCCGGATCTTTTTCTCTTGGTATATCTTGCAGGGACTAGATAAAATCTAAAGAAACAGTACCTGGCATCTGACTAAAGTAAATGCTAAGAGCTAGATAGTGTAATTTTGCATTTAAACTGGATAGAAGATACTCGTTTTTAATTTTTGGCATGTTAGTCTTAGGAGCTTCATTTACATTTGCTTTTACAACCTAAAAAGAAACTTCTGGGCTTCAAAAGTTGGATACTATGATTATTTCCACAACTTGTGAAATAATTCCATTGGCCAAAGAGCAAAACTGGAATGCCGAAATAAACCTTTATGGCAGGATCTCCTTTGTAGTCCACTAGTTCCAGAGCAGTCTTCCTATTGAACTTGAGTTTGTTTAGGGGCAGCTACAGTTTTGACTAAGTACCTCCTAGGTAAATTTTTTTCTTGTACATATTCTGATCTGTCTGCAGGAGTAAATCTTTTTCACCCTTTGGATGTGACATTTAATACCCTTTTATGTATAAACTAATTCATGTTAGATTCCCATTTCATAAATGTTTTTAAGACCTAGTAGAAACCATTAGCATAGTGCCCTTGGAAAGATAGCTCAGGCAATGACCCAGACCATTCTAAAATCTTACTGAGATGACTGACCTTTGGAACTAGAAATTTCAAACTGTATTCTTTTTTTTTTAATTTTATTTTTTTAAATTTACATCCAGATAAGCATATAGTGCAACAATGATTTCAGGAGTAGATTCCTTGATGCCCCTTACCCATTTAGCCCATCCCCCCTTCCACACCCCTTCCAGTAACCCTCTGTTTGTTCTCCATATTTATGAGTCTCTTCTGTTTTGTCCCCCTCCCTGTTTTTATATTATTTTTGTTTCCCTTCCCTTATGTTCTTCTGTTCTGTATCTTAAAGTTCTCATATGAGTGAAGTCCTATGATATTTGTCTTTCTCTGACTGACTAGTTTCACGTAGCATAATACCCTCCAGTTCCATCCACGTAGTTGCAAATGGCAAGATTTCATTCTTTTTGATTGCCAAGTAATACTCCATTGTGTGTGTGTGTACATATATATATACACACATATATACATATATATATACATATACATATATATATACACACATATATACATATACATATATATATATATATATATATATATATATATATATACATATATATATATGTACACACACACACACACACACCACATCTTCTTTATCCATTCATCCCTTGATGGACATTTGGGCTCTTTCCATCCTTTGGCTATTGTTGATAGTGCTGCTATAAACATGGGGGTGTATGTGTCCCTTCGAAACAGCACACCTGTATCCCGTGGATAAATGCCTGGTAGTGCAATGGCTGGGTCTTAGGGTAATTCTGGTTTTAGTTTTTTGAGGAACCTCCATACTGTTTTCCAGAGTGGCTGCACCAGCTTGCATTCCCAGCAAACTATATTCTTTTGTTGTTGTTTTTTTTAAATTTCTTTTTTTAATGTTTACTATTTTTGAGAGAGAGAGAGAGACAGAGAGCAAGCAGGGAAGGGGCAGAGAGAGAGGGAGACACAGAATCTGGAGCAGGCTCCAGGCTCTGAGCTGCCAGCAGAGAGCCCCAATTGGGGCTCGAACCCATAAACTGTGAGATCATGATCTCAGCCAAAGTCAGATGTTTAACTGACTGAGCCGGCCAGGCACCCCCTGAAACCGATGTGTTTTTAAAGATATTTTAAGCAAGCTATCAGTGAATAGAAAGTTACTTGTAAATTAAAACTGATAATAGGTGGAGTAACTTTACCATGAAAGCTTTTCTTTATGAAGCAGCCTATACTTTAGTGTTCCTGTATGAGTGCTACTGGCATTTTGGACAGGACTCTGTTGTCTGGCCTCTGTACGGGGAGAACCTAAAATGCTCCCGTATATTTTCAGACTCCTGGAGGAGAGAGGTACCATTTGCTTGCAAAACACATGTGGTGCTACCATTTATTTGTTGGACAGATACTTGCGTGCTTGTTAAGTGATAGGCACTCTGTTAGTTATTGGGGATCTAGAAGTTAAGAGTAGTATTTTAATAAGCTAGCATGTAAAATGTGTATAGCCGCTAGCTGTGTGATTTTGGGCACTAATTTCATTAACTGTTCTGTCGTTTTCTAGTGGGGGTGGTAGTAATATCTTCTTTGAGTTAAGCACAAAATTACTTAGCATACTGAAGTGGTTATCACATAGTGCATATTCAGTAAGTGGTTGTCACTACCAGTAAACAGAATCTCAAGCTTCTAGAGTGAAGAATGGGAGAAAACTAACATGTTGTAAGTCTGTAACTTGATGAATTTCAGGCTAGGATACGTTGTGTTGTAGATATAAGCATCTTCTGGCTGAACATGGTATTGTGGTCCATTCACGGTTACAAAATACCAGCCCAGGGTTGCTTGGCTGGTTCAGTCCATGGAGCATGTGACTCTTGATCTCAGGGTGTGAGTTTGAGCCCTGCATTGGGTGTGGAGCCTACTTAAAATAAAAATTAAAAAAAAAAAAAAAACCCACCCCAAAGAAAAGGGAAATAACGTTTGGAAGCCATGAGTGTAGATTCAGGGATTCCCCTGGATTGGAAGGAATTGTTTGTTCCTTGGGTCATTGCTGAGTTGCATATGGCAGAGAGGAAGTCTCTAGGAGCTCAGAAGGTCCTGATGATTACTTTCAGTAATAGGTGTACAGTGCCCTCCTTGCCATGTCTAGCTTACCAGAAATTACCAGAAATTTTCCCTAACACAACCTAACACCACCCCCTCCCTAACCCTTCAGTGTTTAAGACAGATATCTATGCAAAAGGAAGGCTTGGCTCCTCTTCTTAAATTTATATATTTATTTTGAGAGAGAGGGAGAGAGAGAATTCCAAGCAGGCTCTGCACTGTCAGGATGGAGCCTGATGTGGGGCTTGAATTCATGAACCACAAGATCGTGGCCTGAGCCTTAAGTCGGACCCTTAACCGACTGAGCCACCCAGGCGCTGCCAATTTATTATTAATTTATTTTTTAGAGAGACAGCACATGTGGGAGAGAGGGGCTGAGGGAGAGACAGCACATGTGGGAGAGAGGGGCTGAGGGGGAGAGGGGGAGAGAGAATCTCAAGGAGGCTCCACGCTCAGCCTGACACGGGTGAGGTGACCCACGACCCATGGTTGATCCCATGACCCTCAGATCATGAGCTGAGCCAAAATCAAGAGTGGGGTGCTCAACCATCTGAGACACCCAGGCGCCCCAGGCTTGGCTTTTACAAATTGTTTCTAGCCAACTGAAATAAAAAAGATGATCATTTATAAACTATGTCTATTAAAGATGAAATTGTCTTCCATCTTTAAATGTATTTATGGCATGAAATTCAGGTAGTCTGTAATGGGATTATAGAACAATTTTAAATACTTTAGTTGAAAACAGAAAAAAGCAAAAATTAAGGCTTATTTAAAGAAATATGTTCTGACAGTTTTTAAGTTTCATTCTGTATGAGTCATGAGACTACTCCTTGAAAGGTAAAATTCCCCTTTTAGTTACTAGAAACTTTTAAACAAGTTTTATTACCAGTAAGCCAAGCCCTTCCCACAATCTCAAGATGGTTCTGTTTTGAAGAGTAGAATTTTAACATTCAAAGAGGAAAAAGTTGTTATTTTTTCTTTTTAATTTTTTTTAATGTTTATTTTTGAGAGAGAGAGTGTGTGTGAGCAGGGGAGGGACAGAGAGAGAGGGAGACATAGAATCTGAAGCAGGCTCCAGACTCTGAGCTGTCCGCACAGAGCCCCATGCAGGGCTCAAACCCACAAACTGTGAGATCATGACCGAGCTGAAGTCAGATGCTTAACCGACTGAGCTATCCAGGTGCCCCCCATTTAAAAAAAAATTTTTTTTAATTTTATTAAATAATTTATTAGTTTTTAAAATCACAGTTGGAAGGCTATGTGATATTTCTCTGACATCCAAGGTGTTTCTTCTCGTGCTTATTGAAATCGGCACTTTATTTAGTAAACCTGTATTCTCAAGGACTGAAAAGGAGGTGGTTTTGCATGTAGACCACTTGCAGTCTCATTGCAAAAATTTATTTACTGTGAAAGGTGGTTGCATTTCAAAGATTAACATATTGTTTTCTGAAAGAGTTAAAGTCAGTTCAGTGTTGGAGCACTTACAGGGGTGCTATATTTTCTGTGATTGCCCCTAAGTTGGGTCAGGCTCATACCTTCAAAAAGAAATGCTAGCAGCTCTCTGTTTGAGCTTATTATCCCCACCATTTATGTTGTGATAGTTATTGCTTTACTGTTTTTGTTTTATATTCAAGTGAATTGTGGTAGGAAAATAATCCACGGCCTTCAGATTCCCAGCAATGGGTTGATAACAGTAAATAGTCTCAGAGCTTTGCACCCAGGTTTTCCTTTCTTCTCTCCTTTCTTCCATTTTGAAAAATAATTGTTACTGCTTTTTTTTTTTAATGTTTATTTTTGAGAGAGCGAGAGTGCAAGCAGGGGAGGGGCAGAGAGAGAAGGAGACAGGCTCCAAAGCTGGCTCTTTGCTGACAACAGAGAGCCTGATGTGGTGCTTGAACCCATGAACCGTTAGATGACGACCTGAGCCGAAGTCAGTCAGTCAACTGACTGAGCCGCCAGGCGCCCCACTGTTTGTTTTTTGTTTCTTTGTTTTTAAAAGCAGCATACTTACTGCAGTCAGACAATATAGAAGTATTTTAAAAATTTGATCAGTGTTTCTCTTGTGTTTCCACTGGATGCTGCCTTGATTTTTCTTTTTTATCTTGTCATCTGGATTAAATTTCCCTCCCACCCCTAGCTACACACACAGACCTACCTACTCATACAGACCTGCGTGCTCAAAATTGTAAGCTCCTTCACGATAGGGAGTTCATTTTATTTGTTTTGCTTCTTAGATCCTACTACGGTTCTGGAAACTTAAGCACCCACAACGTTTGGTGAGATAAATGATATGATCCTAAATTGAAAACAGTTACAGTCAAGCAAGAGACATGTGACAAAACACAAAATAGATGTCTGCTTTAATGCAGTTAGTTAATTACATGGTTCTAAATGGGTTGAGGGAGAACATACTGAGGGGGACATAATAATGGTTTTAGTGCATGGTTGGGTGTAGTTGGGGAAATCTTTCATGAAGGGAAGTTTGAATTGATTTAAACAGGAAAGGAGTTGTTTTGTGCAAAATGGACTGAGCGGAGGCAAGTAGAAAGAGGACTAAAGGTAGGCAGGCCTGAGGACAAGATTGATAGAGTTCAGGAAGATTGTGAAGATAAAGTAGAAAAACTCAGACAAGGACATCAGTAGTGATGACAGTGAAGACTGGCAGATTTGAGTTTTATTTCCAGGAAAGAAGCAAAGTAGGGGCAGACATTTTTGTGAGTTAATCAGCCTTCTATCATCTACAGTAATTTTTTTAGAGTTGGAAAAATTTTTTAAGGAGAAGTTTTGGGAATGAATCTGGATTCTACACCGTGGTCAAAGAAAGGACTTTTATGTAGGGCGTTTAAAATCCTCTGTATGCTGTCCTTCATAAATTAAATAAAAGTTCGCATTTCTTGAGCAAAGTAAGAGTTTACTCAGATTTTGTTTTGTTCTGTACTTGATATCGTATTGCTTTTCACATTTTAAGCTTATAACCTGCCATGGAAAGCATGCAAAAAGTGGGTTTCTAAACTCCACAGAACAAAAATCCATTTCTGTGTTATAGAACTAGCAATACTGTATGATTCTTGATGATATGACATTTAGCCATCTTATTAAAGAATATCTACCATTTTTTTAATAACATTCACCATATAATCAGTATGCAATCCACTACTTAATCACGGAAATGCCTATTTTAGGACAGTGGTTCTGAAACCGGAGTGATCACCTGAATTACCTGAGGGATGTAACAAGAATATTAAAAAAAAAAAAAATTCTTGGATCTCACCCTGTATAGATTAATGGAATAGAGGAGGAGAAAGGGATCTTGGATATCGTATCCAGTCCTCTCATTTTACAAATGAAGAAACTTACACAGACAGTGATAAGCAGAACTGGAATTAGATTTCAGGTGTTCATATTTTCAGTGCAGTGCTCTGGCCATTACATTGTGCTTCCTGAAGTTGGCATTTGGGTTTTCTCTGGCTGTAATTTCCAGTGAGATAAAAGGATTGCTTACCAACCTTGATCTCATGCTTCAGACGTAACTATTACTAACCAGCATTGCCCTTTTGTATTATCTCCAGGGTTCATTGTTACCATGCCATTTAGTGGTCTCTAAACTTTTACATGATTTCAAGAGTGAGGATACTGCCTTTTTAAATAAATTGTATCGGGTGTGTGTGTGTGTGTATGCACACGCGTGTGTGTGTTCACATATAGTACTTCATTATTGAAAACTTAGGAAACAGGAATGTATAGGAAGAATGAGAACATTCATTATTCACTCCCAAGAGATAATCTTTAACAATTTCTTTATAATTTAATGTTCACATGTACATACATCCTTTCCTTTCTTTAAGTTGGGATAGCTGGGACATGTGTACATTTTTATGGCTTTTGATAAATATTGAAACTGCCTTCTAGAAATTGTCTCTTTTTAAGCACAAAACTTTTTGGTCTTTCAGGTATTATATAGTTATTTTAGATTGAGGAGAAAGTACTAATAGCAAGTTATTATGTCTTTTTAATGGTTTTAAATGAATTTGTTTCATCAATCATGTCGGCATGCCATACATTTCGGAAGTAATAACATGTATGAATGTGTGGGACATTAATTCAAGCCCCATCTGTTCTTTTTTTTTTTTTTTTAACAAAAATGAACAATTTCTCCCCATATTACTAAAGCAATACATTTTCATTGTTGTGTTCACAGTATTACTACAGTCAGCTTAAACTTGTTAACATTTCTCAAGTTCATTGTTGTTACTCCTGCTTTCTATTGAGTGTTAAAACACTGCTGAGAGAGGCTGGAAGGTTATGGCTGGATCCCTACATAGAAACAAACAGATAACTTATAACAAAAACTGATGAACAGTCTATACAACAAAACTAGATGAGACTTCAGTTTTTGGCCATGATGGATCTTCTGGTACCATACTTGCTTTCTTACCATGAACAACTAGGAAACTGGACAAAATGTATGAAAAAATTCTTCCAAATATTGGACAACAGGTAGTATTTGAACTGAGAGACTGGAAACAAATGAAGCGAGATCCATAGTTCCTCTGCTTTCTACTTGGAATTGCTTTCTGTCTGGAGTCACTCTTTAGATCATGGTCTCAGAAGGAAAAACCAAGTAAAGCATGTTGGTCTTGCTGAATTGAGGAGACTGGAGTTGGGGAACACTTACCTGGCTGGAAGTTGCAGATCATATTGTCAGAAAGGAGGGAGCCAGACAGAAAAAACACCAAAAATTTGTATAGAGGTCTCTGTAGGAGGCCCAGCAAAGAATGACTAGAGAGCTTTAAGTGGAACAATATCCAGGGCACATGGGGCTGGGAAGTGTTTGAATACCTAGGGCATTCGCTAGAATCCCCAGAAAAACCTTAGTAGTAGAGCTTAATTAGCTTTAGACACATTCTAACAAAGTTTAAAAATAAGCCTCCAGTGTATTATGCTAATTTTCAAGTACCTGTCAGAAGAGAGTACAACATTCTTATAAGACGACAAAATCCAGTGATTGGCAATGTAACATTGTGAATTAGTGATCTAACAGAAAACGGAACATAATGAGGATAAAAATGAAAGGCTTTTGAAAATGGAACTTAGCTGAAAAATACATCTAAAGAGAAAAATTCACTTTGTGAGATGAATAGCAGATACTCTAAAGAAAAGTTCAGCAAACTAGAAGATAGAGCAAGAATATACCCAAACTGAAGCATAGAAAACAACTGAAAAAAAAATGAATGGAAGCTTTTTGACCTGTGGGACAGTATTAGGTGGTTTAATGTGTGACTTTTGTATTAAGAGAAGAGAAAGGGAAGCAGAAAAAAAATTTGAAGAAGAAGATGGATGGGATTTTTTCACATTTGATGAAAAGTAAACACAGATTCAGGAAGCTCAGTGAAGTCTAAGCTGGATAAACCCTTGTGACCATGGAATAGGCAAATTTTTCTTATGTCACAGAAAGCATATATTATGGGGAAAAAGTTGGTAAATTAGACATCAGAATTGATAAGTTGAAAGCACTGAGTGAGCACATATAACACCTGGAGCTTGCATACCTTTCTGATGGCCTGTCTGCTTGGGAAAACCGTTTGGCGCCTTCTTATGAAGTTAAACATACGCTAATCCTTCAGCTCTGGAATTCCACTTCTTGATGTTTAAGAGAAATGAAAATATATTTTCAAAAAAAGATTTGTCGTGGAATGTTCATAGCACCTTTGTTGTCAATGGCTCCAAAGCAGAAAGTCTAAATATCCCTCAACATGCGAATAGATCAGCAAACCGTAGTACATTCATGCAATGAATTAATAAGCAGTAAAACAGAATGTACTGCTGTTGATACAACATGGACAAATACGAAAGACTTGCTGAGCAAAAGGAGTCCGATACCGGAGAGTACATGATGTATTTTCATTTACAGCAAACTTCTGGATTAGGCAGAGCTGTCGTATGACCGCAGATCAGCATCTGCCCAGGGCTGGCAGTGCAGTAGGAGTTGACTGGGACTGGGTGTGGGGGAAGGCTTTGGGACAAAAGAGATGTTTTAAATCTTGGTTGTGGTAGTGGTTACACAGGTGTATATGTTTGTCAACAACTCATGAAACTTTATATTTTCATAAAGTTGATTTTTAAAAATATAGGGGAAGTGAAGGGAGCTAATCAGTAATAAACCAGATATTTTAACTAGATTATCTCATTTAATCCTCACAGTTATTTATTCATTCACAAATATTCAGTAGGTACTTTTTGAGGTTCTATATACTGGCCTCTGTGCCAGGTACTGAGTTGTGAGCAAAAATTATCATGGTTTCCACCAACTCTAATGGGCAGTTTATTTGGAAGAAAGACTTGAATAAAAAGTGTCCCTCAGGGAAACACTAAAAAGAAGGTGCTATGAGAGCATATAACATATTTATCTGTAGCATATAATATATACTGTCACAATGTATGATATCCATTCTGTGGTGTATCTCATATGAGGTACTTTCTGTGCCTTGGTTTCTTTGCAACTACTACCCATCTGATAAGGTTGTTTTAAACATACTAAATGAGTTAATATATATGAAGTGTTTTTATTGGTGCTAGGAGATAGGAAGTGCCCAGTAAGTATTGGCTGTTACCTTGATGACATTTGACAGTTCTAATTGTCTAATGTATACCTGTAATAACCCAGGGAACACTGGAGTAGGAAGAGGTTTAGGGGAAGACATGAATTTGACTAAAAACACTGGGTTTTAGATGTTTTTGAGGCCTCCAAGTGGAGAGGTCTTGTAGTTAGTTGAGGAGGCTTGTTGGGTATGGCTCTGGATGCAGCAGAGGAGTCTGAGCTGGAGGTAAAAATTTGAGAGAGTTCATCTAGCCTGGAATTGTCTTGTTATAGATAACATCCTCAAGAGAAAAATTGTATGCACATGTTTATACCCACATGTAACAGAGGGAGTCAGACCTAGGTCTGAGTCTTGAGGAATTCCAACATTTGATTAGGGTACCTTTTAATTTTCCCTTTTGTTAAACATATGATTCATGTGTATTTATGCCTGACTTCCAGTATGCAAGATGAAAAAAGGGAAATGATTAGGAATAAAAACAGAAGTCATTTGAAGCGTTCAGAGGAGATGGAAATGTCTAGGTTCTTGATGAGAAGATAACCAGTGGACACCCAGTTTTGACTGTTTCAGTGCAGCTGAGAGAAAAGGGGAAATGTGTTTAACAATACAATTTCATGTAAGATATATGTATATTCATCTGCAAAGATAAATTTTATATGGAGCTGAGCTTAAAGTTTTTTAAATTTGAAGGAAAAAAAAATTTTTTTTAATTAAGTAGGCTCTGTTCCCAGTGTGGGGCTTGAACTCAATGACCCCAAGATCAAGAGTCACATGCTCTCCCAACTGAGCCAGCCAGGCGTCCCTCAAGGAGAAATTTTTTTATGTGACTTGTGTCCACAGGGTAACGGTGGACATTGTTCAAAAACAGAACAAAAGGAATTTTGCATAAGACTTACTGATGCTGTTCTCAAAGGCAATTCTTAGGTTCATCATTTTGTTGATTCCTTCCAACAGTTGTGTGAAGAGATTTATAGCATTCCACAGATGAGGAAACTACTGAGGGAATAGTCAGGAGTTTAACTCTTAATGGGACTCTAAAGTTTGTGCTGTTTTTCTCTTTTTAAATTTAATTAAATTTAAATTCTATCTCCATATCTCTTGAAACTATTTTTTTTGCTTTTCTGTTTGGAGGTATCATTGTTCCTTCTAGGAGCTAGGATAGTTGGGGTGCTGGGCGTTGCTGTTTCAGACATCAACATCATCATTCTGATGATCCTAGATGAAAAGAAAAGGGAAGGGAAGCTCAATTTATTTAGAATTCCTTGGGCCTACCGGTTGCTTGGAGCCCAGAAGGAAGCAGGACAAAAGGGTTTAAGGTTACACGTGGATTTCTTCAAATAGCGGAGCTCATGTGGGTCTGAGTGCGGAACATTTTCTTCTGGTATGACACAATAGAGAGTACATAGCCTTTTACAGTCAAACTCCATGGTATTTGAACCCCACTTGCCACTCATGTGGTCTTGGTAAATGAGAACCTCTCCCAAGTATTACTACCTACCTCATAGCGCTGTCATGAGAATTAAATGAGATAGCATATGAGATGTGTATAGCATAATACCAAACATAGAGAACACCTTTTCCTCCTCATATCCAAACAATTAGGCCCTAGAGAGGGCTCCAGTTAAAAATGGAATTAGAGTACTTTGTATAAGTTTCCTAGACATTTCCTTTTTCTTTTCTTTTCTTTTTTTTTTTTTTTAACCAATCTCAAACTTATGATTTCTGGTGGCTAAGTGTGGGGCTCAAACTTATGACTTGGAGATCAAGAGTTACATGCTCCATTGACTGAGCCAGCAGGTACCTCTTTCCTAGACATTTCTAGACTCTACTTTTGTTTAGAATCATCGTGACATTATTTTATGTGGTCCTGATAATAGCTCAGTGAAATAGGATAGGGCAGTTACTTATAGATGAAAAATGGGGTTCTTTTTCTTATTTTTTGAAATACTTTGGAAACCTGTTGGATAAAAAAGATTTTCTAGAACTCTAAATGGTATGATAGTGACATCTACTGTAATAGCTCATATTATTACAGTCTTTGAAGAAGCTGCACTTTGGATAATTTTAAAATATCAGAAAGAACTTATTGATTTAATCCCTGCTATTTTGGAAGGGAGAGGAGGTATAAAATGTCATCAGATACACTTTAACAAAACTGCTTGTATAAATAATAATAATAAAACCTCAGATTTCCCAAAACTACCATCATGTAGAAGATCTGGATTAGTAAAAGAGGTTTAAAGATGTTATGGAATTCTCTGATCAACTTAGAATTTTAAAGTTTAAGGTAGTGCTATGACTGGTGTTTGGGCTAAAAAAAACTAGATTTGATAAGTGCAAGAATATTAGATGGAGGAGACCAGAGAAGGGGAAAAGCCAGAGCCAAAGTTGCCAAAGGCAAATGAAAGGATAGCAAGGTTTGGAGCAGCTTAGGTGAGGTGACTCGGGTTAGGGGAAGACAGGAAAGCAGGAGATAGAACCACAACATTTTATCAGGAATTTAAAGAGCAACTTACTGAGATGGACTCTGGAGTTAATACAAGTGTAGCCCAAGCTCTTACCTTTACAATATTATGCAGTTAGAGTTCCTGAATATGTTGACCCTGAAGTATTTCTTGACAAAAAATTCCAAGACATCAGGAAGGTTTTTGTTCAGTATATTACTATACTTGGTCATAACACAGTATGAACAGACTAGAAAGCATCTTGACTAGTTTTAAAACAGAAAAGTTGTGCTTGGGGGATCAACATGGTAACAAGACTATTCTCTGGATATTCTGTTTGAGAGTCCATTAAAATTTATAAATTTGCTAAACATTGTTTTATTTTATTGTGAAGTAATTACATTCTTGTAACAGTTAAAAATACTTAATTTTGAAATATTTCAAGTATGCAGAAAAGTTCAAATACTTTAGATTAACAGACATCCGTGTACCTACTACCCAGATTTAACAGTTATTAACATTGTACCATATTTTCCCTAGATATTTTTATTTTATTTTTTTAAATATTTATTTGTTTTGAGAGAGAGCACCAGCAGGGGAGGGGCAGAGAGAGAGAGAATCCCAAGGAGGCTTCATGCGTGGAGCCGGACATGGACCTCGATCCCACGACCCTGTGATCATGACCTGAGCTGAAATCAAGTCGGTCACCCAACCGACTGAGCCATCCAGGTGCTCCACCCCATTTTTATTTTTATTTTATTTTTTTGTTTTTTTAATACTTCTTTTTTGAGAGAGAGACAGAATGTGAGTGGGCAAGGGACAGAGAGAGAGAGGGAGACACAGAATCCTAAGCCAGCTCCAGGCTCTGAGCTGACAGCAGAGTCCAATGTGGGACTCAAACTCGCGAACCATGAGATCATGACCTGAGCTGCAGTCGGATGCTTAACTGACCGGGCCATGCAGGTGCCCCTAAAACATTTAAAACAGTACCTGGTATGTAGAAGATCTGTATAAACAGAAATTGGAAAAAGATAAAGTATATAGAATGGCATCTGTGTTCACTTTCAATTGTGTAATGATTGCCTAGGAGTACCTTAATTACAATTCTAAAAATAGGATGAGTGAAGTTATGAAGTTAATAAATGAGTGAAGTTATGAAGTTAATAAAAGTCCATTATGATTATTCTACTTTATATTTTAAAGTAAATTTAAATTTACAAAGTCCTTTCACATTCGTTACATGATTTTGTTATCAGGACACCTTTGTAAGGTAGTTCTTTTCTATTCGGGAGAGTGTCAACAGTGACTGGTAGTAGAAAGTTTATGGTGGTCCTAATGAAGACATATTCAAGTAGAAATAATGGTGCGGTAATATTTTCATTTTTAGGAGCTTGTGTGCTTTACCTACTTAGATTCTGAATAGATTTGGCTCTGGACTTTTATTTTTCCACGTGGGAGGGAAGGAGAGAGATTGTATAAGAGGGTTGGTTGTGTCTTAATGGAACTGCCTGGAGAGGGAGGTCCACAGCCTCTCACTTAGATCCAATAGTGTACCACCCCCAGCCCCCGCCCTGTTATATTTTTAAGTGTAAGGCCAATTGGGAAGATTGTTTTGTAAATTCGTAAAGTTTGATGGCAGCTAACTGTATGCCAGGGATGTGAGGAGATTCCCTTAGGTCGAATATGGGTTAAAATTAATAACTAATTTGGCTAACTTCGTAGGATTTGCTAAGCCAGATGTGACAAATTTATTTGGTGGCTTCTGTTCAAGTGCATTGATTCAGTTCCTTCTCAAAGGTAAAAGTTATGCATGTTTTAAAATGTCCTATTTTGGTTTTTTGTTTTAAAAGTTTAAGATTAGCCTGTAAATTTGTGATTCTTCCTACTGCTTTTGTGGAATGAGACCCTTGGTGGCTGGTATTTTCCGTAGTTGCACCTCTTTGAATAATTCCCATTTTAGAATGTTTTGTAATTAAAAAAAAAAATTAGATACTAAATGTGTTAGGTTTTTATCATCTTTTTTCCCCCTAGTGTCATAAATAAATCCCCTTTTACCATTTATGTGGATTTACTTCAGGTAGGTACATTTGACTCTGCTTGGGATCAGCTGCCAATGCTGGATTCGTTTTGAAAAAGGTTAATATTTATCACTTATCCTGTGACTCTGAAATACTTTAGAAACAAATGGCATTGAAGGTATTTTTTGTTTGTTTCGTTTTACCTTTCAGAGTCCCTTTTGATTTGGAAAGAAACACTTGGTAACAAATATGACTGAGTTCTGGCTTATATCTGCTCCTGGGGAGAAAACATGTCAGCAAACATGGGAGAAATTGCATGCAGCAACTACGAAGAACAATAATCTTGCTATTACTTCAAAATTTAACATTCCTGACTTAAAGGTAAAACGGCATGGTGCAAAGTAGTGCATGAGTTCATTGTGAAGAGAACAGTTGTCTTTGCTTACATTTTGGTAGAAATTAGAGATCTGGGTTCCTTCAAAAGAAAAAAAAGCTCATTTCTAGCCATTGGCATAATTGAAAACTTATCTTGTTCTTTCTAATCTTCAGATTTTGTTTTTTAATTTGATTTTCTCTCGGTCTTTAAAATTTTTTAAATGTTTATTTACTTTTGAGAGAGAGAGAAGAGACAGAGGAGTGAACGGGGGAGGGGCAGAGAGTGAGGGAGACACAGAATCTGAAGCAGGTTCCAGGCTCTCAGCTATCAGCGCAGAGCCCAAAACGGGGCTCGAATTCACTGACCGAGAGGTCATGACCTGAGCCGAAGTTGGACACTTAACTGACTGAGCCACCCGGGAGCCCCTCTAATCTTCACATTTTAAATAATGAAGAACTTGAGATTTTAGAAGTAAACTACCAAAGTGAATAACATTTTTCTAAACTTTTGTGCTTTTCTAAATTGTAATTTGAATTGTAATGAGAAATGTTATGAAAATATTTGATATATTATATTCACATATATCTTCAGAAGTGAAAAATCTTAGTAATATACTTCAATATCACAGCAAACCCAGTTTTTTGTTATTAAATTCATGCAAGTTTCAGTAATGTTGTAAACGTTTTACCATTAGACCTCTTTAATCATACTTTGCAGGTCTACCTTAGTTATTTAATGTGGTTAATTTATTTAATATTTACTGAAGGTCTGTAACCTAGCAGCCTCAAAGGGAAGCAGGTTATCAGTAATTTTACAGAATGGAAAGATCACAGTATTTTTATTTTGCTGGGTAACTTAGCAGGTAGTTATATAGAGCATTCATTTAAGAAATAACTTGAAATTACTGGTTCTTCGTATTTTGGGAGTTACGAATTCCTTTGAGACACTGATAGTCATGGACCCCTCCCTATTTAAGAGCTGCTGCTGTAAACCATGACTTCAAATGGTCCACCCATCACTGGGCAGTAGAAGCAGACGCATAGGCCTGCCATTGCAGAATCTTCACCTCTTAAATGCTGGCTGTACCCATGAATTAGAGGATTATCCCGTGCATATAAATACCTTTGAAATGTCTGGGCAAACTTTTTTAACCACACTTGCACATCATGGAATAAAATACGGAAAACTTAGGATTTATGGGCCCTTCAAATCAAGATGTTGTATCACCTTGTTAAAAAAAAAAAAATGGCAGGGGATGAAACCTAAGTAGTAAAATGCTGTATTTCCCTTCCAGGTTGGCACACTGGATGTCTTGGTTGGTTTGTCGGATGAACTGGCTAAACTGGATGCATTTGTAGAAGGGTAATGTATTTATATGCATTGACTAGAGCAAAATGAGTCACTGTTCTCAGGCTACCTGGACATTGGGTTTATTATCACATGTATAGTCTACTTACTGGAATGGTTTTAGAAGATGCTGACTCTTGGGCGCCTGGGTGGCTCAGTCAGTTAAGCGTCTGACTCTTGATTTCAGCTCAGGTCATCATCTCACGGTTGGTGAGGTTGAACCCCATGTGGAGCTCTGCGCTGACAGCGTGGAGCCTGCTTGGGATTCTCTCTCCCTCTCTCTCTGACCCTCCCCTCCCCTCTCTTTCTCTCAAAATAAATAAAAATAAATAAATAATAATAATTTAAGTTAATGCTAATAAGTAATTTATTTAAATAAATAAAATAATAAAAGAAAATGATGACTCTGTTTTCTTTGTAAATCACCTTTATGAAAGTACATTTTATATACAATAAAATATACCTGTTTGAAGTATGAAAATGGTGACTATCTTTAATATTTTTATTGAGATATAACTTACATACCATGCGATTCACCTGTTTAAAGCGTACAACGTGTACCTTTTAAGTGTACAGTGATTTCTAGAATAGTCGTAGAGTTGTGCAGCCATCGCCACAGTCAGTCACAGTACATCTTCATCACTCTCCCACTACCACCATCACAGACATCCTATTCCTTGCCTCCCCTTACCCCCTGCCCACTTTCAGATTTGCTTATTCTAGACATTTCGTGTAAATGAAATCCTTTAATACGTGATCTCTTGTGACTGGCTTCTCTTCCTTGGCATAATGTTTCACGATTCATCCATGTTGTAGCGCGTATTGGTATTTCATTTCTTTTTACCAAATAATACTCCATTGTATAGATGTACCATATTTTATTAATCCATTTATCAGATGGTGGACATTTAGGCTATTTCTACTTTTTGAGAATACTGGTATGGATATTTGTGTACAAGTTTTTGTGTACTCATATGTTTTCATTTCTCTTGGATGTGTACCTAGGAGTGGGGTTACTAGGTCATATGGTAGCTCTATTTTTAACATTTTGAGGAACTGCCAGACTGTTTTCCAAAGTGGTTACACCGTTTTACAGACCCATCAGCAGAGTATGGAGGTTCTCATTGCTTCACATTTTTGACAAACTTGTTACTATTCATCTGTTTCATTATAGTCTTTCTAGTGGGTATGAAATAGTGTTTCATTGCGTTTTCCTTTTTGTAAAAAATTTTTTAACGTTTATTTTATTTTTGAGAGACAGAGCATGAGTTGAGGGAGGGACAAACAGAGAGGGAGACAGAGAATCTGAAACAGGCTCCAGGCTCAGCACAGAGCCCGACGCGGGGCTGAAACTCATGAACCATGAAACTCACAAGATCATGACCTGACCTGAAGTTGGACGCTTAACCAACTGAGCCACCCAGAGACCCCTTTCTCTGCATTTTCAATTTGCATTTACCTAATGATTAATGATGTGTTGAGCATTTTTTCATGCATTTACTGGCCATTTCTGTTTCTTTTGAGAAATGTCTATTTGGATTCTTTGCCCATTTTTAAATTGGCTTATTAGCCTTTTTATTATCGAATTCTAAGAGTTCTTTATACTAGATACAAGTTCCTTATCATAATGTGACTTGCACATATTTTCTTTCATTCTGTGGATTGTCTTCACTTTCTTGATAGTGTCCTTTGAAGCACATGCAAAAAATTTTTTTTGAAGATTTTATTTTTAAATAATCTCTATACCCAGTGCGGGGCTCAAACTCACAACCCTGAGATTAAGAGTCACGTGCCTTACCAACTGAGTCAGCCAGGCACCTCTGAAACACACACACACAAAATTTTTTTAAGTATAATCTCTGTCTTATTTTAACAGAGAACAGTTTTTCTTCAGTCCTTAAGGACTTAGCTCTTTACATGGGCTTTGGTGGAGGTTGTGGGGCAGCACCAGCAGGTCTAAATCGGGGTGGTGGTGTTCGGTCCTTCTGTGCTTCGTGAGAGCGATTCCTGACTACCTTGTTGTGAATGGCACAACTCACACAGTAATGTAGTTTCACATACAGCTTGGGAAGCACATAGGCATCGAAGACACTCGCTTCGGAAATGTCCTTGACTGCGGCAGCCTCTTTTATATTCTGAATAACGAACTTCTTTTTTTTTTTTTTTTTTTTTTTAAATGTTTGTTTATGTTTGAGAGAGAGAGACACAGAGCAGAAGCTAGGAGAGGCAGAGAGAGAGGGAGACACAGAATCCAAAGCAGGATCCAGGCTCTGAGCTGTCGGCACAGAGCCTACCCAACACGGGGCTGGAAATCACAAACTGTGAGATCGTGACCTGAGCTGAAGTCAGGCACCCAACTTACTGAGCCACCCAGGTGCCCCAGAATAACGAACTTCTTAATGGCCTTGTCCTTGGGCACGGAACGGGCACAGTTGGTGCGGAGAATAGGCTGCATGGGGCCGCGGCCCTTTTTGGCATGACCATTATTCCTTCTTTCTTGGTCATCTTGGAAACCTGAGAGAGTGAAGCACAAATTTTTTCATTTTAACGTCCAATGTATCTATTTTTCGTTGCTTGTGTTTTGTTTGTCTAAGAAACCATTGCCTAATTCAAGGTGACACAATTTTATAGCTATATTTTCTTATAAGAGTTTTATAGTTTTAGCTTTTACATTTAGGTCTTACATCCATTTTGAGTTAAGTTTTGTATATGATGTGAGGTAGGAGTCCCCACTTCAGGGGTTTTTTTTTGCATGTAGATATCCAGTTGTTCTAACACCATTTGTTGAAAAGACTATTTTTTTTCCATTGAATTGTCCTGGCACCCTTGCTGAAAATCAATTCAATGTAAATGTGAGGGTTTATTTCTGGACTCTCAGTTTTATTTTATATTTCTTTCTATTCCTTATTTCTGTCTTTATGCCGGTACCATTTTGTCTTGATTGTTGTAGCTTTGTAGTGAGTTTTGAAATCAGAAAGTGTGAATTCTCTGTGTTTTTCTAAATTTTCAAGGTTGTCTTGGCTATTTTGATTCTTTGCATTTTTATATGAATTTTAGGATCATGTCAAATTTCTGCAAAGAAGTCAGCTGGAATTTTGAGGGGGATTGTGTTGAATCTGTAGGTCAATTTGGGGATTATTGCCATCCTACCAATATTAAGTCTTTCATCCATGAGCATAGGTTTTTCTAAACTCCAGTTTCAGTTACTTCTGAAATTTACTTTGTGTTTTAGCTGAAGATGGGTGTGGGTCCTTGATAACTTTTTGCATTTTGATTAATTGGCAGAATCAGTCTATAATCCCCTTGACTCTTGGAATACAGAGCTTTTAAATAGGTAGGGTTTAGGTGAATAGGTACAATTTTGTAAAATACAGAATTTTGGAGAATCTTAGAAATGTGTATTTGATTGAAGCTTTAAGGGAACTTGAAGTCTGTGTAGAAGGATTTCCCATGTATGGTATTAGGCTTTTCTGAATCGATAGAACCACCGTAATGCAATCTTTCTGGTAATAGAGGCAAATATTGCCTCTCTACATTGATTTAACATACCAGCATATAGTAAGTAAATAGACCAGAAGATATACTGATGGTCTTTAACACTGGAGGCAAAGAGGCCAATTAGGAGACAGGTTTACAGTAGATTAGGCAAGAGATATTACAAGCTTCAACTGAGGCAAGACACTTGGCATAAGAATTAGTAAAAGGATGAAAGAAAAAGTAACAGCACTTTATGGTTACCAATTTCATGTATTCATGGTAGGGCAAATGTGAAAGTAATTATTGATGATATTCTCAGCGGACTGATTGATAGTATGAATCATCTCTTGGTTTCTGGATTACACATTTTTAGTTGAGGAAAACTCTTTGTAGTTGCCATTCCTGAGATGATGGTCTTCCCTACAGTCCCATCCCCACATTACAGTTTCAGGTGGTGACAACCAAAGAAATCTGAAGAAGGGAAGTCCCTGAGAATGTAATTATCAACACTTACTTGTATTCTTGTTAATCACCTGGGTGGCTCTATAGGTCTTTCTTTAAATTGTCATTGGGATGTCCTGCATATAGTTTAAGGTTTGTTCACATTTTTTAGGGAAGGAATCTGGAAAGTATTTAGGGTAAATGCAGTCTGTTTGGTCGTGGAATTAAAAGTTGCCTGTGCATTTTGTCTCCTCTTCTGCACTGTTATGCAACTTGTCTTCGTCAGTTTTCCTGAAACCTTTGAAGAATTTAAAAATCTGTGGTTGTTAGACCTTGGTAGAATTGACAGATGTTAGCTTTTTAAGTCTGAACATTGTGATAATGTGGAGTAAATTACAGTTTTTACTTACCAAGTAATCTAATGATAAGAGCAGCTTTTGAGGTTACCATGTGTACTCGGACATAGATAACTTTTGTGGAGATGCACAGGGAGATTGTGAAGTTCTCAATTACACATTAAGTGTATAAACTTGACACCAGTCTGTTCTACACTCTTGAACTATTTCTGTGGCAAACATATGACCATTTTTGCATGTTCATAGTAAATGGTTCTGTTTACAAGATGCTTGGGAAATTATATGGGAATAATGGTTTGTCTCCTTTGAAGGGATAAGTGAATTTTGGAGACATAGCCAAATGTGTGTACAAATTCGAGTTGAAGACTTAACAGCTTTATCATTTTTTCTGCAGTTCTGCTTGATTAGGTTTGAGGTCATTCAGCATAGGATTTTTTCTGGGCCTTATTGGTTCATATTGCATGGAGTTTCTTAATTTGTCTACCAGTTTACTCTCCCTGCCATTGAATATATGGTCCTCAGATGAATTGTCAAAAACCCTGTTTGGACCGTGTTATACTGTACTTCTCTGTAAAGTCTGACCTCAGAGGCTGTCTATCTGCAGTCTGGCTCTGGGCCACCTTCCTCGCCCCCCATCCCCCTCTCAGCACGCTGGGCAGCCTGGATTCCTCATAATACTGTGAAGGCCCATTGGCTTTTCTGCCTCTCTTGATCCTGACTCGGAGGGTGCCCTGTAGCAAGAGTATACTTTCTCCCCATCTAATCATCCTTTCAAGACCATTCCTATCCTTTATTGCCCTGCTCATGAGTCATTGTGCTTTTTTTTTTTTCTTTCTAAAGTTTATTTTGAGAGAGAGCACGCAAGCTGGGGAGGGGCAGAGAGAGAGAACCCCAAGCAGGCTCCACGTTATCAGCACAGAGCTCGATGCAGGGCTCAAACCCACGAGCCGTGAGATCATGACCTGAGCCGAAATCAAGAGTCGGACACCTAACTGACTGAGCTACCCTGATGCCCCAGAGTCATTATGACTTTTTGATTACAGTAGCTGAAAGTGATCCCTTTTTCCTTTATGCTTCTCTTCTCTGTAACCTGGTAATCTCAGTTGGCACTTAACCACACATTGCTTTGTATTTAGTCATTTGTATTTTTTGGTATCTTTTCAACTTGATATTTTGTCTTGTATACTTTTGTATCCCACCTCCTAGGGCCTAGAGGCAGACATGGAACCAGAGAAAGAACACCAAAGTCCAGACACTATGTTTCTAGTCTCAGCTCTGCCATTAGCTGCTTTTGTGATTTTGTGACTTTTGTGACTAAGTCATTTATTCTCTTTATACTTTGGTGTCTTTACTTATATAAAATGAAGGGATTGATAAGGTAATGTGTAGGTGCCTCAGTAGTTAACGACACCATGGTTTCTCTTTAGCGTTGTTCCTAATAGTTAATAGTAGTTAAATAGTTAAATAATAGTTAAGAAATAGTTAAAAGTCTACTTTTACTGAGTTCAGCTTTGCATGTTACAAAATCTTGGTCCCTTCTATCCTTAAAACATTACTTAAGAAGTTATAACCCATTTGTTCTGTATTAAATAGATACATGTAAAGGGATATATAGTCCAATTCATGTGTGTATGTAGTGTGTTCATTGTGAAGCATGGAATTTAGGTCTTTTTCCTGGAAACGATTATTGATTTTTTTTTTTTCCCCTCCCAAGGGTGGTTAAGAAAGTGGCTCAGTATATGGCTGATGTATTGGAAGATAGTAAAGATAAAGTTCAGGAGAATCTGTTGGCCAATGGAGGTAAGCTAATGTTTCAAGATTTGATACTGACTTGTATAAGGTGAATGACTTAAATATAAAAACAAAAAAAGAATGTAAAAAAAAACTATAGATAAGGATATTAAATATAATAGAAAGCCACTAAAGATAGAATTATTATTACTGAATTTGGTGATATTCTAGTTACATCTTGTCCCCCTTAACATTTTGTGTAAGACAGTCTTACATACATAGTAGATAATACAGCTTATGACATGGATGTCACGTCCTTCTAAAAGCAATATTATAAAGATTTCCCTGAGTTCTTTCCTGGAGCCAGTTGTTAACTCACATTCACAGTGTTTCTAGGTTATGTGTTTCAGCATTTTTCCAGCTGAATACTTGTCTTCTCTAGCTTTTGTATTTAATAGCATCCAGCTTCTAAAGCCTTGGAATAAAAATTTTTAATTTTAGTGCAGGGGAAATGCCTTTCCCCTCAAATTTGAATATGGCATTTCTTTATCTTAGTGCCATGGAGTAGTCTGCTACTGACCTCTCTGTAGCTGGAAGCTAATAGTTTGCTTGGCATAATAATGACTTTGTAAAGATAGTTTGACCTCACTGTTGTCATTTGTACTTGTATT
The DNA here is from genome assembly GCF_024362965.1 of Panthera pardus. NCBI lineage: Eukaryota > Metazoa > Chordata > Mammalia > Carnivora > Felidae > Panthera > Panthera pardus. Next base: position 48,257,203 of record NW_026527002.1, read on the forward strand.
TGGTGTTCTTTATGAAATGACACTTCATTTTAATTTAGGCTCATCTTTAGTGCTATGTCATTATAATAAGAAGTAACCCTTTTCTTTCATTCTGTCCTGTATTGCCTACTGTGATGAATGTCACTGTTGTGATTTTGTTATATTAACATTTGTTGAGTTGAGAGTCCTGGAGTATCATGGGATGTTGAGCCATGATTCAGCAAAAGACCTCAAGGGAAAGTGAAATAGAGAAGTTTATTACTCACGGGTCCTGTGGGAGGGGGCACCATACGGGGAGATCAAGGTCCAGGCAGAGAGTGGCAGGACCTGGGGCACATGCCTTTATTAGGGTCTGCGGGTGGAGTGCTTTGGGGTTCCCAGGCTAAGTTGGGGTTGGTCAGTTCAAACCAAAAAGAGTAGGGCTTTGGCAAACTTTGAGGGGGTCTTGTCTTAGGGAGAAGGCCCTGGGCAGTGGGGGAGAGTGTTTTGTCAGTGGGAGTCTATCAGGAACTCACATTTCTTGCCACTCTGCAGGCTCTTACCTAGAACTGCTCCCAAGGAAAAGGCTTCTGTCATTTCTAGTTCCCTGTGGGCCACTTGGCCACACAAAATGGATGCCGAGGCAGCAGTATGGAGTAGTTTGACTAAGAGTTAACTGTATTTAAAAAAATTTGTTTTAAATTTTATTTATTTTGAGAGAGAGAAAGAGAACAAGCAGGGGAGAGGCAGAGAGAGAGGGGGAGAGAGAATCCCAAGCAGGCCCTTTATTGTCAGCTCAGAGCCTGACGCAAGGCTCCGTCTCACGAACCGTGAGATTATGACCTGAGTTGAAACCAAGAGTTGGATGCCTAACCCACTGAGCCACCCAGGTGCCCCTGATGTACCAGTTTTTAAATATCTTCATTCACGAATGGTGTTTTCTTCTCTGCTTTGACCACTGGCTAACTCCTCTCCAGTTTTTCAATCTTCTAGCAGATGGAGGCACTCGTATCTTGTTACATGGCAGTTTTATCTCTACCTTTATTCGGTCCTTGCTTTTCGTTTGCTTTCCCATTTGTCCAAGACTGCCTCACCTTTTAATTTTATCATAATTGTAATATACATTTTTATACCCCAAATCCTTTGTGGAACACAATAGGAAGCAGATTTCAAAATGTTATTAAGAAAGGACATGCTATATTGTGATGATCACCGAAGAATTGCCATCAGACGTAACTGATGTACCAGTTTTGAAATCTTTATTCACAAATCAGTATAGTATGGTGAGTTTGAATGCCATATGTAGGATAAAACAGATTATGAAAAGTATCATACTTACATTGAAACTATTATATTACTGAATCATCTGATATTCTACTTCCCTGCAATAACTTAATGGACCCAACTCTACCCTTTGAATGGACCAATTTTATGATTTTCCTAGAAAGTTTTGAGTTGAGGATAGTTTCTTGCTGTTTCTTTCCATGATCCAAGGCTTCAGACAAAATCCTTGGAAACAAGCAATTAGAACCCAGTCTCTCCAGGATCAAGGAGAGATAGGAGTGAGGAAAAGGACACCTTATCGCTTTTTAAAGGCCCTCAATTGCTATGCTTTGCAGGATATGGGGGAGCGGGGTGCATACTGGAGGAGAAAAGAATCAGTCCCAACAAGCACATTGAACATTTCTGGACTGTCAATATTAAGAATGAATTTCTAAAACACAAGTTCATAAACAGAAGCTTTCCAGTTAGCTGTTAACTGAAATGCATATGCAATATAGTCAAGGAAGTACCGTGCTTACAAAACCACAGACATCTTATTTATCTCTGATTTTAAAATAATTCATTCCCTTATTGGGTGAGCAATGGAGAAAGTGGTGTGACTGCAATACCAGCTGGTGCTAAGGATTTCAGTGCTTCCAGAAGATGCAAGCTAGAGAACTTCATTAGGCACCGGAGGGGCTCTTTTCTCTCGGCCAAGATGCCCCCATGGAAGTCACTTTTGAATTTTCGTTTCAAGCTTATATTGTGCAAATTCTAGTCTTGGTTGAGGATAGTCTCCAAAAGTTTCTTGAGTCACTCTCCGGACTCTCTCTTTTTCGATTCTGTTTTCATGAATGGTCCTTGAATCCGTGTGCATGTCCAGCTCAAGGGTTTCTTGTAGAGGCTTGGTGGAGTTGTGAGTTTCAAAGGTCTGACTATACTGTTTGAAAACAATAGCCTTCAGAGAGTCCAGATACTGGCTTCTGAGGTCCATTTTCACAATCTTATGGTGATTGCTAGCCACTGTCAGTGCCTGACCCAGAAGGGGTATATTGCTCTTCAGGTGGCAGAAGGAAGTGAAGGCGTAGGGAGTCTGGGAGTAATACAGCACACAAACAGGTTTGGACTGGTTTGACTTTCTATGCTGCGTTCCCCAGTCAATTCAGATCCGTACTGCATTCTCCTCAGCGTCTCTGAAGCTGACCCTCACATTTTTTAATGCTCTCCGAAGAATTTTCTCAAATGAACTTTTGAATTGTTCCGTATCAAAAAAGGTCAGCGTCTTCACCTGGTTCTTTACTCATTTGAAAAACATCCCAAACTTTCTGGTGCCGATGAAATTGAGTATAAATGATGTCTAAAAGGGCTGTGTCGTGGAGACTTGCACACTTATCTCACAGAGCAGAACCAAGTCCTGAACGAGAGATTGCTTTCTCTGCCGGAAGTTTACGGTCTGCAGTTGATTTGCAGACAAAAAATCCCAGGCTTTGAGGATTTTCATCATTTCAGTCATTGGGATTTTCAAGATGGTCCTCATGATAAACGTGGCAACAGTTTCATCCATCTCTTTGGCAATTGGAACATGTGGCGGTCGTGGAAAAGTCGCCCCACAAGCCTGGGATGTGGCTTTCTCAAGGTTCCTGCCACACTCAAGGGCCTGATCCCACACTGCACGGGTCTCTTAACAGTCGGTTATCTCCAGCAGTGTTTCTTCTCGGCCAAGAGTTAACTGTATTTTTAATTTAGTGTTTCTCTAACCTCATTTCTTCTCCTTGCAAATAATAGATGCTGAATAAATACTTAGTAAAACAAAAATTTAGTGATCTATTCTTGCTGTTTGTTACAATAGTGATCCTGACCTAGTTGTTTACTGTTTCTGTTAATTTGGGTTCGGGGCAGAAGGGTAGAAGGTAGATATGTTAAGTTAGGATGCATTTACTGATCTTGTAGGTATTTGATGAACTAGGACATGCAGTCTAGTAGGTGGAATGGGGATTGACAGTCCACCTGGGTGGCACTGCGTCTGCAGTTGCTTTTAGAAATAGCATCCATATTGACCCCTTAACATTAATGTAGGAAGAAACTGAGGAGAGAAGGATATTTTGATGTAAATTATTTTTGCCAGTTAGCCATTTGGTCTCCTTGACCTTGATCCCATTAGACTTGAGAAGTAAAGTCATCTTGATTACTGAACTTTCCAGGGAGTAGTTGTTGAGTGTCTCTTTGGCTTTACATTTTTTATTCTTTTCATTTGAATGTGAAAGGGCCTGTGTTTTGAAGATTGTTGTAAAGACTCCTAGAAACGGTTGTTACCTGGTTTTAACAGGTTTATTTTCAGTTTATTTGGGTAGGCTGGCAAAGAAAGAACATACTTGCATCAAATTCTACTTATTGAGGAGTAGTTTCTTAATCTTTGTGTCTCTTTCTCCTACATATGAGGTATATCATGGGTATGTGCATATTCCATTTATTAAGTCATCACGTTAGAAGGAGCATTTATAAATATAAAATTCTGAGTAAGAAGAGATCCAGTCAGATGACAAAGTAAAAATGTTGATTAATCCATTACTGAATATAGTTCCACATTTTAAAAATCCGGACTCTCCAGCAGTGATGACGTTTTTACTGATTTTCTCGATGCAAATTTCAGCATTAAAATTTATTACTGTGTAGCAAACTATGAACGTTCTATTGCTTCTCAGTAATTAATTTATTTCCCTATTTCAGTTGACTTGGTTACTTATATAACAAGGTTTCAGTGGGACATGGCTAAATACCCAATCAAGCAGTCCCTGAAAAATATTTCTGAAATAATTGCCAAGGTAAGATAAAAAATGACACAGGTAGGACACACTGATTCATAGTGGCTTTATTGATTTTATAAGTATTTAGCTGTGAAATACTGTTTAGGTTTTGAGAAAGCAACTAAATTATATGTGACTGATAGAAATAGGAGGTACCATTACTACAACTTTACCAAAAAAGAAAGATGTTAAAAAGTGTTATGCTTTCCAGTGTACATTATCCAAATTGTGTAGTTTACTTACTTAAGTGGTTAACTTAAATATTACATCAACAGTGTTTAAGTAAGGAAAAAAAACTTTAAAATCCTGTAATTATTACTGATACAAATTTTAAGGGTTAACTGAGATTATGTAGAACAGGAAATTGGAATCTATTAAAGATTTAGGAGTCATTCAGCTAGTGATAATGATTACTTTGGCATGTTTACATACAGTACTGCTTCAGACATTAAACTTTATGGGTTTTCTGACACCTTCAGACATTCAGTATTGACCCTCGACACAGAAAAATGCCTGTATTCATGTACACATGATTTTATGTACGGTTTCAATGAGTACACAGATCCTGAAGCTCATCCATGAACTCACCGAGTTAAGAGTTCCTTTTATATTACAGTCATTGAACTTGAGAGAAAATATAAAAGTCTTACCTGAAACTCCAAACAAGGCAGATAGACAAGGATCTATTAACTGTTTGTCAACATTCTGACCTGACTGAGATGAAAAGTGGAGTTTAAATTCCTTGGACAGACTTTCCTTTTCCTAGCTTTCAGTGACTTTGAGTAAGTGCTGTATAGTTAAATATAAATGAGTAGATTATCAAGGATTTTAAAGCTGAGGTAATCATTATAATATAATGAAAATGAGTAGTTTGATAATATAAAGTGGTGCTCTTACTATGATTGAAGTCTCCTTATTTTGGTCCAGTTATCAAGGATTTAATCATCATTTTCTGATACTATTATAGATGAGGAAATAGGCTCAGAGAGGTGAATTGACTTACCGTATTGCCACACAACTGATAATGGTAGAGCTGAATTGAAACTCATTCTTCAAATGTTAAATCTGCTGATTTGTATGTTCTCCCTACATTGTTAGTAGTTTTAGGACTCTTTTTGAAAAATCAGCTTCTGTAACATTTATAAATACATCTAACCACAATTTTAATTTAATTGAAAAAATATTCTATGTAAGAACAGTGGCATTATGAACAATAAAACTCTGTGTAGCTTCATTACTTTTGGAAATTAATCCTTCAGCCTTGTGAATTTAAAGCTTTTTAATTAATAATCTCTATACCCAGTGGCTTAGATTCCATTTATGGTTTAAGATGTAGTATCATAACAGTAATTAAAATATATGTGGACTAAAACATTATCTTTAGTAGAAAAGATTCATGTGGAAATTACCAGGGTTATTAAAAATGAAGGAAGTTATTTTTTTAATCATCTTTTAAATTGTGCTTTTACATCAAAAAGAATGAAATCTTGCCATTTGCAACAATGTGGATGGAGCTAGGATGTATTATGCTAAGCAAAATAGGATAATCAAAGACCAAACCATATAATTTCAATCATGTGGAATTTAAGAAACAAAACAGATGAACATACGGGAAGGGGGAAAAAAGGAGAGGGAGACAAACCACAAGAGACTCTTGACAATAGAGAACAAACTGAGGGTTGATGGAGGGAGGTGGGTGGGAGATGGGCTAGATGGCTAATGGGTGTTAAGGAGGGCCCTTGTTGTGATCAGCACTGGGTGTTGTACGTAAGTGATGAATCACTCAATTCTATTCCTGAAACCAATATTGCACTATATACTAAAATTTAAATAAACGTTAAAAAAAAAAAGTTGTCCTTTTAAAATAATAGTTGTTACATCAGCAACTAGTGGTATTTGTTTTTTAAAGTGTTCAGGTACAGCTACTTTATTTCTGTTAGAAAAATTTTGCTTATTTTTCTTTTTCATTTTTAAAGGGAGTGACTCAGATTGACAATGACCTGAAATCTAGAGCATCCGCATATAATAACTTGAAAGGGAATCTTCAGAATTTGGAACGGAAGAATGCGTAAGCATATGTGAATATTAAGAATTGGGCAAGTGCTGAATGAGCTATTGTTGGGGTTTAGTGAATTCCAGTTTATTCTATTTCTATAATTAAAATGGTGTGTTTTCACTTCACGGAGAAAAATTTATTAATTCAGACTAGTCAAAACAGATGAAGCTGATTTATTCTTGTTTTATAAAACTTGTGAGTTGGGTCCTAATTTGTCCCTTGATCCATTTGTGTTTTCACTGAAAGATTGCCTAAAATTGTTTCAAATTGAATCATAGTTTAATTGCATAGCAATCACCTGCTGCTTAAAAGAATTCTATCAAAGAATTCTATTTGAATTTTATCAAAGAATAATTCTATCAAAGAATGTAATTTGTCTGTTTATCTGTTTTCCAAGTTTAGCTTTTTTACATGTTAGATTTTCCAAAAGTAGGACACGTTTGTTTTCTTGATCTCATTGTAGTATGACCACTGCAAGTGTAGCTTTAAATGTTTAACTATTCAAGTTACACATTCATATTCCAGAGGGAAAGTTGGTTGGATACTATCAGTGGTACAAACAGGGCAAGTCACTTTCATTATGAAATGTACTGGGAGACCAAATGAAGACTGATTTGATTATTGGGTTAACTAACCAAAATTGCCTAGGATCAGATGATACCTGGGGAGAGGGAGGAAGATCAGAGATTGTCCTTAGATGATGTAATTTTGTAATTATGATGAAATAGGTTTTAATTGGCATACAATGAATAACACTTGCCCAGTCAAGGTACTAGATATGTAATCAGGAGAAGAGTTGAATTATAATAATTAAAGCAAACACAAGGGGAGATACTAGAGGCAAATATTGATAAATGGTAGCATTTCTTTGATAGTGAGGGTGGGAAATACTCAGCTAAATTTAGTCTTTTTACAAAGTAGAAACGTTACCTAAGACTAATCAGTCTCTTGAGGTGTACATATAGTAGATGTGAATGTAATTAGCCTGATACTTCTTATGTTATGGAGGCATGATCAGCCTGATTATTTTCTTCTTACTCCTCAGAGGAAGTTTGCTAACTAGAAGTTTAGCAGAAATTGTGAAGAAGGATGACTTTGTTCTTGATTCAGAGTATCTCGTCACATTACTGGTCGTGGTTCCCAAGTAGGTCTTTTAATTACTTTTGCTTGTTAAAATATTAAAAAAATGTTAGTGTCTGATACTGTAATTTGAAGTTTTCCATAGAACTCAATTGTAAAGGGAATATTATTACGTTGTCATTCATTCCATCAACTAACATGTACTCAGGTGGCACGTAAGTAGAATTTAGTTCATAATCTGATAATGGAGACATCAATTATAAATTGAGATTCCAAATCAAATTTAGCAGCTTAGTAGAGTTGGCTTATTTAAAAATTAAATAATGCTAAATTATTAGATTTTAAAAAAAATATAGATTTTAGATTTTTCTATAGTAGGAAGCTTTTGTTTTTCTGAAAAAATTTTTTTTTTTTTTTAAGTTTATTTATTTATTTTGAGAGAGAGAGAGAGGAGGAGAGGCAGAGACGGGGAGAGAAAGTACAGAGCTTGAAGAGCCCAACGTGGGGCTCAAACTCACAAATCTGTGAGATCGTGACCTCAGCTGAAATCAAGAGTTGGACGCCTAACCAACTGAGCCAGCCAGGTGGCCCTTGTGAAAAATCTTTATGATTGGTTAGGATGAATTAAGCCCTTTAAGAAGCAAAGGATAGATTAGATCTGGGGTTGGCAAATTTTTTCTGTGAAGGGTCATATAGTTCATATTTTACACTTTGCCAGCCATAGGGTCTGTGTTACAGCTACTCACCTTTGCCATGTCGACTTCGTGGTTGTAGCTGAAAGCAGCCATACACTGTACCTACAGAATGGATGTGGCTCTGTTTCAGTAAAACTTTGTTTACAAAAACAGTTTCAGGCTCTCGGCATAGTTTGCTGGGTTAGATAACCCTTTGAAATCTTTAGATTAGGTCTTCTGTGTTAATTAACATTTGATCATTGTTAATAAAATGAGGCCTTTCGATACTCATAGGAAGAATTAGAACTCTGTGTGCATGTGTGTCTATGAGAGAGAAACACTTAATGATTTCACTTCTGACTTGAACTGAAGTCTTGCTATCAGGGAATCTTTGGAGGATCCAAACTGAGGTGGAAAAGTTGGGGATTCTTCACAGTATCGGTGTACGAATTCTTCCTTTGCTGTGCTCTCCATTTTTTTTATCTGGTTACGAAATGGGGAGTATTAGAAAATGATGCCTCCTGGAAAGGATGGGAAAGCACCTCCGTTGAATTTACTGTGGCTACACTATCATCTGACTTCTGCTTTTCTCCCCTAACTTCAGAATACTATAGAGCACTGATTTTTTATAATAAACTTCTGTGTGTCTATGTTTTTATGCATGTAGGAAAATAACCTTTGTGCAGATAAAAGATTTGTCTCTGTTTTTATTGAAAACTTGTGTTTAAAATCAGACGTTTTTATAGTTTTCGCTTCGCTATTATTGAAACCTAGGACCTGGGGCACCTTCCATGATGAATTAGTCACCATCCTGACCTATAAATCCTGTAGTTCTTTATATTGCAAATATAACCTTCTCTCCCCACACCCCCAAAATCCGTTGGTCTGTAGAGAAAGTTGTTGCACAATGTTCTGTGGAGCATGGTTTACTGTCACTTAATTTACTCAATACTTCCTGGTACTTTGTGCTTTTGGTAAATAGTTTGATCCAGCCCTTCATAATGGCCAGTGAACAGAAATGATAGTGACTTCAGTATGGCCTTTGAATTTATTTATTTTTAATGAGGTAATGCATTATTGACTCTGAAGTTTGAAGGTAATTTAGAATGTATACTTTGCTTTACTACCTTTCCAAACTTAGTTCTAGGATGTGCCTCTTTTGCAATAGTTACTGGATGTAAGAGAGTGGTGAACTGTATTTCTTGCTTCACTGCTCACTGTATTTGAAATTCATTCTCAGTAGGAAACTTGAATTTTGTGTGTGACATAGATTTGAAGTATACTTTAGTTGAATTTCCTGTTTGTCCCATATTTTTTTCTGTCTCAGCATGGCAGGAGGTAAGACTTGTTTTTCTTTTCCACTACTTACTGTACCTTTTTTGCAGGTTAAACCACAACGACTGGATTAAGCAGTATGAAACACTAGCTGAAATGGTAGTTCCAAGGTCTAGCAAGTAAGTAGTAGTCTTTGTAAAACCTGTTGCTTTCCTAGAATTCCTTTTATAGTTGGGATGTTGGGTTAGGAAATATCTTTTTACCTTTTCTTTGTGGTAAGTTTATGGTTTCAGAACCATCTTTTTCACCTCATAAATAAGTTACGCCAACTCTAGTTATCACGATCATAGACCTGAAGGGGATTTTGTACAATATGATCGACTCACTCATGTTTATAGGTGTAGAAGTTTGAGGCCGCAGAGGTGAAGTGATTTGCCCAGAGTCGCACATGTCATTAATGGTAGGGCTAGAATTAGAACCTGGGTCACTGGTGTGGTACTTTTTCTGCTGTGCTGTGCCACCTTCTGAAAATGTTTTGTCCGGTATTTATTGTATACCTACTATGTGTCTGCCATTCATTTCTCTTGCAAAGGAAGTGTACCAAAATGGCTGCTAGAGTACCATGTTGTTCTGTAAATACTCACCATCACTTTCCAGTGAGCATAGAGACTGTGTAATCTGTATTTTCCATTAAAAATTTTGCATTTTAAATTTATAGATTAATATACATTATCTAATTTGATATTTACAACAATTCTGTGAACTGGTTGGAGCAGTTATCGCTCTTGTGGATAAAGAAGTAAAAATGCAAGAAGAATTAAATAGTTATCTAAGGCATATGGCTGCATTTGGCTGTATTAGTGTCCGGTGACAAAGTTAGGACTAAAAGTCAGGTTTTTTAACATTAGGGCTCGTACTGTTGACGCTACCTTGTCATTTTTTTCCTGTGTTCTATCATTCCACGTGAGATGTTCTCCGAGGAAGTATTAAATACAGTATATATGCATCGCCCAAGGATTCTTTTGTGTGGATACCCCTCAAGAGGTGGCAACGTGTGGTGAGAGGAAGGTATAGCAGATAGTAAAGAAGTGGTATTAGTGAGATTGGGCCCATGAAGTATTTGCTTTTCCAGTTTTTATATGGGAGGTACCTTAGTATAATAGAAAGAGTACTGGACCCAGGGATTTGAGTTCTATTGCTGGTTCTGCTACCAACTTGCTGTGTGACCTGGGGTAAGTCTTAATTTCTCCGGGCCTCATTTTCTTTGTAAAAAGAGCATAGCACCTTCCCAGTACACGTTATGAGGTTGTTTTAAGGCTTGATAAGGTATACAAAACATGAGGTCATATGATTATCGTAGTTTCATGAATGTTGATTTTTTGAGAACTGAACCACAAACCCCTGCTCATCACAAATTTTTTTTTTCCCCATTTCGGGGAATACCTTCTGTTCACACACCAGCCCTTCGCATGGCAAACTGAAGAGCAAGGTGGTGTCTTCATATTAGTTTTCCACTGAACGACAAATAACAACTGCATACACCTTTGTACTCTGTAGGCCATTAAAGCCAAAGAGGTTGACTTGGTGTCCAAGAGGCAGGGGAAGGAGGGGGACTACGGACCCAGTGCATATGGAATGCAAGTTGTATATATGCCAGGCCTAAGGTCCAGAGGAGTGGTGTGGAGACACGTTTCCAATTTACTCTGAAAGAAGGACTCTAAAAATATTACTTCAGAGAGTTGCATCTTTTGAAGATTAATTTAGTAGTTTAGAGGAAAAAATGCCAGGTGGGAATGGTTTAGTGTAGACAACACTTCTGAATGACAGATGAGTACTCCCTGACCACCAGTCGGTGGAAACATCTGTTCTACCTTTTTCTCAGTTCAAAAGACATTTGGAACCATTGCCGTGAGGCTTAGCTTTTTAAATTTAGTCCACAAGAACAGCAGCATCTCAGCCGGCATCGTGAATAGCACGATTCACTCATGGGGGACAGACAGGCTGTAGTGGGTTAGTCTGGAATCTTGTCCATTGTTCAGGAAAGAACTCTAGGACTTGATGCTGGTTTTTTTTTGCTGATCATAGTAACTAACATTTTTGAGTAGCTGCTGTGTGCTAGTAATTTTTCTAAGTGCTTTATTTTTAAGTCATTTGTGAGTAGTAATGCATTCACTTGTCGCTTCTTGGTACGTAAGTCCTTACTTGGGAGCAGTGAAGAGGAGAGTGGAATTGTGAGGTAGGAGAATGGATTGAAAAATACTGTCTTCAAACCTGAGGGAAACAATGTCACTTAAAAAAAAAACCCTTAGAATCTTGCTGTCTGCAAAATTTTCTACTTAACTCTTAAAATTATTGCAGACTTTGAGCCATGCCACTGTTGTGTAGATAAGTGTAGGGATGCGTGTAAATGCCATGCAAAGTTACGGCCAAAGAAGTGGAGGCTGGCTGCTGTTCTGCTTCTTGTTGGAAAGCCTGCTCAAAGAGAGGTGTTTTTCACCACCTAAGTGGTACTTAGGGTTACCACTTTTCTTTTTTACGTACTTCTGCTTGTGAAGATAGTCTGACCAGGTCCAATTGCTAGTTAGCTTTGCCTTTTCTGTGTTTTTGGAAGCAGTACCACAAATGCATTGGTTCTTCACTGAGATTGGTGTTCAGGGGGCTAGAGGAACGTAGCTAGGAAAGCCTAGAAAAAACTTGTGCAGAGAAAAGTTTCCTTTGGGTTGTATAGCTGGGCTTGCAAAGGTAACTTTTATGAAGAAAAGCAGGAGAGATGCCCCTGCAGTGACATGGGAAGATTGGTTAGGGGACAGAGAAGATGGCAGGTCTGAGTCTTAGGAGTGAACTAAGAAATCAGAAGTGGCAGGCAGAGTTCAGTGAGCTCCAGAAGCACGGCCACTCACATGGGTTACTGAAAGTGCCGTGAAACACCTGGAAAATGTTGACGTTTCCTTCAGGCCTGGTTACATCTGTGTGAAGATAGTGCTGCTACTTCTATGTAATAGAACTAAAAGCAAGGAGTGTGTTTGGGTCATTTATTTGAATCTAGTAGAACTTAGGCAAGCTGAGTTAAGCCAAACTGAGCTCCTTTTTAGGCTGTTGCTGGCCAGTTCCTAGCCAGCATCACATCTGGGAAGTGTTTACGTCCATGTTTAATCATGAAAAGATGGTACTTTCTTACCTCTTTCCTCTCCTTCTGGTTTTCATTTTGTTTCTATACCTTGGTCTCATATATCACTTAAGGTCACTGCTTGTTTTGGCTTGGTTTGAAATCCCTCCAGCTTCTGGCTTGTCAGCTCCCTGATCCCTGCCACTCACAGATCTCCAAGTCCACTTGAGTTTTGCATGCTCTTCCCTTGCCACATCCCTGACTTCTAGAAAGGCTTTACTTTTAGAAAGGCTTAAACCTGTAATCCAGCTCTTGACCCAGAGCCTTCTTTCTGGTTTTTTTTTTTTTCACTGTGACAGAACCTGCTCTTTGACCTTGTCCACATCTCCAGTCCACCCCTTTACCTTGACATTGTTGATTTCCTCCAGTCATGCTGCTTCTCCTGCTGAACCTGGACTCTGAAGTCATCACTTTAACTGTTGTCCTGCGTGCACCATCGTCTCTGGACCCTGTGACTTCCTGTGACTTCCTCCCCTCATTAGCCTGTAATGCAGCCTCCTGGCTTCTATGCCTGAATTGCATGAGTGAGACAGAATGTGGTAGCCCTGAGTATTGGCTAGTGGACTTGGGCTCTTCTGTCTTAGTGGGACAACCTGTTCTTCTGTCAGCGCCTTTTCAACCCCCCCCAGGGCTCTGGCCTCTGCCTGCAGCTTTGGGACCCTGAAATCTCCACCTGTGGCCTGGTGATCCCCATAGTTTCAGACTTACACGCCTGGATTTCTCGGGCACTGCACATGTCTGTACGTCGGTAACCACAATAGGACATTGTCCCCCCAACCTCAGCCTCAGTCGCCCATCTCCCTTGTGTGTGTGGGAGCAAGATCTGCCTAGTTACCAAACCAGAACATGAGAGTCCTTCATTTCGAACTCTTCCCTCTCCCTCCCCCACCCCCGGCCCACCCCAGTTTAACCAGCTGTGTTATTTCTACCATCCGCAGCATTTGGTTGAACCATATGAAATTGCTATTTTGTAGGTCAAAAGTGGTCAGATACCAACAATTCATACAGGTCCACCCACTTAAAGCTGTTCCTCTCCCTCTTCCCCTCCTCCCCCGCCCCTCACTCCCTCAGCTACTAATACTGCTTTAGTTTAGACTCCCATCTCTTGCCTGGCCTATTGTAATTGCCATTATCTGGGCTCCTTATCTCCAATATTTTCTTCTTCTCATCAGTCTCCTGCATTGCTGCCATTTTCATTTTTGTGGTGTACCAGTCTGTTACTGGCACGTGTGTGTACACACACACACACACACACCCTTCGTACCCTGTGTTCCAGCTACACTTCTTTCTGGCAGTTCCCCAAATGCACCATGCTGTTCCACACCTATATGCGTTTGCATATGGGCTTCTACTGGCATGTTCTCTTCTTTGCCTGTCTTTCAGACTTCCACTTGGCATCACTGCTTTTGTGAAACTCTTTAATATTCTCTGAGGTAAAGTTGGTTTTTGAAATTATTTTTTTAATGTTTATTTATCTGAGAGAGTGGGAGAGGGAGAGGGAGAGAATGAGTGGGGGAGGGGCAGAGAGAGGGGGAGACAGAATCCGAAACAGGCTCCGGGCTCCACGCCGTCGGCACAGAGCCCGACGTGGAGCTTGAACTCATGAACTGTGCAATCCCCAGCTGAGCTGAAGTGGGACGCTTGACTGACCGAGCCACCCAGGTGCCCCTGAGATAAAGTTATTAATTCCCTTTTTGCCCCAATATGTCACATATATCTTCTGATACACTGACAACTCTGTATCGTGTTACTTGTTTCTTTCTGTTTTCCTTTATTAGACCCGTGTCTTGAGGTCAGAGAACCACTTTGTCTTAGTTTTGTTCCTTTTTTTTTTTTTTTTAAAGTTTAGTTTTGAGAGAGAAAGCACAAGTGAGGGAGGTGACAGAGAGAGAGAGGGAAAGAGAGAGAATCCCAAGCAGGCTCCACACTGTCAGTGCACAGGCTGATACGGGGCTTGAAACCATGAGATCCTGACCTGCGCCGAAATCAAGAGTTGGACACTTAACTGACTGAGCCACACAGGCACCCCCTAGTTTTATTCCTAATACGTAGCAAGAGCTGTGCACGTTTATAGAGAGACGCAGTACGTGCTTTTGTGGTGGTGGTGGTGTGTGTGGTTTTGTTTTGTTTTTGAGGCTGAGTACATGTTAAATGATTGAAAGTCCATTGTACCAAGGACACGTGGTTGGTTTTTTTTTATAAGATTTTAAGAAATCTCTTTCCTGGGGATAGGAAGGAAAAGCAAATAAATGGTTTCTATTTATTTTTTTCTTAATAAGGTAGCACAGCAGGATTTAGTCCTAAAATAAGACTGAATTTTTATCGTGGCTCCCTTCATCATAAGGATTTTAAATACACCAAACAACTTCGCCGTGACCTAGGTCTCTACATGACAGAGGAGCCTGCGTAATAGACACCCTGCTCATGGTCTCAGAGCATGTCAGACATCAGGTGCTTTTGAAACGGTCTTTAAAACAGCAGAGTACCGTATGAATTTAAAAGATTACTGTGACAGTGGTGGGATATTGTTAGGGGTCTGTAGTAGCCTGTCAGGTTGGATTTGGATTTCTTTTGATCACAGTGTGCATATTAGAGTCAAGCCTGGTAGACCAGAAGATCATTAAAGGTTTTTTTATTAAGTTCTGTCCACTTGGTAGCTGCCTTGCTTTGGATTTGATAGTCACTGGGAGCAGGAACTAAGGGTAATCGTTTTGAGAGGGCACCTTTCATTTAAAAAAAAAAAAAAAAATTTTTTTTTAAATTTTATTTTAAAGTAATCTCTGCATCCAATGTGGGGCCGAATCTCACAACCCCAAGATCAAGAGTCACACGCTCTGCCGACTGAGCCAGCCAGAGAGGGCACCTTTTAAAAGGAAGTTTAAATGTTCTAAATCCGCAGTAGCTGGGTTTCTGTGTCAGTGATGACAGTGGCCATTCCTCCCAGAGGCATCTGCTGGGCCTATTGCTGGAGAGGAAGACTGAGAATCAGTGGCTTCAGTTCTTCTAGCCATTCTGCATTAAAGCATTGTAGTTGCCTCCTGAATTAACTGCCAATCAGGCAGTTCTTAGACTTCCTGGAAAAACTAAACTTGTCCCCCCCCCCCCCCATATTTAGTAAAATATCTTTGAATTCCACAAGCACTCCCTCAGGTTTATAAAACCTTTTTTTCTGATTTTAGAAGTACCATGTTATAAATAAAAACTAAACAAATAAAAAAAAAAAAACCCGATACAGGAAAGATAGAAAGGAGAAGAGACCCCCCCACCCCGACCCGCCACCCATCACCAAGTGATTCTCTTGCCCCACCATCATCACTGTTGGAACAATTCAGTGTATAGCTTCATAGACCTCATACATGGGATTCTGTACATAAGTAGCTGTAGGTAAGTTTTGAAAGCCAAATCAGGATCATAGTATACATGAACTGTGAAGTTTGCCTTTCCAATCAGTGGGTCTTTCCCCCAGGCATTTCAGATGTATATGGTAGTTAAAATTTCCCCATCGTGTCTAGAAAAGTCATTCCAGTGATGTCCATGGGAACTGTGACTGGAGGAAGTTGTGATCTCGCTGCTGGGATCTTCTAGAGCCTAGAAGGAAGCCCTGAGATGCATAAAAAAAAATCTGAGATGCGTCAGAAGTTGTTTAGACCATTGCATTTGTCAGTTTTTGAGTTAAGATGTGGAGGGAGACAAAGGAAAGATCTGTGGTAGCAGGTACTGGCAATGCAGAGAGGGTGGGCCAGGCCTCAGTGGGCTGGGTTGGGCTGGAGAGAGAGAGAATTTGTTTTCCAGAAGAGAAGAAGGTACTTATTAGCAAGAAAGCAGGGAAACTCTGGAAATAAACTGGCTCCTGGTTTTGCCTCAGCCGGCCTGGCACTGTTACAGATTGAAAAGCATGGTCCTTAGAGTTTGGACACTTCACTTGAGTTAATGTTGGATTTTGTTGGGTTAGAGAGAGGTAAATGTAACATAGGGCTGTGAAGGCATTGTAAATAAAAAATCGTAAACACAGATGGTTAGCATTGAGGTGGTTTGGGAAGAAGGGCTGCTGCCCTTTACTGTTCCTCCTCCTCCTGTTTGTGAAGTCTGCCCTCAGTGTGAAAGAGAGGAATAAATATCAAACTTTAAATGGACTTTTTTCCCCCATAGTGTACTCTCAGAGGACCAAGACAGTTACCTTTGCAATGTCACCTTGTTTAGGAAGGCAGTTGATGACTTCAGACACAAAGCCAGGGAAAACAAGTAAGATTATTATTTTTTGATTTTTAATTTGTTGATTACCTATATACACAGAGTGGACAATTTTGGTTTTCTCCCCGCTCCCCAAAATTTAGATTCATCGTTCGTGACTTCCAGTATAATGAAGAGGAGATGAAAGCAGATAAAGAAGAAATGAACAGGCTTTCTACTGACAAGAAAAAGCAGTTTGTATGTGTTGTTAATATTCAATATTATCAGTGTTAAGCAAAAGAAGAGGGCAGCACTGCTTTCTTCTTTTTATTTAAAAGAAAACTCTGATTTTACTTTTCAGACACTTGGTTTTAGTTATTTTTTCTATTTTAATAGTTTTTTTTTTTTTAAGTTTATTTATTTATGGAGAGACAGAGAAAGAGAGATTGACTCCCAAGCAGGCTCCACGCTGTCAGTGCATTGCCCGACGCAGGGCTCAAACTCATGAACTGTGAGAGCATGACCTGAGTTAAAATCAAGAGTCATATGCTTAACCACTGAGCCACCCAGGCGCCTCTGGTTATTATCTCTAAACAGACTTCGATCTGTGAATAGTTATCTTGAAATCATACCTTTAATTATTCCATCTAAATCCCTACGAGCGATTATTTTAATTAAATAGTATTCTTTCTTTTTCAGTAAGAATTTTCACTTGAGGCAAATTTTTTTAATGCCGCAATCTCATACTGAAGCAATTGGTATTTAAACCACTGGAGAGTTCTAGTATGTTCTGGGCAAAATGGGGAAGGGGGATAGAATTGTGAAAACGGAAGATGGTGTCAACTTCCTTGCCATCTTTGAAGTGCTGGATTATTGTGAAGACAAAACGCTTGTCTGGGAGGGGAAGAATGACTGAAAATGGATTTCTCTTGAAATGGAAAAAGAAATAAAAGCAAATCCCATTTGAAATTATTCCTAGGTACTTTATAAACCATATCATCTCATTTGGGATAAAACTAACCCTAACCAAGTAATGCCCAGTAAAACCAACTTGTTAGGAAGGACCAAAACCCTTTTAAAGAACAGATATTTTAACCAAGGATTTTTCACTTTGTCTTATGATCCTTTTTCCTTAAATTAATTGGTTGGTACATTGAATGAGCCTAATATGTTGTCTAAATAACTTAGCTGAACTTATCATGTATGTCTTTTAAGTATTGAGAGGCAGTATTGAGTTATTTGAAAGCTGTTTCTTTGAAGAAGTATTTTTATTTAATACTGGAAATCATACTGAATACTTTAAGTTCAAAAAGAACTTAATGTAACCGAATCTTTAAAAGTTTGGAATGTGCAGAGGTTTAAGAGATCTAGATGAACATCCCTGATTTTACAAAAGAAAAAATTAAGACCTAGGGATAGGTATTAAATGATTTATTGCAGGGCGCCTGGTGGCTCACTCGGTTAAGCATCTGACTTTAGCTCAGGTCATGGTCTCACGGTTCATGAATTCATCCCCGGCTTGGGCTCTCTGTTGTCAGCACAGAGCCCACTTCAGATCATCTGTCTCCCTCTCTGCACACCCTCTCAAAAATAAATAAACATTAAAAAAAAAAAACTTATTGCATAACTTTTTATCCTTGTTCCTGAGAAGTTGTTTGTAAATTGAATTCTATTTTAAATGTCTGAAATGTATTGCATAATACATCCAGGTTTTTGTATTTTGGTTTTCAAGCATAGGGCACATCTGTATTCTGTATCAGTTTAAATTACTTTCATTAAAATGTATGTCTTTTCCTGTGTAGTGAGTAGGTTCTGTGAATTTTAGTGTCTACTGAGGTAATAGAGTAGTGACTAACCCTTTAATTTTATTGAAGATGAAGCATCCAAGATAATGAGAATAATGAAACATTTTTAAAAACGAATTATAATGTGATTTGATTTTCTTGTAGATTCTTACTAGATAGTCACTCCTTTAAAAATATTTGATTTGTTGGGCGCCTGGGTGGCTCAGTTGGTTAAGCGTCTGACTTCAGCTCAGGTCATGATCTCCTAGTTCGTGAGGTCGAGCCCCATGTCGGGCTCTGTGCTGACAGCTCAGAGCCTGCAGTCTTCTTCAGATTCTATGTCTCTGTCTTCTGCCCCTGTCCTCGTGTGCTCTCTCTCTCTCAAAGAATAAACATTAAAAAAATGTTTAAAAAAATAAAAATATTTGATTTGTCTATTTTTAATTGCCATTTCTATACTAAATTTGTGGTAATTTTTTTTCCTTTTTATAGGGACCACTTGTACGGTGGCTGAAAGTAAATTTCAGTGAGGCGTTTATTGCGTGGATTCATGTGAAAGCATTGAGAGTTTTTGTTGAGTCTGTCTTAAGGTAAAGAAAGTTAATTAAGAAACTTGAAATTGAAGGGGTCATAGGTCCCTTTACATTGGCCTCTTTGTTATAACACACAGTCCAGTGATGGGAAATTGCAGCCGAGAAACCGAAGGGACAGCTATGAGGGAGAGATCGGCAGTATCACACGTGCGTGTTAGTCTTGTCCTTAATACCAGGATTAGAAAAAGTGATCCATGCTGCTGTACTCCCTGATTCTTTTCTTGTGTAGTTAAGCTAAAAGTAAATTATACACTATTTAGCCAATGTTTGCTTAAAAGAAGATCTTTTGTATGTTTTATAGGTAGTTTAGTACACAGTGTATTTATTGGTGACTTATTTGAAATCATTGTTTCATATTAACCTAAAATATTTTATTTTGAGACACTTAAAAATCTCAATCATCTTGTGATCCTCTGTACATTTTGCTTATATTAGAAATAGTTCAAAATGCTTGCCTGTAGCCATGCTCACTCTTTGTAAATTTCATTGGTTTTTCAAGATGTGAGTAATTATGTTTATTATTATGAAGGTGTCTACTAAGTGTACATATTATTGCTATTTGCTGGGATTCATAGATTCATAGATTACCTTAGAAACTGAAGAGTAATTAAAAATAATTCCTAGTAGACAATTGGCTCTCATTTTAAGGAAAGATTTCTAGTGGACAGTGAGGACCAGAGAAGATTTGAGTTTCTTTGTATAATTAGCTGAACTTGCAAAGGTGATCATTAAAATGAGGTATCCTCTCTCTATTAACTGTGATTAAAGAAGAGTATGAGAATATTTGCTTTGAAACAGAAGTCTGTTTATATGTTTACTTGTGTTACACACTACACGTTTGCTTCCTGATAAGGTATGGCTTGCCCGTGAACTTCCAAGCAATGCTCCTTCAGCCCAATAAGAAAACAATGAAGAAACTAAGAGAAGTATTATATGAATTGTATAAACATCTAGACAGCAGTGCGGCAGCTATTATTGATGTAAGTACTTATTCAGTATTTTATTAGAGTAGGAACTGGAATTAATTTCAGAAAAAATTATTGGAAGGAGATAGAAAAGGGATAGTAAATATCCTATTATTTAATCTATCTTTTTTAATTGCTTTGAGATTCTCCATTAATTTGTTAGCTAAACATAGCAAGTAATTTACATTGTTTACTGTTTTATACTAGTTAGAGCAGTGCTTTGCTTCTAAGCCAGTCATTATCTTGCTATAGATCAGATGTTCATAGCTGTGGAAATAAAGAAGCAACCAGTGATACACTTGTTTACAAAAGTTAATAAATGGCAGAGAAGAAGAAAATAAGTAGTTATTTTAACTGTATTTGGTAGAAGTAGCGAAGTCAATAGAGGAGCATTTTAAAGGGAACTGTCGGGCGCCTGGGTGGCGCAGTCGGTTAAGCGTCCGACTTCAGCCAGGTCACGATCTCGCGGTCTGTGAGTTCGAGCCCCGCGTCAGGCTCTGGGCTGATGGCTCGGAGCCTGGAGCCTGTTTCCGATTCTGTGTCTCCCTCTCTCTCTGCCCCTCCCCCGTTCATGCTCTGTCTCTCTCTGTCCCAAAAATAAATAAAAAACGTTGAAAAAAAAAAATTAAAAAAAAAAAATAAAGGGAACTGTCAGTTTTCTAAACGGGTGTCTTTATATCTTCTTTTAAACAGAGGATATAAACAACATACGTGTGTTTTTGGTATTGCCGTTGTTTAAAATTGTAGTGGGCTTTTATTTCATATTTTTTATTTCAAATACCTTGTTGATTTTCTTTTCGTTTTAAGGATAGTAGTATGTCACTCACATTTGCATTAGTTAGAACCCATGGAAAGTCAGTTTTTCTTGATAGAAGAAAATGAAGGAAATTACTTCCTACATTATCAATAAAAAATGATGTCCAACTATTTGATACATAATTTCCTACCAGTGTATTCTTAAAACATGCATAAATAGTAAGTGATATCAGGGGCGCCTGGGTGGCTCAGTCAGTTAAGTGACTGACTTTGGCTCAGGTCATGATCTCACAGTTCGTGAGTTTGAGCCCCGCATAAGGAGGGCTCTGTGCTGACAGCTCAGAGCCTGGAGCCTGCTTTGCATATTCTCTCTCTCTCTCTCTCTCTCTCTCTCTCTCTCTCTCTCTGGTCTTCCCCCGCTCATGCTCTGTCTCTCTCTCCTTCAAAAATAAATAAAAACATTTTTAAAACATTTAAAATAGTAAGTGATATCATTAAAATTATGCTTGGTTTACTTCTGTTCAACATTTTATAAGCCATATGTCCCATAAACCCAATATCCCAAACCTGAGATTTAAAAATTTTTAAAAATTTTATGCATTGGTAGGATTATGGTTAAACACCAACAGGCTTTGGAGTCAGTGCTTAAATCTGGCTTTACTACTTACTGTGTTTCCTCATTGGCAAAATAGGAGTAATAATGCCTAACTCAGATTAAATTAGGGTAAACATACAAACTTAGCCCACAGTAGGTGGTCAATAGGAAGGTGAATGGTAATACTTAGTTTCTTCTTTTTTTGATTTCTGTAAGTATTTCATTGAATAATTCTGATTTTTTCCATAGGCTCCTATGGATATTCCAGGCTTAAACCTGAGTCAGCAGGAATACTACCCCTATGTGTACTACAAGATTGATTGCAACTTGCTGGAATTCAAGTAAAAGAGAGCTCCTTCCCAGACAATCCTGTCCTTGTGTTGGTGTATTCTAACAGAAATAGGTTACAGTATGACAGTACTTTTAACTCTCTATTGTCCTTTGCTTGCTTCTGACCCCCTCTCCTAGGTGAGTTCTTCTGTAGTGGTCCATTTCTCAGTATTTTCTTGTTCAAGGAAAATAGATGTCTTATTTCTTTTTATTGATCAGGTCTGTAAATGTGTACTAAAAAAAAAAAATCAGAGTTTATTTATAAACAGAATAGTTTATTTAAAGACAAGGTCTTTCCTCATTGTGGTATGCATTAATTCCATTTGTTACTGTTGTGCACAAAAACCTTGTTTACAAGGGAATGGTAAACGTTTATACCATTTTGTTCACTGTATTTAGTAGACATAACTGTTTAATAGTGACTGAATCATGATGTAAAGAAATGTGACAATATTCAGGTATGTGCTTTCTGAATGTTTCAAATTACAATCTGTGAGCACTGTTGACACCCACAGGAGAGAATAAAATGACCTGTGCAAAGGTGCATTGTGGTGTGTGTAACTTTGGAAGGTGACAGTTGAGTTTGCGAGTTTGATAAATGATATTGTAGCTAACTTGCTGTCCCACTTGCAGGGTTTTGTTATGTATGGAGTGTCGACCATTTGTGTCTGACTCGGGTATGATTTAAGTGTGCCAAATCTGGGTCCCAGCACAAATGTAAAGATTATTTTTCAACGTATGACGGATATTTACATTTGGACACTAGACTTTGAGTTCGCTCAAATTAAGAGAAGGGCCAACTTTGAATAAAGTATAGCAAAACTGTGCGGTTTCGGTCATTTGTGTTGTGTAAGTCCTTGTTTTACAGGTTTCCTTTTTTTTTTTTTTTTTCTTTTTAACGTTTATTTATTTTGGAGACAGAGAGAGACAGAGCATGAGTGGGGGAGGGTCAGAGAGAGAGGGAGACACAGAATCCGAAACAGGCTCCAGGCTCCGAGCTGTCAGCACAGAGCTCGACGCGGGGCTCGAACTCACGGACCGCGAGATCATGACCTGAGCCGAAGTCAGCCGCTCAACCGACTGAGCCACCCAGGAGCCCCCACAGGTTTCCTTTTTAAGATTTGTGATAAAAGGCTTCATTTTGACATATATGTCTTTGATGACATGGTCTGAAAAGAGGCAGTGTTAGTTTTAAAAATCTCTGAAATGGTGTGACTTAGTTTCACATCCTGAAGGAACTTTTAGAAGCGGGTTTTGTGGCAGTGCGAGCCTTCCTGTGCACTCCCAGGCTTGCACGTGGGAGAGAGAAGTTTCTGTTGTAAGGGCATTTCTAACCTATTCTATTCCTTCTAGAAATTAACCTTCCAAATACTTTCTACTTCAAAAATTTATACTGTTATTTCAAGAGAAATTAACTTCAAATTCAGACTTTTGTAAAGTAAACCATGAGAGATGACCCTTCCTGCCTCTCACATTTCTTCTTAAGGAAGTTTTTGTGTATTCTTCCAGGCCTTTTACTAGATTTCCACAACGTGTATATCACACACATGCCAACACTTTATTTTTAAATAAAAGTAGGATCAGACCGCATATATTCTGTCACTTGCTTTTTTGCTTACTGGTAATATCCAGAAGAGCCACAGGTCCATCTGTCTAGAGCTACCTCAGTTTCTCTTAACTGGCTGCATGGTTTTCCATCATGTATTTGTGCCATAATATAGCTGACTGGATGACTATACAGGTTATGTTTTGCTTTTGCTCTTAACAAACACTGCTGCAGTAAACATCCTTCTAATACCTTTGTTTACTTGTATTAGTATTTCCATATGCAAGACCTTGGGACTGGGGTTCACAGGTCATAGGTATGTATATTTAAAGTTTCGACACGAACTGCCAAGTTATCTGTCAGAATTCTAAATTTAAGACACGTTCAGAATGCAGATTTTATTTTCAGTTTTCCTTTGGATAAGAGGCAGCTGAAAATTTTTGGTTTTGATATCAGAAAATTCTGGTTCTCTGCCTTCTGTTGCAAGCGTCGTTTCGAGTCTTAGTATCTGTACAATGGGCATAATGTGGGGTCGGGGATGTGTTTTGACAATTACAGTAAAAGATTGGTAGGCCTACGTGATGACTTTAAGGTTTTACTTGGACTGTAACATGTTTTGACCCATGTAGGTAGGGATTATTTCAAGTTTAAAATCCCAGCGTACATTTGGAACTTGGGAACTTTCACTATAATTTCTGTCAGGGATGCAGAGTGGCTGAGAGTGTAGCTGTGGAGCCCAGGCCCACCTCTGCTACTGATGAGCCCTGTATCTCCACACCCCGGTCCCTCCTTCATAGACTGGGGACAACCCGGGTGCCCACCTCATAGGGCCGCTGTGCTGACTGAAATAGATCCCCCCCTGCACACGGAGTGCTTTGAATGGTGGCTGGGGAGAGAGCTTATTAGATGCACGTACTCACCATCCTAGATGAGTGCCTGTAGCTTCTTTTCACCCGTGTTTAATCTGAGAATTTCGAGATTTGTGACATTGTGGAGTCCGAAGATAGAAGGAAGGAAGTGTGTGTGCGCGCGCGCGCGTGTGTGTGTGTGGTGGGGTGAGTAGAGTTTGTGTACGTAGCATAATGTTAAAGCAGTGTGGGTCTCTGAGCTTCAGTCTGCATTGAAGTTTTTACACCTGTGATGGCAGCCACCGTTCCTGGGAAGGGACTCTTCCTACTGTTTTGCCTTGTTTGCTTCAGAGGCTGCTGGTTCTCTGAGACAGAGCTCAGATAACTTTGACATTCATTAGACATTTGTTGGGTGTCTGTCAGAGACCATTCCGCCGGTGCTCTCAACACTTGTTGCCTCACCCCTTCCCTGTGTTGTTTGTGCTGGAAGGACTGGTGGTCCCCATTCTACTTGTGGAGGCTTAGGGGCAAAGCATTGTAGTGGTTTCTTAGATCTCACAGATTTTGAGTTGGAGTCAGAACTTGAGCTCTTGAAGAAGTCTTGAAGACTTCTGACTGCTGGGCTCTTTTGTCCATATCATGCCTCCTGCCCTCTGCTGGGTCCTGTAGGAGTGAGCCAGACATATTCCTTCACCTTCACCCCAAAAGGTCACGATATAGAAAAGGCAATTAAGTGTAGTTCATGAGATAGTAAACTGCGCTGGTGTTTGGCAGGAACTTGGGAGCCCAGACATTTTCGTTGGTGACAGGTCATGATGTGTCTAGCTGTTGTATGCTAATTTCAGCAGCTCAGGTAATTCAACCTGGAAGGTTTTCCTACCTGCTGAAGTTGTTCTTAGGCAGACACCATGTGGTCTGGATGGGTCAGACTCCCATGCAGCTTTTTAAATAAGGACATACCAAGTAATACCTTTCAAGTAATACTTTGTGCATCACAAATACTCAGCAAATGTAAACTTTCCTTTGTTCTCACTTCAAAATTAAATAGTCCCAAATGTTGGAAATAAGATAACAAGAAATTGATCTAGATATGAGGTTATTCTCCTTTATTCTCTTTAGGCACCCTCCCCCCCCCCTTTTTAAAGAAATAACAAATGCACTAGGTTAAAAACCATACGTACACATATTATAGAATAGCCTATAATGAAAGCCGTGCTCTGTAGGAAAAAAAAATGGTTGTTTTTATCTATTAGCATCAGTAAAAGATGGTTTCTACTAGAAGATCTGTAACAATATTATGTTCTAGAGGAAGTACATTGAAAACTATGGTAACTTAGTTTTCTGTAAATTGAAGTTTAACCGTTTCAGTAAAGTAAACTTGTTTAGGGTCTTTATTTTTCTAGCCTAGATAGCTTTAGATTAATATGAATGTAATTCTGGCCTTTTTAGAAAACATAACCCACCAGAACTATTTTATTTACCAGCAGATTCACCCTTAGGACAGATTTTCATCCGGGCCCCGTGACTTGGAGAAAAAGGGAACAAGGTAACGCCATGGAACTGATCGGCAGTAGGGGATAGCTCGTGGGATGGTTAGCTAGAGAAGAAAGTGAAACTGATGAGAAACGACAACGTACTTCGCACCAAGAATGGTCAAGATAATGCAAAAAGAAGAAAGTTTAAAATGAAGCAGTAGTGAGCAAACACAGATTTCCTGACAGTTTGCCTAATAGTGAAATTGATTAGATCCGTAATGGTTGTTACTTGGGGAATTTAATAAGAATGCAGATTCATTGCCATACTCCACAGAGATGTGGTAAGTCTTGCGTAGGTCTGAAGAATAATCTACATTTTTAAAAAAATTTTTTTTATTTTTTATTTTTTTTTTTAATGTTTATTTATTTTTGAGACAGAGAGAGACAGAGCATGAACGGGGGAGGGTCAGAGAGAGGGAGACACAGAATCTGAAACTGGCTCCAGGCTCTGAGCTGACAGCACAGAGCCTGACGCGGGGCTCGAGCTCACGGACCGCGAGATCATGACCTGAGCCGAAGTCGGCCGCTTAACCGACTGAGCCACCCAGGCTCCCCGAATAATCTACATTTTTAACAAACGCCCAAGAGACTTGGATGCTGGTGATCAGCCAGCTAAGTGAGACCACCTTTGGAAGACCTTTCCTCTGAACCCCCAGATAGGGTTGTTGATTTAGGATTTGGGAGCATGTTGGGGTCTCGTTCAAATAGTGATTCTTCTCTCTTTCTCACAGACAACACTCAATAGGATCATTAAGGATAAATCAGCTTTGCTACTCTGCCACCTAAAGAAGCATTCTACATTATTATTAATCAGCAGAACCAGAAAGTTCTGCCTCCGCAGAAACTGATGAATGCAGGTGTCTTCTACCCTGGCAAGGCCATAGAATATCAAATTGAAATTTGCAAAAATAACCTAAAGTGACCAGAATCACATTTCTATCCTTTATATGAAAACCCACTTTGGGAATGATTTATCACTGCTTATAAGAGTGTAAAAAACAACCAAAACAGATTTTCAGAGAATGGTTTGTATGAGGAAACAAAAGGATATTAAGAAAAAAGTGAAAACAGTTGGGTGCAGCAAAGATAATTGTTGATGTCAGACTAAAAAAGGAAAAACTGTATATATTTGAACTTCAAAATATTTTTTTTTAACCAGAGGATGAACAGAAACTATCCAGAGTATCAAATCCAGAGAGCAGCTTTGATGTATTTTGCTGTTTCCTAGGTATGTGGATGACCTCTTTGGATGGTTCTGTGACAAATCATTCTTAAATTACCTTTTATCACCACCACAACTTGCCAGATCTTAACTATCTTGGTACATAGTTGGGTTGATTCTCAGAGTAGGTACAGGTCAGTCCAGTTTTTAATGTGAGAAGCAGAAAGTCACTTTTTTTTGTTTTTTTTTTTTAAAGAAATTGTGACTACACAGGTACTATATTTCACCACAAGAGGGCGCTCTGGTGCCATCTAGAAGCAAACAGGTAGTTTAACCCCCAACTCCCCTTTATGGTTTGTTTACGAAACATACAGTCAATTTAGAGAAGCCCGCAAAAACTAGGTAATGTTCTGATTTGGAATATTTTGTTACAAGCATTTATTCATATAAAGGTGTCAGAAAATTCTAGACAACTTGTATTCATTTTGTGACTTAATCCAACCTGTGTGTGTGTGTATGAGGCGCTTTGTGTATAGAACCAGTGTTTAGAACCCAAATACCTTGAGGTGACTAGTGCCAGCCAGTGACAGTTTTCACCAAAGATAAAATGCAAAAAGTAAGGATATATACAACCTGTCTGTCCACCTGTGTGCACATATGTTCATTTATTCAGCAGACAGCTTTCTAGCACATACCGTCAATCAGGTATTGTTTTAGGTACCAGGGATGTGATGCTGGGCAGGAAAAAGGCACTGAGCCTAACAACCCGAGATTAGAAAAAGTATTGTAATTACTGATCTGTGAAATCAAAAGTCTGAAACATACTTGAGGATATCTGTCCATAAAAGTCAACCTATCAACCTATATAATATCAGTCAGTGAGTGAAGAATAGACTTTTTTTTTTTTTTTTTTTTTTTTGCCTCCAAATATGACCACACAGTTAATCTGGTTTAGCACTGTCCACAAAAAATTTCTGTGATGATGGACATTCTGTGTCTGTACCACCCAGGCTGGTAGCCTCCCCCATATGAGCTGTAGTCCACTTGAAATGTGGCTGGTGTAAGTGTATTTTTTTTTTTTTTAACGTTTATTTATTTTTGAGACAGAGAGAGACAGAGCATGAATGGGAGGGGCAGAGAGAGAGGGAGACACAGAATCCGAAACAGGCTCCAGGCTCTGAGCTGTCAGCACAGAGCCCAACGCGGGGCTCGAACTCACGGACCTTGAGATCGTGACCTGAGCCGAAGTCGGATGCTTAACCGACCAAGCCACCCAGGTGCCCCGAGGAAGTGTATTTTTAATCTTACTTGGTTAATGTAAATAGCTACCTGTGGCTAGTGGCTCCTGCATCAGCCAGCACAGGCCCAGTTGGTCAGGCTCAGGTAGTGAGCCATTTTGCCTTTTAGTTTCCAGTGTGCCCTGTGTCCTTTGGCTTTTTTTTTGTTCCAATAACTGGCAGAGCCAGCCTAGCTTCTAATTCACTCTTATTTCCAGACTTAATTTCCCTGCCAGCTTGAGAAACAAGGAAGGGATGCTTTCTGAGTCATTGTTGATGTGCCTCAGATGGCTACACACACAGCTTTCACTTTGATCACAAAAGACAACTACGTGTACTTTGTGCCTGTGTGTGCATGAGGGTAAACTGGTTGCAATATTGAAAGACCAAAAGCTGTTTCTGATGGGAAATATTGAATCAGCAGAATTGGAAACACAGCTGTGTGGTTCTGATGGGGACCTACTACTTTCTTCTGTCAGTCAGTGCTCACTTAGCACTCATTGTGTGCAGGGCATGCACTATGCCAGGCTCTGTAGGGAGACATCAAGGAGATGCTCAGCACAGGTTCTTGAAACCTGTCTCTTACTTGTCTCTGTTGATTGTCTTTAGGAATTTAAGAAGTTCGTAAAACAGTGAAGCGGTCCAGGTCTCTAGCAAGAAGAGGGACAGTGTACAGGGAAAGAGGTGAGTTATATCCGAGAGGACAGTACCTGTCTGCGGGTTGTTTTCATCAGCGGTATGGTGCCCTGGGTCTTGCCTGGTTCCTGAGCCCATTGGCACCATTTGCAGGACAGCTGGCCGAGGGAGGACAGAGTGCAGTCGGAAAGCAAGCCCCTCCCTCCAGCCCCGTGCTCCCACCTCTGCGGCCAGGCACTCAGGCATTCTGGAGGTTCTCTCCCCATGCCCCCTAGTCTCCAGCCCTTCCTTCCCCCAGTCTGTTTTGACAGCCTCCTAACTGGCTTTTTTGTCCCCTCTCCGCTCACCTTCAGATCACCCTAGCACTGCTGCCAGAGGACTGTCCGGTCACTGCTCACAAATCCTGATCACAACAGGACTCACAAAGCCCCCTTTTGCATATTGGATTCTTTTCCTTCTTTTTAATTTAGCCTTTCTGTGTGTGTTTTGAAAGCGGGGTATTGCTTTACGTTTGTCTTGAATTTAGTCTGGAGTTTCTTTGACGAGGGAATGTAGACCACTGTTGTTTGTTACGAATACTCTGGTGGCATATTCTCTCCTGGCCACATCTGCCGGGGCTGGGTCCGGGTGTGGTCCTGGGCAGCCTGCCACCCTGGGGCTGACTCCATTTCTTCATCTGTAGAAGAGGGGTAATTATGATAACACTGTAGGATTATTGTGAGCATTTAAACCTCATGGTATGTTCAGAGTTTTGGCAAAGTACATGGATAGAGGAGGGGGTTCAACGTGCTAACAGCCATTTGGTTGTTAGTATTCTTTTTTATACTAGTTGGTTTTCGTTTCTTTTTTGGTCCTCCTCCAGCTTACGTGAATTGAAATTCGTTTCCCTTTAGGTACATCTATTTAGAAGGCAAATTCCTTCATTAAAAACCCACCAGGATCATGTGACTGGCAATTCCAAGGTTTATATACCCAGGAGAATTGAAAACCTGGATCCACACAGAGGCTTGTACACAAAAGTTTAGAGCAGCATTATTTATTGTAGCCAAAAAGTGGAAACAACCCAGGTGGCCATGATGAATGAATGGATAAACAAAATATGATATGTCCACACTAGGGAATATTATACTCTGCCATAGAAAGGAACAAAGTCCCGGTCAATGCCACAAACACATTGGCTGAACCTTGAGGACATTGCGCTGAGTGAAAGAAGCCAGACCCCGAAGGTCACATATTGTCTGATTCCTGTGCATGAAATGTAGTGAGTCGAGCACACTTCCTGGTTCATCCAGGGGATGGGCAAATGGAGTGTACCCTATGCCAGGAAGTGTGTCCGACTCTGCAGCCAAGAGCTCTGCACCTTGTCACTCTTTTGAAAAGTGTTTTGCAAACATACTTCATGCTGTCCTGCAAATGTCCATGAAGATCCAGGCAGAATTTAACCATTCATAAACTTATTGATGTTTTTTTGTTTTTGGTTTTTTTTTTGCAACTGCCCTGATTTCTTCAAGATCATGGTTATCACGTGTTTTCAGTCACATTCGATACATAACTGGCTAACGCTGTATCTGATTTAGTCACAGAGTAGTCCTTTGATAAGAGCCAACATACGACAACGGGACTTTTGGAGGATGGAAGGGACACTCTGGTTTCTTCCTCATTTTTCTGATATGTCTGAATTTCTCGCTTCCACACTCCTTAGAGGGGAAAGTTGTCTTTTTGCTTCAGACTGCCAGCCTTCTGCTGGGAGACAAGAGGCCATGATCCCCACTCACTAACTTAATACAGGAAGTGAAAAGTATCACGCAAATTGCTGCCGCTCTAACTTCTGTCTTGCCTCTGCCTCTTAAGTCATTGGAGGCATTCATTTGGCTCTGCTGTAACGGACCCCTAACGTTCTTCCAGGAGAAATACTAGAGCTTTGGAGAGACACGAACCCTGCGGTGTATGAATTGACTGCTTGAGAAGTGTTAGTGTCGGTTCTGGAATGGGGCCTGTGTCATAGGTACTTATGCTGAAAGGAAGTGTCAAATTTTCCATAGTCCGAGCTTTCCAGAATCTAGTTGGCTGCTTGCCTCTGAGTCAGAATTTCTTTTCTAAAATAAATGATTTGGAACGCTCTTATCTTTACACGCAGACGTAGCGCTTCAGTTCCTCCTGCCTGGGAAAGTTAGCTCTGCAGCTGAAATCCGGTACATGGTGTTGTCCTGGTTTAATCAGCTTCCAGAAACTCATTAAATCCCACACTAACTTTGTAAGGAAACAGCAGCGTGTATTAGATTCCTTTTTTGTTCCCCGCTTCGATGCCATTGTTTTTTTTTTTGTTTTGTTTTGTTTTTTGCCTTTTTTTGTTTCCTAGTCTTACCTCCTATTCTTTCTTCTTAATTTTGTTTGGTCAAAGGCTTTCTTTTAACATTCGGGTTCCATTTTGACTGTTTCACCTTGGTAGTAATTCTGCTTATTCTTTCTTCCTTTTTTCTTTTTTTTAAAATTTTTAATGTTATTATTTATTTTTGAGAGAGAGAGAACGAGCATGAGCAGGGGAGGGACAGAGACAGAAAGGGAGACACAGAATTTGGAACAGGCACCAGGTTCTGAGCTTTTAGCACAGAGACCGTTGTGGTGCTTGAACTCACAAACTGCAAGATCATGACCTGAGCCGAAGTTGGACGCTTAACCGACTGAGCCACCAAAGCTCCCCTCTTACTTTTTTCTTTCTTCATTTAAGAACCCCTTTCCAGTGAGTGTGCTTTTCTCCTCTAGGGATTGCAGTTGAAAAGAAAACCTAGTTGCCTGGAAATTCATGTCACTAGCCATTGCATGACCTTTCTTAAGTTGAGTGAATGAATGATAAAATCATAAAATACTTAGTGTATTCATCAGGGTCTCTAGAGAAACACAACCAGTATGATACACATGTGATCCTTGAACAACGTGGGAGTTAGAGGCCCCCCCTTCACCCCATCCCATGCCGTCGAAAATCCGGGTATAACTTTTGATTCTCCAAGCACATAACTAAATTAAATCCCATAACTTAACTTCTGGTCTACTGTTGACCAGAAGCCTTGCTGATAATATCAACAGTTGATTAACACTTATGTTGTATGTTATATGTATTATATACTGTATTCTTTACAATGAAGCAAGTTAGAGAAAGTGGTACTAAGAAAATTGTAAGGAAGAGAAAATGCATTTATAATACTGTACTTTAAAAATATCTGTGTGTAAGTAGACCCATACAGTTCAAATCTGTGTTGTTCAAGGGTCAGCTGTGTGTGTGTGTGTGTGTGTGTGTGTGTGCGCGCGCGCGCGTGCGCGGGGGAACACAAAAAGGACTTCTTATAATGAATTGGCTCATAGGATTATGGAGGCTGGAAAGTACAAAATCTCCAGAGTCAGTGCCCCAGTTTGAGTCCAGAGGCCAAAACTGCTGTAGAACCAGTAAGAGCTGATGTCCTAGCTTGAAGGCCATGAGGCAGGAGAATTGGCTCACGTGGGGGAGGTCAGCCTTTTGTTCCATTCAGGCCTTCAACTGATTAGGTGAGACCCATCCACATTAGGGAGAGCTATCTGCTTTACTCAAGTCCACCAATTAAAAAAAATTTTTAATGTTTTTTTTTGAGACAGAGGGAGACAGAGTGCGAGTGGTGGAGGGACAGAGAGAAAGGGAAACACAGAATCCGAAGCAGGCTCCAGGCTCTGAGCTCTCGGCACAGAACCTATCGCAGGGCTCGAACCCGTGAACCGCGAGGTCATGACCTGAGCTGAAGTTGGACGCTTAACCAACTGAGCCACCCAGGCGCCCCCAAGTCCACCAATTTAAATGCTAATCTCATCCAGAAACACCCTCACAGAAACACCCAGAATAATGTTTGACCGCCTACCTGGGCACCTGGTGGCCCCATCAAATTGACACTAAAATTAACCATCACAGGCAGCTGTTGCTTTCTCAGTAGCCTGGAGTTGGAGTTGTGTGCTGTTTGATTTGAACAGGAGCTGAACCCAGAGAAAAGGGACTGAAACCTCAGTTCGGAGCTATGACTTTATTTTGCAGGTTTTACGCCCCTCTGCTCTGCTCTCCTGGTCATGGACCCTCTTACCACGTTTTGTATGTGCTCTTTTTCTTGGTCATTGGTCAATGGCTTCTCATTCACCATAGGAATTGCTCCAGATGTCCTAATTTTTAAGATCTTTCCCTAACTCCTGACCCTTTGCTTTCTGCTTGAGATCTGGCCTCTTCTTTCGCAGACGGGAGAAACTGAGACTTGGACAGGTCTGTTACCTGGCCTGAGGTCACACGGCTATTGGATGGTCAAACTGGGATTTAATTTGGAGCGATTGGGCTTGTCAGTCCTGGGAGCCTCTTGAGAGCCAGGCACCAAGCCAAGCGCTAAATGCTCTCGTTTTCCCAATGTCTCTAACCTTGATGCCTATGTCCTTCCCATTTCTGGAAGGGCTGCAACCAGTATTTCCCTGACACTCCACGCGCAACACTGCACTGATCTTAGCGTCCAGTACCTGCCCTTGGTGCACAGGCCTCTGGCACTTGGCTCCTATAATTTTCTTTCCTGCTTATTTTCCCCCTTTATATTTGTGGTATGTAAACCTAATTCTGTTCTTTCATCCTAAAAGCTCTCCCTTGACCCTGTGTAGCTGCTCCTGATCCCTTCTTTTCCTTTTATTCCCCAGTCTTTATTTTTAACTCCAAATAACTAACTCCTTAGCCTGCTGAGACCCAAGCTGCTGCTATCTGCCCATCCACTGAAACTATTCTTGGCAAAGCCACGGAGAGCATCCTGTTCAGTCACACGTAGCGGCCGCCCTGCTTGACTCCATCGCATCTGTCACTGCTGACCATCCCTTCCCCCAGGAACTCTCGTTCCTCCTGGTTCTTGCGCGGCACTCTCCGTCTTCTGTGCAGCTGTTCCACTGTGGCCCTCACACTCGACTGTGCGACTGTGCGTGAACATCGCCCCGAGGGCTTGCCGGCCCCACCCCAGGACTGCCGATTCAGCAGGTCCAGGGCGGGCCCAAGGGTTTTGCCTCTAACCGGACTCCGTTGATGCCGCTGCCGCTCCAGAGACCACACTCTCGATGCTGACATTGCAGTTTTTCCAGAATGTTCTCTCATTGTGAGTTCTCCTTAGTGTCATCCTGTCTATCTCATGGATTCTGGTGTCATTTATTTTCTGAAACTCAGTCTCTCATTTCCACATCTCTCTGGTCTGGCAGGGAGATGTGCTTGGGGATTATCTTCAGTGTTTCTTGGAAGTAGCGCTTTTGGCATTTGGGTTGTGACAGTTCTGTGCTGAGTGGGGCAGTCCTGTGTCTTGCAGGATATTTGGTCCCACCCAGGCACTGGAACAACCAAGACACCCCCCCACTTTCCCATCCCCCCGCTCCCGCACATTTCCAAATGCCCCCGGGGGTGTGGTGCCGTCCCAGCTGAGAAGCACTGGACTCCCCCATCCTGCACCTCCTGTATCCTAGCACACACCCCATCAATCAAGCAGAGACCTCTCCCTTCTCCCTCAACCTCCCTCCCTTTTAATTAGTCACCAATTCCATCCATTTAGTTCTAAAACACCTCTTAATCCTTGATTTTAACTACTTCCGTAGTTAAAAGCGCAGGTTTTAACATCCGGCTCCTTGGCAGGAGTTCAATTAAAATCCTCATTTGGCCATTTAGTAGCTGTGTGACGTTAGGCAAGTTAACTAACCTCTCTGAGTCTCAGCATCTTCATAAAGAGAAGATAAGAGTTCCTTCACAGGGTTATTGCGAGGATTAGCAGTGAGGTCCAAGCACTTTTCCCTGACACAGACGGGCCCTCAGCAAATAACGGCTGTCCCTAGGGGCCTGATGGTTTCTGCCTTAGACCACTGCAGCTGCCCCCTGCCAGCCTCCCCAATCTCTGTGCCCCAATCCTTGCCCCTTGCTTTTTAAAACGCAGCCTGGCCCGGCCACTCTCTGCTTAGGATCTTCATGGATCCCTGTCGCACATACAGTTAAATTCCTTAGTGTGGCCTATAAGGCTCTTTTGATTGCAACCCAGTTTTCCAGCCTTAACTCTTGTCTTCCTGTCAACCTGCTTCCTCTGCTCACCACCAACCCCCAGCTTGCCCTCTCTCTCTCTCTCTCTCTCTCTCTCAAAGATTCACTGTCCCCACCCCCTCACATCTCCATGTTTCTCCTTTGCCTAGAAAGTGCCTGCTCCTTCCGGGCCAGCTCAAATGCCTTTCTCTTTCTCCTTCTCCTTCTCCTTCTCCTTCTCCTTCTCCTTCTCCTTCTCCTTCTCCTTCTCCTTCTCCTTCTCCTCTTTCTCTTTCTCTTTCTCTTTCTCTTTCTCTTTCTCTTTCTCTTTCTCTTTCTCTTTCTCTCTGGAGTCTTTCCCCTGCACCTCCTTCCGTCCTTGTTCCCACTGTGAGATGCGTGTCTCTCTTCTGGTGTGTGTTTTGTGTACCTGATTTCCAGTTTCTCCTTCACTTGCTGAGCGTGATGTGGTGGAAAGGGCACGGGCTTTTTCCCATGACACCTTTTCCTTCGGGCTGCATGGTGACTCAGCCACCCCTGAGGGGGAGCACGTTGGCACACGCCCCACTGTGGATGAGTAGTGTTTGGGTTCCCCTATGTGCCTCACGGACTCGGATGAGATCATATCATTAAGGCACCTGATAGAGTTCTCAGTGGGGAATAGTTGGGCAGAATGCCACTGGGGGCTCTCCACTTCCCTTCCCCTTCCCCTTCCCCTTCCCCTCTGAGCATCACTCGCCAGCACCATTCCGATTGTTCCAGTGTTCTGTTGCTGCCTGAACCAGTTACCACAAACTCAGTAGCTTGGATGACACGTGTTTCCCATCCTACAGTCTGGTAGGTCAGCAGTTTGCCCCCGATCTCACTTGGTAAAATCAACGTGTTGACAGGTTCGTTCCTAGAGCCTCCAGGGGAAGATCCGTCTCGTCACTCAGTTTGGGTTGTTGGCAGAATTCACTTCATAAGGTTGTAAGACTGAGGTTCCCGTTTTCTTGCTGGCTATTGGCTGGAGGCCATGTTTAGCGAGTAGCTGTCTGTCGCTGGTCCTTGCATGGAGCTCCCTAGAGCTTCGAGCCCGCCACAGGGCACCAAATCTTCTCACTCGGCCACCTCTCAACACCCGTTTCTGCTCCTGCCGTGTGATTGTAACGGGCTCACCTGGATAATCCAGGATAATTTCCCCATCTCAAGGTCCATAACCTTAATCACATCCATAAAGTCCCTTTTGCCATGTGAGGTAATACATTCACAGGTTCCAGGGACCACAGCGTAAACATCTTGAGAGGCCCTTATTCTGTCTGCTACACCTATCCTCTCTCTGAACTCTGAAATATCACAAATGTTTTTCCCTTTCTTGATGATCCTCTGGTCATTTTCTTCCAAAGAATCCTTTGTCTCTGCAATAGCAGGCACCTCTTCTTGGGCATGGTGAGCGACGTGGTTATTGGTTGTTTTTGGCAGCCCAGAACTGGTCCTCCTCCCCTGAGTGATGGTACCCCGATCCTCCAGCCCCTGTTCTCAGGGTAAGTGGGGTGGTGCTGAATCAGTCGGCCAGCTCAGTGGTGGGCCGTGACCACACAGCTTAAGAGTGATTGGGCCAGGAATGGGGACCCGACAGACATCGGGCTACTGAGACATTGACTGGGGACTTTTCCTGGAACGGTTGGACAAGAGGCCTTTCTCCTTCCAGTGGGACAGACTGCTGGATAGAATGGCAGCCCGGAGATGGAGGTGGCTTTCTTGACCTCACCAGGCTAGGAAAGAGCCTGCCAGAGAATGAGGCCAACCTGAAAAATCAAAGCAGATCTAAAACATGGAGACCAATAGATTTGTGCTGACCTAGTTTGAGCCCCTGGATTTAGAATTTTCTGAAGCCTGATGTGTACCTGAACTTTTAAGTTATAATGTAGCAATAAATTCCCTTCCTTGCCTTAGCGGGGTCAGGTTGGGTTTGTGATGACCGTGTGTCGTGACTCGGGCAGTGAGTGAAGGTGGAATCACAGGGTTTATGTGTTCCGATAATGTAGCTCTGTCTTCTGGGTCTTCATGGAGATTCTGTTGAAAGACCTTATACTACTTGTGGGACCTGTTATTGTTTCTCTGGAATTTATGTGAAGGTCAGCTGCTCCCACAAATTCGTGGAAGAAGCTCTCTTTAGTTACAGATCTAGTGTCAGTGGCTGCTTATTCGTTTAAAAAATTGTAAGTAGTTCTGTGCCTATATAGCTGCAGTAGGAAGGCATGTTTGCTTCTAGGGAGATGTTGGCAAGACCGTGAATACTTGTACCCATGAGACCAGCCAGGCTTTGAGGGGCTATAACACCCAGCCAGGGAAGGAAGGAACCCTGTCTGCTCTGCTCCCCTCTGGCCTGTCGCTGAGGCAGTCTGCTCAACAGACGCAGCGCTCACAGCCAGACCTAGAAGGCCACTCAAGCACTAACACACGCGTATGTCCAGGAATCCCCCAGTATTTGAGGAAAACCCAACATGCTGAACGGGGAGGCACTAAACCCAGCAAATGAAAAAAATAACATGGAAGAAAACATGAATCTGACAAGTGGAGTAAGGCGTTTTGAAAAAATAATACGAAGATTCATGTTTATAGACAAAAAGCTAGGTATCTTGGGTATGGTTAAACACTAAAAGGTGTTGGTTGGTTTCTAAGAAATGATTTACCTCAATCTAATTTAGCATTTTAATAAATCCTCCAAGGGGAAGGAAAAAAAAAAATGAGGTTAGAGTGGGAGAGAGCCAAAGCATAAGAGACTCTTAAAAACTGAGAACAAACTGAGGGTTGATGGGGGGTGGGAGGGAGGGGAGGGTGGGTGATGGGTATTGAGGAGGGCATCTTTTGGGATGAGCACTGGGTGTTGTATGGAAACCAATTTGACAATAAATTTCATATATTAAAAAAAAATAAAAATAAAAATAAAATAAATCCTCCAAAAGCATGTTAATATAATGTGCCTAGCATGGTAGTTTGCACACACATGCAATAGATATTAGCTATTCTAATGAGAAAAAAAGCAAGTTGAAGAACAGTATTATAATACGTGACTATATTATTAAAACAGAAAGCAAAACTCCACCTTTTTATATAGACCTATATAGTAGATGCTTAGGAAAGGCCTGGAAAGAGTTACTGCTGGGGAGGCTCAGGGTGGGGAGTGAGGAATGGCCTGCATAGATTTTTACTTTATTTTTTATTATTTTTAAAAAATATTTTTGAGAGAGAGAGAGAGAGAGCGTGCAAGCCAGGAAGGGGCGGAGAAAGAAGGAGACACAGAATCTGAAACAGGCTCCAGGCTCCAAGCTGTCAGCAGAGGGCCCGACGCGGGGCTCAAACCCACAAACCACGAGATCATGACCTGAGCCAAAGTTGGATGCTCAAACCGATTGAGCCACCCAGGGGCCCCACAAAGATTTTTACTTTAGCTATATGTTGTGCAAATTTTACAGTGAGACTGTATTCAAGCCCAGTATTATTTTAATTAATACAGATTTTTTTTTCTTTTTTGGGGGGAGGGGGCTTAAGTAGAGGGAGAAGTAATAAAATCCCACAAAAGCCTGCTATTATAGTCTGGTCTGTAACATGGGGATTTGTTTTATTCCCTCAGCCCCGGTATTATACGTGACTTTTAAAATATCCTTTGTATTAATCCTTGTTAATTTATAATCACCATTGAATCCAGTGTTTTTAAGATGTGGGCCAGGATTCATCCAAGGGTGGTGAACCCCAGGTAGAGGGTTTCCATCAGCACTTTCTTAAAAAAAAAAGGGGGGGGGCAAAGAAAAATAATAGGAGACAACAGAGCAGAACAGAATCGAATAAAATAAAACTGTGTGCTTCACAAGCTTTAAGGTTAAATACTGTTTTGTGAAGCTTTGTCACGTGAAATGTATTTCTCGCTGTGGCCTGTGGCCTCAAAAGTTTGAAAAATCACTAATCTAACCCATTTTCTTCCTGGGAGGCTGCTAAACAAACCTGAATATTTTGTTTTCCCTTTGGTGTATTTGCAGAGTATGTTGTCTTGAATTATTAAACACTAAAGAAAAAGAGAAGCAGGCACGGCAGATTCATTCTTGCCATTTTCTCACTAAGTTCAGTTTTTGGAAGAGCAGAACCAAGAGCAGTTGTAAGTGAAAGAGAAACGTAGTCTGCTCCTTCTAAGTGCTCATTAGCACTGGCAAAGAGCCTCTCCAAATGAGGTTCAAGAGGCTTCTGGGTTCTGAATCGCAGCATTCCTTTGTAACTTAACGAGGAAACTAACCAGCAGCTAAATAACTGCTCTGTCAGCCTGGATTTCCTGTTACCAAACATCAAAAAGAGACATTTAGAATCATGAGTATTTCAGATTTGTGAATAAAGGATCAAAAAGTCCTATCACACACATGGAAGAATTTGAAAGGTGAATTTTCTGAAGTCACGGGTCTAGGATAGATACACAATTTGTCTTTGCTGTGCAACAGTATAGTTATATTTGTTCTTATAAACCTAACACATGGTATTAAGCACACACACAGAATATGTTTAATAAGAGAAATTTCTGAACTCAACACACATGACCTACATTTATACATGGAGACTTAACTGTCTCCTCTCGCTTCTCTCCCTGATCGCAACCAGCTCATTTTACTCATCCTCTTTTGGAGCTAAGGTAGCTCTTTTTTTTTTTTAAGTTTTATTTATTTATTTATTTTTTTGAGAGAGGGAGCGCATGTGGGTGAGGGGCAGGGAGGGAGAGAGAATCCCAAGCAGGTTCTGCACCATCAGTGCAGAGCCCTGTACGGGGCTCGAACCCATGAACTGTGAGATCATGACCTGAGCCAAAGTCACACTTAACCGACTGAGCCACCCGGGCACCCCGAGTTAGCCTTTGATGCATCCACTGTACTGTGTGACTTATAACTGGGGTGTGGGAGAGCCTCAGTGTGAGGGAGGGAACAAGATCTTGCTCCAATATGTCGAAAGCCAAATTAATTCAGTTATCTTTCATATCTGTTTTCTAAAAAGAGAAGATCTTAAATAATTCATGATCCCACATAACTGTGTTATTTTTATAACACATTACTCTGTGTGTGTGTGTGTGTGTGTGTGCATGTGTGTGCACGCGCGTGCACCCGCCTGTGGTGTAATACAATAAT
Source organism: Panthera pardus (assembly GCF_024362965.1). NCBI lineage: Eukaryota > Metazoa > Chordata > Mammalia > Carnivora > Felidae > Panthera > Panthera pardus. The sequence continues at coordinate 48,296,851 of NW_026527002.1, forward strand.
TTTTAATGTCCTGTTTGGTATTCTGTTTTCACTTACCTATTGCATTCTTACTTAGTGTGCCTAATTACCTACTATTGATTTTGCTGCAAGTGTTTGGGGTATTTCCCTTTAACAGAAAAGGAAATAGAGCTAGATATAGATGATCATGTTATTTGTTTCTATTTTTACTCAACGAAGCAGTGCTTCTGCTGTTTGGCTTTAAGAAGCGGTGAGTCCTAAATAGAAAAACAGCAGCCAGTCTTGCCTAATTTACTACTGAAAGAAATCCCACCTGCCAGCATTCTCAGACCCAAGTTCTGTTTCCAATCCATGTTATTCCTTGGAATATTCCACTTAGACTGGTGATTGGAAAAACTGTGGGTTTGAATTCACACTTCTCATGGTATTTTGGTAGTGACCATTCTGAGAGCAGGGCCTGGCGTGGCTAAAAGCCTTCGTGTTCTAATATAATGGGGGGGGGGTGGCTAGGGAGTGCCCTTGTGTCTTGGCTTGAAGGGGTGGCAAAGAGTCGAGTCCCAAGCAAACTCTCCAGTTAGCCCTGCCTATGTACAATGTCAAATATTTCCTTCCCCCAATGCCGTCACCTCGAGGTGTCTAGGGACCTCCTCTCCTTGAAGAGGCTTTATGTGTGTTTGGAACATTAAAACATAAGTCGGAAACAGACTGACTCCCGGGCACAGACAGGTGCCCCCTGTCTAATGGTGGGTGGAAGATGGTCAATGGATGATGGGCATCCTGGTATTAGAGAGACAGGGTTGTGGCATACACTGTTGGTTGTCTCTCAGCGTAGTCCATACCCTGTTAGAAGGGCTCACCACCCACAGTAGAGACTAAATATGTCTGATATTTCTGGCCTCCACTGTAGTTGGGGGATGGTATATGACCCAGTCTAACCAATGAGATGTAAAGGGAAATCTGCTGAAGAGCGTGTAGGAAAGATTTTCCTCCCTACTAAAAAGAAATATGCACAAGAGCCCTTCTTCCCTGTCTCCTTTCATTATGTGTTTGGATGCAGTTGCATGAGGATGTGATGCTTGGAGCTGTGGCAGCCGTCTTGCATCAATGAGATGAGAAGCCTAGAAAAAACCCAGTCCTCTGAGATAGCAGAAGAGAGAGCCTGGGTTCTTAATGACAAATTTGCATTTTAAAAACTTGGGAAAATAATATTTCATCAAAACCATACATTTATTATTAGGGGTGCCTGGGTGGCTTAGTCGGTGAACATCTGACTCTTGATTTCAGCTTGGGTCATGATCTCATGGTGTGTGAGATCAGGCCCCATGTTGGGCTCTGCGCAACAGAGTAGTAGGACCTGCTTGGGATTCTCTCTCTCCCTCTGTCTCTCTGCCCCCTTCCCCATGCACGTGCTCTCTCTCTCTCTCAAAATAAACAACTTTAAAAGTAAAAACTTAAAAAACTACCCATCGATCATCAGTTATTTTAAAAGTACACCACATCGCTTGGCCTTTCCAGCACCTTCCACTCTCTGGGCAGTGATATGGCTGCTCTGTTACCCACAGGAGTTTCCCTTTGGGTGACTCTCCCCCCTCCCTCTCAGAGGAGCAGATTTAACCGGAGCCCTGGTGCTTTTCTCCTTTGGCATTTGTCTCCTTGGGCCTTTCTCTTGGGCATGTAAGTGGCAGCTGCGGGCTCCGACTGAGGAGACGGGCGCTTATTCTGGGGAATCACATCGGTTTTACAGCACCCAGAGCAGCTCGAGCATTTCTTTACCCATTAGCTGTTATTGACCCATCGTGGAGTCTCTGAAGTTTTGACCTGGTGTGAAATCCTCGAACTGACAGGGCCTCTGAAGCACAGCTCATTTCTGCCCTTATCACAAAACACTTCTGCCTTCAAACTGTCTTGGCAGATGGACAAAGGGTTTTATGATTCCGCCACACTCTCTCAGCTTGGTTACTGGTATGGTGCTCTGGTTAGAAGTGCCCACCGGTTGCTCACCAACTACATGCTGAATCTGGATATTCCTGACGGGAGGTCTGAGTGTGCCGGGCAAGTATATCATTCATTCTTTTCCTAAGTGGACATTTATTGAGTGCCTGCCGTGTGTAGTCACAGGAGCTGCAGGAGATACAAAGCAAAAGAAAAAATTCCAGCCCTGGAGAAGTTCATGGGTTTGTTTCTTTAGCAGTAGTGGAAGGATTCAAAATATCATTTGCTCTCCAGCTCAGGGGTCCCTCTTGGACCTTTCCTTGTGGACCGAGGATCTTTATGTCCTGCTGGGGCCAGAGGATGTGAAGGCAGCTGCCTAGGCTAGAGATACTGGTGATGATCTAAAAACCTGAGTGGGATCCAGAGAAGGTAAGTGCAGCCCCAGAGCCACCTGGTGGGTGGTCTGCTGATGGTGTTGGGGAAGGAGACCAGCCATTGCAGGGGTGGGGAGCGTTTGGGGATGCCCGAATTCCAAAACAGAAGAAAGGCTGAATTTCTGTGAAACAGGAACATCTCAGAGGAGATGGGGAGGGAGGGGTTCCAAGTTGGCAGACTTTCCAGAAAAGAGAAAGCTCTCTTTTTTCCTACATCTCTCACCTGGCATTCTTCCTCACCCCAGGACCTGGAGGGAGTTCAGACTCTTTCCATTCTGGGGCCTAAGGACAGAACTGAAGAGTTAATATAAGTAGCATGCTGAGAACGATGCCTGGCACAGAGCGAGGGCTATTTAAGTGTCTGTCTTTTGTTGTTATGCTGCTATTTTCGTTCCCAAATGATCAGACAGATGGACCTGGACCTTCCATTGGAAAAGCCACTCACTAGCGGTGGTCTGAATTCTGTGCAGACAACTTGTGGGCAGAGGGCCCATCTCTACACCCTGCCCCTCAGCCCTTACTGATGTCATGTGGCTAAATCCCTCTGCTGCCTGTTTTAGGAGGCTGGGGGAAGCTCCCAGACCCCATCCCTTCCTCAGAGCAGGGCCAGGTGGGGGCAATGAGGTGTCTGCCATGAGTAGTTCTGGTTGGCATCCATGTAGCAAAGAACCCCAAAGACACCTCAAGGTCCAGAGGTGCAGTGAAAGGAGTCTTGACTCTGCGAGGAGGTGAGGAGGGTGGAGAGGGGCTCTGGAGTACTCGAGAAGCATCGAGGGGCGCCTGGGTGGCTCGGTCGGTTAAGTGTCTGACTTTGGCTCAGGTTGTGATCTCGCAGTTGGCGAGTTCGAGCCCCACGTCGGGCTTGCTGCTGTCAGCGCGGAGCCCTCTTTGGATCCTCTATCCCCCTCCCTCTACCCTTGCCCTGCTTGTGCGCTCTCTCTCTCTCTCTCAAAAATAAATAAACATTAAAAAAAAAGAAGCAGCAGCATTGAGAAGTCCCAGCTCACCTCACTCTTGGAGAGCGTGCCCTGTTACTATGCAGAGGGAAGCTTTCTTTTCTCACCTTCTTAGTGGTGTGGGACCTGTTCTCATGGGTTAACCAATCCTCCTGAGCCTTAACCAGGACTTCTCGAAAGGCTCCCAAGAGTTTGGAAATTGGATGGAAAATCCTCTAAACCAAGTACTTGAGGGCTCCCCTGACAGTAGGGGGCTCCAGTCACCCACATGACAAATGAAAAGTAAATGTTTTCATTAGAGGAGCTTTGTTTTGGTAGCATGTGGAACGAAGAGTTTAAGACACATGCTTAAACCGCTTTTACTGAGGAAATCTTAAGGGACTGTCCTTATAGAAAGTGCTTAAAAAGTAAACCTAGAGCGATTACTTTGAGTGTCCAGATAGGTAGCATGAGATAATTATTGAACATTTTATAATTTTATCTTCAGCATTTATAGGGGGCTTAATAAGTGTCAGACTCTGTGCTTAGTGTTTTGCATCCGTTATCTCTTTTAACCTTCATAGTAACCCTGTGATGAAAAAATCATGAGTAACTAGATGCAGGGTCACGGTCGCTTGCCCAAAGTCACCAAAGTTTGCCTCGGCTCCAAAGCTGTGTTCTTAGAACCGTTAGAACTCACCGCTTGGGAAATAATTGGTTTCCCTGTGAATAGTCACAAGTGTTCTGGAAACCAGTCAAGGCTTTTATAGGAAGCCTCTTGTTTGGGACTTTGAGGGGCAGGGAGAGAATATTTACCATGGTCTGAAGAATAAGAAAAAAAAAAAAAAGGAAATGGTCTCATTTCTTCTGAAATCTAATGTCAGGTGGTTGGGTCATTTCAGCCAAAGTGGATTTTTGTCTCTGTTGACTTGGCCGGCCACAGGTGCACTTTTGGGGTCCATGTTTTCAGACGCAAAGCCCCTTTCTCCTCCCTTACTGGTTCGGGACTAGGCCAGGAGGAAGGGAATGTCGATTCTGGGCCAGGCTGCTCTCCGGCTGCCTTGGGGCAGCGCCCCCGCCTCATCCACTCTCAGCCTGTGGGCCAAGTGGGGGAACGAGCCCTGCCTCCCTCCGAGCTCCGATCAGAGACAAACGTGCCACATCACTGCTGTCGGGGTGCGCGGGGGACCCCAGGCCCTGAGCAGAGAGGTAGCTGTGTGCAGGACTGCAGACCCACTCAGCCTTCCTTTTAAGGAGGCCTTGTAAGAGGCATATTTTTGAGACTGATGCAAAATCCCAGGCAGCGACGTTCCTTCCAGTGACTCAGCCCAGTAGGTGGAACTGACTTTAAATAATGACAGTATCGACCATCTTCCCCCTCCCGCAGTGTCACACAGCAGCAAACACAAACTCTCAGCCCCGCACCCGCTGTGTCAGCTGCTCTCCGCGAGAGCAGAGTGGCTGGGGTAAAGTAACGCATCTGTTGGACAATGTCCTCCTCCTCCCGAGAAACAAGCCCAGATAAACAAGAGTGACAAAAGGGTCACTCTGTACACCCCCCTCTCAGAGTGAAGCGAGCCATAATTCTAGCTGCCACCATCAGGGAAGAGGCCTCTTGAGTTCATTAGGAAGGGAAGCCACCCAGTCTCAGTTCAAAACATTTAGAAACTGGTAACGTCTTAGAAAGAGACTGCGGTAATTGGATCGGCAGCGTCACACGTCTCTGTAGACAGAACGAAAGGGACGTTGGCTCAGGAAAGGGGGCGCAGGTCATGCTGGGTTTGGATCTAACAAGCTTCTCTGTGTTCCGCGTAGACGTTGATTCACTGAGCCCAAACAGTGCCCAGCCACGGCCCCTGCCTCGAGGTGTCCTTGACCCTAGGTGCCTCCAGAGGTGAGGGGTCAATCGGGGACTTTACTGGGGCCTCTGGAGGATTGCAAGGACCAAATAAGAGTCAAGGTCCTCAAGCTGGCAGTGGGAGCAGAGGAGGATGGTTTCTTAGCAGCCATGAGATGGGAAGGGTCGGAGGGAAGACTCCAGAATAGCGTCCTGCATCAAAGCCCCTGGCTCCATATCCCTCAACTTTACTCACTCCAAAGCCGGAGGCCCCGGATTGGGCGCTGGGCCAAAATGGATTTATTTTGTGTGCATCATTTTAAGGAATACCCAGTGTGTACTGTCAGAACAAAAACAAACTAAAAGCAGATTCAATTCTCTCTGCTGAAAATAAAGGAAGAGATTTCCCTTTTCTCTCTCTCGTTTTTTCCAAGCATTGATTTTAGGAAACTTGCCATTATAAGTGCCTTCTCCTGTCTTTGAAAGATGCACATATCATTTAAAAAAAATTTTTTTTAACATTTATTTATTTTTGATAGAGACAGAGCGCAAGTGGGGGAGGGCCAGAGAGAGAGGGAGACACAGAATCCAAAGCAGGCTCCAGGCTCTGAGCTGTCAGCACAGAGCCCAATGCGAGGCTCGAACTTGTGAGCCACGAGATCATGACCTGAGCCGAAACCAAGAGTCAGATGCTTCACCGACTGAGCCACCCAGGCGCCCCGAAAGATACACAAATCGTTTTGAAGACTAGATTGGCATTTTGCCAACGCTGTGGCCCAGGAGTGTCTCTGTCGGTGACCTAGGCCCCATGTCTTTGAAATGTGAACATCAAGGGAGACAGTGCTCTGTCTTAGGCGGGAGGGTAGGAGCCTAACTTCGGTGAGCACCTCCCTCTAAGCCTCAAGATAACCTCCTATCATGAAGTCGGAAGGTCATTTCTCCTCTGGATAAAGCCAGTTAGCTAGCACACAAGGTCCTCAACTACCAGGTAGAGTTAGAATGAACTACGTGTGACCAATGGTGCCATCACTTACCCGTACTTGAGGACTAGTGATGGTTTGTCTTGAGAACACGTATGGAACGGGTAGTGTCTGCCTGGCTCTTTAAAGAGTGAGACTTTGTTCTTTCTCTGCAATTCGCAGCGCATTGTGCCGCACATCACAGTCTGGCTTAATGCTTATTCAGTAATAAAACTGATCTTATTCTGTACTACCTTTTGGAGAGAATTTCTGGGTTAAATACCTTATGCCTGTTCTGTGCCTGACCTCCCGCACTCAGTCCATATTTATAAGTACAGCATACATCACCTTGGCCTTTTATAGATAACGTTCTCCTAAAGGACCCAAACATTTGCCAAGAGATGACCTTAGAGCTCTGTGAAGTAAGGATCAGATATATCTACTTTCATTTTGTGGTGGTTCCGGAAGGTGTGGGGCTAGTCTGAGACTGGAGAAAGGTCAGGGAACTGTTTTACGAGGGAACTGTTAAATCCCTCAACTCCAGGACATTCCATATCTGCTGCCGTCTTACCCATCCCACAGGAACCCACACCATTTGATTTTCACTGTATTATAATCTTACAATTTTCTTTTTTTTTTTTTTTAGAGGAGGGCTCTTTATTTTTCTTTGAAGTTCTAAATTCTATTGATAATTTTCTTATCTAATCACCTGCAGTATTCACATTTCTCCCCAATTCCTGGCCACGATCTGCACCATCACCTTTGACGAATTCTTAAAAATGCAGCTTGCTCTCCTTCTAGACATATGTGCAAGAGAAAGACTTGTACAGTAATGTTCATAGCAGTTTTGTTCATGGTAGCCAAAACCTGGAAACAACCGAACGCGTCTCAACAGGGGATTGGGTAAATGAGCTGTGATGTATCCATACTGCGGAATACCACTCAGCCACTGAAATAGACTATGGATACATGCAGTCACATCAGAGAATTTCAAAAACATGACACTGGGCTAAAGAAACCAGACGGAACAAGAGAAATCACACATACTGTGTGATTCCACTTACATAATGTTCTATAATAAGCAAAACCAATCCGTTGTGACAGAAAGCAGCTCAGTGCTTGCCTAAGGTGGGAGAGGGGGAGGTTGATGTTAAATGGGCGCGGGGAACTTTTTGGGACGGCGGAAATGTTCTTTATCTTGATTGGGGTGGAGGTTGCACAGATCTATCCATTTGTCAAAACTCTCTCTCTCTCTCTCTCTCTCTCTATATATATATATATATATGTGTATGAAATGGGTGCAGTCAGCTGTATGTAAATTTTCAGGAAGGTTTATTGAAAAAGTAGGGGCACCTGGTGTCTCAGTTGGTTAAGCGTCCAACTCTTGATTTCTGCTCAGGTCATGATCTGATGGTTTGTGGGTTCAAGCCCCGAGTTGAGCTCTGCACTGACAGGGAGGAGCCTGCTTGGGATTCTTTCTCTCTCTCTCTCTCTCTCTCTCTCTCTCTCTCTCAATAAATAAATAAATAAATAAATAATGAAAAATGTTTTTAATTAAAAAAATCTAAAACATAAAATAAATGTTTCTTTATGCACAAAATCTGAAATTAACAGAAGACGCACAAACTGCAGCTCACTTTCTCGGCCACGGCGGCCTGGTTTGCACGGCGCTGGGAGCACAGCCCGTCCGCAGACTCTGGGAACGTGTCACAAGCTCAGAGCTGGTGTCCAGGTTACCCTGGCCCATCTCCGGTCTCTGAAAGGACGCGAACAGAGGCCGGCTGACAGTAACACGCAGCTGGGAGTGGCGGGTCCCCAGAGCTCTTCCTCGGGGAAAGTCTGCCCTGTCAGAAGAATAACAGGCAACCCACAGCTCGCAGGCAGGGTTCGCGATGAATCATACCGCTTCTGTAAGAACGAAAGGGGTGTGATTCACACGTGTCACGGTTGATGGGAATATTAAGGGCTCCTTTCCCCAAGCGAGGGGGAAGCGGAAAACTCTCTTTAAATATTACACTTCTTTTCTTAAACAACTGCCATTTCAGCTCCTCCCCACTGACTCATTTGGGAGAAGAAATACGTGGCAGGTTTTGTATCGGTGAAGTCAAATCCTTCCTCGGAACAGGACAGTGTAGGGTACAGGGAAATCACCCAGATCTGGTCCCCGTTCACCAAAGGTGGGGGGGGGGAACCCGCTCTCTCTTTGTGACGTGAGCCATGCCAGGTGAGGGCGGCAACATTGTCCTTCTCTGACTGGTCTTCCCACCCTCAAGGGTCGGGAGGTGGGGGGGGAAGATGGGCCTCAGTTGTAACTTGGTGTTTTAACGTAGACATCATGAGCCAGCAGATGCCAGAATGGGATCCTAGGGAGATTGTTAAAAAGGCTTTTGCAAATCCATCAGAGACGTCCATCCATCTTAGGAAAGCTTAGGAGAAGAAAGAGATGAAGCAGGGATGGGAGTGATGTGTGTGCAAGCCACGGGACACCCAGACTCCTGGCCTCCGGAACTGTGGGAGAACACATCCCAGAGGCTGGAGCCCCCAGTGGGTGCTACCTTGTTCTGGAAGCCCCAGCAAGCTGGTGGGAGAAAGAGCCCGTGTGTGTGAAGAAGGGTGGTGAGTCCCACGTAGCTGGAGGTGATGTGTGAGGAGAGGGCCTCCACGATCCCTCCAGCTGGGCTGTGGGTGGCTGTGACCAGCAGGCTGTGGGGGGGGTGGGGGGACTTCCATGGGGGAGCCTCCCAGCCCCGTGCTGGCCTTTCGCCACAGAAAGAGCATTCAAGAGTCAACCGAGAGATGAAGTGAGAGCACCAGGTCCCTCTCCTCTGTCTGCCTGGAGCTCCGGAGCTCCCATTTCCACTTTCCTGGTAACATGGAGGACGAGCGTGACAATGCCTGGCCTGTGCGTCTCTCGGGGTGCCGGCAGGGAACAGAGGAAACTGTGTTTGGAAACTGTATCTTGGGGCACCCGGGTGGTCCAGTGGGTGAGCGTCCGACTTCAGCTGTGGTCATGATCTCACGGTTTGGGAGTTGGAGCCCCGTGTCGGACGGGCTGCTGTCCGCGCAGAGCGCACTTCAGATTCTCTGTCTCGCTCTCTCTCACTGCCCTCCCCCGCTCGTGCTCTTTCTCTTTCAAAAATAAACAATTTAAAAAAAAAGCCATCTTGTGGGGGTACCTGGCTGGCTCAGTCAGAAGAGCACTTGACTGCTGATCTCAGGCTTGTGAGTTCGAGCCCTACATTGGGTGTAGAGATTACTTAAATGAATAAAACTTAAAAAAAAACAACAAAACCCAAAACATCTTGTGAATCACATGCACCAGGGTGTTAGACGCACCTTCTGTTGTCTCAGAGTTTCGGCAGAGACCCCCCAAAGGGAAAGAGAAATAATGCTTATGTGTGCAGGACTCTCTAAGCCATTATGAAATCAGCTTGTCACAGCCCCGGAGACCCCAGAAGAAGAGGCTCGGGGTGCAGCGTGAGATGGCGGAGAGCAGCTCTCTAGGGCGGGAGCCGTTGCACTGTGAGGTGCCGCTTCTGCCCCTTTGCCTGTGACGGTCCCCAGCCCCTTCCCCACAGTGAGCCTGGTGAGACTCTGAGGCTTGAGAGCGCCCACAGGTGCCCGCTGGAGTTGGAGGGACAAAGGGACCGACACTGGGCCACACTTCAAGCCATGAATGCAGAGCCTGGATGGAGTGGCCCATGGTGACAGGAGGAGGAGAGAGCTCAGAGGGGGGGCTTCTCACAGCTGCATGAGGACCCCATGGAAGGGAGCTGGCGCTAAGGTACCTTTATTAGTTTTTTTAATGTCTGTTTATTTTCAAAAGAGCGAGAGAGAGGCAGAGCGCTAGCAGGGAGAGGGGCAGAGAGAGAGAGGGAGACACAGAATCCAAAGCGGGCTCCGGGCTCCAGCACAGAGCCCGATGCGGGGCTCGAACTCACAAACCGCGAGATCACGACCTGAGCCGAAGGCCGACGCTTAACCGAAAGATCCCCCCAGGAGCTCCCTGAGTTACCTTTAAAGGGACTCTGCCCTGAAGGATCATCTGCAAGGCAAAGTGACCCCAGCAGAGTGACTCAGGATGAGGCAGAAGTCAGGGGCCAGGAGGGTAGTTATGAGTGGTCAGGTCGAGGAGCAGGCCCTGTGTCTAGTATTCCCTCAGAGAGAGACCTCTGAGGAATCTGCAGAAGCTCCGGGTGGGAGAGAGTCAGCCTTGGGGCAGGTTGCACCCCTGAGTCCTGGTTCCTGACACGGCCTGTGCTGGTCAAGGACCGTCCTGGGGCTTGCCGCCCTTACCGCTCTCCCCTCCCTGCTCCGAGTCTGGGGGAGGGGCAGGACAGTATTTGAGGGAGGTGAGGAGTAGGGGAGAAGCCCACCATGTTCTTCCTCTTCTGTTTTGAGTTTTTGTGTTTTTTTTTAAATTTTTGTTTTTAATGTTTATTTTTTGAGACAGAGGGAGACAGAACGCGATTCGGGGAGGGGCAGAGAGAGAGGGAGACACAGAATCTGAAACAGGCTCCAGACTCTGAGCTGTCAGCACAGAGCCCGACGCGGGGCTCGAACCCACGAACCGTGAGATCATGATCTGAGCCGAAGTCAGACGCTCAACCGACTGAGCCACGCACGCGCCCCTGTTTTGAGTCGCTTAGCCTGAGTCAGTCCTGAACTTTAAATTGGTTGTGGGATTATAGCTTTGATAGTAGACTGAACTGGACTTTCCAATATCTGAAGAAGGAGCCTATTCACTAATCAACAGAATGACTGGAAAAGCTGTGGGACTTTGCTTAGAATTCATCCAGGGACGGGGAGGAACAACTGGTCAGCAGTTGCTTAAAGAAGCAGTGGTCAGGAAGAATGGAGATCTTTTTCTGTTTGTACCATATTCCCTCTTACTCTTTTAACAGAAGTTGTAGTTAGATAAATGTTAACCTTGGAACCTCCTCTCCTGGAAATAAAACAGAGGCCACTCTCCTTATTGTAGCTAAGGGGCTATCTACATAAAGGGCATGTCATTAACTTTATTTAGGTTGAATCTCAAGTTAGCAATAAAAACATAGATTTCCGTTAAGGATTTCTTTTTGCATTGAAAGAAGAAGAGATGACTGTTCCTTCAACTGTACTTTGCATGATGTTTGTGAGATGACTGGATAAGATTGCAATTAAGTGAGATAGGTTTTTAGGAATCTTGAAATGGGTAGGAATGCATTAAACCACAAAATAGCGTTACAACAGCCGTATAGTTGACAAAGAATCTGCTGTATCTTGAGTACTGCAAATTCTATGCTGGAATCTGATGATGTTTTACTGCTGGTGTTAGTCAAGACTTCTTTGGTGGGGAGTGACAGAAACCCAACTCCGACGAGCTTAGCTGAAGGAGAATGCCTTGGTTCATATAGCTGGGCAGTCCAGGGGTGGATCTGGCGTCACACATAGCTGGTGTAGGGCTGCTTCTCTCTCCCAGCTCTGCTAGTGATGCTTCACTTCATTCAACAAACTCTCCCCCGTACGACGGGCACAATGTCTCCAGGCCCCCTCCATCTCTCATGCTCAGCAACCACAGTAGAAAGTGCACTCGTGTCAGCCGTGTCCGCATAGCCATAAGCCCCAGAGACAACCCAGGTCACATCCTCCCGTGAATCGACCTCTTTGGCTAAGAGACGGGAAGCTCTGATTGGCCGGCTTGGGTCATGTGGCCATCTCTATAGAGAGAGGCTGCTGTATAGAAAGAGGTGGACAGTCCATTAGGACCTCCCAGAAAGGTCAAGAAAGTACCAGCGGAAGGGGATGGAATAGCATGCTGTCTTGGCATACGGCAAGCTCCATTTTCTTCCTTATTCACAGAGACTATTCAGTTGGCATTTTCTAGGTCTGGAGTTGAAGTGACATCCCTTCACCCTGTGCCCCTGTTCTCTGACTCCACTCGGAGTCAGCCGACCCATCTGAGCCCAAGTCCTGGAAGTACTGGCCTGGGGAGAGGACCTATTTGGAATACGTATCAGACTTTCTCCCTCAAGTATCAGACTTTATTTTTTAAATCCATCTATCATTTATTTATACATTATTTGTACTCGTTTTGAGTTTTCTGTTAGAGCAACTCATGTAGTTTCTGTTTTCCTCATTGACGCCCAGTTGGTTGATACACGTCCCTTTGGGACTGATTTACATGTGTAGGGCTGGCTGTGAATGATGAGGTTTGTTCTTGGATCCGGGACACCTCCTTTCGGGGCTCTGACTCCCAGATGCTCCCTGCGACTATGCAATACCCCAGGCTGCACACCACCCTGCCAGCCTTCCATTCTTTCCTCTCGATCGCCCACACCCTTGGGGTTGCATTCCGATAGGTAGCAGGACCTGATCACGGGTGTTGGGAAGATGACCCAATCCCCTAGTATACTAGCTAGTTGAAGTGTTTCCCTCCCAGGTAACCTGCTTCCTTGGTTTATATAAATATGCTTCTTAAGGTCTTTGGTGGGGGTGCCTGGGTGGCTCAGGAGGTTAAATGTCAGACTCATGGCTCGTGGGAGCTGACAGCGTGGAGCCCGCTTGGGATTCGGTCTCTCGCTTTCTACTCCCCTCCCCCACTCTCATGCACTCTCTCTCTCTCTCTCTCTCTCAAAATAAACAAACGTAAAAAAATAAAAAAAAAAAAAGCCCTTTAGGGGATGTCAGAAGTGGAGGAAATCACAGTCCCAGGGGCTTACCAGTCATTTCCATGCACACAGGCACAGACATCTCCTCTGCCCATGCGTGAGGCAACATGAGGGTGCTTGTGCGTCCCTTCCTCCTTTGACACCTTCCCATTTAGGCCCGTGGGAAGGCGAGAGCACAAGCAGGCTAATGCATTCTAGCATTGGTTACTATGACAAAGCAAGGCTGCCAGAGCCTCAAAGACATTATGTGTTAGAAATAGAACAAATCATTTTTAGCTGGTGCAGATAAATTAGTTTAATTTTCTCCAGCAGTCAGTTTAAACAAAATTTGGTAAGCTTTGTTTTGAGTAATTGAATGCAATTTGAGCTGTGAGTTGTGTGTAACTGTTGTACATTTGATAATGAGCAACTATCCCCATGTCCCCTTTCTGCGGAAAAGGATTTTATGTTCTGTGATTCTTGCAGATCCCCCATATCATGTCTATTTTCAGGCTCAGCTCCTAAATCTACAATTTATTCAACCAATCCAGTGCTTTAAAATATTTCTAGAGGGGCGCCTGGCTGGCTCAGTCAGTTAAGCATCCGACTTTTGATTTCTTAGGCTCATGTCATGATCTCACAGTTCATGAGTTTGAGCCCCACATTGGGCTCTACGTTAGCAGTGTGGAGCCTGCTTCGGATTCTTTCTCTCTCCCTCACTCTCTGTCCCTCACCTGCTCACACACACTCTCTCTCTCTCAAAATAAATAAATAAACTTAAAAAAAAATCTTTCAAGAGGGTGCCTGGTGGTTCAGTCAGTTGAGCATCTGATTTCTGCTTGGGTCATGATCTCATGATTCAGGAGTTCAAGCCGCATGCTGGGCTCTGTGCTGACAGCTCCGAGCCTGGAGCCTGCTTTGGAATCTGTGTCTCCCTCTCTCTCTGCCCCTCCACTGCTCACGCTCTGTCTCTCTTTCTTAAAAATAAATAAACATTAAGAAAAAAATTTTTTTTTAATCTTTCTAGATAGTATATGGAAGTCACAAAACACACAGCAGGTGCTCAATATACGGTAACTGTGATAATACTGTGTCAGACTGTTTTTTCCAAAAATGGTCATAACAATCTTTCCCACACCACATATTCTTTTAGAACCTTGCCACCCTCCTATCAAAAGGTGAGGACTGTGCTCCCTCCCCTTGAACCTGGATGGGCTTGTGTGACTACCTTGACCAAAAAAGTATGGAGAAAGTGATGCCTTGAGACTTCTGATGCTAGGTCAGGAAAGGTCAGTTCTCTGTGTCTGCGTCTGTGTCTCTGTCCACTTTCCCTGGAGCCCTGAGCCTCCGTGTGAGAAGTCTGGCTACTTGAAGCCACCATGCTGGAGAGTCCATAGAACAAACATGTATATATCTGATGCTATAGAGACAGAGTATGACGGTTGGGGAGCCATTCAACCATCAGTTATTTGGGTCTTCCCGGCCCCAGGTGCCAGATATATGGGAGAACCTTCGGGGCGGTTCTAGCCCCCTCACCGTCTGACTGTTAGTACATGAGGGACCCTAAGGGAGAATCCCCAGATCTGCGAGGAAATAATAAGTTATTGTTGTTTTAAGCCCCTAACTTTTGGGGCACTTTGTCATGTCACAATGACAGGATATTTAACATTTGGCAAGTACTGACTGAGTCAAGTACTGTGCTAGGTGCTTTGCAGGGATTAACTCATTTAATCTTGACTGTCCCTATGAGATGAGCATTTTTTACTCACCCTCAGAGAAGTTGAGTGACCAAGGTCACACAACAGTGGATGACAGTCTGTTCTAGGGTCCAAATGCCCAACCACTAAGAACTGCACATTCCCTTTACTCACGACTTTTCTGCTGGGTAGCAGCATCTCCTCTGACCTCACACACACGTTGCTCTGTCACCCAGTAGCAGAGAAGATGAGTGTGAGCAGAGGAGGGGCCAGTGGGGCCTCAGAGACCCGAGATGATCACTTCCAGCCAATGCCTAAACCCCAGTGTCACAGTTTTATTCCTTTAGCTTTAAGACCGTGCGTGGGGTTTTAAAAAATCCCCACTGGTGGTGGCAGTGGTGGGTGGAGACGTAACATGTCCTCTTAGTCATTTATGTTTAGGCTGAGTTTATTGGAAGCTTTCTTGTTGGAAGATTTTAATGGCAGCTGGGGGTAAGGGAGGGAAAGCGAAAGAAGGGAGGAAGGGAGAGGGGAGAGAAGAAGGAAGGGAAGAAAGGAAGGAAAGAAATAAAACAGTGAAAATGTGGGACAGATACCCAGAAGGGGTATCAGGGGTTTAGGGGCTGGAATGCCAGGGACCAAGATTCATTCCTGTATGAATGTATTCATTGTCATTAAAAAATTGTGTTGAATATCCACAACATACCAGGCTGTACATTGAATGCGAGGCATCGGTACCTCCTACCCTCATCTCAGAGGAATAGAAATGCTTACAATGTATTACTGGAAGCTTACAATGATTACAATGCGTACAATGCTTACTTCTCGATAGGCAGAAAGATCAGGGAAGTCTTCCTGGAGGAGGTGACAGCCGAGGCTTAAAAGACAGCGGTTAACCGGGCCAACAGGAGGTGGAAGGCATCAGGTAGAGGGAAGCGCATGAGCAAGGGCATGGAATGGTGGATGTGGGGGCCATGTGCGGTTCTGAGGTGCTGGAAGGTCAAGCACAAGTCAGGTCGTGCTGAGGGATGAGCCTGGCTTGAAGGTCACTTACAGAGTTTGAATTTGGTCCTTGGAAGGTGTGGAGCCAGTGAAGTGTGTTCAGGGGGCTCCACGAAATCACTCTTGGCCAGCTCTCCCTCCTCACTTCTGACAAGTTCTGCCCGGCAGGATTTGTTGTTCAAATCCTACAAATTGAAGACGTCCCCTTAAAACCAAACTTGTTCAAATTCTAGTGGCAAAATCAGTGGGGAAAATGACCTAGCAGGGCGAGGAAAATGTCCCCACAGTGCCTGCAAGTCTTCATACGTGGGATCAGCCCTCCTGGCTGGGTGTTCTCCTGGAACAGACGGTGTTTTTACTACCACCAGCAAGCGTCTCAGGGCAGGACTTAATTCGCTTTCACAGCATTCAAACACTTAGAAAACCAGCAGCAACAGTGAGATGAGGAAGGAAAAGTTGGCCCATGTCGCGCTGGGTCCAGAGAATCAGCCACATACTGGCCCTGGGAGGGCTGGGTAGAGGGAGGTAAGGCCCCAGCAGCAGGCCCTATGTGATCGGGGCAGGGCGGGGGGTGGGGGGTGGGGTACCTGAGAGCTTTTCTCCTCCCAACTTCCGAGGTGGCCCCCATGGTCTAGGCCACATTCCTGCACTCATTTCCTTGTCTACAGTGATCAGACATGTGACCAATGGGATGGGCCTGCTGAAGAGGCAGGTGCCTGCCCTCCAGCTGAACTTGAACCTGGGAGGGAGTAAGGCAGGAGCTGCTCTAACAGCAAGCTTCCAGTGCTGGAGCCCATACATAATTCTATTTCAGCTGTAGTCAGTCCAAGCTGGATTTTCCAGAAAAACCAATAGAAGGGGCACCTGGGTGGCTCAGTCGGTTAAACGTCTGACTCTCGGTTTCGGCTCAGGTCTTGATCTCACGGTTTTAGGAGTTTGAGCCCCGCATCGGGCTCCATGCTGACAGTGTGGAGCCTGCTTGGGATTCTGTCTCTCTCTTTCTCTGCCCCTCTCCCACTCGGTGCTGTCTCTTTCTCTCTCAAAATAATTTAAAACAATAGAAAATGTGAGAGAGGGGTGTTATGGGATTATATACAATTTACATGTCACAAACGTGTGTGTGTGTGTATGTGTGTGAAAACGAGAGAGAGCGATGGCTTCTGGGAAAAAGTGGTACCTGAACTGAATCTTGAAACACTGGTGGGAATCCACCCAAGCTGTTCAAGGCAGAATGGCAATCTGCAGTTACATCCCGCCTTCAGAGTAGGTGAAATTCCAGAAGGCTTTAGAGACTCTGCCCTGGATTACAGTGCTTCCCCAAACATCTGTGGACAGGAAACATTTCTAGAAGATGTTACTAGATAGATGTGCAGAGAGAAAACTGTGAACAACATCGCTCTACTTTCTGCATTGCTGGATTTCTCTGGGGCTTTAATATGCTAATGAGCATCAAACAGCCAGATCCTTCTTCTGCTGAGCACAAATTATGCTCTCTGCGTTGAATAGTTTTGGAAAATGTATAAAGTGCACTTTTCTATGAGGTGTGGAGCGATAAATCATTCCGTAACACATCCTGCCATCCTGGGTGTAATTGGTGACCCTGTTGTAAAACCAGATTACATTGTGCCAAAGACAATATGAATGTGACCGAGTGGGTAAACGACAGCATGTTAGATTACTGGACACTTGTCAGTAGTTCATGCACAATTCAGTCTTTCTCTGTGTCGCATCTGAACGCCTCTCACCCAGGCTTTATTCCGTGTCACTGGACTGCAGTATGGACGACCTGGCTTAGCAGCATGTGCCATGGACAGAGCATACATATTGGCTCCATTCGTGGAAACCTCCAAGAGCTGAGCCTATTTTTTATCCATTACGCTACGGGCCGTTGCAGAGACCCAGCAAGAGGTGGCACGGGGGGACAGGCAGTGGCAGTCTCGGGGACTTGAGATTTCATCCTCAAGGTAGTAGGAAGCCTTCGGAGACTCTTAACCAGTGGCATGTGATGATCAGGTATATTTCATTTTTACTTTTATTTCATTTATTTATTTATTTAGAGTGAGAGGGGGAGAGAGAGAGAGCGAGAGCACGAGGGATGGGCTCGAGATGAGCACGAGAGAACCCCAAGCAGGCTTCACACTCTGTGTATAGCCCCACGTGAGGCTCGGACTCACGAACCGTGAGATCATGACCTGAGCCGGAACCAAGAGTCGGACGCTTACCTGACTGAGCCCCCCAGCCCCCCTCCCCACTCGGGTATATTTTAGAAGGCTCATTCCCAGAGAGAGAGGATCTGAGGTGGGGGCTGATGCCGGAGACAGAGAAACTAGTTAGGAGGCTTTTTCAGTATCAGGGGAAGCCGTCATTTAGGGGCTGAACTGAGTGAGTAGTGATGGGAATGGAGAGAAGGCACGACCTGAGAGACCCTCAGGAGGCAGAGTGGACTGACTTGGCTCTGGAGCAGCTGTGGGGCAGGGGCGGGGTGGGGGAGAGGGAAGCACGAGTAAGAGGGCGCCCCACGACTTCTGGCTCGTTCCTTCAACAGGGTGGACAACCGTGGCCTGCGGTTCCCGGACAGCCTAATGTGGGAGCAATGCGCCACAGAGCTCAGTTTGAATCCCGGCTGTCAACGACTTAGAGCTATGGCCCTGTGCAAGTAAGTTAGCATCTCTGTGCCTTGGCTTCTTCATCTGTAAAATGGGATGACGGTACCCCTGTCTTGCCAACGTACAATGGCACATGGTGTGCTTGAGCAAGGGAAGCTACTGCTACTGAGAAAGCACAGAGGAAGAGGGGACGCGGTTTAGGGAGAAAGACCTTGAGGTGACTTGGGCGGCTACGTGGGGGCGTCCAGTAGGATAGTAGATAGACGAGCATGGAACTCGGGAGGAAGGCCTGGGCTGGGCAGAGAAACGGGGGGCCATCGACCTTTCGGAATGAGACTAAGACAAGGCAGTGAATGAGAACAACCCGCCAGAGCACAGGGAGGGAGGGGAGCGGGGGGCCTCCCAGAGAGAGCTGGGAGCACCGCCATTGGGGAATGGCAGAAACTCAAGTACAGGAGCCCCCCCTTATCCGTGGTTTCAGTTCCCGCAGCTCACCGTGTCCAGCTACAGACCACCCTCCTCACGCATCAACACAAGGTCAATGGTAGCCTAAGGCGGCGTCACAACAGCTATGTCATTCCCGTGCCTTCATCTCGTCACGCGTGCGTTTTATCATCTCACGTCACCACAAGAAGCGTACGTACGGTAAGATATTCTGAGAGGGAGACCGTGACTTTCATTACAGCGTATTGTTTTGTTTTTTTTAATTTTTTTTTTTTAACGTTTATTTATTTTTGAGACAGAGAGAGACAGAGCATGAACGGGGGAGGGTCAGAGAGAGGGAGACACAGAATCTGAAACAGGCTCCAGGCTCTGAGCTGTCAGCACAGAGCCCGACGCGGGGCTTGAACTCACGGACTGCGAGATCATGACCTGAGCCGAAGTCGGCCGCTTAACCCACTGAGCCACCCAGGCGCCCCTATTACAGCGTATTGTTATAATTGCTCTATTTTACTATTGTTGTTAATCTCTTACTGTGCTTCATTTACAGGTCACATAGGTATGTCCGTCTAGGAAACAACGCGGTGTATGTAGGGGTCAGCACTGTCCGTGGTTTCAGGTGGCATTGGGGGTCTTGCAGCGCGGGCCCCACTCATAAGCGAGGGGCTACTGTAGCGACGTGTGGAATCACAAGAAAGCACCAAGTGGAGTCACAGGGCCTGGATTTGAGTCTCAGCTCCATTGCTGACTGGCTGTGTGATCCCAGGTAACTCATACAACCTCTCGAGCCTCGGTTTTCCTCATCCATAAAATGGGAACTCTACTGATAATAGGCGCTTCAGGAGACTGGTGAACTAAGGTACGTGAGCTTGTTTTTTTAAGCTAGAAAGCCTCACCAGTGGTTGCCTGGGATCATTTTTCCCCCCAGACTGAAACAGCCTGGTTCTAAAAACCAGGTAACATTAAGAGAGCCTCTGACTCTGACTCCGGCCTCACTTGCTTGGCTGGAGTTCAGCTCACTTAAATTCCTCCCCTGCGGTTCTGAAATCGCTGGGCCAGAGGTACCGGCAGAGAGTCTGTTTTGCTCTGAGCAAGGAACTCCAAGCCTTTTCTGGGGACATGGCCCTTTATGCACAGGCTCTCCCATTTTCACCCACTTGACCCCACTACCTTTTCTACACCTGGTGGGACTAGGGGTGGACTCTGCTCCCAGGGTATCTGACGGGCCAACAGCTCCCCAAGCCTCCCCAGGCATCCACGTGCCGGAGACCCTGCCCCTCTCCTGTGCCGAAGTTTGGACTCCGGGGCACAAGATGGGAGAGGGAGGCTTGGGAGCAGAGTGAGGGTAGCTGATGGCACACCTCACCCCTGCCGGGGGCAGAGGTGCCCGGTGCCTGGGAGAAGCTGTTCTGTCTCCTGCTGTTCTCCAGCTGTGTTCAGTTCCCCTTCTTTCCGGCCTTCCCTGTAAACTCCCACTGGTTAGGGCAACCCGAAGTATTGCTGTGTCTCTCAGCTTACAGGAGCCTGATTGCCATGGGAGGATCTCAAGGTCCCTCCAGAGGGAGTGGAGTTTGCTCAGAGTAAAGTGTACCAGCTACTCTATTTGGAAAATGGAAACACCCGTTAAGTCTACTGACCAGGGACTGGGAAACAGGACCTTGGCGTCCACACCGCAGTGAGATCCTACAGCTGCAAAATAGCACAAGGAGGCCCGTTAGGTACTGATACGGGGTGCTTGCTCCACAGGACATTTTCCTCTGCAAAAAAGCGTGAGGTTCAGAACAGTGTGTGTAATCTGCTGTCACTTGTGCAACAGATCAAAGACTAAAATATCTCTGGAATATCACACATAATCTAACGGCACTAGCTGTCCGTGAGGAACGGAGCCGGGTGGCGGTGGTGAGGGAAGGAATTTTCACTGAACATCCTGCAATGACTTTTCTAAATTGAGAACACTGAAATTTAATCACCTGCTTAAACAGTCAAATCAGAAAAACAAGCTTAGAACTGTGGCTTGTGAGGTTGAGCAGTCCTGAGTTCAACTTTGGCTCCACGATATATTGCCGTGCATTAGCGAGCGAGTGGCTCAACCTCTCTGAACTCAGCTTTCTTATCTGTAAAATAATAACAGTAATGCCTGCCTGATAGGACTGTCATAATACTCTACCCTTCTTGGCCCACAGTAGCCATTCAACTTTGATTGGCTATTGTTGTCATTGCCAATTTCCTCACAAGGCACTTAACATTTCCCCTTAGCTTGTCCCCTGCTCCTTAAGATACACAATTTCAAGGCAGTGTTATGTTTTGTTTGCATTTTTTGTCCTTTTTGTTGGTTCGTTTTTGTCCAGTACTTTCCCCAGGATAAGGGCCTTGGGGGTTGGGCCAAGTAAATTAGAATCAGCTTCTGTTGTACTCAAAATTAGTCCTCTATTTGAAATGAGCTCATTATTTGGACCCAGCCTATGCCTATCTTCCTTTGGAGTGAGTTCTCCCAGTCCCTCCTGTAGTCTCCTGACAGCCCACCATGGATCTTCTAAGCACTTCTAAATGCCTGGTGAACACAGTCTACGTTAAGCTATGACATTGGTGGTTATTATGGTCCCCAATTCCCATCGTCTTCAATCACAGTATTGTATGCACTACAGTCACGGACATGTGACCAGGATTCCAGCACAGTGACGGCTCCAAGGGCTCAGGGGCTGGATAGACAAGGTCCCTGCTGCTTCTAACAGGAGAGAAACAGCATCCAGGCCAACTTGGTCCCTGTGCTGGCACTAGGGGGTGCTCTTTTGTTTAGCTATTTTCTTAAGTTTCCCTTTAGGTTTTTGAATGGATGGGCCTGCTGTGATCATTTCTTGATGAATGAGTGAACAATAAAAGCTGTAGGAATGTGATTGTGGAAAGGAAAGCCAGGTCTGCGTGTCTGGTTTTCTTTCTGTGGGGAGTGAGGGTTAATGCAGATTCCCAGACTCAAGTGCCAGAGGCCCGGCTCAGTGAGCCTGGAATGGGGCCCAGGAATGTGCATTGTAGTAAGAACTCAGACGATTGTGGTATGTGTTCCGAAGGCCAAATTCAGGTAAGCAAGACAGGTTTTGTTGTTTTTGTTGTTGTTGTTCTTTGTTTTAATCTCCTTTTCCTGTCTTTTCATGAAGATGTGCCTGCTGACTGTCACTCATGCTCATTGTTGCCCCTCCTTGGCCTGCTAATCTCTGCGTGTGTGTGTGTGTGTGTGTGTGTGTGTGTGTGTGCACGCGCGTGTGTGCTCACATGGGTTAGATCTTCATCTGTGGGAATCTTCCAGGTTTAAACAGGGCGGGGGCGGGGGTGCTCTCTTCTGGAAGTATTTGCTTCTGTTTCTGCCAAGCGCTGCTAACTTGGAACCACTCAGACCTCTTCCACAGTTGTGGCCTAATGGAAGAGTCCAAGGTTCGGCTCCCCCTCCAGGCTGCTGGCTCAAGGGTATCAGCATCGTGCCTCGGCTGCCACCATTTGCTCCGAGGACAGTTCTGTTCTTCCCTGCCTGATCCCTGCTTGCAGCTCTAATTTCCACTTATGGTTTGCTCCTTTTTTTTGCGGGGAGGGGGTCCCTTGGCAATTTCCCTGATTTCCTACAAGCCCAGTGTTGCATCAGTAAGTATGCTTTTACCTGGGATGTAGTCGTTTTGCAGCAGGAGGGTTTCCCCAGCCCCCCACCCCCCGCCCCGGAAAATTGAATCCAGCACCTTACCAGTGGACATCTTTATCTTCAAAGGTAGACGTGCTTATTCCTGTGAGATGAAAGGTTAATACATCCATTGTGGGAGAGTTACTCATCGAGCAGAGGCAGTTTGGCATCCCACACCGTGGGAGGGTTGAAAGAACCAGGAACACGCCTGGAGATGCTGTGTGTGTTACTCCTCGGATAACTGCCAGTGTCTTGCATTGGGTTCCACTCTGGGTATCTTGTTGAGGCCTGACAAGGCAAGAGGCAGGGTCGCAACAAATTCTGCAATGTTATTTGTGTCTGTGTCTATCTTTTTGTTCTTATTCCAGGGAAGGAGGTGTTCCTCCCATATCAACACCTATCCCCACCCTGTGGGCTTTGGATCCCATCCCTCTGATCTTCCCAGGGACTTCACTCCTTCTGGAATCCTCCCTCTGCTGCACCACCAGTCTCTCTCTTGGTAGACAAGTCTCATGCCAAATGTGCTCCCTGTCCCATCTTTAAAAAACCCACCCTTGACCCAAGCTACCTCACTTTTCTGTTCCCCTTTAGAACCAAATATCTCAAAACACTTGTCTACACATGCCATCATCACTTCTGCACTTTCTGTTTACCTTCATTTCTCTTTGGTTTCTGTTTTTGGTGGGATGATCCACACATGTTTTTTTAAAGAATCAAGTAGTTCCATAAGGCTTGTGATGAAAAATAGTCCCCTGGTCTGCTTCCCGCATCAAAGACAGCTACTTATAACTCCTTTTGCTGATTTTCTTTTTCTTTCTTCCTTTCTTCCTTTCTTTCTTTCTTTCTTTCTTTCTTTCTTTCTTTCTTTCTTTCTTTCTTTCTTTCTTAAGTTTATTTATTTATTTTGAGAGAGAGAGATGGAGAGAGAGCAAGCACAACTGAGGGAGGGGCAGAGACGGAGAGAACCCCAAGCAGACGCCATGCTGTTGTTGTGGAGCCCGATGCAGGGCTCAGTCCCATGAACCGTGAGATCATGACGTGAGCTGAAATCGGAGTCAGACACTTAAGCAGCGGAGCCACCCAGGGGCCCTGCTGATTTTCTTTTTGGCATTGAACTCTCTGTTTTTTAAATAAAATGCTAGTATCATGCTTCTTCTTGATCCCTCAATTTTAGGCACTTTTACCTACTGACTTTCCCTTAGAGAGAGTGAAGATTTGACTCTCATTTTTTCCATCATTCCTTCCTCTTCCCTGCAACACTCACATATACACTTACATCAGGGTGAGGGCATGGTGACGTTATAGTTTTGCTTCGTTAAAAAATCAGTGTTTATTTTATTATGATATTGAGAGCTGAGGCATATCTGAAATGTAGATGACTTTTTCTTTTTTATACACCCTTTAATTTTCCTGGGAATGCCTTTTTTCATTTACTTAGTTTTCCATGTACTCACCACCAGTTCCACTAAAGGCTGTCACTATTTAACTCCTCTCAAGATGTTTAGATTCAGCTATCAAATTTGTTTATCCTCTTGAGGAAATCTCTTCCACAGCCTTCTGACCACCTTCCTCATGTAGATCGTCTCCAGTCTGTCTTCCTGAGCTGTTGTAGGTGGCACTGTCTCTTAGGAGGTTCCTTCACTATCAGCCTGGGATTCTTTTCATCTTTTTCTTCAATCCCAAGTCCAAACTCTTCTCCTTTCCTATTTTTGTGGGACACATCTTTCAGTCACTTCTTGAGAAAAGTGGATGGGTGGTAAATTGGGGGGGACCTTGCAAGTGAAACTGTCTGTATTCTAAGCTTTTACTTAATAGATGGTTGGGCTAGGTATAAAAAGAATCTAGGTTGAAAATAACTCCTTCAGAATTTTGAAAGCAACATTGCCTTGTGATCTAGCCTCCAGTGTTATGATTGAAAAGTCCAAAGACATTCTTTTTTTTTTTTTAATGTCTATGTATTTATTTTGAGAGAGAGAGCAAGCACAAGTGAGGGAGAGGCAGAGAGAGAGGGAGAATCCCAAGCAGGCTCCATACTGTTAGCGTAGAGCCTGATGCAGGGCTTGATCCCATGAGCTGTGGGACCGTGACCTGATTCAAAATCAAGAGCCAGGCGCTCAACTGACTGAGCCACCCAGGTGCCCCAACACATTCTGATTCTTAACCCTCTGAATGTCATCTATTTTCTCTAGGGAAGCCTGCAGTCTCCCCTCTTTGTCCCTAGTGTTCTGAAATTTTACAATGATGTGCTTGGGGATAGGTTTACCTTCATCCATTTTGACAGTTCAACTCTAGAAAATTTTCTTAAATTATTTCATTGACGATTTCCTCCCCTCTGTGTTTTCATATCTCTTTCTGGCACTCCTGTTATTTGGGTACTGGAACTCCTAGACAGATCCCCTAATTTCCATATTTTTTTTTTTTCCTATACTCCATTTTATTGTGTTTTTTTTTTGGTTTTGGTTTTGGTTTTTTTTTTTTTTTTTTTTTTTTTTTTTTTTTGCCTAAGTTTTATTTTTGTAGCCCTTCTACTGAGGCTTTCATTTCTGCCATCATAAATTTAATTTCCAAGGTCTTTAGGTTGTTGTTTGTTCTCTGAGGGTCCTATTTTTACTTGCAATCTGTTCTTCTTTCCTGGTTGCACTATCTCTTCTAAACGCTGTGAGGATACTAAATATATCATTTTCTGGAAGTTTTCTTCCTCTTGTATAGTCTTTATTTTCTCCAAGTGGCTTTCTTCAGATATCTTTTAATAGCTGCCTGCTTATGCTTGGTAGTGGGGGCAAAAAAGCTGATTTGAAGCTTTGTTAACATGAATGGAGCTTGTCAACTGTGAGCTTCAGAGGAGGGCAGTCTGCCCTGGCTATTTCCTTGGGTAACCCTGATGCAGGTATCTTGCCTCTGGACTGGGCAGTTTCCCAAGAGAATCTTCCCTGAGTTCTGGAAGGTGAGGAGGGGAGGAGTCTTGAGGAGTCTCAGCACACAAAAGCATACAGTCTCTTAATCTTCCTGCTTGGTACCCCAGTCTGGAGACTCATGGTCATATCTTTCCAGAGAATGAACCTGTCTTCTGCCAGGCCTGGGGAGAGCAGTAAAAAAACTATTCAGGACATGGTTGGGGGGTGGGGGGGGGTTGCAAATATGATTACTTTTCAGACTGCTTTCAACCAGTTTCCATTACTCAAATGCCAATTCCCAGTCCTCTAACCTTACCTCTACTTTTAAAGTTTCCTGGTGCCACCATTCCCTGAGACTTTGAAAATGTAAATTGTGTTAGTTTGAGGCTTCCTCACTACTGACTCAGGATCTGGCTTCCTTCAGTCTGCTTAATCAGTTATAGCTCATCGGTGATTTTTAGCTTGCAAAACATTGTGGTTGTTGTGTGTTCGTCCCTTCTCACCATCCTTTTGGGTTTATGGTAAAGACGATCACATTATTGTTGTTTTTGTGGTGTTTCAAGAGGCAGTAAAGTTGAATGCGCATGTTCACTTGCTCATGAACCCACCCACTCTGGCTCCGCCTCCACTGACATCTCTCTCACCAAGGTCACCAGTGACTCCATGTTCCGAAACCCAACGCAATGTTCTTCATCCTTGACCTGTGCCACTTCTCAGCAGCTTTTGTCAAAACTGGCTGCTCTCTTGGCTGGTCCTCTTCTCTTGGCTTCTGGGATGCCACCTCTCACTTCTCTGATTTCCCCTTCTCCGTCCTCTTCTCAAGTTCATTTTCCTTTACCTGTCCTCTGAAGAGTGGTTTCTTCAGGGTGGATCCCAGGCCACCCCTTCCCCTCTCCCTCTGCACTCACTTCTCTCTCCTTGCGGAATCCCACACTTTTGTTTGTGGCTGCAGCACTGACCTTCCTTTGATGTTCTGTCTTCTCTTAACTCCCAGACATGCTTAATTAACTTCAAAGTGTCTAAAACAGAACTCCTGATTTTTTTCCTCTAAATTAATTTCTCAGCAAGTCTTCCTTACCCACCCTGCGAAGCAAGCAGAAATCAGAGTCATTCTTGTTTTCTCCCTCTTCCTTACCCTTGACATCCAAAACATCAGCCAGCCTTCCTGACTCTGCCTCCGTAATGTGCCTCCAGTCTATCCGTTTTCCTCATCCTCCCTGCCACCTTCCTTTGTCTGTACGCTGCTGTCATCTATCTCTTGCCTTGATTATTGCAACAGGCTCCAAACTGATCTCCCTACTTTTTCTCTTGGTTCCCTAAAATCAGTTCTCTACACAAGTGATCTTTAAAAAAAAAAACAACCAAAAAGCAGATTAGTGTCTCTTCTGAGAAAAATACTTTGTGTTGCTCTTATAACAAAGTCCCACTTGTTGCCATGTCTCCAGCAGATGTCTGGCTTTTCTACTGGGCGCCCTTGTTATCTCCCTGGGGGTCTCCACGTCTCTTCTGGGTGCTGCAGTCTCCTGATAGACATGCCAGAGCACATATCTCTCCTGTTTTTCTATATGTTTCATTGCTGAGGGGAGTGCCAAAGGGGTGACATCTATGCCCTAATATCCGACAGCTTTAAAGATTTTTTAATCTTATTTATGGAGGTATAACTGACACGTAATATCACATTAGCTTCAGACGGACAGCACAGTGATTCTGTAATTGTACTCATCGTGAAATGCTCACCACAATAAGTCCGCTTCACATCCATCTACTCTCTTCGCAATGTCCAAATATGCAATACAGTGTCGTTACCTGTAGTCACCATGCTGTCCCTGACACCCCCAGGACTTATTTATATTCTAACTGCAAGTTATACCTTTTGACCATCTTCACTCATTTCGCCTACTCTCCACCCCAGCCTCTGGCAAGCACCACAAACAGCTCTGAGTGGGAGTATTTTCTAGTTTTGCTTACAGCCTCCTCCTTTCTACAGGCTTTGGGTCCAACAGGTTCATAGAGGGGGAGGGTTTGGAGGACCAGGGGCATCAGCAGGGCAGGTGGTGAACTGAATAACCGCCATGAGGCTGCACTGAGAACCGTCTCTCTTTCTGACCGCTCAGACCTTGCTTTTTGAGCAAGCTTGATTTTCCCAAATCTTCCCAGGAGGTTTCTCAGTCTCTGAGGCAAGTAGAGCTCCCCGGAGCTTTGACCAGAGAGGTTTAGATATTTAGCTTTAACTCGTTCCTCACCATGACCACTGACTTTTCTTTCGTTCTCTAATCACCCCCCCACACCTTGTCCCCCTAAAATGTCCCCATACATTTTTGAGGACCCAAAAGAGATTCACTGTTTTTTCTGTATAGGGCTTATCCAGTAAGGTGGGGTTTGTCCTCTTTTCTTCCCCCCACAGTCCTAATGCTATTCTTATTTGAGATGCTTTGATAAGAATGAAACTGCCTGCTCTCTGGCCTGTGGTGGCAGCAATTCCCTGAGATTCCTCAGTGCGTTGCTTGCTGTTAGCTGAGAACTTGAAAGGCGCATCAGTTAATTCAACCTAATGAAAGAATCTGTCAGGAGGTAAAATCAACAATGCGGATAATCAAAACATTCCACCGGCCCACACATAATTTTTACTAGCTCGTTTCCTCCCAGCGCTGCCAGGGTAACACCCTATGCAATGTAGATAATAAACATAAAAATCAAATCATTGTTCTTATATTCATGGCTTGTTCCTGGATTTGGTCACATGACTGTTAATGAGGGAGTTCTAAAGTGTGGATGGAGTAATTTTTCACCCTATTTCCAGTAACTGTTCTATTTTTCTCAATTCCGAATAGGATTACTGACAGCATACACACGGCGTGGACCTGGAACATTTCTCCAGGCCCTTAATCTTCCCTCTTCCCCTTGTGAATAGTAGGAACACAGTGTAGCTTTTCCACAATGGGGTTGCCCTCGGAGAAGACCCCTCCCTAGATGCTTGCCCGGCCCCATGTGAACAGCTCTCAAATGGAAGACGGGCAACGTGACCAATGCGTGCACTTTGGTGTCACGTGAACCTGCATTGAAATCTTGGCTTTGGTGTCACAGTCGACGTCGGACGAGTCGCTTAACCTCTGTAAGTCTTAGTGTCTCATTATGAAAATGGGGCTTTTAATAGCACCTACCTCCTCACGCTGCTGAGGACTAAATGAGCTAATCCATATTCAAAGTGCTTATTATGCAGAGGCTGGGGCATAAAAGAGCTCCATAAAGTTAGCTACAATTAGTCATAGGAGCTGGGTGGAGGACCGCTGCCTCCCCCGCACCCCCTCCCCCTCCCCCCCCCCCCCCCCCCCCCCGCTCCCCGCCCCCGAGTGGACCTGTTCCAGTCTGGGAGGCCTGTCTGTGTGCACCGAAGGTCCATCTGATCCCCTGTTTATCAGAAAGGGCGTCTTGCAGGGATGGCCACCCTCCAGAGTCCCCAGTGGTTTCCATGGTCGCCTCTGGGTACAAAACTCAGCTGCATCTTTGCAGAAAGCTCGTCCTGCCTGTGAGCTCAGTCTCTCTGGCCAGAGGTGGAGACCCAAAGGGAGAGGGGCCTCCACACTTTTGGAGCCCCATTAGGGTTAACATAGCTTGTTCTCATTCTGCCTTGCTCTGAGGATTCCAGGGCTTTAAGGATATGGTAGGAGAACATGTAAAGTCAGCCCAGCAATGTCAAAAGCAGGATAGAAAGATGGGGCGCCTAGGTGGCTCAGTCAGATGAGTGTCCAACTTTGGCTCAGGTCATGATCTCACAGTTTGTGAGTTCAAGCCCCGTGTTGGGCTCTGTGCGGACAGCTTGGAGCCTGGAGCCTGCTTCCGATTCTGTGTCTCTTTCTTTCTCTGCTTTTCCCTTGCTTGTGCTCTCTCCCTCTGTCTCTCAAAAATAAATAAACGTTAAAAAAAAATTAAAAAAAAAAAAAAAGCAGGATAGAAAGAAGTCCGGGCTGTCCCAGTCAGTCAAGGAATAACAATAACAAGAATAAATCATTTCTATTTTTTTATTTTGTAAATGTTTATTTTTATTTTTGAGAGAGCATGAGTGGGAGAGGATCGGTTTCGGGGGGTGTGGTGGGGGACAGAGGATCTGAAGTGGGCTCTGTGTTGACAGAGGCCGGGACTCGAACTCATGAACCCTGAGATCATGACCTGAGCCGCAGTTGGACGCTCAATCCACTGAGCCACCCAGGTGCCCCAAGAATAAACATTTTTAAAGCCTGAAACAGTAGCTAGCCTCTGTTGAACACTAGCCTCTATTGTTAAGACTTGTGTTCAGAACCTTCCATGCACTGTCCCCTCTTCTTGACAACCCTGTGAAGCAGGTACTGTGTTTACTTCCAACAGTGCCTCTGGCCTCACAATGAGTAAGCATTGGAGTCTGAATTTGAACACAGGTTTTTTTGGAGGGGGCGGGGAATGCGACGAACATTCTAAATCCTTGATTTCATGACCCTTGAATTCAGGCAGAGTCAGATCACCCCCCTCGAATGGGTGGTGTATTGGGAGCTTCATGCATACGGACGACTTCTGTCTTCAAAATGCCCCACGGGTGGACTCAGCTCCTTTTCCACCAGCTTCTGAGCTGCCGGCTCTCTCAGGAGGCAACATTTTCGCCTGGTTCTTACAAATGAAAGGCCTGTGTCTGCCCTGCTCTTTTTTTCCCTTTCCTCTCTTTACTATAATCAGGAAGTCACGTTTTTCAGTTAGGATAAGGCAATTACTTTTCTGCTGACTGAAGACTAAGCAGAAGGTAAACCAAACCTCCTTTTCACGTTAATTTTACGGGGACAGGATTGGGAGATGGCCTGACTTCCCTGCGTCTCACCCCTCTCTTATATCTACACCTCATCTGATGAAGGCATCAGTCAACAACAGCGACAACCAAAGTGGCATCGACAGTGTAACTGACTGTGGTCCTTTTTGCTCTCCTCTGGGAAAGGATGAATAAAAGTCACCATCTGTTTCCCAGAGCTTTGCTGTGCTGGGGTCTAACTTTATACATAAGTACAGTTAACAGCCTGCCCCACCCTAAGGAACAATAGAATAAACATGAAAATTAATTTGTATTTTTTCACTTGCCTGGGACTCATTTTTATTGACTCTGACTGGGGCGCCTGGGTGGCTCAGTCGGTTCAGCGTCCGACTTCGGCTCAGGTCATGATCTCGCGGTCTGTGAGTTTGAGCCCCGCGTCGGGCTCTGTGCTGACAGCTCGGAGCCTGGAGCCTGCTTCGGATTCTGTGTCTCCCTCTCTCTCTGACCCTCCTCCACTCACACCCTGTCTCTCTCTCCTTCAAAAATAAATAAATATTAAAAAAAAATTTATTGACTCTGACTAAGTAGGCAATGCACCTTTGGTAAAGGGAATTGAGTAAGATACCCCACGTTTCTTTAATGATTGGAGGTCCAGATTAACTGTTGCCGTTAAGCAAACAGCAAACAAAAAATTGTCTGTACGTGCCTTCTTTTCTTTCAGAGAAAGAATCTCAATTATCTGGGCTACTCTGAGCTACGTGAACATTGCTGAGAACAGTCAAGAGCCCCAAGAAACAGTTTGCCCCCCTGCTCCAGCCCACAGTCAGGGGTGAGGAGAACATTCTGTTCTTGTCCGTGAGCTTTGCCCTAAAAACCCGAACCCTGCACTCCTGGACTCCTGGCCTTGTGAACTAGCCATCCTCTGCCAGCAGCATCGGGCAGAATCTCTTCCATCTAGTTGAGTCCTCTTTTCGTCCGATTATATTCTGACAGGTGCTTGCTGATTCTCAAACTACTTTTCAGATTCACATGCTGTCAAAATCTTCCTGGGTTCAAGGTGAAGTTTCGATCAGGGAGACCTGATGCTCGGATTTGGGACCATTGGTCTTAGTAAACACTGTAAATGGCACCATGCAAAGCCATAGAAAATGCTCGTTCTCCAAACTCTGCCCTTCCTTTGCTGTAGAGAGAAGTAAGACTCCGTGTGTAGGGACTAAGATCTAGGCTCCAATCTTCCTCTTCCTGACATTTAGACCAACCTTTGGCAAATTTCTCAACCTTTCTTTGTTTCAGGTGAAGAGGAATTACAGAAACATTATTAATTCATCCAGTGTGACGTTAAAGGACAGGGAGGGCTCTAAACGGCCTTAAGAACACGCAGTGCTGGGGCGCCTGGGTGGCTCAGTAGATTAGGCGTCTGACTTCGGCTCAGGTCAGGATCTTACAGTTGGTGGGTCTGAGCCCCGCATCAGGCTCTGTGCTGACAGCTCAGAGCCTGGAGCCTGCTTTGGATTCTGTGTCTCCCTCACTCTGCCCCTCCCCCTCTCATGCTGTTTCTGTTTTTGTCTCTGCCTCTCTCTCTCTCTCTCTCTCAAAGGAAAAAGGAAAAGAATATGTAGTGCTATGTGGATGTTTTACCAAAACCTTCTCTGGGTTTTTGGAATTCTCTTTGGAATTAGTCCTGTGGGAATATGCCTCTGTGGATCTCTTCTCACCTCTAATTCAGTCCCCTTTTCTTCAAGCTGTTACAGTCTACAGTCTGAAGTTCTGCCATTTTAAAAAATCACACAGCAGCCACCTCATCATCACCAGACTTTCCTCTCCAGGCCATTTTCTGGAGAATGTGGCTCATATTCCCTGGTGAGAGAACAAATCGGTTATTCATTACAT
Source organism: Panthera pardus (assembly GCF_024362965.1). Classification (NCBI taxonomy): domain Eukaryota; kingdom Metazoa; phylum Chordata; class Mammalia; order Carnivora; family Felidae; genus Panthera; species Panthera pardus. Next base: position 48,328,500 of record NW_026527002.1, read on the forward strand.
CTTATCAATGAGCTAGGGCTACACAGAAAGGAAGTCTAATGAAATCAGAAACTTGGAAATACCAGCATCTGCTTTGTCCCGGGTTTTCATCTGGGGTGTAACAAAGTCCCACAGGACATTCCTCCAGGCTCTGAGATGAATGCTGAAGGCATTGAAAGCATTTGCTGAATCTCTTTAGAATTAACTCCGAGGAGCTGACCTGTCTTCTCCTGAGAATTATTTGGTTTAAATATTAATGGGGGAGAATTTACAACGTTTAGTTTCACACTTCTATATAAATGTTTTGTGGTAACATATGCAATTAATTATTTTCTTTTTTCCACATGCGCAAAATTTTCTCTTTCACTCTCTCTAACCTCTTAATCCAAGTCAAAAACTCATTTATCTTCTTGCTGTTTTAATATTTCAGTTTCTCTTTCTTGTTTTCACTCTGGTTGTCATGTTTACCTGGCGTCTGTGTATCACCTCAACGCCAGGACCACAGATCTCCCCCGGGATGCATTCTTCAAAGGTGAGAGGTGAGTGAATGGGCCCATGTTCAATGACACCTGCTGACTTCCCCCCCCCCCCATCTGTGAAGAATGGAATTAGATTTTGTGCTTTGGGGTGCTAACTTTGAGCTCTTTTCCTTTATAACAAAATTACAATTTGTAGGTCAATGAGGATGTGTCAGCTAGTCAAGATTGGGGAACCGGAGGGTTGCTCAGTGGAAACAACTTTAGAATCTTCCAGGTGGAGGGCATGGGGGAGCCTATAGCTCTGGTTTGCTCGCTGAATCTGGACTCAGGGGATCCTTGCTGAAGTTTGGCATTCAGGACTAAAGAGATTTACCTGGAATCTGCATCCTGTTGGCCAGAATTATTGCTCCTTTCGTTCCTCATTTGTATGACTTTTTCACTTGGCAAATTGAAAACGTATAAAGCAGTGAATCTGTCTGTATTCTTCTTTCAGATGACTGATCCTGAAGGCTTAGGGTCCTGCACAGCTTCTGTTCTATCCTAGACTGTGACTGTCTCACTCAAGGTCTCCTTTCTTCAGCTCACTACACTTGGGCAGAGCCCTGTGATGCTTGGCCAGATAAATAAGATCTGTAGGTAGAAGGGCTTTGGTCCCTAAAGCCCTCTGCTCCAGTTACCATAGAAACAAGCCAAGGGTGATACCCACCACAAGGGCTCTTAAAGCCACACATACTTTATTCTGAGAATCCCATCGCATTACAAATACCACTCAGCAATAGTTTTTATTTTTTATTATTTTTTTTTTCAGCAATAGTTTTTAAAGGCATGATCTACTTCATTGCTCTGGATGGCTTTGACTAAGGCTTTCAATTCCCTGTTGCAACCCTCCCTCCTTTAAAATAATTATTTTTTGTTGTTGCTTTTAAACTTAATGGGAAAAAAATGACCAATTCATGCCAGTTGAGTTATAGATCCTGAACAGATGGTTTAAGATAATTTATTACATGTTACATATTTACATTTAATTTATTAGATTTATTCCTAAAGTTTGGGGAGAAAATTTAGTACCAACTAAAGAGTTATAATTAAAAGAGCACAGAGACAGGGTGCCTGGGTGGCTCGGTTGGTTAAGCATCCGACTCTTGATCTCAGTTCAGATCTTGATCTTAGGGCCTTGATCTCAGGGTCGTGAGTTCAAGCCCTATGTTAAAAGAGCACAGAGACAGCAGTCAGAGACCCCAAGCACTGATGGAAACTTTAGCTCTCTCAGAGATAACACTTTACTTTGTGACTTTGGGTGATACCACAAACCTCTCTGGCCACGATTTCCAGTTGGTAAAAGCAAAGGACTGGATCAGCTGATCCCTAACTTTTTCTAGGTTCAAGAATTCTTTGAATTTGTGGTGTTGTATAGTAGCAGAAGAGATTCCATGAAAAAAATAGAATGTTGCTCTGTCGACAATTATGTCAGAGAGTAATAAGCACTTTGTAGGAAGGTTGCTACCAACATCATAAAGGAAGGAAAAGGGAAGGAGGGAAAAGAAAAAAATACCACTTACCAAACTTCTGCTGTGTGCTAAGAAATTCAGAGACATTATCTCATGTGAAAACACATCATTTCAGAGATTTCCTCCTTAAGGGACAGAGATGCCATTTCTGCTTCTGGCCCCAAATGTGCAGGATAGGATAGCTAACACTGAGTGAATGCTTTCCGTGTGCCAGGCACTTTTCCAGGCACTTCGTGCATACTTACACAATTTATTATCCCCATTCACAGATGAGGAAATCGAGGCACAGAGAGGTTAGGTAACTTGCCCAAGGTCATGGTTGGTAAATGGCAGAGCCAAGCTCCAAAGTCAGAGAGTTGGGCTCTAAATCTGTGCTCGTAACCATATCCCCATATTGTCTCTTTTCATTCATTCATTGAAGAAATATTTGATGAACACTGACTATTGGAAGGTAATGCCCTAGACTTCGTCTTATCTACTGGATGCTACATATTATAGACAATGGAGTCTACATTCTATATGTTATGTAGGATATGATGAATAACATGCCTATATTCTATATACTTTATAAGATGCATTAAGCTATATACACTACTGTCTATATACAATGGGTAATAGACACGATTTATTATATGTACCAGCAGTGTTTTGCCATAATAGGTATTTAATAAATATATGTTGAATTAATAAATACAATACTCATTCAACATCATGTTCTATTCTGGCAGAGCTGGGTCACTGAGGGTTTATTCTTCCAGTTCTTCCCCTATCCTAGCCCTCTCCTTTAAGGGCAGTTTCCGTCTTTTACCAGGTGTTCTGGCTTTTTGGGGACAGGTAAATTCATTGGCCCACCCAAGTCTGAGCTCTAGTGTGCAACAAGGAGTCGAGAGTACAGTAGGAAATGAAGGAAGGGCTGACAGCTGGGCGATGGACAAAGGAATGGCAGGGCTGCAGGTGGGCTTGGAGGGAAGCCAGGCATGCCTCCCAGCCCCATCCAGAGAGGGTTTGCCTCATGCTCTGAGGTTCCTGGCCCTCTTTTGCTTTCTTGAAAACAAAGTTCAAAGTCGCAGAACTGGGAAGGTGTTAGTGATAAGCCTAGCCCAACTCTCTCAGAAATCATAGGCCCCACTCGCTACTCCCCAAACAAGGTAACAACCAGGCAAGGCCTCTGACTGTTCCTTAGCCACTAATTTTTAGTTGCAGTACTTTCTCCCCATTTTGGGGGTGGGGGGAGCGGGTTGTCCTCAGCTCTGCTGCTTTTGAAACAAGCGGACAGACCGCTTGGGATCCCTTCCAAGTGCTTCAGTTCTCCCCAGGATGGATGGATGGATGGATGGATGGATGGATGGATGGAAGGAAGGGAGGGAGGAAAAGAGGGAAAGAAAGGAGGGAGGGTGGGAGGGAAAGCAGGGTGAACGGATAAATGCATGAATAGATGAATGGATGAACAGAGGAGTGTGTGCATAGATGGATGCGCAGGACCCTGATATAACGCCAGCCGGCCGGGCCGAAGCCCTCCTGAGACCCCCGCCCTCCTCCATTACTCTGGCCGCGGCTCCTGAGACCCCGGCCAGCCCCGGCCCTCCGAAGGAGGGAGTGGAGGACGAGGGCGAGGGGAGGGGAGCGGGGGAGGGGAGGGCCTTGGAGACCGAGAGGAGGGGCGCACGGGGAGAGGGCGCGGCGCGGGGGGCGACGGGCGCCGCGGGGGCCGGGCGCCTGGCTGCGGCGCGGGCGGGCGCGGGCGAGCCCGGGGACGCGATGTCGCCGCCGCCGCCGCCGCCTCCTCGCCGGCCCGGGCTGCGCCGCCGGGGCTGAGCCACCGCCGGAGCCGCGAGCCGAGCGGCCGCCGGGCGCGCCCGCAGCGCGGGAGGATGGGCTGTGGCGGGAGCCGGGCCGATGCCATCGAGCCCCGCTACTACGAGAGCTGGACCCGGGAGACCGAGTCCACCTGGCTCACCTACACCGACTCGGACGCGCCGCCCAGCGCCGCCGCCACCGACAGCGGCCCCGAGGCGGGCGGCCTGCACGCGGGTGAGCGAGCCGGAGCGCGCCGGCCCCAGGCGCCGGGAGGCCGGGGCCGACAGGGAAGCGGGAGGGATGCGGGGCGCCGGGGGAGGGGGGGACGGGCGGGCAGCCAGCCAGAGATTTCTGTGCGGCAGGTGGGGGGCTGGGAGGTGGTGGTGAGGACAGACCGACAGGACCTGCGTGCTGACAGACCCACGGACCCAGGCCCAGGGAGCGGGGGGAGGGGGGCAGCGCGAGCCCCTTGGAGAGGCTGAGCCCAGTCCCCGGGGCCACGGGGAACCCCGCGCTCTGCCTCCGCCCGCGCACACTCAGTGCGGGGACCGAAGCGTGGGGCTGGGAGGACACCCACCCGGCACGCACACCTGCGCGTCAGCCCACCCGCGCGCGGCGCGCCCCCCAGCCCCGCTCCCCGTGGACCCTCTCGGGCCGCGTCTGCCACCGCGGGCCGCCTGCCCCTCTCTGCCGTAATTTATAGACGAGGCGCCTGACCCAGATTGCCTGGGTGGAGTCTTCCTCGTCGCTTCCCCTTCGCTCCCGCAGGGCTTCGAAAACCAGAATCCCAGAACCCCCCCCCCCCCGCTCGCCCCATCACTAGTTATGCACTTAAGCTGACTTCTCAAGCAGCTGTTCCAGAGCGAGGACTTCCCTCCCTACCCCCAGGTGCCTCGGTGCTTTATGTGGATTAGAACTATAAATTAAATACGCTTACCATTTCCCCTCCGGCAGAAATCTAATAGAAGGATCTGCAAAGAAGTTTCTGGTCCAGTCGCAGATCAGATTTTTTTTTTTTAAAGCAGACACTAATAATTGTAGAGTAGAGATGAACATTGACTCTTGCCAGAGACTGAACCTTTAGTCATCAATGTGTTGCTGTAAAAGGAAGAAAACCTCACTACTTATTAAATGAATGTTGTCAAAAGCCAGATCATTAGTGGCATAAAAATGTTTTGACTATTTACTGACTCCTTTAGGTTGTTGGCATTTTTGAATAATGAACTCTAAGATAGAAAATGAGGTTAATTTGAAGCATAATATCTATTGTAAGGAGGAAAAAATGTGAAATGCTCTTAAAAATTCAATACTACTAAACTCCTGCTTCCTACATAAGAGCTGCCACTTTAATCTTAAGAATCAGTCTCTCCATCTTTTAGGACCAGAACTGTCTCCTTTTTCACATGAACTTCGTGATTCCCTTTTTTATTTTTATTTTACTTTTTAATGTTTATTTATTTTTGAGAGAGGTGGGGGGAAGGGCAGAGAGAGAGGGGAGAGGACAGAGGATCTGAAGCAGGATCCAAGAGCAGAGAGCCCGATGGGGGGTGGTTTGAACTCATGAACTATTAGATCATGACCTGAGCTGAAGTCAGACACTTAACCAACTGAGCCACCCAGGCACCCCAGGGATTCCCTTCTTTAAAAGGTAAGTACTGTGGGTACAAGACTTAAGGGCAGTATTTGTCTCTAATGTTTCTGACTCTAGCAATCATAATGGTTACTTTGTGTTGCTGGTGCTTTCAGCAAGTTTCCAAATGATGTGTTGGCTAAATTCAGGGCCAGAATGAGGATAAGACATAAACTTTCAGAGGGACCTGGTAAATGTTGGATTTAATAGCATTTCCCAAGGAGGAGTGGTACTTCTCAGCAGAGTCAAAGGCCAGAGTTGCACTCTAAGGAAGAATGGTTTTCAAAGATCTAGTGTGAAAAAGAACAAAGTACAGTTTCAGGGAATGGTTGCCTTGGTGACTGGGAGTATGTGGTACATGTGTGTGCATGCATATGGGTATGAGATGGTTATTATGGGATGGCTAAATATTCATTTCCAGTGCTTATTCCTTTATTAGTCTGCCATCCTGACTCATATCCCATTGTGCCTCATGAGATCAGGTCCCTGCAACAGGTGGGACCTAGGACAAGCAAGTTTATTTATGGTGCCTTGCCGAATGTGGGACAGCCTTGCCCGATGGTGGTCCTGAAGACCTCCATCATTCCAGGACAGGACCCTAAAATTGGCAAGACTCTTAAATGGGAAGGATCACTTCGATTCACTAGAAATTTCCATCAGCCTCAGGGGAAAGGGACGTTTCTGAAGATCAAGATGAAATCAAGGCTTCCTTTGCAGTGCATTGGCATTCCCTAGGGCCTTTAGAAAAGTGGCTTGTTTCCTGTGAATTTTTCAGACTGGAAACTGGGCATCTGTAGTCAGAGTGGGTCATCCAAGGAAGCTACAAATCTCCTAAGTTTCAGCCACCCTGGGAGATTAGCCAGGACCCTTTATTCTTTTCATCCTCCCTGCTCCCCCTGCCTCACCCACCCCCTGCCGGTGTTCCACCCATGAATTCAGTCCTAGGCTTCTGGAGGGCACCTTAATGTCCCACGGCAACTGTATTGTGATAGGAAGCCAGAGGGTACCATTTCCTGTTTCCATCAATCTTTGTCTGATGGGGGACAAAAGGAAAGACTGGATTTAAGACAGTCCAGATTGTAAAATCAGAAAAATGTCTTCATTACTAGCATTCCGGAGCTGAAAAGGGTCTCTGGAGGCTGGCTACCTATTCATGGTAGGATTCAATTAAATTGCCCCAGTTTGGACATTCTCTCAACCACTTCACCGCAATTATTTATCCCTTAGTCCTCAAGAGTCTTTTCTTTCTGTGCCCCTGGTCACTCTCCTTTAGCGTCAAGTTGAAGCCACCTTTCTTCTGGCCACCCCAACCTCAGGAGCCATGCGGGTGGGGAGTGGACTAATTCATCTTTATACCTCCGTGCTAGCACACTGTGGAGCACATGTGTGACCTCAGGTTGGGATATCACGCAGGTTTTCTGAATGAATAGGCACTTTGTCTAAAGGTACCCTGCATTCCTATCAGCTCTTTCTAGATTCCCTCCTCCTCCTCTCTTCTTTCGGCCCTTGCTACTGAAGTTTGCCCACTTGGATCCATTTAACCTAGATTCTTCAAAGTGTCTTTGTCATCCCACAGCTGCTCTTTAAAACAGCACCCTATTCCATGGAAACGCCCAGCCCAGTTCAAAGATTCCATTTCTTTCGTAGCACCCCTCCCCCCGCAACTCTACACCCACGTCTACTGAAAAGTCCCATTTAAGCATGTCTGCTTGTACATCTCACTTCAGTTTCTCTTAGTCTAATCCAGACTGAGGCCATATCACATGATAGTGTTCAATAAATATTTGTTGGATCGATTCTGCATTTTACTGCAGGAAGCGGCAGGTTGGGGGAGGGGGGGTTCTGCCAGTCCTACGAAGGAAAGTTTCTTGCCTCCTCATTACTCAAAAAGTGGATCCAGAGCCTCTGGTTCCTATTTTTGGAGATCATCTCCAAAAGCCAGCAAATTCAATTAGGTTTTTAGATTCTGCTATTAAGTAGCCTGGAATCGAAGACTTAGCCAAAACCACAGTATCTGATACCCATTGCTTCCCTGTGTCGCAGAAGCCTGTCTGTCTGTCACAGGAGGAAATTAAATTTATCTGACATGATTTAGTCTTTGTAAAATCAGTTTGCTGGATTGATTTTTACTTCTGTTGTCTGAGAGGGTCTCTCAGAAAGGGAGTCTCTGAGGTTGCCTTGCCCCAGCCTGCTCAGCCATTCCATACGTAACGTCCTAGATTTACCTCCATCTGATCATAAGTCCCTTAATTGCCCCTTTTTGTACTGTTAGGTATTTTCCTGGTTTCTCTAGGGAGTAAAACATTTCAAATGTCTCAAAAGCCCTTCTACTTTCCAGTTTTAAATTACTATAATACTATAATAATTTAAATTACTATAATAATTACTTTAGTAAATGCAAGTAATGGAGGATTACAAAATTAGAGACTCACAGCAAAACGGTTTACCTAAGTAAATTGATATACGTAAAATACAGTGAAGAGCACTTAATGCTACCATCAGCTAATGTATATTGATGACTCACCAAGGGCCAGGTGCTGTACTCAGCAGCACTTAATGTAAATCATCTCACTTAATCCTAACGGCCAAGAAGAGGTAGGAACTGTGACCCTGTTTCTTTTACTAGCAAAGGCATGTGGCATAGAGTGTGTGAATGACCTTTCCCGGTCCAGTACTGGGATCCAGCTCTGCTGAATCCACAGCCCGTGCTCCTAAATACCGCTTTCTTGATTAATGGGAGATTCACTGCAGACTCGTTGCTTTTCCAGTTGATGGGACTCAAAGTCTAGTGTGATCTCTGGATACTCTGGTCTCAGCACAGTTTTCTTCTGCAGCGTCCTTGAGGATGGGGTATGTCTTCCCTGGGCAAGGAGGCCTCCCCATACTTTTGTGGAGCAGTTCCCCTTGCAAGAAACTCTTCCTGCTGCCTTGTAAGTTCTACCGGGTGAGCTCCAGGCCCTTGTAACCAAGTCTTGTACAGGCAACTCGCAATATTTGAAGAAACCTGTTGCATCTCCTGTCGCCACTGATTCTGCGGCCCCCAAACACATGCATATCCGTCAGTCATTTCTCAGACTTGTGGGGACCTGACCATATACCTCCAAAGACGTTGTCTGGCTTGTCAAAGTCCCTCCTGATATAAGAGACCCGTTGTTAGCTCCAAGCTTGTGGTGTTAGCTGAGCAGCGTGGGGCAACATGTGGACACTGAACCTCTCCTGATGCAGGTAAAATCAGGTTAGGATTTGTTTTCCTGCGGCTGTTGTTGCCTATTACCTTGATGACTCACATTAAACGAGTGATGAGTTAAAACCCTTAGGGCTTTCTTTCTAGTTAAATTTAAGTCCTGTGGCATCAGAGATGCCTGTGCTATATATCCAGCACCAACAGCTGGAACAGAGACTGGAACATAGGTGGCACTCAGTAAATGCTTGCTGAATGAATGGTTTATTTCTCCCATAAATCCTGCATTCATACTATTGATTTCAGGAACCCAAAGTTGGGATTTTTAAATTTATTCCTATTAAAGTATATCTCGTTAGTTTCAGTTTAATGCTTAAATGTGGTGACCTTGATTCATCTTGATAGTGCCATTAAGACAGTATTCTAGGGGCATGGGGTGGCTCAATCAGTTCAGTGACTCTTGATTTCAGCTTAGGTCATGATCTTAGGGTTGGGGATCGAGGCCCACATGGGGCTCTGTTCTGACAGTGGAGTCTTCTTAAGATTCTGTTTCTTTCTCCCTCTGCCCACCACCCCCCCCCCCCGCTTGTGCACGCTCCCCCTCCCCCCCGCCCGCTTTTCTCTCTCTCTCTCAAATAAATTTTTTTTAATTTTTTAATGTTTTATTATTTATTTTTGAGAGTGAGAGAGACAGAACACAAGTGGGAAAGGGACAGAGAGAGAGAGAGGGAGACACAGAATCCAAAGCAGGCTCCAGGCTCTGAGTTGTCAGCACAAGCCCGACGTGGGGCTCAAACTCACCAACTGTGAGATCATAACCTGAGCCGAAGTCAGACTCCCAACCGACGGAGCCACCCAGGCACCCCTCTCTCAAATAAATTTTAAAAAGAAGACAGTATCTTAGGTCTTTGTTTCCCTGTGTTGACAGATGAAAGATAAAAGACATTTATTTGCTCTCTCATTCGTTCAATATACATTAGGCACAAAGTTGATTAAGATTTGTTCCTTGAACCATAAGAAATAATATAGTGGAGACAGACACAGAGGTCACACACTTCAGGGCAGCATGGTCCATACTGGAATAGCATGGGGGAAAGATGCTGGAGGAGTACAGGGGGCTGAGTAGTTCGATCTGGGTGTGTGGTGGGGGGTATACAGTGTGTGGACAGAGCCCTAAGGGAGTGTGCGTGGCAGACGAGGCAGGATTGTCCCTGCAGGCCTTCACCACCAGGGAGGTGAAGGGAGCTTACACTGCTTCCTCTGTCCAGAGCAGTACCAGTGGAGAGCCCATCTGGGGCTTTCTGATGGCTACGGCTCCTCCTTGCCCCCCAGCTCCCTCTGTCTACCTGTTGCACCTGTGGTTATATTATTAATTAAAAAAATTTTTTTTAATGTTCATTTATTTTTAAGAGAAAGAGACAGAGTGCAAGCAGGGGAGGAACAGAGAGAGAGAGGGAGACACAGAATCCGAAGCAGGTTCCAGGGTCTGAGCTGTCATCACAGAGTCCCAATGCGGGGCACGAACCCAGGAACCACGAGATCATGACCTGAGCTGAAGTCGGATGCTTATCGACTGAGCCATCCAGACGCCCCACTTGTGGTTATATTTTTGAATAATTTATTGATAAATGTCTGCCCCCTTAAGCATGACGAGCTTTATTAGTTAGGTAAGGGGTCTTTTTGCTGACCCTGGATCCCTGTGCCTAACACCGTGCCTGGCTATAGTAGGGCCTCAAGTGATCTCTCTTTAATGACTAAATCTCCTAAAATGACTGTGTGTTCATTTCTTTCTTCCGGTAGTACCCACAGATGATGTTTTCATTCCTCAGAAGTTCCATCCGCTCATCCTTCTTGGGTTCTCATCTACCTGATGAGTTGTATAGTAGGAAAACACACCCACCCTTTTCTGCCCCCTTTGCCAAACACTAGCCTCTTTGTTACAAGGGTTGTTTTGCAACAATTGCTACAAAAACAGGTGGGAGCAAACGCAGGCTGTTCATAAAGTTTAGGAAGTCTCACGTGCCCTGTCTCTTGGGCAGAGTTATATACATCCTGCCACAGTTTCTCCAGGGACCTTGTCCAGCCCCGTGATGGCACCAGCCACACTGCATTGCTGGAGCTTACTCATGCCTCTGTCGCTCCAGTCAGCCTGTGAGCTCTGCCAGGTTGGGCACTGCGTGATTGGTGGTTGCATGCCTGGCTCTAACAGTGAATAAAATGAATAGTTGGATGAATGATCCAGCTAAGCAAATGAAGTTTTGTCTTCCATCCTCTTTCCTGAGTCTGATCTTAGATGATTTTGTCTTAGAAGTCAATTACTGAACTGTGTCTGTGTTAGATACTAGACAGTCAATTCTGACTCTAACCCGAGATGAATTTAAGGTTCCAGACGTGGGCCCCACTTGGAGGAAGATAGTCCCCTCTCAGCTGGCAAGGAGTCTTTTCCTGGCTTATCCTGTAACTCAGCAGTCGACTCCTCAGGCTTAGACCACTAGTGGTCCTGCCTTTGCCTTGGGATCTATGTACCTGCCACACCTTCCTGCTGATAAGGCCTTTCTGTCCTTTAGTGCTATTGGATGTCTGAGCCTGTTCGTGGCTGATGGTACCTGGACTTGCATCCCAGGAGCCTTTCTATATCAGCTTCTACCACTCTCAGAAGACCACTGACTTCTACTGCAAAATCCTATCCCTGCAGGGACTCCTACCGAGATTCTCTGGCTAGTCCGAACACCTCCTTGGCTTCTGTCTGGAGAGGAGGCTAGATGGGTGTATCTCCAGCCTACATTATGATCTAGTCCCTTCCAGCTTAGCTGCCGCCAACATTCACCTCCTTACATGCTCTCCTCCCTCTTTGCCCCCCAACCACCTCCATCTCTCTGTTATGGGCTCAACTATCTGTCCCCCAAATTTCTATGCTGAAGTCTGAACCCCCGGTATATCAAATGTGACCTTATATGGAGATAAGGTCTTTACAGAGGTTAAAGTGAGGTCATTAGGGGAGCCTGGGTGGCTCAGTTGGTTAAGCATCCAACTTTGGCTCAGGTCATGATCTCACGGTTTGTGAGTTCGAGCCTCACGTTGGGCTCTGTGCTGGCAGCTCAGAGCCTGGAGCCCGCTTTGGATTCTGTGTCTCCCTTTCTTTCTGCTCCTCCCCTGTTCACGCTCTGTCTCCCTCTCCTTCAAAAGTAAATAAACATTAAAAAAAAATTAAAAATGAGGTCGTTAATATGGGCCCTAATCCAATGTGATTGATGTCCTTATACAAAGGGAAATTTGGACACACTGACACACAGGGAGAATACCATGTGAAGATAAAGGCAGAGGTTAGGGTGATGCTTCTATAAACCAAGGAACACCCAAAATTGCCAGCAAGCCACCAGGAGCTAGGAGAGAGGCGCGGAACAGATTCTCCCTCCCAGAAGGAGAAGGAAGCTTCCTGATCTCAGATTTCTAGTCTCAGACTTGTGAGACAATAAATTCCTGCTGCTTAAGCCACCAGTTTGTGGTACTTTCTTACAGCCGCCCTAGAAAACTAACATAAGTGTATTGATGAGCTCTACCATTGTGAACACTTGGAAATAAGGAGAGAGAGGGTTTCTGTTGTCACTACCTCACTGTCCCTTCCGCGATTGGTCGATTGGGTCAATTACCTGGTCATTTAAATTCAAATAATTCCTGAGCATCTAACACACGTGAGAATTTTTCTTTGGGACGTTAGTTTACATAACTCTCTAAAATAACCTCCTAAACCATTGTCATCCCCATTTACCAGATGAGGAACCTGGGGGTTCAGTGAGGTTGAGCAAGGTCACCCACCGGGAAGTAGGAAAGCCCACATCGGAATTCAGGGGTCCTATTTTTAAATCCAGGGCCGTGTCTGTTATGCCATAGCTGCTCAGCATGGATTGAGTGTCCTCCTCCACCCCCTCTGCCTTGAGCTGTTTTGAAAAACTTCTTGGAGTGCCAGCCTCCTGCCAGCATTTACAAGGCTGAGGACACAAGTCCTTGAGGAGGGCTCCATTGCCCCCTCCCTGGGCTGAGCTCCCTGAGCAGGGCTGCAGAGAGGGCTCGGAAAAGCATCAGTCATCTGATGGGCTCCTTAAAGATGAACGGTCTTTGGGCAGAATAATATACATGTTTTCAGCTTTCAAATGCAATGGATATTCCTTAAGAAACTTCAGGAAGTACAGAGAAGCACACAAGGGAATAGCGCCTCCGTCAGCATCTGGGTTTCACCCTCAGGTCCTGTATCTGGGTTATGCAGGGCATCTTTGATCTTCTGTGCGGACTATGTTTAAAGTTTGGGGGTATAGGAACAATTCCTCAAATTTCTTGAGAGCTCAGAGGCCAAGAAAAAAAAAGTTGTTTTGTTTTTCTTTGTGTTCAGGAAAATATTTGGAGGTAGTGGCAGCCAAAGTCTAGTTTGAATGGAGGAAGAGGTGAGGGTGGGGAAGGCCATGGGTAAGTGAGGGGATTTTTCTCCCTTTTTTTCTTTTAATACTAAACACATACAGTTGAATTCAGGTAAATTACATACGAGGCAAATGCATACTGTGACTCCACTGTTTGCCATTTTCCTACATCCCTCTGCCATCCCCACAATTGGCTCGGGCAGAGTTTTATTTTTTTTTAATGTTTTATGATTTGCTTTTGAGAGTGAGAGAGACAGAGCACACGTGAGGGAGGAGCAGAGAGAGAGGGAGACACAGAATCGGAAGCAGGCTCCAGGCTCTGAGCTCTCAACACTGAGCTCGATGTGGAGCTTGAACTCATGAACCGCGAGATCATGAGTCAGATGCTTAACCAACTGAGCCACCCATGTGCCCCCCTTAGATTTTTTTTTTTTAATTTAGCTCCATCTTGTTTACAAATACTACCAATTTCTCCAAGATTCTGGGATTAGGTTGTCTGTTAGTCTTAATTTCGGGTGATTGTGAGTCTTGGTCTTTTTCTGTCTTCATAGGCATTTCAGTGGGCAGTTGGGCAAGATGGAGTGGGTAGCTCGTAGCCAGATGCCCTTCAGCCCCAAAGTCCAACCCAGAGCCTGTTGGCCTTCTCCTCTACGCCACTGCTCCAGCCTGTGATCCATTCTCACCCACGGGACTACCCAGCCTGATCTGCTGTCCATTGACCATTGCACATGCTTCCTCCTCTTCAGTGAGCCCACTTCTGACACCCGTCATGACCTCCAGTCCCTGGACCTTTCTGGGCTCTCTTCTCTATCATCATCTTCCTTCTTATTTTGCTTGAAGGCTATAGTTCACTGGTTAAGGAACTCGACTTTGACAGCAGATATTTACCAGCTTTGTGACCTTGAGCAAGTTTCTTAGCTTGTCCAGATTGCAGTTTCCACGTTAGGGTAGGAATCATTGTTGAATGAATGTGTTCACAAACGTGAAGTGTGAGGTCTTTCAGTGCTGCCATTCTCGTACCCAGGTTCTCCCACCTCTTCAGTATTGCCCTGGGCTCGCCATGCCAGTTTCAAACCTGGGGTTTGCTCTTCCCCTGTGCTCCTTACATGCCTGTTTCTGAGCTGCCTGGCATTGCTGGAGCAAGTCATAGGTACTGGTGATCACACCCAAGGGCCATTCATTCTCTAGAGCCTCAGTGTTCTTACCACTTCTTGGCAATTCTGTTAATTCCTTATTAACATGCTGTGACAGTCCCCGTGTGATAGCTCCTGACACAATCCTATTCTTTCCCTCTGAACAGTAAAAGAAAAAAAAAAAAAATCAAAGACTCGCTGCGAATTCTCCCGTCTTTCCCTCGAATCACCTGCTGTATGTCCTTCCGGGCACCTCAGTATTTTAAAACCATCTTTAGCCCCCTGCCCTCATCTCTGCCTGTTTGGATTCTAAAGTGCACTGACGAGGTTGTTCCTTGTCACTGTAGGTGAGGACATCACAGGCTATCCTGTTCTGCAGGGTGAAGGTCTACTGTGTGGTCCATCGGCCGTCCCTGAGTCCAGGCCACTATCCTGTTTTACTTGCACCTCAGCAATAGCCTGCTTCTGTTCTCGCCCTGGGCAAGTCATTATTCATGTTAGAGGGAGAAAAATCTTCCAAAAACATGTATCAGGTCTTGTCACTCACTTGTGAGTGACCGCTCTGGTAGCTTCCCAATCTGTCATATGTAGAATAAAACCCCACTCCTTTCCTCAGCTTCAATGCCCCCGTCCCAAACAGCTTCTCCAGCTTTGCCTACCCTGCTCTCTCTCTCTCTCTGTGTGTGTGTGTGTGTGTGTGTGTGTGTGTGTGTGTGTGTGTGTGTCTCACCGAGTTCCAGCCATGCTGGCTTCCTCTTTGTTCTTTGAACACCCTCACCACTTTCCTGGGGCGCTTGCTGGAATGTGCCCCCCCACCCCCTCTTTCCCTGGTTGACTCCACGTCACCCTTCAGCTCTCAGTTCAGATGTCACCTCCTCAGAGACACCAGCCTTCCTCAGTTACATCTGATTATTTGTTTCTTTTGATCCCCAAGCCTGCCATTGTCTTGTTCATTTACTGTCTGTTTCTTCTTTACTCCGTCACTCCAGGAGGTAAAGGGACTGCAGATCACATTCACTGCTGTAGCCCAAGTACTTAGCACCCTGCCCAGCACAGAGTGGGCACTTAATGAATATTTGTTGAAGGGAGCCCTCCTCATCTTTTGTGTCAGTAGGGAATTGCATGTGGTGGCGCAAATAGAATCCAGTTTAGCAAGGAGAGGCTTTATTTTTTGCCCTTCACAGAAGTCGTGGGCAGCTGCACTGCTCAGGAATGCCATCAAGGACCTGGGCTCTATAAGTTTACTGCTTTGCCATCTGTGGTGTGTGTGGATTTCTTTCTCATAGTTGCCAGGGGTTGTAGCATCTTACTTTAGATAGGAAGAAGGGGGAAAAGCAGAAAGGCATGCTCTACCTGAGTCTACTTCTTTTTATCTGAAAAATGACAGCTTTCCCAGAACCCAGTAAGTTTTGCTTGAGTCTCATTGGCCGGAACTGTGTTATTACCTGGCTGTCCCTGGCTGTAAGACAGTCTAGGAGATCCGGACTTTCAGTTGGGCATGTACACCCTAAAGATATATCATGATCCTTTTGGCAAAGAAAAAAAGGGGGGGGATGGATGTTGGGTAGGCTGCCTGCAGGGCATCTATGCCTTTCATCCTAAGGCTACGTGAGAGAGGAGAGAAGATTAGAAGGAGAAAGGGGAGGAGGAAAGAAAGGAAGGGGAAAGGGGGAAAGGGAAGTGAGGAGGGGGAGGTCTGCTAGAAACCAAAGGAGCATAATACTGGTATTAAGATTTTGCCATACTGCTACTACAACTAATTGGTGTTTTTAGCATGTTTTACCATGTGCCAGATGAGTTCACAAAGGTTGATACTTGCTGAGAAAATCACATGTGCTAATAATGAACTAATTCTAGAGCTAATACAAGAACTCAAACTTAAAGCTTCCAGAATAGTCTTTTAACATCAAACTCTGTGTGGTGTACCTGAGATGTGCATTGGGATTTCCTTTGTTTTCTGCTTCATTTTCCAGCAAAGTTAATGCCAGCCGGAAACTGATGTGCCAGTTGATGTTCTGTGGCACCAATTTCCAATCAGCGGGAACATTTGTGGAGGCTCGCTGTGCAGGGTCATACTGATGCTCAGGCTGGGGGCTTCTGTTAGAGAAGCAACAGATGGCCGGTTGGCTAATACAAAGACTTGACGGTAAATCCTGCAGAAATCTAGAAAACCCACCCCACTATTGTCTCCAGGGCTTGTGGACTTTAGGGCATGAGGAAACTGAAAGGATTTGAAGAAAACAGCAGGGCTGTTTGGGAAATTGGTCGTCATAACAACAGGGCACAGGCTACAGTGAAAGCGGCGATTGCCTGCACGCCCTTCATAAGGGGGGCGATTCAAGTTGAAGCACGAAACCAACGCCTCATTAAATGACTACATGCAAGGATTGCTTTTCAGGGACAGTCTTCGGAGCAGCCAAGCTCAGATTTGCTTGGCTGTGGTGATAAGTGATGTGTGTGCAAACACAAATGAACACAGCCACTGCCTCATGAGCATGACTCCCATTAAGTGCGTGCCCAGCATGTGCCAGGCACTGCATATTTATTACCCAATTCTCTTATCCCTATTTTACAGATGGGAGAAGTCAGATTGGCGAGGGGACTTGCCCAAGGGCTTGAAGACTGTAAGTGGCCGAGTGAGGTTTGGAACCCAGCTCTGTCTCATTCTGAGCCCCGCGCTCTTCCTCTGGGCCAACCCCCTAACTGATCACTAGCTCTGGTCCTCATTGACTTTCAGCTGGACATTTGCAACAGCCTTCTGACCTGTCCCCTGAGCCCCAGTCACTGCCACTCCAGTATCTTTCACATCATTGCCGGGTGAATATTCCCGAAGCATAACTGGGATCATTATGGGGTTATTCTCCTGCTCAGAGCCTTTCATGATTTTTCTTTGCCAAATGAGACTGCAAATGTCTTAGCCTGGCATTTAAGGCTTTCTCTCCAGCCTGGTCTTCCACCAGCTGTTTGCAGGTCCTCTACACTTATCACGACTCAGGGCTGCCTTTTGCCTGTAGCACCTTATCCTGTTGCCCCCCCCCCCCCCCGAAAGCCCAACAGCCCCCGTGTGCCTGCCTCAGTTGTGTGTTCCCTTCTAGTGCACACGCAGTGCACTTACTCTGTTTTGCATCTTCTTATTTATGGCTATGACCCCTGTCTGATGTCATACCGCGTACTCTTACAGACTGTCGGGAAATAGACTGAGATGGACTTTTACTGGGGAGAGCTTTAGGGAGGAACACCTGTGAGGGGTGAGGGAGGCGGGACTGGGCTAAGGGCAAACTTGAATTGCTGGGGGCTCTGGAGATATTGTAAGGAGAGGCGCTGTCACCCTATACCAGCCAAGTATCAGCTGCAGTCTGCCCCTAGCAAGGGGAAGTGACCTTGGGTGGGGCCACTTCCTTCCACAGAGGGCAATTCCTCCAGAGGCGCTCAGCTGTGAGCCTTCAGTGGTCGCCTCTCCCGGCCGCTTGAGGATCTGGTGTCAGTCCTGCAGGGAGATCCTGGGAGAGACCACACTCCTTATTTCTCAGTTGGCTTCCCTGGTGGCTACACATCACATTTACTTGGGGAACATAAACAAAAGGCCCCACCCTGAGACTTCTGCTGAAAGCCAGCCGGTTTGACAAGTTCTCAGGGCAGAGTGAAATTCCCTTGGTCAACGTGGGGCCTAAGACTCTGCATTTCTAACAGGGGCCCAAGTGACGCTGATGCTGCTGGCCCATGGACCTCTCAGAGAAAAGCAGGTCCTAGATCACAGGTTGGCAAACCTTAGCTGTAAAGGGCCGAGTGGTAAACACTTTAGGCTTTGTGGGCCACGTGATCTTTGTTGCAGCTATTCGGCTTTGCTGGTTTTAGCACCAAAGCGGCCACGGGCAACACATAAATGAACGACCGTGGCTCTGTGGCAATGCCCATTCCTGTCCTAGGTGATTCCGAGGCTCAGCCAGCTTCAAGAGCCAGTGTCTTTAACCCTCAAGGCAGTGTGGAAGAGAGAAAAGGACTGGGCTTGCAGTAACTAGTTCCAGCCCTCAAATGCACCTCTAACTAGCTTAGCACATACTGAGCCCTTAAACAGTGTCGGTGGAATGAGCAGATAAATGGGACTAAGTGCACTTCTTACCTTGAAGGCAATGTTTTAAGTATTTTATTTTTGAGAGAAAGGGCGTGAGTGGGGGGAGGGGCAGAGAGAGAGAGGAGAGAGAGAATCCCAAGCAGGCTCTGTGCTGTCTGCCCGCACAGAGCCCGAAGCGGGGCTCGCACTCACAAATCGTGAGATCATGACCTGAGCCGAAACCAAGAGTCGGACACTTACCTCACTGAGCCACGCAGGCTCCTCTTACCTTGAAGGCAGTTTTTGAAGGTTGTTAAATTATCTCTGATAACATTAGATCATTAAGATACTAGATATTTTATTATGCAAATCATGCTCTTGAGTCGAGTGGGGTCTGGGAAGCAGACCGTATCCTGGGGGAGTAAGGTGCCCGTTCTCTGGGGAGTTGCCCCTGCCTTGGGCTTCCAGGAACTGGGACTCTTCCATCCCTTCAGCACAGGTCACTGTTGGTTCAGTGTCGTGAGATGCCACCTCCAGGGATGCCTTTCCCAGCTGGCAATTCTTCTAAGAGAGTAGTGCTGCTTCCAGGAGGTGTGAGGAATAATCATCTCCCTGGGGTCTCTCTGAGCTTTACCTTCCTGTAGCTCTCCTTTTCCCTCACAGGCTGTGACACAGGAGCTGGGAGTGTTTAAAAAGTCGCCACACGTCTGGTTGGTTGTGAGTCTGGGCAGCTGATGAATGGGTTGTTTTTCTGAATCAGGTGCTCCCTTGTAGAGACACGGGCTTCTAGACATTACATAAGGCTGCAGAAAACATCCAGTGAACTTAGAGAAAAAGGATCATTTAAATAGAAGCTGCCAAAAATGTTAACAAAGAGACCCAGGGAGAGTGTGTCCAACCCAGTTAGTTTTATTTTTTTCTTTTGCACAGGAATTCAAAATTCAAACACCGACTATTGTTGGAACCCCCGAATCCCACAGCCACAAGCAAAAAATCAGTGGGAAATGTAATAAAAACTTAAATAAGAAGGTGATTTAAAGATACGTGCCGTCTCGCGTGCACACACACACATACATACATAACACACAGACACACACAGACACACACACGCCTGCAATTATATCTTCAACTGAGCATTGTTCTCCCCAGTCATTGGTGTCCCCAGTGACACCAGAGGCTTGCAATTGCTCAGAACAATTCTGGAATCCCTTCGTTGTAGCCTCAGGCATTTTTTAAACACAATATTCAAACATATACAAAAGTTTAAGACCTTAACATGGCACACACATATTTCAAACATATATATACTTGAGAGAATGGTATAACGAGCTCCCACGTACCCATTACCCAGCTTCAACAATTCTTGGTGCATGGCAGATCTTGTTTCCTCTGTACTTCCATGCCCATTCACCAGCTGGATTAGTGTGAAGCAGATTCCAGAAGTCATGTCACTTCATTCATAAATACTTTCATATGGATCTCCAAAATATAAGGACTCTTTTAAAAATGATATGTATGTTTGGGCCATAGGAAATGGTCATTTCTTTAAGTCGAAATGGTGGAATATCGGCAATTTTATAGGCTTCGACCTTATAACCACAATACCATTATTACACCTAACAATTAATGAAAATTCCTTAATTCTCTAATTTAACCAAAACTCATTCATATTTAAATTTTGCCAATGGTCTCGTAAATGTTTTTTTGTCTACAACTGGTTTGTTTGAATCAGGGTACAAAAAATGCCCACCCTTTGTATTTCACTCATCTTTTTCTTAAATTTCCATCAATTTATAGGTTTCCCATTTCCTCCTTCCCCCTTTCAGTTTTTATTTGTTGAGGAAACCTATTTTTTTGTTCTGTCCCCCCCCCCTTTTTTTTTGGATTTTGCTGATTGCACGCCTATGGTGTTAACATGTATCTCCATATTCCCTGTAAACTAGTAATTAGAACTGCAGGCTTGGGGCACCTGGGTGGCTCAGTTGATTGGGCGTCTGACTTCGGCTCAGGTCATGATCTCATGGTCCGTGAGTTCGAGCCCCGCGTCGGGCTCTGTGCTGTCAGTTCAGAGCCAGGAGCCTGCTTCAGATTGTGTCTCGTTCTCTCTCTGCCCCTCCTCTGCTCATGCTCTGTCTCTATCAAAAAAATGAATAAACATTAAAAAAAAAAAAAAAAAAAAAGAACTGCAGGCTTGATGGGGTTCAGGGCCAGTTTTGGGGGGACAAGAATGCCTCCTAAGTGATGGTGTACTCTTCCCGCTATAACACATCAGGAACGGCACAGCATCTGGTAAGCTCTCATTGCTGTGAAGTCAAGACTAGCTGTGCCAACCTGATCCATCTATTATAAAGTATCTCATCAGCTTCCTGTTGCTGATAATCATTCCCTACATCTGTTATTTTACTAGGAATCACAAAAACGGTAATATTCGAACATTTCTTCAACATTTATTAGCTGGAATCCTTGTAATAAAGGAGAACTTTTCCTTATTGCCCATTCGGTTTCCCTGAAAAGGTGGCTTAAGTGGCTGTTTCTTTCCCTTCAATGATTGGTTTTCAGGGTGTTCCCTAGTTTCTTCAAAGGTAATCAACGAGTATTTTAAAAAATATCATTATGGATTTATGGGTTTTAGCATACGTGATGAGTTTTACTTCATAATATTTGTTATTATTTTGTGTGTGTGCTCAAATTGTCCTATCTTTGACTAGTGGGAGCCCCTCAGTTTGGTTCCTGACTTCTGCACTAGTCTTTAATGGTCCTTGCTCTGTAGCATGACTCCTTTTCCTAGGCTTAGCTTGTAGTTTGCCTATGCTAGCCTTACGATTAGCCATTTTTCTGAAGCCCTGGTTTCTTTCATTAAAATAGGATATTTAGAGACTCCAGCCTGGGTACCTGGGATGCTCATTGCTACCAGGTTGGTTGTTTATAAACTTTTTTTGTAGCCATAATTAGGAGGTGGTTTTTGTTTGTTTGTTTGTTTGTTTGTTTGTTTGTTTTAATAGTTTCACGCCCAGCACAGAGCCCAGTGTGGGTCTTGAACTCATGACCTTGAGATCAAGGAGTTAGATGCTTAACCTGAGCCACCCAGGCACCCCGGAGCTAGGAGTTGCTTTCTTTTTTAAAGAGACAGTACAGAGTCACGTGGGTAGCTCAGTTGGCTAGGTGTACAATTGTTGATTTAGGCTCAGGTCTTCATCTCAGGGTCATGAGATTAAGCCCCATGCTGGGCACTGACTGTGCTGGGTGTGGAGCCTGCTTGGGATTCTCTCCCTCTCCCTCTGCCCCTCAGCCACCCACCTCTGTGCCCACATGCTCTCTCTCTCTCTCTCTAAAAAAAAAAAAAAAAAAAAAAAAAAGAGAGAGAGAGACAGACAGTATATTTATATTTATATTATTAATTCAAAATTTTTAATTGTAGTATTGTCCCTTAATTTTTATTTAGATGCTGAAATTTTTGGTTTCTAACAACATTATAAGTCCTTATTTACTTTGTCTTATAATGCATCTAACAATGTGGTTACTGAAAATATTGTAATATTTTTGTGGGAGTTTTTTTGTCCTTAAAATATATCCCAACGGGATGTACAGTTAGATTGCTATATTTTAAAGTCACTTGAAATAATTTCTTCTGTGTGGTTAAGCCATTACCTCTCTGTATAGGGTATGTATGTTTGTTTTATTTTGCTTTTGCAGTAGAGTTGCTTTTTTTCATTTCAGTTAAATTTTATGTTATATTTAGGTAGAGAATTTACATGGTTCCAATAACAAATCTACAAAACAAGTTACAATTAAGAAGCCTAAGCTAACTTTCATCTCTGCCCCCTTTACTCTGTTCCCTTTGTCTTCTTGTAGATACTCATTTTATTAGTTTTTTGGTTTATCTTCTCATTAAAAAAAAAAAAGGATATACACACATATATTCACATACTCTCCCTTTTAAGGGTGGGGGGTAGCATATGGTACCCTTTGTTCTGTACCTTGGCCTTTTAACATATTCCAGAGATCACGTCAAAGCAGTATATAGATAAATTCCTCATTCTTTTTATAACTACAATTGGGTGGTATTCAATTGTGTGGACATGCCACAGTTTATTAAACCAGTCTCCTATTGATGGCCATTGGGATTGTTTCTAGGCTTTTGCTATACAAATAGTCCTATCCACGTGTGTTTTCATTTTTGCCAGTGTCCTCTTTGGATGGATTCTTAAAAGTGGGATGGCTAGGGCAAAGACTGAATGCAAGTGGAATTTTGCTCGATATTGCCAAATTTCCCTCCTCAGGCCTTGTACATTTTGCATTTTCACCATCAATGTATGAGAGTCCCAGCTTTTCCACACCCTTGCCAACACAGTATATTGTCAAGCTTAGGGGGCTCTGTCGCTTTAACAGGTAAGATATTGTAGCTCAGTTTTGCTGTGTATCTGTATGAATGAGGTTGCTTTTTACCTGATTATGGCCATGTTGCCTTTTTCCTCCTGTATACAATCTGTTCGTATCTCTAGGCCTGTTCTTTTGATCATATTTAGTAGTTGCAAATCTTCGTTCTTTGAAGTTGACTGAGGGGTGCCTGGTGGCTCAGTCAGTTGAGCATCCAACTTCGGTTCAGGTCATGATTTCACAGTTCGTGAGTTCAAGCCCCACGTCGGGCTCTTTGCTGACAGCACAGCGCCTGGAGCCTGCTTCAGATTGTGTCTCCCTCTCTCTCTGCCCCTCCCTGCTCACTCTCTCCCTCTCTCAAAAATAAATAAACTTAAAAAAAGTTTAAATGAAGATGACCGAGATATTTTGAAAAGCAAAAAAGTCCCTAACATTATTTGGTAAATAAAACTGTTGGGTTTTTGCCATCAGATGGAGCAGCTGGGGACTGACTGGGCATCTCTCTCTCCTAGTACAGTCCCAGAGCTTCTCCATATGGTCTTTCTGCATGGGCTAGTTTGGGCTTCCTCACAGCATGGTGGCCTCAGGGCAGCTGGACTGTTTACATAACTGCTCTGAGCTCCAGCACAGTCCCATCTAAACAGCAGAAGCTGCATTGCCTCTTATGACCTAGCCTTGGAATTGCACAGTATCACTTCTTCATTCTTTTGATTATGAGTGATTCACAAGCCTGCCTAGATTAAAAAGGAGGGAAGTAGATGAAAGGATGGCAACGTTCTCGAAAAAGCATGGCAGTTTTAAGAACTGTAAAGGGTCTGAGATTTTACATGACCGGTTAGCCTGTGACAGTTTCTTGGAAGCAAGTGAGACACGAGATTCCTGGGTCAGAAACAAAGGCACAGCACGGCTCACAAGTGTCAGCATGTTTGCATCAGATCCCCTTTCCCCAAGTCTCCCAGGGGCCATGCAGATGGGTCCAGGTGGATGCCTGCACATGCAGGAGACTGCATTACAGATTTCTGTGCCTGCAAATCTGCTGAAGCTCTTACTGCAAGGAACTGTCTTACAAATGCAGTCGGTTCTCCCTGCGAGCTCTCGGCAGCTTTCAGCACCGTTGATCTGGCTCATCTCCTCTGCCCACACCCTCCCCCTCAGTTTGGAAATTGGCTTTTCCCCTCGGTTTTACCACCCGCCACCACTGGTGACTTTCTCTTCTGCCTCTGATTATGTCTTCTCTGCCCCCTCCTCCTTTCTTGGCCCCCTCCTTTCTGGTTCCCCCTCACCTCACATGGGGTCATGACTCTTCACACCTTCAGTCAGCATGGTCTCATCCACTCCTCTGACTTCAGTTTTCCCCTGGTGGTGGCTCCATGATTCTCTCTCCTGACTTCAGATCCTCATTTCCAGCTGCTCATAAGACATCTGACTACAGTCAGCCAGGGACATCAACTTCAACTTGCCCCAGGCCTGATTGACCTCTTCTGCCACACATCTGCCCCTGCTACTGTGTATTCTCTTCTCAGTTCACCATGGGCCTCCTCCACCTGGCCAGGCGCAAGACTTCAGAGTTATTTCACGTTCACCCCCAACTCTCTCTCCCTCTCTCTCTTTCTCTCACATCTGACGTGGCATCAAATCCCATAGACTGTCTCTGAAATGTGTCTTCTTGTGGTGAGTCATTTCCATCTTTCTGGCCCCAGGAATACTACCCTAGTTCAAGCCCCCAGTAATACTCACCTTCTGTTGTCTCCTGTTGACATGTCTGGGTGTGGAACATCTTGATGGCTAGGCAGGCATCCCCTCCTCTCTCATCACTCCGGCTTTCTCTCCCCAAACCCTAAGCTCAGTTTAATTTTATGCATTCCTCAGATAGAGAATCTCCTTCCCTTCCTTTCTTTCTTCAAATATTCTTCAGCATTGCAGTGTAGGGTGGACAGTGTTTTAAATATTGTCGCAGTACGGGGTGCCTGGGTGGCTCAGTTGGTTAAGCATCTGACTTCGGTTCGGGTCACGATCTCATGGTTCATGAGTTTGAACCCCACGTCAGGCTCCATGCTGACAGCTCAGCGCCTGGAGCCTGCTTCAGATTCTGTGTCTCCCTCTCTCTGCCTCTCTGCTTCTCTTACCCTGTCTCTCAAAAATAAACAAACAAACAAACAAACAAATTAAATACTGTAGCAGTAAAGAAGACAGCCAAGACTCTGCTCTTGGAGCTTACGTTCAGGTTGGGGGTCATGGTGATGGGCAGAGAAGTAAATAAGCTAGGTAATTTTAGATTTTGGTCCTATGGACACAAACCAAGATAATTAAATAGAGAATAAAAAGGGTGGAGGAATTAACAGATTGCGTGGTTAAGGAAGGCCTCTATGAGAAGTGGTATTTGGGCTAAACTGTGAGTGAAAAGCAGGGGTGGCCTTGTGACCATTAGGAGCCACAGTGCTTCAGGAAGAGCCACCAACAGTGCAAAGGCCCTGAGGCTGCAATGAGTTTGATGTGATTGAGGCACAGAATGAAGCCAAAGTGATTGGAGGGAACTGAGAGGGAGTGTGTGGTAGGAGAGGATCTATGTAAGGGATGGAATATGTGGGGCCCGTGGATGATGGGCAGGAGTTTGGGTTTCGTTCCAGTGGTGGTGGAAAGCAGAGCTAGGATTAGGTGCCCTTGCTGGAACTCGAAACCTCTTATTTAGTTCTGACCTTTCCTCTCCCTGGTTATTCCTCACACTCCTGCCTGACCACAGACGTGATCCTGCCACTGTCCTGCCCAAAAATGTTTTATGACCCCTGTTTCTTCCTGAACACGTGATGAAATTTTCAGCATGGCATTCTAGGCCCTTGGCCATCTGGCCTGAGCCTTCTGTCCCTACCAGTTCCATGCTCTTGAGTCCTTAACGTTTCCTAGGCCTGCCCTTTCCTTTCTGTTCTGTTGTTAGTCTTAGAGTTTCTCCAGAGGGAACATTTTGCCTCACACTTGCTCATTGTACAAGTCCAACCCAAAGACCACCCCTTCTGTAAAACCTCCATAGGTTCTCCCCAGGTAGAATTACTCTGTTTCCCCATGTCCCCATTCTATCTTTTTTGTCCTTTTTATCGTTATTTCCACTGCCTTGTGTGCATGTGCACAGGCCCACCCTGCCATAGGAATGAGGGCTTCCTGGGAGCAAAATATCATCTGTCCCCTATGAAGCCTTGCATGAAATAAAAGCTCCATTAATGTTTTCTGAGATTGACAAGATAGGCACACACCTACTTTGTTCTTCTGTCTTGCATTTGAAGATGATGATGGGCTGTTGCTTGGCTGTAAAACCGTGAGATCTCAGGCCTGGCTCCGTGGACGTAAAGCCGGGTGGTTGCACAGCTACGCAGCTACATGCTCCGATGGCCACATCGTTGCTTTGCTGCACGGCTGCATAGTTGTGTGGCTGTTCAGCCGCACGAATGGATAGAAACACAGCTGTCTGGCCATAGTTCATGTGGCCGCGTGGCGGGGCAGCCACGTTATCGTGTGGCCGTGTGGCTGCGTAGCCATGTGGCTCCGTTGCTTTGACAGAAAACCTTCCTTTTGCTTTTCTGTGAGTTATGTCATGATTTCCACCAACATTCTGTGGCTGGTTGTGTTTTTCCCGTTGGCATTTGGGGTGGGACTGCTGCATGCCTTGCTGGACATTTAGGATCCCTTGACCCTGCCACCAAATGGCAGCATGGCTCCCTTGTCACCAGGACAACCAAAATGCCCTTGTACTTTTTTAAAATAAATTTAGTAATGTTTATTTATTTTTGAGAGAGAGAGAGAGACAGACAGACAGACAGAGTACAAGCAGGGGAGGAGCAGAGAGAGAGGGAGACACAGAACCCGAAGCAGGCTCCAGGCTCTGAGTTGTCAGCACAGAGCCAGACGCAGGGTTCGAACCCACACTGGTGAGATCATGACCTGAGCCGAAGTCGGACGCTCAACTGACTGAGCCACCCAGGCGCCCCTCCTTGGACCTTTCTAAACTACACTCTCTCCACCTAAGACCCGAAATCATGAGCACGAGGGGAATAAAGTGAAGGAAAAGTTACAAAGAAATTGTGTTTAGCAGCAAAAGTTTATAGCTGAAATGGGTCCAAACAAATGCTGAAATTTTTATGAGAGAGTCAAGACCTGGGAGCCTAGGGCCTTCCTGACAACCCCAGCTTGTCAGCGGGATGTGGACTAGAATGTATTTTCTTGCCTGTGATCTGCAAATTGGGGATCTACTTGTTTTTATATAATAAGTAGTTATATTTTACTTACTTTCGGCCAGACACTGTTATAACACATAACAAAACTCATTGAATACTTACAGCAACCCTGTGAGGTCGTACCACCCACCCCTTGCAGATGAGGCCACACAGCACTTTATTTATTTTTTTAATAAATTTTTTAACGCTTATTTATTTTTGAGAGACAGAGACAGAGCAGGAGAGGGAAGGAGCAAAGAGAGAGAGGCAGACACCGAATCCGAAAGAGGCTCCAGGCTCCAAGCTGTCAGCACAGAGCCCAGAGTGGGGCTCGAACCCACGAACCGCAGAGATCGTGACCTGAGCTGAAGTCGAATGCTTAACTGACTGGGCCACCCAGGCGCCCCCACACAGCACTTTCTTTATGACGTGGTTGTCTCACAATAGAACACACCCCTAGAGTGTTGTGGGCAGATTGAATGGTGTAATGTACATCGAGGACTCAGCTCCCAGTAAGTGCTCCATGCATGCTTGCCATCATTTGTTATGGCTGTGACTCTGTCTCCCTGTGCTCTTTCCAGTGTACTTCCCCCCTCTAGGCTATACAAGTTCAGCTCCTTCTAGATGTTTTAGGCCCAGCTGTCGTCCAAGTAGGGCCTCTGTTGTTTGATTTCCCTGAAACGACCACACATTATGGGTACAGGACACAGATCTGTCTTGGGGAAAGGTCATCTGCACGCAAGGTTTTTTAGGGACCCTGAATTTAAACTTCTGCCTTTGTGTCATGCTTGATTCTTAGAATCCACTTGCTTCTGTAAGCACAGAAGCACTTGTTCCTGCCACTCTCTGCTCCTGAAATGCTGCAGGGCTACCCTTTGGTTGTTTTTGTTCCAGAGAGTGTGAGAACAAGAGGGAAGGGAGGCACATAAAAAAGGAGTTGCAGAAGCAGAATATTCATCATTGAAAAGCGAGCAGGAGAGAGCCCTGCTTTCCCAGACTTCTTTTTGCAGGCCTCAGGAATACTTTCTATGTTGCCGGGGACCTTCTTGGATCAGGGCTTGAAATGGAGATGTGTGCATGGGAAGGGGTGGGTACATTTTTTGGAATGGGCAGGAATGCTGGTAAGGAGACTCTCCTACAGCCGGCATGTTGGGGAGAAGCAGAGAGTGATTTACTGTTATCTAGAAATACCTGGTTTTATTTAAAAAAAAAAAAAAAATCTCCAGAGTGCTTAAATAAATATATTTGAATATCCCTGAGCTGTTGAATTTGTTCGAACCAATGAACACATTAACCATTAATGAGATGCTTGTGCCTTTTTGAAAGCCTGGTAATAATCCTCTTAAAGGGAAATCATACCCACTTAATCTCTCTCTTTGTGTGTAATGCTAAATACAGCATCTAAACTGGATTTATACTCCATGATGCCCCAAGTGACTTAGCTTGCCACAGTCACAAGGCACATTAGGATGCTTTAAATCTAAATGAACTCTGAAAATACATGTCTTAACAGTTAATTCTAATGATGAGTTCATAAAACTCACCGAGAACATAATTCTAGGAGTGGTAATCCTTTTGAAGTGTAATCTTTTTGCCTTCATGAGTCACTTACCTCCACTATTCTGCCTCAAATGGTGCCCAGAGTACTTATTTAGTTACCTAGGTTTTAATTTTCTTTGGTACAGGTTTTGCTGTTGGGATGGTACAGAAATAGATGTTATTGAAGAGTGGGAGACTAAGATAGATCAAATATCTATATCTTTCCAGTTAGAGAAATGACTTTACTTTTTATTCTGTATTAATGAATGACTTTATTTATTCGACAGTTACTTAGGGAGCACTTTCAAAGTCCTAGGCACTCAGGATAGATCCATGAAGAGCCCTGGGTGGCGTTTACAGTCTAGAGCAGTACTGTCCAATAGAACTTTCTGTGATAATGGAATGTTCTGTATCTGCACTATCCAATACCCTAGCTGCAGCTACGGATCGCTTGAAATGAGGCTAGTGCAGCTGAATTTCTCATAGTCTTTCATGCCAATTTATTTATTTATTTATTTATTTATTTATTTATTTATTTATTTATTTTTCATGCTAATTTATTATTTTTTTTAAATATATGAAATTTATTGTCAAATTGGTTTCCATACAACACCCAGTGCTCATCCCAAAAGATGCCCTCTTCAATGCCCATCACCTACCCTCCCCCCCTCCGACCCCCCATCAATCCTCAGTTTGTTCTCAGTTTTTAAGAGTCTCTTATGCTTTGGCTCTCTCCCACTCTAACCTCTTTTTTTTTTTTTTTTCCCTTCCCCTCCTCTATGGGTTTCTGTTAAGTTTCTCAGGATCCACATAAGAGTGAAAACATATAGTATCTGTCTTTCTCTGTATGGCTTATTTCACTTAGCATCACACTCTCCAGTTCCATCCACGTTGCTACAAAAGGCCATATTTCGTTCTTTCTCATTGCCACGTAGTACTCCATTGTGTATATAAACCACAATTTCTTTATCCATTCATCAGTTGATGGACATTTAGGCTCTTTCCATAATTTGGCTATTGTTGAGAGTGCTTTTCGTGCTAATTTAAATCTGCATAGCTCAGGGGTGCCTGAGTGGCTCAGTTGGTTAAGTGTCTGACTTCAGCTCAGGTGATAATCTCACGGTTTGCGAGTTCGAGCCCTGCATCAGGATCCACACTGCCAGTGCGGAGCCTACTTGAGAGTCTCGCTCTCTCCTCTCTCATTCTCCCTCCTCCTCATTCTCCTTTCTCCCTCTCTCTCACTCTCTCCCTCCCTTCTCATTCTCCCTCCTCCACTTGTGCTTTCTTTCTCTCAAAAATAAATAAATAAATTTTTAAAAAGGTAAAGAAAATGCTCTTCCCTTAAAAAAAATAAATAAATGTACATAGCTCAAATGTAGCTAGTGGCTACCATATTGGACAAGGCAGGTAGAAGAGATAGACGACCCGATTCACACAATTAATTACAACTGTTGTAAGCACTACCGAAGAGAAGACAGGTATTATGACAAGATGAAACTGGGAAATGTAACCTAATCTAAGGATCACCCGAGACTGCTCTGAGGTATTGATGTTTGCGTTAAACACTGAAGGTTGGAGTTGGTGTGGGCGACATTTTTAGCAAAAGGAAGAGTATGTATAAAACCTTGGGGCTGGAAAAGCTTGGCACTCTGCAGCCAGTGTGATTGAGCCACTGGTACACGAGAGGAGGCAGGAAGAGGGCTGGGGAGTGGAGAACAGGTGGGGCTGGATCACATTAGGACCCCATAGGTCCTAGGAAGGATCTTGGACGTTATCCTAACGATAGCAGCGAGAAACCTTGGAAGGGTTTTGAGCAGGAAAGTAACTTGATCCAATCATATATTTTTTAATGTTAAATATTTTCCAGTTGTACACGCACAGACTTTAGAGTCAAATAGTTTCTACAAGGCTTGCTACGAAAATCAACAAGTCCCCTGCTATGCTTCCCAGTTTTCAGTTCCCTCAAGGTAACTACTCCCAGTTTTTTGGGCCAATTCTCTTGGTTTTTACTTCTATGTCTCTAAATAATATGCAAGTGTTTTTCTTTGTTGATGTTTCAGTTTAAGACCTGGTCTACTGATTACCCACAAGGGAAGGTGAAGATGTCACTCTTTCACCCCCATCCCCCCACCACTCCCAATAGAGTTATAACATCGTTTGGTTAGATGGATGGCCAATGTTCGTATTATTATGACTTTGTAAACACTGTTCACAGCTGACCCATATGATATACTGTGATTACTCCTCCTTTCACACAATACTTTTTTTTGCACTGAAAATTTTTTTTTAATTTGAACTCATCACTAATTCACATTAAACTATCCTCTGGTTGTGCTAATTTACTTTCAACATGTTAAGCACATTAGGAATTCTATCAAATTTTTTTGTTTTTGAAGAAATTGCCCTTGGAACTAACTTTCTGACCTGCTTTAGGTTGGGCTGCTTGCTTTCCAGGCTCGCTGCACAGCCCTTGGCTGGGAATCTGTCTTCACCATTAACCTGAGGATCCTCTTGACCTCTCTCTTATGTTGGGTTGATACTGTATTTCCTGGATCCTGTGTCTTCCTCTTTCTTGGTTGGTTCTTTTACTTGGCCAAGAACACGCTCAAGTAGCTTTCTGTGTAGGAGGTAACATTTTTGAGACCGTGCATTTAAAAAATTTCTTTATGCTTTCTTTCTTTTCTTTAACATTAAAAAAAAAAATTTATGTTTATTTTTGAGGGGGGGGGAGGGCAGAGAGAGGAGACCCAAAATCTGAAGCAGGCTCCAGGCTCTGAGCTGTTAGCACAGAGCCTGACATGGGGCTCAAACTTGGGAACCACAAGATCATGACCTGAGCCGAAGTTGGACGCTTAACCTATTGAGCCACCCAGGCGCCCCTGCTTTCTCTCCTTAATTGACAACTTGGCTAGATGTAAAAGTCTAGTGTGGAAAATCACATTCCTTAGAGGTCTGAAGGCATTACTCCATCCGTGTCTTCTAAGTTCCAGTGTTGCTGTTGAGAAAATGTTGTAGTATATTTTCTTCCCCTTCTCTTTGTCCTTGTGGGTTTTTACCTTACATTTGTTTTCTTGGGATTTGGGAGTGGGACAGCGTTAAATGCAGTTGCAATGATATAATTCTTCATTTAAAAATTGGAATTCAATGAACCTGTTTTGGTGGCATTTTGTTTAAAAAAAAAAAAAAACACCTCAGTAATAGTACAGAAAATGGATGTGGTGGTTCCTTGTGGTTTTGTATCACATGTAGTACTGGGGAGAATTTGTCCCCCAGAAAGATACGTTCAAGTTCTAATTTCCAGTGCCTGTGAATGCCGCCTTATTTGGATATAGGTTCTTCGCAAGTGTTATCAAGTTAAGATAAGGTTATACTGGATTAATCCAGTGACTGATGTCCTTATAAGAGAAGGAGCTTTGGACACAGACACAGAGAAGAGAACATTATGTGAAGACAGAGGCAGAGAATGGAGTGATGCATCTGTGAGCCAAGAAACACCAAGGACTGCCAGCCACCCAAGCTAGGAGAGAGGCATGGAACAGATTTTCTCTCAGGGTCCCCAGAAGGAAGCAATGCTGCCAGCATTTTGATTTCAGACTTCCAGCCCCCAGAACTGTGAGGGAATAAATTCCTGTTGTGTTAAGCCACCCAGTTTGTGGTATTTTGTTATGGCAGCCCTATGAAACTAATACGGTTGGGTATTAAATCATGCAATTTTGTGTTAGAAATGGAAGGTGCTTGGAGAAACGTTCCGTTTTCCTAGAAATTGAATGTGCCTTTGGAAATGGAAGGTGATTTTCCCTGAAATAGGAATTTGTTCTCTGTATCATTTATCTGGTAGTTTCATTAAGTAGATGTCTCAGGGCTCCCGAGTGGCTCAGTTGGTCGAACATCCATCCGACTTTGGGTCAGGTCATGATCTCAAGGTTCATGACTTCGAGCCCCACGTTGGGCTTGTTGCTGCGTGCTGCTGTCTGCACAGAGCCCACTTCGGATCCTCTGTCCCCCTCTTTCTCTGCCCTTTCCCTGCTCGTGCTCTGTCTCTCAAAAATACGTAAACAGTTTTTACAAGTATATGTCTTACCTTTTCTTGAACACTATAAAAATTGTCACAGTGTAGCACATATCTGTATGTATGTTATTTTTCTGGCTAGCTTTATAAATGCCTACCCGATTTCTTTGGAAAACCACCAAGCCAAACAGAGCCAGCTAAAGTTTAGGAAAGCCAATCAGAAAAAAGAAAAAGAGTCCGACTATATCTCCATTCATCTTGATCCAAGCACTGGATCTTCCTGCAACAAGGAACCCAGTAGAACTTTCTCCTTTACCTCCTGCTGCCTCTTCCCCCCTGAGGTTACTGGGGACCCCAGAATCTAAGTTAGGACCCCAACTCTTTCATGTAATCTAGATTCTAGATCCCCCCACATGGATTTTTTTTAAGGACCTGCTATTACTGACATCAGCTAACAATGCCGCCATGACGAAGTCCTTTACATGGGCTGGGGGCCATCACCGACCGGGATTTTTCAGTTGTATTGGGAGCACTCATTTTATTTTTGTACATTTTAATTCCAATACAGTTAACGTATAGTATTACGTTAGTTTCAGGGGTACAATATGGTGGTTCAGCACTTCCAGACAGCACTGAGGGTGCTCCTCAGAAGTGCATTCCTTAATCTCCACCACTGTTTAACCCATCTCCGCCCCCCCCCCCCCCCCCCCCCCCCCCCCAGTAACCATCAGTTTGTTCTCTCCAGTTGAGAGTCTGGTTTTTGGGTTGTCTCTTTTTTTCTTTGTCTGTCTGTTTTGTTTCTTGAATTCCACATATGAGTGAAATCATATGGTATTTGCCTTTCTCTTATGGACCTACTCACTTAAGCATCATACTCTCTAGGTCCATCCACATATTCATTACAAATGGCAACGTTTCATTTTTTTTTTTTATGGCTGAATTATATTCTAATGTATATGTATGCCATATCTTCTTTATCTATTCATCAATAGATGGACACTTGGGCTGCTTCCATGGTTTGGCTGTTGCAAATAATAGGGGTGCATGTATTCCTTTGAACTAGTGTTTTTGTATTTTGTGGGTAGATACCCAGTAGTGTGCCAAGTGGATCACAGGGGAGTTCAATTTTTCAGGAACTTCCACACTGTTTTCCACAGTGCTCGTACAGCTCTCATTCCCACCAACAGTGGGAGCTCTCATTTTGAAGGACGCCTTAGTGAATGCTGGGCAACCACAGGGACCCGTGGAGAGCAGAGAGCAGCACCAAGGAGAGAGGAGGAAAGATCTCACCAGAAATTTTGAGTGTCCCCCACCTCTGTTTACCTCCCAGGTCCAAGTGAGGATCTGGCTGAACTCAGGAGATCCGGGCAAGAGAGGCTTCCCATCCCAAATCGAGAGTTCACACGAGAGAGGAATTGACTACCAGTCCAAAGGCCAATTCTCCACAAATCAATTTGCCAGTTAGGAAATCCACTGAATACCTGAGGGCTTTCACCCCATTGTGGTCCCACCTCAACTTTGCTGCAGCTGCTTTGTCTTGGACTGGTTAGTGCAGGATTATTTTAAGTACCAATAACTAGGCTTTTCCTTAAATCATTTTTGCTGTCTGCACTCCCTCTTTGAATTTCTGC
Organism: Panthera pardus; assembly: GCF_024362965.1. Classification (NCBI taxonomy): domain Eukaryota; kingdom Metazoa; phylum Chordata; class Mammalia; order Carnivora; family Felidae; genus Panthera; species Panthera pardus. The sequence continues at coordinate 48,362,428 of NW_026527002.1, forward strand.
TCTGATCCTGTATCCAGTCCAACTCCTGCCCTTTCCCTAGTCTGTTCTCCTTCTGTGTAGGAGCATATATAGTTCCAGAAAACTTTACTAGACTGCATTTGAAATTGTTGCCCGATAGGGGCATCTGGGTGGCTCAATTGTTAAGCATCTCTTTTTTTTTTTTTTTTTTAATTTTTTTTTTTAACATTTATTTATTTTTGAGACAGAGAGAGACAGAGCATGAGCAGGGGAGGGTCAGAGAGAGAGGGAGACACAGAATCCAAAACAGGCTCGAGGCTCTGAGCCGTCAGCCCAGAGCCTGATGCGGGGCTTGAACTCACAGACTGTGAGATCATGACCTGAGCCGAAGTCAGATGCCCAACCGACTGAGCCACCCAGACGCGCCAGCATCCGACTCTTGGTTTCGGCTCAGGTCATGATCTCACAGGAGTTCATGGCTTTGAGCCCCATGTTGAGCTCCACACTAAGCATGGAGCCTACTTGGGATTCTCTCTCTCCTTGTCTCTCTCTGCCTCTCTCCTCAGCTCTCTCTCTCTCTCTCTCTCTCTCTCTCTCTCAAAATAAATAAATAAACTTAACATTATAAAATTGTTGTCTGATGGTGCTTGGGGTATTGATCATTTGGCTTTTCTTTTTCCCAGTGAAAAGAATATCTGATGAGTTAGCTTTTGGCAAATTGGTCTTTCAGTGAATTGGCTTTGGGTGAATTATTTTTTGACAAAATGACCCAGAGTCTGTCTTTTGCTTTAGGAAGTCAGTAGAAGGCGTTGAAGACGAGGAATCCGGATTCTCTTCTGGCTTGCTGCTGCTGCTTGTTCTTCTTCTTTAATACTTTGAAAATAATGAATTTTAAATTTTAAATTAGTTAATTAATTTCAGAGAGAGCATGTGTGTGAGCTGGGGAGAGGGGCAGAGGGAGAGAGAGAATCTTAGGCAGGCTCCACGCTTCGTGTGGAGCCCAACTCGGGGCTCTGTCTCACGACCCTGGGATCATGACCTGAGCTGAAATCAGGAGTAGGACGCTCAACTGACTGCACCATCCAGGTGCCCCCCACCCCCCGGCTTCCTTCTTGTTCCTGAGGCAAATTTCTACATCACCTAAGCTCCAGTTTCCCTATAAAATGGGGATAATAATGCCAACTTCCCAGGTGTAAAGATTAATTGACCCCAGAGATAATCTAAACAGATTTTTAAAAATTATAATCTACTTAAAAATGTACATATTGAATTAGGTAAAGCTACTCCTTACCACTCACAGTGGTAAAACAAAAAACAATTTGCAAAAGCAAGACCTACAAACTAGGAAGACAGTAACATTCTAATTTTTTTTTTTTATGTTTATTCATTTTTGAAAGAGAGAGACAGCACAAGCAGAGGTGGCACAGAGAGAGAGCGAGACCCAGAATCGGAAGCAGGCTCCAGGCTCTGAGCTGTCAGCACAGAGCCCGATGTGGGGCTCGAACTCACGAACAGTGAGATCATGACCTGAGCTGAAGTCGGATGGTCAACTGACTGAGCCACCCAGGCACTCCTACAGTAACATTCCAAATAACAGCATTAATTTAGCATATATTTTTGTAGAAAATGAATTATGCTGTTGATTGTAGTGGTAGAAAGATATGTTTGCTTATTTTCTATTTCACTTCTGTCCATGTGATGCTTTTCATTTGGGAGCACAGCAGACCATCAGTTGAGTCATTATCATTATTGCAATTATTTTCCTTTTTAAAAGTGATGCCAGTTTCCATCAGCTGCTACCCTCACTGCAAGTTGGCACCTCTAGGGAGGGGAACTGTGGCCCACATCTGCTTACAATGGATGCCATCATGTCCAGCCCAGCACCCTGTGTTTCCTCCTGCTGCATGATTATTCAACTCTCCCACTCTCTTCTCTATTTAAATGACTCAGAAGTCTTCACCTATGATGTCATTTCCCTTTTACGTATGTAGTACAGAGGTCTCATTTATATATTTTCTTCACACCTCAAGACTGTTATAGGAGTGGGTGCCAAGACAGCCTTAAAAACAATACCAATGGGCGCACCAGAATCATGGAATTCTACCACATCCATCTGGATGATGTTAAATATCGGTATTCTAATTTTTTCCACAATTAGCACTCAAATGGAAGCACAAGAATATATCCTCAGCTCCTCTCAGAAGTTTGCTGATCCCCACATTTTTAGGCACACTGGCCAAAATGTAGGAAAGCATCCGGCGTGTAGAAGGCACTTGGTAAAGGAAAATTTTTATGCAATTTACATCAGAACCACCTACCAGAGATTTCCGACCTGTATATTTCCAACCAGCATAAATCAAGTGGGATTTCAACGATTCCATGTCCCCAAACATTAATAAGATATCAGGAAGAATATTATTCAACTTAAACCTTGACAAAGGTTTGAATTTGAATCCAAAGTAACGGGTAATAGTTGTGCCAGAAGTGAGTAAAGTGACCTGAGGAACGCAAACTTATGGCCCTTGCCCCCGCGGTCCTGCAGTTCTCAAAGGAACCAGGAGACCCTTGAGAAATTTCTTTTAAAAACCTAACACAGAAAGAAGGAACAGGCTGTGAAGAGGAGCATGGACTGTCCTTGTAGAGAACGCTTGATCCACAAGCAATCCAGAGAATGAAAAATACTCTGTGAGGACACAGCACGGCTTTCACAGGATTGAAAGTCCAGAAGCTGCTGGCTAATTAGACTCTGAAAAGGGGGCTGGATCCTAATCTAGTCCTCCAGCCTTATCCCCTGGCTGGACTTTTCTGTTAGAAAGACTCGGTTCAGTCTACCTTTTGTGTCTCCTTTACTACTCACACGGAACACTTCAATCCTGACACTTCTGGTTACCAAATGTATGGGCATTGATAACAAGTGTTGGAGATGAAGGCCTAGCTCTTCTGTGAGTTAAAAAGACAGCTCACTCTTTTTATTTCTCTCTCTCTCTCTCTTTTTAATTTAAATCTTAGCTAGTTGACATACAGTGCAATATTGGTTTCAGGGGCAGAATCAGTGATTCATCCCTTACGTACAACACCCAGTGCTCATCACAAGTGCCCTCCTTAATGCCCATCACCCACCTAGCCCATCCCCCCCCCACCTCCCTCTGTCAACCCATAGTTTGTTCTCTATCATTAAGAATCTCTTGTAGGGGCGCCTGGGTGGCTCAGTGGATTAAGTGTCCGACTTCAGCTCAGGTCATGATCTTGCACTTCATGAGTTCCAGCCCCGTGTTGGGCTCTGTGCTGACAGCTCAGAGCCTGGAGCCTGTTTCAGATTCTGTGTCTCCCTCTTTCTCTGCCCCTCCCCCACTGGTGCTCTGTCTCTCTCTAAAATAAATAAATTTCATTTCTTAAATTTAAAAATTCTTTTTAAAGTCCCTTGTGGTTTGTTTCCCTCTCTGCTCTACCCACCCTTCCCATATGTTCATCTGTTTTGTTTTGTAGATTCCACATATGAGTGAAATCATATGGTATTTGTCTTTCTGTGATTGACTTATTTTGCTTAGCACAGTACATTCTAGCTCCATCTATGTCATTGCAAATGGCAAGACTTCATTTTTTTTGATGGCTGAGTAATATTCCATTGCATATATACACCACAGCTCTTTTATCCATTTATCAGTCGATGGACATTTGGGCTCCTTCCATAGTTTGGCTATTGTTGATAGTGCTGCTCTAAACATTGGGGTACACGTACCCCTTCAAATCTGTATTTTTGTATCCTTTGGGTAAATACCTAATAGTGCAATTGCTGGGTCATAGGGTAGTTCTATTTTTAGGTTCTTGAGGAAAGACGGCCCATTCTTGGTGGCTTGGTCTTTCTACCATGGCTAGACCCCTTGAGGCTTCAGAAAAGCCCCGCCCAGGAAAAGAACATTGTTGGATTAGGTTCCTGGCATCCCACCTCCATGAAATCATGGCCAACTGGTTGAGAGAGACTGAGACGCTTCTAATCCGAAAAATATTAGGTCACTTTTATCATGAACTGTGTTCGTCCCAGCACACTTTTCACCATTTGGAGTACGAGGATCATTCTGTAATCTCAAAAATGTCAGTATTCAGTGTAATGTCCCAAACTTTCAGTATCTGACGTTTGAGGAAAACGGACCCAAAAATGTGGCAAAAAGCTGTTCTGGGTTCAGTAGTGTTTTTAAGCAAATTTTCTTCTTTGAGTCTGTATGTGTTTGGAAAGTAGCAGTTAACATGTGAGACGTAGCAATTATTCAACCTGGAGACAATGCTTAATGTATTTGAGTTTGCAGACCGTGTCCCTAACTCTACCTAAGCATTGGTCCCCAAACATGGCATGCGGGCCAGCACTCCAACCAAATGATCACTGGCTTGCCATAAAATGAGAAACAGAGCCAAGGTATGGACATCTTCACAGAGTCACTGCCGTGTTAGTCCCACAAGGGCAGGGCCCATGGCTTCTGTATGTGTTTACTGCTATCTCCTCGGCCCTGGTACAGTGCCTGCCACGTTGGAAGTGCTCAATGGCTCCTGAGTAGATGAAAAAAACCTGGTTCAACTTAAAAGGCAATTCTTTCTTTTGATATTGCTTTCTTAGTGTGATAGTGTATAGTAGTTTGATTTTTCGTGAAGCTTTATGTGACAAAATAAAAAGTCCACAACCCTGTGTTGTTTTCTGTGTCCGTTAGGAGGGGGTTTAGCTGTGAAGAAGAAACCTCAAAAGCTGTGGTTTAAAATAAGATAGATGTCATTTTCCCTCCAGAGATGGGAGGTGGCTCCAAAAGTTGTCAGGGACTCAGCCTTCTACCCCCGCTGCTCTGCCCCCGTGAGCTTACTGGTCTCCTCTGCTCCGGGGTGGGGGTGGGGGGGTGGGGCTTTGAACTTACGGTCAGGTGTGAGATTACATTCCAGGATAGAGGAAGAGAAGCAGGGAGAACGACCTGCCTCCTGCCTTTAAGGAAACTTCCTGGTGTTGAATCACTATATTGTATTCCTGAAATGAATATAACACCGTATCCCAACTCACTGGAATTAAACACTTACAAAAAACCACCAAACTTTCTGGTAGCATCCAATATCACTTGCATCTCACTGGCCAGAATTTAGACCACCCCTAGCTGCAAGGGAAGATGGGAGATGACTTTTAGCTAATGGACAACACGTAAGCTAAAACCAAGATTCTACGGCTAAGGCAAAGGCTTAACATCAGATGGCCGCTAGCAGTGTGAACACAGTCCCCCACACTTTTTTGAATCATTTAGAAAATATGGGAACCACAGCTGAAGGCTTTCCCCCCATCCCTATTGCCTGGAATTCTGCTGGTTGATACCTACTCAGCATAACGCCAGGACAGAGGCCATCAGTGTGGCAGAACTGCTTCACCCCCTTCAGTCATTCACCGTGCCCTCCCTCCCCTGAACACTGGAAAACCCAGAGACTTCTCTCTCTCTCTCTCTCTCTCTCCTTTGACTCAGTTCTTTTTCAAGCCTAAGTGGTTCTTTCTCACCTTTGCCTCCACCTTCCCTCTGTTCCCACAACCCATGGTTTACTCATTTTCTTTTATTAACCTAATTCTCCAATAACATGAACTCCAACAAAAGGCAAGGTTATGCTTGAATGGAAGCAAAACATAAAAAATGAAAAATGTGTGCAAATCAAATTGCTGTGAAATAATTCCTGTTTTCTTGCTTGCTTCTGGTCTAATTTCAGGATTGTTTTGTCATCGTTTCTGAAAAATATCCTTGTGGCAGTGGTTCCTGGCCCGATTCCTCTGTTTCCTTGTGATACTGAAGAAAGGAATTCATGTATTAATCTATTAATTTATAAAGGTCGCAGAAGTCCCCACCCCATGCACACAGATTCCAGCAATTTGGAAATGGTACCTTAAAGCCTTTTGATTTTTTTCATTCATATTTATAGCAAAGGGACTGAATACTAAGTTAAGATTAGCTCCTTTAAATGCCAAGAAACTGCCTTTGGGTGGCCTTTGTCTGGCGTCATCCCAGGGGCCAGTCTGCGTACCTGGAGCACAGGGTGCAAACCCCCGGAGGGCTTCCGAGAAGGCCTGCTTCAGCTGACCACAGTGCTGCACGTCATTTATTCATTGAACCAAACTTACTCTTACTAGTCTCTGCTTTATGTATATCATCCTCTCCGCTACTAGTCCCGTTTTGTAGGCGATGAAACGGAGGCTTAAAGATAGAAAGGAATTTGCCCAAGATCACGCAGCTGGTGGAGCCAATTCAAACCAAGCCTGCCTTCCTCCAGAACCCTGCCCTGAGGCCATACGAGTCTCAGACTTTTAGGGGCACCTGAGTGGCTCAGTCGGTTAAGCATCCAACTCTTGATTTCTGCTCACGTCATGATCTCACGGTTCTTGAGATCGAGCCCCATGTTGGGCTCTACCCTGGCAGCATGGAGCCTGCTTGGGATTCTCTCTCTCCCTCCCTCTCTGCCCCTCCCCGGCTCACACACTCTCTCTCTCAAAATAAGTAAAAACAAAAAAATAAAGAGTCTCAGGCTTTTAGAATTCATGGGCCACTAAAGTAAAAAAAAAAAAAAAAATTAACTTTAAAAAAAGATGTGCGCGTATACATGCTAAGATAGAGTAGCTAATTTTTTATTTTGCCATCAGGGCATGGAAAGTGCCTGTCATTTATTATTATTACCATTTTATTGGAAAGAATCTCCCTCTCTGTCTCTGTCTCTCTCTCTCTCTCTCTCTCTCTCACACACACACACACACGAGAAAACATTACTAAATTAATTCAACGAGTACTTATTGGGCATCCGTTATATGCCAGGCACTGTTCTAGGCACTGAAGAATATGGTGGTGACAAAAATAAACATTTCTCCCTCGTACTTAAGTTCTAAGTAAGGCATGATGCAAGTTTTAAAAAAGGCAGAAAGCACATGGTCAGTCAGAAATGAGTGCCATAGGGGAAAAATAAGACAGAGAAGCAGGATATGAGTGTGTCGGGGAGGAAGGCCTTGCTTGCTGAAGGTGAGGGAGCGTCCCACTCTTGCTGAGAGAGGACGTGCACAGTCCTGGCACACACACATACCCACTACGTTATGTCATCTCACTACCACACGCTGGAGAACGTCCCTCCGGTACCTGATATTTGCAACCCCCTACCCTGTCCCGTCCTAGCTCCGCAGAACTGGAGGGAGATGGGAGGCACTGCTGAGGGTGGTTCAGGCTCGGCTTCTGGTTCATGTGTCCCCAGACTTCTCTGACTGTGGGCTTTCGACTCCTAGGCTGTTGATTGCCTGGGGTTTTGTCTTGCCTCAGACACGATCCAGGAAGTTTTTCATTATGCCTCAGAGCAAATCAATATTACCAAGAAAGAACTATGAGTCAAAGACTTTTGCTTCTGGAGGACAGAGATTCTGGGGCCCCCTCCTGCCCTTCCACTGTGCTACCTTCCCTTTGCTGGACTTGCTAAGTGAGTTTGAGCTGTCGAGTGCTGGTGTTTTCTCCCCATGTGTTTCCAGCTTCCTGTGGGAAGAAAGTTTAGGAAGACATCCTTTCACTCATGTTAGGAAGGCTTCCTTTGGGTTTTGCCGTTGGAGTTTTTGTTCAAAGGGATATTTCCCAAACTCTAGAAATGAAATGGTAGAGGCATTTGGATCTGAGAAGTTCAGTTTCTCTTTGTAGCCACCCATCCTATGCAATGATGCAATGTTTCCCACCTTCTCAGTGGCCTGTGTTCCTCTAGAACATGGGTTTCTATTTTTTTGCTCTGAGTAGAGTGGCACCAGATTCTCATGAAGTGCATAGGGCAACATGGCATTTAAAATCCTAGAGCCCAGTGTTCTAATCCTAGCTCTGCCTCTGACTAGGTTGAGACCTTGGGGAAGTGACTTGAACTTTCTGAACCCTGGTTTTTTTTATCTGTTGTACTGAGATATAAGAGTATCTACCTCATAGGGTTGTTGTGGGCATTCGGTGAGAGCACATACATAACTAAAGTTTATCGAGAATATGCTATGTGCCGCACACTGTTCTAAGCGCTTTGTATGTGTTAACTAGTTGAATTCTCCATGAACTCCTTCAAATAGGAGCCATTAGTGTCCCCATTTTACCGAAGATGGAGCTGAATCACAGAGAAGTTAAGTAGCTCTCTCAAAGTCACTCTGTGTTCCTCACACAAAGAGTGATGGTTTTCATTAATATCGTCTCTGGTGAAGAAATTAGGAACCATCTGGTCTATGCTTGTCTTCGGAGCTCAGCCTGGAGCTGCTACTTAATAGGGTAATTTCATTAATGGTGAAGAAATATATCAAGGCATGTTTCTCAAAATGTTAAAAACTTAATTCTGATATAGCTAGTGAGCAGGTATCACTATCTATTTAACTCATTAATGAGGGTCACAGCAGGATGATAAAGCCAGGTCCAAAGGGAGGGTGAAGGTGTGGTTATTAAAAAGGCAAGATGGGAGCTTCTTGTAGTGCTTATAGCGATGGAACTGTTCTTTTTAAATTTATTTTATTATTTTTTTAAGTTTATTTATTTATTTTGAGAGGGAGAGAGAGAGCACGAGCAAACAAGGGAGGGGCAGAGAGAGAGGTAGAATCCCAAGCGAGCTCCATGCTGTCAGCGCTGAGCCAGACACGGGGCTCGAACTCACGAACCGTGTGATCAAGACCTGAGACAAAATCGACAGTCGATTGCTTAACCGACAGAGTCACCCGGGCACCCTGATGGAACTGTTCTGTATCTTGAAGTGATGAAATAGTATAGGACTAAATACAAATACACAAAGGAGTCCAAGTAAAGTTTGGGAAATCTGAGAAGATGGGTGGATTGTATAATGTCAACGTCCTGGATGTCGTCTTATACAGTAGTTCTGGGGGAAACTGGTAGAGGGCATACAGATCTCTGTGAGTTATTTCTTACAACTAATCTCAAACAAAAGGTTAATTTAGAAACAAAACAAAATGAATAGCTCAGAAAAAAGAGAATATGAGAAACTGTGTTTTGGTTTGTTTTTTAAATAGACTACGGAAAGAAGGAAAGCTGAGATAAGATGGCTGAATTAAAGGCAAAACTTGTAATATTTTATGGGGCAAAAAAGACAGGCCATGGTCTTTGGGTTTATCATCTCTAGCGGGTGGAAAAGAAACTCATCACACACTATCAGTTCATGGAATTGTAGCACACCTGGGTCACGATCAAATGTGCAAAGTTGCACACTCTAGAGCAGGGTTTGTCCACCTCAGCACTGTTATATTTTGGGGCTGGAAAATTCTGTGTTGTGGGAGGCTGTCCCACGCATTGTAGGATGTTTAGTGGCATCCACTAGATGCCAGTAGCTGCTTCCCAGTCAGTGACCAAAATGTGTCCAGATGTCTCCTGGGGGTGATGTCATCCTGGTTGTGAACCACTATGCCAGGCTCTTAGGGCCCACAGAGCCAGAAGACCTTGGGTGAGCTCATTAGGAAGTGCTCCTGGCATGCCATGAGTCATCTTTTGGCATCATTCCCAAGTTTTGGATAAATGTTCGCAAATAAAACCACCAGTTACGGGGTCGCTGTGCTGGACAGAAACACAACACGCTGTCGGGAGTCACAGACATTTAGCACAACAGGAGCCTTAGAGATTCCCTAGGCTTGGTCCAACCTCCTCATTTTACAGCTAAGGGATGTGAGTGGAGATGGCTTCCCGAAAGGCAAATAACTCTTCCCTCGTGGCAGAGCATGTTCAGTTAAACCCTCTCTTGTTCCAAAATGGATTTGAGGCAGTTACAGAGTCACTAAAGCTTTGTGAGCGGTTATGTGCCAGCTGCTGTACTAGGCTCGGTGCTTGGAGGATGACTAACACTGGGTCTTGGGCGCAAGGTGCTGGTGGTCTTACTGGGTATGGGGGGCTGTGGGCAAATCATTGCTGTGAGAGTTGGAAATGGTATTGAGAGTCCCAACGGGGACTGGTAGAGCGTCATGATGGTCTTAGGGCGTCAGGGCTTAGGGAAGTCTAATGAGGCCTAGGATCTGAATTCCCAGATCCTGATCAAGGAGGGATGGTTGTATCCACGGCAGGAGCCCAAAGCTGTCACTCCCAGCCCCGGGGGGAATGTGAGGCCTGAGAGTGTCCTGCCCACAGGGCAGTCCTGAGCTGGGTTCTGGGGTGACTGGGAGCCTGGGGAAGAATGCTAAGAGAGGGGGTGCAGAAGTAGGAGCTGTGAAGAACAAGGGGGCGAAAGGAGCAGATTTACAGCCAGGACATAAGGTCAAAGATGGGATGGGGCGGGCTGGTGGGAGGGGCGCAATCTCCAGACGGAGACGGAAGGCAGATGGAGTCAAGGAAGAAGGAAAACGGCGTCAAACCACGCGGCGTTTAGAGTATGGTGGTGCCCGTGGCGGGCAGTTACTGGCCATGATGGATTCGCCTCTGCCCACCCTGCGTCTGGGGCTTCCATGCCGGCTGCACCCGGCGGGGCTCACGCGGTGACCACAGGTGGAAGCAGCCTCTGGAACTGGGACTCGGGCGCTAACCTCGGAACAAAGACCTGGCGAAGCGGGAGTCCAGGCCTCAAGCTCTCACACTGTAGCGGTTGAAGGAAGGAGGCTACCACCTTCGAACCTTTGCCTCCTTCCTCGTGATTCGCTGCAGGGTCAGGGAGAGGTGAACTGGAAAATAGGTACCTGGGGGATTTCGGGAGGGGGGCCAGACAAAATCAGGAGGTGGGAGAGGCGCCGGGTGGGGTGCTGCCCGGGAGTTCTCTGGAGTGCAGCGAGCCTTCCTGGGGGAAAACCCTTTCCGGAAAGGAGGCAAATATGCTGCCGGTAACTGCAGTGATTATAGAAAGATAAAGGTAGCCCTGAAAACCAACTGAGACCGAGATTCTTCCGGTCCCCAGATTTTATCAATCCAACTTCTTTAAGGCTCTGGCTGACCAAACATCTATGTGATGACCTTTCTACTTTCTTTTCCTTTCTGGATAATTAGATTAGAAAACCCTGCTAAATGTCAGTCACAGCAAACCCCCCAAACAAAGCATGATAGGGGAAAAGGGAAGAAAAGGGTTGATTTTCCTCTCCTTGGGCCGGAAGGCGTGGAGTTTAGGCTCTCCTGTCAGGGTCCCTCCCTGCCACTCCCCTTGTCTTACGGAGGTGGGATGGTGATGCTGTGGGGGTGGAAGAGGCAGGAAATGGCTGGGGGGAGGTTGTAATTTTAGAGCATTAATCCTTGCAAAACTTCCCTGGGCAGGTCAGGCCGTGACTGGGGAGTCGTGTGAGTGGTTTGTGATACCTCTGTGCTGCTAACTAATAAAATTCCCCATATGCCTTAGCTAAATGGTATCTGTCTTCGTGTGTATCGATTTCCCAGGACCTAGGAGTCACAGTTACAGTGGACTTGGACCTCATAGCCTTAACAGAGTACATGAGGATTTGGTTGCTGGTTGCTGGTACAAATACTAACATTTCTGGCACTTTCTGTGGGCCAGGCATGCTGCATGCATTACTTCATTGGATTCTCACAGCCATACGATGAGGGAGGTGCTCATATTTATAGATGAGAAAACTAAGGGTTAGCAAGAATAAGCAAGTTGCCAAATGGTCCCACAGAGTAGCTGAAGGAGCCCAAATTCAGACCCTTTAGGAATGGTGCTTTTAGGAATGGGAGAGGTCACGTTTATCTCTTGCTTTGTCCCACTGCCGTGTGGCTTGGCCCGCCAGGCCAGGAGGAACCTGTTCAGATATGGCTCTGTGCCAAGGAAGACACAGACATTCCTCTCAGCCAAGGAAGCTGAGAACCTCCAAACCTGCTTGTAAAATAAACATTGTTTGCTAGATGTGAATACATGTAACCGTACTTTATACACTGGCCGGATTTTGCAGTGTCATTCTGGGGCCGACTCCTGATCCCCCCCGCACAAAGATTTGGGGTGAAGCACTTAGCTGGAAGTGAAACATGAAGTTTTCTTTTTGCTTTGCCCAGAGCCTTTTGTCCCTTCATCCTCTTCTGCATCCTTTGCGATCTCATATCCTATCCCTGGCTTGCCACAGAATTCAAACTCCCCGTTCCTTCATCTGCAATCGTGCAACATCCACACTCCAAGCACATTTTCCGAGGGTATCTTGTGAGGCTCCAGTCGGCTCCCTCCCCGATATGCTATTGTTTAGATCCAAGAAATGCTAGAACGTCTGATGGTTTATACTCCCCTTTGAGGCGAACTAGGCAAAGTGCCTGTGCCTGCTTCAGCCACTGTTTTGCCCGTGTGGCTTTTCTTGTCCTCTACCTCATTCTGTGCTGTGAAGAGGAATACAGAGGCTCAGCTGGTGATCATGATATGGGCCTCCTGGGCTTCTAAGAGCACACACTTGCCATCAGAAAATCAGTGTTCTCTAGTTGGACTGAAATGTGAATCTGGGGAGGAGGCACTGGACAGTGATACAAGGACCAGGTGATCCGTACCTTGGGAGAGCCGCCCTGGCCCACGGGTCACCAGGCATGTGGTGGACATGTAGGCTTCAGTATGGCTGCCACAGAATTGCTAGCTGTTCTTTTCCAACACAGAGGTTGGGATGAGCAACCATACAGCCTCACTACCCCGACTCCATATTGCCCTACTATGGAGGCATCTAATCACCCAGAATGGTCCCAGGCACAGAAGTCATGGTTGTCATTGGAATACCTAGGTTTGCAAAGCAGGTTGGGAAAACTCCCACGAGGCCGGGTGTATTAGTTTCCTGTTACTGTTGTAACAACTCACCACAAATGTAGCGGACTAGACAACACCCTTTATTCTCTTCCAGTTGCATAGTTGAGAAGCCTGACTCCTCCCTGGGCTAAGGTGTGGGCAGGGCTGTGCTCCTCCCTGGATGCTGTGGGGAGAATTAATTCCTTGTCCTGCCCAACTTCCAGAGGTTGCCCACATTTCTTGGTTTATGGCCTTTTCCTCCATCCTCAAAGCCTGTGACATTGCACCTCTCTATGTCTCTCTTTCATAGCCACATTGCCCTTTACTTCTCACTCTTGTGCCTTCCTCTTCCACTCTTAGGGACTCTTGGGATTACCCTGGACCCACCTGGATAATTGAGGATAGTCTATTTAATTTAATTTTTTAAATTTTATTTACTAAAATTTTTTTTAACGTTTATTTATTTATTTATTTTTTTTGAGAGAGAGACAGAGAACGAGTAGGGGAGGGGCAGAGAGAGAGAGAGGGAGACACAGAATCCGAAGCAGGCTCCAGGATCTGAGCTGTCAGCGCAGACCCGATGCAGGGCTCAAACTCATGAGCTATGAGATCATGACCTGAGCTGAAGGCAGACGCTTAACTGACTGAGCCACCCAGGGGTCAGTTTAAAATAACTCCCTTAATTGGATTACCAACCTTAATTCCTCATGCAATCTTAATTCCCCTTTGCCAAGTAACCTAATATATATATTCACACGTTCTGGGGATTAAGAGTAGACTTTGGTGCAGGGTGGGAAGAGGGGATTGCAGCAGTAGGGGCATTATTCTGCATATCACGCCATGTCCCTAGTCAGAGCTGTGGTCACACAGACCTGTGGAGGAAGAGGTCACCATTTATCAAGTGCCTACTACGTGTCAGACAATAACCTGGGTGCTTTATAGATTCTCATTTAATCTCCCAACATTCAGTCCCTCATTTACAAGTAAGAAAATGCTGGCTCAGAGAGGTTTAGTGACTTATCCAAAGTCCATGGCTGGCTACTGTGGAATTCTGTCTGTATGTACTCCAGTCCATGCTGCCTTCTGTTACCCTCGGCTCCCCGCCCCCCACCGCCCCAATAGGCCCAGAGGCTTCCAAACGTATGTGAACACATGCGCGTGTGTGTGTGTGTGTGTGTGTGTGTGTGTGTGTGTGAGGCAGATGGACAAAAACAGTAAGAAGTCACCTTCTGCACTTGGAGCCAAGGAGAATCAACTTAAAATAGGTGAGGACAGCAACCAGATGCAGTGACTCATCCGACAGAAACTGTTGGCTCTTCAGCTGCCGACAACAGAGGGCCATCAGGGTGCAGGCTCAGGAGACCCATCTGGACTAAAGCCCAGAGAGCGGTCGTTTACTCAGCGAGTTTATAACTTGCCTGATGCAGGGGTACCTGTGGAGTACGATCAGGGCAAGATCTGAGTTACAAGAATGTCTCCGAGTCTCATCCAGTCCTCTGTAAAGGCAGGTCACAGGTGTCAGGGAGTAGAACTGTTTTTCTGTCCTTGGCTTCACCTTGCCCAAGCCCGGGTGGAACAGTCTCAAAACCTCTGTGTCTGTTCTCGGATTCTGTACTCACCGCCCAGCCGTGGGCCTGATTTACTGTTCTAGCTGATCAGCTCTCCCACAAAACCAGGATTCTAAACCTCGCCGGCCCTGGTGACTGCAAGTCAATCATGTAACTCTGTCTCTGCTGGCCTCTTCTCTCGTTCCTTCCCCTTAACCACTGTGAGGCCTCAGTGCCTGTGCCTGCGGGCCTCTGCTCCCGGCACTCAGGGGGCCCTGCATCACCGTGCTTCTGCTGAGAGATGCAAGGATGGAATTCTCCTAGCTTTCTCCTCCAGCTTTTCTATTGCTTTCCCTGTTTTCTGTTTTTTTCCTCATTTCTGATGTTTTCTCCCAGATCTAGTTTGGAATTTTCACATTCTCTTTCTCTTCTTGTGGTTACCCTAAAGTTTTCACACACGTACTTCATTTATCACAATCTAACGCTTATCCATGCTTTCCTACTCTGATGTTGGCTTCCTCCCTCCCTAGAATAAAAGACACTGATGCTTGGGGGGCCTGGGTGGCTCAGTCCATTAAGCTTCTGACTTCGGCTCAGGTCGTGATCTCACACTTTGTGAGTTCGAGCCCCGCATCAGGCTCTGTGCTGACAGCTCAGAGCCTGGAGCCTGCTTCCGATTCTGGGTCTCGCTCTCTCTGCCCCTCCCCCTCTCATGCTCTGTCTGTCTCTCTTAAAAATAAACATTTAAAAAAGTAATAAAAAGACACTGGTGTTGGAGAGCAACACATGGGGCTGTGCTCCAGGCCTCAGAGGGCTATGACGCCAATAGACCGTGGCCAGAGACGCCTCAGTGTGTGATCTGGGGGGATCGGAGGGATGGACCAAGAAAGGATTCAGTCACCGCCACCACTGCTGATTCCTGCTAGTCTGTTGCCTTTGGCTACTAAGTGCATTAGTTTCTGGGGCTGCTCTAACGAAGTGCCACAGAGTGGGGAGCTTAAAGCAACAGGAATTTGTTCCCTCCCAGTTCTGGAGGCTGGATGTCGAGATCATGGTATCGACAGGGTTGATTCCTTCCGTGGGCTGTGAGGGAGAGGCTGTTCCGTGCCTCTCTCCTAGCTCTGGTGCTTTGCTGACAATCTTTAGGGTTTTTTAGTTGGTAGCGGCATCACCCCAATCTCTGCCTTCATATCGTTTCTCCCTCTGTGCGCGCGTCTGGGTCCAGACCCTTTTTTAATAAAGGACACCAGTTGTCCTGAAATAGGGCTCACCCTAATGATCTCGTCTTAACCGAGTTAACTGCTTTCGTCTGCAACGGTCTCCACATCAGGTCACATTCTGAGATCCTGGGGATTAGTACTAAAACGTTCGGATTTTGAGGAGACATAATCCATTATACTAGTATATTAAGCACAATAAGTATATTGATACGTTCTAATGCATTTATGAAAAAGATTAACACTGTGTCTGAAAGACACTTTTGAACCTAAGGGTTTGACCTCAGTGTTACTAATAAAACATTATAATTTATTTTTTCCCCAGCTTTATTGAGATAGAATCGACATACACCACTGTGTAAGTTTAAGGTGTAAAACATCATGTTTAACATACATATCTATTGCAGAATGATTACCACAGTAAGATTAGTCAACACCTCCAGCACCTCATATAGTTATCCTCTTTGTGTTGAGAACTTTTATGATCTACTCTTTTAGTAAATTTCAAGTATGCAAGATAGTATCTATTGTGATGTGTAGTCACCAAGCTGTACATTAGGTCCTCAGAACTTACTCATCTTATACTGGAAGTTTGACCACATTCACCCCCACCCCCCTGGTTCTGTGAGTTCCTTTTTTTTTTTTTTTTTTTAGATTCCACATATAGGTGAGATCATACAGTATTTGTCTTTGTGTAACTTATTTAACATAATGCTCTCAGGATTCATCCATGTTATTGAAAATGGTAAGATTTCTTTCTTTTCGTGGCTACTGTTCCATTGTGTGTATATGTACCATATCTTCTTGATCCATTCATCCATCGATGGACACTTAGGTTGTTTCTGTGTCTGGCTATTGTAAATAATGCTATAATGAACAAGGGGTGCAGATAACTCTTCAAGATCGTGATTTCCTTTCCTTCAAATACCTACCCAGAAGTGGAATTGCTGGATCATATGGCAGCTCTGGTTTTAATTAAAAAAAAATTTTTTTTTAATGTGTATCTTTGGGAGAGAGAGCAAGTGAGCAGGGGAGAGGCAGAGAGAGACAGAGACCCGGAATTTGAAGCAGGCCCCAGGCTCCATGCTATCAACACAGAGCCCGACTCTGGCTCAAACTCAAGAGCCCTGAGATCATGACCTGAGCCAAAATCGACTGAGCCAAAATCGACTGAGCCACCCAGGCGCCCCTGATTGTTTGAGGAACCTCCATACCATTCTCCATAGTGGCTGCACCAATTTACATTCCCACTGAGAGGGCCCCAGGGTTCCCTTGTTTCCACATCATTGCCAATACTTGTTATCTCTTGCCTTTCTGATGATAGCCATTCCAAAAGGTGTGAAGTGATATCTCTTTGTGGTTTTGATTTGCATTTCCCTGATAATGAGTGATGTTGAACATCCTTTCCCGTACCTGTCGGCCATCTGTATGGCTTCTTTGGGAAAATGTCTATTTGGGTCCTTTGCCTATTTAAAAAATTTTTTTTACTGCTATTGAATTGTAGGAGTTCCTTCTATACTTCGGATATTAGCCCCTTATGAGATACATGATTAGCAAGTATTTTTTCTCACTTTCCATAGTATGCCTTTGCATTGTGTTGATGTCTTCCTTTGCTGTGCAGAAGCCTTTTAGCATGATGTAGTCTCAGTTACTTGTTTTTGCTTTTATTGCTTGTGCCTTGGGTGACAAGTCTAAAAATCCATTGCCAAGATTCACGGCAAGGAGCTTCTCCCTTATGTTTTCTCACAGGAGTTCATGGTTTCAGGTCTTACACTGAAGTCCTCGATCCATTTCAAGTTAATGTGTGTGAGTGGTGGGAGACAGGGGTCCAGTGTCATTCTTTAGCATGTGAATTTCCAGCTTTACCAAAACCATTTACCGAAGACTGTCTTTTCCCCTAAAGCATTATACTTTATGCCAACCTCTTCCCACCCAGCTGGCCTGCATTGTGGTCTCCTAGGTGGCTTGGGAGGAGAGACCTGCACAGCCTCCATCAAGGGCCAGGTGTACACCCTACCCCCTCTGGGGTTCTGTTCTGGAAGGGTCAGCTGCATTTATATGGAAGATGTCTTACCTCCAGGGAGTGCTTAGGTGCTGCAATTCCATAGGTTTCATATGTGCTCACTGAGAGGTCTCTTTTAGGTGCACCTGCCTTGAATTTGTGTTTGTTTCTTTTGCCTTCCCAAATACATCTATGGCAGTATCTTTCTTAGAAATGGCTGAATGATGGGGCATTTCAATCCATGAGTTTTCTTGTTCACTACAACTAGAATGGAAACCCATCCCTCACCTCTAAGGGGAGGAGAGGAGACAGGGGCAGTTTAAACATCACTCCATGCCTGCATTGTTTAGTTAGCTGGAAAACACCCTTCCGCAATTCTAAGAACTCTGTCGGTTGTGAGATCATTTCAATAACGGCTTTTAAAGGGGGAAAAACACTAAGACTAAATATGCACATCAATTTTAAAATATACCGTAATTTCAGAAACAAAAATGTGTTATTTGGAATTTAAGATACACGCTATTTCAGGGCATCTTCTAAGTGCTAGTGCTAAGAGCAATGCAATGGAGAAGAAAGTCAGACACAGTCCTTACCGTCACAGGGCTTATCCTGTTACACTGGAGACAAACATTAACCAAAGTCATTAATAAAATAGTCACAAATGTGCTAAGGGCTTTGAACTTGGAATACAAAGCACTGGGGCAGTGGACGCCATGGGAACCTTGGATTCACTAATTCACCTCCTTACCCATTTAGTACATGCCTGCAGAATGGGGCCCATTTTCCATTTCTTTTTTTTTTTTTTTCTGCCTTTTTTTTTTCTTTTTTTTTGTATGAGACCTCTTTTCTTTACTGCATTTGTCTTCACTGTAGCCCACACGCCCAGTTCTATATTTGCACACAATTTAAATGTTTGTTAAATGAGATTGGAGAAGGAGAAGTCAAGCTCCCTCAGCCCAGGGGCCGAGACTCATTCATCTGTGATTCCCCACCCCCACCCCAGGGCCCACCAAATAACAGCACCCATGATCTCTGTCCACTGAGCGAATGTCCCAGAGTCACTTCCTGCTTCTCTTTATGGAAGGGCACCTACTAGATGTCACAAATAAGACCAGCCAGCTGCTGTTCTGCTACCAGGGGGTTCTCTCTTTGCTTTTTGTTTTTTGACTTTCTGCTTTAGAGACTGCCTCCTTCCTCACTGTCCCTCCTCCCTCCCCTGCCCCACACCCAGGGCACTGGCATATCTTTGAGGCACATTTATCTTTGTGGCTGGACATCACTGCCACTTCCAGTGGGTACTGAAGTCCCCTCTTAGTGCCACAAGCACTAATATTCTAAAGCAGTCCCTCTCAACGGGGCAACTTTGCTCCCTACGAGACATTTGGCAAGGTGGGGAGACATTTTGGGTTATCACAACTGGGGGGCAGGTGCTATTGGCATCTAGTGGGTCGAGATCACGGGCTCTGCCAAACACCCCCCAATGCTCAGGACAGTCCCCTATGGCAAAGAATGATCCGTCCCTCCCAAATCCGTAGTGCTGAGTTGAGAAACCCTGTTCTAGGGTCAGGATATTCAGAATAAGTAGTTATAAAGAAGAAAAGAAAACTTTGCTTCCCATTTTGTGTTATGCTGTAATTCCAGAAGGTGCCCCAAGTAGCGTTGTTTGTACCCTGTGTCTTAGATAATTTTTTTGAAAAGCAGCTTTCTGAATTTTTGCTCATGGCCCACATTCTCTCCCAGGGGCCGGGTTGTGGCCAGCAGACAGTCCCAGAGACAGCACTGATTCTCTTTAATATTGTTCCTCCCTTCCAACCTTGAAGCTTGGCCCTTTTTACAGGGGAAGGCCTGCTGGGCCTGGCTCCTCTTGCCTTAGGGCAAGTTATTTTCCGGAGGCTCCTTGGGCCCTAATGCAAATATGCTGCAAGTTCCCACCAGTTGGTCCTGCTGTGACAGAACTCCAGTGCGGATTCCAGCTTAAGCTCAAAGGAGAGGATTTTTTGCAGGTTGATGCCCAGGTGCTGCAGAACTTGCATGAGCATGGCTGAGGGATAGCTTGTGGTTTACTCTCTGTGTCAGTTAGAACTCTTGCTGGCAAGTAATAAATCAACATCCACCAAAACAAAACCCTACACAAAAACAAGGGACCGTATTGGTTTGGGGTGAGGCTGGGTTCAAGGCTCACCTGGTGCCTGGAACCCCATGTCTTCCTCTCCTTCTCTCAAACCCCTTCTTCTGTGTGGGCTCCATTCTTGGAAAGGGCCTCTCCTTGCAGCGGTCAGACCACTGCCACAGACCCACCACACAGCGTCTAGACCCAAGTCCACTGGGAAAGAGACAGACTCTCTACAAGAACGCCTGCAAAGGTCTTGAGAGTTAGTGACTGGGGTCATGCGATGTCCCCGAACAATCACAAGGCCCCTGAGAATACAGTGTGGTGATTGGTTTTGCTGTTGGTCACATGCTTCAACCCAGACCACCAGGTCTGAAAGTGGGAAGATGGAGTTACTGAAAAAAAGATACCCAGTGGTGTGGAGCAAGCCCACTACATGGGGTTTAGCATCTTAGGGTCCATCAAACGAGCTGCGGGATTGATTATTAGAGGATCAGGAAAAGACTCTCTCTCTCTCTCTCTCTCTTTTTAATATTTTATTTATTTTTGAGACAGAAAGAGAGAGCACGAGCAAGGGAGGGGCAGAGAGAGAGGGAGACATAGAATCCAAGGGAGGCTCCAGGCTCAGAGCTGTCCAGGCACAGAGCCTGACTCGGGGCTTGAACTCACAAACTGCGAGATCACGACCTGAGCCGAAGTTTAACGCTTAACCGCTTCACTGACTAAGCCACCCAGGTGCCCCAGGAAAAGACTCTTTAAGAAAGAACAGAGCCTCTTAAAATGAGAAAGGATTGATAATGTTATGTTTCAGCAAATTGGAATGCGCAGCAGAGGGAGCTGGGGCTAGCAAGGTGTAGGGAGCTCTAAAGGAACCTTACGTTCCTTTAGAACATGTTCTCCAGTTATGGTTCCTATGTTCCTCCAGTTATGGTTTTTAAAGCCCCATAATTTGGTGTATTTTTCCCTTCTTCAACCTTCAGTACATGAAATTTATAAACACTTTGATTTTTTCTTGATACTATGCCAAGATATATTCAACTGTGATGAGTATTTATATTTCTCTATTTCTTGATTTATTCATGTTTTAGATTTTTCTTAAAACTGTGAAGTCTCACAGCTTTATTTCAATAGGCAACTTTCTAAAACAATGTTTCATTATTTTCTTTGTAAAGTCAAAAATGTGGCAATTAAGTACTTTTAATTTCCATTAGACTTCAAAGTGCATTTCTTCAACTTCAAATCCAAGTACTATTTTTAAGCATAATTTTTAAATAAAAACCAACTTTTAAGAAAAAAAAAGTCTTTGTACCCAACTCAGGAGAGTAGAGTGAGGCACCTAATTCAGTGCCTGACATATGGTGGGGTCTCCATAAATAGAAACTGCCTTTTGTCCGTTTTTCGTAACATTAAAATCTCTGATGAAAGAGAAGAGGAATATATTCACTACAGTTTGTAGAGATGGTGATGTTCATGTTTACCAAGAGGTTGTAAGACTTGAACGTGCATTATAGTTTCACTTTAAATATACCATTTAATCGGGGCACCTGGATGGCTCAGTCGGTTAATAAGCGTTTGACTTCAACTCAGGTCAGGATCTCACGGTTGGTGGGTTGGAGCCCTGCGTCAGGCTCTGTGCTGACAGCTCAGAGCCTGGAGCCTGCTTCAGATTCTGTGTCTCCCTCTTTCTCTCTGCCCCTCCCCCCCACACGCTGTCTCTCTCTCTCTCTTTCTCTCTCTCTCAAAAATGAATAAATGTTTAAAAGTAAGTATATCATGTAATAATTAAAAATGAATTAGAGAGCAAATTATAAGAATTGATCAAAAATTACTTATATTTCTCACACTCCATTTGAGAATAATATAATGTAAATGAGAGCAGAAACCAAAATGCCAAACTCCCTGGAGATCTTTATCCTTCCCAGGTTAGTAGAACTAGCTAGGCAGAGTAATAGATTTTGTTTCTGAATAAATGAATAGCCTTGCTGGGGAGAGAAAACCGGGGCACTTGGAACAAGCAAGGAATCATTTAGCGCTACATTGTGTGATGTTGACTGCAGGTGACTAGGTCGTAGAGCCAACACTGATCAGTGTTGCCCCTCACCAGGTTGGAAAGGTAAAGGAAGGAGGAAGAACACTGTGGGTAGGAGGTCATCCTGAGCAGTAACACAAGGTGGGTTTGAGCCTGGCACTTATGGGGCACAAAGGACACCATCTGCCTCGAGGATAAGGTATGTGATTAGAACGAAGCCCAGATCATTACAGTGAGCCCGTTCGGTGAATCTCTGGAGCGCTGGGCAGAGGTTGTCTGCATCTGATGCAGTGAGGAAGAAGGCCATGCTTTGGGAAGATTCATCTTCCTGCCGTGACATGGATGTGCCAGACAGTGGAGAGACACTGGGATCAAGGAGGCCATCCATACGTTACTGTAATAAGCTAGCGGTGCGCTGGACCTCTCCAGTGGGAACGTAAGTGGAGAGCAAGGAGCTATGGGAAGGTGTGTCAAAGGAAGAGACGACAGGGCTTAGTGCTAGACTTGACTGGAGGGATGGAGAAGAGAAAGGAAATAACTTACATGTTTTTAAAGCCAGAGGCTAGAAAATTGGTGGCATGACCGACCTAGATGAGAGAGTCACGAAGGGGCGCGAGATCGAAGGTGATACGTTCAGTTTGAGTCTAAAGTGACTGGAGGGACTTCCAAGTGGAAAAATGAGACCACAGCTGGGTCTGCAGGACTGTCCGCATCTCTGCCTGAATCGATTCCTCTCTTCTCCCTGTCTCCTGAACACACCCTGTTCTCCCTACCCCCACCCCATCGTTCAAGTTGAGGCCCTCATCACCTCTTGCCTCCAGAGAGTGTGGTAGTCCTCACCAATTTTCTTCTTCCAGTCTCGTCCTCTTTAATCCATCATCTTCCACATCTTTTAAGTTTTTATCTTATTTCCATTATGCCCATAATTTCGTTTTCCAGATTGCGCATTTGGTATTTATCTAGGGATATTAGAAATTGTTGTAGAGAATTGTGAGTGGAACTCCCTTAGCTCATCTCTAAGAAGAGCAAGGGGTAAATAAAACAGTTAGATTACTTTCCAATAACTTATCGGTGTTGAACATTGTTTTCTTCAGTATAATGCCATTCTGAGACTGGACCACAAGGATAAATCGGTTTGTAAGGACTGCGTTGATCTCTGTTTCTGACTCTTACCAGATGTGAGTGCCTGCAGGGTGAAGACCGTAACTTAGGCCTGTCACCAGAGCCTGGTGAAATGTCTGGCGTGTGTCGGGGTTCAGCAAATACTGGTTGAGATGAACTGAAGGGAGCACAGAGCTGGGTATCCAATGTGGGCCACACTAGTGAAGATGGATCTGGTCTCTGAGAGACGAATGCATTAGAACAGAGAGTGGGGAACAGGATTCGTGGGTAAGTGGCCATCTTCTCAGTGATGCATGAACCACCATGTACTGGCTTCTCTGAGCAGAAGCTACAAGGCCATGAGCCAGTGGTCTGGAGCCTGAGTAAGCCAGTCCCAGTACTGCATCCGTGGTGTCCCTATGTGAACCTTGGATTCATGAACTTTTTTTTTTAATTAATTTATTTTGAGAGAGGGAGAGGAAGTGAGAGCACAAGCCGGGGAGGGTCAGAGAGAGAGAGAGAGAATCCCAAGCAGGCTCCGTACTGACAGCGTGGAGCCCAGTGCCGGGCTCGAACTCACAGACTGTGAGATCATGACCTGAGCTGAAACCAAGAGTGGACACTTAACCGACTGAGCCACCCGGGCGCCCTGGAGTCATGAACTTTGCCACAGGGCCAACTACCTTCTTGTACACCCCTGAAGTCTGATTCAGATGTTTTGACTGGGAAAGCTGAAGAAAAATCAGTTTTGCTATTGTTTTACACTGAAAGAAAACTGCCTTAGAAGAAAATCCTGGAAGGCATTTTGATTTTTCTCAGGCTTCACATCCCCTGGCTCTAGGATGCTAAACTAAGCAAAACTGTTTCAGAATAGAATCTGTGCATTTAGGGTGGCATCAGCTCACACAAACAGGTTACTGACTCTGTACATGATGTGGTCCAAACATTTTCGTTGGAAAAACCGCCTCCTTCTGTAAATACCAAGAATGGTAATAGGATTTAAAGCAAAGCCAACTGCACCTACTCCTAGAACCTTGCAGGAACTTGTCAAAGGTGGGGAGCTTGAACTTGACTTCTTAGGAGAAAAAAGTAACCTCAAACCTGCTTTTATCCAGGGAGAATTGCAGAGACAGGAACCAGGGATTTAAGAGCCAGTAATTGCATTTCAGAAATACAAGATCAGATTGTTCCATTTGGGGTTTTTATTTTAAAAAAAAATTTTTTTTAATTTTTTTCTTTATTTTTGAGACAGAGAGAGACAGAGCATGAGCAGGGGAGGGGCAGAGAGAGAGGGAGACACAGAATCCGAAGCGGGCTCCAGGCTCTGAGCTGTCAGCACAGAGCCCGACGCGGGGCTCAAACTCACAGACTGTGAGATCATGACCTGAGCCGAGGCCGGACGCTCAACCGACTGAACCACCCAGGCGCCCCCCCCCCCCACCCCCCCATTTGGGGTTTTTAAATGTATGCTTCCTGTAGAAAACCCGCAACATCTCTGTCTTATGTGGCTGCTACAGAAGAGATTTTGGATATTACTGACATCTTAAACATTAATACAGTGAGCTACATAGTTGTTGCACTTAATCCTGTTCCTTCTGGCTGTGTCCTTTAGAAATTGTTACAGAAAACCTTTTTATCAAGATTGTGGTTACAGATGATTATCCTAATTAATTTACTATTGTTTTTCTCTTTTTTCTCTCTTTCTTTCCAAATACTCCATTGCACTTCTCAGATGTGTATTTTGGCAAAAGCCATCTTTCCAAACTGGCATTATTACCAGTCACAGCCTTCTGAGAGTGGTTTCCAGTTTGCTGAGTCCAGCTGGGAAGATAATCATCCCCCCAAAATGCATTCAGATGGCCAAGGGAAGCTCTAGAAAGAGGCAGGCCCCCAAAGGCAAGGCTCTTCTCACCGTACTCCCTGCCTCTAGGCTTGAGCCCTTCACACAGACCACCCACACTGTTCCTAGGTTGCCATTGCCCACACATTGTTCAAAGCCATTGCCATTGGACACCATCCGAACTCCTTAACGAGGTGCACAGAGCCACTCGTGATTTGGCCTCTGCCTCTCTTTGGCCTGTTTTATACTTTGCCACTAGCAGTACCCCTTGGACAACTCTCTTCCCCACATCCCAAATATCACTCGAAGGACAAAGACAAAAGTCTCTCTCCTTCACTGCTGCATTCCCAGCCCTAGAACAGGGCCTGGCACGTGGAAAAGGTACAGGAAATATGTATGGCTGCCCAGACCGCTCCCCTATGGTCTGTTTTCCACCTGGCTCTGTCCATTTCTGTTCAGCCCAAAAGATCTATCCTTCTGCGAAGGTGAGGCACAGTGAGGGCTTGCGAATCGTATGCTTTATCTTTTATCTCTGTCACACGTGTCACATAGGAGCCCTCTGACAGTATGCAGTGAACAGAGCCCGAGGTGACAGCAGTCTGCTCTGCAACACAAGACTTCCACTTTAGTCCCACCTCTGTCCTCTTGACTGGCTTTGGAGGGAGACCCCTGAACTCCGGGTCTTGGACCCATTAGGGGTTGCTACGCTTCGACGAGATCTGGGACAATATTGTTAATGTGACAAGTTGATCTTTGATGATGCTCTCTTGTCCCTATGGCTTTTCTCCATTTTCTTTCACCCACCCCGTGCCCGGCCTCACCCTCCAGAAAGGATCTGAAATCAGCCTCTGCACTTCACTGTGCCTGGGGGTGGTGAGTTGTAAAATCAACCTGACCGTATGCCAGGCTCACCTACTCCGTTCTTTGCTCACCGCTCTTTGATGCAGGTATCAGAATTCTCATTCTATACCCAAGGAAAGTGAGGCTTAGTGATGCTAAGTAGTGGGGGCAATGACAGAGGCAGCAGATGGGAACATGGTGTCTTTAGAGTCCTGTAGATCTGAGTATTTGAGTCCTGGATCCACCAATGGCTGTTCGTTCCTCTTTGAGCAAGTTAGTTGGCCTCTCTCTGAGGCAATATCCCAGTCTGCGAAATGGGAGTGACCAGAGTAGAGAGTTTGCTGCCTGGTAGCCACAAACAAATGGTAAATGTTATGATTTTGTCACTTCAACCAAGGTCCCACGTCTTGCAAGGGGCACAGCTGAGGTTTGAACCCAGGCCCGCCTGGCTCCAAAGGCAGTGCCTGCCCTCACTGCAGCACACTCCTGGACATCCAGCCAGCAGCCACCAGGGATACGTGTTAAATGAACACCAATAAGTCATTCAACTCACAGATTCTCAGGGCCCCAAGAGGTTCAGTGTCAAAAGGGAGTCAGGTTCAGAGATGTAGAGATGTAGATGAAGAAAAAAAGTTCAAATCTTGTGTCTCACAAAAAAAGTATCACAAGGGAAAGGGTTTATTTTTTCAGCTTTATTGAATTGTTAAGATATTCGGTTGACAGAATTGTAGGATATTTAAACTGTTCAATGTGATCTGACATATCCTGTGAAAGGATTCCTGCTGTTGAATTAATGAACATCCATGAGCTCAAAGATTTACCTTTTGTCTGTGTGCGAGAGACAGGACTCTTAGATTCTGCCGTCTTAGCTGATTGCAATTAATTATACAACACAGTGTTATTAACTACAGTCACCACATTATACATTAGATCCTCAGACTTTACCTTACAGCTGAAAGTCTGTGTCCTTTACCGACCTCATCCTATTTCTCCCACTCCATAGACCCTGGCAACCTCTTTTCTCTCCTTCTTTTCTTTCTTTCTTTCTTTCTTCCTTTCTTTTGGCAGCCACTTTTCTAGTCTGTATGGATCCAACTTTTTCTTTTCTTTTCTTTCCTTTTCTTTCTCTGTCTGGTGTATTTCATTTAGCATATGCCCTCCAATTTCATCCATGTTGTCACAAATGGCACGATTTTGGAAAGGGTTTATTTATTTTTTAATGTTTATTTATTTTTGAGAGAGAGAGAGAGAGCACACACAGGAGAGGGGCAGAAGGAGAGGGGGGCAGAGGATCTGAAGGGGGCTCTGTGCTGACAGCAGAGAGCCCGATGCGGGGCTTGACCTCACAGACCGTGAGACCATGACCTGAGCCGATGTCAGATGCTTCACCCACTGAGACACCCAGGCGCCCAGAGAAGAGTTTACTTTTGATGCACAGCAAAACCTCTTTGAAATCTTCTAACTCTTAGACATTTTTGTTTTTTACAAACCAGGCACCGGCTCCTCTCACTCCAAATCTCTCTCCTTTCCCCTTCTGTTCCTGATACCACTCTTCTGCTTCCTGTTCCTTCTCCATCTAAACCCTGTGGAATCCACAGGCCACTATCCCATCTCTGTTTCACAGCCTCTCTCATCCCCTTAATTGGATCATTGAATGTCTGCAGCGCTCTGGTTTTTTGGGCAGGTAGTCGTGACCCTGCCTGGAGTAGAGGTTGCCCAAGGCGAACAGGCGGCGCCCTTGAAATGGGAGGTGTTGAATGCAGAGAATGAGCCGGGCAGTGGCTTCTGAGTATTGGAGGAGGAGGTGACGAATCTTCAGTGGGTGACCCAGAGGGCTGAGCACCTGGCAGAACAACAATTTCAGGGTTCTGAGGAGTAGAAAATGCACCCAGGTAGTTTCATGAAATACGCTCACCTTCCCACTATTTGTACTTCCGTGGGACCCACTCGATTCTGCCAGCAAGCTCGTTGGATTCTAAGTATTCTCAAGCCTGGCTCCTCCCTGAGGAGTAAGACCTCTGAGCTGTGGATTATCTTTAAAACAACAAACAGAAAGTCTTTCATTTGTTTTGATGATATCATACTTCTCCTCCTTAACCTCCTTAATGCCCAGCCCTGAAGAGGGAGAACATGATTCATTGTAGTTTTCTTTTTTTTTTTAATTATGTGAGTAAACCCAGATGCATTGAAAGTAAAGGTTTTAGAGTCTGACAGACCTGGGGTGACAGCCTGGCTCAGACCCCCGCTGCAGGACCTCAGGCAGATTACTTCACCTCAATGAGCCTCAGTGCCCTCTTCTGAAAAAATAAAGGATCATGACCCTGACTTACACAGTTGGCGTGACAATGAAGTAGAGTTGGGAGCCAAATTCCAGTGCCACGCTCTTAGCAACCAGTCATTTCAGGAGTCTTCCTGTCTTTATTTCCTCAGCTCTGAGCACGGGCTGGTGCTCAACGGGAGCCTAGAATTGTGAGTCTCATTTCATTTCTTCTATTATCTTCGTGTCAACAACACCCTGTCTTTCCTTTTATTTATTTTTTTTTTAATTTTTTTTTTTTAATGTTTATTTATTTTTGAGACAGAGAGAGACAGAGCATGAACGGGGGAGGGGCAGAGAGAGAGGGAGACACAGAATCGGAAGCAGGCTCCAGGCTCTGAGCCATCAGCCCAGAGCCCGACGCGGGGCTCGAACTCACGGACCGCGAGATCGTGACTTGAGCTGAAGTCGGTCGCTTAACCGGCTGCGCCACCCAGGCGCCCCCCTGTCTTTCCTTTTAAACACTGCCCAAGAATCCTCTTCTCCGTGAGGACTAACCGTGCCTGATTTCAGTCATGTGAGTAATCCCCAGGTTCTAGCCAACCAGTATAATTAGTTCCATCCACACTCACTGTTAGGATGCCCCAGTGAGTTGTCGGACTGCCCTACAGAGAGTCAGACATCTCATACTTTGATTTCAAAATGGCTGAGCTTTCTTTGTAGAATGGGCCCATAGCGATGGGTTCATGCTTGTGTGCCATTCTTGTTCTTGAGTGCCGATGTATTTGATGACTATTTTTGATAGCATATTTGATGATTAAATGTAATCTAACAACTAAGAAATAAATAGCTAAATAAATATTCTAGGTGGGTCCAATGCCATTATGAATGAGAAAAGGCAGAATATGACGTGGCTCTGTATTTGAATAAATATATCACTTATTTCAGAGATGATACTGAAATATCATTTGGGAATTACTCACATGACTGAAATCAGGCACGGTTAGTCCTCACGGAGGAGAGGATTCTTGGGCAGTGTTTAAAAGGAAAGACTGGGTGTCGTTGACACGAAGATAATAGAAGAAATGAAATGAGACTCACATTTCTAGGCTCCCGTTGAGCACCAGCCCGTGCTCATTCCTGTGCAAAAAATATAACTTATATAACATAGTTTTTCCCTATATAAAAGCTGTCATTTTTACATATTTACCCTCTGTTTGCTTTATTCCACTTGTTATATATTGGATTTTTATCTGTGTAAGTCTTCATACTTTTAAACTGTATGGAATTGTGTCGTATAGGTAAAACACAGTTTATTCAGTAATTACCCATCTGATGAATGGCTACGTCGGTTACAGTTTTCACTGTTCCAGTGGTATGAAGAATGTCTTCAACAGGCCTCTTCATGCAGTGGTAAGAGGTTTCCTACAGTAGACACTGAGGAGTAAAATTGTGGAGTCATAATGGTGTGCACATTTTAGACTTGAATAGACTCTGCTCATTGTCCTCCAAAATAGCTTTA
The DNA here is from genome assembly GCF_024362965.1 of Panthera pardus. Taxonomy (NCBI): domain Eukaryota; kingdom Metazoa; phylum Chordata; class Mammalia; order Carnivora; family Felidae; genus Panthera; species Panthera pardus. Next base: position 48,391,511 of record NW_026527002.1, read on the forward strand.
TTTGCACTCCTGCCAGCAACATATGAGAGAACCCATTAAACCACACCCGTTAAACATCGAATATTATCAGACTTTTGACATTCCGATAGGTAAGCAACGATATTTTGTTTTTTAAGTTTTGCATGGCTCTACTTCTCAGTAATTAAAAAAAACAATTTTTTAAAGGTTTATTCATTTTTCAGAGACAGAGAGAGACAGAGCGTGAGGGGGGAAGGGGCAGCGAGAGAGGGAGACACAGACTCTGAAGCAGGCTCCAGGCTCTGAGCTGTCAGCACAGAGGCCGACGCAGGGCTCGAACTCACAGACTGTGAGATCATGGCCTTGGGTGAAGTTGGATGCTTAACCCCCAGGCGCCCCTCTCAGTAATTTTTAAATAAACTGCGAAGTTTCCAATTAAATTATAGAAGCATAAAGAATTCAGATAGGGCAAGTGTTTTATATCCGCTAATAACATCCCTGTACTACACAGTGTAGGCACTCATAGATGCTAGAGGACTGATTGATTGCTTTGGAAGACTTTAAAATTTCAAGAATTAAAATAATGCAACTGACTTAAATCCCCTAAGTCTGATTGACCCAGATATACTTCTTATATCTGTTAAGGATATATCACCTCATTTCTAATGTCTACCTAACGGGACAGTTTAGTGCCAGCTACCGCCAGCCTGGAAGAGAGCCTGCTAAAGAAGTTGGTTGTACTAAACCAGAAAGTGTTAAGGAGTTAAAACAACAACAACAACCAGGAAGTAAGCTGACACTTCCTTAAAGGGCTAACCATCCCAAAGGTGAATGAACCAAGGAATAAAAGAAAACAGGGAGGAAAATTTCACTGGAAGACTGTTTCTCTAATGAAACATTTCACTACGTAAAAGGGTCTAAAGGGCAGGCCATGAATTCTAGCGTGGGGCCAGGCACCTTGGGAGCGATGTGAGGGTGCAACCCTGGGGTGTTTTCAAGTCCCCGACTGATTAGATCTGCTGACTGTGGAAAGCAGCCAGGCCCCAAGCAAGGTGCCTTGCCTGCACACATAAGGAAGCCGGGTAGAAATAAAAGATCAAAGTAAGCCTCCCCATTCAAACAGAAACGGGGCCATGATGGGCAGGGCCTTGGCCAAGGATTGCGCCAGACACCGGAGGGGCCTCCTGGGACTCCACCCTACTCCTAGGACTTTCTTTCCCGCCATCAGTTGGTCACCCTAGGAGAGTGTTCCATGGCAAGGGCACCACTTTTCAGGTTGGCTGGGGTTGCTCAGGTAAACAGTTCCCTGGACAGGCAGTTTCAGCCTGAGTAAGAAGGTGGGATCCGGACTGGGCCGCATGGGAGAGGAAGAGGAAGTTAGACACGTGGATGGATATGATGCATCGTCTTCTAAATGTTTGCTTGTCTTGCCCTCCATCTGCCACGGATAATTTTGTCAACACCAGTTCAGATTCTCGTCTTCCCTTCTCCGCCTTCCAGCGGAAATTCAGCCTTTACCATCCATCTCCCGTTATCCTCTCTGGCGAGGAACTGGAGGACTTGGTACAGACTGACAGAGGCAGGAAGAGAGGGAAGGTGGGTGGAGGGAAGATGGAGCTGAGATGGCAGTCCTACTACGCTGTGAACCTCTGGTGTAACCCGGCCTCCGGCAGAGTGCCTGGCACTTAGTAGGCACGGAACAAATGTTTTTCAAACGACTGGCTTATTCAAAGTCACAGGATAAAGGAACAAACAAGTGATCTATGACGAGGAAGAAGCGGATGGAGGAGGGGATCAAAGGGAGAGAAGGGAAGGTTAGACTGACAGATTCTGACAGTACCAGCAGAGAAGGAAAGTGAGATTTTGAGCTTTCCTTTTGGCTGCCTCCTAGTGCATTAGCTTGTTTGTTGTCCTTGGGCGTCTCTTTGGGGAGAGAATTCAGGCCTGAATTCACCAAGGACACACGGGCTCCCCTTGCTTCTTCACAGGATCCTCTCAGTTCCAGCTGATGCTCTCAGCAGGCGTCCTTCTTGCATGCTGCTGGGACTGGGGAAAGCCGTTTCCACCATCAATCTCCATGGCCAAGGGCAGATGTGACAGGCTGGCAGCCCATCTCAGGGAACAGGAGCCGTCCGACACCCTCCTAGTCAGGACCCGTGGCCTTTGGCAACTGTCAGGCTAGTACTGCCGTTATCCCTGTAGACTGCAAGTTTACCGTCAGGCTCTCCCTGGCCATTGCTGCTCATATCCAAATGTGCTTCTTTATTTTCTTTAGTCAATATACCGTCCCCAAATGTGCTGCTCACAGTTTCTCAAGTTACAGCTTTATCGAGCTAAAATGCACATATTATACAACTGACCTATTTAAAACGTACAGTTAAATGGTTTTGAGTCTATTCTTAGAGTTGTGCACAATTTTAGAACATTTTCATCACCTGAAAAAGAAATCCTTTGTCTGTTAATAGTCACTCCTCATTTCCCCCCAGCAACCCCAGCCCCAGGCAAGCACTCATCTATTTTTCCCTAGAGATTTACCTATTTGTGGACATTCATATAAACGGAGTAGGACACTGTGTGACCTATGACTGACTTCTTTCACTTAGCGTAATGTTTTCAAGGTTTATCAGTGTTGTAGCATTTACTAGTATTTCCTCTTGTTTATTGCCAAATAATATTCCATTGTGTGTCTATACCATATTTTATTCTTCCATCTGTCGTTGTTGGATATTCGGGGTGTTTCTACCTTGGGGCTACTATGAATAATGCTGCTTTGAATACTCTTCTACAAGTCTTTGTGTAAATGTGGGTTCTCATTTCTCTTGGGTATATACCTAGGAGTGGAATTTCTGGATCATATGTCTGGCCTTCGGAGGAGCTACCAGACTGACTTCTAAAGTGGCTGCACTCTTTTACCAGCAGTGTTTAAAGGTTCCAAATTCTCCACATCTTCGCCGACACTTGTTATTATCTGCCTTTTTCTTTTTCTTTTCTTCTTTTTATCTGTCTTTTTCTGTGATAGCCATTCCAGTGGGTATGAGGGGGTAGCTCATGGTTTTGATTTGTATTTCCCTGATAGCTGGCGATGTTGAACATCTTTTCACGTGCTTATTGGCCATTTGCATATCTTTTTTGGAGAATTATCTATTCACATCCTTTACATGTATTTTTATTTGGTTATTTGTCCCTTATCAGATATAAATTCGCAAAACTTTCCTCCGGTTTTGTGAACTGTCTTTCGCTTTCTTTATGATGCCCTTTGAAGCACAGATGTTTTAAATTTTATGACGTCCAATTTATCTATTTTTTTTTTTTTTTGTTATTGTTGCTTGTGCTTCTGGGATCATTTTTAAGAGACCGTTGCTTAATCCAAAGTCATGAAGATTTATGCCTATGTTTTCTTTTAAGAGTTTTATAGTTTTAGCAATTACATTTAGATTTTTTATTCATTTTGGGATAACTTTAGTACATGGTGTGAGGTAGGTGTCCAATTTCATTCTTTCAAGTGTAGATATCCAGATGTCACCACACACTGGTTGATAAAACTGTTTCCCCATTAAATAGTCTTGACAGCCTTGTTCAAAATCAGTTGACAATAAACGTAACAGTCGCTCATCATTTTAAAGGTTTTCCTTATATTAGCCTTACAAAAAGCCACATGTCAATGTCTTACACGCAGCGTGTACCCAAAAATTACTCATCAGATTGAAGAAATGACAAACACCTCTCCATTTTGGTTCATTTCGAAGAATAAGGAGACAAATTCTGAGTGGCTGGATAGTTGCGGTTTATTTAATACATACCTCAGTTCAGACAAAATTATCATCAGCCATGCGTTCACGGCCTGAGCCCAGGCAGTGTTTGATGAGCCAGAATTTCATCTGATGTGACTTTAGGAGATTCTTCCCAAATAGACTAGGAGTGTCTTGCTTTGGTTTTTAGTCATCGAGGAGATGACTCACAGGTGATTCCAATGACTTTGGACCCTGTGATCACCTTCACCAAAGAAAGCCAGGTGCTTGGGTTAAAGAGGAGTTGCCCCTTGTCCTGTTCTCCGCATGGCTTCCAGCTATCATTTTAATTTCTATGTGCCACCTCCCTCCCAGATTCACTTCTCAAATAGCATGAAACTGGCAGGAAGTCATTGGTTGGAATTTGTCAGCAAGCTTTGGACACAGCTGTTTCCCATCTTTTGGCAAAATTGGTGATTTGGCTTGTCTTCTGGATGGAATGAAAATTTTGTGAAGGATGTGAAAAAAAAGACATACCCTAGGGGCACACAGATGTCCCTCAATTTACTATTGTAGAGCTCACAGGGGAAATATAGATGGGCATTTTGCTTGTAACCCTCAAGACTGGCATGAGCATCAATCTCCATGTCAGGAGGCTAAAAGTGCAGTCTTAGAACTCCAGGTCTCAGCATCACTGGCAATGGGCAGAGTGGAGGGAACTTGTTAAAATGCATATGCCTGGGTCCCTACTGAATCAGAACTTCTGGAGGTTAGACGTAGGGATCTTCATTTTAACAGACGCCTCGGGTGGGTCTCATGCCCACTAAAATTTGAGAACTGCTTACTTGGGGGGTTTTCTTTGAAGGATATGTGAATACTTGTTCAGATCACAAGCTTTGGAAATATACAGAACCTGTGTTAAGCTTCAGTTTCCTTTGCCGTAAAATAAGAGTCACTCTCCCATCTTTCAGGCTTGAGAGGGCTGGCATGGAGTAGGGCAGCTCAGGGTCTACGACAGTAGCAGCTTTCACAACAATGTCCCCCTGCTTGGGACACTTGGCACCCAGTAGGGTTGCCAGATAAAATTCAGGACACCCAATTAAATTTGAATTTCAGAAAAACAACAGTAATTTTTTTTTTTTAGTATAAGTGCGGCAGCAATGCTGAGGCCAGTTTCCAGGGTATAGGGCTTGGTAGGACAAGCTCCATGGAGAGATGTGGGACACTGTGCCTGGATAGATAGCCTCTGGGCCTCAACCTCCAACCCTCCCGGAAAGTCTGAGAGCCTCTCAGATCATTTACATGAATCACTTTCCTACTTTAATTCACTGGAGTCCATTTCTGTTGCTTGTAGCTGAGAACCCCGACTGAGGCAGCATCTGTAACTTCCTACTCAACAACTTGCCATCTGTCCTCTGTTCCCACCACTCTTAGCCTTCCCTGAAGTCATCAAGAACCTCCTGCTGGCACAGTCTCTCTGGCTTTTTTTGGTTCTGTACCTTTTCCTGGTGGAGGAGTGTAATAAAGGACACAGTGCACCCATGGCTACCCTACGTAGGGGATCTAGGGGAACAAACACCCGACCTCAGTGTGTTGCTGCAGACCCCCTCCACTCAGTAGCTAGCGGTGCCCATTGGCAAACCCCACTAGAAGCCAGTGGACAAGGGAGCCTGTTGATGTGGTTCATTCAGGACAGTGTCCTGGGACATGGAACAGGGAGGGGAGGAGGGGAGAGTGAGGGTGGAAGGGCAGAAGGAATGTATCCAGCATGCAGGGCATGTCCACTGTCCTAGGTTCTCTAGAAGCAGAGCCTGAGATGGGAATTTTATGCAAGTGACTGCTGGAGACACTGCTCCAAGGAGAACCGTGTGAGGGAGAGAACAAGAGAAGAAGGATGGGCCAGGGGAAGGAGCTGGGCAGAGATGTGGTTTCAGGATTAGTCTAGTCTCAACCTGATCCAATGGGTTGCTTTGGAGCAAAGGGACAGAAATTGTCCAGCTCAGAGGCAAGGGGGCTGGACTGTTGTACCCACATACACACTGACGAACACTTTTAGTTGATTATTGGCCGTGGAATTTACCTGATATAACTGGCCAGGCCTCTCCTGGTAAGGGGGCTTGGTCAAGGGGGCTTGGTCCTTCGGTCAAGGACAAGCCTTAGGAGAAGAGGGCAGCCATGAGCCGTTAGCCACCAACATCCACCACAGCTAGGGGATGGATGCAGGGACCGGGGTGGGTGGACCTGGGTGGGCACCGATAGCATCTGCCAGAAGGATATGTATCACCTTGTTAACAGGGGATAGCTCTGGGTGATGGGATGGAAATCATTCTTCCTTTGTGCTTTTCTGTAGTTTACAAATTTTCCAACATTGATTCTGTTATTTTTGGAACTAGAAAATGCATGTTAAATTAAATTCATGCAGCAAAATCACCTGGTTTATTGCAGGCAAAAGTAACAGTAAATGGCCCCATATTCCTGCGGTGACATCTTGACCGCACCAGGCAGATGATCCCCGCTCACTATTAGCAATGCAGTCCTAAAGCCTCGCCCTGTTTTTCTACTTGTCATCAGAGCTTCTCTGCTTAGTTACCAGGCTCAGTGGGCCAGTCCTTTAGCACTTAACAGGTGCCAATTGTATGGCTCATAATCAAGTATGTAATTAATGTGGCTAATGGAGAGGGGCACCGGGAGGAGACAAGACAGCTGGGGTTGGACCATGAATAATAATAAGTACAATGTATGTGCCAAACATGTGGGAACCTTTGTATATGTTATCTTATTTCATCCTTACAACAGCCTATGAAGTAGGAATTGTTATTCCTATTTAATCAATGAGGAAGTCCTTGGATTGGGGATTAAGAAACCGGAGTTCTAATTTTTTATCAGCCATCAATAAAAACTGCAAACACTGGACCAAATGAATGGTTTTCGAGCCTCTGCTGAGATGCCCGGGGAGTGGGGGAGCTGCTGAGACGGAAGGAGTGGCCGTTTGTATCTCGGCCACAGCAGCTCTGCCGTGATCTTTAAGTATTGGCAGGACCGGCTTCAGGGTCTACCGAGCTCAGAAGGGATTCTGTGCTTAGGATTTAATGCTCTTCAGCGTTCTGGATATTTGTAATAATTTTATCTTTTATTCTGTGGTTTGTAAGTGAAATCCTATAGAACAGTGGAGCTCGTGCCAGGGGCTTGGAGCTCTGACTCATGCTTGGGTCCACTTCCTGTTGCCTATCTGCCTCCCTGGGATGTGTTCTCCACCACCTGCTCTTGGCCCCTGGTGCCCTCAGCCTCCTTTTTCTGCCTTAACTTCCTCCTCCTGGGTTAGCAACTGGGTTGCATTGTCGGGGGGAGAAGGAAGGGAGCCATGTTCCAGGGCCTCTAAGTCCCACAGGGGCCTGACCAGGAGTATGGGGTCAGAAACATGTCCTGAAGGTGTTAGATAAGAGGGTGGCCATCCCCACGCAGGCTGGAAGCACCATACTGCATTCAATGGATGCTCTTATGTACCCTCAACCCAGATACCAGGTCATGAACAACATAGAAAATGGTAACATTTTTAAAAATTTTTTTAAGTTTACTTATTTTTGAGAGAGAGAGAGACAGAGACAGAACATGAGCAGGGGTATGGCAGAAAGAGGGAGACACAGAATCCGAAGAAGGCTTCAGGCTCTGAGCTATCAGCACAGAGCCCGATGCTGGGCTCGAGCCCACAGACCATGAGATCATGACCTGAGTCGAAGTCGGATGCTTGACTGAGCCACCCACGCCCCCTGAAAATGGTAACATTTGTATATCCCACTGTCGTAAACAGTCAAGGTAGTACTGGCTAGCCTTGAGTCCCACTCAGGAGCCTCAAGAGCTGAAGGCAGTTCCACCCTAGACTTAGGTAGATGGGGTCTCTGCCTTGGTCTTGTGTTCCCTTTTCTGCCCCACCCCACTTGGCCCCACTCTTTCCTAGATAACAGGGTAAGTTATCCAGGGGCCAAGGGGACATACCTGCCAAAGCCCGCAGCCCTTCTTCAGCATCAGTTGCTTTCCCTCCCCCAGTCCAATACAAACAAATGTGTGGTCTCACTGTGCATGACTAATACATAGCTCACACCACTTGGGACTCACCGTGTGAATCCGACAGCCCTAGAACTGGTCCATCCGCCATTAAGTCAGAGAAGTTCAGTCACCGTCAGATGTTCCCAGCAACAAATTTCTAAATGCTTGCATTCAGTTTATATACTTAAGGCACAGCAGACCAGTAACAACAGTTTGGTCCCTGGATCACACGGAGAAGCTCTGCTCTAGATTATTCTATGGGTGCTGAGACTCTGGGATTACCAGCCCAAATCACACCGAGCCTGCTTCCAGGTTTTCATGGGCCTCTTCTCCTGATTCATTCACTCCCCTGGGCCAAGGGGCAGCTGCTCACAGACAGCAGTAGAGATGGAGATTGAATACGTGTGCTTGGGGTGTCCATACGCATGCGTCTGAGGCCCTTTTGGTATAGGATGGAAGGGGGTATGGAAAGAGAAGGGGAGTAGGCTGCCAGCTGATGGAGGAAGGGGCCACAAGGATTTGGGGCAAGAATCCATTTCTCTGCACATCTGGAACACATCCACAGGGCCCCCTCGTCCTACAGCCTGCCAGTCAGGAAACTCTAGCAACCATTTTCTATTGTGACTTTCAATGTTTCAAATTCTGATTTCTATCCCATGGCCACAGCTGAGGGCCTCTTGGGTTTTTGTAGAGCAAGTGGGTGACATGTGGATGTACGTATGTGTTCTTTGGATCCCTGCTTCCTCAGGTTTGATGGGACTGTGGCCTCATCAGGTCTGCCTAGTCAACCAGCCCTCCCTCTCATTGTGTACCAAATAAACTGTGCTTCTGATGTGTGCTTCTTGGCAAATAATTTCTCAACAATCTAGGAAAGGATTTTTTGGTTTTTCTTAAGTGTGATTAAAAGCGAACCCAGGCTAACACCCCAAAAGAAAGATAGGCAAATGACTTGACAATTAAAACACACACACACACACACACACACACAATTAGCCAATAGGCACACAAATAAATATGGTATCTCTACTAAATCAAGAAGTGTGAATCCAAGCAATGAGATACTTTATTTTGCCTCTTAAGTTGGCAAAGATGAGAAAAAAAAAAAAAAAGAATGAAAATATTCAGTGTTTTGTGAGGGTTTTTTTTTTTTAATTTTTATTTTTTAACGTTTTATTTATTTTTCAGACAGAGAGAGACAGAGCATGAACAGGGGAGGGTCAGCGAGACGGAGACACAGAATCTGAAACAGGCTCCAGTCTCTGAGCTGTCAGCACAGAGCCCAACGTGGGGCTCAAACTCACGGACCGCGAGATCGTGACCTGAGCCGGAGTCGGCCGTTTAACCGACTGAGCCACCCAGGCGCCCCTGTTTTGTGAGGGTTTGAGTAATATTGCCATTTCATATACTGTTGGCAGAGGGCAGTAGGGTAATTAGAGAAAAATTCATAGAGGTAAATCTGGCAATGCATCACAAAAGACTTTAAAATGTGCAAATCCTTTGAAATCTTGAAGACACCGTTTCATATTTTCTTACATCCACTGGTAGTTGATAGTAAGTCTAATGTTGGGGTGCCTGGGTGGCTCAGTTGGTTAAGCATCCAACTTTTGATTTCTACTTGGGTCGTAATCTCGCGGTTTGTGGGTTCAGGCCCCACACTAACAGGCTTTCTCTCCCTCTTTCTCTGCCCCTCCCCTCCCAAAATAAATAAATAAACTTCCAAAAAAAAAAGTGTAATGTTAATCTCATTCTTGTTTCGTTTTTTTTCATTTTTTTCCCCCTCTTCTGAAGCTTTTCTCGTTAAATAATGGTGTTTGAAGTTTCACTCAGCTCTGTCTGGGTTGGGTTTTTCTTTGTATTTGTCTTGCCAAATGTTTGGTAGGCTGTTTCAATTTGGAGTTCCGAGCGCCTAGTCAAGATTAGATCTTTCTGGCAAGCAGCCCCTATCCTGAAGCTGTCAAGGGGACCTCCAAGAGTTGCTTCATTAGAACAGATGGTGCTCCTATCTCCTGTCACTCACAGAATTCCAAGGGATCTAGGAGCTCTGTGTCATGAACTGGGGCAAAGACCCAATGTTGTGACAAAAGATCCTCCTATCACCCCTGGCACATAGGAGATTACCAGGGTTTTAGGAGCTCGATGCCAGGAACTGGGGAAAAACACCACATATGTATTTCTTATTATATCCCAATATCCCACCTCACAGCCTGCTCTGTCATCGCTGACTGGCCTCGGCTGGTTGCCGCTGGCCTTTCTGTGGCTGTTACAGAGCCTCTCCTGGCCTCTTGTCTCCCACCTGGTATCTCTCCCTCGTGCTTCCCGGACCACCTTTTCTCTTTTCAATCAGATACTCTCCATCCATGAATTCCTCGATGTAGCCCTCTTGCTTCTCAGTGAGGCTATTTATTTAAACCTCACTCTATCATTTCTTGGCATTTGTCACGGAAGGAACACATGCTCAGTCCAACGTCTTGAGATGGAATTAAGTTAAAAAATAAAAACAACTCTGTATAACCAGTAATGCCACTTGTAGGATTTATACTAAGGAAATAATTAAGAATAAAGCTTTAACCCCAAGGAATTTCAACCACAGTAACATTTATTGTGAAAACAAATAACCAAACTAGAGGGGATTGAATAAATGGTGATACAGGGGCACCTGGCTGACTCAGTTGGTTGATCGTCTGGACTCTTGATCTTGGGGTCATGAGTTCAAGCCCCATGTTGGGCATAGAGCTTCCTTAAAATAAATAAATAAGTGCATACATACATACATACGTGAAAACACATCCACACGATGGCAGACTCAGTGTGTGAAAACTACTATGGCGGAACACTTAATTGCATGGAAGAATGCGATTGATGGATTGTTAAGTAAACGTTTCAGGTTACAAAATTATTTTAAAGTCTCGTTTTTGCTAACACACACACACATATTCTTTCAGAAAAGGGTAGCTCTGCATGGTGGGATTCTGAGGACTTATTTTCTTCTTTGCGGCTTTCCCCCCCCCCCCCCCCAACACTCTTGGGGCCTGTTTACAGCAGCTGTCACGGGTCATCCTCTGCTTCTCTCCCCAAGGTGTGCTGGAAGATGGACTGTCCTCCAACGGCGTGCCCCGATCGACAGCCCCAGGTGGAATATCCAACCCAGAGAAGAGGATGAGCTGTGGGACCCAGTGCCCGAATCCCCAGAGCCTCACCTCAGGCCCTCTGACCCAGAAACAGAATGGCCTGCGGACCACGGAGGTAGGTGACAGCCACAGAACCCACTTGGGACCGGAGAAAGGGGAGAAGCTTGCTTCAGGCCTGGGCCACACTGAGATGGTACCCAGGGAAGGAGCAGTGATGGCTCCCCTTGCTAGTGGAAATTCTCCATGCCCCCCGTGTGAATATTGTTGCAAAGAAAATAGCAGGACCCCACTCCACCCTACTCCCTGCCTTGAGGGTTGCTGTGTTTTTTTTTGAATCAGGGGAAACGGGCCCTCGCTAGCTGCACTCTCAAGAAAAAAAACGTGTGTTTAAATACAGCTTTGCTCGGGATCTCCTCTTCACCACAGCTCTCACCGTGTTGACACTGGGGGCTGTACTGGTTCCTGTAACCAGTCTTAGGCCAGGCAGTTGGCAGGGCTCAGGGTAGACAGGGAAGGAGAGAGAAAACCGGTGTGGTAGGAGGCGAGCCAGACATTTTACCGCACACCCTTTCACCAGGCAGGCAGTGGGAGCGTCCCCAAGGGGGTCTGTCACTGCAGAATGTGGTGGCGGCATTACCCGCAGACTATTAGTGTCTGACTATGGCATCCCTGAGCCAGCTGCCATCCTTTGGATTCTTCCCTTGCTCCCAGAGCTCTTGTTGGGACGTGCTCCCCCTGCTGGCACTAGCTCCTCCCAGGGGAAAGAATGCCCTTAAAAGGCCCACGGCAGCCTCCGGGGTGGGGGAGCAGGGTGGAGGGAGTGGGGGGGGGGGCCTTCTCCTCTTACTCCCTTCCTCCCTCACCCCCTCCTCTTCCCCATGCCCCACCCTCCTCAGAGTCCACTGCTCACTGGATGCTGATTTTCCAAACCCAATCCCACCTCCCCTGTCAAAACGTACTGGTCCTAGCCCTCAGACTGGTGCCACCTGTTTTCTGAGGCTGCAGCCGGTCCTCTGATGATAGAATTCTCGCTCACACGAGTGAGTTACCTCTTTAACCCTTCGTTAGAAAACGTGTTGCAAATTCAGCTCTGATGCTCATTAACTAAGTGGCCTGGCAGGAACCACTTAATCTCTCAGAGTCTCGGGTTCCTTATCCACACAACAGAAATAATTCCAAAACGAGAGAACAGCGGGGCCTGCTCTTTGTCAACTGAGAAGTGCCATAAGGAAGGCAGCAAGGCTTAGCAGGGGATGGCTAGGCACACAGCACTGCAACCTGGTGGAATGGAACACCAATGGTGGCTCTTCAGACACTGTAGAAAGACACGGGTGGGGGAGCTAGACTTGAGGTTGGCCTTCCTGTGTTCCTGTTTTGCCTACTTGGCCTGTGCATGAGCTGGCCTTCTAATAGCAATTTTTTTTAAGTTTATTTATTTTGAGAGAGAGCAAGAGAGTGCACTCAAGTGTGGGAGGGGCAGAGAGAGAGAGAGAGAGAGAGACAGGATCCCAAGCAGGCTCCACACTGTCAGCACAGAGTCCCATGTGGGGCTTGGATCTCACGAACAGTGAGATCATGACCTGAGCTGAAATCAAGAGTCAGATGCTTAACCAACTGAGCAACCCAGGCGCCCTGTGAGCTGGTCTGCCAGAGACCTACTAACCAGTGCCTCCCCCAAGGGGAGGCCCCACAGAAGCTCGGTGACTGCTCTGGTGCTGGCCCTGACTTTGGTTCCCTAGCTTCCTCCCAACGCATGTGCCCTCGCCCTTTGAGTCCAGACGGTCGCGGCAGGCGGGAAGCAGCTTTGCCTGGTGTGTGGCATGATCCACACGCTTGGTTCCTGGCCCCAGAATTCGTCACTTTAAAATTGTGCTGTGCAGTTTGCAAAGTGCTTTTAGGTCTGCTGGTGCATTAAATCCTCCCAAGAGCACCGTAAAGTAAGCATCATCCCCAGTTTACAGAAAAGGAAACAGCTCATTTGACTCAGGACATAAATAGTTCATATACGTGCTGGAGGTGGGTGCCAGGGACTTTAAATTAAAACAGGTGACTATTATAAAGATGGAGCATAGAGATGGCAGAGGACTTTTTTATTGAAGAATAAGGTGTCAGTCAGCTATTGCCACAGTAATGCTGCACACCACAGCATATCAGTGTCCAGGAGCTTCAGACGATAATTTTTTTCCTCTTGCATGCAACTTGAACGGCTAGGCCTCACTTCAGGCTCCAGGCTCCGGGTGTAGCTTAATCTGTCCCATGTATATATAATTTTGGGAAGCAGGCCACAAATGCAGCAGCTCTCTGAGCTATATCTTCTCATGACTATGGGAGGAAACCGAGAGGGCCAAACCAAACTTCTGGAACACTTTTCCTGTCTCTGCTCATATCATGCCACCTAATCTCCTATTGGCCCAAACAGGTCACATGGACAAGCCCAACATCAATAGGGCGAGGAAGTATACACTGTCCCTAGGGGAGAGACAGCAAAGGATTAAGGAAAATAATGCTATCTACCACGTGTAACATACATCAGAAAAACGCCCAAGTCAGTCATAAGTGCAATGAACTTTTATAAGATGCCACACCCGTGTACCATCATCCATATGAAAACATAGAACATTATCGCTACCCCAGAAATCTCCCTTGCACTCCTCACCATGGTGACTGGGATGTGCCAATCACTGTTCACCCCTGCAACCTAACCACTCTTCTGACATCTAGCATTATAGACCAGTTTTGTTTATGTTTTAGACTTTTATAAATGGAATCATACGGTCCCTTCTTGGGACCTTGGGTCTGGCTTCTTTTGTTCAACACTATGCTAGTGAGTGTCATCTATGGTATTGTGAGTTGCAAAGATTTCCTCATTTTCATTGTTATGTCTATTCCATTCTATGAATGTAACCACTGTGCTTGAAGGACATCAGAGTTGTTTCCGGTTTGGCCCTATTGTGAACAATGCAGCTACTAACATTCTCGTGCATGCCTTTGGGTGGACATTCCTTTCTTTTCAGTATATACCTAGGGGTAGAATTGCTGGCTCATAGGATGGGGATATATTCGACTTTTATCGATACTGACAAATAGTTTTCCAAAGTGGTCATACCATTTTGCATGCTAACCAGCAGCGGTGAATTCCGGTTACGGAACATAAGAATTTAAAGCCGTTACGTTGTGCTTAGTCTTCCTTAGGCCTGTGATAGCAACCTTGCAGGATACTAAGCACTTTGTTATACTATTTCACTTAATCCTCACAATGACTCTAAAATCTTGACACTGTCTCCAGTTTACAGATGAGAACGGAGACTCTGAGATAGCCAAGGGAAACAGTTCCCACACCACACACACACACACACACACACACACACACACACACACACCGTGGAGCCCACCCTGGGTGTGGAGGGAGTGAGGACCTATACACACACCTGACCAGCACAGCTCCGGGGACAGGTGGCACCCATGGCTAAGCCATCCGCGGGGGATTGTTGTCACAATTCAATGAGCAATGGCTATGTTGTAACTACTTCCCAAGGGAGATCAGGGAGCAGACAGCTTCAGTTCTGAGTGTTCGGACAGTTGCTGAAGTGCATCAGTGGTCTCTGTGTCCCGAGGCCTCACCAGCCACCGGACATCTTGAGTTCCTCAAAAGCCGGGGCAAAGGTTTTCTATCTGCAATGTGAGTTTACAAGTTTACCTCTGATTGAAGTTTCTGTCCGCAGAGCTATCTCATACCAACACAGCTCTCAGCTGTGAATCTGCTCAATGATCATCGTTTCTTCCTAAACTCTCCATGGCCTTCGACATACTACCTCTTCTAGCTGGTCTTACTCCGGGCTGAACTTCCTGCATTTTCAGTATCTTGCTCAGGCAGTATCCACTCGCCTCTTCCCTCTTCCTCTACGCTCCCGGCTGCCACAGGGATGACCTATTATCATTTCACAGCATTCCCCTGTATATCATCAGGCCACCTGGCTAATGGTTTTTTGGCGCTTTTTAAAAGCTTTCTTTCTCCAGAAAAACCTGTTCACGAAGCGTGCATCTTTATGCACCTGCTTACCGCAGTATCCCCATTCAGATTTACAAAACAAGTTTGAGTGTTAAAAGCAATCCTTGCTAGGCCTGGAAAATGTCCTCCTCAGTTCCTAAAAGCATTCTTTCGGTTCATTCATGTAGTGTTCTTCCACTGAGTGCCATCTGTGTGCCAGGTGGTGTTCTGATGCCAAGGGTCCGGGAGTGGAAAGGGCACACGTGCCCTTTGCTCTGAAGCAGTTGCCAGTTCTAATGGGCTGAGGCTGGGGAGTCAGACGATACAGAATAAACGAACAAAGGCTTTATCGATTTGAAATAGTGCTGTTTATTTCAAGCAAATAGAAGGCCACTAGGAGGGGATAGCAACCCCTCTGTTTAACACAGATGCCACCCCACGGTTCAGATTGCTTTCCGAAGGGTGATGGGGACAGCTAGTGGTGCCAATCGCTGCGAGCAACGGCATCTCATGTTCCGGGCCGCTCTCCACTTCTGGCCCATCAACAAAGCCATAGCTTTCATATTTGCATTCCTTCCGGTCCCTGCCTTGTGCCTGGTGTTAACAGGTGCTAACTTGCAAAAAGAATGTGACAAAAACGGTCTTTTGCAAATGAGAACAGTCTCCATAGAGAGCTCTTTCTCTTTCTCTATTGCACCTTGACTTCCTCCAGTCCCTTGGGACCTTTGTGACATCTCAGCATCTTAGTAATCATCGCCTGGGTCTCCTTCCCCCAGCTCCTTCCCTGAGCTCAATAAGAACATCAGAGGAAGTTCTTAGCTGCTGTTCTGTCCTGCTAATTAATTGTTCGGGAACTCTGGGCTGCCTCCAAACCTTTGCTCTCGAATGTGCCATTTCCTCAGGCTTAGGATTTTTCTTTTGCTCCTCCAGAACTATCTCCTCAAGATATTTAGCTAAGGTAGAAATGTGTATGTGGATACAGCTCTGAGCAGATGAAGCTTGGGTGTGTGGCTGGCCTCCCAATGAGCCTTCGAGTCTTCAGAAGCTGCGTCGTTTTGAGTTGCTTTATTGTTCTTGGCAAAGTGGCCAGACTGTGCTGAAGAACTTCGCCGGCGTCTGGACTGATTCTCAGCTGAGGAGCTCCCTCCTCGAGCCCTCTCCTTCTGCTCCCCCCGCCCCTACACCCAGTGACTGACTGTTGGCAAGGCTCGGTCCAGTCCAGAGACGATGGGTGAAGCCTCACAGAAATGGCTGTGGCCAGAGAGGGAAGCCTGACCCAGAAAGGAGGGTGGGACAAGCCCAGAATTCCTCCTGCATGGCGGTAATATGAGATACAGGAGAAGAGTTTGGAAAGCAAACAGGAGTTTCTCTTGGAAAACAAAAACGTGTCATCAAGAGGAAGGAGGGGACAAGAGAAACATTGAGGGAAACCAGGGAGGGAGAGCTGTGAGAGGGGTACTTGGATGCACATTCTAGTTGAAGCCTGGGTAAAGGAGATAATTTAGCAGTACAGGGATATTGAGGGTGTGTGTGTGTGTATGTGTAGGTGTGCATGCCCCTGCTGTGTGTGTCTGTGTCCGTGTGTGTGTGTGTGTGTGCGCAGTGACTTCCACTACCTCTATATATGCATCCATATACTGGCTACTACCTTACATAGATGAAGAATTACAAGACTAACTGTTCACCTAAGGGTCTGCAGAAGAACCAATTCGATTAGAAGACTCTCAAGGCAGAGACCGCCTGATTCTTTGCCCCCCTGAGCCTACTTCAGGGTTACGCACCTAGTATGTGCTTCCTAAGTACCTGTTGATGGAATGAGACTGGCCTAGTACTTCACGAGAATCAGAAAGGTTTCCCACAGCCCCACTCCCACCCAGCCGCCCTCCGGCGCCACCTTCCTGTGATTGATGGCTGTTCTGTGGGATCCTGTGCTTTTTCTCAAGCAGGTTCTGCTGCTTTCCTAGTGTTTGATCTACCTGAGGATCAAGTTGAAGAGCAACACCCCTTTTGGCACTCGCTACCTGTTAGATATAATCCCCTACGATGAGTAGCCTAAGTGAGTACCTTGTGTGGGGCTGTGGTCTGCACGGGATTTGCTGCAGGTCTGGAGGGTTCTGAAGAGTTTTGCCTGAGGGGTGATCTGACCCCTGCCTTTGGAGGCTATCGTCCTGGCCCTCAGTGGAGTTGCTGAGATCAAATGTTTCCTGATGGGGGCGCCTGGGTGGCTCAGTTGGTTAAGTGTGTGACTTTCGATTTCAGCTCAGGTCATGATCTCACAGTTTGTGAGTTTGAGCCCCACGTTGGGCTCTGTGCTGACAGTGTGGAGCCTGCTTGGGATCCTCTCTCTCACTCTCTCTCTGCCCCTCCCCTGCTTGCATGCATGCTCTCTCTCTCAAAAAATAAATAAATAAACTGTTAAAAAAAAAGTTCACTGATGACCTCAAATTAATGCCATGAAGCAGCAAATAAAATCCCAGAATTTGGGAACAGCTAGATGTTATTGTCTGTCTCCCTTTAATGGAGCTTCACTGAAAAGAAGAAAAATGTCTTGAGTTGTAGCTGACAAGCCTTGGTCTTGTATCTTTTGGGAAGGAGAAGAGGGAGCTGATATTTTCAGAGTGTCTGCAATGGTCCACACACACCGCATATGGGATCATCTTACCCCTCACCCAGGGGGAAGCGGCAGCATTTCCCTCTAGGCAAAACAGGCTCAGAAAGGTTAGGTACTTGGCCAGCATGGCACGGGGAAGAGTGATTTGTCTGTGTTGGACTTCAAACCCAGGTCTGTCTGCCTCCAAATCCCATGTTCTTCATTCCCATTACCAAAAACAAAATGGTGGAGAATCCAGAGTAAATTTTAGCCGAGTTGTAGGAGGCTGGATGCGGGACCCAGGACTACCATCTTTAATTCAGCCCACCCCCTATATTGACATTGGCCTTGGGCAGATCACGTTGGCTTAAGTGACTTCTGCTGCCTCATCAGGAAAGGAAGCACAGTACCATTTCTGGCCGTCTCTCAGGGATGGTGCAAGAAGTAATCAGTTGTAAGCATAATGCAAACACTGTAGGAAAGTTCTAGGGCAGGGCAGTACAAACAAGTGCTGTTCCCAGGACATTTTTTTCTCTTTCTTTCGGAAGATTTCTTTTCATACGTGTGTTCATCAAGTTATTTGTTGGGTGTCTATTATGTGACAGGCACTGAATTATATTCTGGGGATACCACGGTGAACACAACAGATTGGGTCCCTACCTTCTTGAAGTTTATAATCTGATGAAGATATAGAAAACACATAAGTAAACAAGCAAATATGTAATCCAAGCCGTGGGTAAAGGCCAGGAGGGAAGTAAAGAACCCTGGGAGAGAGACTAGGAAGGCCCTCAGCTCGTATATGCTCCGAAAAGCCCTGAAAGTTTCCACAAGAAATCCTTAGCTGTGGTTACCCCTGGTGAAAGCACAAACATGGCCGGAGTGTGGGAGCGATGTTACTTTTCATTGTACCCTTCTCTACTCTTTGAATTTCTTTTACCATAATTATGGATGGCTTTTATAAATAAAAAATACAGTTATACTGAAAAATTGGTATCTGAAAAATCATAATCTTGGTAAGCCTTGCTTTTCTTCATTGTGTGTGAGGAAATGCGGAAAGGTTTGTGCAGTATCCTGTGGGGTATAGATATATTTGTGGAGTCAAAGGAAAGTTGAGAACACCTGTATTCCCATTTGGGGGGAAAGTGAGAAGAAAGGGCTGAGCAGACTCAGCCGCACCCCTGAGTCCAGGCCTCCCGGAACAACCACGCAGCCCCCGCTTTCACAGGGAATGTCGTTGTCTTCTAAACCCCTAGAGAAACAGTCCATCTGGGTTTGAGGCTGCCAGGAAGTTATCACAGTCAATCTGGTTACCCTTGAGAAATGGCAGCCAATAAATTACTTTTAATTAAAGAGGCAGTACCAAGAGGACTAAAATCCATGATTCACAGAATTCTACACCTGCAGAAATTAAAATGAGGCAGAGGGAAGAACAGAAAAGCTGTAAAACTGAGTGAGAATCAAGAGGTGGCCCATTAACAAGAGTCAGTGGTGATAAAACTCACAAAACAAGAATTTTAGAAGTGGAGGAAGGATTGCATTAGCAGACAGCCACAAAAGAAAAAGGTGCCAAATAGATTTCTCTCATCACTGAGTTGAGAACCAGAAGATTTTTTTTTTTAAGTCAGTAATTGCAATTGGGACATGTTTTCTTTTCCTTTAGTTAAATAAAGGGAGTGGGATGTTAAATAAAAAGGTTTGGCTGGCTGAGAACCACATCAGAGAGAAAAATATCTGTAATACAAAATGTCAGAGGTTCTTTTTTAAATGTTTATTTTTGAGAGAGACAGAGGCAGAGTGTGAGTAGGTAGGGACAGAGAGAAAGGGAGACACAGAATCCGGAGCAGGCTCCAGGCTCCGAGCTGTCAGCACACAGGCTGACACAGGGCTCGAACCCACGAACCAGGAGGTCATGACCTGAGCCGAAGTCTGATGCTTAACCGACTGAGCCACCCAGCGCCCCTAAAATGTCAAGAGGTTCTGAGGACCAAAATGGGACAATTGTCCCACATACCCACATAGCTCTTCTCTTGTAGAAGGGCAAAGTAACTTCTCAGGGCTTCTAGAGAAAATAATCTGGCATTGTAGCCCTCTTTCTCATCTTTTTTCTCCCTCTCCTTCAGGCTTGAAATCTGATATTTCCAACTTGTAACTAGATTACAGCAACGACCGACCTCCTGAATGTCTGTGCTGCTGTAAAAGGGGTGGACGCCTTTCTGCTGATGCCTCAGACTTGAAAGCTTCTCTTTTATAAAACGCTTCCAAGAGAATGCACTGTTGTTCTAATGTTTAATTACCAATACAGCATAATTGTTTGAAAGGGACTTGTTTGTGGCTTCGAACCTGTATCCGTCATTGGAGTAAAGAACTCCAGTGCCTTTTATCCAAATGTATAACCTTGCAGAGGTGTTGTCCTTGTTGTTTGGACACAGGAGTAGCAAGAGCCATAGTTTAGGTAGAATAAGAAGGCTTTCCATTTAAATTTAGTATGTTCGACATCACCGTTTTGCAAATAGAATTAATGTTAGCTATAACTGGGGTGACTGTTCTGGTTTGCAGCGGCCTGAGCAGGCTCCCAGAATGTAGGACTTTCAGTCAATTTGGGGCAAACCAGGGGAAGCTGGTCACCCTATTAATGCTAAGTGATATGCTTAATTCTCTCAAAAAGCCTCACAGAGAATCAGGCATTATCTCCCCATTTTTCAGGTAAGGGAACTGAGACTCAGAGGTGAAAGCAACATGTCTTGTGACAACTAACTGGTGACAAAGCCTTGCCCTAAGTCCAGGTCTGTCTGACCCCAAAGCTTGTGCTCTGAACACCACCGCTAGGGCAGGCTTCTCTGGATATAGATTTAAGAAGTTGCAAAAAGAAGGGGCGCCTGGATGGCTCAGTCGGTTGAGCAGCCAACTTGGGCTCGGGACATGATCTCACAGTTTGTGGGTTTGAGCCCTGTGTCGGGGCTTGCTGCTATCAGCACAGAGCCCGTTATCGCAGATCCCACTTTGGATCCTCTGTCCCTTTCTCTCTCTCTGCCCCTCCTCTGCTCTCTCTCAAAAATAAATAAACATTTAAAGAAGAAGAAGAAGAAGAAGAAGAAGAAGAAGAAGAAGAAGAAGAAGAAGAAGAAGAATATGAAGAAGAAGAAATTGCAAAAAGAAAAAAAAGAAATTGCCCCACTGTGCTTGAGATTAAAATCATACAGGGGCACCTGGGTGGCTCAGTCCGTTAAGCGTCTGACTTTGGCTTAGGTCATGATCTCGTGGTTTGTGGGTTCGAGCCCTGCATTGGGCTCTGTGCTGACAGTTCAGAGGCTGGAGACTGCTTCAGATTCTGTGTCTCCCCTTCTCACTGCCCCTCCCCTGCTTGTGCTCTGTCTCTGTTTCTCAATAATAAATAAACATTTAAAAAATTTATAAAGTCATACATAGTCTGTGGCTGTTCTGGGAATGACTATTTTGTAGCCTTGGACTCCCTACTTAACCAGGCTAGGAAATTAAGAATCATCCAACTATTAAATTTTTGCTTATATTTTTAAGCTTAGAGAAGCAGACTGAAATACAGAGCAGAGCATTTTCTAGGTATAATCTTTAATAACCTTTTGTGAAATCTTGCCAGTAAATCTAGAGGAAAGTAGTTGTACCGTTTGGAAAGTTTACATTTCCGTTCTGGAAAGCTGTCTGACTGCCCACCAGTTTGAGAGGAATGCTGCCGTCACCTTGGCTCCTTTCAAATACAGCCTCTGTGTCTCTATTCCATGCCCCAGTCCTCAAAGCTTGTGTGCAATTGCACCCCAAATGGAAATCAGATGGAATCAGCTTCAGGATTGCCACACTTTTCTTTAGGAGAAACCAAATTGGGGGTGGGACTATATGGGTTCTCTGCTTTTAGCGAGAAATAAACCCATCAAAGTCAGTGCTAGCCCTGGTGCCAGTTCAGGCTTTGGAAGAGCTGAGTTGTAAGACTGAATCCTTAAACAGCATTGACTTCGGGTCGTTAAAGCAAGGGGACATTGACAAATGCAGTGTGTTCATTCATTCATTCACCCACTAATTCAGCCAAACCTAAATTGAGAACCTGTTCCGTCTCAGATGGTAATAGGCACTGGGAACATGAAGAGGAAAACAGTAAAATCCTAGCTCGTGAAATCAATGGGTAAGACTCAAATTGCATATGGTCAATATTATCCCTTAAATACCTCTCAAATCACCCATAAAGTGACTTAGGTCAAGTTCCCTAGAAGCAGAACCTACGATGAGGATTCTTGTGCAAGCAATTGATTGAAAGAGTACTCTCAGGGTGCCTGAGTGGCTCAGTCGGTTAAGCGTCCCAATTCTTGATTTCAGCTCAGGTCATGATCTCACGTTTCACGAGATTGAGCCCATGTCAGGCTCTGCACTGACAGCACAGAGCCTACTTGGGATTCTCTCTCCCTCTCTGTCTACCCCCCCCCCCAAAATAAATAAACATCAAGAAAAAAAAAAAGAGTACTGTCAGGTGAAGCCCATATGGTAATAAGGGAAGCAGGATGGGGCAGAGGACCCAGTTCAGCAAATATGTGAGCTCTGCTGAATCCCTCAGGGAGCCTGGTCCCACAGGGGACTCTGGAGCATGAAGACATCATAGATTTATATCCCCTTGAGGCAACATGGCCAGCCTTTTATATCCCCAACCATCAGACATGGGCTTTGGGCTGTCTCCAGGAATTAGTGTGTGACCTCTGTGGCATTTCTGAGCAAGGTGGCTCTGATCAGATGAGATGTCATCTGATCAGACAATTCTTAAAAACTGGGTGCTGCTGTGGGCAGTTAGCAGACAAAACTCACAGCATCTGGGGGTATGGATGCACCAGGCACGTAAAGAGAATCTGGAGGGGGCGTCTCCAGCAGCTACCGCACAGGATGTATGTGACATGATACAAACTATCTATCATTTGTTAGTAAATTAACCAGGCCGATTTATTTTTCTCCAGTGGTGCACTAGTCCACCATTTCTTTGGACGCCCTACAGCTGAAGTAGTTGGCTTGTATTCGGGGGCCATATTGTATTAAAAACACGCATCCGTCGGCATCCACGCCCGGCGGGGAGACTCTCACGCCCTGGGAGATGCTTCCTCAGATCTGAGGCTGACTGTGTTTTCCAGGAAGCAGATGCTGCGATGTCATTATACAGGATGCTCATTGGGAAGTGCCCTGTCAACCCCTGCGGAGGGGAGGGCCGGAAGCAGGAGTGGGCAGAGGAGAAGGTGAGCCAGAGGCAGGCCTAGCAGAGTAGCTGCAGCTGAGCCCGCCCCACAGGGAGCTCTGGAGCTAAGTGGCTGCTCAGAGCCGGCCTGCTTTGTACCAAAATGGCCAGGCCTTTATACCCCGCATTGGGCCACCCTGGCAAAGGCATGACCTGGGGTGAGGGGGCTTTCTGCAGCTGAGACACCCCAAGGGGACAGCTCGAGTGATTCACTGACTGCACTCCCAGCAGCTAGGCAGCAGGGCTCCCTGGACTGGGATTGGGCAGCACATATCTCTGTCTACCACGGAGATGACTCAACAGGACCCCTCTCGCGCTTGCTGCAAGCATACAGTTGAGCGGAATGGACACAAAATCACTCCCCACTAGGTTAAAGTTTACTCGTGAGGTGGAGCACATAGGGTACAAGAACCTACAGTTTAGTCAATGTTTTAGTATTTAGTATGAATTCTGGACTTTGATCATTTTATCTTCACTTAGAAGCAAATAATTTATCTTCCTTTTTACTTATACTTACTGAATCTTTTTTGTGTGTGTGTGTCAGTTTTATTTAGCAACAGGCATTATTTGAGAACCTTAATTCATGACCTTATTTAATCCTTACAATAATCTTGTGAGGTAGGTCCTGTTGTTATCCCCCATTTTACAGGTGAGAAAACTGAGGGTTAGGTTAGAAAAAACTTGCTCAGGGGTGCCTGGGTGGCTCAGTTGGTTAAGCATCTGACTCTTGGTTTCGGCTCAGGTCATGATCTCACGGCTCTGTGGGTTTGAGCCCCACATCAGGCTCTACGCTGACAGTGCGGAACCTGCTTGGGATTCTCTCTCCCTCCCTCTCTCTCTGCCCCTTCCCCACTTGTGCTATCTCTCTCAAAAGTAAATAAATAAACTTAAAAAAGAGAGAGAGAGAGAAAAGAAAGATTCTATGATGAAAAGGAAATATTTAAAAAAGAAAAAACTCGCGCATAGTGAAATTATCTAGTCGGTCTTTAACCACAAGCCTGTCTGGCTCCAAAGCTCAATTCCTTAACTGCTTTACTAAAGCCGGCTGTGAAACCTTTCACACTACCCCTTGATGGACCCTCGCTAATTAATGCATTCATTCAACAGTGTTTTACTGAGCATGCCTGATGCCAGGCTCTGTGCTAGGTCAACATGAGAGTTTCGACAGAGAAAGCTTTGAAAAGGAGGACATGTGCATGTGTTCCTGTGGGTCGTTCTTCTTGCCTGTGTGTGCGCACGTGTGTGTAGCAATCTCAGGAGATTAATGCAAACCGGGATGTGTTCTGCTAACTCAGTTCATGATGTTAACCTTTCTAACAGGCTAAAAGAGACGCTAAGCGAATGTCTGCAAAAGAAGTCACCATTAATGTTACAGACAGTATCCGACAGGCGGACAGAAGTCGAAGAATCACGAAGAACTGTGTTAACTAGCAGGAGCGTTCGGCTAGCAGCGCAGATGGACAACTCTGGTGCCCTCCCCCTACTGGAGCCCATCAAGGAGCCTTGAAGAAGCGGGTGGCCCCTGCTGAACGTGAGCGCTGCTGAGTGCCCTGAGGGACCGTCTTGCCAGGCAGCGAGCGGCTGCCTGGGCTGCAGGGACTTTCTCGGCGCCCTCCTCACCACAGAGCTGTACTGGCACAGTGCTTGCACATGGTGATACGCTGCAGTGACCGTGCCTCTCTGCAACCCGTGCGATGCGGTCTGACGTGGCCGTGGTGAGCGAGAGCCACGGGCGGGTTTGTGACACGGAGAAAAGTGGACGGAGTGCGTTTCCTGGGAGAACGACGCGCACGTGGGCTCTAAGCCCCGCTGGCCGTGGCGGTGTGCACTCTTGCGGGTCGGCCTGTTCCTTCGTTCTGTCTTTCGGAAGGAAGCCCACCATCGGAAAGCTTACCGTGTTCACTTAACAGTCGTCTTCCGCCCACCTGTAAACCCAGATGTAGGAGAGACCGAGAAACAGGGAAAACCCGTGACACCCGTCTCTTTAGCTCAGTACGAGACAGATTCAGAGATCCAGTGTCACACAAACTAACCCCGCCCACGCTCACAGCATGTTTTGGGAGGTCTCTGTGATGCAGTCACACCTGTCTCTCATCTGCCTTCAGTGTCCCCCCCACCCCATACAGGTGTCCGTGTTTGCCCACGTACCGCAATATCGTGGTCACCGTGGTCAACACATCCGACCGGGATGGCCCTCAGGGCTCAGCCAGACATTGCATTTCAGAGCGTCCCAGTTCTCTTCGCTTGTGCTCTTGAGTGTCTGTTCTCTCCAGTTGGGTCATTTGCAATTGTTAATCAAAGCGTAGACACTGCTCGCAAGAGGCAGATAATCCAGAACATACTGGCAGCACATACGGCCTCCCTCCGGCCTCTCGTACACAGCACCAGGCCTAAGGCTACGTCATGTGCTTTCTGTGAAGGAATCGCTTTATTTTTTTTTATTTTTTTTTTAACGTTTATTTATTTTTGAGACAGAGAGAGACAGAGCATGAATGAGGGAGATGCAGAACCGGAAGCAGGCTGCAGGCTCCCAGCTGTCAGCCCAGAGCGCTTCGCGGGGCTCGAACCCACGGACCGCGAGATCGTGACCTGAGCTGAAGTCGGACACTTAACCGACTGAGCCACCCAGGCGCCCGAAGGAATCGCTTTAGAAAGGCAGTGCCGAGTTGATGTGCCATCACATTGACCGACGTGCACTGTGTTAGAAATCAGAGGCAGTAAAAAAAATATTTTGATAGGTTAAAATTATCTAACCTTTCTTTACACGTGTTAAGGTGGAAGCATCTTCCTCCAAAGTAATGTAGCATAATTTTAAAGGATTGTTAACATGCCTGGACTGGGAAAGGTAGGACTAAAGTTGTACCAAATGATACCAATAAACTCCATGTTTAGCAGAAATGGGCAGCCTGATGGTGTCTGTTTATGTAATACGGTCCAGAGAAGTGACATGTAGGTTAACATTTAGAAACTTGGCCTCATTACTTGTCAATTTTGTTATTCCTCAAACACAAGCACAGCCTCCCTCCCTTCTTCCCTTCTTCCCTTCCTCCCTTCCTCCCTCCCTCCCTCCCTCCCTCCCTTCCTTCCTCCCTCCCTTCCTTCCTTTTCTCCTTCTCTCCTTCCTCCCTTCCTCCCTCCCTCCCTCTCTCCCTCCCTTCCTTCCTTCCTTCCTTTTCTCCTTCTCTCGTTCCTCCCTCCCTCCCTCCCTTCCTCCCTTCTCCCTCCCTCCCTCCCTTCCTTCCTTCCTTTTCTCCTTCTCTCCTTCCTCCCTTCCTCCCTCCCTCCCTCCTTTCCTCCCTCCTTCCCTTCCTTCCTTCCTTCCTTCCTTCCTCCTTTTGTAGACTGTATTCATTAAACATTGAATACCAGCCCTACACCAGGCACCTTGCAGATGCTAAGAGATTTTGAGTCTGGCCAGTCACCCTTGTATATTCTGAACCTGACAGTGGACTTTATAACTAGGGGACTAACTTAGACCCTAAAATGTAGGGTATGTTGTGAATTCTCACTTTTACATTCAGGGTAGCTTTCTCTCCTAGACCGGATCTGGGTGTTCTCCTAATCACTGCACAAGCCTCTTTACCATACACAAAGCTACAGTTTTCCCAAACCTCTATCATTTTGATTCTTTGAGAAAGGGCTTTTAAAGAACTTCATGTTCTGAAAATTAAATAATAATAATACAATACAAGCAACATCTGTGGCTCTGATGTCCCCACTGGCGTTACTCAGCGGGAGCCCCCAACTGCCAAAGGTTGGCAACAATCCTGCAAGTTCAAGGGCTCATTGGCGTTACTCAGCAGGAGCCCCCAACTGCCAAAGGTTGGCAACAATCCTGCAAGCTCAAGGGCTCATTCTCCTAGGCACATGTGTCGTGTCTCTGTGTGGGGTGTTCCTTCCCCAGCATGCCCCTGTCCGTGGGTCGTGGACTACACCAGTTTCTCTCTACAGCCTTGTTTGTGCTTCATGTAACTGTTGCACCTTGCGTGGAATGCATTAACTGGAGAGGGTATCTCTGTTTTATATAGAAACAATGTCTCACTTCTGGGGGAGAAAGGAATGAGGGGCATACATGATCTGCGCCTCCCTGGCACAATCTGGATTTCACAAAAAGGTAGTGATCAGAAGTTAAACCGTGTTACTGGAAATTCACCTGCAGTTTTTTCCTGTGTGTATGATACAAGAACTGATTCTCACTATTCTCTTAACATAACACTTTCTATTGCAAAGTTTGTGTCAATAAAGTCATCAATTTCAAACATATAGACGATACAGAGAGTCTTTACTGGAACCTTCAATTTATATTTAGAGCTATTTAGATTTTTTCTTCTTTGATACAAAGGCCATATATATATATATATATATATATATATATATGATCTCTGTGAACCCTTCATAACGCTTAATGAAGTAGGTAAGGAGAACTCTATTCTCCAGTTTACAGTTCTTAAAGTATTTATAGTCACTTAACTAGTAAGCCATGCAGAAAAGATTCAAGGGAGGGAAGTCTGCCTGCAAACCCAGTGGTTTTTCCAACACGTGGGGTGGTGTCCTTCCTGCCAACAAGGTCTGACGTGCCTGGGAGACCGAGCTATTCTGAGGGGAATCATCACTGAGCCTGAGAGGAAGTGAAGCCCCAGTCTGAGAGGGTAGCAGCAGTGACCGAAGAGGGCTGGAGAG
This sequence comes from Panthera pardus, assembly GCF_024362965.1. Classification (NCBI taxonomy): domain Eukaryota; kingdom Metazoa; phylum Chordata; class Mammalia; order Carnivora; family Felidae; genus Panthera; species Panthera pardus. The sequence goes on from NW_026527002.1 coordinate 48,418,866, forward strand.
GGCTTGGGGAATTCGGATCTAACTCGGGCTTCCTTATCCCTCCAGAAAGAGTGACCCTGACCTAGTGTGAGAGAGCACTTTCAGTGAAGGTCAGAAAGAAGAGAGACCTCACGATAGAGAGGAGACTGGAATTGCAGCCATCAGAAGAGCTAAGACCTCAAGGTGAGAGAAGCCACGGCAGCCAAGGACCTCCCTGATCTGCCCAGGCCCCACGCACTCCTTGGGAGCACAGGCCAAGGACCGTATCTCCTCACCCTTTCCCGCTGCCACCTCCACAGTGCCCCCCCCCTCCCCCCAGGCCACCTGAACACACTCCTGTCTGGATTCCCGGTCCAAGCCCTGTTTATGACCCTCACCACCCCCACTCACCGACTAGCCCAACCTGCCACAGAAATGTATGGCATCCGTATTTGCTCCCCTAAGCAGGGTTCACAAAACCTCTCCGCTGAACCAATTGGCAGACATGCTTCATTTGTCTGTCATGGTGTTAAAACCCGAGGATTTCACAGAAAAGGCCAGCTCTGGCGGAGACTTGTCGTTGAGAACTCCAATATCCATTCTCCCCTTCTTTCTTAGCTGGCCACACGTCCACTCAGAAGAAAGATTATACTTTCCAGCCTCCTTTGCAGCGAGGAGTAGCTGTATGATTTAGTTCTGGCCAATGAAATGAAATAATAGGCCACGAAGCTTCCGGGGAATCTTATAAAAGAATGGTCAGGTTCTTTCTTTTCTCCTTTTCCTTCCTGCTCCCTGGAATGAGGAGTAATGGCTGGAGCCACAGCAGTCCACTGGGTCATGAGGAAACCTTGGAAATGGAAACCATGCTGAGCGGGGCAGTAAATTAGAAGTTTAGGTCCCTCATTCCACTGAGCCTCCGTGAGTCCAGGACTACACATCCCAGACCTCTTTTTTGTGAGAGAGAAATACACGTCTACCTCACTTAAGCTACTCTTTCAGGTCAGTACTCCCAGCCGAACCCAATTCTAGCTGATGCAGAAACTTTCCATCTTCTTTTGAAAGCTCGGGAGATGTGACACCCCTGGGCTCTTGTTGCCACTCAGACACAGTTGGCTGGAGCTGATAAGGCCGCATTAGTCGAAGTTATGGGGGTCTCTAGATGGTCATGGCCCCCGCCCTCATTGTGGCTTACACACAGCTTACAGCCTCCAGATTGGTGGTACCTGCTTGAGCCCTTTGGCATTTGCAACCCCTGCGCCAGACTGTGTTCTCATGTTCTTTTCAGGAGTCGTCAAAATACAGAAGGTCCTTTTCCCCATCCCACCAGTCTGGGAAGCCAGTCTCATGAGAACTTTCTGAGGAGACAAGTTACAAATGTGACTTCATATTTAAAGTTGTGTATTCACTCACCCTTTCGTTTCCTCCCTATGTGTTTATCAAGAAGCTTCGAGATGTCAGAAGTTGTGGTACAGTGAGGAATAAGACAGACCTGGCCCCTGCCCGATGGAGCTGACATTCTAGTAAAGGAAGCAGACAGCAAAAACAAACTAAGAGAAATAAATTATCGCAATAATTGAAGATGGTGATGACTGCTATGAGAACATTAACAGGAGAATGGACTGGAAGGAGGCCAGAATGCAAGCAGGAGACTACTTAAGAGATCCCTGCAGTGGCCCTGGTGGGGAGACGTTAGTGGCAAGGAATAGGGGAGTGATTGTGAAGATGGACAGAAGTTTCTATTTTGGAAATGGAAACATAAAGATTTACTGATGGAATGGGTGCAGGAAATGAAGAGAAGAGAGAAATCAGGATGATTCTTAAGTTTCTGGTTTGTTCAACATGGTTCTTGGGTAAGACAGGGTACGACAGGGTGAGAGAAACGTTACTGTTTGCCCCACCCGGGCTCTCTTTCCCAGTTTCTCATGCAGTGAACTCCTAAACTATTCAGCAGTATTTATGTCTCCTTAAATCACTTCAGATTGTGAGGCTCCTGAGTGGCTCAGTCAGTTAAGCGTCCAACTCTTGGTTTTGGCTCAGGTCATGATCTCATACTTTTGTGAGTTTGAGCCCCACATCGGGCTCCATGCTGACAGGGCAGAGCCTGCTTGGGATTCTCTGTCTCTCTCTCTCTGTGTCTCTCTCTCTCTCTGCCCCTCCTCTACTCACACTGTCTCTGTCTCTCTCAAAATAAATAAGCAAATAAACTTAAAAAAAATTTTCTTTAGATTGTTCTCCCAAACCATCCCCCATGGAAGACCGTAAAAACCAATGTCAGAAGGAATGTATCCTTAATTCTCTAGGAATAGGGGAACTATCAGAAGACCCAGACATGATCAGGCAATGGATCACCCAGATTTTTTTTTTTTTTAACGTTTATTGATTTTTGAGAGATGAGAGAAAGCAAGCACAAGCAGGGAAGGGGCAGAGAGAGAGGGAGACACAAAATCTGAAACAGGCTCCAGGCTCTGAGCTGTCAGCACAGAGCCCGACATGGGGCTCGAACCCATGAACCGCGAGATCATGACCTGAGCTGAAGTCAGTTGCTCAACCGACAGAGCCACCCAGGCGCCCCATCACCCAGATTTTTTAACCCAGCAGAGAGCCAAGTCTGGGCACTTCCTGCCAGGCTGAGCTTGGCAGTTTCAGTTTCTTAGCCAGGACTTTTCCAGGTAGAACTCCATTTTATTTTAAAAAAAAATTTTTTTTGGTAACGTTTATTAATTTTTGAGAGGCAGAGCACAAGCAGGGGTGGGGCAGAGAGAGAGGGAGACACAGAATCCAAAGCAGGCTCCAGGCTCTGTGAGCTGTCAGCACAGATCCCAACGCAGGGCTGGAACTCACAGACTGTGAGATCGTGACCTGGGCCAAAGTCAGAGGCTTGACCGACTGAGCCACGGAGGTGCCCCAAGAACTCCACTTTAAAAGAAAAAAAAAAAAAAATAGATGCATAACATTGCGCCTTCTGCTCCGAATAACCTTTTTCGTCACTTTGCCATGTGCCGGGGAGATAGCCCCAAATTTTTGTTTGCCTTTTTATTTTACTCCATTATCCACAGACGATGTCCTTCTGTTCTAATAGATAAACCAGCCATGGGATGGCCTCTGAATCAAGGGGTGGCAGCCAGACAGCCAGGAAAAACAGAGAGCCCGGGCCTCCGGTGCAGGAGACAGCCCTTACCCTGGCATTTTACAACTGCGTACCCAGGAGCACACGGTGGAGCCTGTGAGGGGCTCACTTCCCTTCAGTGGGAATAACAGCATCTTTGGGAGGGTCCGTTGTGAGGATTAAGTGAGACCACAATTGTAGATAACGTGGCGTCTGTCACATAATGATAATTACAGCCCTGGGCCAGGTACGGCGCTGGGTGCCTCGCACACTCTCTGATCAGTGAAGCAATCCTGCCAGTGAGCCTTGCAGCCCCGTGAAGGGCAGAGACGTGAAGGCGGGTTGTCACAGCTAGTGGACAGCGGAGCTGGGACGTGAACCCATGTCTGCCTGTCTGTGGAAACCGCGCCCCGTCCACCGCACCATGAACGTGAGTGTGAATTTCCTCCCCGTCACAATGCATGGCAAGTGACTTCACAGCCCTTTTCAGAGCATCAGTGTCTCAGCGCTTCCAAGCTGTTGGCGCTAACGCCAGGATCGATGATAGCGCACCCTAGCTGCAAATCTGTGAAATTTCACCTTTGTTTCTTTTAGCTTTCTCTCCCTTTTTTTTTCAACAGCAACAAAGGCAATGGCCATCTTCTGAATTCTGCTATAATGTTAAAATTCCTTTCAAGGTAATATTAATACATTTGGGGGATCTTTCTAAAATGTATTGCAAACCTAAGTATTATAGATCTACCATAGTAAGCACTCCTGCTTTGTTCCAGAACAGGAAAATTATGGCCTCAGATAGCGGGGTCCTCCAGGAGAAAGGACATGCTATGCAGACAGTAGCACGGGGCCACAGTGGCTGCTTATGGAAAGCAATGAAATGGAATAGAATTTTTTTCTAGTTAAAAAAAAATTAGCAGGTGGAACGAATTATTAGGGTTGCTTAGCACGGATGGCTTGCAGTAAGGCTGCACATTGGAGTCACCTGGAGAGCTTTAAAAACTATTTATGCCCAGGTCCCAGCCCTGGAGATTCTGGTTTAATTGGTCTAGGGTGCAACCTGGATGGGAAGAGTTTCCAGGGGTGCCTGGATGGCTCGGTCGATTAAGTGTCTGACTCGTGATCTCAGCTCAGGTCGTGATCTCATAGTTTGTGAGTTCAGGTCCCGTATCAGGCTCTGCACTGATGGTGTGGAGCTTGCTTGGGATTCTCTGTCTCCCTTTCTCTCTGTCCCTCCCCTGCTTGTGTGGGCACGCTCTCTCTCTCTCAAAATAAATAAGTAAACTTAAAAAACATGGCGCTAATAGTATCCCAAGGGAGCAGGGGGATTTTTTTTTTTTTAGTAAGAATGTATCTGTAAAGCACTTAGCACTGGTGTCCAGCATATGAGGATAAACACAAGGTTGTTAATTACTGTTGCACTGTGATACAACTTTGAAATTCCCAGGACATGGGCAAGGTCTGGCATATAACACTCCGCTCAAGGGGGCACCTGGGCAGCTTCTGACCTAGGCCCAGGCCATGATCTCACAGCTCATGAATTGGAGCCCCACATGGGGCTTTCTGCTGACAGCTTGGAGCCTGGAGCCTGCTTCGGATTCTCTCTCTCTCTCTCTCTCTCTCTCTCTCTCTCTCTCTCTCCCCGACCCTCCCCTGCTCACACACTCTCTCTCCCTTTAAAAAATAAACACTAAAAAAATGTTTTTAATAACAAAAAATTAAAAATAAAACTCAGATCAAGGGTAAATATGCTAGAGAGCCGGGTCCTTATTTTTTAGGGAGGTTGTATCTTCTAATTCACCACAAAAGCACCTTCTTTCAAGATAAGCACTTCTTACTGTAAAGGAGATTTCAAAATGGAGCCTAGCTGCGAGAGTCCCTTTCAAGTAGGGCCACAAGGCCACAAGGGGCAGGAGGAATGTATGGACCTCCTCAGCAGAGAAACTGTGAACTTTTTGCCAGCTGCAAGCCCTCCTCACCATGACACCTGAGTCATTCACATTCCTCGCTCTGAAAAGAACCAACGTGCTCTGACAAGTTTCATTTCCTCATTTGCGTATTAGCCCAACAGATCCCACTTTCCTTTGTTTCAATCCTGGTTTCCATAGGGGACCAAAAAGAGATCTGCACTCATGACCTCTGTCTTTCTAACTCTGCCCCCTCTTTGTCTTCCTCAGAACAGGAGTCCTGTTTCTCCCCGAAGCTGGGTCTCCTGAATTGCAATTCTAACTACCCAGATAAATGCCCGTTTACTTAAATTTTCAGGGAATTCCTTGTTGGTTGACGTTATTCAATACAAAAATATGCCTTGGGCATACTGGGAAGACGAGAGCCGCCACCCTCAGGAAATCTTCAAGGGAACACATGCTCCGTTCTGGGCAGAAGCACTGACTCACAATAATGCAGAAGAAAACTTGCTTCCTTGGTTTTTAGGCTATGGAGCCTTGGTGTTTCTCTTTAAAGCTCCATTTGCATGGTTAAATTGGCAAGTTCTAGTTAAATTGGTAACTAGCAAGGGAGACATGATTTTAGGCGTAAAGGAGTCCCTCGTGAGGAGCTGTCTGGCAGCGGGCTGGGATTTTCACAGATTTCTTCTGCACCGATGGATTGTCTGGAACCAGGAGCCAAACGTGCAATGCCCTTCTCTGGGAAGGGAGAACACTCAGCTCCAACGTGTGTGACCAAGTGACTGAGAGTAGGCTCATTTGGTTCTCCTCGTCTGTTTCTTGCTGGCTGTCAAAACCAGGGAAAAACCAAGTAAGTACGTATATTCCAAAATATCACCTATGTGGACACAGGAAAATAAATTTTTTTAAAGATCCTTCTAAAACAGCTTTATTTGAAATCCCTGAAACACAAAGAATAGTGACAATTCACCTACTAATTCTTGAGTAAAATCGAGGCTAATTTTTTTAACTTTATTTTTTAAAATATAATTTATTGTCAAATTGGTTTCCATACAACACCCAGTGCTCATCCCAATAAGTGCCCTCCTCTCTGCCCATCACCCACTTTGAGGCTAATTTTTGAGACACAGAAAAGCCTCTGGACAAAGAAGACAGAGTGGAGGAGATTCGGGTAACCCTTCACTCGCTGCTGTAGCCTTGATCACATTTTACAGACTCCAAAGGCCTGGAATTCAGACAGACCCTGGCTTAGCTCCAAGCTGGGCTGCTTGTCACTGGAAGGTAGGACAGTTCGCGGGATGTGATCACACTATGGCTTTATTTTTGCCTGTCTCTTAAACATGTATCCTAAAAGGGAAGGTTTTCCCCTGCCGCCTACAGCAGCCCTGAGGTTTATCTGGGCATTCTTAGGTAACAGAAAGCCCTACAGTTGCAGAAAGTCCAAACATGGTCTCAATTCAGAAATCAGAGTGGCAAGTCCCAGGAAAGATCATCCCTCCCTCGTGCCTGCAGAGAGGAGCGGCAGACCTGCCTCAGGGCAGAAGTCCAGGTTAGCTCCTGTCCCTTATTTGCTCATCTCCTCTCCCCTCCATTCCGGAGTTTGCCAAAGGATGAGGGGAAGGGAATCGAGAGTTCTTATTTCCCGGTTAGAAGCTTGCTTCCGGCCCTCAAGTTCTTCTAATACTTAAAGCTCTTATTATTTGCTTCCTTGGTGTTTTTGTTTTGTTTTACTTTTTCTGGGGATTTTCTGTGTTCTCATAGACTCCCTTGCTGGGTCTCTCCAGCTGTACCTCCTGGGCTTGGGGGTCATGCTATCGTTCCCGCCCTGTCTTGATTGGGGGGGGGGGGGGGTCCACTCCATACAGTCTCATGGTATGGAAGCCCTTCTCCCCGCCAAGCTGTCCTCCCGGGCAGGGGTCCACATGGCTCGGGCCCAGCTCTTGCTCTCCTGGGCAGCATCAGCCTGGGCACAGGGTGGGTGGTCAGAGCAGGCCTGTGTAGGGGGGACATTTGAGCCAAGACGGGAGTGACTAGAAGGAGCCAGCTGCACAAAACTGCCATCCGGGCAGACAGGAGTCCGGGCCTAGTGACAAAGGAGTGCGAAGTCTCTACAGCTGGGGATCGGGAAAGGCCAGTGTGGCTGGACCCGAGGGAGAGAGGGGTGAGGGGCGGGGTGAGATGGGACAGCAAAGCAGAGGCTGGATCCAGAGGGCCTCCTGGGCCGTAGCAAGGAGCTGGGGTTTTATTCTTATAAGGTCCTCTGGCTACTGTTTGGAGAAGTAGATGTATTGGGGATACATTTTAGAGGTTGAGCTCACAGAACTTGCTTTTTGGCCTAGAATCGAGACAGAGGACAAGTAAGGAAATCAAAGATGATTCCTAGGTTTTTGGTTCAAGCAATTGGCTGGCTGGTGGTGTCATTTACTAAGAGAAGCTACGGAAGAAACCTGGGGAGAACAGGTTTGGGGAGAAACTCAAGAGTTCTGTTTGAGCCTCGAGGTGCTTGCGGGCTACTGGACGGTGAAGGTGCTGAGTAGGAGGTTGGAAATTCAAGTGTGTAGCTTGAGGGTGAGAGGGGATGGTCAGACCTGGAGATACAAAATTTGGAGTCATTGGATCCAATATGTGGGGGGTTTTTTCATACCACCAAGCAAGTCTTCGACACCAGTTGGGCATCCCACAAACCAATTCTGATGCTATCCACCTGAAGAATTCAGGTAAATTCAGTCCCACAAGACTGCCCCCCCCCCCCACTTCAGATGCTAATCAAGAGTCCAGGTTGTCACCTGTGCTATAGAGGTTCCCGTGACCCAGTCCTTGGGTTCCATTCACTTGCTAGAACAGCTCACAGAACTCAGGGAAACATCTTACTATATTACTGGCTTATTACAAAAGAACAGCAACCAGGAAGATCCAGGTGGAAGAAATACATAGGTCAAGGTATGGGGAAAGGGCAGAGAGCCCCCATGCCTCTTCAAGTGTGCCACTCTTCCCAAACCTCCACATTTTTACCAACCTGGAAGCTCCCTAAACCTGTCCTTTGGGTTCTTATGGAGGGTTCATTACATAGGCATGATCGGTTAAATTATTGGCCATTGGTGATTGAACTCAATCTCCAGCTTCCTCACCCTTCCCAGAGGTAGGGGTGAGGGGTGTGGAGGTGAGACTCCAACCCTCTGATCACGTGGTTGGTTTCTCTGGCAACCAGCCCCCATTTTTAAGCTACCTAAGGACTTGCCAAAAGTCACCTCATGAACATAACAGAAGACACCTTTAGGGCTTGCAGCACTTAAATTCCAAGGGTTTTAGGAGCTTTATACAGAAACCAAATGTGTAGTTCATATTATAAATCACAATATCACCTGATATTTAAATTCATGGGACTGAATGAACTCCCCTCAGGGAAAATGTAAAAAGGGAAGCCCTTCCTCTCGTTTTACGGATGAGAAAACTCTGCTCAGAAAAGCTGTGTTCCAGGTTTTCACAACCAATCAGTAATAGAATCGGGTTGAGGATCTAAGTCTGATTTCCGGATAGGGTGATACTGAAGGATTCTGGGATGTGAGACTCTCCCTGATAAAACCATGGAAGTCCCAGGCAACCCAGGACAGCTTGATCACCCTATTCCTAGACCAATGATCTTCTAGCCATTTTCTCCTTTGGCAACAGCAGTTGAGACAGAAGTGGTTATGGTCAGTGACTTTGTTTATGCTTGTCTTCGAAGGAAGATTGTTTCCAGTCTGTTCCATTTTTGTTCTATGTCAACGAAATACTACGCTCATTTTGCAGGAGTTTTAGCTTTTCCTGAGAGGAAATTACGAGTGGTAATTACCATGTTTTCCTGTTCCTTCTGGAATAATCAGAGCAGGAAAGAGAATCTTTCTGAATGGTACCGCGTGATTAAGCCTCTGGACAATTTGGAAATGTAAGCTGGTGGGAAAGGCATGGGACGAATAAAGTTTCCCAGAGCTCAGCCTCTTCCCCATCTCAGCCACTCCTGACTCTTCTGCTTATGTTTTGGTCACATCCTTTCTCTCCTATCCTTTGCCTTTATCTTTCCCTTCCTAATGCCACTTCCGAGCTTTGTTTTTTTTTTGTTTTTTTTTTAAATTTTTTTCAACGTTTTTTATTTATTTTTGGGACAGAGAGAGACAGAGCATGAACGGGGGAGGGGCAGAGAGAGAGACACAGAATCGGAAACAGGCTCCAGGCTCCGAGCCATCAGCCCAGAGCCTGACGCGGGGCTCGAACTCACGGACCGCGAGATCGTGACCTGGCTGAAGTCGGACACTTAACCGACTGCGCCACCCAGGCGCCCCCGAGCTTTGTAAATGTGTCATCAATGTGCCTTGCAGCTCACAGTCAGTGGCCCTCCTATCCACCAAACTGCTCAAAACAGAAACTCTGGAGTCACCTTTGACTCTCCCCTCCCCCTCTGTAAAGGAACCATGTCTCAAACACTTGGCAACTGTCTCTCCCGCCTGTCTTTTCCACCCGTTCCTGCCAGCCACCAACCTCGCCCGAGCCACCACGCCTCTTGGATTTCTGCAGACCTCTTCTTACCTCTCTGCCTCCCAGTTTACCCCTTGAATCCAGACTCCACAACTGCTGACAAAATTCCCTTTCTAAAATGCAAATCTGATCATAGCACTCACTCCCCTCAAGGTCCAGACTCAGTAAGACTGGCTTACTGAATATTTGCTTCAAAATCTGGCTCCGTCCACCATCTTTAGTCAGTTTCTACGTTCAGATTCGCAAAACCTTTTTGCATCTTCTCTGGGAAAATAGGAGACCATCTTATGTTTGAGGTCACACTGTGTGGGGCAGGGTTTCACTGCAGGAATGTAAAGGAAACGGCAGTCATTTCCTCTCGGCTGGCTTCCCTGGCTTCGGTCCCCCTCCCTCCAGCCCAGCCTACCCTGCTGCACAGCAGATCTTCCGAAGCAATGGCTCCGGTGTGGTGGGAATGTCAAGGGACCTCTGTAGATTTCCTTCCCTGCCACTCGGCGTTCTGGGCAAGTCATTTAATCTGTCTGAAACTCACCTGCCTAATCTGTAAAATGAAGACACTCAATCAACCTTAATTACAGTAGTCTTCCCTTATCTGTGGTTTCACTTTCCACCAGTTCAGTTATCCACAGTCAGCTGCAGTCTGGAAGCAGATAATCCTTTTGACAAACCCTCAGAACGTTAGTAGGAGCCTAACGCTAAGTCACAGTGCCTGAGCCATTTGTCATTCACATGAATTCATCTCATCATGGGGGCATTTTACCATCTCACATCATCACAAGGAGGACGGTGAGTGTACAGTAAGATATTCTGAGAGGGAGACCACGTTCATATAACTTTTATTACAGTATATTATTATAGTTATTCTATTTTCTCCTTATTGTTAATTTCTTACTGTACCTAATTTATAAATTAAACATCTCATAGGTACATATGTATAGGAAAAACCCTAGTATATATAGGGTTCGTACTTTCCACGGTGTCAGGCATCCACTGGGGGTTTGGGAACATATCTCCCAGGGATAAGGGGAAACTACTATAAATCTAAAACTTCTCTGCTCTAAATTTTCAGGACCTCTCATTGCCTGACTCAAGAACCAATTTTCAGAGGCGCCTGGGTGGCTCAGTCGGTTGGGGGTCCGACTTCGGCTCAGGTCACGATCTGACAGTTTGTGAGTTTGGGCCCGCGTTGGGCTCTGTGCTGACAGCTCAGAGCCTGGAGCCTGCTTTAGGTTCTGTGTCTCCCTCCCTCTCTGCCCTTCCCCTGCCCTCTCTCTCTCTCTCTCTCAAAAATAGATAAACATTAAAAAAAAAAAAAAGGAAACAATTTTTCAGTCTGGCTAGCTTTCAAAGCCTTCCTTGTCTTTGCAGCTCTAACCGACTTGCACATATTTTGTGCTTCAAACTTGCAGCCCTCTGAACGCCCATCTCACATTCTGCCTTTGGCTCAAACTTCCCCTGGAGCATCTTCTCTCCACTGCTGTTGGAATCTTACTCATCTTCCAAGGTTCACTTCCAGTGATAACTCATTCTTCAATGAAGATTTCTTAATCCTCTTAACCAAAGGTAATCACTCTTTCCCCTGAATGCCCCAGCATGCTCTCTCTAGCTTCTGGCACAGCTTTATCCTTGTTATAGATGTTCTTATGCTTGACTATAAAGTGATTAGGACTTCACTTTCTTGTAAGGGCCTCGGCTCCTTAGGAGATACTATGTTGAGCATTCCATATGCTCAGCAAATGTTTATTCGCTTGAAAGCACTCATGGGACGTAGGCATTAGCAAAGTCCATGGCCTAAATGCTTACTGAGGAACTCATGAATTCATTTGTCATCTATCAAGCATTTACTGAATGCGTTTAAGTCCTGTGGGTATAGAGAGAATTTTAAACAGAGATCCAACTCTGCATGATCTCATAGTCTAATCAGACAGCTAAAATATAATATGATAGACACATAATAAGAAATCAGATGATAAATAAACACAAGTATAAAGACTTTGTTATTGCTGACTATAATGTTATTGCTGACTATAATGAAACTCCTTAAAAGATTCTGTTTTAGTCTTTGTAAAATCCTAACATTTAGATATATAAACCCAGCCATAGTGGCTTAGAAAAAGGAGCAAAGAATCAGTACTTCCAAATGCCTACTAAGTGCTATGCACTATATAGACATTCTTTCATTGTCAGAGATATTGCGGGATATTATTAGCATCTCCGTTTTATAGATGAGGAAACTTATTTTAAGATTTGTTGTGCAACTTGGGGAAGGTTGTACAATTAGAAGCTCTTAAGCCAGTTTTTAAACCCAGGACTCTCTGATATCAGCTGGCCTGTGCTATTACTTTCTAGGCAAAGATCAGACAGCTGCCCGAAGGCCTGCAAATGGCCAACCGTGGTGCAGGTGTCTGTCCTAGGTACTGGAACTAGTGACACGGAGCTGTGGGAATTTGCCCCTTGGCCGGAAGACCTAGAAGTCAGAGGAACGAGGGTTATTTGGCCCGGAGACAATTAGACCTAGAGGAATTATTGTACCAAGAAAGGTAAGCTATTTCAGGTGACAACTCAAGAAAGAATGGTCCTTTTGAGGTCTGAACACAAAGTGCCTCTCTGAAGTCCTGCCTTTGAAAAGGGGCCTCAGAAAGAAGCCAAGGCCTGTTCCTGGTCTACTTTTTTATCCACTAACCTCAGCTTGCACCGGACTATTTGAACAAGATAATGCAGGGAAACTCAAAGCACAGGATGAGGCTGTATGGAGTCCCCTTGAGAGGAGCACCATGCTGTGATTGTACAGAATTTAGGAAGAGAAAGAGAGGCTAAACATTCTTGAGATTTAGTGGACAGATTATGAAGTTACCTTTCTGGAAATATAACGTAATAACCCCCTAAAACAGATGTTTTTACCATAAGATAGAAATAAATGATACGATGTGAAAATGTTTTCACATTTGTGTCCAAAAAGCGAGGAGGTAAAGAGCAGACTTTATATTTTTCTGTCTTTACGGAAAAGGCCTTCAAATTCCATTAAAGGTATGCCTGCCATTGCGAGGAGGGCAAAATTGAGGCAGGACGGGCTCGTCTGAGTTCATGTGGAATTACTCCTTTGGTTTAGAAGGCCTAAGTTGGAAGCCCTGCAGACAAGGGAACCAGGATGCTTCCAGACTGTTCTCTATTCTTTCAGACGGTCTTTTCTCTTCCCTCTTCCGCCTAGTAATTCCTCTTCTAAGTGCTCATTGCCTGGTGTCTCCGTGCTACGGACAGAGCTCTGACACCTTTTCAAGATCCTGAAAGAGAAAGATGACAGATGAGAAACGTCAGGTCTTCCTACCACCGAGGACTCATGAGGGGCATGATGGATTTTTTGCAACCAGCCTTCAACCCTATGAATGGAAAGTTGGTAGAACTTGTTAGCTCTTGCTTCCGTCTTGGTAAGTTCTAGTTACGAGCCGGGACATCATTTCCATAGCTTTTATGAAGTCTTTCAGAAATATGGGTGTTGAAACGCAGGGCTGAAGACACTTTCTACTTTTCACTGGGAAGCAACGTCTGGCTGGCGGCAGTTTCGGGATGTGTTTGCCCCTCGTGCTTCAGAATCGATTCGCTGGACCACACTGGGCAGCGGTCAGCAGAAGCAATAGGGCTCCAGGGATTGCGCAAAACGCCTACAATTTTCTTTTTCTCCTGCCAGGTTCTCCTTTTACCACGGAGGCAAACTGGAGGAAGTAGCCTGAGACTCTGGGCTCATTTTCCTCCCCTGGGTTCAAGTTGGAGAAAACAACGCTAATTACATTTCTAACAGCAGCAAATAAATTTGAAAGTAATGCTCTTCTGGTATGTCAAAGTAAGTTTTTGTCATACTTAAGGAGCGTGTCACACACTAGTCATACATAAGATCTGGATCTGTAATAATTCGAGTGGGAGTGGGACCGAGGTGTTGAGATAGATAGATAGATCGATAGATATATAGATAGATAGATAGATAGATAGATATGTATTTTATTTATTTATTCATTTTGAGAGAAACGGAGAGAGAGAGAGACAGCATCCCAAGCAGGCTCCGCACCATCAGTGCGGAGCCCAACGTGGGGCTCCAACTCAAGAACCCGAGAGATCATGATCTGAGCTGAAATCAAGGATGCTTAACCGACTGAGCCACCCAGGTGCTCCAGTGCGTCGGTCTATCTGAAAAAGCTCCCCAGGTGACGCTGGTCTGTAGCCAGGGTTGGGAACTGTTCTTGAAGGGGAAAGGACACAGGCTGTGGAGCTGGACAGACTTTGGCTCAAACCCTGGGTCTGCATTTACTGGTTGTGTGACTTAATGTGGATCAGTTGGTGATTTTAAGCCTCAATTTTCTCCTTTCTCAAGGAAGATGAAGTAGAGCTTAATGGGCTCGCATTAAAGATTAAATGAGATCTAGCATGCATAATATATGAAGTTACCTGGCGCGCGAAGGAATATGTTATAAATATGTATGCCCTTCTTCCCTTTCATATGTAATCATCTGTAACCGATTCAAGTGATAATACTTTACAGAAAAGGGGGCATATCCCACTGACCTTCTGTCGAGAATGGCAGAGGGCACACTGGTAAGGATCCAGGTAGATAAAGGGAGGCTGAGTCCAACCCGATTTCACTCTTCGATGGATAATCACACAAGGGTTACCAATCACAGCTCTCAGAATATTCTGTTGTTGTTGTTTTTCAACTAAATCTTGCAGCACCGTACGATGGAATTTATCTTTTTAAATTAAACACCTGACAAACTTTTTCTGAGGTATTTTTCTTTTATTTATTTATTTATTTATTTAACATTTTATTTTTAAGACAGGGAGAGACAGAGCATGAACAGGGGAGGGTCAGAGAGAGGGAGACACAGAATCTGAAACAGGCTCCAGGTTCTGAACTGTCAGCACAGAGCCTGACTCGGGGCTCGAACTCACGGACCGTGAGATCATGACCTGAGCCGAAGTCGGCCGCCCAACCAACTGAGCCACCCAGGTGCCCCTGAGGTATTTTTAGATATCAAGAATTACTTGGATTTTCTGCCCCACTTAACTCTATTTGCTTGTTCTCCAGTGGCGGCTATCGGTGGGGAGTCCCCAACATTAAACTTGAAAACACCCAGTAGAACAAGATAACTTTATTCAGTTATAAATCGGGTGATGTGGAACACAGCCCGGCCAGCTGGTTTTGAATAACCTTGTAGGAACTGTTGGAAGTCGACTGAGCAGAGGGTCAAACGATTTGGTGATTCTGGCTCAGATCTTTTTCCTCTCAACGCCAAAGAGCGGGGAGTCACCTGGCCCAGGGAATGACTCAGTCTCTCAGTTCATTGCTCTCCCTTCTCCTTGTGAGAGGATATGGGTGTCCGGTACTGCGATGAAAACAAAAAAAAATCACGTGGCCACGAGAGAATCTGGGTCATTCAGTCCAGACTTTGTCTCTCAGCAGAGCAATGCTCAACTCCTAACAAAGAAGTCCCCAATTCATATTTTTTCTTAAGAGAAAAGAGGTGAAGTGTTCTTATAAAAGCTATGTACATACAAGTATATGTTTTATGTCATAGAGCGCAGTCTAAGCGCTTGAGCTCAGCAGGAGGGATGTCTATCAAATCCCAGCTCCCCGGTTACTAGCCACGTAGCTTTCATGCTAAGCCTCAGGGGTCTCATCTATGGAATTAGAATCATAGTAGGGCACATCTATATAAGAGATCTGTGAGGATCTCACCAGTGCTGGTGCTGGACACAAAGCAGTCACTCCAAGTGAGCTATCGATACTAAAAATATGGGGAAAATTACGTATTTGGGATTTATGGTCTGCAAAGCACATAAAACAGTGCCTGGTGTGGTGCTGATGAAGCCTCAACCATTATCATCCGTGTCCTCGCCCTCCTTATCACCAGGATTTCGTTACCTGAGTTGATACTTAGTTCCAAGGTTGGGTTTTTTTTGGTGATGCGTTTCTTCTGTTCCTTCTAACTGGCAATGAATTTCTGCTAATATGTCTGACATTTATCCCAGTATTTCCCAAAGTGACTCATAAAAGTGTTACTCAGCTCTCCACGACCATGAGACAATATTGGACTCATGGTAAATATTCACCGTACGTATCTATTAGTCTTTCAAAATGTTATTTCTATCTATAATTAGCCATTCTATCCATGGTCTGACAGCGGCACAGAATATTTACAGAATTGAGACTTCTCCCAATCACCCTGTCTACATTCTGCGATACAGAAATTCATTGTACTCGACTAAGCTCTGTTACTGAAATTGCTTCCCAGTCAGGGTCTGGCCTGGGAACCCCCTGCAGGTCTCCACTTAGAGATGGAACGGGTCTGACCTCGGAGCGAATCCTGCTAGGTTCCTGCTAGGACGCCAGCTTTCCTCCTGCTCATCCGCTTCCTAGAGCATCTCCTCTCTGCCTGTACTCCAGAGCCTTATAGGAGTGGATTGCGTTACGTCTCACCTTTTGCTTCTACGAAGCCCCACTGAGCAAAGGGACGTTTACCGGTCATTGAAGAACACACAATTCTCCTGGAGGTACTCTAAATACTAGTATCATGCTGAACCGAAGGCTATCCACTAAAATTACATTAAAATAATATTTATATTATTACATGTTATATATATGTTATATGGCATATGCATATAGTATATATATGTTAATATTTATATAGTATAACAATATATTAAAATAATTGATGTTTTTTGACCGCTAACCAATACTAGGCACTGCGTAAGCACGTTCATTATCTCATTCAGTATCTCACTTAATTCTCAAAATACTTCTTTGAGGAAGTTTCTCTTACTAACCCCTATGGCTGACACTGGATTGGCTGCTCAGAAGTAGTTTACATCCCACTTTTTCATGACTAACACTTGATGTGAGGAATGAGGCTCCAGCAGCCATTTTGCAACCATGGGACAGCAAGCACGAAGACAGATGCCTCCATGCTATGGATGGCAAAGCAGAAGGGCTCTGGACCAGAAGACATTCACGAACAGTTTCACAGGCCCTGAATGGCGCATCTGTGGATGTATTAGATCAGAAAAATAAACCCTTAAGTAACTCGGACAGATTTTTTTGTTCCTTGGGGCCAGTGCCTTCCTAATTAACGCACTTCATTTTATGAATGAGGAAACTAAAGCCCAGCGAGTTTGGGTACCTTTTTCCAAGTCATGCAGCTGGTAGGTGTTAGAGACAGGATTTGTACCCAAATCTGCCCAGTAACACACACATGCTATTAACCACAAAAACAGCTGCACTGTCCTCTCATTATTGTATTTCCATCAGTTGATCGTGGCTCATTGTTTCCAAACTGTGTGTCACAGAATTCAGAGACTATTCGTAGGTGAACCTCAGAAGAAGACTTCTGTGGTAAAATAACAAACCGCCACATGGATCGGTTGATTGGTTTAAACTACAATGCACATCCGCTTCTGAAAAACTCTGCCACAAAGAACCCTGACTGACCGGTTAACTCAGAGGTTCCCAAACTTACTTGAGTATGGAACACATTTCTTTTTTTTTAAAGCGACAATCCTATGAACTTCCTTCAAAACATTGTTGCCTGGCACACCAGTTTGGGAGGTCATTCACTGAATTTCAGTTAAGAGTTATTTCCTTAGCTTTGGTTTAAAGTGAAAGAAATGAGTCACAAATGGCTTGGTACTTTGTGAATATCCTCGAGGATTTTGTCCACTGTATAACCCAGGGCTCCCTGTAAAGACCCAAACAATAAATTTCTTTGGAGAATTTGGTGCCAGGACAATATAAGCCCCTCCTGAGGAAATTGTCTGCTTCCTTTTTTCTAATAATGAGAATTCTGTGACTAAGTGCGTCTTCTCTTTTGCTTTGCTTTCCGGTGGTTCAGAGACAAACGGGAAACAATTGCCGGCTCGGATTCCTGGGTTTTACGTACTTATGTTTTCTTTGCTCTGCTCTTGATTTTCCTTGGTCCTGATTCTGTGCTTGAGTTTTATTGGTATGACTGCGTATGTTCTTGTGAGTGACATTACATTCTTCGTGGAATGGGGTGGAGTATAAACAAAGTAAGCAAAAATCAAGACTGTCTTGAAAAAACATAAGTCCCATGGCCTCCTTGTCAATGTGGTCATGCCTGTGACGCCTGATCAAAGAAGCAAGTGAAGTCATTTAATTGGCTACTATAAAACTTGAAATTATGTCTTATGAGTAGCTAATAAAAGGAGGGAGGTAAATCTTCAAAGGGGACATATATTCTTAGAAATGAAACGTAAATACCTTTTCTTTTGTTCGACTATATTCTGCTATAAATTGAACTTTTCTTGGAACTAATTCTACTTCTCTAGATTGCTAAGCTAACTCGACATCCATACCACCAAAGTAGGTAACCGAATTAATCTCAACTGTAGGGGAGGAAAACTTTTCCCTTCTTCCCTTCTAGGGCCTAATAATTAAGTTGACATAAGAGAGATTCATGAGAGAAAAGCACATTAAATTCTGTACATTGGGGAGCCTCAAAGATATGAGGCTTAAAAAAGTAACCAAAGCAGGCAGCTTTTATACCTTTTAGACAAAGGAACGACACACTTGTGCAGAATTGACAAACCAATGGGGTTTGGGCTTGGGTAGCAAATTAGTGAAGAAGTAACAAGGTTTGTTCGTACAACCCTCTTGGCCTTGAATTCCCTGTCTCTGGCCATAAGGATGCCTCTACCCTCCTGGTATAGGGAGGATAGCTTCACGTGGGACATTTATTTCCTGTTGTCAGGGGTCAAAGGAGGGTCAGTGTCCTTGCACCAGCCATTCCTCAAGGAACTTTAGTTTAAAATCGTCAGTGTACCGGGGTGCCTGGGTGGCTCAGTCGGTTAGGCGTCTGACTTCAACTCAGGTCACGATCTCGCGGTCTGTGAGTTCGAGCCCCGCGTCGGGCTCTGGGCCGATGGCTCAGAGCCTGGAGCCTGCTTCTGATTCTGTGTCTCCCTCTCTCTCTCTGCCCCTCCCCCACTCATGCTCTGTCTCTCTCTGTCTCAAAAATAAACGTTAAAAAAAATTAAAAAAATAAAATAAAATCGTCAGTGTACCAAAGCGATACATTTTAGGGCAGCATGCTGACCTTCCCTTCACAACCTCGCATAAAAAGAAGATCAAGAAGGCAGACATGCCCTGTGATATATAGCTGAGGAAACTTAATTTAGCCAACCGTGGTGGACGGACCATTACTTCCTTGAGAAGGAATAGAATTTGCTATAACTCTCAACCCAGAGGAACGGTAAGTTATTCATGAGGCTGATTGCTTGTACCATTCATTAAAGGGACCTTCTGACAAGCCCCAGATCAATAAGCAAATGTTGATTAAGGGCATACTGTGAAATTCAGTAGGCGATACAAAGAAATACGATACAGGGGCGCCTGGGTGGCTCAGTCGGTTAAGCATTGACTTCGGCTCAGGTCATGATCTCATGGTTCATGGGTTCGAGCCCCGCATCGGGCTCTGTGCTGTCAGCTCGGAGCCTGGAGCCTGCTTTGTATTCTGTGTCTCCCTCTCTCTCTGCCTTTCCCCCCCTCACACTCTGTCTCTCTCTGTCTCAAAAATAAATAAAAAACGTTAATTAAAAAAAATTTTTAAAAAATATGATACAAATGTTGGCTCAACTGTTGAGGGTAGACTGCTCAGGTGTCGAGTAGCAGCTGGGAGAGCGAGTTCAGAGTATGTTATATGCAGCCGCTATTTTCAAGCTCCTGTGGAGCTGCTTTCAGACATCATTAAATTTATGGACAACTTTTCATTTCTCCTCATAGCTTCTCTCGGATTTTTAAAAACAACTTTTTTTTTTTAATGTTTATTTATTCTTGAGACAGAGAGAGACAGACAGAATGTGAGTGGGGGAGGGGCAGGGAGAGAGGGAGACACAGAATCCAAAGTAGGCTCCAGGCTCCGAGCTGTGGGCACAGAGCCCGACGTGGGGCTCGAACTCATGAACCGTGAGATCATGATCTGAGCCGAAGTCAGACGCTTAACCGACTGAGCCACTCAGGTGCCCGCTTCTCTTGGATTTTTTTAAAGCTCTAAACTCCAGGCTTTAATCTGTGGCATGGTGGCTGGTTGGATAAATTTCATGTGTGAAGATATAATATTTTTAAATATTAATATTTGCTTCTTCCTGTTCTTTCAGACGGCAAGAAGATAGGCCCTTCTTATGGTTTTCAGAAAAGGATTGTTACAACATAAGCTCAAAGAAACAAAAAAGAGTTCGGCTTTAGCCTTTGGGTTTCAATAGATCTTATAAACACATGACAGAGAAAATGGCTTGAGAAAAAAGGGTTTTCAGGAACACCTTTGTCGACTTTGTTAAAGTTAGACTATGTGAGACAGAAAATGCACAGGCTTAAATATAGAAGTTCATTTCTCTTTCTTGTAAAAGAAGTCTGGTAGTGTAGAGCTGACACTGTCATCAGATACTCAGATTCCATCTGTATTTCAGTTTCCTCCTAATACTGGTTTGCAGCCCTAAAATTACTTCCTGGTACAATCTGGTTGCCAGAGCTCCAGCCATTGTATCCCATCTGAGACAACAGGAACTAGGGAAAGGCAAAGGGTGTTCCTTCCTGCTGAGTCAGATCACTTAAGAGATCCCACACAACACTCATGCTTGTATTTCATTCACCAGAATTTAGTCACCTGGCTATTCTTAGCGACAAGGGAGCCCAGAAAACGTAATCTTTTGCAGGGCATACGCACTACAAAGAAAATCAGCGCTCTGTTACTGAAGTTTCTGAAGTGACTGAAGTAGAAAGAGAAGTGGAGATAGGGTCACAAATGGCAGTTTCTGCCTCAACCCTGAAGAACTTGAGTTGTAAAGTTGATATCATGAATACAAATTGAGCGTAGTCCTTGATTATGCAAGAGTATGTCTGCTCACTTGGGATGACATAGCCATCCTTTGGACTGGGCGATGAGGGGAGGAACAGAAAGGAGGTGAGAAGAAAATGAAGGACCCTGAGCAGGGTCCTATGCCCAGAGATTCATGACTGAACCTTCCAAAGAAAACTCAGATTGGAGGACACAAAAGCAGAGGTTCTGTGCCTTGCTCCCAGGTGAAAGCCCAGGAGGTGACAAGCCTCATGGAATTGCCCAGACCTATGTGTTGAGTTATCCATAATAGAAATGGCAGCCTGACACATCTAAGCAGGTAGAGCCGGAGAGGACTATTCTAGATCGCCTATGACCCTCGGATAGCGTGGGAGAACATCTAAATGTTTGCCCTCAAGCCCTTTGGCTCCATTATGAGGGGCTCAAAAGTAGCTGGGAGAGGCCAGCAGGCGTGAAGATACTTTGAGATTGAGATAAGAGGGAGGCAGGGTGACCTTCCTGGAACTACTACCAGAGACCAGATGGAGAACCCAGATGTCCTAGAAATTTCCAGCGGGGGTGATGCACATCTCCAGAGATGCCGGCTGGGACACACGCCTCCCCATCCTCCAACACTGAGGCTCTGTGAAACCTCCCCAAATTTAGCCATAACCCACAGAATGGGGTGGAGAGGGTGGTGAAAATCCTGAACTGAGAATATTCTGGATCTGAATGGAAAAAACTCTGATTTGACTGGATTTTCTCTAAAATGGCTGCGATTAAGTTATGCTACCAGACAGAGTGGGGGCTTGAGATTCAAATTAAGTTCAGCTCTTGGAAAAAAAAATTTTTTTTGTACAACTGAGTGTATGGCATGTGAAAATGCCTCTGTGGCACAGGCTTCCTCAGTCTGTCATCTCTCGCTCTCAAAAGTCATTCAGCTCAGAACGTTGCCACCTTCCTTCTTCAGCGGTAAATGAAAAGTAGTGACACATGAGCATTTTGCTACTTCGACTGAAGTTATTTTGAGTGAGCAGAATTTCACTGTCACGTTGCTTCAGTAACATTGTAGCTCATATCTGTGACTCACACACTCCCCGCTCCCCGCCGACAAGCGCCTACACAGGGTCACCTGGGCGGCTCAGTGGGTGGAGTGTCCAACTCTTGGTTTCGGCTCAGGTCATGATCTCACGGTTCCTGAGTTCAAGCCCCGCATTGGGCTCTGGGCTGACAAGGTAGAGCCTGCTTGGGATTCTCTCTTTCCCTCTCTCTCTCTCTCTCTCTCTCTGCCCCTCCCCTGCTTGCTCTTCCTCTCTCTCTCAAAATAAATAAATAAACTTAAAAACAAAAACAAGCACGTACACAGACGGCCCAAGATGTATTTCCCAGACTTTTGCCGCATCTGAAGTGACCACCTGGGCCCATCCTCGTCAGGGCTTTTCAGGTTTTAGCAACGGAAGTGCTGTGCCCCAGGAATCTCTTCAACGGTACTGGCAAACCAGGACGTTCAGTCACCCTTGCTTGGGGCTTCTGCACAGATCCCGAAGCCCTACCCTCAGAGCTTCTAATTCAGCAGGGGTGGGGGGGTGGAAGCCCAAGATTGTGCATTTGCTCACAAGCTCCGGGGGGATTTGATCCTGCAGGTCTGTGGACCATGTTGTACGGGCCTAAGAGACAGGTCAGTTTTTCCCATAATAAAGCAGTGATGTGGATCCAAATATTTAATGAATGACACACTTGTGGCAAAAACTTTGACCAAGATCTTTCAGTTTCTCTTCTCTTCTTTTATAGCAATTCCCTCGCCAGGCCTGCTCCTTGGGGCAGCGTTAGAGCTCATTGCTGGGGGCTTAGCCTAGAACCTGTCTCTCCCTCCAGCCCCTCTAGAAGTCCTATAAGCACCTAATTTTTAAATTTAATTTAATTTTTTATTTTTTTATTATTATTTTTTAAATTTACATCCAAATTAGTTAGCATATAGCGCAACAATGATTTCAGGAGTGGATTCCTTAGTGCCCCCTTACCCATTTAGCCCATCCCGCCTCCCACACCCCCTCCATAATTGTTTTTATTTTAAATCATTTTCTCCTAAAACCAGCAGAAGAGTGTTCTGTTATCTATAACTGACTCCTGACTGAAAAATCATGGAACACAGTTTGAGAAGTGGTAAAGGAAAGGGGAAAGGAATCGGTGTCCATTTCAGGGACGCGGGAAGAAGGAAACGCAGAGATTTCCTGTGAGTGCCAAAGCTTGTCCAGACAAAGCTGCGTCTGCACACCTCGGCCATTTACAAGCAAAACACTTACAAAGCCAGCTACAGAAAACCATATCAATACATTCCCAAACAATGACTGCAGTCAGCAAAGAAGTGACATCATCCCTCCTCTCAGTCAGAACAATAAGCCTACTCTAACCCCATAGACAACAAAAGCAAAAATCTGTTTGTCTAACAGATGGCAGTGAACAGGCTTGAAGGTCATGGTGATCCTTCTGTTGTCTAACCAGCCTCTCCCAGTACAGAATCTTACCCTAGAAGATTACAAATCTGAACACAACTGGGCACAGTAAAATCGCCTGAACCCAGGTCCTGCCTTGCTAAGAGGGGTAAGCACAATCTAGAAGAAAGGGGTCCCCAAAACCTCAAACCTCTCCCAGGAAGTCAACCACATAGCCATTCCTTTTGATTTTTTATTTAAGCCTTAGAACTTCACTCATCATGTAAGGTAGAAAGGAAAAAAGAAATGACAGACATACTCTCAACTACAAGGTCACTAATCTGTTGAATCAAGCATGGTGGGGGATAAAGTAAATTATGAAATCTCAATGTAGACGGTCCTTAATGTGAACTCAAACATGCCATTAAATTCTTGAAATTGGGTTATGTATGTGTAAGGACTCAGCATTAGATATTAACATTAATATTTCGGGGTGCCTGGGTCGCTCAGTCAATTGAGCATCCCACTCTTGATTTCGGCTCAGGTCATGATCCCAAGGTCACGAGATCAAGCCCTACGTCAGGCTCCACGCTGAGTGTGGAGCCTGCTTAAGATTCTCCCTCTCCCACTCACTCACTCTCTCTTAAAACAAAAAGATTAATATTTCCCCTGATGAAGCAGCACGCTGCCAAGCCTCGGCGAGTTGGTCTACGTGCATTGGTAGCCTGTCCAGCAGCAGCGACATTGACAAATGTAGGGAAGTACTGTACATTTTTTTTCTGCTTTATTTTCCAGCCTTCTTGAGATACAGTCAGTACCTAATGTTGTGTAAATTTAAGGCGTGCAACCTGGTGATTTGATACACGTGTATATTGCAAAGTGATTACCTCAATAAGGTTAGTTAACACCTCCATCACCTCACATAATTACCGTGTGTGTGTGTGTGTGTGTGTGTGTGTGTGTGATGAGAACATTTAAGAACTTAAGATCTACTCTTTGAGCAAATTTCAAGCATATAGTACAGTACCGGCCACTATGGTCACCATGCTGTGTGTGAGAGCCTGGAAGTACAGCACGTTGCATCAGCCTGATTCTCCGATGCCTTTGCAGGCACCTTACGCTGCCATCTTTGACTCATTGTAAAACTCCTTTTCTGACTTGCAAAAGACATTTTGCAACAGACACTTCTGTGTAAACTTGATTACTATTCAGTGAGGTCCCATTCTTACAAGGCAAAAGAATCGATATAGTCCTCTTTTTTACCCTCTCAAAATTTGACTTCTTATGTCAATAGAAGCTTTTTAACCATTGGGCTTTTTAAACGGTATAAAATAGGGCCCCTGGGTGGCTCAGTTGGTTAAGGGTCCGACGTCAGCTGAGGTCATGATCTCATGGTCGTGAGCTCCCACATCAGGCTCTGTGTTATCCAAGCCTGCTTCGGATCCTCTGTCCCTCTCTCTCTCTCTCTCTCTCTCTGCCCCTCCCCCATGCAGTCTTTCTCTCTCAAAAATAAATATTTAAAAGAAATAAATAGGGGCACCTGGGTGGCTCAGTTGGTTAAGCGTCTGACTTCGGTTCAGATTATGATCTCACGGTTCATGAGTTCGAGCCCCGTGCCAGGCTCTGTGCTGACAGCTCAGAGCTGGAGCCTGCCTCGGATTCTGTGTCTCCCTCTCTTTCTGCCCCTCCCCATCTCACACTCTGTCTCTCTCTGTCTCTCCAAAGTGAATAAACGTTAAAAAAAAAAAAAATGAACAATCAGGCAGAAAAACAATAAGGAAATAGAATTGAACAACACAATAAACCAACCGGACCTGCCAGACATGAATGAATCTTAAAAATACTGTGCTAAGACAATATTAGCCCCAAAATACACACACTGAATGATCCCATTTATAGAAACTGTTCAGAATGGGCATGTTCATAGAGATAGAACAGTACAGCACGTTGTACTGTTTAAAGTGTATTAGTGCTTTCTAGAAGATGTCAGGAGGAAACTTGACTGTGTCTAGCTGGGAGGGGAGAGGAAAGGTAGATATTCCTGTCTGGGACCCTAGTCTCAGATAATTCTGTGCGCTTAGAAATGACTTTTAACCTAAGTACTTCCTTGTAATTTTCTAAGTGAAACCAATATTAATCACCATTCATGCGTCACTGGAATTTTGCTAAGATTTGTGACATATTAAGCCTGAGCTGGTCAAGCTGGGAAGGGCTCCTCATGGGGCCCAAGAGGAGGCATGGGGAATGGGAACGGACAGGAGGAGAGCCAGTGTCTTCACCCACGTTATAGGGCTCCTGCAAGCATCAAAGAATGCTGTGTCTATGCAAGTGCTTTGCATGCATAGTACACCCTCTAAATGAAAGGAATCATTACTGTTCAATGAACCAGAAGAGTAGCTCGCTAAATTATTAGTGTCTGAGTTACTATTGTTCAGTTCTTATGCGTAGGGTCGTGCCAAAATTTTCTACAGAAAGTTTTGGTCTTTGAAAGAATGATGCGTCACAAACACAAACTAATGACACGGTCACTAAGAGTCATACATTGTCCTGCTACCTGTGACTAAAGGACATGCCAACAAAATTCTAAAATGCATAATAGAATTTTCTCAGTCCATTGACAGAATCTGAGACAGAACTGAGACAGGGATATAAAAGTATTTTGTTACCTGAAAAAATGCTAAACAAATGCCAGGTATTTTTATCATCTGAGCTAAGTAAGTTTCATTCATCTTGCTTTTTTTTTTTTTTTAAGTCCACGTCGAAAAATATCAACCAATTTCCAATTGGCTCCTATGACAATATTTATTGGTGCCATCTGCTGGAAGTTCCTGAAAACTTGATGAGGTTAAGGTGAAGCGAACCGTAAACAGCACAGGACATGGTATTTTAAGTACCTGTATCCCTCACGTATTAAAACTAATATAGGTACAGTTTCTGGCATGCATTTCGTGTATTAAAATCATCTATGTAGAACATGTTGATGCTGAATAAAGGAATATGTTTCAGAAATTGTAATTTTCATTCATTCCACCACTAGATTTTGAGCTCTTGGGGTCTGCCAGGCCCCGTAGGAAGAATTAGGGATGCAAGGAGGTGTAAGGAGCTGTGCCTGCTTGCAAGCGGTCAGGGTCGTCCATTTAGGGGGGAGATGCCTGATCCGTGAACAACCAAGTGTGACACAATGGGGTAAGCAACGACCCCACGGGGGAAATTGAGAAGGGGACCTTCCCAATCCAGGAAGTGTCAGTCTTTTCCAAAAAATTTTGAAATCGACCATCTTTGCAGGGATGGAGGAGAGAAGGAAGAATTACAGAAGAAAAATCAGACTTGAGAAAGCGAAGCTATCAGGCAAGTAGAGGTAGGAATTAAAAAAAAAAAAATCTTCCTCCAACCCCGTGAAACAGGTCACGTGGTCTCCGTGAACAATGAGCTCAATTTAAATTAATGTAGCCTTTCGTCAATGAAATGCACCGTGGATTTCAATATAGACAGTCTGCATTCTCCAGACTAATATATTTATCAGAAAACCCCAGCGTAACTCGCCCTACAGTGAATTCAGACACAGCATGAACCTTCCTGCTCTCCAGCAGGCTCACCTCAATCCATTCATTAATCCCGCAATAACACAACCCCACATTTTACACAGCTGAAAGTTTTGGCCCCCACTTGCAGAACCTTAGGAGAATTTACATGCTTGAGTAATGAACGCCGGCTTTCCACCAGTGGTCCTCAAACTTCAGGGTGCATCGCAATCACCTGGAGGGAGGGCTTCTTAAACTACAGAGTTTCTCCTTCAGGAGGTCCTGGGCAAGGCCTGATGATTTGCATTTCTGACAAGTTGCCAGGTGATGCTGCTGCTGCTGCGGCAGGGACAGCTCTTTGGGAACCGCTGCTGTAGACTTTAATAGCATAAATTTAAAAGAAATAAAGGCAGCCTTTCTGTCCCAGGGCAGCCATCAGCTCAAAGGGCAGCCAAGATGGGTGCTTACAAGTACGTCCAGGAGCTGTGGTGGAAGAAGCAGTCCGTGGGTGTCTTCTTCTCAGGGCGCCCTCCCCCAGCCCTCTGCACTCCATAGCCCCTTCCCCCCTAGGCCGGCTGATAAAGAGCACAAACCAGGATAGAGCAAGGTTATGTCACCTATCTGATTTGTGTGCATGGTGGTGGCTGCAAACTCCCCATTCCTAAGGGTGCAACCGATGGCAAGCCTGCCCATCACGGTGTCCACCAGCTGAAGTTTGCCGGAAGCCTTCAGTCTGCTGCTGAGGAGTGAGTTGGATGCCCGTGTGGGGCGCTGAGAACCCTGGAATCTTCTTGCTGGGTGGGTGAAGTTTCTACATACAAACTCTTTGAGGTTATCTTCTTTGATCCATTCCATAAACCATCAGAAGAAATCCTGACACCCAGAGGATCACCAAACTAGTCCACGAGCACAGGGGGATGCCAGGGCTGACATGTGCAGGCTGCAAGAGCCATGCAAAAGCCTTCCATGGGCCTTGGACGGGGCCCCAAGTTCCACCACATTATTGGTCCTCCTGTGCAGCTTGGAGAAGAGGCAATACTCCCCAGCTCCCCGTTACTGCTAGGGTGAGTAATGTTTGTAAAAGTCTTAGGTAATAAACAATTTAGGTCATGTCTGCTTCCAGGAGTTCTTTAATTTGTCTGTTAAACTAGTTATCTGCAGATTGTCCCATGAACGCCCTATCAAATTATGAAAGTTAAGAGTGCAGTGATGTTTGAAGACTATAAGTGATGGTGTTTCTTATTTCTAATAAGATAAACACTTTTGTCTTTCATATTAGGGAGTTTATGTGCTCAATGTTTAAAATGCTGTTTGATTTAGGGGCTTCTGGGTATCTCGTTTGGTTGAGGGACTGACTCTTGATTTTGGTTTAGGTCATGATCTCATGGTTTGTGAGCTCGAGCCCCGTGTCGGGTTCTGTGCTAACAGTGTGGAGCCTGTTTAGGATTCCTCTCCTCTCGCTCTGCCCCTCCCCACTGCATGTGCACTCTCTCCCTCTCAATAATAGGTAATTAAATGAATGAACTTTAAAAAATGCTGTTTGATATAATAGGTGTAAAAGAAATTCTGTAAAAGTGGAATGCAAAAAAAAAAGGCAAAGTATTCATCAGTTTTATAAGCATTTAAAAATCACTTATGATTTATTTGAAAAGTAATGCAGGGCACGTTGAAAAATAGAATTAATATTACTAGAAGAAGTCTACATCACTTAAAATCTCAAACCCAGAAATAAACATCATAAATATTTGATATCTTTCCTCCACATCTCTTTCCATATGTATGTGCACATATGTACATGTAATTGAAATAATTTGAGATATACAATTTTGTTTCTGATTTTTTTTTTCTTTTGGTATTCTATTTTGACCATTTTCCATATTATTTCAAAATTAGCAGGGTGCCTGGGTGGCTTCTTTGGTTAAACATCTGACTCTTGATTTCAGCTCAGGTCATGATCTTACGGTTCATGAGCTCAAGCTCCATATTGGGCTCTGTGCTGACAATGCAGAACCTACTTGGGCTTCTCTGTCTCCTTCTCTGTCCCTCCCCTCCCACCCCCCTTTCTCTTAAATAAATAAACATGTTTTGAAAGTTTAGCTAATCAGGGTACATTACTAATCAGGTTATTTCTGTGAGCAATAGAGATTGAAACCACGAATCCTATTACTGTTTTGCTGAGCAAAGTGTCCCCTGACCTCTTTATCCCTTCATTTTGAAGGTCATATCTCATCCTTCTTTACTTGTTTTGTCCCTGATCAATAGTCCATGGGAGGAGCGTGGGTCAGTAGGCAGCCAATGATCAATTGTCTTCCTTTTGTGGAAAGATTCTCTTGAACAAATAATAGGAGAGTTCACATTCTAGGATCTTCCCATCTGTATCCCCAACATCTGTAACCATCAGTGAATAGCACTAACTTTGAATACATCAAGTATGGCAGGTGTAAGTCATTGTTGTGGAGTGGCTCACCTTCTTAATAACTTCTTTTTTTTTTAATGTGTATTTATTTTTGACAGAGACAGAGCATGAGCGGAGGAGGGGCAGAGAGAGAGGGGGAGACACCGAATCGGAAGCAGGCTCCAGGCTCTGAGCTGTCAGCACAGAGCCCGATGTGGGGCTGGAACTCACAGACTGCGAGATGGTGACCAGAGCCAAAGTTGGACGCTCAACTGACTGAGCCACCCAGGCGTCTCTCTTAATAACTTCTCAATTAGAAATTAGCCTAGTTAATTGTTTTAACATTTCCAAGAAAACTGGTTTCAGGTTGGTAGGTAAAAATTTAGGATGGGAATGAAGTTCAAGGGCAGATGTATAGCTTCAGAAAATGTTTTTTGAAGTTTTTTGAGTTATATAAGTAATGATGCTTATCATAGAAAAAAGAGCTGTATCTTTCTTTTCCCCCCAAATTATTTTGTTTAGGCTCTCACTCTAGTTAATAATCGCTCTGGTTTGGCTGTAGACAATTATCACTCTACTTTTGGTTAAATCCCAATGCTTTTCGTTTCCTTTCCACCATAGCATAATGGTTAAGAACTTAGATTCAGAGTCGGAGGCCACTCAGAAACACTCTAGGTATTTCAAATAGGGGATTTAATAGGAGGAATCGTTGAAAAATGACGGGAAGGGTGAAGGAGCCAAAGAGGACAGTGAGATAACTGAGAGATTGGTAATGGCAGGCACCTGCTCCCACCCCAAGGCTGGAGGTGGGGGGAGGGGAAGGAGGAATAGAAAAGAAAAAAATGCTATTGCCAGGCCCATCAGGCATTCATCACTGTCACTGCCGAGGCTTACTGTCACCAGAAGCACTGACACACCACGGGGCTCCACAGCTGCTGTCCCCTATCCAGCAGCTTCTGTGGCCCACAGCACGGGTCTCCCCTTCTCCCACCTCCCTTCAGAGCCTCCCGTTGGCCCTGGGAATCCACTGAAAAGAAATGTAGTTTTCTGGACCTAGAATTCAGGGCCATCCAGCAGAACTTCCTGCAGGGATGAAAATGTCCTCTAATCTGTGCTGTCCAGTACGATAGCCACCAGCCACATGGGGACTATTGAATGCTTGAAACGTGGCTGCTGAAATTTAAATTTTATTTAATATTGGCTTAATTTGAGGTGCCATGTATAGCTAGTGGTTCCTGTATTGAATAGAGCAATACTGACGGTGGATGATGCACAGTGGGTCATGGAAAGGGCTGGATTGGAGCTCAGAGCAACGGGCAAAGAACCAAACAAGGTGAGGCAACCATTCGGCACAATGTCTGACTCATGGTAAGTACCCAATACATTTTCATTATAATTATCCTCTAAAATAGTTCCAAAACTTTATCATGAGGGGGCGGGGCAAGATGCAGGATGACTATGGAGCCACGGCAGTCCCAATTGTCTCCCAACACTTCTTATGGCTGTAATTCCACGGATGTGTTTGCGGAACAGTTTCTTTCCCTTCCGTGTTATTCTTTGTCTCTTTGTCTAGTGATTTCAGTCCTTCCGTTCTTCTTATAGTATGGACTGGTTTGTTTTGTTTCTTACTTGACTGACTTAATGATCATGGTATTAAAGCCATTCTGTAACGGATAACTGACTTAATTATCATATGCTATAGAAGTGTGCAATTATGCCAGAATAACCACTGCCACAGTGATATGAGTTTTCTTGCTAATTACAGTTTTGTTCCCAGGGGCGATTTTTCTGACACTGCTATGACATACTGTGAGGCTTTATCCATAACACAGTGCATGGTAAGCTTATGTCTGACTGACTTTTCCTTATTATATTCTTTGTGTAAAAAAAAAAAAAAAAAGACCTTCTTTTTTTAAGTTTATTTATTTATTTTGAAAGAGAGAGCCCTAGCAGGGGAGGGGCAGAGAGAGAATCCCAAGCAGGCTCCACAATGACAATGTGAAGCCCGATACGGAGCTTGAATTCATGAACTGTGAGATCATAGCCTGAGCCGAAATCAAGAGTCATTAACCAAGTGAACCACCCAGGTGCCCCTCCCTTATTATATTCTTAATGACAAGAAAGATTTGTGTTTGTAAATGTTATATAGGAACTCTGATACATTGCGGGGCTTGATTTATTACAAAATCTATGATTTTGTGCCCAAACTGGCACTGTCTGCCACAATCTCGTCTCTTTTGATGGTTTAAGAGAGCAGACTAGCATCTGGATACTTATTTTTTAATACAAATTACATAGATATACCTATATATTTGTTGGCTGCTTAGAGAACCGTATTCCCGTTGAAATTGACAGAAATTTCACAAGACCTGACTGTCCTCGCAGCGCTGTTGAAGGAGCATCTCGGTTCAAGTCAGCAACAGGCACACCTGGGAGTGGAACATTCTATCATGATGGTAAAAAATATATTTCTTTTCGCTGCTCAACTGCATTGTTAATTATGGTACATTTCCTAGATAACTTACAAGGCAGCCTTCTGAGGAAAGGGTAAACACGAAAGGAAACGTTGAGCCCTAAATGGAACCTAAGCCAATAATAACAAGATTAGCCTACACGCAGCTATTAGCCTGCAGAAGTTGCTATTGGTGCCACATGATGACTTGAGCACAGGCACATCAGACCTTTCCCGTAAGCCAGCCAAAGTCGTGGATTGCTCTAAACATTTCCTGAGGATATGCTTTTAACACTAGTGGGAGCTCTTTACATTAAGAAAAAAAATCACACGACCCACAGTTGTTCTGCAAATTTCTCTCTCTCCTATTACATCCAGTCCTCATGCCTGGGAGACTTATCCTTAAGGGCATCATTTGTGAAGACTTGGATCAAATTTTTTTTTCCAAGAATTCTAAGGCACCAGGGGGCACTTGGATGGCTCAGTTGGTTAAGTATCCGACTTCGGCTCAGGTCGTGATCTCACGGTTCATGAGTTTGAGCCCCACATCAGGCTCTGTGCATCAGGCTCTCTGCTATCCGCGTGGAGCCTGCTTCGGATCTTCTGTCCCCTCTCTTTTCCTCTTCCCCATGGTCATGCTCTCTCTCTCTCAAAAATAAATATTAAAAAAAAAAAGAATTCTAAGGCACTAGAACATGGAAGTAAATAATTCGCTACAATCTTCCTTTCTCACTCTGAACAAACAGTTAAGCCAATGACAGGAAACTAGTCCCTGGTCATCAGTTAGTGCTGTCTTTCAATTTCAAGTTACTTCCACACTTGATATGTATATGAGACTGTCACTCAAAGAAAATCACTAAAAAGCACATGAGAAGATGCAGAAGAAAAGGCAAACAGTTGTTTTCCTATACTTTAGAGGACACAGAAAGGGAAATGTAAGAAAAACACTAAAGCTTATTAAGCATTTACCTGTAGCATTTGACAGTGCTATTTCTGCTTTCCAGAATAGCCTCTATGTAGTTGCTGTCCCCTCAGTTTCAGCTGCTATGACACCCTGTATTTGATTTAGCACCTTATTAAACTCCTGGCATAATGCCTGGACAAAAGAGGGCAATTTCTCCCTAACTTTGGCATTCCAGACTATGATACTTGATTATCAACAATCGGGTGGCCTGTCATATTCTCGGGAAGCAGAGCCTTTCACCGTATGGGATTACTTAATCTTGGAAGGGCTTTGAATTTCCACTTTCTTGTGCTCTCTACAGTCACCCTAACACTCCTCCATAATTCTGCTTCTGATAAAAGGAATAAAAGAACCTGGAAGAAGTGAATCAAGGGCTATCGGAGCTGTCAGCTGTCCTGGGGAATGCAGAATCCATCCCCTTAACTCCAGTTTTCGTCTGATTCTTTCCATAACACCATGTTCACATCATGAAAATACATCAAATAAAATTCACAGCTTCCATTAGTGGAGAGTGGGCAGTGGAGGGACTTCCTGTCAGGCGTCGTGCTGAGGGTTTTATGTACATTCTCTCACATAATCCTCAGACCAAATCTATGAATTATTATTCTTATTTTTCAGATTCATAAACTAAAGCTTTGAGAGTCTAAGTCGCAG
This sequence comes from Panthera pardus, assembly GCF_024362965.1. Lineage (NCBI taxonomy): Eukaryota > Metazoa > Chordata > Mammalia > Carnivora > Felidae > Panthera > Panthera pardus. Next base: position 48,451,596 of record NW_026527002.1, read on the forward strand.
ACTCATAAATGGCTGAGCCAGGATTCAAACCCAGATGTGTCTGACTGCAAAGGCCATTTATTCAAACTGCTATGCTACAACTATGTTGTCTATATAAAATGCAACTTATTCTAAAGAAGGAAGACTTGCCAACACATGGAGAGTAATTGGAGACCCCAGGAGACAGTGAGATCCCAGGAAACATCCAGGGTAGGGATCATCCCTTATTAATAATAATAATAATAACAATAATAATAATAATAATATTAATAGTGAGAGCTACCTTTAACTGAGTGCCTACTAAAGGCCAGGCACTTTGTATTTGTTATTTAATTTAATTACCACAACCATCCTGTGAGGCAGGGATAATTATATACCCATTTTTCAGATGAGAAAACTGAGAATTAGAGACATTAAATAGCTTTCCCAAGTCACACTGTTGGCAAGTGGTAAGATGAGCCTTCTAGGTGAATCTCAGTGATTTGAAACGTCATTCTCCTACTTATTTTAAAATGAGTGCCTGGCCATGGAATCTGTTTAATAGATATCGAATGCACGGCATGAGTAAATGAATGAAAAGAAAAAATGAATGAATGGGGACTGGAATGGAATATGAACCTATTATGTAATGCCCAAGTAGGCCTTGGTAAGAATCTCTTAAAAACAAATTAGTAACAAACACATAATGCTTTGTTTTGCTCCAAAAGGTAGAATTGGGACAGATCAGTAGAAATTGCAGACTTCCTGTGGCTTCCCATACAGGAATCTGGCTTCAACATGTTCATTGCCTGGATGATCTTCAATTCTATGACTCACAGATTCTGTGAGAGTCAGTGTCTTTATAGAGGCATGATAATGAACTTTCCAACACAGAGCTGCGTTGTAAAACAGTGATCTGCCCATCTTTCATGGTGTTCCATCTATAGGACTACCTGCTGGAAAAGCTGTAGAGGAAATTATTAAATTGGGTGAGGTAGAAGATAGTTTGCAAAGGTAGCTACACTTACTCCCTTCCCCTTACCCATTCCCCCGTTGCAAGATGATGTTGCAGCTCCTCCCACAGAGAGATAGCATTCCTCCTGACCCCTTGAATCTGGGCTCGCCTTGCGACTCGCTTTACCATAGGGAATGCAACAGAAGCAATATTCTGCCAGTTCTGAGTCTAGGTCTCAAAAGGCCTTGCATAATTTCACTCTCCTAGAAATCTGAGAACCCTACGAGCAAACCCTAGCTAGGCAAGCCTCCTGGAGAACTCAGGGCGATGTGCCAAAGGGAGGTGGTACAGCCAATAGCCAGCCAACCTCTGGAAGCATAGCCACCTTGCTGACCGCAGATGCATGAAGAAGCTTAGTGGAGGCCAGACAGAAGGCCCATCTAGCTAACCTGTAAATTCACGGGCGGTAGTAAATGGCTGCTGTGTGGTTCTCGAAAGCAGCTCCTGAGATGGGAAGAGATAGGGGATGCCTGATGTCCTGATCAGAATAGGTCATGCCACCATCACCTGCCTGTATTCCAGAGGCCTGCAGGTACTCTTGCCGATAGATTTAGTAGCCAATGTTAATTGGATATCTTACTATTGGCCAGGAAATAGTTTTAATGACTTACGTAAATTAATTGTTAAGTCTCACAACCACCAACGAGAAATATATTATTATTGTTGAACTGATTTGACAGATATAGAAGCCATGACAGAGAACTGAAGAAACTTATCCAGGATACAGAGTTAGTAAGTGAATCCAGGATACAGAGTTAGTAAGTTTCCAACCCAGGAAGTCTAAAGCTAAAGCCCTTGCACTATTAGCCTCTTGCTATCCAATGTAGAGCGGGGACTATACTTACCTTCAAGAAACCTGGTGGTTATAAGCTTTCCCCCAAGGCCTTTCACCAGGCTCTCTTTACAAAGCACTGGGCGTCACTTAATACCTCATTCCTTTCCCAGGCTTCTCCCACCTCAAAGTCTTTTTTTTCTTACTTCCTGTTCCTAAGGAATTTCACTGTTACACTTGAAGCTTAGAACTGTGATCAGGAGAAACGGTTAAAAGGGCTCATTACCAAAAGTATGGGAGCAATTAGAAAAAACACTCCTTTCCCCAAACAGAATCAGTTTTCCAGTAGGAGACTTTCCATCCTGCCCAGAAATGGAAATGTGCATAAATTCGGTTTAGAAGAGTATATAAGATGGGCTTATGCAAAAGGCTTCAGCAGGGAATCAAATGCTAAATAAAATGGTAAAAGCAGATCTAATAATCATGCCTGATGTCCAAGATGTGTCCAGTTTTTTTTCGCTCTGATATAGTTGCCCTGCAGCTCATGTCAGTTACAAAATGTCTCAACTCACTCTTTTTCTTGTTGACTGCAACCAACTGCCAACACTTCAACCATAGTTAAACTAGTTCAGCAGGAAAAAAGCCAAGGAATGTATCCATTCCAACATTTTCTGCAGTTTGGTAGTGTATAGCTCTCTGCTGTAAGGTCTCTTAAATGAGAATTCCAGGTGCCAAACTGGATGAAACAGGACCAAGACCTATATACTTTTCTAGAAATTTCCTTTACCGTATCTAATTTCTCCCTTAGAGCAGGCAGTATCACGCCTTTCCCTACCAGTATTTTTTTTTTCTTTTTCTGACACCTTTTAGGGCCTTGGTGCAACACTCTCCCCACCCCTATTCCACAGATACACACAGGTAATTCTTGACTTGATGTGAGACAGTGGGAACCCCCTATCACTCCCCCCATCCCACTGCTAGGGATTTGACTGCTGCCTCTAGCAGGGTAGTATAAATGCCTGTCTATCTACTTATAGACCTTCTTTTTAATTCACCCGCTTGTCTAATTATTTTTTTAAATTTTTTTTAATGTTTATTTATTTTTGAGAGAGAGAGAGACAGAACATGAACGGGGGAGGGTCAGAGAGAGAGGGAGACACAGAATCTGAAACAGGCTCCAGGCTCTGAGCAGTCAGCACAGAGCCCGATGCGGGGCTCGAACTCACAGACCGTGAGATCATGACCTGAGCTGAAGTCGGACGCTTAACCAACTGAGCTACCCAGGCGCCCCCACTTGTCTAATTATTTTAAAGCATTCCTGTCATCTCATCTCCTTCTTGCTTGGAGCTTTTCAAAAAATATTTATTTATATATTTTGAGGGAGGGGGAGGGCCAGAGAGAGAGAGAGAGACAGAGAGAGAGAAAGAGAGAATTCCAAGAGACTCTGTGCTGACACGCGGTTCAATTCCACGAACCATGAGATCATGACCAGAGCCAAAATCAAAAGTCAGACTCTTCACTGACTGAGCCACCCAGGTGCCTCTTGCCTGTAGCTTTTTAAGGCCCTTAAAGGGTCCCCTAACTTCTCCCATCTCTTGAAATTAACCACCAGGCTCTCAAACCCAAGATGCCAGTCTTGTTCTGGGAAGTTTTCACGGACTCCTTTCTTTTTCTTTTTTTAATGAACTTTGTATTTCAGAACAGTTTTAGGTTCACAGCAAAATTGAGTGGGAGGTACAGAGAGCTCCCATATACCCCAGGTTCCTCATAAGCACACAGCCTCCCTCATTATCAGCATCCCACATCAGAGTGGTGCATTTGTTACAACTGATGAATCTACATTGACACATCATTTTCACCCAGAGTCCATACTTGTTGTTAGGGTTCACTCTTGGAGTTGTATATACTATGCGTTTTGACTGATGTAAAATGGCATGTGTCCACAATTATAGAACAGTTTCACTGTTCTAAACATCCTCTATGCTCTGCCTATTCATCCCCCTCTCCCCTCAATCCCTGGAAACCACTGATCTTTTCCCACTGGCTTCTTTAGTTAGTAAAATGCTTTTCGGGTTTCTTCATGTCTTTTCATGGCTTGATAGCTCATTTCTTTTTAGTGCTGAATAATAAATATTCCATTGTCTAGATGTACCATAGTTTATTTATCCATTCACCTACTGTAAGAAATTGTCACATTGCCTTCCACAGTCATTGTACCATTTTGCATTCCCACCAGCAATGAATGAATGTCCCCATTATTCCATGTCCTTGCTAGAATTCGGTGTTGCCAGTGTGAGACAGGGACCATGGGAACGAGCACCAAGTGAAAAACATGATGTACCTGGGCACTTTCTGTTGGCTGTTATTTTTAAGCCCCTTCTCTTACAGAGCAGATCCAGGATGTGGCCCAAAACAGAGGACCCAGGACCCAAAAACTACCAATGAGCTGCCTGAATTGCCTGCCAACGCTGGCCAATCAGGACAAGGCCCTTCCAGCCAATCAGAATGAGGCATTTTTTTCCCTTCCTCTTATTAGCCTATTGGACCTCAGTAAGAGCCGGAGAGGCAACTTTCGCTATATAGGCGGGGCTCCCCAGTGTTGGTGGAAGCCAGCCTAACTAGTCTTTGTTAATGCTGTGTCTCCCTTCATCTTAAACTGTAGCCCTGATAAAGCCTTGCCTGTGCCTTTGATTTTTGGGTCCAGCGTCATCTCTATCCTTGTCCAGGCTATGAACCCAACTTTGGTAGCAAGTATTGTGGATTTTGGCCTTTCTAATAGGTGTCTGGTGGTAAATCGTGGTTTTTACCATTGTGTTTTTATTTAATTTTTGTCTTTTGCTGTTGTACGTATTTTTGTGAATTTTCCTTTTAATATGTTTTTGTAAGAGTACTATATACTCAATAAGAGCGCCCTTTGTGCATCAGTCTCTGCCTTAGACTACTTATCCCAACCAGTCACATGGACCTGATGCTAATAATTTCTGATACCTCCTTGGAAATCTATCTCTTATATCTCTCCTCTCCATCCTTGACGCCCCACCTCTACCCCATATGTTGGTTTCACCCAACTCAAGTGTAGACCTGCCAATTGGGTCTTTGTTTTTAGCTAATTGAAATTTATTTAGGAAAACATTCTATACCTTTCATATTTGTCTTATAACTATAATAAGCCCAGAGAACTGCTTTTATACTCGCAGGTGTCTCTGGTTGTTCAACCGCCCATATGGCATCATTTAGGGTATAAGGGATTTGCTAATCAAATTAAAATGCAAGATTTATTTTACCTGGAGTTTTTACTAAAATGAAAATGTTCTATTCATGAAGTTCCTGTGTAAATCATCCTCTCTTTTTAATAAAATAGTATCCTAAAGGTTATAATCCATTCAATTTGAGCAAAAGTAGAGCCATTTAAGTAAAAGATATGTCTTGAAATTAAAATGTAAGTGACCATCCAAAATTATGTTTACAGCCTGTTCCTCTTCCCCTAAGCAGCCTGAGGTGATCTCTGAAAATGGTTCGCTATTCACTTGATCCAGAAAACCCGACAAAATCACGCAAATCAAGAGGTTCAAATCGTTGTGTTCACTTTAAGAACACACGTGAAACTGCCCAGGCCACCAAGCGTCTGCATATCTGAAAAGCGAGCAAGTGTCTGAAAGATGTCACTTTGCAGAAGCCATGTGTGCCTTTCTGTTGCTACAGTGTTAGAGTTGGTAGGTGTGCACAGGCCAAAGAGTAGGGCTGGACACAGGGTCGGTGGCCCAAAAAGAGTGCTGAATTTTTACTGCACATGCTTAAAAATGCAGAGAGTAATACTGAACTTAAGGGTTTAGATGTAGATTCTCCTGTCATCAAGCATATTCAGGTAAACAAAGCCCCCAAGATACAGCATAGAACTTCCAGGGCTCAGGGACCTGCGTGGCTCAGTTAGGTGTCTCCGCCTCTTGGTTTCAGCTCAGGTCATGATCTCACGGTTTTGTGGGTTCGAGCCTCAAGTCGGGCTCTGCGCTGACAGTGCAGATCCTGCTTGAGATTCTCCGTCTCCCTCCCTCTCTGCCTCTCCCCCAACTTGTGCTGTCTCTCTCTCAAAATAAATGAATAAACTTAAACAACAACAACAACTTACAGGGCTTATGGTCAGATTAACCCACACACGAGCTCTCCCTGCCACACTGAGATGATCCTTAATGAACAAGAACAGATTATTCCTAAACCAGAAGAGGAGGTTGCACAGAAGGAAAAGACAACAAAAGAAGAAGAAAAAGAAACAAAAACTTCTGGTCCGGGAGTAAATTCTGCATAACGTAAATGCGAATAAAGGTAAAAAAAATTATATTTACAAAAAGACCAAAATTGACCCAAATTTGTTTGTTTTGAGGTAAAAGTGGTATATAACATTATATGAGTTTGGGGTGTACGATGTTATAATTGTGGCTTTAGTTGTCCATTAGCAGCTTCATTTGGAGGTTGAATCCATCTTAAATGTAGATTCTGCTTTGTAGATACAGCAGAGTGAGAAAAAAATCCAGCACAGGGGAGAAGATAATGAAGAAAACTCCCTGACGAAAGAAATTCCTCATCCTTGATGGAGAAGGTAAAGGACCAGGCCAAGCAATGTGGGAGAAGCATTTCCTCTTCCCAGGAACTCCCTACTCCCATTTCCCCTCTGTCTTTGGCAGGAAGAGTCTCCAGGTGGGAGAAGGGTGGAGGGACAAAGAGTGGAAGGGCTTACTTTGGCTTAAAGATGTCTGCAAGGAGGACCTTGCCTGCACACATACTGCCCAGAGTTCGATTTTCCCTTAAATACACACCTACACGCATGCACACATACATACATAAATGTATTAAGTTTTGTTAAAGTTATGCAAACCAAAATTAACTAGTTCTATAAATGTATTATTGGTAAGAACATAAGTCAGCAGCGTCCCCTTTCACCATCCCCCCCTTTCTTAGTGGAAATCAAGTCTCATAATTGCTAGTAACTGCCTCAAACTCTACCTGAGTCATTCCATGTCCCTGGTCTCCATTGTACTATTTTCCTCCTTTCAGGAGGAATAAAGTCTGATTGTGAGGTTCTTGAAGCTTACACAATTTTAGGGACTCTTTTTTTTCAAAAAGAACATAAGATTTCAAGTACAGAATTAGAGCTTTAGAAAGATCCCTAAAGCTTAAGCTTCGTTAGCTTCATGGCACATCTCTGCCTCTGCCTTCAAACGAAAACACACATCTATTGTATTGAATGATCCTGTTGCCACTGTCTCCCCAGCCACGTGCCATGTTTGGAACACAAAATCTCTTCATAATTTTACAGTCAGGTTGTTCCTCAAAGCCCACTTCCTCTACGGAAGTTTTCTATTGAACTGCAAAAATAGTAATATTTCTCTAATTCCCCTTTCTCTAAAATTTAATTCTATATCTTCCCTCATTTGTCACCCTGTACCACACACTTATCCCATTGGTTTTTAAGGCAATTAAACAAATACATATAGTCATTAGCAGCCCGTGATGCACAATTGGGTGTGAAGTTGTTTTTGCGTATCAAAGGAAATGAATTTAGTTATTATCTGTATCACTAAGTTTGAGGCAGAGGCCCTTTCCTATATGCTAACAGCTTTAGAGGAAAGTAAGCATTTCTAATATTTGACTTAATACGACTGCTTTGCTAGAAAAAAAGTAAGATATTAAATATTAAAGATGACCAGATGGAAGCCACCGAAATCAACCGAACGGTAAGCTCACAGGCTCAAAGTGTAACCCAAAGCATTAGTGGAGCTGAAGCTGTTTTTCTTGAGCATTATGACTCTTTTTATTTGTAAATGACAATGCCAGAGCTCCAAAGACACAATCTTTTACATCAAACTGTCATTCGAATATGCGGCTCTTTCCTGCACCATCATGTTACTGCTGAAAGTTTTATTTCCCGGTAATACTGGGGGTGGTAATTAGAAGGTGTATTATTTCTGGCCAACCATAATGGATACAACCGCCGCAGAAGGTTAATGGCAATGCTGCAAACACTGCGGCCCTTAGCTGTTGGAGCAGGGAGCGCCGTGCGCTCCAAGCGAAAGTTTTTAAATAAAGGCTCTCCTCTACTTGGTGTTCGTAGACCCCCCTAAATGAAGTCCGTAAGCCGTCAGATTCACACATGTCACTTGGAGGGATTGCAGCCGTGGGCAGAGCTTTCCCGGGTTGGGCAAACAAGAGTTTAGGAGGCAACTTCTGGAGGGAAGGAGCCTTTGGAGCCCAAGTTCCTCTTTCCCTGTGTTGCCTTCTCTGTCTGCCTCTGCTCACCCAGACCCCTCCAGCTGGGGTCCTCCTCCTGCTGTTTGCTCCCTCAGCTCCTAAGGCCAGGACATCAGGTCAAAGGTCACGAGCAGGTCTACCCACATTACCTGGCCTGCTCCAGGCAAAAAAGTACCAAGGAGAACACCCTATTATATGTCTACATACTTAAAAGCCATAAATCAAGCTAATAAACTGTTAAATAAAATATATTCTGCCCCCTATCTTTATCATAACATAATTTTTTTTAATGCATACAGCTATATTTTAATGAGTATAGGCAAATTACCAGAATGAAGAAATTTAACTGTGTGCCTATGCTTAGCCTGGTGATGGACCGAAGATGTTTAGATAAGCAATAAAATAAAAACTTAACACAGTTTACAAATGATATATTTACTCCATAAAATTTATTTTCTTCTTTTCATCTTAGCGGAATCACTTAATTTTGCTATTATAATCAAGATTTTATTGTATTGTATTGTATTGTATTTACAATCAGTGTTTTGTTAACAATAATGCTGAATTACATAACTTTCTTGAGTTACTGTAGCTCTTGGAACTTTTTAACATTTATTTATTTTTGAGAGACAGAGAGAGAGAGACAGGGCACAAGCAGGAGAGGGGCAGAGAGAAAGAGGGAAACACAGAATCCGAAGCAGGCTCCAGGCTCTGAGAGCCTGACATGGGACTCGAACCCATGAACCACAAGATCATGACCTGAGTTGAAGTCGGATGCTTAACCGACTGAGCCACCCAGCACATAGCTCTTGGAACTTTTGAGCTTAATTTTACTTCAGAGAAATTTTGTTCTGCTAAAGCAGTAGCAACTGAAATAGTGATCAAATTCTTAAAGCAATACTTATTTCAGAAAATGAAGAATTGGGAGTTTCTGGTCTGGCATGTAAATAACTTAGAAACCATCACTCCATCCTAACAAGTAAAAAGCTGAATAAACTGAAAATCAACAACTCTTCTGAGATCTGTCCGAGAATTGAGGACATGAAGCAAACAGCTGCTCCCCAAATTAGAAGACAGGCAGATACAGAGAATAATAACTAGCCAGAGCAGAAACCCGTGAGCAAAAACCTTCCAGGGTTTTTGTACCTTTCCAGGGTAACAGGTAAGGGATAGGAAAACCCAAACTATAATTGATGAATTGCTGGAGACTGAGTGTGGACAAGTCTGAGAGTTAAACGCGCCACTGGGGCCCAGTCTTTGGGGGACCCCACACTTGTCAGTTTCACTTCCTGAAGCTCTGCCAGGTTCTGACAATGACTATTGGAGAAAAATCCCCTCGTGTCTGGCAGGGGAAGGAGGAAAGAAACCATATTGAAATTTGCCTTAACATCCTGTTCATCTTAATAGGATCTAACCTCTTGAGAAATTATTTTGCCAACACCTAACTTATTGGGATTTTATCAGAGCCTAACTGACCTGGGGGAAGAAAAACACCCAACCACACTCAACCCACTCTGGCAATGTTGTCCCACCTGAGGGGAGTATATATAATCTGATAAGCAATTGTAAAGTTCACAGGTCCCCTAAAAGACTGAGACTTGATCATAGGTCTATACAATGCTTCCCCACTTCACCTCTACCTTATAGCACATCACTAAAGCCTTATTTACTGCAGTTCCTTTTTTCTAGTACATCATGTCTGGCTTTCCACGAAAAGTTACAGGGCATACTATAATGCAAAAAAAAAACTTAGTCTGAAGAAACAGCAAGCCCCAGAACCAGACTCAGATATACAGAAATGATGGAATTGTCAGACTAGGGATTTAAAATAGGTATGATTAATATGCTAAGGGCTCTAAAGGAATAAGTAGATAGCATGCAAAACCAGATTGGTAATGTAAGCAGATACCAGCATACCTCAGAGATATTATGGGTTTGGTTTCAGACCACTGCAATTAGGTATACGTTGAATTAATGCAAGTCACATCAATTTTTTTGGCTTCCTCGTGCATATAAAAGTCACGTTTATACTATGCTGTAGTCTAGTAAGTGTGCAATAGCATGGTCTGAGGAAACAATGTACATACCCTGATTAGAAAATACCGCTAAAAAATGCTAACCATGGTCTGAACTTTCAGTGAATCATAATCACTGATCGCATTTCACTGTAACAAATATTATAGTAATAATGAAAAACTTTGAAAGAGTTCAAGAATTACCGGAATATGACACAGAGACATGAAGTGAGCAAATGCTGTTGGAAGAATGGTACCAATAGACATGCTCAACACAAGGACAGGTGCTGGGGTGTGGGGTGAGTTACCCTGCCCAGTGCGGGAAGCCTGGATAGAGAGTGTGTGTGTGTATGTGTGTGTGTGTGTTGGAGGGTACAGTTATTTGTGATTCAGGGCCCACAGCCTTTCTCCTCTAGACATTCTGTTACCCTCCTGGTCCAGCTTTGTTCGTTATGAACAGAAGTAGAGAGTCCAGAAATAGCAACGCATTTTTGACAAAGGAGCAAAGACAACACCTGGAGCAAAGATCATCTTTTATTTTTTTTATGTTTTATTTATTTATTTTGAGAGAGAGAGAAAGAGAGCATGAGCAGGGGAGGGGCAGAGAGAGATGGGGAGAGACAATCACAAGCAGGCTCCAAGCTGTCAGCGTGAAGCCTGATGCAGGGCTCAATCTTATGAACTGTGAGATCATGACCTGAACCAAAACCAAAAGTTGGATGCTTCACCAGCTGAGCCACCCAGGTGCCCGCAAAGATCACCTTTTCTTTCTTTTCTTTTTTTTTTTTTTTTTCAGTATATGAAGTTTATGGTCAGATTGGTTTCCATACAACACCCAGTGCTCATCCCAAAAGGTGCCCTCCTCACTACCCATCACCCACCCTCCCCTCCCTCCCACCCCCCATCAACCCTCAGTTTGTTCTCAGTTTTTAAGAGCCGAAGATCACCTTTTCAATGAACAGTGCGGGGGCAACTGGACATCCACCTGGGAAACAATGAATCTGGTCACAGATCTTACACAAAATCTTCACAAAAATTAACGCCAAATGGATATAGACCTAAACGTAAAACACAAAGCTATAAAGCTCCTAGAAGATAACATGGGAGAAAATCTGGAAGCCCTTGGGTTTGGTGATGACTTTTTCTGTACACCAAAGGCATGATCCATGAAAGAAATAATTGATAAGCTGGACTTCATTAAAATCAAAACCTCCTGCTCTGCAAAGGGCGGTGTCTACAGAATTAGAAGATAAGCCACAGACTGGGAGAAAATATTTGCAGAAGATGTATCTGATGAAGGATTGTTATCCAAAATATACAAAGGACTCTTAAAAGCCAACCATAAGAAAACAGACGACTCAATTAAAAAAAAAAAACAGGACAAAGACCTGAACAGAAACCTCATCAAAGAAGATACACAGACGACAAACAAGTGCATGAAAAGATGTTCACATCGTATGTCATCAGGGAAGTGCAAGTCAGGACAACAGTGAGCTACCACTCTGATCCTATTAGAATGGTCAAGATCTGGAACACTGACAACACCAAATGCTGTGGAGGATATGGAGCAACAGGAACTGTCAAACTTCGCTAGGGGTGATGCAAGATGGAATAGACACTCTGGAAGACAGTTTGGCAGTTTCTTATAAAACTCAGCATACTCTTACCTTATGATTCAGCAGTTGGGCTCCTTGGTATTTTCCCACAAGAGTTAAAAACATTGACACAAAAACCCGAATACAACTGGGGTTTATAGCATCTTTATTCACAATTGCCAAAACTTGGAATCCACCAAGACCTCCTTCCAGTAGGTGAATCGCGGTACGTCCAGACCATGGCAAATTTACTCAGCACTAGTAAGAAATGAGCTATCAAGCCGTGAGAGGAGTTGAAGAATCTTACTAAGTGAAAGAGGCCAATTTGAAAAGGCTACATATTGTACAATTCCAACTACATGCCACTCTAGAAAAGACACAACTATGGAGATGGTAAACAAAACAAAACAAAACAAAACACCAAAAAACAACCAAAAACCCAGCTTGTTAGGTCTTCGGAAGAAAGGAGAGATGAAGAGGTGAAGCACATGACAGTGTGGCATAGTTGGTACTAAAAACTAGGCTGACTTTTAAAGTGGTTCAACTTTCTATTACGGTTTTGCGTCAATAAAACTGTGGCACCTGCCAAGGCTGAAATCCCATTGCCACCTGTACCTCAGAAAGAATAAAAGATTTTTTTTTTTTTTTTTTTTTTTTAAGGACAGTTATCCAGGAAGTTACCCACTTTCCAGCTAAGGTCCCTTGGACAATTGACCTTACAGAGCACATCAGTATACTCTGGTTTCTCTTCAGATCGTATACATCTTTCGCCTTTTACAGAGCACATCAGCCCCCTTTGAGAAATCTTGTGTCCTGAAATCCTTAATGCAGTGGGTTCTCCTAAAGGAAGCTTTATTTAGGGGATCACCAACAGCTTCAAAAAACCCTTCTAGGCTGAACCCCTCTGGACCCGAGGAATAGTCGTGTGCTGCGGGTACCGGAACAGGGGGCAAGGTGGAGGGGACTTGCCGGCCGCACAGCGGGACCCGCAGCCCGACACCGGTCACTGGGGCGCCTGCCGGGCCCGCAGGGCAGGCGGGGTCGGGCGGAGGGCCAGGTCCGCCGCAGCCGCCGCCACCACCGCCGCGAGCCCAGACCTGCCCGCCCGACCTGACCGCGCAGTCTCGCGGGATCGCTCAGCTCTCGCTCCCGGTGCCGCTCCGGAGGCAGCTGGAGTTCCGGACGCTTCCCGGAGCCGTCTCAGGTCGCGGTGCGCGGACGGTAGGCTGGACGAGGACTGGAGGGAGGGCTGCCTCCGACCGCCGGCCGAGCTGAGGCTCCTCGGGCCGGCCGGACGGGGGGCCGGGGCCGAGTGGGTCCCGGGGAGAGCGAGGCGGGCCTCGGGGGCGCGCGCGGCGGGCTCGGAGCCACAGGTGCGGGGCAGGCGGCGGCGGGACAGGCCGCTCGGGCCAGAGCTTCCGCACGAGTTGGGGCCAGTTCCTGAAGGGCGCCGCCGGGTCCCCGCGCTACCGAGCGGGGCCGGGACGCTGCTGCCCGGCTCTAGGCCTGGGGCAGGTGCAGGGGTGTGGGGCGAGTTAGTCTGCCCCGCGCTGGAAGCCTGGGCACCCGGGGAGGGGGCGGGCGGGGGTGTTGGGCTGGGCGTGCGGTTATTCGCGATTCAGGGCCCAGACACTCCGTGGCCCTCCCGGTCCAGCTTGGCTCCTTTTCCCTTTCGCTCGCCCCTGCCCGGGAAAACGAATTTCGCTCCTCCGGGAGGAATCCTAGACGTCTCCCCCTAGTTGGCCTTTTGAAAAACAGAAAAGTATATTCCCCCAGAGACCGCCACAAAAACTGGCTCTTTGGAGTCCTTAAAGAAGTTTAAGAAGTCATCAGATCTTAAGAAATTACCCTGGGACAGAATTTTCCTGTGCGTGGTAAGATATCCAACAGGGGCCTTAGATTTCACGATTTTATTAATACGTTGAACTTATTCCCAACCCCAGCATGACTTTTTTTCCCCTCCATCTCACTCATCCTCTGCCCCCACCCCCTCCCCCCCTTTACCGGGTGTTCTAGACAGCGTAAATGTTCTATCATCAGTTCCCTAGAGATGAGACTTGCTCAACAGATTACATATTCTGTGCCAAAGCAGGTGGAAGGTGTCTCCAAAGGACCGAATTTTCCGTCATTTTTCCAGTGTTAGTTATCCAAGGGTCAAAATCTTAACTCTGCACTTTAATGTCCCTATTTGAGTTTATGACAAATGTTGCAGATACACTCCCTCGGTTGTTTTTACAGTAATTGACCCAGAACTCATTTTCAGGAAAAGAACTTCCTTCAAAATGGTAAAATAACGAAAGAGGAATTTGAACATTTTATTTTCGGATGGAAATCAGAGAATGAAAAGAAAGATTAATCCAAGCCATGTGGTAAAACCAGGAATTTGAAGAAAATGGAAATGTTTCCATTTTTGTGGACGTGTATTTTTCTACCCTTCATACGAGGACACAGTCTTTTCACCTGTGAACCAATTACTGTTCCCAGATGTATGAAAATGGCCTACAACATGACATTTTTCCCTAATTTAATGGGTCATTATGACCAGAGTACAGCTGCTGTGAAAATGGAGGTGAGTATTTCTTCATATATTTATACAGAAATAGTTTATGCTCTGCTCTGGAATAAACTATAAATGTTGACTTTTTTTTTTTTTTTTAAACACCGTAAGGGATTTCTTCAAATTGTGCACAAGTCATATTTTGAATACATCCTTTTGAAAATTAATTCCTCCTACTAACTTAAATTTTGTGTAGATTTGTGGCCTTTGATAGTGGATTTGCTTAAGATAGGGTTTCTTTTACATGAAAGGTAGTTATGATTTTGAAGTACCTTACACCTGGCAAATATTTTGCTTTCCTGAGTCAATTATGGTAGTTCCTCTAGAAATGTGAATTCTGAGTTTTTCCTAATTAAATGAACATATAATCTATATTGCCTGGACTAAAAGTGCCTGAACTACATACATACCTTGTCGTAAGTAGTTGTTAATGTTCACTTGGCACAGTTTTTCTGTGGTAAATCAGTTGCTGGAAGATTTGGGGGCTGTAGATAGTGTTTTGCTGAAAAGTGACCTTTTTTTTTTTTTTTTTTCCAGCAGAACACTTAAGTATTCTTTGTAAGATACCAGTTAAAAGAAATCACAAGTCTGGGGAGAGGCAAGTGACACTTAAGATTGCCTTAGGTGCCTTAGTTACCTGCCCCTGGTTTAGAGATATGCAGATTGCTAGGGAAGTGTGGGAAGAGAGTTACCTGTAGAGACAGGAACCTGCCCTGCCATACAGATCTGTTAGGTTGATAAGTCTCCTGAAAGAACATCCCTTTAGAGTGTTGCTAAGAAATGAAACCCTTACAGTTTTAATATAGACACTATAAAATCGATTAGTTTTGTTTTTGCACATTCAAGTCTTCCATTGTTGTTTCGTTGAATAGGGTTTCGACTACCTCGTTGTAGATTCAGATCTAAAATAACAGAGCTTTTAAAGCTAAGTAGATGTACTTTAAAAGGATTTACAAATTACTGTATGGTAATCTTTCAGTGGTTTTTCAGACCAACGCAGAATATCCTTTTTAACACTGAACAAATGATGCAGTGATCGGTTCATTGATTAATCAGAACCATTTTGATAGTTTAATCTGATTAAAATAAAGTATGTAGTAGGAGTACCTTCAAAGAATAATTATATAATTCATTCATGTTTTCTCTGATATGTTTTATAGCTCATGTCTTACCAAGTTCTTAAATATTTTTAAAATATTTATTTATTTATTTATTTTTGAGAGAGAGCATAAGCGGGGGAGGGGCAGAGAGAGAGAGAGAGAGACAGACAGACAGACAGACAGACATAGAATCCCAATCAGGCTCCAGGCTCTGAGCTGTTAGCTCAGAGCCCAATGCTGGGCTCCAGCTCAGGAACCACAAGATCATGACCTGAGCCAAAGTCGTTGGCCGCTCAACTGACTAAGCCACCCAGGTGCCCCCACAAAAAATTAAGAAATATATATAAATAAAATGAGTAACATTACAAAAGAAACCAATTATGGTTAAGAACCCCTGAACCCTGCATCATATAGGTTGAAGAAACTGAAGCCCAGAGAAGTTAGGATTTGTCCAAAGTCTAAGCCTATAATCTGACAGTCTTCTCTGTCAACATGGACCATAATGTCATCTTTTTTTTTTTTAATGTTTATTTTATTTTGAGAGATTGACAGAGTGTGAGCAGGGGAAGGGCAGAGAGAGAGGGAGACACAGAATCTGAAGCAGGCTCCAGGCTCGGAGCTGTTAGCACAGAGCCCAACGTGGGGCTCGAACCCACCAACTCTGAGATCATAACCTGAGCTGAAGTTGGATGCTCAACAGACTGAGCCACCAGCCGCTCCCCTAATGTCATTTTAATGTTTATTTATTTTTGACAGAAAGAGAGAGAGAGAGAGTGCGCGCGCATGAGTGGGGGAGGGGCAGAGAGAGAGGGAGACCCAGAATTGGAAGCAGTCTCCAGGCTCTGAGCTGTAATGTCATCTTTAGATGTTTTTTAAGCCTTTGACCTTATTGGATAAAAAAAGACAATATACCCTAACATTCAGAATGTGATGTATTAATATTAGTCTTTGCTGCTGCTTCGCAAACTTAATTTCTATAAAAATTAAACTGGGAATTTTGGTGTTTTTCTTAAACTGCTATTCAGACCAGACCTACCTCCCTTTCTCCTCCCTATCTGTGCCATGAATACAAAGTCTCAGTTTTCACCAGTCTCTCCCCCCTGGTGTCGTCAAAGTGATTTTATTATAAAACACATATCCAGGTGGCTCAGTCAAGTTGAACGTTGGACTTTGGCTCTGGTCGTGATCTCACAGTTTGTGAGTTTAAGCCCTGCCTGGGGCTCTGCGCTGACAGTGTGGAGCCTGTTTGGGTTTCTCTCTGTCTCCTTCTCTCTCTGCTTCTGTCCTGCTCACTCTCTGTCTCTCAAAATAAATAAATAAACTTAAAAATAAAATAAAACGTATATCCATAGTCCACTTTGGGGTTAAAATTCTTCACCATTTCCTTAAAGCTGGAAGAATAAAGACCTGACTCTAGCGTAGTATGCAAGGCTCTTCGTATGTGACCCTGCTCTCCTGTCCAGCTTCCTGTCTTGTCCCTTCTCATATTACATGATCTCCATCAGCCAAACTGACCTGTTTGTAGAACTCACATCCACATTACTCCCTCTCACTTCTCTACCTTTGCACACATTGTATTGGTTGCTTCCCAGGCTCTCTACCTATCCTTCACCGGCTCAATTTCTGCAGGTCTCAGTTAAAGCAGTAACTCTGTGCTCAGTGAAGCCTTCTTTCATCTTTCTCCCAAGCATATGTAATCTCCTTACTTTCTACACTCTGATAGTACTTAATATACGATGGTTCTTAAATACTTAACTACGCTGTATTGTAGTTATAGGTGTGGTTCGCACTAGATTGCAAGTGTTGAGAGTAGGGATATTCATTTTTTTCCCCTAATGGCTAGTACAGTGCCTCAGAGCATGATAGATACACAGTAAAAGCTGAGTAAGTAAAAAGGTGGTGTTTCCTGCTCTAAAAAATCAACAAAGAGAATTTTACCTACAAATTTTTACCTTCCACCTCTGTCGTCTGCAGTGTCCAGGTGAAAGAAATTCTGATATTTTTAGGTGGTTTCATATCACCCACTTTGGTTCTACCTGAGCCTAGTTCTGATAAAATGTATCAGTTGACATCCTCTGTTTCCTCTAATATTTCCCATTTTAGCATGACACATGTTTCTTAGGATTCATTTAAAGAATTTTATTTTTAACCATTTATATTTACTTGTATGGAGAGCCAGAATTCATGTTTTGATTGGCCCACTGTATTATAAATCATATGTAACAGATTTTTTTCAAACATTGTACTGTAAACAAAACAAAAACACTATTACAATTCAGTCAAATACTAAATTATAACTGCATATAGCTCAGCTTTTACTAAAAAAAAGGCATTTTACAGCTTCTTTAAAGAACAGATTGGGTTTTATACCTCCAACACAACTGTCTTCGATTATTGCTGGTCCCTGTTGAATTTCCTGTGTTCCATATGAATTAATGTTAGGATGAGGGGCTGAAGAATTATCAGCTGATTATGGCAACCAGTTGTATCTTCTTAGCCACCAGGGATTCCTTATGTCAAATGATCTATCTTCTCTTAGTTTTCATTTTGTATGAGGGCTGTCCTGTTTTATAGAATTCGTAGTATCTGCTATCAGTGCTCATCTGTGATTATATGAGATGGGTTTAGAGCAGTGGTTCTCAAAGTTCACTTCATAGACCAGCAGCTTGTGAGCTTGTTAGAAATGCAGTTCATGGACCCCATCTCACCCAGTGAACCATGATCTGTGAAGATGGAGCCCAGGAAACTGTGTCTCTTATGCATGTTAAAATTTGAGACCCATTGGTTTAGAGCAAGGAGTGCAAACTCGTAAAATAATAAATATTTTTGGCTTTGCAAACCATACAGACTCTGTCACAGCTATTCAACTCTGCAATCGCAGGAAAAAAAAAAGCAGCCATAAATAATATGTAAACAAATGAATGTGGATGTGCTTCAGTGAAACTATTTACAAAAACAGGCAGTGGACTGGTTTTGGCCCACAGCCTGTAGTTTGCTGAACCTGGTTTAAGGTATTTGAAAGTGTTCTTAAGGATTATAAACACAGAGCATGTACTAAGTAAACATTATTATGCATTCTTGTTGATACGCTACCTGAGCTATATGTAATTTACTTTCCGCATAAATTTTTCTTAGGCCAAATTTATCACAGACCACTGACTGGGATATTCTGGTTCTTTGGTTTTGTTTCAGAGATTGCTTGAAATAAGGGACTTAAGTTTTTTTTCCTTATTTTGTTATCTGAAGCTGAAGTCATTTGTATTGCAAAGAGTTAATTTACAATTCTGAATAGTAACTTGGCTTGGTAATGAAAAGGATGTTGTACAGCCTAACTCTCCCAAGCAGAAAAACAAATGGCTGCTGATTTTCCATTGTGTTCCTTTTTGTTTCATATCTAGAGCATTGTTTCCCAAATTGTGAGGTTGATGTCCCTTGAGAGACTGATTTCATCCAGAAAGAGCTGAGACTGATCTAGGGAAAATGGAAACAGGAATATTGTATTTTTCTTTTTGAATTGCCTTCATTGAGCTCTAAGCAAAAGCAAAGTCATGTATTGTGTTTGGAACAGCATGTGGTCGTTCCACTTTTGAAAGGTCTAAAGGGAAGTGAGCCAAAAAAACCTCTTTCCTTTCCACCTGTTAATATGCACTCCTAAAATGTCTCTATTCAATTAAAAATAAAGGGATGAAGAAAACTGTATAAACAGACTTCTAAGGAAAAAAAAACTATTTCTGTTGGGCAGTGGTTTTTAAACATTTTCACTTTCCTGCTTTTAGAGTCTAGTGGACCCCTTCATTTCCTCTTTATTCTCTACTCTTCTATCCCCATACACAAGGAAAGAAAATGTTTAGTGTGACTAACTTTTGTTTTCAGGGAAGACTTTCTGAAAATAGCTGTGACGATTCTGAAAGTGAGTACTTGAGTCATTCAAAATGAAATAGATATTGAAAAGTGTTGCAAGTCAGGTGTGTGTATAGTGGCTACTATTGTGTTTTAAATGTAGAAGTCGCAAGCTTAACTTCCTTTGTGATGTTCTGTTGCAGTAATAGAAAGCGTTATGACTGTTTCCAAGTCTGCGGAATCAGGATTAGACCTGTAGGTAACCAGAGAACAGTAGTTCTCCCGGGAGGCTCTGCTGATAGGCACCAGGTGCCTGCAGGGCCGTTCCTTGCTATCCCACAGTCTAGGATATTACTGGTTATGCCTTCGGGAGAGCCTATCCATACAGGAACATGGTTCTTTCAGACTCTGGGAAGACTGTTATGTTGTGGTTATTTCCTTTCCTTGAGAATGTGGCATGTAGATAATGAAGCTTTATTACTCTAGTTTGTGTATTTGTCATGTATTCATTCATTAATATTTGTTGAATGTGTACCTGAATGCGTAGTTTCCCTGGAATTAGAGTTTTTCCAAGTTATAAGTTTTAAATTAAAAAATTGACTCTTTATTGGACAGATTCTTTTGTAGTGCCAATCAGTTACTATGTATATTTGTTTAATTTCCAAAACAAACACTCTTTTGGAGAAATAATTTAAAATTTATACTGCTGCCTGCTAAGAACTGCCGTGAAAATAACAAGTATTCCCATTATGGAAATAATGCAAATTCCTGCTTTTAATTCTTGTATTCTAGGCTCCGCTTTGTATTTTTTAAAGAAGCTCACTTTCCTGGCATTGGTCACATTCATGAAAATAATTGAAAAAGTTTGCATCACTTTATTATATAGTAGTCCGTTGACATTCTCAAAGAATTTACTTGAGATCTCTGTAACCACTTTAACAGTACTCTCTGAAATGTAAACTTAATTTAAGGAGCTCTGTAGATCTTTAGTGACTCTGTTGTCTAGCCAAGGCCTATCACTTTCCTTAGTTGTTTTTTAGATTTCTTCACTTTCCCTCAATTTTCATTACCATTACTAGAAGTTGGCTTTGTTTTGATGCCTTTTCAAGTAAGGAATAAAGGAATAAATACTATTTTAAAATGAGTAAATATACTCATAAAATAAAAATAAATAAATAGGGAATAAATAAGAAATTTATCACTCCTTGAGAATTACTTGTGTAAGTCACTGTGGGTAGAAAGCACGGATCCTGAGCTGAGAATCAGATGCCTTGCGGTGCCTGGTCTCATTTAGTAGTAAAGTGGCTTGCTTGCTTGCTTCCATGTGGGATTCATGTTTCAGCAAAGAGACAAATGTTTATGTATCTCTGTCTTTAGTACTAAGGGAGTCAAGGCATAGCTAAGATACTGCCACAGGAGCAGTCTGCTTATATATATAGATTTTTTTTTTTTTTAATTTTTTTAATGTTGCTTTCTGAGACGGAGAGAGACAGAGCATGAGTGGGGGAGGGGCAGAGAGAGAGAGGGAGACACAGAATCAGAAGCGGCTCCCGGCTCTGAGCTGTCAGCACAGAGCCCGTTGTGGGGCTCGAACTCACAAACCATGAGATCATGACCTGAGCCAAAGTTGGTCACTTAACTGACTGAGCCACCCAGGCGCCCCAGCTTATATATTTTTTAAAAATAAAAATGTTTTTCTTCTTTTGATCCCTCTCTAGTAGAATGCTAACCCAAACTTTCTCTTTGGGTTAGAATGCCACCAACTCCAGGCTTATGATTCCTTCCATTGCCATGTCATAGCATGGGGAGCTAGCTAGTGTGTTTCCAGGAAAAGATGGTAGCGTGGCAGAAGCAGGCATTTTGAGAGTGTAAGCAGTATGTTCATGCTGCTTTCCCATGTCTTTAATATCTGCTCGGCCCAGGCCACTTGAAGATGGAATGCTGTTGGGTATACCTGATGTTATGAGTAGGTGAGTTAGATAGTACCCAATGTATAAGAGGTAACTAGGCATGTTATCTCTAGATGTCCCATAGTCATGTCCAGTTTCTATCAGGAACTATTAGCAAAACCAAGGTGGAAGGTCCTTTTATTTATTTAGGGCTAATATTGGAATCCTCATTGGATGTATATCTATGGCCTTATCAGCTTTTATGTCCTAAATATGATGGGCCAGTGTGATGTCCTAGGAAATAGCAATATGGTTAGAGTCTCTGACAATGAAATTGAGGCACAGAGCTGAAGAGCTGATGTTATTCTAAGGTGGTGTTTCTGAAACTTTGGTGTGCATGAGAATCATCTGAAGGGCTTGGTAAAACGCAGATTGCTGCTCCCACCCCCTTCCTGAAACTGTAGGTCCTTGGTGGGATGGAGAATGTGCATTTTTTTCTTTCTTTTTTTTTTTTTTTACAATTTTTTTGACATTTATTTAACCTTGAGAGACAGAGACAGAGCATGAGCAGGGGAAGGGCAGAGAAAGGGAGACACAAAATCCAAAGCAAGCTCCAGGCTCTGAGCTGTCAGTGCAGAGCCTGACACACGGCTCGAACCCATGAACTGTGAGATCATGACCTGAGCCATAGTCGGCCGCTTAACCCACTGAGCCACCCAGGTGCCCCGAGAATTTGCATTTCTAACAAATGCCTTTGGGATGCTGCTGCTGTTTTTTCAGGGACCACTCTTCGAGAACCACTGCTCTAAGGCAAGTTGGTAAAGATGTGTTGTCATCCTTCCTAGATAAAAGTAAATGGCTTTTGGAGGAAAAAAGCATTGGCCAGGTTAGCATTGGCCTGCATATGAAGTGCCAAGGTGGTACTGATTTGCTGCAGTAAAGAGACCACATCTGGAAAAGCATCTGAGCCCTTTGATTAAGGTTTAAGACAATCTATTAATAATATATTCAGTTGTACTGGAAAGTTACAATGGACAGGTGCTAAGAATTACATCCCTAAATATGTTTTTGATGATGTTACTAGTCTCTGGAAACCCTCTCTGGCTTGAATTACTGCTTTCGATTTTCTCTCATGGTAGAGGGAGACCTCTCATTTGACCTCTTCTACCATAATAATGTTTATCCAAGAAGCCAGTTTTGTGATTGTGCTATTGCTAAATACAGCAATTTGAAGTATACATGCGTGGACTTGGGAAATTACAATGGGTTGAGTTTGGGCTCCCACTAAGCTTCTGTCATAAGCCCATTTATCATCTGACCTTCAGAAGCCTAGTTTATGAAACTAGCACATTGAATCTAGAATGAATACAGCCATATCAGTGTGTCTTAGCACTGTCTGAAATTATGTTCTTTCCTCCTTAATCCAGCACACTCAGAAACCAATGTAAGTGAACAATGTCTTACAAGTAATGTATGCTCCTGTTTTCCAGATTTGCTTTTGACTTGACCCTCCCAGGGCATGCTAGGGTAGAACTCTGCTTATGGGTTGAGACATTGAAGAACAGTAGGGATGTGGTATGAAGCTATTTATTTTCCTCTTACAAAGTAAATCTTTCAGGTGAGGAGTATCTGCCTTGACAGACCAGGGATGAGGGTCTGCTTTGAGGTCTTCAGGTTTAGAGCATCGTGTGAATCTCTGAACCTTGTCTTGTATCCCCACTTCAGATCGGGGGCTCCCACGGCTTTCAGATCACAATAACTCTTGATTTCTTGTGTGAAAGGGTAGCAAATTTAACTAATGTAATTTGGCAACATGCAGGATCAAACTGTGCATTTGGTTTTCAACATCTTAAACCTTAAGTCTTTTTAATCCTTGTATTTCACTCCACACCTCCAGCCAAGAATTTAGGAATGTCAGTTTGTCACTCTTTTCTTTTCCTAGGCTAAACACTGCCATTAGAGGCACTAGGGGCACTAGAGGCACTCACCTCAGCCCACCATCCTTGAATATTTCATGCTTTTCATACTATTTTCTGCCTCTCTGGCAGTAGCCACTCAGCCTTACTTTTACTGGGCATATCATTCTAAGACATTCTGGGAATCTAAGTTATTACAAGGATAATGCAACTAGCTGGTTTTCTGCCGTATACCCTGGGTTGCCAGACTTCCATTTCCAAATGCTGGTAGAATGGTTCACTGCTTTTGGCCCCAATTAGGTCAGAAGACCAGTTCTAGAATTCCTCCCATTTCACTGAGGTCACTTACATCCCATTCCTTACGTAATTGCTGTACCAGTCAGTCTTTTTGGCTGCAAACAATAGAAACCAGCTTTGACTAACTTAAGCAGAAACTGGATGGATATTAGATAGCTTCTTCAGTCACAGGGGAGACTGGAGAACCAGGTTCAGAATATAGAGAGGAGCAAAGGGAACCAGGACACAGCTAAGATCATGCCATAGGATCAGTCTGTCACCAGTGCCAATGCCATTGGACACTTCCTGAACCATTGCCCCTGGATACTTATTTCGGCACTGTGGGCATTATTAAACCCACTGCAGTTGCCTCAGATAACCTATCAGTTCTTTTGTACAGCACTCTCCCCACGAATCACAATACCTGGAATATCCAAATGGCCACGTTTAGATTATGTGCCTATGTGTTTATTAGAAGATTGCACCCCTGCATCCCTTCTTCAGTTTCTGTAGCATCTCACCTACTTTGGGACTCCCCAAAATAGGGCTGCTGCGCAGATGGAAATGATAAGCATTCACCCGAGAGCTCAGTGCAAGACAGTATTACTGATCAAGGAGAAAAGGTCATTGTAGTACCTACAGTTGTTTTGAAATTTATGTCCAGCTCTGCTACGCAAGACTTTGTTACCTTCTTCATAAACTTTTTGAGTCATGAAATGTCCTTAGAGATCATCCATCAGTTCATCACTCTCATCTTACTGATGATGGTCTGAGACTGAACACAGAAAATGATCTGCTGAAGGTGGCACTAGTAGTTAATGGCAAAGCTGGAACCAGAATTAGGATGCTGGCATTATACCAGGCAAAGGATTATATAAACTACTTTGCGTATTTTGATTCTTATTGTCTATTTATCATAGTTAGACTCTGGTTATATTTCAGAATGGAGGCATCAGTTGCCTTCTTAATTGCCCTCTTCTTCCTCATCTCTGTTAGTACTAATAGTATCTACCACAGGATTTCTGCCAGGGACCATTTCCTTAAAGGAACCTACCTTTTATTTCTCTGAATGTTAAAACTATAATCAACTGGACTATTTGGGTTACTATTCAATAGTTATTATTGAATTGATATTTTATGTTGTGGTTAGTCACTCAATGAGTTTCTGAGCCTTTGAAAATGAAATATGAAAAAGAGAAATTCATGAGTGAGACCATGAAGGCCCTGAGTTACCTACTGAGAGATTTGAAGGAGGTGTGTCACTAAGGGGGGAAGGAAGAGCAGACTGATCAGACTAGGGAATTTAAATCTTTGCTCAGTTCACATATTTAAATAGCACTTGTCCTGCTGTATATAAATACCAGTTTAATAATATGATGGAATTCTGATTATAAGATTATGGACGTAAGAAATGTCATAGTCAAGGGGCACCTGGGTGACTTGGTTAAGCGTCCAGCTTTGGCTCAGGTCATGATCTCATGGTCTGTGATTTTGAGCCCCACGTCAGGCTCTGTGCTGAGAGTTCAGAGCCTGGAGCCTGTTTTGGATTTTGTGTCTCTCTCTCTCTCTCTCTGCTCTCTTGCTGCTTATGCTCATGCTCTGTCTCTCAAAAATAAATAAACATTAGAAAATTAAAAAAAAAAAAATGTCATAGTCAAGTGTAGTTTTTCCATCTCTGGGGGTTTGGTTTCTGAGAAGCCTAGGACATTTTGTGGAAAACCATAAATGATTCCTATTGAGTTTTTTTTTAGTTCAAAGGATCAGGGAAATACACTCGTTCCACTTATTCTGTTTTCAGTTGATTGGGATGAGTGCAATAATAGGCCGACTACCCATTATTTGAAGTGCTCTTATTTGTTCCATAATGATTTGTTTAAAAAAATTACCTGCATCAGGAGGTACTTGCACCATCTATAATGTGATAAATGTAGTTTGAGGTTTTGTACTCTTTGATTATTTGTCCTGGGAACATTTATTTTTTTCAAACTGAAGACTTTCGTTTCAGATAGAAGATTACCTGTCCTCTTTTGGTATCTTTTGTTTACCCTTCGTCTTCATTGGTCTTCTTGCCCATCTTGTGAGGGGTAGTTTTCAGTTAGAGCTGGGTAGTAGTGTAGTGTCAGAGTTCAAAGAGGATGCACTCTGGAGTCTTACTGGCCCAGGCTCACATCCTGGTTGCTACTTAGGACATTGATGTTCTTAGAGGCTGTTTCATCATCTGCAAGGTAGAGATAAGAACATCTCTCTCATAGGATTGTTGTAAAAAGAATTGGGGTAGGAAAAGCACAGTGTCCAGTTAATGGCAAGTGCTGAATAAATCAAAATTCTAATTTACTATCAGTACCTATAGAATTGGTAAAAAGTAGCATTAGATAAGAATATGGGCACTTAAATTCTAATTCAGGCTAGATTTGGGGATTTCAACAACAACTTCAATAAGCAGTTGGATTCTGTTTACTCACTTATAATCTGAGGGTCTGGATCAGGTTATTGGTTTTCAGACTGTGATCTCTGGAAGTGCTTTGAGGTCACTGGCAGGGAAGGGGAGCAGTGAGAGGTATCTCAGAGGGAGGGCTTCCTTTTCAGCCAGAGCAGCTGTGCTTTTATTTATTTAATATATTGGGCTTCTTTGTAATCTCTTATTTAAAGAAAATCTTACTTGGCAAAATACACACGCACACACACACACACTTTTTGAAAATAATAGACTTAAAAGTCCACTAAAGTCCCTTCCAAGTTTAAATTCTTTATGTCTATTAGTTTGCAACAACTTGAAAGTGGTCCAAGCTGGATCCGACCCAAAGTGTCTTATTTTGTCCTGTATGGTATTTTAAATATTTATATTAAAGTGACAAAATTTAAAATTTGGAGATTTTAACATAAAAATCTAGATTCTAGCTCTCTTATGAAAAATTGATATATCTGATAATTCTGTGTCCCCATTTTCAAATAACAGTCTGTTAGAGTTGAATGGCAGCTGCTACCAACTACTCCTGCTATCTTCTGCCCCTCCGAATTTACCTGCCTAGCCCCTGCAGGTATTTGAGTTTTCAGTGTCTGATTTATTCTCTGCACATTGCATACACACAAACTAGTATTATTGGATTAATCAGTGTTGACATTCTAGAAGAATTAAACAAAGGATGCGACTTGTAAGGAAATGACTTGCCCTGTGAGGAAATTATTTTAATACAGCAAAAGTACATGTGTCACTTTTATTCTGCCTGCCCTTAAACTGGATAATAAATAGTTCTTAAGTGCTGACCATCAATTTATCCTGGCTGTTGCAGTATGACTCCTGAGTTAGGAGAATTAAACATAGTATATTTTAATTCTTTCCAGTATATGGTCTGATTAACAGACACTCAAAAATTTTAGGAACCAGGCAATTTGGGAGTAAATAAGGAAGTAAGTGTTACCAGTTGCCCATGCTTCTTCCAACTCTGTCCCAGAATGGATACTCAACACAGTCTGGACATTCTCCCTCTTGGGATACAGAAACTTGAGAAAAGTCCTCTGCTGTTCTCTAACAACTTCCTCTTAGGCAGCAAAGGGTCAATCTCAGCATCATTCATACAAGGGAGATGTGGAACACCACCTGTGGTGGCCCTGTCTTTGCTCAGTCACTTTGCCCCATCAGGACAGGGTGGACTCTCCACTGGTCCAACGTCCTTTAAAGCTCTTGTTCCCTAATTGTTGGGTGTGGGTTCTATATGTGCCCTTTAAATCAGACGTGTTAATTGTAGTGTTGTAATCACATCTCATATTTATTTATTAATTTTTTGTATGTTCTTTCACTTACTAAGAAATATGTATTGAAATTTCTCATTAAGATCATGGAATTCTCCATTTATCCTTGTAGTTTTGTTGCTTTTCACTTTACATATTTTGTGCTATTTTATTAGTGTATACGGTGCTCAACAATATATTGTAAAGTGTATTTGTTGCATTTTATCCAGAATCTGAATGTTTTGTGGCAGGAGATATTTAGTTGGTCACACTGCCAGAAAGTAGAAGTCCTCATTGTCCTTTTTTTTTTTTTTTTTCATTTCTTACATTCCCTCAGTTGCTCAGTATCATGTCACATTTTCATATTATTTGGTTAATTTTAATTCCAGTGTAGTTATCATACAGTGCCATATTCCTGTGTACAATATAGCGATTAAGCAGTTCCGTATATTACTCTGTGCTTATCAATATAAGTATACTCCTGAATCCCCATCACTTGTTTCACCCATCCCCCCAACTGACCTCCCTCTAGTAACTATCTGCTGTTCTCTGTAGTTAAGAGTGTGTTTTTTTGGTTTGTCTCTTCTTTTTTCCTTTGTTCCTTTGTTTTGTTTCTTAAATACCATATATGAGTGAAACCATATTTGTGGTTTATGACTGGCTTATTTCATTTAGCATTATACTCTCTAGAGCCATCCACAGTGTTGTAAATAGCAAGATTTCATTTATTTTTATGGCTGAATAATATTCCACCACACACACATACATACATACATACATACATACATACATACATACATACCACATCTTCGTTATCCGTCCATCTACTGATGGACACTCAGGCTCCTTCCATAATTTGGCTATTGTAAATATTGCTGTAGTAAACAAAGGGGTACATATATCCCTTCAAATTAGTGTTTTTGTATTCCTTGGGTAAATACCTACTGGTGCAATTTCTGGATCATAGGGTAGTTCTGTTATTTATTTTTTTTCCATACTGTCTTCCATAGTGGCTGTACCAGCTTGCATTCCCACCAACAGTGCAAAAGGGTTCCCCTTTCCCCACATCTTCACCAACAGTTGTTTTTCCTGGAGTTTTTTTTATTTTAGCCATTCTAACAGATATCATTATGGTTTTGATTTGTATTTCCCTGACGATGAATGATGTTGAGCAACTTTTCATGTGTCTGTTGGCCATCTGTATGTCTTCTTTGGAGGAATGTCTGTTCATGTCTTCTGTCCATTTTTCACTTGGATTGTTTGGTTTTTTTTGGTGTTGAGTTATATTGGTTCTTTTATATATTTTTGATACTAATCCTTTATTGGATATACCATTTGCAAATATATACTCCAATTCAGTAAGTTGTCTTTTAGTTTTGATAGTTTCCTTTGCTGTGTAGAAGCTTGCTTGCTTGCTTGCTTGCTTGCTTTCTTTCTTTCTTTCTTTCTAGGAACATATATTTTTTTAATGTTTATTTTTGATAGAGAAAGAGAGCACAAGTGGGGGAGGTGCAGAGAGAGAGGGGGTGACAGAGGATTTGAAGCAGGCTCCTGCTGACGGCAGAGAGCCCAATGCGGGGCTCAAACTCATGAACAGTGAGATAATGACCTGAGCCGAAGTCAGATGCTTAACTGACTGAGCGACCCAGGTGCCTCATTTTTTATTTTGACGTACTCCCAATAGTTTATTTTTGTTTTTATTTCTTTCACCTTAGGAGATATAGCTAGAAAGATGTTGTTAT
Source organism: Panthera pardus (assembly GCF_024362965.1). Taxonomy (NCBI): domain Eukaryota; kingdom Metazoa; phylum Chordata; class Mammalia; order Carnivora; family Felidae; genus Panthera; species Panthera pardus. Next base: position 48,480,243 of record NW_026527002.1, read on the forward strand.
GGCTGATGTCAGAGAAATTACTGCTTGTGCTCTCTTTTAGGATTTTTATGGTTTCAGGTCTCACATTTAGGTCTTTAATCCACTTGAGTTTGTTTGTTTGTTTGTTTGTTTGTTTATTTATTTATTTATTTATTATATGAAATTTATTGTCAAATTAGTTTCCATACAACACCCAGTGCTCATCCCAAAAGATGCCCTCTTCAATGCCCATCACCTACCCTCCCCTCCCTCCCCCCTCCCCCATCAACCCTCAGTTTGTTCTCAGTTTTTAAGAGTCTCTTATGCTTTGGCTCTCTCTCCCACTCTAACCTCTTTTTTTTCTTTTTTTTCCTTCCCCTCCCCCATGGGTTTCTGTTAAGTTTCTCAGGATCCACATAAGAGTGAAAACATATGGTATCTGTCTTTCTCTGTATGGCTTATTTCACTTAGCATCACACTCTGCAGTTCCATCCACGTTGCTACAAAGGGCCATATTTCGTTCTGTCTCATTGCCACGTAGTACTCCGTTGTGTATATAAACCACAATTTCTTTATCCATTCATCAGTTGATGGACGTTTAAGCTCTTTCCATAATTTGGCTATTGTTGAAAGTGCTGCTATAAACATTGGGGTGCAAGTGTCCCTGTGCATCAGTACTCCTGTATCCCTTGGGTAAATTCCTAGCAGTGCTATTGCTGGGTCATAGGGTAGGTCTATTTTTAATTTTTTGAGGAACCTCCACACTGTTTTCCAGAGTGGCTGCGCCAGTTTGCATTCCCACCAGCAGTGCAAGAGGGTTCCCGTTTCTCCACATCCTCTCCAGCATCTCTAGTCTCCTGATTTGTTCATTTTGGCAACTCTGACTGGTGTGAGGTGATATCTGAGTGTGGTTTTGATTTGTATTTCCCTGATGAGGAGCGACGTTGAGCATCTTTTCATGTGCCTGTTGGCCATCCGGATCTCTTCTTTAGAGAAGTGTCTATTCATGTTTTCTGTCCATTTCTTCACTGGGTTATTTGTTTTTCGGGTGTGGAGTTTGGTGAGCTCTTTATAGATTTTGGATACTAGCCCGTTGTCCAATATGTCATTTGCAAATATCTTTTCCCATTCCGTTGGTTGCCTTTTAGTTTTGTTGATTGTTTCCTTTGCTGTGCAGAAGCTTTTTATCTTCATAAGGTCCCAATAGTTCATTTTTGCTTTTAATTCCCTTGCCTTTGGGGATGTGTCAAGTCAGAAATTGCTACGGCTGAGGTCAGAGAGGTCTTTTCTTGCTTTCTCCTCTAGTGTTTTGATGGTTTCCTGTCTCACATTCAAGTCCTTTATCCATTTTGAGTTAATTTCTGTGCAAGGTGTAAGAAAGTGGTCTAGTTTCATTCTTCTGCATGTTGCTGTCCAGTTCTCCTAGCACCATTTGTTAAAGGGACTGTCTTTTTTTTATTGGATATTCTTTCCTGCTTTGTCAAAGATTAGCTGGCCATACTTTTGTGGGTCTAGTTCTGGGGTTTCTATTCTATTCCATTGGTCTCCGTGTCTGTTTTTGTGCCAATACCATGCTGTCTTGATGATGACAGCTTTGTAGTAGAGGCTAAAGTCTGGGATTGTGATGCCTCCTGCTTTGGTCTTCTTCTTCAAAATTACTTTGGCTATTCGGGGCCTTTTGTGGTTCCATACAAATTGTAGGATTGCTTGTTCTAGCTTCGAGAAGAATGCTGGTGCAATTTTGATTGGGATTGCATTGAATGTGTAGATAGCTTTGGGTAGTATTGACATTTTGACAATATTTATTCTTCCAATCCATGAGCACGGAATGTTTTCCATTTCTTTATATCTTCTTCAATTTCCTTCATAAGCTTTCTATAATTTTCAGCGTACAGATCTTTTACATCTTTGGTTAGATTTATTCCTAGGTATTTTATGCTTCTTGTTGCAATTGTGAATGAGATCAGTTTCTTTATTTGTCTTTCAGTTGCTTCATTATTAGTGTATAAGAATGCAACTGATTTCTGTACATTGATTTTGTATCCTGCGACTTTGCTTAATTCATGTAACAGTTCTAGCAGACTTTTGGTGGAGTCTATCGGATTTTCCCTGTATAATATCATGTCACCTGCAAAAAGTGAAAACTTGACTTCATCTTTGCCCATTTTGATGCCTTTGATTTCCTTTTGTTGTCTGATTGCTGATGCTAGAACTTCCAACACTATGTTAAACAACAGTGGTGAGAGTGGACATCCCTGTCGTGTTCCTGATCTCAGGGGGAAAGCTCTCAGTTTTTCCCCATTGAGGATGATGTTAGCTGTGGGCTTTTCATAAATGGCTTTTATGATGTTTACGTATGTTCCTTCTATCCCGACTTTCTCGAGGGTTTTTATTAAGAAAGGATGCTGAATTTTGTCAAATGCCTTTTCTGCATCGATTGACAGGATCATATGGTTCTTTTCTTTTATTAATGTGATGGATCACGTTGATTGATTTGTGAATTGTCGAACCATCCCTGCATCCCAGGAATGAATCCCACTTGATCATGGTGAATAATTCTTTTTATAAGCTGTTGAATTCGATTTGCTAGTATCTTACTGATAATTTTTGCATCCATATTCATCAGGGATATTGACCTGTAGTTCTCTTTTTTTTACTGGGTCTCTGTCTGGTTTGGGAATCAAAGTAATACTGGCTTCATAGAATGAGTCTGGAAGTTTTCCTTCCCTTTCTATTTTTTGGAATAGCTTGAGAAGGATAGGTTTTATCTCTGCTTTAAACATCTGGTAGAACTCCCCTGGGAAGCCATCTGGTCCTGGACTCTTATTTGTTGGGAGATTTTTGATAACTGATTCAATTTCTTCACTGGTTATGGGTCTGTTCAAGCTTTCTATTTCCTCCTGATTGAGTTTTGGAAGTGTGTGGGTGTTTAGGAATTTGTCCATTTCTTCCATGTTGTCCAGTTTGTTGGCATATAATTTTTCATAGTATTCCCTGATAATTGCTTGTATCTCTGAGGGATTGGTTGTAATAATTCCATTTTCATTCATGATTTTATCTATTTGGGTCATCTCCCTTTTCTTTTTGAGAAGCCTGGCTAGAGGTTTATCAATTTTGTTTACTTTTTCAAAAAACCAACTCTTGGTTTCATTGATCTGCTCTACAGTTTTTTAGATTCTATATTGTTTATTTCTGCTCTGATCTTTATTATTTCTCTTCTTCTGCTGGGTTTATGCTGTCTTTGCTGTTCTGCTTCTATTTCCTTTAGGTGTGCTGTTAGATTTTGTATTGGGGATTTTTCTTGTTTCTTGAGATAGGCCTGGATTGCAATGTATTTTCCTCTCAGGACTGCCTTCGCTGCATCCCAAAGCGTTTGGATTGTTGTATTTTCATTTTCGTTTGTTTCCATATATTTTTTAATTTCTTCTCTAATTGCCTGGTTGACCCACTCATTCTTTAGTAGGGTGTTCTTTAACCTCCATGCTTTTGGAAGTTTTCCAGACTTTTTCCTGTGGTTGATTTCAAGCTTCATAGCATTGTGGTCTGAAAGTATGCATGGTATGATTTCAATTCTTGTATACTTATGAAGGGCTGTTTTGTGACCCAGTATGTGATCTATCTTGGAGAATGTTCCATGTGCACTTGAGAAGAAAGTATATCCTGTTGCTTTGGGATGCAGAGTCCTAAATATATCTGTCAAGTCCATCTATCCAATGTATCCTTCAGGGCCCTTGTGTCTTTATTGACCGTGTGTCTAGATGATCTATCCATTTCTGTAAGTGGGGTGTTAAAGTCCCCTGCAATTACCACATTCTTGTCAATAAGGTTGCTTATGTTTGTGAGTAATTGTTTTATATATTTGGGGGCTCCTGTATTCGGCGCATAGACATTTATAATTGTTAGCTCTTCCTGATGGATAGACCCTGTGATTATTATATAATGCCCTTCTTCATCTCTTCTTACAGCCTTTAATTTAAAGTCTAGTTTGTCTGATATAAGCATGGCTACTCCAGCTTTCTTTTGACTTCCAGTAGCATGATAAATAGTTCTCTATTCCCTCACTTTCAATCTGAAGGTGTCCTCAGGTCTAAAATGAGTCTCTTGTAGACAGCAAATAGATGGGTCTTGTTTTTTAATCCATTCTGATACCCTATGTCTTTTGGTTGGTGCATTTAGTCCACTTACATTCAGTGTTATTATAGAAAGATATGGGTTTAGAGTCATTGTGATGTCCGTAGGTTTCATGCTTGTAGCGATGTCTCTGGTACTTTGTCTCACAGGATCCCCCTTAGGATCTCTTGTAGGGCTGGTTTAGTGGTAACGAATTCCTTCAGTTTTTGTTTGTTTGGGAAGACCTTTATCTCTCCTTCTATTCTAAATGACAGA